>NC_091134.1:15095387-17625387 GCF_041381155.1 Argopecten irradians | reverse complement strand
GGGGTAAAGGGTTTTGTTTTTTTTTGATGGTGGGTATATAGAGGGGGGGGGGGGGGGGGGGTAGGTGGTTGGTGAAAGGTTTTTTTGGGGGGGGGATACATTAGGGGTTTTTGGTTTGTTTTTTTTTTTTTTTTTGGGGGGGGGGGGGGGGGGGGGGGGGTAACCGCAAAAAAAGTACACCTTTTTTTTGTTTGTTTTTTTTTGTGTTTTTTGGTTTTTTAGGGGGGATTTGGGGGGGGGGAAGGGGGGTTTTTTTTTGTTTGTTTTTTTTTTTTTTTTTTTTTTTGGGGATGGGGGGGGGGGGTTGGGATGGGGGGTATTTTTGGGGGGTTTTTTTTTTGTGGGGGGGGGGGGTTTTTGGGGGGGGGGGGGTTTTTTTTTTTTTTTTGTGGGGGGGGTGGGGGGGGGGGGGGGGGGGGGGGGGGGGGACATGGGGGGGGGGGGGTGGGGGGGGGGGGGTTTTTTTTTGTACTTTGGGGGGGGGGGGTTCCATTATTGGGTAATAAGTTTGGGGGTCACAATTGGGGGTTTTACAAGGGGGGGGGGGGGGGTTTTACATTTTTTTTTGGGTCAGGGGATGTATTCGTTTCAATTTTGGGGGGGGGGGGGGGGGGTTTTTTTTTTAACACCTTTTTGGGGGGGGTAAACCTGGGGGGGGGGGGGAATACATATGGTTTTTTTTTAATGGGGGGGGGGGGGTGGGTGGGTATTTTGGGATCGGGGGTTAATTTTTTTTTTTGTAGGGGGGGGTTCATGGGGGGGGGGGGGGGGTATGGGGGGGGTACAGTTTGTTTATAAACCTTTTTTTAAATACAGTTGGGTGGGGGGGGGGACGATTTTTTTTTTTTTTTTTTTTTTTTTGGGGGGGGTACATACCTACATTATTCATTTGGGGGTGGGGGGGGGTGGTTTTGGGGGGGGTTTTTATATGTGTGTTTATAGGGGTGTTAAGTGTACCATACTTGGTTGTAAGGGGGGGGGGGGTGTATTTTGGGGGGGGTAAAAACCTCGGTAACCTGTGGGGGGGGTTTTGGGGGGTGTGTGGTGGGGGGGGGGGGGGGGGGGGGGGGGGGGGGGGTTTTTGTGTTTTTGTTTTTTGGCATTGGGGGGGGGGGGGGGGGGGGGTTTTTTTTTAACTGTGGGGGGGGGGGGGGGGGTTACTGTGGGGGGGGGGTTTTTGGGGGGGTTTTACACTTTATTCAAATGGGGGGTTCGTTTTTGGGGGGGGGGATTTTTTTTAAAAATTTTTTTTTTTAACTTATTTTTTTGGGGGTGTTTTGTTACAGTTTTGTTGGATGAACCTGGGGGGGGGGGGGTGGAATTTGGTTATAAGGTTTGGGTTTACATGGTGTTTTTTTTTTATTACAAACATGGTATAGGGGGGATGGGGGGGGTCAGATATTAGGAAAAATTGGTTTTTTCAAACTTTTGGGTTTGGATTTTTATGTTCAGGGGGGGGGGGGGGGGTACTGGGGGGGGGGTGGGGGGGGGGGGGTTTTAGGGGGGGGGGGGGTGACCTTGATTTTTTTGGGGGGGGGGGGGGGGGGGGTTGTTTTGGGTAGTGGGGTGTTAAGGGGGGGGGGGGGGGGGGGGGGGGGGGTTATTTGGGATTGTGGGGGTGGGGTGGGTTGTGTTATCGAGTGGGGGAGGGGGGGGGGGGGGGGGGGGGGGGGTGGGGCAAGGGGGGGCCATTTTGAACACGCCTTTTTTGGGTTTTTTTAAGTGTTTGCATTTTTTTGGTGTTAATGGGGGTTGTTTAATATTTTTAAATATGGGGGGTGAACATGGGGGGGGGGGGTTGGGGTATAACTTATTGGGGGGGGTTTTTTTTAAGGTTTGTAATATGTGTTAACAGGTTGGGGGGGGGGGGGGTTTTATAAGAACCCCTTTTTTTTTGGGCCTAAATTTTTTGGGGGGGGGTCACTTAAGAGGGGGGGGGGGGGGTTTTTTTGGGGGGGGGGGGGGGGGGGGGGGGGGGTTTTTTTTAAAATGCTTGGGGGGGGGGGGGTTGGGGGGTTGGTTTTGATGGGGGGGGGGGGGGGGGGGGGGAAGTTTTTTTTTTGTTTTACTGTTTTTTTAATTTGTAATAATTTGGGGGTTTGAAATAAAAAGGGGGGGGGGGGGGTTGAGTTTATTTACCTAGTTTTTGGGGGGGGGGTTTTTTTTTTTTCATGGGGGGGGGGGGGGGACAAGGGGAATTAATTGGGTGGGGTTTAGTACATGTTTAAGTAGGGGGGGGGGGTTTTTGGGGGTTTTGGAATTTCAATTTAATTTTGGGGGGGGGGGAGAAAAAAAATAAGTTTTGGTCTGTACTTTTGTTTCGGGGGGGGGTGGGGGGGGGGTGGGGGGGGGGGGGGGGGGGGGGGGGGGGGGGGGGGGGGGGGGGGGGGAGGGGGGGGGGGGGGGGGGGGGGGGGGGGGGGGGGGGGTGGGGGGGGGGGGGGGGGGGGGGGGGGTGGGTGGGGGGTTGTTGGGGGGTTGTTTAGGTGTGTTGTCTAGGTGATTGGGAGGGAGGGGTGTGAGGGGGGGGGGGAGGGGTTTGGGGATAGTTTTTGTGGGGAGGGGGGGGGAGTGGGGTGGGCAGAGCGTGGTGTGTGTGGGGGTTGGGAGAGAGGGGTGTGAGAAGAGGATGTAGTGGGGGGGGTGGGGGGTGTGCAGGCGGGGGGGGGGGGGAGGGGGGGGGGGGGGGGGGGCAGGGTGGGTGGGTAGTGGGAAGGGGGATGTGGTGGGGGGGGTGGGGGGGGCCGAGGGGCGTAGGTGGGGGAGGGGGGAGAGGAGGGGCGGGGAGGAGCGTGGGGGGGGGGGGGGGGGGGTGGGGTGGGGGGGGGGGGGGGGGGGGTGGGGGGGGGGGGGGGGGGGGGGGGGTGGGGGGGGGGGGGTAAGGGGGGGGGGGGGGGGGGGTTTTTTTATGGGTATTTTTTTTGGGGGTTGGGGGGGGGTAGTTTTTTAATTATCAAAGACATTTTGTAAAAATGGGGGGGGGGGTACTATTGGTAAGTTTTTTGTTGTGTTTTACAAGGGGGGTTTTCATTAGGGCTTTTTTTTTTTTTTGATAGTTTTTTTTTTTTTTAAAGGATTTTTTTTAATAATGTTTTGGGGGGGGGTAAAAATTTTTTTGCTGTTGGGGGGGGGGGGTTTTTATTTTTTGATACCAACTGGGTGGTTTTTTTTTTAGGGGGGGGTGGGTGTTGTATTTTTTCAGGTGACTTCAAATTTTGTAAAGCCAGATGGTTTGTGTTTTATTTTTTTTTTTGTTCTTTTTTTTCAGTGTTGGGGGGGAATTCTGGGGGGGGGGGGGGGGGGGTACAACCCTAGGGTCTAAGTGGGGGGGGGGGACTTTTTTGGGGGGGGGTTTCTTTCTTTTAAAAGGGGGGTTAAATTTTGAAACAAGATATTATTGGGGGGTTTTTGGGAAATATTTTTTTAAATTTTTTTTTTTTTTTGTTTACATTTTTTAAAATTTTTAATTTTTTTGACTTAGTGGTACAGGTGTTGATATTGTACCACTATTTTTTACCTGGGGGGGTAGTGACTGAATGGGGTGGGGGGGGGGGGGGGGGGTCTTTCGTTGTCATGGTGGGAATGGTTCAGGGGGGGGGGGGGGGGGGGGGTGGTTGGTTGGTGGGGGTGGGGGGTGTCTGGGTGTACCACTTTTTCTTTTTTTGGTGGCTGAGTGGGGGTGTCTGGGGGGTACCACTGGGGGGTTCTGGGTCATGGGGGGGGGTTGTGTGGGGGGGTGGGTGGGGGGGGGGGGGGGGGGGGGGGGGGTGACATGGGGGGGGGTTATTTTTGGGGGGGGGGGGGGTTTCTCCTGGGGGTCATGGGGGGGGGGGGGTGGGTGGTTGGTGTCTGGGGGGGTACCATTATTGGGGGGGGGGGGGTGGTTGGGGGGGGGTGTTTTTTTTTTTTTTTTTTGGGGGGGGGGGGGGGTTTGGGGGTTGGGTTTTTTTTTTGTTGGGGTACCACTTTCTTCCACTTTGGGTGGGGGTGGGGGGGTTTGACATTGTTTTTTTTGGGGTCATGGGGGGGGAGTGGTTTTGTCTGACATTTTTAACACTTTCTCTCCACTTTGGGTTGGTGGGGGGGGTTTTGGTGGGGGGGGGGTCATGGGGGGGTTTTTTGTTTTTTTGGGGGGGTGGGGGGGTGGTTTTTTTGTCTGACATTGTACCACTTGTGTTTCCTGGGGGGGGGGGGGGTTGGGTCATGGTGGCTGGTGGTTTTTTGGTGGGGGGGTACCACTCTCTCCACTCCTGGGTCATGGTGGGGGGGGGGGGGGGGGGGACATTGTATTGTTTCTGGGGGGGGGGTGGGGGTGGGGGGGGGGGGGGGGGGGGTGGTTTATGGACATTGTTCTCTCTCTTGGGGGTTGGTGGGGGTGGTTTTTTTGTCTGACATTGTACCTCTTCTGGGGTTTTTTTTTTTTTTGGCTGAGGGGGGGTGTCTGACATTGTACCACTCTCTCTCCACTGGGGTGGGGTGGCTGAGGTGGTTTTTTTGTGTGGGGGTTGTTTTTTTCTCTTTTTTTTTGGGTTTGGTGGGGGGGGTGGGGGGTGTGTGACATTGTACCACTCTCTCTCCACTCCTGGGTCATGGTGGGGGTGGTTTGGTTGTTTTTGTACCACTTTTCTCCACTTGGGTTGGTTTTGGGGGGGGTTTTTTCTTTCCTTTTTCATGGGTTTTTTGGGTTTTTGGTACCACTTCTCTCTCCACTCCTGGGTCATGGTGGGGTGGTTGGGTGTCTGACATTGTACCACTTCCACTTGGGTGGGTGGGGGGGGGGGTGTTGACATTGTACCACTTTCCACTTTTGGGTCATGGGTTTTGAGTGGTTGGGTGTTGACATTGTACCACTTTCTCTTTTTTCCTGGGTTTTTTGGTGGGGGGTGGGTTTTTTTTGTGGGTTTGTTTTTTTTTTCTTCCATCCACTTTTTTAGGTGTCTGGGGGTTGGGGTGGGTGGGGGTTTGGTTTAGGTGTTGACATTGTACCACTCTCTCTCCACTCCTGGGTCATGGTGGGAGTGGTTAGGTGTCTGACATTGTATTTTTTTTTGGGTCATGGTGGGGGGGGGTTAAGGTGGGACATTGTACCACACTTTCCACTCTGGGTTGGGGTTGGGGTTTGTTTGTGGTGGGGTTTATGGGTGGGGGGTTGTATTTTGTGTTATCTCTCCTTTGGGTTGGGGGGTGGGGTGGTTTTTGGTGGTTTGGGGGGTGGTGTGACATTGTACCACTTCTGGGGTCATGGTGGGGAGTGGTTGGGTGTGGGGGGGGGGATTGTACCACTTTCTTTTTTGGGGGGGTGTGGGGGGGGGGTTTGATTGGTTTTTGTTGGGGTGGGTGGGGTGGTGGTTTTTTTTTTTTTGGTTTTTCCACTTTTCATGGTGGGGGGGGAGTGGGGGGTGTCTGGTTTGGGGGGTGGGGGGGGGGGGGGGGGGGGGGGGGGGTTTTTTGTTTTTTTTTTTTTTTTTGGTAACAGCTGGTAACTGACTGGATGACAGGACAGTTCTACGTCATGTGGGACAATGTCAAAGTCCACACATACCACTTAGCCATTGGACAGTTCTACGTCATGTGGGACAATGTCAAAGTCACACATACCACTTAGCCATTGGACAGTTCTACGTCATGTGGGACAATGTCAAAGTCACACATACCACTTAGCCATTGGACAGTTCTACGTCAGTTGTCAGTACATAGGGTATATTGATTTAACTTATCATCAATATTTTTTTTTATTGTGATCCTGATATTCATGAACACTGCATAAACTGGTATTTTGCAGTCGCAATAGAATATTCTAATAACCTTATAATTGAATTTAGTATTTTTCCCAGATTGTAGTCATCTGTTTTTCTATGAATGTTCTTTACTACGTAGAGGAGATCCATGATGTGTTTGTGATGTGTCAACGTTTCGTTGCCCTGAATATTTATAAATCACACTCTTTATTTCTTGCAAAATAATTTTATGAAGAATTGCTTTCAAAAAATAGAAAGCCATAATTTGGTGATGCTATAAATCAGCTGTAACACTGACAAGGCAATTAGCCATCATGTTAAAGCTGTACTCTCATAAAACAATATACCAAATATTACTGCAAAAACTGTTAGGGTATGAGTAAAATATGAATAAATACTCATTAGTGTATGAGGGCTCGATGATTAAAAGTGCTGCGCTGATGGAATACGCTGCCATCCTCCATACTCCAGTTTCTCCCACCTATATTCTGGGCTGGCTACCATCTTGTATGTCAAATGTGCCCTTCCTTCTATCAATTTAACCTTGATGGATCCTCTGCGAGGATGAAAGGAAACGATTCAAAATAAAATGTCAAACGACATTCATCAGATTTTAATCTTATTTTCTATCCATACACGCCTTCAACCACTACTTTTGTATGCCTTTGTCATGAAATGAGAAGGATATACCGTTAGTATTTCCAACGCCTTTTCTGTCCCGTCCCACCTTGTCCCACCTCGTCCCACCGCGTCCCGTCCTGTCCAGCTTTGATCAATGCATGTTGGGTATTTATGTCTTGCAGACTTTTTCAGATTAAATCCTGCTCTCTTCATATTCCTCCTGTTTTTCTCTGTGTACAAAACTTTACGACAGACATATCCCATGAAGTGTTAGATAATATTGAAGTTTTTTTTTTTATTTCGCAGCAGTTCTGAATAATGATTATTGTGGTTGAGAAAAATATTATCGCTTGGGTATTTAAAAACTCTGATGAGGGTTAAGACTGCAATATAATGTAGGCAGCCACGGAGGATTTAATACATGTATTCTGGTATTTCGGGGAGCTGCATTTAAATGTATTTTTAACGACATGCAGTCAGCTCTGATAAAGTATGGCACACATTATCACTGTTACCCATAACTGTTTTCAATTACACAAGTAAGATGCAGGTTTTCTGCATTCACATACCAGATTACAGGTGCAAAAATTAAGATGAAATGGAAGTTTTTCAATTTTTTTTCTTTCTAGTTTCTCCCTACAGATCTATTTTTGAATACTTTATCTCTGCAGAAAAAATCTCTCTGGATTGAAAGCAGTCGGCATAAAATCTTACATATTTCTTTGTACGCATATCTGCATACAGGTAGAGTTTTGTATAGCAAAGCCTGTGTTTGTGATAAAGGAGACTAGACAGAAGGAATTTTTTTTTAGTTTTTGAGTTACATCTAGCTATATGAAATATATAGTACATTATATCTCTTTGTGGTCATCTGTGTGTAAAACCACCATATTGCTTATTGAAGGTTATCAAAGATTATCTCGTATGCAACATGGAACTATTTGGCCTTCACTTTCACCTTAATTCCAAAATACATTTATACGTGTACTAATGATATTTTTGTATATTTGACCCTGTTATTTGAATTTAAAAGAAGTCAAGGTCATTGTTATGAATAAAATTAATGCCGCTGAACCTGAAGCATTCAGCATTCTGCTTGCGGATAACAAAAGCCTTTTTTGGTAATGAGAAATTTTACTATTGTAGTTTATAATTTAGGTCAAGGTCATTCATTTAGACAAACTTGATTGCTCTTCATCTCAGCAAAAGTTGTTTGAAGACGGACTCGGTGCATCGATTAATTCTCCTCAATGCGTAATACCACACATAACAAAAGAAGGATAAAAGAACAAAGTATAAGAAAGGATTTTATTAAAAAGTAGACTATATTCTGATCAGATTATTCATCATTTTTTTCTTGACTGGACTAGCTATAACTTCATAACTTGAAGATGTTGTAATGAAACATACGTTATACTTGTATATGCATCATCATTTATTTGGTTTCTTATACTTTGTCATTAATTTAATTCTATATTTTTCAAATACTTGTGTAGAAGAACAGGGGAAAATAGACATTTCTGTTGAGTGACCCATCCAGGAAGCACCCCTAGGTCACGGAGGTGAAGAAGACCATATTTAACACTATGTACATGCCATATTGACCCGCTCCTTTTACACGAATAACAACATTGTCTAGTGTTAATTGGTTATGCTAATACACTAATTCAATCTTTTGTGATTGATCATCGATAAAATAAAAAGTGAAAATCATGTTTTCTGATTCAAAAGCAGAATGCATATCTAACCTTGAGCCCAATGATCTATGAAGTTCAAACATCTGATTGAGCACAACTTTAAAAGTTCAAACATCTGACTGAGCATGACTTTAAAAGTTCAAACATTTGACTGAGCATGACTTGTTAACATTGCCTGGGGGCTATCATTACCTTGTAAAATGTCTGGGCAGGTCTGCACATTTCAAACATTTAGATTTTGAATCTGATGCAAGTGTAAGATGATCAACATCGCTGAAATTTGATTCAAATGATTGTGAATGTATTTTCCATTCATTCTTCCAAGTCTCTATTCTTTTAACACCAAATAATTCAAATGATTGTGAATGTATTTTCCATTCATTCTTCCAAGTCTCTATTCTTTTAACACCAAATAATTCAAATGATTGTGAATGTATTTTCCATTCATTCTTCCAAGTCTCTATTCTTTTAACACCAAATAATTCAAATGATTGTGAATGTATTTTCCATTCATTCTTCCAAGTCTCTATTCTTTTAACACCAAATAATTCAAATGATTTTGAATGTATTTTCCATTCATTCTTCCAAGTCTCTATTCTTTTAACACCAAATAATTCAAATGATTGTGAATGTATTTTCCATTCATTCTTCCAAGTCTCTATTCTTTTAACACCAAATAATTCAAATGATTTTGAATGTATTTTCCATTCATTCTTCCAAGTCTCTATTCTTTTAACACCAAATAATTCAAATGATTGTGAATGTATTTTCCATTCATTCTTCCAAGTCTCTATTCTTTTAACACCAAATAATTCAAATGATTTTGAATGTATTTTCCATTCATTCTTCCAAGTCTCTATTCTTTTAACACCAAATAATTTAAATGATTTTGAATGTATTTTCCATTCATTCTTCCAAGTCTCTATTCTTTTAACTCCAAATTGACAAGTTTAATTATTAAGACACCAATCTTCCAAATTAGTCAAAAAATATCATGTCAAAATTTCTCTTAGTTAGTGTCACATACTGTATACCAATTAACTTTCATTCGTATGTGATTTACTTTTGCTCATTTCGGGATTGAAGTAAATTTACGAAAGTTAATCTCCGCAAATGATCAATATTGATAGGAATTAGCCTTCGATTGATAAAGTGAACAGTCGGGCAAGGATGGCTAAAGTCGGTAAAAATGGTGTGAATGTATCCAGAATAATTTCTTGTGAAATAGAAAAATAAAATCTCTCGCCAAAATCTGTCTGCGTACGAAGAAATTAATTCAAAGTATGGGAATTCTAAAACGTCCTCCCGGCTCACTATGTCCGTGGTTACATTTCCACGCAGCCTCGTTTTCAATGCTTTCAACTTTTCTTTACTTTAATGGTCAGAACTGGGAAACTAAGCATAACTTGACCGTCGTATTAATAAGTGAGAACTTTTGGAAGGCCAATGAACGCATTTAGACTGCTTTTCTTTGCCCGTCTATTCACTTTAAATCCGCGAATGTTAATCTTCGTGAAATTGTTTTAAAATGAAAATCGCGAAATATAATAACTACGAAAGAAAATTGGTTTACAGCATAACTTTAAGACACCAAAACTTTCAAGTTTGTATAATGACATCATCAAGTCTTTCCAATTAATGTTCATTAAGGCACTAAATTTAGTTTATACGTTAGATAAAATGTCTTTCAAATTTGTGCGTTCAGATATTAAGTCTGTAAGATTTGTTCATTTAAACATTTAGTTTATCCAATTGTGTAAGACATCAAGTTTTGAGGTTTATTTCAATTCCTGCAATGGAGTAAGTGCAATATAAGTTCAGGGTTAGCAGAGGATGTAGATATTTCATCATCATTCTGTCTCCAGATTGCTATAAAAATCACCATGTCGATGGCAATTTTCTTCTTATTTTTGTTTGCTTAGGAGTCTTTATACCATAAAGCTACATTAAAGCTAAAAAAAATTGAGTATTTATATAACAGTTCGTTGTCTCCTTCATCCTGAAAATTGAAGCTTAATTTTCCAGTGCAAACCTTTCTATAGGTTTTCTGGTAGTTACACTGTACTTTACTTAATAAATGATTCATACAGTTTAAAATTATGCATTTTTAAGGATCAGATTATTAAAAAAATCCACATGTTTGATGGCTTCTACTACAGCAAGGGTAGCGTAGCCTAACTGAAAAATGATGGTATTTTACTGCAAACAGAAAAATCTCTACTCCTGTAAGAATGCATCAAGCCCATGTATGAATATATTTCTTATTTGGATAATTTCGCCTTTCCAATTTATTTTGGCTGAATGTCAAGATATTGCTACAATTTTTATTGATTTTCGTAGAAATGCTACTTAAGATTAAAAGTGGATACCATATGCAGAATGCATTTTCTTGATGGGATTTGGAAAATTAGTAGCTTAAAAAAATTGCAATTTCTGCATATAGACAAATCATTTTGAAATATTTCAACTGAAGTAGAACAAGTTCTTAGCTAATGGGAGAAAAAACTGATGTGTATGATGAATAGAATTGACAGTTCTGGGAAGCATTCGGAACGGTAGAATTACCTAATCTTCTCAAGATACAAAATATAATGTTTATTGAAAGTCATTTTTTTTTATCTGCATTTTGTTTTCAAATTTGTAAATGCAAAATTTCCATTTTAAATTTATTGTATTGGAATCCATTTACTTTCTAAGAAGTTTTAAATTTACGTGAAATAGAATATTGGATTTTTAATTTTTTTTGCCTGTCATATCAGTTGATATTTATGTTGATTAGTTTTGAGAGATTTTTGGGATTGTTCGAACCGTTCTGAATGGCAGCTTATAGTTTTATTTCTACTCTATTTTAAAGATAATTTTCCTAGGCTTCATGTCTTTTAAAGTTGCTCTTAAATAACTGTAAACAATTTTCTGTGTATTAGTACATGTGGTGCCAGACATGTAGAGAATTCTAACTCAGTCTCTAGGATTCCAAAAGAGAGAAATGGAAGACTTGTGCCAGTGGTTTTGGAGAAATCAGTAATTTTTACAAGACTGCCCAATGTCCTTCAGTGACCTTGGAATAAAATGCAGCAAATCAACTAGTAATTATGTATTTTACTGAAGTGAATGGCGTATTGCCTTATATTTAGCTTATATACATATTTACATGTAGTAACCTGTCAAACTTATTATCAAGACCATTCGGCAGAAAAAGAAAAAAAAAATCGTGTTTTTAGCCTAGCTGGTCATCATACACACTTCAAATGGTTTCAAATGGTGTTGATTTTTGGCTTCAAAAAGTGTGCATTAAGCCATTGGTCTTTATAGGTGGTTGGTAACTGGCTCCGAAGTTTGTTAATGAAATACCGTGACCTTCAATCAAGGTTACATAGTAAAGGTTGATGCCCTTATATCTAATTGCTTTGTAGATTTGTACTTGTCTTTGTGTGCATGTATATGCGATCTTGATAAAGAATTTAAATTCTATATCCAAAAGGATTATAGATGTAGAAATGCTAATACACAAAGGTTTTTTTATCTATAAAAGCTAGCCAACCATTGTGAACAACTCATTTCAAATTTATATGTAATATTGCCTGTATTGTTGTTTACTCTGTACCTGTGTCATTGTTTACTCTGTACCTGTGTTGTTCAATTTGTACCTGTGTTGTTGTTTACTCTGTACCTGTGTTTTTGTAAACTATGTACCTGTGTTGTTATTTACTCTGTACCTGTGTTGTTATTTACTCTGTACCTGTGTTGTTTACACTGTACCTGTGTTGTTGTTTACTCTGTACATGTGTTGTTTACTCTGTACATGTGTTGTTTACTATGTACCTGTGTTGTTTTTTTACTATGTACCAGTGTTGTTGTTTACTCTGTACCTCTGTTTTTGTTTACTTTGTACCTTTGTTGTTGTTTACTCTGTACATGTGTTGTTAACTATGTACCTGTGTTGTTGTTTACTTTGTACCTGTGTTGTTGTTTACTCTGTAACTGTGTTGTTGTTTACTCTGTACCTGTGAAATTGTTTACTTTATACCTGTGTTGTTGTTTACTCTGTACCTGTGTTGTTGTTTAATCTCGACCTATGTTGTTGTTTTCTTTGTACCTGTGTTGTTGTTTACTCTGTACCTGTGTTGTTTACTCTGTACCCATGTTGTTGTTTACTCTGTACCTGTGTTGTTTACTTTGTACCTGTGTTGTTGTTTATTCTGTACCTGTGTTGTTTACTCTGTACCTGTGTTGTTTACTCTGTACCTGTGTTGTTGTTTATTCTGTACCTGTGTTGTTTACTCTGTTGTGTTGTTTACTCTGTACCTGCGTTGACTCTCTATCTGTAAAGATTATCTGTGTTGTTGAATCTGTATCTGTGTAGATTACCTTTTACCTGTGTTGTTTACAGGTGTGAGAAGCCCTACAGGTGTCCACTAGAAGGATGTGACCGGGCCTTTCCACAGCTTTCCAATCTACAACACCATATAAGGAATCATGACAAGCTGGTGGACAGTCAGTTCCAGTGTCATTTGTGTGACAGGGCCTACCCCAACGAGGCTACACTCAAGGCCCACAACACAAGGGTAGGTAGTTCACACTCAAGGTCCACAACACAAGGGTAGGTAGTTTCACACTCAAGGCCCACAACACAAGGGTAGGTAGTTCACACTCAAGGCCCACAACACAAGGGTAGGTAGTTTACACTCAAGGCCCACAACACAAGGGTAGGTAGTTCACACTCAAGGTCCACAACACAAGGGTAGGTAGTTCACACTCAAGGCCCACAACACAAGGATAGGTAGTTCACACTCAAGGCCCACAACACAAGGGTAGGTAGTTCACACTCAAGGCCCAAAACACAAGGGTAGGTAGTTCACACTCAAGGCCCACAACACAAGGGTAGGTAGTTTACACTCAAGGCCCACAACACAAGGGTAGGTAGTTTACACTCAAGGCCCACAACACAAGGGTAGGTAGTTTACACTCAATGTGTGGGTGAAAGTACCCATAGCCTCACAACTTCTACAAACCTCTCCTTCCCCGATATTAACAATGCTATTTTAAGTATAGGTGACAGTACCTGTAGCCCCACCCTTCTACAAACCTCTCCTTCCCCTGTGTTAACAATGCTATTTTAAGTATAGGTGACAGTACCCATAGCCTCACCCTTCTACAAACCTCTCCTTCCCCTGTGTTAACAATGCTATTTTAAGTATAGGTGACAGTACCTGTAGCCCCACCCTTCTACAAACCTTTCCTTCCCCTGTGTTAACAATGCTATTTTAAGTATAGGTGACAGTACCTGTAGCCCCACCCTTCTACAAACCTCTCCTTCCCCTGTTAACAATGCTATTTTAAGTTGGGTGACAGTACCTGTAGCCCCACCCTTCTATAAACCTCTCCTTCCCCTGTGTTAACAATGCTATTTTAAGTGTGGTGACAGTACCTGTAGCCCCACCCTTCTATAAACCTCTCCTTCCCCTGTGTTAACAATGCTATTTTAAGTATAGGTGACAGTACCTGTAGCCCCACCCTTCTATACAAACCTTTCCTTCCCCTGTGTTAACAATGCTATTTTAAGTATAGGTGACAGTACCTGTAGCCCCACCCTTCTACAAACCTCTCCTTCCCCTGTGTTAACAATGCTATTTTAAGTATAGGTGACAGTACCTGTAGCCCCACCCTTCTACAAACCTCTCCTTCCCCTGTGTTAACAATGCTATTTTAAGTATAGGTGACAGTACCTGTAGCCCCACCCTTCTACAAACCTCTCCTTCCCCTGTGTTAACAATGCTATTTTAAGTATGGGTGACAGTACCTGTAGCCCCACCCTTCTATAAACCTCTCCTTCCCCTGTGTTAACAATGCTATTTTAAGTGTGGGTGACAGTACCTGTAGCCCCACCCTTCTACAAACCTCTCCTTCCCCTGTGTTAACAATGCTATTTTAAGTATAGGTGACAGTACCTGTAGCCCCACCCTTCTACAAACCTCTCCTTCCCCTGTGTTAACAATGCTATTTTAAGTATAGGTGACAGTACCTGTAGCCCCACCCTTCTACAAACCTCTCCTTCCCCTGTGTTAACAATGCTATTTTAAGTATAGGTGACAGTACCTGTAGCCCCACCCTTCTACAAACCTCTCCTTCCCCTGTGTTAACAATGCTATTTTAAGTGTGGGTGACAGTACCTGTAGCCCCACCCTTCTACAAACCTCTCCTTCCCCTGTGTTAACAATGCTATTTTAAGTATGGGTGACAGTACCTGTAGCCCCACCCTTCTACAAACCTCTCCTTCCCCTGTGTTAACAATGCTATTTTAAGTATGTGGGTGACAGTACCTGTTGTAGACCCACCCTTCTACAAACCTCTCCTTCCCCTGTGTTAACAATGCTATTTTAAGTGTGGGTGACAGTACCTGTAGCCCCACCCTTCTACAAACCTCTCCTTCCCCTGTGTTAACAATGCTATTTTAAGTATAGGTGACAGTACCTGTAGCCCCACCCTTCTACAAACCTCTCCTTCCCCTGTGTTAACAATGCTATTTTAAGTATAGGTAACAGTACCTGTAGCCCCACCCTTCTACAAACCTCTCCTTCCCCTGTGTTAACAATGCTATTTTAAGTGTGGGTGACAGTACCTGTAGCCCCACCCTTCTACAAACCTCTCCTTCCCCTGTGTTAACAATGCTATTTTAAGTGTGGGTGACAGTACCTGTTGCCCCACCCTTCTACAAACCTCTCCTTCCCCTGTGTTAACAATGCTATTTTAAGTGTGGGTGACAGTACCTGTAGCCCCACCCTTCTACAAACCTCTCCTTCCCCTGTGTTAACAATGCTATTTTAAGTGTGGGTGACAGTACCTGTAGCCCCACCCTTCTACAAACCTCTCCTTCCCCTGTGTTAACAATGCTATTTTAAGTGTGGGTGACAGTACCTGTAGCCCCACCCTTCTACAAACCTCTCCTTCCCCTGTGTTAACAATGCTATTTTAAGTGTGGGTGACAGTACCTGTAGCCCCACCCTTCTACAAACCTCTCCTTCCCCTGTGTTAACAATGCTATTTTAAGTGTGGGTGACAGTACCTGTTGCCCCACCCTTCTACAAACCTCTCCTTCCCCTGTGTTAACAATGCTATTTTAAGTGTGGGTGACAGTACCTGTAGCCCCACCCTTCTACAAACCTCTCCTTCCCCTGTGTTAACAATGCTATTTTAAGTATAGGTGACAGTACCTGTAGCCCCACCCTTCTACAAACCTCTCCTTCCCCTGTGTTAACAATGCTATTTTAAGTGTGGGTGACAGTACCTGTAGCCCCACCCTTCTACAAACCTCTCCTTCCCCTGTGTTAACAATGCTATTTTAAGTGTGGGTGACAGTACCTGTAGCCCCACCCTTCTACAAACCTCTCCTTCCCCTGTGTTAACAATGCTATTTTAAGTGTGGGTGACAGTACCTGTAGCCCCACCCTTCTACAAACCTCTCCTTCCCCTGTGTTAACAATGCTATTTTAAGTGTGGGTGACAGTACCTGTAGCCCCACCCTTCTACAAACCTCTCCTTCCCCTGTGTTAACAATGCTATTTTAAGTGTGGGTGACAGTACCTGTAGCCCCACCCTTCTACAAACCTCTCCTTCCCCTGTGTTAACAATGCTATTTTAAGTGTGGGTGACAGTACCTGTAGCCCCACCCTTCTACAAACCTCTCCTTCCCCTGTGTTAACAATGCTATTTTAAGTGTGGGTGACAGTACCTGTAGCCCCACCCTTCTACAAACCTCCTCTCCTTCCCTGTGTTAACAATGCTATTTTAAGTGTGGGGTGACAGTACCTGTAGCCCCACCCTTCTACAAACCTCTCCTTCCCCTGTGTTAACAATGCTATTTTAAGTGTGGGTGACAGTACCTGTAGCCCCACCCTTCTACAAACCTCTCCTTCCCCTGTGTTAACAATGCTATTTTAAGTGTGGGTGACAGTACCTGTAGCCCCACCCTTCTACAAACCTCTCCTTCCCCTGTGTTAACAATGCTATTTTAAGTGTGGGTGACAGTACCTGTAGCCCCACCCTTCTACAAACCTCTCCTTCCCCTGTGTTAACAATGCTATTTTAAGTGTGGGTGACAGTACCTGTAGCCCCACCCTTCTACAAACCTCTCCTTCCCCTGTGTTAACAATGCTATTTTAAGTGTGGGTGACAGTACCTGTAGCCCCACCCTTCTACAAACCTCTCCTTCCCCTGTGTTAACAATGCTATTTTAAGTATAGGTGACAGTACCTGTAGCCCCACCCTTCTACAAACCTCTCCTTCCCCTGTGTTAACAATGCTATTTTAAGTATGGGTGACAGTACCTGTAGCCCCACCCTTCTACAAACCTCTCCTTCCCCTGTGTTAACAATGCTATTTTAAGTGTGGGTGACAGTACCTGTAGCCCCACCCTTCTACAAACCTCTCCTTCCCCTGTGTTAACAATGCTATTTTAAGTGTGGGTGACAGTACCTGTTGCCCCACCCTTCTACAAACCTCTCCTTCCCCTGTGTTAACAATGCTATTTTAAGTGTGGGTGACAGTACCTGTAGCCCCACCCTTCTACAAACCTCTCCTTCCCCTGTGTTAACAATGCTATTTTAAGTGTGGGTGACAGTACCTGTAGCCCCACCCTTCTACAAACCTCTCCTTCCCCTGTGTTAACAATGCTATTTTAAGTGTGGGTGACAGTACCTGTAGCCCCACCCTTCTACAAACCTCTCCTTCCCCTGTGTTAACAATGCTATTTTAAGTGTGGGTGACAGTACCTGTAGCCCCACCCTTCTACAAACCTCTCCTTCCCCTGTGTTAACAATGCTATTTTAAGTGTGGGTGACAGTACCTGTAGCCCCACCCTTCTACAAACCTCTCCTTCCCCTGTGTTAACAATGCTATTTTAAGTGTGGGTGACAGTACCTGTAGCCCCACCCTTCTACAAACCTCTCCTTCCCCTGTGTTAACAATGCTATTTTAAGTGTGGGTGACAGTACCTGTAGCCCCACCCTTCTACAAACCTCTCCTTCCCCTGTGTTAACAATGCTATTTTAAGTGTGGGTGACAGTACCTGTAGCCCCACCCTTCTACAAACCTCTCCTTCCCCTGTGTTAACAATGCTATTTTAAGTGTGGGTAACAGTACAAGAGACCCACCCTTCTACAAACCTCTCCTTCCCCTGTGTTAACAATGCTATTTTAAGTGTGGGTGACAGTACCTGTAGCCCCACCCTTCTACAAACCTCTCCTTCCCCTGTGTTAACAATGCTATTTTAAGTGTGGGTGACAGTACCTGTAGCCCCACCCTTCTACAAACCTCTCCTTCCCCTGTGTTAACAATGCTATTTTAAGTGTGGGTGACAGTACCTGTAGCCCCACCCTTCTACAAACCTCTCCTTCCCCTGTGTTAACAATGCTATTTTAAGTATAGGTGACAGTACCTGTAGCCCCACCCTTCTACAAACCTCTCCTTCCCCTGTGTTAACAATGCTATTTTAAGTGTGGGTGACAGTACCTGTAGCCCCACCCTTTACAAAACCTCTCCTTCCCCTGTGTTTAACAATGCTATTTTAAGTGTGGGTGACAGTACCTGTAGCCCCACCCTTCTACAAACCTCTCCTTCCCCTGTGTTAACAATGCTATTTTAAGTGTGGGTGACAGTACCTGTAGCCCCACCCTTCTACAAACCTCTCCTTCCCCTGTGTTAACAATGCTATTTTAAGTATAGGTGACAGTACCTGTAGCCCCACCCTTCTACAAACCTCTCCTTCCCCTGTGTTAACAATGCTATTTTAAGTATGGGTGACAGTACCTGTAGCCCCACCCTTCTACAAACCTCTCCTTCCCCTGTGTTAACAATGCTATTTTAAGTGTGGGTGAAGTGTGGGTGACAGTACCTGTAGCCCCACCCTTCTACAAACCTCTCCTTCCCCTGTGTTAACAATGCTATTTTAAGTGTGGGTGACAGTACCTGTAGCCCCACCCTTCTACAAACCTTTCCTTCCCCTGTGTGTTAACAATGCTATTTTAAGTGTGGGTGACAGTACCTGTAGCCCCACCCTTCTACAAACCTCTCCTTCCCCTGTGTTAACAATGCTATTTTAAGTGTGGGTGACAGTACCTGTAGCCCCACCCTTCTACAAACCTCTCCTTCCCCTGTGTTAACAATGCTATTTTAAGTATAGGTGACAGTACCTGTAGCCCCACCCTTCTACAAACCTCTCCTTCCCCTGTGTTAACAATGCTATTTTAAGTATAGGTGACAGTACCTGTAGCCCCACCCTTCTACAAACCTCTCCTTCCCCTGTGTTAACAATGCTATTTTAAGTATAGGTGACAGTACCTGTAGCCCCACCCTTTTACAAACCTCTCCTTCCTTTGTGTTAATAATGCTACTTTAAGTGTGGGTAACAGTACCTGTAGGGCTAAGCCCCACCCTTCTTCTAACAATGTCATTTTAAGTATAGTGACAGTCGTTTTCCTCTTTCTGTCTTTTCCCCTCCTAACTCCCTCCCACATGTTGAGCGGTGCCATCTTAAGTATATAGTGACATTTGTACATTTTGTGTAGGCTGCTGCACTCCTACCACACAAGTCTTAGCTGCATATACTCCGCAATCTCAGCCTCGATAAAATGTTTTCATGATTGCTTTGAAAAATTGATGATGTTCTACAATTATTTTCCTTATCATAAAAGACAGGCAATGTAATCAGAATGGGGCCAGCGTGGGGGGAAATTCTACATATACAGGCATGCGTTTGATGTTATATCATGATTTAATGGAACATTTAAATGCCATGAATCTGTGAATTATGATGTTATTTTAATGAAAATAT
Source organism: Argopecten irradians (assembly GCF_041381155.1). NCBI lineage: Eukaryota > Metazoa > Mollusca > Bivalvia > Pectinida > Pectinidae > Argopecten > Argopecten irradians. The sequence goes on along the minus strand of NC_091134.1, from coordinate 17,606,504 downwards.
TAGATTCTTCTCATCAGGTTGATGAATCAGTACAAGGCACTGCTCTAATATCGTCAGATTTTATCAATGTGGAAACGTACATGCAATTAATATTTTTTTGTGAAGTGAAGCTTCAAAATTTTATATAATGCATGTGTAAGGCAATTTAAAACATTCAGTAATGAAAAACCAATTAAATTATAATGAGATATTAAAACATTTAAAAAAAATCTTTATTAGAACTGGAAGTAAGCCCTGATATTGTTTGAGTTTTTAAGTACATTAGCTGTTGACTGTATGTAATACAGTGTATAATGATATATTATACAATGATATCAACAAAAATGTTGATAGAGTTGTGGGACACGTATGATAAAGGCAATGTCCAATCCTCACCCTTGTTGAAAGATCTCTTAAATTCATCTACTTACCTTCCTTGTTGACAGTTGTTTACATGTTATTATCTCCCTTGTTGCTGGACTTCCATCGAGTTAATTTTACCTTGTTTGCTTTTAACTTACCTAACCATAACTTATTATTACCTTTGTCTTCTCTATTATTGATGGATATGTGTAATATAATCCTAATTTGGTTATCTCCCTTGCTAATAGTAATCTGTGATCTAATCTTAACCTTAAGTCAACTCCGCTGTAGAAACCTGTGACATTACATAAACCTAGTTGTCTCCCTTGTAAAAACCTGTGAAATAACATAAAGCTAGTTATCTCCCTTGTAGAAACCTATGACATGAAATAAAGCTAGTTATCTCCCTTGTAGAAACCTGTGACATGAAAAAAACCTAGTTATCTCCGTCAACAAATCCCTCGTTAACCTAGTTATCTCCCTTGTTGACAGACATCTTTGACATAATCATGAACAGACACCTGTGACATAATCGTTAACCTCGTTATCTCCCTTTTTGACAGACACACCTGCATTCCAAGCCCCTGGACCTTACCCAGCAGCAGCTTCAGCAGCAGCAACAACAGGACCAGGTGGGGCCCACAGACTCTCCCTCCCCGATTCCTCAGAACAGTCCTACATCACCCTTACAGCAAAACCTGACAGGACAGGCCAAGCCAAGGAAGAGAAAAGCTTCACGTCCTCAACATTTGTACATGCCTCCAACCATGGTCCCTATTTCTACGCCCCTCACACCAGAGGAGGAGAACTCAGCAGAGCAGAAGGATGAGCTAGGAGACACCTACCCGGACAGGTTTCCCAGGGAAGTTACCCACGAGTCCTCCACACATGGTTGTTATGGTGAATCTCAAAATGGCATTCATAAAAGCATTCCAATGTCTAGGCTGAACTTGCCTAACTTTGAAAGAACAGATCTAAAACTACCCAACTACAGTCAGTCCAACAAACTGCCAAATTTTAGTCAGTCTAGCAAATCGTCTAACTTTAGTCAATCAGATAAGTTATCTGGCTTAAGTCAGTCAGAGAAGATTATGAATTTCAGTGAATCTGACAAGCTGTCGAAGTTCAGCGAATCTGATAAAGTACCAAACTTTAGTCAATCAGATAGCAAATTGTCTTTAAATGGTCAAACTGAAGACAAGATTGTGAACCATAGCCAATCATCTAGCAAAGTTTTAGAGATGAGCCAATCGGAGAGCAGACACTCTCCATTTAGCGAATCACAAATCAAGATTCCTAACAGTCTTAACCAATCCGAGGACAGAATTACAAATTACAACCAATGGGATACCAGGAATATGAATGAGGACAATCATGAGGACCGTTCTATGCATTTCAACAGAATGCACCAGCAGACAGCTCGAGGAATAGACATGAATGTGTTCGCATTGTCAAAATCTCTTGCCAGCGGGGCAGCCATTGTAAGACCTCAAATACATATGAACACTATGATGAAATCATCACATGATCATCTTCTTCCAATATCGAGAAATAATTTTGATATGGCAGCATTTTCACGCCAACAGAAGGCGGATCAGCTACAGAAGCATTTTCATAGTCCTTACCTGATGTCGCATCATGATCATGTACCCAAGAGCATGTACTCAAGTGGTTGGTCAGTACCCCTCAAGTCATCGGCCCAGGGGGCAGGGATTGACCGATCAGAGGAAGCACAGTCGGATCGCTCTGCAAGTCAGTCTCCTAATTTACAGGCGTCACATTTTTCACTGGACAATTTTGATGAGCCAATGAATTGAAAAGAGTCAGGATCCAGAATGGATTTTTAATAGAAAGACCATAAATGGTCATTGTTAGTGTGTAACTATATGTAAACCAAGTAATCTTAACCATAAAAATGGTTGTAAATCAAATCATGTCTGCTCCAAGGACAAAAATAATTTGGATAAAACAATGAATGTGCACCATATGATGGTGAGAAAACTCAATGTTTTACATGTTTATGTTTAAATTATCTCCCCTTATAGCTTAAAGGGACATAACTCCAACCTGTACTTGTACTGATTGATGAGGCATTTATCAAGATTTTTAAATTGATTTTAAAATTCTGAATATCTAATTCAAAACCTATGCCATGACGAAGAAATCTTTTGTAAATTGATTCAATTTAAGACAACTGTAGCGATGTAAAGAAAAGTATTTTGAGTCTATTTTTTCCCCAAGAAATGTATTTGCCTTCCTAATGAGCTGGAATGTTTGCGTTTTTGATTGACCACATTGGTTGTGTTAGTGACAATTGATTTAGTTTTAAATCATTCATCCCTAAAATTCCATGTAGCGGATTCTCACAAAAGTTTTCAAGCCAAATTTTTTTCATAACCCGATAAAATTCAAAAATGAAATCAATGCTTATAATTTATTTTATTAATGATACAAAGGATGTTTAAATATACCATTCTAATGTTCTTCAAGGAATTCTTTTTTCTGAATCAATACTGAGTCAATATCTCTATTTTGACGTCACAATAACGTTGGGGTTTCGCGCCATTCTTGGATATTTTTTTTCATAGTGGTATGCAAAAAAAAGTATTGGCCAATCAAAAAGCCAGATTTAGTATGAAAACAAAGAAAATTGATTATAATCGACTGGTTCTGATCTTTGATTTAGAAGAGCCTAAATGTGTCTTCAGGGATGATTGGTTTAACTAAAAACAAAACAAAGAGATAAGATGGAATTGTAAGTTAGTAGATATCTGTGGTGTGAAATGTCTTTGTTCATGTCAACCCCATGGAGACAATTTTAAATATAGAGGATAATTATAAGATATTCAAATTTCGAAGTAGATACCAGTTTAATTGAATGGGAATTGATGGATCGCCAGCTGTCGTCAAACTGCACGTGACTTTGCATTTTGTATTGTGTATGCCACAATGTTTGCTCCGACACTGATTAGGTACACGTGCGTTTGTGGGCACGAGGCGTGGCTATGTTACACCTGATGATTGGTCAAATATGTAGTTTGGCCGGAACCAATGATATCGCCTAGAATTAAATAATGTCAGTGACGCATACTGCTATAACTTACTGAGGTTCAATTATTATGTGATATGCTAGCAGGCTGATTCAGAACAAGGTTAGATTTATTACCTGATATTTCATCATCGTTTACTATTTTGACAAGGTATTAAAAAAATTATCATTGATATAAACTATAGCTGTCACAGAAAACAGACATGGAAATCTTATTCAAATTTTGCAATATTTTATTATATAGAACTTTTTTTTTCAAAAATTCAATTAAAAATTATGCATGAAAAATACATATCCTGTCTATATTAGTATAAGTTGTCATTTTTATGAGTCGGAATGAAATTTGAATTCATAATTGAATTATGCGGTCACCTTTATGATATTTTATAATAACAATTTGAAAATGTTGGAAAACTTCAAAAGCATTAATTGAAATTGTCGTCTCAGAGTCTGAATTAATAATTGATTTAAAAATCTTGATAAATGTGATATGACATCTGTTGATGCACCGTGTTATTTAATTGTTCTGTTGACACTGCTGTTAACCATTGTTATTTGTATTGCCTTAGTAACTGTTAGATTGTATGTAAACATAGGTTTTAGGAAATGTTTGTTATCCTGATCAGAAAATATTTGTTAATAGATCCTGATCAAATGCTCCTGTTTTAGTCACCTGTGTGATCGCCTCAACCAATGAACTCGCAGATATAGCGGTCATGTGATCAATCCAGCCAATGAGCTGTCATAAGTATAACAATTCGATTGCTGCATTTTACTGGGACATATTTTTTTCATCAGAATTCCTTAATTACTATACAATTCGTTAAACTATATATCGATCTTGCCTGAGATTGCAGTACATGTAAATAATCTGACATATGCAAGATATTTTTCAGATGTTTCATTTTGTATTTCTATTTGCTAAGTTGTTAAAGAAACCGGATTTTAAAAACTTCATAAGGTGAAACAATTATAGTCATGTGATTAGAATAAAGATCATGTGATGAACTAAGCCATTGAAATATCAGAGGAATAAGGTCATGTGGTCACCATAATAAATGAGCTGTTTAAATAATGCAGAGTTCAATGATAAGTTGAATTTTGAATTAATGCATCACTAGATTGTCAGAGTAGTTAAGTATTTCTGATTGTATACATTGAGTCTATACAGAAATGTTTAGACTTCAATGTATGCAGGAGAAATCTGCTAAGAAATTTTTCAATGATGATGTTTTTTTTTTATATAAAATGCTCTGTTAGTGATTTTGTGTCACACTGACTCATTCTTATGAGATTTGAATCTTGTTTACACAACAGTTTCATTCAACTCAAACAAGCAAAGTTGAGGTGTTAAAATTGTATTACATTTTCAGACAATTAAAACCAGGGCATTATCTTTTGATTAGTTGCTTATGCTTTACAGAAGGGAACATTTGTTTATCAGGCTGATGTTAACATGTATTGATTTTAATATCATAGTGTTCATATCCAATGTTATGTAATAATTCACTTTTTAACGTTTGTCAAAGTATATATGTATCCATTATTGATAGCATTTGCAACTATTTTTTTCATATATATTTCACCATAAAGGTTATTTCTCAAATGGATCATGAAAATGGCAAAGCATTTCAATGATAAAAGAGCTTGAATTTTTACTGATGAAAGAAAGAAAATATATGTAGCAATGAAAATATAAAGAAACGGTTTTGATCTTGTATGTAGTTATAATTGTATGTATGGGCTGGTAAATTACCCCTTTGTGGGTCCCCTCAATGAAATTGTATTCCCTGTTGCTTGTCATTGATAAGTTTAAGGTTCATATCAACTGTTTCGAATTGAAAAACTTGATATTAAATTTATTTTTTTCTTTTGAACATAAAATCCTCATTTAAAGCATGCACATAAAAATACTGGCAGCCAGTTGGCCTTTGAAATGTTTCACCGTTTTATTACACAATCTGTGATGTCAAATAAAAAAGGCATTATGGGATTATGTCATCCAAATTTCATTTACATTAGTATTGATATATACATATATATTGTGATACCTTGCTTCCCTTTTAATGGAAATGGATCATTCCTTGTTTGGAACAGCTTATTATATTTTGATGCAATTGTTAGGGGATGAAAGCCTCATGTTAGTCAATGAGATCTGTATTAACCCAGTATGTAGTCACAGTAAGTTTGTAAATCTCAGCGTATACCTATAATATTGTTTCAAAAATTCACAGTAAAAACAGAACATGTCTGAAAAAAACTACTTTCCCTTCAACTTAATTCACGCATCACTTAATCCATGCCCCTGACATGTGATCCATACAAATCACACACAATCCACACTCCAATCAGATCCACACATTCACAATTTACATCCACACCAACTCACACAATCCACACCCCCAAACACCCAATCCTTTACCCCTCCCCTCCCTCCCCAAATATCAAACCCTCTCTACACACAGTCCATACCCCACACTCTACACATCATCTACAATCCACATCTCAAACACTCTCCACTACACACATAATCCATACCCTACACTCAATCCACAATCTACACACCTCCCAAAATCCACACCTCAATACTTCATATCTATTTCACCTACCTATTACCTCACCGCTAAATCCACATCCCAAAACTAAGTCCACTCTCCACACACCATCCACAATCCATATATCCACACCCTGCATCCACACATCTGTTGATCCACATCCCAACACTAAGTCCACTCTCCACACACCATCCACAATCCATATATCCACACCCTGTATCCACACATCTGTTGATCCACATCCCAACACTAAGTCCACTCTCCACACACCATCCACAATCATATATCCACACCCTGTATCCACACATCTGTTGATCCACATCCCATAACTAAGTCCACTCTCCACACACATACAATCCATATATCCACACCTGTATCCACACATCTGTTGATCCACATCCCAAAACTAAGTCCACTCTCCACACACCATCCACAATCCATATATCCACACCCTGCAGCCACACATCTGTTGATCCACATCCCAATACTAAGTCCACTCTCCACACACCATCCACAATCCATATATCCACACCCTGTATCCACACATCTGTTGATCCACATCCCAACACTAAGTCCACTCTCCACACACCATCCACAATCCATATATCCACACCCTACATCCACACATCTGTTGATCCACATAAGTCCACTCTCCACACACCATCCACAATCCATATATCCACACCCTGTATCCACACATCTGTTGATCCACATCCCAATACTAAGTCCACTCTCCACACACCATCCACAATCCATATATCCACACCCTGTATCCACACATCTGTTGATCCACATCCCAACACTAAGTCCACTCTCCACACACCATCCACAATCCATATATCCACATCCTACATCCACACATCTGTTGACACCATTCACAATCCAATATCTGCATCCACCCATCTGTTGATCTACATCCCAAATATCATTCACATTCCCACTACCTAACACCCCCCGCCCTGTCCCTTTCATACACAATCCAGCCCCAACACAATAAACTCTATGTAATGTTACTTTGCTATCCCCATTGTATCAAGTAAGTATAAACATAGCCTCCATCGTTCTAGCGTATGTCCTTGTTGTAACAGCTTGTGTTACCTCCCTTGGAGAATAAACTATACAATTGTCTCATGTTACTATTATCTTTATTTCCTCCAAAATTGGAGATGACATAAAGAATGACATTTAACATGAAAATGATAATTAAACAAAGCAAATAGAAATTTTCTTAAATCTGTTTATATTTCCACTTCCCAATGTTTCAATTATAACTATTTGTTTGTAAAGATTCTATCTTGCCTGACATCGTTAAAAGATTTTTAAAAAAAAACACCCATCAAAGTGATTTTAGATTCTCATAAATTGCTTTTATAGACGAAAGATTTAATTTTTTATTTTAAAGAGAGGTAATTTTTAAGAAATGTAGGTTTTAAACATTGCTGCCGCTAAAGTGTATGCACTATAAGTCTCTTTAAAAGTAACTTATACAATCATGTGTGTAATTATTTTTGTGTCTACAGAATTAATTTTTCATATTTCTAGTGAAAGTTTTCTTTTTAGCATTAATTGTATTTTACCATTGAAATATCTTTCACTGAGATTTTAGGTATTGAGTGTACATATATGAATGGGACAATACTATTGGAGAGGAGCAGGGGGGGCTGGTATATTGTACATGTTTATAATATACATGTACTTCACACAATCTCCCCCCACCCCCAAAAGTTTGTTCTGTACATGTGTTAGACTAGACTGGCCACCAGTCTCTAGAATATTAAAAAAAAACACTAAAATTTGGCTTGATCATTTTTGTCTCAACTACATGCATGATTCTAGGTTTTAAGCTAAGGGGAGATAATCTAGTAAAGAACTCTGCTGAGAAAGTCTTATCAACAACTTAGGGTCTGGTGGTCAGTCTAGTATTAGACAGCAATAGCGTCATGTCAAAAACATGTCCCCACGGTGAATCTTTCCCTACATATTTATCTTTTCTTATTTTTTGTGATAGTGATTGATTTTAATCAAACTTAATTGGCATCAATTAACTTTGTATAGAAAATCGTCTGCTTTTCAGCTCAACTTTTCTTTCTCAAAATATTGTTACCAGTATTTTAGCTGTTGAAGTTTGTAACACTGTTTCTTTTTTGTTTTTACCAATTTGTTGAAGAAAAAAACCTGCTTGCTAATAGGAGACCATTTCCTCAAACAAAACACAACGAAAATTATAGAAAAACTTAAAAGTGGTGAGAGTAGAAAATTACTGTAAGTATGCCAAATTTGGTTAGAATACATCCTTAGATAAATTCAGGTTCAATAAAACAGAAAGTAAAAAAACGCTCTGTTAATTTTATTTTTTCTTAAGATCACTTGAGTTTGACTTTTCTGAGTTCCGTTGTACAAAGAATATATAGAAAAACCACATAGTGGGAATATTTTTTTGATATAGAACTGTACTCTTCACTAGTTAGACAATTGAATTGTCCATCATTTGTACGTAGACAGGGTACATTGTGTATTTGTTTTATTTATTTGCTTTAGTATATTAAGAATATTTTCTCTGGAGTAAAGAGATTAACAGAGGTGCTCTGTATTTAAATACTATTGTTTTTTTCCATTGTTGTTTGTTAATCTCAAATATGAGATGTAGAAATTTTATCATATATAGATATATCAGATGTACAAATTTGTATTCTGTATCATTTGCGATAAACATATGCTTTAAGTGTTTAATGATGTTCACACAAAGGAGATCAATTGCAATTATAGAATGTTGAGGTTTCTCTTCAGATTTTCCCTCTCTTAAGTATAGAGATTTCTCTCCAGTTTAACGCGTGGTCAAGATAAAGTGTGTGTTGATGATATTGAGATTTCTCTCCAGTTTACTGTGTGGTCCGAAATAAAGAGTTTATTGTTGATCTAGGAGAAAGAGATTTCTCTCCAGTTTATCATTGGTCCACGATTAAGAGATTTCTCTCCAGTTTATCGTTGGTCTGAGATAAAGAGATTTCTTTTCAGTCTATTGTTGATCGGAGATAACAAGATTTCTCTCCAGTCTATTGTTGGTTTGAGATAAAGAGATTTCTCTCCAGAGATATTTCCTTTTTAGTCTATGATGAATTAATCTAAGAGATAGAGATTTCTTAACAGTCTATTGTCGTCAGAAATAAAGAGATCTCTCTCCGGTTCATTTTTGTATGAGATAAAAAGATGTTCAGCTGGTTCATATCTGATTGTGCATCACATTCCTGTATTAGGATACTAATAGTTTGCATTTGAAGTATAAATGGTTGGTGTTGCAGCTAATTTTCAACATTTCTGTCATGCAATATGGTGACTTGTACATCAACATATGCAATATGTATGCATGAAAGGAATACAAAATATTTGCATCCTATTGGTGGCCAAGAAGAGCGATGACTATCTACTTAAAATACTTTTACACAAATTATGATGACCTATACGCCCATGGTGGCCAAACACAAAATGGAGTGACTTGTACACGAAAAGAGGTGACAACTTACACAAAAACCTGTACACAAAATGTGGTGACTAAATCACAAAATGTGGTGAATGTATAAAAATAACGATAATCTACAAAATCTACTGGACATTGGATCACAGTAAAACTTTACTTTAGTAAGAAATAATTACACAGTTAAATCCACTGCATGTAAATTGTTTGTGTTCTTCTTAACGTATATAAATATTTGTAGTGTTTAAAGCCTTTATAGACATGTCTGTTTGATCCAATCAGCAGATTGTTCACATGCGAGATTCTTGGACCAATCAGAATGGTGGAGAGAACTCGGAGATTTGACCTGAAAGGCACTGATGAAATCAGTAGCCTCGTTAGACTGAAGTTATTATTCCGATGTAATCGGTTATAACATGGCTCCAACTGATCAAATCAATGGACCCTTGTACTTCACAAATATTTATTCATATTTACTGTAAACTATTATCATATTTATGTAATTTTTATTAACAAGGGGAAACAACCCATGTTACTAGTCATTCTCTACACCATAGTCAAATTATTTTATCTTCATTTCATACACTGTGTTAAACTTAACACAAAATGCTGTACATATTTCTTTCATGTTTTTTTTTATATCATAAAAAGAATTAATGTAATGTTTTTAAAAAGTGATTGTAAACACAAAATTAAATCCACAAGTAACAGAAATTTTTTATTGTTTTTCTTTTTTTTTTTGGTACATAGATTAATTTCCAAAGCTGAGATTACCTAAGCTCTTTATAGTTTAGTTGTGTCTTATTCTGCAATATGCATGATTTATTTTGATATTTTCTATGCTTAATTATTTTATTATCAATGGGATCAAAAATAGATCTTGTGGTTTTATTTTCAACCATCGGCTTTAAAATAGTTACAGTAATAGTTTTTTGTTTTATATTCATTACTTCTCGATTTATAGACATTATAGAGTCAAACTCAACTTCATATTTTCAATGTAAGGGAGACAACTGTTTGTCAACCTCATAATTACATACTTCTTGTATTGAAATCATACTTTTTATCAAAGCACTATTAAAACATTGTTTAAGATTTTAAAGTCAGACCATTTATCATTAAACATGTCACCATGAGTAATCATTATTAAAACATTGTTTTAAGGTTTAAAGTCAGACTATTTTCACTGGATGCGTAGCATCCCCAGCTGTCTGTCTGTCAACAGGTTTATATTCGGCCTCATTGCTTGTTGTGTTGGTGGTCTACAAATGTATCAGTGATGTTCAGTTGTCCTTGTGCTACAGTCTATTAAAATAGATACCATTAACTACTGGTCCTGTTGCTTATTATTTAATTAACACATGAATAATTAATTTATGAATGCAAAAAGTAAATAAATTATTAGTTTCACTAAACACATACTAGATGAATTAATTTTATACAACCAGTTGGTTGGTGGATCGGGCTCAATGTCCCTTTAACAATTAATGTCATTTAAAAGTAGTCTTATTTGTTGGCAATGTGTTACATTTGTGTTTTGGGAGGCTGTGGTATGGTCGTGTTGTATCTCAGTGTTTAACTGAAACTGTCCATTTTATAGTGCGATCTTACCGTAGCATGCCTCCAAAGACACCAAGTAACACACCCCACCTAGTCACTTTATACAGACAACGGGCGAACAAGTCATCCTGCTGTCCTTATGCTGAACATTAAGCAGGCGCACAAACTACACTTTTATAGATTAAAATGTCTCACTCTGGTAACTCGGAAACAGAAACATGGGTCTTGTTCACAAGATTGAGCTCTCAGCTCAAGGCCAAAAGTGAAGTGGTGTTAAGGGATACGTTAGGAAGGATACCACCTCCAAGTTAACAGCCACCTTTTACAGCAGGTTTGATAACACCTATCTGCAAGGCACAAATAACAGAAAACAAAGAGGAAAATTGTATTTCATTGTCAATTTTTATTGATAACTTAGGAATTTGTAGAAAAAGGAACAAAATTATGCTATCTTCAGATATTCACTTTTTAACCAAACTGGTTTGTAAGTTGCTAGGAAACAACAAAATGTTGAAATCTTCAATCTCACCTTAATAACTTCTTTTTATTTTGTAAGGCAGAGTTATCTGCTCTTGTGAATCAAGTAAAACAATCAATTCTGTAAGCACCAAAATTCCTTGCTCATCAATAGAGATGAAGCATTTTGAAAATACCTGAACACAAAAAAAACCCAGCAAACTGCCTAATTTCTTTATACCTGTGCTAACCACTTCATTCCAAGATTCCAAGAGATCAAGTTTCACAGACTTAACATTGAATTAAAATAGGCCAAAGGGCCTTACCGGTCATCTGACTACCTTGGCAATGGTAAATTTAATTTCATATGGTGTCACTTTGTCAGGACAATGTCAGGATCATTTTCAATTTCTTTCAACAAATTTTCTTTCAAACAAGAGGCCAAAGGGCCTTAACATGTAGGAACTTAATTAGATATAGTGCCATGGTAGCCATCTTCGATTTGGGATCAACCAGAGATGTAACAACACTTTGTCGGGACGATGTCAGGATCATTTCATGCAAGTTTCAGCCAAATCGCACTGGTAGAACTTGAGAAGAAGTTCAAAATGTGTTTTAAAGATGGCGGCTGTGGCAGCCATCTTGGTTTTCGGATTGACCCGAAAAATAACAACACTTTGTCGGGACCATGTCAGGATCATTTCATGCAAGTTTCAGCCAAATCAAACTGGTAGAACTTGAGAAGAAGTTCAAATGTGTTTTTCAAGATGACGGCTTTGGCGGCCATCTTGGATTACAGATCGACCCGAAAAATAACAACACTTTGTCGGGACCATGTCAGGATCATTTCATGCAAGTTTCAGCCAAATCGCACAGGTAGAACTTGAGAAGAAGTTCAAAATGTATTTTCAAGATGGCGGCTGTGGCGGCCATCTTGGATTTCGGATCGACCCGAAAAATAACAACACTTTGTCGGGACCATGTCAGGATCATTTCATGCAAGTTTCAGCCAAATCGCACCAGTAGAACTTGAGAAGAAGTTCAAAATGTGCTTTCAAGATGGCGGCTTTGGCGGCCATCTTGGATTTCGGATTGACCCGAAAAATAACAACACTTTGTCGGAACCATGTCAGGATCATTTCATGCAAGTTTCAGCCAAATCGCACCGGTAGAACTTGAGAAGAAGTTCAAAATGTGTTTTCAAGATGGCGGCTGTGGCGGCCATCTTGGATTTCGGATAGACCCGAAAAATAACAACACTTTGTCGGGACCATGTCAGGATCATTTCATGCAAGTTTCAGCCCGATTACACACGGTAGAACTTGAGAAGAAGTTCAAAATGTATTTTTAAGATGGCGGCTGTGGCGGCCATCTTGGATTTCGGATCGACCCGAAAAATAACAACACTTGGTCGGGACCATGTCAGGATCATTTCATGCAAGTTTCAGCCAAATCGCACCAGTAGAACTTGAGAAGAAGTTCAAAATGTGCTTTCAAGATGGCGGCTTTGGCGGCCATCTTGGATTTCGGTTTGACCCGAAAAATAACAACACTTTGTCGGGACCATGTCAGGATCATTTCATGCAAGTTTCAGCCAAATCGCACCGGTAGAACTTGAGAAGAAGTTCAAAATGTGTTTTCAAGATGGCGGCTGTGGCGGCCATCTTGGATTTCGGATCGACCCGAAAAGTAACAACACTTTGTCGGGACCATGTCAGGATCATTTCATGCAAGTTTCAGCCAAATCGCACCGGTAGAACTTGAGAAGAAGTTCAAAATGTGTTTTATAGATGGCGGCTGTGGCGGCCATCTTGGATTTCGGATCGACCCGAAAAGTAACAACACTTTGTCGGGACCATGTCAGGATCATTTCATGCAAGTTTCAGCCTAATCGCACCGGTAGAACTTGAGAAGAAGTTCAAAATGTGTTTACAAGATGGCGGCTGTGGCGGCCATCTTGGATTTCGGATCGACCCAAAAAATAACAACACTTTGTCAGGACCATGTCAGGATCATTTCATGCAAGTTTCAGCCAAATCGCACCGGTAGAACTTGAGAAGAAGTTCAAAATGTGTTTTCAAGATGGCGGCTGTGGCGGCCATCTTGGATTTCGGATCGACCCGAAAAGTAACAACACTTTGTCGGGACCATGTCAGGATCATTTCATGCAAGTTTCAGCCAAATCGCACCAGTAGTACTTGAGAAGAAGTTCAAAATGTGTTTTCAAGATGGCGGCTGTGGCGGCCATCTTGGATTTCGGATCGACCCGAAAAGTAACAACACTTTGTCGGGACCATGTCAGGATCATTTCATGCAAGTTTCAGCCAAATCGCACCGGTAGAACTTGAGAAGAAGTTCAAAATGTGTTTTTCAAGATGGCGGCTGTGGCGGCCATCTTGGATTTCGGATCGACCCGAAAAGTAACAACACTTTGTCGGGACCATGTCAGGATCATTTCATGCAAGTTTCAGCCTAATCGCACCGGTAGAACTTGAGAAGAAGTTCAAAATGTGTTTTCAAGATGGCGGCTGTGGCGGCCATCTTGGATTTTGGATCGACCCAAAAAATAACAACACTTTGTCGGGACCATGGCAGGATCATTTCATGCAAGTTTCAGCTAAATCGCACCGGTAGAACTTGAGAAGAAGTTCAAAATGTGAAAAGTTAACGCACGGCGGACGGCGGACGGCGGACGGCGGACGGCGCACGGCGGACGGCGGACGACGACGGACGAAACATGACGACTATAGGTCATCCTGACCCTTCGGGTCAGATGACCTAAAAATGCCTTGGAAAATGATTTAGGAAGATATCAATTTGCAGAAATGAACTAACCTTGATCCCAAAGATAAATCATACTCAAAAGAAAGTTGTTTTACAGTATCAAAATTGAGTAGGTTAACTATAATTTCAAATTAACAGCCTCTTTGAATCAAACTTGTTCTGACCCATAAAATTTTTTCAGACAGAGTTAAATACGCTGAACTGTAATGGGTATTGGGGCTAAAAGACACTCCAAGTGTCACAACAGTGGAGTACCCCATTAGCTCTGCCCAACAGATGTTAGGTATGTTGTGTCAGAGGAAGCCGTCTACACAAAATGCCCAGTTTATCCACACAGGTACATGGGTCTGTAAATCTATTCCACAACAAGACCATAACAAGATATAATGCTATTATAAAGTAAAATACAAACCACTCAGGTTCAGTTTTAGTGGTAAGTTTCTGATAAAATTTCACAACACATACTAGCTTTATACATACTGGTGAAAAAAATAGAAAAAAAAATGATTAAAGGAATAGTTTTTTGTAGTGCAAACTCGACTGAAGAACATGCATTCTTTAAAAATGGTTTGTTTAATGATGTAATTACCTTACAACTTGGGACTGAAATTATTTTTTTTGGTCAAAATTGACCATAGCAAACTTTTTTGTAAGTAAATAGTACTTCTAAAATTCAGACGTAAATAAAAAGCCTGAAACTTGAAATATCTCTTTAAAGTAAAAAAAGATCTGTAACTACATGAACTGAAATATATAATGAGAAGTTTCCCTCAATGCATATAGCCACTATGAAATGACTAAACTGAGCTGATTTCTTCAATTGGCATTTAGAAAGAATTGGCTCTGGGTAATAATGTTTTTGTGCAAAGGATATCACTATCAGAATAACAATTCAGGTAGAATTGGCACTGGGTATCATATGATATCACTATCAGAATAACGACCAAATAAAAGAGACAGCAACAATGACTTAATATCAAAACTAACCCTAACAATATTAATGTTACTAAGGGAGAGAAGTGCCAAATACACATTGGTCAGCCAATTGAAGATTATGTTGTTTTGAGTAATTTTGGAATCTTAAGGTTTCAAAGCAAAGATAACAGTGTGTTAAAAAGTTCTTTAACGAAGTACACAGATGGATTGATCCTGGTACCAGACAATGGCTTATCTGATAGAGAGAGTAAGGGGAAGTAACTCTAACTTTTATTACCCATCATCACAAAATCTATCACCCACTTGAGTGACAATAGTCCTATACTGATCACGCACTGAGTGTTGGTCGGTCTAACTCAAGCTTGACTTTCTTCGATCATCAACCTGCTGTAATGACCGTAATTACTAATTAGGGACCTATGACTATGAAAAAAGTAAGGGAACTTACCTATGTAGGCTTCCATCATTGACAATTTTAACAGCTCATCATTTACAACAAATCCTTGTGATCTTTATATATTGTCATCAACATAGTTATAATGATATGTAGATCTTCCAAATCATATATATCATGAATGTGATATGTAAACATATAACTACATGTTATATGTAATGATACACGATATACAACCCATGAGTATTTCAGGTGTGACGTGATGTATATATCCTGTAACCTTCATCACACACCTGACAGCATGATGCAGGCGTACACATCGTACTAGTCATCGAAACATCACACATGACACAGTCACTGTTTATGTAACTAATATCATCACACTGACCATACTTCCCAACCTGAAGAAGATGTTCAGAGGAATGTGAAGTGATTTGTACATGTAACAATACCAACAAAACCCGCCTCATTTTGTCCCATACTTGACAGGTTTATCCACAGGTTGCTAGGGAAAAGATAACTCTGACTTTTATCAGGGTAAGGAAAAGACAGCTCACACGCACTAGACAGTGACGTCATCAATACATGTGGCAACCATTTTTATGCACATCGACGTTCATATCAACTGAATTTTCATCATTTCTCGTAAAGTATGGGAGAAAAAGAATCAAACATGGGCCTGTCAGGAAGACAAAGATATCTCAACCCTGGTAAAAGATTTTGACCATCAACTTTCGACAAGCCTCGGGTTGACCAGCCAATATCTTTCACTCGGATAGAGATATCCCTGTCCACCTGACTGGCCCATGTAAGATTCTATTACCTAATCCTATACATTGAAACATACATTCACCATCACAATATAGCTGAACATTTCTGTCCGTCAACATTTCCACATATTTCCTTTAAATTGGCATTGTGTTTTAACAGACTAAAGCATTTTGATTAGGAGGAGAATGTCACATTTATCAATGCCCCATCATTCACAGAATAATTCTTTACTACCCAGTCAATTCAGTGCGAATTTCATCAGCAACACGGTAGTTCACATACAAGTATATTAACAAATCAAGCACAGTTTAACTTAGGCAAAAAAGAGTAAAATAATAAAGTCTCAATGAATTAATGTGTTTCAATTTTGATAACTAAACCCTCCTATGCTGTATATTATATCACTAAGTAAACCATGGTGTATTAATGTAATGGTGAAGGTCTTGAACAAGGCACTAATGAGTTCTAAATGATCACGTCTATCAGTTACCTAGGTACAGCACCAACAGTGGTCAATGTTCACTGACCATCAACACTTCAGATGTTGTCAACCAATTAGTTTTCATGGGATCAGTTTCGTGGATTTCAAGGGCGATAAAAAAATTGTGAAAATAGATGACTGTGATATTGTTTACAATTTAGGTAAAGTAGAACTTCAGAAAAAAATTTATCCATTGGAATAAAAACGTAAAATAAATTCTCTGTGAAAGCAGGTCTACAGTATTATTTGATTGAACCATATTTCATCATATACCTAGTAGAACTTACCAAGTGTCCAGCTTTTTATAGAGCAATTACAACACATATAACTATCATGTTATCCAATACAAAATAGCTTTAAAACACTGTCATCAATATTTTTACATTTAAGAAAAAAGAATTATACATAATACAAATGGCAGGTAATCACAGTAAAAAATGTACATGTTTGGGTGTGAGTTATCAATTATATGGAAAGACTTGTACAATTACGAAAAAAGATCCATTTAAATTGGAAAAGATCTATACAAATAAGAAGAAAAAAAGCATTCAAATTGAAAAATATATACAATGTATACAAAATAGAAAAACAATTATTCAAATCGGGCGATATTTACACAAATTAGGAAAAACAATCTTTAGAAATCTGGCAAGAAAAATCATGACAATATCTATCTTTTAAATCTTTCGGACAATCTTTTACAGGAATGCTTGCGAACAAAATCACAATATCCTATAGAGCTGACCCTGTTCAATTTCAAATAATTGTTTGGATCATAAGGGCTAAGATTACTGAAGATCACAATACCGTATTCGACCCGCTCAGGGCGCTTAAAAAATTGATAAAAATGAAAGGTGCTAATAAGTCAAAATTATTGCAAATGCATACCGTTTTATGTAGTTTTGGTCCATATTTATGCCTGGGCAATTGAAATTGAGGCCTCAAAAAGGGGGAGGGGCGCTTATAGGGACATGGGCGCTTAATGAGTCGAATACGGTATCTGGACATTCAACAATTAGCTCTCCACCTCTTGGTCCATTGTTTTAGCCCTAGCTGTGTCAGTTGTGTCGGAACTGTCAGAAGGTCGCTGATTTTCTTCAAATTTGCACTTTAGACAAATACCTCAAGAATACATCATAATCATACCTTACATAGTTTCATTTTTACAAAGCCATAGAACCAAAGAAAGATTCCATTGAATTTAGCTGTTACATAAACCAACACTTTAATGGCTTCATTGCATTCATAATTTAACCCAGGTTCCTTTACATTATTTCTTATTTAATTTTTTACACAAAGTCACTTCTAAATTTACTGTAGTTTAATCTTCAAATCACCATTAAAAGGGTAAAATGGTGACTTGGAGAGTAAACTACAGAATATTTCCTCCTCATAAACCATGTAGTAGAAAATTTGGAAGAAGAGACTTTGATGTATAGATGTATTAAAGATAACGTTCCCTTAGGGACAGTTTTACCAAGTTATTAATTCTGATGAATTGTGTTGAATTCATAATTTTTATGGTTTAGCCTGACGAAAGACCCGTCTGCAGAGACGACATCATCATTTGACACAGTAATTCTGTGATACATCAATGTGCTATCTTTTACCTAGGTATGCGTACATAAAATACATTTTTCACAGAATAATAATTTAACATTACACCATTACATAAAATTTGTCAATAAACTATAAATATAAAAGAGTTCACATTTCAATCTTTATGCACCTATTCCTCCTTTGGTTTTTCTACTTTGGAATCTTTTCTGCAAAAAAAAAATAAAGGACAAAAACTTAAAATCACAATCATCTATTTTAAGTTCATTAACAATTAATGTTTACATAATGTAAATTCACCAAATTAAGAATCATTACAAATATTATCTCAATGCCTGGAAAGCATCATAATATTAATCTAAGGAAAGAACTATTATCACCTTGATGCAGGATCTTAACTATGACCCATTCACAAAATACTTAAATGGCTACCGAGAACATTGGAAAAATTTAAATAGCAACATTCCATAATTATTTTGTTCAGCATTATAAGGAAACATTCCTAAGGATAGAGACTTACTGTGTCGACAGGTGTCCATTTGATGAAGATTTGTGGCTGACGAATGTTGATTTTATAATGAAATGTAGGAGAGGCCAACATAAGAAAAACACATGTCCTATAAAATACAGCTGACTGTAAACCTGTAACCAAAACACATGTCCTATAAAATACAGCTGACTGTAAACCTGTAACCAAAACACATGTCCTATAAAATACAGCTGGCTGTAAACCTGTAACCAAAACACATATCCTATAAAATACAGCTGACTGTAAACCTGTAACCAAAACACATGTACTATAAAATACAGCTGCTGTAAACCTGTAACCAAACAGTCTATAAATACAGCTGACTGTAAACTGTAACCAAAACACATAATGTCCTATAAAATACAGCTGCTGCTGTAACCAAAAAACACACTGTACTATGAAATACAGCTGATTGTAAACCTGTAACCAAAACACATGTCCTATACAAGAGGCCCAAAGGGCCTTAACGATCATCTGACTACCTTGGCAATAGTAAAATTAATTATATATGGTGTCACTTTGTCAGGACCATGTCAGGATCATTTTCAATTTCTTACAACAAATTTTATTTCAAACAAGAGGCCCAAGGGCCTTAACATATAGGAAATTCATTATATATAGTGTCATGGTAGCCATCTTCGATTTGGGATCAACCAGAGATGTAACAATAGTTTGTCGGGACCATGTTAGGATCATTTCATGCAAGTTTCAGCTAAATCGCACTGGTAGAACTTGAAAAGAAGTCCAAAATGTGTTTTCAAGATGGTGTCTGTGGCAGCCATCTTGGATTTCGAATTGATCCGAAAAATAACAACACTTTGCCAGGATTATGTTAGGATCATTTCATGCAAGTTTCAGCTAAATCGCACTGATAGAACTTGAGAAGAAGTTCAAAATGTGTTTTCAAGATGGCGGCTGTGGCGGCCATCTTGGATTTTGGATCGGCCCGAAAAATAACAACCCTTTGTCGGGACCAATGCAGGATCATTTCATGCAAGTTTCAGCTAAATCGCACTGGTAGAACTTGAGAAGAAGTTCAAAATGTGTTTTCAAGATGGCTGCTGTGGCGGCCATCTTGGATTTCAGATCGGCCTGAAAAATAACAACAATTTTTTTGGGACCTTGTCAGGATCATTTAATGCAAGTTTCAGCTAAATTGCACTGGTAGAACTTGAGAAGAAGTTCAAAATGTGTTTTCAAGATGGCGGCTTTAGCGGCCATCTTGGATTTCGAATCGACCCGAAAAATAACAACACTTTGTCGGGACCATGTCACGATCATTTCATGTCAGTTTCAGCTAAATTGCAGTGGTAGAACTTGAGAAGAAGTTCAAAATGTGAAAAGTTAACACACGGCGCACGGCGCACGACAGACAACGACGGACGAAACTTGACGACTATAGGTCATCTTGATCCTTCGGGTCAGATGACCTAATAAAGCTGGCTGTAAATCTGTAACCAACACACATGTCCTATAAAATACAGCCGGCTGTAAATCTGTAACCAACACACATGTCCTATAATATACAGCTGGCTGTAACCAAAACATGTGTCCTATAAAATAAATAGAAATGGCTGTAAATCTGTAACCAAAACACATGTCCTATAAAATAAATAGAAATGGCTGTAAATCTGTAACCAACACATATATCCTAAAAAATACAGCTGGCTGTAACCAACACACGTGTCCTATAAAATACAGCTGGCTGTAACCAACACACATTTCCTATAACATACAGCTGGCTGTAACCAACACACATGTCCTATAAAATACAGCTGGCTGTAACCAAAACATGAATACTATATAAAAATACAGCTGAAACCAATACACATGTCCTATAACATATGGCTGGCTGCATCTAACACACGTGTTCTATAAAATATAACTGGCTGTAACCAACACAAATGTCCTATAACATATGACTGGCTGTAACCAACACACATGTCCTATAAAATATAACTTGCTGTAACCAACACACATGTCCTATAAAATACAGCCGGCTGTAAATCTGTAACCAACACATATGTCCTATAAAGTACAGCTGGCTGTAACCTTCATGATCTTAGGAGAAATTAAAAGCACAGTAAACTTAATTTTAATTGCCAAGTTCCACTAAGACCTTTATTTCTATACCACTTTTGAATAAAAGTTCATTAAATTCATATTCATTTTGCCATCCAGTTCCTACTTAACCAACTCACCTTCATATAATCACTAAAATTTAAAAGTACAAAGCTGAGCAGCGCATATCCCATACAGAATGTCGTGACAAGCTTTTTGAGTATATACAATACTGGTTGTAGTATAGACAAGCTGTTCATCTTCTCGAGCGCTGGAATTTTCTGTGGTAATGCTATCACCTAAAACACAAATTCAAATATAAAAGATTTTGGATAACATTATTAGCCTATTTACTGTATTTAGTCTAAACACTCATTACTGCCAACTGCAACTCATGACAATTACAATTTTACAAAGGAGATTATATTCGTTGGACTTTTATTTATTCAGAGTACATTTATCTAAACCTCATAATATAGATTAAAGAAATGGAACTCCACTTTTTCCTTATTTGATTCCATTTTTGAATTAACAATATTTCATACTAACAACTTTAAAATATCTCAATTTAAAACTGTGACTTTCAAAACAAGAAATGATCAATTTTAAATCCACTTACAGCCAGATCTGCACACTTACCTGGTTTTCACAGTTGATCATTATAAACTCTAAAGCAAAGTTCATATAATATCCTGATCGTGTGCCGTGCCACAGGGCCAGGTAAAATAGGGTGACACCCTGTGATAATAACTTGTTTCCTAGGAACTTCAGTCTCTTAAACACATACCTGAAAACCAAGGAAACGGTACTATCACTTTTAAAACTAAAACATTGTGTGGTAAATCCTGAATTCTGATCTACAGGTTAGCAATATATATAGCAAATGAATAATACTAGTACTTCAAAGCATTCTTATATATTTATCAACAAAATTCTGTAAAAAAGGAAAAGTTTTATGTTGTGGACAAAACATTTCAATCACCACCTTTTGATCTTCTCTAAGGTTGTGCATGTACATATTCAGGAGTCAATAACCTTTGTTAGAGCTTGGACCAATTTTACCATCCAATTACTAGTGTTGCAAACGGATGACCTTTAATATTACCTATTTTACCATCAACTGATATGCTTTTTAGATGACCTTGAACTATAACCTACTTTGCCATTCATTCAAATGTGACATATTTTGCAATCTAATGGTTAGAAGAGTAGATAACCTTGACCTTTGACCTACTTTGCCATAATTGAAAGGTAAAATATTTTGCAATCTATGGTTTGAGATGTAGATGACCTTGACCTTTGATAAACTTTGTCATCCACTGAAATGTGACTTATTTTACAATCTATTGGTTTGATTTATAAATAACCTTGACCTTTGACATACTTTCCATCCATTGAAAGGTGATCTATGTGACCTATTTTGCCATCTATTGGTTAGAGAAGTATATAACCTTGACTTTTGACCTACTTTGCCATCCACTGGTTGGTGTTATAGTTGAAGGACTGTATGTAGTCGCGGAGACGGTAACCCTCCTCCAGTTTCCGGAGCTGAACGTTGCACACACCATTCCATTCAATGCTACCATTGATGTCCTTCCCATTGTAGGAAATGCCTACCAATATACATGTCCCCTCCTGGGAACACAGGTAACATAAAACATTAATATACATGTATATATATAGTGATCTCATATCAATGATCACATCTACTTAGATAATGTATAATAATATATGTATAATAATATATTCATATATTCATATTCATATATATGTTTAAATATTACCATTATATATCTTGAGAGGTATGGTTTTAAAAATACACAATCAGATTAAATCAGTTAGCAAATAAAATATATCTGAGATATAACAGAATGTTCAGCTTCAAAACCACACATATTACAAGAAAACTCTTCCCAGCCATTTAATTGGGAGAATGACTTTATTTGATAAGTATAGTATACAGTATGGTTCACATGATCAGTTGATAGTGATGTGGATACTTACTGCAATAAGCCAGCTTCCTATGTATTTACTAAGAATAACTCTGCCCCAAAAGGTAATGTAAAAAAACTTTAATACCGAGCTGTAATCCTGAAATAGATACAAATCTTTCTCTCAATTGACAAAATCAAAATAACATTCATATACAAATGTAAATATCCTAAAATTTCGAACAGAACCATGTATGCAGTTGAAAATGTGGCCTACATTTGTATTCATAATAAGGCATAATCAAATCCATGTGTAAAGTCTTTTAATTGCCAAGTTTCCACTAAGACCCTTTATTTCTAATACCCACTTTTGAATAAAAGGTTCATTAATTATTCATATTCATCTTTGCCATCCAGTTCCTACTTAACCAACTCACCTTCATATAATCACTAAAATCTAAAAGTACAAAGCTGAGCAGCGCATATCCCATACAGAATGTCGTGACAAGCTTTTTGAGTATATACAATACTGGTTGTAGTATAGACAAGCTGTTCATCTTCTCGAGCGCTGGAATTTTCTGTGGTAATGCTATCACCTAAAACACAAAGTAAAATATAAAAGATTTTGGATAACATTATTAGCCTATTTACTGTATTTAGTCTAAACACTCATTACTGCCAACTGCAACTCATGACAATTACAAATTTACAAAGGAGATTATATTCGTTGGACTTCTATTTATTCAGAGTACATTTATCTAAACCCCATAATATAGATTAAAGAAATGGAACTCCATTTTTTCCTTATTTGATTTCATTTTTGAATTAACAATATTTCATACTAACAACTTTAAAATATCTCAATTTAAAACTGTGACTTTCAAAACAAGAAATGATCATTTTTAAATCCACTTACAGCCAGATCTGCCCACTTACCTGGTTTTCACAGTTGATCATTATAAACTCTAAAGCAAAGTTCATATAATATCCTGATCGTGTGCCGTGCCACAGGGCCAGGTAAAATAGGGTGACGCCCTGTGATAATAACTTGTTTCCTAGGAACTTCAGTCTCTTAAACACATACCTGAAAACCAAGGAAACGGTACTATCACTTTTAAAACTAAAACATTGTGTGGTAAATCCTGAATTCTGATCTACAGGTTAGCATATATATAGCAAATGAATAATACTAGTACTTCAAAGCATTCTTATATATTTATCAACAAAATTCTGTAAAAAAGGAAAAGTTTTATGTTGTGGACAAAACATTTCAATCACCACCTTTTGATCTTCTCTAAGGTTGTGCATGTACATATTCAGGAGTCAATAACCTTTGTTAGAGCTTGGACCAATTTTACCATCCAATTACTAGTGTTGCAAACGGATGACCTTTAATATTACCTATTTTACCATCAACTGATATGCTTTTTAGATGACCTTGAACTATAACCTACTTTGCCATTCATTCAAATGTGACATATTTTGCAATCTAATGGTTAGAAGAGTAGATAACCTTGACCTTTGACCTACTTTGCCATTAATTGAAAGGTAAAATATTTTGCAATCTATTGGTTTGAGATGTAGATGACCTTGACCTTTGATAAACTTTGTCATCCACTGAAATGTGACTTATTTTACAATCCATTGGTTTGATTTATAAATAACCTTGACCTTTGACATACTTTCCATCCATTGAAAGGTGATCTATGTGACCTATTTTGCCATCTATTGGTTAGAGAAGTATATAACCTTGACTTTTGACCTACTTTGCCATCCACTGGTTGGTGTTATAGTTGAAGGACTGTATGTAATCGCGGAGACGGTAACCCCCTCCTCCAGTTTCCGGAGCTGAACGTTGCACACACCATTCCATTCAATGTTACCATTGATGTCCTTCCCATTGTAGGAAATGCCTACCAATATACATGTTCCCTCCTGGGAACACAGGTAACATAAAACATTAATATACATGTATATATATATATAGTGATCTCATATCAATGATCACACCTACTTAGAAAATGTATAATAATATATTCATATTCATATATATGTTTAAATATTACCATTATATATCTTGAGAGGTATGGTTTTAAAAATACACAATCAGATTAAACCAGTTAGCAAATAAAATATATCTGAGATATAACAGAATGTTCAGCTTCAAAACCACACATATTACAAGAAAACTCTTCCCAGCCATTTAATTGGGAGAATGACTTTATTTGATAAGTATAGTATACAGTATGGTTCACATGATCAGTTGATAGTGATGTGGATACTTACTGCAATAAGCCAGCTTCCTATGTATTTACTAAGAATAACTCTGCCCCAAAAGGTAATGTAAAAAAACTTTAATACCGAGCTGTAATCCTGAAATAGATACAAATCTTTCTCTCAATTGACAAAATCAAAATAACATTCATATACAAATGTAAATATCCTAAAATTTCGAACAGAACCATGTATGCAGTTGAAAATGTGGCCTACATTTGTATTCATAATAAGGCATAATCAAATCCATGTGTAAAGTCTATGCAGTTTGAGTTTGATCAGCCCATTTATACTTGAGTTACCAAGATTTTGAGTCATAATGACCTTTACCATTGACTACTGAAGGGAAGTTGAATATTTGTATGGAAATTACTCTAGTGACAATAAGACCTCTGACGCTAAGGTGACGACAACTAATGTTCCGCTGAGGTGGTGACAGTTCTTGTTAACACTGAGGTGGCCACAGTTCTTGTTTCAGTTACACCTAACACTGGTGTGGACTTACCGCGAATGCGTCATCTTTATAGAAATCTGTGGAGAAGACGAGTCCCCCTATATGGTAGGAGGCAATGTACACCACACCCAGCCCAAGTCTCTTCATTCCTGGTAAAACACTGAAAAGAAAATGAAAGTCAAAATAATTCCTACAATTTACATGTTACAAGGTACCTTTCTTGGCATTTTTTAACATAATTCATCTGATGTGTGAAGTCAAAGGACAGTTGTTGACATTTTCTAATTTAACATACCTGACTGGTGGGTCCTTAGACGGTTCTTCCTGAAGAGTTCCGTTTGTAAAGGACAGGTAGCGCTTCATGCTAAACTGTGAAGGTAAACAAAACATCATAAATATTAACTATTAATAGACAATTTGCTTGAATCTTAAGTAACTTTATGGGTTTATGGGTTTTCTTGGTTTGTTAAATTCCCTCTTTATCATTACCCGATATTGTTAATAACTTCAATTGAAACCTGTATTTATAAAGTAGCCTGGTATGGAAAGTTATCTAGCTAGGATAGCAATTATCTGGAAACTATAGAACAATAGACTTGTTAATAGCCTATCTTCATTAATAATCACTATAGAACAATAGACTTGTTAATAGCCTATCTTCATTATAAATCACTATAGAACAATAGACTTGTTAATAGCCTATCTTCATTATTAATCACTATAGAACAATAGACTTGTTAATAGCCTATCTTCATTATAAATCACTATAGAACAATAGACTTGTTAATAGCCTATCTTCATTATTAATCACTATAGAACAATAGACTTGTTAATAGCCTATCTTCATTATTAATCACTATAGAACAATAGACTTTGTTAATAGCCTATCTCCATTATAAATCACTATAGAACAATAGACTTGTTAATAGCCTATCTTCATTATAAATCACTATAGAACAATAGACTTGTTAATAGCCTATCTTCATTATTATCACAATAGAACAATAGACTTGTTAATAGCCTATCTCCATTATTATCACTATAGAACAATAGAATTGTTAATAGCCTATCTTCATTATAAATCACTATAGAACAATAGACTTGTTAATAGCCTATCTTCATTATAAATCACTATAGAACAATAGACTTGTTAATAGCCTATCTTCATTATAAATCACTATAGAACAATAGACTTGTTAATAGCCTATCTTCATAATTAATCACTATAGAACAATAGACTTGTTAATAGCCTATCTCCATTATTTTCACTATAGAACAATAGACTTGTTAATAGCCTATCTTCATTATTAATCACTATAGAACAATAGACTTGTTAATAGCCTATCTTCATTATTAATCACTATAGAACAATAGACTTGTTAATAGCCTATCTTCATTATTAATCACTATAGAACAATAGACTTGTTAATAGCCTATCTTCATTATTAATCACTATAGAACAATAGACTTGTTAATAGCCTATCTTCATTATTAATCACTATAGAACAATAGACTTGTTAATAGCCTATCTCCATTATTATAATCACTATAGAACAATAGACTTGTTAATAGCATATCTTCATTATTAATCACTATAGAACAATAGACTTGTTAAAAGCCTATCTTCATTATTAATCACTATAGAACAATAGACTTGTTAATAGCCTATCTTCATTATTAATCACTATAGAACAATAGACTTGTTAATAGCCTATCTTCATTATTAATCACTATAGAACAATAGACTTGTTAATAGCCTATCTTCATTATTAATCACTATAGAACAATAGACTTGTTAATAGCCTATCTTCATTATTAATCACTATAGAACAATAGACTTGTTAATAGCCTATCTTCATTATAAATCACTATAGAACAATAGACTTGTTAATAGCCTATCTTCATTATAAATCACTATAGAACAATAGACTTGTTAATAGCCTATCTTCATTATTAATTACTATAGAACAATAGACTTGTTAATAGCCTATCTTCATTATTATCACTATAGAACAATAGAATTGTTAATAGCCTATCTCCATTATTATAATCACTATAGAACAATAGACTTGTTAATAGCCTATCTTCATTATTAATCACTATAGAACAATAGACTTGTTAATAGCCTATCTTCATTATAAATCACTATAGAACAATAGACTTGTTAATAGCCTATCTTCATTATAAATCACTATAGAACAATAGACTTGTTAATAGCCTATCTTCATTATAAATCACGATAGAACAATAGACTTGTTAATAGCCTATCTTCATTATAAATCACTATAGAACAATAGACTTGTTAATAGCCTATCTCCATTATTAATCCTGCCTTTCAAGTTAAATTCGGTAGGTCTTTGTACTGTTATGTTACCTAAGTTGGTTATCATATGGTTACCTAAGATAGTTTAAAAAAAAATAATTTTGGGTTTGTGTTTACCTGAGTTTACCTTTGTAAGTCATTATGATATTTACCTGTGGTCCAGCAAGGAACCCTCCAAAGAAGAATGCGTGGCCCAGCATGGCCAGTAGGGACGGTGACTCCTTCAGGATGGTGGCCTTCTGCTCTGCGGACAGCTTCTCCTTGGTAACAGATTCAAAACAACATGTCAACAACACTTATTGATCATATTTCAGAATATTCTTAAAACCCACACAAGATTTCTTTAAATATCATGCTCATATTACAAGCCAACACAGAATAAGTATTTTTTTTTACTCAATACTGTATTATGTATGTTCAAAGTTTATTCATATCTTGTCCAAATCAATGTTTTCAAAATATCAACAATCTTTTTGCTAACAATTATCTTTTTGCTATTGACACTTTTTTCCTAATATGATGAGCATGAAATCTTTTTTTGCTTTTTTCAATCAAGAATGATAACAACCAGTGTTTTGATTTGCCACATGAAATAAAATTTACCTGTACATCACTTATTATATTGTATAATACAATAAGCTCATAATGATATAGAATCCTACATTGAGGATGTGACACAGAGAACCTTGGGGTGATATGTTTGGATCGGACCAAACAAAGTCTGACATCATGAATAAGGGCTGAAGACCTAACTGTACCATATCCTCAAGGTAGACAATCCTTTGTCACAGAGCTTCTCCCATCAAATTAAATACATCATGCAAAGTGTAATTTAATTAATTAACTATAGAAATCAACATTCAGATGCAGTGTTATTGATGTGCAATACTTGCTTAATTCTCATAATAATATTCAAGTGTGCCAATTTCTGTCAGTTGCTGAATTCTCAAAATAATATTCAAGTGTGCCGATTTCTGTCAGTTGAAAAAGGCTGACCAAGAGGTCTCTCACCTTGGTGGTGTGTAACAGAAATATAGAGAATGGGAGACAACTCTGTGCACAATTAAAGAGTAACAGATTTAACTACATGTGGACGTGTTGATATATAACCTAATGTGTGCAAATAAGCAGAGCAGCATAGGTTGTATAGATCAGAGATATCTAGCTCCGAGGATTTAACTGTACAGATCAGAGATATCTAGCTCTGCGGATTTAACTGTACAGATCAGAGATATCTAGCTCTGAGGATTTAACTATACAGATCAGAGATATCTAGCTCTAAGGATTTAACTGTACAGATCAGAGATATCTAGCTCTGAGAATTTAACTGTACAGATCAGAGATATCTAGCTCTGAGGATTTAACTGTACAGATCAGAGATATCTAGCTCCGAGGATTTAACTGTACAGATCAGAGATATCTAGCTCTGAGGATTTAACTGTACAGGTCAGAGATATCTAGCTCTGAGGATTTAACTGTACAGATCAGAGATATCTAGCTCCGAGGATTTAACTGTACAGGTCAGAGATATCTAGCTCCGAGGATTTAACTGTACAGATCAGAGATATCTAGCTCTAAGGATTTAACTGTACAGATCAGAGATATCTAGCTCTGAGGATTTAACTGTACAGATCAGAGATACCTAGCTCCTAGGATTTAACTGTACAGATCAGAGATATCTAGCTCTAAGGATTTAACTGTACAGATCAGAGATATCTAGCTCCGAGGATTTAACTGTACAGATCAGAGATATCTAGCTCCGAGGATTTAACTGTACAGATCAGAGATATCTAGCTCTGAGGATTTCACTGTACAGATCAGAGATATCTACCTCCGAGGATTTAACTATACAGATCAGAGATATCTAGCTCTGAGGATTTAACTGTACAGATCAGAGATATCTAGCTCCGAGGATTTAACTGTACAGATCAGAGATATCTAGCTCTGAGGATTTAACTGTACAGGTCAGAGATATCTAGCTCCGAGGATTTAACTGTACAGATCAGAGATATCTAGCTCTGAGGATTTCACTGTACAGATCAGAGATATCTAGCTCTGAGGATTTAACTGTACAGATCAGAGATATCTAGCTCCGAGGATTTAACTGTACAGATCAGAGATATCTAGCTCTGAGGATTTAACTGTACAGATCAGAGATATCTAGCTCCGAGGATTTAATTGTACAGATCAGAGATATCTAGCTCTGAGGATTTCATTGTACAGATCAGAGATATCTACCTCTGAGGATTTCACTGTACAGATCAGAGATATCTAGCTCTGAGGATTTAACTGTACAGGTCAGAGATATCTAGCTCCGAGGATTTAACTGTACAGATCAGAGATATCTAGCTCTAAGGATTTAACTGTACAGATCAGAGATATCTAGCTCTGAGGATTTAACTGTACAGATCAGAGATACCTAGCTCCTAGGATTTAACTGTACAGATCAGAGATATCTAGCTCTAAGGATTTAACTGTACAGATCAGAGATATCTAGCTCCGAGGATTTAACTGTACAGATCAGAGATATCTAGCTCCGAGGATTTAACTGTACAGATCAGAGATATCTAGCTCTGAGGATTTCACTGTACAGATCAGAGATATCTACCTCCGAGGATTTAACTATACAGATCAGAGATATCTAGCTCTGAGGATTTAACTGTACAGATCAGAGATATCTAGCTCCGAGGATTTAACTGTACAGATCAGAGATATCTAGCTCTGAGGATTTAACTGTACAGATCAGAGATATCTACCTCCGAGGATTTAACTGTACAAATCAGAGATATCTAGCTTTGAGGATTTCACTGTACAGATCAGAGATATCTAGCTATGAGGATTTAACTGTACATATCAGAGATATCTAGCTCCGAGGATTTAACTGTACAGATCAGAGATATCTAGCTCTGAGGATTTAACTGAACAGATCAGAGATATCTAGCTCCAAGGATTTAACTGTACAGATCAGAGATATCTAGCTCTGAGGATTTCACTGTACAGATCAGAGATATCTACCTCCGAGGATTTAACTATACAGGTCAGAGATATCTAGCTCCGAGGATTTAACTGTACAGATCAGAGATATCTAGCTCTGAGGATTTAACTGTACAGATCAGAGATACCTAGCTCCTAGGATTTAACTGTACAGATCAGAGATATCTAGCTCCTAGGATTTAACTGTACAGATCAGAGATATCTAGCTCTAAGGATTTAACTGTACAGATCAGAGATATCTAGCTCTAAGGATTTAACTGTACAGATCAGAGATACCTAGCTCCTAGGATTTAACTGTACAGATCAGAGATATCTAGCTCTAAGGATTTAACTGTACAGATCAGAGATATCTAGCTTTAAGGATTTAACTGTAAAGATCAGAGATATCTAGCTCCGAGGATTTAACTGTACAGATCAGAGATACCTAGCTCCGAGGATTTAACTGTACAAATCAGAGATATCTAGCTCTGAGGATTTAACTGTACAGATCAGAGATACCTAGCTCTTAGGATTTAACTGTACAGATCAGAGATATCTAGCTCTGAGGATTTAACTGTACAGATCAGAGATACCTAGCTCCTAGGATTTAACTGTACAGATCAGAGATATCTAGCTCTAAGGATTTAACTGTACAGATCAGAGATATCAAGCTCTAAGGATTTAACTGTACAGATCAGAGATATCTAGCTCCGAGGATTTAACTGCACAGATCACAGATATCTAGCTCTGAGGGTTTAACTGTAGAGATCAGAGATATCTAGCTTCAAGGATTTAAATGTACAGATCACAGATATCTAGCTCAGAGGATTTAAATGTACAGATCAGAGATATCTAGCTCTGAGGATTTAAATGTACAGATCAGAGATATCTAGCTCCAAGGATTTAACTGTACAGATCAGAGATATCTAGCTACGAGGATTTAACTGTACAGATCAGAGATCCCTAGCTCTGAGGATTTAAATGTACAGATCAGAGATCCCTAGCTCTGAGGATTTAACTGTACAGATCAGAGATATCTAGCCCAGAGGATTTAACTGTACAGATCAGAGATATCTAGCTCTGAGGATTTCACTGTACAGATCAGAGATACCTAGCTCCAAGGATTTAACTGTACAGATCAGAGATATCTAGCTACGAGGATTTCACTGTACAGATCAAAGATATCTAGCTCCGAGGATTTCACTGTACAGATCAGAGATATCTAGCTCTGAGGATTTAACTGTACAGATCAGAGATACCTAGCTCCTAGGATTTAACTGTACAGATCAGAGATATCTACATTGTAGCTCCGAGAATTTAACTGTACAGATCAGAGATACCTAGCTCCGAGGATTTAACTGTACAGATCAGAGATATCTAGCTCTGAGGATTTCACTGTACAGATCAGAGATACCTAGCTCTGAGGATTTAACTGTACAGATCAGAGATATCTAGCTCCGAGGATTTAACTGTACAGATCAGAGATATCTAGCTCTGAGGATTTAACTGTACAGATCAGAGATATCTAGCTCCGAGGATTTAA
This sequence comes from Argopecten irradians, assembly GCF_041381155.1. NCBI lineage: Eukaryota > Metazoa > Mollusca > Bivalvia > Pectinida > Pectinidae > Argopecten > Argopecten irradians. Next base: position 17,574,059 of record NC_091134.1, on the reverse strand, counting down.
CTGTACAGATCAGAGATATCTAGCTCTGAGGATTTCACTGTACAGATCAGAGATATCTACCTCCGAGGATTTAACTATACAGGTCAGAGATATCTAGCTCTGAGGATTTAACTGTACAGATCAGAGATATCTAGCTCTGAGGATTTAACTGTACAGATCAGAGATACCTAGCTCCTAGGATTTAACTGTACAGATCAGAGGTATCTAGCTCCTAGGATTTAACTGTACAGATCAGAGATATCTAGCTCTAAGGATTTAACTGTACAGATCAGAGATATCTAGCTCTAAGGATTTAACTGTACAGATCAGAGATACCTAGCTCCTAGGATTTAACTGTACAGATCAGAGATATCTAGCTCTAAGGATTTAACTGTACAGATCAGAGATATCTAGCTCTAAGGATTTAACTGTACAGATCAGAGATATCTAGCTCTGAGGATTTAACTGTACAGATCAGAGATATCTAGCTCTGAGGATTTAACTGTACAGATCAGAGATATCTAGCTCCGAGGATTTAACTGTACAGATCAGAGATATCTAGCTCTGAGGATTTAACTGTACAGATCAGAGATATCTAGCTCTAAGGATTTAACTGTACAGATCAGAGATATCTAGCTCTGAGGATTTAACTGTACAGATCAGAGATACCTAGCTCCTAGGATTTAACTGTACAGATCAGAGATATCTAGCTCTAAGGATTTAACTGTACAGATCAGAGATATCAAGCTCTAAGGATTTAACTGTACAGATCAGAGATATCTAGCTCCGAGGATTTAACTTTACAGATCAGAGATATCTAGCTCTGAGGGTTTAACTGTACAGATCAGAGATATCTAGCTTCAAGGATTTAAATGTACAGATCACAGATATCTAGCTCAGAGGATTTAAATGTACAGATCAGAGATATCTAGCTCTGAGGATTTAAATGTACAGATCAGAGATATCTAGCTCCAAGGATTTAACTGTACAGATCAGAGATATCTAGCTACGAGGATTTAACTGTACAGATCAGAGATCCCTAGCTCTGAGGATTTAAATGTACAGATCAGAGATCCCTAGCTCTGAGGATTTAACTGTACAGATCAGAGATATCTAGCCCAGAGGATTTAACTGTACAGATCAGAGATATCTAGCTCTGAGGATTTCACTGTACAGATCAGAGATACCTAGCTCCAAGGATTTAACTGTACAGATCAGAGATATCTAGCTACGAGGATTTCACTGTACAGATCAAAGATATCTAGCTCCGAGGATTTCACTGTACAGATCAAAGATATCTAGCTCTGAGGATTTAACTGTACAGATCAGAGATACCTAGCTCCTAGGATTTAACTGTACAGATCAGAGATATCTACATTGTAGCTCCGAGAATTTAACTGTACAGATCAGAGATATACCTAGCTCCGAGGATTTCACTGTACAGATCAGAGATATCTACATTGTAGCTCCGAGAATTTAACTGTACAGATCAGAGATACCTAGCTCCGAGGATTTCACTGTACAGATCAAAGATATCTAGCTCCGAGGATTTCACTGTACAGATCAAAGATATCTAGCTCTGAGGATTTAACTGTACAGATCAGAGATACCTAGCTCCTAGGATTTAACTGTACAGATCAGAGATATCTACATTGTAGCTCTGAGAATTTAACTGTACAGATCAGAGATACCTAGCTCCGAGGATTTCACTGTACAGATCAGAGATATCTAGCTCTGAGGATTTAACTGTACAGATCAGAGATATCTACATTGTAGCTCCGAGAATTTAACTGTACAGATCAGAGATACCTAGCTCTGAGGATTTCACTGAATCAGCTTTTTCTATATCTTCTTTTATAGTATTTATAATTTTATAAAATCAGCTTGGTAATTAAAACAAGTCAATTTATTCTTCTTCAATCAGCAGGTTGGATACAGTTTGCATAAAGAAGATAGGTGGTAAGGTCCATGTAAAAAAATCTATCTATTGTTAAGATTTAAACGTTTAAACATTGAAGTAATCTGTACTCAAGGGAAATAACTCCTAAGAATGTTTGTTTGAAAAGCTAAAACATATGATGGCACGACTTCAATATTATAGAAGAAATTCCAATGATAGGTGTGACATCATACATGTAACCTTTTAGTAATCAACTTTTTATAAGATGTTCTTTGCGTCTGTATTGTCAACAAAGGGATCAAAGGGAGATAATCAGTATAAAGTAATAACATAATGGTACATGTCTCCTGTTTTAATTATAGCAAACTTCCACAACAAATACCAACAGTGTTCAGTGAGGTATTCATAGTGTTAATGCAAACAAATAAAGTTTAGCACAAAAAATTTGGTAAATCACACTAACGAGGCAACACAAAATATCCTTTAGATAAATTGTAAAAACCACAATTACATGTGTTTAAAATACAGGATTTGTTCATATTTCCACATAGTTTTATAATTAATTTTTCTTTGTTTTCATACCAAATCTGGCTTTCTAATATTGGCCAATATTTTTTGCATACCACTATGAAAAGAAATCCGAGACTGGCACGAAACCCCGACGTTATCGTGACGTCACAATAGACATTGACGTTGCTTATTGATTCGGAAAAAAAGAATCCCTTGAAAAACCACTATAATGTTACATTTAAACATACTAAATTTTATCAAATAGAGTATAAAATTAATTATAAGTATTGATGTCAAGATTTTAAAAATTTTATCTGGTTATGAAAAAAAATTTGTTTGCAAACCTTTGTGAGAATCCGCTACGAGGATGCAGATTTACAGTTTGCAAACAATTTTTTTTTCATACCCCGATTAAAAAAAAAAAAAATAGTGACAACAATGCTTAAATCACCTAAATGTCTTTATTTAAGATTTTAAACAGTATTATGAAGCTTAATGTTAATTGTTTCATAATAATTTTTTACAGTAACAAAAAGAATGTATGTAAAATGTCCATAAATATTCAATACATAACAAAAATGCCATAATATTTATGTTACCGACAATGAATGATGTATACAAAGAATTTTTCTCTAGTATTCAATTATCTGGGGTTTTTTTTTAATTACTTCGGAGAATTCAAAGTTTATTTTTCAGTTCAAGCAAAATATGATACAGAGGATTTTACTTTATAGTATTCAAAGTCTATTTTTCAGTTCACGTTGAAACATGAAACAAAATATTAGAAGATTAGGGTAATAATCCCAAAACTGCATACAAATTTGTCAAATTATTCCCTACTGAAAGTCAAAGTAGTTTGATAAGCTTAAGTGTCTATAGTAACAACAAAGAATAATGTTGATAAAATAATAAAAATAAAACAGCGTTCCAAACAAAGAAATTATCATTTACAATCAGCGATAAACAACAAACTAAAGTAATGGATAAAGAGAAAGCATGTGATTTCTATGTTAGGTGGATTAGAATTTTCACACGAAATTACCGACGACGTGGCGGATCATCATCTACATAAAAACACAACATCTATACAGAAAAGTATACAGATCGTAAATAGACCTGACAACAACCGTATCAAATATCATATTCTAGCTGCAAAATAATCTGCTTTTATTAGCAGATATTCAATGTTAACTAGTCGTGGCGACAAAAATATCTTAAGTTTTTGCTTTATTCATCTTCCTTGTGCAAATTGATCTGCTTTTGTTTGCGCATATTTATAGCTGTACTGGCAAGTGACCAGTTCTTGCAGAGTACCAATTCTCGCCATCGCATATGTAATATGATCACAGACGAATTTTGAGACAATATTTTGTGGAAATAAGCTTGGAAGTGTCTTCTCATCAGAAGAAGGCTTTATTGACTAAATTTGCGTGGAAATTGTACAGATACAGATGCGATGGCGAGAACTGGTACCTGGCGAGAACTGGTCGCCTGCCAGCATAATTAGAAAAAAAAATAAAAATAATAACAAACAAGAGATCCCAGGAGATCTTGGCACCCACCAAAGAATGATCTGTGTTTAACAATGGAAAGATGGATCTTTTCCCTGTTTTTCAAACTTTTTCAAACATACTACATATGAAATTTTAGACAGATGGCTTGAGTACTTTCTGAGAAATAGCGGTAACAAACTTCAACGATGAAATCCAAGATGGCAGGCGGTTGGCCATCTTGTTGACTGATCAGTCTCAAAAGGCATTATGTACAACTAGGGCCCAAGGGGTACATACTTATGGAATTTGAGAGAGACCCTTTCAGTATTTTCTGAGAAATAGTGGTAACTATCAAAATTCAAAAATGGCGGCTGCTCCGCCATCTTGTTGACCGATCAGTTACAAAATGCAATATGCACAACTAAGGCCCCACGGGAACCTACATATAAAATTTGAGAATGATCCCTTCAGTACTTTCTGAGAAATAGCGATAACAAACTTTAACTATCAAAATCCAAGATGGCTGCCTGGCGGCCATCTTGTTGACCGATCAGTCCCAAAATGCAATATGCACAACAAGGGGCCCTAGGGGAACCTACATATGAAATTTGAGAATGATCCCTTCTGTACATTCCAAGAAATAGCGATAACAAGAATTGTTAACGGACGGGCAGACCTGACTGACGAAAAGCGATTTGAAAAGCCCACCATCTTATGATGGTGGGTTAAAAATAAACTTCATGACAATCCTCTTATAAACCCATGTTTTGACGACCAATAAGACATTAACTTTGTAGTAATACCATCAGAAATTTCTGTGTGATGAAAAATAAAATAGTTTCAGAGATTAAAATACTAGTCTTACAACCTTTTCTCACGTAAAGTAATAGTTAAGCTATTTGTTCTAGCTCAAAGCAGCTCTAACAACTTACATAAATACCTATAGTATAACATTAAACTAAATTTCAGAAGGAACTCATTATTAAGAAAAAAAAATTACCGTCAAACCTTGATGTATCGATGTTCAAGGGACCTTCAGAAAAACTTTGAAACATTGAGACTTCGAATTATTCGTGGTTGAAATTAGATTGATGTTTTTTTTACCATGACCAACTGTGGTAGTTGTGTACATGTCGTCTCCGTTCCATAAACTTTATAATCATTGTATTTACCACAAGCAAAACAAAATAAAAACAAAGTATGCAATTAATCACATGTATTGCTATCGTTAGCAATACATATGTATATTATAAACAAGACTTAGGTGTACTAGGCCTAACCTATGTACATGTGTTCGTTTGGTGACTATTTCAGCGATGGTTAATATTGCGGAATGAATATATAAACGAAACACGTTGTAAAAACGAAACTAAAAAAGAAGAACCGAAAGCGCTACAACACCTACAAAATACTTCGATTTAGAATGATCGATTTGCTCCAGTATTTATGCCAAAGTTTTGCAATGTAACAGTTTTGAGTATGAGTTAATAATGTGGCTTACTATTTACGTTCCGTAAATTCTACAAACCGCTACCAATGGCGGTGGCGAACATTAACAAGAGGCCCATGGGCCTTAACAGTCACCTGAGTTCGGATACAGAATGAAACAAAGACATATAAACACTATATATTGGCCCACCAGGTCCTTGAAGTCAGTCAGTGATTTTATAAATTTGACTTTTTAATCTATGAAAATTATTTGGTTCCATCAAATCTATGAATTCAGAAGATTTTTGAAATTTTAGCCATTTTGAATCCTTATGGCCCCGCCCCTATGGCCCCTAAAGGTCAGCTAGGACCAATATTGATAAGATGGTAAAATGCTATCTCAGGCTAATAATTATAAGGGCTGTTCCAGCAAAACATATATGGTAGGGGGGGGAAGGCACTTTGAAATTGGGAGACTCACCGATAGAAGCGATTTTCAATTTTGTTGACCCCCACACATATCTATTTTTTGTGAACGAGACCATGGCATAGAAGCGATTTAATATTTTATTTTGCTCCAACATCTTTTTGGATTTACATATTTTGATTTCTAGCATCACTGAAGAATCCCGGAACAAAATTGCACTGTTTGTGGTGCAGTGAACTATTGTTTGATTTGCTTCATCTATTCTTAATTAGTATAAAGGTACAATCCTGGTAGAACCAGCAGAAATTCTACTGAAAATACGGATGTGTTTCACACAAGCGTAATGCAAGGGTAGACATCTGGACATTCACACTTAATCTTTTGAACTGCCACCTTTTCCTTGACTTAATATAAGTGAATTTAATAAAGATCTGTTGATGACAACAGTATTTTGCCAAAACTAATCCATTGTTTCTCTGTACCATTGACAAGTTTGAATGAATATAATATGTTTTAGATAAATATTCTGTCATTATTACGTGTACAATGTATATCAAAACACCCAGAAAATAAAATAATTGTTTTTTTATTGAAGATGAACAACACATTAATATTGTCAGAAATTAAAATTGTTCTCTGCATTTATTTTTGTAGTCAGGATGACTGACAGCAACATTATAATTAAACACAAATTTTGCCTTTTATTTCAAAAATTGCTTCAGATAGACTCATCCACACAAGTGATTTTATTGAAAAGCCACCCTGGCACAGAAGTGATTTTATTTTGAACCCACCATGGCACATACTATTTTCTAAAGTGCCTTCCCTGGGTGCCATATATGTTTTGCTGGAACAGCCCTAACTAAGTTTGACTAATTTCCACTGAAAACTAAGCAAATAAAGTTCTTAAATGTGTTTTTCCTCTTTAAACTGTAGTAAACTTGACCCCCTCCCCACGGAGAAACTTGAGACCCCAGGGTCATATAATTCACAATTTTTAATCAAAGTACTCAAAGTGCTGCAAATACAACGCAGCAGAAACAGAAAAATAGAATGAAATCAAATGCATTTCCAAAATCAAAATATATAAACCATATTATAAAGACTTTAATATCAATTATTTCAAGAACATTCAACTGATCGCAGAAAATACATATGTTTTTTTTGACATTTTTCTTAATTAAAGTTCATACATGAAAATTACAAAGAAAACAAAAGTCTTCATTAAAATGAGTTTTTATCCTTAATATACTCTTGTTTCTTATGTTGCACATACACTTATTTTGGTAAAACCATGTACATATGAGGGCAGCCTTATAAGTTATTTTGCCTTTACCTCATATTTGTGTTTAACATTCATTTAAAAACATTATTTTTAAAGTACTGTACACAAAAAGGGCATATGATAAGTTTACTTTAAAACTCTTATGTCCACAAGCCTTAGATAGTAAGTCCAATTTGAATGATCATTAACAGAGATTATGTCAGTTGGACAGAGGAGTCACCAGCAGGCAACAGTTGACCTAGATGGGCTGTGTATTATATAACACTCTGTGTGTTCTACCAACCAGAAGGCAGTCTTCCATTGACTACTGATTGGTCCAAAGGAATATTATTCAATGAATAGGGAATTTATGAATGGAAGTTTATGAATGAAATGGTTCAAGAGGTCACCACTAGATGTCATTGTAGGGCAAGTCCTACCCAGTCCTACACATCAATAGTAAACCAGATAGCATTAATACAAACGCTAGTCGCGTTGTATTAAAAAGGACCTTAAGATCTTTCCATCTGTGAAGAGAGTTTGATTCTACCAGTTCCAGAATTTCATAAGAAGAATTTAAAAATTTTAGCCTATTTGACCCCTTATGGCCCCGCCCCTACGACCCCTTGGGGTCAGTCATGGAAAATTTGTTCATTTGGCCATTTCATAAGGTTAATTCGCAGTCGTTTGACTAATTTCCTATTACAAATGACCAAATAATGCTTAAAAATGTGTTTTCCCTATATAAACTATAGTAAAATTAACCCCCTTCCCATCGGGAAACCTGAGACCCAAGGGTCATGAAATTCACAATTCTTGTAAAGAGCCTTAAAACCTTTAAATCTATGAAGAGTATCTATTTAAATCAAATCCATGAATTCAGAAGATTTTTGAAGTTTTAGCCATTTTTGCTCCTTTTGGCCCCGCCCCCCTGGCCCCTAGGCGTCGGCCAGGACTAATATAGATATGACGTTAAAATTCTATTTCAGGTTAATAATTCTAACCCAGTTTGACTAATTTCCTATGAAAACTAAGCAAATAATGTTCATAAATGTATTTTTCCTATATAAACTATAGTAAACTTGACCCCCCCAGGGCAAGAAACTTATTTTGAAGACCACTTGCCCGAATTTAAAATTTAAGTCTAATTTTACCCAAAACAGGGTAATTAACATTAAAACCGGGCAAGTTTACACCAATTTTACTTGTCCGGGAGCATATTTTACTGGTCTCGAGCCATAGGACCTGGGATATTTCTTGCCTTCCCCCCTCCCCAGGGAGAAACTTGAGACCCCAGGGTCATATAATTCATAATTTTTGTAGAGGGCCTTGAGACCTTTCTATCTATGAAGAGTATTTGATTCCACAACATCTGTAAGTGGAAAAGAAGATTTTTGAAATTTTAGTCAATTTTACCCCTTTTGGCCCCTCCCAAAGCCCCCTGGGGGGTGGGGACCATATAATTCACAATTTTGATTGGCCTTATGCCTTAGAAATTTTGTTCAAAATTTCATAGAGGTTGCTTCGGCAATTTTGGAGATGAAGTCAAAAATGTAAATTGTTTATGGACATACAATGGACCACGCACAACGTACGGACAAAAGGCGATTAGAATAGGTCACTTGAGACTTCGTCTCAGGTGACCTAATAAAATGTACCCCCCTCCCCTTGCATCTGGGGTAGGACAGTGATATATATTTTGTGATCTAATGACTAGTGTTTGTGTCAAATGATTTTCTCTAATCAAAACTTGTTGAAACAGACATAACAAATAAAAACAAGAGATCCCAGAGGGATCTTGGCGCCCACCAAAGAATGATCTATATCTGACAAAGGAAAGATGGATCTTTTCTCTACTTTTTAAACTTGTTGATCAATCGGTCCCAAATCACAATATGCACAACTAGGGCCCTAGGGGAACCTACATGTGAAATTTGAGAAAGATCCATTCAATACTTTCTGAGAAATAGCGATAACAAACTTTGAATATAAAAATCCAAGATGGCTGCCTGGCAGCAATTTTGTTGACCGATCGGTCCCAAATCACAATATGCACAACTAGGGCCCTAGGGGAACCTACATATGAATTTTGAGACAGATCCCTTCAGTACTTTCTGAGAAATAGCGATAACAAACTTTGAATAACAAAATCCAAGATGGCGGCCTGGCAGCCATCTTGTTCACCGATTGGTCCAAAAATGCAATATGCACAACAAGGGCCCTAGGGGAACCTACATATTAAATTTGAGAAAGATCCCTTCAGCACTTTTTGAGAAATGGGGATATCAAACCTTAACTATCAAAATCCAAGATGGCCGCAATGTATGGCACAAATAGGGACCAAGGGTAACCTCCATGTGAAGTTTGAACAAAATTCCTTCAGAAGTTCTCAAGAAATATCGATAACAAACTTCAACTGCCAAAATCAAATATGGCTGCCTGGCGGCCATCTTGTTTTTCCGATCAGCCTCAAAATCTGTATGGCACAACTAGGGACCAAGGGTAACCTCCATGAGAAGTTTGAACAAAATCCCTTCAGTAGTTCTCAAGAAATATTGATAACAAACTTCAACTGCCAAAATCAAAGATGGCTGCCTGGCGGCCATCTTGTTTTACCGATCAGCCTCAAAATTAGTATGGCACAACTAGGAACCAACGGTAACCTCCATGTGAAGTTTGAACAAAATTCCTTCAGTAGTGTTCTCAAGAAATATCGATAACAAACTTCAACTGCCAAAATCAAAGATGGCTGCCTGGCGGCCATCTTGTTTTTCTGATCAGCCTCAAAATCTGTATGGCACAACTAGGGACCAAAGGTAACCTCCATGTGAAGTTTGAACAAAATCCCTTCAGTAGTTCTCAAGAAATATCGATAACAAACTTCAACTGCCAAAATCAAAGATGGCTGCCTGGCGGCCATCTTGTTTTTTTCCGATCAGCCTCAAAATCTGTAAGGCACAACTAGGGACCAAGGGTAACCTCCATGTGAAGTTTGAACAAAATCCCTGCAGCAGTTTTTAAGAAAAAGTGACAAGAGGCCCAGAGGCCCTGTATCGCTCACCTGGTTTGTAATGCCTAGTAAGGTTCATTGTTTCTTTTCTGAAGAAATTTGAATATTTACCTCTAATTCCCCTATTGGGCCCCACTCTTTCTTCTCAAGGGGGTCAGAGCCAAAAATTATAGGAATTCTGTTAACCCCAAGGATGTTTTTCTGGGCCAAATTTGGTTAAAATCCAAGCAGAACTCTAAGACTAGTAGCAATTTATAGGATTTACCTAAATTTCCCTATTGGGCCCCGCCCCTCCTGCCCCCAGGGGGTCAGAGCCAAAATTTATACAAGTTCTATTCCCCTTCCCCCAAGGATGTTTTCTGGCCAAATTTGGTTTCAATCCACGCAGAACTCTAGGACAAGTAGCGATTTATAGGATTTACCTCTATTTCCCCTATTGGGCCCCGCCCCTCCTGTCCCCAGGGGGTCAGAGCAAAAATTTATACAAGTTCTGTTCCCCTTCCCCCTAGGATGTTTCTGGCCAAATTTGGTTACAATCCATGCAGAACTCTAGAACAAGTAGCGATTTATAGGATTTACCTAAATTTCCCCTATTGGGCCCCGCCCCTAATGTCCCCGGGGGGTCAGAGCCAAAATTTATACAAGTTCTATTCCCCTTCCCCCAAGGATGTTTCTGGCCAAATTTGGTTACCAACCATGCAGAACTCTAGGACAAGTAGCCATTTATAGGATTTACCTCAATTTCCCCTATTGGGCCCCGCCCCTCCTGTCCTCGGGGGGTTCAGAGCAAAAATTTAAACAAGTTCTGATCCCCTTCCCCCAAGGATGTTTCTGGCCAAATTTGGTTACAATCCATGCAGAACTCTAGGACAAGTAGCGATTTATAGGATTTACCTAAATTTCCCTTATTGGGCCCCGCCCCTCCTGTCCCCAGGGGGTCAGAGCCAAAATTTATACAAGTTCTGTTCCCCTTCCCCCAAGGATGTTTCTGGCCAAATTTGGTTACAATCCATGCAGAACACTAGGACAAGTAGCGATTTATAGGATTTACCTCAATTTCCCCTATTGGGCCCCGCCCCTCCTGTCCCCGGGGGGTCAGAGCCAAAATTTATACAAGTTCTATTCCCCTTCCCCCAAGGATGTTTCTGGCCAAATTTGGTTTCAATCCATGCAGAACTCTAGGACAAGTAGCGATTTATAGGATTTACCTCAATTTCCCCTATTGGGCCCAGCCCCTCCTGTCCCCGGGGGGTCAGAGCAAAAATTTATACAAGTTCTGTTCCCCTCCCCCCAAGGATGTTTCTGGCCAAATTTGGTTAAAATCCATGCAGAACTCTATGACTAGTAGCGATTTAAAGGAAATGTTGACGGACAGACGGACGACGGACGGACGGACGGACGGACGGACGGACGACGGGACGGACGACGGACGACGGACGACGGACGACGCGCCATGACATAAGCTCACCGGCCCTTCGGGCCAGGTGAGCTAATAACAAGCATTGTTTACAGACGGACGACGGACGACGGACCATGGACGCAGGGCGATTTGATTAGCCCACCATCTGATGATGGTGGGCTAAAAACAAAATTGCCCTGCGGGTGGGTATTTCTCTGTTTAGGTCACAGACACTGATAACAGCAACCCTCAGGTCTGCTTTAACTAAGGTCAACCATTTTCAAACAAAATTTATTGAATATGATCATTTTTAATAGGGGGTTTTTTTATGCAAGGGAGGTACTTTTTATGCAGGAATAAAAAGTATCTGGATACCTTTTGGTAGGGGGGTACTTTTTATGCATGACACCGGGTATCGGCCTGATCAGCGATATTAATTATCTTGATGATATCAAGCAATCAACACAAGCTGTCATATTCCCTATTGTCCGGCGAAGGGCCGTTGCGAGACAGCTAGGTGTGACAGCATGATATATTTACACACCTGATCTGTAAATTTTATTTGAATCATCGAGTGTCAGTTACCTATGATTCTATAATGGTCCATGATAAAAGTTTGATACATCGAGAACTTCGATTCATAAAACTTTAATTCATAAAAGGGTTAGTTAGTAATTTTATATAGTGAAGAAATTTGGTACCAGACAAAAAGTTTGATACAGCGGGAAATTTGATTCATAAGAATTTGAATCATCGAGGTTTGACTGTATGTCTGTTATTAGTAAAATCCTTCATTTAGGAAATGTTAATTTTCTGAATTTCCTTCAAATTCATGTTGTTCATTATACATCAAATTCCATTAAATTATCCAATTGAAAGTAAATAAGACTATATATACCTTCAATTCCATCAAATTATCCACTGAAGTGACTTAAGTGTTTTAAGTTGTTAAAATAATGCAATAAATATAATACAATGAATTCAACACATTCACTACTTAACCTTCTAATGTAATTTTTCCACCCTAGAATCAAAAGAGCTTAAAATTGGTCTTCATGACAAAATCAGCAAAAATAGTTTCAAGAAAAAACAAGAGGCCCAAAGGGCCTTTACGGTCATCTGACTACCTTGGCAATAGTAAAACTAATTAAACATGGTATCACTTTGTCAGGACCATGTCAGGAACATTTCATGTAAGTTTCAGCTAAATCGCACTGGTAGAACTTGAGAAGAAGTTCAAAATGTGAAAAGTTAACGCACGGCGGACGGCAAACAGTGGACGACGACAGACGAAACATGATGACTATATGTCATCCTGACGTAAAAATAGAAAGTGGACGTGATAATTTACCTCTTTCTTCTTTGCATCGTAGAGGTCAAATGCCAGACCGGTCAGTTTCAAGGTCAGGACACAATGGGGTGTGGTCCAGCAGATATCCTCATAGTTGTCCAATATGTAATACCCCAGGATAAGGTAAACCTAAAACATAACATACAGATAAATGGTCAAACTGACCCCATTTTAGTCCTACCCCTCTGACTCTTACTCTGGTAGATATCTTCATATCTCCAATATGAACATATAAGTGAGACCCTTTGCTACAATCCAGAGAATAAGTTTTCATTAGTAATACATCCAATCCATATCTACTTTATGTCTGATCTCTACATCCCTGGCACGGCCATGTTGGCTCCAACTTGGCTGAGCGTTGAATTAAACTGTTCTGTCATATAACACAAACCCTCCGTCTCTGGGTAGTGAGCTTGAAGCTCATGTGGAGCAGCAGTTTCACAGGTGTTGAGCGAAGGTCGGTGGTTTTTCTCTGGGTAATCTGGCTCTCCTTCACCTTCTTATATAGTAAACCATACTGGACCATTTGTACAACAAACTCATATCAATAGACATACAAAAGCCAATAGTCAAACCTGCCTTAGTGGTTTTCTCTGTATGAACACCACCTGCTTGATAAGACCACTTTCTAAGATCCTAAATTGTTAATTTCAACACAATTTGCCCCGTGTATAAAGACCACTTGGCTATAAAACCCATTTTCCTTTGACTCTTGGGTGGTCTTTATAGACAGGTTGGTGTAAAGCCCATTTTCCTTTGACTATTGGGTGGTCTTTATAGACAGGTTGGTGTAGAGCCCATTTTCCTTTGACTATTGGGTGGTCTTTATAGACAGGTTGGTGTAAAGCTTATTTTCCTTTGACTCTTGGGTGGTCTTTATAGACAGGTTGGTGTAAAGCCCATTTTCCTTTGACTCTTGGGTGGTCTTTATAGACAGGTTGGTGTAGAGCCCATTTTCCTTTGACTCTTGGGTGGTCTTTATAGACAGGTTGGTGTAAAGCCCATTTTCCTTTGTCTCTTGGGTGGTCTTTATAGACAGATTGGTGTAAAGCCCATTTTCCTTTGACTCTTGGGTGGTCTTTATAGACAGATTGGTGTAAAGCCCATTTTCCTTTGACTCTTGGGTGGTCTTTATAGACAGATTGGATTGTATCTCTAAAACAGCTATATTTTCATTCACATTTTTTGTGATACTTAACGTTTACATTAAGTTACACATTATCGACTTGTTTATTATTTGGTATACAGTAAAGCATGGTTATAACGAACATCTGGGGACCAACAGGGAATATAATTACTTTGTTACAAGGGAAGTTTGTTTTGTACATATTATGGACATCTTATAGCCACTTTGACGCAGAATGAAAATAACTATGAATTGGCTGTAAGCATGTTTATTATAAACACGTTTTACTGTATTTAGCATAAGGAATTAGAATACATTACATTATTGAATATGATGGCGAGCCACAGGGACAGCTTGGTACCGGCACATGTTTGTAGTATGATAAAGACTCCGAGTACATTCAGTACTGTATGTATCGCATGGAAACCTGAAACAAAGGAAATCTAATTATAGGAGCACTCTAACCTAACATATATAGATTAGTATCAACAATGGCTCAAAAGGACAGACGTGATAATCAATACTTACCATAACCACAATTCTTTTATATACTGGTAATCTTTGCATTTTTAATTTTTCTATGAACTACCTGATCTTTACTAATGCGTAGGTAGATTTCAAAACCTACTTTTTTTACCGTATTTCACCACAAATAAGAACCCCATCTAGAGAAGAAATAAAGGCCAAAAGCAGTATACTGAAAAAGCAATAATGAAAGTTTTCCGTAAGCAAAAAGAATATATTATCACATAATATTACATCTTCTAATTATAAATAAAGCGATCGATAATCAGCACCAAGATATTGTGACACTTAATTCCTATATATATGCTTACCACCAATGGTATTGGCAAAAATCTGTTGTTTTGTTGCGTTTTTTTTTCTTCTTCTGATTACATGCAACGTACCAAAATGAAAACATTTTAATAAGTGACAACATTAATTTTTAGTAATTTTTGTCAAGTGTTGTTCAAAGCGGCTTATTCACAAATTCAGGAAGAGCTATTGTTAAAAGTTATAAATGTAAGAATACAAAGTAAAATTACTTTTGAGAACTCATTTATGACACACAACTGTAAATTATTGTACTGGTAGTAATGACTATTAGTACAAAAAATAAAAATATTTGAAATATCTTCATTTGTTGTAATATTATTATTTGTTAAAATGGTCCAAGTAAATTAGGAATGCATGATACTGTTCAACAGATGTTACATACGTATATATTGCAAAAATGATGAATATTTATTGTTTTGAAGATCAAAAAAAGTTAGTACATTAGGAATGCACGTTGTTGTGGATAGTTGATACATATGGCAACTGATGAATATTTATTGTTTATAAAGCCTATATATACATTTGGAATGCATGTACGTTTATTGTTGACAGATGATACATATGACTCCTACGTTATACATATATTGATTATTTACTACACCCAGGCACGACAATCACAGAAAACTGCTTTTGTTATGCTAATACAAATACATTTTGTATAAACCTAGGTCGCTTAGATAAGGCAGAAACTGAAGTCAAGAGTAATGGTTTTCCACCCATGTGTGACAAGTTTAGAATGGAAAGAAACTATCTGTTGTCTAGGAATCTGAATATGAAGCTATGTTATGCAGTAAACCACTCAATCAAAATAATGTGTGAGAAGCTCCCTTAAGACTTTCACAAAAATATACACGTTAAATCCTTTATGAAATCACTACTATTTATGATTTCTATAATTGTAGAGAAAATTACAATAAACAGATCCTTGGTTAAGACTCAAATGTTTGGTTAATTCTTGTCTATTGATAACCAAGGTCATTCAATGATGTGCATGCATGGTTAAGGAGGAAGACATGAGAATCATGATGAAACAAGGACATAGTCATTCAGATCACCCGCCAATGGAGATATCAAAGCTGAAGTAAGTTTGATTGTGGAGACTTATGTGTATGAAAAAAAACAGGAAAAAGTGCAAAAAATGAAAACCTATAAAATAGCAAAAGGTACTACTAGACCATAAAATGAATATGTCTATGAAGTGGAAATATCTCTGCTGGTTTTAGAGTTATGCTCCGGAAATGAACCTGCTACAAAAATATGATATTTTCAGCAATGTTTCTATGGTTACAAAAAAAGCACAAAAAGTGAAAACCTAAAAATAGCAAAAGGCACTACTAGACCATAAGAACAATGTGTCTATGAAGTTTCATGGAAATATCTCTGCTGGTTAATCAGCCATTTTCAGCAATGTTTCCATGGTTACAGAAAAAAGTACAAAAAGTGAAAACCTTAAAATAGCAAAAGGCACTACTAGACCATAAGACTAATTATAATGTGCCTATGGAGTTCCGTGCATATATCTCAACCGGTTTTCCAGTTATGCTGCGGAAACAAACCTGGTACAAAAATATGATATTTTCAGCAATGTTTCCATAGTTACGGAAAAAGTGCAAAAAATGAAAACCTAAAAATAGCAAAAGGCACTACTAGACCATAAGAGCAATGTGTCTATGAAGTTTCATGGAAATATCTCTGCTGGTTTTAGAGTTGTGCTCCGGAAACGATTCTTACACAAAAATCTGCCATTTTCAGCAATGTTTCCATGGTTACAGAAAAAAGTACAAAAAGTGAAAACCTTAAAATAGCAAAAGGCACTACTAGACCATAAGATCAATGTGTCTATGAAGTTTCGTGGAAATATCTCTTCTGGTTTTAGAGTTATGCTCCGGAAATGAACCTGGTACAAAAATATGATATTTTCAGCAATGTTTCCATGGTTACGGAAAAAATGCAAAAAATGAAAACCTTAAAATAGCAAAAGGCACTACTAGACTATAAGACCAATGTGTGTATGAAGTTTCGTGGAAATATCTCTGCTGGTTTTAGAGTTATGCTCCGGAAACCATTCGTACGGACGGACGGACAGACGGACGGATGGACGGACGGAACCCATTTGTATATCCCCCGCAACTTTGTTGGGCGGGGGATAAAAAAAGATTTGAACAGATAGCACATGCACACATTGGTTTCAAGTAATTAGCAAGGAATATAGTTTTGAGCAAATTAACAAATATAAATCACCTGTCTCTAACGGACACCTCTGCATAAAGGACACCTAAAAAGGTCTTATTTGAAATTAACAGTCTTGGATTAGACTAATTAACATCTACAAATATAAAATTATCTTCGGTACTGTAATCAAATGAAGATTTGAATCTTCAATCCTAACAACTCTTTCACTGTGATTTAATGTCATAATTTAAAGTTAATAAAAAACTTTTATTCAACTTCTGTTTGAAGCAGTTTTGGGGTAACTTATTTTTCAAAATTTAAATGGCCACAAAATATAAATACACATGAAAGTAAGTAGGTTTACAGTTCATATAGCTCATCTTATGTCTGACCATGACAACTTGTTTGTCTTATACATCATATTGTCAGTCAGGGTCATTTAATGACAGGTTTAGGTGGTACAGGAAAGCCAGCTAGAGTACCCGAAGAAAAAGCGGCCGACCTACATTCATTACGACTCAACTGCCCACATGAGATTCAAGCTCAAATCCCAGAGATGGAAGGCAATAGCAGTAGAGACCTCTATAACCACTAGGCCACTATACAACCCTCTATACCAAACATTTTTGCTGTTCTTTGTTTGTCCTGTAACAGAAAAGGAGAAAATGTAGCAGCCAAACAGGGCTCAAACTCAGGACCTCTGAACACTAGCCAAAGATCACTACTGACAGAACGACCTGGTCACCAATGATTGGTGCAGTCAAATAAAGACT
This sequence comes from Argopecten irradians, assembly GCF_041381155.1. Taxonomy (NCBI): domain Eukaryota; kingdom Metazoa; phylum Mollusca; class Bivalvia; order Pectinida; family Pectinidae; genus Argopecten; species Argopecten irradians. The sequence continues at coordinate 17,556,390 of NC_091134.1, read as the reverse complement.
AAACATGGTCAATGCATTGTAAACAATGTGTACGAGTCCCCACCAACAAATTTAGTTTAATGGGGTTCAATCACAATCAATATTTGATTAGGTCGAAATCTATACACCCCTTGGAGTCACGTCCACATGCAGCAGATCTTTACACAATTACATGCTTGAACCAAGACTGTTCCATACTAAGTTATCTGCTGTTTCCGACAAATTAGAATTAGAAGAATGCCTATGAAATCACACAGTCATTGCATTAGGCCATAATTAAGTTTATTTCTCAGGCCCTGGAGCAGTAGATCTAATTACTGTTTGCCCTTCCATATGAACCTTAGCTTGGGAGACAATATATAATTGCCACACAAAGACAAGAGGCCTACTTGCCTTCATTACCATTCACTCAGAAAGAAATCAATTTTGAAAGGCTATACTTTTAAGTTGTGCAATCTAAAGAAAGGTAACAGAATCTTTTAAGATGAAAAGTAAGTTGATTAATTTTGTTGTACACAGTATCATGCTGTAGATGAAATGAGTGTACTGGTCGTCCAACTGGATATACTACATTTGATCCAATAAGTAGCATTGTCCCTCCCCCTCTTCCGGAGACCTCAATTTCTCTTCCTTGAATTAGATGCAGATTGAAGCTATGACAACTGTGTAGGTCTCTCTATTTGATTTCTTTACAAATTGATAAATGGCTTTCTCTATGCAACAAATTTATGAAATATTAGCCCACATTTGGTCCTATTAACCGTCTTTTCATTTTTCTAACCTAAATTTGTTTAACCGCCATGGGCGCTTATTGGATCAAATACAGTAGTAAGGGTAAGAGCTATCATAAGAGATGAGTAGGAAATTGAGCTGCTTCCTCGTTTGCTGTTGTTGATTGTACAGGCTGCCTTACAGACCTCAGCTAGTGGAAATTATCATCAAGCAAATGATTATATCTATCAGGCATGTGAGGGTCTAAATGTCAATGGACACACCAGGAAACTCACAGGGTCAAGAAAGTGGCCCAATACCTACCTGTCCACATCAAAATGGAAAGCTCCCTTCAAGACTGAGATCAGTAGAGTTTAAATGTAACACAACATCATCAGGATTAAGTTAATGATTGCCAATTAATTGTTATTGTTTAACGAGACACTGATATTCTCATTAAAGTTGAAAGGTTATATATAACCTCTCCAAAAAGTCAAACCGTTATACTTACCACAGTTTGAAATGTTATACTCACCAAAATTGAAGCAGGCGATCCACAGACCGGTGATGATGAAGAAAAGATGCTGTGTAGTAGCTTTCTGGCCATACACTACTTGTCGGTACAAAAAGGCTAGGGGGTACCCTGTAATAGATATTATATAGATGTTAATGATTGTATAGCCAAACTGAGGATGTTTGCTTGTCACAAAATTCAATCTTTCAATATTACACCAAGCATCATTCAGTGTTTCGAATATTCAAATACTATGTCCTAGAAGAACAGTTTATTTTGTAAGATTGGAAACCATATATGACCATATTCTTCATAGCAAATAATTTCTTCTTTCTCCCCCCCCCCCATCAAAAACATTTGAGAATGTCCTACTCAGCAAATATTAAGGCATGACCTTAAAATGGTCCTAATAAGCGTATCAACAGGATGTGACCTTAGAATGTCCTAATCAGCCTATCAACAGGATGCGACCTTAGAATGTCCTAATCAGAGTATCAACAGGATGTGACCTTAGAATGTCCTAATCAGCGTATCAACAGGATGTGACCTTAGAATGTCCTAATCAGCGTATCAACAGGATGTGACCTTAGAATGTCCTAATCAGAGAATCAACAGGATGTTGTGACCTTAAATGTCCTAATTAGCATATCAACAGGATATGACCTTAGTATGTCCTAATCAAGTATCAACAGGATGTGACCTTAGAATGTCCTAATCAGCGTATCAACAGGATGTGACCTTAGAATGTCCTAATCAGAGAATCAACAGGATGTGACCTTAGAATGTCCTAATTAGCGTATCAACAGGATGTGACCTTAGAATGTCCTAATTAGCGTATCAACAGGATGTGACCTTAGAATGTCCTAATCAGCGTATCAACAGGATGTGACCTTAGAATGTCCTAATCAGAGTATCAACAGGATGTGACCTTAGAATGTCCTAATCAGCCTATCAACAGGATGTGACCTTAGAATGTCCTAATTAGCGTATCAACAGGATGTGACCTTAGAATGTCCTAATCAGAGTATCAACAGGATGTGACCTTAGAATGTCCTAATCAGCGTATCAACAGGATGATGACCTAAGAATGTCCTAATCAGAGTATCAACAGGATATGACCTTAGAATGTCCTAATCAGAGTATCAACAGGATGTGACCTTAGAATGTCCTAATCAGCGTATCAACAGGATATGACCTTAGAATGTCCTAATCAGAGTATCAACAGGATGTGACCTTAGAATGTCCTAATCAGCGTATCAACAGGATGTGACCTTAGAATGTCCTAATCAGAGTATCAACAGGATGTGACCTTAGAATGTCCTAATCAGCAGATCAACAGGATGTGACCTTAGAATGTCCTAATCAGAGTATCAACAGGATGTGACCTTAGAATGTCCTAATCAGAGTATCAACAGGATGTGACCTTAGAATGTCCTAATCAGAGTATCAACAGGATGTGACCTTAGAATGTCCTAATCAGCGTATCAACAGGATGTGACCTTAGAATGTCCTAATCAGAGAATCAACAGGATGTGACCTTAGAATGTCCTAATCAGCGTATCAACAGGATGTGACCTTAGAATGTCCTAATCAGAGAATCAACAGGATGTTGTGACCTTAAATGTCCTAATTAGCATATCAACAGGATATGACCTTAGAATGTCCTAATCAAAGTATCAACAGGATGTGACCTTAGAATGTCCTAATCAGCGTATCAACAGGATGTGACCTTAGAATGTCCTAATCAGAGTATCAACAGGATGTGACCTTAGAATGTCCTAATCAGCGTATCAACAGGATGTGACCTTAGAATGTCCTAATTAGCGTATCAACAGGATGTGACCTTAGAATGTCCTAATCAGAGAATCAACAGGATGTGACCTTAGAATGTCCTAATTAGCGTATCAACAGAATGTGACCTTAGAATGTCCTAATTAGCGTATCAACAGGATGTGACCTTAGAATGTCCTAATCAGCGTATCAACAGGATGTGACCTTAGAATGTCCTAATCAGAGTATCAACAGGATGTGACCTTAGAATGTCCTAATTAGCGTATCAACAGGATGTGACCTTAGAATGTCCTAATTAGCGTATCAACAGGATATGACCTTAGAATGTCCTAATCAGAGTATCAACAGGATGTGACCTTAGAATGTCCTAATCAGCGTATCAACAGGATATGACCTAAGAATGTCCTAATCAGAGTATCAACAGGATATGACCTTAGAATGTCCTAATCAGAGTATCAACAGGATATGACCTTAGAATGTCCTAATCAGCGTATCAACAGGATGTGACCTTAGAATGTCCTAATCAGAGTATCAACAGGATGTGACCTTAGAATGTCCTAATCAGCATATCAACAGGATGTGACCTTAGAATGTCCTAATCAGCATATCAACAGGATGTGACCTTAGAATGTCCTAATCAGAGTATCAACAGGATGTGACCTTAGAATGTCCTAATCAGAGTATCAACAGGATGTGACCTTAGAATGTCCTAATCAGCATATCAACAGGATGTGACCTTAGAATGTCCTAATCAGCATATCAACAGGATGTGACCTTAGAATGTCCTAATCAGCATATCTAATTAACGTATTGTAACGTTAGGTGGTTCACGCTATACCACATACGTGTTATTCACATTACACGATGTCTTCTGTATATAAAACTGGGCGAGAATCGAGAATGAGTTACGGTGTTTCAGTAAGCTTGAAGTGTGACAGACGAGTGGTACGAGTGCGAATTATGAGTCGATACATTGTATATATTTGTTGTCAATGAGAAATTGTGTTATACCTCAGTCTAGTACATCGTTTGTGAACCATCGCTGCATGTGTTGCTTTTGTGAGTCGCAATATATTGTTGTTGTTAGTATTTTAATCAACTGGTATCAATACTGATTGTTGACAACATGCTTTTCGCCGGTAGTGGCCTCTGCGCATGTCACTACCGGATGTCGTCATTGCGTAACTAGTAGCCAATCAGATGACGGTCCCGGCACGAGGATATTTCGGGACATGTCCCGTAGCTTTCGGGACATTTGTATTGAAACGCCAGTCACGACCCAGCAGCCGATGAGAGTAGCAGGAATTTTATAGGGCTCGGAACCGTTGACCAGGTTCGGGCGTGACTCACTCTCTATTTCTCCTAGGGAACAATACTTGTTATGTAATATATTTATACCGGTACGGTAGGTTATTTATAGTCGGGGTTTCCCCTGAATTACGTATTGTTTACATTCGCTACCAGGAACATTGATTGAGGCTAGAAAGATAGCGCACGTCATTTAAGAGAGTTATTATCATTATCTAACTAATTAAATATATTATTTGTGGTGTATCTAGTAGAAAATACATTGTAATGAGTATTACGTGAGAGAGAACATTGTGGCCTGTCGTAGACAAAAGTGTATCACGAACTCGTACTCTGTTTATCTATTTGTCTTATTAATAAATTACAATTAACTGTTTATCTGGCATTTGTTATATTACTGAGTGGTACAAAAACAATTACAAAACCTTGAGGGCCTTGTAACCAAAGGCTGAAGAAATCTATACTCCGCATGTACCAGGAGTAGACCAGTGACACTTACAAGTGGTCTGTTACCAAGACCAGATTCTCACTTGGTGTAGTCTATCGAAAGATAGACCCGATCACGTTACATTTGGTGGCAGCGGTGGGATCCTTTCAGAAACCAGTGGGAACCAATTGAGAACCAGGTATAGTTTTGTAAATCCACTCAGTAATATTTTGCCAGTTTTAAATATATTTTACTTGGTAAATTTGAGGTCAAGATGACTAGGAATTCAAGAAAGAAAAAGGCTGAGGCAGACCTTAGGAGAAATAGGGACAGTAGGAATAGTTTAGGCCAGAAACCAAAAGACAATGTAGAAAATATAGAGGAAGAGGAAATGGGAAATAGTGAGGGGGAAGTTATTGAGATAAGAGAAGATAGAAGGGTTATAAGAAAACCTGTAAGATACAGGGACGAGTCAGAGGAGAGAATACTTGACAACCATAGCTCAGAAACCCAAGTTGAGAGTGAAAATAGACCTTATCAAGAGGAGCATGAAAAAGAGGAGGAAATTCAGACTCTTAGGGAGAATGTCAGAAACTTAGAAGGGAATTTAAGGACATTAGAAGGGAAATTTGAGAACCTTACTAAAGAATTAGGAAAGGAAATGAAGGACCTGGGGAAGACAGTAGACCAGACAAATAATAGTATGACAAATGCTATGTCCTTAGTTCTAGAAAAGTTAGAGACTTTGACCAATAGACCAGACACATCAGATAATACCAGTACACTATTAATCTCGAATGATCGGGACATCAATATGGAAAACAGACCCAATCAGCGAGAAGAAAGGAGCCTTGAGAGAGAAAATCAACATGACCAGGTAAGACACAGGGACCTGAGAAACCAAGAGGAAGGTCAGCAGTCAAACCATTTAGAAAATGATGTAAGGGAACCCCCTTCACCATGTCAGAGACCAATCTACACTTCACAAGAAGATCAGAATGATAACCAGGGTTATGAATATAACTCGAGACCAGAGTTTGTTAGTCAGATACAGACTAATCCCTCCTATGACAGACAAGTGAGGAATAGTAGGTACCCATATCCAGAGTCAGAGATGGATGAATGGGATGGTAACCCTAGAGCACCCATTAGGGATATTTGTATAGCTCCCAGGGGAGAGAAACCAATGAGCCCAATTAGAAGCAGAGGTCAAGATACCCATAATACCACAGTGGCCAGGTCAACATTTTCAAAACCAGACAACTATGATGGTAAAACCAGTTGGACAGAATATCTAGCACACTTTAACCTAGTGTCAACTATAAACCAGTGGTCAACAGAGGTTAAAGCCTTGAGACTAGCTTCATGTATGACAGGACCTGCTCGCAGCATACTAGGGGACCTTAAGGAAGAACACTTAGCTGATTTTGATAGGCTTGTACCAGTACTTACAGCTAAGTTTGAACCCAAAAACCAATGCGAGATGTACCGAGCACAGGTCGAGGCCAGAGTACGGAAAAACAAGGAACCATTGGTAGCTATGGCCCAGGATGTAAAACGACTGGTTAGATTAGGTTACCCTACAGCACCATCTGAGGTCAGAGATAGTCTGGGGTACAAATATTTCAGAGATGCCTTAAATGACCGAGAGATGGAATGGGCAGTGTGTCAAGGTAGTGGAGAAAATGTAGATGAGGCTTTGAACCTGGCATTGAAGTATGAGGCTTTCAAAGCAGGTCAAAATAAAGGGCGTTCTGAGCGCCTCAATCTCAGACAATGTACAATGGTAGAGGAGGAGGAGACCACTCCTGACTTGACCCAAATAGTAAAAGAAAATGTAGAGCAGATAGAATATTTACTGAGGAGAATGGAGGCCACGGAGGATAAAGAAAAAAATGAAAACAAGCAAAGTAAATATACTCAAGGCCAGAATGATAGGAATTGTTTTAAATGCAACAAGCCTGGACATAGGGCAGTGGATTGTAGAGCAGGAATAACCTGTTATAATTGCCAGAAGCTGGGACACTACGCGCGAGACTGTCGCAAGAATAGGAGCCATGGACATAGAAATATGTCGCAAGGTCAAGGTCAGCGACAAGGTCAAAGATTCCAAGGTCAAGGTCAAAGGTATCAAAGTCAAGGTTGGTCAGGTGAGGAGGCAAGACAGACAGAAAGCCTTCCTTTAAACCAGTAATGGCTGAGTCAGAGGGTCATGTCTCAGCCGATGAAGAGTGTAGTGTCATGGGACCCAACAATGTTTTCGAGATAACCGGAAAAGGAACCAGTCAGGATGGACTTTTCGTATGGGGCGAGCTTTATAAGAAAAATATAGATTGCCTGATCGATACCGGTGCAACAATATCGGTGCTGCACAGTAGGGTGTATAAGAATTTACCAGAGGCAGTAAAACCCCCATTAGAAAAAGACTGCGGAAAATTGAAGATGGCAGATGGAGAGCTAGTGACCCCCATGGGAATGGCCATTTTTCCACTTAGGATCCAAGGAGATCTACTGCCATGCCAGATGATCGTGGCGGATATAGAGGTACCAGCAGTATTGGGTTATGACTTCCTAAAGAGGCAGGATAGCGAGATAAAACTTGGTAAAGAGGTTGTCACCTTCAAGGGCCGAGAAGTACCGTGTCATTTAGAAAGTCAGAGAACAAAAACAGTATTTCGAATCAGAATGGCAGAGAGGGTGGTGGTGCCAGCAGCCACTGAGGCCATAGTTCCGGCAGAAATTGTTGGGGATTACCCAGTAGAGAAAGATGCAGTTATAGAAAATGGAAGTAAATATTTAAAGGACAAAGGGATCCTAGTGGGTAGATGTGTATTTGACACTACAAAAACCATTATTCCGGTACGGGTGATGAACATGACTGATAAGCCCCAGACCATACCTAAGCAAGTCACTGCAGCCAGCTGTGAAACCATCAGGGCAGAACAAGTAGAGAGTGTTAATTTGGGAGAAATAACAGGGCCTGAGGAGAAAATACGGAATATACAACAGATAAGCGAGGAACAAGAAAACCTTAATAATGACCTCCCTGCTCACCTAGAGCAAGTATTAGATGCCTGTAAAACAACTCTAGAGGATGACCAAATTAAGGAGGTTACGAGGCTGTTAAACAAACATCAAACAGTGTTTGCCAAGAACAAAGATGACCTAGGAAAGACAGGAATTGTAAAACATAAGATAAAGACCGGTGAAGCGCCACCTATAAAACAGGCACCCAGAAGAATACCTCTAGCTAAAAGAGCGGATGCTGAGGCTGAGATACAGAGGATGTTGAAGACAGGCGTTATTACACCATCAAAATCACCATGGGCCAGTGGAATAGTATTAGTTAAGAAGTCCGATAACTCCTGGAGATTCTGCGTGGATTATCGAAAACTAAATGAGGTTACTATAAAAGATTCGTACCCATTACCACGCATAGACGACTCACTGGACACACTTAGAGGATCCAGTTGGTTCTCGGTGCTAGATCTACAGAGTGGGTATTGGCAAGTTGAAGTTGATCCCCAGGATAGAGAGAAGACTGCTTTTGTCACTACTAGTGGACTATATGAGTTCCAATCTATGCCGTTTGGACTATGTAACGCGGCAGCTACCTTTGAACGTCTGATGGAATGTATACTGCGAGACGAGCAATGGCACACCTGTTTGATATACGTCGATGACATCATCATATTTGCAAACTCATTTGAACAACATTTGGAGAGACTTGACATAATACTAGAAAAGATTAAAGCAGCTGGCTTAAAAATTTCTCCGAAGAAATGTAAACTGTTACAACCACAAGTTAAATTTCTAGGACATCTGGTGCAGGAGAAAGGCATCTCACCAGACCCAGCCAAAACAAAAATGGTAGATACTTGGCCACAACCTAAATGTGTTAGAGAGGTGAGAAGTTTTCTGGGAACCGTCGGCTACTACAGAAAGTTCATCAGAGGATTTGCCACAATAGCAAAACCATTACACAGGCTTACAGAAAAGGAGATGAAGTTCATATGGACAGAAGAATGTCAGCAGGCCTATACACAGTTAAAAAGGGCGCTAGTTACCTCCCCTGTTTTAGTGTATCCAAATGCCGAGAAACCATACATATTAGATACTGATGCAAGTGGGTTTGGTATTGGTGGAGTGTTATCACAACAGCAGGAGGACGGAGAGCATCCTATTTGCTATTTCAGTAGGACCTTATCCAAAACAGAAAGGCAGTATTGTGTGACCAGGAGAGAACTATTAGCAGTGGTCGAGGCTGTCAAACACTTCCATCACTACCTATATGGGGCAGAGTTCTTAGTACGAACCGACCATGGAGCACTTAACTGGATTAGAAGGTTCAAAAACCCTGAAGGTCAGTTAGCACGATGGCTGGAGGTCTTGGACACCTACAATTACCAAGTACAACATAGACCAGGGAGAGTACATGCTAACGCTGATGGTTTATCTAGACGTATCTGTGGCAGCTGTAAATTTTGCAAGAAATTACCAGATCAGGCCAATGAGATGTTGGAGGAAACGGAAGAACCATTAGATAGTAGAGAGGAGAAAAATTAGAAAAATAAGACTAGAACAACCCACCGACTGGTTTCAAGGTCACACAGCTGAAGAGTGGATGGAAGGTCAAAAGGGGGACCCAAACCTGAAACACATGTGGGAATGGAAACGGCGTGGGAAACGGCCCGAGTGGAAAGAGGTAGCTCCTAGGTCAAAGGAGGTCAAATGTTATTGGGCCCAGTGGAAGCGCATAGAGTTCAGAGAGGGAATACTATACAGGGTGTGGATAAAGGAGGAGACAGATGAGGAGGAATGGCAAGTTTTAGTACCAAAAAGCTGGACAAGTGAAATCATGGAAAGCCTTCATAATGGGGTTGGAGCCGGACATCTTGGCCTAACTAAGACTATCGCTCGCCTTAGAGAGAGATTTTACTGGGCGGGTTTAACACGTATGGTACACAGATGGATAGACCGATGCAAGGAGTGCCAGGCACGAAAACAACCACGGAGAAGCACTAGGGGGAAGATGAAACAATATCGAGTGGGAGTCCCGATGGAAAGAGTCGCGTTAGACATTATGGTCAATTTCCCAGAATCTCCAAGGGGAAATCGATATGTATTGGTGATAACAGATTACTTCACCCGATGGGCAGAAGCATACCCTATACCCAACCAGGAGGCAACCACGGTGGCAGATGTTTTAGTTAAAGAATTCATCTCTCGTTATGGAATACCACGTCAGATACACTCTGATCAAGGTAGACAATTTGAATCCAACTTGTTTCAGGAATTATGTCAAAAACTGGGAATGAAAAAGACTCGTACAACGCCTTACCATCCTCAGGGCGACGGATTAGTCGAGAGGTTGAACAGAACTATTGAGGATATGTTAAGCAAGGTAATTAGCAAGAATCAAAAGGATTGGGAGGAATACCTACCCCTAGTTATGTACGCATATCGATCATCAGTACAAGAGAGCACGGGGGAGAGTCCGGCTATGATGATGTTAGGTCGAGAGGTAGAGTTACCCGTGGATTTACTATATGGAAGACCACCAAGGAATGGGAAAGAGACAAACACGGCCAATACTGAATATGTGGAGGAATTGATAGAACGCATGAGGAAAATTCATGACCATGCCCGGGATAGGATGCGTTTGACCAGTGACAGACAGAAGAAGTATTACGACCTAAAAACCTCAGACCCAGAATTTAGGATAGGCGATAGAGTTTGGATGTACGAGAACAAATCCTATGGGGGTAGTAGAAAGTTAGGAAAACCATGGGAGGGACCATACACCATAACTAAACAGCTGTCAGATGTGGTTTATTGTGTGAAACGAGGACCTTATGCCAAAACTAGAGTAGTCAATGTTAACAAGTTGAAACCGTATAAAGGGGAGGCTAAGAAATGGTTTGTACCAGAGTCAGACAGAACCTTGAGGACATAAGCACACTGAAGAGAATTTCATGAGTGATAAGATTAAAGAGGTGGTTGATGTCAGCATCTGTTGCGAACCACGAATCGTCGTAGGGAACCAGTACCAGAAGTATGCATTAGGGAACAACCCCATCAGGGTTTTGTTTTAAAATGAAGAGGACCATAATGACCATTGAGATAGATGACCATGTGGTAGGACCAAATGGAAGCCACATGAGGTAGATGTTGGAGGAGAACTGTCAGTTTACTATTCCAAACTGACAGACGTTGGGAACCAGGGAAGCAACCCAGTCCGCATTGACGTCTAGAAGGAGTTCATCAGCATTATCCGGGATGACTGACCAATGGTGAGGAAGCTCGAGGATGAAGGAGCATCAAGCACAGCAACTGAAGAATAATGGACAAGTCAAGAGAAGCTGGAGACATCCAGGACTGTCAAGAGAAAAATGTACTGTATTTTTATTATGTAAATCAATATTACAGTTTAATAAGAGAGTACAAGACTATTAGTATTTGATGAGTCTTATATATTTGTGTAAAACATGTGATAATATGTGAGTATAAATATCACTTTGTGAGTCATGAGTGAGCTGTTTATTAACAGATTTTGAATATGTCTATGTGCGAATTTCCAAGATTTCCAGAAGAGTTGTATCGTTACATTATATTGTTATGCCAAGAGTTACATTTGTATTGTAAATACTTATTCTAGGATATCAAAGTTCTGGTGATACTTCAAGTGTATATATTGTATTTATAAAGTGCCATGTCCGGGGCGGACATTTAAGTGCGTTGGGGGTAATGTAACGTTAGGTGGTTCACGCTATACCACATACGTGTTATTCACATTACACGATGTCTTCTGTATATAAAACTGTGCGAGAATCGAGAATGAGTTACGGTGTTTCAGTAAGCTTGAAGTGTGACAGACGAGTGGTACGAGTGCGAATTATGAGTCGATACATTGTATATATTTTGTTGTCAATGAGAAATTGTGTTATACCTCAGTCTAGTACATCGTTTGTGAACCATCGCTGCATGTGTTGCTTTTGTGAGTCGCAATATATTGTTGTTGTTAGTATTTTAATCAACTGGTATCAATACTGATTGTTGACAACATGCTTTTCGCCGGTAGTGGCCTCTGCGCATGTCACTACCGGATGTCGTCATTGCGTAACTAGTAGCCAATCAGATGACGGTCCCGGCACGAGGATATTTCGGGACATGTCCCGTAGCTTTCGGGACATTTGTATTGAAACGCCAGTCACGACCCAGCAGCCGATGAGAGTAGCAGGAATTTTATAGGGCTCGGAACCGTTGACCAGGTTCGGGCGTGACTCACTCTCTATTTCTCCTAGGGAACAATACTTGTTATGTAATATATTTATACCGGTACGGTAGGTTATTTATAGTCGGGGTTTCCCCTGAATTACGTATTGTTTACATTCGCTACCAGGAACATTGATTGAGGCTAGAAAGATAGCGCACGTCATTTAAGAGAGTTATTATCATTATCTAACTAATTAAATATATTATTTGTGGTGTATCTAGTAGAAAATACATTGTAATGAGTATTACGTGAGAGAGAACATTGTGGCCTGTCGTAGACAAAAGTGTATCACGAACTCGTACTCTGTTTATCTATTTGTCTTATTAATAAATTACAATTAACTGTTTATCTGGCATTTGTTATATTACTGAGTGGTACAAAAACAATTACAAAACCTTGAGGGCCTTGTAACCAAAGGCTGAAGAAATCTATACTCCGCATGTACCAGGAGTAGACCAGTGACACTTACAAGTGGTCTGTTACCAAGACCAGATTCTCACTTGGTGTAGTCTATCGAAAGATAGACCCGATCACGTTACACAAGTTAACAGGATGTGTGACCTTAGAATGTCCTAATCACCATATCAACAGGATGTGACCAATGTCCTAATCAGTGTATCAACAGGATGTGATCTTAGAATGTCCTAATTAGTGTATCAACAGGATGTGACCTTTAAATATCCTATTCCATGTATGATCAGAATATGACCTTAGAAAGTCCTACTTAGTGTATTATTGGGCCATATAACCTTAGCAGTCCTAATCTGAGTAATCTAGTATTATAAGGATATGACCTTGGGATGGTCTGAATCTTGTTACTCAGACTGCGATATCAATGAGTAAACACTACCTACCATCTATCTTATCAAAACTTATCTGCTGAAGGCTACACCATCCCTATGATACACTATCCATATCAATCATCACCTTGAAAATCCAACTGAAACTTTAGTACAATTCACCTTGTAGAGGTCATTTAAGGACTCAGGGTTTTGTGCATCTTGTAGTATCAACCTGTTGTCAGTGCTAAAATCAATTGATAATGTACAATTATCACATTGGTGACCCTATATAACCATACAGTTTATTTGCCCAGTATTTATCATCCGTCCATTGTCAATTTCTATGAAAATGGTACTTTCTTCAAAAAGCTTTTAAATCATTTAAAAAAAAAACCAACACTTTATCCAAAAATGATCACATCTCATCACACAAAATGTCACGCATGCCCCATTTATAGAGGTAATTAATGATAAGTAATTTACTTAATCTGACAAAATGAAATAGCTTTACTAAGTAACATTTCATTTTCAGGAGGGCGGTGTTGGTTACATGAGTTTTCAAAACTTATTATCAGATAATTATCAATACACACACTACATGTGTAAGTTAAATGTTCCAGTGAAGATAAAAGTACACCCACTGGAATCAGATCCAGTCAATCTAATCATCTGTATATGTACATCATATTATCTTTTATCTAACAGTTGTCTGTCAGTGTAACACATGCCAATGTTTTATTTGCCTCGAACACATTTTTACTTCATCTGAATATGAACCAACTTTCTTTCACAATTCAATTTTGTGAATAAGATTAATTTGCAAAAGTCCATCTCCTCAGTTAAGTTTCTTTAAAATTTTATTACACACCAAGGCATGTAAAATTAGCTACAAACAAAATCATAACTTGCATAAGGTTCTACTAGGGGACAGTATAATTCCAAATTAAGGTGATCTAAAATTTTAATCTGACAGAAAATTAATTTACAAACAAAAATATATCATAATTAAAATAATATATGTGCATATAATGACGATATAATTTTAGAAATGATGCATTTAATGCAGTAATGCATTTACATGCAGCAAGGAAACTATTGCTACTAATTTATTATTAGGTCCTCGTGGTGAAACTGAAACTATATAACTACTCCATATTTATTTTGCAGAAGAGATGTTTTTTTACTTATTACCCAGACTTAATAATAACTTTTGGCTACATGAAGTAACCTTTAAGACAGTATCATTACATGTTAATTATCACTGATGACCTTTTGTGATTGATAATGTTACACTGTAAAAGTATTGGTATTTTTAAAAACTGCATACATATGTGTACCTAGTAACTGATTATAACATTGGATCTCATGTACCTGATATCTTGCATTAAAGAACACATGCTTTCAAATTATTCATAGAAAGCATATCGTAAACATGTGTCAGTATCAAGTACCCATCTCGTAAGAATTTCAATATGGATTTTAAAGAAAATTCTTAAATTTCAATTTTATAGCTCAGCACTTTATATGGAAATAACTTGTTGAATGGTAATGATAGTAAGTCATTATATCCTGAACAATATGTACAGTCAAACCTGTCTAGAAACAGTCTTTATATCCACATGTATGTTTTTTTTATATAAATATATTAGGACCCAACCAGTAATCATGAAGGAACAGTAGTCATGATTTGAGAAACATTTAATTGTTTGTATATTCATCAATAGTACCAGACATTCGGCAATCTGGACGCACAGTAAGATATGCACACAATCACGACTACTGTTCCATCATGACTACTGGATGGGTCCCAGTATAGGTCATTTTGTGTAAAATTTGGTCATTACTCACTCATAAGGTACCAAAAGAAAGTGGTCTAGTTAAGCGGTTGGTCTTTATACAGAGGTGGTCACTAATGCAGGTTATACTGAACTGGTATAGAATTTTGGGCTGTTGTAGCTAATTCATCTAACAAATAAGATATAAATATTCCACTACAGTATTTTCCCTATAATCCCTAATGAGGGCGCCGGGTGCGGGTAAATGGCCGAGGGGGGCGCCGTTATTTGAGACCATTTTTAGATGTTTTTTTTCTGAAACAGACTATAGTCATCTTGCTTTTAGTTTCGTATTTTTCTGAAACTTACTTTAACAAAGTTACGTTTTGAAGTCAAGTAAGTATTGAAATTACATAATTATGATGAAATGTATGCACCAGAAGTATTAAACATTGGTTAAATATGTCTGTTTCAGGGAATTTTGGCATTCCATGGTAGCATGTTTGTTTACCATGCGTACACAAAATGGCGGACGGTGATTTCGATTGCTAATTTCGTTTTGTGGCAGATGGAAAATACCAACATGGGGCACACAATAAAATTCTTAGAAATTATAACATTCTTCTTTATTTAAAAACCTTTATCATAGATATACAATAAGTATTCATAAAACCTTTCTAGACATCGTTAAAATGTTGTTGCCAGTTAGTCTTCATCCATACACGTGTGTGGGGCATTCAAGTGACACGTTTTGTTTTGAACATGGCATTCTTGCTGTTTCATCCATACACGTGTGTGGGGCATTCAAGTGACACGTTTTGTTTTGAACATGGCATTCTTGCTGTTTCTATGTGTAAACACTTGGTAAAGATGTCCTAAGTTATCCAATGCAATAAATTTAGTGCTTATACAAGCTGATCGGATATCTGTTAAGCATCAGATTGATGTGACATGTATTTTATTAGCATCTGCAAAGACAAATCGTTACAATCTGACACAAAAATTGTATGAAATTAGCTTATTTTTTTCAGCAAAAAACGTGGGGCACCCTTATTAAAGGAGGCGCTCTTTATAAGGAAAATACGGTATTAGCTAATCTTAATCTTCTTTTTAACAACTCAGACCTCAGATTTATTAGCCTTAATCAGGGACATGGATGGTGTTGATGTTTGCTGGTTGGATATACGATGCAATTGTTTTTTTCAAGGATATGTAAAGGATTTGTGGACATCCAGAGTACCACAGATAGGGCAGCTGTCCTTTTCAAGAGGCCTAATTAATTTAAGTCTGTAGTTTACTCTAAGAACTTCAGCTTTTATTAATTGACCGCTAAAACCTTCTAATATGGCATATATGCTCTTTATAACTGAGGTTACTAATAGAATATGAAATAAACCAAAACCTAGTTTTAAGAAACCTGGGAGACTGGCCAACAGCTTATCATGTCTATAATGTGATTTATACTTTATATAAGTATATATAGATGTACTTATACACTAGATATCATGACAGTCCATCCCGTGCTAGGTCTGGCTGATTGCCTGGAGTCATTATATGACCTGCCCTTCATTATCTGTACTAACATTTTGAGACAACACAGGCTTTTAGTGTTTTCTCTAGAACATCTGCTCTTTTTTATTCTAGAAAATATATTAAAAGTAATTTTTCACAGCAAACTTAATTAATTAGAAAGATTTAAAACTGAATAAAACACGAGATGATTCTTATCAAGTACTGCCAGACCAAAGTGAAATCAGAATCCAGTAATGTATTTATCCTAATTTTCTCTACTTTCACCTTTTAGAGGATAATGAAAATTTTGCTTTCATGATACAACTATCACCATGGCTATAATGTTTATAAAATGAATTATAAACAAAAATTTCAAAAAATTTCATTATTTCAAAGATTGGCCAAGTTTTTTTTTACATATGTAGTTTTCAAAATATGCATTCGCTGATCTTTAAACTCCAAAGAAAATGAAATAGTACGTTTTTGTTTTCACTGACTCTAATACGATACTATTGATCTTTGAACTCTTGCTTCCTTAGGTATAATTCAGGTCATTCAACTATCAATGTACACAATAATTCAGCTAATCAGTCTCTATACAGTGTATATATACATGGTAATTAAGTAGCATATTTCCTTCCATAGGAAACATCGCCATCAGACCAAGAAATATGTTTATGAAATTCATACATACACTGGACCATTCTATCGATTAATTAATATGTAAAATCAATACACAACATACTCCAACAATGTTAGAGGTATAGCACGACGAGACACTTTTGATCATTACATCGTGTCTAACCTCTAACAATCGAGGCAGGATTCACACGGCGCAGAAATAGGCTCGATATAAATTCAAAATTTCAAGTTGTGTTTACACTAACCTTTCACATCCTGAAAGAATTATCCCAAATTATGTTAAATCCGAAATACAAAACGTCACTATTGCACTTTTATACTGAATTAAGACATTTCTTTACCCCCACCACTATTTGTAAGTCTACCCGGTCGCCATTTTTACTCCGTAGTTACAAAGTACGGAATGGTGACGGAAAGAAAAAATATCCTTATCTACATAATTTCTTGTAGTATTTTGACTAAAATGCATTAATTTACTTAAATATTTCCAGAATTAATCAGAACTGTTAAAAAAATACTTGTTTCCGTGCATATAAGCAACCTTGGTTACCACTGTTAATATTATCTTTCCATTTGATACACCGTGCTATAACTTGATAAACCAGAAGTGAAAAAACTTTGAATAGGATTTAACCTTGATTAACAGCGCTGAACCTGATTGCTATGGGTCAGCTCTAAAATGTCGATTATTCCGTGGATTTATATTATGTCATACCTATTCTTATACCAGGATGTGTTCATGGATAACTACTGATTCACGCTATACATGTTTTTTGACATTCTGGTTAGTTTTCACTTCGTAATTAAGCGTCAAACTAATTCCGCTCTAATTCAGGGGTGTAACTTGCGAAGACTCATCATATAGGGGTCGGGCATTAGATCTTGGTATTGCCCATCAGAAGTTTCTCAATATCGAGATCTAATATTATTTGATTATACACAACACAGATGTTACGTATGGAGCATTTTCAATAATATTCATTTAATTAACTTTGACAAATAATATTCCCCAAACACAAACATCAAATAAGATGCTGACACATGGACCTTACAAATAAAAACTCCAAAATTCAGTGATCTTTGTTTAAAACAACATCCAAAATAAGGTTTTATACCATATTTTTCTGAATATAAGTCATTGGGAAAATTCTTATTTGAAATGTTCCATGGTTCAAATGGGTCAGAGATGCCTACGGTATATTTAAAGACTTCGATAAAAGGTAACAGGTTACATGGTTCCGTGGTTTATGAACAGGTCACAGTTGTAAACACAATATTTATATAGGTCACCTCGGACTTGAGCAAGTCTAAACAGACAACATTTCATTTCTGAAACTGGGTCAATGTGCACACAAAACATGTCAGAAAAACAATCTCTTACACTATATCTATTGATCTGATGTCACCCTTACAAAGTTGGCCATAACAATTACATTTTCAGCGACAGAATATTGCTATTAGGCCTAATCACAGGCGACTGCATCTGGTTTTGGAAAAATACAATGTCCATAAAGTAGGGGTAGGTCAATATTAAAATTTATAAAGGGAGAATCAGCTGCTACCAGATGCCTGCTGCCAATAGGAAATAGATGTAACATATGAATCTACAAGTATTCTTATTGAATTTCAATATCGATATTTCATTAAACGTGTCGTCTTTCGGTCATCAGTCAACACCTGACCTGCATGGTGAACGCATTGTAAACAACGTCACAGGTCAAGCGTTAGACCGAATGATTCTGTCTCTTAAAATGAACCTTTTTATTATTTTGTATCTCTGATTTGTTAATGAACATATCAATAAACAAAAATCATTTTAGAGACAGAATCATTCGGTCTAGTCAAGCGTATCCGAGGTCAATAGACCATGAAGATCTTCCATCATATACACGAAAACGTTTCGTAACATTTTACTTGCACAGAAATCAATAAACTGAAATATCACATGCAGTTTTCCGGGGTATATTGTAAATGACATTTTGACAACGTGTTCACTTGTTTTTATGTAAGCATGCCTATCAGTGTCACGTATGTACAGAGCATGTTCCAATGTCCGCTTTCTGCGTGTTCAACACATCAAGTCAACAGTTTTTGGCAATACATACTTGATTACAGTATGGAAATGTTAACTCACCGAGCAATTGCGAGAGAATAAAACGTAGCGGACTTTCAGTAGAGCCAAGTGTGACAGCAAGCGTCTGCATCAATCCTTCCTCCTTTGACGCCATTTCTATCGAAAATTACCACAATACACAGAAGAGTTCTCTTTTCATTAGTATAATCGCGCGGGAAATATGATTTTCACCACGTATCCGGTTTCACAGTCAACCACAGTGGCCCATTTGGTGTACATCAAGGAACTGCATTAACAGTTCTGTTGCCCCCAGTTTTATTATGAGATAGTCTAGGGGTGTAAAGATCGTAAGTGATCGGAACATCTGGAGTATCGAGGATCACAGGGATCTGAGATATTAGTTACAGATTATATAACCATGGACCCACCAGACGAGTGCCCCAAGACCATGTTTAGACGTTTTAGAGGTCTAGATAAAAAACAACGATAAAATTCATACTCTACATGGTACTACATACGAAAAGGTTGGCAAGCTAAATTTTAGCGGCTATAAAACCACATTTCTAGCACATCTTCATAAAAAACAATTTTGTTTCGACACAATCTGTAGAAATGTCTATAGATCCAAACGCCTGTGGTTCCTATTCAACTTTCAAAAGTAACACTTGTGATTGAGATATTAGTGAAATAATGTACACTGCATAAAACGAACAGACCAACTTCAGCTCTAGAATATATTCAAACAATGTAATCCAACCTCATTGTATAGGTTTTCGGTATATCAACTATCGTGTGAAAAACAGGCAGGTGATAGGAAGTTTACCATTTCCTATCTATTGCATTGTACATGTGTATTATTAAAAAAAATACAACAACAAAACACAAGCTAATACACGTACGTGTTAGGTGGTTGTACTAATTTAGAAGCATGTGCATCCCTTCTGTAGTTTATCAAGCCATTACATTATGTAATAACATACCTGTACATGTGTGTATGATATAACATTAATGTTTGGTTATATGTTAGCAGTGATTTTTACCATTGATATGAAGATCTTTTGTTTATATTACAACCTTCTACAGAGTGTGCAACCTTGAAAGGAACTTCATAATGGACCATTCTTGTACTATATCAGCTGCTTTCCCAAAAACCGTCATTATAAATTTTGACGTTAGCCTTGTATTGTTCAAGCTAGACCCCAGTATGTAAAAAAAACAAGTGGTCAATGGGCCTTACCGGTTTTCTGAGTATTGGCATTATAATACAACACATCAAAGAATGTACTAGTGGCAAGCAATTAAGACAATACAAAAGAACTCTTTTAATAGACGAAGTTCAGGTTCTGATATATTTGATGAATTAGATCATGAATGAAGTTCCCCGGATCCCTACCATGCTACAAATCCAATATCCAGCCTCTAGGCCTCTTAGTTATTCACAAGAAGTCTTTGAAAGATGTTGGCTTATATGACCACTGTGACCTTGAATGAAGGTCAAGACAATTCATTTGAATAAACTTGGTAGCCTTTCATCACAACATGTCACAGGCCCAATATCAAGTCTCTAGGCATCTTAGCTATTCACAAGAAGTCGTTTAAAGATTTCAACCTTTTTGAATCCTGTGACTTTGAATGCAGATCAAGGTCATTCATTTGAATAAATTGGGTAGCCCTTCATTCCAGAATTCACAGGCCCTAAACAGGTCCCTAAGCCTCATAGTTATTGGCAAGTTATTTGACCTCTGTGACCTTGAATGACGTTCAAGGTCAATCACTTGAACAAACTTGGTAACCCTTAATCCCAGCATGTAATAGGCCCAATATCTAGGCCTCATTGTTATTCACAATAAGTTGTTTAAAGATTTTAGCTTATTTGACTCCTTTGACCTTGAAGGAAGATCAAGATCATTCATTTGAACAAATTTGGTAGCCCTTCCTCCCAGCAAGCCACAGGCCCAATATCAGGTCTCTAGGGCTCTTAGTTATTCACAAGAAGTCATTTAAAAATTTCAACCTATTTGACCTCTTTGACCTTGAGTGAAGGACAAGGTCATTCATTTGAACATGCTACAGGCCCAATATGGTATCCTGGGCCTTTCGGATATTGAGAAGTTGTTTAAATGAAAAGTGTATGCAGGTTGCATAGCAAACAGCGCACGACAACAGACGGTACATGATGACGATAGGGCCAGATGACTTAAAAATCAATTTCTTCCCCGAAGTCATACACAAACAAGAGGAAACAGTAAACAAAAGAAAATTATTTCAACAAATTAAAGCAGGAGGGAAA
The DNA here is from genome assembly GCF_041381155.1 of Argopecten irradians. Classification (NCBI taxonomy): domain Eukaryota; kingdom Metazoa; phylum Mollusca; class Bivalvia; order Pectinida; family Pectinidae; genus Argopecten; species Argopecten irradians. The sequence continues at coordinate 17,535,309 of NC_091134.1, read as the reverse complement.
GCAAACATATGGTGAAATAGAAACTGAAACATCGGTGTTGGGCAGAGTCACTAAACAAAATCTTTTCTCATTCCCAAAAGGTTGTTTGATAAAATTTGGCCATAATTTATTGATGCGTTTATGACTACTAGTTTTTCAAAACAAATTCTTCTTTTATACTATTGGGGCCCCCTTCCTCCTTCCCAAGGGGGGTCAGAGCCATCATTTATACAAAATCTCTTCCCCTAAGAATGTGTCTGACCAAATTTGGTCAGAATCCAAAAAGAACTTTATGACCAGTTGAGTTTTGAAGTAATTTTCCTCTATTTCCTCCGGGGGCCAGAGTTACTATTTATACAAAATCTGTTCCCCTTCCCCTATGGATGTTTCTGACCAAATCTGGTAAAAATCTGTTGAAAACTTTTTGACAAGAAGCGTTTTAAAGAATTACCGAGATTTCCTCTATTGGGCCCCGCCTCTCAGGCCCCAGAGGTCAGAGTTACCATTTATACAAAATCTGTTCCCCTTCCCCTAAGCATGTTTCTGGCCAAAATTAGTTAAAATCCACTGCAAGCATTTTGACTAGTAGCAATTTAAAAAGAAAAGTTTATGCATGGCGGATGGTGCATGAAGACAGACAGTGCACGATGATAATAGGTCATCTTGATCTTTCTGCATGGTCAAATGACCTAAAAACAACTAAGCACATTGGAACCTACATCTGCCAATCGTAAATATGGCGCAGTTGCCAATTACTCTAAAATATGTTTCTGGTCTATAGAAGATTACTAGTAAATGTGCATGCAGAGCAAATGATAAAAAATCATATATCCATTAACGGGTACTATGTGTTCCCACACAGGCATTTGGCATCTTATTTTTTCCTCTATACATGGAATTCTGCTTTGACATATTCGATAGAAAATGTCTATAGAGCCAAACACCTGTGGTTCCCATTCAACTTTCAAAAGTAACACTTGTGATTGAGATATAGTGAAATAATGTACACTGCATAAAACGAACAGACCAACTTCAGCTCTAGAATGTATTCAAACAATGTAATCCAACCTCATTGTATAGGTTTTCAGTATATCAACTATCATGGTGTGAAAAACCAGCAGGTGATAGGAAGTTTACCATTTCCTATCTATTGCATTGTACATGTGTATCATTAAAAAAATACAACAACAAAACACAAGCTTATACGCATGTTACGTGGTTGTACTAATTTAGAAGCATGTGCATCTATTTTGTAGTTTTCCAAGCCAGTAACAACATACATGTATATGTGTGTATCACTAAAACATTAATGTTTAGTTGGTATATGTTAGCAGTGATTTTAAGCATTGATATCAAGTTCTTTCATACGGAAATATGTCTGTTTATATTACAACCTTCTGCAGAGTGTGCAGCCTTGAAAGGAACTTCATAATGGACCATTCTTGTACTGTTTCAGCTGTTTTCCCAAAAACCGTCATCATAAATTTTGACGTTAGTCTTGTATTGTTTCAGCTAGACCCTAGTACCGTAAAAAAAAACTTGAACCACAGGCTTTTGACTCTGTAGATATACAGACACATATGTGGAATATTGTGTCAATATATATAGAGGTGTCTGTATATCTATAGAGCCAAAAGCCTGTTTGGATTGATGTTCTTGTATTCTTTTACCCATTAAAATACATATCCCCAATACAAAGGCAATATTACTTCATGTGGAATTCACTTGTTTGCCCTGTTTCATGTGAAGAAATATTTCCCATATAATGTGTCTATAAATGATCTTACACCATCCGATATACATGTACTCCCATACTAAAGTTCAAATGCAATTACTTCAATTAGCTATATCAAATGAAATCGGCATTTCTCTCCTGCTTGCAGATAAATGTAGTTTTGTTGAGCTCTTAGGACAAAATGGCTACCTACTCGAAAATGGTTTGGATAGCCCTTACAAATATTTTGGTTCCCTTCAAAGATTTGGACAGTACTTGTTATGGAACGCATTGATAACAAGCTTACAGAAGTGTTGCAAGAAACACAAGCTCCCTGCCGTCAATTACATTTTCTAATCTATGATGAGTTATCATTTTTATTGCTTAGTTATTCTATCATGGTATGAAGTTTGATGTGTTCTCAAGTTATCGTCCAGCAGCTAAAATTTGTGAAATTAAATCATACCAAGCTCTGCTATCTCTTATATTACCATTGTATGAAGTTTGAACAAATTCCGTTTATGTGTTCTCAAGTTATCGTCTGGAAACTAAAATTTTGTGAACAGGGATCTTTTGCGGCATAGATGTCTGTCTGTCTGTCTGTCTATTTGGATTCTAGATGATAACTTGAGAACGAATTGATAGATTTTGATCAAACTTAAAACAATGTTATCATATGGGATAATACAGCTTGGAATTGAATTTGAGGTCAAAAGGCCAACTACAAAGGTCACTGTTACTAACAAGAGGCCCATGGGCCTTAATGGTCATCCGACTATTGGCACAATACAACGTATTGTGCATGGTGAACTAGCAAGTACAATGTACTAGTTCCTCAAAAAGGTTTTGTAGATTTGGAAGTGAAATACAATTGTTTGCAAATTACTTTGACTCCCCAAATATGTACTGGCAGCTATTCCGTCTTTGCATATTACAAAGTTAGTTCCCTTGCGGGTAGGTATTGATTGTTACGTCATTATTTTGTGAGCGTAATTCATGTTGTTTTGAGCGAAAAGTATGATGTTACGCTCACAAACACATGATGTCAAACTCAATCTCATCCGCAAGGGCAGATAACTCTGTAATATGCAAAGGCAAAATAAGGCAAGTGCAAATGGCTGCCTTTCGGACCTTTGTTATATTTGGTTGGTTCCAATGACGATGTATAAAGAAAATTTATAAAGACCACAAAATTCAAATGACAAAACACTTTTAATGATTTTAATAAGCTTTATTCTTCAGATGACATAATTTAAATCATACACATTGACATGCTTGATAAACAGAGGAGCTGTAAAAGAAATGCATTGAGCAAACAAACAAGTTAAGAGTCCCTTAGAGTGGCAAGGCTATTATATTTCATCGCCTGTGTCACATTGTTCTACTGGGGGACAAAGAAATAATTCAGACCGGATTTATCTTCCTAACTGGAGGGAGGTCCTCCAGATTATGGAATCGTTACTTGGCATGGATTCCATTCACCAGTGACTGAGGGCTATCACAGTACAATTATCTACCCACTATCAGGACCTTTAATCAAATCTCTCAAGTCTATGGTTGAGTTTCTATTCCATTGCTCCCCCCTCCCCCTCCTCCCACATTTATTTATAACAAACCAATGCTTTGAAAATTGCACACATCCGAGTTTACCCTCTCCCGTTTCTTGAAATGTGTTTGTAAACATGGAATCACTACAAGAGATCACAGGGGGATCTTGGTACCCACCAAAGAATGATCTATGTCTGACAATGGAAAAAGGGATCTTTTCCCTGCTTTTCAAACTTTTTCAAACATACTACATAAAAAATTGAGACAGATTGCTTCAGTACTTTCTGAGAAACAGCAGTAACAAACTTCAACAATGACATCCAAAATGGCGACCAGTTGGCCATCTAGTTGACTGATTAGTACCAAAAGGCACAATGCACAACAAGGGCCCAAGAGGAACCTACGCATGGATTTTGAAGGAGATCCCTTCAGTAATATCAGAGAATAAGCGGTAACTATCAAAATCCATGATGGCGACCGGTTGGCCATCTTGTTGACCGTTCAGTTACAATATGTACAACTAGGGCCCTTGGGGAACCTACATATGAAATTTGAAACAGAATTCTTCCGTACTTTTATAGAAATAGCGATAACAAACATTAATTACCTAAATCCAAGATGGCAGCCTGTCGACCAATTGGTCCCAAATTGCAATATGCACAACTAGTGCCCTAGGGGAACGTAAAAATGAAATTTGAGACCGATCTCTTCAGTTCTTTCTGAGAAATAGCGGTAACAATCTCTATCAAAATCCAAGATGGCCAATAACGACCATCATATTGACCAATCGGTACCAAAATGCAACATGCATAACTAGGGCTTTAGGGGAACTCACATGTGAAATTTGAGAAATCTCCCTTCAGTACTTTCTAAGAAATAGCAGTAACAAGAAATGTTAACGGAGGAAGGACGGAAGGAAAGACAGACGGACCATGGACAAAAAGTGATTTGAATAGCCCAACATTTGATGAAGTACTTACAAGAATGAATTGATTCAATGTAATCACCTAACAAGCATAAATACACCTTCATGTATATTTTTTTATGAAACACATTGTTATATACATCATATTACATCGTTGTCTTTTCTGTATTGAGTTCTGTAAAATCAGTACAATTCATTTTAATATCAGAACTTATTACACATCTTAGAGATCAACCTGCTGATAAATGCCCACTTATAAATGGGGTTTCTATTTTGTGATTGTGTCATAAAGATTTGTCCAGCAATCAACATCAAGTCTGTTAATCCACTTAGAAACGATCACTTAGATAACCCTTAGATTTATATCACAGTTTGACAGGTTTTCTTTTGGCGCGGAGTAGTGACGCCTTGGCAGCATCAAATCCTGTGAGTGTCTTTGATGGAACTTTCTTTGCTCGTTGGCGTGTAACAATCCGGCGGGCTGGCTCCTCCTCTGCAACAGGACTTATTAGCAATATGCTCTCATCATCGTCTTTCTTCTTGCTGTAATATAAGCAATACTATCAGGTAATTTAGATAATTCAGGAGGTTTTGGCAGATAATAAAGCTATGATGTAATTTAGATAATTTGTGAAATTTCGGCAGATGCTTTAATAACAGTACCATAATATTGCCCTACTGGTTTTTGACTGTCAGATGTTCACTAAATTTCACACCAGGAATAGGTTACACAGAACCTCCAACAATTTTTGTTTAGGATGTGAACGTCAAAGAGGGCATTTGATTCTATCATATCTAGGAGTGGAAAAGAGGACTTTTCAAATACTTAGATAATTTGACCCCCACAAAACTGCATTTAATCTACTTCAGCAATTTAGGAACAAATGAAAATGTTACTTGTTTATGAACAGTGATGAAGTCAAAACAGAAAAGATGATTACAATAGGTCACTTCAGACTCCGTCTCAGGTGATCTAATACTCTGTATGTTTTAATGATAAACATGTTATACTACCTTCTCTTGGTGGTTTTCTTCTCCTTCTTCACAGGTACAGGGGCTGGTGGGGGAGTTGGTTCAGCAGGGACAAGTATAGAGGCTGGAGATGAGATGAACGATTCAGACTTTGGCTCTAGCGTCCCACTGCTGTGTTTCCTGGCAGACTGAGACCTGTAGAAACTCTCCCGAGATCTTGTTATCGGCGGTGAAAATATGAAGGACTTTAATGTTGTTGAAGGCTTAATCTCCTCCTCATCTGCTGAATGGGGATGAAATATTCAGTTAGAGAACAGGAAGATCTGTAATTTTTTGTTTCCTTACTTAGATGTCAGAACCAAAACAAAGTTACTTAAGCAAGGCATTTAGAGAGCAAATGTTAACTTATAACATCTTAGTTTCTAGACATCCAAAATATATATTATATACAATATATTATCAGATTTAATCTGTGGGAGATTGGGGATAACTTGTTTAAGACACCCCATACAACCAACCATTTGGCAAATCAAATGAGAAGGATAAGGAGGAAGCCTCATCATCTATTATTTGAATAGAAATGCCTCTGGAAAATCCCATTACTTACTTTGTTTGAAGTCCATTGACACAGGTTCTGAGAAGGTGAACGAGCTGCCTGACACAAAGTCTGTGGATAAAAAAAGAGTAAAAACACCATGATAAACTTTCTTCACTCAAAACACTGAAGAAAATTTCATTTGCGACATGTTTCAACCAAATTATATAATTTGTCTATATACCATGTACTGTGAATCTCAAGACAAAATATAGGAAGAACAATTTTCCTGAGGCACTTAGAAACACTCGCTAGGATTACTCACCTTCAGTTTTAGTAGATGTAGTTGGAATGCTTGTTGCAGACTCAGTCTTGGCTGTTTTCTTTTGACCCCTTCTTGTGGGCGTGGTTGGCTCCTGAGAGGCAGGCAGTTCTGTGACACTATTATCAGAAACGCCTCTTCGTCCCCGCCTTGTGGGCGTGGTTGGCTCCTGAGAGGCAGGCAGTTCTGTGACATTATTATCAGAAACGCCTCTTCGTCCCCGCCTTGTGGGCGTGGTTGATTCCTGAGGGGCAGGCAGTTCTGTAACAGTATTATCAGAAACGCCTCTTCGTCCCCGCCTTGTGGGCGTGGTTGGCTCCTGAGGGGCAGGCAGTTCTGTAACAGTATTATCAGAAACGCCTCTTCGTCCCCGCCTTGTGGGCGTGGTTGGCTCCTGAGGGGCAGGCAGTTCTGTAACAGTATCATCAGAAACGCCTCTTCGACCCCGCCTTGTGGGCGTAGTTGGCTCCTGAGGGGCAGGCAGTTCTGTGACACTATTATCAGAAACGCCTCTTCGTCCCCGCCTTGTGGGCGTGGTTGGCTCCTGAGGAGCACTTAGTTCTGTGACACTATTATCAGCAACGCCTCTTCGTCCCCGCCTTGTGGGCGTGGTTGGCTCCTGAGGGGTGGGGTCAACTTCTGGAATATCTATGGAAAGTTTGGCCCGTTTTGTCTGCCTTGTAGGAGTTACTGCCTTACTAGGAACAGCAGACACCTCCGAGCTGACCTCTGATGTAGATTTAGCCTTTGACCGTCTCGTTGGTGTAACTGGCTCCTCTTGTGTTTCATCTGTATGTGATTTACCTCGTCGACTTCGCCTTGTGGGTGTGGCCGATTCCTGAGGTGTCGTTAATTCCCTAGATCGGCTTTGTCTAGTGGGTGTTACAGGCTCATGGGTAGTAGAACCAGGGTCAGTTGTTTTCTTTGAACGGCCACGTCGTGTTGGTGTTGTTGGCTCCTTAGATGAAGAATCATCAGTAGGAACAGTGATTTCCTCACCAACATCAATTTTTAGCACTGGTTCTTTATGTTTACGAGATGAACGTCGAGTTGGTGTCACAGGATCCAAAGTAACATCAGGCTCTATTATTGATAGTTCTTGTTTACGAGTAGATTTTCTGGTGGGTGTTGATGTACGTGTTGGACTAACAGATCTGGTATTTCTTGTCTGTAAATAGTGCCAAGAATGTGTTAAAGATTTTCCTTTATGCATTGAATATTTTATAATCAAAATACTTCATGCGATAAATCTTATATAACTTTTCAAAATAAGTTTATTTATAATAATTACAAATATCTCCAAATGCAAAAGGTTAAAACAGATTAATTCCTTGTTTCTATGCCAATGAAATTTTTTGCACGTATATATTATCAAATCTAGAGGCGAGTAATTTTAAGAGTATTGAGTTCTGGGCATCTATTCTGTTGTTACTTATTATTTTATATATGATCATATAATCTGTAGACTACTGACCCTGTCCTGTTGTTTGTATGGCGAGTCCTGTCCTGACTCTGGTGGGGTCGGTGGTATCCTTGGAGACAAGGTCGGACTGAAGCTTCCATCATCCTTCAAAAATCAAACATTAACTAATAAACATTATTAAGAAGGCAATAAGATTACACCCGTAACACCCAAAAATCCCTACTAACATTTTGCTCAAGGGGCCTTTCTAATTATGCAGAGCATTTGTAAAAGTATCCTGAAGGACATGTCAATTTAAATTCAGGCCTTTAAATTCTTTATCTAAGCTCATTTGGAAAAAACACAAAATCATTAAGTCCGTCATTACTTCATTAACCAACAACTATGGTAGAACTGGTCCAACTATTCCCAGTAAGGAGCTCACCCTCCATATTTCTTCTTTCTCCTCTCCCAACCCCTAGATTAATATTTGAAATATTAGAATTAATTGAAGCTGAAGAAATGTATTATCAAATGACATGATATCCCTTAATATCAATTTCATTTTAAGTTTAAATGATCAAGAATTAAAGCCAACTGTTACTGATTTATACCTGTTGTGTAAAACGAGGTGATCGCCTGGCAGATGAGGGGCTCTCGGATACCTCTGTGTGGCTTACTTCAACCACAAGCTGCTCGGTCACATCTCTGATATCTTCCTTACGAGTCCTTGGTGAGCGCTTGGGTGACATAGAGGCACTTTTGGGCAGTCTTTTGGGTGATATTGAGGGAGTTCTTGTGGTATGTTTTGTTGCAGCTGAAGGTTGTTGACTAGTTGACGGGAGGTCTTTCTCACTACCTCCAGACAGACGTATAGATTTCTTTGGAGAAGGAGCACACACAGAATCGACCTCAGGTATCTTTATTTCCAGGGGTTTATTTTCCCTCTGCACCTGACCTGATGGGATTTTCTCTGCGTCATCCTTCAGTGAATTTGCATTCTCATTACTGTTTAAGCTAGATGAACACTGAGCTTCATTTGGATCTTCCAGTTCCTTGGCTGGAACTAGCTCCGTGCTGAATGACACTTGTTGGATCTGCCCCACTTGAGTCACAGAATCACACACCTCCATGTTACTGCTGTCAGCCTCGGCAAACAAGGAACGTTGACGAGACCTCTCAGAATTAACCCTCTCAGAGGGCAGAGGTACAGAATCTAAATTATCAGCTTCTAATCGGTTCAAAGAGGGAGATACACTACTGTTAATGATCTTACTGGCGCTGCTCACACGCTCATCGATAGATTCATTTTTATCATCATCTATTATCATGTCTTCTTTATCCTTTAAATCAATCTTCTCTTCCTCTCCTGATGATACATTTGGCTCTACCACAGGTTCTTCCTCTGTTAGATCAATCTCTATGGGTTCTTCTTTGTCTCCTGATGATACACTTGGCTCTACAACAGGTTCCACCTCCGTCTGCTTGCTGGACTCCTCTTCATACTGCTGATATTTAGGGGTATAAAGACCCCGAATCGGTGACTTAGAAAGTTTCACAGTTGGTGAACGGGGCAGATTTTTCACTAATGGACTGTGTCGTAGCCTAAGGGGGCTGTCCGGAATGTCTCTAAGTGAAGTAAAGGGATTTGATAGTTCTGGGGAGGCAGGAAGCCTGTCCATGTCCTCCATTACACTTCCCAGTGGAGAAGCTGTAGGCTCGGATGTAGTGTCTGTACCATCTCTTGGGGTGTTAAAGGTTTCTGTACTATCATCCTCCTCATGGGTCATATCTGTACACAGAGAAGATAGAGTGTTATGCTCTGTAAATTATTTGGATATTACTGAAGCAGTATGTTACCATTGATCTTATCTCACCAGATATCATTTGTGAGTTGTTAGTCAGGTTTCACAAAAACAAATAATGAAATCATTATCTAGTTTTATTATAATATTTCAGGTGTAGAGCATGATGGTGTCTAGTCTCTGATGACAGATACATCATGTGATATAATGGTCATTTTTATGGCATTGATCTATACGTACCAACAGATGATGAATTTAACTTGAAGGTGATGTCATCATCTTCCATATCCATTGGATAAGACACCTTCCTCTCATCGTGTAGAGGGGGGCGGCGTAACTCATCCATACGACTGTAGTTCTTGGGTGATCGGGAAATGCTGATAATGATAAAGTTATTAGGGTTATAGGTATTAATTATATAGAGGATATTCCTTGTTTCTTGATGAATACCAGTTATATTTCATCAAGTGAGGTTGAAACTTTGATATTTTTCACTCATGCTTTCTAGTTCTGCCAAAGGTTATTCCACCAATGTATTTCGCAGAGTTATTTCCCTTTGCGATTATTATGTCATATTTTTTTTAGCATAATGTCATATTTCTACACAAAATTTGACATCATTTTCATGCACAAACTAATAACGTAACAATAAAAAGACATTTTCAGTGTGAATGCTGCATTCCAATTGATCAAAGTAAGTGCAAATACCAAAAGTGATATTTTCCCTAAAGTGAAGTATATCGCTTTTATGGCCCCCCTAAAACCATAAATTTCAATGCAAAAATGTAATAAAATAACTTTATTGATGACACTGTTATATATTATATTTTGTTTTAAGTTGTATCAGGTTAGAGAGAGGAATCTTTAATACCAGATTTTGAACTAGCAAATTCGAAGTGAATTAAGTGTTAGTCTTTAAATGTTAGGATATCTTATTCTTGGCTTAAAAGATATTTTTGTTTTGAAATTATTATCAATATTGATGTTTCAAGATATTGCTTTATATAATTGTTTTAGCAATTTAAAGCTGAACCCAGTAACAGTATACGTTTTGTAAATTTTAATTTCTGTAACATAACGTGACTAGATATTTACCATTTTTAATTTAGTAAATTGGGATATTTTGGTGTCGGAAGATTTTGGCGCTTTTGCATTAAAATAGTGTGATTAAATTTTATTGTGTTTAAATTTGGCGTTTCCATGTGCTCTTTAAACATTTGACACACAAATTTGATCTGGACAAAATACTAGAATTTCGAAGAAGCATTTGTATTTCATAACGTAACGAGTTTGAAGCTATATCAATACTAGAATATTGTCTTCAATAGAAGTAATTATTTATCACACACCTGTACACATATGTTTACACAGGTAACTGTGTGTTTCCGGTTGAATGAGCGTTCTCTATATGTTTACGTAACATGATCTGATAACTTACCCAAAATATCTCAATTTATGGTAGCTTGTCCCAAGGGCAGCCTTACCTTATCATTTTTTAGTATGTAACATTCTATATAATATTTGTATATATATAAAGTATCTAAGTAAGCCATCATTGGCTAGACATTTCTTATATTTGATGTAGTATTATTTTTATGAAATGTTTTTACGTTTGAAGATTTTTTTATGAAATGTTTTTACGTTTGAAGATGTTTGACACATTACTAAAACAATTGATTGATTGATTGAGTACATTTTTCTCCAAGTAAACACACATAAAGGTGCTTCTTTATCATATACAATTACAATTCTTTGAATGGCTTCAAAAACACTAATAACAACTAAATACCTCTCTGGGGTTGGACTGCGATCTTTAATTGATCTAGGACTGGGTGGTGACACAGGTGAACTTTGACCTTTCATAGTCCTTTGAACCTTGACCCCCGAGAACTTTAGATGTTTAGACTTGGCTGTAGGTGTTTCCTTGGGGGTATCAATAAAAGAGACAGTTCTGGGAGAGGCTGGCAACGATGAGTCGTGGAACCCCAACTTTTTGGCAAACGGCTTCGACATGGATGACTGATTGGAGTCTGTAATAAGAAAAACAAATGGGTAACCACCATCTTTGACAATCCTGTTATTGTTACGTTTCATTGAAATAACACGTTTATGAGTAGTCTAGAACAAGAGGCGCAATTGCTTTTTTTTTTTTTTTAATAATTACTGTATTATGTAATGGTACATATTAGCTTAAAATTCAAATTTTCTTTAATTTGCCAACGTTAAACAATAAAACTAAAATTATATAAGCTTTCCCCTAAATCAGGAATACACATTTGTCCTAAAATATGTTTTCCATACATCTGTGAAGAGTATTTGTTAATACTCTTTTCAGGAATTTTTGAAGTTATATAATGTAAAACCAATTTGGTCTCTTTTGGTCCTGCCCCTCAGACCCCTGAATGCATATGTCAGTCAGGGAAATTTTGTCAACGAGGGTTCAACTGCCATCTCTTACTGATAATTCTGACAACATTTAATAATTCTCAAAAATGTGTTTTTTCTACCGGTATATAAGCTATAGTACACTTGACTCCCTCCCCAGGGGGAAACACAAGACCCCAGGGTCATATAATTCACAATTTTAGTAAAGGACCTTAAGACCTTTCCATCTATGAAAACTATTTGATTCTACCTTTTCCGGAATTTCAGAAGAAGATTTTTTAAGTTTTAGCCTATTTTGATCCCTTTTGGCTCCACCCCTAAGGCCCCTGGGGGGCTGGGACATACAATTCACAATTTTGGTAGACCTTTGGCTGGGTCAGTGGTCTAAGGTGACCTAAAAACACATTTACTTGATCATGAACATTGTATCATTTAGCTTAGCTCAAGTAACTTGCTGACGTGTGTAGAAAATTATGCGTCGTCGACCTCTATCATGTCAATTTCTGGCTAGACATTTTAAAATTAGGTCATGACTGTTCTCCCATATCACTTGTATTTTGCCACAAAATGTGAAATAAAATCAAGCAATAGTCATTTTAATTCCTAACACATCACAACCTTGTAATCAGCATGTCAGAGGATTTTCGTGCACATTCTGGCCCAGTGAACATATGAAGGTCAAAGTCATTCAATTGAACAAACTTCATAGCCTTTCTTCCAAGCATGCTACAGACCCACTATCAGTACCCTGGGTCTTTTAGTTATTCACAAGTGGCCCAAGGACCTTAACAGTCATCTGAATACCTATAGTTACCATATAGGAAACTAATTAGTTATGGTGTCATTGTGGCCATCTTAGATTCGGGATCAATCCCAGATGTAACAATACTTTGTCGAGATCATGTCAGGATAATTCCAGGCAAGTTTCAGCCAAAATCGCACTTGCAGAACTCGAAGAAGTTCTCAAAATGTGTTTTCAAGATGACGGCTGTGACGGCCATCTTGGATTTTGGATCAGCCCGAAAAATAGCAACACTTCGTAAGGATCTTTTCATTCGAGATTCATACAAATCACATCGGTAGAACTTGAAAATGTGTTCAAAATGTGTTTTCAAGATGGCAGCTGTGATGAAAAAAAATAACAACACTTTGTCAGGACCATATAAGGATCATTTCCAGTTTCAGCAACACCCCACCAGTAGAACTTGAGAAGAACTTCAAAATGTGTTTTCAAGATGGCAGCTGTGACGACAATTTTCATTTTCGTATAGATCCGAAAAATAACAATACTTTGTCGATGTTAAGGAATATTTCAGGCAAGTTTCAGCCAAAATCAATGAGGAACATGTTACAAGAGGTGGAGTAATTTCACTACCTGTCATACCTAAATAATTGTTCTTAAGTTAAGAATCTTACCCTTTATGCCAGTTTGTGATGGGGATAACTGAGTGGATGGAGACCTCGCGAGGAACTTCTTCACCTTCAATATGGATTGAGGCGTGGCATGAGTAGAGAGCGATGGCTGCTTTTTCACAGGTGTCCGCTTTTTTACTTTTGGGGTCTCCAACATGTTTAATAATTCTGCTCCAAATATCTTGGATCTCCTGTTAAAAAGATAATTCAAAGTCAAACAAATTAAAGAAGCTACAGTCTTTATTGATGATCATGTTAATGACAGATAATAATATTTTGTACAAAAAATATGCTGACACAATCATGTATACATGTGTAGGAAACACACAATCTGTTATACAACAAATTGTAAACATAATTTCAACTTTGACATATATATATATATTAACATTTACTTGTCACTTCTACTATTTAAACTAACCAAGGCAAAGTGAAGTATATGACAGTATAACTGACACCCAAAACGTGACCATTATGACGTAACTCTATCTCATACTCCCCACCAAATTACATGTGTGAGAGTTGTACCTTCTAAACTGTGTGACTGGGCTCTTAGCACTAGAGAATGGGGTCAGAGCAGCAGGTTGCCAGGGTGTGGCCTTGGATCCTGGGTCACCATTGGCCTTAAGATAGGTCACATACTGTGGTAGGCTGTAGGTAAACAAGATCAGCAACTTATAACAAACAACTCAACATTTTTATAATATCAACTACAGGAAGCGGATCCCCCCCAACTTATAGTCTTTCCTGCTATTTCCTGCTATATTTGTCCAATTTTGGAAATGCTAAAACAACAGATGAAGTTTATCCTAAAATTTATTAAAATTGATGTTATTTTTCTGACAAAAAACAGACAAATATACATACACATCTGTTACTGATTTTTGAAAATACTTCCTTTGGTGTTTGTGGAATAAAACTAAAATTATGGTTGAAGTCTTTGGTAAAAATGAATGATAGACAGTAAGACTTGGGACTCACCTGAGTCTGGACATTGACTTGGGTGTGATTGGGGTACAAACAAATGGTCCGACAGGTTCTTCATCTGGTCTGAAGAGAAAAAGACAAATTTACCTCTCAATATTTTCACCATCATATCTTTTCCCTCCAAAATTTCCAAACTACAAATGTACACAAAGCCAATATGTAAAATGTGTGTTTTTCACATAACTGGCCCGTCTAGCCATGTCATACGGGCATGTCATATATATCGTAAGACACATGTGTAATAACACTATTGTGACATCACAGGTAGTTTTTATGTCATAATCTATATATGACGTCGCCTGATTGTCTCGGTAGACAGAAACGTCACATCCAAGCCAGATTTCAAGAGTTTTGCATAGAGAGGAAACTTTTGAAGTTTTACTTAAACTCTATTACTAAATGTTATGTGATAAATAGAATCTTACACTCATGACTATATGATATGAAATTTATCAAACTGACCAAAAGGCTCGTGGCATATAAAATTACTGAACTCGTTTGATAAATTTCATATCACATAGCCACTTATGTAAGATCCTCTATTTAGACATATGGGTACATAACCAAGAAGCATAATTTTTTTCTAGTCAAAGCACAATGATCTATCAATGAAACATACTAACAGAAAGGGGAGGTAACTGATAAGAATAGGCAACCATTAAATTCTTAACACAAGTACTTTAAGCATTGTGATTATTTGATGATGATGACCTACTTTTCCAGAATGTCCTCTTCCACTTTCACCTCCTTTACTTTGTCAACAATCTCAAGGAACAAAGATGACTGAGATACAACACGATTTCCTTTAGACTGAGTTACTGTCGTGGATAGCGGCTTTGGTTTCATCACTGAAATCAAAATGTGATATTCATAAACATACATTCACAATGCTATTACAGTAGCAATATGACTATCAACAATGCTGTGAGATTTATATGCATATAGCAAAGATAATGATATTTTGCTTACACTTAACCTCTACAGCATAAAGATATATACAGCCAATCATTCAGAAGGCCTGGTAGCTTGCTTTATTTGAATATAGTATTTACCAGTATTTACCTTTTCGTGTCTGTGGCACATTCTTTGCAATGTTATGATTTTCAAAGATGAGTTTCCTCTGGGCTTCTGGCAGTATAGACATATATCCGTCCACTATTGCATTTCTTGCTGCAAGTCTTTCTCGTGCTTTACAACTCACATCCGTCTGAAAGTGCATTATGACCCATTTTCAACATATTCAATGTCTTGAAAGGCAACATATCATTTAATAGAAAATTACTTCCAACATGTAAATTTCTGCAGTTGTATGTTATTTAAGTTATCATTACTATGAATAACAATTTGAAAAGAGCAAAACATAATTCATTCAGACATCTCAGCATGGGTACAGTCAATCCTGCTTTAACGACCGCCTGCCTATAATGACCAGTTTTTAGACTGCCCGTGCATTTTTACTATATAATGGTATACACTATGCATAACGATCACCTGTCTAATGGGGCTAACGACCAGTCATTTTAGCCCCGTCAAAGTTGTCTAACGACCGGTTGCTGAGATCGACTTTTCGAGTACCCGGTAGTAGTAGCGTCCCTTTGACCTACTTCCGGTAATTAACTCCCTTAGTAAGCAAATGGCAGCCATTACTGAAGTCCAAGCTATGAATTGTTTATACAAGACTGTATCTATGGTTTATAACCATGCGGTCGTAGCATTTGAGGTACAAATATGTTTGCCGACTTGAAGATGGAAGTTTTAACGACCTTTTATGCCTATCAAAGACTGAAATTATGTTTGGTCGCGAACGCCATGTGTACGAAAAGATCACTTGTAAAGCGTGATTTAATGTGATCCGTATTTCATTGTCGATATTTATCATTGTAATACTTTTAAGAAATGGCCTGTACTTAACCTTTTTCAAATTTGGCCAATAAATTTACGTTTGATTTCTTAACGATTATAGAGTCAGTTGGATAAGGCTATCGCCCGATGTAACCCGGGTATTCTCGATGTGTTTATCAATAAAATACAATCTCATTACTTTTTGGAAATGCTACTGAAGGTTAATATGTGTACCTGCATTGATTTTAATAGTTTTGAAGCTATATATTGTGAAAAAACACCTCCAAATCGATATATTGTGAAAAAACACCTCCAAATCGATCTTTTATGTCCCGAGATTAATCCGTCAAAACTGGTTACACAGCAACATTACATGTACGACTTGCCAGCGAGAATGTGTTGTACAAAATTTTACATGCATATATTGAATATTTCAATAAAAAGTTAAAATAATTTCATTGTAATAATATTTCTCAATTTGCTGAACAAAGAAACCAGATGGTTTTTAAGAATTTGAATTGCTAGTTACCCTTTCTACAGAGAGTTTAAAAAGTAAGCCTTCCATAGAAAGGAGAAATAGTGATATCATGTTATGATGAACTTACAAGCACTGCCTGTTTGAGCTTCTCGTTAAGTTGAATGGCTTCTACATAGCGCGCCCGTTGGAGGAGGTGGAGTACAAGCACCTCCCGAGAATAAGGCTCCGAACTTTGTGTCAGGTACTTTACCAGGAGATGGTCTTCTGTATCAGTCAGCGGTAACTGTAGGAGTTTGGCAATGGTTTTCACTGTACAAAGGACAACAAATAGTAGTATTGAACTTTAGTGACCTCCCACAATGCACTGCACAAATTAAATGAACGTAAACAAAATGGTGGGTCAAAAAAGTGGGTGAAGCGAACACAAACAAATTCCAATAGAAACCTGATTACGACAATAGTCAGTAACGTGAGCGAATGGTAAAATAGGTAAATATAAATGGATCGCTGCAATACACGAGACGGAAGCCATTACTTCCAACTTTATACTTGCGTGATGTACATGTGTGCAATTAAGTCAAGAACCTCTTTTTGCGGTGCCCCTTCGAATGAAAAGTTTCGTTTGACTTTTGCCTTATCATTCAATTACGCTAAAAACAACTGATAGGAATATTAACAAATATGGCTTATACTTCATATGTCAACGATCGTAAATTAGAAAATCTGATATTCCTTGTCATGTCAGCAAGTTTGTCGACCAGTTTTCATTTTGTGTTCAAAAATAGAATGTGACGGATTATTCTTATCATTTTTGGTCCCTATAAGTCCCTATAACAATCTCTCTGCTGTCACTACAGACCTCCCTGAACAATGTCACTATAAGTCCCTATAACAATCTCTCTGCTGTCACTACAGACCTCCCTGAACAATGTCACTATAAGTCCCTATAACAATCTCTCTGCTGTCACTACAGACCTCCCTGAACAATGTCACTCTATAAGTCATTATAACAATCTCTCTGCTGTCACTACAGACCTCCCTGAACAATGTCACTATAAGTCCCTATAACAATCTCTCTGCTGTCACTACAGACCTCCCTGAACAATGTCACTATAAGTCCCTATAACAATCTCTCTGCTGTCACTACAGACCTCCCTGAACAATGTCACTATAAGTCCCTATAACAATCTCTCTGCTGTCACTACAGACCTCCCTGAACAATGTCACTATAAGTCCCTATAACAATCTCTCTGCTGTCACTACAGACCTCCCTGAACAATGTCACTATAAGTCCCTATAACAATCTCTCTGCTGTCACTACAGAGTCCCTTTAACAATCTCTCTGCTGTCACTACAGAGTCCCTATAACAATCTCTCTGCTGTCACTACAGAGTCCCTATAAAACAATCTCTCTGCTGTCACTACAGACCTCCCTGAACAATGTCACTATAAGTCCCTATAACAATCTCTCTGCTGTCACTACAGACCTCCCTGAACAATGTCACTATAAGTCCCTATAACAATCTCTCTGCTGTCACTACAGACCTCCCTGAACAATGTCACTATAAGTCCCTATAACAATCTCTCTGCTGTCACTACAGACCTCCCTGAACAATGTCACTATAAGTCCCTATAACAATCTCTCTGCTGTCACTACAGACCTCCCTGAACAATGTCACTATAAGTCCCTATAACAATCTCTCTGCTGTCACTACAGACCTCCCTGAACAATGTCACTATAAGTCCCTATAACAATCTCTCTGCTGTCACTACAGACCTCCCTGAACAATGTCACTATAAGTCCCTTTAACAATCTCTCTGCTGTCACTACAGAGTCCCTATAACAATCCTCTCATGCTGTCACTACACAACCTCCCTGAACAATGTCACTATAAGTCCCTATAACAATCTCTCTGTTGTCACTACAGACCTCCCTGAACAATGTCACTATAAGTCCCTTTAAAAACATCTCTCTGCTGTCACTACAAACCTCCCTGAATAATGTCACTATAAGTCCCTATAACAATCTCTCTGCTGTCACTACAGACCTCCCTGAACAATGTCACCATAAGTCCCTATAACAATCTCTCTGCTGTCACTACAGAGTCCGTATAACAATCTCTCTGCTGTCACTACAGAGTCCCTATAACAATCTCTCTGCTGTCACTACAGAGTCCCTTTAACAATCTCTCTGCTGTCACTATAAGTCCCTATAACAATCTCTCTGCTGTCACTACAAACCTCCCTGAACAATGTCACTATAAGTCATTATAACAATCTCTCTGCTGTCACTACAGACCTCCCTGAACAATGACACTATAAGTCCCTATAACAATCTTTCTGCGGTCACTACAGACCTCCCTGAACAATGTCACTATAAGTCCCTATAACAATCTCTCTGCTGTCACTACAGACCTCCCTGAACAATGTCACTATAAGTCCCTATAACAATCTCTCTGCTGTCACTACAGACCTCCCTGAACAATGTCACTATAAGTCCCTATAACAATCTCTCTGCTGTCACTACAGACCCCCCTGAACAATGTCACTATAAGTCCCTATAACAATCTCTCTGCTGTCACTACAGACCCCCCTGAACAATGTCACTATAAATCCCTTTAACAATCTCTCTGCTGTCACTATAAGTCCCTATAACAATCTCTCTGCTGTCACTACAGACCTCCCTGAACAATGTCACTATAAGTCCCTATAACAATCTCTCTGCGGTCACTACAGACCCCCCTGAACAATGTCACTATAAGTCCCTATAACAATCTCTCTGCGGTCACTACAGACCTCCCTGAACAATGTCATTATAAGTCCCTATAACAATAACTATGTAGTCACTACAGATCTCCCTGAACAATGTAACTATAAGTCCCTATAACAATATCTCTGCTGTCACTACAGACCTCCCTCATCAATGTCACTATAAGTCCCTTTAAAAAAAACTTACAACATTAGCAGTAGTTATTACTTACTTTGTTGACAGCCATGGAACAGATGGAAAAGTAAATCCTCCAAATTGGCCTCGTCTCTGTATGTCCGTACATATTCCAGTGCCTGTGCAATCAGTCTGTAAGAAATTTCAATCAGTTACGATATATGATAAAAATTAAAACAGCTTTAAAGGAATTTCTTTTTACTAACATATTATAAATTGACCTTCACTTTTGGGTAGTAAGATTGAAATCAATGGGGGAAAAAGGTTTTCTTCAGGGTACTCTGGCTTCCCCATCAAACCAAACATCAAACATTCTTAAATGACCCTTACAACCTTACAATCAATAGAAGTACATAAAACTAGAACTGTTCCCAGAATGGATGACTGATTCTATTGATTTATAACCTTTACAGTGTGAAAAGTTGAAATGTTGATGTGAAGTTTTGTTACTTACAGTTGGAAAATTTGACATTTTGATGAGAAGTTTTTGTGACTTAGTTTGGAAAAATAACTAGGAAAATATGTGTGTGTGTGTGTGTGTGTGTGTGTGTGTGTGTGTGTGTGTGTGTGTGTGTGTGTGTGTGTGGTTGCGTTTATTAGAGACAGGTCTAATGGAATAAATACAGTTCATCTACTATTCCTCCAAAGACTTACCATACTACAACACACGGTAAAACCTGTCTACCCTTGTAGAATGACCACCTATGGAGTATAAACACTTAATTGAGGTCATCAATGGTCAATTTCAACACAATTTGACCTATAAAGACGTTTATTATGAAGACCATTTTATTGTTTTCTCTTAGGTGGTCGTTATAGACCGTTGATTATATATCTAGTGGTAATATACATACCCATTGGCAAGTAGCACTGTGAGCTTTAACTTTACTTCCTCCGGGGATTTTAGAGACGACTCAGCGGTACTGAGGTAGCGTAAGGCCATCTTGCTGGCATCTTGGTAGAGTAAGACTTTGATAATCCTAGTCAGCTGCCAGCTACCCATCTCATTCTTAACCATTGGATGCAGCAGCATTGACAGACCTTCCTGTTTCACAATCATAAACAGTATTAGAACAATCCAGAACTAAATGGTTTTTACTTTCAGTATGATAACAGTATTTCAATATCAAAATAACTTTTCTAATGAGGTTTCAATTTTAACTTACCTACACACAGGTTTATTTCTTAGTTACCTCTAGGGTTGGATACCGGTACCCAATACCGATATAGTATCAGTACTTGTTTTAAAAAATACTTGTACGTACCGTTTTAAAAATACCAATACTCTTACTGATATTTGAACAAAATAAACACATGATTTTCTATGGAAATCCAAATGTAAATATTGACTGAACAAAGGAGATAGGTAGTGTAAGTAAGAACATGATTTTCAAAAGTCTTGCAGTTCTGTATTCCGGATTTGCATATTACAGAGTTATCTGCACTTGCGGGTAGGTATTGATTGTGACGTCATGTTTTTGCGAGCATAATGTCATACTTTTAGGAGAAAATGACTTGAATTGCGCTCACAAAATAATGATGTAACAATCGATACCTACCTGCAAGGGAGCTAACTCTGTAATATGCAAAGACGGAATAATAAACTAGAATTATATCAGTATGACATGAAAAGCCGCTGCAACATGTATATATGCATCCATATGTAGTAGTTTAGAAAACCAGTGTATCAGTATTGGTATCGTTAAAATATTGGTATCATTTCAATGATACTGGTATGGTATTGTACCGTTTTGTTCTAAATGGTATCCAAATCTAGTCATTTAGTCTGTCATGCATTTCCTTTTTATTTCTAAATCACCACACAAGATTTCTTCAAAATCACAATGGTCAAGTTTCTAAATTATAACTGCCAATTTTTCTTACAAGTAAAAATTTATAACTGTGTATTTGCTGATTACCTCAAAGTCTTTGTGATCCAGTAACCAGAATCCCTGTACTTGTTTCACTACATTCACAGGTACAGAAAAAGTTTTGGAGAATTGGCTGATTTTGTCCACAAACTGCAAAAGAAAGAATTTCTCTCTATAGATTGGTAAGAGTATATATATGACTTCTATCTCTAACAGGACAGCAAGTAAATCAAGCTTTCTTTCTCATACCTACGAGTGCAATACTGGTTTATCCCTACTCCAACAATGTTAGATGTATAGCACGATGAGATACATTTTATTATTACGTCGTGTGACTCGTGTCTAATCTCTAACGATCGAGGCAGGATTCACATGGCGCAGAAATCAGCTTAATATAAATTCAAAATTTTATTATCTTTCCACTTTATACATCAAGATTATACAGTGCTGGACATGATTGCTATGGGTCACCTATAACAAGAGGCCCAAGAGGCCTTGATGGTCACCTGAGTGCTGATACAGAAAGAGCATTGCAAAATTGGTTCATATCTGTAAAAAGTATTTACGAATTAGAATAAATTTTAGATTTGAACCTTCGTATAAGAATTTTTATTTTTGTTTTTCATTTTGATAGTTAGTGTATTATATATGTTACCAAACCTTATGCTTAAAATTCCAATTTGCTTTGCCAACGTTAAACAACAAAACCAAACTAGAAGTCAGTCAGTGTCAATGATTTTTTAAATTTCACTTTTTAATCTATGAAGATTATTTGGTTCCGTCAAACCTGTGAATTCAGAAGAAGATTTTTGAAATTTTAGCCGTTTTGACCCATTTTGGCCCCGCCCCACTGGCCCCTGGGGGTCGGCCAGGACCAATATGGATATGACGTTAAAATGCTATCTCAGGCTAATAATTCTAACCAAAATAAGCTAATATCCTATGAAAACTAAGCAAATAATGTTCAAAATTGTGTTTTTCCAAAATAAATTACAGTAAATTTGACCCCCTTCCCAGGGGAAAATCTGAGATCACAGGGCCATGAAATTCACAATTTTTGCAAAGGGCCTTAAGACCTCCCAATTTATGAAAAGTATTTGAAAGGAGTTTACGCACGGTGGACGGCGCACGACGACGGACGGTGCATGATGACAATAGGTCAGTCTGAAAAATATTACACGGGCGAAATCACTGGATTTCAGGCGGATTATGTGATAAATACGGTCAGTTAGAAATTTGTGCCAGGTCCCTGTGCAGGTGACAATCTTCTTACCTGTTGATGATGTTCCTGACGATAAATAGAGATGAGGTCCATGAGGAGGTACAGGACAACACTGTGTTTGGCCATGAGATCCATGTCATCCAACAAGTATATACTAAGTAAGGCCTGTAACATCGCAAACCAATCTCAAAATGGAGCATGAACAAGTAAAACTAGAGATATAAATAACATACAACAAGAGTTATAAGTAAGATACAACTAGAGACATAAGTAACGTAAACTAGAGACATACGTACAACTAGACATAAGTAACGTACAACTAGACATTATTAACTTACAACTAGAGACATTAGTAACGTACAACTATAGACATAAGAAACGCACAACTAGAGACATAAGTAACATACAACTATAGACATAAGAAACACACAACTAGAGACTTTGGAAACGTACAACTATAGACATTAGTAACAAATACCTAGAGACATTAGTAACGTACAACTAGAGCCATAAGTAACGTACAACTAGAGACATAAGTAATGCACAGCTAGAGACATAAGTAACGTACAACTAGACATAAGTAACGTACAACTAGAGACATAAGTAACGTACAACCAGAGACATTAGTAACGTACAACTAGAGACATAAGTAACGTACAACTAGAGACATTAGTAACGTACAACAAGAGACATAAGTAACGTACAACTAGACATTAGTAACGTACAACTAGAGACATTAGTAACGTACAACTAGAGACATAAGTAACGTACAACTAGAGACATAAGTAACATAAACTAGAGACATAAGTAACGTACAACTAGAGACATTAGTAACGTACAACAAGACATTAGTAACGTACAACTAGACATTAGTAACGTACAACTAGACATAAGTAACGTACAACTAGACATTATTAACTTACAACTAGAGACATTAGTAACGTACAACTATAGACATAAGAAACGCACAACTAGAGACATAAGTAACATACAACTATAGACATAAGAAACGCACAACTAGAGACTTTGGAAACGTACAACTATAGACATTAGTAACAAATACCTAGAGACATTAGTAACGTACAACTAGAGCCATAAGTAACGTACAACTAGAGACATAAGTAATGCACAGCTAGAGACATAAGTAACGTACAACTAGACATAAGTAACGTACAACTAGAGACATAAGTAACGTACAACCAGAGACATTAGTAACGTACAACTAGAGACATAAGTAACGTACAACTAGAGACATTAGTAACGTACAACAAGAGACATAAGTAACGTACAACTAGACATAAGTAACGTACAACTAGAGACATTAGTAACGTACAACTAGAGACATAAGTAACGTACAACTAGAGACATAAGTAACATACAACTAGAGACATAAGTAACGTACAACTACAACAGAGACATTAGTAACGTACAACAAGACATTAGTAACGTACAACTAGACATTAGTAACTTACAACTAGAGACATTAGTAACATACAACTATAGACATAAGAAACGCACAACTAGAGACTTTGGAAACGTACAACTATAGACACTAGTAACAAATAACTAGAGACATTAGTAACGTACAACTAGAGACATAAGTAATGCAACTAGAGACATAAGTAACGTACACTAGAGACATAAGTAACGTACAACTAGAGACATAAGTAACGACAACTAGAGACATAAGTAACGTACAACTAGACACTAAGTAACGTACAACTAGAGACATAAGTAACGTACAACTAGAGACATAAGTAACGTACAACTAGAGACATAAGTAACGTACAACTAGACACATAGTAACGTACAACTAGAGACATTAGTAACATACAACTAGAGACATAAGTAACTTACAACTAGAGACATTAGTAACGTACAACTAGAGACATAAGTAACGTACAACTAGACACTAGTAACATACAACTAGAGACATAAGTAACATACAACTAGAGACATAAGTAACGTACAACTAGAGACATATGTAACGTACAACTAGACACTAGTAACGTACAACTAGAGACATTAGTAACGTACAACTAGAGACATAAGTAACGTACAACTAGAGACATTAGTAACGTACAACTAGAGACATAAGTAAAGTACAACTAGAGACATTAGTAACGTACAACTAGAGACATAGTAACGTACAACTAGACACTAGTAACGTACAACTTAGAGACATAAGTAACGTACAACTAGAGACATAAGTAACGTACAACTAGAGACATAAGTAACGTACAACTAGACATACTAGTAACGTACAACTAGAGACATAAGTAACGTACAACTAGAGACACATAAGTAACGTACAACTAGAGACAAAAGTAACGTACAACTAGAGACATAAGTAACGTACAACTAGAGACATAAGTAACGTACAACTAGAGACATAAGTAACGTACAACTAGAGACATAAGTAACGTACAACTAGAGACATAAGTAACATGTACAACTAGAGACATAAGTAACGTACAACTAGAGACATTAGTAAACGTACAACTAGAGACATAAGTAACAATACAACTAGAGACATTAGTAACGTACAACTAGAGACATAAGTAACGTACAACTAGAGACATAGTAACATACAACTAGAGACATAAGTAAGAGACACAAACGTCATTTTCATTTTGTTGTCAATATGCCGTGATAAGCGTGGTAAGGGTTAAGAAAATTTTTAACAATTTTTCTGCAATTAACCACCAAAATTAGAGATGTCTGTGATAGATTAAGTAAATTCAAGGCCTATAATTATGTTTTCAAGGCTATACGACCATTTTTTCAAGGCCTTTCAAGGCCTTTCAAGGCAGACACTCAAAATTCAAGGCCTTTTTCAAGCCTGTGCGAACCCTGAACATACAACTAGCAGGGTTCAATCTAGGTTTTGGGGGGAAACTACCCTTTTTCAAAATAGGGGGGAAATTTGGCAAAATATAGGGGAATTTGAATCTTCTTATTTTGGTTCAAAATTATATTCATTTTGACGAAAGAGTACTGTAAAAACAACTAATTTTATTTTTAGATTTAATAAAGCAAGATTTTAAGCTCAATAATGAAAAAATTGAGTTTATCATCAAATATGCAGTAGCTGTATGATAAATATGAAGAAATATGCAAACAAAAGTCTTAAAGAATTAATGAAAAATGAGTCACAGGGGAAATTGTGTTACAAAAAACGGTCATTTTTTTGCCTTAAATGGGGAATTTTAAATCTTCAGGGGAATTTTAGGCCAAAGGGGAATTCATTCCTTGAGGGGAAATTTACTCATGAAACGGTAATAAATCAGAGCTAGATTGATCCCTGACTAGAGACATTAGTAACGTACAACTAGAGACATTAGTAACGTACAACTAGAGACATTAGTAACGTACAACTAGAGACATAAGTAACGTACAACTAGAGACATAGTAACGTATAACTAGAGACGTAAGTAACGTACAACTAGAGACATTTAGTAACGTACAACTAGAGACATAAGTAACGTACAACTAGACGTAAGTAACGTACAACTAGATGTAAGTAACGTACAACTAGAGACATAAGTAACGTACAACTAGAGACATTAGTAACGTACAACTAGACATTAGTAACGTACAACTAGAGACATTAGTAACATACAACTAGAGATATACGCACAACTAAAGACATACGTACAACTAGAGACATATGTAACATACAACTAGAGATATACGCACAACTAAAGACATACGTACAACTAGAGACATATGTAACATACAACTAGACATTAGTAACGTACAACTAGAGACATTAGTAACGTACAACTAGAGACATTAGTAACGTACAACTATAGACATAAGAAACGCACAACCAGAGACATAAGTAACGTACAACTAGACATTAGTAACGTACAACTAGAGACATTAGTAACATACAACTAGAGATATACGCACAACTAAAGACATACGTACAACTAGAGACATAAGTAACGTACAACTAGAGACATAAGTAATGTACAACTAGAGACATAAGTAATGTACAACTAGAGACATACTGTATTCGCCGTAATTAGCTTCCCGCCCCTATTAGCGCCATTTCTCTTTTTTTGAGAAGAATTGAAGTTGTATAAATGCCCACATCACATGGATTAAACAAAGTTTTACAACATGTGATCAGCATTGTATCCCATATTACATTAACTTGCGAGTCTTTTACATGTGTATCACAACATAATAATATGTCTCAAAGGCTATATGGCATATTCATGTTTACTATAACAGCTTCATGTACCATAAGCACAGAAATATTTAAAATATGGCTGAATATTTTTTGTCTACAACTTACATTTTGGTTCTCTAATAAGTGCCTCCTTTGTCACAATTATTTAAGTGCCCTGAATGCTAATTACGGCGAATACGGTAAGTAAAGTAAATGTGAATTTTGTGAATCAACAGAACTTTTTGTGAAAAGCAATAACAAGATTATGATAAATTAACAGAATATTCTGTTTGGTTATATCTTGCTGATAAGATTAGGTCAAAGGGCATGTACTATAGATGATAGGCAATCTGAATAACTAAATATCTGATACAGGATCTGATAAAAGTGGTCTAAACTGTTTCTTTATACACAACTCAAGAATTAGAATTACAGTTTAATGATTTATTGCATCAAGCAAAACGAAGGAACTATATACAACATAATTAAGCTTATACTACAATTTGGCGTACAGGGGCTACTCATTATAATTAATTTGAATAAGGTGACCTTCAACACTGGCAGCAGCAGCAGAAGTAGCTGCACCAATGCTAAAGGAGTGGCCTTTATGGTCTATACCCGCAAGGGTAAGAGTTTCTTTTAAGTAAGTATTTAAATAAAAGAGGAGCGCATTAAAAGTTTCACTTCTTCTTCATTAGAGCAAAAATTATCAATAAAAAGAGGACAAGCTGGGCTGGCACTTTGTGCTAAACGTGATAATACATAAGTACGCATAGTAGACACAGGATTAAAAGTACAGTTCTCGAAAATCTGAATTGTAAAGCCTTTTCTAAAGGGATCAGTTTTTGAAGAATGCAAATACAGTAAGAACAAAAAATTATCTGGTACGAAAGTAATGCCTTGAACGCAAATGAATAATGAGTCAGTAAGAGATAAGCATATGAACTCGCCACAACGTTGAAACCCATAGAAGGCTGTCTTAAAAACACACTGTAGCATGACCCTTAAAAAGGGGTCGAACATCCTTCATTCACTTTTTAAAACATTACACATTTTAAACAAAATATCACATGTGATAGGGAATCGCGAGTTGGTAATAGAGTGAAAGTGTCCCATGGTAACTTACATTTAAACTAGGCGGTGGATAGACACCTTCTCCTCCCTCTCGACTCCAAAGATTCCTAACTCCCGGGCCCATATGTGACAGAAGGCCGTCAATCATAAGAAGGTCTGTGTCCCCAAGATCACTACAAAAGGATAGAGGTCACAATATTGGTAGACAATACTGGTAGACTATGTTAGACAAACATATATATAGTTACTAAACAGGTCAAAGAGGACTTTTACTGTAGTCAAATAGAACTTTTACTGCAGGAAACATTTTTCCATTACATTTTGGGCTAACAATTATGTAATTGATTTCCATGTCCCTACCTGTGTAATTTGTGCAACTCCTGTCGTTTACTCCAGTAAGCATGAATCAAGTCAGGGGCTGGATAAACGAACTGTTCGTCTGTTGTGTCTTTAACATCTTTGGGAAACAAAGGCAAAACATGGGTAAACTTGTAAATATTGCAAAATATAAAGGCATGAACAAATAAAACTCTAGTAAATTGCTATTTATAAGAAGCCATAATACATGCTCTAAGGTTTTAGAATGTAAATTATTGTCAGGTTGAACAAGAGGCTCAAGGGCTTTAACGGTCATCTGACTACCTTGGCAATAGTCATATAAGAACTTAATTATAAAGGATGTCATTGTAGCCATCTTCAATTTGGGATCAACCAGAGATGTAACAACATTTTGTTAAGATCAACACTTTGTCAGGACAATGTCAGGATCATTTCATTGAAGTTTCAGCCAAACCGCACTTATAAAATTGGAGGAAAAGTTCACAATGTGTTTTCAAGGTGGCGGCGATGGTGGCCATCTTGGATTTCACATTGACCAGAAAAATAACAAAACATTGTCTGGACCAAGACAGGATCATTTCATGCAAGTTTCAGCTAAAATGAACTGGTAGAACTTGAGAAGTTCAAAATGTGAAAAGTTTACAGCAGATGGCAAACTGCTTGGGATGAAACATGACTATAGGTCATCCTGACCCTTCGGATCAGATTACTTAATAACAGACCTTTACACAGTATCTTAAAACCTTACCATCATGTTCTGGTAGCAGTCCAACCCTGACAAACCAGAGCACCATTTGCAGATGTTCTGTGATGTAGGTAAGGACTGCCAGCTTGTTCTGGAGGTCCACAAACCCTGTTTAAAATAACATTCAGTACTTATATAAACTGATGGACCTAAATAATAATTTACATGTAGTTTTAAATAAATATGTTCCTGAAGCAGGCATGATTTTACATTAAAGGAAAAAGAGTTGAACTTTTGAATAAAATGGTTAAACTTTCCACAGCCCATACATTTTTGACCTCAATATATTGATATTCCATGATTTAAGCTAAAAAGCTGGAAAACAATCACTTCAGTAAAGTTGTTAAATTTTACAACCTTGTGGTAAAATACTGTGTATCATCAGAAAAACTACATATACCATTAGTTTTAGTATCCTACACCTGACCATACCGTCATCAGTTTTATCAATTAAAACATGTTCTGTGGTTAGTGAATATTTTTCCATTGTTTCACCAGTAACGTTTGACACCTACCTTGTTCTGTGGTGGGGGCAGCTTTATTCATCAGAACTTTGAAAATAGAGGTCAAGCGCTTTAACTTCTGTAGACACTGGTACAGGGTTTGGACTGACCTTTGGTCAAGGTTGATTCCTGACCAGTCATAGAGGGATGTACCTGTGTAAAATAACATAATCAACAAAATGAAAAAGGTATAGCATTGCCACATATGCAGAAAAGTACATGTCTATTAGTATTAAGTGTTAAAGCATGACCAAAGTTTCTTCTGAGAATTTTCTAGAAAATCTAATACTTCATCAATTTCCAATCCTAAGTTCCAATGTCCATGAAAATTCATAAGAAACCAAATCATTATTTGGGAATACATTGAGTTATCGACTTACATGTGGTGTCTATGATGTTTTTCATAGATGCCACTTTATCCCACGCCCAGTCCAGTATAAACTTGAGGGTACAGCCGACATGTACATACTCTGTCAAGGAGACAATGGTAATCATTTTACAAGAGCTGCACAAAGTTATCTGTGTGCTAGTCTTAAATCCAAATTATAAAGAAAACGAAACATATCTTGATAATCATGGGATATAAAGAGTTCTAAGATACTAAATTCATGTTGTCGGAGTAGTGTGTCCAAGCTTCCAGTCATTGACTTAATATTTTTGTTAGGTGTGCATGTCAAGAATGAGAATAAAATGACTTCTTTTTACTATATAGAAACAGAGTTTACATTTTTCTATTCAATTTCCATTCATAAGTAAACTTAACATGATGATTTTTTTTTAAGTATGATGCAAATTTAAGTAAGAATAATATGAGTTTCTTGTGATTTAAGGATAACTTACCCCCTGCAGCCCATTGCTGAACACACTTGGTAAGAAAACAGATCATACTGTGGTCTAGTGCAAGGGACAGAAGCTTTTCTCTCATCTCAAGCTGTTGAAAATACACATCTCACACTTATAAATACACATCTCACACTTATAAATACACATCTCACACTTATAAATACACATCTCACACTTATAAATACACATCTCACACTTATAAATACACATCTCACACTTATAAATACACATCTCACACTTATAAATACACATCTCACACTTATAAATACACATCTCACACTTATAAATACACATCTCACACTTATAAATACACATCTCATAGTCTTAAGTAACTTAAATACATACACTATAAATACACATTTCACACTTATAAATACACAACATCTCACACTTATCACATAACTTCACACTTAAATACACATCTCACACTTATAAATACACATCTCACTTATAAATCAATCTCCACTATAGATACACATCTCACACTTATAAATACACATTAAATAGTCTTAAGTTATTGTACAATAATGGCATAAAAATATAGAATCCAAGTTAGAACATTTACAATCTGATTACAGATCCTTATTATCACTACGTTTGATAAGAGGATCTGACATCCCATTAGGGGTCATAACTAGGTGACCTTTGGAAATGGCCAATGAAATGGCTGCCTGCACCATCTTGACTGTTGATTTGAGGGGACTAAATAGTTTTGAAAAGCTGTCACAATTATTTTTGTGTACGTAGTCATCTCGCCAAAAGAGCACAGCAAAGCAAATTATATATGTATACTGGGACAGCATGGCGTTTTCAATTGATGTAGCAAGGTATGCTCTATTTAACTGAGTGGTTATAAGGATATGTATTTTAATCAGATGTGGGCATTTGATATGATGAATTGTATCTTTTCACAAAGCTTTCAAACTTTTTTCATATGTTTTTTGTCAAGATTAATGAATTACTGGCATTTCACAAAGCCTCACAAATCAATACATCACACCAATGTTTCTAATGTGACATCTATGGTATTTCTTTCATTGCTCAGCCAATTAGAATGGGTACACTCAATATGCAAAGTTGCAAACAATGAAAAGATTGATTATTAGATGATGAAACATCACTTTCCCATTTCTATTGTGAGTTATTACTGACCAATGATGGGGTGTGTATGGAGGTGTCCAGGGGACGAGGCAGTAACCCCATGTATACACACAGGCTGTACAGCTCCTTAGGGTTCAGTAGGATGGACGGGCCCATCTTGTTCATGTTGGCCAGCACCTGTAAGTTATACCAATATCAATGTTTAATTAAAATATTAGAAAAACATTCATCTGATATCGCCAAAAATAGTCCCTGAGAAATGTCTGAAAATTATATTCTTTTATCAAATATCAGCACTTTAAATACAGAACAATAAGGAAATTTATTTGATATTAGCATACTGTGCCCCTCCCTCCCCCTGATCACTACTTTAAAGAAGTGTCAGAATAATCAACAATATGAATTATTACTTGATATATCAGAAAAGCAACAACTTGATGATAAATCTTTAATAACATACCTGTCGCTGGCTGCCCAGGTAGGTGGCCTTCACAAATCCTGACTCTGTCACTATTAGTGCCTCTGTCAAAAAGAAGTTAGTGAACTGGATCAAATTTTGTTGTTATTTTATCAACAGCTATGGTTGTTTCTGTTTAGTGATGCAAGGTTTTGGCAGTCAAGGAAAATAACCTTTGGGAAGTTGTTTGCAGTTGTCTAATATGGACTTCAAATAAGCTACCAAGAGTAGATGGAGTAACAATAGAATATCATATCTTAATTAATTGGCAACAAAATAAAGGTAATAGCAAATGAAATAAATTTCATAAGTAAGAAGTATCTTCTGATATTGTATTTTGATACTATATTATTAACATATGTTAGACAAGAGAAATGGACTACAGCATTATGTGATGACCTATTTAGAACTTTATTCCACATATTCAATTTTCATGTTCTGTTGCGTCAAAACTGTTACTCACCAAAAGCCAGAGATGACGGGTAGAAATGTTGTTCTGGAGGCATTGGGGAGCTGTTAGTAAACCTGCGTAGTCCATCTGTGCCGATGTGGACCGCCTTCAAGAATAATTTTATCAGGATTAAATGGAAGATAATATTGCA
The DNA here is from genome assembly GCF_041381155.1 of Argopecten irradians. Classification (NCBI taxonomy): domain Eukaryota; kingdom Metazoa; phylum Mollusca; class Bivalvia; order Pectinida; family Pectinidae; genus Argopecten; species Argopecten irradians. The sequence goes on along the minus strand of NC_091134.1, from coordinate 17,503,121 downwards.
CCACCAAAATAAAGAGCAAAAGTAATGATAGGGAACAAAACAGTAACAACAGCTCTGATTGCTAAAATTGATTTTCCATGAACTATTACCATACATCTATTCTATTTCTGGTTTAGCTGAAAATGTGACTTAGAATTTAGTTATCTTCTTTTGCAATTTAGTATTAGATTAAAAGCGAAATTAAGCATCATTCAGATTCACTGTTTTGATTCAAATTTATGTTTGTGCTTATCAAGATATATACCGTATCACAAGTAACAACTTATGCATCATACCATGACCTCAGTGTATAAGTGGACCTTTGATCTTACCAGTAATAGATTTTAGATGGTGCCATAGACTTACAATGATGCTGTCCGGTGCAGTGACATCAGCTGCATCGTCCAGGCTCAGACAGGCTAGATAAGGGCAGGTGTCCATGGTCGAACCTACATTTCTGTTATAAAAGTTCAAATGTCAGCACAATGCATATTGGATTTGTTGTAGTATTCATTAAAATATCAACAAATGTGGAAGATTGGTGGTACCAGAAAATGACTTTGAAACCATGATAACGAGTGATATATCATCGATAAGGTCAAACCAATATTTACTGAATAGCCGGTTATTTTCTCAAAGTACATCACCTTGAAAATAAAAATGTTGACAAATAAAAATTTTGCAATCTTGTTTTTAGAATAAATATAATTTACTTGTCATTCTACAAATTTAGTTTTCACAATCATATACAACAATATTCTGGGAAATAATCATCCCCTCAAGAATTACTGGCTATTTCATAATTACTTTAATGTGAGCCTCAACAAAACTGTCTCCATAGGAAAACAAGACTGATAGTACCGTCACATTCAGTGGAAGTAGTTGCCTACCTAACACTTGCAGGCATCTGAGCATGATACCAACGATTCATGTCAAACACAGCCAGGTGACTGGTGTCTAGGGCTGACTGGCCATCTCCACACTCCCACACAGTCACACACAGACTCAGGTCTGGACCATGTATACCTGGAAAACAAGGTTCGATAGTGTTAAAGTACAAATATAAGTTAAAGATACCTAGCTGAACATCAGGACACTTTTCAGAGTATCAGTATTTGTTATCATGCTTTGAATTTGTAAAATACTTAAAAATTAATCTTTCACCTGAATTGGCTTAAGACTTTTTTACATATCAAGAAACCACTTTAATAATGCTTTTAACACCAATGCATGTTATTAGTTTTGTAATAGTTCTTGATGACCTACTTTCCTCAAAGGACTCGTCTTCACCGAGTCGTGTTGGTGAGCTGTAGTTTGGGTCCTCAAGTGTATAACAAGCTACGATTCGACTTGATGCCGTTGACTTGTTGCTTAGCGTCAGTGGTGTTGATGTCAAATCCAGCTCAAATCGCAGACTCACCGATGTCAAATCCTGTGGAAAAATAGAACATGTGGTCCCGATGGAAATTTAGACTTTGATGTACTTTAATTTAAATATATCATATGCATATTACTTATCACATAGAATGAATATCAACAAAATAGCTAAATCCAGAATCTGCTTACCTCATAGAAAGCTCCATAGTTGCTATACCAAGTCTTCTTATTGTATGCCAGCTGATAAAGAGAAGTGCTGGACAGTCCTTCATCTCTGAAAAACACAAACCAGTGTGACATTAGAAACATTTAAGATCAATATCCCAATTTTCCTGTAAAACCAGGCTCCGATTTCTCGAAACAAAAGTGCAGACTAAGTCAAAACTTAAGTTTTTCTCCTTATGTAACTTATATGAAAACTTACGACTTAAGTCATTTTTGGACTAAAGTTTATTTTGAGAAATCGGGGCCTGGACAGCAGGAGACAAGTAAGACGTGGATAACACTACATACATTGTATATATATATGCTTCCCACACACACACTCAGACACTGTGGTAAAGGCATAGAAAATATGGCAGGTAATGCCAAGGAAGCAGATAACTGAAGTTGTTTGATTTTTTGCTCTTGTTGTAACGTTCACCTGCTGCTTCATCAATTAGTTTATTAGGATACATGAAATAAAGACAATAAATATAGAATACATGGTCAGTGTCTTAAAATATATGCTGTATTTTGGTGAGGGCTGATAAAGGCAAAAGTGGTGAGCCTTCGGCAAGCCAGTTTTTCTTTCTGACCTGAGCCAAAAACACATGTACAGCTTATATTTTAAACATTGCCCGAGCCAAAAACACATGTACAGCTTATATTTTAAACATTGACCATGTACACTTTTAAATCTAAGAGTGTTGCAAATATGTCTGACTTTCAAATAATGTTTTGTCTTAAAAGTAAGTCGACGAATCCGCACATGTGCTGAAATTCTAAAATACAGCTGTTTTCTGTCAGTACCAAATACAGCAAAAATATGTGTGGTATGTGTATTTTGACAACAATATAGATAGTGAAACAAACTGTTGTTCGGATGGATCCCGGGCCATCCAGAGGTAGCAGAAGTTTTTGGGATCATTTTCTGGCTCCTGGTAGGCTATGTGGGTCACTGAGGCAGCATCAGTCTCGAATCGACTGCTGTACCTGTGGAAGAAAATATCCATCTGTTACAGCCATCTGAACAAGTGACTACTGTTAAAGTTATTACTGATATTTCACAATTCCACTCTTGGGCCAGGAAGACATTTTAATGCAGTCCTTCATATTTGGAATTAATCAAACAAACTTCATAAATATAATTGGAGATTGAACCATAGATAGAAGTGATTTAATTAGATTCCTGTGTCAGGTAGATATATTAATAGTCCTCTAACTTACTCAAGCACAGGTATATGTAGTTTCCACAGCTGGAAGCAGCCAAAGTTGAAGCCCACGACCAAGTTACCAGTCTGTGGGATATACTTCAGGCAGGTCACTCTAACATCCTCTGTAAAAGGAATTAGTTTTTTATCACTTCAAATTGGTTTTTGTTTGTCACAATATCTAGTAAAAGCATTGCCTTGGTTCATGATACTTAAAGATGCTCCACCACCGACAGAGCATAAATGATATTCATCATTTGAACAATAATTGGTGTTTAATCGTATATACAGTGTAACCTCCCGAAACCGAACCTTCTCAAAACCGATCACCTCTAAAAACCGAACATGGATGTCATGTACGGAATGAATTCCTCTTTATTAATAGTATATAAAACTTCCCAAAACCGATCCCTCCCAATTCCAAATACCGGACCAATTTTGAGATCGGAATAGTCAAATGTAACTAAAATACACTTCTGAAAACCGGCCTTACCTGAGCGACACCGATAGATTGCATATTGAGGTCTGATCAACCGACCGTGAAATACACACGTACCTGTACCATAGTTGTCGCATGCCACGTCCTGGGGCATGTATACAGATGTGTAGGCTATAGGTAAACGTAAATTATACCCGAGATAGTGGTGAAATTATTAAATCATGTCTATTGTTTAGATATTTAACGAAAGTCTACCACGTGCACGGGGTTTGTTTACGGTATGAAAACAAAGCAGAGCTAGTAATAAAGAGATAGTTTCGTATTCAAATCACACGGGTTTTTTTTTATTTACATATGTCGTAAATTATCTGTATGAAGAAGCCGAAGCCATGTATTGTTTTAGAAAATGACTATGTCATATAATGACCTGCATCGACTGATCATCGTGTAATTAGACCATATAATTTGATTCTTGACGTAACCGGAGGCGATCGGCCGTATGTAGGTTAGTGCAGACGAGAACATCTACAAGAACATTCACGCAACTAACTAACTAAACTACGTTTATAAGCGGTAACAAAATCAAGATTGTTGTAATCCATTCCTTTAAAACATATGATTCTCTCCTTTGTGATAACATTCACATTAACAATCAATATCGGTCGGTTTTTACGAAACACTAGGCATACATGCGGTACACTAGTGTAAAAAACGACTTCCGATCGATTAAATCCGGATCGTAATGATCGGTATTCGGTTCACTTCTCCAAACCGAACCCTCTCTAAACCGGCCGAAATTATGTGCACCGACCATGATCGGTTTCGGGAGGTTCCACTGTATGTCTAATTAACACAAAAAATAATACAAAATAATTTATTTTGCCTTTGGTGCATGAGCAATCAGTACTTCATTCCATATAGGATATAGTGCCACAGAATTTTTTCGGGATGCAATTAATTATTTTTTATATTTTCAACTTGAAGTAAAATCAGAAGCTCAAACTTTTCAATGGCGGTAATGGTGTAAATTAAGTAACTTTTGTAACTGAAGAAAAATACTTAATCGTCTACTCCTGTTTTTAATAGTGAAAAAAATACCATTTGACAGCGGTGGAGCATCTTTAATTACTTGTGTAGTATACACTACATACCTGTGTTTAAAAGTTTTAGGACCGTTCCATCACACCTTCTATACTGGTATTCTCCCTGGCACTGAGCTTCCTCTGTTACAACACAAAATTATCAAAAAAAAGGAGTAGGAAACGTGTATCAATCACAAGTGATCTCAGCAACACAGTATGTAAAGACTGAAGGATTAATGATGAGTTCAGTAGAATGGACCACAAAATTAAATCAACTTCCATAGATAGGGTATTTTCAATACAACATGGACATGGCGAAAGGACACCTGGCCCCAAGATCATGAAATGGTTTTATTTGTCTAAAACAGTCCTAAGTTAATGATGTTACAAAAAGTTACGTCACTTTTTATTGGCTATGCAAAAACTTTTCATGATCCTGAGACCAGATCTCTGATTTCAGGAATTCAAATACAAATAATCATGGAAAACCTGGCATTGAAAAAAGATATCTAATTTGGAGGCCTGGTACAAGTTAATTGTGTTTTACAGTTTATTGTTTGTTGAATATAATTTGGACATATTACAGAAGAACAGTTACAGCATTTTTTATTACACTTTTTAGGATAGTCTGTAAATCCTTTTAACTGACTTCTGTTGCATAAACTCACCATCAAGAACCATGCAGAGTTGCTGCCCCTTCGATACAGCTTGTATGCGGCGGTGCTGGACATCTCGTGATCGTGGCGTTATAAAAAGGAGTTGATTTGGCATCACCTCATCAGAATAATCAACCTCTTTATCAATACACATATCTATGAAACATAAAAATTACACCATTGTCAGTCTTGCCAGCAATACACATATAAGTAACTGTCCGCTAGAACAGAAGTAATACTTTTATCATAAGTCATGTTTTCCCCTAAAAATCAACCGTACGACAGCAAAAATCTACAGCTGTAGTTGCAATGTTAGTAACCCAATTTTATTTAGATTACGAGACAAAAATTTTAAATGTATTTTTTTTATTTTTACATTTAAAATTGAGACAATTCTTTTTATACAATTATGAAATCTACATTTTGAATGAGAACTTACCTATCAGATATACATATCCTCCTTCAGTACCGACAGCTACAATGCCATAGAACTGTCGTAGCTGTTGGTTCAATGCCCAAACAGGGACATAATCACCTCCTACTGCTGTCACAGGTTCAATGTATGTTACCTACAAGGGAGTCAGTAATATTAGGCGTTCTTTATTCATATTTCTGACCTTGTTGAATATTAAAAGGATTAATTAGAATGTGATGTCGATACACAACTTGATGTTTCTTATTTCCATCAATTTACCTTCCTCTTTAATATCTACTCAAAAATCACCTTTACAACATCTTGTTTTAAATGGTCATTAACTTGATTAAATAACCATACATCAGCAAATGTATTAAAAAATTGAAGCTTAGACTAAATGTACCATAGGAATTTTTTCTTTTTTTTTTTTTTACCTTGTGAGGAATTTCTATGGCTTTGACAACTTTCGACAGACTGACATCCAACACACACAGCATTCCATTGCTGGAAGAGTTGTTCACCCCAATCAACAGTTTACAGCTATTGTTACATTTGTACGGAGCCACACAGGCGATACTGGTATGGGTATCCTTCAGTTTGACCCCAAATGTCCATGACGCCAAACAATTCCTGGTCTTTGTGCTCACAACCTCCACTACAGGTCCACGCGTAACCCAGGACATCCCACCATCTGGAAACAAAAACATATCAAAAGTTCTTTCTAATCAATGTTCTTCCTAAATGAAATTGGTGTCATTTACATCATAATGCAGGATGCATCTGTATCTTGTCAATCTGTAGAATTTTGAATTTTGAAATAAATTCTTTGATTAGACTTTACATCCTATAAACAACAAAGGTCATTTATGGAAGTCAGAAAAATAGTTTTAATTTAACCACTGCTGTCTACAGTAATGGATCTTGTGTCTACAAAGCACATTCAGATTTGTTTAAATCTTTTTAACAGGTTTGTGAATAATGTTGATTACATAAATACTTGATTTTACAGGCAATCTCAGGCATGCGATATACATATTCTACATACAAATGTACCTTACTCAACCCAATTAGAACCCAGGGCATTTGGAAAAATTGGAAAAATGAAAATGTTCTTAATAAGATGAAATTATTCCAAACCTAGTTTTGATAGTTTTGGTTTTATGTGTAATTGAAATAAGGCCTCAAAAAGGAGAGGGGCGCTTACAGGGACATGGGCGCTTATTGGATCGAATGTGGTACATTCATTTTTGCAGAATGTGATTATTCACCCCCAATATTAAGATAAATGTCAAAGGATAAGAAATATTCGTCTTAATAATTTAACTTAAAGATTTGGAGACAATCTGTTTTTACCTTTAGATACACCAGCACACACAGGGGCTCCTCGGATCACCAATCCAGCCTCAATGTTAGCGATTGTACCACTCTGGTAAGGTAGAAGTGGTGATACAGTATCTGGTTTTGTTCCTGGCCTCATCGTGTGGATTTTCAAGAAGCACTGTCATTAAAACATTCTTATGTCAAAGTTGTGATGTAAAATAACAGAAAAACATAGGCTACATGCTTGAATGTTAAGTTTATTGATGCCTTATCATAGTGTTGGACCGATTCTTGATTTTAATCGATGATCGATCGATTATGATTTTTCCAAAGACTATCGATTATGAAAGGTAATAATCGATTATTAAAATGGGAGATAACTCATGCTTATTTTATACTGTTCTGAACGTTTATTATGTTATATATCAGTGCAAAACCACATATCAAAATATTTTAAACATCATAGATACTCAAGAATTTGAATTGAAAAAAATACTTCTTCATACTGTTGGTTCAGTGGATATCTTTCTAAAATTCTTCAGAAAAACTAAAAGGTGAAATATATAAATATAGGAGAGCTTTCTATAAATAGTATCCGATTATAAAATCGATAATTAGTAAATTGTCCTAAACCGATGATCGATTACCATTTTACAACCGATTCCCAACACTACCTTATCATTTTATTATTAGAAGAAGGGATAGGAGAAAAATACTTGCATCAACAACCTTAAGATTCATGTTCAGTGAAAATCTTTTCAGGTGCAGTTGAACAAAAGGAACTAATAAATTGACTACAATTATGTGTCTATCGTTTGCATGCTTTTTACTTTCACTTTCTTCTCACCATCTTGCCATTTATGTCAATAAAAATACTAAGCCACGGTGGAGTCTTTGAAGGGAAATATCGAGTTAAATGACTAATTATAGCAACATGCTTATTTGCCATGTTATATTATTCAAATATTTCATGGGTTACTGTGCTCTAGTTAATAATATTTAACCCGATTGTGAAGTGGTGGTAATCAACAAGTGTTATATTGCACGAGGCCACAGTATATTTAACATGAATCAAGGTCAAATGTCAACTTTATATGACTTTTTAAATAACATGATTTTATTTTTGCGATTTTGGAGACAGGTGAATAAACAGCTTTACAGGAACAATTCAGGGATAATTCTATTACGTACGTATCTGATGAAGTTGAACAAAAGTAATGTTTAACATGATTAATTGAAAGCTAGTTGTTTGTACGCATTATCACTAACTATACTTTTACTGATTGTTTCAGGAGAAAAAGTACATCTCGTACAAATCGTACATTATTCATGTATTTTGCATACATTTTCCAACCAGCTTAAGAAATTGTGTAACATCAGTAAGACATAAATTGTAGTCAATTTCTTCGTAATAGACACCCGAGTCGAGACCCCTAGCCAGAACCTGGATCTAGCGTGGTGGGCAATACGCCTACAATCCAGCCACATGTTCCATCCCACATTGCTTGTGTGTACGGTAAATGTGTTTGAAAGACTAACTAGCATGTAGCTTGTACTGGCGAAAATGTAAACAAAACATGGTAAATGTGTGTAACCACATGATCACTGAACATTTATGAAAGTGTTTTTGTTTACAATTATGCATTATTGTGATGAATTTCAAACAGTTCTAAACACCGACAAAAGTTAGGTTTTGGTTGTTTCAAAGTAACCCTTTTTATAAATGTCGAATTTTAACGTTTAACTGTTACATGTATTTGTAACGAAGTGAGAAAAATATGAGAGCATTCCGTGCAGTTCATTGCTTGTTTGTTAGATATCTTTAATCTCTACTGAGATTCCTCCTCGAGACTCATTTATACTCGGACGTTTGGTAGATTTCTCAAACGTTCGAATATAAAAGAGTCTTGAGAAGGAATTACACTGAATCTGCAGGTTGAATTTTATCGACAGAGTTATAATTGGGTTATAAAGAAGTAACATGCGTATGGCCTATTGCAGAAAATAATTTCCTCCCGTAATAAAAGTTGTTACCTGCACAATATCGCTGATGTTTTTTACATTATAGAACAGCAATTGTGAAAATCCACCGGGTCAGGTTGTTTAAACCGCCATCTTTGAACCACACGTGCGAATTTAAGGCTTCTGCGCAAGATTTGGCGCAATACCGGAAGTTTATGTTGCAGGTGACCTTTCCCCGGACAAATTTTTGACAAACCGCGTGTTGCAGCTAAATTTAGGCCTACCAAGAAATGAAATTGTATTTTTAGTCCACTATCATCAATTGGTGGGGCTAAATTTAGGCCTACTTAAATGAAATTTTATTTTTAGCCAACCATCTTCAGATGGTGGGCTATTCAAATCTCTTTCCGTCCATGGTCCGTGGTCCGTCCTTCCGTCAGTTAACATAAATTTCTTGTTATCGCCATTTCTCATAAAGTACTGAAGGGATCTCTCTTAAATCTCACATGTAGGTTTTCCTAGGGCCTTAGTTGTGCATATTGCATTTTGGGACTGATCGTTCAACAAGATGGTCGCTATCTTGGATTTTGATAGTTGAAGTTTGTTACCGCTATTTCTCATGAAGTACTGAACCGCGATCTGTGTCAAATTTTATATGTAGACTAGGTTCTCCTAAGACCTGCATATTGCATTTTTGGACCGATCGGTCAACAAGATGGCCAACAAGTAGCCATCTTGGATTTTGATAATTGAAGTTTGTTAGTGATATCTCAGAAAGAACTGAAAAGATCTCAAATTTCGTATATAATAATATCGGAGATTTTATATTTAAATCTCTGGTAATATGTAGAAAAAAGTTTTGAAAAGCAGAGAAAAAATCCCTCTGTCCATTCTCAGACGTAGATCATTCTTTGGTGGGAGCCAAGATCCCTCTGGGATCTCTTGTAAATGTATAACCCCTTGCTCGCGTAGGACTAAAAACGACTGTTACAAGTATGGTTTTATTATAGCGTAGTACCCTGAATGCCGCTTACTAGTTTCACTTCATGTAGGATATGTCACGGACGTCCACCATCGGACATTCATTATATCAAGGACGTATATGTACACTTATAAATCATTGATTATATATTTTCAAGAATGGATTTCCAAATTGTAGTGAACAACAAATTGAAATGTGAAACTGCGGACTTGATGGATTGCCATATACGGACATAATATATTGTCTAAATTGGATTACCAATACCAGTGAACTTAAATTTACTTTCTTAGCAATGTGTCACTATTTTGTTTATTGTTAATATGAAAACCAAATTCAAATTAACAATATAAGAAACGAGTACAAGTCGATCGAACTCTTTTGTTTTGTGTCCTTCTAATTTAAGCCAATAGGAACGGTCCGAAAACAAACAATCAACAATACACAGCCAGTGGCGTAGCTATTGACGCAAAAACGCAACTGCGTGCACATCAATCAATTCTCAAAAAATATATATATATAAAACAAATCATATATTTTTTTTCAAAATCAGAACAACACGTAGAAACCGAGACTAACATCATTAGATTTGTTATCCAGATCGCTTTTTATTTTTAGTTTTACTTTTTTTTTTTTTTCGGAAAATTATATTTCCGTTCCGTTTCTACGCTCTATTACATATCCACCCAATATGCCAATAGACGTCGATATTTCGTCATTGACATTTTCGACTGACAAAAAAACCAGGAGGATGTTTCGTTACACTGAACTTTGATGTGTGACTAGTCTTCGTCGCTATCACAATAAGATAAGCGTGCAAATCAAGAATGCATTTTCATCTGGTCCTATGCGTTTTCATGTATACAAATGATCCAATGGAGTTTCATTACATGTACTTTGAGTTTTATCCACATTCTATAATTGTTGGAGAGAGAGACCATTTATCAGGTGTGAAATCCCTTTGGATACGGAATTTCTAATAGGCCGATATATATTATTATTCCTCCACTATTTCGCTTTGGTTTTTTTTTCTTTTCTCCTTTTTTCTGGTTTTTGAAAATGTTTTATACCTTGTATTTTTTATGCAGAACTTTCAGCAGCCCCAATTTCCATACAGATATTTACATCATAGTTGGTTTTAGATTTGTCTCATATACGTCTTGATGTCATTATACTTCTCGCCAATGCCGTTGATATTCCAACGCGGTTGCTGAGACAGAATTGTTCATATGTATCAAAAGACTAGAATGCAAGTCGGATTAAAAACCATTATAAAAGTGTCAAAAATAAGTTTCCATACGTTTACTGCTCACATATTATAGGAATTACCTCCCTTATCACACAACGGCGCTCGAAGAGAGCGGGGGAGGGGGAGGGGTATGATATCACTCCGTCGGCGTCGGCTTTGGAAATTAAACCCAGGTTTTGCTGTAAGTGAAAAACTGTTATCTGTCATCTGTCACAACTGACATTGATTCTACGGTGGCGTATTAGGACCACTAAGCTTTCTTGTATACATGTACAATTTAATATCGTGTTCGTACTACTTAGTATTTTGTACAAGATACGTACTATATTGTACGTATTATACAAAATGTAAGTTGTACAAGATAATTACGTATACGTACAAGATACTAAAGTTGTACGTGTACAAGATAAATAGAATTATATAGTGGCCCTAATCAGAAACATAAAGAACTCTATATGTACCAGGTATATATGTGTTTAGGATTATCATTGGGTATTGACAATCACTGAAAGGAGGAAGAATTTTAAGAAGCCCAATGGGCTGAAAAGCTAAGTTATGGAATGACAATGCTATATACTACTTTTAAATTAAAAGAAACTTGATTAAATCAACCAAATTCCAGAGCCGAGCTTTGCTGTTCTCAAACAGCTCGTCAAAGTTATCGAACTCAATAATGAGTAATGAACTTAAAAAAAACCCAAGATACATGTATTTTTCTAAGGTGAGAGTATATATATCAAATGAGACATATAATAACAGCTAGAATCTATATACAAGGTACACAGAGGTACCTAGTGTGTCATTTATCCCACTAGGCCTACAACTAAAGGTTATCATGCTAACTAAATGACGTATCATTATGTTAGGGTGCAATTTTGACAAACAGTGTGTTGCTGCTAAATTTACCGAGACTATTTCATTCTACTGATAGAAAAATGGCATTTTATCTTTATTTTACCTTCAATAATTCTCGCATTCGCATTGATATTGTCACAGGTAGAAAGGTGTATATTGATTGGTTTAATATTTGCCGCGAAATATAAAAACGAATTTGATTGGCTGACGGTCTAAAATAGGAAGCAGCGATGTGTACAGTACACATACAGTGTGTCACGCTATGTAGAGCCAGTAGTAGCGTGTGGTTTTAGATATGGAGTGTATATCATTTTATTTATAAGACAGTGTGTGCTGTTGTCAGTGCAACAAAATGAGATAGTAACAAAAGTGGATTTCGTTTTGGATTTTTACCAGGCATTGCCACAGGTGTAGAACACCGTTCATGGCCAAATGGATAAAATAGAAGGTAAGATTTACTTAGTAATAAGTACGACCGTGTCTACCTGTCTACGTTATCTAGGCGAAACAGAATTTACACTAGTCATATTGACAGGAGTCCGTTCTCTTCCAATGGATGTATCGGTGTTTGGAATATAAAGATGACTAGGCTATATTTAATTTATAATATTGCATTTCAATATTAAATCAACAAGTGTTTTGTTTTAAAATTGTTACACAGTGTGTACATATTGTACATTGTAAAACAATGTAACAACATAACTATTTGGTTTTGCTTTTGATGTTATCATAAAACATTGTGTAAGACTTATAGTTAGAAATATGGAAATACCTGTTATTTTTTTAAAAATATTATAACCATATTCTTCATAATTTGAAATTAAATTTTTAAACTGAATGAACTGTAAAATAAAAGATTTTAAAATCATTATTCTAAACAATATTTATAATTATCTTAAATACTTATATCCCAAAAATTCAAAGTAATCTATTAAACTTTTTGCATTAGGAATTTTTTATTACTAATTACAAATAGTTACCATATATATAAGCTATTTAGTAATTGATATTAAATTGTTGGTTAATCATAACAAATTTGCTTAGAATTTATATTCAGTACTTAATTGTTATTTTCATTGATTTAATAATGAAAAATAAAAAAAAAATATAATAAATAAATAAAAATCGAGCCAGATATTGGCATGTATGAGGTATACCAATTATCTTTGATGCATCAACTCAGTTACATGCAGGTACATGATTCTGAATATTGTTTGCCAAAGTGTACTCAAAATTTGTGTTTATATTCAGCTCGACCAGTTGGATTCCTAATGGATGTTTTGAATTAGCTGGAGTTAGTTTTAAAAACGTTCTGTTGAATACTACTAGTATTTTTACATGGTGTACACATTGAATATAAAATATGTTACCTATTTTATGTAAATGAGTGTCTGTGGTAAGGAATGCGAAATATTGATTGCATGACATGACATCTGGAACAAATTAATGCAACAACTGTCTAGTCTGCCCGATTTGTTGATTTTCACAAAGATATTTCTGGAGACAGCCTGCTAATAGCGATATAGAGACACGACTGACCTTTTCAGGTCAATTGAAAGTTGAAACATTAAATTATTTTGTAGACTTGCAAGTTTAATTTACATTTTGATTTAATAAGTAGTGTCAGGTATATAATTCTCAAAAGTGATTAAAGTTTTAAAGGGAAATAATACATTTCGATGATGTCTGTAAAATTATTGAAGAAGTAATTCATGTGTGTCCTGACCTGGCTACCCTCAAGGTTTTCCATAGGTAACACAATCTACCTGGAAATGAGAGAGTTGCATGATTACAGTATATTATAGGTAGTCAACAGCGGATATTTTAAAGGTCTTTTTGTTGGGAAATGTATTATAAGTGTTGAGAGGAGGTTAAAACATGAAGACAAACATCTGCAATCACAAATAGCTCATCATAATTAGAATGGTGTTAGGTCAGATGGTCAAGACACTGTAATATAATTTGCTCAATCAGTTATAATGTCTGTATTCTGGAATTCTTCCCCAAACGTTCCAATTTTTTTTTCATGTATAATAATATAATCAATATTACTAAGTAATATGTTGGTTTATCTGTATAAATGATTTAAAAAATTCAAGTTTAAATTCATTCTAAAGTTCTCTTTGGTAATTGGTCTATGCTAAGTGGCTAAAGTTAAGTGCCACTACTATTAGCCTTTCACTTCTTGATGTCAAAATTGAATATCCCACATAGGACAGTTGCTTGGTATCAGTTACGCAGATATAGGTAGGTATACCTGGTAGTTTTTCCCCTGGACCTCTGGCATTCCTGTACAGCCGAAACTTTGCATACCCTTTCAGCCAGCTGTTTATAAATTTGTAACTTAGCACATGTCTTTACCTGATGATCATGGCCATCTCATGTAGACAATTATGCAAAGTTACACATGGTATTCTTTGTGGTAGCCATTAGCTACTACACAATGCAAGAAACCTTGCCCTATTTTTGAAGAACAGGTAGTCATTCACCCGTAAAAATGTTGACCGATGTAAAATAGATGTACGTGAATAGATATACATTGTATTACGTATACATCATTGTATTTGAAAGCACAGAAGTTCTCTCATCTCTGAGAGTTTGTAGTTTGAAATGCAGTGTTGCCTACAGTGGTCTGTATGTATAGTTGTATCATCATTACACTCGATTACTACTGGTTTACATTACAGAGTGTGATGAAAGCACAGCTACAAGGATTATTACATTACATATCAAGGTCAAAGTTCACCGATAACAGAGACCTGTTTCTCATAAAGTAAATTATATGTGAGGGTATTATGGAAGAAATATAGCTTCATTGTTGTGTATATTGAACTCTGGAGAGACATTTCCTTTTTGAGTTAATTTCTAGTTTTGTCAAGTTTATCAATTGAAAAGTTACAATTTCTAATAGAAAACTAATCATAAGCATGAAGGTGATCCTTGACCTTTAGTAAGAAGTCAGATAAGTATTTCTCAGATATCAGAAAGGTCAAAACATGTCATTTACAGATAAATTCTGTAAATCTGAAGAGTCAGATCACATTTCATTTAATGAGTCAAATTCAAAGACATACATGATACTCCCAGGAGTCATCTGATCATAACGAGCCAAGGGTTGAGCAGGCGGGAATGCCCAAGAGTCTGCTTGGTACCCTGAGCTTTTATTTAAATCTGAATTATGGTGTAATCATTAATCTAGGACTTAGATTTATACTTATGTGTAAAGTATCCCAACAACAATATTATAACCTAATGGAGTAATGCTCCGTCTTTGTGGTAGCCATTAGCTACTACACAATGCAAGAAACCTTGCCCTTTTTTTGAAGAACAGGTAGTCATTCACCCGTAAAAATGTTGACCGATGTAAAATAGATGTATATAGTGTAAATAGATATACATTGTAATTACATATACATCATTGTATTTGAAAGCACAGAAGTTCTCCAAATCTCATCTCTCCTGAGAGTTTGTAGTTTGAAATTCAGTGTTGCCTACAGTGGTCTGTCTGTATAGTTGTATCATCATTACACTCGATTACTGGTTTACATTATAGAGTGTGATGAAAGCACGGCTACAAGGATTATTACATTACGTATCAAGGTCAAAGTTCACCGATAACAGAGACCTGTTTCTCATAAAGTAAATTATATGTGAGGGTATTATGGAAGAAATATAGCTTCATTGTTGTGTATATTGAACTCTGGAGACATTTCCTTTTTGAGTTAATTTCTAGTTTTGTCAAGTTTATCAATTGAAAAGTTACAATTTCTAATAGAAAACTAATCATAAGCATGAAGGTGATCCTTGACCTTTAGTAAGAAGTCAGATAAGTATTTCTCAGATATCAGAAAGGTCAAAACATGTCATTTACAGATAAATTCTGTAAATCTGAAGAGTCAGATCACATTTCATTTAATGAGTCAAATTCAAAGCCATACATGATACTCCCAGGAGTCATCTGATCATAACGAGCCAAGGGTTGAGCAGGGGGAATGCCCAAGAGCCTGCGTGGTACATTGAGCTTTTATTTAAATCTGAATTATGGTGTAATCATTAATCTAGGACTTAGATTTATACTTATGTGTAAAGTATCCCAACAACAATATTATAACCTAATGGAGTAATGCTCCGTCTTGTTTGTAAACTTTATATGTCCCCATAACATCATGTTACATATTTTTGTGACACAAATATTTCAGGGAATGTCCTAAAGGTATGTGGAGACAGTTTTACTTGTAATTTACTCATCAGCCACCACAAAAACCCTGACAGTGACAGTTGCCATTAATTTCTGGTGTACTATCGTAAGAATGCTCGCACTTGTGACATATCATTAGGTGTTCTGTATAAATAAACTAGGTTGGTATCTTACCATACCCAACTTGATGGCTTGCAGGTTTTCATTAAATTAGGAAAATCTTCAGGTGTTTCATTGCCAAGTGTTGGAATTTAATGTCCAACATATTGCACCATAAGTTCTCCACCTCTGGTCACAATTTTGATTTCCATGGAAAGCAGTTGCCATGCAGGTACTGGTATCTAGCGCTGGTGGTTGGTTTTTTCTCCGGGTACTCTGGTTTTCGTCCATATATAAACCTGGCATGTCCTTAAAATGACCCTGGTTGTTAAAGAGATGGAACTAATCAAACCAAATTACTGTTTTTACTGTATTATCAGAAATATTTGTCTAAATTTAGAATTTGTGGGTTCAATGATTGACCAAATAAAAGGTCAATAATAATATGAAATCAGGAAATGAATGGTGAGTTCACATAAAGCACACTGGATACAGTGTGTGTTTGGTCAATAGTGGACAGAATGGCCATCAGTGTGCAGTTGGACCTCCATCAGTCATCTGTTTGCTTGGTCATCTGTTTGCTTGCCAAGCTATCCTGAGTATTTGAGGAAATAAGATAGGAAATATCTGAAAGGTCTCTAATTGGATTCCTTGTAGATTTTGATAATAATAATCTAGAGTTGCCATGTGCTACTCAATCATGGAACTATAGGCTTCAGACTGCTGTTGTGTCGGTTGTGGCTATCTAGGATGGTGTGGGACCCCTTTACTCTTTCCAGGCATTTCTTAATTATCTCCCCCTTGCTTAAATAATGGGGGAAAAATATAAGCTAACCTTTAAATCATTGAACATTTTCATTTTCTTGAGGTTGGTGACCAAAAATGTAGTCACTAGAATATAAAGAACTATGATAACATGAAATTTCAACTGCAGTTCAACCTTTTAAACTGGAATAAATGTATAACAAGTATTTCATGTATACTGACTAAGTTTTGATCTCAAGCACTTTGAAAAAATATTGTGATTTTAAAATAAAATGCATCAAAGTATCATCAAGAAATGTTGGTTCTTTATTTTAATTTTAGTGGCAGTGATTGTTATGATAATGTATTATTTTCAAAATTCAGAAAAATCGTCATAAATGCATGGCCATGTTGAGTTCTCTAATTTTTATAACTAGTCTATATATATACAAGTACATGTCCAATTGATCCCTGGCTTGGTTATTACGGCCAGGTATGGAATCAGTATTAAACCCACTTGTAAGCCACTCTGGTTTTACCAGGTGTCGGAGTGTGATAATATTGACAAATGCTGTCTGAGTGCTAAGTACAATGTCAAGTTGTCCACTAACCTGGGGCCAGGACGTTGACCCCTACAAGACTTGTTTACATCAAACACTGACCAACACAATAATTAAAGAACCTATAGGCCCATGACCAGCCACCTCTATTATAGTCTGTTCAGAAAACACTGTATATCAATGTTATTTATTAAATTTCGGGTGTTTACCAGAAGTAAATTAAGGTTACTTGTAAGTAACCTACATTCATCCCAACCATGTAGGTGAAGGGAATTTTACTACCAGGCACTTAATAGCTTCCCCTAATCTAGCTAAAATCGATTCTAAAAAGCTACAATTTGAGTCTAATGTTGAAGGGGTCTGTTTTCTGGATATAAAACATGAATAATGCGTCCCCATGATTGGAATAAAAATTTATAGATTAGCAGGTTTTTCTCCAAGTACTCTGTCTTTACTAAACAATAATTCGTGATACAGGAACTTTCTTCCGTGACCATAGCTGTTAAAAAAAAACCTGATTGAGTCGTCTTTTATATGTGTTACAGGATATGCAGTCAATTAAGCATTTGTTGAAGATGGAACAATTAAAATCAAAACATGCATAACTACTCAATATCTATATTATAAGATTGTCTAATTTTAGTAATTAATCAAAATGAATAAGAGATTCAACCCAAAACAAGACACAAGAATTGTCATAATGTGTTGTAGATTGATACCATAAAAGATAGATTGGTTTGGATTAGATAAGAGGTGAAAGGAATGGGGATATAGGGAAGTAAACAAGTAATGAATAGTACATGTCGGACCGACCTCTAGGATAAAGTGGGCTTAACAGGTTGGTTATAGGGTAATTACATTGGCCAAGTTCGATAGAAAAATAACATTGGATCACGGAGGAACTAAACCCGACGATATTTTTATTTAATCTTAGTTTGTTTTCTGCTATTACACATAAAAGAACTCCGCTAAAAGATTTGCTGAAAAGAACACTTGAGAAGTAGCTATAGCGATTACGTTGTTTGTGTACCTAAATAATTGGAGGTGGTTTTGTTATGTTGTATTAAGTATATTGATCTGGGATTTCCGAAGATTATGAGTCAGTCATTATAGACGAGACTGGTTGATCTACAACAAAGGCAGGGTTTCACCGATACCACCCCTTTGATTATAACATAGAATCGGTGGTGCGGTACGATGCTTTGCTGGCAGTGGTGCGCAGCCAAACGCTTTCTTTGTGAACACCTAAATTACCTGTACAAAAGCATCACAGGTAGCGCACAGCTCGTTAACAATAGACTGCAGGTGCATATACCCCATCATAGTGAAAACATCCTCAGTTGATTTCATACAGAAAAAACTTCTCAAAGGCTGGCATATCCATTTTGTTTACTTGTGAAGAAAATTCTATATACTCCTATACAATGAACTCAACACAGCTGACATTGTCATAGCTGTACCAAGGCATTGATTTTTCATTGGTTTGAAAACGATGTTTAATTTCTGTGAACATTTAATATATTTCTAAATTTTGTATGGTAGGACCAAGCAAAGTTTTTTTAATTCTTTCATTTATTACCTTATATGGAGATCCTTTTTTTTGAGTCTCGGAAAAGTGTTCAATATAATTTTTTTTAGTGCTGAAGCAATGAAGCAAAGTTTGTAAAGGTAATTCAAATAGGCTGCTCGAGAAAAGTTTACCCGTATAGATTGTTATTGATTTTTCCCAATACATTTGGTTTTCTCACCTGCTGAAAACAAATATTTCAATAGAATTCTTGTATTAAAAAATCCAAAATAAAAATCTTGTTAAGTTATCCACAAAGCTGTTCACAAAAATATGGAATATCATTAGGAAGGTTCTTTTTGCTTTTATCTAATGAGGCATATGATTCAAGTTCAAAGGTCATGGGTATGTTAAATTCAGGGGTTGATGTCAGGGGTTACATTGCACTTCAACAGAGGTCAGGAAGTGTGAATCCATTGAGCATCCAATTTGTTGACCATGGAAACCGCAATTATTAGTCCATTAAGATCAATGTTTTCAGACAACTAGTAGTCTTGATTGTTAACATCAAAATTTTGGAAAACCTTGAAAAAGATAATTTATTTCAATGCCTTTTGAATTATCCTCTTATGGAAAAAGAATGGCTCTTGTTTCTTAAATTGTTTTGTTAGAATTGAATAAACTGTGGAAAAAGGGAAACCGCTAAAACTCCATTGCCCTATGATGTGTATAAGATGTTTAGTTCAGGTATTGGATATTATTAATCAAGTGTTTAAAGATTTCAAGGATGAGTTGAAATTGCTTCTCTCAATAATGAGAAGTAAACAAAATGGTCACTTCAAGGAGAGAATAGAGGAAGGAGTGTGTTTATTAGTCATACATGATAGAGAAGTCAGAATTTTTTACAGTATTTTTCGGCTAAGTTTCGATGTCATTCTAGACATTATAAAGATCGAAATTCAGGTTTTACAATATCCTTATAGTGTTTGCAGTGTTTGAAATTGCGAAGACTTTAAAAATCTTGATTAAAATAGAAAATTTAAGGATGGGGAGGTCATTTATGAAATAATGATTTTAAATTTGTTTTGAAAAATTGATAGCACAGTAACAGGAGAAAGTGTTCGCTAGAATGTAACTTTAAAATTAGGGGACCAATGATTACAAATGAGATGGAGGACCTGGCTATTTCTCACTTCAGTACAGGAAAAGGGCTTTGACCTCATTTTAGAAAGAAAATTAATGAATTCGGATCAAGTTTCCAGAATTAAAACAGTCTGTTTTGAAATTCGGCTAAGATTTGAATTAATTTCCCTCAGGAATTGCATTATTATGGCACCAAAACACCTTGAAAATAATGCCCTGCTTGAGGAAAGAATGGGTAGAAACATCTGCTTCTGAGTCAGTATTGTATCATAATATGGAAAATAGTGGTCAATTAATTGTTACCTAAATACAAATTCGTACTAGCTTTTATATACTTTGTAAAGATGAAAGGCTTAAGGAAATAATATAAATGCAATCTAATTGTTAATCATTACAATTGGGAAAGTAAAATTCTCAATAAAATTCTTTTATCAGAGAAGTGGCTTTGTAAGGGCTGACCACTCCCCCTGATGAATCAACACCTGGACCAACATAGGATAGTTAATAGGTGTGACCTTAGCTAACCACCCTGTTTTACACCCAACAAAGTCAAAGTTTACAACAGGGCATGTTTCTGATTATCTTCATACAATAACACTCTGTGCTCAATTGTCCTCATAGAGGTCATTAAGTGACCATAACTCTGCTGGACAGAGGGCCATCAAAGTAAGGATAGTGGACATACTGCTGACCAGTCCACCTGGCTCAGTGTATTACAACACTATGTGGATACTTATCGGCTGGACTACATAATTATCACATATCTCAGTGGTCAGCAGTGGTCAGTCATGCAGCCTTAAGGTCATTTTGCCTGATGTTCTATGACCTTGCTAGATTTTGTCACTGGATTAAGCTGGCTACAGGTCAATAGTTCTGTAAAAATTCAATTAGGTATATGTTTACAAGAGTAAATTACTACCACCCCAATTATACAATAAGATTAGAATGTGTATAAGGAGTTGTGATAGGATACAGCACCTCAGGACAGGACAAGATAGAGAGGGTTTAATATCACTGCATGATTACCCCTACACACACACAGATTTCATGGTAGTAGCACGAAATGTTTGGATTTAGGCTTATATGGTTATCCAATTTCAAAATAAGGGGAGATAATATGGTATTCATTCGAGATTGACAACATTGGACATATTCTAAATATGTTCTTATAAACTTTTCAATTATTGATACTTTAAAAGTTTATCTAGATTTGGCACCAGTGTGTTTGGCACCAGTGTGTTGAATACTGAAATTTCAATAAAATTGGTTTGGTAATTTGTATGTTATGTGTCTGAATCTATGAATTTTCAAACTAGGGGAGATAATCCATTTTAAAGATTCAGGAAGAAATTCTTATCAACTATTTTTTAAATTTTTTTCTTAATAATACCAAACTTAAATGATGATTTGGTATGGATTGTACTTGAATAATATGTCATCATCACTAACATCTATCCACATTATTTAATTGTTACCAAATCTAAATTACCACCATTTTATAAAGGTTAACAAATTATAGAAACACAAAGAGTAGAATGGAGCCAAAAAATAACAATTGACATAACTGTTACATCTACCTTTCATTATTTAGGTTAGGAACTTTTAATTTACATGTTCTCATTAAACCCAGATATGTACATCTAGCTAGCTACAATGTATGTGCATTAAGTTTTGGCTATGCTTTGAAATTACTTTACCAATATGTTTTGTTGACCATAACAAAAACTTGTGTTATTGGGAAGGTTGTGCTTCTAAAACTGTATTTAAAAGTCCACTTACCGTATACAAGTGATATTTTTCATTGAATGTATATATATAGTATATGTCAGTTAATTACATGTCTTCTACAGGCATACATACATATATAGAACAGTTGTATATTAATTATATGATGTAACAATACCATGACTCATGGCACAAATAAAATAGATTGTATAGCAATACTAGTATATTGAACCTGATGGACTTCTCAACGATTCACAACTTCCAAGAAAGCAAATGAATTATTTCTTCAATTTTCAACATATACATAACCTTTTACCTCAGAGAGCTTGTTTAATACATAGCATTTAGTTGGTTCAGGCTAATGCTTATAACATGTAGTGTAACAAGTGTTTGTATAGTAAAGGTGCATAATGTAAGGTTTTTATAATAATATAGCAGGGAGGGTATTTTTGCAGATTTAAAATTTCTATCACGCACTTCAGATTTTTAAAAAAGGAAACAATCTAAATGGAGAATATGTAGTGGCAGCTAAACTCAAGTTTAAATTTAGATAATGAATTCTCAGCTGCTAAACTAGATGATCTCCCCCTAGTTTGAAACTTAGAATCATGCAGTGTATAGGAGTAGGTGGATTGTAACCGAACTGCGAAGACCGACTTATCATAGTGACAAATATTATAAAGCAAAGTGTCATTGATAGTTATGATTTTGTAGACTAGTAGGGTGGTTGTCCAAGTCTAGTGAAGAAACAGTACTTTCTGTGGCTACAACTACTGGTCATTTATCTGTCCAGTGGTCAGTGTATATGTGGACAGCCCCAATGTGACTCGGCTGTTGTGATCTGTCATTCCAAGGTCACCCAGTACATTACATGTCACAAGTCAGGCCTGGTGATTATCAGCTCTTTGAATAACCTGCCATTCATACAACATGTGTATACATGTAAACAAACATGCTTTTAGGTAAACAATATCTTGTCAATTTTTCTGTAAACAATTTGTTTTCTATATATAGTTTAAGATATAAGTCAAAGCAATTTAACGCAAAATGTGTTTTTGATGAAATGTAAAACACGGATTAAATTGATCTAAATCTTAACTTTGTAAAATTTCAGTTCATGATACATTTTCCGATATTGAACAAACTCAAATCCCACTAAATCAACCATGTCTAATATTTATACAGCAAAACCTGTTTAAAACGAATACGCTTATTACTTACAACGGATTCATGGTTATAACGTAGTGATTTCCATTTTCCGTCAATGTTCCTATAAGATGTTTGTCTAATGCATATATAACGAAATATGCCTATAAAAATGTAATTTTGTTAAACCCCATTAAGGTTCATTTCATGACCTTTCTAAATTCAAATACTAAAGCCAAATTCCATATACACCTGTCCTATGGAGACCACTAAAGAAGCAAAGAGAAAATGGTCTTTTAAGCCAGGAGGTCATTATACACAGTTCAAACTGTGTTGAATTTGGTCATGCACATATATTTTGTATTGTTATTGATTAAGCAGTTGGTCATATTACAGAGGTGGTTGCTAATGCAGGTATTGCTGTGCATGTATACCGACCCCCTCTCTCCCATCCCAATGTATAAGGCATGGTTTCCTTTTAAGTATGTTATACAACTATAAGATAAACAAAAACAAGTGTGACATTCTGTTGTTAGCCATTGTTATAATGTGACAGTTAATCATCCTACCGCTAGGGAACAGCGTGCACTCTTTGACAGGAAGGCGTGGCTCTAATTTGCACACAACCTGCATTTCGTGGCTGAAGACACTATGATTTACTATATTTACATATCATATTCTGTTATTTTTATTCCTGGTGTGTAGAAATCTGTTATTGTAAGAGTTAATGTTTTATTACACTAAATTTATACGACAGTTGACCCCTATCTGTTACACTGTCTCCCCCATACCTTTTGTTTTGTGGCAACCAGTCCTACTCCAGTTGGGGCCTGGCTGTGGTGGATCGTAATCCATATTGACAGCTCTGGATATGCTACACTTAATTTGTATCAATTTAAAAGGAAAAATCACCAGACATTACAGAGAAAAAAAATTGTCTGTCTGATAATATTGTATTGTCTACATATACTATATAATGGGTCTTGGTATGTGTAGTGGTACGATTTGAAACCTAATTGGTAGCAGGGTCTGCGTTTATACTGTCCCCATATCTTTCTTAAGTACTGAAAATGAAAAGGACCCTATTTTTTCTGAAAGTTTATTCAAACCTTTCAATGAGATCCCATTTTCTCTGAGACAGACCCCATTTACCTCCAGCACAAAACCTGCAGTAGAGAGTAAATAATATTTCATTATTGTTTTGTTTTGACAATGAAATCATATTGGACAATGTTGACTGCACTACTCGGTGGTTAAGGTGTCACAACAATTTACATCAATACCAATGTTATAGGTACTGGCCATAGGTTGAAGATTCATCTTTTGGTTCTCTAGTTTTCCTCTATCTCCTGACCTACCATATCCTTGACATTGGCTTTTACTATAAAATAGTTAATTTCGATTTTATTTAATTTGTTTTGTGTTGCATTAGTTTTTTGTATCTCATAAAAAAATAGATACTTTTAAGTATTGACGTATTGGCCCTACATCACGAAATGGTACTTGAGGTATTAATTTTGAATCTGAAGTGAATCTTTCAGCTGTATGATCTAATATTTGGGTCATTTTGCTATGGGTTTTTAATGTGAACACACTGAGCGACCTTATTGAAGTTAATTCCATATTGATATGTTGAAGTGTCTGAAGCTTCTTTGATCAGATAAAGCAGCATCGCAATTTAATTTTAAAACATCAGCTGTAGCACATACATGTACGTTTGTATGTCACAAATGTATACTTTTGACTGTATAAACCTCCTGTATATCAAGCTAATAGGAACGCTACTGTGAGTTATAAATTGACTGTGATACTTTTCCTGGGCTATAAGGAGGGTGTAAAAAGGGAACCCTGTCTGCCCCATCACGTTGAGTCCCATTTAAAATGTTTTTAATTTTTGAAAGTTGCAAAAGTTGTGCATGTTTGCTAGATGCCCAACATTTTACCACTTGCTCTCTGTGACTAGAGGACATGAACAATTATAGGTCAGTTGTTTTCCCTCGGGTGGTCAGGCTTTCCTCCATTATCAGAATCTGATACATACCTTACTTAATAACCTTGACCCATAATTGATGTCAAATGAAATAGTCTATGGTCTACCATAAGATTATAAAAGTATCATTAGATATTGATTATGTCGTTATTATATAAAAACTTTAATTAGTTAAATATTTATGTCAGGTTACAATAGAGGAGGGGAAGTCAAAGTACTCAGAGAAAAAACACTGACCTACGGGTTATATGCTTGGCAACCTAATACTCATATAGAAATGCTGGATTATAAGGGGTAAACTGTATAATGCCTTTATTTGTAATCCTCAATAGGACGAGTCATGTAGGAAGTAATCTGGTAATTACCAACAAACTAATGGAATGTTTGTGAAGCAATGTGAGGTGAAGGTTAGTGTGTATTACAATCTGTTTACCTGTGTATTCACCTGAGGTCAACAGAGGTCACTACCACTACTGTACATGATATACCTGGATTATCTGTTTGATGACCCTTGTCAGGCCTGTGGTCACTGCTTGGTCAGCCTCTGGCCATTAGACTTATCTCTGATTTATGTGTCCAGTTTATAGAATCAGTGTCCAACATGTAATTTGTAGTTGTAGAGGACAGTGTGTAATTGGTAGGATATACATGTGGTACCATAAAAACCTTGTCCGTGAATGTCCCTATAACAGATCTGCCACTCATAGACAGTTAATGGGCTGTACTCACTGGCTCCCTGTACCTACTTGTATGTTAGATATATATTACTTAATTAGGCCTTATACAGACCCAATTTATATACATGCATCTCTCATACATGTCTGATATGTTTCTGGATAAGCCAATATACTATTTTATAAGCCAATCAAAATGCAACTAGCTATCTTTCACAGCTTCTAAATTCCTCAATTTCTAGTTGAATTTTGGGGAGATTAACTTCAGTGGATTTAAAAGCTTAATTGAAAAACCTTTCTGTATGTATAAGTTATCAACATTATAAATTTGCGTAGATTGAGAAGAGTTAGTGACATAACGTGAGCAGAAAGTTGGTTTAGAGTAATATTTGGCTCATTTATCAATTCAGTCTAATTTCTTGATTAAAATGTTTAGTGTTGACAACTGATACAGTGTATGTTGTATAATAACAATGATAAGATGGAACAGTTGACAATGTCGTGTTTTCTTCTCGGACACAAGGGATCCTTCAGGACAAGAACGAGGTCTATGTAAGAAGTTACTCTCTCATACCTAGCTTCACCAACAATGCTCTCATTTTAGTACCACTGAAGCTACATGTTTATGATGTAAAAATAACATTTGATTATCTATCTCTGTAATTGGGAAGGGGATTAAGAACATACACTACAGTGTAATAAATAATTTCATTCCAGCAATTTTACTGTTTGAATGGAATGTTTTACAGTGCTAGCCTTCTATTAATATGTATGACCTAATACCCGACCTCGGATATTTTTGATCCAAGTTGTAATATATACAAGGATTATACAAAGAGTTTAAATAGCTAACAACCTTGTTTAAATCACACAGAACCAAAGTCACTGACATTATGTCACCTCAAACATTCTATAAATAAAGCAGTCGATCAACCTACAGTTCATTTTATATAAAGCTCAAAGTATACGCTGCCATAGATAGAGCTATAACACTTATATAAGCTATATAACATGATTTGTGCAGTAAAACCTTGTTATACTGTCACCCTTGTACAGTAAAACCTTGTTATACTGTCACCTTGTACAGTAAAACCTTGTTATACTGTCACCATTGTACAGTAAAACCTTGTTATACTGTCACCATTGTACAGTAAAACCTTGTTATACTGTCACCTGTATAAAACCTGTTTACGACCATCATAAACCTTGTTATATGTCACCTTGTACAGTAAAACCTTGTTATACTGTCACCTTGTACTGCCTGTACAGTAAAACCTTGTTATACTGTCACTATTGTACAGTAAAACCTTGTTATACTGTCACCTTTGTACAGTAAAACCTTGTTATACTGTCACCATTGTACAGTAAAACCTTGTTATACTGTCACCTAAACTGTTTACTGTTAAAACCTTGTTATACTGTCACCATTGTACAGTAAAACCTTGTTATACTGTCACCATTGTACAGTAAAACCTTGTTATACTGTCACCATTGTACAGTAAAACCTTGTTATATACTGTCACCATTGTACAGTAAAACCTTGTTATACTGTCACCATTGTACAGTAAAACCTTGTTATACTGTCACCTTGTACAGTAAAACCTTGTTATACTGTCACCATTGTACAGTAAAACCTTGTTATACTGTCACCATTGTACAGTAAAACCTTGTTATACTGTCCCCATTGTACAGTAAAACCTTGTTATACTTGTCCCATTGTACAGTAAAACCTTGTTATACTGTCACCATTGTACAGTAAAACCTTGTTATACTGTCACCTTGTACAGTAAAACCTTGTTATACTGTCACCATTGTACAGTAAAACCTTGTTATACTGTCACTTGTACAGTAAAACCTTGTTATACTGTACCCATTGTACAGTAAAACCTTGTTATACTGTCACCATTGTACAGTAAAACCTTGTTATACTGTCACCCTTGTACAGTAAAACCTTGTTATACTGTCACCATTGTACAGTAAACCTTGTTATACTGTCACCATTGTACAGTAAAACCTTGTTATACTGTCACCATTGTACAGTAAAACCTTGTTATACTGTCACCATTGTACAGTAAAACCTTGTTATACTGTCACCATTGTACAGTAAAACCTTGTTATACTGTCACCATTGTACAGTAAAACCTTGTTATACTGTCACCATTGTACAGTAAAACCTTGTTATATACTGTCACCATTGTACAGTAAAACCTTGTTATACTGTCATCATTGTACAGTAAAACCTTGTTATACTGTCACCATTGTACAGTAAAACCTTGTTATACTGTCACCCTTGTACAGTAAAACCTTGTTATACTGTCACCATTGTACAGTAAAACCTTGTTATACTGTCACCATTGTACAGTAAAACCTTGTTATACTGTCACCATTGTACAGTAAAACCTTGTTATACTGTCACCATTGTACAGTAAAACCTTGTTATACTGTCACCCTTGTACAGTAAAACCTTGTTATACTGTCACCCTTGTACAGTAAAACCTTGTTATACTGTCACCATTGTACAGTAAAACCTTGTTATACTGTCACCATTGTACAGTAAAACCTTGTTATACTGTCACCATTGTACAGTAAAACCTTGTTATACTGTCACCCTTGTACAGTAAAACCTTGTTATACTGTCACCATTGTACAGTAAAACCTTGTTATACTGTCACCATTGTACAGTAAAACCTTGTTATACTGTCACCATTGTACAGTAAAACCTTGTTATACTGTCACCATTGTACAGTAAAACCTTGTTATACTGTCACCATTGTACAGTAAAACCTTGTTATACTGTCACCATTGTACAGTAAAACCTTGTTATACTGTCACCATTGTACAGTAAAACCTTGTTATACTGTCACCATTGTACAGTAAAACCTTGTTATACTGTCACCATTGTACAGTAAAACCTTGTTATACTGTCACCATTGTACAGTAAAACCTTGTTATACTGTCACCATTGTACAGTAAAACCTTGTTATACTGTCACCATTGTACAGTAAAACCTTGTTATACTGTCACCATTGTACAGTAAAACCTTGTTATACTGTCACCATTGTACAGTAAAACCTTGTTATACTGTCACCATTGTACAGTAAAACCTTGTTATACTGTCACCATTGTACAGTAAAACCTTGTTATACTGTCACCATTGTACAGTAAAACCTTGTTATACTGTCACCATTGTACAGTAAAACCTTGTTATACTGTCACTATTGTACAGTAAAACCTTGTTATACTGTCACCATTGTACAGTAAAACCTTGTTATACTGTCACCATTGTACAGTAAAACCTTGTTATACTGTCACCATTGTACAGTAAAACCTTGTTATACCTGTCACCATTGTACAGTAAAACCTTGTTATACTGTCACCATTGTACAGTAAAACCTTGTTATACTGTCACCTTGTACAGTAAAACCTTGTTATACTGTCACCATTGTACAGTAAAACCTTGTTATAACTGTCACCATTGTACAGTAAAACCTTGTTATACTGTCACCATTGTACAGTAAAACCTTGTTATACTGTCACCATTGTACAGTAAAACCTTGTTATACTGTCACCATTGTACATTAAAACCTTGTTATACTGTCACCTTTGTACAGTAAAACCTTGTTATACTGTCACCATTGTACAGTAAAACCTTGTTATACTGTCACCATTGTACAGTAAAACCTTGTTATACTGTCACCATTGTACAGTAAAACCTTGTTATACTGTCACCATTGTACAGTAAAACCTTGTTATACTGTCACCCTTGTACAGTAAAACCTTGTTATACTGTCACCATTGTACAGTAAAACCTTGTTATACTGTCACCATTGTACAGTAAAACCTTGTTATACTGTCACCATTGTACAGTAAAACCTTGTTATACTGTCACCATTGTACAGTAAAACCTTGTTATACTGTCACCATTGTACAGTAAAACCTTGTTATACTGTCACCATTGTACAGTAAAACCTTGTTATACTGTCACCATTGTACAGTAAAACCTTGTTATACTGTCACCATTGTACAGTAAAACCTTGTTATACTGTCACATTGTACAGTAAAACCTTGTTATACTGTCACCATTGTACAGTAAAACCTTGTTATACTGTCACTTGTACAGTAAAACTTGTTATACTGTCACCATTGTACAGTAAAACCTTGTTATACTGTCACCATTGTACAGTAAAACCTTGTTATAACTGTCACCATTGTACAGTAAAACCTTGTTATACTGTCACCATTGTACAGTAAAACCTTGTTATACTGTCACCCTTGTACAGTAAAACCTTGTTATACTGTCACCATTGTACAGTAAAACCTTGTTATACTGTCACCATTGTACAGTAAAACCTTGTTATACTGTCACCATTGTACAGTAAAACCTTGTTATACTGTCACCATTGTACAGTAAAACCTTGTTATATGTCACCTTGTACAGTAAACTGTCACCATTGTACAGTAAAACCTTGTTATACTGTCACCATTGTACAGTAAAACCTTGTTATACTGTCACCTTGTACAGTAAAACCTTGTTATACTGTCACCTTGTACAGTAAAACTTGTTATACTGTCACCATTGTACAGTAAAACCTTGTTATACTGTCACCATTGTACAGTAAAACCTTGTTATACTGTCACCATTGTACAGTAAAACCTTGTTATACTGTCACCATTGTACAGTAAAACCTTGTTATACTGTCACCATTGTACAGTAAAACCTTGTTATACTGTCACCATTGTACAGTAAAACCTTGTTATACTGTCACCATTGTACAGTAAAACCTTGTTATACTGTCACTGTACAGTAAAACCTTGTTATACTGTCACCTTGTACAGTAAAACCTTGTTAAACTGTCACCATTGTACAGTAAAACCTTGTTATACTGTCACCATTGTACAGTAAAACCTTGTTATACTGTCACATTGTACAGTAAAACCTTGTTATACTGTCACATTGTACAGTAAAACCTTGTTATACTGTCACCATTGTACAGTAAAACCTTGTTATACTGTCACCATTGTACAGTAAAACCTTGTTATACTGTCACCTTGTACAGTAAAACCTTGTTATACTGTCACCATTGTACAGTAAAAACTTGTTATACTGTCACCCATTGTACAGTAAAACCTTGTTATACTGTCACCCTTGTACAGTAAAACCTTGTTATACTGTCACCATTGTACAGTAAAACCTTGTTATACTGTCACCATTGTACAGTAAAACCTTGTTATACTGTCACCCTTGTACAGTAAAACCTTGTTATACTGTCACCATTTGTACAGTAAAACCTTGTTATACTGTCACCATTGTACAGTAAAACCTTGTTATACTGTCACCATTGTACAGTAAAACCTTGTTATACTGTCACCATTGTACAGTAAAACCTTGTTAAACTGTCACCCTTGTACAGTAAAACCTTGTTATACTGTCACCCTTGTACAGTAAAACCTTGTTATACTGTCACCATTGTACAGTAAAACCTTGTTATACTGTCACCATTGTACAGTAAAACCTTGTTATACTGTCCCATTGTACAGTAAAACCTTGTTATACTGTCACCATTGTACAGTAAAACCTTGTTATACTGTCACCATTGTACAGTAAAACCTTGTTATACTGTCCCATTCATGATCATTGTGCAGTAAAACCTTGTTGTACTGCAACCATTGTACAGTAAAACCTTGTTATACTGTCACCCACCCTTGTACAGTAAAACCTTGTTATACTGACACCATTGTACAGTAAAACCTTGTTATACTGTCACCATTGTACAGTAAAACCTTGTTATACTGTCGCCATTCATGATCATTGTGCAGTAAAACCTTGTTGTACTGCAACCATTGTACAGTAAAACCTTGTTATACTGTCACCATTGTACAGTAAAACCTTGTTATACTGTCGCCATTCATGATCATTGTGCAGTAATAAAACCTTGTTATACTGTCACCATTGTACAGTAAAACCTTGTTATACTGTCACCATTGTACAGTAAAACCTTGTTATACTGTCACCATTGTACAGTAAAACCTTGTTATACTGTCACCATTGTACAGTAAAACCTTGTTATACTGTCACCATTGTACAGTAAAACCTTGTTATACTGACACCATTGTACAGTAAAACCTTGTTATACTGTCACCATTGTACAGTAAAACCTTGTTATACTGTCACCATTGTACAGTAAAACCTTGTTATACTGTCACCATTGTACAGTAAAACCTTGTTATACTGTCACCATTGTACAGTAAAACCTTGTTATACTGTCACCATTGTACAGTAAAACCTTGTTATACTGTCACCATTGTACAGTAAAACCTTGTTATACTGTCACCATTGTACAGTAAAAACCTTGTTATACTGTCACCATTGTACAGTAAAACCTTGTTATACTGTCACCATTGTGCAGTAAAACCTTGTTATACTGTCACCATTGTACAGTAAAAAAACCTTGTTATACTGTCACCATTGTACAGTAAAACCTTGTTATACTGTCACCATTGTACAGTAAAACCTTGTTATACTGTCACCATTGTACAGTAAAACCTTGTTATACTGTCACCATTGTACAGTAAAACCTTGTTATACTGTCACCATTGTACAGTAAAACCTTGTTATACTGTCACCATTGTACAGTAAAACCTTGTTATACTGTCACCATTGTACAGTAAAACCTTGTTATACTGTCACCATTGTACAGTAAAACCTTGTTATACTGTCACCATTGTACAGTAAAACCTTGTTATACTGTCACCATTGTACAGTAAAACCTTGTTATACTGTCACTATTGTACAGTAAAACCTTGTTATACTGTCACCATTGTACAGTAAAACCTTGTTATACTGTCACCATTGTACAGTAAAACCTTGTTATACTGTCACCATTGTACAGTAAAACCTTGTTATACTGTCACCATTGTACAGTAAAACCTTGTTATACTGACACCATTGTACAGTAAAACCTTGTTATACAGACACCATTGTACAGTAAAACCTTGTTAAACTGTCACCATTGTATAGTAAAACCTTGTTATGCTTTCACTATTGTACACTAAAACCTTGACTATTTCACACTATATGTATTTACATGTACAGTAGATGGATTAGAAGCAAGGTGAAAAGGTAACAATCACAAGAATCCATCATGCAACTAAATACGAATACTGAAATACTAGTTGAAATTTTATGTAATGATTTATGAAACTTTTTGTGTATGCTGGGTCTGGACTGAAAGTAGAGACCATGTGACAGTTGAATAATAGGTGCGGTGATATTAGAAGGCGACAGACATTTACGGATGGAGACAAAGTACGTGTCAGCCCCGTTCCTTTACGGTAAATTGTCTCATTAAAACCGCAGACCTATACAGTAGAATTTCACCAGCCAGCCTACCATAATTATCACACTATCTAATTCTGTAATTAGAAACTGTCTAAACCTCAATCACAGGTCTGTTATTTTCATTCTCTCTCACCCCTGTTCTGTCACCCGAGAGAGATATTTTCTCCTACCTTGAACCAATCCTGTATGAATGTTATAGAATAATGTGAGGTCATCAATATTCACAGTCTATGCTGTCACAGGAGTTGCACTTGTGGACCCTGGAAAAAGACAGACATGCAAAATTTTTTCTATATGTACAATGACACAGAGACCTGATTTTGAGCCTGTAGTATAGATAAAAAACAGAAATCCAAATTTGTTCAAGCTCGATTCAACTAGGACATTGGGCGGCTGAAATCTATAAGGACTGAATTTCCAGTAACCATTCTTATGTAGCACAGAAATATGATATTGGGCCTTCTAATAAACTGGGATGAAAGTCTTACTAAGTTTGTTGCAACAAATGACCTTGAAAATTATCCAAGGTCATAGGGGTCAAAGGTACAACTTCTTTTGATATCTTTGGTTTGAATAATATTAGCTGTATTAAGTTGTATGACTATAATTACTTGATCATTGATGAGCAATATAGCCCCAGTAGGCCTTTTGGCTTATGAACAATACTGTTGGTGTATTCAAATTTTGATTTGGTTAGTGCAATGAGGAATTCATGCACAATCATCATAATGGCTATATAAATGATAAAAAGAAAAAAAATTGATTCAATCATATTTTAGCGCAGAGGAAAATTTTGTTGACTTTATGTGTACTGTTCATTTGAATATGTTTTGTAAATATGATATGAGCGTACTTCCACACCAGATTTCTGTATAAATACTTGTGTACACCACAGGGTGACATGAGGACACCAGCCTCTCTTCACCTGATAATGTTTACCTTGAGGTGATTATTTCTCACCTTGAGTGATACCTGGAGTGGCTGTTTTTTACAGTAGATGTTTATTACCTAGAGTTACTTCTGTATAATCTTTTTCTCATGAGACAAGTGTATAGGTACCGTATTCGACCCAATAAGCGCCCATGTCCCTATAAGCAACCCTTCCCCCTATTTGAGGCCTCAATTTCAATTTCCCATGCATAATTAAGGACCAAAATTACATAAAACTGTATAGATTTGCAATAATTTTGACTTATTAGCACCTTTTCATTTTTGTCAATTTCTTAAGCGCCCTGGGCGCTTATCGGGTCGAATGCGGTACTAACAGTTAAGGCTCATAAAACAGTTTGTTTTATGTCCTCTGGTCTACTGTCTCAGTAACGTTAAAATGTAAGTATCATGTGGGGAATAACTTCATGGGTTCTGCAGTAAGATAAATATAAAATGTGTAAAAATTTTCACTGTTTACTCGTGGGTTACTTGTTAAATACAAAATTTCCTGTCCATATGCTCTGAAATGTATGTGCAATATAGACAATTACAAACTAGATCCACTTCGTGACAATAGTAAGATTCCTTTGACCCATATCTATTCAGCGCTGCCAATTAACGCCCAGAAACGTCTCAAGAAGCTAATTATATGTAAGTGCAACAAAGATAACTAGGACATTTCCAATTTTTTTCGTTGAGGTTCTGGCTTCTGTGGCTAATTTTCCTTTACAGAAACTAATTACAGGTAAAGTATTAACGGATTACAGATTTACCTGTGATTACAAACTGACCAGGCTCTGAAATTTTGATAAAGATACACACTGGATTGAAAAGCTCCATTAATCAAAGTGGTAATGATAAAATAAAGGTTTCTGACAAGCTGTATGTGAGGGTCAGTATTTTACCTGTAAAAGTAACTTAATTACAGGTATGTAATGTTGTACAGAGACAAAAAAGGTGAAAGAAATGGTTGTATTATCAAGAAATAACAGAAATACTTGATACACCTGTAGTGACTTATATGTATCTGACATTCTTGATTAATTACAGGTGGACAAACAATTAGCTAACTTTAAGCTGACTTTCTGATTAATGTGACATTCACAAACACCAGTATCTCTGTATGTGTACTTATATACAGATTAGGGCATACCTTGAGAGATATACAGTATAGTAGTAAATATATTTACCCAGCTAGTACATGATATACCCACGTCTATTTAGCCCTCCCTTAAATGTTCCTCACTGCCCACCTACGTCTGACAATAAGCCCTCCCTTAAATGTTCCTCACTGCCCACCAATGTCTGACAATAAGCCCTCCCTTAATTGTTCCTCACTGCCCACCAATGTCTGATAATAAGCCCTCCCTTAAATGTTCCTCACTGCCCATGTCTGACAATAAGCCCTCCCTTAAATGTTCCTTTCTACCCATGTCTGACAATAAGCCCTCCCTTTAATGTTCCACACTGCCCACCCATGTCTGACAATAAGCCCTCCCTTAAATGTTCCTCACTGCCCATGTCTGACAATAAGCCCTCCCTTAAATGTTCCTCTCTACCCATGTCTGACAATAAGCCCTCCCTTTAATGTTCCTCACTGCCCACCTATGTCTGACAATAAGCCCTCCCTTACATGTTCCTCACTGCCCACCCAGGTGTGAAAATAAGCCCTCCCTTAAATGTTCCTCACTGCCCATGTCTGACAATAAGCCCTCCCTTAAATGTTCCTCTCTACCCATGTCTGACAATAAGCCCTCCCTTAAATGTTCCTCACTGCCCACCCATGTCTGACATAGTCCTCCAGTCTGACAATAAGCCCTCCCTTAATGTTCCTCACTGCCCACCAGTCTGACAATAAGCCCTCCCTTAAATGTTCCTCACTGCCCACGTCTGACAATAAGCCCTCCCTTAAATGTTCCTCACTGCCCATGTCTGACAATAAGCCCTCCCTTAAATGTTCCTCACTACCCATGTCTGACAATAAGCCCTCCCTTAAATGTTCCTCACTACCCATGTCTGACAATAAGCCCTCCCTTAAATGTTCCTCTCTGCCCACCCATGTCTGACAATAAGCCCTCCCTTAAATGTTCCTCTCTACCCATGTCTGACAATAAGCCCTCCCTTAAATGTTCCTCTCTACCATGTCTGACAATAAGCCCTCCCTTAAATGTTCCTCACTGCCCACCCATGTCTGACAATAAGCCCTCCCTTAAATGTTCCTTACTGCCCACCTATGTCTGACAATAAGCCCTCCCTTAAATGTTCCTCACTGCCCACCCATGTATGGCAATAAGCTCTCCCTTAAATGTTCCTCACTGCCCACCCATGTCTGACAATAAGCCCTCCCTTAAATGTTCCTCACTACCCATGTCTGACAATAAGCCCTCCCTTAAGTGTTCCTCACTACCTCCCTTGTTCCTAATATTTATGTAGAATGGCTGTCACTGCAAGTGGTTGTCTTTTGTTTTGCAATATGTAACCTATAGATCCCTTTTGAAAGTGTAATGTTTTATCATATATACTTAAGTATTACATTACCAAGTGGGCAATAGGCCTTTAGATGTATGCTTCGGTTCGACAGCACTATAATGTTAGTTTTAGATTAATACTTTGATTTACAAACAGACAAGACTTCCCTTGATTGCAAAAGCTTAATAGTTATAGAATGTCAGAAAATATAAAACCAAGCTGTATCCAGTAGTTTTTCAAGGAACTTTAAAAAGCTGATATTTAAAATTTCAGGTGAGGATAAGGACAGACCATAAATAAAGGAAACTGTAGCCTGCTATATTTAACAGTAGACTTTGGTTATAGGGACACCTCGCTAATGACAGGTCTCCCCTGAAGCAGTCACCAGAATAGTGGAGAGTGACACACTTAGAGGTGCATCCCTCTGATGCCTGCTGACACTTGACATTAGCTTTGAATGTAACAACATACAGGTTCGCTTTTTATACTGTCAACTTTAACCTGCCCTTCTTAGACCTGACAAACCCTCCTGACCTAGATATTGTTCCTGTGTAGTGGAAAGGATACAGGTAAATGTAGTGATGGTGTAGATGTCAGTAGGGCAGCTGACAGATGCAGCAGCGCTAGGTTACCTGTAGTTTTTACCTGTATAAACCATTGAACCATTGAATCAGCTGTCTGTTGTGTGTAGTATCAGTGTAGAAGAAGGAACTATCTATGGATGATGTGTACATTAATATCTATATATAATTCACAAAAGCATTAAACTTATCTTCTAGCCATTGACCATGCTATTTCCATGCCCCCACAATGTCCTTCCATCCTGTCCTAAAACATTTTTACTCTCTTGACTATCTTCATTTATATGGTTTTCACCATTAAACATACAGGTGCTGCAGTGAGGGTAGATAACTGGTAAGATATACCAACAATCTACCACTATACTGGCTTATTTGGAGATCCAAGGTTCAAACCTTGGTCTGGCTTTACACTTTTCCGCTCCAACTGCATTTCAACTTCTGTGTTGCATGCATTCAAACCTCATTTATAGCAGCTGTTATGTACGACTGCAGGTTGATGGGTTTTCTGTTAGGAACTCCAGCTTCTCTCAGTCTCCAAACCTGTCAGATCATTAAATGATACTAGCTGTTAATAAGACATAAAACAAAAATACACCTAAATATGCCGACTGATTCTGTACATGGATCACCGGGTTCTGACGAGCACCTTCTCCCAACACGATCAATAAACCACCCCTGTACAATGATGTGTTTTACCCTGCTGGCTAGATGAGAGTCTGTGTTTAATTTTCTCACCTTAAAACTGATGTTATCATCTCCATGTAATAAAATAGGAGAAATGTTCAAGCATGAGCAGGTCCACAATCATATATGCAGCACAGAGAACTATTATACATGTACAGCTAAAATATACAAGACCTTGGTTTATATTATATAGCTGCACTGGGATTATTAAACTTGTTCTACTTAAAATAATTTATCAGAGTAATATTGATAATCTCTCTTTTTTAAAAACAAACTTTTCTCTCTCTTTATTACTCTGAAATATCAAAACTATATCTTTAAGAAATGGAAAGTTGAAAAGGATTAGGTAAGAAATAGTTCCTGTTTAAAGCATTTAACAAACAAAAGTTTTCACTTATAGGATGCTTTAAATACAGAACCTAAGACTAATTTTAAAACCAATCATCTTTGATATATCTCTTGATGGCTTTAATTAATATGATACTACGCAAATCAACAAGAATTGAGTTCAGGGGTATTTCATGTCTGTGTCATTTGTGATGGGGGGGGAGGATGTTTCTGTGGTTTTACAGGCTAACATGTCCTGACATACAAACCTTCCATCTAAAGGGTTGTGAGTTTGATTCCCATGTGGAGCAGGTACATGTACATGTATACTGGCCGTAGGTTGGTGGTTTTTCTCCATTTACTCTGACTTTCTTCCATCTCCTATTCTAGATGATCCTGGCTGTCCATGGGATGTTAAACCAGACAAACCATACTGTAGAAGAGTAAAGTAGAATACAAAGATGGAAATAAGGCTGAGATAGAACTTATTTTTGTATGTTAGATATAAGTTGTTTCTATAGGGTTGCGAGCTTATTTTTGTATGTTAGATATAAGTTGTTTCTAGGGTTGCGAGCTTATTTTTGTATGTTAGATATAATTTGTTTCTAGGGTTGCGAGCTTATTTTTGTATGTTAGATATAAGTTGTTTCTAGGGTTGCGAGCTTATTTTTGTATGTTAGATATAATTTGTTTCTAGGGTTGCGAGCTTATTTTTGTATGTTAGATATAATTTGTTTCTAGGCTTGCGAGCTTATTTTTGTATGTTAGATATAAGATGTTTCTAGGGTTGCGAGCTTATTTTTGTATGTTAGATATAAGTTGTTTCTAGGGTTGCGAGCTTATTTTTGTATGTTAGATATAAGATGTTTCTAGGGTTGCGAGGGAGTCAGTGTAATTATAAGTACGTACTGATCACAATAAGTAGTACCATTATAGCACCAGTCGCCAAGGGTGTAGAACTACTGTAACAAGTCGTCACGACCTACGAATATCCCGTTTGATGTGCGTAATTATCGAGTTTGGGGGCCTTTTAATGTCATTGGCCTCTTCCTGTCTCCTACTTCAGACCTTCTAGCTAACAGTACATACTTCTTTAAGTGGAAGTTCTACTGTATTTGGCAGTCAGGATGGGATAAAAATGAATACTGTTTGTTGTTTGTCGCTAGTATGATTATAGGAGGAGTAGGATCAACTCATGTGGGGCAGTATTGTTGTCAGGTTTACATACTGACTGTACTGTAGGTTGATGGTTTTTTCACCAGGAGATTGGCTTTCTTCCTCCTCCTCCTCCTCCTCCTCCTCCTCCTAAACTGTCATTTTGATTGGCTTTCTTCCTCCTCCTCCTCCTCCTCCTCCTCCTCCTAAACTGTCATTTTGATCCTTTAATTGCCCTTGTTGTAATATGATGTAAAACAAAAATCTGAACCCAGATGGTTATTCTGACTATAATCAATCATCAATTACAGACTCTGAATATCACACAAGTAGACTCATGTGTTCTAGATATATATATATCATTTGTATTCTGGCCTGCCAAATTCACGAAATTTTTTTTTTTTAAATTACTTTGAAGTAATCTTCAAATGCTACAGCTAAAATATGTTCAAGCAATTATCTTCATTGAATCTGTAGTTCTACACCCAAAGTCTGTATGTGGAATCTTCTGTATTTATAACCTATAATTATACAGTGTAAAAAGCATTTCACGTTATACGCTACATATGAACTTGAATCATTACATTACACAATACCTCACAGGCACTTCAAAGATATGTTCTATATAAACGTATATCAATATTAGCCTTTTGGGACCAAATCGTAGATGAATGAACAGAATTTTTCCGGCTATATACACAATAACACAACTGGCTACATATATCAGTTACTCTATCTGGCTGTTATACCATTCAACTCAAAACAGAAATATTTTTGTTTTTGTTCTGAAGTAAGATGATCTTTTAAGATTGTTGCGGTTATAGACGTCAGTATTGTCGTAACAATTGTCCAGTACTTAACTATAACGTATAACAGTGTGTGTTATCATTCTGAGGAATTATGACAATCGACACGCGGTAAATTACGATATTGATCCGGACATGTCTGTTGACATAACTATTGACCCTGGTAATAACGGTCACCAATACACGCAATCGTCGGCCATATTTAGCTTCCCTATAAAACAGGACTTAACTACCACACAAACATCTGCTCTCACAGGCTCTGTATTTATATGTCAATTAATTTTTTAACACAAGGAAATAGTAACAAACAATACATCTATGGCAACTTATAGTACCCGATAGAAGGTCTACATATTCTTTATGTTCATAGTTCGGGTTTTTTTATCCATTTCTCTTTGAAAGGCCGTAGTGTTAAGTTGCAAAGTATGGGTTCCATAAGGTCCTCAGAGTATAGAGATGCTTAATATAAAAATTGATGTAACAATGATGGAAGAGGGAGGGAGAGGAGATAGGGACAGCTAAGAGAGAGAAAGGGTCAGTTGAAGAGGCTTAAGGGAGAGACAGACAAATAAAGACAGTCCAGGAAAATAGAAGGCAAAGGGAGAAGAATATTACAGAAGGGATAGAGAGGGAAGTGAATAAAGCAGAAAGAGAAAAGTGGCAATAATACTAGGAGGTCATTTTCAGATCATACAAGTGAGCATCAGTGAAAAACATTGGAGAATTCCAAAAGGAAGAGAGAATAGGGAAGAGAAAGCATTTAAGGAGGTTGTTTCCAGACAATAAGAGTAGCAGGGAAGAAAAAGAGACATGGGAATGGAGAGATTAGAAAGACACTTGGAGTGGAAGCAGGCAAGACATGAATGTATAGAGACAATACAAATGGAGATCTATAGAGACTGGCCAAGGGAAAGAGAGAAATAAGAGAGTGTCAGCACTCATCATAATGGTCTATCATTGTTTGCATTGTTTACCCAAGCTGTTCCCTTCGTCTTTGACTTTCTCTTTTCTCTATATTAATGTATATAGGAGGTGATATTTGTAGACTCAAGGTTTCTCATAAAACATAGATGTGTCACATTAAATAGAAATCTTACATATGATAAACCTGCTGGGGTAAAGAAGAAATGACAGCTAGTATAGTAATGATCTCGTTGTTGTGTAAATCTAAAGGCATTGAAGCAGTATAATGGTGTGTCGATGCAGCGCTGTACAGACCCGCAGACTGTGACAGGTAATACCTGTGGCTTTGTTACCTACTATTAATGTCACAGCCCTGCCAGACATCTCATTACTTATGGCAAATTAAAAATCCATATATGGTTATTTGTGTATGACATGCTATTGATTGGTTAGACTGTCCTTAAGATCATTCAGTAT
This sequence comes from Argopecten irradians, assembly GCF_041381155.1. Lineage (NCBI taxonomy): Eukaryota > Metazoa > Mollusca > Bivalvia > Pectinida > Pectinidae > Argopecten > Argopecten irradians. The sequence continues at coordinate 17,461,939 of NC_091134.1, read as the reverse complement.
CTCTTTTATAGCTCAAGAGTTAATGGCCTTGAATAACGTCTGAACATACGACCAATCTGTGTATTTTATAAACATATATCAGCTGGTTATCCTACAAATAAAAACATTTATTTTACTTAATTTGTACTCGATTTTAGTGGTATTTACATTTATAAAAATGCTATTAATGTGGTCCTTAAAACTCTTATTAGATTGGTTCAATGTTTCTTTTCATTTAATAAATTATAGATATACCTAGAAAGGTCAAGGTCAGGTGGTTAAATAAGGGTCAAGGTCAATTCATGATTTTAGAAGTAAATTATACTACAAAGATAGTATAGGGTCATGCACTCCTAGCCAAATCTTGTTTGCTCTTGAGCTTGGTGGCACTGAATGTTCGAGGTCAAGGTCTAATATGTATATGTTTGCTAGCAAGTAATTTCTTTTTTTTTTATGTCATTGAATTCAAATATCAGAGGCACAGCAAACATGATAATAATTTAGAAATAACATATAACAAATTAACAGAATTACAAAGTTATTCACAGGTCAAGGTCATTATTTCTTGAACTATGATTGAGTTTTACTGACAAATCAGAGATGACCCTGTCTTCTAAGGACAAATTTGGAGCCGAGAACAAGCTGTCGGGATTAGTATGTCCCTGAAGTGTTAACCAATCATGGGTTAACAAGTGTATGTCAGACAATCCTGAACTCACATATATATACTGCTTATCTCACACACTTGAGGTGCTTATAACTAGAAAACATTTTAGTAGAAATCAAAGCTTGACTGAGTTTGATTAGGACACTAATTACAGGTAAAACGTTCCAGGTACTCCGCGATCACACCTGATCGCCAGGTGAAGATTGATTGTCTGAACACTTTGATGGAGGCTCAATCGGAGCCGAGTTCCCACGCTATTTTAGGTTGAAGGCTTTGCTCCTATTACTCAAACTGAGAAGGTGATTGTATGTATTGTGCTGTAGTGTCGAGAGAGTCCTTACTATGAACACCTTATTTTTAACAACCATATTATCTCTTTAAATTGTGAAACCGCTATGAATTTGCTACAAAATAAACGCTGCAGATCGAACCTCCCTGTTTTGAAACAACTTTATTTTTCAGTCCAATAAGCATTCTGTTTTATAACCTTCATTCAGGGACCTCTTTTGACCGACATTATATAGTGGAGGGCTAATTACCAGACATAGGGTTGTTGATAGATAAATAAGGTACTATTCTGTATACCTCACCTCTATTGACCTACATTATACAGGGAGGGCTTATTACCAGACATGGAAACAATTTTGGTTAACATAAGTACCATATTTGACCCAATAAGCTTCCAGGACATTTAAAAAATTGAAAAAAAGAAAAGATGAAAGACAAAACTATTGCAAACCTATACATTTTTGATAGTTTTGGTTCTATCCTCGACCAATTGAAATCAGGCCTCAAAAGCGGAAGGGGCGCTTATAGGGACATTGTGCGCTGATTAGGTTGAATACAGTACATCAACTCCGTCTATATGGTTTGGTTTGTTTAGTTTTACGTCCTATTAACAGCCAGGGTCATGTAAGGACGTGCCAGGTTTGTTGGTGGAGGAAAGCCGGAGTACCCGGAGAAAAACCACCGGCCAGCGGTCAGTACCTGGCAACTGCCCCACATGGGATTCAAACCCGCATCCCAGAGGTGAAGGGCTTGTGGTAATATGTCGGGACATCTTAACCACTCGGCCACCGCGGCCCCACCATCTATATGACTTCCAGGATATTTGTTAACATGTAAAATGGTACCTAACATTATCCAATAACATGGTGTCACTGTTAAATGAAAATAACCAATTTCTGAAACAAGAGCCACATTTGCCGTACCGGTTGGATTTAAACAGTGATGTGGTACGTACAGTATCAGAAACTTCTGATTTACATTATACACAACTGCTTGAAGCTTATTTACAAATACTATCATTAACGTTTGAAACTGGATGACTCAACAACACTTCAATTGGGGATATTTATTTTAAAGGTCAAACCGAGAGAAAAAAACCTTCAATAACACGTAGTACAAGCTTTGACAGTTTTTTAGGTCAGTTGTAGGAAACACTTTAGTAATATAATTACAGACAGTTTATACAGATAGCAAAATCAAATATAAAATGTTTTAAGAGAGAAATGGATTTATAAATATTATTATATCAATAAAAGTGAGTCTATCTATTAATATAAAATTATCCCTCTAAGATGAAGCGATTAATTTTATCAGAATGAAAAGCTTTTAGGTTATTTTATGTCACTGATGTTGAGCAGTGATTAGTGTGCTCAGTAAAAATGTGTAACAGCAATTTTGTTTATCTATTCGGTACTTTCATTTCCCCTTGATCTCTGTAGAAATGCTAAATCATTATGAAAACTGCTATATTTATGTTTCAGTAGCTTTATAACATCATGCTTCTCATTTGTAGAGAAGTAAATTATCGGAATCTCAGAAGAAGCTAATTAATTGGTATGACTAACAAGAAAAGAATCGCTTAGGGCATTCACAGTCTTATATTGAATTTTTAATTATATTGCATAAAAATGAAGTCTAATTAAGTGAATTGGATACTTTAAAATGATTTTAACTTAAGTTCGTGTGGTACAAAGAAATGAATGCTTGATGTCTTTTTTAAGTTTCCAAATTGAAGATTAAACATATATTTCCACATGAAGATCTTGGTGTATCTTTATAAAGTAAAGTTGGCACAAATATTCAATATTTTATTATCTTTCAATGCTAGAGAAAATATAAATAGGTTAATTGATATGAAAAATTAATGTAATTAATAAAAATATTTCAAAACCATTGGCACCATACTGTGCACTAAGGATTTATACTATGTATACCTTACTTTGGCATAGAGACTTAAGGCTGTATGCTACCTTTTGGTAACACAAAGACTTAAGGCTGTATGCTACCTTATGGTAACACAAAGACTTAAGGCTGTATGCTACCTTATGGTAACAAAAAGACTTAAGGCTGTATGCTACCTTATGGTAACAAAAAGACTTAAGGCTGTATGCTACCTTATGGTGACACAAAGACTTAAGGCTGTATGCTACCTTATGGTGACACAAAGACTTAAGGCTGTATGCTACCTTATGGTGACACAAAGACTTAAGGCTGTATGCTACCTTATGGTGACACAAAGACTTAAGGCTGTATGCTACCTTATGGTGACACAAAGACTTAAGGCTGTATGCTACCTTATGGTGACACAAAGACTTAAGGCTGTACGGTACAGAGACTTAAGGCTGTATGCTTCTCATGGGCTGTATGATTCCTTAATCATGCTACCTAATTCTGATGAGAGACTAAGATTTCTTGAAGATGTTTTTACTGTGATATAGAATGTTATATTAGAATGATTATTATGGCAATGATATATGTATTTTGATAATGAATATGTTCTTAGGGAAGGGGATCCTTGAATCAATGGTAACATATCGGGACTATATCGTCCTACTAAGAGTATTATCATTATACTTTGTAAAATCACATGATGTATGTAGCATTCGAAGCTCCATATGTTCACAGAAAACAGGCTCTGGACATTGTATACAAATTCATTTATCTGCTAAACCTATTCTCCTACAAACCAAGTATTCTCCAATTTCCTAACAATCCCTGCGATTATCTGGCTGAGTAACTTTACTTTGACAGTTAGCCGTGACCAAAACAGACAGCTCACCGGATAGCGATAACCAGTTGGTTGGTTTACTCTTCTTCAGATTTTATATATTTGCAAGCGAGTTTTAACTGAGACAGAAAAAAAATGTTCAGATTTAATGTGCACATATGGTTTGTTTTCTTCTCACTTTTATTTAACATGAACATTTATTTTACCAGAGGAGAAATAAGAATACATAGGGGTGTCTAGTATCTGTCTGAACTTTCAGCAGTATACCACTGTAAATTTTAAAAAGCTCTGTTAGCTTGGGTTAATAATTTAAAATTACCGTATTCAAGGAAATAAGCACCCCTCGCCATTCATCAGTGCCCCTTAATACACAGAAGCATGGAAATTAGCACGCCTCGCCCTTCATCAGTGCCCCTTAATACACAGAAGCATGGAAATTAGCACCCCTCGCCCTTCAACAGTGCCCCTATATACACAGAAGCATGGAAATTAGCACCCCTTGCCCTTCATCAGTGCCCCTATATACACAGAGGCATTGGAATCATATAAAGTAATTAAATTTACCAGTAACTTACTGAATCGTATTCTTATTATTTTTTGCCCCCCCCCCCCCATGGAGAGATTTATAGGTGTTCACTGGTTGTATGGATGCTGTTTTCATTTAATTCTGATAGGCCTTGAGTACACATTGTTACTAAAAGGGTCTCAACTTTCTCCCAATATTAAAATCCATGTGACCCATAGGGCTATTGCTAAGCACTGACTGTAGGTCGGTGGGTTTTCTCCTGGTTCTCCTTCGTCTCCATGACCAATTCCACAATTACAGCCAGTTAGGTAATTTGAGGCTATGACGTAAAACAAAAATAAAGCAAATGGAACCAACTCACTGATAAAGAATGGAGCGATAATTATTTCTACTTAAAAAGCATCAGTAAAGCTTCCGAATCTTTGATTTGACTGATTACATAAATAAACTTATTTATCTTCCCTCTCCTACAAACATAAATATCATTCCTGTGTTGGATACTTTAGCTGTTGGCCGTCTCTGAACTGAACATCATATGTCTTTCAAGCTTTTACTGCGACCGTCTGCCCTGTAAAAGTAAGAGTGCTCCAATGCCGCCTGGTCTGTAGAACTTCCAAAGTTTTTTGTGTGGAATTTCTCGGCCTTATCAACCTCTCACTGGAAATAGCACCGTACACCTCTACATTAATGCCTGGCTCTTTATTACTGAGATGGGAGTCAAGGAGAACATTGGAAGGATGTTTTGAAATTCTGGTGTCAGTTTTACACCTTGAAGATTTCAGAATTTTGTTTAAAACACCAGACTTGTACAGACAATTGGGGAATACAAACATAGGAATATTGAAGATTGTTTCGTAATCCATTCATTCACAGTACTACATTTCAGTTGGTTTTGTGTTTGAAACTTTTCGTACATTGATGATGCTACAGTTTCGTGTCTGATTCATGTTGAAAACATTTTGTATTTAAAATAATGCTGTAGCATTTAAAGTCTGCATGTTTAGTGTTCACACAACAGGATAATTTCATGAATGGAGGTACAATTTCGAAATTCCAATCTGCTTAATTCCCCAAAAGATCTCCATGAGCTACAACAGCTGTATCCATGGATATCAGGTATATTGTTTTACTGTGTTACCATGGATATCTGATGTTAAATTTTCTATGCAACCATGGATATCTGGTAAAATATTTGTTAATGTTACCATGGATATCTGGTAAAATATCTGATAGTGTTACCATGGATATCTGATATAAAGTTTTACTTTGTTACCATGTATATTTGTTGTAAAGTTTTAAGTTTTACTGTGTTACCATGGATATCTGGTGGAAAGTTTTACAGTGTTACCATGGATATCTGAAGAAAGTTTTACTGTGTTACCATGGATATCTGATGTAAACCATGGATATCTGATGTTAACCTTTACTGTGTTACCATGGATATCAGATGTAAATGTTTACTGTGTCTCCATGGATATCTGATGTAAAGTTTTACTGTGTTACCGTGGATATCTGATGTTAAGCTTTACTGTGTTACCATGGATATCTGATGTTAAGCTTTACTGTGTTACCATGGATATCAGATGTAAATGTTTACTGTGTTACCATGGATATCTGATGTAAAGTTTTACTGTGTTACCATGGATATCTGATGTAAAGTTTTACTGTGTTACCATGGATATCTGATGTAAAGTTTTACTGTGTTACCATGGATATCTGATGTAAAGTTTTACTGTGTTACCATGGATATCTGATGTTAAGTTTTACTGTGTTACCATGGATATCAGATGTAAAGGTTTACTGTGTTACCATGGATATCTGATGTTAAATTTTACTGTGTTACCATGGATATGTAGTGTAAAGTTTTACTGTGCTACCATGGATATCTGATTTTCATTTACATATAAACGAACTATTTCTGAGAGAAATACATTGATTGACATTTTATGTTACAGAACTATTGCCAGGAATAGAAGATTTCCTGTGCAAGGTGTTGGCTGGGGAGGGGCTGTCAGATCCAGCGGAGGAACAGCGCCTTTACTTTATAGAGCGCCTGGATATACTGAAGCTTCCTCCATCTCTACCTCCTCGTCACCCAGGTAAGTAATTACCTGTACAGGTAAAACACGTAAAGCCCCACCTGTACAGGTAAAACATGCGTATATATAGCCTTACCTATACAGGTAAATATTGTCTATATATTCCGAATTTGCATATTACAGAGTTATCTGCACTTGCGGGTAGGTATTGATTGTGACGTCATGTATTTGCGAGCGTAAATTCATACGTTTCGGAGAAAATGGCGTGAATTACGCTCACTAGATAATGACGTAACAATTGATACCTACCCGCAAGGGAGCTAACTCTGTAATATGCAAAGACGGAATAGCCCTACATGTACATATAAATTATGCCTATATATAGCCCCAACTGTAAATGTAAACATTTCTATATCTAGCCAGGTAAACACTCACCTGTACAGGTAAAACATGCCTATATATAGTTCTACCTGTACAGGTAAATTATGTCTATAGCCCCAACTGTACGGTAAACATGTCTATATATAGCCCTATCTGTACTGGTAAATCATATATATATATAGCCCCCATATGTACAGATAAATCATGTCTATATATAGCCCCAACTATACTGGTAAATCATATCTATATATAGCCCCAACTGTACTGGTAAATCATGTCTATATATAGCCCCAACTGTACTGGTAAATCATACCTATATATAGCCCCAACTGTACTGGTAAATCATATCTATATATAGCCCCAACTGTACTGGTAAATCATATCTATATATAGCCCCAACTGTACTGGTAAATCATATCTATATATAGCCCCAACTGTACAGGTAAATCATGTCTATATATAGCCCCAACTGTACTGGTAAATCATGTCTATATATAGCCCCATCTGTACCAGTAAACATGTCTATATATAGCCCCAACTGTACTGGTAAATCATGTCTATAAATAGCCCCATCTGTATCAGTAAACATGTCTATATATAGCCCAATCTGTACAGGTAAATCATGTCTATATATAGCCTGGTAAATACGTAACTGTACAGGTAAATCATGTCTATATATAGCCTGGTAAATACGTCTGTACAGGTAAATCCTGTCTATATATAGCCTCGTAAATACGTAACTGTACAGGTAAATCCTGCCTATATATAGCCAGGTAATCACCTTCCTGTACAGGTAAATCATGTTGATATAAAATGTGCGAGATAAACACTCATCTTCATGATAATTTGTCAATATATTCTTCAGTAAATTTAGACAGGGAAAGTCTTGCATAATAATATATGCATGTTGGTTCTTTACCTGTGCATCTTACTTAGCATATGACAAACAGATCAGTCAGAGGATTAATCCTAGAAATGTACCGAGTGAACCTAAGTGTGACAGGTAAACATGCTGTATATGATCTCAGCAGGTCGCCCATGTCAGGTCATAAGGAAGCAGAGCTTTGTTTGTCTACCTAAACACCCTTCACCTCTGGACAAGCAAGGGTCAAAAGTATAAACATTTAAAATTTTCAAAACATATGGCCGAATGTGTTTGACATCTTAATGACGTTATCTTGTTTAGCTATAAACTAAATGTAAAAGAGTGTTAATTGATCCACTAATGTTAATTGTTCTGTCCCATATAATGTAGATACAGGCTTAATGGGCCTCTTGAATGAAAAGGTTTATGGACAATCTGATTAAAAACAGATCCTTATAACCACACTGTTCAATAGAGGATCTGACAACATCTCATGAAGGGTCATGTTCGGATGACCTTAAGACCAACTGTGCTTAAGATCAAATAAAAGAATTACCAATTTCAATTCTTTTTGTTTTCTTGTAAACACCCATAGAAATACAGTAAACATGGTTATAACGAACAACTGAGGACCAGCGGAATAATTTGTTATAAGCAAGAATTTGTTATAAGCATGTTCATTTTAAAATGTTTTATTGTATACACGTAAGCATGTAATATACCAGTTATAGTCCTTTGTAACCTCATGAGGTTTAATTTTACACAGATCTCCTCCATTCCAGGTTATTGTATAAACAACATTTACATCAAATATTTGCATTTTAAAGAAATACCGGAGTATGCATTATTACATGGACTGTACCTGTATACCTGTATGAGAAACACCTGTTACTGTATCTTACCTGTAATTTATGCAGGTAGACAAACTGAATATTTCAGTATCACTAAGGCATCTGTTATATACATATTTACCCAAGAGATCTAAATTGAACACCTGCAAACAGATACAAGGAAGGTAGAAATAATCCCAGTATTAACCCCACTTAGAAATAATTTTCTCCTCAACATTACGTCTTAGTTATTCAAGGCAAAGTTTTTAACAAACGATATGATAGTTATTGATAATATCTGTTCATGTTCCTTAGATACAATCAAAGTTTTTTTCCCTGAAATAAGGGAAAAGGTTCTCCCCAGTAGGAAAAGCCTTATATGACAGGGTTTAAGAGTGAGTAACACAGTAAGAGGGAGGGACATAGCGAATGAAATATTGTATTGAAGTATGAAGTATGATTTGGCATTGAGTTCAGGGACAATCTCTTTTTCAATTCAGGGACAATCTCTTTTTCAAGCCTTCACTATAAGGATGGGGGGGGGGGGGGGGGGTGTAAAAGTGTAACTGAAATCTGTCCCTTTCAATCCTATCCCAAACAACCATTTTGGTAAATGGAGGCATGTACTTCTGGCAGACTTTTTTTTATATATTAATTATACTTATACTATAGGTTCATAGTTACACATGTATATAAATACCTTTTTCATTTTCACCTGAAAAGTAGGAACCAGTAACGTTAAATCACCTGTACACTGTCACGTAGAGAACACATGCTGATGTTTTGAAAAAAAAGATAGATGATAAATTCATTCTCAATAGAATATGGCCTACTATGAGAATTACTCATTTTACTAGATTACAAAACCTGTGCGTTTATAGTGTAAATATATGCCAGTGACTCATCTGATGGCTTTTATACATTTTAATGATGAACAACACATTACCATGTAGAGTAAGAGAGGGCTCTGTGAAATATGTGCACACTTATCTGTGACATAATACACAGTGGTCTGTGTCTTGTCTTAGATGTCACTGTGTCAATGCCTGATGTACCGGTCTGACCTTTACTAAGGCAACGCCCACCCTGTGAAACCATGGAAACATTAAATATTCCAACGTTTATAAACAGTAAAAATGATTAAATTCAACTAATTAATCTCAGTTTACATATATGCACACAAACCCTTTTGTTTCAAGCACATTAATAGCATGCTCTTATCACAAGTAAAAGTAGAATCAAAGAAAAAATAAAGGGATCAAATGTGGAAGGGAAATAACTCAAACTGCACTATCTAAGGTGCATGTTGACCATTTACTCAAATCTTCATTATCGGTAGGAAGGATTTATATGAGATAACTTACTTGTGAGATGATTTATGATGTTAAACTGGTGATCTTGATCATTAATGTTAATCTGAAGTTTCTTAATTACACCATTCTATTAATTATTATTATCGATAGTATTAAGTGAGACAATTCTATTGGAAAATTATTTGTAAATTGTGTAAGGAAGGCACCTCTACACAAACTGTACTCATTATAGGGTTTGTTAAGGAGATTCATACAAATCTTGTTAAGGAGATTCATACAAATCTTGGTTAAAGTGTCTACAGGATAACTTGAATTTAGAGTCAAATGGTATTTTGTAAGGGAGATAACTCTAAACACTTTTAGTGTTAAATTCCACACAAATTTTTTGTTTTGGTATTCTGTATTGGAGATAATTCCATATAATCTAAGCCATAATGTTAAAGAGAGATAACTGAAACATAAACCCAACTTATACCGTACAAAGAAATAAAATGATCCATACATTAGTTTCATTTATGTGTGTTTGTTTGTATGTAGTGGGGGTTAACTCTGAACTCTACACAAATTCTTATAGTATTATGTAGGGGAGATAATAAGTTAATCAGACATTATCAAAGTTGTATTGTATAAGGGAGATAACTCCACCAAGATCTCAGTTACATTGTGTAAAATAATAAATTATATCTTTAACACAGCTGGTTCCTCAGACAAGATATTGCCAATAAAGGTCACTCCATCCAAGGAGCCCTTACTACCATCCCCTAACAGGGAGCTGCCAAAATCTCCGTCCCCTAAGAGAGAGCTCGTCAAGTCACCAAGTTGTCCAAGTCATGTCGTCAATGACATCATCGAGGACGACTTCGCTGCATACCAGCGAGAGATTTCCCGTGCTCTACTTGCCAAGAATTCAGACATCATCACAGGTGATGATAAGGACGATGAAGATGATGATGATGATGAAAAGGTTAGTATGATAGTAAATCTTTTATAAAGTCAAATTAATTGCAGTAATTTTTGGGTACACATTATAGGTCTGTGGTTTTTGTATGGGTACTTTGGCTTTTCTCAATTTTCATATTGCCTCCTTGAATAACACTGGCTGTTAAAAGGATATAAATAATCAAACCCAAACAAACTGCATTACAAATTCAGTCTTTAACATCTTTACCAGGAATGGATGAATGTTGTCATAAGTGAATGCACATACTGTATTCGACCCAGGTGTTTAAAAAAATTGAAAAAATGAAAAGTTGCTAATAAGACGAAGTTATTGCAAATATATACAGTTTTGTATAGTTTCGTCTTTATTTATGCTTGGGCAATTGAAATTGAGGCCTCAAAAAGGACGCTTATATGGACATGGGCGCTTATTGGGTGGAATACGGTATTTCTGAATTCACAGCTAGGTACATTTTACATGTGTACACATTATCTCACGTCCCAGACTGGGTATGACGGTTTTATATTCATTTTTTTGTAGCAATGTTGATTCAGAATTTTAGGTGTATGTTTAAATTTGAGGTATGTTTAGAATAATAGAATAATGTTTAAATTTTAACATGCAGGGTGTCATGGGCCATAAACTATGGAAATATTTTGTGTGGATATTGGGTGTACAATAAAAAAAAAATCCCACTGACAGACTATTAAGAGTAATACACATATTTTCATGAGTTATGGGTTTATACTTTAATGTCTTGATAATAGCCGGCGAAGTTTTACCCATATCTTGCCTTGATACTGTCTGACTAATGGTTATTTGAAGTGCTCTCTGTGCATTGAAGACTTAATCTATTCCTTTACCAAGTCGAAGCAAGTTCTATTCTGTCTTAGCATATAACAGTTATCTCCCTTGCGGGTAGGCATCCATTGTGATGTCATTATTTTGTTAGCAAACTCACGTTGGTCTCGTTGAAAATATGACATCATGAATACTTACCTCTAAGGGTAGGTAACTCTGAATGTGCAAATACAGAATAGCAATGGTAGATGCCTTTTTTGAAAAATTAGAAACACAAAATACTTTTACTTGTTCTATGCCATTTGTTGGAATGTAAGGCAAAATTTTGGGTTATAGGCATTGAACACAGTACAAATTAAGGCATTGTATTGTAATTGAGTATTAAATCAAAATGGCAGCACTTGGCCAGAAAATATGTACTTATTTATTGACATTTAGAAGTCTTCTTTATCCTTTGTCAAACACACAACAATGAACTGTATCAGAAAATATCGCATTTAAATTTGACACAAAGTCAGACTGAAATTTCATGCTGACTACATCATCCTTCCCTCATTGTCGCCCTGCAGGAAGTCATTTTTTCACCTGACTTTAGTGTTAAATTTCTGCGGTCATGTTTACCTAAAAATTCACTCAGCCACAACATAAGATCCAGTTTTATTTGTCTGCAGTCTATTAAAAATAAACTGTACACCAAATTTTATGTACTTTTAAAAAAACGTGACAGAACAGACATTTTATGTAAGCTCCAGGTATAAGATATTGCCTGTAGCGTGAGTTTGCGTCCTTCTCTTTAGACGCTGTCTAGTTATCAGAGCTTCAAGGCTCGGTGTAAAGAGTGAAGGTGTTTTATATTGATATTCATGCTAAGGGGAACTGAATTCTAGATAATTCAGATAAAGTTTCTCTGATAAACACGTTATACAGACCTTTGAGGAATTCACAAGATGTGAGAAGATTAAGTCTTAAATTGTAAAGACTTGATGGAGATATTTTTCTACTTTGAATTATGTTTTGATATTTCAATCAGATGTTTTCTTCATGTGCCTAGAATGTAAAATCTAAATCATTCTTCAATATAAAATTTAGGCCTACAATGTGAAATTTGGGTCTACAATGTGAAATTTATGTCTATCTTTCAAATTAAAATAAAAACTATCAACAAATATTCTTTTTTTTTTCTATTTTTCCAAACAGTGATAAGAAATCAGTTTTCACAATCTTAGTCCAAAAGTGTTGAGATCTCAGTAGCTCATCTCTCCATTGTATATACTTTTTGGCACCGTCTTTCAAATGAGACGTATGGGGAATTGATTTATTATGTAATCCAAATCACATTTCTTGCAGCTGCCATCTTTTTCCTTAGGGCAGTTTTTGAGTATGAGGTATGCTGTACCATTTTACGACGACACTGGAGACATTAGCCTGATTGAGGCCTGTGTTGCCAATAATCTTAATCAAGGAAGTGTTTTAAACTGACACATGCTTGTGCATATTTGTGAAGCACTTGATGGACAGAGATTTGTTCAGTTTTGAATAAAGAGTTTTGTTTAAATATATCTGTGAATGAGAGAAATTACAATATCAAAACATTCAATGCTACAGTGTTGTTTCATTCCAAAAACAATTATGTCATGAACCTTGAAAATATTACCAAAATCCTTATTGATTTACTGTAGTTTCAGAATGGGTAGGATGGATCCATGATGTCTCTTTCAACTGCTCCTCACATTTGGAGTGCTTTGCTGTACAAATTGAAAGGATTTTGGCAATATTTACCTTTTAACAGAAACTGTGCATTCCCGTTGAAAGGAACAAAGCATCTGTCTACTTACTATATATTTATTGTGTTGATGCCCCATACTGAGATAATTTAAGGGATAACCTTGTAGGGACCTTTTATTGCAAAATGGACAAGAAATAATGTCAGTGGAAAACTCCTAAAAGTAAAGGAAGAATGACATCACCTAAGTATTGAAAATAAAGGAACAAAGACATCACCTTAGTGAATACCTTTGACAATTTAAAAAGACGTTTTACCTCTGATCTATTGGTAAAAAAAAATGGCTGAAACAACATTAGACTTCATATCATAAATGGTTTATCCACAGGAAAAAAATTTTCACTCTAATCTAAATGGTTTAAGTCAATCACTTGGACAAGAATTATTGAAAATGTACTTATTCAACTGGAGAATGCTTGAAAGGGAGACAAACTAGCAGGTGCATAATTTACATTCGAGCCTACATTTGTAAGTAAATACTATTGTACAAATTTTATACAATAGAATAGAGTAATGATGAAATCATCTATCAGTGAGTGGGATGTGACAGTATCACTGGATACTATCCAGGAGGAATAAAGATAATTTTATGTGTACCAAAAAATAACTTCCAGAAAACTGAGCTTGTGCAATAAAATTTAGATAAAAATATTTCTAAATTCTTCATTTTTAAACAATTTCAATTAACTCACTGACTTGAAAAGAAAAATCTGACAAAGGTTATTTAGGAACTTATTTAAACTTAACAGCACAATTAGAATTTTTGAATAACAGCTCAAAATTGTTTTGAGTCATGGATTGTGATCCACTGCAGTGTCATTTTATATAAGTACAGCGTTTTTGTGAATGGGAGCACAGATTTAGGATTTGTGTGATGAGACGAGTGACCTACAACTAATGCTATAGAGTGAGATGATATCATTCATGATTTGCATCATGTTTTTTGTCTGAACTTTTGTATGACTATATAAGGCAAGCTATAGACAATCCCTAAATCTGTGTAATATGTTTGTATAGTGTACACCATACAAACATCATAACTTTTCTTTCATTTGATCTTGAAACAATCTAGGTTTAGAAGAATTAAAAGTACAGATGAATCTTGGATCTATAGAATTATAGAGTGTTGCATGATAATGTGTATTGTTCAGAGGTCAACTTCATTTGCGCTCTTCTACAAAAATCTTCTCAAAAGGCCGCCCAGCTCGTAGATGGAAGAGACCCAGCTCGAGCAGAAGAGTTACAAATCAGGTTATAGGCACAAGAGGGCAAATCAAGTTAGAATCAGTACTTGAAACGGGAATATATAATAGACATTTGTTTATGATTGGTGAAAATATTCCACACCTCAGATAAATCCTCATTAGCCACTAACTATAGATAAAGAATTTCAAAATTTCTCCTGGTATGTCAAATTCTTTGCTTATAAAATACACAACAAATTCTTATCCAATATTGAAAAAGCTACCTGGTCAATTATTTGATAAAGAAAATCAATTTTTTTTAACTTAGTTTTGTCTAAATTGCAATTTCCATAGCATAAGTTACTAGTAATGCTTTTGTTATGGGAAATGATAAGAATTAATCACATAGAGATATCTCTCCCAATGTCAGCTATGGTTTAATGCTAATCTCTTATAGTCATAGGAATTTAAATTGTATAGAGATAGCACCACAAGTAAGTAAATAATTATCATCAAAATGACTACATTTTATCTAAGCCTTTTATATAAACTAAAGATGGTATGACTGGGATCAGATAGATAGTGTTATTATAAATTAAGATTGTAGTTTATGCCCCTTGTGAACTAAATGGACTGTTCGATATCAAAGACAGGGTTGTGCCACGGTCAGAAATGAGGTAGACCAGGTAGTTGTGTAGGTTTGATGGACTATGATGTAAGACTGGAGAGAGCTACTTTATTTTTTATCTATAAATAACTCCAAGATGCTTTCACGATTTGCACCTGCAATAGCAGGGTGTAATCATTGATTATTTCTAGGCTTACCTGTAGGGTAAAAAAGCTGTTGGCAGGATCAGGGGACAGGATATCGATTGCTGAGTAATGTGATGGAGTAGTCAGAGTGATGGATATGTGTACTGTTGTTGATCAAGTTCCAGGGCCAATTATACAATTTATGACTAATTCTATTAAAAAAAAAAAACAAAAAAAACTACAGGAAAGATAGAAAAAAGTAGTTTCTATTGTTTGAGTTGACAGGTACTGACAGTGAACCCACAAAGGTCAAACCCACGAAGGTCACTGAATCATCATTTATGTATCAAATGTTATTTTACAAGTAAAAAAAATATCGATACAGTGCAATTTAAATAGTTTTAAAGAAGACATTTTTTGTTGAATTTACCTAATGCTCATACAGGATCGTTAAAATCCTTCAATTGACACAACAGCTGCAATGTAATGCTGGCTTCACTATGCCTTTTTGTCATTCTTTCAATTCCATTCCATGTTTCGAGCATAAAAAATATAGGAGAGTTTTATTAGCCGATATTTCTAATATACTTAAGTACATCTTTATCTCCAGATGGACTAAATTATTTTAGTATATTACTGTTAATCTACATGATGCTGACAAACACTTTAAACCTTGTTGGGATAAGATTGATAATTTTACATTGATGTGGTTGTATAGTTTGAATCCATGCCAATTAAAGATACATTTACTCTGAACTTAGATAATGTGGGTGAAGACTTCTGTGGAAGGGACGTAACTTAGGTTAACAGTGAGCAGGGGGTTAAATATCCCTGATATTTTAGTGTTTATTTCAATTTAATTATCTTGGTTAAAAAAATGCAAAAAGATAGCAAAAATGTCGGTTATATAAGATTTTAAAAGAAATCCTTGAGCTCCGTACTATCACTGTCATGCTGGAAGACATATCAGAATCTTCCATCTGTCATAATGGTGATAATACCTAAATAATCTACCAGTTTTCTATTTATTTGGCTTTACAACCATCAAAATTACACATTTGCATTAAAATTTAAACAAAAATAAGTTAAAACATGCATAACCTTTGTTGTATATACAGTGTAGATGAGAGATGTTTCAATATTCTGTATATGTTGAGAGATATTTTTATGGTATATATGGTTTAAATGAGAGATGTTTTTATATTCTGTATGTTGAGGGGTATTTTTGTGGTATATATGGTATAGATGAGAGATATGTGTTTTAATATTCTGTTTGTTAGTAGTGATTTCCACATAAAGTTACGTGTCAGTGCTTTACCCTGCATGCCAGTTGTGCGCTTTATGAATATTTATGAGCAGGTTACATCAGACCTGTCTGGGTAGAATGTCAAGCCTCCAACAGACCTTGACTAAAACGCCCTAAGGATGCACATTTATGTACACATCTACTGTAAATACACAGAAATTTTGATGGTCAAAATATCTAAGACATCATGATATCTTAAGATCAGTTTATTAAATGTTGTTTATTATTTTGTTTATTTACAGGGTGTAAAGGTTTACGATGATATTGACATCGACCAGATTTTAGCAGAAACACCTGAGAATACGAAACGGTAATGATATATGCATCCTGATCATGATTAAAAAGATGTTTGTTTTTCTAAATTCATCATTTTGGTGCTTAAATCTTACTCTGCATAATTATAGATACAAGTTTTCCTGTTGTGTTATTTTACAACTTGAATGATTATAACTGGTAAAGTCTAGTACAAGAATAGATTTTGTTTTGTTTAAATACAGAATAAAGAACTAAAAATATTCCCCAAATCCACTCATATGCATGACAGTTCACTACCTGTTAGTTTCTTTTCTCATTACAGTAAAACTTTTCTGTAACGAATCCCTTCCGAAGAGGAGACATAATTTGTTATGATATTGACATCGACCAGATTTTAGCAGAAACACCTGAGAATACGAAACGGTAATGATATGCAGCCTGATCATGATTAAAAAGATGTTTGTTTTTCTAAATTCATCATTTTGGTGCTTAAATCTTATTCTGCATAATTATAGATACAAGTTTTCCTGTTATGTTATTTCACAACTTGAATGCTTATAACTGGTAAAGTCTTACAAAAGAATAGATTTTGTTTTGTTTAAATACAGAATAAAGAACTAAAAATATTCCCCAAATCCACTAATATGCATGACAGTTCACTACCTGTTAGTTTCTTTTCTCATTACAGTAAAACTTTTCTGTAACGAATCCCTTCCGAAGAGGAGACATAATTTGTTTAAACAGGAATTCGCTAAAGAGTTTCTGAAAATATAAGTTAAAGTCATTAGCTGATTGCACTCGGAATCAACTTTTAAATTAGTGTTAAGTTTCCTCACAATTTTCAAAGTCGGCAACAATGTCTCATTTGGCAGATTTTCCATTATCGACAATCAATTGTATACATGTTTAATCCTATTTGGTTTTCTTTCAATAGTTCCCCTTTTTGGCCCCATATTTCACTGTAAAACAAGACTACATTCAGCACTTTCAGGAAAAAAATTCCTGAAAATTTGTTAAAGTGTAAATAATGACTTGACAGGACCACAAAATCACTTCATATGAAAAGATAAATTTGTTATGCATTTCTGAAAGAAGTCTAAATAAAGAGAAGCCTAAACTGGGGATATGAATTTACTTCATAATAAGCAGAAATATGTATTAGCAGGTTCATCTTAAAAAGTTTTACTTTATAAACTATTTCAATGTATGTACATTTTTTTTTGTATGATAGAGAATTTTTTATGATGATATACTAAGATTTGGTTCCTTTCCTTGTTTCATTAGAAATGCTGAAGCGACAGATGAAACCAACCTTTATGAAATTCCTGTGTTAAAACGATTGCCATTCCAAGAAGAAAAAACTGAAGGGACGTCAGATGTCAAAGATGTCTCCATCGAAGTATCAACAGAGCCAAACCAAACGGAGAAAGTTGAGTCGATGCCTCCACCATTACCGCCTCCACTCCCGCCTCGGAGAGAACGAGCCCTTTCCGATGCTCAAAGTCGGAGTTCCGTCGGAAGCGTTCTCGATGACAAACCTCCAAGTTTACCAGAGAGACCAAATCTACCTTCAAAATCAGAGATTTATAAACATGATTCCAAGTCGGAGAAATCACTTGATACCATGGACGAACTTGGTAAGGGTCCTAATGTTTTGTTTTTCTTTCCACTCTTTTCCCTGATTAGGTTCAGGACCAACAGTGTACTGGTTAAGCTTTTTAGAACTTCTGGATCTTGACTTCTCAGTCTGTTTGGGAAAATAGAACTGGTTATGGGTCTGTGATTTCTCTCTGAGATCTCTGGCTTCCCCATCATACCAAAACCTGGTCATCCTAAATTGACCACAGCTATTTCACTCAAATCACTCATGGAAACTCTGATATATTTTCTTTAATTTACTTTTCAAAAATATCCTTCACTAATTTTTTGGCCAAGGTTGACAAGTAGTGAAGGTTTCTCAACATTTTATTATTAGCCCTACACCTCTTGGTCTTGAGCTTGAAATCACGTGTAGAAGTTGTCAAAAACTGACTGGTTTTCCTCCAAGTACTCTGGTTTTCCTACACTTCAGTTAACTTGTATGGCCTGTGACTGAATAATAAAACCAGGTCTAAAAAATAATTTGAAAGTGTAACTTCAGAGACTACAGATTGCTATAGACTCTACCATACTGCCGATGATGTTTCCATCAGAAACATATGCTTGGCTCAACCAAAGGATCAGCCTCAATCTTCTGTGTGATGTATCTATCAGGGATCTCGGCCGATTTGTCAGTATTACAGAACATCTCAGTGGTGTTGGCATGTAAACCAGCCAATTCTTTATCGCCACGGTTACAACAAACATTTAGTCGGATGTTAAATAACAAACACATGTTTTTTTAATTCTGTACAGTAAATATGATGTAAACATTTTGCGTGGGTTGTATCAGAGTATGTAAAGATGTTTTTGATCTGATCTATAAAGAGAAGTGAAATACAGATATAATTAATTAGACATATAACACACATTGTACAGTAATCTAGGGAGTTTAGTTTGATCAGTTTTTGTTCTAATACCAAAAATATCAGTTATACAGGCTGAATCGATTCCTTATGGTTTTTAGATTTAAAAAAAAAAAAATAGCAGGACAGTTTCACGAACTTTCCCTTAATTTTAAGGAATTCCTGAACTTAAATTTCCCCTTAGAAAAGCATTACTAAAGTTAAGGAAAAAATCTTAAATGAAGGAGTCTTCCTTAAAATCTATAATGAGAATTTAAAGTTAAGGAATTCCTTGAATTTAAGGAATCTTCGTGAAACTGAACCCAGTGTTGACACTTTACAGCCTGTGATGATGCGATATATTGATGGAACTGAAGGAAATTACAGAAATTTTCAAATTTATCTTTTCCAAATACCATAATGAGATATAAAGACAATACAACTTTACATGAATGTATTTAAAGGTAATTGACAGTGGGCATCATATCATGAATAAATGTTGTATGCATGTATAGATAATTGTAATTGGAAATCGTATTAGACATCGATGGTTTTTACAGACCATTGTCATAACATGTCATATATTATTCATGTATCTAATTACAGATAATTGTGATGGGACGTCGTATGAATCGTACGAGGAGGAATATCAACAGCAGGATGTGGACGCCATGAACAAGTTCAACATCAAGTTGCCAAAGTAGGTTACTTGAGTTAACAAACGTATTGAAAAAAAATAAAAAGGGTAAAAAAGGGTATATTTTTAAAGCATGGTAAAACAAAGGGAATAAATGGGTCAAAGAAGGCTTATAGGTCCATGAAAATGGATAGTGACTCCTGGTCAAATAGAAGAAATAGGCTATTACAAAAGGTCAATGAAAAGGGGTAATGATACAAGGTCAAGGTCATAGAGGGTGAGGTCAGTCATGACTTTTAGGGGAAAGGTGTCATGCCTAGGGGTCAAAGAAAAGGGGTCAATCATGACAAAGAGAAGGTTATGACATATGGTCACTGGAGAGGGGTCATAATACAGGGTCAAAGAGAAGGGTCATGACATAGGGTCAATGGAGAGTGGTCATAATACAGGGTCATGACTTTGGGTCAGTGGGAAGGGATCATAACACAGAGTCAAAGAGAAGGGGTCATAATAAAGGTTCAAAGAGAAAAGGTCATGATAAAGGGTTAAAGAGAAGGTGGTCATAACACAGAGTCAAAGAGGAGGGGGTCATGATAAAGGGTTAAAGAGGAGGGGTCTTGATAAAAGGTTAAAGAGGAGGGGTCAAGATAAAGGGTTAAAGAGGAAAGGGTTAAAGAGGAGGGGTCTTGATAAAAGGTTAAAGAGGAGGGGTCAAGATAAAGGGTTAAAGAGGAGGGGTCATGATAAAAGGTTAAAGAGGAGGGGGTCATGATAAAAGGTTAAAGAGGAAGGGTCATTATAAAGGGTTAAAGAGGAGGGGTCAAGATAAAGGGTTAAAGAGGAGGGGCCATGATAAAAGGTTAAAGAGGAAGGGTCTTGATAAAGGGTTAAAGAGGAGAGGCCATGATAAAGGGTTATATAGGAGGGGTCATGATAAAAGGTTAGAGAGGAGGGGGTCACGATAAAAGTTCAAAGAGATATT
The DNA here is from genome assembly GCF_041381155.1 of Argopecten irradians. NCBI lineage: Eukaryota > Metazoa > Mollusca > Bivalvia > Pectinida > Pectinidae > Argopecten > Argopecten irradians. The sequence goes on along the minus strand of NC_091134.1, from coordinate 17,441,199 downwards.
TAGACTTTACATGTTTGCTTTCAGACCTTTAAAGAAATCTAAAAAGAATCAGAAGATGTCCAAGTCTCGTTCATCCAAGGAGTGGGATATCGCTCTGCCGTTTAGCTGTTTGGAGGAGGTCACTTTGTCGGGAGAGCTCCAGTACAAAGGGAAGCTATCCTGGACGAAGAAGCTTGTGGCTCTGACAGATGGTCGTATGGTGTGCTACAAACCAGACAAAGCAGACAGTAAACCGGCGCTGGTGATCAACCTCACCGGCTACGATGCTAACTTTGTAGAGCGTGACAATCACCGAGGATTTGATATTCGTCTGATGCATCCAGCCATGGAAATTCACCACTTCCTCACAGATTTTAAGGATTGGGCCAATATGTGGTGTGAGGTGAGAAATCTTGAGGCTATAGCCTAATATGTATTCTATTGAAGCAACCTTAGTTTTGAAGTTTCAACAGTACCAACAAATTCAAGGTTTCTCAGGCTGATTGTCGATCCATGAATTTTGGCAATTGCTTACCATTTGTATCTTTCATTGTTAAAGTTTAAAAAGATTGAGATATTATGAATAAGGTTAATTTTGAGCAATCAAATCTTAGCATATACTTTTATCTTGAACAGATTGATTGATTATTCTGAACAGTATTGAAAGTACTCATCCTAGCAAATGATATATTGTTCATTATAAATTCAGGAGACAAAGAAGATGAACTTTACTAATCTGTATTGTTTCAGTATATAAACGTATTGTTTCAGTATATAAACCAGATGTCCCAGGGTAAACCCCCACCGGGGCAGTACCACCACCTAGCTAGGGGCTCTACTTTTACTGGTCTGGCCGCGAGCCATGTGTACGGCAGTAAGGTAAGGTCATGTCAAGGTCATACAAAGGTCACTACAGTACATTTACACTATATTACAGTCACATTTGGAGGAAATTTACAGTAAGGTAATATAACTATTTCAAGGCTACACAAAAGAAAAAAGTCATGCATAGAAAATTAAATTACTATGGAATCTATCAAAAAAATTAATTTGGATTCTGTCGACTTGGATTTTGTCAACAGATTGTTATCAATATAAAATGTGTATGATTTATGGTAGTGTCCTAGTTGTTTGTGGCAGTATGCTTCAGTAAGACAGTACTTTAAAGTTAACAAATACTGGAATATTGCAGCCCCACCAAAAACAAACTGAATGTTAGGCCTACACTAGAAAATGTTGATGGAGTGACAGACATATATAATAACCTCAAGTTTTTTATGTTACAGACTGACATCGGCCATTCAGCCTCCAACTTATCAACCTGTAGTAGTGATAACCAGGAGTTTGACCCCTCGTCTCTCAAACGTCGAAAACGAAGTAAGTTAAACATATCCCGTTATCTGTTCTGTCCTAGTGTTCAAAATGAATTAATTTGATTTGCATGTCTTAAAATCTTCAAAGTCAGTTAGAACCCCAAATTTCGTTACTAAAAGGTTTAACACAGTAACAGAAATAAAGTTTTTCATCTTTAACAGCTAACACTACCAAGAGAGAAAAACACATTTTCTTCACTAACCAGTCACCAATAATACATGACCAAATGGAGAGAACTCTTCATTACTAACCATACTAATAAAACATGACCAAAGGGAGAGAACTCTTCATTACTAACCATACTGATAAAACATGACCAAAGTGAGAGAACTCTTCATTACTAACCATACTAATACAGTTTGTACATCTTACTAACTAGTGTTACTCAGCAAATACTAGCATACTTTATATAAGGACTGTTTTACTATGATGGGAAATTGATTTGTCAGCTACTAATTAGTCACTAATTAACCATGCTGGTGACAACCCAGTCCAGTACAGAATTTATAGCTTACTGAACCAGATACAACCTCTTAACCTGGATACAGGATTGAATAGGAGGGTTTCGAAATACGTACTAAAATGACATGGGTAAAGTACAATTTACTGATTAGTAATTTAGTCCCACCTGATGGTGATTCTGACCTTACAAAAATCACGTCAAAATATGATACCAATTACCGGAAGGTAAAACTAATCGATGATAAATCATGCTTTAAACAATGTCATTTTGATATCTCAAATCAACATATTAAGATACATTCTGATAAACAATATTGATTAAAACCATAGACTAAATCTAGATTTGGTCCATTTCAGTAGAAAAATGTTGGGAAAAGCATTCCAACTATTTCACAATGACAACTGTCTGTAGAGGAGACCGTACACAATGTATTGAAGCTACTGTTTCTATTAGATTAATTGAATATTAGTGTGTTTAGAATCCAGGAGTCTCACCTGAGCATTGTCAGGTATACTAATGATTGTTTTGACCTCTTACTGACCTCTGATTACAGTGGAAGCATCTGATACACAACTCCATCTGATACTGAGAGGTATACTACAGCTAGAGTTTCAACTTTGACCCTGCCCAATAATGCTTGACCTTTAACCTTACCGCAGCGCTTGACCTTTGATCCTGTATTCCTTGGCCTCTCCTTGCTTGCCTTGATCATCCTGATTCTGCTTTGACAGGGTTCATGCCCTTCGACCTTTCAACCTTTCAATCAGAATCTTCTGTGTCCATACTTTCTAAAGAAAAAAGAAAATGCCAGTTGGTCGAGTCATCAGTCCATGCAGCTTATTTCATCATTTGCTTGAAGAGAACCAAAATTCATTTAATCATTTTTCTTCAAATGAAATGTAAAATATCAGACCTCATATATTCATGTTATTGACCCGTTTGCTCACATCATATCTTAATTTCATGTTTTCTTGAACCTTCAGCTGAAATTGAGCATTGCTTTCCTAAACTTAGCTTTAGAAGCTAATTCCCTAAGTTTTAAAAGATTACATCTAATTGTTGAACAAAGATGAGCATCTTCATTGTATCAAGAGAGTGTGCTTATATGGGATAGGCCTCATAAGGTAATCACAAAGTATTGATTTTTAGGGATTTCATTGATATTTTTAAGTTGAATATATCAGAAACATTTAATGAACTAACAACACTTTTTTCTTAAGACTAACTAAGGTTTCTAAATGGCAAACCCTATTTTGGATTAGAGAATACTCAAGATTTTAAACCTTAACCTTTTTTCCATTTCTTTCCAGAACATTCCAGAAAAGTCAGTAGAATGGGCTCTATAGCGTTCCGTGCAACTCAGTTTTTTGAAAACATTGGTAAGAAGCCGGTTGCCAAGAAGTCTGCATCCTTCCACAGCCCGTCTGCACAGAGCCTTGGGGATCTGAAGGAGACTAGAATGAGTACCTGTAGTGACTCCCTAGGGTTCTCTCCTCTCCCCACCCCGACATCCATTCCAGATACCCCTGTCTTTCTCGAGGCTCCGAACGACACCAGTCTTATGCGGTCTCCGGTGGAGAAGAAAATGTGCCATACCGACCCTCGAATCAAACATCAAGGTAGTTTGTCATTTTATCACTAATACAAATGGAAGATAATACAAATAAGATTGTTTTTACTTTGGTAGTTACACCTCAAGAACATACTGAATACCATGGTCATTATAGATGTTGAGAATTTGATATTTAGTAAATATATGTTGGATAGCATCATTAGATTTGTCTTTGTAAAATCAAGATTTATGAAGTAAATTTCAAAAAATACTTCGTACTCACTTGACTAAGCTAGTGAATGTTCTCACAATTCTGCCATTTTCCTGATTCAGTTCAAGTGATTATCAATGAAATCAGTGAAAATGTTACCAACACAACTGTCAGTGTTTGTACTAGATATTTTTCTAATAGATAATTTTTGCAGAAGAGACTAATTTGAGTTTTTGAACAGGTTACCTACACATATACAGCAGTTTTAACCGACGTCGCTGGGGTCGCCGCTGGTGTGTAGTTCGAGGAAGCATGCTCGAGTGTTACCGTAACAACACAAGTACAGTTTGTGAACTTGAAGTCTGGCTGCGTAACTGTTTCCTACGACGGGCCACGGAGGAGACGAAGAGTGAACTAGGTCTGATGCTAGTGGAGAAGGAAGTGGAAAAAATCACAATAGAGGTTGGTGATCACAAGGAACTAACAAGTGTACCCGCGTAACAAGTCGTTTGTAATAAGCCCTGTAGAAATAATCCTGGCTGTCAGTCCACCCACAAATGTTTTTAACAGAGTTTATCTCAATACCATTACGCTTTTTGCTTTGAAATAGTAATGACTGTACAAATAGGATTTTGAATTCATTTTTGAGAAATCCTATATGGTCTCTGATGATCATTTAGATAATTTATGTTCTTTCGAACTGATTCTGATAAAAATTTGTACAATTTCTAACAAAAGTGTCTATTTTGGATTCATTTTGAGAGTAGAAGGTCAAAGATCAAAGATCAAGTAGACAACACATCTAGGTTGATCCTGTATTTTCTGTGTTATTTCTAATTCCTCTACCCCCTTTCAGCCTCTGTAGTTAATGTGTTTGTTCCCATTCCTCTCTCCCCTTTCATCCCCTGTAGTTTCCGTGTTAGTTCTAATTCCTCTGCCCCCTTTCAGCCCCTGTAGTTTCTGTGTTATTTCTAATTTCTCTGCCCCCTTTTAGCCCCTGTAGTTTATGTGTTTGTTCCCATTCCTCTCTCCCCTTTCAGCCCCTGTAGTTTCTGTGTTATTTCTAATTCTTCTGCCCCCTTTCAGCCCCTGTAGTTTCTGTGTTATTTCTAATACCTCTGTCCCCTTTCAGCCCCTGTAGTTTCTGTATTATTTCTAATTCCTCTATCCCCTTTCTAGTCCCTGTAGTTTATGTGTTTGTTCCCATTCCTCTCTCCCCTTTCAGCCCCTGTAGTTTCTGTGTTCTTTCAATTTCCTCTGCCCCCTTTCAGCCCCTGTAGTTTCTGTGTTATTTCTAATACCTCTGTCCCCTTTCAGCCCCTGTAGTTTCTGTGTTATTTCTAATTCCTCTGCCCCCTTTCAGCCCCTGTAGTTTATGTGTTTGTTCCCATTCCTCTCTCCCCTTTCAGCCCCTGTAGTTTCTGTGTTATTTCTAATTCCTCTCCCCCCTTTCAGTCCCTGCAGTTTCTGTGCTTGTCCTAATTCCTCTGTCCCCTATAAGCCCCTGTAGTTTCTGTGTTAGTTCTAATTCCTCTGCCCCCTTTCAGCCCCTGCAGTTTCTGTGCTTGTCCTAATTCCTCTGTCCCCTATAAGCCCCTGTAGTTTCTGTGTTAGTTCTAATTTCTCTGTTCCCTTTCAGCCCCTGTAGTTTCTGTGTTATTTCTAATTCCTCTGCCCCCTTTCAGGCCCTGTAGTTTCTGTGTTATTTCTAATTTCTCTGCCACCTTTCATCCCCTGTAGTTTATGTGTTTGTTCCCATTCCTCTCTCCCCTTTCATCCCCTGTAGTTTCCGTGTTATTTCTAATTCCTCTGCCCCCTTTCAGCCCCTGTAGTTTCTGTGTTATTTCTAATTTCTCTGCCCCCTTTTAGCCCCTGTAGTTAATGTGTTTGTTCTAATTCCTCTCTTCCCTTTCAGCCCCTGAACCGGTCAGAGATGGGGAGCTGGCTCCGCATCCTGATGAATGAGAGTATGACCCAGCAGGTCCCCGAGGGGCTAGAGGAAATGTATGAGGAGGAGGAATCACCGTACCACGACATCAAATCCGACGACCTTAACTCATCTGCAGGATTCACTTCTCTGGTGAGAGTTTTTCCACATTGATGGCTTCAGATTCAGAGCTACAATAACATCTACAAAGACAAAATTTTATTTTTTCAGATGATTTTTGTGTTGATTAATAGAGTTAAAACAAAACCTCACAATACAGTTTGTTTTAAAGTTGCTTTTCACTGCTTCAAATTGTTCACTTGATGATTTCAAATAGTTTTAACTCAAACTGCTGAAAATTCACAACTATCTTACCGACATTGTTGAGGTTAATTAGAATCTTTATTAACCTGTACTTGTAATGTCTGATGTTTCAGGAACCCCCTGAACCGCCAGCTCGACCTGTCCATCACTATGACCTTGAGGACAACGACACCTTGACCTCCATTGATTTTAACAACTCGCTAAGTCTGAACTCTCCATGTGACACAAGGGACCAAGAAAGTCCTCACGTGCGTGGCGATGTGACCGGGGATTTATACACACAAGTACGGAAGAGTTCGACTGGCACATTAGAAGATGAAGTTGGTGATGTTACATCTGTGATAAAGAACGATTCACTTACAAAGAACGGCGAAGTTCATTCTCCGTTCTCTTCACCAAGGGGAGCTCACTCGCCACTGGGTGATAGATCTGTGTTTGGTAGTTCTTACCAAGGTGACGATGAGAGTGGGGAGAGCAGTATGTTTGCCGATATCCTAACCAAAATTAATCGACATTTTAGCCGGGAAAATGGAGAGAATGACCTTGGTAATATAAACCAGGATAGTTTCCGAATAGAAAGTGACCATTTAAGTTCAGAAAATGAGCAATATACGGCAAGTTCAGAAAATATGCAAGATGATATAGAACACTTACTCTGTGAGAACGGACTTAATGAAATCGTAGAAGATAGTGATTCTGATAAAAACACAGACACAGCCTACAACAGTGGTGTGAATTCAGAAAACAGTTCCCTGGAGCGGAAAAACCGAGGCAGCGAACAGGGATCTCTCACACATTCTCAGAACGACCTTGACACGATAAGTCAGGCGACAGATATCCTAGTTAGTCCCCTTGAGGACTCGGTTACATTTCCAGACAACCTCGTACATATAGAAGTCACGAGTCCCTCTGAGGACTCACAAAACATGGACCAGTCTGATAACGGAATTGCCTTAATGGAACATTCTGATTCTGGAGGTGTTCCTATGACCCAACCCATGGAGGAAGATCAGACAGATTGGTCGGAGGGTAAGGATTTTATAGATAGCAAGACTTCTCGGGACCAGTGTGACTCGGCGATCTACGAGGCGGAGATTGACTGTGAGGAACCGGCCCAGGTCACTCTACAGAAGGTGGAACAGCTCCGTACACATCTAGTTGAACTCAAGGAAAAAAGGTACAAAACTTTCATAGCATTATAGACAATTTCAGAATTTCAGGACTTATTCTGGTGATGGGTTAGGGTGAGGAGAAGGGGGGAAGGGTTTAATGTTTGACCTGTTTTAGGACCAATTCTTGGGATGCTTACACTTGGGGATGAGGAGGGGGGGGAATTGTTTGATTGTTAATCTAACCTGTCTGAAAAAAGTCACATTGTCACAGGCAAATGGAGGTGCCAACATAATTCACTCTAACCTTGATATTCTTGGTCTGAATGGTAGCTCCTAATTTCTTTACTGATATTCAAGAGGCTTTGAAATCATCACTTTTGTTAGATCAGTTTGAAAACAAAGTGCATGATAATGTTTTAAGCATATGTAATAAATTTATTCTATTTTGATAGAATCTGTTGAATTAAAATTTGTTATTTTGTTTCAGAATTTCAGTTCGTGACCAGAAAAACCAGATGGAGACAGGCCATGAACGGGAATCTCTGGAGCAGGAATATCTACAGCTCGACCACGAATGTAAACATGTCACCACACAGATCGCAGTCCTAGAACAACAAGTTCAATAGTCGCGACGTTATTGTCAGTCTCTCTCCTTGACCAGAACTGCTGTAGTCAGTTGGCCTAATGTTCCACGGTCCATTTTGTTTGTCTTGGGGGAAAATATCCAAACCCTGAACTTATTGAATGAATCTACCAGGAATACCGAGACTTTGATTCACTGGTGTGACTTCACATTGTCTGAAGGCAGTAAATATGGAGTAGGATGTCTACCAAAACATTTTATATCAGACATTTAGACATGCACAGAGATAAAGTGCTTAATCTCAGTTAATGATATTTCCATGTGATACAGTTATATCTATCACAGTCACATTTATATTTATAATGCTTGGAGTTGAGATTTAATGTGATGCAAGCAAAATGCAAAACATGTATGTCCATTTATATATTATAGGAGAATTAAGTGCACTATGTATTCCGGAATTCTGTATTACTCCAGGTATCCCAGAATTCTGTGTGATCAATATTTCAAAATGCTGTGTGATAAGTATCCCCGAATTCTTTGTGATAAGTTTCCCAGAATTCTGTGTTTTAAGTATCCCCGAATTCTGTGTGATAAATATCCCAGAATTTTGTGTGATAAGTATCCCAGAATTCTGTGGGATAAGTATCCCCGAATTCTGTGTGATAAGTATCTCAGAATTCTGTGTGATAAGTATCCCCGAATTCTGTGTGATAAGTATCCCCGAATTCTGTGTGATCAATATCTCAAAATGCTGTGTGATAAGTATCCCCGAATTCTTTGTGATAAGTTTCCCAGAATTCTGTGTGATAAGTATCCCCGAATTCTGTGTGATAAATATCCCAGAATTTTGTGTGATAAGTATCCCAGAATTCTGTGGGATAAGTATCCCCGAATTCTGTGTGATAAGTATCTCAGAATTCTGTGTGATAAGTATCCCCGAATTCTGTGTGATAAGTATCCGGGAATTCTGTGTGATAAGTATCCCAGAATTCTGTGTGATAAGTATCCCCGAATTCTGTGTGATAAGTATCTCAGAATTCTGTGTGATAAGTATCCCTGAATTCTGTGTGATAAGTATCTCAGAATTATGTGTGATCAATATCCCAGAATTCTGTGTGATAAGTATCCCCGAATTCTGTGTGATAAGTTTCCAAGAATTCTATGTGATAAGTATCCCAGAATTCTGTGTGATAAGTATCCAAGAATTCTATGTGATAAGTATCCCAGAATTCTGTGTGATAAGTATCCCCGAATTCTATGTGATAAGTATCCCAGAATTCTGTGTGATAAGTATCCCAGAATTCTGTGTGATAAGTATCCCAGAAATCTATGTGATAAGTATCCTAGAATCCTATGTGAATAAGTATCCCAGAATTCTGTGTGATAAATATTCGGGATTTCTGCACATTGTAGATGAGTTAGTGCTACGTTTTACATTAAATCAGTGAAGATCGAGAGCTACACCAATATACATCAAGTGCTATTGTACTATAAATGCTATAATAATCTATTTTTAGATCTTCTCTTGTTTTAAACAAAGGTTGTTTTTCCTTTCTAATGTTATATACAGTCTGTTATGTGTTTTTGAAATTCAAATCAAAATTAAATCTCTCGCTTTATCAGTATAATTCAGTTCCAAGGGTTTTTTCCCCCTGAGATTGCTACATTTGTAACAAAACATGAGAAAACTTTCTCTGGCAAATAGATTTTTTTTATAAATTTAACGTATGTTTGATATTAAATTTTTTATGTGTTGTTACTGTTACATAACAAATCAAAACAAGATAATCAAAGAATTTTTGTTTAGGTTCATTAGTAGAGCATTTGTCGACATCAAAAGCAAATCATATGGTCTTAAACTAATGATTTAAAGAAACATTTCACACAAGTTCTTGCGATTTGGGTATCTTTACTGAATTACAAATACTTTATTTTCATGTTTAGAACCATTCTCTGCTTCATAATCTAATTCCTTTTTCTAGTTTGGATTAACTAAGTTGATGTATCAGGTTTATTTTTTTTTAAATAGAAATTTACTACTTTGAACTTAAACCATTAAAAAGAATTAATTTCAATGGTAAATCAGGGTCTACAACTTCTTTAATATCATCTGAATAAAAAAGAGAAGAAACATTGATATTTGGAATTTGCACTAGCAAATACTTCTTTTACAAACAGTGTGTATGGAAGAAACACGTATATATTTGAAATATTTGTGTGGCAACAAATTTTGATGATTCAATATTAAATGTCTGAAATGATTTTATGTTTTCTTTGAATCTATGTGTTTTTGTCAGACTTAATTAAATATGTAGACAGAGAAGAGAAAACTTCTATGAAGGGGAGACAACTCCAGAGTGCATACCCCGGATATTTTAGTGTTTTGTTGACATTGTGTTTTGTTACGAGTTTCTAAGGTTGTGCTTTTATATTGTATGAAGATAATGTTACTGATTTAGATATGTTATTGCTAAACTACACAAGTTGTAGATTTACGCATACTGCACAGCAAGTAATTTCTTGGGGGCTTACTTTCTTGGAGAGCGTAAATTGGTAGATATATATACCAGACAATCAAACAGGCAAATGATTTTAGAAGCAGCAGTGGAGAAATGTATACAATACTGTTATTAAATTCATACTATTCGAACTCTTGATTGCATGTTCAATAGCTACATCGGGCAGTTGCATATAACTGACTGTAGGATGGTATTTTTCTCAAATACTCCAACTCTCTTCTTCATTCTAAAATATCCTTAAAGACCCTGGCTTTTAATAGATTATCACACAAAATCAACCAAACTATACAAATGTTCTATTGAAAATGGAGATCAATCTTCCAGAAATTCTTGCTGTGCAGTAGCATTATGAACCTGTCATCCCTAGATCGACTGAATTCATTCTCACTTAGGCTATATGGGATGATCAGCAGAGTCCATTCCAACAGTAGGGGATGACAGGTGCTGTTAAGTTTGTATGAATACTTCTAGTTGTTAGTGATTTTTTTTCTTTTATTTCTATTCTTATATATTTATTTTATGATTCCACACTATATTTGTATAATTGTGCTGTCCTAAAACCCCTCTTATCGTAAAATGAGCTGACTTCAGTGCTTATTGTATAGCTTTGTTCAGGTCAATTCTGAATAGATGTAAGCCAGTGATGGAATTTGGATCAAGGAAATTCTTGGTAAAATTCCAGTTCACAGAAGTCTGGCGAAGGATTGTAGCTATTACACGACTAGTACCTACATGTATATAATTATGATTCTTTAGAAAAATAATAATATTTTGCTATAGATAGTGCAAATATTCTAAGATTTTTTCCTGGAATGAAATATATGTAGGAAAAAAAACCTTTGACTGATCATTAAGGAAGTTTGATTTTCGGGATGTTTTTCCTAACTCATTCCTCCAACAAAATTATGTATTAATTATTTTCTTAATTTTTTTTTAACCAGTTGCAACATTTTTAAGAAACAGCACCCCAAAATATATTTAGAGAAATTATTGGATTCGGGAAAGGATTTGTTATTCACTTAAAGTTCTTATTATGACAAGTCATGATCATAGTAATAGCTCTTGTAGGACAAGGTCAGAGTAATAGCACTTGTTCTTGTATCACAGCTATTGCTTTTATTGTGACTGGTCAAGGTCAGAGTAATAGCTCTTGTTGTGACAGGTCAAGGTCAGAGTAATAGCTCTTATTGTGACAGGTCAAGGTCACAGTAAATAGCTCTTATTGTGACAGGTCAAGGTCACAGTAAATAGCTCTTATTGTGACAGGTCAAGGTCAAGGAAGTAGCTGTTGTTGTGACAGGTCAAGGTCACAGTGAATAGCTTTTATTGTGACAGGTCAAGGTCACAGAAGTAGCTGTTGTGACAGGCCAAGGTCACAACTATAGCTCTTGCTCTGACAGGCCAAGGTCACAGGAATAGCTCTGTCACCAATCACAGGGTTAACAGCTTCTTTTTTACAAAATATTTGAATTGTTTTGTCTTTGTGGATGCTAGTTGTATATATTGTTGCTTATCCTAACTGATTATTGATAATCTGAGTATATATCCTGGGAATAATTTGCTGTAGAGTAGTAAAAACATTACAATGATATTTCTTGGTCTTGGAATTGCCTAGTTAAGAGGATCTCTGTTTGAGGTCATTTCAATATCGTAGAAATGTTGGGTAAGAATGATTACATAGCTAAGTAAACCCATGCATTACATTGTTAGAAACGATGTTTAAGGATGTATAGCCTTTATTGATTTAGAGATGTACAAAGTTATAGTGTTATAAACCCGTACCATTGTTCTAAGTGTCCTTTAAAAGGATTTTCATGTTAACATATGTACATTTTACAGGGTTTGCTGTATGAAGATGGTTCACTAAACTAAAGCATTACAGGAAAGGGCTGTTGGCAATTAGTGTTTGATAAGGGTAGGGGTACAAGGCTTATAGGGTTGGGGTCTACAGGAAGGGTAGGGGTACACAGCTTGTAGGGTTATAGGGGCTACAGGAAAAGGATTACAAAGGTCGGAGGTATTCACTAATTTCATTAGGGTAGCAGGGGTTGTGTTTAAGCTGTCCCCATATCCTTTTTAAGCACAGAAAGTGAAAAATGGACCTCATCTTCTTGCTGAAAGTCCATAAAGTATACTAGGCTAGGCTGTTAGGGATTAGAGTAGGGTAGGGATAGCTAGTAATGGGTTACCAAGGGGATAGTAGGGATATGACTGATATATGATATAGGTATAGAATTACTAACAGTAACTAAAGGGATGGGTTACTAGGGACTATAATAGGGGTCCTGTCAGATGTGTTGTTTATCAGGATTTTAGTGTTATATAGATAAAGAGAATACATTTGTAAAAAAAAATATGTGATCAACAGCCTCCATGTCCTATGCGTGGATAAAGGATTCTTGATGATATAATTACCATGCAAACTGAACCATATTTAGACTGTGTCCCATTTGTAAGAAAGGGAGATAACTGAAGAAGAAATAATTGTTTTTGTAAGACAGTCCTGTTGTTTCTCTGTCCACTCTGCTCTGTTTTTGTTGTTCTGTCGTCTGTCCCTCTAACCAGTATTATCCTCTATTAGCTGGTAACTATGGCTACATCCAAACCAAGTCCCATACTTTGTTTCCATGGTAACGTTCATTTCTACAAACCAATGATTCCTTTTGTTTAGAAATTCCTCACTCTGTTTTCACTCTAGTCTGTGCTGAAAAATGTGCAATTACCAATACATTATCTTATCCACGACATCACAGTATTGTTGGTAATATCTATTATTGTTTACCTTCTGTCTGTCACCAATGGCATCCCTCGTAGTCATTTATCTTTCAACATTGTGATCATTTATCTGTCACCATCGGCAACCTTGTGATCATTTATCATGTAATCATTGGCAACCCTTGTGATCATTTATCTGTCACCATTGGCAACCCTTGTGATCATTTATCTGTCACCATTGGCAACCCTTGTGATCATTTATCTGTCATCATTGGCAACCCTTGTGATCATTTATCTGTCACCATTGGCAACCCTTGTGATCATTTATCTGTCACCATTGGCAACCCTTGTGATCATTTATCTGTCATCATTGGCTACCATTGTGATCATTCATCTGTCACCATTGGCAACCCTTGTGATCATTTATCTGTCACCATTGGCAACCCTTGTGATCATTTTTCTGTCACCATTGGCAACCCTTGTGATCATTTATCTGTCACCATTGGCAACCTTGTGATCATTTATCTGTCACTATTGGCAACCCTTGTGATCATTTATCTGTCACCATTGGCAACCTTGTGATCATTTATCTGTTATCTGTCACCATTGGCAACCTTGTGATCATTTATCTGTTACTATTGGAAATAGTGTCAACCATTTACTGTTGTTATTGACATCCATATTAATACTATGATCATTTATATGTTGCTATAGACAACTTGTTCAAACATTTTTCGTCGCTTGTTTTTACATTTCTTTTTCTTGATATTACGCAACCTATGTATTCTGACATTTCTACTAAGTTTCAATAAAACCCTTCATTTTTCTATGTCCCCATTAACTACAAAACCTTTGTATTCTTACGTGAACTGCATCTCACCCCCATTTATGACAGAACTTCCATGCACCATTTCTACTCCATCTTCCAATGTTTGAGTATAATTCTAACACTAGACCGTTCACAGTGAACATCCATTTTCTGGTTAATGATATTTGTACAGTCTTGCTTCATATTATAAAATTACAATGACTATATGTAACATAACAGGACTGGATTGGCTATCAGAGTATGCTCTGTTGGTATAGAGCCTCAGTATAAAATGGAGGATCTAAGTTTTAACCTGGGCTAGCTACTCCTCTTAAACACTCCAGAAATATAATCATTGAATTATTCTTTCCACATATTCCATGGTAGTAATTGTCAGACTGGTGAGCCAATTCTGCTATATGTTGTATTGTTTTGTTTCCATCAGGACAGTGTTTCCTGTTAGATGTGTAACCATGGATACAGTAGATATAAATATATATATATATATATATAAGTTGCTTTTACGGTCACAGCTTACTTTATTTTATGTCATTTCAATCTATTTTGCTTAAATGAAATATTTTATTGAAGATTACTATCTTGTCATGCCATTCTCAGTTTAGATGGAATGGACTATTATATCCAACATGCGGACCATTCCATTTGTGATATTAGGGAGATGTAGCTCTATGTACTCATACTTGATGATATTATGAGGAAGAGATTATTCTGACTTCTTCATTACTGCATAGAAATAAAATATTTTATGATATTTGTTTGTGTCGTGTTATCAATCCATCACATCTCGGAATTTGAACAATTAAAGCTGGCCCTGATTTCTCGAAACAAACTGAAGTCAAAAATGGACTTAAGTCAATTTTTTTAATGAGAAAAATTAAATTTTGAAGTAAGTTGGTGCTTTTTGTTTCGGGGAAATCGGGATCAGAAAACAAATGTGGAAACTGAACAGTGCAAAAGGAATATAGGTGAAAACATCAAAGGTTCAGGGATTGTTGAGGACATAAAAGCCATGTGAAAAGGACCACATTCTTTTATCTATTGCAGGAAACATTATGTGTTCATGATAATTGTTCATGTAATGTTATTCTATCGTCTTTCCCTATTTTGACATCCATGGTTTAGCTGATACAATGTATATGCAGGACACCGTTCAAAGGCTACTGGCCTTTACAAGAAGTTGTTTTCTTTTAGATCTGCGTTTCATGATCACGTCATCATTACTAGAGTTACTCCATCCAGAGAATGATAGCACAGTATCAATGAGCATTCACAAGCCCAATACTGGGGCCGAATTCATGTCCATCTAGTACATGCATCCTTTGGGTGAGCGATTGGCTTTCCACATGCCCTTGAATACCTCCGTTACTATCTAATACCCCTGGGATGACTCCAGTATAATGTAGCCGATGGATGCCTCGGTGATTATCCCTGCCCCACAGGGAGACTTCGTAACCATTGACAACCCCAGGGGTTCGATAGCGTCCTCTCCCCGGTAGATACCCCCATCCTCTGTCCGGGCCTGGCCTGTAATTAGGGTACGGTGGGTTGGCACAGAACAACTGTATACACCGTAGGTGTTGTATACGCATACAGAAGGCACACCAAAAATCACCGTAACTGGTACCCGTCAAGGAAGTAGGCTGACTCGGAATGGAAGGTGCTGAAACAATAAGATAAAAATAATTGTAGAGAATATGGATTTCTCATCACTGCACTTCATGTGGGGAATTTGTCTATAGCGCGAGAGAGAACTTTCAGTATAAAATACAGAAGATTGAATGAAATGCTTGATATCAAATTTGTCATTGACCAGCAACGCCGTCGACATTGCAGAGCCCAGGGCCCATTTCTCAAGTTGGTAGCGTCATTAGATACATGTACGGTTTTCGAAGTCATGAAATAAAAAATATACTATATTCTTATTCTTATATAACATCATATGACAGAAGACCACTTAGTCTGAATTCATATTACAATTGTACATCTTCGTTCTATCAGAAAACAACGTTATTTAGATAGACGTCTAAAATTATGAATACTCTAAAAACAAACTGATTTTGGAAATGAAGAATCCTCATAACTGCAATTTCTGTGGGCAGTTATAGTCTAAAACTATTTAAATAAAAGTCGTAAGGACACGCGTGTATAAAGAATGTCCTTCCGTTATCTTTCTATGACTTCATAACCCCAAAAGATAATGAGAATAATGCTTATTATCCCCCGCCAACTTCGTTGGGCGGGGGATATACAAATGGGTTCCGTCCGTCCATCTGTCCGTCCGTACGAATGGTTTCCGGAGCATAACTCTAAAACCAGTAGAGATATTTCCACGAAACTTCATAGACACATTGATCTTATGGTTTAGTAGTGCCTTTTGCTATTTTAAGGTTTTCACTTTTTGTACTTTTTTCTGTAACCATGGAAACATTGCTGAAAATGGCAGATTTTTGTGTAAGAATCGTTTCCGGAGCACAACTCTAAAACCAGCAGAGATATTTCCATGAAACTTCATAGACACATTGTTCTTATGGTCTAGTTGTGCCTTTTGCTATTTTTAGGTTTTCATTTTTTGCACTTTTTCCGTAACCATGGAAACATTGCTGAAAATATCATATTTTTGTACCAGGTTCGTTTCCGCAGCATAACTGGAAAACCGGTTGAGATATATGCACGGAACTCCAAAGGCACATTAGTCTTATGGTCTAGCAGTGCCTTTTGCTATTTTAAGGTTTTCACTTTTTGTACTTTTTTCTGTAACCATGGAAACATTGCTGAAAATGGCAGATTTTTGTGTAAGAATCGTTTTCGGAGCATAACTCTAAAACCAGCAGAGATATTTCCATGAAACTTCATAGACACATTTTATGTAGGACTTATAATTTTGTATTATGCTTTACTTTTTATTTAATATGCATGCAGTAAAACTCAGATATATCAAACTCAATTACTATGAACATTCACTTAATTCCTATGTAACTCGTCGCTGTTTACAGCGCTGTAAAACAAATCAAAATCACACTGTTAGCTGCTGAACTTTGTTAAAGCTAAGATCAATTCTGGTATTTTTCAAAGAAGCAAATGTTTTCAAAGTTGGTTTCACTTTGTTAGAAAAAAACATAAATATGTTTTGTATATATTCTTCAATTGCAGTTGGGTTTTAAAATACTTTCCCTATACTCTTACATGCATTAATTGATTTAGCTCTCCATTGGCGGGGGATCTGAATGACTATGTCCTTGTAATTGAATTCAAAGAACTCAAGCGAGTACTAATTCGGCATAAATTTCCGTGATTTTACTTACTTTTTTACAATAAAACAAATTGAGTTGTGGTGCATTGATATCTTATCCAATAATTCAGTTTGGCCAATGACTGTGTCGCTTTTAAAATTCCCCGCGAAAACGTTCTTTATGTATGATGTCATAATACTTGACGTACAATTCTTTAGGTCTATGGAAAAATAACCTCAAAGATCTAACCAGTAGAAATGAGTGTAACATATGAAATTAAATTACAGTAGGTTGATTCTTTTGAACTTTGACGTACGCACGCTGCATGCTACGGTCCACTTCGTCACTGTTACATGTTTGGAACACTGGTGTTTACCTAATGTGACAGACAGTTTTGCCATCACCGATTAATTTCGTTATCTAAGTGTTAAAATCAGATCATGACACTTTCATAATGTGTGGTTGTTTTTTTGTTTTTTTTTTCAACTCCAGCCTTATTATCGGTAATTCCAACATATTAACTCGGAATCCAAACCATTATTTATCTTTTTGCAAGTGGACATACCTTTTTGTTCATTTTTTTTTTATTTCTGATCAGCGTCGAATACAATATCTGACATAGTGTGATATAGTATCTGACTTAGTGCGATATAGTGTCTATACATGTTTCCCAAACACACGTTTCTCCCAATGTACCATATAATTCTCTTTGAAATATACCAAAACTAACAAAATAATTATTTGGAGATTAACAATTTAAAATTGTGCATATCATAGTCAACCCTCAGTAACTTGAAGTACATTGTGTGTAATGCAAAACAGTTGATCGGGGCCAGCAAATTACGTAACACTAAAATCGAGTTTCCTGAAGGAGGTCTTTCGTGTTCGAGTCAAGGAGGTTGAACTGATACTTCAGAACTGAATTGTGACACTTACCGTAGTTATTGGGATAACCATCACGTTCCCCTAAAAGACAAGCTAGCACCAGAAAGATGGTGATGCTAAAAGAAGCCATGCCTCTTCCCAGGCATCCACTTCCTGTCAAAGATTCCCAACGTTTTGGACAGTCAAGTATTTTATTTTATTTATATCCATTATCACTGTCGTTTGGCATTTGAATTTAAGGGGTAGTTTCCCGGAATCTTGAACATCGTTCATTTATGATGAAGTTTATTTATCTTATTCCAATTGGTTATAGGCGAATTCCTGCTTTCCGACAGGTACTGTAGATGTATGATCGGTAAGAACGTCTCTAAAGCACAGATACATCACTCCGATATTAAAACGATATTTAATTGGTCTGAAACTAGGTGAACTGAACTATATGTGGATGTTTTCCCGGAACAAGTTACAACCGTGGATGATTTATAACGAATAATAACCCCTTGTTTTCGTGTACTGCAAATAAATCAAGACTTATCTTATTGTGGATTCAATTGCTAAAATGCAGTTTGTTACTTTCTTGTGGGTAAGCTTCGAATAAATTATACTTTATAAGTTCTAGAACCAGGACGTTTTGTCATCTCCCTTGACAGGAATATAAGTCTTCTTTGTTCTATTCTACCAATAAAGATTATAAACCGTGTTTTATGACGTCATTTTTGATTGACTAATGTTTTTTGTTGTTGTTGCTAGGGTTATTTACGCGATCTGCTATTTTATTGTCGTTATTTCGAAGTTGTCGTTATTTCGAAGTTGTCGTTAATTCGAAGTTGTCGTTATTTCGAAGTTGTCGTTATTTCGAAGTTGTCGTTAATTCGAAGTTGTCGTTATTTCGAAGTTGTCGTTAATTCGAAGTTGTCGTTATTTCGAAGTTGCTGCTGCTTATGTACCTTAATCGCTGTTTATGTTGTTGTTTTGGCGTTTGTGGTTGATGGCGATGATGCTGCAGTGCAATTACCGATTCGACTGCTATGTGTTGTTGCTGCTGTTGTTTATATTGCTGTGCGCTGTTGTTTTCATGGCTGCAGCCACCGTATACGTCGTCCTTGTAGACACTGCATGTTGTTGATGTGGGTCACGATCATGAACATAAAAACGTCACATATTTATGGACACTCCATTATCTAAATAAACATGGAGCACATTTATTATCCTATAGATGTTGATAGTGCTCGACTTTTGTACATAAACTTAGAAATCACTTGATACCTATTATATATCTTTATATACCGTTGTATCGTAGTGGGAAAGGTCAAACACTTACAGTCGTCACTGTCAGATTGTAACCGCAAGTCGTAATGATATAAGAATCGAGTAGCGACTAGAAAGTAGGCCGAAAATTGGATAGAATAGATAATATAACGGAATATACATGAAAATGTTCATGATAAGACAATATTTCGAACTTCTTGGAACTAACAAAACATTATAATTATATATGTGGAATAATATAATTTGTCTAAAAATTAATTTTGTATATTGATTAAACAAAATATTGAAACATCGCAATCAATTACATTCATTATCGGAAATTGCCTCATTGTCAGTGCTATAGACTTTGCAGCAGGTTGCTGTCGATGAAAAGAGTTTTCTATCTAACGTCAGAATTAATGAAGGTGCATATTTCTTATTCTAAGACCCACGAAGTTAAAATTATCAAGACTGAATCAGACACATAGCTATTCAAATCTCTGACTGAATGAAACACGTGAATGAATGAATGAATGAATGAATCATGATTATGAATGAATGAAATGAATAAATGAACTAATAACTGATTTAATGTTGGATATCCCTGTGAAATATGAAATGACCTACTGTTGTGTCATGATAATGATATGACAATGACTTAATCTATCTACGGTAATCCCATGGGTTCTACTTTCGTTTCTCTCACTTCCCGAGAGGTCAGGAAATACCACCTGAGTCATACGTACTTTCGAGGTGTCAACTAATGTGCTAATCAGATTTTAAGTGTGTCTTATCACAGCGACATAGATAGTAAAGTAAAATAGATAGGAGCCGAATATTTTACTTGTAATATCGATATTTCGTTAGAAAGATAATAGAGATCTAAGCAGTATGTTACAATGTATTTTAAGAAATTTATTTTAATGAATATACACATGTGTATCAGTAAACGATATTTTTCACATGCGCTATTCGTATTATGGCTTTTTGGTGAAGTTGTTTTGACAAGATTATACATTGTATATGTACATCACAGTTTTGATAAAACAATTGTATATCTGTCGGTATTATTATGTGAAACCACAAGAATTTTGGTATATATTGTTAGAGAAGAGAAGATCTAATGTAAACTTCCATTTTTTGTATTGATCGGTACTGCTAGCACTGGCTGACGTCACTTCATTGTTGTATTATTGGGTGCAGTGAACTATTAAATCACGTGATCACCTCTACTTACAATTTACAAACACACACAGGAAAACCCGGAATTACATCCCCTCAGTCGGAAGTCAAGGAAGACTAAATACAGGTGTCTGAAATGTGGAGAGGGATCACCATCCATAACACTGTGTAACCCCCGGGACTCAGGATGTTTGTGACCCCCGGGATACTTCGTACTAGTATTCTAGTACTGGTGTTGTATATAGGTAAATTTACCTGTACAGGTGAGTCGGTATACACTACACAGGTGTGTATTATTTACTGTTAGCCGATCGCAACTTGTAACATTTCAACGGATTGGTAACATGACGCCATACTACTGTACATAAAGGTACAAGTGATGGAGCCGACAAAACAAATCAGACAACAATATAATTACATTGTATCTAATGTTTATACCTTTCTCTGCCCTAGTTTATAGGTATGAGGACGAGTATACATGTAAACACATACTATATTTATTTATGTATGTATACACTGCACTGATTATAATGATACACGGCACACACTTGCCTAACTGAAGGGGAACACTTGCTACAAAATGTAAAGAAGTATATATGCATGCATGCTGACCACAGGATATCATGCATCTTTTTATACTGATTTTCTGTTTTCTTTTATACTGTAACCACATATACTGGCATACATTACTGAACATGTCTGTACTTTTCATCATAATTCCTTACAGACCCAAGTTGTGACATAATCCACAATCGATTTGTTCATAATTTCTTTAATGTTTATTTATCATCATTTACACCTGTGGTAAAATGTCACCATGTCTTCATAATCACAGGTCCCTGTGATCATACAGCCATGTGTTCATATATCACATATACATGTCAACCTACATCACAGGTCCCTGTGATCATACATCACATGTTTCTGTGGCAATACATAACAGGTCCCTGTGGTCCTACATCACCATTCTCTGTAGTCATACATCACAGGCCCATGTTGTCATACATCACAGGTCTTTTTTTCCCTACATCACTGGTCCCTGTGACCATATATCCCACATTTCTGTGGCAATACATTACAGGTTCCTGTGGCTTTACATTCACATGTCCCTGTGGTCAATCATCACATGTTCCTGTGGTCATAAATCACAGGTCTCTGTTGGTATACATCTAAGGTCTATGTGGTCATACATCACAGGTCCCTGTAGCTATACATCTCATGTCCCTGTGGTTATACATCTTAGGTCTCTGAGGTCATACATTAAAGGGTCACTACCTTTCCGAAACGGCTTTTAATTTTTAAAATAGGAATGTAAAATGAGATCAATAATTTTGTAGAGTCGCAGAAGTTATTAACTATACGTTTACTAGCACACTTATCATCACCTTCAGAACTGTTTAATTAGAATAAATAAAATGTTAATTTTCATAACGCGGGTCGTTTTATGTTTCCCGCCGTCGTCCTAAATGCCGCGCGGTAGTTGACTATCACTGCGCCGGACGGCAAAACAGCGAAATGAATCTCCACTGTTATCGTACATTAGACAGGAAATCTTGCATATGTTTGGTGCTGTAACCTCATCTTAAGCCATCGATATATATTTTCTTTTGTTATTAATGTTTTTAAGAAACCTTTAAATTTTTCTCCGGAAAGGTATTGGGCCTTTAAAAAACCATGTGATCATACAGACATGTGGTCATACATCACAGATATCTGGCCCTAGATTATAGATCCCTATGGCAATACATCACAGGTCCCTGTGGTCCTACATCACAATTCTCTGTAGTCATACACCACAGGTCTTTGTGGTCCTACATCACAGGTCCCTGTGGTCATACATCACAGGTCTCTGTTGGTATACATTACATGTCCCTGTGGTCAAACATCACATGTCTCTGTGGTCATAAATAACAGGTCCCTGTTGTCATACATTACAGATCCCTGTTGTCATACATCACATGTTTCTGTGGCAATACACCACAGGTCTCTGTGGTCCTATATCACAATTCTCTGTAGTCATACATCACAGGTCTTTGTGGTCATACATCACAGGTCCCTGTGGCCATACATCACATGTCGCTATGGCCATACATCACATGTCTCTGTAGTCATATATCACAGGCCCCTGTGGCCATACATCACATGTCCCTGTGGCCATATTACCCAGGACCTCATGTCTTCATCACATGTCCCTGTGGTCAAACATCACAGGTCCCTGTGGTCCAACATTACACGTCCCTGTGGTCCAACATTACACGTCTCTGTTGGTATACATTTAAGGTCTATGTGGTATACATTTAAGGTCTATGTGGTCATACATCACAGGTCCCTGTGGTCATACAAGTCACAGGTCAACAGATTTAGTGTCCTGGCAACACCTGTTTGTGATACATTAACAGACCCTTGTGTCTTACATGAACTGACCCCTGTGTCATACATCAACACTCTTTTCAAAATTATACAAGAAAGTCTAGGACATCTTCTTAAAGATGCTCCATCGCTGACAGAGCATGAATGATATTCATCATATGAACAATAATTGGTATTTAATCATGTATATATATATTTCTAAATTAACACAAAAAATAATATAAAATGATATATTTTGGCTTTTGTGCATGCACAATCAGTAGTGTTATGGAATTTTTTTTGGGATGCAATTAATTATTTGTTATATTTTTAACTTGAAGTAAAATTAGAAGCTCAGACTTTTCAATGGTGGTCATAGTGTAAAGTAAGTAATTTTTGTAACCGAAGAAAAATAATAAATCGTCTGCTTTTGTTTTTGATAGTAAAAAAAAACATTTGTCAGTGGTGGAGCATCTTTAAGTATTTTAGCTATGCATGCATCTGCAAATGTAAAATCAATAATTTTCAAATTTTAAATCTCTGTGATGACTGAAAGTTAATGTGGCTGGTTTTATGTAGGACTTGTTTATTGGTATCCATTAAAACATTTATAGCATTTTATTTATATACTGGGACTGACACACTTGTCAGGAGAAACATTGTAAAATCCTCTAATGTAAACTAATACATGCTGAGACCATTAAAGTCAGGTATATGGTCCCACCATAGTCTGCAGGTCACAGGATTATATCTGTATATATTCTCTTGTCACTTCTTGTGTATAAACAAACCAAGACAAAATGAAGTCTATGTGGGTATAACTGGCACCCAAAACATGACCAATATGACGTCAATATATGAATGTTGACATGGTAATGTCAACTGATCACTATAAAATGACTGTTCCATCTTGTGGATTACATCATTGTTGATAAACGCTTTTCCTGGTCTAACGTAATATTAATACAGATACCCCCCAAAATAAGTTTAGAATAAAAAATAAAGGTATTAAGTGGAGTGTAAGATTTACTTGGTATATGTGATACCTAGGTAACAGGCTGTTTATTAACAACAAGGTCACAGGGACCTGGTTTGTATATACAAGACCACAATGGCTTTTTTAGTTACAGCAAGATCACAGGGACAAGGTTTATGTTTACAAGGTCACATTGGATTAGCTGTTTATTTAAAATAAGAGCGATGAGTGTTGTCCACAAACAACCAGATATCACACAAGTTTTGTTCATAAAAACACAATCACACAGGGGCTTGATTGATTTATTTACAAGATCACATAATATTTGGCTTGTTTTACATACATCAAGATCACAAGAGCTTAATGGTTTATAAACAAACTTCTTAGACCACAGAGGTCTTGATTATATATAAACTTCTTAGATCACAGGGGTTTGGTTTATATACAAACTTCTTAGACCACAGGGGTTTGGTTTATATACAAAGTTCTTAAACCACAGAGGTTTTGTTTATATATAAACTTCTTAGACCACAGGGGTTTGGTTTATATACAAACTTCTTAGACCACAGGGGTTTGGTTTACGACTTTGTGTACAAGATCACAGTGGCAGCCGGCTTGGTTAATACACAAACATAAAACTAAATCACACTAGTGATTTAATCTACAAGAATACAGTGAATTGGTTTCTATACAATAAATCTCAAGTTAGATTATACACCACATGATCGAAGATCACAGGGACTGGATTTGTATACTATTATAATGCATCATCCATCCTAGATCATGGATATGAAGTAAAATGTGACGTCGTGTGACGTCAACTAAAATGCGCTTAAGATTAAAACTTCAATTCCACAATTTGCTTTCGATCCTTATAATTAAATTCCATGTTGTCCGTGTTGGTAGTAATTAAACATTGTCGTTTACAGTACCAATGAAGTCGTCTGAATTGTACAGATGTCCGACGGGGTTGTCTGGTACGATGCACACACACGACGGTCATTGTTACCGTTACATGGATACCAGAGTTACCTGGGACGCAGCAAGTGCAGACTGTTCCTCTACAAATGGCGGCCATCTTGTTGTAATACTTGATCAGTCTACCAACAATTTCATTTCATCGTTACCATTTTCTTCAACAACGTACCAGATTTGGATAGGGTTCACCGACAAGGATCAGGAACAACTTTGGAAGTGGGTCACAGGTAAAGGAATTGATTGATGAAGTAAATATCTACGTCAAAAAGGTTAAGCTTATTATAAATAGAGTTTTATACTAAATGTAGTCATAAATGATTTTGCAATTTTCTATAAAAATGATAAAGTTGAATTTCAAATTTTCAATGGATTGATTTCATATTCTGACTTTAAGAACATAATATAATGACCTAATAAAATTACATGTATTAATTAATTTCATTTCATTTTAAGGATTCGTTAAATAAGTGCATTCATGTCAAGGAAAAAATTGCGAAAATGACATTAGTATGAAAACCCTTTAAAGAGTTTTTATATCAAATAAAAACATGTTTTTATTTCGGAATGTTAAAAGCTAGAAATAATTATTGTTATCTTAATTATAACCCTAACTGCTAAACTGATGGTTTTCTGTGTTTGTCACTAAGGAGCTTCCTCCAGGTATGATTCCTGGAGTTTGGGTTACCCAGAACTATGTTATGGAGGAAACAGTGTTTGTCCTGAAGACTGTGCGTACATGCGAACATCAGACGGGAAATGGAGAGAAGATCATTGTAACAATAACAATGTGAAATACCAGTATGTTTGTCAGTACGGTAGGTATAATTGATCCTATAGTCAAATTAAAGAGTTTTAAATGAAACACAGGTTTTGAGTTAAATAAGTTAAGTTTACAAAGGTTGAATGTACATGTGTATATATTTATTTAGAGGAAGTTATAGCCATATAATAGGGAGTGTACTGGATTCAAGTTGTCCATCTTTAGACACAGTGATCAACCAACCACTCCTCCTCCTACTGGAACGATTTTAATGAAACTTTATGACAATAATTCTCTCTAGTGTAGATGTGCATTATCTATATTAGAAGATACCTACACCTTTTTCAGAGTTATGCCCCTTTGTTGCAAAACACTATAACTACACTTCATAAATAACCAGAGGGATTCTTATACAGTGAAGATGTGTGTAATTTGTATTGGAACAA
Source organism: Argopecten irradians (assembly GCF_041381155.1). NCBI lineage: Eukaryota > Metazoa > Mollusca > Bivalvia > Pectinida > Pectinidae > Argopecten > Argopecten irradians. The sequence continues at coordinate 17,415,554 of NC_091134.1, read as the reverse complement.
ATTAAAACCCAAACACACCCCCACTCCCTCCTTACACTCTCAACAGAGTTGTGCCCCCTTATTTATATAGGATCAAGTTACCTCTCTCTTTTATAGCCCTTCGTTACAAAGCAATCGACCGACTACATGTACTGTACTACTAATAGAGTTATAATCCTTATTCACATTTCTTATACACTGGTAAAACATGACATACCAAAATGATATCAATTTGTTTTGTTGTTTTCGATTAAAAATCAACTTTTAATTAGAAATTATTTTATATTAAATCATTGGCATGTTTGAGAGTGGGTGGGGCGGGGAGGAGGTGTTAATGTTATGATTAATTATGTATTTTATAAGAGTGTGAAACAGTGAAAAAAAAGTCATTCAAACAATATATCATCATGAAAGATAAGGTTAGATACTGAAACAAAACTCATGTACACATTTTTTCAGACATGGGACCAACTACTGCTTCAACAACGACACCAACAACGACACCAACAACTACAACGACTACGACACCAACAACTACGACTACAACACCAACAACTACAACCACCACACCAACAACTACAACCACAACTCCATCACCAACAACTAAAACCACTCCAACTACAACTTCAACATCTACTACAACAACGACAACCACAACTACAACGAGCACAGCTGCTGCATCTGTAACCTTGACAACACAAGTGACAACGACAACCCAGCAAACTGTCGTTGGAATGGGTGAGTACAATGTAACATATTATATATACTTTATATAACCGGTATTATAACCGAAAGGCCTAGGCCTGTATCATGCTGGGATGAAGGGCTACCAAGTTTGTTCAAATGAATGAACCTGACAGCCATTCAAGGTCACAGGGGTCAAATAGGCTAAAACTTTTAAGCGACTTCTTGTGAATAACAAAGAGGCATAGAGACCTGATATTGGGCCTGTAGCATGCTGGGATGAAGGGCTACCAAGTTTGTTCAAATAAATGGCATTGCCTCAATTGTTTGCCACTACTATATACATTGAGATGTTGTATTGTGCCAATAGTCAGATGACTAATACCAAGTCTTTTTCAACTAAAATATATTCACATAACCATGGGTAGTTTATAATTGTGTCTCCGTTACCATGAACGTTTTTTAGATCTGTATCTGTATTAATAACCCACTTTGAACTTTCCAGGTCAGTTACAGAAAGAAGACAAAGTATTATCAGCAGGTAGGTTTGGACTCTGGTAAATATGGCGGCCCCGATTGGCAATAACTCAGAACTTAACATTTTATATACAATATATCACTTGTATCTTTTAACCATAAATGTAAATATAACTTTACATCTAAACAAGCCCATAGGTTTTCTATTGATGTTAAACTGGTGAGTTACTGGGTCATGGCATAAACTGGTGAGATACTGGGTCATGGCATTTGTTTTTGTTCATCCATCCAACTGGCCATATCACAAAGGTATAAATATGTATCTTTACAAAATTAATCTGGGTTACTATCTTAAATATGTACTGGAACAGATTTTCTTTAATGAGGTCAAATGTCGTAATTAAGGTCATAGTGACCTAGTTTTGGTCCATCACACACATTTCATCTTCTTAGATTCATATACCAGGTATGACGTTCTATAAGTGCCTTAATATAATAAAGGAGATTGAACCTGGACAAGTGTTTTCTTAATTTGATGTCAAGGTCAAAATACTGGTCACAGTGACCTAATTATGGTGTCTTAAACACGCCATCTTGCTATAACGGTAGATAAAGCCATATGACAAGTATGAAGTTCTAAAGCCTAATTGTAGGAATTAGAGCACGGACAAAATAATGTGCAGAAGGACAAGCGAATGAACATAATGCAAACCTTCAGTCCCCCATCCTATATCAGCGGAAGACTACAGAAATAATATAATAATGATATTGGGATGATACAGGGTGATTCTTTCTAAGTCCCTGTTTTATTATCACAGGTGGTCTAGCAGGACTGGTCGTTACTCTGATCATTCTCATCCTGCTGATCCTCGCTGTCCTGCTCCTGATTATCAGACGACGGTAAGTTATTATAATATGGTATTTTGCTTAATGACACTCCACCGCTGACAAATGGTATTTTTTCACTATTAAAAACAGGAGCAGACGATTTAGTATTTTTCTTCAGTTACAAAAGTTACTTACTTTACACCATTACCACCATTGAAAAGTTTGAGCTCCTAATTTTACTTCAAGTTAAAAATATGAAAAATAATTAATTGCATCCCGAAAAAAATCCGTACCACTATATCCTATATGAAATGAACTACTGAATGCGCATGTACCAAAAGCAATCTAAATTATTTTATATTATTTTTTGTGTTAATCAGACTATTATACACACGGTTAAACACTAATTATTGTTCTAATGATGAATACCATTTTTGGTCTGTCGGCGGTGGAATATGTATTTTGCTTAATGACACCAGAGGGTTGATGTCTTACAGATTTTTCTTGTTTCTATTTGCTAAAAATTCCAATTTCATTTCAAGTTCCTTTACATGTTGATTGACTTCACAAGTAAAAACTTCAACATGTTTTGTTTTTGTGGAGTAAAACCAATTTGATTTAACTTTTTAATCTCAGAAACAGAAAGAAGAGGTTTGAAGCAGAGGAATTTCAAGTTAGATTCCAGAACCATACTTATGATACAAATCGACTTCCCAATTCTTTTGTCGATGAACAAATGGAGACTAGTAACATTCAACATACCGTCGAAAATATTTACGAAACACCAGGACCAAAAGCGTGCAATGGAGACAGCTTCCATGATTTTAGTTACGAAAAACCAGTCAACCGTGACACTTTAGACTGCATGGGTCCAGATCCAATGACCCATGACCCTGTAGCTTGTAAAGGAGCGGACAGTTACTACGATTCAATGAAAGAGGCTGATATGGTTGACCTACCTGACAAACATTATTCTGAGGTGGATTTTGCAGGATGTGACGATACTCAGAGTTGCGATGCAAGCAGTGTAATGTCTGATCCTACTTACTCTAACGTACCTCAGAAAGAGGCTAGTCACCATGTTGTGGAAAATCGCAGTAATGAAGAACTTTTAAGATATTTTGAGGAGTTCAACAAAGCTCCGACAGGATACGACAACAATTTGTATGTCTGTGATAAAAACAAGTCCCTGTGATAAAGTTGATACATTGTGGGTTTACTCCTGCCAGATTAATTATATTGTGATTCATGTTTAAGGATACATTCCTGCCAGAATTGAAATTTGAGGATATATATTTTTTTAAGTGTATACTAGTACAAAAGAATTGCCTATATTGCCACATCAATAATGCATATTACTGTAGAATTCTCAAGAGACAATTACTCTGTATATAATATTGTCAAATAAATACATCTAGAGGTAATTGAACATCACTACAAAATATATTTATAGACTACCCTTCACTACACTATAAATGATTTTCCATGACTGTGGAAAGATGGCCGATCATGATATGGGATGTGTTGTTACCAGGTAGACCAACGGTAACCATGGTTACCATTCTCAGATCCATAGTGCTAGATGATCAACCATGATAATTCATCGCAACAATCATATTTCATGTTGATCATGGTCAATATTGGTCAGTATCTGGATGCAATATTGTAATAGTGTATGTTTTTGTAACCATGATTTCAATATGTATTTGTACCATTTCAATTCTTATGTAGTAGCAATATTTACAAAAACCATGCATATTGATGGAGATTAATTGAAGAAAGAGAGGGTTTCAATATACATGGATACCAGTATACTTTACTAGGAATTGTAATTAAGCACTTTAACTTATAATATAGTATAAAATATTTCCAAAATTATGTTGGAATTTTCGAAAATATATTTTATACATTGTTCATCGAAAAATAAGAGATGCAACTCCTGAGCCAGGTACTAAATGGTATATTCTAGGTTCATCTGGTGCTGCTGGTTGCCCAGCAATATAAAATATATACCATTTAGTATCTGGCTCAGGAGTTGCATCTCTTATTTTTCGATGATCCTACTATGTTTTTAAGAGGGCTCTGTATTCATTAGGATCCTCCCGATGACCAGAAGATGAACCACAACACACATGAACTTATAGCAGGATGTTGGTTCTTAAGAATTTCTTCTTCTGGAGTTTTTCTTTTTGTTCACCTTTATACATTGTTGTTCTCATTTTCTCTCCATACATGTATTTCTAACATTTCTTCTTAGGAAATAATTTGGAATCTCTAAACCATAAAGGAAAGTACTTGTTGTGGCCAACTTAAGGCCAAGTAGTTTTGATGTCTTGATCGACATATTACCACAAGCCCTTCACCTCTGGGTTGCAAGTTCGAAAACTATCTGTGGCAGTTGCCAAGTCCTGACCGCAGGTAACAAGTGGTTTTTCTCGAGGTTCCTCGCCACTCCTTCACCTCCTAAAACTGGTTTGTCCTTAAATGGTCCTGGCTGTTACTAGGATGTTAAACGCTTCACAATTCTGAATCAGTAATGTAATTACTGAATATGTATATTATTATCTCGTATTTATATCTGATGTGTTTGGTATATCACTTAAGTGTTACATGGAATTTACATAAACCATTATAAATCCAATAGAATGTCACATTAGATATATAAGTCCTTGTGTTCAGATTCTCATATACATGTATAATTATAAGCAATGAAATGTATTCAGCTAGCAGTTACCGAATGATAATAGAATGCCAACTGGACAATTTGAAAACAAGGATAAATCCAACTTGAATATTATTTCTTATCATAAGGGATTTCGCATTCCTCATGAATAAACATGTCATTATTGTCCAAAACAGAACTTTCAACAGCCATCATCAATGTTTGTTTATTTGAGTGGTCTCACAATTATACTGACTTTATATGATAAAAAATTGAATGGCATTCATGCACTGATAACTGCCACATTGTGTTTGGCAAGGCTCCATAATAAGGCAGTCTAGAATCCCTGGATATTCCAGGGGCTACTTTCACTGTTGTAATGTCCACACCTGGATTATGTCATTGTGTAAGTGAAGGCTCTGTGTGAGACAACAGATGAGACAGGTAGTTTTCTCATTTGATGTACATGCATGTACATTAAAGGAAATCAGGTAACAGTGGACTGTATGGCTTTGAAGGTGGGCAGTCACTGTCTGTAATTTTCAAACAAAGTTTCTGCTGCCCAAAGATTGATCAGTTTTTATCTCCTGATCATGAAATGCCTTAATTTTAGTTTCACTATGACATAGTCCAGGAGTAGATTGGCTACTGTTGTAGCGGAAAAGATATCACCTTCTGAATGACTTAAAAATGTTATATCTTTTCCGCTACAACAGTAGCTAGGAGTGGATATGTAACGACACTGAGAGTAACCCCTGGAGTTTTGAGGATGATAGTAGAGTTATGTAATAATGATATTCATGACACCATGCCCCTATATAGTTATTACACAATACTATTGTGTCACCACCCACTCTACGGTACATACAGCTGTACTGACCAACCATCCTCATACGTATGATCAGGACATCATGAATAACTTATATATATTTTTGTAAAATTAAATTTAAATTCAATGAATCAAAGCATGACTTATCGAGTTTTTATTCATAAAAAAATACTATTTTATACATCTTCACATATTATTACTGTATTAAGCAGTAACATTAACCAGATGGATTTTTATCACACATGCTTATTCAACTGACCTATTTCTAAGCAAAACATTCTTTGAAAGATCGACAAAATTTTTAACATTTCATGACTATTCTGAAGTACATGTACTACATGATAAATCTTTATGACCTGGTTTCTTTTCGCGAAATGAAAGACAGAGGTAACTTTTAACTGCGACTCTTGTCTTTCTTACTTGCGAAGTACGTACTGAGTTACGTCCAGTCACCATGGAAACAAAAAAAAGAGTTCAGAGGTCTCCCAAGATGAACCTTGCTAGCAAGTTAGGTTAACGACAGTGTATGACAAACAAGAGAAAATGTACTATTTATAGTACACTAAAAACTATAATCATTAAACAATATGGCTGCCAGATATTGCCATCAGTAATGTTATGACTTCAAATTTAATATATCTAGTGTACACGGACCGTGTATACATATGTAATATACTGCATAGCCAGTAATTTTTGTGGCTCAATATTTTTGTGATTTGGACTAAAAACTAGAAAATTAATTTCAGCAGATTTGACATTTCGCAATTGGACTGCAAGAGTATATACCCATAATTCATCTATTTCTTAAAGTTTTGTGAATAATATTTTTGCGATCATATCATTGTCTTATGGGACCCCAAAAATATCAATCCTGTGGAAATTAAATTGGCTATTCAGTAAAACATTTCAAAGAAGAAAAGATGTTTTTTTTTAAAGAGAAAATCCATCCAAGAATGAAACCTGGTACAATACTGCAGAAGGACTCCACTTCCAACTTCACATTCTTAATGAAATACTTATGTATTACTAAACAGTATTCTTACATAAGGTACGTGATCCAAGGTAAGTAATAATCCACAATGCTTCATTATGGTAATACATGAGCAACACTCTCACATTATATACTCGATAGATTATATACATAATGTATAACATTCACATGTTGATGATTTAGATATAAATTTGTAATTTTGGTATCAATTTATCATACATAAATAACACATAAAATCATAATCATCAGTTTTTAAGTTCTGACATATTGAATCTATTTAACACCATGAAAAAAAATCTTTTTAACACCATGAAGAAAACAAAGGAAAGGTTTGAATGACTATGAGACTACGGTATATACAATTTGTCCTTGAAATCAGATGATTTTTTTAAACTCTGGATCTTGGATATCCAGACCTTCAAAATTGCGACCATGGTAATCAATGTCTCCCAAAACCCTAGTATACCAATATACACTAAAATCTAATGATTCCTTTCTGAATCATGGCGGCCATATTGAATTTCACAGGAAATCCCTACTGCACATCTACATACCACCAGCTATTACCATGTACAATACCAAACCAATTTGCCAAACGGTATTAACTCTCTGGAGATTATTTATGAGCAGACAGACAGAGATTATTTTAGAACTCCCACATCTAAGATGTGGGCCTTAAGATTATATAATTATTGATGAGCATATTACATTAGATTTGGTGTACAAATAAATGACGACAAGATTTCATTGCTACAACTACTGGTAAAATGACAGATATCAAACTACACAAGATTTCACTGATACAACTACTGGTAAAATGACAGATATCAAACTACACAAGATTTCACTGATACAACTACTGGTAAAATGACAGATATCAAACTACACAAGATTTCACTGATACAACTACTGGTAAAATGACAGACATCAAACTATTTCACTGATACAACTACTGGTAAAATGACAGACATCAAACTATTTCACTGATACAACTACTGGTAAAATGACAGACATCAAACTATTTCACTGATACAACTACTGGTAAAATGACAGACATCAAACTACACAAGATTTCACTGATACAACTACTGGTAAAATGACAGATATCAAACTACACAAGATTTCACTGATACAACTACTGGTAAAATGACAGATATCAAACTACACAAGATTTCACTGATACAACTACTGGTAAAATGACAGACATCAAACTATTTCACTGATACAACTACTGGTAAAATGACAGACATCAAACTACACAAGATTTCACTGATACAACTACTGGTAAAATGACAGACATCAAACTACACAAGATTTCACTGATACAACTACTGGTAAAATGACAGATATCAAACTACACAAGATTTCTTGCTACAACTACTGGTAAAATGACAGATATCAAATTAAAGTACTCAACACTTCACTGATACAACTACTGGTAAAATGACAGATATCAAACTACACAAGATTTTACTGATACAACTACTGGTAAAATGACAGATATCAAACTACACAAGATTTCATTGCTACAACTACTGGTAAAATGACAGATATCAAATTAAAGTACTCAACACTTCACTGATACAACTACTGGTAAAATGACAGATATCAAACTACACAAGATTTCACTGATACAACTACTGGTAAAATGACAGACATCAAACTACACAAGACTTCACTGATACAACTACTGGTAAAATGACAGATATCAAACTACACAAGATTTTACTGATACAACTACTGGTAAAATGACAGATATCAAACTACACAAGATTTTACTGATACAACTACTGGTAAAATGACAGATATCAAACTACACAAGATTTCACTGATACAACTACTGGTAAAATGACAGATATCAAACTACACAAGATTTCACTGATACAACTACTGGTAAAATGACAGACATCAAACTACACAAGATTTCACTGATACAACTACTGGTAAAATGACAGATATCAAACTACACAAGATTTCACTGATACAACTACTGGTAAAATGACAGACATCAAACTATTTCACTGATAAGACTTCACAACTACTGGTAAAATGACAGACATCAAACTATTTCACTGATACAACTACTGGTAAAATGACAGACATCAAACTATTTCACTGATACAACTACTGGTAAAATAACAGACATCAAACTATAAATTGTGGGTACAGTTACTATGGGAGATAACTTTGAAAATGGATATAACTGAAATTGTAGAGAAGTGTGTGAACTGTGGCTAGAGCTAAAAAAGACGACAACTTTGTGAAATATTTGTAAAGTGGTATACCTCTGAATTACAATAAGAAATAAAATGGGAGATAACTCTAAATTTTAGCTATAACTGCATGTATAATGGGATACCGTATTCGACCTAATAGGCGCACATGTCCCTATAAGCGCCCCTCCCCCTTTTTTGAGACCTCGATTTCATTTGTCCATGCATAAACAAAGACCAAAACTATACAATACTGTAAAGATTTGCAACAATTTCGTCTTTTTAGCACCTTTTCATTTTTCGATTTTTCAAACGCCCTGGGCACTTATTGGGTCGAATACAGTTTGCTAAAATTGACAATAGTAACAAAAAACATGAATTTAACAAACATTAAGCATGCTAAAATATTATAATAAAATATTATTTAAAACAAAACAAAGTGAATGCATCTAAATTGATTTACATTGATAGGAAAAGCACTTTAAGTCTGCTTCAAGTTTTCACCAAAAATATTTGTGCCTGCACCACCTGTCCGCCTATACACTATTTGTGTCTGTTCCTGAGTTTTTTCTGCTCCATTTTTCCATCAAAACTATTGTGTCTGCTCCAGAGGTATTTGTGTCTGCATGCTCCAGAGGTATTTGTGTCTGCTCCAGAGGTATTTGTGTCTGCTCCAGAGCTATATGTGTCTGCTCCAGAACTCTTTTTGTCTGCCCTAGAACTATTTGTGTCTGCTCCAGAGCTATTTTTGTCTGCTCAAGAACTATTTGATTCCGCTCCAGAGCTATTTGTGTCTGCTCCAGAGCTATTTGCGTCTGCTCAAGAACTATTTGATTCAGCTCCACGGCTTTTCGTGTCTGCTCCAGAACTATTTGTGTCTGCTCCAGAACTATTTGTGTCTGCCCCAGAAATATTTGTGTTGCTCCAGAACTTTTGAGTCTGCTCCTAGCTATTTGTGTCTGCTCCAGAACTATTTGTCTCTGCTCTAGAGCTATTTGTGTCTGATCCAGAGCTTTTTGTTTCTGCTCCAACTTTCTACCTATTTGTGTATGTTCCAGCTTTCAAAGAATTCATTGTCCCTGCTGAGGTGGGTTGAAGAACCACTGTCGAGTTAAAGTATTGGAAGGTGACGGCATTTGAACTTCTAATGAACTGGGATCATAATCACTGGCGACACGACGGTTTACCTAGAGGGAAAATTATATTCATTTAATACTGCATTTTCTTCTCTCCAACACTTGACAAGTTTATCCCGCAGTTGCTTGGGAAAAAGTTATCTCTGTCTTTTACCAGGGTAGAGAAAAGACAGCTCACATGCGCTTGACAATGATGTCATCGATACTTGTGGAGACTACTGTCAAGGACATCATCATTTTTTGAAGATGCATTGCGACATCTCTGTGATGTTGACACTATAGAAATAACTCTAAATAACTGAATTTTTCTTCAAAACATGGGAGAAAAAAAATTAAACATGGGTTTATCAGTGGACAGGGATATCTCAACCCGAGTGAAAAATGTTGGCTGGTCAACTCGGAGCTTGCCGAGGGTTGGCAGCCAAAATCTTTCAAAATAGTCCCATGTACGAGTCTATTAATCTATAAGTCCTTTGTCACGTGCCATTGTATAATTATATGTATGTTAGTTTGTAATTTGGATTTCGCGCCATTTAAGTTTCTCTAAAGAGTCCGAAAGGTAAGTCACACATGCACACAGGTGTGAGTTGAAAGCAGAGGACACAGGTAAAACGGTAGCGAACAATAGCAGGGTTGGAATTCAGAGCGCGAAATACAGCTTGCGGTAAGTAAATACATTTATATGTCCTTGTCATAGTATTAATTATAATGAGGTTTCATATATATAGGTATTTGCTATAGTTTATAAGTTATGGTTAGGTGTAATTCACCCGGCGTTTGTGCTTGCGTACACGGTAACGTGTGTGCACGGGCCATGTGTATATGCGTGAGTATGAGGCCGGGTGTGTTTTGTAAAGCATTGTTAGGTTGTTAAGTCAGCATACGTGATATTATTTACCATAAATGCTTAGAAATGAGATGATTATCTTAGTATTAGTGATATAGCTATATAGTATGCCTTTGAGATAGTCAATATTAAGATAAATAGCATTTATTTGTATAGAGCAAACATATAATTGTTAATTGGTGTTATATCATAACATACGTATATTATAGCTTTCCACCCATGGAGAACTAGAGAACTATCCAGAAACTGATGGATACATATGCCATTAAGCCATATCGTCGCTAGCCAATGTGACCTCTACATATACCAGAAGATCTGTGTGACCTCTACGACAAGTCGCGGGTCTGTATGACCTCTACATTTATCAGAAGGTCTGTGTGGCCTCTACGACTACTAGCGGGTCTGTGTGACCTCTACATTCACCAGTGACGGGTCTGTGTGACCTTCACCTAGTTATTTCCGAACAGTGGATTGTACCAATGGAAAGCAACCATATGATGATCATTTTTATATCGTTGTAAATAAACATCTGTACATAATATATCATGATAACGTTAGATGGAGAGAGCCTGTTGTATGAGTGTGTGTTATGTGCTGCTATGACTGTAATTAGTATTATTTGTTATAAATAAACTTGTAAATATTGTATTCTGGGAGTCTGACTGATGTTTAAAGGAAGGTTGAACAATTTCATTCGGTTCTCGTTACATCCTTTATCAGGAGTGACTAGAGTGTTGGTCTCTGTCTGTCCAGATACTGGGTTTACTGATGACAACTTGAGAAAGGATTTGGGCCAAAGGTCATTATTGCAAAAATAAAAAATAAAATTTCATCAAATTTTGGTTTCCAGATGATATCATATAGCCCGTTATTTTTGCAAGTCAAAATATTTGCAATTTGAAATGAAAATTTTAGCACGTCATTGCACTTCATTTAAGTACAGCGCTAAAATTTGTCTGAGCGTAATTGTGTATACCAATTACATCGAACATTTGAGTGAGCTAATACAGTATGAGATAAAAATTTGTAGATAGTTAGATATAATGCAAACCTCTCTCATCATTATATCTATTTCATAAAGTGAGGCTTCTTCCTTGAAGACTTCTACAAGTTTTTGTATAAACCAACTGCCGTCCTCACTATCAAGGTAGGAAACATGTCCTAAAAAGATGAAAAAGAAGAAAAAAATCTTAAGTAAACATGACCGCCGAAGACAGATGCATGATGTTATCAGTGCAAAATCATAACTGATAATTGAAACATGCACTTTTAATTTTTCTGAAACATTAATATCTAAAAGCATTATTGTACTTTTAAAAGAAGATGTATACAACAATCCTATAACTCTAAACTGCTAAATTACATATTTGTAAATCGCTGTGAAAGAATCGTTAGACATGAAAATATTAATTTATGTTGCACTAAAATAAGTCAGTTTACAGATAATGTCATGGATACACAGTAGAAATAGTTCAGATTAAATCTGGTCTTGAGCCAAATTGAGTCATCAAAGAGGTTCAACTGTCTGTCAATAATAAACTAAAATTTTCACTATTTTGGGTCATCAAGAGAAATATTTTGCTAGTATGACGGATACCTTGGAATGTGGAGTAGGCTATGTAGAGATCCTTGAAGGAAGGGTTAGTCTCTGGTAGTGTTAACTGGGTGGTGGGACGGACGTCTGGTACATTGGAAGGGGGGTGAAGTGTGACGTCTGCCTGTGCTACTGTAGGCTGCAACTCAACAGTACTGAAGTGACTGCCAAAATCTCGCTCACCTGTGGAGAAAGAAACAACGACTTACCGGTTTTACTGGCGACAATTCAATAGAAGTTTACAGCTCATGTTTGATACATGTATTACAATGTATAAATATCAATATGAAACAGGGTTTCAATTACTCAGTTTGTTTTATTCTGATGATGGATTGCAGAAAACCTACATCAATGTCACTGATTATACACGCTTCCTGCTAGGTGGTTACACGTACCATAGTGGCAAACCATGATCATACATATTTATATTATTACAAGAATTCCACGGAAGTGGATGTGTCGCCTGGACAGCATCACAAAAAAACTTATTTACAGTTGAAAATATTGTTAATAATTAGGTGAAGTTAACAGGTCTGTAACTCTTGCAAATATTGATGGATTTTTACCAGTATCAAATCCATCTAAGATCTCATTGATATAAAGCAATATATCAAATTTAGTTGAAATCAGACAATGAATACTAAAGTTATTGAGCGGAAACCATGTTTTGACGATTTTAAAGTCCCATAACTCTTGCAATATTGACGGATGTTGACCAATATCAAACTCATTCGAGATCTCATTGATATAAAGCAATATACCAAATTTGGTTGAAATCGGACAATAATTACTAAAGTTATCGAGCGGAAACCATGGATTTATCTATTTTGACAATTTTAAAGTCCTGTAACTCTTGCAAATATTGACGGATTTTGACCATTATCGAACTCATGCGAGATCTCATTGATATAAAGCAACATACCAAATTTGGTTGAAATTGAACGATAGATACTTAAGTTATCGCATGGAAACCATTTCCCATACGCCGTCACCAATGCCGACGCCTGACTTAGTGATACCTAAGTGTCGCCCTTGCGTTGCAGGCGATACAAAAAGTGGTCAAAATATTATACACTCACGCCCTCTACAGGAATTCAAAACAAATAATTTTGGTTTTCCAATCATAGGTTGGCATGTTTGAGGGCCAAATATCTTGAAGACGTCACTGAGAAGATTAACTGCCTCGCCGTCTATTCCATACACATTGTCGCTATCGCCATGGCACAGGAGGCACACGACAAGGGAGTCCACTATCGTCAAACCTTCATATCGGGTTAATTCTGATAATATGCTCTTCATTTCCTAAAACAATAAAGAAAAGTAAACTGCCACACCTTCATGTCAGGTTTAATCTGGGTTTTTTTTAATTCCATACACACTGAAGATAAATATCATGGAACCCCTTTAGATCCAGTGAAATTGCCATTTGCTTTAAATAATTCAATTTTGCTTGCTACGAGCATTTTCATTGGCTTAAAAATTTACTTTATCAGCCCATAAAGGAAAAAATAACGTTGCTTCTGATTGGCTGAGATGACGGCGTAATGATTTCATAGACAAAAGAGTCCCAAAATGAATCTTGAATATTGAAGAGATTATCTTTAGTAAATTGAATTATAAGGATTAACTTGAATAGATTTTTTATGTTATGGAGATATAACACAAAAATCTGAGTGTACTCTCATCATAAACCGCTTCGCGGATTATTTAGAGTACTCTCAGATTTTTGTGTTATATCTCCATAACATAAAAAATCTATTCAAGTTAATCCTTAAATATTGTATCTATTCAAGTTAATCCTTAAATATTGTATTAAGATTAACAGGATACTGAATCTAATAAGTGCACGCCTACCTTCCTGTTGAAATGTTTAGGGGCTAAATGTGAGAGAATTATTTTTGAGATATGTAGTTGCTTCTGAATATTTATCAGTTAATTCTTAATTACATGAAAATTGCATGATATTTTCAACCTAGTGGAGAAAATTGTTAAAATTGTACCTTAATTTTTTTGTTTTGTTAACACTGTGATGTCATGAGGTTTTATTGTATGGGTAGCGATGCAATACAGCCTCAGGCGACATGAGTGTATTGCCCTGGACCAGCCAGTACTACATATGTAGGTATGACAGACCAGCCAGTATTACACGTGTAGGTATGAGAGATCAGCCAGTATTACATGTGTAGGTATGAGAGAAAATATAATCATGATTCCAGACACAGACAGATTATAGACAATAATATTTCACAAATTACATTCAAACCTTAACCAATGCAGAGGATGAGACCATTGCCAAGGTCATTCTTTTCTTCAAAAGACGTGCTAAAAAGTGGTATCACTGTTAGATAGAAGGGTTTCGAAATATAAATATGACATGGGTAAAGGATGATTTACCGTCGATTAGTCCCACCTTCTGGTGATTGTGACTTTACAAAAATCTCATCAAAATATGATGTGACAATCACTGGAACCTCGGATTAATCAACAGTAATTCGTACGTTACCCACATCGTTATAGTATCTTGATATTGACGTATTGTCTTTTCATTCTACTTACTGCTCCTGTTAAATCATTCTTGGTCTCTACTCCAAAACTGAGAGAAGTAAACAGATCACTGAGTTGGTCCCGATTCACATCAGTCCCTTCACAAATAGGCATGTTCACATAGTTTTTGTTGTTGATAATGAAACACAGGCCCCTGGGAGTGGATTCCATTTTGTATCGCTGAAAAAACAAGAAGCCCAGAGGGCCTGTATCGTTCACCTGGTTTTTTTTTAGTAATTATCACAAAGACTCTTACAATTAGAAAAATTAGCAAAATTGACTCTAAAATTTGTTCAATTTTAAATCACAGCCATATAATGATGCTATAGATACCATACAAATATGCTATCCAATACATAGGTTCAGAGCAGAAGTAATTCATATGAAAATAGAAGCCCAATTGACCTTTTTGGCCCCGCATCTAAGGCCCCGGGGGGTCAACCCTATCATTTGTACAATTTCAAATCCCCACCCTATAAGGATATTACCATTGCATTATGAGTGCTCTTCCATGCTTAGTTGCAGAGAAGAAGTAGTTTATATGGAAATAGCCAAATTGACCCCTTTTGATCCCGCCCCTGAGGTTCCTGGGAGGTCTGCCCCATCATTTGCACAATTTTTAATCCCCACCCTATAAGGATGCTACCATTGCATTATGAGCCAATTCCCATGTTTAGTTGCAGAGAAGAAGTCGTTTATATGGAAATAGTCTAATTGACCACTTTCGACCCAGCCCTTCAGACCCCGGGAGTCAGCCCTATCATTTGCACAATTCTGAATCCCCACCCTACAAGGATGCTACCATTGCATTATGGCTGATATCCCTACATGCTTACTTTCAAAGAAGAAGTCATTTATATGGAAATAGCCAAATTGAGCCCTTTTGACCCCGCCCTTCAGGCCCCTAGGTGGTCAGCCTCATCATTTGTACAATTTTGAATCCCCACCCTATAAGGAAGCTACCATTGCATTAAAAGTGCTATCCCATGCTTAGTTGCAAAAAAGAAGTCGTTTACATGGGAATAGCCAAATTAACCCCTTTTGACCCCGCCCCTCAGGCCACCAGGGGTCAGCCCCATCATTTGTACAATTTTGAATTCGCATCCTTTAACAATGCTACCATTGCATTAAAAGTGCTATCCCATGCTTAGATTCAGAAAAGAAATTGTTTATATGGAAATAGCCAAATTGACCCCTTTTGACCCCGCCCCTCAGGCCCCCAGGGGGGTCAGCCCAATCATTTGTACAATTTTGAATCCCCACACTATAAGGATGCTACCATTGCATTATGGGTGCTATCCCATGCTTAGTTGCTAGCCAAATTGACTTCTTTTGACCCCGCCCCTCAGACCCCTGGGGGGTCAGTCCCATCATTTGTACATTTTCAGGTAGTAGCACACAAGGATGCTACCAGTCAAATTTTGTCGACATGCGAGCAGTGATTATGGAGAAGAAGTCGATTGTTGACGGACGACAGAGGCCGGACGACAGACACCGGACGCCGGACGCCGCGGTATCCCATAAGCTCACCGAGCTCGGTCCTTCGGACCAGGTGAGCTAAAAAATGGACCAATGCTTGATGATTTTTTTTTGCATTGACAAATGTTTTGCAAACACTCTCAGATATCAACAAGGGGACCCATGTGGGGCAGTAACTAACTTCCTCACTTTGGTTTTTAAACAATTTATAGTTTCTGTAATTTCAGTCCCTTTTACATACCCTATTTTCTGGAGCCATCTGATATGCACTCATGACAGGTTCTACAATAAACAAACATGGATCTTAAATTATTTACCACCTGAATGTACTTAAGTATAGTATTTGCTTACATGCACAAAATATGAAATGTAATGTATTGTGTATTTGCGGTAAATTTTGGTTTTTCATCAGCTAATTCATTTTTTTATATACCGTATTTGTCCTCAGTTATAAAAATCACGAATTTTGTGTTTATACCAAATTTGTAAAGTAATTGGTAGTCTGTATCAGTATACGTAATTATCAAAGAATTGATTTTCTTTATCTAATGTGGGTTGGAAATAATTCTGAGAGAGATATGTACATGTATCCTTGAATAACTTCAATTGCAATATTTTACTTGATGAATTTGGTATTGATGCAAATGGAACTACAACTTAAGAAAAATACAAAAAAATCTGCCTCAGTGACCACCTCTGTATATATAGACCACCTGTTTATTATTTAAGACCACTCTCTTAGGGTATCAAATGACCGCTTATGGCCAAATTTGACCTGTGTATAAAGGCCACTTGGTTATAGGGACCACATTTTCCCTGTCCCTTAGGTGGTCTTTATAGACAGATTTGGCTGTGTTTAATGAGGATAAAAATGGTCAATGCACTTTCTTTTACTCCCATTACAGTAATTACTGTTGCTTACCAGCTGTTGTCTGGGGCTCACCTCCATCGACAACTTCCATCACATTTTCACTCCTCTGACCTGGGGTCACATGACTCATATCTGACCCCTGATTGGCTAACTGTTGAGACATGCTGGCACCAGAAGGTGCGAACATACTACTATATGGGTTGTTGTCATCTGACGGCTGATGTGGCATGGTCTGATATTCCTGTGGCTGTACACCAGAAGGTTGTGAAGGTTGGATCCCGTTGTTTACAGGGTTTACCGCTGGCCCTTGCTCACGGGTGTAGATCGTCGTAGGTGTCGATATAACAGAAGCACCTTCGCTATGACGCTCTAACCTGACAGGGGGAGGTATCCCTCGTAGTTCATACTCTTTGTCCTCCACACTATTGGCCAAATCCTCATGTCCCGACTCCCGTAAACATTTCAGAAATACTGAGTAAGCCCTTGGTCCTCTCCTCACCAAATCATCTAATAGTCTTCTCACCCTATCTGATCGTGTCCTTTCAGCCTGGAATCAACCATGATATCCAAACATATAATTTGGTGATATGTTCCTTCATTAACATCTCAAGCTTTGAAAAATAATTCTGCATTGGGGGACAACAATATTGTATCATGTCATCTTAGTTCTTTGGACCAGGTGAGCAACAAGAAGCCAAGGGCCTTAATTGTTAAAATTATTAAGACCAAACAAGTGAAAACAAATACAAAACCTACAAGTACAATGTATATAAAGTTTGAGAAATAATGTCAACAACATTTCGTTACAAACAGTGACAGATATGCAGATGATGGACCATGGAAGAAACAAATTCAATCTGATATTGGTGAGCATGGGTTATCAATCAAGGTATATCAATCCAGTAATTACCTGTATATATTCTAGCATTATCGGAGTGAATATGTGTTCAGACACCAACTGGTCCTGTAGTTCGCAACTGGGGTCAAGGTCACGAACGAGTTTAGTCCGCGTCTTCTGTAAAGCTTTCCTGTGAATTTCTTCCATTATAGCCAGCTATAAGTTATTGGTTAACACCTGAAGTAAGGAACAAGAACATAAGGTTTGGGGTTAATAAAAGGATGCTGCATATACTGATCTCATCAAAATACTATACACTTGTTTAATAGCAAATTGAATATACTAGTCAGAACCCTTTTTGCAGAATTGTTAAGATAATACAAGAGTGGGAATCACAACAAAGTGGAGAACTACCGTCCAATAAGTCTGACTTCAATCCCAGGCAAAATTCTCCAAAGAATCATTAGGGACAAGCTCGTAGACCATATGGACAGGAATCATCTCTTCACAGAACATCAACATGGCTTTAGATCTGGTAAATCCTGTACTACCAATCTATTGGAGGTCCTTGAACACTGGGCAGAAGCCATAGACAAAGGGAGTAATGTCAATTCGATTTATATAGACTTCAGTAAAGCTTTCGACAAAGTCCCTCACAAACATCTACTTAAAAACCTAAAGGGTTATGGTATCACCGGAAAAGTACTGAAGTGGATTGAAGACTTCTTATCCAACCTACAACAACGAGTTGTTATTCATGGTGAAACTTCTGGACTTGTAGATGTGACTAGTGGTGTACCACAAGGTAGTGTCTTAGGTCCTGTTCTATTTCTGATATATATCAATGACCTACCCGAAGTAGTCCAACATAGCACAATAGAATTATTTGCTGACGACTCTAAAATTTTTAGAAACAACAATAACCCTACTGAGTCTCAAGAACTTCAAGCAGACATAGACAGTGTAGTCACTTGGACTAGAGACTGGAAAATGGCCTTGAACACTAAAAAATGCAAACACCTCAATATAGGTAATCTAGAACAAGATACGCATTATTCCTTCCCACAAAATGAACAAATAGAGAAGGTACAGTGTGAGAAAGATTTAGGTGTACTTTTCGACAACAAACTTAAATTTAGTCAGCATGTTAGTCAAGCAGTTAACAAAGGAAATCGCATACTGGGGCTAATATTCAGGACATTTGTCTATATAGATATTATTAGTTATATAGTCAGTTACTGACCCCCTATAAAGGCATAGAGGGTCAGTAAGATTTATAGGGGGCGAGGGCGTAGCCCGAGCCTCCTATACTTCTTACTGACCCTCTATGCCTTTATAGGGGGTCAGTAACTGACTATATAACGAATTTATCGCATCGAGGACCATTTATTTGTTTCATTAGATCTTTGTTTCCTATTTGTTTTCTCAGGAATCCGATATCAAACCTGAACCATGCTGGCGAAGTATACAACATCGCCGCATTTTTAAATATTTGGCATACAGTAGGCCTACGTATTTATTTACATGTATGTATTTCTTTCCGGAATCTGCAAATAACTGTATAAGGAACCTGAAGAACAATAATTCGACATTCCTAGTGCACAATAGGCCTACCTCAATGCGACATCAGACTGGTTGTATATTGAAAGCATCACAAACAAAAGTGACACAAACATCCATCCAACATTTATAGCGCAGACACATGATCATCTCTGCATTCTCGCTGAGATAATCACTTAAAGTAATGCCGATAAATTAGCTGAAGAGTGAGGGTTGATAGATCTAAAGATACGAACCCCTCCATTTGTTTATGGTCGCAGTCAAGAAAACGCTTGAATTCTTACGTTTGACTTTCACCGCGTCATCAACTTTCAAACTGGCGTAGGGGAAGCAACTCGTATTTAAAAAAAATGCGTTTCATTTATTTTGAAGTATAGAAACGATTTTAAATGAATTTTACATAAAAAATAAAAAGTAAAATATATTTTTACGGTAAAGAAATGGTATATTTAGTTGAAGAGAATGTGTTAAAATTTTGAAGCGAGGGCGACAGCCGCCATATTGCACCATAATAAAATTTACTGACCCCCTATAAAGTATTAGGGGGTCACCACGTGACGGCTCTCCGCCAATCATTTGGGGACATTTCTGTCCGAGGTGCGATAAAACTATGTTCTTAACCCTGTACCAAAGCCTAATTTTAGACCTAACTTAGAATATGCAACCCAGGTATGGTCTCCACTGCTAAAAAAAGATCAGATCGCTCTTGAAAACGTCCAACGAAGAGCTTCTAAAAGAGTTCACTCTATTGAAGATCTACCATACCATTCAAGACTTAAAAAGTTGGGACTTCTCACCTTAGAATATAGACGTAAAAGGAACGATGTGATCGAAGTCTATAAAATTCTGAATGGAATAGATAAACTAGATAAAGACAAGCTATTTACAATGTCTTCAGCTAGTACTAGAGGTAATAGTTTAAAACTCTTTAAGAAACAGAGCAGGACTAAAGTCACACAAAGTATATTTAGTCGGCGAGTGGTAGATTCGTGGAACTCCCTTCCAAACTTCGTAGTAGAAGCCCCTACTCTGAACTCGTTTAAAAACCGACTTAACACTCACTGGAATTCAGCACCATGTAAATTTTACCCCAGTTTTTATATGGCACAACCGGACAATAACTTAGTAAATGAACAAAACGCGCCACAACTAGCTGGAACCAGCTAACTACGGTGTCTAAGAAGAGGTAACAGGTAACAGATAATTTTGCTACAAAATAAAAAAAAATATACTGGTACTTACTTTGTATATTCATTCAGACTCTTGATAATAAATTATCTGTTCTGTTTTACAGCCATTTTTCACTGCAATCACAATAAAAGATTGATAAGATACATTTGTATAAGGTGACAATCATGGACTCTGTTCACACTTTCCTAGCTTTTATCATATTCAAACTAAACCTAGAACTGTAAGCCAATGGCTAATTATACCCCTCGCTATCTCTCCTTTGAGATCATGACATTTAAATGACATAATTCTTTACCATATTTTGCTTCTATGGTAAAAATAAATCTCCCTGGTTACAATCGCTATCGCAATCTCCACTCCTGGAATATTTCATAGCAGAACTGCAAGCATTTCAGGAGATAAAAACTGAACAATCACAGGCCTGCAAAGGCTAACTTCAAAGCCACACAGTCGACCAGTGTATTGTTATTCGATTCTTTTGATGTACGCACATGTATGTATATCAAATGACCAAAACTACCTTTTGATCTGTGGTAGGAAACAGAACCTTCAGTTTTGTCATGAAATATTCCAGGGGTGGATATAATGACAGTGATAGTAACCCCTGGAGTATCGAGAATGGTAGACTAGTACAATAGGCGAGATCCTATGACTCAAAAATAGAATTAACAATAGTTTAATGAGAAAATAACAGATTTAATTGCGGCCAAGACACAACGTGCTTATGTAGAACAGCAAAACATTGAATTATCTAGACTATATGATTAATCTAAGGGTTTGTGTGAATTTGAATTACTTACCTCGTATCGGTATGTACGTCGTGTATGTTGATCCAGTACCGTTAACGTTTCCTACATATAACAAGCTGGTCGAAACGGTACGTCAAGTGCTACGTGCATGTGGTTTCATGATAATTCCTAGGCAGGGGGAATCTACACTGTAATATAACTCGTAAGTAACCGTACAGTATTCTAGCGTAAAAAAATATTAATTTAATAGTAACTGTAGCTGAGCCAGTTATGAACAAATAAAATCAGATTGGTAGCTGCCGAATAAATCATCACACTAGACTAACCACCATAATGAGCAGCTGGATTTCCCAGAATTGTTTTTGACAGTCATAGTTATTGATACGCTTGATAAAGGAAACACAGTCCTGTTCATTACAAACATCTTAGCGACTTTTCTACTTTCGTTTTGGTAGATTGGATTTTCCGAGAATGTAAATACAACTGTAGATGCACCACATTGAAAAACTCCTTAAAGACAGTGTCGTTAGACATGACGTAATTACCTTACATTGTTGAAGTAGCGATAAAAACTACTTGTAGATCTAGAGGTAAGTTATGTGAAACGAGGATTTTCTATCAAAATACACTGATATTTAGCAGTTCATGATAATTAATCTATAAGTACAAATTAAATTAAAGGAAGCGAATATATTTTAGTCTGTTAAACGTGTAAAATACAAACAAAGTTGCTATAAAAATTACAATGAGTACATTTACAATGTAGCTGATAGTGATAGTAAATACTTGGGTGTCACCATGTACCTCCTCTGATCTTCACATAAGCTTTAAAGGATTTGTGCAGTCAAAAATGATAATTTCAGTTTATGCTGGAAATGGCTTTATTAGCACATGTAGAAACCTCTCATGTGTATGTTGTGTTTTCCCCAACCTGATATAATGATATATAATATCAACACTGTTTTTCATTATAAAGGATGTATAGCTGACACCAATTAGAATATGGAGAAGATTCATAAAGATGCGTTACGGAAGACTCGGATCAGACTCGTAGGTGACCTTCACCCTGATGCCGAACTATGGGACATGTTGGTGGCAGAGGGTATTTTTACCCCTATAATGATGGAGTACATACAGGTTCAGTATCATTTATACTGAAGGTTAATTATTTTTGCTGACAAATAGTATTTTTTCTCAATAAAAAAGAAGTACTTATAGCGCATGCTCCAAAAGCAAAATAAATTATTTTATATAATTTTTTTGTGTTAATTAGACATATGTACATGAGTAAGCGCCAAATCTTGTTCAAATGATGAGAATATTTTATGCTCTGTTGGCGGTGGAACATCTTTAAGGTTCAACTATATTTTTAAACTTTTATAGCCATGTCTGTAAGTTGCCTCTTATTATACAAAATGAATATTTACTTTTTGTTAACTTTTAGGCTGAAAAAACAAGAGCAGATAAAGTACGGAAACTTTTAGATGATTTAGTGAGGCGTGGCCCAAAAGCTTATCAGAAGTTCATGAAATGTCTACGCAGCTCTGGACATGAGGATTTAGCAAATGCGTTGGAGGACAATGAACTTACATTGAGGGGCCTGCCTGTCCCTTTCAGGGCAGAGGTGCCACCAAGACATTGTGAAGTAGTACCACCAGTCCAGACATCTAGTCAGTCCAGTGTTAACAGAGGACCAACTACTGCCCAGGTACAGAGTCTCATGAATCTCTATTTTAGGTTAGCCTCTGATGTTTACCTCCAGCAAATAATGTTTTGTTGGCAATATGTCTAGCCAGTATCAATAGATTTTGATAGAGTTACAATATGCATACATTACAATTTGCTAACTTTATACTTTTTACAATCAAATATGTTTTGTATGCTTAATTTAGCTGTTCTGTTCCAATACAGATTAAGTTCTCACCAAATTACTTCCTTATCATACCAGAGTTTGTGGTAGTTTTAGTCCTAATTACATTTGTAGCTACCAGAGGAAAGCAGTGGGACACATCAGCCTTCAGCAGAAGATCAATCAGGTCCAGCAAGTCTGGCCTATAGTTTGGTGATCCCTTCAGGAGCTGAAACAGTACCAATGGTTAATCTATTAGGGAATTCTTCTTCACAACCAGGGGGTCACATAGCAACAGCCCCACAATCAGGGGGTCACATAGCAACGGCCTCACAATCAGGGGGTCACATAGCGATGGCCCCACAACCAGGGGGTCACATAGCAATGGCTCCACAACCAGGAGGTCACATAGAAATGACCTCACAACTAGGGAATCCCATAGCAACAACCTCACAACCAGAGGATCACATAGCAACAACCTCACAATCAGGCAGTCCTATAGCATCAGGGAATACAGCTGGCCTGTGTGGAGATGATGATGTTGCTATGGAGACAGCTGATGCCCAAGTCCCAGAAACTGGTGGGTATAGCTGGTAATTTGTGACCATTTTTCTACAGGTACATGATTTGTGTGTTACAGGTATATTACTAAGAATTATATGTACACATATGTAGTTATCTTTGTAAAAAGACATCTTTACATTAACTCTCTTTGCATCCTCTAGTATTATACACAGGACAATGATATTGATCAAGTAGTTATATAAAACATTATTTATATTGAATGAATTCATCACTAGATATTTTGCAAGTCTAGATTTCCAGTTTGCTAGTAGAAATTTTTGCCACTCACAGTGAATTGCTTTAGTGAATAAAGAAGTTAATTTCGACCCTTGTAATAAGATTTATATCTAACTTGCCTAAAATAATTCTGACTGATTATATTTATTACAGTCTTTCTATGTGTTTTGTTTTAACAGCATACCAAAGAGCGTTTGCAGAAAGACCTGTAAGTGAAAACTGCTAGTATTATATCATACAACTCGGGGAGGGAGCCAGAGAACTATATTAGGGTTTACAAATTCCCTTAAAGTCCCATTAGGTTTTTGCAATATATTTAATCGTAGAAATTACAGAGTTGATATCCTTATGGTGATATTTCTTAATTAAAAATGTCCTAGTTAATCCGGATTGTAGCAATGATGGGGGAATACCAGGGGATCCCGTTGTTACGCTTTGTTGGTGCCACAGTCCACACGTGGGTAAACATCACACATGAGAACTGCTTTGTATAACCTTTGACTCAAGGTATGTTTGTCAACTAATAGATGACGCTAATGCATTGTCATCTTATTTTCGTCATTTTTATAAATGAGTCTCTATGAGCATTAATTAAAATCCTACTTTAAATCATCAAATCCTTTAAAAACTATTATCAGAGATTGTTCATATGAAAACAGTTAGAGAGTTAACCATGGAAAGTCAATTACTTGGGAATAAGCAAGTATTAAGTGAACAACCACTTTTGTATGAGAACATAAAATGCACCCTACACAGGTACATTGTAAGAGCGAAGCGGGTACATGCACTCGCTTAAGAGGCATCTGAGGGGTATTCTCTACTTAGTAATACTTCACTCTATTGTAGTTTTAGCGTACAAGTGCATGTTTAAAGTCATCAGAATGGAGTATATAGTTCTACTGAAGTATTGTGTTTTTATTTTGGAAAGAAGAACCAAGAACTTTTATAAGGATGATCATTGTAAAACATTTAATATATCTAAACTTGTTCTAAATTTCCCCGTGGTGTCGCTGGGATTTACCTGGTGATCATCCGGGTACGTACAAGCACATAGGCTATTTTCAGACATACACATTTACGTGTTCTATCTATATATATTTTTAATATGCATTTTTGTCGAAGCTGTACATATTTGAACAAAATTAAGTAAAGATAAATTCATCAGGATCATCGATATTTAATTTGTAGAGCATTCATAAAAACATAATGGGACTTTAAGGGATTCCAGGAGTGTAATATTAAGGAAATTATCGAAAAATACATAATGTTTTTAAGAAAATTCTTACAGATAGGAAGTTTCTTGAAGCCCAAAAAATCACCCTGGATTCCCCACTACAACTCACAGTTCATAACTGCCTAAACGAATAATTACTGTATCTTTTTGGTATTTCTTTTAACTACCTGTTATAAGCATTGATTAATTTGTGGAATTGATGTTTTAGCTCTGCTCTAAATGGAGTATTTTACTTGTAAGTGGGATGAAGTCATTATAATTTCTTTGCATTGATCCTACCAGCATTTTGATTGCTTAGGACTTGGTATGATTTTGTTAATGCCATACAGTAGCAAACACTTTTGTTTACCTGCATAATTAGACATTGTCCATGGGGTCCCAAGTAGCCCATTTTAACACAATTTCACCTGCGTATAAAGACCACTTGGCTATATCGACATCTCTTTATTGACAGGTTTAACTATAATTAAGTTTGTGAAATTCAGTACATTTTGTGTATATGATTAAACAGATTTAGTTCATTGAAATATGTAATAATGACTGACATAATTTGCAGACTTACAAAATGGAGTCAAACCCTCGTGGATACTGTCTCATAATTAACAACAGGGACTATACTCTGGAATCTCTGATGGATCCAAGAGTCGGTACGGACGTTAACAGGGACGAACTATGGAGTCTTTTTAACTTTCTAGGCTTTGAAGTCGACGCAAAAAATAACTTGACAGGAGAGGTAAGATAATTGTGCAATCTTTGATTTCTGAATCATATCTGAACGTTTTCTTTTTTGTTGTGAATGTTTATGTATATAAGCATCTCTATCACATAGTCCAACTTTTGTAGTTGAGTGCCGTGTCTTTGTATCATAATAAAGCCATATTGTGTGTGACCTACACTTGGAGAAGTGTCTGATCTAGATCTGTTGACTAAATTCAGTGCCTATTACATAGAAATAGTGTACAAGTTCTAAAATAGATTTTTAGGCACATGTCTCAAAATGAAGAGATATAGAATGTTTCCCATGCCTGTCCCAACGCTTCTCATTACATCCCGTTTTGGTGTATGTGGTCTAGCATTTACACTAATACAGATATTTCTAGAGTTTTTTTCTCAATATTTAGGAGATGAAAACTACTTTAAAGCAATTTGCTGCTTATGGTGGATTGCCAGCTGTCGACTCTGTGGTGGTGGCGTTCCTTTGCCATGGTAACAGTGAGAAGTTGTATGGGGTGGATGGGATACCTGTGTATGTACAGAATGATGTATTTAAGGTGTTCAGTCCACGGGAGTGTCCAGTCATGAAGGGAAAGCCCAAGTTATTTCTGATGAACTCATGTAGGGGAGGTAACTATACAAATCTTACTTCTTCAACTCAAAGAATTTTGTTTGTCTCAGAGTTTACTCTAAACCTCTTCACTCATTTAGTATCCAGATAAATTCAAGGTAATTAAGGATTTATTTTTTTTTTCTGTTTCACACAGACCAAAGAGACGTTGGATGTCCAGCTGATAGTACCAACGGAGGAAGTACAGAATCTGATGCGGTTGAAGTTGATACTAGACCATTGACTGCACGTTCTCAAGATAAATCACAACTAATCCCAAACTTTCAGGACCTGTATCTCGCCTATTCTACTTTCCACGGTAACGTTTTATTGATTACTATTGGTTTATGGGCATATCTAAGCCATCATCAGAGACTTACAGGTGATTGCACTACACTATACTTCACTTATCTAGTGTATGGGTATAGTGTGGTACAATCACTCGTGAGTCTCCGATGATGATCTAAGCATGTGAGATGCTATTAATTAGTTACTGGTTAACCACCTACATAACTCTGTCTCTTACTTGTCAACCACCTACCTAACTCTGCCTATTACTAGTCAGAGAGAAATACAACTTTATGGCACATACAAAGAGGACTTTAATTCACCAAAGTATTTTGAGATTCATTCATCATATTGCAGGCCATGTTTCCTACCGGAACAGAAATGAAGGAAGCTGGTATATCCAGAAATTTGTGGAGGTCTTCCGGGAGCAAGCAGCTTTGTGTGACATCAACGCTATGATGACACAGGTTTGTATTGAGCTGGTGGTAATGAACGGAATTGTAAATCTTCTCCTTACAAATATATGCCATTTTGTGTTCATTTTTCTTGTTTATTCTAATTTGACATACAAATTGTATAACGTGTAGCATATATATATATATATAAAGTAATGCCACCGCATCTACTTCTCAAAATGGCCATGACAACCAATAATAACCAATATGCAGATTAGCCACATAAAACATAGATATATATTATCTTGTATATATAAAGTTTGTACATCACTATTAAAACACTGATCATTGAAAATTGAAATACCTGGCGATAGTTTGTTTGTGTCACATTTCAAAGGACAAACGCTTTTTGGAAACCCAGAAACACCACTCTATTTGTCTTTGACACAAACAATAGAGCTGGGTCTTAATGATCTAAGACAATATGTAATTCTAAATTTATTTCAGCTATATACAACTACTTCCATGAATTTTCACTAAACTTATACTTACTTGGTAGCGTGATTTACTAGGACAGCCTCCCTATATATACGATGTGTTATGTGGTATGTGTAGTATATGTTCTGAGATGCTGCAATCTGATTATAAAATCAGCTGTTTGTTTTTCTGCTTACTTCATGCTACGCAATAAGGTTGTAGCCTAGCAAGAAGTAAGAGGAGAAACAAGCAGCTAATTTTAATCAGATTGGTGAAGCTGTGGACGGTGGTATATTTGTGTTGTGTCTCTATGTGATAGTGGGCTTTATAGTGCTCTCTCACTGAAGCACCTTACCCAGTCACATTATAATGACAACCAGTCCTCCCACTTCGTTGGAACTAACACTTTCACCAGTATACTTTTTGTTCAAGTTTAATATAAGTACTTTTTTATTTGGATGAAAAATTTTACAGTGTCAATATCATTAAAAAGAAAATGATTTACCCTTGATTAATTGTTGTTTTTTTCCCCAGGTAAATCGGCGAGTAGCTGGTATGTACGATCCACAATCTATGGAGGTTCAGGTACCGGCCCCTTCAAACACACTGACCAAGGACTGGTATTTTAACCCTCCAACAAATATTTGAGGTTCATCATTTTTTTAACCAGTACAGTATGTTACCTGTACAAAGTTAATAATAATGATTCATAGTGTGTGTAAGTTTCTACAGCATATTCAAATTACATGCGAGTTTGTACGTTTTATAATGCAACAGGCTTGGACATGAACTGAATTATTTATTCCTGCATCAAGTGACTGAATTTCATCTGTGAAAGAATTATGTTATGAATTACATACAGACTTTGTGATACAGTTGATTATGATAACTGCTGAAGGTGAAATTTAGTTAGCAAAACACAGCACAGTGTCATCTTGGATGACGTGAGATCTAGATCCTCCATGAATGAAGTGATAATTGGGATATGTTTATCAGCCACGAATGTGAGACATAGATACAGAATGGATTGTTTTCAAACCTTTGTCAAATGCTACACCAACGCAATGTGATTGATACTGATGAAAGGTTTGTCTACAAGATTTAAAATAGTTTCATGAAACATGTTGACGTCGGATACATGGAGTTAGTTTTAGTATTACGGTGTATCTTTTTACTGGACCTAATCCAAGACATATGTATGTTGTCAAATCATTACTCTTCTTACTATTTATATGAATTATTAGGTCACCTGAGACGAAGTCTCAAGTGACCTATTCTAATCGCCTTTTGTCCGTCGCCGTGCGTCGTCCATCGTATGTCCGTAAACAATTTACATTTTCGACTTCTTCTCCAAAACAGCTGAAGCAATTTCAATAAAATTTTGCACAAACCTTCTAAGGCATAAGGCCAATCAAAATTGTGAATTATATGGTCCCCACCCCCCAGGGAGCTATGGGAGGGTCCAAAAGGGGTAAAATTGACTAAAATTTCAAAAATCTTCTTCTCCACTCACAGATGTGATGGAATTAAATACTCTTTATAGATAGAAAGGTCCTAAGGTCCTTTACAAAAATTGTGAATTATATGACCCTGGGGTCTCAGGTTTCCCCCCTGGGGAGGGGGTAAAGTTTACTATAGTTTATATAGGGAAAACACATTTTTGAGTATTGTTTGATCATTTGTAATAGGAAATGAGTCAAATATTGTCAGAATTATCAGTAAGAGATGGCCATTGAATCCTATTAACCAATTTTCCATGACTGACCCCCAGGGGCTTTAGGGGCGGGGTCAAAAGGGGTCAAATAGGCTATAACTTCAAAAATCTTCTTCTGAAATTCTGGAAATGGTAGAATCACATACTCTTCATAGATGGAAAGGTCTTGAGGTCCTTTACAAAAATTGTGAATTATATGACCCTGGGGTCTCACGTTTCCCCCTGGGGAGGGGGTCAAGTTTACTATAGTTTATATAGGGAAAACACATTTATGAGCATTTTTTGCTCAATTTTCATAGGAAATGAGTCAAACTTGTTTAGAATTATTAGCCTGAGATAGCATTTTAATATCATATCTATATTGGTCCTGGTCAATATCCTCTGGGCAGAGGGGCGTGGCCAAAAGGTGCAAATAGGCTAAAGCTTTAAAAATCTTCTTCTTAGATACTGGAAATGGTAGAATCAAATACTCTTCATAGATGGACAGGTCTTAAGGTGTTTTATGAAAATTGTGAATTATATGACCCTGGGGTCTCACGTTTCCCCCTGGGGAGGGGGTCAAGTTTACTATAGTTTATATAGGGAAAACACATTTATGAGCATTTTTTGCTCAATTTTCATAGGAAATGAGTCAAACTTGTTTAGAATTATTAGCCTGAGATAACATTTTAATATTGTATCTATATTGGTCCTGGTCAACCCCCTCGGGGCTGAGGGGCGTGGCCAAAAGGGGCAAATAGGCTAAAACTTTAAAAATCTTCTTCTTAAATACTGGAAATGGTAGAATCAAATACTCGTCATAGGTGGACAGGTCTTAAGGTGTTTTATGAAATTATGAATTATATGACCCTTGGGTCTCAGGTTTCCCCCTGGGGAGGGGGTTAAGTTGACTGTAGTTTATATAGGGAAAACCCATTTTTGAGTATTATTTAGTCATTATAATAGGGAATTAGTCATTACCCCTATGTGATGGCCATTGAATCTTATTACCAAATTTTCCATGACTGATCCCCAGGGGCCTTAGGGGCGGGGCCAAAACGGGTCAAATAGGCTAAAACTTCAAAAATCTTCTTCTGAATTTCTGGAACTGGTAGAATCAAATACTCTGCATAGATGGGAAGGTCTTAAAGTCCTTTACAAAAATTGTAAATAATATGACCCTGGGGTCTCATGTTTCCCTCTGGGAAGGAGGTCAAGTTTACTTTAGTTTATATAGGAAAAACACATTTAGGAATATTATTTGCTTAGTTTTCATAGGAAATTAGTCAATCTGGGTTAGAATTATTAGCCTGAGATAGCATTTTAACATCATATCCATATTGGTCCTGGTCGCCCCCCAGGGGCCAGAGGGGTGGAGCCAAAATGGATAACATTTCAAAAATCCTTGTTCTGAATTCACAGATTTGATGGAACCAAATAATCTTCACAGATTAAAAAGTCAAATTTATAAAATCACTGACTGACTTCAAGGGCCTGATGAGCAAATATATAGGGTTTATATGCATGTCTTTGTTTCATTCTGTATCTGCATGAACTCAGGTGACCGTTAAGGCCCATGGGCCTCTTGTAATATGATGAGACTCTGTGTATGTCAACAAACATACAATCATTGTGTTATGTGTACAGAAGTAATTCCTAAATACAAACTTTATGTCCACATTATCATTGTTTCATGATGAAATAAATACTGGTATGTCAGACAATGTTGTTATGGCCTTTTTATCACACACATTGGAATCGATGACCAGCTTATCAGGGCAACTATATTTGCTCACTTCAACACTTGTTTTTGTATTTTGCATCATTTAGAAAAAGTCAATTAATTGTGCTTTATTTAACTCATTCATGCTTTTTGTTTTTAATTGCAAGTCATAATTAGGATTGATGACATCACAACACCAAGTGTAGTTATATCCTGATGAAGCACCTTATATGTTGTCTGAGAACTCTGTTTATAGCTGTGGTCCAATCAGGACAGCCCCCCCCCCCCCCTGTATGTGGTCCAATCAGGACAGCCTCCCCTGTATGTGATGTGCTGCATGCATCTGTGGGGATTGCATGTTGTTTGAGGCTAAAGTATATATGTTGTTTCTCTTGGATGGTACTGATGCGTCATGGTCCTGTCTTCGGGTGAGGTTTCCGTTATTGGTTGTTTCAGCTCTGTTAACTATAATGTCCGGAGGTCCTCCGACTGGGGTGACCAGGTCCCAGCCCGGAACCACTCAGCTGTCAGCTAGTATATTGCAACAATGTTATTCTGATAGTTAATGTTCATACACAACTTGGTGTTTCTGGTGTTGCCTTCTCCACTGCTCATTTCTCTCCTTTCATAGCACATTGATGCCACATAGCTTCTCTGCACAGCCACCTTATCAATCTCCTTTTCTCTATGCCAGTGATGCCAATGATCCGCAGGACCCTCTACATAGACTGGCAACGAAACCACGACAACCAACCTCTACAGGAAAACGCCAGAGTCTTCCCCTTCGTTGCGGGCAGTCTGATACCAACTCATAGGCGTTGTTGATACAGTCCTCCCATCTATGCCATTATCAGCTCCACCAGCACAGCCTACTTGGACGATAAAGACCAAATTACTATGTCTGGCTTTTAATTGGTGACTGCTATTTTTGATGGAAACGTCATCCGGCCATTCAGATTTGCCCTCAACTGCCAATCTCCTGATGTACCTAGCACTCCACTGCCTTCCACATTGCCTTTCACACTCTGTTCCCCAGTCTTGACGAAATTGATAAATTTCAAGCCGCTTTTGTCCCTCCTTAGTCTCATTCTGCTGCTCTCCAGGGTGTCTAAAAGTACATTAAGAACCTTGTCATGACGCCAGATGTATCGTCCATCGTAAAAACATTTCCCCAGGCACTTAACTGGCTTCTCAGAAATTGTTGGAATGGCTTCCTCTGCAGTCTTGAATGCTTCGTTCTTGATCTTTCCCTTCTTCAGAACTATGCTTCTGGATGGTTTTATCTGCATATGGGCCCAAACTACGATATTTTCAATTTTCTGGTTCCATCTTGCCTTTATGGCTGTCTTGGTGCTGATGGTCATGTCATCCATAAATGCCCTTACTGGGGGTTGTCTA
Organism: Argopecten irradians; assembly: GCF_041381155.1. Lineage (NCBI taxonomy): Eukaryota > Metazoa > Mollusca > Bivalvia > Pectinida > Pectinidae > Argopecten > Argopecten irradians. The sequence goes on along the minus strand of NC_091134.1, from coordinate 17,382,900 downwards.
ACTGCAGCTCTCATCCATGGTTCCCTGCTCATCTTCTCCACTGATTTTACCATCAGGATCATGACTGCAACAAACAGAATCACTGTAACCGGACAGCCAGTGACTATCCCGAATTCTATACGTTGCCTCGATATATGCTCTAAATAGCTTTCCAGCAGATGTCGTGTCTTCTCCAGAACGTGATACCGTTCTAGTGTAAGTTGGACCAGCTTGTGTGGCATTGAACCTTATGCATTTGCTAGATGTAGCCAACTGACAGCACGCTCCCCTTTCATCACCTTTGCTTATCTGATTAACTGTCTCAAGACGAAGGGAGGTTCCACACATTCTGACACACCAGGAATCCCTCCTTTCTATACAGAGATGTCGATGTAGTTGTGCAGCATGTAATCGGTCATTCTCTTCGCTTTAGTTCGATCACAAGCTATAGTCACCGTAGTAAAACTAAAGTGTGATCGAACTTACTTTAGTTTCATGTTGTGCACATGTGCACAGAAACAAAAAATTGTAATGCGCATGTCTTATCGACTAGAGCTCAACCACCGATTTCCTTTAGTCGTTCAACGTTAACTAAACTTCTTTTGCGCATGCGTCATTTTTTGAAAACATGGCAGTGATTGGTTGTGGCTTACACGCATGTGTAATCTCAATAAATAGAACAGCATGGCCATAGTCATTAGTCAGTGATCGAACTCGCTGATATCATTACTTCTTTGAGGTTAAATAAGGATATGACCCGAAATTGCTACAGCGTCTCAGATTGTTCCTCGTTTGATATGAAACATCCCTCTGTCTGGTACCAACAGTTAACAAGCTTTCCTCCTCTCCATACTATCCTAATGAGCTGCCATAGTCGCTTTGTCAATCTCGGACATTTCTTATATACTATATAATGTATGCTGTTGGGACCAGGTGATGATGCTGTTCTTGCTTTCCTGATGACATCTTTTATTTCCTTTAACTTTTGGTTCAGACTCATCAAAGAAATGTTCTGGTTCATATGGCCGAATGAGCTTTTAGTTGTGCTCCAGCACCTCATCCCTCTTAGGATCGCTGTGTCTCCCTCTCTGCTTTCAGTGTTGCAGACCCTTTGCTACCAAGGATGTGTACGTTGGAAAGTGATGGATATGAATCTTGCACGTGCGCTTTCTCTATCCGTCCTTCTTCGTCTACTCCTTTGATCTCTTCTTAAAAGTTTCATCCTTTCTCTGATGTTTCTGCGAAGTTCTGACAATGCAGGTCTCTCTTCTTCACTTGCAAATCTGAATGATTTTGCTAGCCGTCTCAGATCTTTCCTCATGACTGTTATTTCCTTCTGCCTCCTATTCTTAGTGATAGTCTTCTTTGGTTTTTTTCTCTCTTCTGCACCATATTTATCAAGACTCACAATATACATTACTGATGTCATGCCTTCGATCTTCCTATCGACTCCTCCTGTCAAATATGTATTTAGGATTGTATTCACATCCACATCAAACTTCTGTCGTTCTGCTTTGTTTGCACTTGATGACCACTTGATCTTTGCTTTCCTGCTATCAGCCAGGTTTGGTTCCTGTAACCTGACCTCGGGGATATGTTGACTGCTGCTGTTTTCTAACTACCTCCTCCTCCACGTCTCACTAGGTTTAATACCCTGCGCGTTTTGTCAACGCATAATAGGTGCTCACCCAGTGTTGTAATATAAAGACTTTTTTATGTACTGTATAATGTATGAAATTATCCGCGCGTGAACTAACAAGAAGTCAATTCGACTCAACTGGTCCCACGTTTCCGTATAATATTCGGAACAAGAAGAACTGAGGAAAAACAAGAGGATGCTAGAAAGGCGGATCAATGGTAGTCAAGATTAAATAGAATACAACCGTAGATTCTACTAGAAAATTGATGTTGATATAAAAAGAAAAATGTGAAGATGATTAAAATAAACAACAAGATATAGAAACTAAACCACAAAATACATTATATTAATATAAACCTTGACACTTCTAACGAATGGAAGGATTACAATACATGTACCTACATGTTAATAACTTACAGATTCTAAACAGCTACGCAATGTGTTTTATAGGGTAAAATATTGGTCTTATCTTATTTAAGTACATAAACTTTTAATCGTCAGTTTTGTTAAGCAGGCTAGTCTTTTCTCACAAAAAAGCATTAACCATGCTGCTCCATAATGCTATGGTCCTATGACACAAAACAAGGTCATACAGACCTACATTACTTTCGTTTACTATATATATAGATTCTCTATATTATTTTACTGCTTCCGTTTCCGCCGATAGAACTAATTAGGTGTAACTATTTTTACTTAACTGGAAAAACCAATCTCCAGATTTTATTTTCAAAGCGACTGCAGGCACTTTTTATTTGTTGCTATTTACTTTGGAACCACTGAAAGGTAATGAACATCCAATTACACACTGTATATAATGTACATTTACTATTTGTAAAACAAATATTTTTAATGTAAACCTTTTGTATTTCATAGTTACTTTCGTTTTTGTTTCACAGGTAATACCGGTAAATATAAGATGTTGATTATCCTAACTTCGCCATTTCAAAGGAAACTCATGATCATTGATAGGGCTTTATCTCAAACAAAATAACATGATCACACAGTACGTAGTTACCTATGTCATATTTATATGTATGTGAATGAATTATGGCAACTGTCATTATGTGATTACACTCAACACAGCAATCTGATTGGAATACTGATGATCTTTATTGTCACTCCGTTTATTGAGGATCTGACAACACGCTCAGGTATTTCGGATTGACCAATCAACTGACAACCCACAAATTTCATTAATAGTTTGCAAGAACTGTCAGAATCATCTTTGTTCATGAAGCAATAATGTATCCTGGTACGAAATGTAGCAGCAATATTGTAGCTCAAAAGACTTTAAGACAGATGATGGTGTCGTCCGGCCGAAAGATCAGAAACATATATACATTTGTACATAGAGATTGGAAACTCCTTCTTTGTCTTTGTTGACAGGCAGCGGGACCTCCGGTTTATAGGCATTTTCCCTTGGCTAACTTCTTTCAAGTGTATTCTTTTAAACATGATATTTTTGCATCAATACAAAGTTTAAACATTATATCATGGTTTGATGTGACCAGTTTTTCCAAAAGATGTTATTTAATATGTTTTTTGAAAGCATGAAAATCGGCAATTTTACCTGGTTTTTCGAAAATCAGACATTCAAAACCGAAAGTGCATTTTGTTTTATTAATATATAAGTTAAAATATTATTTTTTCTTTCCAAAATCATCCTCAAACTTTTATAACATTTCAAAGTTATTCTGCTGTGTTAAACTATTTAAAAGTTTATCTAAAAACCCCTAAGCACATACAGAGGTACATCTGCTGATCGTAAAAATGGCGGAGTTGCCAGTCTCTATGTATATGTTTCTGGAAGATATAGTAGGTCGGGTAGGTATATTCGTTCTAGGACGAAATGATGAACTGATGTAGTACCGAGCTCATCAGAATGTGATGGGATATCTCTGCGGAGTGGTGATAACGATCTGTATTTCAACCAGATAGTGAAGGCAGCTGCAAATATTGCATCATGATCAATTTTATCATTCTATTTTATCATCACAACAGTCAAAACATTATAACAATATTCATTCAAAAAGTCGAACTCTCAATTAACGTAAGCACTGTCAAACATTTTCAGTATGGTATATCAAAAATGACGTGTCGCAAAGAAAATGGACAAACTACACAACAAGGCACTTCAAAAACTTCGGTCACATCTTGTCAAAAGTATCAATCCAGATATGGAACTGAATGATCAAATGGCCGACGAACGCATCTTCACAAAACAAATGATTGAAAAAATCCAGGTAATTCTTGTTTTTATTGCTTCTCTAGTGTTTAATTCGATTTAATTGATTTTATGTGTCATGTAATATCTCGTTATAACAAGATGTATTTCGTTGTAACAAGATAACGTATATCGATCTCGTTATAACAAGATGTCACTGAGGTCGTTTAAAAGTTTTCAGAAATACAGGTGGAATTACTTACTGAGCGCTAATAAGTTTTCGGGTTTGTATTTTTCTATGTTTCGATTTATGAATTATTTATAATTGAGGAGGCAGAAGAGTTTTGATTGATGATGAGGGTTATGATAGAAAAGTAGGGCGATCATTAACAGTTTTGATGAGGAAGATGAATGCTCCGAAAACGAGGTATCTGACTATAGCTAGACTTTTAGTAAGTAGTGTAGATATCTACCTCGAAATCATGTCTTCCGGTGACCATTTTCGAAATAGTATTGGAATACTTAAGGTAACCGATATAAAAAACAGAATCACAATTTTGTATCGTAATCCGAATTTATTACAGAGTGGGCAAACGCAGAGTGCCAGATGTCGTATAATGCTCGACATGTTACCTCAACGTGGACCGAATGCTTATCGGATATTCCTTGAATATCTGCGTGAATCTGGACATAAGTTTGTGGCAGACACAATTGAACAAAAAGAGCGGGAACTTAGATACCCAAATATGGTATGCTCAGGACCAAGTACACAGGGTACTACTCAGGGACAAAACCAAGGCGCTAGTATAGATGTCGCCGACATTAGTTCAACCCAGAAATCCGAAGAAGACTCTGCTGTAGACAATGACAAGAATAATCAAAGAAAGGTTTCCATCGTTTCCCCACAACAGCACCAGTAAAATTTGTCCACAAAAAGGTCAAAGTTCAAAGACGTTGAAATCAATGACGGTAATTGCATGGGATCAAAAAGAACTTTAATCGTTTACAAGCGATGATGGCGTTTTCAATCTACTTATCTAAATGTGTCATAATCTAGGGGTGTAGAGATCGTAACCCATGAAAATCCAGGATGATATTAGTTGCCAATTTTCAAATCTACATTAAAAAAAAAATAATGTCTATATTGTAATGAACTATTAAAGGTATGTATATTAATATTATTGGAGTTACCCACATTTATTCATGACATTTAAAGTGTCACTAGAAGGTCATTCCGTCTGATATTGAAGCAATAAAATAGCATTTGCAATCAAAGCTTCAGTAAACATTAGTCATAACGAACCTCAGAAGACCAACAGAATCACTTCGTTAAAAACACCATCTAGGAATTCACCCTGCAAGACAAAGGTGATAAGTCCCATCATCCTCTGGTATAGTATGTCCTGAATGGTGTATCAAATACAATTTTTTCTCTTTGTTTCATTATTCTGTGACTCCTTTATCAACATAAACTAATACCACACCAGGTACAAATGTATAATAAATGTTTTATTTCTGAAAAATACATTTGTTCAGGGATAGTATGCGCCCCTGATTTATTACAAAAAGGTATCACAGAAGAAATGGAACAATCTGATCACATTAATTACTTAAGGCATTCTAATGGACATTCACAATCATATATTACTGCTTACACACACACATATATATACACTATTTACAAATGTAACTGGAGATAAAAAATAACAAGTCGAGAGACTTACTTTTGCACAATCAAATTTTACACATAACTTGTTAATCATATTTCAGTGTTTTGTGCCAAAAAAAAACCCAACTTAGGCTTAAAAATAAAATAGACTTTACACCAGTTACATTTACATATGTTGATGATAGAGCAATTACTACAAATGTACTAATTCATCATTGCAGTTATCTCTTCAAAATCACTTTTGCACTCATGAACATATGATTCCACTACAACAACATTTTTAAGAAACTAATTCAGTATTAATTCTATTGTAACAACATTACAGAAAAGAAACTATTGGCTCTGAATTTTCTCTGATATGCTGAAATTATGAAAGTTAACATTTTCAATCTTGTACCTGTACATAACATACCTACATACTACATAACACATATATATACCTACAAATAAATACTAAGACATATGACAGTTTAAAGCATACTTTGATTGTCTTGTTAAACGATGATGAACAATGTCATGGTGAACAGGAATGAGTTGTGAAACATAACAAACACACATACTGTATTTAATTAAAACAGCAAACAGTTAGCAAATTATTGCCAAAAACAGTAAGGTAATGAACACTAAGGAAATGAACACTGAAGTTAAGATATTTTGTAATTCAATATATTGAAGTGACAAATCTTTGCCTTAAATTAAATCATATTATCATATATATTAACATTGTGATTAGCATAAGACACTTTACACACAATAAATATACAAAAATGTTATTTTAAATCATTATTACCACCAGTGGGCGTCTTGCCCTATATATAAAACAGAGTTCATATGACATGAGACTGAAATAAGGTATTATATACATATTAGAACTTGAGTAGTCCATGTTTCTGTATGAGTTTATATTGGTCCGGTATTTCCATCAATGCATGTAGAGCAAACGCTGCCTGAGGATTTCTCGAGGACACCATCACACTGTTAAAGTCTACAAACTGGAAATTATCAAATTTTCTGTGAGGAATTTTATCATCGAACTCTTTCATAACTTCCCAGGGTCCATCCCCTACGCCAACCATCACGATGGAGAGTGGCCATCTTGAAGCTTCCACAATAGCGTTTATTGTGTCCTGTTCGTTGGTCACCTGACCGTCTGCTACAATCACCAGAATGTGATACTGTAATAAAGAAACACTCATAATCCATCTCCCCTTAGTGCCAAAGTAAAACCATCAATGTTCTTGTCTAAACTCTCATATAAAGTATTATGTAAGAGACAAGGAAAAATGAACCTAGTTATCTCCCTTTAATTGCATATGCCTAGAAAATGCTCATATAGTTGTCTCCCTTACTGATAAAGATTCAATTCAAAATATTTCATTGATCAACAAAAGGATTGGATAACAGGCAGTGTCTATATTGATTCTTTCCTTATACTGTTCAAGATCGATTATTATCAATTATTTCATGTACCAAGTATATTTTTATGTTACTTTTGATCAAGTTTTGTAGACAGTTGTAGATATAGGATGCTGTTATAAATGAGTCTAGCTGTCTACTCTGGGATAAAGGGGCCATGCTAGCTTAATGAGGTGATCAAGTGACAATATCCCATTAGACTCACTTTCCTTCATCAGCAAATTCTTGGAAGTTTTGTTTCACGATTAATGTTCAAATGTTCACATTGCAATCCACTATCAGACAAAACTAGAGTACTTACAGACTTTGTTTTCTTTACAATGTCGATAGCTTGTCGAATAAGAGGAGCGAAGTTTGTTGGACCACTCATTCTCACGTTTGGTGTTATCTGGTTGTAAGCTTCCAGGACGTCATGGAACCCATTACAATATCCCTGAAAATAAAAAAAAACAAAAGGTTAAGGTAAAATAAAACAGAAAAGTATTCTTTTACTTATAAACCAGCAAATGTTAACTACTTTTTTTGTTTTGTTTGTTTTCTGCACAAAGCTTTTCGATTAAAATATTCAAAAGACTCAAGATTCTCTAAGATTGATTACGTCTTGAAAACTTTCGAGAGTCAAGACATTTAAAAATTGTACGAGCATGTACTTTTTAAGCAAATGAATGGATATCCTATTCATACATTACATTACTATCTGTATACATACTTCAGTCCGAAAAGCAAATACACCATGGCCTCTAGTGGACACATCTCCAAAGCCAAACGCAGGGATGATACCATCATCATCAAATGGTTCTAACGTCTCTCCGAGGATACAAATAACCTGTGGAAGGAAGGAGTAATATATTTAATATACAAATCTATTCATATCAAATATTAATATTTAATTAATGTTTTATTAAATCTTTAACCACAAACAGCTCAATTTTTTTATACAAATATACAAAGTTTTACTTTGACTCATTAAAAAAGAATATATATATTTGCTTTAGAAGAATTATACAGGATTGAGTCACGTCAGATATACATTTCAGATAAAGAGTTATAAGTAAGTATAATAATAATGTACTTCATTTTCTGTTCATTACAAACACAGCTTACATTAAGTACCTGAAAATATGTATTATTGTTAGTAAAAATAGATTTACCATTGTAAATAATATATTATGGATTATAAATGGTGACCGCGATATACAGATAGAAATTTTAAAGAACTATACAAGCATACAAAGTTAATTTGAGTTTCCTCTTTCCATATATACAATATCATATTTCACCACAAATAAGACTCCTGTTGTAAGTAAGACGGTTAGGTCCACCACCTGTTTTCATAACCTTTCATAATTAGGGGATTTGTCTGCAAAAAAGACCCCCCACCACTTTTGACCTTTATTTATTCCATGGGTGGGGTGTGGGTGTCTTATTTGAAGTGAAATATGATATAATCAAGTTTGATTAACTTGTACTTTGTCCTGTAAAGAATAATAGGTTATCAGTGTTTACTGTTAAGCCAGATTTATTGATATACAAAAATGTATGCGATTTTATTTTGAAAATTCAAAATAATGCTGGACAACTCAGATGAACATAGATACAATTGGTATGTTAAGTAGAATGAGAAGATTTGAAATGATTCAAGTGGCCAGACTTGTGTTCTTCACTACGGTTATTGTAATAGGACAGATTATTGAGGAAAGTTTCTTTGTGTTAGCTGATGGCTATCTGGGTGGATCACATACAGGAAGACTGCATCACATGCTTTACAAAGCATTCTAATTGCTGGGGGAAGTGTATGTCAAAACCATGACAGTAAAGACCAGTTTGTTTCTCACACAGAAAACACAAACCATCACGAGTAGGAAGCATCAAACCATGTACCTCAGATTTACAACTCTTGATAACAGAGCCAACACTTTAATATTTCAACTGACTAAAATATTGCATTAAATTCAGTACATTTTACTCTTAATAATTTTTTCCTAGAATATTTGAAATAGATAGGATACTGTCAGTATTATCATTTAATTTCAGTGTAATTTTTGACAATTTTGTCTGCAGTATAAGTTAGTTTGGTAAAATATATAAATGATATAACCATTCATCATTATAAGACACAGTTTGACTATTCAAAACAATCCAGTGTGACTATTCAGGAATGATCAAGGTACAATGTTAGGTCATACACTTCAAAAACTTAGGCTTTGTAACTAATGAACTACAGGTAAATAATGAACAGCTAGATTATTTGAGTCATGAAATTGAGCAAAGTACTTTATTTTCTCCTGACCATGCATGTTCATGAATTTCTGCTAGGAAATTGAATGTAAAGCAGAAAAAAGATATTCTCACCTGCTGGTAGGGGTTCATGAACATTGGTCCTATGGCATGAAGACTTTTACCACCAAATGACATTTGACCCGAGTGCATATTACTGACGGTGTAGTCTATGCCTGTGAAGGTCAAGAAGACAAAGGTCAAAGGTCACAGTTCTAACTTAGAATTATATGAAAATATATACTTTTTCTGCACTCATGAAGAGGATGACTTCATGCAGCACACAGCAGGTAAACAATCTGTAATGCTACAAGTGTAACAAAGTTTAGAAAACTATGAAGCTCAAATTGGACATGCAGCGTTGATTGCGATCATATAACGTACCCTACTAGTACTTAATTCCTTTGTTTATCAACAGCCTAAATTTTACAGTAAAGCCAAACCGTCAGCAGCCAGTTACAGTCACAATATTCTTTCATAATGATCAAGCAATGCCCAAAAATGCAACTATCAAGTGACAGACCCCCAATGTGTGAATTAAATATATTGCCACTGCCTACCCATCCACTAAGAGCCATACTTATAACACTTCCTATATCATAATTGCAAACATTTCCCCTGTTATGCATGCCAACATTGACTACAAATCCTCTTTTTAATATCAATATGTTTGTCTATCAGAGTTACTTCCCTTCGTTTTACTCTGTCAGTACTGATGAAGCTAGTGAAATGAAGGGAAGTAAGTCTGATAGACCAGAATGTGATTGCCATCTATGAACAATCTCACTGCCACTGTCATTATTGCCAACACTGTGGAAGGTGTTTTGTTTTGGACTGGGGCTTACTAAGGACTGAGGAAAACCTATGAAACATTGTAATGTTTAAAACAGATGAGAAACTTTACTGTTCCAATAGCTAACCAACTCCTTTCTTTTTTTATCCGGTACATACAGGTATATTTGATAGCAATATTAACGGAACTTTGTTACGAAAACTTTCAAATGAGGCCACTTGATCAGGTTGTTGAAAAAATGAAAGCAGAAAGCAGAAGAAAATATATATATCTATCCAAATTAGCGAAAGTAACTGGATTCCATAACTATACATTACTACTCTGTTTACATATTTTGTTGAGGTTTAGTACTAATGCCGTCTTATATTACATATTGTCTTACTTAAGAAATGAAAATCCTAGCTAATATAACAATGGCTACAAATTACAAGATCCTTCTTAAACAAGAGCTGTTGGAGAACAGCAAAGCTCGCCTATTCAGAAGAAGTTGATGTTCAAGTATTTACTATTTAAACATGGAAATATGACAAATTAACAGACTCAAAAAACCCCTAAAAGCCCCCAAACTGGTTGTATTATCACGTTCATGCATCCATACACATTAGGAAATAGGAAAATAAAATCATAAACATTTATGATGACTTATGCTTAAACAATAGATAAAATAGAAACTTGCTCAAAAACTTTAACATGGAAATATGACAAATTAACAGACTCAAAAAACCCTAAAGGGCCCCAAATTGGTTGTATTATCACGTCAGCATCCATACACATTAGGAAAATAAAATCATAAACATGTATGATGACTTAAGCTTAAACAATTGACGAAACAGAAACTTGCTCAAAAACTTAACGTGAAATGGGACGCCAACACTGACGCCGGGGTGACAACATTACTCAATAGGCGAGCTAAAAATGTGATATGCTTTTTTATATCAATGATAAATACTTCTTATATAGAGTGAAGATTTTCTTAATATAATAAGTATTGATTTTTTTTTTTTATCAACGGATGACATTTGATGATTTAAACATGATGTCAGATGATTTATAAATATCTATAGTACGTTTTGAAAATTTAACAATTTCTAATTATGGAATCCTTTTTCATGCTTCATATATAAAACATACAAACTGAACTGACACAACACTAATTGATGGTTTATGAGTATGGTAGCCCATAAACAAGCAAAGACAAAGAAAATCCACATGCACAGTACAGTGTATCAAAGTATAAGCATTCTAAAACGGGAACTGAAAATTGAGATGAGTATTGTTTGTATCAGTAACTAGTCAAGCCGTCAGAATTAGTTTAGGTATAGGCTATAAACAAACCAGCATGTATACATTAAAACACATCTATAGCTGCATACTCTTTGATAAGGATTTGGAGTTCCAGAGAAAGTGTCATGCAAGGACCGGCCGCCAAACGTTTGTATGCCTTGCTGCAAATTACTGGCCGTATAATCAACCCCTACAAAGCAGATTGGTTATTAAACAACAGAAAAATATGGTAGCATCTAATGGCATGAGCAATTGACATCTGGGAACTTCTGAAAAACAATTTAACAATATTTTGTTTTTATAATGACTTCAAATACCTGTTTCTACTGTCAGCTTATAATTAACACTGTCTTTTATACAGCTATACTGCAGGTTATGGTTTTCACTCAGTTACATGTATTTAATTAACTGAAGCTGTTTCAGTATTCAGCATCCCTAGATCGGGGCTTGAATAATGAATTATTATGAATATCAATTCAATTCAATTCAATACTTTTATTACACTCAGATACACATTGTGTATAACAATGGTCAAGCTAGGAAACATTCATTTTTTTTCTGCAAGCTTGGTAGTACCGAGTAAATATATATATAGCAGCGCCTTGTCAACATGTCAGATTACCTTGACATATAGACAATTCAAACAGGTATGCTAAATATTTACTATATATAAGTAACTAACCCTGAATAACATTTACCTGTAATTGATAAACCAATAACACATTTACCTGCAATTGATAAACTTATAACATAATTACCAAATATCAGATTGCATGATTCTAGTCCGGCTTTCCTTATGGCTGTCTGTACCTCCTCTAACGTACTGAACTTGTCAAGGATAGCTTCATAACTACCTCCGCCAAAAAGGTTAAATATACTGTTGTTCTGGAGCTGGCTAAGGTCAGGGTAAAGGTTACTCTGAGTGCAGCTCGTCTTCTCTCTCGATGACATTGATGCTGTGGAATATGTCTTTTTACTGCTGCTGCCACCACAACAAGTCCACAGTATGTATACAATAATACCAAATATTATCAGACTGATTATTTCCATTGTTGTTCAGATATTAGACTCAGCTCCTCTGTGAATGTGTTTGTTGTTCAGATATTAGACTCAACTTCTTCTTGAATGTGTAGTGTTTATCTGAAAGTAAACAAACATTTTATTGATAAATAATTTACATGATAGCTGATCTCACTATATCTTGTGTTATAACAATGTCTGTGGTTAGCTGAAATGGTCCACATACATGTATTTGAGAAATAAAAAAGTTCCCATGAAGATAATAAAACACACCAAATATCCTAACACCAGGTGTCCCTGTTGCACCACCTCTTCATTTCATATTCAGAGCTTGGAACATAACAATGTGTAAGATACAGTACCTGCATAGTGTATCATTACTACCTGCAACATGTTAATTAACTTGGTTGGACGAAAATGTCAAAATGAAACCCAACTTCAAAGCTACATAGTCAACTTCAGTGTATGTGTACAATACAATTCTTTTGATATATATAGCGTTTAGTCTGTTATACGGTTAACAAAGAACCAAACTGAAACAACCTGTCTCATCTGTTGTCGCATACAACAGCACAAATCTTTCAGTTTTGCTATGGCATGTTACAGTGGTGGATATAATGGCAGTGATGGCAGAAATCAAGATACTAGGCTATCCAAATCCCTTGTGATAGTAAACCCTGGAATATCGAGGATGAAAGCACCCGTGATCTGACAACAAGACCATAGGGATGCTAGATCTAGGCCTACTCAGCTACTTTTAAAATGTTACCGAGTGTGTTACGGAAGAGATAATCTACATCATGACTCCAAATCAACCATGACAATTATTTTGTTTTACAGCTTACATATGTGTATCACTAACTTAAATATACTTACATTATATGTTTCCAACAAGCAGGCGCTAAATTCTATGGAAAATCATCAACAGAATCTCGAATATATACAGAGCATTTGACTCATCGCTTGTTGTGATTGCAGCATTTACAATCCACGTCAATGCAACGCTCGATAATAACTCTCAAACCCTGTTTATGACAAACGCAGCAATAACTCGTGATCAGAAATTTTTTGGAAGCTCTCTATATTTATCCACCTCATGTATGTTAACAACCGAGGACGAAGGAAACCCTCGTGGGTGTATTTTGGTGTAAGGACACGTCAGTGTTAAAATGTCAAAATCTTTGTTTTTCAAGAGATTCTGTGTTCAACTTATTAGAAAGTGTCAATTTGAAAAATTCAGCACAGTTCATTGTAAGTAATAACTGCTAATTGTTAGCACCAATTTCCATATTTTCCTGTGCAGGGGTTCGGACCACTTTCACAGGGGATCGTTACAGTAATGTACAGACCTTTTACAGTACCGAATCCATTATATTATATAACGGTTAGTTTCGATAGAGACTGATACGACAGTGACTTAAACTTAATCGTTTATCATATGGTTTCTTATCACAGTCAGGGGTTAATATCATAACAGAGTTATAGTACTATTCATTACCGCAGTACGGGTCCGTTCGAGGCTTGTACCCATTCTCTTATCACAGGGATTCGATAGATCATAGAGTATTTTTAATACCGAGTCTCGTATCACAGGGGTTCGTTTGATATTTGTACGCATCTATTATCATGTTATCACATTGTCAGCTCTTTGTAATTTATAAAATGTATCAGAGAGAAATGCCATGCAGTGGCGTAGGAAGATGAAACGTAATGGGGGGGCAAAGGTCCTCCATATTTCGTAACACCACCCCCCCCCCCCCCCTCGCGCGCCCCGCACCCACAGGAAAATACTTGATATACTTTTTTTTTTCATTTATCATTACATATAATCCTTGTAATCATCTACAGACAGTCACGGGGTCTCCTCCCCCCTCCCGAGAAAAAAATATTATGATTTTGTATCTTGATAATTTTTAAGCGTTCTTAACACGTTAATGTTTCCTGCATTTAGAAATGATAATTGTGAGTGTTATCTTATTATGCAACCCTGCGCGATCTGAACATACCGGATTCACACCATCGGCACATTGTTGTGTAACTCAAAATAATAATGAATTATTGATTGTCTTACAAAGACATATATTAACAAATTCAAATGTGCATTTCACTCGACGAAAATGGGGGGGGGGGTGCAAAAAGACATGTTTGCCCCCCCCCCCCCCCCGCCCTGGGGAACAGGGGGGGGCAATTTCCTACGCCGTTTCCTACGCCCCTGCCATGCCTCTTATACTGCTCCAATAATGTAAGTGGTATACACATATATAAAGCACGACGAGACACTTGATCGTTACGTCGTGCCCATCAGATGTTTCTCTCAATATCGACGTGGAACATTATTGGATTACCTCTTTTATAAGACCAATTCAGACTGTAAAATAAACACTTGTGTGCCGTGATCTCTTCTGTCTGCAGGCCGGTCACCTTGGTCAGAATGCTCAGTATATATGAAGAGTCATAAAGATACAGAAACCATAAACCAGACCCTGCTACATTTTATAGGAAAGCTTCGTTTTTACTCGACATCACTGCTAATGTTTTCTAGTAGTACTAGTAATACTTACTTATGTGATTTTGTTGTCTTTAAAGACTTTTGTTTCAATTTACAGACAGACAATTGCATGTATCTTATGTAGTTAATGCTAAGAAAAGTGACGTGAATCCCTACCACCATGGTCTGGATACAGAATCTCAAGATACACGTATAGAGGGACATAACAACAAATTAAAGGTATATATGAAATGTATTTGTCTAACAGCCAACCACGCCCCAGGGGTTGTGTAATTTTGTGAAAGTACTGTAGTAATGAAGGCGTGTAACTTTGTGAAAGTACTGTAGTAATGAAGGCGTGTAATTTTGTGAAAGTACTGTAGTAATGAAGGCTGTTTAACAGTAATTTATTATTTGTTAGGTAGACTATGATATATTATGTATCTGCTATGTATATATGCTAACATGGGTATAACTTACTAGAGTAATTTTATTTTGATTATTTATTTTTCATTTATAAAAACGGTACATTCAGTTTATTACATTGTTATAAAAAAATAGCAAATGATATTAAAGGGGCTCATACACTTGTAGAACAATTAAATGAAATTACAAAAAGTGAATTAACTTCCACTTATTTTACAGAAGAAACAAGTGAGCTTGCGAGAGTTGTGGAGTTCTGAGGAATCCTTTCCTTCTGTTCATGAATTAGGGAAGAAAAAGAAACGAAAAAGGGAAAAGAGGACAGAAAATGTCGATATACAAACAGAAAATCAAAGTGATCATAATGATAATGAAATGACAATACATAGCAAAGCTAAATCAAAAATAAGTGATACAGCACGCGGAGGTGATCGTTTCTCACACGGCGAAGACTTAAGATCTGATAAGTTTGCAAATAGAAGTGAATTTCCTGGTCTTGGTACTTCCGGGTTCAGCCGCCTGTCTTTACTGGAGAAAGAGGATGATTTGTGGACAGATCTGGACAGTACTGAACATTGGAGACAAAGAAATCGTATTTATACAGAGGACTATCCGCGACCAGACGTTCACATGTCACTGAGTAGACGCTCTGATAGGAACAAGGAATGGTTACAACAACTTGATAAATTTAATAGGAATTTTAATAATAATAATAAAAAGACAAAAAAGTAATGTTTGAAATAAAAGTGCTTTGTTTATTTTTAGTTATTGAAGTGATTTATTACTTATACCAGTATCATAGTCTCTCCATTCTGGTCTGTATCAGTCACTTCAGTGAAACGAAAGGAAGTAGCTCTTGATAAACAAGAATGCAGCCGCCCAAATTTACTTGCGCAATATATCAACACATTGTTTATGAAAGGCATTCCACAGATTGAGCCATAAATCAATTAAAAAGCAAAAGAAATCAAATATAGAAACCTACACAGGTATTATATTTTCAATCTACAATTAATTTGAGGTAATTGAAATTGAGGCTTTAAAAAAGGATAAGTGCTTGAAATTGAGGCTTCAAAAAAAGGAGGTACTTATATGGAGGCGTTTATCGTATTCGACCCAATAAACGAGGATCCTAATTAAGAACTAAATAATGCGCATTTAAATGAGACGAAATACACTTTATACTGATTCTAAGTTGGAGTTGACAGAATCGCTCTTGCCTACATGCGTCATGTCATATTTAACTATCCATAGCTGCGACGCGACAATAAATGGCTCTACAAAGTTATCGAAAACTTACTCATTTAAACCTGCCCATATTATTAAGCTATTTTTTGGCCTAATATATGTTAAGCAAAAAAGATGAAAATAAGAAAACCTAATAATATAGGCAGGTTTAGCGGACTATCGAAAACTATCCTAAGAACCTACTTCAGTTGCTACAGACGTTTGGGTTTAATCTCCAATATGTGAGCCGATGGTACATGTACAGTATATCATTGATGAGAAAGGGGTTTTTAGACATGGAATATCGAATTCAGCATGTAATAAGAACATCCTTACCAAATTTTCCCATGTCCGTAGTGAGAAGTTCCCAAAAACTCTAGATCTATGACAGACCAATCTAATTAGAATTTGATGTTCATTACCGTATGAACATCTAACCACATCCCATTGGGGGTCACGTCAGGGTTAAAATTTCCCACATAAATTAGAAAAAAAGACAAACCAATCATCTTTCGGAAAATCTGTCCTGTTCATACGGAGTAGATAATGAACATCGAATTTTAATAAGGTTGTATGACAGACATAATGTGCTACAACAGACTCCGAAAAACGCCTCAGGATACATTTGATTTGATTACGAGATTACTCACCGAAACTTTTCGCGTTCATCAGATTACAGGGATCTGAGAATTAGTTACTGTTTATATCAATTTGACCCACCAGAGTACCTATTGACAATTTTTAGACGATTTAAGAGTCTATGTAAAAAAAAATCGGTAAAATTTGAATACGCATAGTAAATAAATAATCCTTGGTAGGCTAGCCTACTACAGGGATCAATCTAGGTTTGGCCGGAAACTACCCTTGTTCAAAACAGGGGAAAAGTTTGGCGAAATATAGGGGAATTTGAATCTTCTTACTATGGTCCAAAATCGTACTCATTTTGAAGAAAAAGAACTGTAAAACAACTAATTTTATTTTGATATTTTATAAATCAAAATTTGAAAAATTTGAGTTAATCATAAAATATGCAGTAACTGTATGATAAATATGAAGAAATCTGCAAACAAAAGTCTAAAAACATTTACGAAAAAAGTCACAGAGGAAATTGTGTTACAAAAACGGTCATTTTTTTAGCTTCAAATGGTGAATTTTTACATCTTCAGGGGAATTTTAGGCCAGAGGGGAATTCATTCCTTGAGGGGAAATTTACTCATGAAACGGTAATAAATCAGAGCTAGATTGAATCCTTTCTGGTGGTGTCCATATTGATTATAATTTTAATTCTCAGATGGATCCCTGTGGGTCAGATGACTAGAGTTGAGAAGACAATCATTATCAATAAATATTGTTAAAGGGTCAAGTAAAAACGACAGAAAATATATGTTCAATGTTCCTAGTTTTAATAAATAAATGTTTTCAACATATATATTTATTGCAAGTGTTACGAATTTCGATCAAGCTGTCTTTTGTGACTAGCTTTGGCGTATGTTACTTTCATCCATCCTGGCAGGTATGAGCGAATTGTCTTTTAATGACGAATCAAATTAAAAAATACACTGTAGAATCTTTCAACGGCGGGACCGACAATGAAGTCGTGCTCTCGGAATTCCATACATGAGATAATCATGAGAAGGGAGACAACTCTCACTACCAGTTTGTTTAGGGAACTCTCCTATATCTGAGATAAAATCACACCCTTTAGTGTGGGAAACGGAGAATTCTGTCTCTCGAAAATCACCAACACACTGATCTCCCTTCAGAATATTGTCCGATATCTGTTTGTTTAGCTCAATCCTCCACCCGATCCACTTCCGCTCATGACTGCAACATAAACAATCCTTGTGGCCGGACACGATCACCGGAAATGACGAGTCCTGTGCGAAATATCGTCTATGTGTCAGATTTAATGCCTGGATACCCCTGCTAAGACACTGAAAGTCAACATCGTTGTAATCTATGCTTTCTAAGTCAGGCGATGTTGTTCTGTGCACCTTTCTCGCGAGAAATTTAACTTCCGGTAATTTTGAAGAACTTCCGGTTCCAGTGTCTGACCCACAAACTGACTGTATAGTAGCATAATGTGGCTCTTCGTTGTCCTCATAGTAATTACTCATTCTGTAATATAAAACATTCACGATTAACAGTATAGTTCATTACCCATTAAGATATTTTCCTTGTCCCTAAATGTAAGACATTACCTTGAGTAACACCTCTTTAAATGAGCACTAACTTCTTTGAATTATTATTTTTTTTTTTTTTTTGGGGGGGGGGGCATGCCTATAGATGGTATAACTTTGGCTGAACTTTGGCTGAAAACTGCATCAAAAGGAAGCCTGTCTTGGCTTGTAAAGATGCCTCTTGAATGTCATGGCTCATAGTAGATATGGTTGTCCCTTAGTGGATAACTTCTATACTTATAGATACTTCTTCCGGTGTGACGTATATATACATTAGCATCCTAATTTGTTAACCTAATATTGATAGTTCTTCTCATATTTTTTTTTTTTTTTTTTTTTTTTTTTTGATAAAATATATAGACACTATGCCTCACTTGTAGCTGAAATATATTGGTACCTTAGATGCACTTGATCGAACTTGTCCTTTCGTTACTTATATGAGAAAAAAGTAAACGAAAAAAAATATTTACATAATTTCGATAAGGGGATATTGAACCGTTAATTGTCTCTTGGTCAATATTTAGCACATATGATCCTGTACATAATGTAATGATGGTTAGAATTAATTGGGATGGTCCTACCAATAATTTATTAGACAGATATTGAGTCTTTCCAATGGTTGTTTAGGGGATATTGAACCGTTAAATGTCTCTTGGTCCATATTAACCACATTTTGATCCTTTACATATTAAAATGATGGTGTGAATTTATTGGGATGGTCTTTCCAATGATTGTTTAGGCGGCTTTTGAAACTATTGGTCGTTGGCGCCGATACAACTGATTCTGGTAGTGAGTTCCATTGTGTAATGACTCTGTTACTGAACACATTTTTGCTGGTATTAAGTCTAACTTGTCTCTTGTATAGTTTTTTTGAGTGTCCTCTGGTAGATCCATATCGTGCGAAGGAAAACATTCTTTGATGGTCTACAATATCTATATTGTTGATGATTTTGAACACCTCCACCATGTCTAATCTAATCCTCCTGTACTCTAGAGTTGGTAGGCCGAGACGTTTTAGTCGTTCACTATACGGCAAGTCTTGCAATGAGTTCACTCGTTTGGTTGCCCTTCTTTGGACTTATAAGACTTAAAAGGAGCTGTATGTTTTAAGGTTTTAGAGAAAATAAACAATCGAATTATGTTGATGTATTTAAAGATATCATTCAAAACAAAAATGAATTTTATATAGAACCCGCCTAAGGTGAAGATTATATGGGGATCACTGTCGATGGAAAGAAATCAATTTTATTTTTCGTGAACGCATTTTAATGTTTGCCACATTAATTTAGACTCTGTACGATCTGCGCGAAGTACCGTTAGACATTCCTAGTTCAAAAGAAATAAGCAGAATTCGTTTGCCATTTCACGATTTGCCGACAGAAATTGTAAGTTGTAATAGATTAGAGCGAAATCAAAGACTTTATTATGTGATTTGCTACCATATTTTATCTGATAATGTGCCTTCACAAGAAATGTAATGCAATATTATAGTAAACAAACAGTATCTAAAGTCTATAGTGTCTGGAGAAAACACCATTTTATGAAATAATAAAACATATTTATAGGCTGCATCAAGGATTTAGAAGTGGTATACGTCCTTAGCCTGTATGTATGCAATTATATGACCCTATAACTGTTACTAGGACCTTATACTTACAAACCAAACAAAGACACATTCACTTCTGATCATTGTAATATACTTGGTAGAAAAACGAACTTTATTCTGGAAACTACAAGCAAAATTACTGCAATGCACACAATAAGCTATCATTTAAGTAAATGGAATTTGAAAATTATAAATAACAGTATTTCTCTACATATTTATAATTGCACAAAAAAGGTTTATTTACATACTAAAATGTTTTATACTAGAAATCAATTAATTGGTTCTCACCTGAACAGGTCAAGATTTTCGCTGATGGTCCTTCGTGTAAAAAGGAAACTATGATGAGTTTAGCTCCGACTTGTTATACACCTGACTCTTCGATACCCAGTGAAATATACAGGTAATTAAATGACACACAAATTACCCGTCATGGATGCAATATACAGGTGTGTCAGATTCCTAGGTATCTGACAGGTGCGATAAGATGTTAGTTGCATCTCCCCGGTATCTACCCAGACGACTAACGTCCCGGCCCATGACAGGTGTGAAAATTTATACCCGTCCCTCACCAAACTTCCGCGTGCCCAAACCTCATTGTTAGCTTTACCTAAAACAATTGAAACATCACAAGTAACTATAGCAATAGCATAGATATAAAAATCAAGTTTCAAACCATTTTTAGCAATTTCTAAAATGTATGCATTCTTATCTTTACTTAAACTTAAATAAAGATAACAAAAAAAGAAAAAGCTTCAATGATTAAAGAGAAGTGGCGATAGCTTTGTAACAAAGCTAACTATGCTTTTTATCACAGTTCTGATGGATTACCTCCCTTTCAGCCCTCAGATAGATAAGCAAACATTAGGACATATTGACTGTCTGTATGTAATGTCTGATCGTTTCTATTGTTTTGGACTTTACAGTAAAAACAACAAATAGACTCCCCATCAGCTAAGCTGGCGAAGTCAACACATACCCAGGTACTTATCCCGAAACCATTATGGTTAGGCTAAAAGTTGAATAAACATTCGACGAAGGCAGATTTTAGTCAGGTTTGTTGATAACGTAACCTTAAGATGTGGTTGTATGTAAATAGTCATTAACAGGTCATGTAGACATTAGTGATCTCACGCGCGTTATTCAATTTGTATATATCAACATTTTTCTACTTTTTTTATTGTACTGCGAATTTAATGTTTAACAATGATATCTAACTGTATATGGTGGTGAGTCAAGCTCTGACCTATTTGATTACAGTGCTGATTCTAAAATACGAAGTCTAGTTGATATTAAATACATTAAAATGTTTAATCAATTACGTTCTTGTCATTTTGGTATGAGGAATTCGGAGGACAACTTTTTAGGAATAGGATTAAAGTTGTATTTTACTACATAACAAAAAAAAAAAAAAAAAAATAGCCATAATAAAAGTTGCTCTAATCTGCTCTAAAAAGTTGATTTTGATAAGAAAAAAATCGTAGCAAACATCGCAAATCGCATGCATTGCGGCCACTACCATTCCCAATCGGCTTTTAGTTTTAAATTGAGATGTAAAGCGAGATTGCAATTGGTAGTTTTGTAGAGTCCCAAAAGTAATCGTTAATACGACACTCATCATCACCTTCTGAACGATTCAATTAAAATAAGTAGCATATTAATTTTCATAACGCGGGTCGTCTCACGTTTCCCACGTGAGTTGATTATCACTGCGGTAGACCGCAAAACAGTTAAATCAAAAGTGTTATATAAATATTAATCATTTGTTTGGTGTTGGATCATCGATATATATATTCTTATGATATTATATTTTAAAAAAATCCCTTTAAATTGCAGTTTAGAACAGATGCCAAAATTATTGACGAGCGAGTTTGATTAGCGCATAAATTCAACATAATTAACAAAACAAGTAATAAGCTACATATATGTAACTGTTTTTCGAATTACCAGTTTGACTAAACATCCTTTTTAGAATACCGTATTTTATTTATCAAAATAATTACAATACTTTGTACCACAGGGACTTGATACGTCTTCCAAGACCAGCCCATAGTTAATTCATTTCACATACTGGCGCTATTCTAATATCATTCTTTGGACTGTGGTTTATATCGATTTGTGTCTGTAGTATCTGTATTCTTATGCTTCGGAGTTTGTCGAAGATTTCTAATACACTGTATTAGATACAGTTGCCTTGAATGCGACGTTTTCCTGGGCCTGTATCGTCAATATTACGTCTCACTTCGGGAAATATCATTATTAAACTATATATACATTTGTATATATATATGAAAAGGTTACAGATATTAGAAGGTTCCTTCACTTAATTTGGCTCATATACTCCGTATTGCTTTCCTTTGGGTGAATTTTAACTAAGGAACGTTGACGAAAAAGAAGCCTGCGGTGCTATAAAGAACAAAGTTTTTGACAACCTTTATAAATACTAATACATAAAATCGGTGCCGTATTCTTCCCTCTTATCTTGTCTACAAAGTTAAACCTGCTCCGGGGGACGGGCGAGCTGACGTGCAATTTGTGACAGATACATTTATATGATATCACCCCGGGGTGAAAGGATCAGGAAGTGTGATTGATATACCCGAATATATACCCAGACGACGAAAACTCCCACACGAGGAACAGAATACTGTACGAGAAACCGGTACAGTTCAACATCGAAGGCTTGGCTCGGCACCACGTATACAGTAGTCTGGGATTTATTGTGCTTCTCATCCGAGATACAAATAAGGTGTGCTTTTTTAATTCAAAATCAAAAATGGGATTCGTAAGAAAGAAGAAAGAAAAGAAGGATCCGAACAGACCTGTGTATAGTTTATTGATAAGAAACTTTTCATCGTCGGAGGGAAGCGATGAAAGTGAAGAGGAAGAAGTGCAGGATGAAATACCCAAGGAGGATCAAAATAATACAAAACATCCGGATCCGGATGTAGAAAATTCTGTAAAAGATCCGGATCAAAGTCAGAGACCACCTGTTTTACGGACTGCAGGTCATGCTCATTCCCACAAAGGTCACGGCCATAGCCATGGTCACGGAGAAGGGTGCCCGATTCATGATCACGATTTTGACTATTTTAAGAAAAAGGTTGAAGAAGAGCAATTGCGAAAGAAGAAGAAGAAGAGCTTCCAAAGTTGGAAGAAGCAAGTAAATGTATGTATTATACAAAAACTTTTTTTTAATTGTTAATTTCAATGTGTTAAAATCAAGTTTATGTTATGTTTTAGCTATTTTACAATACTAGAAAAATCGACGGAATGTTTACCTCCTTACGGTTGTACTCTGAATTCTGATATCCTTCTACTTATTAAATTTAAAAACATATATCAAGTTATTATCCGTATTTTTACGTGGATAGGTTTCTTGACCGCTTCTCTTTATCATCAACCAATATGTTTGTTACATCTAAGAAAATATATGAAACCGGTGTGTTTCATTCATTGAATCAAGACTAACTAGCCAAATTATGAACACAATATTGTAACTGATTCCCATGCCCCTGTGATTTGTGTAGCAACGTGAACTCTTCAAAACCATGTGGAGATATGTACTTGTTACCACAGTAACTTCACATGAATTTCAAGTCTATAATATATATTTGTTTTTCTCTACCACATATCTTTTGGATTGATATATCTAGAAAGCCATTCCGATCCATCAGAGTTACTTCCCTTTCGTTCAAGTATTCATGCAGGAATGAATATCCACAGTGGATGAAACGAAGGGAAGTAACTCTAGGGGAATATTGTAACGGGTTCTTGGGTCCCTTAGACAAAAAGAGATCTAAATTATTATGTCTATGTATATGCCGTGTAACTCATAATGTCAGTTTGAATTGTCACCAGGAAAGATCAAATACATGTAGCTAATCCACTGTTCATTTGTGGCTATTGAAACGTTCCGAATTTCCCATATGCATATGACTATGGTAGGTAGCATTTAGACATGAACCTAAAATAAGTTGTTCTGTATGCTTAGATATGGTTTTCAGATGTTTATTGAATAAAACAACAGGAAAACGTGGGAAATACCTACCCCAAAAATGATAAAAATAGACCGTAATATTTCATTTTTGGAACACAAAACGAAAGCTGGTCGAAAGCGAGGTTATAATGAACAACAAACTGAATGACACGACAAGGAATATTAGTTTTCCACATTTTAACATGATTTTCTAATGACATATGAAGTAGAAGCCATGTTTGTTAAGATTCGTAATAAAACAATTTGTATTTAGCGTACTTGAATGATAAGTCAGTTAAGTCGAACGAGACTTTTAATTCGGACTTTCCCAATCGCGCATGTTACTGACTCTTGTCGTAATCCGTTTTCTATCGCAATTCGTTTGTGTTCGCTTCACCCACGTTTTCGATCTAGCATTTTGTTTACGTCCATTAAATTCATGCAGTGTATTTCTAAAGTTCAGCGCTTCTATTTTTATCACACTGCACAGTCTGCAAAATTCGACCGGGCCGGTTCAAAACACAGAAAGATGGAATTTCAATTATAATTATTTTATTTGACACATTTGCAAAATAGCTGATATATTTTACTTAGTAAGGTATCTGACATGTCTTAAATATGTATTTTACTCAATTTTACAATTTATTTAGGTTCATGTCCCTTTAACTCTAATTTCCATGTTCCTATTACTAGAATAAACTCCATATCTATAATCTTGATGCAATAAACTGATTCCCATGTCCCTATGACGAGGAACTCATTCATAAACAGGCTTATGACAAAATTCAACGGTAGACATTGGTTATGATTAGATATTTTTTATACGTTTGTAATTTGAAATTATCTGATCTAGAAGAGGCGGAGTTAATATCCGTATACAATATACATGCACGTACATATATTTCTGGAAATGTAGGACTTTTTATGATTTTTTATTGTAAATCACGCCTTCAAATTTAAAAATCAAAATCATATAGAGCTCCTCTGCCTTCATGGGTTTCAAAACAATATTTTGCGTATAAATGTAAATATCGAGCGTCGTGGAAGCTGCTTCGGATTTTTAATGTCGCAATCATTTCTTATTGGACCTTAGAATTGGTGACTGCTTGTGGATTCTTATGGATTTTAATTCGAATGAAATAATTTGTTTTAGCATAAAGACGGTATTAGATGCTTATATATATTTCAGAAAAAAAAAGAAGAAAAAAAACACATGAAGATA
This sequence comes from Argopecten irradians, assembly GCF_041381155.1. NCBI lineage: Eukaryota > Metazoa > Mollusca > Bivalvia > Pectinida > Pectinidae > Argopecten > Argopecten irradians. The sequence continues at coordinate 17,357,537 of NC_091134.1, read as the reverse complement.
AAGAAAGTTGTGACAATTCGGGCGTAATGGGGCTTATCGTGGTTGTTAAAGGAGAATGGGTATTGCGTATTTTCGAGCGTTATAGTTTTTGGATGTTCGAACACAGGGAGGTTGGGTTGCGTATTTTCGAGTGTATAATGGAGCTTTTGAGACATGTGTGTGGCTCTAAAAAGAGCCTTTAGGGGCCGAAGCCCTGTGGTACTGACAGGATCAGACATTCTAGATGAGGTCGATGCTATCGTCGTGACCTTCGTCGCCGGAGGAGTGATGATCATCTTCATCATTGCCGAATATCTCTGTCCTGAGTTTGGTGACTTGGATGGCTTGCCAGTGAGCGTAGTCGTGGTACATGTTCCTCATCCCCTCCACGACGGCCAGCCTAAGTCTCAGGGAGTAGCGGAAGGCGCGTCGGTTCTGTTCCTTGGCCATGTCGTATCGGTCTTGCAGTCCCTGTAGTTTCGAGTTGAGGAGAACGATCTGCTCGCAGGCTCTTCGGAACTTTCTCTCGGCGTCGACCAAAGTGAAGCGCATGTCCAGTCGTCCAGGACTCTCTTCCATCAGGCTCTGAAGTCCGGCGGCGTACAAGTCTCCGTGGCTGTCAGACATCTTCCGAAGGCTTTGCGAATATTCTTCAAGTATAATCTCGGAGATACCTTGTAAAGTATAGTTGAAGAATGTATTTGCTTAGATAGTATTCTATCTAAGATGGTATTCTTAGAGATATATCTTGTATAATGTAGTTGAAGAATGGCTCGGGTAGTTGTAGTCGATTGGAAGGCGATGAGTGGAATGAAGATCTGAAGGCATGGTGCCGTTTTATATAAGTAAACCAAACATCTCTCAAAATGTCAAAGATGTTCGGGGTGTCAGGTGGATTTCTGCTAACTCGTGGTGTCACATCGAGTACCATATAACGGTCAGTCGTTCTTGACCACTCAGTAACGGTCTAGAGCTTGGTATGGTCACCCGTCGTTCAATACACGCTGGGTGATGTAGGTAATTAGCGATGGGTCTTCGCTACGCGCGTGACACGTACTAATGAACAATGGGCCTTGTGTAAACAACATCCACGTGTCGTACCTTGAAAAAATCACTTCCGAGAAAAATAATTACAATTCAATACAGAATGACACACTTAAAGCTGTTGCAAAAGAAATATACATACATACCTAATATATGTAATACACCAGCATTATATATGTATCTAATGTATATATTTCATAACATTAGTCAAACAAAAAGAAAGTAATTTGTTTTCCTGGTTTTGAAGTTTCCATGCATACATGAATCAATTGGTTAGTTGAAATTTTAAATCAACTTTTTTTTTTTTTTTTTTTTTTGACATGGGGAAATTTCGATCTATATTCTACTTTATTTCCTGACACTATATATTTTTCTGGTATTGTGTTTACACATATATACATTTTTGATGCACATGATCATTTTATATATAAATTTGGCATTTGTAGCCCAAAACCCTTCTTATTTCTTGATATGTTTGTAGTTTTACAAATATTGCTTTTACACGCAAAAACTAGACACTACAAGTATAACTACGTTATTTGCTTTAAATAATGATTGTGTTTCCGTCGTGTGACATTAAAACTAATAGCACGAAGACGCAAAACAGAAAATAACACAAGTGTAACAAACATAATTTGTAATTTATCCTCTTCAAAATCACAGAGGGGGACATGTTACATACAATGACAACTATATGCTATATTAACTCAATTAAATTGGTCCTTATTGTATCTAAAGAGAGTCGATTAATTAATTTGGAATTATCTATGTAAATACTATTTAATAGATTGATAGATCATACACATATCATTAAATTTATTATTGTATATTTTGGAAATGAGGTCCGAGGAGGGGAGGAGGAAGAGGGGTGGAGGAGGAAGAGGGGTGCTGGCATTTTGTAACGCTGTCACGAAGACGTCGTCAGATCATACGTATCTAATTCACTTATTTCATACAGATATTTACATAATCTGTGTCTCTGTTTCATAACTATTTACCTGTCTATACCCGCTTAACGAAAACAAAACGATTGAGATACATATATTTACTATTGAATACATATATACACATAGTGTTTATATATGGAATATAATTATGAAATCCTAATGCAACTTTTGATATAAGTATCTACAACACACCATCATCCTCATCATCTGCAGCATCAGCGTCACAACATCATCCACCAAAAACACCACATCAAAGTATATAACATCCAAATACACCTCGTCATGTTAGTGGGACTGTGTGTGTTTAACATAAACAATTCATTTCTAACATTTTTTTCTTGTTACGATTTCCAGACAGAAAATATTTTTTTCTTTAAATGGACACAGGAGCAGACATATTTTGTAGTATATCAGAAACGATGTTATATAAAAAAAAATCAGGATGAGACTCAAATAAAACATCTGTGTATCAGCTGATTACAATTACAGTAAATAACTTCATTTATAATCAAAATGCATTTGCCCTTATATGTAAAAAAAAACAAATATGTTTTATAGAAAATAACGAAAGACAGAGCAACTTATATAATCATATATAGTGATTCATGTACATTTTTATACCTTAGAAATCATCTCTATCAAAGTGGATTTATTTTATTTTATGAAACCTGATGTAAAATGTACATTACGCTATAGATAGGCATTGCTTTTTAAAGGTTTAATGTGAGAATGCAGACTTTATGATAAAGATACTCCACCGCAGGCCAAGGATTTCTCATATACGTCCTTGCACATGGGAATGGTATTTTTTCTCTATCAAAAACAGGAACAGACGAATTAGTATTTTTCTTCAATTACAAAAGTTACTTACTTTACACCATTACCATCATTGAAAAGTTTTGGATTCTAATTTTACTTCAAAATAAAAATATTAAAAATAATTAATTGCGTCCCGAAAAAAATCAATTGCACTATGCCTTATATAGAATGAAGTACTGATTGCGCATGTACCAAAAGCAAAATAAATTATTTTATATGCATTTTTGTGTTAATTAGGCACATATAAACACAATTAAACATCAGTTATTGTTCAAATCATGGGTATCGGTTATTCTCTGTCGGCGGTGAAGCATCTTTAATGTTGATTGTTGATACAGTGGTTTTATTTTTTAATGTTGATTGCCGATAAAGTGGTTTTATTTTTTCTTAAAAAGTCTAACTATAAAAAAGAGAAGCCAGATATGTCTATGTTTTTACATAGTGTCAATAAATGACACTTTCATAAACAAATCCGAATCTATCAGTTAACATTTATTGGTCAAGAGGTAATTAATCTGTCGATTATTTAATGCCGTACAGAACTATTAAACTTCTCAATTCAATTCAATTTGTTTATTTCCGTAAGCCTTGCGAAAGGGGCCGCGGTGGCCGAGTGGTTAGATGTCCCGACGTATAACCACAAGCCCTCCACCTCTGGGATGCGGGTTCGAATCCCATGTGGGGCAGTTGCCAGGTACTGACCGCTGACCGGTGGTTTTTCTCCGGGTACTCCGGCTTTCCTCCACCAACAAACCTGGCACGTCCTTACATGACCCTGGCTGTTAATAGGACGTAAAACTAAACAAACAAAAAAAAGTAAGCCTTGCGGCTTATAAGACACAAAGTACAATTTTAATACATATTGAACAATTTAAACATGTACAGGAGAGTGATTGTATACAATAAAACACAAACATTAGTACACAATTATCATACATCAGATACTATACAGTTACGGTGTATTAAGAGACTGAGAACGTTTCTGGAATGCAAGTTTTAAGAATTTTCCGAGATTATTTAAAACTTTAACATTATTTACACTGAGTAATTGAACAAGTTTGAACACACTTGGATGATAAAAATAATAAGGTTTCAGATATCTAACTCGTAGTTATGAAGCTTCAAGATTATTAATAAACCGAATGGCAATTCTAAGTACCATAATAGTAAAATGCCATTCTGTATTGAATAGTGATTATTTTTTCACGGAAGTGATCTTTACCTATAGACCAAGGTGTGACATGTTTACGGGTGACGTGGATGTTGTTTACACAAGGTGCAGACTGACCGTTACTGGACCACTGTTTTTATTAGCACGTGTCACGCGCGTGGCGATGACCACCCTAATAACTCTCAGCGTGTATTGAGCGACGGGTGACCGTGTCAAGCTGAGAGCGTGCATGTAGACCGCTACTGAGTGGTCAAGAACGACTGACCGTTATATGGTACTTGATGTGACACCACGAGTTAGCAGAAATCCACCTGACACCCCGAACATCTTTGACATTTTGAGAGATGTTTGGTTTACTTATATAAAACGGCACCATGACCTCAGATCTTCATTCCACTCATCGCCTTCCAATCGACTACAACTACCCGAGCCATTCTTCAACAACATTATACAAGATATATCTCTAAGAATACCATCTTAGATAGAACACTATCTAAGCAACTACTCAAGCCATTCTTACTACACTATATAAGGTATCTCCGAGATTGTCTTTGAAGAATTTCGTAAAGCCTTACGAAGATGTCCGACAGCCACGGAGACATGTACGCCGCCGGACTTCAGAGCCTGATGGAAGAGAGTCCTGGACGACTGGACATGCGCTTCACTTTGGTCGACGCTGAGAGAAAGTTCCGAAGAGCCTGCGAGCAGATCGTTCTCCTCAACTCGAAACTGCAAGGACTGCAAGACCGATACGACATGGCCAAAGAACAGAACCGACGCGCCTTCCGCTACTCCCTGAGACTGAGGCTGGCCGTCGTGGAGGGGATGAGGAACATGTACCACGACTACGCTCACTGGCAAGCCATCCAAGTCACCAAACTCAGGACAGAGATATTCGGCAATGATCAAGATGATCATCACTCCTCCAGCGACGAAGGTCACGACGATAGCATCGACCTCATCTAGAATGTCTGATCCTGTCAGTACCACAGGGCTTCGGCCCCTAAAGGCTCTTTTTAGAGCCACACACATGTCTCAAAAAGCTCCATTATACGTTCGAAAATACGCAATACCCCATCTCCTTGTGTTCCAACGTCCAAAATCCCATTACGCTCAAAAATACGCAATACCCAATTGCTCTCTGATCCAACATCCAAAAATCAATTACGTTCGAAATAGAGCAATACCCGGGAATATAGTTTTTTCTTACGAAAACCCCGGTGTTTTTTTACGAAGCACAATTACACGTTTAAAACTATAATTTTTAACAACCACCAAAATCCCATTACGCTCGAAATAACGCAATAGTATTTTTATACCTAATAATTGTCTTCTTGTGATACGAAACACATTACATCTCAAACATAGACAAAAAAACACCTGCTACGCTCTAAATTATAATTTATTCCGTTTGAAATGAAACACTTTATTGTATTTTTTACATGTGGACTACTATAACATAAGCGACAAAATAACATGCTTTTCTTAAAATAAGCTAGTATATATAAATTTACCATATTACTTCCATATTACACCTAACTTATTAACAATAATTCTTTCTTCTGATGTTGAGCCTGTAATTTTTTCGGGTTATTTCGATCAAAGTAATCGTTTTAATCGTTCACGGTATCTATTTGTCTATTGGATGGGTTATTAAATGTAATAATATGATAATTTCAAATCTTGTGGGTTTTTGAAAAAAAAAATTAATGTGTCTTTCACTCTAAAACAATGGCCGGAACCGGAGTCTGAGATCGAAATCCCGAATTTTATTTTATTTTTTTTCTTAGAAAAGTGGAAAAAAAATAGGGTCGGTCGGGTAACCCTATAGAGACATATTTTTTTGGCCTAACATTAAAAACATACAATATTTTAATACCATAACACCTCTTATTTAAATCTAATAAATATTAAAATATGTCATATGCAAGGATAAGCTTAATAAGCGATACTACGTCCTTGATAATTTATGTTTCTGTTTATATTCAACATTTATTTATTTTATCGTTTTTATTCAATTCGTGGTTTTTTATTAGCTCTTCATCGCTGCATAACAATATATTAATGTTAAACAAAATAAATTTCATATAAAAAAATCTGCCTGTTGTCGGTTTCGAACCCATGTCTTTTTTTCGAGTCCATTGAAGCCATGAATCTTTATCACAAAAGTGCTTTGGTGCTAATCACATAGCGCCCATTGTTCGCAAGCGTTTGCCCGCTGTCCACGTAAACATGGCGGACAAACGGAGAACAAGAAAGCGAACAGAGAAGGTATACATATTTTACCCAAATTTTAAATTATATTGGTGAACGAGGGCTATCAGAACATATCATTGCAATACAATTCACATATGTATTTCAAATTTGTTCAAATCTTGTGGCGAAATTTCAAGTATTGCGGGAAAATCTGCTACAAACCGAGACACCTCATTTCCGATGTTTTCTCAGCAGATATTTCATCTTCAGTGTGTTGAATATACTGTCAGAAATTACGTCAGAAAATGAATGATGATGTGAATTGTCTATCTCCAATATTGGTTTCCTGTATCAATTGTCACCTCAGATTCAACACGTAAAATCAAAATACCAAGATTTTCTTCGGACTCGTCTGGATTTTAATATCTGCAGACAGTGGTAGAGTTACTACAGACTGCACTATACTTAACAGTAACGGTACTAGCTATGGTCAGTGTACTGAGTACTCCAACAATGTTAGAAATACCAGAGACATAGATAGTATCTTTTGAATCAATATTTCGTGTCTAACAATGTCGAAATATTGGCTATCATTCAAACTTTCTTGATATCTTCCATCTAATATTAGGCCTATTGGATTATGGCCAGTGCAGACATAATCATTCAGGCTATAAGTAATAATCATTCAATGTATTAAGACATTTTTATGTTACTAAATAAACGTTCATGTGTATTTCTCACTTTCTTAAAGATGATTTCGTGATGCCTGATATTTATATACCAAATATAATTATTTTCTTTGTCATAATTTCTAAAGTTGTAGATTTATTGATTTTACAGGACAATGAGAAACCTTGTACTAAAGAAGAATATGCCATTGCAAAGCATTTACGATTCAACTGTCCTAACCGAGATGCTAAATTTATTCCGATGGGAACTGTTGTCAAGACTTTTGTTGGTAATTATATATATTATACACTATCTTAACTGATGCAAAGAGCAAGTTTGTGTAAATGGAAATTGTTATCAGTTGTGATTGGAAGAGAGTAGACTATATATACAGTGTTCAAAATTAACGCCTGTCCGCCAGCCGTAACCGTCAAATTTATAGTCGGGCAGACAATTTATACTGTGTAACTGGTCCTTTGATCGTGAACTTTTGGTCTAGATCAAGGATATACAAAACAAAAATGGCAGTAGAAATGTAGAAAGGTCAAAAATCAAAAATCAAACTGTACAAAACAAATTTTCCTAAGTAACACTATTAAATGTAACTTCGTAAGGACCATTAACTTTCAGTTAGGACCGGTAACATTTAGGGTTAGCCGTCATTAAGGACCAGCAGGAATAAAACCTTAGGGAGAACACTGACTATATATGGTAAGATAATGTGGGTAACCTATAACTTTAATATGTGTATCTCTAAACACTTCTAGATAGAAAATGATGTTGTCAATGGTGTCAGCAAAAATGTGTAGTAGGCCGGATGTGGGATGGGAACAAATATTAGTTATAGGTAATAACCTGAAGATAAAGCAAAAATGTGTAGTAGGCTGGATGTGGGATGGGAACAAATATTAGTTATAGGTAATAACCTGAAGATAAAGCAAAAATGTGTAGTAGGCTGGATGTGGGATGGGAACAAATATTAGTTATAGGTAATAACCTGAAGATAAAGCAAAAATGTGTAGTAGGCTGGATGTGGGATGGGAACAAATATTAATTATAGGTAATAACCTGAAGTTAAAATCAGGTTATATACTATCTATACTGATTGTGGATTCTGTAAATTACACTATCTTATTTGTTGTGTAGACAGAACTGGGTATGGATCTATATTGAAGGCTATTACCAATTGAACCTGCATCCTTTAATTGCTCCTTTAAATTAAATAGTGATATACATGTCACTAATTCCAGTTAAATACAATAAACTACTATATGACTGTAGCCTTCAGGGAAATGTAACACAAGGTCAATTGTTTTTCACAGTCTTGCACTATATACAGGAACCACTGATTTCTTGAGTCAGTTGCTACTTATCATTAGCCAATAGCCCAAGGATAAAACATGTACATCATAAATGTCGGCGCATTGCATCACATCTTCTACCTGTAACTGTAACCTGAGGGCACAAGCACGACAGATCTTCAAGACAGTCTAGATCTCCACATATATATCCTGGTGTTATGTACAATATTAGGCACCGTTAGTTAGCTGACTGCAGCTAATTGAAGTGTATCATAATTAACAGTAATGTACTATATAATGTGCATTTCTTATGTAGATGAAACATTTGCATTGTGTATCTGACCAATGCCTTTTTCTGTATTTGTGGAAAAAAAATATTATCATTTATACAGTTTTAATAATGATAATACATATACATGATGCCCCCTTCTCAACTTTATAATAATTCATGAAACAACAAATTAAGTAAGACAATATATATATATATGGAATAAATCAGTTTTAATACCTGCATAGTAATATTTTGTTATTTGGTGCCATCCTAAGATTTTTTTTGACAACAAAATAATGTGTCAACCAAATGGTCCTCAAATATAACAAGAATGACCAACTGAGTTTCATTTCAATTTTATTCTTCCTTTTATATCCTTTTACATGATATCTAGCACAGAAAATAAAAAAAAAATACTTGTAGATTTGATATCAATCATGCTGTTAATTTATTAGTACAAATAATCTTATCCTGTCTCCTTTGTTCCAACTGACAGGATACAATGCATAAAACATTCTCAGTAAGGCTATGTTATCACAGACAGTTATGTATATATAATGAAAATCTGCTTATTTCAGCATCAGATGCAATTGACTTGTTGCTGAAATCAAAATGGGCCCAACCTAGTAAGAGTGATATTCTGTTATCAGATAGGAAGTCATGTGAACGATTCTGTGAAAGGTAAGTCAATACTGATGTGATGTACCATAATTTCCTGTGTATTCCCCGCGAGCTATACAATTTTTTACATAAAAAGATGTCTAATGTGGGTTATCTGCTGATGCGGGCTTTTTATGGAAATTGTTACAAAAATAAAAAAAAAAGCAGTCTATACATTGTAAGCTATTTTTAACAGGTGAATATACTCAATGGCTAAGGTACGCTCCTACTATATTACAATATTTTCACATGCACTATCAAACAAATACTATACTAATGAATTTACATTTTAAAATTTTTACTTTAAAAAAAAACCATGTTCCCCTCTCCAAATGAAAGCATTATAGCATATAGACTCGCATGCCATTGTTAATACAGTGTACAAACTTTAAAAGGAATACATCAATGTATAATCCGCGGGCAATCTGCCCGTGCAGGTTATCTGGAATTTATTTTACAAAATCATAGAAAATGCATGATTTTGCTTCCTGTGCGCTATACCCCGGTGCGGGTGATATGCAGGAAAATTACAGTATATCAAATTTATGATTGACAGTTTCATCATGTTAACACCTGTTTAGCAAGGAATGAGATTTTTTCGGGTTTTTTTAATATGCTGTATGCAGTGTCATGAAATAGAATATTAAATCTGTGTATATACTTAATTTTATAAAGCAAACATATAATGTATTCCAGAAGTCTTGTTCTTTAAAAACAAATCTTAAGTCACTATCTAGGCACAAATTATATTAGGTATAGATTATACGGTATACAGGACATTATGATTAACTTTAAGCATGCTTAAATTGTAGCCCCACAATAATCTTTTCAGCATAAAATGGAAAATACACCATAGATATATCTAGGTACAGCTGTATGTATTTTATGTTGTTAAATTAATCTTATCTTAGTTACAAATAAAGATTATCTCTGATAGCACCTGTTTGGTATACCGGTATTTGATGATAATTTTAAGTATTTTTATCTGTCATTTCAGATTGCTACAGAAGGGACTGTTTCACAGAGCACTCAAGTTAGAGAGACGGAAAGATAAAATTCTTGACAAAAAGAAGAAAAAGAAGAAGACAGATGAAGTGGAAACTGAGGAAGATAAGGTAAAGAAGAAGAAATAAATCAAGCAAAACCAAGAAATATTGATGTACATATACTTGGTTTTGAAGTGGTACATGTAACTAAATAGTGATTTTTTTGTGTCTCTGCATGATGTCTAACTCATGAATAAAATGATCACAATTTAAAGTTTTTGTAAATATGTAATCATATTTTATCTTATATGTATAAAACTGGACCTCAATAGCAAAGTTGCCATATATAACTTTGTCAAATTTATTTGCCCAAAGATAGATATGAAAAAATTCATTATGGTATTTAAAGGATAAAAAGAACACGAAAAAAGACAAAAAAAGTAAGAAAGACAAAGCAATAGAGGAGAAAGAAACAGATGAAAAAGAGGAAGAAAAGAGTGATGACAAAGACAAAAGTAAACAGGATGAAAAGAAGGTATGAGATAGTATATATCTGATATTTGATGACAGGTGGATTGAGAGATATTAACTGGAATCTATTGCTGAGTTTGTAAAATGTCTGACATTCTACTATAGCTCTAGCCTCCACCTCTGGGTTGTGTTGAATGTGTAAAATGTCTGACATTAATGGGTAAAATTTCTGACATTCTACCACTATCTCACCACTTCTGGATCTCTCTGGCTGTCTCCAATTTGCATTCATATTAAATGCAATTCACCAATTAATATCGTTAAATGCTCACAAATATATATTAAGGTACACAAGACAACACCATCATTGTAATACCTGGTATGTATTTAGGAACAACATAACAGCATCACAACCAATGGTTCTATTTTATAAGAGAAATTACATAAATGTCTCCCACTAACTCATCTGATCTTACAGAATTCTTAAACTTCTTTTAAGTGCTGTTTCTTTTATTTTTTTTAAGGATGAGGAAAAGAAAAAGGATGAGGAAAAGAAAAAAGATGATGAAAAGAAAAAGAAGGAAAGAAAATTAAAAGTGGACATGCATGATGACCAGGTTTTCTTAGATGGAAATGATGTAAGTTAGATTGGAAGTCTTTTTGGCTGTATTTAATTAAACTAAATCTAATTATAATAGAAATAATTAACATACCTTGGTAATTTTTATGGTAAAGGCAGGTAAACTTTGGTATTTGTAGAGGTAAAATGAATAGTCTAGTTCCAAAGTAAGAATGATTCCAAAGTAAATTACATGTCTAGGTATGGAGTGGTAAGCCATCATTGGCTGGACATATATCTTACATTATATTGATTGATTTGTATTTTAGTTTGAAGGGAGGATAAGATATTCAAAAATATAGTTAATTATGTTTTTGAAACACAACATTTAGATTTATTAATACCATGATGATATGAAAAATAGAATATACTGGTCTATCTTTATTGTTTATAGAAAACAGAAATTACCAACCATTTTATCCTCTACCAAAGACATTACATTCATTTAGGTTGACATTTTTCTTACCTGTGTAAGGTGAAATATTGTATTGATTGATTTATTAATTACAGGTATACGTCTGGATCTATGACCCGGTTCCTGCAAAGACCTTTGTTATCGGGCTTTTAATGGGTATGTTTGCGATGTACGGTATATGAATACAAATGAAAATGAAAATTTGTCTTACAAATACACCTGGCCTTAATTTCTCAAAGCAATAGTGATGACTTAAGTCCATATCTAGGTTATTTCTGATATGTAATCTATGTTAATAATTCTATACTCAAGATCATCTTTGACTGAAGTTTGTTTTGAGAAATCGAGGCTTGGTCTCTATGTTCCAAACATTGGCCAAATGGTAGGAACAAGCATTTGCTTCAACCATCAGCCAATCTATTTATGATGAAAAGGAGTCATAACTATTGAGTATGAGAAAGGTCTACCACTACTTGTATTTTACAAACAATTTAAACTGTTTTAAAAGAAGGCCATTTACACTTTCCCCTTCTTGAATGTGCATTTTTTTTTCATCATTTATGTCTTTAAGTTGTTGGAGATGAAGCCCTCTATATTTATTTTCTATTGTTCATGCCTTTCAGTGGTTGGTGCAACAGTCCTGTATATATATATTTTATCGTTAATGTTTTTCAGTTGTTGGAGCGGCAGCCCTGTATATATATTTACTATCATTCATGTCTTTAGCAGTCTTGCATATATATTTTTTATCGTTCATGTTTTTCAGTTGTTGGAGCAGCAGTCCTGTATATATATATTTTATCGTTCATGCCTTTCAGTGGTTGGAGCAGCAGTCCTGTATATATATATTTTATCGTTCATGTCTTTCAGTTGTTGGAGCAGCAGCCCTTTGTGTCTTCCCTCTATGGCCAGACGAGTTGAGAGTCGGTGTATACTACTGTAGTTTAGCTGGGGCCAGTTTTGTTGGCTTTATTTTATTCCTCGTATTAGGTAAGAAACATAGAGATGAAACGACCTGGGCTTTTCCAGAATAACCAAATGGAAGATGGGCAATGCCAGTTGTTCATGGATTGTATACAAACAGCATTATTAATAATTATTGATGGCAATTGAACTATAAGACAGCTACAAAGTTTTTGGGGCCGCGGTGGTCGAGTGGTTAAGATGTCCCGACATATTACCACAAGCCCTCCACCTCTGGGATGCGGGTTCGAATCCCATGTGGGGCAGTTGCCAGGTACTGACCGCTGGTCGGTGGTTTTTCTCCGGGTACTCCGGCTTTCCTCCACCAACAAACCTGGCACGTCCTTACATGACCCTGGCTGTTAATAGGACGTAAAAAAAAATAAACAAACAAAGTCACAATTAAATTTTCAACTTGACAAAGGTAGAATAAAAACAACACAAAAAGCAGCCTTAATATATGCAAGTGTGCCTGAAAACATGCCTAAGTTAAATAATGTTTATTTCCTCCGCTGTTACATCTACCCATTATGAAATACCTACAGGATGTTGAAAATCATTTTTGCTAATGTTTGATCGGATGAATCATGCTGTTAAATATATTTGTATGATTTATTGCAAGGTTTATCCAATTTTTAGTGTTTATACAATGTATCATGTTGGCAAAGAACGTTGTACATTACGTAAATATGCTGATATAAGAAAAAGTACATGTCAGTCAGTTGTCTAATGATAACTTTTCTCTTACAGTTCGCTTCTTACTATTTTGTGCTATTTGGATGTTGACCATTGGAAAAGTTCATTTTTGGTTTTTACCAAACTTGACGGAGGATGTTGGATTTTTCGATTCATTCAAACCTTTGTATAAATGTGACATGTATACTGGAAAAGAAGATGAAGATGAAGATAAAAAGAAAAAGAAAGATAAGAAACAGAAAAAGGAAAAAGCAGTAAAGGAGAAACAAGAGGCACAGGAACAGGGCTTTGAATTAGTACAAAAAGAAGATATAGAAGAAAATGGAGATGAGAAGAAAATATCAGAGGATGAAAAAGATGTGGATGAAGATGAAGAAATGAATGAAGATGAAGAAATGAATGAAGATGAAGAGGAGGAAATTGATGAAGAATATGTTGATGAACATGAATATGAAAGTAAAAAAGAAAAATAATTCTTCGTTGCTACAACATGTTTTAGAATGTTAAAAAATTAAGTTTTTAAAGATTTAAAAAACACTGTGCTATATGGTCATTTTACAAATAGTTGTAGTTAAATCAAAAAGTCTAGTCAGCATTCAGTAATTCATAACAAATACAGGAGTTTGGAGGATATAAAATGTCTATATTATAGAATGGAACTTACTTTTCTGAAGTCATTTGGACTTTTAAAAGTCATCAAGATATTCCAAGCATTAATGATTTATTCAAACTCAATGTTTTCCGCTGTAGTTTGACTCTACGTTGTACACATATGTATTTAGATAGCATTTGTTTACTCATAAACATATCATACTTTGCTTTCTGTATATTTGAGTCAATTACATCATACATTTCACCTAAATTTTCTAAAAGCTTTCCAAACAAAGTTATCTACCTTGCATTGTATCAGAAAGTCTTGCAAAATATAATTACCTCCCCTGTATTACTTAAACTCAAGCTTAGATATTTATTTTTGTAAAAAAAATACCCAACTCTATTCATGTTTATTTTATTACTACAGGGATTACATAACTTAGCATTGGTAAGTAAGATCTACACATCGTATTTACCAGGCTATGTTTAATAATATCTATACCGTATTTTCAGTTTGAATTGAAGGACAATTTAGCTAAGGACATATATAAGGGGTTGTACATCTTGTTGATATTGGTCTCGTGAAAAACATAACCATCTTCCATGTTCCAGGGGTTTCTATCACTGTTGTTACATAACAGTAATTCACATAAAATATTTCTTGTAATAGAGGCCTACATTATACAACGGACATTTACTTGTCCTATTTTCCTTCCTTATTTCAGTGTAACAAAATTTGTCTTTTTTTTTGTTTTGCCTAAAATAAGATTTTATACGCTATGCTAAACTAGACTTTTGCAGTACTGTGATCTGAAACACCAAAGGAGATTTCTTTCCACATTCAAATTTTGCAGAGTTACTTGCCTTCACTTTACTCTATCAAAAATTCTCATGGAATGGTAGTCAACGGGGAGGAGAATGCAACATACTATGTAGTGTGTCATGACTTGTGGTGGTTATTTTCAATATACATCCATATAATGTAAACCTAACGGGCATTATAGTGGTGGACTGAATAAAGCCTTAAAGCCATGATGTGTTCAAAAGTTCTCGTTGATAGATATCATTACAGGGGCTTGATATGAATTGAAAATTACAGTTCAAACTTTATAGAAATACTTCATTTAATTTGTGACTGGAGAATTTTTGCCAAACCCTTGTATCTATCATGGCAATTTTTGTTTTGTATTTATTGTTGTCTGTTACAACTTGTAACGTTGTATTTGAAGTCGTGGCGATATGGAAGAGATGTTTTGTTTATATTGAAGATGTTTAGCGACAGGTGCTTTAATGACACATGAAGTTAAAGTGAAAGTGAAAGCAGATACATCATAGACTCTGTATCAAAATACTAGTGCCTGTGCTCTAGAGTTCTTGTTAACAGACAGTTCTTTAAATGTGTAATTGATTTATTTTTCTCTGTCAAATATTAAATTTAGTGTTACTTAAGTTTCATCAAGTGCAATATCAGGGCTTAAAATGTATAACATATTAACTGTTAGATGTGTGGAAAAGAGTAAGCCCAAGTTTCCTCTGGACCTGACACCGGACTTTTACATTTTAAAAATATCTATAAATATGACATAGGCTTTTGTTAGGGTAAGAAGAAACTCAGAATATTAAATATTCCTCTATTCTTTATAAAAAAAACTCCTTTGTAATT
The DNA here is from genome assembly GCF_041381155.1 of Argopecten irradians. NCBI lineage: Eukaryota > Metazoa > Mollusca > Bivalvia > Pectinida > Pectinidae > Argopecten > Argopecten irradians. The sequence goes on along the minus strand of NC_091134.1, from coordinate 17,342,073 downwards.
TTTTAATCATTATTTGGATTAATAATATAAGTTACTGTTGGTAGGGATAGCATCAGGTCTTGTAATGACCTAAAATAATTCAATGGCCATTAAATACTGTACAAATAGACCAAGGAGAATACCATGCGGTATATATGGTTTAGCATTGTCATTTTTAAAATCATTGTTTAATGTTTTTGTCATGTTGTCGTATCACAGACGATTAAATTTCATTTTATGTTAAGGAATCTATTAAAGAGTATGTTATTGGAAAATCGTTTTTGTTTTTGACTTTTCACTGTACCTAACAGAAATACATAATTTCATGGTTTATGAGTTCTTGATGACCTGTGGGACCACAGTGGCGAGTTGTTAAGATGTCCCTATATATTACAACAAGCCCTCTCCACTTCTGGGTCACAAGCTTGAATTACATGTGGGGCAGTTGCGAGGTACTGACCACTAATCAGTGTTTTTTCTCAGGGTACCAGTCTTTCCGCCACCTCCTTAACCTGGCACATCCTTAATTGACCCTGGCGATATTTTGGCACATGATGGCAGACTTGATTGTCTTTGGTCTATTTTGGACAACATGTACACATTTAGTAGCCAATGTAAATATAAAGGTGAATCTGTCCGAAATAATTTAGCTAACCACGAGGTACATGCACTTTGAAAGCTCGAAACCATGAAACATCCTCAATTTTCGAGTGGTTACTACCACTGTCAATATCAACCACTAGACTGTCAGGCTAAAGTGAAGGCTCTGTGTGCGTTAACAGATGAGATCGGTACTTTTACATCAAAAGAATTGAATCATGGTACACTGGTTGACTGCATGGCTTTGACGTTCAGCGTCATTCTCTACAAATGTAATCTTTAAAGGAAGACTCTTTGGGCCAGTGATGGGTCAATATTTCTCTCCTGAAGTGCCGTTTGGTTATGATACATTCCAATAGATATTACGACAGTGATAGTAACCCCCTGGAATATTGAAGATGACCATGAATTAATTTACCATCAAACACTTTATGTTGTACAGCACACTGCCATTAGTAGTATTTTCAATGATGAAAAGACAAAATATTTCATTTTATATTTTATTGATGAGCACACACAAGGTCGGGTATATATATTTCATTCACTAATACTTGTAATCTTTACACAAGGCACAACCGACAACAGATAGCAATCAAAGATGTGATACTATAGTTATAATGACAATAAATAGCTGACACACATTCTACATCCAAATGGTGGTAACTCTATAACAATACTACAAACAATCCAACACAGAAACTCAACAAAGGGTGAAAACATAATACCGTCAGTGAAAAGTAAGGTGACTTTGAATTTTTTTTTGATTTTCATTAAATGCCTTTTACATGAAGTCAGTATTAATAATTCAAAGACAAAAATGATATAAATTAAAGATGTTTCTAAGTGTTAATAAAGAAATAATTCAATTTTGCTTGTTACGAGCATTTTCATTGGCTTAAAAATTTACTTTATCAGCCCATAAAGGAAAAAATGATGTCGCCGTTTGTAACGTCGCTTCTGATTGGATGAGATGACGGCGTAATAATTTCATAGACAAAAGAGTCCCAAAATGAATTTTAAATGTTGAAGAGAATATCTTTAGTAAATTGAATTATAAGGATTAATTTGAATAGATTTTTTATGTTATGGAGATATAACACAAAAATCTGAGTGTACTCTCATCATAAACCGCTTCGCGGTTTATTTAGAGTACACTCAGATTTTTGTGTTATATCTCCATAACATAAAAAATCTATTCAAGTTAATCCTTAAATAACCTTGGAAGAAAATGCTGAACACTTTGCTATTATGATATATAGATGAATATTTACAAAGAGGTTTTGTGTTTTTGACATTTAAGCACAGATTATGTCATGGTGGTATTGTTATTTAAAGATGCTCCACCATCGACAGAGCATAAATGAAACTCATCAATTTAATGATAATTGTTGTTTAATGGTGTATATAAATGTCTAATGAACACAAAAAATTATGAAACTTTTTTTTTTTGCTTTTGGTTCATGTGCAATCAATACCTCATTCCATATAAGACATAGTGCCACAGAAATTTTTGGGATGCAAGTAATTATTTTTGATATTTTTGTCTTGAAGTATAATTAGAAGCTCAAACATTTCAATGGTGGTAATGGTGTAAAGAAAAATAACTTTTGTAACTGAAGAAAAAATACTAATTTGTCTGCTCTCGTTTTTCATAGCGAACAAATGCCATTCGTCAGCGGTGGAGCATCTTTAATAAACAAAAAACTGTATTAATTGTATCTATAATGTAGTACAGACAGTACAGATCCACAGCATACATAGACAATATATAAATTGTTTAGATACGCCCCTATGGAAAGATATACTTTGGATATCCATTAATAGTTTTCTCCTTAAATGTGATTTATACGCCCCTATGGAAAGATATACTTCAGGTATGCACTAATAGTTTTCTCCTTAAATGCGATTTATGATAATTTTCGAATTTTCGAATTGTGAGCAAGAAACCTTCATTTTCTCATGTATTATCATAATTGGAATTTTCGAATGGTGAGCAAGAAACCTTCATTTTCTCATGTATTATCATAATTATAGATTATTTCATAGTTTCTTTAAAAATGACAATATATACAGATGGTATATATAGTAGGGTTTTAAAAATATAAATGACATTTTATAAATAGACAAAAATTTGTACAACTTCCCTCTAGATTTTGTGATATATACAGACAAAGATATGTACCTCTGTGTCACATTATACTTTAGTAGAATACATTAACTGGCACAATCTAGCTAAACCAGCACCAAAGTGAAACTACAAATGCTTCAAAATTTTGACAATGTTGCTCCAAAAGTACTAGTGAAGAATGAGTAGGACACAATCACTCTTGGTTAAGATTATAGGCAGAATGTCACCATGAATTAATGTTGATTGGTTTCAGTCTCCGAGGAAAAGGAGAAATGTACTGGTCTGTGCGTCCATTAAGGTAACTACCAGGCGCTACCAGGGAACCCTGATCAAAATGTTTTAAAATAGTGATACAACTCATACTAAAATTGTTAAATAACTTTCAGTGTGTTTCTTAATTTTACTTTTAATAAAGCCAAAATATATCCTTGTTTAATAGATATCAGGATTACCGCGTAAGTCGTGACCTATACTCCAGAAAATGTGGTACTAAAAGTGCTGAAATACGTGTTTGTTTTTGGTAAACATGTATCATTATTTAACTTCTTATATTTTATATCCAAATCTTTTTTTATATTTTTTTAATTTTTTTTTTAAATTTCTATTTTGTCATATTTACATGCTTGCAAATCTAATCTGTGGACACATCATTAATTCCTAGCTATAACACAACATACTATACGACTGGCTCAGGTTATTAAGGAGGTGATCAGGTGCTCACATAGACATTTAAATTCATTCACAAAAACTTTCCTCACATACAGGAAGATATTTTTTTTTTATATTTTAAAACACTCAAATTTAAAAAAAACAAAAACAAGATGAAATTGAAAGCGTTAACAAAATTTATGTCACTTCTTTTCCGTCCTTCTTCCACAATGAATAAGTCTAGTGATGTTTAAATAATTTTCTGAACATTGGCAAAAAATCTTTTAGCACTGATAAATTATAAAAATCCTCAAAGAAATAATGCATGTACAGTGTGCAATGTAATACGAAACATTTGCCGTCAAGGAAGCCTGTTGATACAGACAAAATAATATATTAATGCAATATTGTATAATGGATTCTTAAAACATCATGTACAAAGCTGCACTTCAAGAAAATAAATGGAAGATTTACTAACGCCATAACCATTCAAATTACTATATACATTAGCACTGAAACTTAATTAAAATTTGTACAAAATAAGAAAAAGCACTAAATAAAACTGACAGACATAATTTTGAAAAGCAAACAAATTCAGCACCTTTAACTTCAGTTCAAAAATCTAATTTGCATAAATTCTTAAAAAACAATTCATTAAAATCAAATAGGTCGAATTGAAATTAAACTTAAAGTAAAATTATTTAATCCTTAAAATTTAACAGAAGTTAAAATTATTAATAAATATAAAAAAAGATGTAGCAATACTATCTTAACTCATAGTTGGTCCAGATGAAATTACCCAGAAATCTTACTAAACATTTACAACAAACACAATATTAACACATTCACACATTCAAACATTCAAGAGATATTTCAGTAATTTTGTTTCATCTGATCAACAGACACTTTCTCTTTCAATTTATATAGAATTTGAAAAAAGAAAATCAACAAATAACCATAAAAATTAAGATGTACATAAAAGTTTCTTTCCAAAGTAAAAATACAGTAGTTTTGTCAAAGTTCACTTAACACCAATTGCACAATTTCTACGTACATTTAATTTTCCAATATTAAAATTTCTCATAAACTATTGACTTGAAGATGCTCCACTGCCGACAGAGCATAAATGATATTCATCATTTGAACAATAATTGGTGTTTAATCGTGTATATATATGTCTAATTAACACAAAAAATAATATAAAATAATTTATTTCGCCTTTGGTGCATGCGCAATCAGTACTTAATTCCATATAGGATATAGTGACACGGAATTTTTTCGGGACACAATTAATTATTTTTTATATTTTTAACTTGAAATAAAATTAGAAGCTCAAACTTTTCAATGGTGGTAATGGTGTAAAGTAAGTAACTTTTTTAACTGAAGAAAAATACTAAATCGTCTGCTACTGTTTTTGATAGTGAAAAAATACCATTTGTCAGCGGTGGAGCATCTTTAAAAGGTTATAATTTTGTAAGACCATATTCTTAAGTATATTAACAATATATCTGTATTACAATGATATATGCCCTAGTATTAAAAATGACTTTTTTATGTAAATGATAACATTCAAGTTCCCTCATTAATTCCTACATCCATCATGATATATCTAATAAACTTCAATAACAACCACGTTTAAAAATGGGAAAATCATTCATGCCATGAGCATTACATTATTCACAAATATCCCACAATTTAGTATTACCTAAAATCGACTATATGTAACTTCACAAATATCTCACAATTTAGTATTACCCAAAATCTACTTTATGTAACTTTGCAATAAGTGAATACCTAACAGTCCTACTATCCAAAATAATAATCAAATACCCCCTCACATTTGAAAATTAGAATAAGATGTAATATGTGTTTATTTTTTTTGTCCCTACCTAGTTATAGAAAGTGGAAGTATACATTTACCAGTGTTTGTCCTATCGTGTCCCATTCTCTTAAATGACCCTGACTGTTAAAAGGACTTTAATTTAATAACCCAAAACCAAATGTCGCATTCTAATTTCATCAGGGTCGCCGGGTCGGGTATTTAAGTTCAAGACAATATATTTTTTTGTAGCCATAACTTTTGATGGAAACAATATGGTACATCGTGACATATATAGCACAAATATCGGCACATATGGACATAAACAAAACAGGACTTTTTGTTCTGATCTGCATTGATTAGCTTAAAATCATTTAAATATCTACAATCCATGACTACCCTTTGTTTACATAAACAATGAAACTTAACATACATGTTTATATAAAATAATACACACCATGCATTGATAAATGAGGTCGTTGAAAATAATAGAATGCAACTCTTCCTAACATTGCGGCATGTTACGACAATTCCAAGGAAATTATGACTTAATTTTATCATTCTTATAGAGTATGCCAATCTATAACAATAGTAACTTGACATATTTCTACATGCCAATCTTTAACAAACAAAAAAGAGAGAATTTTATTATTTTATCTATAGTTCATCAATCTTAAAACTTGATATAAAGTCATAAATAAACAGTTACTTTTACAGTCATCTATTAAAATCTTAATGTCACACTCACCAATTAAAATTTTAATAATTCACTAATACAACAATAATTATTCTATAGAGAATCATAGAGTATTAAAAACATTACAGCACTTTTAGGGGTATATAACTGTATAATTATCCCAGTACAATCATAGCACTAGTAGAAAATTTAACACTAATCCTGGCCAGATCCAACCACAAACAGAAATACCACACCGTGTGATCTCATAAACACATCTCAAGGGATTATCATTTTGTGGGTGACAATATATTAATAAAGAGCCATGTTAAGGGGGTGAAGGAAAGCCAGAGTACCAGAGGAAAACCACAACTTATTGTCAGTACCTAGCAACTGCCTTATGAGGGTTTGAAACTTGAAAATAAAGAAATATGGACACATTTATTACCACTTTGCCACTGCAACTTCATAAATGGAATTCAATCATGCTCTGAACAGTAAACCTATCTTTTATCATTCAAAGTACTTGTCACTCTTGTTACATTTCAAATAGTGTAAAACCCTAGAGTAAAAAATATAATGGCCACAATTGCAAGAATTAAGAAAAATACATTTTAACATACATACTGTACCATTAAATTTTTTTTTTAAAAAGAAATTTCATGGAGATTTTTAAAATCCACATTGATCTGATTATTTGTTATTAGAATTCTAATATCATTACAATAATTTCTTGTCTTTATCTTCTTAAATGAAAAAAAAAAAGTTTAAAAAGTTTAAATGTACATGTATTGTTTTGAAATGATGAGGCCACACTTAATTAACGATTTGTTGCCTGTTCTCAGACAAAACAATCTACATTCTGCTATGAACATAAGGTTTAACCATTCTTCCACTTAATAATTAATGCATAGCATAAAGGAGTGATCTCTACAAACCGAAGCGTGGCAATAATTGAGATACTTGTGCACCGAATGTATATAAAAACATGTGTAATTTTGAATTTTTTTTTCTTCTAATAAATATACAAGCTTCAAAAATATACTGCCCAAAATAAAGATATATCAAAATAAATTGATGACTAGAATTTAAAATACAGTAGGACAATAAAATAATTCCTGAGCATCTTTCATGTAGAGGCCTCTAAAAATATACTCTTGCTTAAAGTTAACATATATAAGAAACAATTATACATAAAGCAATACAATAATAATTTTCTGAATTTTCCGTCATAACTTTTTTTTCCAAATAAATTTCTTAAACGATTATTTTGAAGTTTGTTTCTTAAAATTATTTTTATTTGGTTTTCTCTTTTTTCGATTTTTTTTTTAAACTTTTTATATCCACATTAAACTTTATGGTTTATGCAAAACAGATCATTTCATATTTCACAATACAATGCTGTTAAAGTGTATCTTCTTAATTGAACTTGCAATTTGTGTAATCTTTTTACAGAATTATCTAGATTACTTTTGGTTCATTGTGGGCTTCTGTGGGTTTTTCTTAGAAGCGTGCACTGACAAATCACAGAGTAAAAGATTACATTATAATTATTGTATAAATTCCATTCATATCAAGAGCAAACACATCTTAAAAATCTCCTAATAAATTGATCATCAATAAAAAATTGCTCTATTATATTCTTTTGTAAAACAGAAATATTGTCTGTCATACGCAAGAATGATTTTGTTAAAGAAATCTGTTCTTGAGAGTAAAAATAATAATTTCTGATCAAATAACTTCAACTTTCTGATACAAAGAAATGATATAACAATCAACATCTACTCACAAGGGGAGATAACTACCCCCAAGGGTAGATAACTGCTACAACAGGCAGATGACTCTTTGTAATGAATGAATTCAACAATATACTGTAAACACAAGTTTTACAGCACTTCTCTCTTAAAGTCTCTTGGTCATGTACATGTATTGCATCTTTTAGAGATTCAAGTTCCAAAAGCACATATTGTCTTAATTCCTGCAGTGACTTAAGCCATTCCAAAACATGTGATGTGTAACATGTCCATGAATGACATTATTATGCATTAGGCCATGTTTGTTGTACTTACATACTACAATAGCAGTAACTCAAACATAAACAGCTTCAATGTCAAAATCTAAAGTTTGTGTTGAAGAAATTGACCCTGGAGTGATTTGGTTTCTCGAGAAGCCAAGACCACCTACTAGCTGTTTTATGCTGAATTAATGGTGTCCTTTGGTGAGAAACTTTGCCCTTATTTTATAAGATACCAAAGGACATGCCTCCGGTACATTTTGTAGTATAGACTAAACATAAAGTAGCCTCTCTTACTACTGTAATAGAGATCAAGGCTTCAAAATGAACTCTGTCAATGACTAAGCAACAAAATTTAGCAAATAGTTGATAAATTACTTGTGGGTAGCTACAACAATAAACACATCCTGTAAGGATAGTTAAGTTCTTCTTTTATAACAGATAATTGACTCTTAACAATAAGTAAAATTTTGGCTTAAGTAATTTGAAAATTAGATTACCTGGTACATATATAACCACTTAGCAACATATATGAACAAAATCAATATACACTTTGTATATCAGTAATATTTGTCCTAACTCCCCCGTCAAGAGAAAATTGCTAAATTAGCACAATAGATACAACTATCTAAACCAATAAAACATGCCGCCTAATTAATTACAATCCTTAAGTCTTCATGCTATTGAGTTCCTGTCCCTCGTCCTGGTCATATGCTAGTCCTTTCTGGCCGCGACCTACGCCGATCTGTGCCACGATCTCATCAAATGTCCTATTCTTTGTTTCTGGCACCATGATTATGATGAAGATGATGGCGAGCACAAGAATCACGATGAATGGGAGGTACACATATCCCTGCATGGCAGCCTGTAAAAAAGAAAAGCATTGTACAAGTCTCTGTATATATGTCATAAATGTACAAGTCTCTGTATATATGTCATGAATGTGTGTTTACTTTCTGAAGGACATATCCATTGTTAAACTCGATTTCACCATGGAATTCAAGTTTTTGTTTAGGATCAGTTCAATAAAACATCAAAATACTTTTTGCTTGCTACATAGTTTGATCCCACTGACTCGTACATGTCCTCATATGATCACATTATACATGTACTAACAACAGGTTGAGAAGTCCCAGTTGTAATATGGTAAATGTTAACCACCAGTCTTGGCCGGGGAATGAATCCTAGAAATTTTCTCTTATTGGTAAATGCTCAATTAAAGTTAAGGTGTGAGTGAAAATTTCAAATACCATTAAAATAAGACTACCATTAAAATTTGAACATTTTTGCGGTATATTACAGCGTTTTCTTACCTGCATGAACCTGAATACCAACATCAGTGTGAAGTTGCAGACCCAGTTAAAAGCCAGTGATATACTCATGGCTGCTGCTCTAGGCTCCTGTCTGAAGATCTCATTCACAATGATAAATGGGATAGGACCTACAACAAATACACACTGTATGTTATTTCAATGACAATTATTGTAAGCAACAATCTTTGAGCTATTTCGAAATGTATTTCAATCTACCTGAACATAAAAACATCAAATCCTTACAAAACTATAACCATTTTCGATCTTAAATATGACAGTATGAATAAAAGTGGCTTAGGAAGAAACTTGATAGCAAAACAGACATAGGTAGAACTGGATGGCGAGGGTTAGCAGTCGGCAAACCCGGTAAAACTTAAATAAATCTCGTCTTTACTTACCCAAACCGAGAGCAAAACCAATAACGTAGGTGTGCATAGCTGCGATACCTACATAGGCAAATGTCGCATGGTTATCCTGCAAATATTGGTAAAGAAATATTAGGTTATAGCAGTAGTATATAATGGTAGCATTCAAAGTAGTAAAATCTGCTTACATAATCTCCCAACCTCCAAAAAAAAAAACTGTGATGTCAAGCGACAAGTGTCAAGTTGACAAAATCAACTTTTATTTGATTGATGGTTGATATTTATTATTATTTCAAAAATTATTTGATCAGACTTTTGATGTTTGAATTGCCATAAAGAATTTTTAAACTAACTTGTATCATCATATCTTAATGAGCAGCAAACAAAAGTTTCAGATTTGTCTTTTAAAAATTACGAATTGATGTATGAAAACATATGTTAATACTCTTAACACATGCATAGCCTCAAAACTGCAAATTTTATACTTTTTGAAACAGGAACAGTCTTAAACCGATGTTTGGCTTTAGCACATCTCATAAGTCGTATTTAAACAAAGAACTTACAACAAGGTTGGGATCATTCTGGAGATTGTGGAAGATTGTTAGGACGATGAATGACAAGGCCATTCCCATCATAGGGTAAATCATTAGTGGACGACGTCCGAGTTTCTCCATCAGAGGTACGGCCACGATGGTGGTGAGAACATTGATTGTGGAGGTACCACATACTACCCATTCAATGACATTTGTTGGTACACCCGCGTTCTTGTACATAAAGCTCGAGAAGGACATTACCTACAAAGGGAGACAATCATATTTATATAGATTGCTGATTATGATGCACCAATTAATCGTCATGGTCAATATGCAAGGGTACTTGTACATGAAGCTATTGAAGGTTTATTATCAGCTAAAACAAATGTTATGACATACAATCTCTATTTGCAGGAAATAAATTTTACTTTATTAAACAGATAAAAAAATTCACTTGTTTCCATAAAAACCTGCATGAAGCATCAATATTGACACTAAATCTAGATTCAACAACCATCAGTAGAAAATATTTTTCACTCTCCTTTTCAAAGAAAATTGGTAAACATAATGTTATTGGTCATGATACAGACAATATGCCATCCTCTCCTAGGTATCGACTATCTTAACTCTGACTTACAGCATTGATACCAGACCACTGTTGTGAGATCTGTAATACACAGGCCATGATGACTGGGATTCTCAGGTCGGGGGTAGTCAGCAGTTTCTTGATAGAGAAGCTCTCCACACTCTGACTCTTACGAGCCTCAACCTTCATCTCATCTATCTCCTCCTCTACATCTGAATAGCCTCGCAAGCTCTTCAGGGCTGGTAACAAAACAGGCAAACTGATTTATCTTTTATAATGGATGATTCATACTGCATAACCTTAAACCTGCAGTTAAATGTATATTGACAAATCACATCTTTATTTGTAACTAGAATTCAGTATAGATAAAGATGAACATGTCTAAATTTGAAAGATGGCAAATAAAAAGTTATCTTCATCTCCCTTGTACTACAGTTATCTCCCTTGTACTAAGGTTGTCTCACTTGTATAAGAGTTATCTCCCTTGTACTTGCACAACAGAAGATATTAATAATCTCACCATCTCTTGCTTCCTGTTCCTTGCCTTGCTTAATCAACATGTAACGGGGACTTTCCGGGCAGAAAGGCAGTCCAACAAGACAGACAAATGAAGGAATGGCATTGAAAACGAACACCAACGGCCATAAATCAGCAGTACCTGGAATATACAGAATAGTCAGGTATAAATTCAAGTTTCTGCAAATTACATATCCAAGTTCTGAGAGGAATACAATTTCTGGCAAGTATTTTCTATGAGAAGAATTTTCAAAACATTCTTTTTGATCATATTCTCATTACATCACCTCACAATGATTATCAAGAACACATGTTGTGACACTTTTCCTGAAATACCTAGATATAAATGATATTTGATAGCACATTGCCCCTCACTAGAAGACTGTGTATACCTACCACAGAGCTTGGACACTCCCATGATGTTACTCCATAAGATTCCAACCGTGATAAAAAGCTGATGACAGGTGCCCACAGCGCCACGGATACTGCGGGGAGAGATCTCGGCCAGGTACATTGATGCCAAACTTATATTGATACCTTCAAAATGTTCAACATACACGTTTACTTTCCAAGAAACAACTGTTTTGTATCACCACAAACTTTATTCCACATCATTTGAATATGATAATTGTTATAGAAAGAAGCTAAATTTGAAATTTATGTTATTAAATTTTTTCTCTCTGTGAAAACATGGTTACAAAAAATTCTTATCAAATTACAGTAAATGCTTGATTTTCGTTAAATGTGCCAAATTGTACCATGTAGGATAATCAGCAATAAAACATTAACTTGAAAATTCTTATCTGGAGTTCATGGGGCAAGGGCATAAAATCTTAAATCAAAGTTCTCTTACCACAATGAAGCCCAACAAGGGCTCTGTGAACGATCAACATCTCAAATGATCCAGCAATAATCGGGATTCCACCAAAGAGTGCCGCCAGGAACATAATCACAGTGATCAGCAACATACCCTTCTTCCTGTACGCCATTGGAAAAATAAGGTAAGTATATATATTACATCATATTCCGAAAGGATAAAAGATCCCATTTTCACCTTTCAGAGAAATTACACATATGGATTATGCTTTTTCATGAAATTAATCAAAATTAACTGAAATTAAATGAAATTGATTGTATGAAGCCATTTTGTTAGATTTTTTTCTTAGACTTTACTGTCCTTTTGCTTTTATATTTCAGGTAAATTCAAATCATTAACTAGACTTGTAATGTGAACTAAATTATAATCTCCCTTTGGAAATGGCCATGGTTGTATTTACCTCTATTTTAAATTACAATGTAAAATAATTCCAATGGCACTGTAAAACCCAGTATTTATTTCACCTTAACATCAAGGTTACAAAACTTTTAAAAACACCAGTGCACTAAGCATTGACTTTAGGTAATGTAGGTATCCTCCATATTCCATCAATATTTCTTCAAAGTTCAAAATAGTTTGCCAAGATTTATTTTGATAATTTGCTTGATAATTTGCTTCAATGTTTTTGGCAGATGCTGAAGACTTGCACGGACAAAGATACAGGATTGACCTTTTGTAATAATTGTTGTCAGATTTCAATCCTAATAAGAAGCTGTTTTCCCTACAGTATCCTGAGCTTACCTGCCAAAATGATCTGCCACACTTCCGGACACAAAAGCTCCAATCATTCCAAACAAGACAAAAATAGCAACAGTGACGGACCACAGGATCTCAATGACTGGTTCATTGTCTACCATCTTCTTTATAATCTGCATTTCTATTTGTTCTAAACTCATGTTGGACATAGCGGCCATGCCTCCAGATGAACTGTTAGCACCATATTCTGGCCCTTTGCTGGCAAGGTCGGCAATAAAAGTCGCAGACTCATTAGGTGAGAGCTCTGCCAGAGGGAAAAATCCTTTTCTTTCTAAGAGTACCCTAGCGTAAAACTCACGTATAACCTGCAAGATGGAATTTTTAAAATTAAGAATTATGTTATTTGCTAAATCATACTTTTTATGTAATTAATTTCATTAGTGAACATTCAAGTCAACGAAACAGTAAATTAACAATTTTTTTTTTATTTGTATTTATTTCCTTTTTTTTTGTTAACCTTAACCATATTCTAAAAACTTCCAAGTACAACCCAAAGAAACCTTTCACAAGATCAATTCCAATCTCCCCATTATGCAAGAGTCTTGACCACTTGGTAAACCGACCTAAATATCTCTATTATATTACCATTTGGTTTCTATGGTAACGACCTGGTGGTAAATGAAGTAACCTTCCAATAAGACCCCCTGTTGGTTTCTGTGGTATTTTTATTGGAACATGGTTACCTACATGGTTTCAACGACTTAACAGAATCTTTGTGTTACTAAGGTCCTCTTTCGGTAACTTATTTAGATTCCCAGGTAATAGCTTTCTTTGCATGCTAAATAACATATGTTGTGGTACTTACTGGAGCAGGGTTGTTCACATCTCCTATGTTGTACCCGTATAAAAAACTGTTTCCAAATACTGTGAAGAATATACTCATCAGTAGCTTCAAGGTCATCTTTGCTTCTCGCTGTAAAACAAAAACAAACTGTCTTAGAAATTAAAACATAAAATTGATTCATACCAAGTAGGTATTTTTGAAATTTTCCATAGATGTAGGACATTAATTGGACTTCTTCGATTAACATTCTTGTAAGAACCAAGGAATGGTGTCAAAGACATGAATACCCAGGGAAACGTATTTCAGACCATGCAAAGTATCCAAAGAGTATGTATACCCATAAAGCGACTCAATAATTGTCACTTTATGATAATGAAATGCTGAATAAAGAAAAGGCCCATGACACATGTTCCACTCACTTGGATATTTAGTTCCATCTATCCCCCTCACACGATGGTGATTTTAGTTAAAATTAATCATTCTGTGCTTTATGATCTATAATGGATTTACTATCTTTCCAATTGAACAAGGAAAGAAACAACATCTAATGCAAAGATTTTCTTACCCAAATAATATTTCTTACTAAGGTTGCAGACCACTCATTACTTAAATAGTAAGTAAATACTCTATGATCACAGAACATACATTATCAATTTATCATAAACTAAGCAGGCTTTTAGAAGTTTTTGGACAGAACAGTTTTAAACAATCCCATGAAACTTTTTCCTTCAAATTTTGTAATTCAAAGGGGTTAAAAGATGCATGTCAGATCTAATAAATTAAATGCAAGTATGAACACTGCAGCATTTACACCTATCTAATCCTCTTTTTATTGCATTTCTAACCATGATCCAGACACTGTTTTATCCTCGACAGTTCATGGTCTCATTCTACACACAGCATTACTACGGTAAACCGAAATCTCCTGTGGCATTCTAAACAAAGAGCGTTCTGAAATGTCAGAAAGGTTTGTTTGTGAAAGTGTTACATCATACCATGGGAAAGTTTGTCCATAACCGTGTGACCTTTTATCAATAGCTGGCTTTTCATGAGTGTTTACTATAGGTGTTAGTGAACTACTGGTTTAGTACCAGGACTTTACTGAATGTGTTTAGGGATAAACAGGAGCTACTACTGTCACATGGATAGATTTTGTTATTTGTATCTATAGCATGAAGCCTGCTGTATATTTCCGATTTTCTGGAAGAAATTGCAGTAGTAATTTAAGATGGCCATATTTAGAAGTATCAAATTAATATATACTAATGTAAGATGGTCATATTGTAAGATGGCCATAATTAAAAGTATTAAATTAACATAGTAAGGTATGATGGTCATATTTGGAAGTATTAAATAAATAAACTTTAGGAATTTTGACTACACTTTTGATGATTAGAATTGGGTTCATAACAGCCAAAACAATACCATACATCTGATTTTGTGATACTCTGTAAACATAATGATGCCCTTTGATAAAAAAATACATGTGGAAGGAACTTTTGAAGCATTAATATCACAGGTTTACGACGCACAAAAAAATTAAAATACTAAAAATATTTTTAGTATTTTTTTTTTTGGCGTGTCGTAAACCTGTGTTCATATACATGTAAAACATAGAAGGATGTTCATACATATATATATATCAAGGTTTACGTAACCCAGACCATATTTTACACTGTCATTAATGTCCATATATGATACGTACATTTCTGACACTGGTTTTTACCAGGATTACGGGTACTTTAATAGAGGTATAAGAATGCCTCCTACCCCCATCAAACCAATGATTTGATTTAACCGATCTAAATGTATTAAAATGCGAAAATATGCGAACAGAGTAAGCTAGAATACTTATAAAATTATAAGTACATATTATATGCAGATCAATTTTTCAATGGTAAAGACAAGATTTGAATATGTGGCAATAACTTTCAAGGATAAATTTACGTTTACGAAAATCTAAATGATTCTCTTCATGATTGAAGGTTTTTTATGACGACTACCTTGGCTACATGTATAAGAAGCTCTAATACCCAAAAGACATTTTCATTACATTTAAATATCAATCTGGCCACATCTTGTGTGGATTCAATATGTGTAACTTGTACAGAAACTTCCATTAAACATATGTTACCCTTCTGGTGGCCCCAATTTTTTTATCATTAAGAATAGATTTCAATTCTTTCCTTCTTTATAGAGCAATATAAAATATAAATTCCTAAGATCCTGTGATAACTGGGACGCTTTTCAGTGAAGAATTCTATCATTTTTTTTAGTATACCAGTTGTATGCCCGAATTTCCAAAACTTTTCACGGATGTGATTAATAATTGTATATGAATAGTCGACTCGATCTTCTAGTCGTTATCAGACCATGATCAGCTTAGGACCTTAAGTACCTGTTCTAGTCATCTTTTCAATTTAAATTTTATATAGAAGCGACACTAAATTAACATAAGTACACAGGTCAGCAAAAAACTGAGGACGACATTTCACTTCAATGGAGAAGAAAATAGCTAATACATGTAGGTCTCAACTTTATTGAATTTCAGAAACTTGATTTTAAAATTTCAAAGCAGAGCATCACTCAAAAAATATTTATGCTTATACAATGAACAATGACTAAATCAAGTTTGCATCATAAAAGACATATATACTGCACAGATCTGGATTGACATTGCCATTTCACAGAATTTTTAATAAAACTTCAGGTCCTTGAATACTGATTAACAATTCATCTTTTTTTACTGCAAATACATGTGTATTCATATTAAATGATTTTAAACTTTCTTAATTGTATTGCTTTGATGTTGTGAATAAAGTTTGAACAATCTATACTCTTTGACCATGATTAATTTATGATTGGTCAAAGTTTACAGGTCAAGAGTCAATTTACTTTCCCCGAGTCAATGGAAGCCTCCAGCCTGTCTACTGCCTAACTCTGGCTATTACCTTGTAGGTAAAATGTCTCTTGTGTAGAACTGTTACTAATCATAAGAACATAAAAACAGTAAACGATATCATGTTTTAAACATTTATGAGTCTTAAGTACTGTTCCAATAAGCTATTGTAAAAACAAACATTTCTAGACAAGAAGAAATTACGAAGTCACAAACCGTGAAAGTACAAACCTCATACAGTTCATGTTATAGTACACTATAGTGTATGAAAGCTCACAACAAAAGATCACCGCTCTCAAGACCAAGATCAATACAGTTTCATCAGAATTATTTATTGAATGGAGCACATAGTCTACAAACAGATCAATGACTACCGTTTATATAGGACGACAGTTCAAACTAAGTGTAACATGTGTGTGTATGATTGATTTTCCACGTCACCTAAGTGCATCCTGGGTCAATGGCCAATGGGGGTGTGTACAGTTGGAACGATCTGATTGGACAGACAGACACACCTTCAACATGACGTCAGTGCAATTTGCTTTTATCAATACATTACGCAAGAAGCAGGCACCTGTATCAAATTATACTTTTCAAATTAGCTTTTCAAATTGAGTTGGTGTTAGATTTCAGATAGCTCAAAATGGAATCTCATGGAATTTTAATTCTTTACATTTTTTGTCATCATGTTTAGGTAACTTTATGGGTAATATCATATCAATGTCCTTTAACGTCACGACTACCAAGGCCTTCATTTGTTAAGAAAATATACATTTGCCCACACATTTATATAACCTGCATACGAGTCTCAACATAATAACATTAATTGCAATACATGGAAGGTATTTACCAACAATTTGTTCAACTGGAGGTAACTAATTCATATAAACCGTCTGGCCTTAAACGAGCTCCCTATAATTATGTATTTTTAATAAAATTTTAATTAACCTCTCTAGCGAATTCATTATAGTTGAATCTCTAATACAACGTGTATTGGTAACAGGTAATGCACCCTATGACTCGAGTGAAATGTGTACCTGGTATCTAGGTACCTGGTATAGTAAAGTACATGTCCCTCAGGCTGCCAATCGTCCTATCTGATGTAATCATGTGTTCTGTTGCCTTATCTGCAACTCTCTCCTATATGGAACACTTTCAGAGTATGTATATTTGGTTAATCCAGGGAGGAGGTTGGGTAGTATGGGGAAGTTGTAGGTGATGGGGTGGGGGTGGGGGTGGGGATTAACTTGTCATAAACATTCCATCAAGAGGGAGGCTGGGTGAGGGATGGGGGTAAACTTACTTTAAAAGAGGATGTGTAGGGGTGGGGGTAAATTGTCATAGACGATGCATTGAGAGAGCGGAGAAAGGGAGGGGTAAACTTGTCAAATTGTTGAATACTTCAAGTAGGATTAATCATTGTTATGCAAGTCTGATATTTTACTATTTTATTTATAGTTTGTCCCTAGTCTATGTAACATTAATCATGTACATATATATCTGATATAAAGTTCTACCTTTTCCCTCCACACTACAATCTATATGTGTATACAGCACTAAACTGTGCACAACTTGTGAGAATTTAATTAATTAGCTTTGAGGTTTATACACCTGTGGACAGGTGAAAAAATGTCTGTTCCTTACCTACAGTATACACAGTCACATGTATCTGCTACGGCTTCATGTAGACGACTACAACTCTACCGTATTTGACTTAAAGGCCCACTACTTTTCCGAAACGGCTTTTTATCTTTAAGATGGGAATATAAAACGAGATTGGTAATTTTGTAGAGTCGCAAAAGTTATTTACTTACCGTTAATACTACACATATCATTACCTTCTAAACAATTTGATTAAAATAAATAAAATGTTAATTTTCATAACGCGGGTCGTCTTATGTTTCCCACCGTCGTCCTAAATACCGAGCGGTAGCTATAGCTGATTATCACTACGTCAGACGGCAAAACAGCGAAATTGCTCTCCACGGTTATCATATATTATGCAGAAAATCTTGCAAATGTTTTATGTTGTAACCTCATCTTAGGCCTTCGGTATATATTTTCTGATGTTATTAATGTTTTTTAAGAAACCTTTATGTTTTGCTCCCGAAAGCTAGTGGGCCTTTAATGAATTATTTCAGCAAATATTTTGCACACTTAGAATAATTTGCTGACAAGTTGAGTCTGACAAGTTAATTAAGACATTTACATGCATCATGAATGATAAAGTCAATGGATTACACGCTTCTTTTGATAATTTACATGAATATGTTATCCAGGTTACAAATTTATGTTACAGAAAATTTCTAAAATCACTGTTTTAATTGAATAATTTGATTTATTGAAAGAGGATATAATTTTCAATACAATTTTTTTGTGAATACTTATATGCTAGATTATCTCTCCTTTTCTTTGTAAATGTGAGCCATCTCCAAAAGAATCCTGAATATTTACATAATATTTTATGCAAATTAACCAAAATCATGATTCTCCATTTCACAACATTCAAACAGTCAAAGACTGTCCTAATAAAAAGAGTTGATTATCTAGAGGAAATATTGTTGTTTTTTTTTTCTTCTTTGGCACATTGATACAAAACATTGAATGATATCCCCTGAGAAGCGAGATTACATAACATTAAACTAATTTGATCAAACCAGATGGGGAGCGATGGTAATTAACTAGTTCTTTATCAGAAACTACTACAGCTTTTTCTAGTCAATATCAAAAGGCCATTCATATACAGTGTACAACCACCATCAATCCATTAGCTAATGCTGGGTAACCAAAAGTGCATCATCTATCACTGAACTTACACAGCACATTATTTAATGTATCACATTTGTTAGATCTGCCTACGGGGTGTTTAATGAACGACATGTAAACTTGATAGGGTTCATGTTTAACCAGATCTGTTATGCGAAACACAATTTATTTCTGTTCCCATGAAGTCATTATTGTTAAATGTGTGATTGAGTTTCAAAGAATCAACAACGTGAAAGTCTGCAGGCAACATCTCCAGTAAAATAGCGGCTCTAGATCCAGTACTCCATACATCACACTAAAATGTCAAAGCCACAAACTACATGTAGTAAAACATTTGTTATTGCTTCCAATTGTACAGTGAATTATTTTTCATACTTAAATTTCCGGGTCTTTCATGCTTTTAAAATTAAAGATGATAAGGTTTCATACTTTTTAATTAAAGCATAAAAATAATCTCTTGTACTAAATGTATATGTTGGACTCATTTATTAAGGATGAAATAGTACTTTCAGACCAGGATAATTTTAATGATATAACATATTTTGATCAAAGTACACTAAAACACTTACCAGGTTTTACATATTTCTGATCACATACGTCAGCTATAGCAAAATTAGCTGTCATTGTAACTTATTATTTGTTTCGAACAATAAAAGGAACCCACATAATACCATGATAAATCAATAATACTGTACACCAACAACACAAATCACTTTTAACGAGTCGTTACGACACTAATACTCATACTAAATACTGATGCAGGTGTTGCTCTCTACAAAAAAAAAAAAAAAAAAATTCCAAACAGATAGTATTATAAATCTGAACTTTAATATCCGGTACAAAAAAAACCTAAACATATATATACCTATAATGGTATGTATTTGTTATTAAGAGCAAAATGTCAAAAGGTTTGATTTTGATTTTTATCACTATCTCTAACTTTTGATTCCTGTCAGGACTTGATAACCTATCTTTTAATTACAAAATGAAACATATAGAATATGTACATATTAATTGTTAAAAGTAGAGATATCTTCAAATAATTAAAAGGCCCTGCATGACCGAGGTCCAATTAAACTTTTAACAAATTAAAGATAATTCTAAGTACAAGAATTAAATTATGAGAGTACTGAAGACGCTGTGTAAATAATTATGTCATCTTGACCTTATGTATATACACAAGAACTTATAAGTATGTAAATAAAATATCTTCAATTTAATGTGCTAAATATCAAAACATCATTAAAAGCAACTCCTTAACATTATATTCAATCAAAATATTATCTCATTTGACAAAAGATTCATTTAGACTTCAGAGCTAAAAATTTTCACTCATGTGTCCCTCAAAAGTGTCAAATGAAACCTTACTAAATAGTTTAAGTTCTTTTGCGATATTTATGTACAGGAAAAGCAGTGTGAACCAGTACATATGATGTACACAGTTAAAACTGAAAGTCTGATGTCAGTACATTCAGGTCTGTTGGCAATATAAAAACAGCTTGGTAATAAAAATCTGAATTTCACATAAGGATATAAAAATGAATTGCATAACTTCAAATAAATAAGTAACACAGATCATCATACCAGTTAGAATTTAATGCTATGGGAGATAACTCATTGAAATAAAGGGAAGTAACTTGTGTAAATAAAAGGTAAAATGTATAAGGGATTGTGTATCAAAATAATTGAGATTAGGTGTTAATCTGAATGAATACAATCTATAAAGGTGAAATTCCCTGATACATTCTCTGTTCTCAATATTGTTTTCATGCATATCCTTTGGAAATATGACCGTACAAATGAAGTCAGTGTTTCCATGGTATTTAGATGTGAAGTGTGATAAATATACAAATACAGAACAGACATACTAGATGACGCAACAGATCAAGTCCCTAACACATGGCACAGCATTGTATCACCTGTACTTCATCAATAATAAAGCTCTCTATTGCTGAATCACAAAATCAATATGATGCAATGCTTTTCGTTTTTTCTTAATGAAGATCAGTTTAATGTGTCATGCTTTGTTGTTCATGCACATCATTAAATACACTGTGGTCAGTATACCACCTACGGGAAATCAGGGTGCATGCCTATTATCATAATGATCATATCATCGTAATTCAAGTTTTTGCATTTATAAAAAAAATCCATAAACATTTAATTAAAATGATTTAGTACAAACCTTATAAGTTGGAAAATCATGATAATATGCTGATCATGGTAATATGCACGTACCCGGCTGTAAAAGTCATAAGATAAAGAC
Source organism: Argopecten irradians (assembly GCF_041381155.1). Classification (NCBI taxonomy): domain Eukaryota; kingdom Metazoa; phylum Mollusca; class Bivalvia; order Pectinida; family Pectinidae; genus Argopecten; species Argopecten irradians. The sequence continues at coordinate 17,320,548 of NC_091134.1, read as the reverse complement.
TGTTAAAAACCAAGTTCTGATAAAACCTATAATGACATTACATTTGGTTCAAACTCCAGATGAGTCGAATTATTTTCGTTGGTCCGATAAATTTCGAGATTGTAAATGAGTTGGGACTGTAACATGATTGGTATCAGTTAACAATCATATTTCCACTGAATCTGAATTCCTTAACACATTATTTTTCAGCCAATTACTATAGATCTACAGAGGGCAAATGTAAAAAAAAAAAAAAAAAGATTCTATCTCCAAATTATAAAAGAGAATACAGTAATACACTGGTAGTTTATTTTGGGAGACTGGTATATTTGTCTCCTTGTGATAGTGTGTGTGTTTTGATAGACTGGTATGTTTTGGGAGACTCTGGTTTGTTTGTCTCCTTGTAATAGTGTGTGTGTTTTGGGAGACTGTGGTATGTTTGTATCCTTGTGATAGTGTGTGTGTTTTGGGAGACTGTGGTATGTTTGTATCCTTGTAATAGTGTGTGTGTTTTGGGAGACTCTGGTTTGTTTGTCTCCTTGTAATAGTGTGTGTGTTTTGGGAGACTGTGGTATGTTTGTATCCTTGTAATAGTGTGTGTGTTTTGGGAGACTGTGGTAGGTTAGTATCCTTGTGATAGTGTGTATGTTTTGGGAGACTGTGGTATGTTTGTATCCTTGTGATAGTGTGTGTCTTTTGGGAGACTGTGGTATGTTTGTATCCTTGTGATAGTGTGTGTGTTTTGGGAGACTGTTGTATGTTTGTATCCTTGTGATTGTGTGTATATTTTGGGAGACTGTGGTATATTTGTCTCCTCCTGATAGTGTGTATGTTTGTTTTAAGCGAAGGTTTGTTTGCGTCTCACAGACACTAATACAAATGTAGTAAGTATCTTAAGGTCATGTAAAAAATAATCAGTATCATGTTTAAAGAAATATTCTTGACTCCAAGTAGTTTTTTCTTGACAATGCCATAAATTCTGGATATAACTGCCACAGACTCTCCTTTATTCACATTTTCTATAAAAAAATATATATAAACACATACTCATGTGTCTTTATATTTGACATTACTCATTTGTTGTGGACATGACACACATGGCTAGTTTGTTTACATCATAAACAAATCAGAGACAGATGGGACTTTCATAGACCTAAGGTGAATATAATTAAGGACTGTTTGCTATAGGTAGGTTGTAGAGGCCTCATACTTTCACAGAACAAGTTTCAGCATATCAAAAAACAACTTTTGTTTGGGTTAAGTGCCTTACCTTTTAACTTCAATAAAATTATAGCTTAAGTTATAATCTGCATGTTGTGTAGGTCATACTGTCATAGACATTGGACCTTAATATGCTATACACATAGGGTTTTGTTGTATTGGACTTCTGCAAAAATACCTATAAAAAGCATAGTCATCTTTGAGAATAAATGCATTTGTTTTTATTACATACCTTTGACAACAAATATTTCATTTCAATATATACGTTGAACAGCACAATATGTTATATTAATGCTTCGCTATGATCTAGCGAAAATGTTTTTTTATGTTTTGAAATCTTTTTCATTTTCAAAGCTTAAGGTTTAAGATAAATATAAAAGAAACAAATTTCAATAACGCCAAAAATGCCTATTAGAGTTACAGGTTAAGAAACAGGACCAAGAAGAAATACAAAACACTGCATATTTTGAACACAAGGTCGTAAAATACTAGGTGGACAATCTTATCCATTGATTTATTTACTAACGGGTCGCTGACTACAAATATCCTTGAGTGTCTACTACACCGCGAAGTAGTAGTACGCCTCAATTCAGGTCAGTAGTACATGTACTATAGCCCAGTATATTAATACAACTTAGTACCACAGTGCTAAGTCGAATAATTACATAAAGTATTTAATTTATTGTCATTACATGTACAGATATGAAGGTTATACATATTCCATTTAAATAATCTAAATAATCTAGTCCTGCAAATTTTTTCAAAACTTTTCAAAGAAAAGGTTGTGAAATATTATTCAAATTTCTACAGTATTTGAAGACAAATTATGGTTATATTCAGAACTTATCAGAAAAAATGAAGAATCCATATTAATATCAAATGATTGGGACAGAAAAAGCAAAATTATGGTCCCCTTTAAAATATCAAGTTGCAAGCTAATTGAATGTATTCATAATTTAAGCTAAAATCTACTTGAAGTAATAAAGTTCTTATACAGTAATGAGTATAAATGTTTTAGCAGATTGTGTAGATAGTATCCTATATCATTATTGAATGACTATAAATTTAGGCTCATGTAGCTGTATTTAGTCCATGTTTTCTTTTTACACTGAGAAATCTAATTCTGATCCTGTTCAATTCTAATTTAATTCAGAATATGTCTGTAAATCACCCTGGATACATTTAACAAGTTTGATCTCTGTACGATTACACGATCCTATAACTAAACTTACAATTATAGCTAATCAAGCAATTAATCAGAAACATATTACATCAGACTGTATTTTGTAGATTTAGATATGACATGAACATGTGTATGGAGGAATGGAAACTTTTCAAATTACATAATCCTTTATTCCAGTTATAAGTTCTCAGGCTGATGTGAATAAGGATACACAAACTTAAATGATTCTATAATTAAATATCTTGAAATTGGAAATTATTAATTCCATAAGACAATACAATATTAATGTGAAGGTCATTTTTTATTTAGTCACATGACACCTAAAGTATGTTACAAATTATATCTTGATTGCACGATAAGTAAAATTAATAATGGAACTAATTCAAAACCATTCAATGTATTGAAGCAGACCAATCTTTTTCATCTGTGCCAATGATATGTTTCAGTCGACTTAGACCTGTGCCAAAAATTGCCACAATGACAAAATATTGCATCAGTTCTTCAAAATTCTGAAGATTTTAAGGATGTTTGGAATTTAGCCTTTATTTATAATACCTCACATTAACATTGCAGGGATCCCCAGATTGATCTGTATAATTATAGGAATGAGAACATCAGTAATAGATCGATCAAGTTGAAAGTTACGTAAATTTTGATCAATATTTCCTGCACTTTAAGTGGGTCTAGGGAATTCTTAAATTCAAAATATCATTAATGTTTTTCTTAGAATCTTTGGGAAAGTTTAATGATTTGTTGAGTTACAGAGCCCTATCTCCAACATACCATATTCTAAATCATAATATAATGATACACGAAACCCCAGTCATTAATGTTAATAATCAACTGTGAAACATTGACAGAAAAATTCTAATCGTTATAATTATCCTGACTACTAATGAATTATAACACATCAAGGTGAATCTCGTTACTTCTCATTAAAATACTAATTAATAGTAGATGTAACAGAACCTAATTATGAATTAGCCACATCAAACAATGTTTCTCCCACTATCTGTTTCATCAAAATCAATTATCTGCCCTTTGTAAACATGCCAGGCTGCTCCGGCAGCTGGTAGACTGTATAATAATCGTAGAATATTGATCTGGTTTGCTCAGACAATCTGAAGGTGACTTTAGTAATGACAATGTATTTATCAGTGTGGAGGTCACCTTACTAGGTATAGGTCTCTGGTGGGAATTTCTCTCTCCATCACTATTGGTAAATATGGCAATGTCATATAAACCAGCATAGCAGATTCACCTACATCTTTCATGATGGGAAAGGTGTGTGTGTGTGTGGGGGGGGGGGGGGGTGCTGATTTAGAAATAATAATGTTTGGAAAATAATGTCTTTGAAGATCTGCAGCTTTATCTAAATGCAAATTTTTTATAATTGATTTATTTTCATTTCAGCTTGAACAAAGAGAATTTATGGAGTAGATAATGAACTGCCAGCCTACAACTGTTTATATAAAAGTAATAATTCTTTGTACAAGTGTCTCCATTCATATTCTTAAAAGTACAGCCATGTGCCTCCAAATATGGTAACCATATCATGATCAGGTCAAGCTATATTAATTAACAAATCCTGTTGGAATTCCAGGTGTCAAAAAGACACATTATTAATGTAAACCAACAATTAATGATATTCTACCTGTAGATTGCATACAAAGTTCTTATTATAAAGTCACCTGACCTATATAAGTTTACTGTGAATCTATTTGACCTACATGTAATTTATCATGATCAGCCACGACCTGGGCGGGGGTCCATGTTTGTTTACACTATACATATATAATACCGTATTTTTGCGCGTATAGTGCGCACTTTTTTTCATAATCTATCAAGTGAAAAGTTGGGGGTGCGCACTATACGCAGGTACAAGGCATGGCCAGGTCCTGGGTTATGATCACCGACCGGCAGGTCCGAGCTATGCAGTAACATTTTGTACACGTTGTCGTGAAATAATTATGATTAAATACTTGGATCTTTAAGTCAATGGTCAATGCATATATTCAATATAAAAGGAAAACATCTCTTGAGTTTTAATCTTTAATTCCTTGAAAGTCCGTTTTGAGAGCACGTGTGTTCATGACCGGATTCATGTTACGATCGTGAATCTTCAGTAAGGTATCTCCAAATCTAAATGGCTAAATGAATATGGCCTGGAGCTTGAAACGATGTATAAGTGTGTAATTAATTCGTCACATTAGACAGATTACCTTATAAATAAGTTTCTCCAGCATGTGAAAACTTTTGAACTTGCAAATGTTTACGGAAGTGAGTGTAATCCCACATGCAGAGCCAGCAAATTAAATACGAAACTAAAACCTTCCTACATTAACACTGACCAATCCGGCACTATAAATGATGGTATGACTGTAAAATTTACTCTTATTACTATCTTTTGAAATGGTTCTGTAAGATATCATCCTGATTTCAATACTAATTGAAATAATTGAGAATACGGAAGCGTGCAGTCAGTAATCAAATATGGCGGCCACCTGTGGTTGATTGGCCTACTCAGTCGGCTTTCCAGCTAATATCTTGGACAATGATTAAATCTAAATGCCGAACAGATACACAATAGACTTGATTGATACCACTTGGAATTACACAAGGTATGGTTAATTATTTGATTGTAGAACCATCGTTGTTGATATCCTCATTATAGTGTCACCGGCAATTCACAAGCTAACTAGGCTTAGACCTGCCGTTGTGTAAACAAAGTGTCAATCATCGTGTCAAACTCCTCTCGCCAGTTAATTTTAATGAACAGAAGGTTGTTTTAAGCACTGATAAACAATAAGAACCGTTTGATTTTGTTCTTCAAAAGTGTTTGGAGGCAATGCAAAATGTTGTGAACGAAGATACAAAAACTGAGATTTTTTTTTGTAAATATTTTTTTTTCCAAAATGAAACTCAAAAACGTACCTGCGCACTATACGCGGGTGCGCACTATACGCGCAAAAATACGGTAGTATCAGTATGTACTAGTGTGTCAAACTATTCTATTTATGGAAGTTTGGATTTAAAGAGTCATGTAGTGCCTTTTTTTTTTTTTTAAATTCCAGGTATTGAAACCCAATACCGGATAAAAGGAATTCTGGTACTAAGTAATTATAACTCAAAATACATGAAACATTTTAACCCGGGGCTGTAATTTTAATGACTGCTGAACTGAGTGATGATTTTAATGTCACAAATAGTATATCATTTCGGTACATATGATTGACATGTTTAAACTTATCTTTTCACTTTGATCTTTAAAACCAGAATATTACATGCTATGACAGTCCAATATTAAAAGTTGGCTGACAACATCTTTGAGAACATGAAAGGTAATGTTTGTTCCTGCCAATATGACAAACCAATAAAAGTAAAAACTTTAAAGTAACAGTAATCTATTCATAGTAAAAACTTTAATAGAGCTTGAGTTGTAATGGTATCAGTTATTATTTGAGTTGTATGTTCCAGGACACTTGCATCAGGATGTTATGAAATTGTTTTGAATGAGGTTTATGTATAAGAATTTAAGAAAGTCACAGAAAATGAAATGTGTAGCAATTTCACAATATTTATTGTTTCAAGATATTGATACATAGTCTAGACATTGATCAACATGTAAAATTTGCCTACACTAACCCTCTCCAAGAATGAACTTATGACAAAATAATAAAGTTTTTACATCCTATTAAGGTAATGATGTTGTAAATAAAATACACTCCATTCTATTATGGTGAACTGAACATCAGTGTACAGTATATAGCAAACTTACTGATGTGCTAAACAGGAACTCCATCCTCTTTTGTGTGTAAACATTATACACACCCATATACACGTAGTCAGGGTAATACAGTCAACACCCACATGCTACCGGTACTTCATTGAATCACGTTCATGTGCAGTTTTCAGAAGTCAAATTCATCATCAATTATTTCATCATTCAACTGCATTGTTTTACACCATTGACCCTTCTGGAGACAAGCACATGACAGTCACGGATAGTAAATAGAACTATGGAAATATTAACCTCTGTAATATGATCCTTTTTTCAGTGCACAAACGTTTGAATTGAGAAAGAAACAATATACCAATAAGGAAGACATTTAATGTTCTTATGGAAAACAACCTAGAGTCAGAGAGTGAGGCTAATCATAGACAAATTCAAGTCTTTAACGTTGCGGCCAACCATTTGGTGTTTCCCCTCATCATTTATGGACAGGTACTTCCTATATAGACCCTAAGTACATGTATTGGTAAGGAGAAAATGATTTTATGTGTATTAAGGCATAAAACAAAACTATAAATTTTGGCTTCGTTTATGATGTTCTGTTGGAACACCAGGGACAGAATTATCTACCCTTGCAACTAGGTTACAACTAAGAGTAATAAAAGTAACAGTATTTAAATCTACCATTGGAAGAAGTAGGTAGCAATTACTAAAACAAATTCTTACTTTCTTAAATATTAACATGCTAGAGATGTATCATAGTATGTAACAAATTAAATTAAAACAAAAAGGGGGATAACTCTCTATTTTTATAACCATTGTTATTTTTTGTATTTTTTATTTTTAGTTTATACATTCGGTAATCTATATTTCTTGTGCTATATTGTAAATTCTGCAGCTTAAGTAATATTGATTTGTTTTTGAAATATTAACCAAAGTATATTTTTTTCTTTCCGGATCCAACTCTCTTCCTGACAACCAACATTTTGGCTACTGTTTACATAGGCCCAACACGTGGTACAAAATGCAGCTGAATCTGGCCTGTTTTGTTAAGTCGTGTGACTTGGTCATCGTCCCACGTGTATGACTATACAATACAAGTGGTAGCATGGCCTACGTCACGGTTCATCGACAAACCACACACACTAGTAGTATAGTGGCAGTACAGTAGCATGCTAAACCCTGTTGTACATGTATTCTAATGGCGGCATGTAGCCAACACACAAGCATGCATGTTATACACAAATGTCTGTTGTACATAGATATTCTCCGAATGTGTGAATATACATTGGTATCAAAACCACATTTCCAAAGTATGTGGATAATAAATTAGACAATAGTGTATCTGAATGATCACAAAACACAATACAAACATTCGTAGCGCGGTCAAATTAGCGGGTCGAAAAGTAACGACCTTCACTCGATGGTATTGACAATATTCCTTCCCTATACTGCGCCATGTGCGTCGAGTGTCATACACAAATGTTCAGTTACTATGATAAAATTGAAAAATAGTATCAGACTCACCTCGGCCATGCTGTCTGTGCGTGATTTTCAGTGTTATCAAATCAAAATGATGACCGTGGGTACCGTCAGTGTATAATCAACCTTGAAAGAAAAAACAGAGAAATCTGATTGGTTGAACACAGACACACCTTCTACACACACGTGTGACGTCTCGCGTAGGCTATATTTAGCTAAACATGTATACCAGAAAAATATGTATATATATTTCTGTGTATGTAGTTTTTTTTACAAACCCCTACATCAATATATCATGTATATATGTTTCTGTGTATATGTAGTTTTTTTTACAAACCCCTACATCATCAACTCACAAATTTCTTCATGTTGATGACTTGAACTACACATATGTTAAATTTACGAACATGAGCGAAACTGATCAAGCAAAAATTATCCTTGGCAAACCGTATATCGATTTATCACACGAAAACTGGGCAGAAATCATGAAATATGTCTCAAAATCGATACCGAAAACGTATGCAAAAATAGATGAACATTCATAAATGACAGTGACGAATTTAAGAAACAACTAGAATATGAACAATCAGTAAATCAGACATAACGTAATACGTTGCTCGAACATTAAACTAATGTTCAAATGTACTTCACATAAATTGACTCTTTTTTCTGTATACATATGTATTTCACTTTTAAAGTTATATGTGCCGTATTTTCCATACTCACGAATCAAGACATAAAAACAACAAATATTTTACAGTACATAAATGTAATTTCTGTGTTGTAACTAACGTTTATAAGACATCTGAAGATTTTCACAGCTGAATTCACCAAACCTTATGGTTTTCAATAGATTAACGAAGACAAAACAGCATGTCAATTTTTTCGCCCAGTTACGGCACATATAACTTCAAATGGGTATTTGAAAATTGAATTTTTCAAAGTACAGAAAAAACACATTGACACACACTAGCTAACTATAGAGCTCTATACATGTATTTGCAGAAACCAAGGATTTATAATCCTCATCTAGACGTCATTGCAGAATTATATACATCCAATAGATCTATATATATATGTTTTTGATTTCACGAAGATATGTTCTTTTCTGAACGAATCGTGACAAAATATATATGTACGTGTATTGAAAGAGGACATGAATGAAAAATCAATTAATAAGCCTAAATTTTATTTTTAAACATGTATCAACACCATCATATCATCATACCATTAACATTTCACCGGCATTATCATCATCATCATCATCATCAATTCATATCACACTCATCACCATCACCAACATATCATCATCGTTATCATCATCATCATCCTCGTCATCACCATCGATCTCATTTTCATCATATTTCATTATTTCTTTCTAATTCGTTTAAAAAAACTTTGAAAATCTATCTATGACATAACCTTAGAAAACACCTTCGAATGTTTGCAACCATTTTGTAGCTGACCTTTGAACTTCAGGCCATTTCTATTTCACTGTGCCATTCAATACAAAGGTTCTTCGGGTAAAGGAAAGTTACTGACGTATTACACTTTATGCATGGGTTATAACATGATGGAGGGGATTGGCAGGCTTCTAGGAATTATTTAACAGGATATCCCTTGGATTGAAATAGTTCTAAGTCATTTCGTCATTAATTACCCAATACTGACCGTATTTTGTTACCATTGACCACAGTCATTTTCTGGATCACTGTTATCAACTTTCTAGGATTCATTTAAATTTTAGAATGGCATGGCATTAATTTCACGATGTCCAAACAAAGGAATATCCATTGGAATAATATTATTGAGGTTTTATATTCATAGCAGGAAATGTTCAGACGACCATGAGCCAATTAGAATAGTGAAAAATCAGACCTGATCTCATATTTATCAATTATGGACCTTTGCTTAGGTCCGTCATTTCTATATGTCCAACGATTTATAATACCCGATGTATATGTTAATAACAAGAAGAACGATGGATATAGGACGTCACCCTGAAGAACTTAACGTTTTGATAATGACGTCACAGAAGGAATATTAACTCGATGTTTCAAAAGTTGGCATCAGCGAGTTAATATGCTATCTATAACTCCACGTCACCAAGTATTAGCTAAGTATAATAACGTGAACTCAGAACATTGCTTATATGTGCGAAAAACACCAGACGGATTACCAAACCCCGAATTAAATACAAATTATCAATAAGAAAATAAAATGACAGAACCCAAAATAAAGGCATCCGTAGCTTATGACTATTTTGGGAACCGAACACATCATAGTAATAATTATTTAAATGGGTGTTTCAGGTGTATTTTGTATAAGGAGCCATTGTTTCCATTCAAAACATACACTTTTCACGGAAACAGATGCAAAAAAATAAGAGAGTGGTGCAAATATAATCTGATATGGCATGACATCTGTCAGGAATACATCGCATGCATATAGATTTTAAGCAGCTATCAACAAATGCATCTAAAGTGCTTTTATACAAATATTATCATTATAAATTGTTTTTCAAATAATATTACATTTTAAAATTGGCCCGATATTGGGGCTATCCGGGTATTGTCAATGCAGCCGGATATGGGTTCTAATATCCACGAGGATGCCGGATATGGCCAAAATTATCATGTTTATGAATGGTATATCCGGATACGGCGGTCGATATTGTATGCTATATACGATTTATATAATAATGTATCCTTGTTGTCCCATATACATATATGTGAGTGATTTTGCAAAATTTCTTAGAATCATGTTTGATGTTAAGTTACATTGCATGACTTGCGAAATAGATCTTTAAATTGACCAAAGTGAACATGTTGGGACTTACACGTATGCATTTGTAACTAAATTAAAATTGGGTAAAAATGCCCCCACTTCATATTTAGAAATCAAATGATGGAAGTCATTTCAGTGCCAACATTTAATCGAACACCGAACTATCCCGAAGCTTTCTTTACAGGATTCAATTATTCTTAGTCCAACACCAACTGACCGGATATGATCCCCAATTTCTCTGAACTACGCTCAGTGTTGTACTAATATGGATATACAGGAAACACTTATTTCGATGACGTCAGACTGGCGTTGTACATATCGACGTTTCCGACGCGGCCTTTATTCGAAGAAATGGGAGAAAAAGAACCGACTTATTTTGACAGTGGGAAATTTTTTGTCTGAATTTGTTAAATTCATTTCATTTCATTTTTTAAGTACTTACGTTTTATTATTAGTTTTATTAAATTATTTCATTTTTAATTCATCATCTATGTCCTTGGTCATTGAGACCGGTTAATGAAATTGTAACGTCAGATTTTCCATACAGTAATATAAACCATTTCATCTTAGCATACTGTTTTTGAGGAAGGCTACTTTTTTGTCAGTCATAAAATTAAATCTATGATATGTACACATACGAGTTAGCGACCTTGATACCACTAGCGCAACTAGATTAATTAGTTCTATATATGATATACACAATGTATTGACTGTAGGTCGGTGTTTTTTATTTGGGTACTTTAAATTGAGGTTAAAGCACTCCTTCCGGATGTTCTTTTTATCAGACCAAGTGACCTATATCGAGATTGTACGATAGAGCATATTACAGCTTTTGTCACATACTCACACCTTTACAAATAAATCGTGAAATCTTGAGTGTTTGCTAAAATATTTACGATAATACATACCTGTATCGATATAAAACCCTGTACTATATACCTAGTATCCGGTATTTTGTAAGTTTTTAGTAGTTGTTTACAGGTCAACAGGATTGAACATATGTATGCCTCTCAATTAACGAGAAAATAATAGTTTCGATTGAAATACATTTTGAAGAAGTTTACAAAGTGATATCTACTTAATGCCATAATCTGTTACAAGGCAAATGAGATTAGAACTGTCACTTTTATCACCGACAGCTTTGAATGTACACTCCAGATAATTTGGCGCTGTAGGTATCCGACAGATACCCCAAAACCATGAACGGTTGTCCAGGAAACAAAGGCTGGTCGTCAGCAGGGCGGCGTCAAGGGGACAAAATAACCGTGGTTTTACAGGTCAGTAGGGACTGCGTCAAGGAGACACCGATAACCATGGTTTTAAAGGTCAAGGACACACCAATAGTAACAGTAATGTTTGGATGAATGTCAATGAGAGACCTGTTAGGGTTTGATTTTTTTTAAGTTATCCTTAATCCAATTCACAGGTAGCGCCATTTCGGATGGCGTTCGTGTTGATCGGGGACATGGGGTATTCCGGTGGACTGTGATATATTTTAATCATGTCGCCTTATGATTTCTTTTAAAATATGTCATTTAAGGACAGTTGTCCAAGATAAATCAAAAGAAAGGGTCATATAAGGATAGTCGTCAAGGTCATATGAACAGAAAGGGCCAAGGCGATACAAACAGCATGAGTACTATGGCGACCCCAACAATACATGTCATACAGGGCATATAACAGCTGCTATAATGACTGTACAATTTCAGGCGTTTAGCTTTATATATATTTCTCTTTATGTATACTATACATAAGATTATATATGTAATACTGTGTCAGCATTATATATATATCTATAGAGAGAAAATATATATATAGGGCCAAACGCCTGTGATACAACATTAAAGGTACTGTAGTATTGCGATTGAGTTTAGCTCAATTATTCGAAGACATCACTAAACCATAGGTATTAAACTCGTCTGACAATATATGTCAAGATTATATATTGGCATATATTGTCAGACGAGTTTAATACCTATGCAATAAATTAGAGCAATTCGAATCACAGCACATTCATTTCCTTGTCTCCTCATCTCTACTCTAGATTCATTCATGTCTCACCTATAAATGACCCTGTATCAGTGTGTCAAGGTAGCGTCTCGTATGGCCGTCACTAGAACACGACACCGTCGTAATTTAATCCTACATTTTCACAAGTGAAAACCTTGAGCTTCCCTCGGGCGTGTCAGTTGTTTTACATAGTAATGTCAGTTTTTCAAAGTCTTCTATAATAACGAGTATAAAAGTGCGGGACCCAGATTGCAAGTTTCATTTACGTATCGCATATCTCTGATACATTGTCTAAATAACATACACTAACATTGTTTAAAGATGGTTCACGGAAAGGACTAAGTTATAAAGAAAATCAAGTTGAAAGTCGAGATCTGTTCACAAGAATTTAAGAGTCATTACGTTTGCAGGGTTGTATGACATTATACCCTTTGTGCCTTTTTAATACCATTATAATTATAAATAGAAATGAACGCTTACATAAAAAAAACACGCTTGCCTTCATTTTCTCTTTTCACAAACAAGGCGAGAAGTTTAAATATGTAGATGCTATATAGATAACGATTACGTCTTTTTACATTAAGACTGTTATTTATGGTCGCCCTTTGAAGCCTTGCAGCGTTTTAAGTATTATTTTATGTCCGTTCACCGTAATATTTTGTAGCATTCAGCTCTTGTGTAAAATGAATGGACATATGTTTTAAATTATGCAATTTTTTAACGGTGTGTATTTCCTTCGTGTACACGACAAACAATAACAATATACAAGGTAAATAAAACGATAGAAATGTTCGTGAAAAAGGGACAAAAGAGCAGCATTTACGACGAATACCACAACTTTCAGAAGGATTTACAGAAACCTTGTATAGGCTATTAGCTCAATCATAGAATACCAATTATCAGGATACAATATGGTTCGGCGCATGACAACCCTCATCCGCGATACTGTAGGGGTTACTATCACTGTCGTATTGTTCCGAAAGTATCGAGGATGGACAACGCTCCGGGTGTGAAATATTATAAAAATCTTTAGGGTGTAGAACGGTTACGGAAAGCTTCAGAATAAAAATTGAACAAAAGTAATAAGAAACTTATACTATTATGCTTTGTATATGGTATATAAACCGTCATTTAATCTTAAACACGTCACGTTCTTTATCCTACGTGACTTTTTACACATTTTCGCTTGTTGCATAACGAAATATTGCGATTTGTATCATCAACTTGTATACAAACAACATTTCTTAAGAAGAATGTACTGTACCAAGTTCGTTTACGTCACCGTATTGTGTGTTTCAAGTGGTAAAGGATATAACACAGCATACTGTGGCCACAGAAATGTGTACATGTAGTTTATATTGTTAACTAAAATAATGAAATAAATAAGTATATTGCCGGCTTTGTTTATAAACATTTAAATACAAAAACCCGTGCACTACTCTATGTAATATCAACGAATATTCGTTCGGTAGATTGGTATACTAGTACATGATAAATATATTATGGACCTTTGTTGAAGTTAGTATGATGTTATATTAACCTTGTAAAACCAAATGATAACCGAATCAAAAGTCTTGATGAACTATACATAATCTGAAACTAATTATCAGATCTCTGTGACATTAGCCAATCTAATATCCTCCATCCTCCCAGCTGTTACGATCCCTTACAGATTATTTACAGAGATAAATCACCAACTGGAAACAAACTACACCAAGCTACAAGCTAATGTGTTTTTAATTCATTTATCAGAAACATGTAACACATACGTCTACTTCAATAGATCATTATCGACTCATCGCTTTTCAGAGAAATTCAAAATGTCTGAAGCTTAATCTAAAGTAAGTAACTTTCATAATTGCTTTGGCATATAACATTATGACAGATATTAAAGAAAAACGTCAGTAAAAAAGAAACGTTCGTTGTGTATGAACTTGTAAAAATGTAAAAATCTGTATCTGTCAACAAACTGTATCTGTCAACAAACTGTATCTGTCAACATACTGTATCTGTCAACAAACTGTATCTGTCAACAAACTGCATCTGTCAACAAACTGTACCTGTCAATAAACTGTACATGCCAACAAACTGTATCTGTCAACAATCTGTATCTGTCAACAAACTGTATCTGTCAACAATCTGTATCTGTCAACAAACTGTATCTGTCAGCAAACTGTACATGCCAACAAACTGTACATGCCAACAAACTCAACAAACTGTACATGCCAACAAACTCAACAAACTGTACATGCAAACAAACTCAACAAACTGTACATGCCAACAAACTGTACCTTCAACAAACTGTATCTGTCAACAAACTGTACATGCCAACAAACTGTACCTTCAACAAACTGTATCTGTCAACAAACTGTACATGCCAACAAACTGTACCTTCAACAAACTGTATCTGTCAACAAACTGTACATGACAACAAACTGTACCTTTCAACAAACTGTATTTGTCAATAAACTGTAACTGTCAACAAACGGTATTTGTCAACAAACCGTGTCTGTCAACAAACTGTACATGCCAACAAACTTTACATGCCAACAAACCCTACCTGTCAACAAACTGTATTTGACAACAAACTGTATCTGTCAACAAACTGTATCTGTCAACAAACTGTATCTGTCAACAAACTGTATCTGTCAACAAACTGTACCTTTCAACAAACTGTATTTGTCAATAAACTGTAACTGTCAACAAACGGTATTTGTCAACAAACCGTGTCTGTCAACAAACTGTACATGCCAACAAACTTTACATGCCAACAAACCCTACCTGTCAACAAACTGTATTTGACAACAAACTGTATCTGTCAACAAATTGTACCTGTCAACAAAGTGTATCTGTCAACAAACTGTATTTGTCAATAAACTGTAACTGTCAACAAACTGTAACTGTCAACAAACGGTATTTGTCAACAAACTGTGTCTGTCAACAAACTGAACATGCCAACAAACTTTACATGCCAACAAACTGTACCTGTCAACAAACGGTATTTGTCAACAAACGACATCTGTCAATGTTTAGCCAATATATATACATGTCATCAAACGGTGTCTGTTATCAAACTGAATTGTCTGCTAGTTGATACTTAATTTACATTTATTTACATTAACTCATCCATATAATCAGAACAAGTTGGTGTATACTGGAATTTCAATCTGAGAATGAGTACGTGTCGAGTAGCACTTCACCAACCGTCTCATCGATTTGTCTGGGTCTGGCGTGCGTTACGACACGGTCCATAGGGGGTGCTAACATATAGGCGAGGACTGCATCACAAGGAATCAGGGTTAAATTGAGGAATGCCATATTTGGTAATGCAATTCTTAAAAAAAGTCTAATAAAAGCATTATTATTCAAGGGCTATGACCAATTATCTTTTCACATGTTCATTATTTGGATGTGAAACTTGCTTGTCCAGCACATATCTTAGAGTAATGGATAAGGATAATTTTATGTTACCATACAATGACGTTACAAATGTCATAATTTTACAGCATTACTAAAGCATACTAGAGATTAAATAGTACTGTAACATCTATCGAGATTTGATACATCATGACATCATAATTCACAAATTACTAAATTGGAAGTTATAAGAAAGGTATCGATAATTATCCCACCTAAACCAATTTTACTCTGGCCTGACCACCCCACCACCCAGAATAAGCGTTTCAATCTTATCTGACACTTCGTTGTTCTCTCACAGTAATCCAGGGTTGTTCTTTAGAATCTGAGAATTATTTTATGACGTATTGTTAGCTAAGAATAAATACATCCGACTTCAATGACCAAAGTTCGCGGTCTCGACTATTATTGCCTTTTTATTGACAGTAAAAATCTACAATACTTGCGCTATGGCGAGTAATTTATTAGCATGATTTACATAATCTGGCATCTGCTGTTGTTGGCATTTATTCGGCAGTCACGTGTAACGATATGTCAAGAATAAGCTAATTTGCGTGACCTACCAGTTGGATCGCTTATTATGACGTCAATTATATCTGACGTCATAATTACCATACAGAAAATCACATAAGTAGTCTGTATGGTCATCATAGAATCAAAACTCTCTTGATATAGAGTGTATGATTAGATTGCCAGTTGATCATCAGTTCATCGCATCTTCCTTTACAAATAAATTTTAAATCCAATACATCAGAGTATTTTATTATGTCTTTGGTTCACATACACGTATTTACATTGTAATACCAATCCATTAAAATATGAAGTACACATATGCACATGTTAACCTCTGGCTTTGGCTTCACCTTCGGTCACTATTTGATTCTACAAAATTGATATAACACCATACCCACTTCATAAAAGGTCGATAAATCTAAAAATAAAATTACCCTCGTTAATATCCAGCATGGATTAATCATGATGGGTTCCATTCATACATTCCAGCTATTTACGTCAGAATAGGAATTTGGTTCCTGTACATATTTCCTACATCAGTACATAGTAGTTGAAGTTGTGCCACGTGCTAGATCTCGCGCATTGGCCCGCGCATATGCTCGAGCGGCTAAGGTTAATATTACAGAAAATTCACCAGGCGCGTGTGTCCCAAAATAGACTTAGTATACCTATGAATGCTGTAACATTATGACAGTAAACAGTTATCTAAAGTTCATACAGTGAGGATTTAGTAGAGTACTGTTTGGAAGTTTTCGTTGACTGCTAATTTTTCTTCGTGGTGGACCTCGACTCTGTTCTGAAACTTTTTGGAATTATCAAAAAACGAATATTTGAATATATTTGAAGAAATCATCAGATGATTTTTTCACTGCGGTATCTTTGAAAGAAAATAAAAATGGCAGATTTCCAATTACTTTTGAGTTTACATTTTGGATTGTCGAAAGCACAACTGTAAGATATGCTTCTGTTTGATACTTTAGTCTTTCATCAGAGAAATTAATATTACGAAATTCTGAACGTGCCAGTACAACCAGTCGTTTTTAACTTGCGTCATACTTTCTTTGTTATTTATACTGTGTTGTACTATCACATACATAGGAGTGTAAATAATAATATCGACACCCGGGGTCTAGACTCCCAGAAATGGTACTAGGAGGTCAGTAAAGGGTCACAGGTCGGGAGACACCAAGTTGTTATTTCTCTAAACATTTTATTATTTTATTATTTACAAATATACCCGAGTGAATAGCTATGTCCCTGTCTGTAAGTGACACGACCTTTATCAATAAACTGATGACAGTTTTCCTTTATTCTACTTCTGTTGACATGACGTCATGAACTTCGTGAATCGTGCCTTAATGCATACATACGTAAATGATGAAATACACTGTGTATTTTACAGTTGTGTACAAGTACTATGCAATAAATATATGGTGTTGGTGTTGCAGTGTAATTATTATTTTTG
This sequence comes from Argopecten irradians, assembly GCF_041381155.1. NCBI lineage: Eukaryota > Metazoa > Mollusca > Bivalvia > Pectinida > Pectinidae > Argopecten > Argopecten irradians. The sequence continues at coordinate 17,302,758 of NC_091134.1, read as the reverse complement.
TTTATAAATGTTTATGCTCTAATTGAATTAAAATTTAGATTTTGTATTTACTGAAAGTGATACGGTGTAACGAGGCTATGAACAATCTTCAGTAATTCAGGAAGTTAGTGTTCTTACAGCGCACCAAGGCCATTTGAAATATACAACTAGTATGTCACAGGGACATGGGAATCAGTTACTGTCACCTTAGAGCTAAATCACTTTCAGGCGTATAGGGATTTAAATGAAATATAAATGGTTATTATTCATACCTCTATAGATTCGCTTAGTTTTACATTGGATTTTTATTTAATTTTTATCTAGATCTCTATATAACGTTTGAAAATCATATATGTAGACGGTTCTTTTGAAATATAGTGTACTGTTATACTGAATGTGAATTATAACTAATTCTCATAAACTTGTGGTTTAGGGGAGGCGGTGTTCTTTTTGTTTTTAGTTTATTTTATTCAACGTTCTATTAAAGAGAGTGTCGAGTTTTTCAATGACTTATCAGGTGGAGAAGATGGATGGAAGAAGCAAAACCTACTGTATAATTTATGTTTTTATATCCAACTATCAAAATTTCTGTTAAGGGACTTAATTCTAATAACTATTTAACGGTAAAAGCTAACGTATTCACGTCATACGCTATTCGACGTTTTGTATGACGCGTCAACCCCAATCTGACGTCGGACGTCTCCGCTGACGTTAGTCGACGTCTGGTGTCTCCTAGGTTTTTATATGTGGGTCATAAGTTCATCAAGTATACGTATTAGTTTTCTATCGACTTAACTTTCAGGTACATTTTACATGCACACATACTAAAAATACGATTGTAGGATGTGGGTCACAATAGAATTAATTTAATAACATTATAGACACCTGTGGATTAGTATAGATCGGGTTAGACAGGTCACAGAGTAGGCCAGCCCACATATTATTATAAAACCACAAACCTACTTCACATATAATAGTAAAAGTTGCACAATCGGATTAAAATGCAGCTCTAGTATTCTCCATGTCATTTTCAAAAACCAATACTATAGTGTGGTTAATTAGGAAGTTATCAAATATATGCGAGGAAATAGTAATGAGCATTGTTTTGGAAAATGTGCGTCTGTAAAATATAAGAGACAATATTAGATTTGTAAATGTGCAATTCAAATTATGTTTTAATAGAAGGGCCAATCTGAGTAAACACATCAGTTCGTTTCCAGTTCGTTTCCAAATATAGGGAAGATGTAATTTGATTAGCCAGTCTGAAGGGATGATGTGACTGATGTCATGTTTTGCTATGATGTGTATTTTAATTGGTCTGGAGAGAGGGATGTTCTCTGTAAGTAATACAGGATACCACTCCGAATTAAGTAAGAACATACATACTTTTTTCGAACATTGGTTAAGATTACCAATGAAATATTCTGTTTGCAGCAATTGACTAGATATATGGATTTTTTTACCTTTTTATAATACAGTGTATGCTAGTATATTTAAATCTGCCTCTATCCCAAACATAATACAGTGTATATGTGGCTGATTCAGTAGTGACAACAACCTACTACTATTCAGACACAAATATTGAAGTAAGAAGAAATGTCAACACGGTCCAAAAGACTTGAGCCTGAAGGTGTTAACATGAAGATTTGTCACACGTTTGACCGACGGTCAGCGGGACCAGATACAGGAATTTTAAGTAGGATTTCATGGCTATTTAACAACATCAGTGAACTCTATGGTCAGCCGTGTGTCAACAAAAGCTATGGTGGGTCAGATAACAACTCCGCTGGTCAGTTTACCTGAAATGACCAGTGTGATTTGTCCAGTTTCAGACAAGTGATCAAGAGATCACTGAGATATCCTTCTTCATCCCGATCCTTTAAAGTAAATACGCTTCAGATAAAAGGGATTTTATCATATAAGTTGTTTCGTATAACGTATTTCCCATTGAATATCAATTAGTATAAAGATAATTTAATGTAAATTAAATTGTTACCTAAAATCATGGATTACTTCTTATCAGCATCTTCAAAAAAGATAATACTGTATAACGTGATTGTTTAAACTTTGATAGATGTAACTATAGATATAGTTTGACCACACTGAAATTATAGTGTCGTCACACTGAAATGACGAGGTCACTGACGGGCGTCTGCCCTGCAGGTAGGGCGTTAGAATTGTACCTGCTGCCCCTATTGCATGATCGTAAAAGGCGACTAAATTTAGGATCTTATATTTTCTCTTCTTCCTAACTGACTTTATCTTTCCTAATGCCTCCCTTGGCACCGCCTCACTTTTGGCATTGAGTTGAGCGTTCGCCCTTGTGAGGAAGGCTCTGGGTTCTGTCCCCTGGCCGAGACACACCAAAGTCTATAAAAGTGGAAGTTACTGCTCTGGGACGACTGGTTCGTCCGTTGTCAGTATAATGTGACCGGATGGGGTGTGTTGCTTGGTGTCTTCGGCGGCATGCTTCAGTGATATAGCACTATAAAAAGGGCAACAGTTCCACTATACAAGAAGACACAACACGAACATACCGCAGTCTCCCAGTACACTCACCTCGCACAACATACACGCAACACACCGCATACATGGGAGGCCGTATATACTGTAGTCACACTGAAATGACGAGGTCACTGACGGACGTATTTATAATGTCGTCTCGCTGTAATGACGGGGTCACTGACGGGCGTATTTATAGTTTCGTCACGCTGAAATGACAGGGTTACTGACGGACGTATTTATAGTGTCGTCTCGCTGAAATGACGGGGTCACTGACGGACGTATTTATAGTGTCGTCACACTGAAATGACGAGGTCACTAACGGACGTATTTATAGTGTCGTCACGCTGAAATGACGAGGTCACTGACGGACGTATTTATAGTGTCGTCACACTGAAATGACGGGGTCACTGACGGACGTATTTATAGTGTCTTCACGCTGAAATGACGAGGTCACTGACGGACGTATTTATAGTGTCTTCACGCTGAAATGACGGGGTTACTGACGGGCGTATTTATAGTTTCGTCACGCTGAAATGACGGGGTTACTGACGGACGTATTTATAGTGTCGTCACACTGAAATGACGGGGTCACTGACGGACGTATTTATAGTGTCGTCACGCTGAAATGACGAGGTCACTGACGGACGTATTTATAGTGTCGTCACACTGAAATGACGAGGTCACTGACGGACGTATTTATAGTGTCTTCACGCTGAAATGACGAGGTCACTGACAGACGTATATATAGTGTCGTCACACTGAAATGACGAGGTCACTGACGGACGTATATATAGTGTCGTCACACTGAAATGACGAGGTCACTGACGGACGCATTTATAGTGTCGTCACGCTGAAATGACGGGGTCACTGACGGACGTATTTATAGTGTCGTCACGCTGAAATGACGAGGTCACTGACGGACGTATTTATAGTGTCGTCACGCTGAAATGACGGGGTCACTGACGGACGTATTTATAGTGTCGTCACGCTGAAATGACGAGGTCACTGACGGACGTATATATAGTGTCGTCACGCTGAAATGACGAGGTCACTGACGGACGTATATATAGTGTCGTCACGCTGAAATGACGAGGTCACTGACGGACGTATTTATAGTGTCGTCACGCTGAAATGACGGGGTCACTGACGGACGTATTTATAGTGTCGTCACGCTGAAATGACGAGGTCACTGACGGACGTATTTATAGTGTCGTCACGCTGAAATGACGAGGTCACTGACGGACGTATATATAGTGTCGTCACACTGAAATGACGAGGTCACTGACGGACGTATTTATAGTGTCGTCACGCTGAAATGACGAGGTCACTGACGGACGTATTTATAGTGTCGTCACACTGAAATGACGGGGTCACTGACGGACGTATTTATAGTGTCGTCACACTGAAATGACGAGGTCACTGACGGACGTATATATAGTGTCGTCACACTGAAATGACGAGGTCACTGACAGACGTATATATAGTGTCGTCACACTGAAATGACGAGGTCACTGACGGACGTATTTATAGTGTCGTCACACTGAAATGACGGGGTCACTGACGGACGTATTTATAGTGTCTTCACGCTGAAATGACGAGGTCACTGACAGACGTATATATAGTGTCGTCACACTGAAATGACGAGGTCACTGACGGACGTATTTATAGTGTCGTCACACTGAAATGACGAGGTCACTGACGGACGTATTTATAGTGTCGTCACGCTGAAATGACGGGGTCACTGATTGAGATATCTATGGTGTTTTTCATTTCTTAATTTATATAAAAAATCGTAAAACATCATGGATACATGATCTTCTTTATATTTAAATTTCGTTCTCGTAGTCGACCTTTAAAAGTCCAATTTCTCTAGGATCACCAGAGTTGTGTACCTTTGTACATTACAATTTCTTAAAAATCAAGATTAAAGGGACGTAACTCTAACACTTGTTGTGAAATGTTTTGGATAAGATTATTTTTGTCTTGTAATTTAAATGTAAGACGATTACCACACCAATCGCTATCTTTCTAAAGTCTATGAATATATTACACACCCAATAACCGATATATAGAACCGGAAATCCGTCCATTTAAAGTTTTCATTTTAACAATTATTCTAGATAATAGATATACGGACATGTCGCCAAATGGTACTGAGATAATAAATTTATGGTGGTCCGATAATAGTAGATCTATCAAAAGGTTAATAGGATAATAAACAAGTAGTAAATATATAGTATAACATCAGATACTTATTATTCAATTTTGCCAATAAAAACTGCATTTGTTTGATTTAATGTATGATTACAATAACGGATCCGTGGTGTCATACATATTTATCGACTCACTTCTCACCGAAAACAGAAAATAAATCAATTTGACAGGTTCAATTTTGTGGATATCGAAATTTTTAAAAGACAGCATAGTTCACTTACTTTTCTTCCCTATGGAGAAACGCCGTCACTGAAAGGTACCGTTACCTGTACCTGACATTACAGATTCTAATTGGATATATGTTTTTAGCTTGACTTGTAATTACAAAGTACTTTTATTTTCGGGGTGGGAAGTTTTTGGTTAATGGATGCATTGGTTTTTGTGACAAAACGTAATACAGTCACGCGATGCCAGTACATCAAATTAAGATACATTGTATAAAAAGGGTGATAAATTGCATTTGGTTAAATATTGTCTTCGTTGCTTTACATGATTTAAAGTAATGTACTCCGTGATTCTGGAAAAAAACAACCCACAACTTCAGAATTATTTTTTTTTTTACGAATCCTGGAGGATTTCTACTTGATTGTGATCACAGCGTTAAGAAAAATAAAAGAAAATATCAAGTGTATTGGATTGTAGTACACCCCGATTTACAGTTACAATGTACAGATAAAGCACATAATGAGTAAAGATTCTGCCGTTCTGTCGTCTTACTACATAGACCGGCCTAAGGGATTTATTTTAAAAGACTCACGAAAGAAAGACCTGATAATTCGGACAGGTCAGTTACTGACCCTACTTACATGTACTTAATGTATAGATAAGCTTCTATGAAATCTGTACGATATAGTGTCAGAGGGGAGTTTTAGGAATGCGGAAGGACACGTACACGTTTATCTATAGTTATCAACTAACTTTGGTCTATTCTGCCATATCACATGGTCTTCGAATAAATATCATAGTGACTTGATAACTTTCTGACGTTATAAATAGGTGTGCGACTGTTTTTCAAACAACTGAATCCAAATCGTGAATATGTTAACTTTGTATATCTCGTAATCTACACGCCGACATAAGAAACATAGAAAAAAGAGTTGGAGATATTATTGACAGAGAAACGGAAGGATGCCAGCAGGGCGCCCTGGCGTGGTCACCACCTTTGTTCCATCATCGACATTTTTCTCTTCGAACAGCTCAGCGAATCTAAAAGAAAACAATTCAATCTTTAGAATGACAGACTTATACAGTTACAGTAAAGACCTATTATTCCACCATCTACATCTACAAGGATGAGTTCGTTACGAGACGTAGTTAGACCCGAAGGGACTTTATTTTTAAAGAAGTTATATAGTCTAATGTACATGACATGACTATACTGCCGTCAGAATGTGCGGTCAATATATTAGCAATGTTTATCAACAAGCAATGAGTAAGGTTAGTCAGGAAAAAGCTGCCTTGTTATAAACACCACATATTATCAGAAATTACTTGTGATTAAGAATGTCCTTACCTAGCGTGGCAAAGGGTACCAGGCGTTGATCTGGCGTTGTACGCACAAAGGAAAAAGTGCCATGTGTTCCTCCTGAAAGTCGGCACAATATTTTCGTGCCCAGTACTTCTCGTCTCGGGGTAGCTCCTTTGTTAGGGTTGCAGAGAGCTCCAGTCCAAGACTGAACATCCACATCGCGTGAGATCGCTTTTCGAAATCGACCATATGGTTTAACATGCGGGCCTCATGGCGTCTCCAGGAAGTTCTCCTGGCCTGGCACGGGTCGGTTCCGCAGAAGCGACAGAGGGATCGACCTGTACAAAACCGATAATATATGTTTTAAAACGTGCAATGGGACTACAATATATGACACACCGAACGGTTCTGATAAACATTATCTGATTAAAGAGTTTGATCAACTGGGGGATGATACATTATATCAAGATATGCATTTGTACTTACGAGCTCTCCATTCTCGAAATATCACACCGATGGCTTTCCAGAACTTCCTTGCATGGTTTCCAACCAACAGTGCATACATATACGTGTAGACCAATATTAGTGATGTTATTGCACATAGAACGGTACAAAAGACCTCGTTTCCGATTCTCTGAAAGGACAAAGATGCTTATTAATTTCTAGGGTTTTTATACACACCGAATAAAACAAACGAAACGTTAAAAATAGTGATTGTAGATAATGTATTTTACAATACGTCGGCCGAGGTAAAAGTTTATTATACTTACCAACAATAAAGCTCCGTGAGTTGGACATGTTTTCTCGACTTTTCGGGCGCAGAAAGTAATTTATCATCCTTTCCATGTATCCTACTTCGGGTTCCACGCTACAAAAGTAAGTTAAAACAAAAGGGTAAAAACAAAACAACGCATTAAAATGGCATCAAATAAATGAACCTTCTGATAGTTCCAAGACGAGCTTGCCTTCGTTATGTAAAATGAGAATATCTAAACTTACCATGTAAAGCCTAGATAATGCAACAGGGCCCTGCTGTGCGGCGCAAAGAATCCATAAATATTAGTAAGATCTTGATATCCATTTTGGTACTCGCGATATCAAACGAGCAAACAGCTACTCGCGTAGAGACCCATTATCTCCACCATGGCCTATTGCTACGCAGCCTGGCAACATGTATTTGACGTCACAACAAGCTTTTCGTCACCACCATTATTACGTCATACTACTGTCTCTGTTTAGACGGAGACGCGTTTGATGAATGCTGCACAGTTTCCGCTAGCGGTTCCCTTGATTAACGGTTATTACCGCTAGCGGTTTGTTTGTTTGATTGATTTATTAAATTAACGTCCTATAAACAGCCAGGGTCATGAAAGGACGGTCTCCCATGTATGCGGTTTGTTGCGTGTATGAAGTACGGGTGTGTGTTTTGGGAGACTGTGGTATATTTATGTTGTGTATACTTTTTAGTAGAACTCTTGCCTTTTGTATATATAGTGCTATTTGACAAGCTTCTGAATGCTGTACAGTTACTGCTAGTGATCTCGTTTATGGATGTTGAGCAGCTTCCGCTGGCAATCCGGGTTTTGACTTAGGAATAAATGCTCGGTAGCGGTTCCGTTTATGAATGATATACCATTCCCGTGCCGTAATGCTATTTCCATTCATTAACGCTGGCGGTACCGTTTCTAAATATTGGAGAGTTTCCCATATAGCGGTTATGTTTATGTATGATATGTAGCTACTGCTTGCGATTCCGTTTATAAATTGTTTACATGTGCCGCTAGCGGTCCCGTTCATGAATTGTGTACAGTAATCACAACCGGTCCCGTTTATTAATTTTGTATAATTATCGCTAGCAATGCCTTTTATGAAATATGTACAGTTGCTACAAGCGATTCCGTTTATGAATTGTTTAAAATTGGGTTTAGTAAGTTTTGATGTCATATTAACAGCCAGGGTCACCTAAGGACGGTCTCCCAAGTGCCGCGGTGTGTACTTGTCTATGTTTTTTTGGGAAGCTGCGGTATTTTTGTGTTGTGTCTCTTTGTAGTAGTGGACCTCTTGACCTTTTTATAGTGTTGTCTCACTCAGCATCCCACCCGGTCACATTATACTGACGACATATCCCACCCGGTCACATTATACTGACAACACACCCCACCCGGTCACATTATACAGACAACGACCAAAGTTTAACGGTTGCCGCTAAAGGATATTTTAATGAACAGTAAAACAGGTACCACAGACGGCGCCGTTGTTTCAAAATACCATGAATACATCAATTCAACTATTCCTTATACACTGCATACATAGGAATGTGTTTATTATCCTGTTTATATTACTTGTTACTATACCATCATGACTGTGTAAAAATTTCGGATCCGTGTGTACATTGATTCAATTACGTACAATGTTTTGGTGTTTCTTGTGTTTTAATATGTACATTGTACGGTATGTGACACTCGCTTGCTGCTATTATGTCAGACACCCGCTTTTAAATTCCATCGGGGCATTCGACAGGGATACGTTTTAGCTGTTTCTTTATTTTTTCTTACTCGTTTACAGGTTTATCTAACGAATTTTAATAAACAAAATTTTGATACTGATGCTTTTTCCATAATCCATGAATTCTGTTTCATTTCCCCCAAAACTTGAGGTACAGGTAAGTGTATGTATATAGCCATTTGGCCAGAATCTATTATAAATGACAATGATTAGTCTTATCAACACGGCGATTATCAACACGCATACAATTAAGTTATTTTAGTTATAAATGACCAAAGAAAGATAACTCGTACGGATTTTCTGCCAAAGTTGAGCATTCGCCTGTTTGTTCCTTCCAAATTTTAAGAGTGTGATTCCTGTAAAATACATGAGAAATTTTCTCTGTGTATATCAAGATACATTTGTTACACTGTAGCCCAAATGGCATATCAATAAACAATGTATGCTGACACAGGTGTACTGGTGTTTAAAAAGGACGCGGAGAGTCAAACATTCTATATCATTCCGCCATTCCTTTGAAAACAGCATGGCAAATGTCTTTTGTGTGTTTTATACCGAAATATTACATCAAGTGCATCCCTATTAATATACTTCCGAAGGACAGGCGTTTAACATGGCAGTGAAGCATACAAAGTCATTACTTAAATCGAATATCCTTTTTGTTAGAAAATCATAGGTCACAAGTAAAGCTGATATTTCCGGTCTAGACGCATTTCCGTTGTTTCCCAGAAAAAATATTCATGTTTATATTAGAAAATGAAAAGAACTATTCATACTGATTGCACTAATTTTAGAATACATTGTTTATAGAATTTTTCATGCATGTCTCAAACTAGGGGTTTCCCGCCTAGTGAGAATATCACACATGGCCAGGCTGTCCTTCTGTCATCTGCTACCTACTTTTGTACCACGCAAACAAATTGACGTACTACAACACTGCAATGTTTTCAGGGGCTTAGTCATAACACAACTCAAAGTTACAATAGCAACTGATTTTAATGGTTTCCCAGTTAAAACATCAATGACCAAGACACACAAAGGCACCATTGATCACATCATAAATACGAAAAACCATCGACATCCAAGATGCTACTGAAATTATTATTTAAACAAAACTCCAATGTTCTCCAAATCGTGAATATGTTAACTGGGTGTCGACATATCCTCGTATCTACACGCCGACACCAAGAAACATAGAAGAACGAGAGTTGGAGATAATACTGGAAAGAGAAACGGAAGGAGCCAGCAGGGCGCCCTGGCGTGGTCACCACCTTTGTTCCATCATCGACATTTTTCTCTTCGAACAGCTCAGCGAATCTACAAGAAAACAATTCAATCTTTAGAATGACAGACGTATACAGTTACAGTAAAGACCTATTATTCCATCATCTACATCTACAAGGATGAGTTCGTTACGAGACGTAGTTAGACCCGAAGGGACTTTATTTTTAAAGAAGTTATATAGTCTAATGTACATGACATGATTATACTGCCGTCAGAATGTGCGGTCAATATATTAGCAATGTTTATCAACAAGCAATGAGTAAGGTTAGTCAGGAAAAAGCTGCCTTGTTATTAAACACCACATATTATCAGAAATTACTTGTCATTAAGAATGTCCTTACCTAGCGTGGCAAAGGGTACCAGGCGTTGATCTGGCGTTGTACGCACAAAGGAAAAAGTACCATGTGTTCCTCCTGAAAGTCGGCACAATATTTTCGTGCCCAGTACTTCTCGTCTCGGGGTAGCTCCTTTGTTAGGGTTGCAGAGAGCTCCAGTCCAAGACTGAACATCCACATCGCGTGAGATCGCTTTTCGAAATCGACCATATGGTTTAACATGCGGGCCTCATGGCGTCTCCAGGAAGTTCTCCTGGCCTGGCACGGGTCGGTTCCGCAGAAGCGACAGAGGGATCGACCTGTACAAACCGATAATATATGTTTTAAAACGTGCAATGGGACTACAATATATGACACACCGAACGGTTCTGATAAACATTATCTGATTAAAGAGTTTGATCAACTGGGGGATGATACATTATATCAAGATATGCATTTGTACTTACGAGCTCTCCATTCTCGAAACATCACACCGATGGCTTTCCAGAACTTCCTTGCATGGTTTCCAACCAGCAGTGCATACATATACGTGTAGACCAATATTAGTGATGTTATTGCACATAGAACGGTACAAAAGACCTCGTTTCCGATTCTCTGAAAGGACAAAGATGCTTATTAATTTCTAGGGTTTTATACACACCGAATAAAACAAACGAAACGTTAAGAATAGTGATTGTAGATAATGTATTTTACAATACGTCGGCCGAGGTAAAAGTTTATTATACTTACCAACAATAAAGCTCCGTGAGTTGGACATGTTTTCTCGACTTTTCGGGCGCAGAAGTAATTTATCATCCTTTCTATGTATCCTACTTCGGGTTCCACGCTACAAAAGTAAGTTAAAACAAAAGGGTAAAAACAAAACAACGCATTAAAATGGCATCAAATAAATGAACCTTCTGATAGTTCCAAGACGAGCTTGCCTTCGCTATGTAAAAACAAAATATCCCGGAGAATATCTAAACTTACCATGTAAAGCCTCGATAAGCAACAGGGCCCTGCTGTGCATTTTGGTACTCGCGATTATCATAAATATCAGTAAGATCTTGATATCCATTTTGGTACTCGCGATATCAAACGAGCAAACAGCTACTCGCGTAGAGACGCATCATCTCCACCATGGCCTATTGCTACGCAGCCTGGCAACATGTATTTGACGTCACAACAAGCTTTTCGTCACCACCATTATTACGTCATACTACTGTCTCTGTTTAGACGGAGACGCGTTTAATGAATGCTGCCATGTTTCCGCTAGCGGTTCCCTTGATTAACGGTTATTACCGCTAGCGGTTTGTTTGTTTGATTGATTTATTAAATTAACGTCCTATAAACAGCCAGGGTCATGAAAGGACGGTCTCCCATGTATGCGGTTTGTTGCGTGTATGAAGTACGGGTGTGTGTTTTGGGAGACTGTGGTATATTTATGTTGTGTATGCTTTTTAGTAGAACTCTTGCCTTTTGTATGGTGCTATTTGACAAGCTTCTGAATGCTGTACAGTTACTGCTAGTGATCTCGTTTATGGATGTTGAGCAGCTTCCGCTAGCAATCCGGGTTTTGACTTAGGAGCAATGCTCGGTAGCGGTTCCGTTTATGAATGATATACCATTCCCGTGCCGTAATGCTATTTCCATTCATTAACGCTGGCGGTACCGTTTCTAAATATTGGAGAGTTTCCCATATAGCGGTCATGTTTATGTATGATATGTAGTTACTGCTTGCGATTCCGTTTATAAATTGTTTACATGTGCCGCTAGCGGTCCCGTTCATGAATTGTGTACAGTAATCACAACCGGTCCCGTTTATTAATTTTGTATAACTACCGCTAGCAATCCCTTTTATGAAATATGTAAAGTTGCTACAAGCGATTCCGTTTATGAATTGTTTAAAATTGGGTTTAGTAAGTTTGATGTCATATAAACAGCCAGGGTCACCTAAGGACGGTCTCCCAGTGCCGCGATGTGTACTTATCTATGTTTTTTGGGAAGCTGCGGTATTTTTGTGTTGTGTCTCTTTGTAGTAGTGGACCTCTTGACCTTTTTATAGTGTTGTCTCACTCAGCATCCCACCCGGTCACATTATACTGACAACACATCCCACCCGGTCACATTATACTGACAACACACCCCCACCCGGTCACATTATACAGACAACGACCAAAGTTTAACGGTTGCCGCTAAAGGATATTTTAATGAACAGTAAAACAGGTACCACAGACGGCGCCGTTGTTTCAAAATACCATGAATACATCAATTCAACTATTCCTTATACACTGCATACATAGGAATGTGTTTATTATCCTGTTTATATTACTTGTTACTATACCATCATGACTGTGTAAAAATTTCGGATCCGTGTGTACATTGATTCAATTACGTACAACGTTTTGGTGTTTCTTGTGTTTTAATATGTACACTGTACGGTATGTGACACTCGCATGCTGCTATTATGTCAGACACCCGCTTTTAAATTCCATCGGGGCATTCGACAGGGATACGTTTTAGCTGTTTCTTTATTTTTTCTTACTCGTTTACAGGTTTATCTGACGAATTTTGATAAACAAAATTTTGATACTGATGCTTTTTCCATAATCCATGAATTCTGTTTCATTTCCCCAAAATTTGAGGTACAGGTAAGTGTATGTATGTAGCCATTTGGCCAGAATCTATTATAAATGACAATGATTAGTCTTATCAACACGGCGATTATCAACACGCATACAATTAAGTTATTTTAGTTATAAATGACCAAAGAAAGATAACTCGTACGGATTTTCTGCCAAAGTTGAGCATTCGCCTATTTGTTCATTCCAAATTTTAAGAGCGTGATTCCTGTAAAATACATGAGAAATTTTCTCTGTGTATATCAAGATACATTTGTTACCCTGTAGCCCAAATGGCATATCAATAAACAATGTATGCTGAGACAGGTGTACTGGTGTTTAAAAAAGGACGCGGAGAGTCAAACATTCTATATCATTCCGCCATTCCTTTGATAACAGCATGGCAAGTGTCTTTTTGTGTGTTTTTATACCGAAATATTACATCAAGTGTATCCCTATTAATATACTTCCGAAGGACAGGCGTTTAACATGGCAGTGAAGCATACAAAGTCATTACTTAAATCGAATATCCTTTTTGTTAGAAAATCATAGATCACAAGTAAAGCTGACTTTTCCGGTGTAGACGCACTTCCGTTGTTTCCCAGAAAAAAATATTCATGTTTATATTAGAAAATGAAAAGAACTATTCATACTGATTGCACCAATTTTAGAATACATTGTATATAGAATTTTTTATGCATGTCTCAAACTAGGGGTTTCCCGCCTAGTGAGAATATCACACATGGCCAGGCTGTCCTTCTGACATCTGCTACCTACTCTTGTACCACGCAAACAAATTGACGTACTACAACACTCAAATGTTTTTAGGGCTTAGTCATAACACAACTCAAAGTTACAATAGCAACTGATTTTAATGGTTTCCCAGTTAAGACATCAATGACCAAGACACACAAAGGCACCATTGATCACATCATAAATACGAAAAACCATCGACATCCAAGATGCTACTGAAATTATTATTTAAACAAAACTCCAATGTTCTCCAAATCGTGAATATGTTAACTGGGTGTCGACATATCCTCGTATCTACACGCCGACACCAAGAAACATAGAAGAACGAGAGTTGGAGATAATACTGGAAAGAGAAACGGAAGGAGCCAGCAGGGCGCCCTGGCGTGGTCACCACCTTTGTGCCATCATCGACATTTTTCTCTTCGAACAGCTCAGCGAATCTACAAGAAAACAATTCAATCTTTAGAATGACAGACTTATACAGTTACAGTAAAGACCTATTATTCCATCATCTACATCTACAAGGATGAGTTCGTTACGAGACGTAGTTAGACCCGAAGGGACTTTATTTTTAAAGAAGTTATATAGTCTAATGTACATGACATGATTATACTGCCGTCAGAATGTGCGGTCAATATATTAGCAATGTTTATCAACAAGCAATGAGTAAGGTTAGTCAGGAAAAAGCTGCCTTGTTATTAAACACCACATATTATCAGAAATTACTTGTGATTAAGAATGTCCTTACCTAGCGTGGCAAAGGGTACCAGGCGTTGATCTGGCGTTGTACGCACAAAGGAAAAAGTGCCATGTGTTCCTCCTGAAAGTCGGCACAATATTTTCGTGCCCAGTACTTCTCGTCTCGGGGTAGCTCCTTTGTTAGGGTTGCAGAGAGCTCCAGTCCAAGACTGAACATCCACATCGCGTGAGATCGCTTTTCGAAATCGACCATATGGTTTAACATGCGGGCCTCATGGCGTCTCCAGGAAGTTCTCCTGGCCTGGCACGGGTCGGTTCCGCAGAAGCGACAGAGGGATCGACCTGTACAAACCGATAATATATGTTTTAAAACGTGCAATGGGACTACAATATATGACACACCGAACGGTTCTGATAAACATTATCTGATTACAGAGTTTGATCAACTGGGGGATGATACATTATATCAAGATATGCATTTGTACTTACGAGCTCTCCATTCTCGAAACATCACACCGATGGCTTTCCAGAACTTCCTTGCATGGTTTCCAACCAACAGTGCATACATATACGTGTAGACCAATATTAGTGATGTTATTGCACATAGAACGGTACAAAAGACCTCGTTTCCGATTCTCTGAAAGGAAAAAAATGCTTATTAATTTCTAGGGTTTTATACACACCGAATAAAACAAACGAAACGTTAAAAATAGTGATTGTAGATAATGTATTTTACAATACGTCGGCCGAGGTAAAAGTTTATTATACTTACCAACAATAAAGCTCCGTGAGTTGGACATGTTTTCTCGACTTTTCGGGCGACGAAGTAATTTATCATCCTTTCCATGTATCCTACTTCGGGTTCCACGCTACAAAAGTAAGTTAAAACAAAAGGGTAAAACAAAACAACGCATTAAAATGGCATCAAATAAATGAACCTTCTGATAGTTCCAAGACGAGCTTGCCTTCGCTATGTAAAAACAAAATATCCCGGAGAATATCTAAACTTACCATGTAAAGCCTCGATAAGCAACAGGGCCCTGCTGTGCGGCGCAAAGAATTACCATAAATATCAGTAAGATCTTGATATCCATTTTGGTACTCGCGATTATCAAACGAGCAATCAGCTACTCGCGTAGAGACCCATCATCTCCACCATGGCCTATTGCTACGCAGCCTGGCAACATGTATTTGACGTCATAACAAGCTTTTCGTCACCACCATTATTACGTCATACTACTGTCTCTGTTTAGATGGAGAGAGTGCTAGCGGACGGGTTTGATGAATGCTGCACAGTTTCCGCTAGCGGTTCCCTTGATTAGCGGTTATTACCGCTAGCGGTTTGTTTGTTCGATTGATTTATTAAATTAACGTCCTATAAACCGCCAGGGTCATGAAAGGACAGTCTCCCATGTATGCGGTTTGTTGCGAGTATGAAGTGCGGGTGTGTATTTGGGAGACTGTGGTATATTCATGTTGTGTGTGCTTGTTTAGTGGAACTCTTGCCTTTTGTATAGTGCTATATAACCAGCTTCTGAATGATGTACAGTTACTGCTATTGATCTCGTTTATGGTAGGTGTGCAGCTTCCGTTAGCAATCCGGGTTTTGACTTATGAACAATTCTCTGTAGCGGTTCCGTTTATGAATGATATACCATTCCCGTGCCGTAATGCTATTTCCATTCATAAACGCTGGTGGTACCGTTTCTAAATATTGGAGAGTTTCCCATATAGTGGTTCTGTTTATGTATAATATGTAGTTACTGCTTGCGATTCCGTTTATAAATTGTTAATATGTCCGTGTTGTGTCTCTTTGTAATAGTGGAACTCTTGACCTTTTATAGTTTTGTCTTACTGAAGCATGCCGTCGAAGACACCGAACGTCCCACTCGGTCACATTACACTGACAACGACCAAAGTTTAACGGTTGCCGCTAATTGCTACACCGCTTGAGGCGTAGCAGTTGCATTGGTTTCATAAGCAATTCACGCCATCTTGCAGTTTAACGCAGGATAGTCATGTAGCAAGAACGCTTGAATCAGACGCTTGATCCTTGTGTTACAAGCATTTGCCTGTTGCTGTCCGGATTCGGATTCCAACTTTCTGATATTCCGTTGAGAATCGGGCGTAAAACAAGCATTCGTGTTAAAACTATTCTGAATTTTGATTGTCTTGAAGTTAATAACTCATTTTTTCAATGAAATCTAGTTCCATTTGTAGGTGGAACGAAGTATTAAGTTCCCAAAAAGCTAATTAGGCTGCCACAAACAGCATTATTTATTAACAAATATTTATATGAAAACTTTGTTTATTTCAATAAGTTGTACAGAAGGTGATGATAAACCTAGAAAAATATTAACGGTAAGTCAATAACTTTTGCCACTTTACAAATTATCAATTTTGTTTTACAAGTTGGTGAAACACATTCGTTTAGAAACACCTAATATTTCGTTTAAAATTGCACTTTAGTGTACACAGTTCCACGAATTTCCCCTAAGTCTCCCATTACATTGTGCATGTATAGGTAGCTGTGATATAGTAGCTCAAAAGACTTTAAGACGGATAATGGTATCGTACACGTCTTTAGAGCAACAATTGGTGCTTATTCACAGTGAAGAAGGTTAACGGAATCGGGGTACGCAGGAGGTGCGTACCTCTGACTTAGGGGGTGCTGAGGCGGCATTTGGGGAGCTCGAAGCGAGAAAATGGCCGACGGCAGTTGTTTACATTTTTTCGATGCGACAGATATTGAGAGGAAAATTAAAAACCAACAATTTTTGCATGTAGAGTGATTTCCATTCTACCGATGAGATGTGTTGATTGAAGCCAAGGATGCACGATTGGTTCAAGCTAAGCCACATAAGTCATGCGAGTAGGGGCGTGGGTGATTTGTTTACATCTTTCGATGTCAAAATACGGAGCATGCGGTGGTTTTACGTACTTAAATCTGTGTGTAAATATACATAATTGATGTTAGATGTTTGTTTATTAATTTGTAACGAATTTTTTGGTGTAATTCAGTGGCGATTTGATGAAATTGTGAATATACTGGGGACGGAGGTACAATGTATTGGTGAGGAGGCCGAAAGCCGGCGACGGCTGCCTGGATGAGCACGTCCATGAATATCATAGTGAGTGTTATTTTGCCGCTATATTGTAACTGGTTAGCCTTATAAATTATAAACTAGTGTCATGTAATCTCATTCAGAAATTACAATTACTCGATATTCCAACTACACATGGAATCCGGTGAGCTATATGTGTATGTTTATATCTTTCTTTCATTCAGGTAATTAATTACAACACTATGTAAATATGTTGCAACTTAGGACAAGTACCTGTACATACCTAAGCCAGGATGTTAGTTAGTTAGCTCAGGGGGTATTGTCTTGATTGAACACATACTATATGTACAGTAATACTTGAGAAAAATACAATAAAAATACTTGCATAAATTTTCAAATGAAATAAAGTAGATTTTCACAAGATAAGTAGATAATCTAGGTTTAGTTAAAATTATCATTTTATTTTGTTTTGTTTGGAACTCAACTACATGGAGAAGTCTAGAGCGTAGACTTTAGTTTACTAGTTAAAAGTATATAGGTACATACAGATGTAGCTAGACTGTCGTTATAAACGGACCCCCTGGAGATAGATTAATTAGGTAACAATGACGTATACCTACATGCTGTGACGCTTGACTGATCATCATATCAGATAATTAAGGTGTTACGTTTGGTATTTGGGTAGGGAATGGCCCCAGGGAATGAGTCGAATGGGGGTAACGTGGAAAATCAAAGGCCCTGGTGGTCATAACAACAGACCTACAGGTATGTTCCTGTAGATAGTTACAGGTACTCTATCTAAATATTAGGTGCAATTATTACACAACTATATACCTGTATCCCCATCTGTGTCTGTTAATATGTCTATGCATTGGGTATGTACATAATTAACTAATGATACGATTCAGAAGTGTAAAATATAAATATGCTGGAATTATAACACATTATCTGCAACTTTTGCGTGTTTTCAATGCAGATATAATGTCGATAGGTATTCCATCCGAAATGATATAAACAAACGAACAAAATCAATAAATAAGATATGTGAATCAAAATTTATTTCAGAGCTTATGATTGATTATTATTTGTCTGCAATATCAGAGACCTAGATATCTAGGTCTCCGACAATATCAATGTAGAACTTTATAAACTTATATGAACTTTATAAACTTATATGAACTTATAAATCATGTATATGGAAATTAGACTCATCTAAATTGATTTTAAGTGAGGAGATCATTCTGCAGATTAATGTAGGCCTAACGGATATATACGTAACGTAACCACGCGGGGCCCACCCATGCGCCGTCCCCAGCTAAAATAGGGTCCCCCCTCCCTCCCCCGATCCCGTCCCTCGCTAACGTAGGGTAAATTTTGCCAAATTTCAACCATCTTACAAACCATGGAAAAATTTTACTTCTAATAGCACCTTTCAATGTTAATGAAAATCTTAATTCGTCTGGTTCTGAAATTGTAAAATTAACGTACGTAAAATCACCGCATGCTCCGTATTAGACATCGCAAAATGTAAACAAATCACTCCACTATTACTACTAATGGAAATATTTGTGCAAACCCTAATTAAAACGTCTGTACGAATTTTATCTTACTTGTTTTATAGCTCTTACCTACTAGGCAATAAAACTGAACCGTATAAAATATCAAATTCACTTTTTTCCACCTATAAATATTATGGTCTTTTCGAAGGAAAATTATACGGCAAGTCCAAAAATTATGAATTTGACGTCTAATGAGTGGTGAAGTAGATATTTAGAATGGTCCTTATGTTTCTTTTGGAAACGACTAATACATAAATGCATGTATACGATTAAAATAATTGGAAACCTAAAACAAAGTTTAGTGTGCCCGAGTGATTTTCTGAGGCACTGCTCCAATAGCACACATGGATTTGACCGATTGGATTTATCAATTCTCATTATATCATTTATAGATAAAACGTGGAAATGACAGCTTTATAACTCATTTCAGTCCGTTATTTATAGTAAAACAGTACATATGCGCAAGTCAAAATGATATGCATGCAATATATAATAACATTTTGGTGTATAAATATTTTCTACTTAATCAATTTTTCCGAAAAAATGGCAAGCAAACTATCACTATATTTGGAAGTAAACACACAATCACGTGATCACTAGTTACCCATAATACATTTCTTTATTCGGCCAATGGCATGAATGGCGTATAAGCATGTGACTTGTTTACTGCAAAAATATATGAAAATATACATTTATGAAATCCAGTGTGCACGTGGTTCCCTAGAACGAATATACGTACCCGGTCTATACCTTTCGGCCGGGTACGAATTGGTCCCTATGTGTCGTAGTGGAGCACTGCCTCCGAAAATCACTCGGGCACAGTTTTCTATACTTTTTTGTAGGTTTCCAACTATTTTATGCGTATACATGCATTTACATATTATTTTTGTCCAAAACAAACATAACTACTATTCTTAATATCTACCGTACCGCTCACACGTCAAATTCACAATTTGTGACTTGCCGTATAAGTTCCCTTCAGAAAGACTTTCATATGTATTATGTAAAAATATAATGCTTCAATGAGAATTTTATATTTAAAGTGGTTCAGTTTTATTGCCTAGTAGCTAAGTCATATCAAACAAGTACGTTTATCATTACTTTGCTCCATTAGCAGTAATAGGCACCAATTGTAGCTCTAAAGACGACACCATTTTCTGTCTATAAGTTTTTTGAGCTATAATATTGCAGCTACGGAGAACACAGCCAATGTAATACAACACAAAATATTATAGGTACATTACAAAAAGCATGTGTGAATATTAATAAGTTTGCCATAAGAAAACAAGAAACAAAATATATGTGTATCATACAGTTACAGTTAATTTACAATTGCAGTTTTCAAACTACATGAATTATAGAAAAAAATGTGTTCAATACATGTATTATATAAAAATCTGCTTAACTACTTGATAGTGCTTTCTTGTTTGGAGTAGCCGTTGCCTGAATTAAATATTTACCAAAATTTCTTAAAGTTTTTTTACATGGGTACTACAAAACAATTCAATCATCTTGAAAACAGATGGTCGACGATAAAAGTATGGTTTCAAATATTTTACCCTTAAATCTAAAAATCTTGAACAAAATAAAATAAAATGGGCTTCATCTTCAACCTCATGGCTATCACAACAAGTACACAACCATTGTGGTCTAGGGATACCGGTGTATCTACCAGTTTCAATGTTCAAAGAATGGGCACTTAATTAATCTGTATTTGGATACTATTCGCACCATCACTTACACCATTACCACCACTGAAAAGTTTGAGCTTCTAATTTTACTTCAAGTTAAAAATATGAAAAAATAATTAATTTCATCCTGAAAAAAATCCGTGGCACTATATTCTATATGAAATGAAGTACTGATTGCGCATGCACCAAAGGCGAAATAAATTTTATTTTTGTGTTAATTAGGCATATATATACACGATTAAACACCATTCATTGTTCAAATATCATTTATGCTCTGTCGGCGGTGGAGCACCTTTAAATGATTTCAATTACATTCTGGAAAATTTGTTCATAAAATCCTCAGAATGCAGGATTTTGCACCATTTATTCGAGAGCTTCTGGGGGCCTAGGCGGCCCCCTGACCCCTCGCCTAATTTGCTTGGTCCCACGCCCCCTCTTACCTCAAAACCTGAATCACACTGTAAAAATGTGAAAAGAAATTGTACTGCATACACGGTAGACGTTAATATAGTGATTTTTGGTAGTACTGTCAAAATTCATTTTCAGCCCTAAAAGACTTATTTGTACTTTTAATATTATTCTTAAAACGGTGCCAATTTTTGGCGATAAATAAAATATTAAAGGCTCTTTTTGATCTGTGAGTATAAAAATTTAGGCACATATAACTTTGAATTTCACAGGGGTTCGTTTTATTTCCTCCTTTATTTTTTTTCTTCTAAATCTAAAGTAACTTTTTTCGTATGAGGTAGAGTTGAATGTAACCAGGTCAGTTTTAGCTTTGAAACAGACCACTGGGAAACAGTATCTGATCAATCTATTACAGTCGAATTAGAAATTAAAAAATGGTCGATATGGATAACTCGTTCAAGCTGTTTTTATGTCATTCCGTAAAGTTGATGTTAAAGTTCTAGTACTGTGAATCCTGTAAAATTCTCACATGCAAATGTTTCTCTACGTAGATCATGATGATGTCATGAACCAGATGATGAATCGTATACATTTTTAGTGTTTCATTTTTGAAATCAGAATTTATTGTTTGTAGAATTAAATCTTAAGTACTATGTATACTTTTAGTGTCGATTTCTTATATAACTGAACAATGTAGAGAAATAATTAACACCGGCATGATTCTATCTACACTTTAACATATATAGGCATGATTTACATAAAGATTTTGTTTAAAACTGTTAAGAATAGATTATACAATAGCAATTAATAGATTTACAATATATTTGATGGTACTTTTAACTATGTATACTAGTATACTTTATCAATAATGCAAGAAAAATAGCTATCATTTTTCTCATCACACTTAATTAATTAATAAAGGATCGTAATTTATAAACGCAAGAGGCGCACGTGTCCTTTAATGGCTCACAGAATACATTTGTTTAATAAGAATTCGGCTTTTGAGGCATATTATACAGACAACTTATATCCGTTATATTTTATTCTTCTCTCGTCAAATGTCTGTATACGGTGTTGTGTATGTTACATACGCACGTGACATAATCTTTATGCACACACGTGTCACCTGAAATAGTATCTGTTTCTACAACACTAATCTCTATACAAACTTTACTCCGTACCGTACACACCCCATCAATCAGCCGACTACAATGTTGATAGGCCAGGTACTTGTTTGTGATGGTTGAGTACACGTAGGTCTTGATTATCTACCTGTTCAGGTATCCAGGTGAGTTTTTATTGCAATTTGTGTACAATACCTGTTCCGTGTCACCGACACGCGCCCCAGGTAAGCCGCCCACCTGCGTCGTAGTAGGGATGCGACGTTTATACAATAATTAACGGTAGTTACCTGTCTATCGCCACGTGCAGCACTGCAGGTGATCTAATTGTCTGGCCCGTGGGGGTGGGGCGAGTATTCGTACCCGTCACGTGACCGGGTAGCATATAGGTGGAAGGTACCCGAAACAGTAGCACAATTTGCATTTGACATACAGCTTGATCACACATATATCCTTAATATACCTATATCTCAGTACTTACATCTAGTAGCCATGCATCCAGAGATTGAGCGAGCTTCTACACCATCAGTAGCTAGGAAACGCCAGGTAATTATTCAATTTTAATTTCATTTGACACATCAAAACAAATTTCCTATTCTTCAAAGATGAAAATCTTAGCAAATCTTTTCCCGATTTATCGCACACATCTATATTGAAATAGTTTTGGGGTTTATTTTTTTTTAATTTAGTTATTTTATAGATAGTTTCTAGTGTAACGTAATAATTTCTTGTCAAACTGTAACTGCAAATTGTTGAAATTGTCTGTGAGTATTTTATATTGTCTTTGAAAATTTGCATAAACATAGAGCATAATGGTGAAAAAAAACAACGCAAAAGAAAAGTATGATTTAGTATTTTTGTTTGCTCCTAGTCCGAAGAAAAGTTTCGAATATGAATTTTAATTTTCTACCTTTTTTTTACAATTTCAGTCCAACAAACCATTGACGGAGAGGAAGCGCCGTGAGAAAATCAACAACTTCCTGAGTCAGCTTAAGACCCTCATCCTACAGAAAACTGATCGCAAGGTATGTTCTTGTTGGGTTGGTGGATATTTGTTAAAATGTTTTTAAACGGGCAATTCTTTATTTGAACACACAACACAGATTTATGATACAGTACCCGATTGTGAAATCGATCAAGCTGATTTTGTATTGACAAATATTGTCGTTTTTTTTCTTTCTTTTTTTTTTTGTGTTTCTTCAAATCAAGTAATTATGATTACTTTGGGTTCATCTTTTTATATTATGCTATTTTTGATGTAAATATTCTGCTACTTTTCATCTAAAGAATAAATATTTGCCATTTAATTCAATTTCGACACATAAAAGCCGTTTCAAACGAAGGAATGTCCATTCATTACGATTATGAGTCTGAAAAAAATGTTAGTCATTAAGTATCAAATTTCAAAACGTTGATAAGACAAAACAATAGATAAAAAGGTATTTCAAAAAGAGATGCAATTGAATTTTCAATGTATGGTGACAAGCAATGTGAAATACATTCACATAGAAACTAAATAATTGATTGAATTTTACATTTGTTTTTATCTGGCTAAACATTTTCTTTGTGTTCTTAATTCAGCCAATTTACTTATGTATATGGTTAAAAATAATGATAAACATGTAAAATTCGTAAATTAAATATTTTCAAACTTCATGCCAACTTTTCATAAGTTAAGCTGTCTTTGTATATTTTCCTTTAGATTGTGAAATCGATCAAGCTGATTTTGTATTGACAAATATTGTCGTTTTTTTTCTCTTTTTTTTTGTGTTCTTCAAATCAAGTAATTATGATTACTTTAGGTTCATCTTTTTATATTATGCTATTTTTGATGTAAATATTCTGCTACTTTTCATCTAAAGCGAATAAATATTTGCCATTTAATTCAATTTCGACACATAAAAGCCGTTTCAAACGAATGAATGTCCATTCATTACGATTATTATGAGTCTGAAAAAAATGTTAGTCATTCAGTATCAAATTTCAAAACGTTGATAAGACAAAAAAAATAGATAAAAAGGTATTTCAAAAAGAGATGTAATTGAATTGCCAATGTATGGTGACAAGCAATGTGAAATACATTCACATAGAAACTAAATAATTGATTGAATTTTACATTTGTTTTTATCTGGCTAAACATTTTCTTTATGTTCTTAATTCAGCCAATTTACTTATGTATATGGTTAAAAATAATGATAAACATGTAAAATTCGTAAATTAAATATTTTCAAACTTCATGCCAACTTTTCATAAGTTAAGCTGTCTTTGTATATTTTCCTTTAGATAATGATGTTAATCTGATATATAGAGTCCTAAATGTATCTATTTTATGTGAGTTTGGTTTCTAATTTATCATAAATTATACAATATAGATCTGTATTTCGATATTAGTATCATGATATTTAAATCAATAGTATAAAATATGATATTTAATTAACTTTCTTGTATACTTATAAAATAGTCTTAAATAGTGCTAATTAATTTCATTACTTGTTACATGTTGAACACCAGGTTCCCCTAAAATATCCTCATATTTTATAAATCAGTCCGAGTTCGTATTAGTCTCTGGAATCCTATAAAATCTGTATTTCTGAATTGTTTTTATCTTCTACTATACTCTTATTTTACAAAGAGAATTAAAAAAGGTTATGAAATTTGAAAGTAAAATTTAAACAAACCTATATGTATCAAAATCCTTTAATTTAAATTTCTGTGGCAAGTCGTGCTAAATCTACAGATAATATAATAGACAGTAAGAAAACTTGAAATATTTTTTTTTAATCTATCATTATCATGATTTTCAAATAATTATTAATTTATATACTACAATACATTGCTATATTATTATTTCAATAAAAACTAAATTTTCACTTGGGATGTCCAATCAAATTTTATAGAATCATATTATTTCTATAAGTGATTTGCGATATTAAATGTCTTGAGCAAGAAACATTTTTCCTAATTTTAAACGCGCTTCTATCAGAACTCTCTAGAAATTTTATTTGATAGCTTAAGATTGAGATATCGCTGTTAATCTGTCACTTATTGGCAAATAAAATATTTTATACTTCTTCATTAAAGCAATGAGTTTAATTAGCTAGTTCTGTTGATGTTTTTGCTTGCCAATATAATATGATTTTTTATACGTAAAGTACACATAATTGTCTTCTTTTACACTATCAATTTATGTTCTCTATTTATTGTGTGATATTATAATATATTCTGCATTTAAAAACATATCAATAGTGATTTTTACAATTACTTATTTAAGGTTAAAAAACCCTAAGTATGTCATGTTAGCCCTCTACTTGCATTTTGTCCCTTCTGTCAAACGAATGTGATGACACAGATAAATTATAACAAATCAATCGTGTTAGATCCGTTGCCCAGCAGGACATTTTTAATCCATTTACAACTATAATTGGTGACACGCGACTGTCGACGTCAGGTCACCTGCAATCCCGTGCCTTACCTGGCCAGGTAGACATACTAATTACAATACTTAATTGCATATGAAATACCTGTATACTGCTAAGGTGTGAGTGTCAACTTCTACTGAGAACGGAACGCGCGTAAATTTGCTATAACTACTTCTAAAGACGCCCCGTAGCGCTAACCAGCGATACATCGATCTGTCAAAATCTATGTTAACTACATAATTTTACAAACAGCTTAAGGGAAATTAATTTGTCGTTATACAGATAAAGGATAAATCACTAAGAGAAACATTTAACGGTTATAAGGTAGTTAATTTACCGCTGTGACACTTGGGGTGTAGGTCATGTGCCATACCACAAATATAAATCATATTCATCGTGTAGATTGCTATAGGAATGATCTTCAACTTGTTAAGTTGGTTTTTGAAAATCGTATTCGATAAAAGTAGACAGAGATCAAGAGATCAAACGTTCTCAAAATTCTTTTCTTCTTCTTCTTCTTTCTTCTTCAAAATTGATTACATTTATCTATTTCTGCTATTCTAAAAATAACGATTGTAAACCTTTGTCTCCTAATTTCCTGATTTGTGTTAAATAAAGACTAATGGAATGTATTTCTATTTTGTTTTTGTGAAATAAATATACTCTAGAAGCAGTTGTTAATTTTTTTAGCTAGAAAACTTGTTTAAAACTATTTTGAGTACATGTACATGTTTTGGCGTTATTGTATATTTTTTCAACATTGAACACTTGACATGCACCGCTAAAGGACCACCATCTTAAACTTGTGTCACACATTAACTCAAATTTCATAGATTAGGCTTTAATATTTAATTGTTTATCAAATGATAATTTTGAAATGCCATTGTTGTAACATGATCTCTGCACCAGACATAATCCAGGTGTGAAGGAAGCATTGTTTAATTAATTACAGGTAGATAGATAGACAAGATATCTGTTGTATAATCTAGCTATCTTTACAGAGCTTTAATAAACATACAGTATATACTGTGGTTAAAAGGCAAAAATAATATTTTAGTTAAGTCTGTATGCTAGATTGCTGTAAAACGGTACCTTATTTTTGAAGAGTTCTATGTTTGAAAGATGTTAATTTTTTAATAGATTACTGTGTTCATATTGTAATAGCAGTTCTCTCTTCATAGTAAGCATATTTCATCGCTGAAATTATGCCACAATTTCACATTAGGATATTTCCCAAATGATTTTTTTCCTTTAAAAATTGAGGTAGAAAATGATTTTAAAGAACATGTAAGCATTTTATCAGTCCTGACCAATCTTACCACTATAAATTCAAATTGGGTCTTGTACTTTTGATTTTTCAAACTTTTACCATAGATGAATAATTTTTGTATATTTTTATTGTCATTGTATTTTATTGTCATTGATAACACTGCTGTCCATTTTTGTAGGAGAATGAACACTGTCGACTGGAGAAGGCCGATATTCTGGAAATGACAGTCCAATATCTACAGAAAGACATACCCACAGGTAAGGTCATGAGGTCACAATATAGGTCAGATGTCAAGTTTTGACAAATGAAAGAAAAGGATTAATTATAGATATCAATATCAAAATAGGTCGAAGGAATCAGCAAACATCAGTGTCTGGTTCCTCTATAGCTACTGTTGTAGCAGGAAAAGATATCACCTTCTGACGGAAAGCTAATCAGAAAGTGATATCTTTTCCGCTATAACAGTAGCTAAGGTTCCTCTAGCATTAGGTCACAATGATTTGGTAAATTTGTATCTGAATTAACTAAATAAAAGGTCATGGGGTCAAATATGTATACATGTAGATAATTTATAAACAGTACGTCATTATGGTCAAATGGGTCAATCAAATGTGATATAGGGGTCAAAGGTTTACAGGTCATAATCATCCTATGGAAGAGAATAATGTAAATTTGTTCATTTTTCTGTGGTATTGAAGGTTAAGGGTCAATGATAAACATTTTGGGAAAAGCATGTACCCAATTCAATCTATGAAATTAATCTATTATTTATTTAAGTTAGCTTTACAATTTAAATGGTTTCTTTTGGCATAGATATTCTGCATTGTCATCAATTTGATTGGTTGCATGGGTCAATAAATGTGGTATGTTGATAAAAAAAATTGGATATGGAGGGGTCTATATATATGTTATTAAATGTGACACAAATATCATTTCTTTATTTTATATTTCAGGTCATTCCAAGAACTCAGATTACATGTCCGGATTTTCTCGCTGTCAGGAGGAGGTTTTCCGACTTCTGAACCAGGACGTTTCCGTTAACAACGATGTGAAGATGAGGCTGTTTTATCACCTGTCCCGTTTCCCATCTCCCCAGCAGACCCCTCCACCAGTCACCAACTACAACGTAGACCTGTCTCCTGCCAACCTTTCTGCTGATTACACCTGTCCAGTGTTACCAGGTTACGCTACCCCAGGACATTCCATGTACACCAATGACCTTCACCTGCCCACTCAAGGTCATCACCGGTGGTCACCGGATCAGATGTCTGGAACAGCTCTTTCCAGTCCGTCCTTCAACCAGTCGGCTATGGACTCCTCTTCTTCATCCCTTCCTTTGTGTACCCCGAATGGCTTTAACATGTCCAGCATGGAGTGGTTCCGAGGATATTCTGAGTGGAGTAATTCGAGTCCAGATGTCAGCTCTGTAAGCCCGGATGTTAGTTCAGCTGGAGTTTCCGAGATTTCCAAGGCCCCCTCTCCAGACAGTGCATCCATGTACAGCGACAGTTCCAGTTCTTCTATGTGGAGACCATGGTGATTGTTGCCATTGTAACAAAATATTGAACATAGAAACAGATTTTAAGAACACTTCAAGTGATGACTGTACTAAATAGTTTGTGACATCATCTTGGAATTAACACTCTGATAGTGATGTGAAATACAATTGTACCTGTAAAATATGGTTCCTGAAGACAGGAATTGGATTATCTCCCTTAGACTTTGGTTGAACTTTTCTTTCACTTTAAGTGAATAATGTGCTCATATGTTTTCAGTATAATATACCTGTTTTAAATGAAATCCAAAAGTTATAGTGGCTAGAAACCTCCGTTTGAAGCTAATAAATGTTGTGCTTTATGATAAGGATATTGTTACTAATATATTTCAAGACATCTTGTAAGACTTAACTCCTTCATATGAAATAGTGTTTTAGTAAACCAACAGCTTTGTATAGGCTCAGTAGATGGAAAGTCTATTGATCTTATTTTAAAAACTCATTTTTCATTCCTAAGAATATGCATTATGTATTATTAGAATTTTTAAGAGTAAGAACATTATCCATTTAACAGTGATTTATGGAAGTTAAAGGATTATCATTTTAACAGAACGGTTATGAAAAATAAGATTCCAACAAGAATTGAAACTGACACTTTTCCTATTTAGATTGTATTTAAAGATAATTTATTATTGTATATGTGTTGTATATGTTATGTAATTTTGTACATAACCAAATATGTACATGTTTCGTGCTGTTTATAAAGACATATGTTACCATGGTGATAAAAACACAGAAACATGCTGATTTGAACAAGATTAATATTGTACATTAAGGACAATAAATTTTTTTTGTCTTTATTAATGATAATTAAATCTAATTAATAAGTCAGTGAATTAATGATAATTGCGAGCAAGTTTACTTCAGTTCATTAATTATCCTAATGACTAACGTTTATAAATTTAAGCTCTGTGATCAACATATACTGTGATTTGATCACCATGGCACAAAAATATGTCTTGAAAATACATCAGATGTATTTTTCTTTTTTTTCTGTGATGTATGGTTTATTTTTATATTTTATTAAAAACAAATAAAAATGATTAACATATAGTCATATTTTTGTTTTTATTTCTCAGTTTGTATTCATGATACTATATTCCAATGCTAAAATGATTCTATGGTTAATTTAACCAAAGAATTTTTAAAAAGCCATGAGAATATATATAATGAAAAACTAAAATATTATCATAAGTATAATTTTTTAGCAAGGTTTGCCAAATTACCTTCAAATTGTGTGTATAATGCACTTTTGTTTACGATATCTGACTTTGTACCAAGGGAATTTGAGCACAAGTACAGTATCATGAATACATATGTCGCTCAGACAACAGTAAGAGGAGACAATTCATATCTCCATAATATATCGAAATACAAAGAACAACTGCTAGATTTAAAAATGGAAATTTTTATTTACATAAATAATAATAATGATATTTACAATAGTACATAGTACAATCATTTCACTGTATTTTATTTTTCAGGATATTTTTTAAAATAATGATATTTTTCAATATTTGAATTTTATTTCTTTGTGAAAACATGATAAATCTGTTGACCCCTTAAAAATGTTAAATATCACAGATAGAATTGGGTGAGGAGTTTTTCACTTTTAACGTATTATTTTTAAAATGTCCTTTATCCCATCACATCAGCTGATACTACACCATTAGACAGTAGTCATGAATATTTTCTCTGATCTTCCTTCTAGAAAATCTTGTTTAATCATCCTCATCCGAGTTATCTTCATTCTGAAATAAACAATTCGATAAAATCTTAGTACAATGTATTTTGAGAGCACCTTGTTTACATAATGTTTGGAACACTAATTATAAAAATTCCTAACATTAAAGCTGTAACTACATGTTAATCAACATATTTCAACAATACTCAATTAAAATATACTTATAATTAATTAATGATACAGAATTTTCCAACACCTTCAAAAATCAAGGGATCAAT
Source organism: Argopecten irradians (assembly GCF_041381155.1). NCBI lineage: Eukaryota > Metazoa > Mollusca > Bivalvia > Pectinida > Pectinidae > Argopecten > Argopecten irradians. The sequence continues at coordinate 17,272,366 of NC_091134.1, read as the reverse complement.
AAGAACCTTAACTAAGTTATGTCCCCTTCATATAATCATAATTATGAAAATCTCATTAAAGATTTTATAAAGTTTCTGCCAGATTTTGGATTAGTAAGGGAGATTACTGGGTTTTTGAAATTTTTGAATTTCTAGAAAATGAGCTATCTGTGTGTTTTTTTTAAACTTCATTTTTACAATTTCAGTCATTTATTTTATGCCATATTCTTTAAAATGTCATTTAGAATTGTTTGAATTATAATTGAAGTAGTTAAAAATTGAAATTTTCAATGACTAGAAATTTCATCAGACACCAGTTATTTTCAAATAGTGTGGATTAAAACTGTGGGTAACTGGTAATTTATTTCATATTTTAGTATGCAACATAATATACCCAAAATTAATATGCACCTATAATCAATCTTTTATTAATGGATATGAAGTGAGCATACATAAGTACATAATAGATAAATTTAAATGAATATATACTAGATGACTAGCTATCATTTTTAATAAGTCGATTGCCATATTTGAGTTCTGAAATAGAACTCTTTTAAGGTATTTTTATAATCTGTGAAACAAGTATCGCACATTATTTCAAAAGACAAAAATTATAATGAGTGTTTACGGTATATTGGATAGAAAGATTACATATCATGTGTACAAAATAAAACAAACTTTCAATAATGAGTTTTACAAAGCAAAATTATAAAAAATTAAACTGTGCCGAATTCTTGAGATAAGATCTAGAAATATACAGGTATTGGGCAGAGATCATGTGATAAAATTTGTTGTAAAGTTTCAAGTAAATAACGCAGTAAAATTTTTTTTGAAGGGTTGATACCACTAGAAATCACAATACAAACACGTACACAGAAAAATGAAATAAAGAAAGAAAAAAACAAAGTTTATACTGTTTTGAAACTCTTTCAGCACACTTTTAAAGCAAGAAAAAATTCTGTTTAAAAGAAAAATGAAGATAAGGAATTTTTCAAAAATAGGAATTCATCAACTTGTGTTCTTTCTTACCAACAACAAGCTACACAATAAGTCATGTTGAATGCTTAATAATTTTTTTGCTGAAACAAATATAGATTGGCTTGTCAGTGGAGGATCGAGTTACAAATATTTAGGCCATTGATGTATCTTTTATTCTTGTTATCAATACTTTGCCTACATAATAGCACAAATGCATAATGTTTAATGAGAACTGGCATTAACTGAACTATACACTTAACAACAGAGTTATCTCCCTTCCTCTATTGCTGACACTATATATGTTTTCTAGGTCTGACCTATCTAATTATATTTTAGATATTTTTGAATTACAGGCTATTTGAATTAAGCAGTGTATTATTAAATTTGATGAGATTTGTGTAATTTGTTTTGATAGATTTATGTAAATTTATCAAATAGTAAAAAAATAAACGAAAATGATTTTAAGTTTTAAAAGGATCAAATGTGAGCTCCAACAGAAAGTTCTCACAATTATAAAAAAAAATGTAGATAATTAAGGAGGTTAGACAGTTAGAAGGACAGAAGTCATTTCCTTAATCATAATCTTATTATATGTTGATGTTAAATGAACATGCATGTCAAAATGTAGGACAGCTGTAATAAAATAGGTATGTATTAGTGTTGGGATTCCATGTTACACAAGTCCGAGGTAAAATCTGGGATCACACACAGCCTCACACGGGACACAGATAACACATAAAACATAGCACCAACCACCAAAACAAGGGTAGATAATCTCAAATTATGAAATTAAATTAAGGTCCCAGGAAAGTGTCATATGACAAAGTGTTTATACATAGTCAATCTGGCATAAATACTGAGTTTATTTTCAAAATATAAAACTTTTAATGTTATTTTGGAGAAACATTGGATAATAAATCATTTCAAAAAATGGATTTGTATAGATAACAAGCATATAAACGTCATTGGTCATTATGGCCATAAATAGCAAAGGTAATTTTGCAGGTTGAGCAAGGGGAGATAATTCAACATTTATTGACAAAAATCAATACCAAAGGAAAGCATAAAAAAATCAAACAGTCTGATTGGTTAATAAAGAAGAGGGTAACATTAGCACTAGGTCTACAGCCTCAATAGCTCGAATCTATTGTTATGGTTACAAAGAATTTATTTCATCGCCATAGCAACATACTCTTTTCCCATCAATCCTCATTTTGCTGTTCTTCTCCATTAGCCTGTCAATCAAAGGTCACACAGTGTGTGGTGAAAGGTCAAAGGGCAAAACATCAACAATCCTGTGCTTTCATAATGTGACAATTTTCATTATGAGACAAAATCTTGAAAAAAGCAAATATGTATTTTCTTACTGATATGGATCAAAATTCATGAAAACAATTTTTTTTGGGTTTTCATTTTTAATATTTTTTGTAATATTAAGGAATCTTTTGGAATTTTTTCTTCAAACATAATCTATTTATGGTAATAATTATATCTTCAATATTTCCATTTGATGATAAGGGGAGATAACCAAATTTCAATGACCTTTATAATTCCAGAGTCTAGAAAGGAAACTGTGACCTTTATTATTCCAGAGTCTAGAAACTACTGAGACTTTGTGGTAATTAAAAATAAACATTTGCCTTCTCTTGTGAGTTTGTCTCTTTCAGGAATAAACATACATCACACGCCATATTAAATTATTACAGTGATATATCAGATACAAAGACATTTCACATATATTATATCAAACATGTATTTATAAGATTTAGACAAATATAATACCCTGATAAACAGTTTTTGAATCAAATACATTGGTATGAAACCACTACCACCATATATGGCCCCATTTCCTTGTTTACAAAAACAATTACAATCAACAAAATAAATAGATAAACCAAAAAACAACAACATATATTTAGCCATAAACCACGAATAAAGATATCTATAAATCCATGTTTAAAATGAAAAGATGAATACATATAAATTAAATGAAAATATTATGCTTTCCAAATTATCGTCTGTCTTTTCAATAATTGCTGTTTGGCCGCAGGATAAAATACCATTTAACAAAGGTGCAACTTCTGAACAACACTCTTTCACAACCATCCACAAAATAAATTTTGTGATCATTATTGTTATCATTTTCTGGAAATCATTCAAAGGAAACAAGCTGACACTTTGATAATTTGAAAAAAAAATTGACTTTAAACAACATATCGCCAAGATTTTAAATAAAAATAATTCATTTTCTCTTTGTTTCTGGCTTTCTGATTGGCCTATTCATTTTTTTCATTCCACAATGGAAAAAAAATATCCGAGAATGGCGCCAAAACCCGACGTTATTGTGAAATCACAACAGAAACATTGACGCTACGTATTGATTTGGAAAAAATAATCCCTTAGAAAAAATCAATGGAATCATACGTGTAAACATATTTCATTTTATAAAGTAGTCTGGAAAATTAATTGTAAGCATTGAAGTCACTATTTTTTAATTTCATTGGGATCTGAAATAATTGTTTAGGATGCCTTTGAATGTATCTCAATCGGGGAGGGAAATTTATATGCTTTTTAAACTGGACTTTTTTTTAAACCAAGTTCTCAACCTACTTCTCTCTCTGCATCTTCCTTTAGGCGTTGTTCATATATCTCCTCTGCTTCATTCCTCTCTTCCTCAGAGTACTCGTCCTTGTCCAGTCGTTCCAGCTTCCGGAGCGCTATTAATACTTCCAGTCTGTACTCATCTTCCTCGTGAGCTGGGTTCTCTGATAAAGTAGGATTTTATTTTAATTATAGTGACATTTGTTAAAAATGTGATATCAAAAAAATCATTGTGATAAGCAAACAATTATTTAATTGTAAAAATTATGTTAATTAAGTCTTAATTTAAAACTGCACCAAAATTCAATCAAACAAGGAGCAAATTCTTGATATCTAGCAAAATACACCATAATGTTGATGCAATATTTTACTTGATAGTGAAGCAAAGATCATTTTTCAACTTGATCTGGACATTTTTAGTTAGAATATGAGATAAAAACCAGAAACATCTTTATGTATTACATATTTTTGCTTCCTCCTCCATATTTCAAACTATGACAGGATGGGAGGGGACAGAATAGGATGAGACAGGGGGCTAGGGGACAGGATGGGATGAGACAAGGAGCTAGGGGACAGGATGGGATGAGACAGGGAGCTAGGGGACAGGATGGGATGAGACGGGAAGCTAGGGGACAGGATGGGATGAGGCAGGGGGCTAGGGGACAGGATGGGATGAGGCAGGGGCTAGGGGGCAGGATGGGATGAGGAGGGCGGGAGGATGGATGAGGCAGGGGGCTAGGGGCAGGATGGATGAGACAGGGGGCTAGGGGACAGGATGGGATGAGGCAGGGGGCTAGGGGACAGGATGGATGAGACAGGGGGTAGGGGACAGGATGGGATGAGGACAGGGGCTAGGGGACAGGATGGGATGAGGCAGGGGGCTAGGGGACAGGATGGGATGAGACAGGGGGCTTAGGGGACAGGATGGGATGAGACAGGGAGCTAGGGGACAGGATGGGATGAGACAGGGAGCTAGGGGACAGGATGGGATGAGACGGGGAGCTAGGGGACAGGATGGGATGAGACAGGGGGCTAGGGGACAGGATGGGATGAGACAGGGGGCTAGGGGACAGGATGGGATGAGCAGGGAGCTAGGGGACAGGATGGGATGAGGCAGGGGGCTAGGGGACAGGATGGGATGAGGCAGGGGGCTAGGGGACAGGATGGGATGAGCACAGGGGAGAGATAGGGGGGCTAGGGGACAGGATGGGATGAGGCAGGGGGCTAGGGGACAGGATGGGATGAGGCAGGGGGCTAGGGGAGGATGGGATGAGGCAGGGGGCTAGGGGCAGGATGGGATGAGGCAGGGGCTAGGGGGCAGGATGGGATGAGAGAGGGGAGCTAGGGGACAGGATGGGATGAGACAGGGGGCTAGGGGACAGGATGGGATGAGACAGGGGGCTAGGGGACAGGATGGGATGAGGCAGGGGGCTAGGGGACAGGATGGGATGAGGCAGGGGGCTAGGGGGCAGGATGGGATGAGACGGGGAGCTAGGGGACAGGATGGGATGAGCAGGCACAGGATGGGATGAGCAGGGGGCTAGGGGCAGGATGGGATGAGAGGGGGCTAGGGGACAGGGATGGGATGAGGCAGGGGGGTAGGGGGGGATGGAGGATGATGGGATGAGACAGGGGCTAGGGGACAGGATGGGATGAGACAGGGAGCTAGGGGACAGGATGGGATGAGACAGGGGGCTAGGGGACAGGATGGGATGAGACAGGGGGCTAGGGGACAGGATGGGATGAGACAGGGAGCTAGGGGACAGGATGGGATGAGACAGGGAGCTAGGGGACAGGATGGGATGAGACAGGGGAGCTAGGGGACAGGATGGGATGAGACAGGGGGCTAGGGGACAGGATGGGATGAGACAGGGAGCTAGGGGACAGGATGGGATGAGACAGGGAGCTAGGGGACAGATGGACAGGATGGGATGGATGAGCAGGGAGCTAGGGGACAGGATGGGATGAGACAGGGAGCTAGGGGACAGGATGGGATGAGACAGGGGCTAGGGGACAGGATGGGATGAGACAGGGGGGCAGAGTGAACGGATAGGGCAGGAGGGATGCAGGGCTAGGACAGATGGATGAGACAGGGGGCTAGGGGACAGGATGGGATGAGGCAGGGGGCTAGGGGACAGGATGGGATGAGACAGGGAGCTAGGGGACAGGATGGATGAGACAGGGGCTAGGGGACAGGATGGGATGAGGCAGGGGGCTAGGGGACAGGATGGGATGGAGAGGGGGCAGGGGGCTAGGACAGATGGGATGAGACAGGGGGCAGAGGGATGAGACAGGGGGCTAGGGACAGGATGGGATGAGACAGGGAGCTAGGGGACAGGATGGGATGAGACAGGGAGCTAGGGGACAGGATGGGATGAGACAGGGGCTAGGGGACAGGATGGGATGAGACAGGGGAGCTAGGGGACAGGATGGGATGAGACAGGGGCTAGGGGACAGGAGGGATGGGGTAGGGGCAGGATGGATGAGGGATGAGGGCAGGATGGATGAGACAGGGCTAGGGGGACAGGATGGGAGATGGATGAGCAGGGGCTAGGGGACAGGATGGGCAGGTAGGGACAGATGGGATGAGACAGGGGGCTAGGGGACAGGATGGGATGAGACAGGGGCTAGGGGACAGGATGGGATGAGACAGGGGGCTAGGGGACATATGGGATGAGACAGGGGGCTAGGGGACAGGATGGGATGAGACAGGGGGCTAGGGGACAGGATGGGATGAGCAGGGGGCTAGGGGACAGGATGGGATGAGGCAGGGGGCTAGGGGACAGGATGGGATGAGGCAGGGGGCTAGGGGACAGGATGGGATGAGGCAGGGGGCTAGGGGACAGGATGGGATGAGGACAGGGGGCTAGGACTTGACAAGGTGGAAGAGGACAGTATGGGATGAGAGCTAGGATGTGATGGGACAGGGCAGGACACAAGGGGACAGGATGGGATGGGATGACAGGAGGGTGTGAAATACATGTTCACCATAAAAATGCCAAGTGAGTTGAAATCTTACCAAACAGCACCAAGGCACGGAGCATGGGAAGACATGCCATCTTTGGTACCTGTTCTTTCACAGATGTGATGTTGTTTCCTCTGAAATGTTTAAAAAATATCTTAAATGATTTCAAGGCAAACTGATGATAGAATTCTTGTGTAGCATGTCATTCCATGTTTTATAAATTCATCACTTTTTTTTTTAAGTACACTTTTGCAAAGTAGGCACAGCTTAAATCATCATCAATGGAAAATCTTGAAAGTTGAAAGTGGGGCATGATATATAATATAATATCTTTTTTATATCATAATTATGTATACAATAAATAATGTGTGTAACATAAGACCACCATCGTGATAATGTTTTTTAATAAAGCTTTAAAGTCTCTATAAGTCAAAGTGTAATGAAATTGGAAATTAAGGTTTAGAAATTAACAAAAATACAGCAATTCAAAAAATGATGTTTGTAAATCTATTTTGATAAAATTAACAGTGTGGACAGACAAAGGACAATTCAGTAGACGTGATATTTATCAATAATAACGAGTCACTACAGGAGTACATTTAGGAAGACGTCATGTCCCTATAGGTACATCCTTACTGTTGATCCAGAACCTCATTTTCACGTTTCCTTTTCCATTATTGTTTTAAATTGCATTTTTGTTATTAATAAAACAATTAGATATATAAAATCTACCTGAGGTTAATGTACTGAAGAAGAGACAGCTTGTCAGTGAAGCCGTCTAGGTTCTCTATTTGATTATCTCTAAGATGGAATGTTGTCAAGCTTTTCAGGGATTCCATATCCTCAACTTTGTCTATTGTGTTGGCAGCCTGTAAACGGACAGAGATATAGACAATTCAGGCCATATGTATTTCAAAGTGACATATTTAATTCAGTGCAGATGTTTTTTAAAGTCATCATCCTCAAAAAAGCTAAGGTCATTGAAAAATAATACAAGGTTTAAGATATGGATAAAAACTGGAGTACCCAGAGAAAACCCCATAAAATCATTCAGAACCTTCCAACTACTCTATGTAGGAGTTTGAACTTGCAATCATGGAGGGATTGAATCTATATAAAATATATATGGTAGTGGAAGAAAGTCAAGACCACGGAACCACTAGTGGACACATAAATGGTAGGATGTGACATTTTATATTTGTTCAGATTCTTAAGATACCCTGATTTGTTTACTGGGAATGTTTAGCACTTGCATATGAACTTACCATGAAGAGATTTTTGAGATTAGGAAGGTGAACTCCTCCTGTGGTTTTTAGTTTGTTCCCTCTCAACTCTAATGTGTGTAGTCGTGCCAATTTAGCTTCATCCAGTCCTGATATTTCTGTGATTTCATTATCTACAAGAAAAGAAGGTTGACATTCATTATATTGCAAAAAATGTTTCCAGTTTCAGTTATTAATCTAATCTTAGTGAAAACCTACACATCAGGTAATGGAATGGTTATTAAGTAAGGTATGTGTCTGATGCTCTAACCCTACATATCACTTAGTCATACTGGTCGAGGTGTAGAGACGCTCGACATTACAGTCGTCCATCTCTGGGTTAAGGTGACAGCAGGATTATCATGTCTCAAAAATTTTACCATTTACCGCCCTCCACCTTTGGGTTGTGGTGGAAAATAATAATGGTTAAAGTAAAGTTCTACCACTAGCCCTCACCCTCTGGGCTGTGGTGGCCAGTGGTGGTCAGTGGTTAAAGTATCAAACATTCTACCACTAGACCTTCATTTCTGGGCAGTGGTGGCAAGTGGTTAAAGTATCCAACATTCTACCACTAGCCCTCCATTTCTGGGCAGTGGTGGCCAGTGGTGGTCAGTGGTTAAAACATCCAACATTTTACTACTAGCCCTCCCTCTCTGGGTTGATGTGGTCAGTGGATAAAGTATCCAACATTCTACCACTGGCTCTCAAACTCTGAACTGTGGTGGCCAGTGGTGGCCAGTTGTTAAAGCATCCATCATTTTACTACTAGCCCTCCCCCTCTGGGTTGTGGTGATCAGTGGTTAAAGTATCCAACATTCTACCACTGGCTCTCAAACTCTGAACTGTGGTGGCCAGTGGTGGCCAGTTGTTAAAGCATCCAACATTTTACTACTAGCCCTCCCCCTCTGGGTTGATGTGGTCAGTGGATAAAGTATCCAACATTCTACCACTGGCTCTCAAACTCTGAATTGTGTGGCCAGTGGTGGCCAGTAGTTAAAGTATCCAACATTCTACCACTAGTCCTTCACCTCTGGGCTGTGGTGGCCAGTAGTTAAGGTATCCAACATTCTACCACTAGTCCTTCACCTCTGGGCTGTGGTGGCCAGTAGTTAAAGTATCCAACATTCTACCACTAGTCCTTCACCTCTGGGCTGTGGTGGCCAGTAGTTAAAGTATCCAAAATTCTACCACTAGTCCTTCACCTCTGGGCTGTGGTGGCCAGTAGTTAAAGTATCCAACATTCTACCACTAGTCCTTCACCTCTGGGCTGTGGTGGCCAGTAGTTAAAGTATCCAACATTCTACCACTAGTCCTTCACCTCTGGGCTGTGGTGGCCAGTAGTTAAAGTATCCAACATTCTACCACTAGTCCTTCACCTCTGGGCTGTGGTGGCCAGTAGTTAAGGTATCCAACATTCTACCACTAGTCCTTCACCTCTGGGCTGTGGTGGCCAGTAGTTAAAGTATCCAAAATTCTACCACTAGTCCTTCACCTCTGGGCTGTGGTGGCCAGTAGTTAAAGTATCCAACATTCTACCACTAGCCCTTCACCTCTGGGCTGTGGTGGCCAGTAGTTAAAGTATCCAACATTCTACCACTAGTCCTTCACCTCTGGGCTGTGGTGGCCACTGACCAGTGGTGGCCATCAGTGAAACACATTTAAACACAAAACTCATTTAATTCTGGTGAATGGTGGAATACAGTAGAGGGAAAGTATTAAATTGCATAGCACTAACCAGAATAAGTACGGTATTAAAGTTATACTTACTATTGAGACATAAATGCTCCAGCATCGGGTGACTCACTCCCTCCAATGTGTTTATTTTGTTGAAATTGAAACTAGCAACTTGTAGAAATGGCATTTCTTCGAGACGGACACTACTTAACATATTGTAATCAGCTTTCAATGTCAACAAATGTGTCAATGCACTGAGAGAAGACAGGTCTTTTAGATTGTTTTTACTCACATCCACATATCGAAGGTGGATAAAGGACTTCAGAATACTGATGTTTGTTAATTCTCTGGAAAAATAATAACAATCATTTCTAAATTGAATAGTGATGTATAGGTAAAACTTTTAACCAATTATCTTCAAGTTCATCCAATTCCTTTTCACGTTATCTCCCTTTACATACCGAAATTGATCTAATATTGCAATTTTACCAAATTTTAAAATAAATTTCTGCTAAATTATTTAAGGTACATGATTCCTTCAGCACCGATTCTGTTAAGATTGTGATACACCCCACATCCCTTTTTTTATTGAATGCATGTAGATTGTTTTAATATAACTATCTTATGGGAAATACATTTACTATCAAGATTGATTTATTTCCAAAACTTCAGGATGTTTTTTTTTTTTTAATACAGAATGCATGACATGTTTTAGCAAATAATCATTTTGATTGAAAAGAGTAACATTTCTGTGTAAAAAAATATTGAAATATCTTTTGTACTTGTAGAGTTGATAAGATGTCTAATTACTTTTCATGAACATCCAGACGGACATATGCATGTGACAATCCATCCCCTGTTTTACATAGAAGTGAAAGACTTTCTGCCACAGCTTCCTCTGTCAAAGGATTTTCTGGTACTTTCTGGAAAATAAAAATACAATTAATTAGTTTACTAGAATATGGTACTTTATATTTTAAATTCATATTCATTAATAAAATGCATCTGAAGTTTTGGCATAAATCAAAAAGTTTCAAACTCGATTAGTCTTTTAAGAGACAGTATTTTTATATAGTTTACAGTTCTAAGTCTACAAAAGTGTTATCATTATATCAGGAGTATGTCAGACCATAAGATAGTAAAAAAGTATACTTTAACAATTTTCTAAATTCTTGTATGATCAACTAATTTCAGGGATGCCATTAATCATATGTCAAAATTTAATGCAATATGTGTTACTGTATTTGTAGGGTTACTTGTGAATTTTCATGAATAAATTCTTTTTCTGATAGAGGACGTTACTAAGCAGGAAATGTTGACGGACGGATTTCGGACAACGGACAATGGACGCAGCGCTTTGACATTAACTCGCCGGCCCTTTGGGCCAGGTGAGCTAAAAAGTGTATATTGGCTGAATCTTCCCTTTGGCAATTAGATTACCAAATCGTTATTATCTAGCATCTGACTAATTTTCTGAGATCCTGGGTTCAAACCCTGATCTGGCTAGTGTTACATTTTCTCCTAAATCTACCCTTACAATAACTGGCTAACTATTCTATAGTACCCATATTGATGGTATAACGTTAGAATCTTCTGTCTCTTCAAATTGGAGGGTAAAGACTTCAAAATAGCCATACTGGCAGTAACGTCGATATAAACAACAGTTAAAATGTCCTTTAATTATTTTTGTTACCTGATTCTATATATATATATTAACGTGAATATAAAGTAATTTCGACAATTGACCGGTCAATAGTAAATTAGACTCTAGACCTGCGGTGCGAAATGTTTGCATGCGCTTTTTATTGTTAATGTCATAATTAATTTTAAATGTCATAAAGCCCCGCACTCGGGAACAAAAACTTGTATTTTTTCAGGGAAAGTCTTTCTCTCGAGATGTTGTGATAAGTTTAAGATTGCAGTTGAAGGTAACAATTAAAACAGTTATTTTATACCTTTTCATTCAACAGTCAAAAACTCTTTACCCGAGGTGTTGAGACCAACCAAGTGAACTGTTTCTATCAGCCTCTGGCCTCGGGAAACAGTTCATAGGATTGGTCCCAACACCTAGGCCTAGGGTGTTTTACAGTTGTTCGATGCGTGAAAAAGCATGAAAAAAATGTATACTGGTACTATTAGCATTTTAGGATTTCAAAGATGAGTTCCTGTGGAAATTTGCATTTAGCTGTTTAGCAAAAGAGCTCATAAAATAGCCATTACAATATCTTGCTTATCTTAGGAAACAAAAAAATGAATTGAATATTAATGAAAACCAATTTTAACCTCTTCTTCTTCTTTCTGTTCTTCTTCCTCTCCTAGTTCTTTTTCCTCTTCGAAGTCGATGTCCTCTTCCTGTTCATTTTCTGCCTCTTCCTGATCGCCTGCCTCTTCTTCCCCTCCTCCTTCTTCTTGTGTTTCCTCCTCATCCATACCTAAAGTTTCCTCCTGGTCAGACATATTTTACAACTGTCACCGTTCAATACCAACGACAAAACACGTCTTGAACCACAGGAGAAACGTAAACACGTCGAAAAGTTGATTACAAAAAATGGCGGACCGTTGTCAAGGAGACCGCTTGAGATATTACCAATCTAATGGGTTATTCTAATAGCTTAGTTGAGATTTGCGTATTAATTTGAACTCTTTCCGAGTTTTAATTAAGGTTTGCCCAGATATATCAGCATAAAAAGGTATTGTATGACTGGAAACATCAGTTTTTGTGCTAAATCGATGTTCTCGTAGAACTTCGCACAAAACGAGAATCGGCGTGGTTTCGGTATTCATCCCATATGATCGAAGAGGCTTGAAGGTAAATGTTTAACCTATTTTAATGTTACTTTTTGTATTGTTTTAAACAATTTTTAGGGCTCATAACTTCGCCTTATTAACGTACCAACATTTTAAAACATGCATCTTTTGTTTCTTGTAATAGCTAGCTCATTACTAACACTTTTACACTTATAAACTTCGAAAAGTTTTATGGACAGATTTCGAACTTTTCACCCAAAAGTTTATTATCGCAAATTCACGCCTCAAAGGTCAGCTACGTTAAACATATACGTATGTACGGTATTTGATTAGGTGCCAAGATATTTCACTTTATTGATATATTATTGTATGTTATATTTTATATTAATGTTTTTTGAAGAAACTGTCGAAACGTACAGTTTGAATGTGAAAATACACATCGACACGAGAGCTGATAGCTGGTGTTGGCCTGGTTTTCGATTTGATAAAATTTGCTGAACAACAGTGATATCTGGATAGATAAAAAATACCAAGTTTCATGACACGATTAAATTATTTAAATGTTGATAAAGTAAATGAACCCCACATTATATTAAGTTCTAAATAATTATGATAATATGCATTGTTATCTTACAATGCATTTGTGTTTACATTTTGTATGCATGTTTGCAATCTGCACAAATTGCACTTGATTTTTGCATTTAATATTTATAGCTTATTTGCTTTATAATCTTATGGCTTGAAATATTAAAATTTCCAAAACAATGGTTTTGTAATGGAGACATTAAATAATTTAAAATGTTATTGTACAAGTTTAGCAGACGACATTTTGCTTTGGATATCCCGTTACCTGTAAAAAAGTTGACCATACATTTTTATAATACTACTATTCACAGTTTACTATCCAAGTGTTAAAAATTTACATGATTCCTTTGGTAACCACATATTATAAAAAAAATCCTAAAATTGGTGATAAAAGTATTTTTTTTATTTATTTATTTAGTGTACTTGAATGATAATAGGCCTCTTGTTAGCCTGTTGTATATTTGAGTTGTCATAGAAACTAGTCACATTATACCAATAATACATGCCTGGTCATGTGGACGCCCCACATATAATCTACCCAGCTTAAACATGTGTAGTAACAATGCCATGTTCTCTTGTCAAGTTCAAATTTGTTTTATATTGGACTGCTAGGGTTGTCATAGGAACTAGATAGCCATTGTTTTCAGCCAGGGACTTTTAAAGATTAATCTATAACTCAGTGACTTGGCAAGCACCCAACTTGAAGTAAACAATTTCTTTTAATACATAATGTTCTGAATAAGCAGTTTACAAGGATTTTAGATATATGCCGTAAATGTTTGAGCTCTATAACAAAATACTGTGTATTTATTTTTCCAAAGACTTTGTTAAGCTGATATTCTAGTAGACGAAATCCTGATCAATTTATCGAGAAATTAGGACGTTTTACCATTCAAGTGGGGTATTTTAAAGGTTGCTCGATTGATAAATGGTTCTATAACACTGGAATGATTTAGTGTATATTTAAGTAGTATGTCAAATGTTCACATGTAGGTTGCCACTAGCAACTTCAATAATAATAGTGTTGTTATATATAAATTAACAAGGAAAATTTCTGAAGTGGTGTATAGCTGTATAGCACAAAACTTGGCAGGTTATGTATTGAGTGACTTTGAAGGCGATTTTTTTTGTAATCCTGGTGTGCATTGACTTTTTTTATTCAATGATCATGTCTTATTGATAAAATCTAAAATATAAGTATATTTTGAGATAGTGTTCAGCTCGATTTGGTATTTAAATTTAAATCTAAAGTTTCTACGCTTCCAAAGCTGTACGTATATAATTATATACATGTATTAAACATTATATAGAAATAATGCAAACAAAAAATATACATGCAGAATGAGTATTGTCCATAGAATATCATATTTAAAATTACAGGTTTGGTGGACTTTAATATGACATTTGCTGTCTCAGTAAAATGTTTGCTTTGATTTCATGTCAGCTGGTGTTAGTGTCATTTGACATGCACAGATCTTTTCATAAATGAAAATGATCAAAATAACATTTTTGTTATTAAAATCACTGATAAAAAAGAAAACGAGAAAAGTAAGATTTATTTTTCCCAGAAAATGTTCATTATCCTGTATTCTGTTAAATGCAAGCTCGTTTTACCATGTTGATGGTTTATAAATCAGTTCAATCTTCAATATTGATTAATAATTTTATTTTCTAAAGTGTCTCAACAGGTTTTCTTTTCATTTTCGAGAATGCTATATGATTGTTTCCAAATTCAGTTACAGTCATCCGGTATATACTGTGACACCCCCTTTCTTCATAGATATTTACTCTATGTGCAATCCGCAACCCCACCTGAACCTTAGGCCCAGCTCCTACCGGTACATTTCACTCTTCAACCTAGGTCTCCTATACAATCCCATCTCTCAACATAAATGCCTCCTACAATCCCATTTTCAGCGTAAACCTTAGTCCCTCCTACATTGTATCCCTCAACCTTGAATTTAGACTTCTTTTAATCCTATCCTAAATTTTGGTGCCTCTTACAATCACACCCTCAACATTATTTGTAAGTACCTCCTACAATCCCACCCTCAATATTATATGTAAGTGCCTCCTACAATCCCACCCTCAACATTATATGTAAGTGCCTCCTACAATCCCACCCTCAACATTATAAGTACCTCCTACAATCCCACCCTCAACATTATATGTAAGTACCTCCTACAATCCCACCCTCAACATTATATGTAAGTACCTCCTACAATCCCACCCACAACATTATATGTAAGTACCTCCTACAATCCCACCCCAACTATATGTAATACCTCCACAATCCCACCACAACATCAGTACCATCCCCCCAAATTATATGTAAGTACCTCCTACAATCCCACCCCAACATATATTATGTACCTCCTACCTACAATCCCACCCACAACACATTATATGTAAGTACCTCCTACAATCCCACCCTCAACATTATATGTAAGTACCTCCTACAATCCCCCCCTCCTACCTCACACTCCCACCCTTCAGCCTCTGTAATCCTTAATTATCCTTAATTTCTCCTCTTATCTTATCCATCAATATAAATTATATATATATTAGATATCACCTCTTGCAATTATGTTTTTTTAATCTAAGTCATGATTCTTTTATTATTCCTACAAACTTGCATTTTAGCATAAAATCGCACCTCTCGACCTAGAATTTAGATCTCCCTCAACATGCCTCCTACAATCCAATCCCTCTATATCATATAGTGCCTCTGAAGCAACAAAATTAAACAATTTTATTGTTTTAACTTTCTGATCATTAAAATTCTCCGGTGAGATGTTAGTTTCAAACCATAAAAAAAAAACGGTTATTAAAACTGTAGTCAAAATTGATGCCAGACACCTTGACCAATATTTAGATTATCAGAATTTCTTCTATCTTCTTTTTAATAATATTTTGTGAAACCAGACAGAATGATAAGGATAGATATGACCTAATATTTTATCTTTCATGTGTCACAAGTTAAAAATTGACAGTTTTATTTGATGCTTAGTAAAGTGGCAATTTTAGAGAAAAAAAAACTCGTGAATTCAGCCTAAAACTACTTCAGTGGATAATAATTCTTTAAATAATGATCTAGAGCAAAGCTTTACACTTGATGAATGTTTTTTTTTTATTTTAAAAAGAGAAATATTAGAAAATAATAAAAATATAATCTCTATGACACGAAGATTGATGTAAAATCTAATGATATTCAAAGGGTAAGGAAAATCAAACATCTGTGAAATATATTAAAAAATTAAAAATAGAAATAGAAATTTATACTTCTATCAATAATAATTCATGGAAAAAAAATACAAATCATGAGAAAAAAAGACAATAAAATTTAATTGTTCTTGACATAAAAAACAAGAAAACTGAAGTAGGTTAAAATGTAGTTATACCTCACAAAAAAACTTTATATAAAACATTATTATTTAATTTTGAAGAAAATGATTTAATTTGATATATTTGATTTCTGGTGACTTATATACATGTGTAAATGCTAAATTATGTCAATTCATATAACAGATTTAGATTGAACTTTTCAACATAAAGAAAATCATCAAGTAAATATTTATACATTTATATATATAAAAAAACCCAGATAACTTAAGCTGTAATTAAAGCAACAATCAACAAATTAAATTGGATTAAAAAGAACAAAAGAAGTGTTAATTGTGATGGAGTAGTATGGATTGTCAGTATTGGTTTAATTTGTGTCAACACTATGTAACGTGTTGGGCATGTTGTATTGGGCTGACTGTTGTTTCATCGGCTGTCAATAGAGTTTAAGTGTTTATCAATAGCCTCATTGATTAATAATCAGCGTTATTTGTGCCGTGTGTAGACCAGCTCTCTCATTCACGATGCTGAAACCACGAATTAATCAGATGCATGCATATGTTTATGTTTTCTATGATTAATAGTTTGGTTCTCAGCGTTTAAGTCAACACCAATATTACTCTGACCACAAGAATTATATTGCTACATAATTCTATGTGAATGAATTTCTAGCGCTCCCCTCAGAACTGCGTGGCAACGCAATGAGTCTGGAGTCGATACCACTCTGAATACGTCTTGTGCAAAATTCATTATATCACCGAAATATGACAGTTAAACGGGCCATAAAAATCGGCCATGTGTGAAAAGTGTTTGAATGACAACACCTAGGTTTTAGATAGATAAACTACTGATTGTGTATATTAAAAGCCAACTCTAATGCTCCACTCATATCATCCCGTATGCCAGTCATGTTCAACTGAAGAATCACAGATATTTTCCTTTCTATAAAAATTGTGGAGTTTTTGTCCTAGCCGAGTAGAATTGATTTGCAGTAATTTCCATTGTTGAATGCCTCACCAGAAGTGCAGATTGTTATAGCAACCTGCCCATTATTTATGCATGCCGCTAGTGGAACGTTGTTGGCATTGTCATGGCAACACCCAAATTTGCAGGTAAGAACAGGTAGACGGGATCCAGGTAAAGGCCGTTAGATAGAATTGTGTTCGGGAGTCCTGTTGATAGGAGATCGACTTTTTCTCCATGCAAGGATAGCTGAAATCTATATGGGGCGCTAGTTTTCAATGTCCCGATGTTAACGCTATATATTGAAACCATTGTGATAGTCGTTAAGGTAAAAGTGTTGTCAAGCTTTTCATCAGCTGGGACGTCCGATCGTCAGTGCCTCAGGATCAACAGTAAGTTATTTAAAGATAAATATCTATAGATACTTAAAATTCAGTAGTGTCATAATTGTTACAAACGTTTTGAAGTCAATAAATTCTCGATAGTACACGTTTTAAGATTGATATCTTAGAAAGATCTATGGTTATAAATTGTTAATGAAGAGACAGTTTTTACGTAAAGACTTTATCTGTATCGCGTTACACACATATCTCCATTATCTTTGACTACTTTACCTTGGAATTCAGTGTCATTTTACATCATGAAGGTATGTACTTATTAAATAGTTATATGAGAGGGGTGTAACACATTAAAATTTAGTGATTTGTGTTTTGTAAAAAAAATGAAAAATAAAAATGAAAAAAATTGATATATGTAATGGTCGTCTGCCTGTTTTCTACTGTAGATATAGATTAGATTTTCATTTCTCTATGTTAGGTTAGCATTTAAAGATTATCTGATGGGTTTTTTTACCAATAAAATTAATTAAAGTTGATGATTGAGATGTCTGAATTGTATCCTTTATTTGTCGATATTAAACGTAATGAAATTGACGTAGCATCGACACATCAAACAGACCACTATGTGCCTTAGTTAGGAACTTACCAGGTAGGTAACAAGGTTTAGGATACAGGTAAGGAAAGCTCATTAAATCTTAAGAAGGAATGGTTATCACAGGTACAGAGGTAAGGAGGTAAATATATAGACAGCTAAGTGAATGGTGCTTACCCAGGTGTGGCAAAAGGTGTATCGTGATAACGGACATCAGTGTAATTAACTTTAAATAGTCCCGAGGTCACAATGGCTAGAAGTTACATTGATCCTAATCTTATCTTCACTCTACTTCAGAAAGTAAACTACAATTATAGGAATGTAGACATTTTGATGTCTTTTATATATATTCCAGGTATGTCAGTAGTAATTTTATGGTAGCTTAGTTTGTGGAATTGTCAATAATCAGGAGTTTATTCCTAAAAAATTTTGATAAATATGTTGATTTTTTATATGTGCAATATAAATGCATGGTGCATGTCTGTATTTTCAATATGTTTTCAAGAGTACTTTTTTCCAGAAATCTTTGAAGTTTGTTGATTCTTTCTATGATATTTTGGTGCAGACCTTATGTAAGCTAAGACAAAGACCAGACACTGTTTTGTGTTTTTTTTTTAATTCTGTTTCCATTAAATCTTTGTACACTTCTAACATACACTGTAATAAATTTATTGGTGGTTTAAGAATACTTGTTTGTATAGAAACGTTTGGAGGACAATGAGCTGTTCCAGCTAATACCCCTGTGTATCACGTTGCTAAAGTGGCTCTTACATGTGCACAGGTATTTTGTACAGTTCAATTCGTCACTTTATTAACACTCAACTTATTGCCATAATTCATTGACACGGGAGATATTTTGCCAAAAACCATAATCTTAGTGGCAGAAGTTGAACAAAGGGTCGTACATAGGTATTTAGTGTATTGTTAATCACACCAGGGCT
Source organism: Argopecten irradians (assembly GCF_041381155.1). NCBI lineage: Eukaryota > Metazoa > Mollusca > Bivalvia > Pectinida > Pectinidae > Argopecten > Argopecten irradians. Next base: position 17,253,398 of record NC_091134.1, on the reverse strand, counting down.
CCGGTATTATATTGTCCGGTATATGAACATGAAAACCATATATATATAATGATTTTCTGTATTATATTATTCAATCGTTTCCATCTAATACCTACTTCTCGAGAATTCATGTTTATGTAAAAGCTTGTATATGAGTCATTGTGTGATCTCAATTTTGTAAAACTTAACTATTATTCTTATTTGAAGCTAGGGAACAAGTAAGTATTAAAAGTGTATTGCAAATGAAATGGTAAAAAACTGCTTAGCATTAAAAGTTTTAATACTTTCAAGAATATTATCAACAGGTGTTAAGCTTAGGGGAAAACGTATGGAAATTCTTTGGTCTGCTTTAATTTGTAAAACCAGTGATTGGCTTATTAACATATTCTATATGAATACATTTGTAATTAGTATACAGATCAAACTATTGGTGCATTTTTAGAACGATATAGTAATGAACATTTTAAGGATAATCCGTTAGATATTGCAGAGAGGGAATGGAATATTAAAGAAATATTCAAACTAGGGGGAGATAATCTTGTAATATTTAAACTTTTCTGTAGAAAATGAGTTTTTCGTGATGAAACTGATGCCGAGTCTTGTAGGATCCTAAAACCTTATAACCACAACTTGATCACAATTCAATAGGATTAACAAGCTGTAGAATGCCAACATAACCAGTTGGTCACCATGACTTATAGATATAAAGTGTTATAAGAATGTCAGACACTCTGTCAATACCACCAAGATATGGTTGAAAATATGATGCCTTAACTTATGGTGGTAGAATATCAAGCACTTCATTCCAACTTTGCATATTAAAGAGTTTTCTGCCTTTGAGGGTAGATATTGATTGTTATGTTATGTGTTTGCGAGTGCAATGTCATATTTTTTGTGAGAAAACAATGTTTTGCTCACAAAATAATGATGTCAGAATCGATACTGTCCTACAAGGGAGATAAATCTGTAATAAGGTGGAAACATGGGTATACCACCACAACTCTGAAGTAGAGGGCTGTAGCAGTAGAATAACAACACTTTAGTTATAGTCACTGTGGTTGTTATATAAGTGGCAGAATGTCTGACTTTTTACATAGCCATGAGCCAGAATGGTAGTAATGGGGTAATGATCAGAGAGTTGTAGAAAGATATAGAGACATACGATGCTGGTTATAATTGTATAATGACATATACTGCAAACCAACTATTTTTCATGTGTGATTTACTTCTGCGAATTTCGTGATCTAAGTAAATTCACAAATATTTATCTCCAATTATTAATATGAACATCGCTTATATTGATAGAAATTTCCAGTAAGCGAACGTTTATCTTCAAAAACTTGTATTGAAAACTACAAAACAAAATAGCCATGCAGAAATGCTGGAGAGTTGGTTTACATATTTATAGTTACCAAACATAGCTAGAGAAAAGATGATGAGAATCAAGATGCTGTTGTGTTGCAGCTTAGCTTTAAAAATACTTTTTACTTAAAAATCTTTTGATCAACATTTTTCCTTTTCGCTGAATTGTCTTAAGTATTTGTTTGATTCATACTCAATAACTAGTTTTCCTATAGTTTTGCGAGGTATATGATTTATGATCATGTCATCGAATTTCACGTATCATTTTTATTGCTGCCGTTTTTGTAGCCTCAGTTTTATAACAAAATGATATGTTTATAAGAATTAATAATTATGAGGAGTTTAATGTTATTTTTATGTAGAGATAGACCATGCCCTAAGGTCATATTCACTAGCCTAATTTAATCATTTGTCAATAACAGAGGGATCGTAGCTGACAGCTAACTGATGGTCGAGATTAATGTTTCTCTCTTTCCCCTCTCACGACAGAACAAAAGCCACTGTTTTAATAGGATATCATTTAACCAGCCTCTCATGAAAACCTACACACAATAATTCAATTAATTTCATAGAAGTTTACAGTTTTGACAGCGAGAGGAATATTATTCTGAAAAATAGCTTGAGTTATTTTATGACCGTTTGCCTGGCATTTACAGACAAATTAATACACTGACAGGGCTTGAAGCTATTTTATGTTCAAATCTTGTGTTTCAAGTAAAAGAAATATGTCTTATATTGTGACAGTTGGTGATCATTTCAGGGCCCTGTACCATATAGTTTCTTCTGTTTTATACACAAAAAACTAACACAGAGGATGAGTTTTTGCTCATTTTCTATGCTCGTGTTCTCTTAAAATTAGATATTTTGTGAACGTCCTTCCTTATAAATTGAACAAAACCTTTAAACATGATGGAATCTGAAACAGTATGACAGCTATGATCTTTTTTTTTTGGTCATATGAAATTTTCTTGTATTCGTCGTTCTTTGTTGAATTACAATGCACTCATTTTACTTCATTTTTATTTAAAAAACATTTTCACATTTCTTTGTCGCTAATCTCCATTTTTCATCTGTGATCAAATGCATGTGTTATTTAACAATTATAGTCAAATAATTTAAAATCAAAAACAACTTTTGATTGACCTCCATAAAAGAGAATTGTTGGTTTCAATTTTCATTTATTATTATGTACCCATATGAAATGAAGAAAAGAAGATATTTTTAAAAAAAATCTAAGGCCAAGAGTTTTAAAATAGTTCTTAATTTAGACCTTGATTTAGGTATTGATGTTTTTTGTTACTTAAAGAGATCAATAAGATTCCTACAAACCTGAAGTTTAACTTTTTTCATTTTTTTGAAAAGTTAAATGCTCATTTAGGTGAAAATATTGAAAACTTGAAATTATGAATCTGATAGGTTGTTTGAAAATGATTTCAATTGCAGAAGATTTTGTTTTCTCCGCAATATATTTGAGGGTGGACTGTGCCTGAGTTTGACATTTATTTTGTGACCCCACAGAAGCAACTATTTGACTTCTGAATTAAATCATGAGTCAACAGAATTTTATGGAAAGATATGGCTAGAAGTTATTGATATTCTCCTCAGCTGTTACTTCTTCACATTTTTCAGTGATAATAAATCCGATATGACTATTCCTCGTTTATGGCGATATTTTGCATTGTGAAGTGACGACTTTGCCGTTTTGGTGATGAAATCCTCTTAATAGACCAACTCCATGATCAATGTCTGACGAGAAAATCCTTTTTCAGAGTTATTATTCAATGAAATGCGAAAGAGCGAATTGATTTCCAATGAATGTGAGGTAAAATGTCACTCTTTTGTCCCAAAGCTTGTGTTGAAGGGTTTTATCTGGAGATGTTCCTCACAGCTTTATATATGAGGGACTTAATAACAAAAAATGAGAAAAAATCGCGAGATGTCTCCAGTTTGATTATAGATCTACAAATATGGATGGTAATGGTGTGGAATTGTCTGATGGCTCAAGATAACGGTGTTCTTTGATCATTATAATGATGCCGCAAAACTAATGTCTCATGTTATTTCATACGGAATAGTTTTATTGTAAGAGACTTCAGTTCTGAAACAAAATTAATGATTTTGTGTCATTTTGTAGGAGGTAAAGTAAACTTTGTGAATTCTTTGTTCAATAAATAATTAAGAGTTTGATTTATATCACATGACGTGTAATACTGTGAATGTACACATTTTAGTGGTTATCGTGTTTTAGCACTAACTACATAACTGTATCTTTTAAATATAACAGTCATTGCATTATAAACAATCCAAAATGATTATACACAATAATTTCAATGTACTGTAATAAGTAGACTGCAAGTAGTGTTACCTTGTAATACATCAACAAGCAACAGATCAAAATCATAGCGTTATATATCATTTGACAAAAAAGAATTAAGATAAAGGAATTATTTTCAGTATGCATTGATTAAGCAAAGATAGGAACTTAAATAAATAAGACCTCGAATAGGAGGAGGAGTTAGGGAAACAGGTGTACATTAACATAGGGTCAAACATAGGAATTTCATCTTTAAATAGGATATGACAGTTAAAATATCATGTCAAGATATATTTAAAGATCGATCAAGATAATAAAAATATTATATAGCAAATAAAGAAAATATACAGCTGTAAATTTGATTAAGAATTTTACTGTAAACCAACTGTCTTTTGCTGATAATAATTTTGCGATTTCCATTTTAAAACAAGTTCGCAACGATTGATATGCGCGGATTTGAAATTTTAATGGAATTTCCAATCAATATCAATGATGTAGATGTTAATTCGCGAATATAAATTTTCATGAATTCACTTAAAATAGTAAAATTCATGAAAATAAATCACACACAGAAGAAAACTGGTTTATAGACTATCTTATTTATTAATATTTATAAGAAACTTATTATTTATGTAAAACATTCAGAGAAGGTTTGATATTAGGATGATAAGTAGTTAAGAATAGAAATGCAATATTTTGTTTATGGACCTTTGTATCCATGCTTGTAACATGGTCGTTATAAGGAAATACTCATTTTAAAGGGTTTGGTAGGGTTTGATTTATTTGTACACTTTGGATTTTTGTGTCACTATAGTTAGCAGTTAAGTGGAAGTTCAAGTGTGCCATTCAAAATAATTTGGAGAACGAAACACAAATATAGAGTTTCTTCAGTAAAAAGAGGATGTGGGCCTAGCACTCCGGCTATACTTTGTGTTTAATGATAAAATTGGGGTGGTACAAACTTTTAAAAAAAACTGACATTTAGAGTTTTGATTTTAGGGCATAAATATATCCAATGAAAGCAGTTTTACAAAAATATTCAGGTTTTGTCATGTTCATGAGAAAATGACCTTTCAAACATTTACTGTTTTCACCAGTTGTATTGCTAAAATGTCACTGACATTTTGATTCTGTTCATATTTGACACTTTTGATGCATTCTCCAATACTGGAATGCTTTTCCCACGTAGATAATAGCTTTACACATATAGGACATTTCAGTTTACAGTGAAACATTTGAAAATGAAGACCCATGCATTGTGATTATCACAAAATTCTTCAGAATATTTACATATTCTCTCTAATTCTATATGTTATGTTGCTATCTAAAACTATGTAATGTTTCAAAGTGGTGGTCAGTTTTGAGGTTTGTTAAATAGACATGAAAGATATTTAGATTACTCAAATTATTTAGATTATTCCTTCTGTTATATTTAAACAACCATGTGTGATATATGTAAAACATAAAGTTAGGCTTTATCAGGGGGATAGAAATGCAAACAAAAACATATTTTTCAGTTTGTAGAAATTTTCCAATATAAACTGCTCAACGTTTCATCACTTAGAGAAAGGAAATCTGATAGCACTCTAAGGGTCTCTATACTAGGATCCTTGTGGCTATATTATACTATAACGTCAGGAAGATTATATTTCATCATATATAAATGTAATCTTTGCTAGATTGGTATATAATTGTATCCAGCTTGATTAATTAAGAATTATTATTCATTCTTTATCTTTTATTGTACGTATAGTGCTCTCCAATTGTGTTCAAAATAATCATTTAACACAATACATCTGGGAATATTCATTCTAATTGGATAACATATAGTTTTCTTCCTAAAAATTTGATTGGATAATGTAAACTGCCTTCCAAGCAACTGATTGGAAAACAAAGCATACGGCCAGTAAAGTCACTTTTTAATTCCATCACTTCAGTTTAGACATTCTTTACTGGAGTGACTTAAGAAATCCTGCCAAACTTTGTTCGCCTGAGGTTGATGGGACCATGGTAATTCTTAGAGTTAATCAAGTATTTATTAAGAAAACCTAACTTAATATAATATGTAATGAAAAGATTTTCTTTAGCACCAAGAAAATATTTTCATTGATTTAGATTAATGAATTAAACATGGAAAAATATAACGTATTTATTTACAAAGTGAGTATAAAAAGTTAGAAGTTTGTATGTCCCTTCCAGTATTTAATGCATTGCCTTTCACATTTGATATTGTATGATTTCAGGAGGCGATGGTCCCAGACTTTGGAAGGACAACCAACATCTACCTATAAACAAGATGTGACTTTGTTTCGATAAGCCTTTTACACTGCTGCCGTCCACTTCACCAACATGGCCTCCGTAGTCTCAACGAAAACACGAAAGTTAGATGCCATTTGTGCCAAATTAAAACTCATCAGCAATGACTCGCCTCTGTCTCTTCCTGGTCTTGGCTCCACTTCCAGTCTGTGTCACCAAGAACCTCTGACACAGGCCAGTTTCAACCATGCCAGTCCAATCAATCTGTCAAATAAAATGGTTGAAGATGCAACACCCGAAGTTAACTCAATTCTTCAAAATAATGTAGGTGAGGTTGTATCATCAGGCAAAGAAGAAATAAGAAGTGATGTTTTGCAAAATTGTAGAGAATCCGAAGATCAGGTATTGTCTCTTGTGACTAGAAAACATGAAAGCACAAACACTGGGAATCCTGGTTCTGATTCTTCAGGGAGCAATGTTTATTCTTCAGAATCGGACAAGGAAGGACTTAGATGTGAAAATAATAACAACGATTTGACTGAAAAATTGTCGCACGATCTCAGTAGCAACCATAGTGATGTTACAAATAATTTAGAACTTTCGCAGAGAAACGATGATAAGGACATGGAAAATTGTGAAGGAAATGATTTGGGTGATGATATGGATGGGAAGAGTGTTGATTTATCATCAGTGAAAGGTTTAGCAACGTCATCGGTCTGTACACCAGCCATATCACCTGTATCGTCATCAACACCATCAGCATTCTCTACACCAACTATTTCTAGTCAGTTGAAAGTGTCTGGGGCAAGTCGGAGAAAAAGTCGGAAAGCAACCCCACGTAATATATCTCAAGTACGGGAAATTATGGGACAGTATGATTGTATAGATGATAAAGACGAACTTGCAGAGTATGAGTTGAATAACCAAAATACAACATTCCCACCTCCAGAAAATGACGATGAATATATGGATGAAGAAGAGAATGTGAGAACTGTAAATGAAAGTATGGACATGGAAGAGAGTCTGATTCAATCACCAGAAACCAGTATTACTTCAGTACCTAGTAGTATTAATGATAGCTCTAGTTCATTAAACCTCACTACTAAGTCTTCAGAAGGCCGCAACTCAAGGAAAACTAGGAAGCCTCAGATGACACCAAGCTTTAATATGCCACTAGACTTATCTGTGTGCCGGACCGACGCCGACAGTTACATGGACAGTGATAGTTCCGAATTTGAATACAGTATGGATGGGGATGAGATGTCTCTGAGAAGCGAGTCGGGACGAAATTCACCAGAAGATCTACGTGTAGCAACATCCATAGATAAATCATCAACAGTGCCAAAGCCAACACCAAAAAATTCCTCCAAGCAAGACAATCTTGAAATATCTGCCCTAAAGGACTATGCGGAGAACACCATGAATGAACTTCTACAGATGTATGGTCTGAGCAGATCTGCTGACTCAGTCACCGGGCAAGTTCACCCTGAAAATTTCTCTTCCAATAAGATACTAGCACATGGTGGAGTGCCGTTGATTCCAGGTAAAGATAAGTTCCGTCCAATCCTACCAAAGAACTACCAGCTAGATCCGACGGTCAATGGTGACACTCTACAGGGTCATTCCCCCACAACATCTCCAGCAGGCAAGGCCGGAATCTACGTCAATTACGTCAACTCTCATGTCAGCAAGGCAGGAAAACAGAGTGAAGAAGGTAAGACAAATATACTGTAAACAAGCTTACATGTGCAGTTAATTTACACATTTTGTAAATCATCCTGAAACGGTTTCTGCATTTACAGGTATCAGTATACGATAGTTCTTTATGCCAATAAATTGTGAAATTAAATGGCCATTATATTATATCAAATTACTTAAAATATCCTTCAAAACAAGGAAATATCTTTGAAAAAAATCTTTTATTCACTACCAAATGGGAGTCCCTAAAGTGAAGCAAAAAATATAGGTCACAGAGACCTGATTTATACATTTATGTATGAAATCTGCAGCATCTGATAAGCCAGAAACTAAGACGATCTACTAAGTCTGCATGAACAAGCCATGTGTAACTATTCAATAAATTTTAAGCTTGATCTCTGCAATGTGTGGCAATCAAAAGTGAAAAGGAATTAACTCATCACTACCTTGACTTAGTGGATTTCTGATTTTAGGGCTCCAGATTCTTTTCACAGAAAGATCGACCTATTATATCTTGTTGATTTTGTAATTATTTTGGAGGTGGGGGGCGGGGCAGAAAGAAAAGGAGGGAGGAGAGAGAGAAAGAAAAAAAATCATATCAAGTCAAGTATTGATGACTGTATTGTAATATAAGGGTGATTAGTACCAGATGCCTGAGTGTGTCCTGATTAATGAAATAAAGATCATTTTGTCATTGTTTAATGCTTCTTTAATGCTTTCACTCAGTCCATATTGTCAATGTACGGACGGTCACCTGGAAACTGACGACGATAAGGATATGATTGACAACTGTATAAATTAAAGCATTTATTCAGTGGGTGATTTTCATTTCATGTCCAAATTCAAAGTTTTAAAACTAATTTGTTCACATAAAAATGCGGAAAAAAAGAAATTTTTACATAATAGATGTCTTTCCTGAAAGGGAAAAGATTTTTGACATAATGTATGTGTTTTCCGAAATGATGGAGAATTATTCTTCATTTACATGTACAGATTATATATTTCATGGATCAAGTGCGAAAATTAGAATTTATTATTTCGGGGTTCGTTCAGGTCATCTGTCATCTTTGGAGACCTTTACTGACAGCTAGTAGAAATTTATTAACCCCATCTTCAGAACTGTTTTTCATTAAGGAAATTAAAATTGAAATTCATACTTTTTTCTATTCACAAAATACCTGTACATACATTTTATAGGCTTAATCTCATTGCTATTCAAGGCAGCAGTTATTGTACAGTATATACACTGTATGGGAATTTATTGTTTTCACGCCTCCCGACATTTATTACATTGTTTGAAAGTAAATAAATTTATGTTTAATTTTTCATGTTAATCAGTGTAGGGAGTCGACTTAATTGTCGAGGAAAGATCTTTCCTGGGGCAAAATCTCGTATCGCTGTGGCAACCGATGGCACTTTAACGACACGATCCCCTAGGAAATTGATTCTTGGTCAGTACGCTGACAACACATACCTGGATTGATTTCGGAATCAATGAATACATTTGTTTACCATAGTATTATTATAAAGATCCAGCTTTTACTGTGAAAATAGAGTTACGAATCGACAAATTTTCACTCAATACAGTATAGATCTTTCCAAAGTGGTGTTACTTGGAACTCGATTTTGTGTACAAACCGCGCAATACATGTATACATTTTAATTGGTATTGACGTGAATGATGAATTGAAGTTGATATGTTGCCATGCATTCAGTTGTCCAATGACAGAGTTTTGTGTATTGAGCTATTTTATGTGGTTACTGGGGTGGGTTGTCCCATGTTAACTTAGTCAATTATATGTTATCATCGACAAGTATGTACACACTATATGTCTCAATTATGCCTCACAACCAACATTTATTGACATTCAGGTTTATTCTTCTTCAAAAAAGAGCTATACATATAAATGCCAGTACATTAGTTTTCAAATATAAGTGCTTTTATTGTTTTCTTACTTAGGGAATGATGTAAACTTTTAATTTAAACATTTCATAAGATTTTCATCCTTTTACTAAACTTGACATCCTCAGTATATTATAGACAAAAATGATTTGGATGAAGCCACAGTGGTTGAGTGGTTAAGATATATCACATTAAAAGGTTGATGGTTTTTCTCTGGGTACTCCGGCTTCCCTCCATTATTTAAATCTGACACAACCTTTAATGGCCCTTGCTGTAAATAGGACGTAATACTATAACTAAACCAAACGAATCCATTTTGATTTTTATTACTTTGGCTTATATATTATTATCCACATTCTTTTCCTTAATCTTGTCACCTGATCATGCATCGATAGATTGAATAAGTGTCATTTAATTATAGCTTACTATTAACATATCCAAATATCACAAATTGTAGGCTTCTAAATTCTTCTCATATCAATATAATTTCAAGGTCAAGTTTGCTTGAAGGTTATGGTTGGTATTCAAAGATTCTATGTGAAGCCATAAAATGATATATCGTCAAAATAATTAATAATATATGAGTGAAAACTCATATATTAAAAGATAGAAAATCATGGTGACCAAGATATTTATTGAGATTTGTGTGTGTGGATATCGAGGGCTGGATATTTGTATACTACCATATAAAACTCTCCTTCTTTTCCCAGATAAGACCTATAGGTATGAAAGAATGTTAGGGTAGAATATCTGTTATCATTGGTCGCCATAACAACCACAAATTGTATGGGGTAGTAAATTAAATATTGTTTCTACATACATGTACAGAGACTAGACAAATATAGGAGATATTTCTCACACGCTTTTAAATATTTACAGTTTGAGCTACATTTTACTTGTGTATATATGAATTTCTGAGTACTAAGTACGGGGCTTATGTATTCTATCTATTCATGTTGCCATGATGTGTTGTATCTATTCATTTTGTTTAAGTACACGATTATTTAAAAAGAATTATTTGGTGTTATGTTTCATAAGTAATAAGACGACTCAAAACTGGTGTGCAATAAATAGGTAGATCCTTTTTTATCGATCACAATTAAAGTACATTTCCAAATCCACTGGACTAGTCTGCTTTTATATAAGTTGAAAAAGCCTATAAATAGCTGGTTTTAGCTTAATCTGACAGAAACGTTGATATAATACAAACACTGATAGGTGGAAATATTAAAACTCAGGTAGAGCTCGCAGTCAAGTGGCGACCGTCGCCTAGTCCAAAAATTTCCTCTTTTGCGCATGATTTTATGTCTATAAATTTGATTTGCGTCAAGGCATTGAGGCATTGTTGCCTTAGCAACACCGAACTACAGCCATTGTGACGAGTTCAATGCCTTGTTCAAACTTTAGTTCTGGTCAAATAACTCAGACAAAATAAGTCTTGATAGCATTCTATACCAAATCCATTTAATTTGTAAGGCAGTCGGTTTAATTTCAAAGTGGAGAAAAATATGTATTTGGCATGAAATCAATTATTTGTTTTAAAAACTATGTAGAACTAGTAGAAACATGTACAATTAATCAGGGCACTCTGTATACAATAGTAACTAAATTTAGCATGAAAAATCTACTAGTGATATAGGTAAAATACAGGTAAATACAAGGCCTTTGAAAGAAATTGTTAAACGTATAAATACGTAGGGAATTATGTGTATTTTAATTCCCAATACATGGGAGTTTTATGTAGCAGTGAGCAACCAAAAGGGATTATATAAAATGTTTTTGCTTTTAATGTAAAGCCTCGTTGTGTGAAATAAAATAATGTATGTATAAATATGTATTGGTATAAATATTTGATAGTGTTATACAAAAATGTAATCTGCTGAAGGTTTTCCTCATGATTAGAAAAGCCTTGATTTGAAATTGAGTTGGCATTGTTTTGCAATTGAATATGATACTTAATGAACTTTCATGAACAAATAAAAAATAAAAAAAAACGTATATTGAAAATTTTAATCATATTGAGGATTTCAAAGAATGTCTCCAAATAAGAAATACAAAATTACATTCCAAAGTAGCATGTAGCATTTTCTAAAAATTGAGAGTTTGAACATGAAGGGAAATGCTCCATAAAACTGCAATGTCTCCTTTGGTCACCGTTCCTTTTATTAAAGCCATGAAGTGTTCATCTCAGCCAAACATTCATAAAGTAATCTCTATCTTCTCTAAATTCTAACAAAATATATGAAAATCTGACAATGATTCCACTGTGTGAACATATATACTACTCGGATTCAGTCACGCCTAATCAGCATAATTATCCATAATTCATGTTTGTTTGCTTTGAAGCGGGACACGGTCATGATATCATGTAGTGTAATGATTTATCAGGTGTTGGATCATAACCATACGTCTCTCACAACCATGAAAATTATGTGTTTAAAACAAAATTGTCAAGCATTGTTTGTAGGCTGACTCTACTATCATGATAATTAATTTGAACCCAGTCTCGTTCTGAGTGCTCTAGTCAAGATTGAAGAGCACGCTCTCGTTATCGACGTCGCCAAACTTCTAGTGAAAATCGTGATTTTAGCAACAAAGTTAAACAGTTTCCAACAGTTATGTATCGGATATACATCATGCAAGAAGTGAAGCTTAAATACATGAACTTAATCTCTAAATCTGATTTCAAATTTTTATGTAGAATTGAGCATTGGTAAAGATCAAGGGTTTACTGACTTTAGTGTCCACGATGTTCAATGTAATAAATATTAAAATAATATCACTAAGTCTCATATTCAATATTTCTTGGCATGATCTGTATAATGATAGACTGATATACTGTAAAACCTGTTTACTTTGTATAAAGACCATCTATTTGTTAAGATGTGACTTTCTTGTGTGTATCGTACCAGTATGATGATATACAGAGATTGTTGGAATGTATACTCTGTGTATAAAGATCACTTGACCATTAAAACCATTCTCTCTTTATCCCTGGGATGCATGCAAGGTCTAGAATGCTTTTATAGACATGTCAATTTAAGTGTATACTTCTACATATAGTTGTATTAGAAGTTTTAGATCATTATGTAGCCATGGACCACTGAACTACGACCTTTATCATAATTTTGCTATTTTCGTTGACTGTATTATGTTTCTTAGGAGTGGTGCGATTGGTTCATCTGTTTTCAGTATAATGTGATCAAATATCACATGGCCTACTGGTGACTTTGGATGTGTGATTCAGTGAGGTGGCACTATAATGTCAGTATAATGTGATTGAGTATCACATGACCTACTGGTGATTTTGGCTGTGTGGTTCAGTGAGGTAATACTATAAGATCCTACTGGCACCATAACCCTTATAATCCTGCTGGATATATTTTGTAATATATTTCAATAATACTATCCAAGAGAAAATATGAGCGGGAATCCCACAGGGATCCTGCCGGGAATTGGTACCGCAATGCCGCCAGGATTTTCTATTGGGTAAAGCTCCTTGTAGGAAGTAATACAAAATGGCATCAAATACAGATATACTGCTTTCTTTCAGAACAATCTTGAGAATTATTTATCCAACTATCTATTACATAAATAATGGAGGCCATGTTTATTCAACCATTTCCACTGATGCCATATTGAAAACAAAACAAAACTCCCCAATATCCTGTATTTCACCAGAACCATCAATGCTTATCATATAACTATACATCACTGTATAACACAAGGCACCTAAAATTGTTTTAATATCTCCAACTTGTATGACAACTCTCGTTAAAGGATCTTACCATCACCCCCAAAACCTCCATCCTCAAATAACAATCAAGTATCATTGTACCAATTTCCTATTATCTTGAGTTTTCTCAAGGACTTGTCTCCTTCACTTCTCCAAATTAGCCATGGAGAAATTTCCAGTTAAGCTTAATTTTGTGGAAATATGATATTATCGCAGCTAGAAGTTGAGATCTTTATAAATAAGGCTAATTGTCCAAAAATACCATGTAGGCTTCAGTTTCCTCCTTGATTTCCTTCTCACTTTTTGATTGGGAGGGCAGTGTTAAGAGTTTCACACTTAAGAATGTCTAGCTAGGTGCAGTTATAAAAAAAACCCATCGTGACAGAACTTGAAGACTTGAAATATTACTGGTTGAAGGGGGTTCGTACTTGCTGTGTATATAATGTTCAATTAATGCAGGTCCATGGATTTTGTTTAAACTGAAACTTTAGACGCATGGTCAGAGTTCATATCTTTATCAGAATTAAGCTGGTGTTTCTATATCAATGTAGACCTACATTTTCTGTACTTCAGCTGTTTTGTGATATAAGTCATCTATTGCAAGCCTTTGAGAGGCTATATCTATATAGGGTAAAATGTAGGACTTGATTGCCTGGTAGGTATTACACCTTAAAGATTGAATTTGGATTTAGGGTGTCTGACTAATAGATTAAACTAGGGGACTAAACCTGATGTCTCCATATCCCTTCATCCCTATTATATAAGATAATACACAATAGCGATGTCAGCTCTATTACCCCTTTATGTCTTATCACATCCCATCTCACCTCTGTTTGATTATATGAAGTCTAACTATAAAGATTACCACAGTAATCATGAGAAAATTATTGTCTATATAGTAAAGTGATCTTAATACACAGGTCAAAATGTATACTATGGCTTTTTACGACCCCCAAAAAGCAGTCTTATTAAGCAGTTGGTCTATGTGCAGAGGTGGTCAGTATGTACAGAGGTGGTCTATGTACAGAGGTGGTCTTTGTACAGAGGTGGTCTATGTACAGAGGTAGTCATGCAGTATGTACAGGAGTGGTCAGTATGTACAGAGGTGGTCTATGTACAGAGGTGGTCTATGTACAGAGGTGGTCTATGTACAGAGGTGGTCTATGTACAGAGGTGGTCTATGTACAGAGGTGGTCTATGTACAGAGGTGGTCTATATGTACAGAGGTGGTCTATGTACAGAGGTGGTCAGTATGTACAGAGGTGGTCTATGTACAGAGGTGGTCATGTACAGAGGTGGTCATATGTACAGAGGTGGTCTAGTATGTACAGAGGTGGTCAGTATGTACAGAGGTGGTCAGTATGTACAGAGGTGGTCTATGTACAGAGGTGGTCAGTATGTAGAGAGGTGGTCTATGTACAGAGGTGGTCAGTATGTACAGAGGTGGTCTGTATGTACAGAAGTTGTCAGTATGTACAGAGGTGGTCTTTGTACAGAGGTGGTCTTTGTACAGAGGTGGTCAGTATGTACAGAGGTGGTCAGTATGTACAGAGGTGGTCAGTATGTACAGAGGTGGTCAGTATGTACAGAGGTGGTCTATGTACAGAGGTGGTCTATGTACAGAGGTGGTCTATGTACAGAGGTGGTCAGTATGTACAGAGGTGGTCAGTATGTACAGAGGTGGTCAGTATGTACAGAGGTGGTCAGTATGTACAGAGGTGGTCTATGTACAGAGGTGGTCAGTATGTACAGAGGTGGTCTATGTACAGAGGTGGTCAGTATGTACAGAGGTGGTCAGTATGTACAGAGGTGGTCTATGTACAGAGGTGGTCAGTATGTACAGAGGTGGTCAGTATGTACAGAGGTGGTCTATGTACAGAGGTGGTCAGTATGTACAGAGGTGGTCTATGTACAGAGGTGGTCAGTATGTACAGAGGTGGTCAGTATGTACAGAGGTGGTCTATGTACAGAGGTGGTCAGTATGTACAGAGGTGGTCAGTATGTACAGAGGTGGTCTATGTACAGAGGTGGTCAGTATGTACAGAGGTGGTCTATGTACAGAGGTGGTCAGTATGTACAGAGGTGGTCTATGTACAGAGGTGGTCAGTATGTACAGAGGTGGTCTATGTACAGAGGTGGTCAGTATGTACAGAGGTGGTCTATGTACAGAGGTGGTCTATGTACAGAGGTGGTCTATGTACAGAGGTGGTCTATGTACAGAGGTGGTCTGTATGTACAGAGGTGGTCAGTATGTACAGAGGTGGTCTATGTACAGAGGTGGTCAGTATGTACAGAGGTTGTCAGTATGTACAGAGGTAGTCTATGTACAGAGGTGGTCTATGTACAGAGGTGGTCAGTATGTACAGAGGTGGTCTATGTACAGAGGTGGTCTATGTACAGAGGTGGTCTATGTACAGAGGTGGTCTATGTACAGAGGTGGTCTATGTACAGAGGTGGTCTATGTACAGAGGTGGTCAGTATGTACAGAGGTGGTCTATGTACAGAGGTGGTCAGTATGTACAGAGGTGGTCAGTATGTACAGAGGTGGTCTATGTACAGAGGTGGTCTATGTACAGAGGTGGTCAGTATGTACAGAGGTGGTCAGTATGTACAGAGGTGGTCAGTATGTACAGAGGTGGTCAGTATGTACAGAGGTAGTCTATGTACAGAGGTAGTCTATGTACAGAGGTGGTCTATGTACAGAGGTGGTCAGTATGTACAGAGGTAGTCAGTAGCACAGAGGTGGTCTATGCACAGAGGTGGTCTTTGTACAGAGGTGGTCTTTGTACAGAGATGGTTTATGTACAGAGGTGGTCAGTATGTACAGAGATGGTCAGTATGTACAGAGGTAGTCTATGTACAGAGGTGGTCTTTGTACAGAGGTGGTCTATGTACAGAGGTGGTCAGTAGTGTACAGAGGTAGTCTATGCACAGAGGTGGTCTATGCACAGAGGTGGTCTTTGTACAGAGGTGGTCTTTGTACAGAGGTGGTCTATGTACAGAGGTCAGGTCTTTGTACAGAGGTGGTCTATGTATAGAGTGTGGTCAGTATGTACAGAGGTGGTCTATGCACAGGTGTCTATGTATAGAGTGGTCATGTACAGAGTGGTCTATGTACAGATGTGGTCCATGTACAGAGTGGTCTATGTACAGAGGTGGTCTATGTACAGAGGTGGTCTATGTACAGAGGTGGTCTATGTACAGAGGTGGTCTATGTACAGAGGTGGTCTATGTACAGAGGTGGTCAGTATGTACAGAGGTGGTCAGTATGTACAGAGGTGGTCTATGTACAGAGGTGGTCTATGTACAGAGGTGGTCAGTATGTACAGAGGTGGTCTATGTACAGAGTGATCTCTGTACAGAATTGGTTTACAGGGTAGTTTTCACTGTCTTTCTGCCTGCAGTCTGTCAATCTGTATGTTTATACATTATCATTTTCATTCTTCTGTGTATTTCAGAAACCTTCAGATACTTGTAAAGGATTGAAGTATCTTAGATAAATTGTAGATTCGTTGTTGTCATCATGACATCATGTCAAGGTCATTGATGCTATTTTTAACCAATCATTGTCACCACAATAGTACCTTCAATTCTCAACTTAGATTTTTATCATTTTGCAAACAATTTGAAAGTTTTAAAGATTAAATAAATATAGTTACCGTAAGTTAAGGGGAGAGTGCTAGAAGTGGATGTGTATAAATTTATCATTACTCCGAGGTTATTTTGTGTGAACAATTCAAGCCCCATACGCCTTTTATTTTCTGAAAGGATTGGGTAAAAGTTTCACATTCTCGACACCATTAACAGGTTTGTTTTCTTTTTTTTTAATATATATTTTTGTCAATCACTTTAAAACCTATACAAGAAAATTTGACTCAAGTTGATTGCCCAAAATATTTATACATCAGAAATGTATTGATTTCCTTGTAACCTGAAATGGCGATATGATCCTTGGTAATGGTCTATATATTGAATGTGTTTATTTAAGGATTGGCTTTGGTTTATACCTATATTTACCTACCATGGTATGTGTGTTTTGTTCCATACTTATGTCTGTTAAAGGCATATATACCCGTGTGTAGCCGGTCATTAATTATACAGCTTTGTTCTTCAAAATATCTCTCTTTATAATCAAAAGCATAAGTCTGTTTTCAAAGGCCAGGTTTATATAAACTGGTAGTTATTGACAAACCCTGACAGCAATGGGCTGTAAACAATATGACTGGCATCAGTGAATCTACGTAGATACCTACCTCCTGTGCATTAATGGAACAGGAGAAAATGAATAATTCAACAAAAATTCCCAGCAAACGATTGAAATAACGGCCCGTAGCCGGGTGGTTGCTGTGGCAACCAAATGATTTTCTCTGTGAACGTACTCGGAGAAATTTGCAAAAGCCTACCTGGGACGTTTTAGACTGACAGGACTACCTGTCGAATCAATATCAGGTAGCTTTGTCTCGGAGGTTGTGGTGAAAAATTGATGTATGTGGGCTCGTAATGCTAGTCCAGTATACGCTATCACACCAATATCCCTTTCTTTGTCGTCTCGGCTCTATCAACTGTTTCCACGGTTACCTCAATACCTAAGCCAAACTTTGGACCTTTATTGACAGAGCCAGAGGTTTTGTTCTCATAGCCAAGTTTGTTCAATGATGGGAAAATAATGGATATTGTGAAGAGTTCAATGAAACTCTTGGAAAATGGGAAATGGATTTTTTTCAGCGAAATATAGCTTTCTCTCATATTTATACTTTTGTTTGCTTATAATTAGTGACGTGGTGGTAATTGATAGATCTATCATTGTAATTAGTGAAAGCATTGTCAATTAACTGCTCAACTGTATCTGTCTGTGCTATTTTGTATTAAGGACAAAATATCATAGCATGAATTCCCTTTGAGTTAATCAAGAAATGGTTTAAAGGGAAATTGTAATTATTGAATATATATCATTTTGAGGTTTCAGTAAATGCAAGTATTCAACGCTTTCATGTTATTTATTGATCTATAATGAGTTATATAGAATGCATGGTGTTTGATCTTGAAACAAAGAAATCATGGATGTTATGGATAAAGTTCTCTAGGAGAAATTGTAATTTAAAATTAAAATAGGAATTCCTAAAATATAGCTTATTTCACTTTGGTTTGATACCTTATTTTTAATTGTCTGAAGAGATTTTGAAAAGCTAAAATTTTTAATAATAATATCTCTTAATTTTTAAATTGATCATGATCGAAGTACATTGATGCCATACATGGGAAAACCCTCTTTACACTTTTCAACATGGTTTTCTAGTTATAACCCTGTTAACTTATGATCAGTGTCTGTAGAACCAGTGTGACGTTGTTCAAACATTTGAGTTTAGTAGACTTCAATATAAAGGTAAATTTGGTCAGGATTAACAAATTAGGATTTTCCAGTTGTACATTCTTTTGAGACAACAAGATTTAACTGAATTTCTATTTGATGTGCTGGACTGATTCCCAATTGAAAACAATTATAAATTTAGGAACATATGCACATGTATTCCAAATATTTGAAATTCATATTTATTTTTGTGAAAAATGGGGGGAAAAATGTTTGAAAATTTGGATTCCCTTGGCAGGTGTCTGGTAATGGTTGCAGAAGTTGGAGAAATATGAAACGATTGTAATAATTGTCATGTTTTATCATATTATTTGACAATTTCAATAAATTTACCTAAATACGGGGCACCTGCACATGTTTAATTTATGATAAATTATGCTGTAATGGCCAAGAAATGTTTGAAGTTTCTGGTGAATAATGCATTTCCTGAGTGTTACAGATAATACATAGTATGACAAGGTTAAATACTGTTCGGGTCATTCGGTAGAATTTGGGGAAAGGTCAAGACAGTTGTCTTTGAATCTGTGTGATATAAATTTCAATACTTTGTTTGAATTATAAATTAAAATTTTGTTAATTATTGAATTATCATGAAAGGTTTGACATCTCTTTACTCATTTGTTTGGTGTTAAATCATCTTGTATCTCATAATTCTTACTTTGTTAAATCCAGGTAAAGGAAGAAAAAAGAACTGCAATAAAATCTAGAAAATTTATTTGATATTTAAAATAGCCATAAAACTGTCTTTCTATCATGTACCTCTACTCTAAAATTTCAGTACAATTTTAAGTAGCAGAACCCTGGAATTTGACGTACATGTATTCCTATTGCTTGATCATAAGACAGACTTTTAACTAAAGTCACAATATCTTTTGGGAGGTTAAATGGGGCGGGTTTTTTTTTTTGTATTTCTTTAAACTATTTGCAATATAATCTCATGTTCAAAGTTCCGGTGTTTTGCAGACAGTATTTTATATACTAGATGGCGTGTGACTAATTCTGCTGTTAAGACCCTTTATTGAATTATCACAAAACTATAGTACTGTAGGCTCAATTCAAACAGCTGACAATTTTCTCAGGTTTTATCACCAAATTAAGACCTGTTTTGATAAAATTCTGACGTTACATTGTACTTGTAGATCATGTGAATTGAATTTTTTTTTCTATCATTTGGGAAATGTTTAATCTGAAGTGGAGCAGGATAGACAAGCCACATGTTTAAGCGTGAACTCTTGTGTCCAAAACCCACAGTCCTCTGGCCCTTTACTATAGTAACACTGATAAGAAAAAAACGATAAACTCCAAAATTTTAAAGTTCACATTACATGACATGAGAATTGAAATGATTCTCAGATGATCAATGCCATATATTGGTTAATTCAAACATTCAATTATGAAGTAATATCAAAATTAATTTGTGTGTAATTGACTTAATTCCTGTATATCGTTAAACAATTAATTAGCTCTTTGTATGAAATCTACTCAATCACGCTGAACAGCTGTGCAATCAATTTCCAGTTAACCAGGAATTAATATGATAAGATAACTGAAAATGAAACAGATTTTCTGGATTTTCAAGGTGACTTTTTCACATCAATGTCATATTACGTTGAAATGGAGTATCATAGTTTTCTGCATTAAATCCTATGTCAGAATTCTTCTGTTTTAGATAATTAATGCTAAATAATGGCTGCCTGGTAATACTTGTTAATCCAATTAAAGTCCTCTCTGTTTATAAAACATATTTTTAAAAAACTGTACATGAAGTATATATATGCTTTAACACTACTGTTTTAACATAAAATACACGTTTATGACCATACAACCCAATTGGTTTAATTAAGGGTATCTGCTAATCCATGATGTATAAGTTATAATTAAGCACGTGTCACTGGTTTGTAAGTAAGAATTTCTCTATGATTAGTAATTACAGGTATATACATGGTTAGTAATTACAGATATATACATGGTTAGTAATTACAGGTGTATACATGGTTAGTAATTACAGGTATATACATGGTTAGTAATTACAGGTATATACATGGTTAGTAATTACAGGTATATACATGGTTAGTAATTACAGGTATATACATGGTTAGTAATTACAGGTATATACATGGTTAGTAATTACAGGTATATACATGGTTAGTAATTACAGGTATATACATGGTAAGTAATTACATGGTTAGTAATTACTGGTATATACATGGTTAGTTATAAAAGGTATATCCAGTTAGTAATTACAGTTATACATGGTTAATAATTACAGATATATACATGGTTAGTAATTACAGGTATATACATGGTTAGTAATTACAGGTATATACATGGTTAGTAATTACAGGTATATACATGGTTAGTAATTACAGCTATATACATGGTTAGTAATTACAGCTATATACATGGTTAGTAATTACAGGTATATACATGGTTAGTAATTACAGGTATATACATGGTTAGTAATTACAGGTATATACATGGTTAGTAATTACAGGTATATACATGGTTAGTAATTACAGGTATATACATGGTTAGTAATTACAGATATATACATGGTTAGTTATTACAGGTATATACATGGTAAGTAATTACAGCTATATACATGGATAGTAATTTCTGGTATATCCAATTAGCAATTACAGATACATGTATTTCAATGGTTAGTAATTACAAAATATGTATCTTTGATTATTTGTGACTGGTTTTTTATGGTTGTAAGTAAATTTGAAAGGATTTATAGTCTTTCATTAGGTTTAAATTTTGTATGGTTTGTTACGAAGGATATATCTTTTATTAGTATTTAAAAGGGTTTTTTCAAGGGTAATTAAGGGTACATTAACGTTTGGTTATCAATGTGATATTAATGATAGGTTAAGTTGTAACATTAGAAATTAAGAATATATGTCTTTTGGGAATTTAAATAATCCAGCATAATATATCTTTTCAGTGCAATCCTTAATGGTTAGGGTGTTTGTTAGTTAGAGTAAGTTATGGACACACACTGTAATCATTCGTCGTATTCCTATCCAAACTGGAGATTTATTAGGATCTGATGATAATTCCAAATAAGGACGACTCTGTACTGAATCTGAGAAGTCATTTAACAAACAGAAAACAATTAATTAACATTACAATTAATCTCTAGAGGTAGAAATCTCCTCTCAATGGTCAACATATTGGCGTTTTGGTTGAATTTTATTGGTCATTAAAGAAAAAAATATGCATAATCCAATTGTGTCGTAAATGTCGAAGTTTGAGACATAAATTAATTATAATTAATTATTCATGGATTCTGACGGAGAACAAAGAGTATATTTTAGAAGAAATGACTGCGAAATGCCTTAAAATGACACAAACTAGTTCATACATTTACATTAACCACTACATTTTTGAGGAAGTATGAAATTAAATGTCAGAGAAATTCATGAAAGTAGTGACAGACAGACCCTGAGTGACGTACCGAATTAGTAATCGGGCAGCTATAAACTTTGATTAGCTATGTCAGAGTCGAGTGACAGCTCTTGTCATTCAGGAGAGAAATCCACAGCTTTCTCACTTTTTTCTGCTTTATTCTGTCACCGAATTTCATTTTTACGTATCCAAAAGCAAGAGTTAACCCATCATCTGCAGAAAATCTGTCTATCCATATACAAAAAAATATGCAATTAATTCAAAACAAAATTTTTTATAGATCCCTTTGTATGCCCCTTTTTGACCCTTTTGGGTATATTATAGTATTACCCATGTAGGTGCCATTATGTTCTGTTTAATCCTGCTTTGACTCCATATGGAGTCTCGGCATATATGTTAATGATACTGACATTTCTATAGTTTCTAAATTTTATAAATGTTTCTTTTTAATGTATTTCTCTACTACGTGTATAAGAAGCTTATACTGTAAATTTTACAAAATATGTGTTATCAAATGCTAAGATGATTTTTATAGTGTCACTTGTCCATTACATTTCCTGAGAATAGCGGCATTTGTATCAGGTTACAATCTTCCAAACCAGCATTGGTGTTTAATGCAAGGGAGATAATCTTGGTGAATTACAGAAAGCAGGATAATCCTCCTTGGGTCACTAGATTACTGAAGCACTGGGCAGTTTGATAAGATTTTATCAAATGTTGACTCTAATAAATGTTATACATGGCAACTTTCATCAAAATTTATCTATTTATTATATATGGCCACTATGAAGGCATAATTAGATATATATAGATAAACTACAAATTGGTGGTACAAATTGATTGTATTTTTAATTCACAATGAAATGATAAACCAAATGTAATTGTAAACTACAAATTGATGATAGAGATTAACTATATTTTAAATTCACTGTGAAATAATAAACTATTAATTTTAAAACATTACAGATTTTCTTTTAAATGCATTTGACTGTCCAAATTATACAAAATCATTAAAATAAAAAAAATGATAGAAATCGTACAAAAATATATTTTTTATGGGTACATGTTGTATGTAATACCTTAATTGAGTACTGTATGTTACAAGTTAACTGTTGACGGGACAGCGTTTTACCTGAAAACTGGACACGATATTAGGTTTTAATCAGTAATCTCGTCACACAAGCGTTCCTGCTGATTTAGGATTTTGGCATTTACAAGGTAGATGTATGATTGTCAGTGTTAATATAGATTTTTGTGACGCGTGGACACATATCATTCTGTCAAGCTGTCCAAATGTGAGTCATGTCCAACTCAAATATTTATTCTCTAAAGCTTCAATGTTAAGATGTTTTCCATAATTTCTAATATATAACTTTTATTTATCATTTTAAATGCATTTTATTTTATATAAATATAGATGTATATCTGTCAGATCTATTTTAATATGTTTGTTATGGATGAAAAAAAAATATGTGTTAACTCATCGGTAGAGTGTATTAACAGTAATTGATGTATATATACACATATATTCAAAAACAAAGTGAATAAAAGCTTTGTGTTTATTCTTTCAATTAATTATTTAAAATATCGTAATTAATTTATGAATAGGAAAGTAATAATCTGTCACATTCATCATTTACTGATGTTCTGGGATATGTTGACATAAAGTAAAAATCTAAGAGTCAGAACATTTTGCAGTTTGTGAGACGAAAATTGATGAACATTGTTGACATTTTTTGTGTGATATATTGGACTCTCAATCCTAATATTCAAATTTTGGCCGTCAAGAATATTTGATTGTCATTAATTAAATGCCAGTGTACCAGTTGACTTGACGAAAGAGGACTATGCTGAGTTTTTCTGTGTATTTATCGAAATGCATGAATATGGATTACTATTTATTAAATCTAATACATCTGATATATACTTCGTGATGTTGTTTTTATGTTTAAAAACAAGAACATATATTTTTGTTATGATTTAATTATAACCCCAAGTAATAAATAAAATAGAGATATTATTACAGTAGTACTTTAAGGCCCCACTAAAACACACAATAACTTGTCATAATAAAACAATAGAAGTGTTCTGAGGCAGATCAAGCACTATTAGGCTGACATTTTTTATCCATTTTTTCCTTGGATATTAATTAAAGTACTTTGGGTTTTTTCTTCTTCTATTTTTTTTTTTTAATTTTATCTTAAGGGTCAGGATGACCTATAGTCATCATGTTTCGTCCGTCGTCGTGCGCCGTCCGCCGTGCGCCGTCCGCCGTGCGCCGTCCGCCGTGCGTTAACTTTTCACATTTTGAACTTCTTCTCAAGTTTGACCAGTGGGATTGAGCTGAAACTTACCTGAAATGATCCTGAGATGGTCCCGACAAAGTGTTGTTATTTTTCGGGTCGATCCGAAATCCAAGATGGCCGCCACAGCCGCCATCTTGAAAACACATTTTAAACTTCTTCTCAAGTTCTACCGGTGCGATTTGGCTGAAACTTGCATGAAATGATCCTGACATGGTCCCGACAAAGTGTTGTTATTTTTCGGGTCGATCCGAAATCCAAGATGGCCGCCACAGCCGCCATCTTGAAAACACATTTTGAACTTCTTCTCAAGTTCTACCGGTGCGATTTGGCTGAAACTTGCATGAAATGATCCTGACATGGTCCCGACAAAGTGTTGTTATTTTTCGGGTCGATCCGAAATCCAAGATGGCCGCCACAGCCGCCATCTTGAAAACACATTTTAAACTTCTTCTCAAGTTCTACCGGTGCGATTTGGCTGAAACTTGCATGAAATGATCCTGACATGGTCCCGACAAAGTGTTGTTATTTTTCGGGTCGATCCGAAATCCAAGATGGCCGCCACAGGCGCCATCTTGAAAACACATTTTGAACTTCTTCTCAAGTTCTACCGGTGCGATTTGGCTGAAACTTGCATGAAATGATCCTGACATGGTCCCGACAAAGTGTTGTTATTATTCGGGTCGATCCGAAATCCAAGATGGCCGCCACAGATTTTGAACACATTTTGAACTTTCTCAAGTTCTACCAGTGCGATTTCGCTGAAACTCACATGAAATGATCCTGACATGGTCCCGACAAAGTGTTGTTATTATTCGGGTCGATCCGAAATCCAAGATGGCCGCCACAGATTTTGAACACATTTTGAACTTTCTCAAGTTCTACCAGTGCGATTTCGCTGAAACTTGCATGAAATGATCCTGACATGGTCCCGACAAAGTGTTGTTATTTTTCGGGTCAATCCGAAATCCAAGATGGCCGCCACAGCCGCCATCTTGAAAACACATTTTGAACTTCTTCTCAAGTTCTACCAGTGCGATTTGGCTGAAACTTGCATGAAATGATCCTGACATGGTCCCGACAAAGTGTTGTTATTTTTCGGGTCGATCTGAAATCCAAGATGGCCGCCACAGTCTCCATCTTGAAAACACATTTTGAACTTCTTCTCAAGTTCTACCGGTGCAATTTCGCTGAAACTTGCATGAAATGATCCTGACATGGTCCAGACAAAGTGTTGTTATTTTTCGGGTCAATCCGAAATCCAAGATGGCCGTCACAGCCGCCATCTTGAAAACACATTTTGAACTTATTCTCAAGTTCTACCGAAGGGATTTGGCTGAAACTTGCATGAAATGATCCTGACATGGTCCAGACAAAGTATTGTTACATCTCTGGTTGATCCCAAATCGAAGATGACAACCATGACACTATGTATAATTAAGTTCCTATATTTAAAGGCCCTTGGGCCTCTTGTTTGAAATAAAATTTGTTGAAAGAAATTGAAAATGATCCTGACATGATCCTGACAAAGTGACACCATATATAATTAATTTTACTATTGTCAAGGTAGTCAGATGACCGTTAAGGCCCTTTGGGCCTCTTGTTTTTTTTTTTTAATTTTATCTTAAAACTAGTTTGAAGGTTTGACATTAATTTGAAAATACTTAAATGAGGCCATTTTTATACATGTATTTTGGAAATATATAGAGAAGCTTTATTTGCTACAAAGAAAATATAATACTTGTGTGAAGACTTCTTTTGTAATATCTTTTTAATTACTAGAAGAGTAAACTGGTGTTATCAAGAAAGAATAACTTTCAACTTTTTAATGCCCATCTACCAAATTTGATGGATAAAAGATGTAATATACCCTTAAATACGTGACAACAGGTTCACCTTATAATATCATTATTTTGTTAATACTAGCAATGTTATTTTATCTTTTTCAGCCAACAAAACTCAGGACAAATTCACAAACAGTGCTGCTTACATTAAAGCTGTATTCAATCAAGGCAAGGTGAAGACCAATTCACAGGGCAAAGTTCTCTTACCAGACTACTCCAAGTATCTTAAAAGGTATTTTGACTTATATGTTATCACTTTATCATTTTATAAAGTTCCTTACTACAAGACAGACAATTTATTTACTGAAACTAAAAGGGGAGTTAACTTATTTACTAAAATACTCACTGGAGAAGTGACTTACTCCAACTTACAGAGGAGATTACATACTTACTCAAAAATACCCTGGGGAGATATTACATAATTAACTTAATTTTACAGGGGAGATAACTCACATAAACTTAGTCTCACAAGGGAGATAGCTCACATTAACTTAATCTCACAGGGGAGATAACTCACATAGACTTAATCTCACAAGGGAGATAGCTCACATAAACTTAATCTCACAGGGGAGATAACTCACATAGACTTAATCTCACAAGGGAAATAAGTCACATAAACTTAATCTCACAGGGGAGATAACATAATAAACTAAATCTCACTGGGGAGATTACTCACATAAGTTTAATCTCACAGGGGAGTTAACTCACATATCCAAACTCACAAGGGAGATAATTTAAACTCAAAAGAGAAGTTTAAGACAAATACTTAAACTTACACTAAAGGGGATACATAATACCTGAATCTCACAAGGGATGTAACTCACTTTTTCCTCACACATGTGAAGTCCTAATGTTTATAAAAAAAGGACTATATCACTGATTTTTGTTTTATTTAGATTCAACAATGGCCAGGAGTGTAAAGTTAAATACTGCCATGAGCTGGGGTACCGTGAACATTTCCACTGTATGGACTGCAACTTCCGAGTATTCGTCAAAAAGGAAGAAATGGTTCGACACTTCAAATGGCATCGCAAGCGAGAGGAGTCTCTCCAGCATGGGTTCATGAGATATAGTCCAATGGACGACTGTAGTCAGAAATTTGTAGGCTGTACACACAATGGACGTCAGACTCATTACCACTGTCTCCAGGTACATCATAGTGTATACACCCAACATGGGCCCGGCACCATAAAACTATTCTCAGACAGATTTTTTTACTCAAGTATATGATTTAACATAGACTTGAGTAAAAAAATCTGTCTGAGAAAGTTTTATGGTGCCGGGCCCAGGTCTTGGTCATAGTAAAATTAAGTTTGATATCAAGTTAATCAAAAAATCATTTAGAAAATGATTAATTACCTTTCTTAATCAGGGTGTTGATTTTAAGAAATTAAGTTTGACTAAATATATATGTTTAAAAAAAAAAGTAAAATTGCAAGAAATAATATATATTCTGTTGCTACAGGGTGGCTGTGACAAGGTGTATATCAGTACCTCAGATGTACAGATGCATGCTAACTACCATCGCAAGGATTCAGCCATTATTCAGGAAGGTTTCCAGAGATTCAGGGCTACAGAAGACTGCGGTACGCCATCATGTGCCTTTTATGGACAGAGAACCACTCATTTTCATTGTCGCCGGCCTACTTGTAACTTCACCTTCAAAAACAAAGCAGATATGGGTGAGTTCAAGATGCAAAAATGCTGAATTTTTATCTATTGATGGTATTTAATATCATAGATATAAATATCTAATATAGTAAGAAAAAGGTGTGATAGTGGCAACCTTTCACCCCTGAAGACGTAATTAAAGTCTCCAAAACCAGGACTAGAACAGTCCATTAATAAAGACCAGGGGTCATTGAGTTTACTTTCACATTTGCAGTTGGGTTGTCTATAATCATTTATATGTATAGAAAAAAATACTGTTGATATTTAGCTGATGTTATAACTATGATGTAACATAAATCAGATTTGCATATAAATTGACCAGAAAGACTTGAAAAGTTAAAAGAAATATTTGATGCTTGGAATTTGATGCTTGGAATGAAACTTAAAAAAAAAACATTAAAAAAAACATGATTCAGAAAAAGGTCAATTTTGTGATGTCTGTTCGACATTTAAATTTTTAATTTTCTTTACAGAAAAGCACAAAACTTATCACCAGAAAGATGAAGTGCTAGCAAAGGATGGATTCAAAAAGTTCATGAAGTATGAACACTGTGGTTACATGTCATGTCGTTACTCCAAAGTCAGCAACCATATACACTGTATACGAGCAGGTAGGTATCTAAAGTGACACCATTTAAACACCATCCTTAGAAAAATGGTGAGGTAATTTAAATTGTAGTTAATTTAAGTATTTTTATGTTGAATTATTTGTTTTAGGTTGTAACTATGTGCTGCATTCCACGGCCCAGCTGTACTCTCACAAAAGGAAACATGAAAGGCGAGATTTTGAGTCGGCGTACAGAAAGTTTCGTGAGGAACAACAAGATGTGAAGGGTGCCCCACCTCCTTCTGGCATCATACAAGGCACAGCGATGCCGACGGGGATTAACCCACTCTCCAACATGCCGATGATGCCAAATCATCAGCCCATGTCACTTCCTGTATCAATCAAGCGTGAAGCACCAGATGATTTTGTTTCAAACGACTCAAAAAAGTTAAAGACAGGTCAGCCCGGCATGTCACTACCTCTTTCTATCAAACAAGAAGCTTTTGATGACTCTGAGAGCAATGAATCTAAATATATGCTTGAGGAACCGCCTGAGAATCTGAATGAAAATAGCTTCTCTGATTTGAAGTCGGAGTCGTCTGAATCAAACGCTGCTATGGATGTTTCCAACCAAGACCAGGATAGTGACAGTGTAAAAGATGATGTGTTGGATATTCCTGACACTTCATACAGTGAGCCAAAGGCAACAACAATGGCTGCCCTAAACCTGACTGGTACCAATCTAAACGACTCCCTAACATTACCAATACCAATGATACAAACCCAGAAGGAAGTTCAGGTCACATCTCCACAGGAAGTTGTGCCAGTCCGACAACAGTTACAACTTCCTGTCCAAATCCCTACCTCAGCGCCATCTATGGCGACCCCTCTGGTGGCCCCAGTCTCTTCTCCAGCTGTGTCCCAGGCTGTCTCCTCCGTTTCTAGTGTCCCTCTTCCAGCTCGACCCCCTATCATGGAGAAACGTGAGCGGGACGAGGCCTGGAAAAATTACCTTATTAGGTAAGTCATAGATCTACTTCGTTAATAATGCTTCTTAACCTGATATATATATAGTGTTTTTTATGTACTCTCATTACACAAAGGCATACTTCCTTTTACACCAACATACATGGTGAATATAAATTTACTACTTGACTTATTTTGTATTATTTGCATGTGAGTAGAATTTAAAATAGAAAGTTGAGTGAATTATAAATGAAGATCCATTGAACTGCATAGATATCACATGCTCATTGAAATTCTTTTGTGAAAATAAGAAAATAATTCTGAATTTTAGAAAATTCAGATTTTGTAACTAATATTTCTTTGCAAGTGCACTGTTCAAAGATGGATAATTGATGTTTCCAAAGGTATTATAGCTGAATGAACAAAGGGAGATAATTTGAAACATGCTTTATATGTCTTATAAATTATGATCTGTAATTGACTTCTGGCCTTTGACCCTGACAGGTACACAGCCAATGACCCCTGTAACTCACGATGTCAGTATCTTTACAAGGACCACTACCATTGTAAAGTGGAGGGATGTCTTGTCCTGTTCAAGTCCAAAGACGGAGTCCGAGAGCATGCTAGGTAAGAATCATGATAATTTTTTCATTATGTCATTCTTAAAATGAAAGAAGATTTATATAGTTATCGTGTCTTTTAGTACATAAGACATCCTTAAAATAAAATACAAATGAAAAAAAAAGAAAAAAACTTTTGAAAGTTTCTTAAAAGTAAAAAAATAACCTTCTTAAACTTTAATACATGTATATGTACACTGTACTGAACATTTTTCTGGTTTTAAATCTTAAATAAATTTTTGAATTTTGAAATAAGTTGTATGACTGTTATATCTTACTAGTAATCTGAGCTTCCTAGCTTATTTTTTGCAATTGATTGAGCTAAGGTTACTTTTATATAAGGACAGAAATGATATATACATATAATAATGTTTTACTGTTTGACAGGTTCCATGAACTCCAGGATCGGATCACCCCAGTGGCCTACCATGTTTATGAACAGCTACAGGCCTGTCCAAACAGCTGTCAGTACAGTCTGAAGGAGAAACACTATCACTGTATCTGGGTACGTGGACTACCTAATTAAAACAAATTATTTAAATAATTTTGATGTCATTTAAGCATTTTGTATTGAGTGAAATATTAATTCAAAAGTTAATATTGAAGCCTAGTTTTCAAATCTCTGTGTATAAGCACCTGTTAAATCCTGAACTATAATTTCTCTTTACAGTCTGGGTGTACACATGTCGTCCCACACGTTGGTCCAACCTTTGGCCGACTGGAGCACTACAGGATACATGAGTATGCCAGAGCATCTCAGGGAAAGACATACAAATTTTCTGGTTCTAAGCTCGAAGATAGTTCTCCACGACGAAGGGGACGGCCTCCAAAGTACCCTAAAATCGACATCCCAATCATCCCAAAAGTGGAACTGACTGAAGAGGAAATCGCCCAATCAACAAGGAAAGTTGCCATCAACAGTACAGGTCTGCCAAAAGTTATTAATGGGTTTAAGATGTTTGAGGAGCACGAGGAATGCCCTGATGAATTGTGTATCTATCGCCAACAGCAACATTATCACTGTGCCCGACCACGCTGTCATCATGTCACCGATCGACTGGACGTACTCAACCTTCACGCAAAAGATTTCCACAACTTTGTCACCATAATGGAAGGCTTTGAGTTCTTTGACCGAAACGTCAACTGTCGCCGCAATCACTGCAACAATAACAAAATCAACCGACACTTCCATTGTGTGAAGCCCAAGTGTGATTACTCTTTTGTCCGTCACAGCACGATGATGCAACACGATAAAAAACACAGGACAGAAGGCACTTCAGACATGAAGCCTCTCCCACTCGTCAAAAAGGAGGTACCGGTAGCTCCTGTGTCTGTTCCAGGGTTCATGCCTGTTATCCCAGCTCTGTCCCCAAGTCCTCTCGAGTCTGTCAACAAGGGTATCATCAAGACATCAGGAACGTTCTTCCCCTGGTCCGGACTTAGTAAACCTACCGCCACCATGGCAATCCCGACACTGACAACACAGTTAGCCACACAGATGACTCCGATCACCACCCTTCAGGCTATGCCGGTGGCTGTACCCAACATGGCACTGGTAGTTCCCACCGTGGCCACCGTCAGCTCTGTAGCCACTCCTGTCATCACTCAGGGCCTGACGGGTGGAAGTGTTCCGCTGTCAGTGTTATTACAACAAAGGGGAGGTAACCCTGTACCAAAACCAAACTGGCAGGAATTAAAAGATAGTATGCACTTTGACATCAACCAGAATTGTGGTAGACCATTCTGTAAATTGAAGAAAAAAGACCACTTCCATTGTTTCGACTGTAACCAGGCTTTCTCAGATCCATCGCGACTTCGCATTCACATTTGTAAACACGGCATAAAGATCAGCAAGAGTGAAGAGAATGCAGCAGCAGCAATGCCTGCCTCAGTTATAACACAGCCCAAGGTCCCATCAGCAGCTGGTGTGAATGAAAAAGAGGATTACCCTCCTGAGAATGCTCACCTCTCTGAGCCCGAGGAAGAAGAGGAAGATGAATTGAATGGATCCTCATCATTAAATCTCGAATTCTCAACATTTTCTACCATGATTGCTAAAGCACAGCAAGCCAACTCTACAGGAGTACGACCTCCATCTACCAATGACAGTGATCCCGGGCTTGGCTTTTCAGGGAGGCTTGTTATTGATGATAGGTTTCAGGAGGAGAAAATAGGAGATGTTGTCGACAGTAACGATAACAGCTTAGATGATGAAAAGCAAGACGATTTGAAAGACGGAGGATCAGGTCGCAAGTCTGGACGAAAAAGGACGGCAATTAAACGCAACGATTTTGTGGATAGTAATTCAGTTGTTACAAAACAGAAGAAAGGTTCAAGTCCTCGTAGTGGGAAGGATGACTCGATTCCTGATGGCTACACACGTATTAAACAAAAGGAAGACTGTCATTACGAGAAATGTGCCTATCGTCAAGGTGTGACTCACTTTCACTGCATCAGGGAGGATTGTGGGTACAGCTTTAGTGATCGGTCGCGCCTCATTCAACACACACTCAGGCATGAACGTATTGACAGCCTGACGGGTGGAGAAATGCGACAGTTCCGCATGAATCAGTCATGCAACGTAGACAATTGTGAGTACCAAGGGAAGGCATCCCACTTCCATTGTCTGAAGTGTGACTATTGTTGTACAGACTCGAGCAAGGTTCTCACCCATCGCAAACACCATTCCAAGATGGACAGCATCAGTTCTCAGGGCTTCGTCAAGGCCTCTGTTGACGAAGATTGTGGTGTGGCATTGTGTCAGTACAATAGGAAGCAGACTCATTATCACTGTACAAGGTCACCTTGTAATTACGCTGTCCTCGGACCCGCCCAGATGTCCTCACATAAAATCAAACATGCCAGTTAAAATTTAAACTTAATGTAACACACAACATTCCTGAAAAGTTACTCCTAAAATGTTATTGTTCAAACATTCCAGCTTTGATTCAATTGCTTTTGTTTTGTGAAAAGTAAATTAAGATATTCTTTAGAATTGAAATATTCTTCGAAATAGTACATTATTATGATATATATAATATATTCTGAGAATCGAAGAAAAAGGTAAATATTGCTGCTAGTCACAAAGTGTACTTTGGAGAAAAATTTCTGTGATTTTGGAGTTCTGATACGTTTAGTTTATTAACTTGTGGTTTTTACAGTTAATGGAACACAACTGCTTGACTTTTAAGTCTGAATGACCTCTAGAACATTCCACATATATAGTGTCCATAGAAAATCACAGGTTTTATGATCAGACTGAAAAGATGTCCCTTCATTATATTGGAAGATTAAAATATGAGAAAATCTAATTATGAAATTATATACAAGATGTAAACAAAGATTTTTAGATGGATCATAGTTTTCACGATGCTAAACATATTATATTTTATAAACATACACATATACTGTAAATGTATATTGTATTAATATAAGATATTTGTGGATGTACCTGAAGAAATATTTCCATCATCTTAAGGAAAATTTACTCGATTGTGGAAGGATTTACATCAAAGATAGACAATTGTAGATCCAGAGACAGTTGAGTAATGAGAACTTGACATAACATCCCACATGATAAAGCAATATATATATTTCAGAGTTTAGCGTTGCATTTTTATGACCACATCGGTTGTTTGAAACGTGCCACCTGATCTGAGGTTTTTTTTAAGGAGAATCATATGAGGTTTTAAGGAGAATCATATGAGGTTATATATTATGTACTTTAAAGTTGCTCCACCGCTGACAAATGGTATTTTTTCACTATCAAAAACAGGAGTAGACGATTTAGTATTTTTCTTCAGTTACAAAAGTTACTTACTTTACACCATTACCACCATTGAAAAGTTTGAGCTTCTAATTTTACTTGAAGTTAAAAACATGAAAAATGATTAATTGCATCCTGAAAAAATTCTGTGTCACTATATCCTATATGGAATGAAGTACTGATTGCGCATGCACCAAAGGCGAAATAAATGATTTTATATTATTTTTGGTTTTAATATGACATACATATACACGATTAAACACCAATTATTGTTCAAATGATGAATATCATTTATGCTCTGTCGGCGGTGGAGCATCTTTAAAGTAAATGGATTATAATGTTATGCTGGCCTATACACAGAAGATAGAACTCAAAGAGGATTGATTTTTCAACTCTCAGAAGAGAGAGAGTATAATAAATGATTTGATTGGTGTTAAAAACATTTTATTTTGATTCTAAATTTGTCTAGAAAAATGCTCCTGATTACACAATTAATATTTAATTTCTTTGACCACTATTTATTAAATTATATATTTCACAGATGTTTTTGATCATATGATAATGGTGATATTTTGTTTACTATTTATATATAGTTGACCTTTAACCTTAAGACTAGTCTCACAGGTAAACCAGAGTATTGTTACAACAACACATTATTTTCTATTTAAGGATGCAATGTACATATTTATATTTATATCTATATTTAAATTAATGAGCACTTATTATATACACATTTAAACTGGTTGTTGATATCTAGAAGTTTAGATATGGTTGTTTTTTGTGTGATTGTAGATAACGAACAGTTTGCACATGTTTTAAATGTGTTGGATAATTGTGAAAATCTAATAAATTATTCATTATTTACTGATAACTTAAGATGTTGATATACTGTAGGGATAATGTATTTGGGATAACTTATTTTGATGAGATATGTTTTTGACTTAAATAATGAAGGATTAGCTAGAAAATTGATATTGAATTACATATACAATTGATATTGATATTCTTTAAAACTAGTTAAAACATGAATTAATTACCTTACTAAGATTAGTTAATTTTAGTATTGATAAGGGTGTTTGATTATCCAGAAATATCTTTCATTCATATTCCAGACAATTGTAACAGTATGTATTGATATTAAGCATTAAAACCCCATTAAATTATCAGTATTTGCTGATTGAAAAAGATTTGGAGACAATGCTGATCCTGTTACAGATAACTGCACATAACAATGTCGTAGAAATGAAATTGCAGGAATTTGGGTTTCATACAATCTCTATCTTTTGATGAAAGAGCATTATTTCCCCTTCTGAGGAGAAATAGTATTGTTAAATTCTGCAACTCGCTTATTAGGGTCCATTCAATCAACACAGGCTCTCAAGGAAAGCATTAGTTATTACTAAAATGTTTTGGATGTTACAGCATTCCAATATCATTACACTAGTTGCTTGATGTTTTTGAAATTACTTGTCTATCAGGGACTTTGAAATAACCCAGTATTGAAGTGTGATCTATTAGTCTAGTGTAGAAATTCTAGTCTTTTTGAAGTGATTGTGTGTATGTGTGCAGTTAATTTCACTATACATCGTAAATGTGTTGATCTGCAAAAATACTTCAGTGCTAATTATTTTTATAGTGATTTTTTTTTTAAAGAAACTCAAAAGTGATGATGAGTTTTATCATACATTTCACCACCGGTCACTGCTGCTCTCCTTAAGAATTCTATGCATTTTACTGTATAATTATACTGCTGGAGTAACTTTATAGCATGTGTTTTTGGCTACAGTTGGCAGAGTTGCCTCCCTTGATTTATAAAATTCGTACTATTGCAATAATATGTTGCACACATTGTGTCTAAATAATATGTTGCACACATTGTGTCTACGGTAAATAATATGTTGCATACATTGTGTCTACTGCTGATTTCATTATTTAATTACTTAATTAAAATGTTTATGGATACAAATATTTCATTCTCTTCTCTCTTTCAATCAAATTATCTTTGCACAATAAATGATGTAAAAAAAAAAAAAAAAATAACGACAAAATATGAAAAGATATGAAAGTGATAGATGAAAAACTTCAAAAAATTCTTAAACAATAATATCAACATTCCTATTTGAATTTAATTGGGATTTGAAAATCTTAATTTTATAACTAAAAGTCTATTTATATATATCATAGTATTATAAGAATTGTTTTTGCATTAAAGATAATGTATAATAATGTGATACAAACCAATCAAGAACAGATAACCACGATAAGGTGTACTGATAGTATTATGTAGCTCACAGCATTGCGTATGTGTGATTGTGTGATTCTTAGTGTCCATGTAACTTGTACAAGTTTTTTTTTTCTGTGATAGCTTATCTTCAGGACAAATTGTACTGTCAGTTGGTTTCAAGTACATATAGTAATCTGTCTCAGTAATTTTTTTGAAAATTTATATGAATTAATCAAATTGTTAATGATTTATTTTTACTTGACATTCCTTGCGCCATATTAACATAATTCTGTTATACACATTCCAGTCAATTATAGACATTATTTTCTAGTTTTTTTCTCCATCGGCTGACTGAATAACATTATTCACGTACAGCAAAGTCAGATGAAAACAACGGCTCTAATCAGTTTCCATAAATAGTCATCTACTCTAATTTTTGTCATGTATTTTTAATTTATCATGCTCGAATTATAAAAATGGCTATCTTCACTGGTCAGTAATTTTCTCGGTTGTAGTCTCAATTTGAAGATAATGTTTTGTAAATGGATAATGTTTTGCACATAACTCAACCTTTTAAATGAAGGTTTGATGCACAAAAGGATTATTTATTCTGATACATTTTAATATTCTGCTGTTTCACATTTTGTTCCTGCTATGCAAACAAGTATTACATTTACATAGGTGTCTTATTTATTCTTATCTTAACATTGTATTTATATAACCATATAGTTGTCACAAATATGTAGCTATGATACCATACGGGAACCTTGTACAATATACATGTATCAAGATGTAACTAAGGAAATATTTATATATCTTATAAACTGTCTTGATACACCAGTATCTTGCACAAAGGGAGATAATTCAAAGATAGGCTATGGTTCCTAGTGTTTTGTCAGTTATTAAATGAAGACAAGAAATAAGATTTGATAAGATAAGAATCTGCAGGATTGAATGTAATTTGTGGAATACTTATTTTACTGAAATGTTCTTGTGATTAGTATGCTGGTTCTGTTTACTATATTTGTATGGGTAGTAGGAAATACCAAATTAATATAGTACATCTGGGGAGAGATATGTCTCAGTGGGCAGGGCTCTTTATTTATCATTATTTTATTTCTGTATTTATTTAATCAAGTTTGTACATTTTTCTTTCCTTCCTGATACAGTTGATGCTCCTTTGATATCAATATTTCTGTAGTCATTTGCTATTGTATTTTCTCTGAGGCCTTTTGAAATGTAGAAAGAGGACTCGGATGTGACCTGATTGTATAACAGCAATGATGTTGATATACTATTTATAATTACACTGTATATGATATGTACAATAATAAACCCGGTCATGATGACATCATAATTTTGTGATTTACAAAAATCAACAATTCATTTAACGAAACATGAAAATGTTCCCTATATATTGTAGCAAACTTTTTATTTAAGTAAAATTTTACACTTAGGTAAAATGTCATCTTTTAACGCTTAAATTCAGATGTATTTTTATTCATCAGCACCTTCACATAGAGAACCCGGTCTGATTTTCAATTCAGGAACAAGTTTTCATCTATTTGATTTTTTGAAAATTAAATTCCTTAATATCTACAGCTAGTCAATCATACAATATTACATACATATAATTGACTGTAACTGTACTCCCCATTTATCTTATTACTTTCATTTTATTTTATCAAAAATTCAAACCTGACTGAACACTCCAGTTATGGATTGTTGATTTAATTATAGCATTTTTTCACTTTCATAATGTTTAGACTTTAATATACATTTCTGCACCCTCCAGTTCACAATAGTATGTTCCACCTCTTAAAGAATGGTTGTTCTATTTATGACCTGGAGGGGTGAACAGCAAGGAATTCCTTATATTAGAGCACAAATTAACAGTTTGTTATATCATAGTCTTGAGGAATAAACATTCCATTGACATTATTTCAACTTGTTTGTTCTTATTTCACTACGAATACCTACATTATCAGTACTGTAAATGTACTTGTTTTAGTGCCATCAAATTTTAGCATAAGTGCGAAAAACTGTAAATTATTATTTATGAGCAAGAATATAAATTAGCACAATTCTGTGCTTCAATACCAGAATTACCCTTTTACTTTAGCACTGCATGAATATGCATTAGCAAAGACAGCATGAAAATGGAATAAAACTATATCGTTAAAATAAGTACGTTTACTTTATATCGGGGCCCCTACATATTGTCACATGCCCTCCACCTCTGGGTTGCGAGTTCGAATCCCATGTGGGGCAGTTGCCAGGTACTGACCGCTGGTTAATGGTTTTCCTCCGGGTACTCCGGCTTTCCTGCACAAACAAACCTGGCACGTCCTTAAATGACCCTGGCTGTTAATAGGACGTTAAACTAATCAAATCAAAGTTTACAATATATTGCAAGCTTTTCAAAAGTTCCCTAGTCTTTTGGAACCAACTGATTAGTGTTTCCTTATTTACTATATTTTCTCACTCAAACAAACAAAGTTAGCTTGTAATCAGTGGTTGACATGATCAATACCTCTTGTGCAGTATAACTGGGGTGTTTGGGGCCGCGGTGATCAGTGGTTGAGTTGTCCCAACATATTACCGTAAGCCCTCCACCTCTGAGTTTGAATCCCATTTGGGGCAGCAATGCCAAATAATGGTCGGTGGTTTTTCTCCGGCTTTCCTTCATCAACAAACCTGGCACATCCTTAAATGACCCTGGCTGTTAATAGGACAAAATGAAAATCAGTTTGTTTTCTAAAGACAGTTTAAGCTGATTTCAGTTATTTATTGCAAAAAGAATATGTACAATACAAACATTGATAACAAAAGATTGACACAGCGTTATAAAACAAAATAGGTTTTATTGATAGCAAAAAACGTCTAGCAGAAATAAACAAGCCATAACATTACCCATCATTCTGAATCATCAAAAATTTCACAAGAAAATATAAAGTGTTCTTGAACTTACAAGTTCAAACAAATTGACAATCAACTTTTGCACAAAAAGAACTTTCATTGACATTGGACAAGCTCTATATTGGTCTTGCATTGGAAAAACCTCATTATGGTCCGACCTCACATTAGGTTTCGCTTTGGCAGGACCACATATTTGGTAACAAATTGGTCAAAGTTCATATTGATCTCGCATTATCCAGACCTCATCTTGGTCTACATTGACTGAACCTAGTTCATATTGGCTTCATATTGACTAGACCTAACATTGGTCTCGCATTGACCGGACCTAGCCCACACATTGGTCTCGTAATGGCCAGATTTCACATGGACTCGTATTGCTGGACCTCACATTGGACTTGTATTAGGCGGACAGCATTTTGGTCTCACAAAGGCCAGACCTCAGACTCCATATAAGTTATAACTTTGACAAGATCTCGTGTTAGTCTCGCAGACTAGCCAAATGTTGGTCTCACATTTACAGGATCTCACATTGGTCTCACAAATTAATGCCAGGCCTCATGATACTGGTATTTTATTTGTTGGACCTCTTATATTATTTTTCTCTTTTGAAAAGCTAGACCTGGTCTGGCCTAAACAAAAAGTAGATTCTTGGTTGTCATGATGATGTTTTATAACCTTCAAGTTGGAGACTCGAATGACATGCAAATTAAATACAATTTTGTAAATATTTATTATAAAGCACTTTTAAGTGGAAACACTAAGGACAGCTACAATCATTGTTAGTATATATGCAAATATATGAAATATAAGCAAGTCCATACGCAATGCAAACTACTTATTTTTCCATGTGACACCCACAATTAGCTTTCATACAAATCACAGCTGGTTTATAGTCTGATATGTAGATATTATTGTTGTATTTTATACACATTAATTATCAACATTTTTAGCAACATATTTATAACATCTATATATTTATATATAATATTTTATATTACAAACATCAAAAAATATAATTCTCCATTTGTCTGTAGCATATATCTATCAAACAATTTTCGAAATTGCATACAAAGTTGACAAACAAATTTCAAAATAGAGAATGTTAGAAGAGGATACATCAACTGTCAATATGACAGATACAAAATCATCTAGGTATGCATGAGTTACCTCCCTTACCATGTGCCAAACAACATGGAATGCATAATACATGTACCATGGAAATAATAAAAATATTACAACAATAAAAAATAACATATTATTCATCAAAATGTTTAAAATATGTGAAAAAACAAGATCCAGGAGTTCACAACCAACAAAGAAATACAGATCAAGGTACCTTCGGGAACCAAACTAACACTCGCACTGTCAAAATTAACTGATCAAGGTAGTACATGCTTTATCAAGCTGTAAATTAACATATTACCGACTTGACAGTATATATTTAAAGAAAAAGAAAAAATACCATAAAATACCTGAATATATCATATTTTTTCCTTTATACTAAATGTGGTGCTGCAGAGATTCACAGGACTTATCTTTTTAATAGTCTTGGACTCATGATTTTCCTGTGGGACTCGCCAAAATTTTGAAAACCTTTTATATTTCTTTGTACTGGGACTCATCAAAATGTGAAAATTTGTTGTTCAGGGCTCTCCTTAAAAAAACCTACATAAATTACAAGTACAATTACCTGTGTGGGACATATGTCTTAGGTCTGATTTCTGGAATATTTTTTTTTGTATTTATTAGATTGGTCTTGTATTATTGTGTAAGATTCCAGCGCCATGTCAAGTGTCAGGACCAAAAAATTACTTTATATTAAACACTATTTAAACAGTTGTGTTACGAGTTGAGTTTGTCGTGTGTCAGGACAAAAAAAAATACTTTATATAAAACACTATTTAAACAGTTGTGTTATGAGTTGAGTTTGTCGAGTGTCAGGACAAAAAAAAATATTTTATATTAAACACTATTTAAACAGTTGTGTTATGAGTTGAGTTATCAAAGTTTATATTGTTTATACTCCATACTTATATTGTTAATTTATACTAATGCTATACTCACAAAAATGCAAATAATACATGTATAACATATTGAAGAAGGGTGGGATACACTTAAAGTAAAAATACATTACAGCCTTGAACATGTAAATGGTACTATACTTTATACATGTGAGACAATAATTCTCATACATTACCATATATAATTATATACTAGTATACCAAATAGTTTAACAGTTTGTTCTATGTAGATGAGATTATATATATATAAGGTACCAGGGTAAGGTATGAAGGCAGTATTGGAAACATTCCACTCCACACTTCAGAGACAAGGAACTGCAATCCTGGGAGGAATGATACATGCAAATCACACACCTCAATTATACCAGTTTAAATTTTACGTACATACATACATTGCACATGTCATCAGTGGGTATAAAGAAGAAATTTCCATCATTGTAAGCAACATAGATTCAGTACATAGCATAGTTTTATAAAACATTAAATCCTTTACCAATTGAACAGATCTGGAATGAGACAATGGTATCCTGACATCCAGAGACAAAATAGGGACTATGATTCTGATAATAATGAGATAAAGCCCACTTTACTATTGGTCCTAAGTATATATAACAACAGGCTATATAGGACTGATAGAATATACCGTATTCGACCCAATAAGCGCCGATGTCCCTATAAGCGCCCCTCCCTATTTTTGAGGCCTCAATTACAATTGCCCATGCATAAATAAGTAC
Organism: Argopecten irradians; assembly: GCF_041381155.1. NCBI lineage: Eukaryota > Metazoa > Mollusca > Bivalvia > Pectinida > Pectinidae > Argopecten > Argopecten irradians. The sequence continues at coordinate 17,211,756 of NC_091134.1, read as the reverse complement.
CAAAATTACATAAACCGGTATAGATTTGCAATAATTTCGACTTATCAGCACCTTCTCATTTTTATCAATTTTTTAAGCGCCCTGGTCGCTTATTGGGTCGAATACGGTATAGATGTTTGGTGTAGCCTACCGTTTAAAGAATATCTTTATATCAGGTCCGGTAAATTCCTTAATTTAGAATTCTAAAATATTTAAGTCAAGGGAAATTTGTGCATCATGATAACAGACTCTAATGTTACACCAAAGACAGCTGCTTCAAGGAAGATAACTCTACATAACAAAGTGTTGCTAAACGAGTTTAGTTTAATTACCTTATTCAACCCAATAAGTGCCAAGACATTTAAAAACTAATGAAAGCAATTGACATTTTTGTGCCCTTATAATAAAGACATATTAGTAGATATTTCACAAAGTTATTGCACAAAGAAAGCCACACACGATTTACAATAGAAAAAAAGTAAAGAAACTGTATATATGGAAGTTATACTTTCAGTCTGCATTATTTTATCAAAGTGACTTCAGGCCTCAAAAGGAGGAGATTTTTTATAAGAACAGAGAGCTATATATTGAGTTGAAAATGGTATGTAAGAAATTAAGTCTTACAGAATTTGGCCCTGAATGAATTTCTGAAAACATAGTTTGAGATATCACATCATTACCCGATATTTCTCAGAAATATCTTGGGACAAAATCGACACATATACAAAAATAAATGTCTCATCAATCCTTTGATAAGCTTTAGAAGATATCCTCAGGATTCACAACCATAGTACTCTCAAGGGTCTACTTGAAGCAATATATACAATGTACTATTGATAAATACTGAAGGCCCAAGGAGTATACAACTTTTTGTTAGTCTTGGAGCCAGCTCAATACCTTTTCGAAAAACAAGACTTTTTAAACAAAAGCCTGCATGGATACGGTATATTCTGCATTTGCATTTTATAGAGTTAACTGCCCTTGTGGATAAGTATTGATTGTGACATCCTGTGTTTGTGAGCGTAACATCATAATTTTCGGACAAACGATGTGAACTGCTCTCAGAAAATAATGACGTTGCAATAGATACTTACCCTCAAGGGAGCTTACTCTGTAATATGCAATGACGGAATAAATAAAGGATCACATGGAACTATACATATGTTAACTTCATTGATTTGACGACTTCGGTCTGCTGGTTAGTGTCGATGTCTGTAGACACTGATATCACAGAGATAGTCTGCGTTCCCATCTCACCTGTACCACAAAACTCTTTCATCGACATCACACCAGACTTGACTTGCTCCACCCCAAGTACCATACCGGCCTTGACCTTTGTCGCCGCCTGACTTCCTGTGTCCTTGATAGTCATGATGTACTGAGATCCAGACTCCTTTATGCTGTGAACATGACAACGCACTTTCTCCATTTTTCTTTCAAGTTGAATCTTAACCTCATCCAATGTACCAGAAATGTTCTGCCATCTCTCTTTCGATTCCACAGTTGGAGTATTGCACTTCTGTGGTGATGACCTTGAGGTTTGACCCCAACTGAGAGCTGACCTTGACCCACTGAAATCATCATCAGACTTATAATAACTATGGTCATAATCATCCAACATGGAGGATGCCGCTGACACATATTCCTCAGCTTCCTTTTCTTTCTCGCATTCTTTGTCAGAATTTCTGCAACAACAGCAGCAGCGGCAGCAACAACAGGTACATTTCTTGCAGCATGACCTACATGTCTTTATAATACCAACAAATATACCAATGAGTAGCATGAGTCCGGAGGTCGCAGCACCATAGATAAGACTCTCGTGAAATGCAGGTCGAAGGAGACTTATCACCCCAACATCAATGGTAATGTTTGTCCTGCCTCCATGATTCACTGCGAAACATGTGTACTCCCCAGCAAAACTTCCATGGATATTCTCAATGTGCAATCCTCCGTCCTCTTCAGCGCGTATCATGGAATTTCTGTCAAAACACTCAGGCCAGATGTATTCACGAAGAGTTTTCACTGATGTGACATTTAAGCTCTCCCAGTCTAGTCTCACAGAAGGATGGGCGAAGACCTGGCCCCAGGCGTTCTTCCAGAAGATCTGAGCGTGAGGAAATACACTCGTACCACAAGATAGGTAGATGTTTTTCCTGGCGAGGAAGTTCTGACTGTGTGACACCTGTGATATGTTGGGTGGGGGACAAGGCAGATCTGCTATGTGAACATCAGACAATAACATGTGTTGATGACTCTCAGGAACAGAGCAAAGCGCTGGAATGTCATCCACAACTTTTTGTGTGTTGGACTGTACATACTTCAATAAAGTTTCCAACATACAGGAACATTCCCACTGATTCCCAGAAAGGGATATCGAGTGAATCGACGGCAAAACACTCAAGGTGTCAAAGGTCATTCCTACGAGTCTATTATTGTTCAGATTTAAAGTCGAAAGTTTCTGCAGACTTCTGAAGACCGAATCGTGGATATGATTCAAATAATTATAACTGAGATCAAGGTACGTCAGACTAGTTAGGGAGTTGAACACATCATCATGTAACAAAACCAACTGGTTATGACTCAAGTCTAGCTTCTCTAACAGATGCTGCTTCTCAAAAGTTCCAGAATCTATCTGATATATTGCATTATTGCTGAGATTAAGAGTCTGTAACATCTCTGAAGAAACGAAATGCTGGTCTCTCAGAAAGCTGATGTAATTCCTACTCAGATCCATTTCAACAATATTAGGTAGATCCATCCAGGTTTCACAAGAAAGAGACGTTAAGAAACTGTCTGTGAACTTAAGAGTCTGAAGCGAGATCTCTCCTAGAAATTCCACTGGCAGACATGTGTAGTTTCCAGACAGCTGAAGTGTCACTAATAACCATTTCTGTTTGTGCACATCTGCTAAAGAGGACACTCCATGCTCTGGAGTACAGTTAGCAAACAACGAGTTCTGGTCACAAAGACAAAAGTCTGGACAGATGGGGAGTAGGACAGACTTCTGCTTGTCTGTCTGTAGATCTGGTACTAGGTAGGCTGCTTCTACCAGTACTAATAAAGCCAAGTAAAACAGGGATACTGTCTTAATACTGTTGAAGTATGTCACCTCCATCTTGTTAAAATCTTTCACCTGAAGATTAAAAACAAGCTTTTATTAGAACAGAAAATAAATATGAAAATATGATGGCTTGTAACATTAAACAGACAGGAGCACGCTATATACATATCAATGGATACACTGAATACAAAAAACATAGATCCTGATTGTTGACCCTGCTCATAAACTGTAGATAATGATTATTATATATTTATACTCATAATCAGGGTTTGTGCTGGGTGTTTTGTATAGTAAATAGGATCCTTCCAGATTAAAATGGCAGTCTGTGACTTTAAGCACTAATCCGATGCCCATGACTAGTAATTTCACACCCGGACTATCTAGTGCCAATCATAGTTAACTAGTCCAATTGGACTAGTGGCTCCCCATCCGAAAATAATCAGTTCAAATATTTCTGTCTGGAATGGATGCATCATTTTGTTAGAATTTCCGTTTGTAATTTAATTGGATTAAAAATTGTAAACTTATCATGACAGAAGTGCTGAAGCAAATTGACTGTATATATATTTCACTTGGACTAGTGATTAAATAGTCGGACTAGTAAAATTTGGTGGTTTACTAGTCCTATGATGACTAGCAGCAAAAAAAACAATGTCACAGACTGAAATGGGGTCCCTCTGTATAATATGAATGGACATTCAGAAAAGAAATGAAGTCCTTTTTGATATTGTTGTGCTTAAAAAGGATGTAGGGACAACTTAAACACAAACTCTAATTATTTATAATGATCTTGGTAAAAAAGATGTATGCATATTTCTCAATGATACTGCTGCGTAATAGGGGTCTAAAAAGACCTATTGAGGCGCCGCAGACAATAATAAGAGTTCGAATAAGATATGTCGTTCTGGGAGGAGGAAAGTAAACATTCGGTTTGTAAACAAAGTAGTTTCCTCGTCCCAGGTAGACGGATCCCGCAAATGAACAACAAAGAGTTGTAATAAATTTAACCTCACATTTATTAAATCATATATAAAATTAATACAAATATGATAAGTTAATGATTTTACAAACAATCATCACTAACCTCACTGGTCGGGGCTTTCCCCAAGAATGTTTGGGGCTACGTCACCCCAATTCGGGGCACCTGATTGGGGCAGAGCTCGGGGCTCTCCTCGGGGCTACTCGGGGCAACCCCTAGCAGACGCACTAATAATATTTTATAACTTAATAATAAAAACGTTTCCGATATAAATCATCGGTTTTATTAACGTGCCTGGTGCCGTTGAATAATAAATAAACAATTAAATAAATAAATTTGGAGTTTCCAGTATGGTAAAGTTACCTTGGATCTGGAGCTACGAAAATACCAGCTTCACAGATGGATGGATGGAGGAAAACTCGCTGGAGCCTCGATACACACATGCGCATCGAGGATCCAGCGTAGCGACGGACCGACCAATGACGTAACGCGACATAAAAACTGACGGAGACAATAACCAATGAGGGCCTACGTATCTATCTATATATATATTGTATTACAAAATGATAAACAAAGATGTCAGCGCCCAGGAGAGGACGTATTAAATTACTACTGACAGCATTACTGGATACATAGATGTAAATATGTGTTAACGACTATTACGATTATAAGATAAAGTTATCTCAGGTATATTATTCTACTAAATAGAGCTAAAGATTTATAAATAATACATTTAAACGGCAATCGTAACTGACACAGCTGATTGCAATAATCTGACCTAGATAACGCAGATACATATTTTCGTAACACTGCCCTCCTCCTAGTCAATATTTGGTCTCCAAATAAAAATGATAAATTACAACAATGGAGAAAATATGCCCTAACATTTACATTTAAAATGACAACATGTTAGATGTACATCAGATAAGTCTATGTGGTAAAACTCCTGATTACATTACAAGGCCTTTCAAACACATAACATTAAATGCTTGAAAATTGACAGAGAATATTAATAGTATCACATCAACAATATAATTATGAATGTCAAATAATGATGGACATAAAGAAATTGAAGTTATTTAATTTATTCAAAGAAATTATTACTTTGACCACTTCAATTCTCATTCAACAATAACATTGGCATACATTTCAAATATGTATGAGTATCAATAAAAACATTGATTCTTTAGATATTATTTAGCAACAATAAGTAACAATGAAACTATATTATAAACTGAATAACAATGACAATAATACAGTTTATAGGATCTGTCTATTCCTGATAGTAATTATGAAAAACATGAAAAATCAATAATTTATTTAGTAACAGGTATTGTAAGTTGATTAGAATAATTAAGTACTTTGCAATGTGGTTTAAACCTGTTCCATACACTATAAGATCCCCCGACCATCCCAGATATTACTGCCTAACTCCTATCTCTAAAATTCCCAAAAAAATATGGACAACATGTACCTATTGTATCTAATGTAACATTTCTAGCTTCTCCCTGATCCTAACCCCCAAGTTGTACAATCTATAATATTCTGATTCTATCTCTAATTCTACTAACTCCTTAACTGTGTCAGGGAGAAGTACAGGCCTGATATTCCCTCCATACCGTAGAAATTCAAAATGGTCCTAAAATGTAAAGGGTCCCTATCAACAAAATAATTGGTAATACTTGGTAACAACATATCGGTGAAAAAACATCCGCTTACCATATTCAGGGTAGCCCTGGAGGTTGTGAATTTAGTACCACCTATATCTAATATAATACGGCCATCATCACCGGTGACATCAGTGGTCTTCAATGTTGCTGCCTCACAGGTTCTAGGGCTCTCTGGCACTGATACGTATTGCGATACCGCCTCGGTGTCTCCATTAACCAGGAAGGCTAGCTCATCTGGAAGATCCTCAAGGATGTCCTGGAGGTCATCATGTCTGGCCCGCTTCGCTGATGGTGCACCCTGCATAGGTCCTCTGGATGGCTGATGTGGTGGAAGTTCCTCGTTCACTTTCTCCACCAGAGAAGGTATCCTCCTCCTAAAATCATCCAGTAAGGCAGTCGCCTCCATCCCTTGTTTTCCCGTCTGGCGGCAATAAAGAATTAAATTATTTGGCTTAACACCATTACGGCAACCCTCATGGCTGGCATTGGGTCTGTTGAATGTGCGCTGGCAGACCGGACACATGTATCCGAGCATGGAATGCTGCTCTAGGAGATGTCGCCTGGCATGGTCCATCTTCGTAAACGTCTTTAATGGGCACAAAGTGCATTTGAGTTTCATCTGGAAGATGATGAAGATGAACTTAATATTCCTTAAGACATAGGAATTTTCTTACATTGTAAGGAGTACATACTTTTTATTCATGTACTTTATTTTAATGGATATCATTTCCATATTATAGCTTTCGACAAATTCAAGTTTTGTCAATTATCATTTTAATACAACAACATATTAGTATCTGTAACACAAGTACAATATTGTGTTAACAATTCAGCATATAATTTGCTTGAGAATTGATACTTTGTCAATTAACTGTGAAGTAATTCCTTCACATAATATTTCAAATCAAATTCATTTGAACTTCAATAGCATGTATTCACCACCTGTTTCAGGTAATTGTAGTTATATTAAGTTATAATTACTGTTTTATAACAACATGTTTATTCAAACAAAACTTCAAACACAACCAAGAACATGAACATTGTTCAACTCAACATTTTATTTTTATTTCAACCAGTGTTTTGCTGTGTTACCTTGGTAGGGTTTTAAATGATCATGATGGACTACCTTAGGCTTTGACCGAGGTGTCTCTTGAATACGGTATATGACATCATTTAGAACTTCAGTCACGGTATATGGTCCATGCCATAAATTTTGTAATTTCTGGCATTTACCTACATGCCTAGCTGGATTATATAACCAGACTAAGTCACCTCTACAATGTGTAGATTGTTTACTTTTACTGTCATACTGTTTCTTCATTCTGATGTGGGACAAATTCAAGTTTTGTCTAGCCACTTCATGTACTTTTAGTAAGTGATTTAACAGATTCCTAGTGTACTCTGATGTATGATTTGTATAATTCTCTTTCATAGGACTGCCATAACACAGATCTACTGGAAGACTTATCTCCCTTCCAAGCATCAGTGTACAAGGACTAAATCCTGTGGCTTCATGCTCAGAGGACCTGTATGCCATCATCAGCATAGGAATATACTCATCCCAATCGGTTTGATTATTTGAAACAAAGTTTCTTAGCATGTTTTCAATTGTTTGATTGGCTCTTTCTATCATTCCGTCAGATTGGGGACGATAAGCTGTAGTTCTAGTCTTATCTATACCCATAATCTGACACATTTCCTTAAATAAATGTGACTCAAAATTAGTTCTCCTATCTGTGTGGAGTTGCATTGGCACTCCAAATACACTAAATACTCTCTCTACAAGCTTTTTAGCTATTGTATGAGCTTCTTCATTGGGAACTGGGAAAGCATCAACCCACTTGGTGAAATAATCGCCTACAACAAGAAGGTATTTGTTACCCTTCTTACTGCGGGGTAGTGGACCTAATATATCCACAGCTATCCTTTCCATCGGTGCACCAGCACCATATTTCTGCAAGGTGGCATGTGGCACTTTGCCTCGCCTTTTACCTGCAGCACAAGAGTCGCACATTCGACACCATAAGGTGACATCTCTACGTAAACCACACCAGAAAAATCTCTGTCTTACTTTAGACACAGTTTTCTTAATTTCTAAATGGCCACCTGTACAACTGTCATGCAGTTGTTTTAGTACAAAAGGTCTGTGTTTTAGTGGTAAAACCACTTGCCAAATACATGATTTACCATCATCTGTTTCCCATTTCCTGTACAATATTTCATCTCTAAGATGAAGGGAATCCCATCTTGACCAGTAAAATTTCACTGCCTCACTGTATGAGTATATAGAGGACCATGGTGGTCTTTCATTTTCCTTTTTCCATTGATACACAATACTAATATCTGGGTCACTCAGTTGTGATTCTCGCAGATCTTCAGGACAACTTCCTGTAGTATCAGTGACCATGCTCTGTGTAGTTAGTTTTGATGAACCAGGGGTTTGGTCATCTTTTATGTCTACTTTTTGAAGCTTAGAGCTTTGCCTAGTACAAGCATGTACATCACACAGGTCATTATGAAATGGAGCTATTTCATGCGTGGAATCTAGTAACATTACTGGAGGTATGTGAAGTGAATCAGGACAACTTCCTGTGCAACATAAATTTGGTTCTTGCGATATAACATCGCCCGAATTCTGTTGACTTATCTCACCACTCACTGCCTCTCTAGGATGAGTATCACTGCTAATAGAACCCTCAAAGTCAGAGGTTACAAATTCTACTAGACTAGGATTAATCATGCTATCATGAGAGGTCAACATAGTAAGTATATTTGGTGAACTTTCACCTACATGAGCCTTATTTTCATTACTTTCCAACTCTACCTCCTTAATAGGAGTATCTGACTGTGACACTTCAACAGTATTACATTTCTGTGTTTGAGTTGTCTCCCCTCTTTTTAATTGTTCTTTGGTTTCGGCACGAATACAATGTCCACAGTTTTTGTCATGACATGGTCTCCTAGATAATGCATCGGCATTAGAATGTAATCGACCAGCTCGATGTTCTATGCTGAAGTCATAGGTTGCAAGAACCTCAAACCATCGAGCGATCTGACCCTCAGGGTTCTTAAAATTTAACAACCATCTCAAGGCACCATGATCACTGCGTATGAGAAATCGTCTACCATATAAGTAATGGTGAAAATGTTTAATTGAAGCTACAACAGCCAACAATTCTCGTCTAGTCACACAGTATTTCTTTTCGGGCTTAGAGAATGTTTTACTAAAGTAACTTATTACTTTTTCAGTATCACCCTGAACTTAAGACAGGACTGCGCCCATGCCTTCATTGCTTGCATCGGTATCAACTATGAAAGAACCTTCAGCTGTTGGGTAACCTAGTATAGGAGCAGTTGTTAAAGCAGTTTTAAGTGTTTCGAATGCTTTCTGACATGACTCTGTCCATGTAAATGAACAACCTTTCTCTGTTTGCTTATGTAGTGGTTTAGCTATGTCTGCAAAGTTTCGTACAAAGCGCCTATAATAGGAGCATATACCCAAGAAACTTCTGACATCCTTTACATTTTTAGGTACTGGCCACTCTTTTACTGCGGCCACCTTCTTAGGATCTGTAGAAATACCATTTCTACTAACATTGTGGCCTAGGAAGTCTACATCCTCTTGAAATAGTGTACATTTCTTAGGACTCAATTTGAGGCCGGCTTCATGAAGTCTAGTAAAAACTTCATCTAGTCTTTCTAGTTGTTCCTCAAATGACTTTGCGAAAACAATTATGTCATCCAGGTATACTAGACATGTTTTCCATGATAACCCACTTAACACACGTTCCATTAAACGTTCAAAAGTGGCTGGGGCATTACAAAGTCCAAAACTCATGACATTAAACTGCCAGAAACCACCACCCTGTATAGAAAATGCTGTTTTTGGTTTATCTTTTTCAGCCATTTTCACCTGCCAGTAACCACTTTTCAAATCAAGTGTACTGAACCACTGTGAACCCGAGAGGGCATCAAGTGTATCGTCGATCCTCGGAAGAGGATGAGAATCTTTAATGGTTATGTCATTCATTTTTCTGTAACCTACACAGAATCTAATACTGTTATCCTTTTTACGGACTAAAACAGTGGGAGAGCACCAAGGACCAGAACAAGGTTCAATGATGTTTCTCTCAGCCATATCTTTTATTTCAGCCTCAGCCTCTTTCATTTTTGCAAGAGGAACCCTTCTGGGCCTCTGTTTAATAGGAGGAACATTTCCTGTATTGATAGTATGCTCTACAAGACTAGTACAGCCAATGTCAGTTGATGACTTGGAAAATGAATGTTGATGTTTTTCTAACAACAATTTAAGTTTCTCTGTTTGTTCAATATCTAAATTTTCACTGCTTTTGTTGAACAAATTTACCAAATGGTCTGGTAATTTATTATCACACTTTTGATTACTTTTGGTCTCACTAATTGTGATGTTTCTAACATTTTCAGGTTCAAAAACCATATATTCATCTATTGGTTCGCTGACTGCAGCTACAGTGTGTTTATGGATAATTTGAGGTTGTTCGGATAAATTAATTACCCGTATAGGTACAATTCCTTTACAAGGATCTACTAAGGCCTTTGCCACAAGCAATCCACTTTTCTCATTGAAGGAAGGAGCTGTCTCCAACACACAATTCTTTCCCTTGGACAAGGTATCAATAGGTCTACCTTGAACAATCATCTCAGACTCAGGAGGTACTGTCACCTGCTGGTCTATTGCTATTCTACAACATGTAGGAACGTTCAAATCTGATATTTGAAAACATTGTACCTTATGACCATTGATTGACAAGCAATTCTTGCTTAACAATACATCACATTTGTGTTTCTCCATAAAATCTACACCCAAAATGACATCATTTTTAATATCTGCTAATAACACAGAATGTTGCATTTTATGGTTTCCTATTTCTATCAACAGGTCTGCCTTTCCATAAAATGGAGAAGACTCACCAGTAGCAGTTACAAGGGTTGAATTTACTTCTGTCACTTCTATTTCAGAAATATTAGATATTTTCTTGAAAACCTCTGTTTCCATAATTGTGACATTCGAACCTGTGTCCACAAGCATGCGAACAGGATATGACTGCATAGATCCAGCCACAAATAAACCCTTGTCAACACTACTGACCATCACTATTGTAGGACCTTGGTTAAAGTTTGCTGTTGTGTGGTCCACCACTTCAGCAGAATTTAGTTTCCCGAATTAGATTGCTGATTTTTGTGGTGGTTATTGTACTTGTTACCAGAGTTATTGTGGTAATTATTGTTACCACTATTGCGGTTCCAGTTATGGCGCTGCTGATTACCATTGTTATTTGTGTACTGTTTTTGTTTGTTTTGATTATTTTGAGAACTAGATTTAGTAGTCTTGACCAAATCTTTAATCTCTTTGGTAAGAGACTTGAGTTCATTTTTCAAACTATCTATCTCAGAGGAGTTAGATGGTGTTTTAGAGCTTACTTCATTATTCTCGGCTGATGTTTTGCTCGACACATTTGAAGTCTCAGTTGCTCTTACATCTACAGAACGAGTTTGACGTCCCCTATGATTGTCAGCGAGACGATAAGTTTCGAGACGTACAGCCAAAGTTTCAGCTTCATTAATAGATCTAGGACAAGCTTCCCTCAATCTTAATCTAATGTCTGAATCATTGATTGCATCAATGAAATGATCTAATGACAAAACCTCAATGACAGATGGTGGTGCCAATGGATATGCCTGCCTTGTCAGTTTCTTTATAGATTGAGCTAAATCTGGGATTGTCTCATTCTTTCCTTTTGTTCTGTTTTGTAATTGTGCTCTAAACACCTCTGCCTTATTGACAGAGCCATAACGACTGTTGAGTGCGCGCACTAAGCAATCATAGTCCCGTTGCTGAGCTGGAGATAACTCGCTAAGCAAAGCACGAGCAGCACCTTTCAGACTACCTGCTAGATAGAGTGACTTAACTGAATAACTCCAGTTGTTTATTTCAGATAGTATTTGAAATTGTGTGAGATAATCCTCAAGATCATCACTACCATCATAGGATTGTGGTTTTAGTTGTACGCTTTTCACAGTTGTGTTTTGTCTACCTGTTGAATGATTAGTATGCGAACCAAAATTTACTTCAGGTTCATAATTCTGTACTCGGGCACAATGTGGTGAGCTATTTAACGTCTCATGTGTACAGTACCGGTTTGTATTTTGATCAACACCATGATCAACAACAAAACTACTGTTTGACTCAGAAAAATTCAACTGTGGTGAGTGCCGATGAAACTGATGAGCAAGACTTTGCGTATTCAAATCACTGTTATCATAGAAAACAGAAGTATGCTTTCTTCGGATATTGTTCATATCCTTTTCAAATTCAGATAACTGATTTTTCATCATTTCTGACATATTGGACTGAATTTCACGAAACTGAGTTTTGGCATCATTAACAAATGATTTCATTTGATTCATGAGTTCCATATTAGCTCCATTAGAATTGGAGACATCAGTTTGGTAACTATGATCAATATGCAAAGAATCTGCCTCATCAACAGTCTCATAGAACTCTTCACTGTGTAAATTTGGGAAACTTACAGTCCCGGAATCATCCATTGTTATAATGGATCACAGTGTAATAAAAGTAAAAAAATAACACAAGAATTTAAACAACAAAACAAGTTGTTTTTATATGTAAACACACGTGTAAACACACATGTAAACAAACATGTAAAAAAACATGTAAATAACACCTAGCACCAGGCTTCGTTCTGAGTATAATCACGTAAGTGTAAATAAATATGTAGGTAAATTAGCGGGATCCCACCGCTGCCACCAATTGCTGCGTAATAGGGGTCTAAAAAGACCTATTGAGGCGCCGCAGACAATAATAAGAGTTCGAATAAGATATGTCGTTCTGGGAGGAGGAAAGTAAACATTCGGTTTGTAAACAAAGTAGTTTCCTCGTCCCAGGTAGACGGATCCCGCAAATGAACAACAAAGAGTTGTAATAAATTTAACCTCACATTTATTAAATCATATATAAAATTAATACAAATATGATAAGTTAATGATTTTACAAACAATCATCACTAACCTCACTGGTCGGGGCTTTCCCCAAGAATGTTTGGGGCTACGTCACCCCAATTCGGGGCACCTGATTGGGGCAGAGCTCGGGGCTCTCCTCGGGGCTACTCGGGGCAACCCCTAGCAGACGCACTAATAATATTTTATAACTTAATAATAAAAACGTTTCCGATATAAATCATCGGTTTTATTAACGTGCCTGGTGCCGTTGAATAATAAATAAACAATTAAATAAATAAATTTGGAGTTTCCAGTATGGTAAAGTTACCTTGGATCTGGAGCTACGGAAATACCAGCTTCACAGATGGATGGATGGAGGAAAACTCGCTGGAGCCTCGATACACACATGCGCATCGAGGATCCAGCGTAGCGACGGACCGACCAATGACGTAACGCGACATAAAAACTGACGGAGACAATAACCAATGAGGGCCTACGTATCTATCTATATATATATTGTATTACAAAATGATAAACAAAGATGTCAGCGCCCAGGAGAGGACGTATTAAATTACTACTGACAGCATTACTGGATACATAGATGTAAATATGTGTTAACGACTATTACGATTATAAGATAAAGTTATCTCAGGTATATTATTCTACTAAATAGAGCTAAAGATTTATAAATAATACATTTAAACGGCAATCGTAACTGACACAGCTGATTGCAATAATCTGACCTAGATAACGCAGATACATATTTTCGTAACAATACTTTGAAACAGAGTTAAATTCAGTTTTTACTTAAAAACTGTTATCTTCATCCACCCATGCATACAGATGACCCATTCAAACACTTTTATTTCAACTGCATAAAACACAAGTGCATGCATGTACAGTGTATCGGTTATTATTTAATACACATGTATGTCTCACAGTCTTTCTTTTCGGTCCAGACTATCCTTAATACTCTACTCCAGGGGTTACTATCACTGATGTTATATCTTCCCTTGGGCTATCTCATAGTCGTAGTAAAACTGGAGGCAGTTCAGAGAAAAAAAGACCAATCGCAGGCCTGGAGACACTAGATTCCTTTAAAGATTGCCGAGAGAGTGACACCCTTCTTCAAAGCAATACAGTCAGTCATCCAAAGTGTATCATAACTCAATTCATTTGAGGAACATCAAAGAATCGAATCAATTCTCTCTCCTGAACTGCCATCAGTTTTACTGAGATAGTCCATGGATGGATTTTACATCAGTGATTGTAACCCCTGAAGTATAAAGTATAAACAGAACAGAAGTAGACATTAATAATAAAGGTGTGGAACTTAGCAACACATATATAACGCTTAATAAACTGTAACAGGTGAGAATAAAATGTAGCATCCAGACCGGAATTCAAAGGGGACCTCCAACACTAGCCAAATGCTCTACCGACTGAGTTACTTGGTGATCGGCCAAATCCAATCCCGCAACACAACTGTTACGTACAATTTTGATATGACTGCAGGACTAATTATTTTTCACTTTCAAAATAAATGTTTTTAGCTAAATAATAATACAATGTTATGTAAAATATGTCTATCAGTTGACATTACATATGATCATTACGTGTGTCATACGATAGCTGCATAGGTTATGCATTGTTTGATTTCTAAACTATAGATTGAGTGGTTTTTATAACACGTTTATGATGCACGTGACCATATTATTATTTCTGTTATTTAGTCTGTTAGTAGGCATAAGCATACATCGTTTTTTCCCTCATCATGACATTATAAGAGCAAGAGCAGTTTTGTCATTTTACATGAAAAATTATTTACGTGAAAGGTAGTTATCTTAGACATCCAACATTGGTCGAATACAAACAACAGCTGACCAGATAGTGCGCAGACGGGAGTATGACGGCTGTTTCCTTCAGGCCTTTGTTTACGAATACGAGAGACGTTACTCGCATCTGGAATATCATGTACATATGTTTCGTTTTGAAAATTATTATTAAACGCTTACCCTGTTTAATGGCGTATATATGTTTCTTTTAGATACAGCATTTTCTTCCGAACGAAGTGGAGGAGGCTATGAAGTTGTAGCACTGCACCGCCATTGTTGTTTGTGTATTGTCAGAAATATTACCACTTCCGGGCATAGACATCCGGTACGTATAGTCTGTCCGTAGTTCCTTTACTCACCACTTGGTGTCGCTTTTAATCATAAAAAGTGAAAAGTTTTAAGCATAAATGATATTCATCTTTTGAACAATAATTGGTGTTTAATCGTGTGTGTATGTATGTATCTAATTAACACAAAACATAATGTAAAATAATTTGTTTTGCCTTTAGTGAATGCGTACTTCATTCCATTTAGAATATAATATATAGTTATACAGTATGTAGTGTATTATTTATCATATTTTTAACTCGAAGTAAAATTAGAAGCTCAAACTTTTCAATTGTGGTAATGATGTATAGTAAGTAACTTTTGTAACGGAAGAAACATACTAAATCGTCTGCTCCTGTTTTTGATAGAGAACAAACAAGGATTTATAAGTGAGATACGTCCTTGAGAACAAAATACCATTTGTCAGCGGTGGAGCATCGACAATCTAATTTAAAAAAGCGAGTTACGTGCCTAGGATAAGAGTTATTTACACATAATGATTGATAAACAAATGAATTCATACAATAAACAAAACAAATATTATTCAGTAAAAAAAAGTTGCCAATCTCTCTAAATTAGCCTACTGTATACCGTTAAGTTTCTGAACAAACGTCGACGTCATCCCTATAAAACTGAAAAGGCACCGGCGAATTTAAAAAGGGTGATATTGAAAGGCGACCAGATGAAAATACAAAAAAAAAAAAAAAAAAAAATAGAAAGAAAGAAAAGGGGAAAAAGAAACATTCAAACATTCCTCTAAAAGTACAGAAACAATACCAACGGGCTACTGACCTGTACATCTTGACGTCAACCTAGGGGCGTAAAAGGAAGAGAAAGACACAGGGGACTAACTCAATGACAATAGATTTTGTCATAAATTTGTTTTGTCTAGATCTATTTGGTGGATGGACTGATGAATATAGTCTATATGACAGTTATGTGATTTTTTTTATTTTTTTCCAGAAAAAACGAGATTCAATTGAAAAATTATTTTAAAAATCGGGATAGTAAATAGTCTATCTATTATCACCTGAAACCCCTCTTCTCTCACAAGAAACTATCGTCAAGGAGACTATATATAGATATCAGCCCCATAGGTCCTTCTACAACCACCGCCACAAGATCCCCCAACTATAAAATATCACAATGTCAGGTGATCTATATTCACAAGAATCCTTACTTTATCAAATCTTCAATTTTTGGTGACACAACGGGAAACACCACTGGTACAGAAGTTACAAACGAAGAGCCTTCGTCGCCAACAGTAGAGAGGGCCTAAGATACATGTATTTTTACCAATTAGGCCTACCCAAGATTTTGCAAACCTTAACATTATCTAAAAAATAACAGAACTGGAAGTGGAGATCACAGAAAAGAACCCCAACGTAATATGTGTAACAGAACTATATCTAAAAATATGTCCATCTCTCAAGAGGGCTTCTCACACATACTGTTAGTGGCACAGGGGGCCAACTCAATGAAAATGGATGTTGTCATACATTTTTTTTGTATTTGGAGGATGGACTGATGAGTATATATGACAGTCATGTGATTTTTTTCAAAAAATACGAGATTTGAAAAATTATTAAAAAATCGGGATATTTACTAATCTCTGTTTTATAGTAAATATCCCGATTTTTTAATAATTTTTCAAATCTCGTATTTTTTGAAAAAAATCACATGACTGTCATATATACTCATCAGTCCATCCTCCAAATACAAAAAAATGTATGACAACATCCATTTTCATTGAGTTGGCCCCCTGTGTAAAGAAATAGACTGAAACGCTAACACAACCTGTGTAGGCCTAGGCGAGACACATATCGTCACTAGGTTGTTTGAGGTAACAGAGGATTGCTTTTACACTCAACGTATATATATATATGATAAATTTAAAGAAAAATCCTTACGGACGAATTCTATAAGAAATAAAAGCAATAACGACTGACTGGTGAGCGCTTTCGCCCCATTCAAGGGAGCTCTTCCGTAAACAGTCTGAAGAGCTCCCTTAAATGGGGCGAAAGCGCTCACTAGTCAGTCGTTATAAGGTGTAACCCCCCGCTTCCTACGCCTCTGATCCCGGTTATCCCGGCCCCAGATAGGACATTACAAACAACATGTAACCCAATACAATACGCTATAACCATTTGTTACCACTGTGTAATACATATTGTCTTTCGTTCTCGACGTTTAGATACGACAATGGCGAGTTAACCCAAGTGGAAAGATAAATCGTATTGATTTATACGACAATTCCTTAGTGGTTTAAACATCACATAAATGCATATCAAAGAACAAAACAATTATTATTCCATATCGTTTATACTTTGTATATTATGATTTGTTACATCTTATGATAATTGGTAATAGTCACAAACTCAAGTTAAATCGTGGTACATATATACGCATGTTTTATATCAGATAAAAATACTCCGGGTCACAATGTTCTTTAAAACAATTAAGTTGATTATGACAATTGTCCGGGTCTATATATTTGTGTATATGTAGATTATATCTAGAGCTCACGTGATCATCCACCGCAATGCGATTCCAAATAAGGTTTCAGGTACATTATAACATAACATGTGGATATTGAGTACACCTACATTCCAATTAAACATATGCTCGTTATACAATTACTTACATTAGATGCCAAAACGACGTTTATTCCACTGTTCGGTGGATTTTCAAGAGTTAAAATAACACACAAGGAAATGTTAAAACGCGGGAATCGGATAAAATTGCTTCAAAACGAACCAAAAAGTGGATTATTTCCATCCTATCATGGTTTTTGAGCAGCATTAATAATGCTGTTAAGTAATAGAGTGTCAGTGACTTATTATCAAGATATCTTATTTTAATTAAGTGACCTAAAATATATAAAACACTATGGGGTGTGGGCAGAGCGTGGTTACCATAGAAATACACGTGAAAAGGGGACAGATGGCGCCAGTGAAAGGGGTAAGTAAATGATGTTGGAACCTTTTTGGTGTAGCTAGTAGACCGAAACGATTATGTATATACATGAAAATACATTTTATTGTTATTTTAATTCAAATCACCCGAAATATGGCGAGGTATGGTTAGTGCGACTTGGAATCCCTGTGTGTAAGATAACATTCAAACGAGACTGTAACTTGATCCGGGATTTATCTACTTTTGCTCGACACTTGGTATCACTCAATTAAGCAAAGGTCGCTAACTCTTCCGGAACTCATGGTACTTCCCTCATATCTCGCGTTTAGATGTTATCTTAAATACATTAAAAATAAACTGTTCTCGCGTTTAGATGTTATCTTAAATACATTAAAAATAAACTGTTCGTGTGTAGTATGCGATTTTACCAAATTTTGATCTAGACCCATAAAACGCCTAAAATGGTATATGGGCACCCCGATGGGTCAAAATTGATAGCAGCTGTACAACTAATTTTAATTCACTGTGACTTTAAATACATACCTTCGTTTAGTAGACTTTGATATTCTAATTCTGTTTTCTATGTTTTGTCTGTTGTATCTGTCATACTAGGATGGGATCCAGCTCCCTAAACGAATGTTTGGTACTTACAAGGTAGATAAGAAGTGTACCTACCAGGAGTCCCATCACATGTTTGTCTATGACCCCCGAGTCCTCAAGGTCGTCCCTCCGCCCCACGTCCCTCACACCAGAAAGAACGAGGTCTTCGATTCCGAGAGGTTTGCTTTGTTGGACAAAAGAGCATTGAATGTAAGTCAATTTAAAGATAAGTGAGAGGGAAGGGAAGACATAGAAAATATATAAACAAAAATGACGAGTGGATAGTGAAAAAGTGACTCGTTGATTTGACTGATTTCACAAAATGAAATAAAACTTTTGTTTACAGAAAAAAATCAATTCAGTTCCAGCATCTAGGTTAGTTTATCATTGAAGGACTTGACAAAATCATGTGGCACTGTAAATTATTTTTACACAGAGATTCGAACTACGGCACAATTTTTTTTTTTCATCTGACATAAAAACATTTTGTCCTAGTTGATTTGTTTTTGGGTCTCTTTTGTGCCACCATAAAATGCTTCCATGTATTGAGACTTTATTCCCCCACCTGTTCAGGTTTCCGCCGCCAGGAAGCGCGGCATGCTTGAGGACCTAGTTCAATGGTTAGTCAGGCCCTGTAAGGGACACGAACTGGCCAAGCTGAGAGTTTTGTACCGCTGGCTAACATCATGGGACATCAAGAAGTTTAAACCTCCCCTGTCCCGAATAGATAAGGGCTCGGTATTCTGGTATATTATCCGACTACAGAACAAACAGGAGAACTACGCCTCAATGATGTGTTACTTATGCAGGTAAGGAGCTGTTATTTTAGTGGATGATAATATGCTATAAACGCTTTCTAGAAATCGATAAATGGAGTTCCACTTGTTTGAATGTATGGCACCCATAAATATCTGTATTTCTATAATAATTTTCCAATATCTAATTGCAGGATTTTTCTTCTACAATTTACACAAGTATATATAATGTATATATATATACTATTTCATCGTTATGAACCACATCTTCATACTCGTTATCCAAAATACGCAGAAACATAATAATTGGGGCCCTAGGCAGGTCTTAGTGATATTTAATTTTTAGGTATAAAAAATGTGACAAAAAATTGTACATGACAACAATTAACATTCTCAAAACAAGTTCATTGATGTTTTTCTTTCCTCTTCGCAAAGGGTGTCATTTTCAGCATTATATCTTACGCGCAGGTCAAAGTTGAGGTTCAGAACTACTTTGTATTCCCTTGAAACGTCTGAAAATATACTGTAACTAATTTCCATACCTTTGTTGCTAAGTATTCCAAGTATATAAATACAATATTCACAGTTTAACTATTTACAAATAAACGTTATTTTACTGGACCAGACCAGTCCTTTACCAAGAGAACTGAAATGGCAATGATAACCCTTGGAATAAAACCTTTAATTGTTTACATTTGGGGATATCTAGATCAAATTAGGTAAACAAATATGAAATATTATACAATGTCGCGAACTTTACGTTTATTTTTTATTTGTTTAGCCATGCCGGACTTGTCTGTATGGTAATCCATGGGTTCATGAAGGGCAGCAGCTACAAGATTGGTCAGAATGTGGCATCTAACAAAATCAACATGTACGGAGAATGGAACGCTGTCCTCGTAAACAACGTCTGGCGTCACGTCAACGCTTACTGGGGCGCATGCGCAGTGACAGCTGATAGTGATGACGATGAATCCACTATATTCCATTTGGACGAGACATTCTTCATCCCCGACCCTGAAACGTTGGCATATACGCATTTTCCTGACGAGCCGAAATGGCAGCTGCTGGAGCAGACCATGTCAATGAAAGATTTCGAACGGAGAGCATACGTAAAGGAACGATTCTTCGAGCTTGACATGCGTATTCTATCACATCCGGAATGTGAAATAACATGTCATGATGAACTTGAAATTCTGTTTGGAGTTTCACCAAGCAAGGCAAAACAGATAGCGTTAAAATGTCTCTTGTCAGTTGAAAATGAAGAAGAGGATTGGGTCCCAGTTGAAACTGATAAGTTCCAACATGACTACGCGCATGTGCAGAGTGCAAGTTCCATTGCTGTGCAGATACGTTTTCCAGATAAAGGTACTTACAAATTAGAAATATTGGGGAAGGATATCCTACGGGAACGCCAGGATGACAAATACATCTATGACTGGCTGGTTGTCTACAAAATTTACGTCAAAAAAGTGGGAAAAGTCCTTGCTTTTCCACGGTGTGATGAAACTGTTGGTTGGGGCCCGAACCTACTGACCGAGGAGGCGGGGGTAGTTCCTATCGATCATCCATTCGCTACTCTCAATGCCGATGGCGGTTATCTCGACCTTGCTATCAAATTAGACAGCATTGACATCGAGGACTTGGAAATATTCTACAAAATGACGACGCTGGAAGCAAATTTAGACGACGTAGAATTTTCTCAGCAGGGTATTATTAAGGAAGCACAACAGGTGATCATTTTCAATGACAAACCGCCAGCCAATGAATACTGTCTCTGTATATACGTTGAGGAGGAAGAAGATCCGTTTCTGCTTCCGCCTCTCAGACCAGATGAGTACCGGCCGCCAGTGATGGTGAAGAAGAATGTCTGTAATTTCCTCGTGAGGTGTACATCATTGTCCAAAGATTCCAAGTTCCGTGAGATCGACAACGCTAGGAAAGGTATGAATGTAAAATCGGTTTCCACGTATAGCAAATCTTTATTCTCCAGAGCATTGTCCGCAAAGTGTGAACGAAAATCAAGGACGTCATACATGTTGGTATTTGAATGCAAAATGTCGTGTACCCACAGCAGACGTTACTGGGTAGTTATATATAATTCCTACAAACAGGACAAATCAAGGATACTTTGCGTTAAAGTAAAATGCATAGTCTATAGTCAACGTGTTTAGTGTGACTCCTTTCAAAAATGTGATCATGCTTTATCTTTTTTTACCCCGTTATTTTCCGTGCTTACTTCATTTTACACCTTGTGTATTTACAATCACTGCCGAGTCATTGGCTCTTGTAATTCAAAGACAATAATAGTGTATGGTTAGTCTTATATTTTGTTGTACAATCATAGTATTGGTGGGAATCTTGTGTTTAGCGCATTTCGCGTCACGAGTTGTAAAGTA
Source organism: Argopecten irradians (assembly GCF_041381155.1). NCBI lineage: Eukaryota > Metazoa > Mollusca > Bivalvia > Pectinida > Pectinidae > Argopecten > Argopecten irradians. The sequence goes on along the minus strand of NC_091134.1, from coordinate 17,190,236 downwards.
TGACATGCTTAAAGCAATTAATTTATGTGCTAATTGATCACTGAGCATTACTTTTCGTGCTTAAAGTTGATTTTCCAAAAAATAATTAGGTTTATAGCAGTGCCATTCGAATCTCATTTGATATCAATTATATATATTAATTGGCATAGATATGTATGGATTCTTGTTTCAGCAATAACAGAGGCCAACAAGGAGAAGCGCCTTGCTAACCTAGAACGGGTCGTAGATCTGATTGAGACCAAGGACTTCGAGCGTTACATGGCGGCCGAAACAAAATACGGACGAGAACTTATTCTGCGTCTGCGCAAATTACAGAGCAAGCTTCACGAGATCATGATCATTGACACTGAGAGTATCATGAAACTGCGAGACCTCGACAACCCTCCACCAGAGGTTTTCGCTGTTATGAAATCCCTGCTGCTCTTCCTGGGACATTTCGATGAAGAATTACGGGTGAGTTTTGCAGGTGGAGTGGGAAGGCATTTGAATGATCTCAAGCAAGATCATGATTCCATTTGATCACTGAAATTTGAAGAAAAATAATGTTGAAAAATTACTTTGAAAAAATATCTCAATATCATCTATTTAAAGTTATTTATATAGTTAATTTGTACAAATGGGGTTTGAAGTCTATAACTGATGTTGCAGCAATGGAGTGATGTGAGGAAGATCATTGGGCGCTCAGCCAAGCTGGCCTTAAAAAGACGTATCGGCGAATTCGACATCAACACATTGGAATTAGAGATAGCTCTAGGAGCAAAGAAACTGCTTGGAACGATGGAGTTAGAAGATATCAGAACGATCGACCATGTTCTAGCTGTATTCATGGACTATGTGAGTGCATTTCACATTTTATTTCCACAGTAGTCTTGTAATTGATATACCTTATATTTACAATATTTAAAATCATAGAGGTAGATTTTATCCTATACTTATCCTGATCTCAGATAGACGAAACAGGCTGTATTCTGGTATAAGATGTGTTATTTTACTTCATGTCCTTATATATTGTACACATGTTGGAAGTCGCTGTTCTATAAAGGGTATTTAAAGGCCCATTACCTTTCCGGAGCAAAATATAAAGGTTTCTTAAAAAACATTAATAACATCAGAAAATGCATACTGATGACCTAAAATAAGGTTACGACACCAAACATATGCAAGATTTACTGCGTAATATATGAAAACAGTGGAGAATCATTCGCTGTTTTGCCGTCTGACGCAGTGACAGTCAACTACCGCGCGGTATTTACGACGACGGCGGGAAACATAAGACGACCCGCGTTATGAAAATAAACATTATATTTAATTTAATCAAATCGTTCAGAAGTGATGATAAATGTAGTATTAACGGTAAGTTAATAAGTTTTAAGACTCTACAAAATTATCGATCTTGTTTTACATTCCCGTCTTAAAATAAAGCCGTTTCGGAAAGGTAGTGGGCCTTTAATGAGGTGTATATTATAACATGTAATTACTGTCTGGTTCGTTGATAAGCAACGACAGACAAACAATACACACGGATCAATCTTTTCACCTATTCTACAACAATGCATCATTTGCTTATCTCAACAGATATGCTACCAAAGTAGAAAAAAGAATCAAAATGCATATCAACTAATGTAAATGTATATTAAAAGTGGTAAACTTTGGAATAGCACTTTCAGCTATAAATATGATGATTTATTTGGATACATGCTGAATCTTACTTTATAGTGCGAGTGCTTCTGTCCACATATCAAACAGAAATACATTGTATTGTCCAGTCCAGTTTTAGCAGTGTAACTCTACAGGGTTGAGGAGAAAAAAAAGACCCAGCTAACAATTTATTCATACCGCATGTGTGATTTGCTCGTCAATACTGTTATTCTATGAACAGGGATCTAGCAGGATGTTCTAGAAACTTCTGTTTCGGATATGCGAAGTGAATTGATCATATATTTTAGAAATCAAATGCATTAACTTGGCCCGTATTCGACCTAGGTTTATATGGTGTTGTCATTAAAGTAAAGGAGTCTAGGTCATTAGACCTTCTGGTCCTGTTTACCTGAAATTCTTCAGTGGTATCCGAACAATCCTTTTTTTACCCCTTTTCTTTGTCCCGCGGCAGGTGATGGCAGTGGTCGAGGAAATGGAACTACGGTATCCTAAAAAGCTGGAGCTTACACTTCCACGAACGACGAGAGAGAAGATCGAAAGGAGCAAAAAAGTCATAGCTCTTCTAACAGCCACGAAACCCATAGTTGGTAAGCATTTTTTTCAGCATGAACGATTTTGCAAGCATTATTTTTTCAAATGTTTAGTTCTAATCATTTGGCCCTTCTATCGTCTTATACAAAGTTTATCTTGTAAACATACACTTAAAACTCGATAATAATCCTGGATCGAAAATAGGTCGGTCTAGAAATGTGCCGTGAATCGATCCAAACTTGTCATAGATTGTTTAGATTTTTTTGAAATTTTGTTTGTACCATGGCCTAAACTCATCAATATTCATTAACTAAGGAAACTTCCCTAACTTACAGTTGTCTAAAGAGAAATATAAAGTTGAAGTTAAAGGAGGTCCTGCAGATTTACATTTCATTTTTCTAAGTTAAGAAATAAAAAATATTCCTTTCTTACCATGGTTTTAGGAATTCGCCAAATAAAGAATGAGAACGCTCTGCTTAATATCAACATATTTACTTTTGATTACACAAAACAGAAGCCTTATATTTTCATTTTTTGTCAAGAATATATTTATTTTTTCAGAACCCGAAGAGGAATTTGAGGAATATGATATCTTTTGAGATCTTAACGACCTCAGCAGAAGACACTACGATACTGTACATATATATATATATATATACCAGTTGTCCGTTACGGATGTTATCATCCAACATAGGTATATTTGTATTGGTTATGAACCACGTGGTTCATTTGACCTTATATCCTTATACATGTAACTATTGGTTAATTACTTTCCAGTAATATTCAAAGCTGAATATGCAAATTCAAAGTGTATACATTTCAGCTAAAAAAAATCATAATTAAGTACAAATACATATCTATAAAAAAACTCGAAACTGAGACTGCCTGCACAGGTACCTGATATGTGTTGGAATGCAGTTAGAAAAGGAATAAAAAAACTATACTGCTTTTGACGGAACTAGAACTTGAGCTCGACTACAATAATTTGACAGCTGTGGCTTGGTTTGTATACTTAGTTGTCGTATATATTAGATTGCTATTTTAACGATCATTTTGCATTGTACAAACATATAGTGATTCGTGAAAGTCGCTCCTGTATCGCTATTTCTGCTATAGTGATTCATTCGTGAAAGTCGCTCCTGTATCGCTATTTCTGCAAAGTTAATTCTTTTATCAAATTGACGTAATGTAAAAAAAAAATAACTGTAAAGAGTCCGAAAAGTCATAATTACCGTGAATACTACACTTACCATAACTTTTCGAATTATTTAATTTAGAGATACCTGTAGCTACACGAAAACTATTTTTGAAAGAATTTTTGAATTTAATTTCAATAGATAATATGCTCCTAGTTTGCAACTTGGGATCTAGAATCGGGTATATCTAGAGACAAAAGAAATCGGGTAAATTTTGATATTTTAGAGACAAGTGGTCAGTCAACACTACAACCACCTTCGATTATTTCAAGCATCGTGTTATTAAGTTCGACATTTCATTGCTATGTGTTGCTTGTTTTTTTGTTTTGTTATTTTTGTGTATCTTTCCAAGTTTCTTTCTTTGTTTTATGTTGTTGTGAAAAAAGAGCTGGTTTTTCTTTCACCTCGACATACAAGAATGATATCGATCACAACGACGGTGTTAGTTATCCTGAATTATCTCGTATATTGTCAAATAAAACGTTCTTTAAAAGTCTAAATGTTTAGCGATTTAATTAAAAAAAACATATAAAACTTTTTATTGCGTGTAGAAACTATACACATCAGTATCAAACGAAGTGTTGTTATCACTTTAACATCTTAATCTAATTCAAACTATCATGACTACATGTATATTAGATTAAATATTGTCAGTTCTGGCCAACAGGATATCAAACATTCATAAGACACAATCAAATAGACCTTAACCATTAACATGGTATAATATGCAATTGTATATATAATGGATACATTTTTTTGGTTTTAAGTGGTCGTTTGAAATTAAACAAGAGGCCAAGAGGGCCTGTATCGCTCACCTGGTTTGTAATGCCAAGTAATGTTCTGAATACAGGTTCATTGTTTCTTTTCTGAAGGAATTTTAATATTAACCTCTAAGTCCCCTATTGGGCCCCGCCCCTCCTGCCCCCAGGGGTCAGAGCCAAAGTTCTGTTCTCCTTCCCCCCAAGGATGTTTATGGCCAAATTTGGTCACAATCCAAGCACAACTCTAGGACAAGCGATCTATAGGATTTACCTCTATTTCCCCTATTGGGCCCCGCCCCTCCTGCCCCCGGGGAGTCAGAGCCAAAATTTATACAAGTTCTGTTCTACCCCAAGGATGTTTATGGCCAAATTTGGTTACAATCCAAGCAGAACTCTAGGACAAGTACCGATTTATAGGATTTACCTAAAATTCCCCTATTGGGCCCCGCCCCTCCTGCCCCCGGGACCAGCGCCAAAATTTATACAAACTCAGTTCTTATTCTCCCAAGGATATTTCTGGCCAAATTTGGTTACATTCCATGGAGAACTCTATGACAAGTAGCGATTTAAAGGATTTACCTCTATTTCCCCTATTGGGCCCCACCCCTCCAGCCCCCGGCGGGGGGTCAGAGCCAAAATTTATACAAGTTCTGTTCTCCTACCCCCAAGGATGTTTATGGCCAAATTTGGTTACAATCCATGCAGAACTCTAGGACAAGTACCAATTTATAGGATTTACCTATAATTCCCCTATTGCGCCCCGCCCCTCCTGCCCCCCAGGACCAGTGCCAAAATTTATACAAACTCAGTTCTTATTCTCCCAAGGATATTTCTGGCCAAATTTGGTTACATTCCATGCAGAACTCTATGACTAGTAGCGATTTAAAGGATTTACCTCTATTTCCCCTATTGGGCCCTACCCCTCAAGCCCCCGGGGGCCAGAGCCAAAATTTATTCAAGTTCTGTTCCCCTTCCCCATGGATGTTTGTGGCCAAATTTGGTTACAATCTATGTAGAACTCTATGACAAGTAGCGATTTAAAGGATTTACCTCTATTTCCCCTATTGGGCCCCGCCCCTCCTGCCCCCGGGGGGTCAGAGCCAAAATTTATACAAGTTCTGTTCCGCTTCCAAAAAGGATGTTTGTGGCCAAATTTGGTTACAATTCATGTAGAACTCTATGACTAGTAGCGATTTAAAGGATTTACCTCTATTTCCCCTATTGGGCCCCGCCTCTCCTACCCCCCGGGGGACCAGAGCCAAAATTTATACAAGTTCTGTTCCCCTTCCCCTAAGGATGTTTATGGCCAAATTTGGTTACATTCCATTCAGAACTCTAAAACAAGTAGCGATTTAAAGAATTTACCTCTATTTCCCCTATTGGGCCCCGCCCCTCCTGCCCCCAGGGGTTCAGAGCCAAAATTTATACAAGTTCTGTTCCCCCTCCCCCAAGGATGTTTGTGGCTAATTTTGGTTACAATCCATGGAGAACTCTAGGACAAGTAGCGATTTAAAGGATTTACCTCTATTTCCCCTATTGGGCCCCGCCCCTCCTGCCCCCGGGGGGTCAGAGCCAAAATTTATACAAGTTCTGTTCCGCTTCCAAAAAGGATGTTTGTGGCCAAATTTGGTTACAATTCATGTAGAACTCTATGACTAGTAGCGATTTAAAGGATTTACCTCTATTTCCCCTATTGGGCCCCGCACCTCCTGCCCCCGGGGGACCAGAGCCAAAATTTATACATGTTCTGTTCCCCTTCCCCTAAGGATGTTTATGGCCAAATTTGGTTACATTCCATTCAGAACTCTAAAACAAGTAGCGATTTAAAGAATTTACCTCTATTTCCCCTATTGGGCCCCGCATCTCCTGCCCCCGGGGGTTCAGAGCCAAAATTTATACAAGTTCTGTTCCCCCTCCCCCAAGGATGTTTGTGGCCAAATTTGGTTACATTCCATGCAGAACTCTAGGACAAGTAGCGATTTAAAGGATTTACCACTATTTCCCCTATTGGGCCCCGCCCCTCTTGCCCCCGTTTTGATCAGAACCAAAACTTATACAAGTTCTGTTCCCCCTTCCCTCAAGGATGCTTGTGGCCAAATTTGGTTACAATCCATGTAGAACTCTAGGACTAGTAGCGATTTAAAGGAAATGTTGACGGACGGACGGACGGACGACGGACGCCGCGCCATGACATAAGCTCACCGGCCCTTCGGGCCAGGTGAGCTAAAAAAACTTGAACAAGAGGCCAAGAGGGCCTGTATCGCACATCTGGTTTGTAATGCCAAGTTATGTTCAGAATACAGGTTCATAGTATCTTTTCTAAAGGAATTAAAAAAAACCCATTTACCTCTATTTCCCCTATTGGGCCCCGCCCCTCCTTCCCCCAGGGGGTCAGAGCCAAGATTTATACAAACTCTATTACCCTTACCCAAAAGATGTTTCTGGCCAAATTTGGTTAGAATCCATGCAGAACTCTATGACTAGTAGCGATTTAAAGGATTTACCTCTAATTCCCCTATTGGGCTCCGCCCCTCCTGCCCCCAGGGGGTCAGAGCCAAAATTTATACAAACTCTATTCCGCTACCCCCAAGGATGTTTCTGGCCAAATTTGGTTACAATCCATGTAGAACTCCATGGCAAGTAGCGATTTAAAGGAAATTTTGGCGGACGGACGTACGCCGCGCCATGACATAAGCTCACAGGTCCTTCGGGCCAGGTGAGCTAACAAAACGAACATACGACAAAACACAATTAAAGGAAACCGTGATTTTTATTTCAAACTATTTTAAACATACACAAAGCGCAATGACGATATCATAACTAAAATTAAATTCTTTCAATGATATCTCCGTAATCATTAATAATCTTTTGAAAACCAATAAAGTTCAATTAAGATATTTTGCATCAACTGGGATCATAATCAAACCTTTAATATATATGAAGAGTAATTATTTATTCGTTCTTTTACTGTCTATAAAAATGTTTTCTCACTTACATGTACGTACATTTTTGTATGACTTTAGATTGCATTTACATAATTATTCATATTATTCCCAAATTTTTAACACATAGTTTTCAAAAAATGTACCAACTTAAATTGAAAGAGGTAATTCTAGTGAATATTAGACTTTGTAGTAATTAAGTATCATTTAATGGTAAAAAAAAAAAAATAAGACATGTAATACCGAGCGTACCGCAGAGCATCGTAGTGGAGCAAAAGTGTAAGTCTTTTACTCTTATTTCTTATTTTAAGTTAAATGTGCCATAACTGTGCAAAAGTTTTGACATGCAATTTTTTTCGGTATCTATTGATGAATAAGCTGTGAAATTCATTCAACAAAGATTATGATACCTTATAAAATTAGTTACAACACAGAATTGATGCATTGTAAGAATTCCTGTTTTTATGCCTTAGGCCTATGTATGTTTAGATGGAAACATACCTGCTTTAGATGGAAACATACATGCAGAAATCACTTTACAATCACTAATAACTCTATAAAATGTTAAATTAAATCATAGACGATAACTTGGATTCGTGATCTAACCGTGTGTACTCATTTCACTGCACTGCATTTGCACTGTTTATGTATACAGTACATGTATCATTTTCAGCTTTTATCTTTAGCTGTAAAATAAAAACATATGGATTGGAAGTATTGTAATTCTCATAGTGTTGGAAGATTTTGGTGAAGAAAAAAAAATGAAAAGCTCATCTTAATTCATGATTATGAAAATTACGGCACATACTTTAAACTAATGGCATATATTTCGATAAACAATGGTATTCTTTGAATAAGTAATAATTTTTACAAAACTGATTGTAATGATGATATCAAGCAAACATAGCTCGTATTATCTTCCGTTTAACTGTGCACACATAAACAAAGGCGAATGCTCAAACGCTGTAAAGATATAACTATCTCCATAAAATCTTGTGAAATCTATTTTGAATTTGGATAATTCCTTGTTAACGTATTCCGCAAATAGTTATTTTAAAATCGTGACTTGTCATTAAATTCTGATTACAAACTTCAAATTAATAGATGCGGATTTATTATCAGCTGTGATTAAATCAATCAAAGTTTTTCTCAATTTAAAAGATTCAAGGCACATTTTGGTAAACAATTACGCGATCAATTAGTGGTTTTGATCAGTCAGGTTTCCGTTCTGTTTAATATAAACACATTTATTAAATGTTACCTTCAAATAAAATATGTTATTTTACAACAATATGTTGTTTATATTCAATGTCTTCCGCTGTTTACTTTCCTAAACGAAAAAAGGATGATAATCCTATTGTAAAATGTTACATAGAAACAATATAATTGTTTAAACGCATATGAACTTGTTGTCCTTTGATTTAATGTAAGGATATCAGATACAAAATGTACCGTTAGCCGGCTGTTTGCGCGGGTCTAAATTTTCGCGATTTTTAATAAAAAACGTAAAAAAAACACTTTTAAGCGATTTGAAATTTTCGTGATCTGGCTTTCATAGTATATACGAGTAAATCATTTCTCAAAAATAAGGTGATCAAATTTTTTTGATCTGCTTTTCATAGTATATACGAGTGAATCATTTCTCAATAATGTGGTGATCAAAATTTTTTTGATCTGGCCTTCATAGTATATACGAGTGAATCATTTCTCAATAATTGTGGTGATCAAAATGTTCGCGATGAAAGCAATGTCCCACGAAATCGCGAAAATATAATCCCCGCGAAAATAACCGTCTATACAGTGGTAATGTGTAGTATTTGATAAAATAAATAAAATATACAAATATCAATAAAGGTGATGATGGATATTGTAATACATTGTATATATTAGAAAATCATCATCATTATAGCATCATCATCATTATCATCATCATCATCAGATGTGAATATTAAAAAGATTTCATTGATCTAAAACATTATTTTGCTAAACATTATTTTGCTTTAGCATCAACAAAAGAAATGTTAAAAATGAATTCCAACGATGCGGTCAAAAAGTTAGTAATTTTGTCCTCGCAGGAGTATAGAAATTTTGATATCTGCTATAGATTATCACCATTATCATGTTAGACAAACATATTTATACAATAAACTTAAATAAGTAAAACATATTCTTGTATCAGCTGTGCGATAATTACAGCAATACTGATAAAGAAGGAAAGGCCTTATTAGACCGCTGAGAAATCATAAGTAAAACGCAGAAAGACTATAATGACTCACAGCCCATATCAAGGGAGTATGGCCTACATATGTACCATCAAAAAGCTTTTGGTACACGAAACAAACTCATTCGTTCATTCCTGAAATTTCAAAATGGACTACTGGCAGGCGACCAGTTCTCGACGAGTACCAATACGCACCATCGCATGTGTATGATAACACACGAATTTTCGGACATTTTTTTTTGCGGAAATCAGCATGGAAGTAGCTTCTATCAGAAGATGACTTTATCGGCGTGAAACTATGTGAAAATCATACAGATCGTATGCGATAGCGAGAATTGGTACTCGGTGACAAGTGGTCGCCTGCAAGTGTTCTAGTCATTGATTGAGAAGAGCCTAAATACATTTATGTCTTCAGGTGTGAATGAAGTTGTTAACTTATTCTGAAGAAATATATTACCAGAGACATAGATAATTTAATAAACTAAGAGGCGAATGCTCAAACGCTGTAAAGATATAAACTATCTCCATAAAATCTTGTGAAATCTATTTTGAATTTGGATAATTCCTTGTTAACGTATTCCGCAAATAGTTATTTTAAAAATCGTGACTTGTCATTAAATTCTGATTACAAACTTCAAATTAATAGATGCGGATTTATTATCAGCTGTGATTAAATCAATCAAAGTTTTTCTCAATTTAAAAGATTCAAGGCACATTTTGGTAAACAATTACGCGATCAATTAGTGGTTTTGATCAGTCAGGTTTCCGTTCTGTTTAATATAAACACATTTATTAAATGTTACCTTCAAATAAAATATGTTATTTTACAACAATATGTTGTTTATATTCAATGTCTTCCGCTGTTTACTTTCCTAAACGAAAAAAGGATGATAATCCTATTGTAAAATGTTACATAGAAACAATATAATTGTTTAAAAACGCATATGAACTTGTTGTCCTTTGATTTAATGTAAGGATATCAGATACAAAATGTACCGTTAGCCGGCTGTTTGCGCGGGTCTAAATTTTCGCGATTTTTAATAAAAAACGTAAAAAAAACACTTTTTAAGCGATTTGAAATTTTCGTGATCTGGCTTTCATAGTATATACGAGTAAATCATTTCTCAAAAATAAGGTGATCAAAATTTTTTGATCTGCTTTTCATAGTATATACGAGTGAATCATTTCTCAATAATGTGGTGATCAAAATTTTTTTGATCTGGCCTTCATAGTATATACGAGTGAATCATTTCTCAATAATTGTGGTGATCAAAATGTTCGCGATGAAAGCAATGTCCCACGAAATCGCGAAAATATAATCCCCGCGAAAATAACCGTCTATACAGTGGTAATGTGTAGTATTTGATAAAATAAATAAAATATACAAATATCAATAAAGGTGATGATGGATATTGTAATACATTATATATATTAGAAAATCATCATCATTATAGCATCATCATCATCATCATCATCAGATGTGAATATTATAAAGATTTCATTGATCTAAAACATTATTTTGCTAAACATTATTTTGCTTTAGCATCAACAAAAGAAATGTTAAAAATGAATTCCAACGATGCGGTCAAAAAGTAATTTTGTCCTCGCAGGAGTATAGAAATTTTGATATCTGCTATAGATTATCACCATTATCATGTTAGACAAACATATTTATACAATAAACTTAAATAAGTAAAACATATTCTTGTATCAGCTGTGCGATAATTACAGCAATACTGATAAAGAAGGAAAGGTCTTATTAGACCGCTGAGAAATCATAAGTAAAACGCAGAAAGACTATAATGACTCACAGCCCATATCAAGGGAGTATGGCCTACATATGTACCATCAAAAAGCTTTTGGTACACGAAACAAACTCATTCGTTCATTCCTGAAATTTCAAAATGGACTACTGGCAGGCGACCAGTTCTCGACGAGTACCAATTCGCACCATCGCATGTGTATGATAGCACACAAATTTTCAGACATTTTTTTGTGGAAATCAGCATGGAAGTAGCTTCTATCAGAAGATGACTTTATCGGCGTGAAACTATGTGAAAATCATACAGATCGTATGCGATAGCGAGAATTGGTACTCGGTGACAAGTGGTCGCCTGCAAGTGTTCTAGTCATTGATTGAGAAGAGCCTAAATACATTTATGTCTTCAGGTGTGAATGAGTTGTTAACTTATTCTGAAGAAATATATTACCAGAGACATAGATAATTTAATAAACTAAAAATATACTATCTAAATCTCTGATATTACTAGCGCAGTTATAAAACAAATTATGTATTAAATCTCCGACAGGACATCATTAGGTATTTACAGCTATGTTACTAAACTTGAAACTGATAGGGTGATCAATATCATACTGCAAACACATGTATATGCAGGAGGGGTAACAAAAGCAGGTAAATTACAGCACTGTGTAATCATTCCTGCCTATTTACAAAATATCTCTGTAATACTGGGCTTTCTCATGACATAAATAACCCCTTTCTTTATTTCATGCGGGTAGGTTCCGATTTTGACGTCATGTGTTGCAGACAAAACAACGTACATTTCGTTTACAAAATAATGACTTCGTAATGGATACCTCCGATACAAGGTCGGATAACTGAAATGTAAATATACAAGATATGACTCTTTCATGTGTGGATATGAAGAATAGGGATATTCTATCCACGGGTCACAAACAAATGCTATAAAATCCGAGTCTTGCCGAAGGTTTTTACATTATTTTTTATCCTAAGGGTAGACTATCCCATTCCTATATATTCACATATGAAAGAGGATTTTTCTCTCATACCTCAACGTTTTATTACAATTTCACAATTACATGTATAATTTTCCACCATTTTGAAATAAGTTGGAAGGAAACCGCAACTGCAAGTCGATTCTCATACTTTGCGTGAAATTTTTAATGCAATTTTGTTTGTTTGCAATCATTAGCGTAAAACCAGTCTAACTTCTGAAAATTACAATTCACAGACTAAACGAAGTTGAATGGCATGGGTAGCCATGTAATACAGCCTCAGACGACATGAGTATATTATATGGGATAAACCAACACTACATCTGAAGGTATGAGAGAAAACTCTTTTACATAAGAACAGGTACAAAGGTAATATGGTGATCTAGTGATAGTTTTGGAAGATTATAATTAATTCGCCTATCTGTATCAGGTTTAATCATCAAGTTCGCCACGAAACAATGAAAACGCATCACATGTTTGATCAAGTGATCATAAAGTTACCTATTAACAGGAAAATCTTACGTGCCCTTATATGACCTAACACAACTTAATACAATAATAAAATCTAACAATTTACAAGTCTGTCTAACTTTCACACTGGCTAATGTAAACAATAAACCATTAGGCAAGTTAATATAAACACATATATTATGGTTTTAAAATCATGATAAAATGTATCAGACGAAAACAAAAACACTAACATGTACATAGAACATGTCAAACGCACATGTTAAGACGAATGATGAAATACAATGAGGTGTAAAGTTGCTGTTATCTGGCAGATTACACAACATGATCAGAGGACATGGCAGTAGAAATATAACAATGTGTAATTTTGTACTTACACCTCTATCCATCTATAGGTTTCTCATTTAGAAGTAGAATTCACTGATATTGAGAACGTAAAAGGAATATGATGGACATTTCTGTTTTGAACATCTGAAGTACGTTACAGATAATACTCGAAATTTACGTTGTCGACGCTATTACTTTTTTTTTTTATTTCTGTGAGCTTTGAACAATAGGTTCAATTTACATTTAGTTCGCAGGCGTGTCTTGTTTTTTAAAATGCATCTTGACAGAAATAGACTATAATCCTTGACACAAAATTTGCTTATAATGAGTGTTATCAAAAGTGGGCAAATGTAATATTGTCATTATACAAATGTGTTTTTATTCCATTGGGCGTCAAAATGAGAACATTAATTATTAAATAAGGGTATAATCAAGTTATCAAATATGGGTAAACGACAAATTAAATTACAACATATACATTTACAATAGTGATTAAGTTTTAGTGCTGACATGGAAATTAAAGCAGCGATAAAAAATTGCCATTCAACATCGAAATGATCTCACCTTATGCTATTTTATAATAATGATATCTAATTTCATACACAATTCTTTCTTAATATATTACTGAGCTATTTGCTCTTAGATATTAGTATTAATAAATCTCTTGTTTCTTAATCCTTTGAAAAAAAATGACCTAAGATAGCATTTAGCGACTTTGGTTATATTTAGTTTACCGTCATAATAACAGTCACGTTCATTTAAGGACGTGCCAGGTTTATTTGTGAAGGAAAGTAGCAAGTACAACGACATAACAACAGCATACGCATACAATGACAAAATTTTCAACACAAAACCAACTGTTAAAGTATAACATAATGTAAATTTCAATATCTGGTAAATAAATTGTATCTATTTCAGAAAATGATATACATTTGTATGCATAAATGAAGAAATGAGTGCAACATTGTTTCAAAGCATCCAACTTACAGCACAAATATCTATTTAATGATGAAGGATAGTTCGTAATTACGTAAATATAGTAATTTTCGTGACATTTGTATAATCGCAAAAAATTCAAGTACGAAATAATACTGAATAGATATACTGGTTCTCTGAAAGTCCTATCGAAAACTTTTTAATAATTAAATCTTAATTTTCTCATTTTGAGTCAAAATCGCGATGACTAAAGCTAGCAAAAATCCGTTACCTTAAAACATTTTTTCAAATTGAATTACTAAATTAAAAGAACATTTTTGTACGTTTAGAGGAGTGTAATCACTGAACGTTTGTGATACATTGTATAGACTAACCTTATGGAAATAAAAAAAATGTACAAACAATGATAATTCAATGAGCAATATTACAACAGGCATCAGAAAAATCAAAGACATTAGGTGACAAATTTTCAAAAGGAAAACTCCTGCTTAAAAAAAAACACTTTTTTTTCTTCGGGAATTTCATCGAACACGAAAATGGTTCGCTTTACAATTGTACTTTACAGAACATTTGTACGTATAATACTTGATTAATGAAAGAGTAAATTCTAAAACTCAAAAACAAAATACAGAATAAATACATTCAGGCAAATTTGCAATAATACAGGGTATGGATGGTGTTTTTACAGACGCATTGCAACAAGCTAAGGAGTACAATCAAACGTTCATAGCACTAGGAACGCAATATTTTAGGTGCGAGAAAAAGAATGGATCACTTCTCTTTATAATGAACATTAATTTAAGCGAAATTTGGAAACACAAATAACGTAGTTCCAATATATTTGTTATTAAGAAAACGTTCCGTGAAAGTTACAAATGCACTTATTTAGAAAATATATCATTCTCTCGAAATAAGCGGATCATAACGGCACGTTCGTGAAATGGTAAAACTACCGCAAACAATTGAATTAAACTCTCGTTCATGAAATGGTAAAACTGTCGCAAACGATTAAATTAAATTCTAAAGAACTGAAATTTTGCGATCCTCTTATTCGTGAACATTTCATTATGAATGTTTCATAATTTCACGGATTGATATTATTTCACGCAAAATGACGAAAATATATTTGCCCTAAAATAACCGGCTATATTATTATCATTGCATGCATTATGATAAGCTCAACGATCTGTAAAATCTCGTTACGTTACTCTAAAACCTCGTTACCTTACAAAACAATCACAATATGAATTTTTAATCATTGTTGTATGTTAATAATGTGCTGTTCCTCATTTCAGTTTGTAAGTAGCATTACAAATACTTGTATAACAAACCACCCTTAAACCAAATTCAATGTAATAAAGTTTTGTTTTTTCAATGTTACTAGCATTTATATCTGTAACAATGTATGTACAAACTGTGTCTCATAACTGTAGCGTTAAACTGTGTTTGTCTTTACTATATGATTTTGCTCTTGTTCCAGAAGTCAGATCTCCTGGATCCTTGAGTGAACTCCTCATAATCACCCTTGGGCCTACAAACTCGACTTAGGTACTTTATCCTAAGTAGTATCATCTGGATAGTCCTAAACTTGAAAATCATAAATTATAATTGATTAATTCAAAGTGCAAGAATAAGAGCGAAACACAGATTTTTTACTTAATATAAGTCATCAATTCCTTCTGCCTCCATATGAAGTCATCATGGACCATAATATGATTCAGTATATTGGCTTCACAGTAGTATCACTACCCATATTCGTCATAAAACACATTTTGTCTAACAAGTTGTGAAAATGCTGCGACAACAATGTTCTGCACTCACTTGTTTTATTGTTCATTACGCTAGTACTATTCTGATGTGTATTTCCTGGTTACCCTTACAGATGTGAGATTGGTGTTGTTCCAGATCAGATTTGAGTATGTTTTTCCATAGTAATGAGAAACAAAAATAAAAATGGAGAACGGTACAGAAAGTTTGTTTTCTGTACAATTAATGAAGATGTCAAAGAAAACTCACGCCTGTGGACCACCATCAACTCTTGTTTTGTGATGGATATCATTCCAGGTCACGACCCCATCATAGCCAGTTGTCCTTGACCTTCCAATTGTAAAGACAAACTTTTCTGTGTGAAGGCTTATTGTTAAGGAAGTTTGAATACTAGCCGACCTTTGTTTGTTGTCCTGGGAGATAGGGCAGTTCTGGATATATCCCTGATAATATTTTAACAGGGGTTTGGTTGCTCAGAGCTTGAAGTTACAAATATTGTATTTTAGACAGGTGTAATGTTGTTTTTAAGAGAGCAATAAGTTTGATCATTGCATAGCCAAAAACTATTTTGGAGAAATAAGTTTGTTACCTGTATCTATTGCCAGTAAGTTACATCTCTAGTATGAACAAAACTCATTAGTTATTTCTATTATTACCTGGGAATAAAATAAAAGGATACAGCAATAATATTCCAATCGTAATGTACTTCAATCTAAATGCCCTTAAATTGAGTTAATTTTCTTCTCTCGCAGACTACATATAACTTGCTGTGCACTGGATAATTTACTTGCTGAAAAAAAAAAAGACCTTTAAGTGCATAAATTTTCCTCTGTGTCTAATAGCATATGCAAAACCACTGATACTATCTACATCCAATTGATCTCTTATTTACACGATAATATCTAAATTGAATGATATAATTTTATTATTAAGTATTATCGGTTTATTGATATTCAACTCTTGACATTGCTAAAAGTTCTTTCAAATGTATCAATGGATATCTTCAAACGTTTTCTCAAAGATATATTTTACCCCCTCCTGTATACCCAGAAGGAGAAGGTAATAGTGTAAACTGATGATACCAGGTATCCAGGGTAACCGGTAGCCTTAGGCCGTAACGTTCGCATGGCGGAATATGACTTATATAGTTTTTGATGTCTATGGTCCCCGTTTGGCGTGGATCCCCCGTGATTTGCCCCATGGACTGCCCCACACTGGGGGACAGACAGGTTTGTACTTAAAAACTGCTGATCAATACAATCTCTACAGAATTACATGACCACATGACTGTCTCTTTGGGTCCAGTTATAGTTGTCCATGACAGATACAACAGTCCTCAGTGTCATTTGACTCTTGGTCTTGACATCTCTGTGTTTCCTCCATGACCTCATTTCGGTCATCTTTTGTATTCATTTCTTTTGCTGAGGGTCCTTTTCAAAACATACCCTTCAAATGAAGTATTGACTGCAGCATCATCATTACAGATATAGAAAAGTTTTCTTTGTTGGAGTTTTTTCTGCATAGTCTTTACAAATCCTAGCTATCAATTTGCTGAGGCTGTTGATTGGGGTAGGATAATCTGCAACTGTACCTATAATAAATCGATATTGCAGTCAATGTATATATGTTCTAGAGCAACGAATAAACATATTGATGTTAATACCAAAAAAATAGAGCACAGTGTTTTATTGCGTTTTGTCAGTTATTTTTCATTCGAGTGAAAGATAATACCTGTCGCTGTTTTTCCCTAATTTCCATCTGTCTGTCATAAACTAAACAAAAAAAGTCATTAATAAATAATCAATCTTGATCAATGTATCCATTTCGAGTCCTGTCCCATCCAGGTGTTCGACGGTTTAGGTCCATACATTCATATGCAATGTTCAACTCCCTGATCATATCAAATTTACGACATTTCCGTCTACAAACCTCTAATTTTCTACTATTGCTCATTTTAGAGGACTGACAGATACAATATAATGTTGTCTGCTGTATATATGTCTGTAAATACATAGTATATACATAGCACATTAGTCCCTAAGGATACAGTCTGTTCTTTAATAATTGTCAAAATAAAACTTTGCCAGTGTATCATTAGAAATTGCTATTTAACAATGTATTTACAAGGTGTATGAAAAGAAAAACGAAATCATAATAGCATGAAAGACATTACTGTACCTCTCCCTACAATAGTACTACTTACCAGTTTCCTAGCATGGGTAAGTGCTATGGATGTGTTATATCTAGAAGCGTTTTCCTATCAACGCAATGAGAAGACATTGTTGTAATGATTTCTCCGTGCTCAGATTTCTCCAGTATTTACTCTGGTCCTCAAAAGCGGCAACATCCCACGCAGGTGCAGACCACATTGAAGCACATATTTGAAATTTGATTTTCCTCCTAAATGTGTCAAGAAACCTCCGTCAGCTTTGGTTTTCTGCGAGAAAGTCTGATCTCTGATTGGTCAGTTTCCACATAATTATTTCCAGCAACACGCGCGATTTCCCTGGCAATCCTTCCAGTACTATCACACTGGATATTCACAGGACTTACCATATGGCAATCAGCATTTAATATTCACAATAATTTCCATGGACGACAGTCAAGGACGAACAGTTAAGTTTATTTCCTATCTCATAAAAGTCTGGCCACTGGGTGTGGGAAGCTCGGTCGGTTTTTCCTCAGTGGACTGTTTGGATCAGGGTCTACAGATTGTACCGTCGGTATCAGGATCTAATGGTAAACTGTTAGGATCTTCAAATGTTTTGCATGGTATTTAGTAGATAGGCTTAACAAATGATTATAAATTGGTGTTTGTCCTTAATTGCAAGCTCGTTCGTGACCTCCAGTGAAACATTTTCGTGTAAGGTCGATCTGTAAATCAGCTGACACATTTGAATGTTCTTTTGGTCGATGAAGTGGAGACTCCTGTCAAGGTCGGAAGGCCCATCCCTCTTATTAACTAGCAATACTCCTCCACGGGCTCGGAAGTACTGCAGAGCGCACGAGTGAGCAATTCCTTTGGTACCCGCCAAAGTATATCCTGGTTTGATAGCTGGATAAACAAAACTGTTACTGTCCATATTTCAAACCTTATCAATTGATTAATTCGATGAACCCACAAAGCGTTCATCAGTTTAAGAGAGATCATGAAACTGTGAACAAACCTAATCTGTGCGCAAGTAAGTATGTGAACTAATGAATAAGAAAGATTCTCCTTGCTAACAAAGAATACAATCCACAGCGTCTTGGTGACTATAGTAGTGTCAATGGCTCTGTTGTTGGATCAGAGGTCCAGCACTGAAGTAAAGTCATCTTCATCATCCTACAGACAATGCTTTGAACTTGATTGTTGTTAAAATCTATGAAATACTTTTATAACATCTTAGTAGCTGCAGTTCAGTTATTGAGTTTTTTTTGCTCTGTAGTCTACAAATCGTATATATTACTAAGAATGTTTCTGATCAAAACTGATTTACTGTCTTACACATAATGGTACATATCCAAGATAGACAAAAATGTTTTAAGACATGCAGATCAAATGTCTTCGCTATGGTTTCATGTATTAAGACAAAAATGCTGACGATAACATATAACTTTTCTCTCCATTCCTAGGATTGTTTTTATTTGGACAGTAACAAACGATGGCATAATTCGTCTCAATAAGACGGCGATCTGTGCTAAAGGAACTCGAAGCTGGAAGGACACCTTTCATTTTGCTCTTCTTTTGAGATAATGTGAACATCGTTTAGCAAAGGTCTTTAACATGAATGGCTGCGATCAGAAAACGCTACGTAATCGTACGTAATGCATCGTCACCATTGGAATGCGATATAAAGAGTACACTCTATTAGAATGGAAATGATAAGATTCTGAGGCAAAATCCCGTAAATGACCTTATCATTAATCTGGATAATTAGTAATTATGACAAAAAGTCGTATCTTATAACCGACACATATCTGGCTTAGAATTTGATATACATTATACATAATATACACAATAATCATTCATAATGTTCAGAGAAGAGCTCTGGTCAATTTGAATCCTCGTTACATATAACCGATATCCATTCATAACTTTCAGAGAAGTCTTTTATAGCAATATGACCAAATCGACCCATTTTGAGCACGTCCCCTTGGTCCATGGAGTTCAGTCAAACAATTTGTACAATTTTGAAACCTCACCCCAAAAGAATGCTGCCAGCCAAATCTGGTCAATTTTGTGAAATGTTGACGAACGGACGCCGGTACCAACCTTGATGCTAACTTTAAGAGCTCAACGAGGACAGAACAACCAATCATCATATGACCCTCTTTAGACCCAGCAGACGGTCAAGGAAGGAATTATACAATACGATACGATGACAAGAGGCCCATGGGCCTTAACGGTCCCCTGAGTTCGATACATGTAGAATAAAACAAAGACATACAAACACTATATATACTGGCCCTTGAAGTCGGTCAGTGATTTTATAGATTTGACTTTTTAATCTATGAAGAGTATTTGCTTCCATCAAACCTGAGAAACTCAGAAGATTTTTTGAAATTTTAGTCATTTTGACCCTATTTGACCCCGCCCCTCTGGTCCCCCCCTGGGTTCGGCAAGGACCGATATGGATGTTAAAAAACGCTATATCTCAGGCTAATAATTCTAATCAAGTTTGACTCATTTTCCTATAAAAATTGAGCAAATAATGATCATATATGTGTTTTTCCTATATAAATTAAAGTAATTTGACCCCCTCCCCAGGGGGAAAACGTGAGAGTATTTGATTCAACTACATCTGTGAATGGAGAAGAAGATTTTTGAAATTTGTAGTCAATTTTACTCCTTTTGGTCCCAGTAGGAGTCCCTTGCAGTGTCTCAAAATGAGATAAAAATTCCGCTGAGGATCAAATTGCCAAACCCTAGTCTGCCCAGACCAACCCTCCAAATTAAGCCAGACAAAAAAGAGGATTGGAACCTACCCCTGATCTGTCATTGACGGAAGGTACAATTGCAATGTAGCTGTGCGATAGTCAGCAAGAGAACAAGGGACAAAATTGTGCAGTTGCCTTGACTGAATAACGAATCTCAACCACCAACTACAAAGTACTTTAGAACCAAGGCCTGTCTCAGTTACAGTGATGCTATCAGAAAAAAGGAGCAATAATGGTTTTGTATCTTCTGTAGAACCCTGCTCATAAGTTAAACAAAAGGAATGTCAAAAGATGGCGATGTTCACATGATGTGTTTTGCTTCAATTTTTACGATATTTTTTTAGCACAAATCGTCTGTCACTGACACGAAAATGCAAGCATTTTGTTACTGTCAAAGGGTCGAAACAAAACAAACCTAGGCTAGAGAAAAGTTGATTAAACGCAAAGGGTCATTATCAGCATTTGTTTTATAAAATACTCAAAACATAGTTAATAATGTTTTTCCTACAAAATGTGCCTGAAACTTTGTTGTCCGTCATCTTGGAATGAACCAATCTCGATCAGGTATAAATATCAGTGTATAAAATTACTTAGTGTTTGACAAATTAAAAAATTAATTCAGACCAAATGGCAATATTATTTGCAATTTGAAAAGAAAATCAGGATGGGAATGATAGATGAAACAACCAATGTTGCCATGGTCTAAGACCACAATTAGCTTAAAGTAATATCACTTTGTCATGATGTAATAAGATATCAAGTCCTACATGCAGAATTTCAGAATTTATTGTTTTCGCAAAAAGTATTTATCAAGGTTTTTTTCGTCATGGGCATATGACAACAATTATTTTCTGTGTTTGTATTACAGTTTACCTGAACTGATAGCAGGGATTGCTATAGACTTATATCTTTGGAAGTCTGCCTCCTCTAAACTGTTCTTGACAGCTTCTTTAAGGTCACACAGACAATCACGCTTCTGGTCCTGACTATAGTCATACCATCTCGGCCCTACAGCATGGATAACTCCCTTATACTTCAGGTTACCAGCAGACGTGGTACACACCTCCCCAACCCTCAGTGGTCCATGACTGTAAATGTAGTCTCTACTCTCCTTGTCAAACTCATAACCAGCAGCGTCTGATATCACACGAGCCACTCCGCCTCCATGTTGTAAATCCCCATTAGCAGCATTTACGATACAATCCACATCAAGATGGAGGATACTCCCCGAGTAAACCTTAACTAAGAGTCCTTCTGCTGTAGTGAAGTCTGTAGGAGTAACACTTCCATAACCAAAGGTTGGCTGTGGAGGTTGCCATGACGCTCGACTCCCGTGATAAGACTGGCTGAATTTCTTTGTCTCTGTTAGAGTTCTCTCCCCTTGTTGAGGCGTGGTATTGTCGAACCTTCTGTTTCTCCGTGTTTCGGTCTGTTTTATCCTACCAATCCCCAGTAAGATTTTATGTTTAGCTGTCTGTAACTGACTGTAGTTTTGTGCCATTACATGGACAACACTGTGTTCATCTTCTTTAAGTAGATAGCAGTAGACACCCTCCACATCTTTATGGATCTGATCAATGGTTCCTCTGATCTTTGGTTTCTCAGCAGTGGTGAATGAAACATCATCCTTGTTCATTACTTCTAAGTGCTTTAATTTACTTTCAATGGAAGTTTCTAAATTATCCTTTTCATCCTTATCCTTGCAGTTTATCTGTAGCATGCCATCATGGTAACCAAAAGAATGTTGCTGCATTAGCCTGTCACCTCTACAGAAGAACTGAATAGCAAGGAAAGTTTCTTCAGACATTCCAATATTGATATCTGACACATGTTCAAAGTCATCACTGGAACGCTTGAAATGTTCTTTTTGGTCATTAACTTCCATTTCCCTCGCTGAAGCGGAGTTAACTTTGCCATTCAGTGTGCTTTCAATGTTCTTTAGACAGTCAAGATCTTTGCATCTTATTTGACCATTTTTATCAAGTTCTTGCATTTTCAGTAGGTCCTCTCTCTGAATGACATCCCTCAACCCTTGATTCATTGATGCTTCTACACCATCAAAGATCTGAAACAAGACATAGACAATGAGTATTATTAAGATCTATTGCATAATTTGGTTTGGTTTATTTTTATATACGTTCTGATAACATAGCCAGGGTCATGTGGAGGGCGGCCTCACGTGTAGGTGACGGGGTGTGTGTGGCCCTAGTCAATCTTGGGTTTTACCTCGATCTAATTGCTATAGATTTTATTTTATGTTTTTCATTGAAGAGTAGAGGTAATGGATATTATTGATATAAAGGTGTTCTGCATAACGGCTTAGATTGTCATGGTCTTGATCAAGATATTTAAAAGTTTATTTTACAATGTGATATTTTAATATCACTCTTATTACACATGCGATACATATCCATGCATCAAAAGAACAAGACATTGCACAAAGTGATATTGGTACTAAGATCTTGATGCCAACCAAAGAATAGTCTATGTCTGACAATATCAATATCATACTGCAATCACATGTATATGTAGGAGGGGTAACAAAAGCAGGTAAAATTACAGCACTGTGTAATCATTCCTGCCTATTTACAAAATATCTCTGTAATACTGGGCTTTCTCATGACATAAATAACCCCTTTCTTTATTTCATGTGGGTAGGTTCCGATTTTGACGTCATGTGTTGCAGACAAAACAACGTACATTTCAATTACAAAATAATGACTTCGTAATGGATACCTACGATACAAGGTCGGATAACTGAAATGTAAATATACAAGATATGACTCTTTCATGTGTGGATATGAAGAACAGGGATATTCTATCCACGGGTCACAAACAAATGTTATAAAATCCGAGTCTTGCCGAAGGTTTTTACATTATTTTTTATCCTAAGGGTAGACTATCCCATTCCTATATATTCACATATGAAAGAGGGTTTTTCTCTCATACCTCAACGTTTTATTACAATTTCACAATTACATGTATGATTTTCCACCATTTTGAAATAAGTTGGAAGGAAACCGCAACTGCAAGTCGATTCTCATACTTTGCGTGAAATTTTTAATGCAATTTTGTTTGTTTGCAATCATTAGCGTAAAGCCAGTCTAACTTCTGAAAATTACAATCCACAGACTAAAACGAGGTTGAATTGCATGGGTAGCCATGTAATACAGCCTCAGACGACATCAATATATTGCATCGGATAAACCAACACTACATCCTTAGGTATGACAGAAAACCTTTTACATAAGATCAGGTACAAAGGTAATCTGGTGATCTAGTGATAGTTTAGGAAGATTAACTAATTTACCTATCTGTATCAGGTTATATGACAACGCATCATATGTTTGATCAAGTGATCATAAAGTTACCTATTAACAGGAAAATCTTACGTGCCCTAATATGGCCCAACACAACGTAATACAATAATGAAATAGTATCTAACAATTTACAAGTCTGTCTAACTTTCACAGTGGCTAATGTAAACAATAAACCATTAGGCAAGTTAATATAAACATATTTATGGTTTTTAAAATCATGATAAAATGTATCAGACGAAAACATAGAACATGTCAAACGCACATGTTAAGACGAATGATGAAATACAATGAGGTGTAAAGTTGCTGTTATCTGGCAGATTACACAACATGATCAGAGGACATGGCAGTAGAAATTAACAATGTGTAATTTTGTACTTACACCTCTATCCATTATAGGTTCTCATTTAGAAGTAGAATTCACTGATATTGAGAACGTAAAAGGAATATGATGGACATTTCTGTTTTGAACATCTGAAGTACGTTACAGATAATACTCGAAATTTACGTTGTCCGACGCTATTACTTTTTTTTTTTATTTCTGTGCTTTGAACAATAGGTTCAATTACATTTAGTTTCGCAGGCGTGTCTTGTTTAAAATGCATCTTGACAGAAATAGACTATAATCCTTGACACAAAATTCTGCTTATATAAAGTGGGAAAATGGAATATAGCCATTATGAAAATGAGTTTTATTCCATTGGGCGCCAAAAATGAGAACATTATTAAAAAATTAAGGGTATTATCAAATAAGGGTAAACGATAAAACTAAATCACATCATAAAGTGTATACAATAGTGATTAGTACTGACATGGAAATTAAAGCAGCAATAAAAACTTGCCATTCGACATCGAAATGATCTCACCCTATGCTATTTTATAATAATAATATCTAATTTCATTCACGATTCTTTATTAATATGTAACTGAGCTATCTGCCTCTTTGACACGTGTTTCTGAATGCAATATTACGTTCCTTTGAAAACAATGACCTAAACAATATCTACCTATGCAAGGTACATGTATCAGCATTTAGCGAGTTTGGTTTGGTTATTTTAACGTCCTATTAACAGTCACGTTCATTTAAGTACGTGCCAGGTTTATTTGTGAAGGAAAG
Organism: Argopecten irradians; assembly: GCF_041381155.1. Classification (NCBI taxonomy): domain Eukaryota; kingdom Metazoa; phylum Mollusca; class Bivalvia; order Pectinida; family Pectinidae; genus Argopecten; species Argopecten irradians. The sequence goes on along the minus strand of NC_091134.1, from coordinate 17,165,317 downwards.
CCGGAGTAGCAAGTACAACGACATACACATACAAATGACAAACTAAATTTCAACACAAAACCAACTGCTAAAGTATTACTTAATGTAAATTTCAATATCTGGTATAAATGGTATTTATTTCAGAAAATGATATATATTTGTATGTATAAATGGAGAAATGAGTGCAGCCATGTTCAAAGCATCCAACTTAAGCAATCGCACAAATACCAATCTAATGATGAACGATAGTTCGTAATTACGTAAATATAGTAATTTTCGCAACATTTGTATGATAGCGAACATTTCAAGTGCGAAATAATAATGATTAGATTATAATGGATTCTCTTATAGTCCTATGGCGAACATTTTAATAATTAAATCTTAATTTTCTCAAAGTGAATTCTAAATCTCAAAAACAGAATACAGAATAAATACATTCGGGCAAATTTTCAATATTATAGGATATGGATAGTGTTTTTACAGACGCATTGCAACAAGCTAAGGAGTACATCAAACGTTAATAGCACTAGGAACGCAATATTTTGGTACGAGAAAAAGAATGGATCACTTCTCTTTATAATGAACATTAATTTAAGCGAAATTTGGAAACACAAATAACGTAGTTCCAATATATTTGTTATTAAGAAAACGTTCCGTGAAAGTTACAAATGCACTTATTTAGAAAATATTATCATTCTCTCGAAATAAGCGGATCATAACGGCACGTTCGTGAAATGGTAAAACTACCGCAAACAATTAAATTAAAACTCTCGTTCATGAAATGGTAACACTGTCGCAAACGATTAAATTAAATTTCTAAGGAAACTGAAATTTTGCGATCCTCTTATTCGTGAACATTTCATTATGAATGTTTCATAATTTCACGGATTGATATTATTTCACGCAAAATGACGAAAATATATTTGCCCTAAAATAACCGCTATATTATTATCATTGCATGCATTATGATAAGCTCAACGATCTGTAAAATCTCGTTACTGTTACTCTAAAACCTCGTCACCTTACAAAACATCACAATATGAATTTTTATCATTTTGTATGTTATATGTGCTTTCCTCATTGCAGTTTTCTTGGTACAGTAAAATACGTGTATAACGAACACCCTTAAATCAAATTTATGTTATAAAGCTTTGTCTTTCAAGTCAATGTTACTGCATTATATCTGTAACACATGTATGTATATAACAAACTGTGCTCATAACTGTAGCGTTATAACTGTGTTTTACTTTACTATAGATATTGCTCGTGTTCAGAAGTCAGACTCATGGATCCTTGAGTGACTCCTCAGTAACTCCCTTGGCCTTCAACTCGTCTAGTACTCTATCTAAGTAGGTATCATCTGGATAGCCAAACCTGAAATCATAATTATAATTGATAATTCAAGTGCAGAATAAGAGCGAAACACAGATTTTACTTAATATAAGTCATCAATTCCTCTGCCTCCATATGAAGTCATCATGGACATAATATGATTCAGATATTGGCTTCACAGTATATCACTACCCATTTCGTCATAAAACACATTTTGTCTAACAAGTTGTGAAAATGCTGCGACAACAATGTTCTGCACTCACTTGTTTTATTGTTCATTACGTAGTACTATTCTGATGTAGAACCTATGTGTATTTCATGGTTACCCTTACAGATGTGAGATTGGTGTTGTTCCAGATCAGATTTGAGTATGTTTCCATAGTAATAGAAACAAAATTAAAAATGGAAGGTACAGAAAGTTTGTTTCTGTACAATTAATGAAGAAGTCAAAGAAAACTCACGCCTGTGGACCACCATCAACTCTTGTTTTGTGATGGATATCATTCCAGGTCACGACCCCATCATAGCCAGTTGTCCTTGACCTTCCAATTGTAAAGACCAACTTTCTGTTGAAGGCTATGTTAAGAAGTTTGGATACTAGCCGACCTTTGTTGTTGTCTGGGAGATAGGCAGTTCTGGATATACCCTGATAATATTTACCAGGGGTTGGGTGCTCAGGCTTGAAGTACAAAAAATGTATTTAGACAGGTGTAATGTTTTTAAAGAGAGCAATAAGTTTACATGCATAGCCAAAACTATTTTGTAGAAATAAGTTTGTTACCTGTTTCTATTGCCAGGAAGTACATCTCAGTATAACAAACTCATTAGTTTTTATATATTTTCTGAATAAATAAAAGGTACAGCAATAATATTCAATATAATACTTCAATCTAAATGCCCTTAAATTGAGTTAATTTCTTTTCACCAGACTACTATAAACTTGCTGACTGGATAATTTACTTGCTGAAGACCTTTAAGTGCATAATTTTCTCTGTGTCTAATAGCATATCAAACACTGATTACTATCTACATCAATTGATCTCTTATTTACATAATACTAAATTGAATGAGAAATTTATTATAAGATATCGGTTATTGATATTCAATCTGACATTGCTAAAAGTTCTTCAAATGTATCAATGGATATCTTCAAACGTTTCAAAGATATATTTACCCCCTGTTTCCCAGAAGGAAAGGTATAAGTGATACTGATGATACCGTATCCAGGGTAACCAGGTAGGCCGTAACGTCCATGCGATGACTTTATAGTTTTGATGTCTATGGTCCCCGTTGGCTGGTCCCCCGTGATTTCCCATGGACAGCCCCACATGGGGACAGACAGGTTTGTACTTAAACTGCTGATCAATACAAATCTCTACAGAATACATGACCACATTGACAGTCTCTTTGGGGTCAGTTATAGTGTCCATACAGATACAACAGTCCTCAGTGACCTTTGACCCTTGGTCTTGGCATATTTGTGTTTCCTTCTGACCTCCTCTGTCATCTTTTGTTTCTTTCTTTTCACTGAAGGTCTTTTCAAACATACCCTTCAAATGAAGTATGACTGCAGCATCATCATTACAAATATAGAAAGCTTTCTTTATTGGAGTTTTCTCTGCAAAGTCTTTAAAAATCCTAGCTATCATTTTGCTGATGCTGATGATTGGGGCAGGATGATCTGCAACTGTACCTATAATAAAGCGATACTTAGCAGTCAATATGTAATGTACTACTCAAAAGGACACGGTACTTATTCTCTGTATGAATTCTTCACTGATTTTTTTCTGATTTTTATCTGTCATAAGACAAACAAATAAAGTCGTTCATATCAATATTTATCAATGCATCTATTTCAGCCGTGTCCAGTTGGAAGTTTCCTTCAACCGGTAGAACTTGAGTTCAAAGTTCAAAATGTATTTTCAAGATGGCGGCTGTGGTGGCCATCTTGGATTTCGGATAGACCCGAAAATTAACAACACATTGTCGGATCATGTCAGGATCATTTCATGCAAGTTTCAGCCAGATCGAACCGGTAGAACTTGAGAAGAAGTTCAAAATGTGTTTTCAAAATGGCAGCTATGGGGGCCATCTTGGATTTCAGATCGACCTGAAAAATAACAACACTTTGACGGGGCGATGTCAGGATCATTTCATGCAAGTTTCAGCCAAATCGCACCGGTAAAAGTTGAGATGTTCAAAATGTATTTTCAAGATGGCGGCTATGGCGGCATTCTTGGATTTAAGATCGACCTGAAAAATAACAACACTTTGTCGGGACCATGTCAGGATCATTTCATGCAAGTTTCAGTCAAATCGTACTGCTAGAACTGGAGAAGAAGTTCAAAATGTGAAAAGTTTACGCACGCACGGCGGACGACGACGGAAGAAACATGATGACTATAGGTCGTCCTGACCCTTCGGGTCAGATGACCTAAAAATGGTACCATAAAATATCTCTCCTTATCTTAGTACCACTTACCTATTCCAAGTATGGGTAAGGCTATGGATGCTACATCTAGACGTTTCCTATCAACCAAAGAGAGGACATTTTTGTAAGATTTCTCAAGATCTATCCAGTATGTACTCTGGTCAGCAATAGCGGCAGCATCCCATTCAGGTGCAACAACATGAAGTACATATTTAAACTGTGATCTGCCTGCTAAAGTGTCTACTGCTTCTGTCAGTTTAGGTTTTCTACGGGTAAGAGTTAACTCATATCGCTCATTTTCCACATAATCAATTCCAGCAACACGAGCGATTTCCCTGGCAATCCTTCCAGTACTGTCACACTGGATATTCTCAGGACTTACAATGGCATCAGCTTTAATATCCACAATATTTCCAAAGACAACACGAACAGTTAAATTATTTCCAATCTCAAAACTCTGACCACTAGGTGTGGGATGACGCTGGCTCATTGATGGATCTGTTGGAGATAGGTTTGCAGGGTCTACAGATGATCCAGTTTTATCTAACGGTAAACTGTTAGATCTTTCGAGTTTGTGTATGGTCGTCACAGGAGAAGTAGCAGATGGTGAGGGATTTGGTATATCATTATTGCCAGCTCTTTGAGCATCCATGAAACATTTGGTGAAGGTTGTCTGTATCAGCTGACACATCTGAGTGTCTTTGTCGATGAAGTGGACTTCTGTCAAGGTCGAATGACTCCTTCTCGTGCGACTGTACTCCTCTACAGCTCGGTAGTACTCCTGAGTACAGGATTCCTTTGGTACACCAAATATACCTGTTTGAAAAGGGATAACAAAAGTGATGCTTCCATACTCAAATTTACCAAATTGATTAATTAACACTTACTTATCAGCAGAGAGATCATGAAACTGAACAAAGCCAATCTAGCGCTATACTCGTCTTTTTAGGGTTAGAACTGATATTTATGTCAACTAATATAAGAGTTCTCCTTTGCTACAAGGAAAGCAATCCTGCCTTTTTATGACTATAGCGAGTCATTGGCTCTCTATTTCGGGTCAGAATCAGCACTGATGTAAAGTATCTTCCTCTAGTAAAAACAATGCTTTGAACAAATGTTGTTAAAATCTATGAAATACTTTATGACATCTAGTAGCAACTGTTCTGTTATATGGTTTGCTCCTGTAGTCACAATCTATATATTACCTAAGAATGTTTCTGATCAAACCTGATTTACTGTCTTACACCTAATGGACATTCCAAGATAGCAGACAAAAATGTTTTAAGAATGCAGATCAAAGTCTTCGCTATGGTTTCATGTATTAAGACAAAAATGCTGACGATAACATATAACTTTTCTCCATTCCTAGGATTGTTTTTATTTGACAGTAACAAACGCTGGCATATTCGTCTCAATAAGAGGCGATCTGTGCTAAAGAACTCGAAGCGAAAGACACCATCATTTTGCTCTTCTTTTGAGATATGTGAACATCGTTTAGCAAAGGTCTTTAACATGAATGTCGCGATCAGAAAACGTACGTAATCGTACGTAATGCATCGTCACCATTGGAATGGATATAAAGAGAACACTCTATTAGAATGGAAATGATAAGATCTGAGGCAAAATCCCGTAAATGACCTTATCATTTATCTGGATAATTAGTAATTATGACAAAAAGTCGTATCTTATAACCGACACATATCTGGCTTAGAATTTGATATACATTATACATAATATACACAATAATCATTCATAATGTTCAGAGAAGAGCTCTGGTCAATTTGAATCCTCGTTACATATAACCGATATCCATTCATAACTTTCAGAGAAGTCTTTTATAGCAATATGACCAAATCGACCCATTTTGAGCACGTCCCCTTGGTCCATGGAGTTCAGTCAAACAATTTGTACAATTTTGAAACCTCACCCCAAAAGAATGCTGCCAGCCAAATCTGGTCAATTTTGTGAAATGTTGACGAACGGACGCGGTACCAACCTTGATGCTAACTTTAAGAGCTCAACGAGGACAGAACAACCAATCATCATATGACCCTCTTTAGACCCAGCAGACGGTCAAGGAAGGAATTATACAATACGATACGATGACAAGAGGCCCATGGGCCTTAACGGTCCCCTGAGTTCGATACATGTAGAATAAAACAAAGACATACAAACACTATATACTGGCCCTTGAAGTCGGTCAGTGATTTTATAGATTTGACTTTTTAATCTATGAAGAGTATTTGCTTCCATCAAACCTGAGAACTCAGAAGATTTTTTGAAATTTTAGTCATTTTGACCCTATTTGACCCCGCCCCTCTGGTCCCCCTGGGGTTCGGCAAGGACCGATATGGATGTTAAAACGCTATATCTCAGGCTAATAATTCTAATCAAGTTTGACTCATTTCCTATAAAAATTGAGCAAATAATGATCATATATGTGTTTTTCCTATATAAATTAAAGTAATTTGACCCCCTCCCCAGGGGAAAACGTGAGAGTATTTGATTCAACTACATCTGTGAATGGAGAAGAAGATTTTTGAAATTTGTAGTCAATTTTACTCCTTTTGGTCCCAGTAGGAGTCCCTTGCAGTGTCTCAAAATGAGATAAAAATTCCGCTGAGGATCAAATTGCCAAACCCTAGTCTGCCCAGACCAACCCTCCAAATTAAGCCAGACAAAAAAGAGGATTGGAACCTACCCCTGATCTGTCATTGACGGAAGGTACAATTGCAATGTAGCTGTGCGATAGTCAGCAAGAGAACAAGGGACAAAATTGTGCAGTTGCCTTGACTGAATAACGAATCTCAACCACCAACTACAAGTACTTTAGAACCAAGGCCTGTCTCAGTTACAGTGATGCTATCAGAAAAAAGGAGCAATAATGGTTTTGTATCTTCTGTAGAACCCTGCTCATAATGTTAAACAAAAGGAATGTCAAAAGATGGCGATGTTCACATGATGTGTTTTGCTTCAATTTTGTTTTGCACAAATCGTCTGTCACTGACACGAAAATGCAAGCATTTGTTACTGTCAAATCGAAACAATCCTAGGCTAGAGAAAAGTTGATTAAACGCAAAGGGTCATTATCAGCATTTGTTTATAAATACTCAAAACATAGTTAAATGTTTTTCCTACAAAATGTGCCTGAAACTTTGTTGTCCGTCATCTTGGAATGACCAATCTCGATCAGGTATAAGACAGTGTATAAAATACTTAGTGTTTGACAAATTAAAATTAATTCAGACCAAATGGCAATATATTTGCAATTTGAAAAGAAAATCAGGATGGTGATAGATGAAACAACCAATGTTGCCATGGTCTAAGACCACAATTAGCTTAAAGTAATATCACTTTGTCATGAATGTAATAAGATATCAAGTCCTACATGCAGAATTTCAGAAATTATTGTTTTCGCAAAAAGTATTTATCAAGGTTTTTTTCGTCATGGTATGACAACAATTATTTTCTGTGTTTGTATTACAGTTTACCTGAACTGATAGCAGGGATTGCTATAGACTTATATCTTTGGAAGTCTGCCTCCTCTAAACTGTTCTTGACAGCTTCTTTAAGGTCACACAGACAATCACGCTTCTGGTCCTGACTATAGTCATACCATCTCGGCCCTACAGCATGGATAACTCCCTTATACTTCAGGTTACCAGCAGACGTGGTACACACCTCCCCAACCCTCAGTGGTCCATGACTGTAAATGTAGTCTCTACTCTCCTTGTCAAACTCATAACCAGCAGCGTCTGATATCACACGAGCCACTCCGCCTCCATGTTGTAAATCCCCATTAGCAGCATTTACGATACAATCCACATCAAGATGGAGGATACTCCCCGAGTAAACCTTAACTAAGAGTCCTTCTGCTGTAGTGAAGTCTGTAGGAGTAACACTTCCATAACCAAAGGTTGGCTGTGGAGGTTGCCATGACGCTCGACTCCCGTGATAAGACTGGCTGAATTTCTTTGTCTCTGTTAGAGTTCTCTCCCTTGTTGAGGCGTGGTATTGTCGAACCTTCTGTTTCTCCGTGTTTCGGTCTGTTTTATCCTACCAATCCCCAGTAAGATTTTATGTTTAGCTGTCTGTAACTGACTGTAGTTTTGTGCCATTACATGGACAACACTGTGTTCATCTTCTTTAAGTAGATAGCAGTAGACACCCTCCACATCTTTATGGATCTGATCAATGGTTCCTCTGATCTTTGGTTTCTCAGCAGTGGTGAATGAAACATCATCCTTGTTCATTACTTCTAAGTGCTTTAATTTACTTTCAATGGAAGTTTCTAAATTATCCTTTTCATCCTTATCCTTGCAGTTTATCTGTAGCATGCCATCATGGTAACCAAAAGAATGTTGCTGCATTAGCCTGTCACCTCTACAGAAGAACTGAATAGCAAGGAAAGTTTCTTCAGACATTCCAATATTGATATCTGACACATGTTCAAAGTCATCACTGGAACGCTTGAAATGTTCTTTTTGGTGATTAACTTCCATTTGCCTCGCTGAAGCGGAGTTAACTTTGCCATTCAGTGTGCTTTCAATGTTCTTTAGACAGTCAAGATCTTTGCATCTTATTTGACCATTTTTATCAAGTTCTTGCATTTTCAGTAGGTCCTCTCTCTGAATGACATCCCTCAACCCTTGATTCATTGATGCTTCTACACCATCAAAGATCTGAAACAAGACATAGACAATGAGTATTAACTAAGATCTATTGCATAATTTGGTTTGGTTTATTTTATATACGTTCTGATAACAGCCAGGGTCATGTGAGGGCGGCCTCCCGTGTAGGTGACGGGCGTGTGTGGCCTAGTCAATCTTGGGTTTTACCTCAATTGCTATAGAATTTATTTTAAGTTTTTCATGAAGAGTAGAGGTATGGATATATTGATATAAAGGTGTTCAGCATAACGGCTTAGATTGTCATGGTCTTGATCAAGATATTAAAAAGTTTATTTTACAATGTGATATTTTAATATCACTCTTATTACACATGCGATACATATCCATGCATCAAAAGAACAAGACATTGCACAAAGTGATATTGGTACTAAGATCTTGATGCCAACCAAAGAATAGTCTATGTCTGACAATAGAAATAGGGGTCTTATCTTTAGTTTTTATAAATTGCCTTCTTTGCCCTCTTCCTTTCAAATTAGTTTGCTTACATTACATGATATTTTAGAAATTTTCTTTCAGTACTTTCTGAGAAATAGCGGTAACAAACTTCCAACTGCCAAAATCCAAGATAGCTACCTATCGGCCATCTTATAGACCGATCACTCCCAAAGAGCAATATACACAACAACAGGGAAACCTACATATGAAATGAGAGACTGATATCCCTCCAGTACTTTTTCTGCTTTTCTCTTCTTTAATTTCAAAAAATTCCTTTGATAACAAGGCATATATACACATATTTTTTTTCCAAAAATTCTAGACAGATATATCTAAATTTGTGCTTTTCCATCACAAAATGAAGTACAGTCAAGCCCGGTTATTACAAATTCCTTGAGACCCTTCAAATCCTTTCGTATTATGCGGGTTTCATACTCAGTGGGCTAACATTTGTACAATTAACACAGAAATGAAACAAAGCGAGACTTTAGACATGAATATATTATTGTTTTATTGAATGCTGATTATCCACTGTATGCCTATAATTAGAGTACATGTGTTGACACATGGTAGTGATCGACCTAGGTCACGATTCGTCAACTCTGGTTTTAGCACTTTGTATTATGTGGGTTTTTAACAACACAAGTACCAAGTGGACTCAGAAATTTTACATATTATCCAGAGTTTTGTATTGATCAATTCGTACTAAATGGGTAATAAATACAAGGATACTGAATGCAATTTGCAGCGGATTTCAGTTCCATACATTTAAAAGTGGTTTTTGCACTATCCGAGTTTGTATTAAATGGGTTGGACTGAATTTATAACTATGGACCAAGGAGAACTTTAATAGTGCCATGTACTTACGATAATGATAAAGATCCTTCAAATACTTTCTTAGAAATAGCAGAAACAAACGTTACACTTATCGAAATGGCGCCTAGTTGACCACACTATCAATCCAGAGTCATGCAGAGTATAACAACTACAACTAATTACTGTAAGACCATGGCTAACTTAAATACCCCTCCCTACCACTCATTTCAAATTGTGGCAACCAAATCATGTTAGTTTTGAAAATAGGACAAAATATGCTTACCAATGACCAATACAAAATTTCCTTTGATGTTAATTTTGATGTTTGGTTTGGTAACCATGTCTTGAAAACAATATCTTTTGTATTTTGTCATTCATTCATTCAATTACATGTATATCAATTTTTCGATAAATCAGACAATATTTTTACCTGTCAGAAGCAACCATTCATAGATCCCATGGTAATCAAATATCAGGCGTTAATATGACAATGTTTGAACAAAATTGACCCAATGACTAATAAGTTAATGGTAATGTTATAAAACCTGTATATGTGACCTGGTTAGCATGGCAACCATTTTATTTTTAGAAATAAAGCCTTCATGTAAATCTAGACATGGTCACCAACATTACTGTAAAATAACATTACATTGAAATTGGGAAAGCAGTTTACGCGGAATTGTCAAGAGAGACAGGTGGAAAGACAGTGCGATTCTAATATACCACGCAACTTTGTTGCAGGGAGTATAATTGTAGGGAGGGGACCTAAAATTTTACAACACAGATATCTATAATAGTGAGAAATAGGGATTATAAACATCAAAGATTATACCCACCAAAGACTGATCTATATGGCAATTGAAAGAGGGATATTTTCTCTGCTTTTCAAACTATAAATATCAAAATCCAAGATGACTGCCTGTCGGCCATCTTGCTGATCGATCGATCCAAAAGTGCAATATGGGCAACTAGTGCCCAAGGGGAATCTACATATAAAATTGGAGAAAGATCCCTTCAGCCCTTTATGAGAAATAGTAGTAACAAGAAGTGTTAACGGACGAAAGGACAGATGGAAGGACGGACGATGGAAGAAATGCAATTTGAATAGCCCATCATCTGATGAAGGTGGACTAAAAATCTAACATAGCTGCCTTGTTGCTATCTTGTTGTCCAACTGGTCCCAAAATGCAATATGCACAACAATGGACCAAGGGGTACCAAAGGGGTAGGAGAATGCAATATAAGACCTATATTTCATTTCTTTCTAAGAAATGGTGGTAACAAGAATTGTTTATGGATGGATACCTCCATCAGATTGTATGCTGATTACAGAATACAAGCTCAGTCATTACTCTATACAATCGTGATCACACACAAACAAGGATATCAACACAAAAGTGCAAACATTCTGTTTAAAAGTTAAAGTTTTTTAAAATTGCGATATATATATTAGTCCAAAGAACAAGGCATTGTATATGTTTTCATTACTTACATCATTGTACTGAAATGAAGCTTGTTTGTCCATACTCGGCTGTTGGTATTGGATATGATGTGGACTTTGTATGCTCTTGATTGGCATTGTTGCTTTCAATTGGCTTCCACTTTCCCGAGCAGTGGCACCAACTGTTGTACTCTGTCCAGAGTCCCTGGCATCATTTTGGTTTCCATGGTGACCACCAGTGGCCCCAACTGTTGTACTCTGTAAAGAGTGCTTAGCATCGGATTGGTTTCCATGGTAACCACCAATAGCATCATGTGTTGTACTCTGTCCAGAGTACCTAGCATCCATTTGGTTTCCAGGGTAACCGCCAGTTGCACCTAGTGTTGTACTCTGTCCAGAGTACCTAGTATCAGTTTGGTTTCCTTGGGAACCACCAGTGGCACCAACTGTTGTACTCTGTCCAGAGTTCCTAGTATCAGTTTGGTTTCCTTGGGAACCACCAGTGGCACCAACTGTTGTACTCTGTCCAGAGTACCTAGTATCAGTTTGGTTTCCTTGGGAACCACCAGTGGCACCAACTGTTGTACTCTGTCCAGAGAACCTAGTATCAGTTTGGTTTCCTGGGGAACCGCCAGTGGCACCAAGTGTTGTACTCTGACCAGAGTACCTAGTATCAGTTTGGTTTCCTGGGGAACCGCCAGTGGCACCAACTGTTGTACTCTGTCCAGAGTACCTAGTATCAGTTTGGTTTCCAGGGGAACTGCCAGTGGCACCAACTGTTGTACTCTGTCCAGAGTACCTAGTATCAGTTTGGTTTCCAGGGGAACCGCCAGTTGCACCAAGTGTTGTACTCTGTCCAGAGTACCTAGTATCAGTTTGGTTTCCACGGGAACCGCCAGTTGCACCAAGTGTTGTACTCTGTCCAGAGTTCCTAGTATCAGTTTGGTTTCCAGGGTAACCGCCAGTGGCACCAACTGTTGTACTCTGTCCAGAGTACCTAGTATCAGTTTGGTTTCCAGGGTAACCGCCAGTGGCACCAACTGTTGTACTCTGTCCAGAGTTCCTAGTATCAGTTTGGTTTTCATGGTAAGTTCTGTTTCCATAGTAACCACCAACACTTTCTGACCGAATGAATTTCATAACCTCTGGCAACACTTCCTTTGATGCCACTACTGTGACTTTGAACCCCATATCTGCCTGCTTCACATATCTTACTATTTTCCATGGGCATTTCTTCTTACCTAAAATAAATATACTATCGATATGAATCTTACAACACTTTGATTAATACAAAATTCTATGACAAATAACTGCTGTAACACTGTAACCAATAACTCTAACTTATTTTAATATTGGAAGGTATATGTGTTAAACTACCATTTAATGGTCTATGTCTGTATTTTTTTTCCTATTTTTCTTTTAACTGTCAAAATTCAAGATGGCCACATGACAGCCATCTTGTCTTCCAAACGATCCCAAAATGCAATGTTAAAAACTAAAACTAGGCCCAAAGAGGAATCTGCATATGTTTGAGAGAGATCCCTTCAGTGTTAATAGTTTACATTTTTGTAAGAATTAGTGCTTACTAACGTCAATTGTCAAATCCCTTCATTATTAATAGTATACTATTTCCTAAAAATTAGTGCAAAGTTGTCAAAAACCAAGTTGACTTTTGGTTGACAATCTTGAATCAGGAACAGTTTCAAAATGTGATATGCAAAACTAGGTACCCAGGGGGACCTATGTATTAAAATTAATGTGGGAGTTTTTCTTCAGAACTATCTGAGAAATAGCAATAACAAATTTCAATTGTCAAAATCCAAGATAGACACCTATTTGACATCTTGTTTTACGATTAGTTCCAAAATGTGAAATGCACAATTAGACACCAAGAGGAACCTACTGATAAAATTTGAGAGACCGTTTCAGCATTTTTTGTAAAATAGCGATAACAAACTTCAATTGTCAAAATCAAAGACGGCTGCCTGTTGGCCATTTCCGATTTTCTGATTGGTCCCAAAATGCAATATGCATAACTTTTTAAGAGTCCTAGTGGAAGCTGTGTTTGAAATTTGAGAAAGACCTCTTCTGTATTTTCTGAGAAATAGTGGTAAGAGAATTGTTAACTGTGAGACAGACGGCGTACTACAGACAAAATGCAATTTGATTACCTCATTGTTAGAATGAACGGCAGTAAAAATGCAACTGTAAATCCGGTTCAGTTTGCAGCACAACTAGTTTTGTAATGATTAACGTTTGTGGATAACATTATTGAATATAAAAATCTTTTGATATAACTTAAGTACTAGGTATGACAAAGCAATTTTTAAATTTACAGAGATAAAACCATGATAGTGAAAGTAAAGTAAATTGAACATGACAGAAAGTAGGCTTACAGTATTTGGACCTGTTGGCAGATACACATGTTTCTGTTTTCCATTTTGACAAATAGATTTCGCTTTTAGGTCATCTTACCCATAAAATTATTGTACAATTTCTCCACCTTGCCAGATTCTTTTGATTTCTTTGATTCCTTGTTAGCAAGAAACATGTGAAAGTCCTTTTCTGATTTGACAAGTATTTTAATTTCCTGCAGATATCCTGTCTTGTCTTCTTTTCCTTCTGTTACCTCAATAACCTTTTTCTTGATCATTTTGGCTTGTTCTTTACATCCAAGTTGTTCTGTAATGATAGTTATAAGGGATATCTACATAAAATATTATTGAGCTTATGTCGGCCTTGACATTTTACTCATTCTGGTAACTGGCCCTAACTGACCGAGTGAATTATGGTTTTAATAAGCTGGGCCTGGTTGATCAAAAGGTGATCGGCTTAATTACTTGATTAATGAAATTTTCATTCCTCATTAGTTGAAAAACCTGATTATAGCTTCTCTAAAATCAGCAAGTAGGTAAGAAATGGAGATCATAATTATTTGTAATGTAATCATATTGTTGTAAATAATGGAAATCAATTTGTATGTTTTGTCAGGTATTGTTCTTTGTAATTCAGGTTCACTGTCTGTGTTTTAATTGTCTTCAAATTGCCAGGTAACTCACAATAAGCTATGTCAACTATTAGCATCAAGTTAAAATTATCTTTACTGCCAAAATAACTTATCAAAGATATTCATATATAGAAACCAATGTGCAAGATAGTTAGAAAATATACAAAATAAAGACATGAATGTTTGTAAATTACTCCTACTTTTTGAAGTTGGCTCCTGCAGGGTTGTAACAACAAATCCCAAAGATGTTATTCTCTCCTCAGCGGTGATTTTCAGAACTTCTTTAATTCCTTTGTTGATTTTATCATCTGTATCTGACAGCATTCTGATGTACAAGTAGTGCTCACTGTCCTTAGTTATCCATTCTTTGGTGTGGTTTCGACTTTTGAGTGTTTTATACTGGGGATCTGAAAACAACAATGTTAGAAAATAACAGGACTGTCTTGTCTATAAAATCAGTTAATTTGAAATTCTAGATATTTGGTAAAACAGGCACATGGGCATCAATGGTCATCTGATTATAAGTAGTAAACAAGAGGCCCAAAGGGCCTTAACGGTCATCTGACTACCTGGGCAATAGTAAAATTAATAATAAAAGGTGTCAGGACCATGTCAGGATCATTTTCAATTTCTTTCAACAAATTTTATTTCAAACAAGAGGCCCAAGGGCCTTAACATATAGGAAATTAATTAGATATAGTTTCATGGTAGCCATCTTCGATTTGGGATCAACCAGAGATTTAACAATACTTTGTCGGGACCATGTCAGGATCATTTCATGCAGGTTTTAGCCAGAACTTGAGAAGAAGTTCAAAATGTGTTTTCAAGATGGCAGCTGTGGCGGCCATCTTGGATTTCAGATCGACCCGAAAAATAACAACACTTTGTCAGGACCATGTCAGGATCATTTCGTGCAAGTTTCAGCCAAATCGCACTGGTAGAACTTGAGAAGAAGTTCAAAATGTGTTTTCAAGATGGCGGCTATGGCGGCCATCTTGGATTTCAGATCGACCCGAAAAATAACAACACTTTGTCGGGACTATGTCAGGATCATTTTATGCAAGTTTCAGCCAAATCGCACCAGTAGAACTTGAGAAGAAGTTCAAAATGTGTTTTCAAGATGGCAGCTGTGGCGGCCATCTTGGATTTCAGATCGACCCGAAAAATATCAACACTTTGTCGGGACCATGTCAGGATCATTTCATGCAAGGTTCAGCCAAATCGCACAGGTGGAACTTGAGAAGAAGTTCAAAATGTGAAAAGTTAAAGCACGGTGCACGGCGGACGACGGCGGATGAAACATGATGACCTTAAAAGAAGCGCTAGTGTGGCCTGATCTGTAAAAACCTGTCTATATAAAGGGACAGAGGAATGGTTTTTGAGCCAAGTGGTTTTTATACACAGACTGAGTTGATAATATGGTAGTCTAGAAAAGCAGTTTTATTAAGCAGGTGATCATAATACAGAGGTATGAATTGGTCAATCAGATTTGAATGTTCGTCATGTTAACATCTATGGTATTGAGAGAATAGTAACAACAAGGGCCCAATGGGCCCGAATCGTTCACCTGCTATCCGGTAACCATGCATGGTTAATACTTAATAAATAGAGTGAATAAGAATTTATATATCATGCCTAAGCACATTAGAGACCCCTTGAATGAAAGTCAAGGTCATCCATTTGAACAAACTTAATAGCCCTTGATCCTAGCATGCCACATGCCCAATATCAGATCCCTTTGTCTTTTGGTTATTAAGAAAAAGTATTTTAAAGATTTTAGCCTATTTGACCCCTGTGACCTTGAATGAAGGTCAAATACATTCATTTGAACAGACTGTATAGCTCTTCATCCAATCATGTTCCAGGCCCAATATCATGCCTCTAAACCTCTTGGTTAACAATAAGTTGTTTAAAGATTTAAGCCTATTTGACCCCTGTGACATTGATTCAAGGTCAAGGTCATTCATTTGAACAAACTTGGTAGACCTTTATCCCAGCATGTCACATGGCAAATATCAAGTCTCTAGGTCTCTTGGTTATTAAGGAGTCGTTAAAAGATTTTCACCTATTTGACCTCTGTGACCTTGAATGAAAGTCAAGGTCATTCATTTGAACAAACTTGGTAGTTGTTTATTCCAGCATGCCACAGGCCAAATATAAGATCCCTAGGCCTCTTGGTTATTAAGAAGAAGTCATCTAATTATTTAAGCCTATTTGACCCCTGTGACCTTGAATGAAGGTCAAGGTCATTCATTTGAACAAGCTTTGTAGAGCTTCATCCCAACATGTTTTAGGCCAAAGTATCAGGTCTCTTTGTTATTAAGGAGGAGTCATTTAACAATTTTAGCCTATTTGACCCCTGTGACCTTGAATGAAGGTCAAGGTCATTCCTTTGAAGAAACTTGGTAGCGCTCCATCCCAACATGTCACAGGCCCAATATCAAGTCCCTATGTTTTTGGTTATTAAGAAGTTATTGAAAGATTTTAGCCTATTTGACCCCTGTGACCTTGAATGAAGGTCAAGGTCATTCATTTGAACAAACTTTGTAGTGCTTCATCTTAACATATCACAGGACCAATATCAGGCCTCTAGGCCTTTTGGTTATTAAGAAAAAGTCTTTTAACATTTTTAGCATATTTGACTCCTGTGATCTTGAATGAAGGTCAAGAGCATTCATTTGAACAAATTCGGTAGCCCTTTATCCCAGCATGTAACAGGCCCAATATTAGGTCCCTAGGCCTCTTGGTTATTAAGAAGAAGTTGTTTAAATTTTTAGCCTATTTGACCTCGTGACCTTGAATGATGGTCAAGTCCATTCATTTGAACACACTGTGTAGCCCTTTATCCCACCATGAAACAGGCCCAATATCTGGTCTCTAGGCATCTTGGTTGTCAAGAAGAAGTTGTTTAAAGATTTAAGCCTATTTGACCCCTGTAACCTTGAATGAAGGTCAAGGTCATTCATTTGAACAAACTTGGTAGCCCTTGATACAAGCATGCCACAGGCCCGATATCAGGTCCTTAGGCTGTTTGGTTATACAGAAGAAGTCATTTAAATTTTTTTAGCCTTTTCAACCCCTGTGACCTTGAATGAAGGTCAAGGTAATTCATTTCAACAAACTTGGTTGCCCGCCATATTTGAAAAAAATTGGTAGCCATTCATCCCAGCATGTCACAGGTCCGATTTCAGTTCCCTAGACCTCTTGGTTATTTAGAATTTTTTTAAGAATTTATTTAGTCCGTTAAAGATTTTCACCTATTTGACCCCTGTGACCTTGAATCAAGGCCAAGGTCATTCATTTGAACAAGTTTGGTAGATCTTCATATTAGCATGCTATAGGTCAAATTTCAGGACTCTAGGTCTCCAAGTTTTGGAGGAGAAGTTGTTTAAATGGAAAAACAGCCGGACAGACGGACGGACAGACAGCTGGACGACAGACGGATGATGTACGCTGCACCACAGCATAAACTCACTTGCCCTTTGGACAGGTGAGCTACAAATGTGACAGACTCACTGGCCCGGAGAACAAAAATTGTAAGTTTAATGAAACAATTAGATGTGTTTTCAAAAATATTATTATGCATGAGTGAGGGAAATTAAAGATTAACACACAGGCACTAAGACTAACTCTCTGTAAAATCTACAGACTTGTTAGGCTTGTAATTAATATTAAGTATACACCAAGGAAGTTTGAAGAAGCTTTTAATAATCTAAAAGTCTAAATCACTCTAATATCTAAGGATAAGAGTTTGAGTCTTCTGCTTATTCAGAAGATTTTTCTAAAAAGGTTTTTAATGTTGTTATACCTGGTACTAGATGAAGCAAGTTTTTTTAAATAAAATTTTCCATTGACTTTGTTTACATCAATACCTTGTAAAACTTGACTTGTTGTAACAAATTCTGCCAAAGCATGCACTCTCCATCTGCATCCATAGAAAGGAAGCACCTGCATCTGAATGGATGTAAACTGTGTTGGGATTCTGGCCTCAAAGAGGCTGTGAGGAGGATCAATTTCTACAAAAATAGTAAAAACAAATCACTATTAACATAAAGTTTCATATTCATACAAAATGATAATATACATTTTTACATGTAGATATAAACAAGAGGCCTATAGGGCCTGTATTGCTCATGTGTTTTTTTTTTACTTACTATTACAACAAGAAGCCCAGAGGGCCTGTATCGCTCACCTGGTTTGTAATGTCAAGTCATGTTCTGAATACAAGTTCATTGTTTCTTTTCTGAAGGAATTTGAATATTTACCTCTTATCTCCCTATTGGGCCCCGCCCCTCCTGCTGGCCAGGGGGTCAGAGCCAAAATTTATACAAGTTCTGTTTCCCTTCCCCCAAGGATGTTTGTGGCCAAATTTGGTTACAATCCATGCAGAACTCTATGACTAGTAGCGATTTAAAGGATTTACCTCTATTTCCCCTATTGGGCCCCGCCCCTCCTGCCCCTGGGGGATCAGAGCCAAAATTGATACAAGATCTGTTCCCCCTCCCCCAAGGATGTTTGTGGCCAAATTTGGTTACAATCCATGCAGAACTCTATGACTAGTAGCGATTTAAAGGATTTACCTCTATTTCCCCTATTGGGCCCCGCCCCTCCTGCCCCAGGGGACCAGAGCCAAAATTTATAACAAGTTCTGTTCCCCTTTCCCCAAGGATGTTTGTGGCCAAATTTGGTTACATTCCATTCAGATACTCTATGACTAGTAGCGATTTAAAGGATTTACCTCTATTTCCCCTATTGGGCCCCGCCCCTCCTGCCCCGGGGGGGACAGAGCCAAAATTTATACAAGTTCTGTTCCCCTTCCCCCAAGGATGTTTGTGGCCAAATTTGGTTACAATCCATTCAGAACTCTAGGACAAGTAGCGATTTAAAGGATTTACCTCTATTTACCCTATTGGGCCCCGCCCCTCCTGTCCCCGGAGGTTCAGAGCCAAAATTTATACAAGTTCTGTTCCCACTCCCCCAAGGATGTTTGTGGCCAAATTTGGTTACAATCCATGCAGAACTCTATGACTAGTAGCGATTTAAAGGATTTACCTCTATTTCCCCTATTGGGCCCCGCCCCTCCTGCCCCGGGGGACCAGAGCCAAAATTCATACAAATTCTGTTCCCCTCCCCAAGGGTGTTTGTGCCCAAATTTGGTTACATTCCATTCAGAACTCTATGACTAGTAGCGATTTAAATAATTTACCTCTATTTCGCTTATTGGGCCCCGCCCCTCCTGCCCCAGGGGGACCAGAGCCAAAATTTATACAAGTTCTGTTCCCCTTCCCCCAAGGATGTTTGTGGCCAAATTTGGTTACAATCCATTCGGAACTCTATGACTAGTAGCGATTTAAATAATTTACCTCTATTTTCCTTATTGGGCCCCGCCCCTCCTGCCCCCGGGGGACCAGAGCCAAAATTTATACAAGTTCTGTTCCCCTTCCCCCAAGATGTTTGCGGCCAAATTAGGTTACAATCCATTCAGAACTCTATGACTAGTAGCGATTTAAATAATTTACCTCTATTTCCCTTATTGGGCCCCGCCCCTCCTGCCCCCGGAGGACCAGAGCCAAAATTTATTTAAGTTCTGTTCCTCATCCCCAAGGATGTTTGCGGCCAAATTGGGTTACAATCCATTCAGAACTCTATGACTAGTAGCGATTTAAAGGATTTACTTCTATTTCCCCTATTGGGCCCCGCCCCTCCTGCCCATGGGGGATCAGAGCCAAAATTGATACAAGATCTGTTCCCCTTACTCCAAGGATGTTTGTGGCTAATTTTGGTTACAATCCATGCAGAACTCTAGAACAAGTAGTGAGTTAAAGGATTTACCTCTATTTCCCCTATTGGGCCCCGCCCCTCCTGCCCCCGGAGGTTCAGAGCCAAAATTTATACAAGTTCTGTTCCCCCTCCCCCAAGGATGTTTGTGGCCAAATTTGGTTACAATCCATGCAGAACTCTATGACAAGTAGCGATTTAAAGGAAATGCTGACAGACAGACGGACGCCGCGCCATGACATAAGCACCAGGTGAGCGAAAAACTGAAACAAAAGC
Source organism: Argopecten irradians (assembly GCF_041381155.1). Taxonomy (NCBI): domain Eukaryota; kingdom Metazoa; phylum Mollusca; class Bivalvia; order Pectinida; family Pectinidae; genus Argopecten; species Argopecten irradians. The sequence continues at coordinate 17,145,131 of NC_091134.1, read as the reverse complement.
AAAATTGACTCCACAATTTGTTTGATTTTGAATCCCTGAACCACATATCAATGCTATTTTTATATAAATGTTATTCAATGCTAAATTTCAGAAAAGAAGTTGTTAATATGAAAATTGCCAAATTGACCCATTTTGGCCACCTCAGGCCCCCAGGCCCCCAGGGTGTCAGCCCCTGATATGTACAATTTTGAATCTCTACCTATAAGGATGCGCACCCTATACTTAGTTTCAGATAAGAAGTTGAATTTCAAAATATCTAAATTGACCTTTTTGGCCCCCCCTCAGGCCCCTGGGTGGTCAGCCCCATTATTTATAAGGATGATACTTTTGCATTATGAGTGATATCCCATGCTTAGTTTCAGAGAGGAAGTGGTTTATATGAAAACCAAATTGCCCCCACCCCTCAGGCCCCAGGGGTGTCAGCCTCATCATATGTACAATTTTGAATCCACACCCTATAAAGATGTTACCATTGCATTATGAGTGCTATCCCATGCTTAATTTCAGAGAAGAAGTGGTTTATATGAAAACAACCAAACTGACCCCACCCCTCAGGCCCCCGGGGTGTCAGCCCCATCTTATGTACAATTTGAATCCCCGCCTATGAGGATGTTACCATTACATTATGAGTGCTATCCCATGCTTAGTTTCTGAGAAGAAGTCCATTATATGAAAATAACCAAATTGATCCCTTTTGGCCCCGCCCCTCAGATAGCCCCCAGAGGGGTCAGCCTGACCATTTGTACAATTTTCAGTCAGTATCCTTATAATTCTGACCAGCAATTATGGAGAAGTCAATTGTTGACAGACGGCCAGACGCTACGTTATCGCATAAGCAATCACACTGGTCCTTTGGACCAGGTGAGCTAACTAAATACAACAAGCCAAGAAGGACTGTATTCAATTGCTGATCTCAGCATTTTTCACATTCATCCAAACTTAGACATAAGGATTCAAGTCAAATCTGAGAAATGCTTCTATATTTATTTTTACTATTATAGAAATATTAAATTTTTTTGGCACGAACCTTCAGGCTTCATTAAGGAACACTTCAGTATGCTAGCAAATAATATATCTCTCGGCCTTTTGTTAATTAAGAAGAACCACAATACTGAACCTTTTCCCAAGGATATTTCTGTCTGAAATTGGTAACAATCCCTGCAGAACTGTAAGACTTTAATAGACAGCAATTTAAAACATTGTTAACCCCTATTAGGCCCTTAAAAAAATAAGAGGCCCATGGGCCTAACAGCCATCTGCATGACTATTGGCACAATACAACACATCAAAGAATATAATAGCGGCAAACATTTACTAGTTAGTCAATACAAAGAACGTTTTTTTATAGAAGAAGTTCAGGTTCTGATATATTTGATGAATTAGACCATGAATGAAGGTCCCTTGATTCACACTGTGTTACAAGTCTAATATCCAGTCTCTAGGACTCTTAGTTATATACAAGAAATAGTTTAAATCTTTTTAACCTATTTGACCCCTGCGACCTTGATTGAAGGTCAAGGTCATTCATTTGAACAAACTTGGTAGACATTCGTCCAAGCATGTCACAACCCAGCATTAAGTATCTAGGCCTCTTAGTTATTCATAGGAAGTTGTTTAAAGATTTTAGCTTATTTGACCCCTGTGACACTACATGAAAGTCAAGATCATTTATTTGAACAAACTTAGTAGCCATTCATCCCAGAATGTCACAGGCCCAATAACATGTCTCTAGGCCTCTTAGTTATTCACAAGAAGTTGTTAAAAGATTTTAGCCTATTTAACCCCTGTGATCTTGAAAGAAGAATCAAGGTCATTCGTTAGAATAAACTTGGTAGCCCTACATCCCAGCATGCTACAGGCAAATTATCAGTACCCTGGGCCTTTTTGCTATTGAGAAGAAGTCTTTTGTATGAAAAGTTTACGCACAGCGGATGGTGAACGATGAAGGACTATGCATGAAGACAATAGGTAATCTTGACCAATGATGTTAGATGACCTTGCGAGAGGCCCATGGGCCTTAACAGTCATCTTACTATTGGCACAATACAACATCTCAAAGAATATAGCAGTGGCAAACAATTAAGGCAATAGAAAAAGAACTCTTTTAGTAGAAGAAGTACAGGTTCTGATATATTTGATGAATTAGACCATGAATGAAAGTCCCTTGATCCCAACCATTCTACAAATCTAATATCCAGTCTCTAGGCCTCTAAGTTACTTACAAGAAGACGTTTAAAGATTTGAGCCTGTTTGACAATGTGACTTTGAATAAAAGGTCATTCACTTGAACAAACTTGGTAGCCATTCGTCTAAGTATATCACAGGCTAAATATCAGGTCTCTAGGCCTCTTGGTTATTCATAAGAAGTCGTTTAGAGATTTAAGCCTTTTTGACCCCTGTGACCTTGAATGAATGTCAAGATCATTTACTTGAACAAATTTGGTAGCCATTTGTCTAAGCATATCACAGGCTCAATATAAAGTCTTTATGCTTCTTGGTTATTCATAAGAAGTTGTTTAAAGATTTTAGCCTATTCGACCTCTGTGACCTTGAATGAAGGTCAAGGTCATTTATTGGAAAAAACTTGGTAGCCCTTTATCCAAACATGCCACAGGCCCAATATGAGAAACCTGTGCTTTTTGGTTATTCATAAGAAGTCGTTTAGAGATTTAAGCCTTTTTGACCCCTGTGACCTTGAATGAATGTCAAGATCATTTACTTGAACAAATTTGGTAGCCATTTGTCTTAGCATATCACAGGCTCAATATAAAGTCTTTAGACTTCTTGGTTATTCATAATAAGAAGTTGTTTAAAGATTTTAGCCTATTCGACCTCTGTGACCTTGAATGAAGGTCAAGGTCATTTATTGGAAAAAACTTGGTAGCCCTTTATCCAAACATGCCACAGGCCCAATATGAGAAACCTGTGCTTTTTGGTTCTTGAGAAGTTGTTTAGAGATTTTAGCTTTTTGACCCCCGTGACCTTGAATGAAAGTCAAGGTCATTCACTTGAACAAACTTGGTAGCCATTCGTCTAAGCATATCACAGGCTCAATATCAGGTCTCTAGTAGGCCTCTTGGATATTCATAAGAAGTAGTTTAAAGATTTTAGACTATTTGACCCCTGTGACCTTGAATGATAGTCAGTCATTCATTTGAACAAACTTTGTAGCCCTTCATCCCAGCATGCTGTAGGCTCAATATGAGTACCCTGGGCCTTTAGCTTCTTTAGAAAAAGTCGTTTAAATATTTTGGCCTATTTGACCTCTGTGGCCTTGAATGTAGGTCAAGGTCATTCATTTGAATACACTTGGTTGCCCTTCATCCCAGCATACTATAGGCCCAATATGAGTACCCTGTGCATTTTAGTTCTTGAGAAAGACTTTAGCCTTTTCGACCTGTGACCTTGAATGAAGGTTAAGGTCCTCCATTTGAAAAAAACTTCTTCCAAGCATGCTACAGGCCTATTATCATGTCTTAATATCTTAAATTATTCACATGAAGTCGTTTAATGATTTCAGCCTATTTGACCCCTGTGACCTTGAATGAAGATCAAGGTCATTCATTTGAACAAACTTGGTAGCCCCTAATCCAAGTATGTCACAGGCCAAATATAGGGCCTCTTTGCCTCTTAGTTATTCACAAGAAGTTGTTTAAAGATTTTAGCCTATTTGACCCCTGTGACCTTGAATGAATATCAAGGTCATTTATTTGAACAAACTTTGATTGCCCTTCATCTCAGCTTGCTGTAAGCCCAATATGATAGCCCTGGGCCCTTTGGTTCTTTAGAAGAGGTCATTTAAAGATTTCAGCCTATTTTACCCCTGTGACTTTGAATGAAGATCAAGGTCCTTCATTTGAAGAAACCTTGTAGCCCTTCATCCCAGCAATCTACAGGCCCAATATCAGGTCTATAGGCCTCTTAGTTATTAAAAGGAAGTTGTTTAAAAGATTTTAGCCTATTTTATCCATGTGACCTTGAATGATATCAAGGTCATTCATTTGAACAAACTTTGTAGCCCTTCATCCCACCATGTAACAGTCCCAATATCAGGCCTCTAAGCACCTTGGTTATCAAGAAGAAGTTGTTTAAAGATTTAAGCCTATTTGAACCCTGTGACCTTGAATGAAGGTCAAGGTCCTTCATTTGAACAAACCTTGTAGCCCTTCATCCCAGCATTCTACAGGCCCAATATCAGGTCTATAGGCATCTTGGTTATTAAAAAGAAGTTGTTTAAAGATTTAAGCCTATTTGACCTATGTGACCTATAATAAAATCAAGGTCATTCATTTGAACAAACTTATAAGCTCTTCATCCCAACATGCCCCATGCTCAATATCAGGTCTCTAGGCCTCTTACTTATTCACAAGAAGTTGTTTAAAAGATTTTAGCCTATTTGGTCATTTATTTGAACAGACTTGGTAGTCCTTCATCCCAGCATGCTGTAGGTCCAATATGAGTACCCTGGGTCTTTTGGTTCTTGAGAAGAAGTCGTTTAAAATTTTTTAACCTTTTTGACCCCTGTGACCTTGAATGAAGGTGAAGGTCATTCATTTGAACAAACTTTGTAGCCCTTCATCCCAGCATGCTACAGGCCAAATATGAGTACCTGGGCCTTTCGGTTATTGAGAAGAAGTTGTTTGAATGAAAAGTTTACGAACTGTGCATGGCGCACGACAATGAACAATGCATGCTGACAATAGGTCATCCTGACCCTTGATGACTGATGCAATCCTGACTACAGGCAACAAAAAGATAATTGTATGTCACAGGGTTTTTAAGGAAATACAACAACAGATTTATATATGTAATAAACCTTTGCTTATGTATACATACCTCTGGTTTCACAGCGTCCAAAGCTTTCATATTTTTCATAAATCTGAAATGTCTGAAATTCAAAATAGATAAGTATACTATACTGTAAATGTTAGTAACAAAACAATTGCTATCATCTTTTTTTTTCTCACACAAAAGTAAAAGCTTATTTAAAGTTATCTGATTGTGTAATATAATACTACAAGACTCCCCCCCCCTCTTAGTTAGAAAGTTAGAAAGTTTATTTGGTAATTATCACAAAAACTCTTACAATTGTAATCTATTCCACTTCATAACATGGGGATGCTTCCAGTCAAATATGAGTGATATCTATGCATTACTCAGTTTCAGAGACAAGATTCATTCACATGTACATACAATGTAGCTTAACTGACCACTTTTGTCCCTCAGGCCCCAGGGAGTTTGAACCAATAATTTGTACAATTTGAATCTCCACCTAATAGGAATGCTACTAACAATGCATACTAAACCGAATCATCTGCCTCTAATTGAGTGTATCAATAAACAACAACTAAAAGAAAAGGAGCTCATGTTAAGACACAAAAATGCATACTTATCTTCACACAAGAATTTAACAAATAACCCCTTTTAGCCAAACCCCTCAGGCCACAAGGGTTTCAGCCTAACCCCATAGGGATGATAAGTGCTATCCAATGCTTAGTTTCAGGGAAGTCGTTTATACGGAAACAGCTAAATTGACCCCTTTAGGTCCATCAATCAAGCCCCTGGGGTCAGCCCCACCATTTGTATAATTGTGAATCTCCACCCCCATGGAGCTTTTACTAATGCAATATGAGGGTTATCCAATGCTAAATTTTTGAGCAGAAGAATAGCCAAATTGATATCATTTGGCCAACCCCTCTCCAGGGGGTCAGCTCCACCATTTGTACAATTTTGAGTCACCACCCTATAAAGGTGTTACCATATCAATTATTGTCATTTGGACCAGGTGAGCTAACAAAAGGGTCAAGGGCCTTAACAGTCATCTGAAAATGCAACATTGGCACTTATTTAAATAAGAAAATATTAAAATATATTCTAAGATAGTGACATTGACATTCATAATGGCCATCTTGCATTTCATTTCAGGCAAGTTTCAGCTCAATCCTACTGGTGGAACTGTAGAATACGTTTAAGATGTGAAAAGTTTAATGACTGCAAACAACAAATAGTGGATGGCAGATGACGACAGAAGAAGTGCGATGACTATCTAGTTCTCCTAACCCTTCAGGTCAAATAACCTAAGAAATTGTCTTCTTTTTAATCATAATTCTGACCATGATATTCAGAGTTCTCTGTAAGGTTTCTTCATATTATTTCGTTAATAATGTGAAATAAACATATTTCTGTTTTAAAAGACAAAACCAAAAGCCATCGTTGTTTATGTACAATGTTACCAGTATAGTGTAGGCGTATTCCCACCACACCTGACCCAGGTTCTGGCTAGGGGTCTCGGGTCTCTATTAGCCAACTAAGAAATGAACAACGCACATAAACATTTCAACGGGTTTATTTCATACGGACCACAGTCAAATATATGTTTACAACATTAAATACAAGAGGTACATGGGCCTTAACGGTCATCTGAGTTAGAATATATAATGAAACAAATAATGAAACAAATTAAAGACATATAAACACTATATGCTGGGCCTTGAAGTTAGTCAGTGATTTATAAATTTGACTTATTAGACTATGAAGAGTATTTGCTTCCATCAAACCTGGGAACTTAGAAGTTTTTTTTTGAAATCTTAATCATTTTGACCCTGTTTGGTCCTGCCCCTCTGGTCCCCCAGGGGTCTGGTCCCCCAGGGGTCTGGTCCCCCAGGGGGTCATAGAGGACTGATATGGATGTTAAAATGCTATACCTTAGGCTAATAATTCTAATCAAGTTTGACTAATTTCCTATGAAAATTGGGCAAATAATGTTCACAAATATGTTTTTCCTATATGAACAGGGACAGTCATTCAGATCCCCCGCCAATGGAGATATCAAAGCTGAAGTAAGTTTGATTGTGGAGACTTATGTGTATGAAAAAAAAACAGGAAAAAGCCCCTGGGGGGTAAGAGCCAAAATTTATACAAGTTCTGTTTCCCTTCCAAAAAGGATGTTTGTGGCCAAATTTGGTTACAATCCATGCAGAACTCTAGGACAAGTAGCGATTTATAGGATTTAACCTCTATTTCCCCTATTGGGCCCTGCCCCTCCTGCCCCCAGGGGGTCAGAGCCAAAATTTATACAAGTTCTGTTCCCCTTTCCCCAAGGATGTTTGTGGCCAAATTTGGTTACAATCCATGCAAAACTCTAGGACAAGTAGCGATTTATAGGATTTACCTCTATTTCCCCTATTGGGCCCCGCCCCTCCTGCCCCCGGGGGGTCAGAGCCAAAATTTATACAAGCTCTGTTCCCCTTCCCCCAAGGATGTTTGTGGCCAAATTTGGTTACAATCCATGCAGAACTCTAGGACAAGTAGCGATTTATAGGATTTACCTCTATTTCCCCTATTGGGCCCCGCCCCTCCTGCCCCCGGGGGGGGTCAGAGCCAAAATTTATACAAGTTCTGTTCCCCCTCCCCCAAGGATATTTGTGGCCAAATTTGGTTACAATCCATGCAGAACTCTATGACTAGTAGCGATTTAAAGGATTTACCTCTATTTCTCCTATTGGGCCCCGCCCCTCCTGCCCCCGGGGGTCAGAGCCAAAATTTATACAAGTTCTGTTCCCCCTTCCCCAAGGATGTTTGTGGCCAAATTTGGTTACAATCCATGCAGAACTCTATGACTAGTAGCGATTTAAAGGATTTACCTCTATTTCCCCTATTGGGCCCCGCCCCTCCTGCCCCAGGGGGGTCAGAGCCAAAATTTATACAAGTTCTGTTCCCCCTCCCCCAAGGATGTTTGTGGCCAAATTTGGTTACAATCCATGCAGAACTCTATGACTAGTAGCCATTTAAAGGAATTGTTGACGGACAGACGGACGACGGACGGACGGACGGACGGACGGACGGACGGACGACGGACGACGGACGACGGACGACGGACGCCGCGCCATGACATAAGCTCACCGGCCCTTTGGGCCAGGTGAGCTAAAAATCAGGAAAAAGGAAGTTGAGCTAAAGAAAGATGGAGTATAATTCAAGTAGAGCGGGGCTGCAATTGTTGAATCAGGTATACAGCCTTGACATTTATATTAGATTATATACACAAAGATGGGTGGAGTTTTGCAAAGTAACATTTACCATTTACCATGATATTTTCAGCAATGTTTCCATGGTAACGGAAAAAGTGCAAAAAATGAAAACCTAAAAATAGCAAAAGGTACTACTAGACCATAAAAAGAATGTGTCTATGAAGTTTCGTGGAAATATCTCTGCTGGTTTTAGAGTTATGCTTCGGAAATGAACCTGCTACAAAAATATGATATTTTCAGCAATGTTTCTATGGTTAGAGAAAAAAGCACAAAAAGTGAAAACCTTAAAATAGCAAAAGGCACTACTAGACCATAAGACCAATGTGCCTATGGAGTTCCGTGCATATATCTCAACCGGTTTTCCAGTTATGCTGCGGAAACGAACCTGGTACAAAAATATGATATTTTCAGCAATGTTTCCATGGTTACAGAAAAAATGCAAAAAATGAAAACCTAAAAATAGCAAAAGGCACTACTAGACCATAAGAACAATGTGTCTATGAAGTTTCATGGAAATATCTCTGCTGGTTTTAGAGTTGTGCTCCGGAAACGATTCTTACACAAAAATCTGCCATTTTCAGCAATGTTTCCATTGTTACAGAAAAAAGTACAAAAAGTAAAAACCTTAAAATAGCAAAAGGCACTACTAGACCATAAGACCAATGTGTCTATGAAGTTTCGGAGAAATATCTCTTCTGGTTTTAGAGTTATGCTCCGGAAACGAACCTGGTACAAAAATATGATATTTTCAGCAATATTTCCATGGTTACGGAAAAAATGCAAAAAATGAAAACCTAAAAATAGCAAAAGGCACTACTAGACCATAAGACCAATGTGTGTATGAGTTTCGTGGAAATATCTCTACTGGTTTTAGAGTTATGCTCCGGAAACCATTCGTACGGACGGATGGACGGACGGACGGACAGACGGACGGACTGAACCCATTTGTATATCCCCCGCCAACTTCGTTGGGCGGGGGATAACTAAAGTTAACTTGACCCCTCCCCAGGGGATTACGTGAGACCCCAAGGTCATATAATTCCCATTTTTTATAAAACACCTTTCCATCTATAATAATTTGATTCTACTATTTCCAGAATCTTAGAAGATTTTTTTAGTTTTAGCCTATTTGACCCTTGTTTAGCCCCGCTCCCTCTGCCCCCAGGGGGTCGGCAAGGACCAATATGGATATGATATTAAAATGCTATCTCAGGCTAATAATTCTTACCAAGTTGGACTCATTTCCAATGAAAATTGAGCAAAAAATGCTCATTAATGTGTTTTTCCTACATAAACTATAGTAAACTTGACCACCTCCCCAAGGGGAAACGTGAGAAAACCCCAGGGTCATATAATTTACAAATTTTATAAAACACACTTTAAGACCTTTTCATCTATAAAGTGTATTTAATTCTACCATTTCCAGAATTTCAGAAGAAGATTTTTTAAGTTTTAGCCTATTTGACCTTTTTTTGGCCCCGCCCCTCTGCCCCCAGGGGGTCGGCCTGGACCAATATGGATATGATGTTAAAATGCTATCTCAGGCTAATAATTCTAACTAAGTTTGACTCGTTTCCAATGAAAATTGAGCAAAAAATGCTCATTAATGTGTTTTCCCTATATAAACTTTTGTAAATTTGACCCCTTCCCCAGGGGGAAACGTGAGACCCCAGGGTCATATAATTCACAATTTTTGTAAAGGACCTTAAGACCTTTCTATTTATGAAAAGTATTTGATTCTACCATTTCCAGAATTTCAGAAGAAGATTTTTGAAGTTTTAGCCTATTTGACCCCTTTTGACCCCGCCCCTAAGGCCCCTGGGGGTCAGTCATAGAAAATTTGTTAATAGGATTAAATGGCCATCTCATACTGATAATTCTGACAACATTTGACTCATTTCCTATTACAAATGACCAAATAATGCTCAAAAATGTGTTTTCCCAATATAAACTATAGTAAACTTAACCCCCTCCCCAGGGGGAAACTAGAGACCCCAGGGTCATATAATTCACAATTTTTGTAAAGGACCTTAAGACCTTTCTATCTATGAAGAGTATTTGATTCTACCACATCTGTGAGTAGAGAAGAAGATTTTTGAAATTTTACTCAATTTTACCCCTTTTGGCCCCTCCCACAGCCCCCTGGGGGGTGGGGACCATATAATTCACAATTTTGATTGGCCTTATGCCTTAGAAGGTTTGTGCAAAATTTCATTGAAATTGCTTCAGCAGTTTTGGAGAAGAAGTCGAAAATGTAAATTGTTTACGGACATACGACGCACGACGACGACGACGACAAAAGGCGATTAGAATAGGTCACTTGAGACTTCGTCTCAGGTGACCTAATTAATAATGACGGACACACACATCACCCCTTACCTATAGGCCACCGCTGTGACACACACACATACATAAGGGAGTAGTCTCAGCTCGAAGAGCTCTGTACTAGCCGTTACAAAAACACACGTGCACATGAAACCATATAAAACACACGGACCAATCGGTGCTCACAATCCATTGACACACCCACCCTAACTCTCATCTAATCACACGACATTTGACCTGTGACGGAAATACACATACACAGCATGGACAACAGAAGACAACAAACGATGAATCCCAGCGACTGTAACATGTAAATACCACATATTAATCAATTCTTAAAAGTTATCACACAGCCACACACCCTTATAACATTCTCCCGTAGTAGGCCTACACCATCCATGCTCACATTCATGTACCACACTTGTATACCATAGCCTTGTATACCACTCTCAAATTATGTTTCAAAATGCTTAACCAAGGATCTCTATCTACTTCCTTCGCCTAACAAAACTTTGATAATAAATAGTTATGAACATTTTTATGGACTAATGGAATTGTTCTTTTGTATATTGTGTGTTTTATCTTCCCCTGCGAGACGTTGATGAATAATTCCTGAATATTCATTTATTCATGAATATTCATCAAATATTCATTAATATTTTCATGCAATTCATGAACTTAAAACTTGACGTTTATTTTAGGGGGGAAAATTCATGAACATTCATCAATCCTTTCATTCATGAATTTTCATGAATCTCTTTTATTCATGAAATCATGAACAATCCCATTTATGAAAATTAAAAAAAAACAAGAGGCCCAGAGGGCCTGTATCGCTCACCTGGTTTGTAATGCTATGTAATGTTCTGAATATAAGTTCATTGTTTCTTTTCTGAAAGGAATTTGAATATTTACCTCTAATTCCCCTATTGGGCCCCACTCTTTCTGCTCCAGGGGGTCAAAGCCAAAATTTATACGAATTCTGTTAACCTCAAGGATGTTTCTGGCCAAATTTGGTTACAATCCATGCAGAACTCTAGGACAAGTAGCGATTTTTAGGATTTACCTCTATTTCCCCTATTGGGCCCCGCCCCTCCTGCCCCCAGGGGGGTCAGAGCCAAAATTTATACAAGTTTTGTTTCCCTTCCCCAAAGGATGTTTGTGGCCAAATTTGGTTACAATCCATGCAGAACTCTAGGACAAGTAGCGATTTTTAGGATTTACCTCTATTTCCCCTATTGGGCCCCGCCCCTCCTGCCCCCGGGGGGTCAGAGCCAAAATTTATACAAGTTCTGTTCCCCTTCCCCCAAGGATGTTTCTGGCCAAATTTGGTTACAATCCATGCAGAACTCTAGGACAAGTAGCGATTTATAGGATTTACCTCTATTTCCCCTATTGGGCCCCGCCCCTCCTGCCCCAGGGGGGTCAGGGTCACCATTTATGCAAAATCTGATCCCCTTCCCCTAAGGAAGTTTCTGGCCAAATTTGGTTGCAATCCATGCAGAACTCTAGGACAAGTAGCGATTTATAGGATTTACCTCTATTATCCCTATTGGGCCCCGCTCCTCCTGCCCCAGGAGGGTCAGGGTCACCATTTATGCAAAATCTGATCCCCTTCCCCTAAGGAAGTTTCTGGCCAAATTTGGTTGCAATCCATGCAGAACTCTAGGACAAGTAGCGATTTATAGGATTTACCTCTATTACCCCTATTGGGCCCCGCCCCTCCTGCCCCAGGGGGGTCAGGGTCACCATTTATGCAAAATCTGATCCCCTTCCCCTAAGAAAGTTTCTGGCCAAATTTGGTTGCAATCCAAAAACAACTATTCATAGAGGTAGAGTGTCAAGCCTTATCTTGACCCAGTGGGATGTGTGACCTAGCTGACCATCTGATGCTGGCACAGGATGACACTAATCCCAAATCACAAGCACTCACATAATTTACCTGGCCAACAGGATTTGCTCTACTACAAGTTATTCATGAACTACAACTCGCAGCAGTATGCAAAAACAATTCATGAATATTAATTAAACTTCATGAACTGGAACAATACATGAATATTCATGAACCTGAGTCGTGTTCATGAAGTTTAATGAATGCAAGTTGGAGGCAGTGGCATCTGAATTTCATGAAATCTACTGGGGGTCCAGAATGGATATTTTCTATCAAACCAATGACAATTGAATCAATTCAATATTTGACAAAACAAATTCTTAAATATAATCCATATATTAATATATAACATCATGAAATCACCAACAATTTACTGTGTTCATTATATTTTCGTACTGCCACCAATAAGTGCTGACAAAATCTATTTTTGGTGATACGCAACAATCAATTTCAGAATACATTCCAAGCAATTTAGTATTTGTCCAAAATAAACCTGCAGATGTAAAGCATGATAGTTTATATGGACAATTTAATTCAATAACATTTGACAAAATTTCACAAACCAATATCCATGCATAATCATTATAGCAATATCAGTGTGCAACAATTTCATGTTGAAAAAGAACTGCAGGTAAATCAAAACTTACTGAAAGTGTTTATCTGTGCTTAAAGAAATCCAGGAATGGAATAATCGGTTCATTAATGTGCCAAACTTGAATTTTAAGATGAATAATGTTTCCCCTTCTATATGCCAGCAGATACAGCAGCCAATTTCGATTGTGACTGTTTTGGCGGGAAATATATATAGAAGTCATGTGACTCATGTTGTTATATGCCAAGTCATGTGACTTCAGTGGATATTCATTAAAATTCATCAAAATGAATGAAATGGCATTTCATGGATCATTCATGAAGTTTTAGGTAGCAGTGTACAGTTAGACCGAATGGCTATTTTATTAGGCAGAAAGCCCCTGTTTTATTATATGCATAAACAAGGGCCCAATGGGCTCGAATCGCTCACCTGCAATCTGATAATCATGCATGGTTCATACTTAACCAAATAGAGTAAATAAGAATTTATATCATCCCTAAGCACATAGAGGCCCCTTTGCCTCTTGGTTATTAAAAAGAGGTCGTTTTTTTAGCCTATTTGACCCCTGTGACCTTGAATGAAGGTCAAGGTCATTCTTTTGAACAAACTTGGTAGCCCTTGATCCCAGCATGCCACAGGCCCAATATCAGGTCCCTATGCCTTTTGGTTTTTAAGAAGAAGTCTTTTAAAGATTTTAGCCTATTTGACCCCTGTGACCTTGAATGAAGGTCAAGGTCATTCTTTTGAACAAACTTGGTAGCCCTTGATCCCAGCATGCCACAGGCCCAATATCAGGTCCCTATGCCTTTTGGTTATTAAGAAGAAGTCATTTAAAAATTTAAGCCTATTTGACCCCTGTGACATTGTATGAAGGTCAAGGTCATTCATTACAACAAACTTTGTAGTGCTTCATCCAAACATGTAACATGCCCAATTTCAGGTCTCTAACCCTCTTTGTTATTAAAAAGAAGTTATTTAAAGATTTTAACCTATTTGACCCCTTGACCTTGAATGAAGGTCAAGATCATTCATTTGAACAAACTTGGTAGTCCTTGATCTTAGCATGCCACAGGCCCAATATCAGGTCCCTAGACTGTTTGGGTATTAACAAAAAAAAATCATTTAAAGATTTTAGCCTATTTGACCCCTGTGACCTTGAACGAAGGTCGAGGTCATTCATTTGAACAAGCTTTGTAGCCCTTCATTCCATCATGTTACAGGCCCAATATCAGGTCTCTAGGCCTCTTGGTTATCAAGAAGAAGTTGTTTAAAGATTTAAGCCTATTTGACACCTATGACCTTAAGTCAAGGTCAAGGTCATTCATTTGAAAAAAAACTTGGTAGCCATTATCCCAGCATGTCACATGCCAAATATCAAGTCTATAGGCCTCTTGGTTACTAAGAAGAAATCGTTTTAAGATTTAAGCCTATTTGACCCCTGTGACCTTGAACGAAGGTCAAGGTCATTCACTTGAACAAACTTAGTAGTCGTCTATTCCAGCATGCCAATGCCCAATATCAGGTCTCTAGCTCTCTTGGTATTAAAAAAGAAGTTGTTTAAAGATTTAAGCATATTTGACCCCTATGACCTTGAATGAAAGTCAAGGTCATTCATATGAACAAACTTGGTAGCCCTTAATCCCAGCATGTCACAGGCTTAATATCAAGTCCCTAGGCCTCTTGGTTATGAAGAAGAAGTCGTTTAAAGATTTTAGCCTTTTTGACCCTGTGACCTTGAATGAAAGTCAAGGTCATTCATTTGAACAAACTTGGTAGTCCTTCATCCCAGCATGTTATATGCCAAATATCAGGTCTCTAGGCCTCTTGGTTATGAAGCAGAAGTCTTAACAAGATATTTCAGCCTATTTGACCCCTGTGACCTTTAATGAAGGTCAAGGTCATTCATTTGAACACACTTGGTAGCCATTCATCCCAGCATGTCACAGGCCCAATTTCAGGTCTCTAGGCCTCTTTGTTTTTAAGAAGAAGTCTGTTAAAGATTTTCACCTATTTGACCCCTGTGACCTTGAATGAAGGTCAAGGTCATTCATTTGAACAAACTTGGTAGCCCTTCATCCCAGCATGCTATAAGTCAAATTTCAGGACTCTAGGTCTCCAAGTTTTGAGAAGAAGTTATTTAAATGGAAAAGTTGACGCCGGACGGCTGGGCAGGTGAGCTAAAAATTAAAAAATGTATATGTCCTAAAATTGGTGAATTTAATCTAGTGACTTATATGCAGGCTTTACATTTGCATAAAGAAATTCAACAAAATGGGTTCGAGATTAATGGTTTAGAGGGTATCCCAATGTGCGTCTAAGCCAGAAAAACTCAATACTGTAGCAGCAGAAATTGAAAGCCGCGGTACGAGGTAAGATTGCTCAAAAATTTAATATTATATCTATGTCGAAATAGGCTCATTTCTGCTATCATGACAGCGTTGCCTGGTTTTCAACTGTGTTCAAGAAAAGAGGGGGTGTAATTTTGGGTTGAAAATCCCAATTTTTTTGCAATTTTTCAAAAATAAACAAAAAATTGGTTACAATGGTTTTTACAGGCTCACAAAACAACAAAAAGCAGACCTTTCCAAAAAAGAACTCTGCATGACAAATGCAAATGTTGTGTAGATTAAAAAATATATATACTTTTATATAGGTGTCACTTAAGGATAAAAAGCTGTGTGTACATAGCATTATTTTGCTGAATTTTTCAAATCTACTGTACATGCACTGCTACCTTATGCATAAGTGATATTCATTGAAACTCTTTTATACATTTTGAAGAATTTTATTGAATACCAGTCATTCATAAAAACTTCATGGATAATTCTTGACACATTAATAATAAACAATAATGAATGTTTCATGGATTCATAAAACTTCATGAAGATTTCATAAGAGTCATTTGATGAATATTCATGAACTTTTTTTCATGAATCACAATCTACTTATATTCTTGAAGTTCATGAATCATTCATGAATATTCATAATGTCATGAATACCATCTCGCAGGGGTTTGCTTTCTGACTTACACACACATTTTGTAACAACCATGTGCACGTTCATGTCTAACTTCTGTGCACGATGTCACACATGTACGGGTGTGTATGTGGCAATTTGTTATGTGCCATAGCCTGTACATCATATACCATATAGAAGGTGAATTCGAATAGGTTTATATAAATATAAAATACTTTTTAATTTTGTGAGTAGTATCTCACTTTATTGTACCCAAAACTCAGAGTGATATATTCTGCATGCGAAACCAGTAAGATATTTATAGCATATGATACGTACCAATCTGCATGTTTAAAAGCGTGTGTTTAAAATACATTGCATATCTCAATTACAACACCGAAGTTTGACCTCCTGTAGAAAACCAATGAACCGTTACATGACTGCATGTACTTGTGACAAAGGTTACAGTTCAGGTAAATGACTGTGGCTATGACCTGGCAGCCGTCACTATAACAACACAAACACACAGTGTCAAGCGGTAGTGTGTATTTTACACATGACTGAAGCAGACCTTGGAGTTCGACTAGTGACTGTGAGCATGAATAATGTTACCGAAGTCCGTTCCCTGATATTTCTGTTCGGATTGTGGGTTTTCTGGACTATCGGCATGCAAATTATTGCAGGTCCAACATATTTTAATTTTCACTGAAATTGGACAATTTTAACATTTTGACCCTCTAGGGTCATGGTGGTCATTTTGGATTTTCTATGAAAATTAAACATATTATCAGCTATTACAACAATTTAAAACAACTGACCTGTTGGTTTTTCAAGATTTCCTCCAGAAACCATGCATTTTGTTGATGGATAGACAGATAAACTGATGAATGGACATGCATTAATTGTGATTACTATCGATTTGTATATCTGCGTGCATGGGACCCCAAATATATTCATTTTATTTATTTATGGTAACCATGCAAACAAACTTACATTGAGATGGTAACAAATGACTCACCTTCAAGGTATCTTGTCCAAAAACTGCTATCTTAACAGTCTTGATATTGGTTTTCCTGTTTCTACCATATTTGTTGATGGTATCACACATGGTTTTGACAACAAGTTGTGTTGGGTACGCTAATTTCCCGGTACCTAAGTACTGGGAAAGCAATACTCTGAAGTTCAAACTCATCAGCCTGTATCAGGCACTTAGTGATCAGCAATTCGAGAGCCTAAAAAGCAAGTAAAAATATGTCACCAAGTGCTAGTTTTATATCATATATACCTTATTCAAATGAGATTCAGACATTATTTACAGGAGTCACAAAGAACACAGAACAGAACAAAGAACTTATTATAATAAGACAAGTTACTGACTTGGACAAGAGGCCCAGAGGGCCTGTATCGCTCACCCTTGTTTGTTTTTTTACTGATTTATCACAAAAAACTCTTACAATCAGATATAGAACCAGTGGGAACTTGGCGCCCACCAGATAATGATCTACGTCTGACAATGGAAAGAGGGATCTCTTCTCTGCTTTTCAATCTTTTATACTACGTATTACTACATATGAACTTTGAGAAAGATCCTTTCAGTACTTTCTGAGATATATAATAAACTTCAATTATTAAAATCCAAGATGGCTAACCGTCAGCCATCTTGTTGACCAATCGGTCCGAAAATGCAATATGCACAACAAAGGTCCTAGGGGAACCTACATTTAAGACAGAACGCTTCAGTATTTTCTGAGAGGTAACAAACTTTAACTAACAAAATCCAAGATGGCAGCCATCTTGTTGACCGATCGGTCCCAAAATGCAATATGCACAACTAGGGCCCTAGGGAAACCTTCATATGAAATTTTAGAAAGATCTCTTAAGCCCTTTCTGAGAAATAGCGGTAACAAACTTTAACTATCAAAATCAAAGATGGTGGCCTGGCAGCCATCTTGTTGACCGATCTGTCCCAAAATGCATAAAGCACATCTAAGGCCCTAGGGAAATCTACATGTAAAATTTGAGAGAGATCCCCTCAGTACTTTATGAGAAATGGAGGTAACAAACTTTAACTAAAAAAATCCAAGATGGCTGCCTGGCCGCCATCTTGTTGACCGATTGGTCCCAAAATGCAATATGCACAACAAGGGCCCTAGAGGAACCTACATGTAAAATTTGAGAGAGAGCCCTTTAGTACTTTTTGAGAAATTGCGGTAACAAACTTTAACTATCAAAATCCAAGATGGTACTGGCAGTGGCAGCCATCTTGTTAATCGATCAGTCTCAAAATGAAATATGCACAACTAGGGTCCTAGGAAAACCTACATATGAAATTTGAGAGAGGGCCCCCTGAAAGAAATAGAGGTAACAAACTTTAGCTTTATTTTTACTCTGATCTTATCAAATATCATTTTCGGTGCTAAACCTGTAACAAACTTTAACTAATTTCCTTAAAACGATTTTCCGTCGTGGGGCTTCGCCCCCCTGAACGCCCTAACAAAATGAAAGCTTTATTTTTACTCTGATCTTCAATATTCTGGAATCACCATATTAATAAGAAAAGAGAAATTTAAATTGATGTCTACTTTTTGTCAAAAGTACATCTACTGTCTTGAACTAGGAATCATCAAGTACTCCTTATAGATATGCTAGATGTAAATAATCTACACAATTCTTACCACACATCATTATGTCCTTTCCAGCTCCAATAGGATTCATACGACGATCTACAGGACACATCACAGCATAAACATCTGCCTCTGTTATGTTTCCCGGGACCAACATCATGTATGGAGATTTACTCACAATCCAGGTATGTGATGGACAAGGTTTCTTGGCAACTATTTCTTTTTCCACAGATATATAACAATGGTTAACAGCCTCAAATTTGGACTGTTCACGTTCAGTTGCAAGAACATTTGGAAGAAACATCATTGTTTCAGAGTCACTTTGAATTTCACCAGTTTCTTTTTCTAAAACAGATTTTGCAATGTCAATATTTTGTCTTCGTCCAAATATCTCAATCTGATTTTTGTTTCCTGTCGGTCTTAATTCGATACCAAAATCTTCTTGCAGTTTTTTTACAAACTTTGGATTTCTCTCAAGGACAAACCTACAAATTCCTTCTGGCATTTCCAGCAGCACTGAAACTGAAGTGTTGAGTTCTTCATGAAATGCTTTCATCACAGGGAGAATGTCTTTCATGGCATCTGCTGTTGCAACTAAACATACATCATCGGTTTTGGAAAATATATTGACTTTTCCATGGTGCTTTTGTCGCACCTTCATGACATCCTTTTCTTCTAAGAGTCTTTTTACATGGGTAAATTTCTTGCTTAGAGACACTAAGGATACACTTTCATCAATGATCTTCCCAGCATTCACTGCTTCTTTCACAGGAAGTGTGTATACATCAACAGTATCA
Source organism: Argopecten irradians (assembly GCF_041381155.1). Lineage (NCBI taxonomy): Eukaryota > Metazoa > Mollusca > Bivalvia > Pectinida > Pectinidae > Argopecten > Argopecten irradians. The sequence goes on along the minus strand of NC_091134.1, from coordinate 17,125,923 downwards.
CCATTTGATCCAATTTTCCAGACACATCTTAGATGTTTCTTACCAAGCTCCTGATTAACATAATGTTCTGCTTCCTTATTTCTGAGGAGAGCAGCACAATCTGACTGTAATGATACAGTGACTTTGGCTTTCTTTACCCTGTCAAGGATCTCCTTTATTTCCTCTACAATCTTTGTCAAATCCCCTTCCAATGCTTCAATCACAAAACAGTTATTTTCAATGGTACAACGTCGTTCTGGAACTTTACTACAAGCGTCAGCTATACTCAAAGCTTTCCACAATTCCAGGTCTAACTCCTGAACTTGTAATCTCTCAGGTAACTTCTTTGACTCCTTGGCAGCAGATTGCCGGTGATGTTCACTACCATCAGATTCATCTGGGTAAGTTGATTGCAACCATCGTATTATATGATCCATAACATCTGTGGTAGCTGCCACATGGGTGTTTTCTTTTGTATGTCTAACAAAGACTTTCCCAAGTTGTGATTCATTCAATCCAAACCTTTTTGACGAAGTTTCTCTCAGCTGTGTATACTCTCTCGCTGACAAGACTTCTTCTTTGATATTTTCTTCTATTTTGACATGAGCTTCCTCCAAGTCTTTCTTTTGTGAACACATTAGCTGTAGTTGTCCGGATGACACAACTTCCCATACACAGGGTATCTTGTTTGCCTGCAATGCTTCGTTAACATAGGTTTTCACTCCAGGTTTGGAAAGAAGCCCTGTTTTAACTGGTGACATTTTAAGTATTTCTGTACATATTCCACTGATAAACTGGGCAATCGCTTTTCTGCACTTCTCAGCGTCATTCTGTGCTCCTGTATATATGACTTTTGTGTTGCAGTCCAACAGACGAATTGAATCATTTGGAAAATCTCGTCTCAGCTTATCTAGAAATCCGAATTCTCTGAGAAGAATTCCATGGGATTTAGAATCTAGATGTATAACATTTTCTTTGGCTTTCTTCGTCATTTCTTCATTTTGAATGGCGGCTTTTGTTTTTCTGAAAATGTCATAAACAGTTTGGTGGAAACCCACTATATATAAACAGTCATGACTCTCATCATAGAATACATCAGCTTTACCATCTATACATTCAGGAGTTAGATATGAAAGGGATCTCTGAAGTGAATATTCAGTATTTCCAGATGATAGCTCCAATTTTCTAACCTCTATGAGGTTTTGAAATTTTGAAATCCATTCTTTAACATTTTCTAAGCACTTTTCAACAAAGCCATCATTTGAAATATAAATATAAGGCACTCCATTGTGGTTCTCATATTCCCAGCCATTAGGTTTGGTGAGATCATCCTTATAGTGTTTGAACAAGAACTGTATCAGGCAAATGTCATCCTGTAGATCAAAATATCCTGTTAAATTGCTTTTCTTTTTCATAATGTACACCCTGTTTGAGGTCCAAACTCTATCAACTTGGTCTGTGTGGGAGGGACCTGCAAACAACAAAACAGCAAAGCGTGTTTATAGTGAACACATACATGTATTTCATTATTTTATGTAACAATAATAGCCAGATGATCAGTTTGATTATATGAGGCTCACAGGTCACAACTGCTAATTACCAATTAATGGCAATATGGTCCTGGTCCTGTCTATATATATATAAACAATGACTTAGATTGTTTAACATCAAATGTAATGTTCATATACCAGTAAATCGATGACCAGATGTATTCTTAAGGATGGGAGAAAACCAGAGTTCCCAGAGAAAACCTGAGTGACAGGGCACATGACCCCTGACCTATTCCTATCCTTTACAGGAATTAAAAATTAAAAAAAAAATATGGCTATGTGTATTGAACAAGAGGCCCAGAGGGCCATTATTTATTGTATCGCTCACCTGGTTTGTAATGCCAAGTAATGTTCTGAATATAAGTTCATTGTTTCTTTTCTGAAGGAATTTGGAAATTTACTTCTAATTCCCCTATTGGGCCCCACTCTTTCTGCTCCAGGGTGTCAAAGCCAAAATTTATACGAATTCTGTTAACCCCATGGATGTTTTTGGTCAAATTTGGTTACAATCCATGCAGAACTCTAGGACAAGTAGCAATTTTTAGGATTTACCTCTATTTCCCTTATTGGGCCCCGCCCTTCCTGCCCCAGGGGGGTCTGAGCCAAAATTTATACAAGTTCTGCTCCTCTTCCCACAAGGATGTTTCTGACAAATTTGGTTACAATCCTTGCAGAATTCTAGGACAAGTAGCGATTAATAGGATTTACCTCTATTTCCCCTATTGGGTCCCACCCCTCTTGCCCACGGGGGGGTCAGAGCCAAAATTTATACAAGTTCTGTTCCCCTTCCCCCAAGGATATTTCTGGCCAAATTTGGTTACAATCCATTCAGAACTCTAGGACAAGTAGGGATTTATAGGATTTACCTCTATTTCCCCTATTGGGCCCCACCCCTCCTGCCCCCGGAAGTCAGAGCTAAAATTTATACCAGTTTTGTTCCCCTTCCCCCAAGGATGTTTCTGGCCAAATTTGGTTACAATCCATGCAGAACTATAGGACAAGTAGCAATTTATAGGATTTACCTCTATTACCCCTATTGGGCCCCGTCCCTCCTGCCCCCAGGGGGATCAGAGCCAAAATTTATACAAGTTCTGTTCCCCTTCCCCCAAGGATGTTTCTGGCCAAATTTGGTTACAATCCATGCAGAACTCTAGGACAAGTAGCGATTTATAGGATTTACCTCTATTTCCCCTATTGGGCCCCACCCCTTCTGCCCCCGGGGGATCAGAGCCAAAATTTAAATATTGGTTACAATCCATGCAGAACTGTAGGACAAGTAGCAATTCATAAGATTTACCTCTATTTCCCCTATTAGGCCCCACCCCTAATTCCCCCATGGGGGTCAGAGCCAAAATGTATACAAGTTCTGTTCCCCTTCCTACAAAGATGTTTCTGGCCAAATTTGGTTACAATCCATGCAGAACTGTAGGACAAGTAGCAATTTATATGTTTTACCTCTATTACCCCTATTGGGCCCCACCCCTCCTGCCCCCGCGGGGTCAGAGCTAAAATTTATAAAAGTTCTGTTCCCCTTCCCCCAAGGATGTTTCTGGCCAAATTTGGTTACAATCAATGCAGAATTCTAGGACAAGTAACAATTTATAGGATTTACCTCTATTTCCCCTATTGGGCCCCGCCCCTCCTGCCCCCGGGGGGTCAGAGCCAAAATTTATACAAGTTCTGTTCCCCTTCCCCCAAAGATGTTTATGGCCAAATTTGGTTATAATCCACGCAGAACTCTAGGACAAGTAGCGATTTATATGTTTTACCTCTTTTACCCCTATTGGGCCCGCCCCTCCTGCCCCCGGGGGTTCAGAGCCAAAATTTATATAAGTTCCGTTTCCCTTCCCCCAAGGATGTTTCTGGCCAAATTTGGTTACAATCCATCCAGAACTCTTTTACTAGTAGCGATTTAAAGCAAATGTTGATGGACAGACAACGGACGGATGGACGGATGATGGACGCCGCGCCATGACATAAGCTCACCGGCCCTTCGGGTCAGGTGAGCTAAAAATAGAATTAAGTTTTTACAAAAAAATATAAAAGTATGTTTAAATCAAAGTCAATCTGATTAAAATACAGATCCTCATTACCACTACGTTGGATAAGAGGATCTGAGAAAATCCCATTAGGGGTCATCTCAATGTGACCTTTGGAAATAGCCAATCATACTGTTGCTTGCAAAATCTTGACAGTGAAATTAAAGGGATGAAATAGTTTGCAAGTATGTCAGAATTATATCCATGTGCATAGTTATCTTGCCCAGACAGCACAACAAAGCTATTTGTATATGTATATTGGTGCAAAATGGCGTTGTCAAGTGATTTGGTAATACTGTAAAACCCCTCTAACTCGAACCCGGATTCCTCGAATACCCCCTATTCGTCGAACTGGTCGTACGGTCCCGACCGTCTCTCTATATAATCTAAGTAACAAAACCCCGGATAGCTCGAACAGCTATTCGTCAAATACCCCTTATTTCTCGAACAGAAATATGTCCTTGTTGCATCAAATACATAGTATTTACCCATGTATTCGTCGAACAGGTGTTCGGCCCTTGAGATTTTTTTACCTGTGTCACACCTGACTGCACCGACCGACATGGATAATTGCTCACGATCTTGTGTTTATACAGTTGGCGTGTCAAGCCTTGAGGTAATTAAGAGATTAACGGTGTCATTATTACCTACCTACACGATCGCAAGTCGTTGTTTGATGCTAACTATATTTAAATATTTCAGAAAAGGCATTAAGTTATTGATGTTTCTCTCGTAATAATCTTATATAATCGTAATATTGCTATCAATACAACACTTAAATAAAGAAATCCAAAATGCTGAAAGATAGGGTAATTAAAATGTCATTGCCGCGCATTGTTTGTTATAGTTTGAAACCGGACATTTTAACTGTCGACCTTGAACAACCTCGGATGAGTCGAATAACCTGTATTCCTCGAACTATTGACCTGGTCCCCTGCAGTTCGAGTTATAGGGGTTTTACTGTATGTAGAAAATGGATTTGACCTGTAGTACAAGTGGTATAAAGGTCATCTGGACGTGACCCCTCATGGGATATTGTCAGATCCTCTATTGAACGGAGTGGTTGTAAGGATCTGTATTTTAATTAGATTGAAATCAAAATTGAAATCAAAATACCACATTAATAAGACCATCCAATGGTAGTGGTTCAGGATTGATGTATATCCATGTCTTTCTGATTCATGTTTAATAACTATCATTAACAGCTTTCAGTGTGTATGTCACAGGAGCAATTACTTTGGGAAACAACATCAGCTGATACCCTCAATTCACAGAACGCCGATTAATTTCTGATATGAAAGTTTTTACAAATCTCTACTAAATGTATATTGAGCTTTTAAACAAAATGGCAAATATCAGAAATTTGTTATTAATGATTATTAGAAAACAGAAATTGGTTGGCATAGTTGAGAAGAGTAAAAAGAATTTTTCAAACATGCTGAGTAATTCCTTCCAGGTCAAGCATGTGCATTTCCAGACCAATATTGTAAACATTTCATTTTATTTTTGTTTTTCTTACAAAAGAGCGCCAATAACATGCATGGACACACTTGTCTGGAAACCAAAGACATTTATTACTGTTATGATATATTTTCTCTTGTTGTTATATTTTGCACCTGCTTATATATTGTCAGATAAAAATACAGAATTAATGTTAGGGATATAATAACCTGTCACATAAGGCGGGGTATTAGAAAAGGTGTATATACATGTACAATTCTAGGTGGTAAAGAGTTTACAGATAAGAAAATAATAAATCCTTTTAAAGTCAAATAGCAAAATTTTAACTGATTAGGATTCAATTTTATCATTAAAAATTAATTTTAGAACAATGATAATATAAGACTTTTTCATATGTGGATATGAAGGATACATGGATATTCTACCCGAGGGTCTCAAAATATTGTAAAACTCGAGGCTAGCCGAGGGTTTTACAACATTTTGTGATCCCAAGATTATTTTATCACCATATTTACCTGAACGGGGAGGAGTCCATTTTTCTTGGAGAGGAGTCCATTGATACCCTCCTTCAGCCATGTTTTACTGTTGTTCAAGTTTTTCTTTACATCACAATTGATTCATCTCGTCAAAACCCTTCAACAAGAAACACTAATATGTTATTAAATAAACAAGAGGCCCATTGGGCCTGTATCACTCACCTGTTTCAAACTAAGAACATAAGCTACCAACTTGAAGGCTTTAGAATTAAACTTAATCTATTTATTTCTACAGATGGATTTTAAAGAATTTGCTATATTTCCCCAATAGGGCCCCACCCCTCAGGCCCCTGGGGGAACAACCCCACCATTTCTACAAAATTGGTTTCAATTCACCCAAGGAAGTTTCAGATTAAATTAGAACTAAATTCCTTCATTGCTACAGAAGAAGAAGGATTTAAAAGAATTTGCTGTATTTCCCCTTTTTGGGCCCCACCCCTCAGGCCCCTGGGGGGCCAGGGTCAGCGTTTATACAAGATTGTTTCACTTCACCCACAGAAGCTTAAGAGCAAATTTAAGAACTAAATCCCTTCATTCCTACAGAAGAAGAAGGATTTGAAAGAATTTGCTATATTTCCCTTATTGGCCCCAACCTCAGGCCCCTTGGGGGCAAGGTCAGCGTTTATACAAGACTGGTTCCCCTTCACCAAAGGAAGCTTCAGACCAAATTTGGTGAAAATCCATTCAGCCTTTTATGACTAGTAGGGATTTTTGTGAAAAGTTGACGGACGACGGACGCCGCGCCATTACATAAGATCACTGGCCCTTCGGGCCAGGTGAGCTAAAAAATTGGTCAGCAACATCTAATGCAGTATACTGTTGTTGCTTTACTGTTAAATTATTATTGGATTCTTTATATAAACAAGAGGCCCAAAGGGCCTTAACGGTTGTCTGACTACCTTGGCAATAGTAAAATTAATTATATATGGTGTCACTTTGTCAGGACCATGACAGGATCATTTTCAATTTCTTTCAACAAATTTTATTTTAAAAAGAGGCCCAAGGGCCTTAACATATAGGAAATTCATTATATATAGTGTCATGGTAGCCATCTTCGATTTTGGATCAACCAGAGATGTAACAATACTTTGTCGGGACCATGTCAGGATCATTTCATGCAAGTTTCAGCCAAATCGCACCGGTAGAACTTGAAAAGTTCAAAATGTGTTTTCAAGATGGCAGCTGTGGCAGCCATCTTGAATTTCGGATCAACCCGAAAAATACCAACACTTTGTCGGGACCATGTCAGGATCATTTCATGTAAGTTTCAGTTAAATCGCACTTGTAGAACTTGAGAAGAAGTTCAAAATGTGAAAAGTTAACGCACGGCAGACGGCGCACAGCGGACGACGGACAAAACATGACGACTATAGGTCATCCTGACCCTTCGGGTCAGATGACCTAACAATATATTACAGATGAGAACAATATGACCACATTATTTAAAACTTTTCTTGCCTTTCCTCTAACAATTCAGAAGTGTCCTATGGACATAACAAGAATAAAGTAATTTTTGATATACATTCAATATATCCATGACTTTTATTAAAGGTAGGTTTCGCCCAACCAAATAAATATTTTCTAATTTTCATATTTTCAAATGTCTTGAATACAAAATTGAAGGAAATCCTTGATTTATTACGATGTCAGGTTGACAGGCTAGTATGCAAATGAAGCTGCGATGAATTGTGTTGTCAGGTTTCGTGCATGCGCATTGTTACGCACTAAAAGTAAACACAATGGCTGAACGAAAATGTGTGAGAAAAAAAGTGTTATAGATTATATGATATGTATAAACAATCCATCGCACTTCAATTTATTGTTGTTGTTTTTTTACTAAACATGCCGTGGCAAGACTGTCACTTCTATCTGATATTTTGTTGCACGCTTCCGTTTGGTGATGCGGCCTCGTTTTGTAGGAGCATTTTCTTGGTCAAGATAGGCAACCAACCACCCATATTGTTCGTTGTATGCATCGAATATGACCTGAAGATTATATCTATGTACAAGATAAATTTCAGTTTTGTAGTCTTTAAATTCCTACCTTTAAGGTTTTATGCTTTAATTTTCATACTGACAACTGAATCAAGAAAATCTTTTCATTATGTTATTCACTATCAAAATTTACCAGTTTTTGAGAATTACATACCTACAATACAAGTTTCATACTCCAATAAATAACTGTATGGCAAAACTAGTTCTACAAATTTAATGATATGAATATAATGCATGCAATATATCACAAGTGTATAAGCAATTACGTTCATGAATATTTCTTATGTATGATGAAGTAAATTTTACACATAATACACTAAACAAGAGGCCTAGAGGGCCTGTATCGCTCACCTGGTTTGTAATGCCAAGTACTGTTGTGAATACTGGTTCACTGTTTCTTTTCTGAAGGAATTTGAATATTTACCTCTAATTCCCCTATTGGGCCCCGCCCCTCCTGCCCCGAGGGGGTCAGAGCCAAAATTTATACAAGATCTGTTCCCCTTCTCCCAAGGATGTTTGTGACCAAATTTGGTTACAATCCACACAGAACTCTAGGACAAGTAGTGATTTATAGGATTTACCTCTATTTCCCCTATTGGGCCCGGCCCTTCCTGCCCCCGGGGGGTCAGAGCCCAAATTCATACAAGTTCTGTTCCCCTTCCCCCAAGGATGTTAGAGGCCAAATTTGGTTACAATCCATGTAGAACTCTATGACTAGTATCGATTTAAAGGAAATGTTGACGGACGGACAGACGGAAGGACTCGGTGTAGCATGATTGAGTTGCTTATGGATACTTGTATGTGTATAAGCCAAGCTACAAGAGTCGGACGAGAGGAAAATAATATGACCTGTTCTATAACCTCTAGACCACCAGACCCTAAGTTGCTGATAAGACTTTTTCAGCAGAATTCTTAACTAGATTATCTCCCCCTAGTTTAAAATTTAGAATCAGGCATGTAGTAGAGACAAAAATAATCAAGCCAAATTTGAGTGATTTTTTTCAAATATTCTAGAGACTGGTGGCCAGTCTATATAACCCCCAACTCGGTGTAGGCAAGAACTACAAGAGCTGGAAGAGGGTTTAGACCAAGAAGCACTGGTAGCCCGAGATACTCTGGCCCTGACACCAGACTTAGACATTATAACAGATAGATGTCTGGCGTAGGGCCAGAGCGCAGTAGTACTCGAAAACCTAGAATAAGCCGATACTGTTTTGTATCGGGCCAGGTCATCTCCGATTCAGACTTCTTACAGAATATTACCACCGAGAATCGCCACTTACCTTGGTCTTTTCAACAAATGAATAATTTATCTACTCACAGTCATCAATTTCATCACATATGCACGTTCTATAGTGTCAACACAGTAGTTTCTTTTCCGCAACTTTAAATTTCCCTCGTCGTTGTCGCCATTTTCTCATAGTATGCAAATCACCTTTAATCTCAACGGATTGCCATATTTGGGTAGATATAATATTCATCTGTTTAATAGACTAAGGTTAGTGATGCTTCTCGGTGGTCAGTCTGAATCGGAGATGACCTGACCCGATACCAAACGGTGTCGGCTTATTCCAGGTTTTCGAGTACTACTGCGCTCTGGCCCTACGCCAGACATCTATCTGTTATAATGTCTAAGTCTGGTGTCAGGGCCAGAGTATCTCGGGCTAGAAGCAATGGTAGACCTAAAGTGTTCTAAAAAGTTCTCCCATTGAGCTGTTTTCATACCATGTTTACTTATGGCTGTTTTGTGTAGACCTGACAAACTTTATGTTTAGGTTCCAAATTTGATGTTCAAGTATTCCGCTTGGTGTTTAACCTCTGGGATTACTATTTAGCTTTCAAACTTATTGTGTAGGTCACCAGCGCACTGTTCTTGACACAAACTGGTGTGTAGGTGTGGCGGCCTGAATGTGCGGTTTTAAACTACATGTGCAGGTATTAAACATTGTGTCGCGCCACAGGAGGCTCATCGACGGCTGAACTCCTATGACCGACTGATCATTACAACATGCGTTCATACAAGCGCTTGCAGTCTTCGTCATTGATTGGTCAGATGGGTAGATTAGACCACACCCACTGGGATGGCCTAAATTGGCTTGGCTTACGTATTGTCAAATAGAGAGAAAAATACAGGTAAGTTGATAACTTTTCACAAGGACGTGGCAGTGAAAAATGAATGATACCATTGTAAAGGGAATTATTTAATCTCCATTTCGGTGTACAATATCAAAATCTCTGGGCTGTGTCAAAAAATGAAAACGAAAGTTGCCAGTTATTATGTAGTATACCTATATAACTAAACTACTGAAGTGAAACCAGCAGTGGGCGGAGCTTAAGGTGATTAGTGCTGTCACTAATACTTACCATATGAATAGATCTTAGTGCAAGGACGTGCCTTTCATGAATTCTGAGATTGAGTAAGGAATCTATATATGTACAGAATGTAAACTGTATATGTCATCATGGACCAAGGACGTAGATGACAATAAATCCTTGATGTAGGCGTAATGGACAAAATGACAAGTATGTAATGGATATTAACCGAAGAGGAAGTATATCAATGCATACTGACTCTGATGTAAAAGTGTACACTGAACGGAAAATAATATTTGGTAAGTGATTCTGTTTGATACCATGACATTACAGACAAGAATGTTGAAGGTACTATATGCATATGCTAAACCTTCAACTCAGTGTATATCAGTACTACAAGAGCCGGAAGAGGGTACCTGTGATAGCTAGGTGATGTACCTCAACTTGGTGTAGTTGTACACAAGAGCCGGAAGAAGGATATTGCAACAAATTCTGCATCTTCAACTCCGTGTAACTGTGGAGTACAGGGAGTTCTACCTTAATCCATGCTGTAGTTACGACAACCTATTACCTAACATTTTACAGTATAAGACGAACACAGTCCATCTTTGTAGAACCTATATACACATCTGTAATTCAAAGTCTGCTTTTTTTCAGTTATCCAATTTATATAATTATTCCATAGGGATAAGACATGTATAGTGCATTGCTTCCAGGTATCTATAGGTACATTCTATATCAGTGGGTGATCGAGTGGTGTAGTGGTTAAGCCACTCACTTTTCAAATAGACGGTGGAGGTTCAATTTCCTGCATGGACATGAAAAGGTCAGGGGTCACCTGCCTGATCATAAGGGTCTCCTCCCACTCTAAGAACCCTTGCATATTTTCATCTGGGCCATCTAAAGTGATTTGTATAATAATTTAAGTTTATATATTCTATATCGGGAAAGGTTTTTTTCAGGACAATGAACAGAAATACACTCTACTATACGAAATTTAACTGAGGCATTATATTTTGCCCCGCTGTTAATTTTATTTACAACATACCTATAAAAGTTTGTATTGTAACTATTCCTCTAAAAGCAAGTTCCCTTACCCTAAAACTACCAATGCAAATCATAATCATTCTAGTGAAAATATTGTGATTATAATGCAATGTGGCTTGTGCTAGGTTACACTATGTTCATGTAGGCAACAACAATCATGCTTCAGGCCATTGTGGACCTAACATGTTCCAAAGCTGCCCAACATTGACTTGTAATTGAATAGGCAGACTGGAAAACAGGTTAAGAGATTTATAAGATTGTAAAATGTAAGGAAGCTCAACAGATAGTAACTGAACCTGGAGGGTATATCAATATACTGTGTATACGTGGAAATTTACATGAGGGGAAAATTTACGCTAATTACACAAAGTTCTCTCAATCGCAAAAATTTCCCCCATGCAAAACATTTTCTAAATTTTACGATGAAATTAATTCATAAGAGCATATAAGTAACAAATTCCAATTACCGTAATTCTATTTCTTAATCAAGCACTTAATTTATGACAGGCCGTAGGAAAACACTTTTCATTGGCAAACAAACAACCGATATAGGGATAACACCTTCTCTGTCTAACATAAATCTTATAATTAGAAAACAATAGACCAACGGCCAATTCCACATCCAGTTGTTCACGGATCGCCGCATGGCAGGTATGTATAAAAGCACGAGTGACATTGGTCAGAATAAAGGGACAATTAAAGGGACAATTCACTCAGGCTAATTCTTTTACATAACCAAGAAGCAAAATATAGCATTAATGTATTGTTCTACATTTCTTATGAAACATTTAACGTAAAACATTGACCAATTCCATGACATTGTTAAGTATTTTAATTAATATCGTTGAAATATCAAATCGTTGATCAATACGATTAAGCAAGTACAATATGGACGCTGTACCCATACCCAAGCCAAAGTCACGCACGTTAAACAAATAAACTACATAACCACTGAGAAGGTGATAAAATGATTTTTAGGCAAGACAATTCACCTAATAAGGTAAACACACTACTGTCATAGCGATTTGAGCAGTTCTAGACAAAAGTTGCATTCCTCTACGAGCAAGGGACAGGGTTCGACATACAAGAAGTTCGACCACAATGTGTAATGGCGGACAGCGAGCGAGTCTGAACATCTTCACACATGTCACAACCATGGGCTTTTCAGGCATATTACAGTAAAACCGACTGATCTAATTTTCATTAGAACTGGGTTTTTCCGGTATATGTACAAATTTTAATGTTCTCTTAGACTGAATTGTCCCTTTAACGTTAATAAATAGTAGCCACAACGGTAAATATAATGATATGTATTCATATTTTACAATTATACACCAACTGTAATAATCTTTTGACTTGTCAAATAGTAATTAAGAGAGGTAACCAAATTATTTTAATAATTTACTTGGAGGTCATTAGATCACGAAAATAACCTCCACGCTTATAGTTTACTGAAGGAAATTGCAAATTTAACCACCCACGAAAATTTCCACATTTCCAGTATACATATATCATATAGCTGTATCTGTTAACCACGACCTTAGTGCATGTTTAATCTCCAAAAGCATACAGCTAGCTTACCCTTTCCTCCTCATCAACAAAAAATACACAGTGCATGTAACTGTCGTTACCATAGGGAACAAGTTGGTAAACCTAGTATTAAAAGTATTAATAAGAATTTTTATATACTTGTAAAGTGTATTAATTAATGATTCTGGATCAGATCAATCGTCAGCGACAAGGGTAGCTCAATTGGCAGTGAAATCAGGTTTTTATGGAAGGGCCTCCAAGTTTAACAAGTCAAGCAGTCGAAAGGTCTTTTCCTCCTACATTTATAGTATTGTGACTCAATATGTGCGAACGTCTGTACATGTAAACCCGCTTTGATATGTACATTGTATGAATGCATGTACATAACAAGAGCTGTTGGAGAACAGCAAAGCTCGCCTATTCAGAAGAAGTTGATGTTCAAGTATTTACTATTTAAAAATATCAAGCAGTGCCCTCAGTCTATATTATTTTGCCTCCAACAGAAGTTGAAATGTCTATTTTTGCAGTATAAAATTTTTTATGGTAAACACAGACAATGTTATGAGTCTATGTGAAAAAACTTAAACATGGAAATATGACAAATTAACAGACTCAAAAACCCCCTAAAGGGCCCCAAATTGGTTGTATTATCACGTTCAGCATCCATACACATTAGGAAAATAAAATCATAAACATTTATGATGACTTAAGCTTAAACAATAGACAAAATAGAAACTTGCTCAAAAACTTTAACATGGAAATATGACAAATTAACAGACTCAAAAAAAACCTAAAGGGCCCCAAATTGGTTGTATTATCACGTTCAGCATCCATACACATTAGGAAAATAAAATCATAAACATTTATGATGACTTAAGCTTAAACAATTGACGAAACAGAAACTTGCTCAAAAACTTTAACGTGAAATGGGACGCCAACGCTGACGCCGGGGTGACAACATTAGCTCCCCCTATTTCTTCGAATAGGCGAGCTAAAAATATATTGAAGTAATATATATATCTAGTCACTGCTAAGGTGTCTAAAGGTAAAAATATAGATTTGAAGAATGATTTAGATTACGTATCTCAAAGACAAAAATAAAAAATAATGCAATCATGGTGCAGCACTTAACTTACATTGATAACTACTGTGTGCATGATTAAAATTAATCCATTTATCTGTTTTATGTGACAAACGCATTTTGCGGTTGATTGAAAATATTAAGAACAGTAAATTACATTAAAAATAAGTTTATAATGCGTTGATTAATGTATGACATAGGACAAATAAAATCTTTGAAGTCTACTTTCGGTTTGGAAACGGATTTGTAAACTGACACTATTAAGTCCGTCTCTAATCGAAATATTTCAATGATACAAGACAAATTGTTTGATAAAATTGAAATATCTTCGCTTTTGGTGTTTTTGGTCAACTCACCATTTATTCGACATATTTGCAAAGAGCGTCACATCGTCCCTTGCTATTCTTCGAATATGGACGCCTAGTTTCGACAGAAACGAAAGTAGAAATACCAATAACTCCCTCTGTCCAATCAAATCACAGGATACATCGAAAGATATACCCTCAACCCAGTCAGGCGACAGGAGTTATATGTGAATATGCTTCGTTTAAAATACTTACTATGCCTTTTCAGAACTACTAGGTATTCGAGTTGTTGTAAATTGGTTTGAGCAATTCATTATTTGGAATGACAATCATCAGATGTTCAACAGCAAGATCGAATTTGATCACGCACAGGTATCTGCTTAAAGAACATGAGACAAATGATTCTATTGGTCAATTCTGTAAGTGAGTTTTTTCCTCGTTTTTTAATAAAACAATAATGTGAAGGTAACTTAACCTTATATATTATATATTTTCTACACAGCCTTACTAAAACTGATGTGAAACTTGGTCTTTCTGGTGATGTTAAAATAATGACTGTTTTGATATAGTGAAAACGAAAGTACAGTAGCATATATGCGTCCTCGGCTGCTCTTTGCATGTCCTGTTGAGTTGGGAAGTACAAATTTATAAGTTGTAACTTGCGTTGTATAGATTACAGTATCATAATGTACAGGTCTAATGTAAGTAGGCCTATATTTTGTTCACGTAGTTCATGCTTTTGTGTTTAATAGTCAAACATGAAATTTTATAGTTTATCTTTCCATACAATATGTACTTTCACTTTGGTCTGATAGTCTGGGTGTAAGATTCTGCATGTACATTCTGCATGTACATGTGCATTTTAAAATATGCATATGATTGTATCAAGGACTCAACAGTTCAATTTATCTAAGAAACTTTTATTTCATACTAGAACTGCTAAAGTATTTGTGGTGCTGGTCAAATAAAAATAGTTAATCGGACACTGATTGGACTAAGGGTTAAATGCCCAATGGTCTCCCAGTGAGCCCAAACTGGAATTTTCTGATGATAAAACCAATTAATTATTTACTGGTTTTAGTATTCATAATAAAAATAAGGAAGTGCAACAAAACATGTGAAAAAGTAAATAAAAATATGTAAAAATATTATACACTGGTTATAACACTGCAAATTGCAATGCATGACATAGTCTCATTGATTAATGCAGAAACGTTTATTATAGAGATTGGCAACTCCACCATTTTTACAATCGGCAAATGTACCTCTGTATGTGGCTAAGGTTTTTTTGGATATATTCTTAAATAGTCCAATTCCGGAAAATGACTTTGATATGTTAAAAATAATCAATAATTTTCAGATGGTATATGAGTTAATGCATGATTTTGCAAAAAAAAAAAAATATATAATATTTTAACTTGTATACTAATAAAACAAAATGTACTTCTGGATTTGAATGTCTGATTTTTGAAAAACCATGTAAATTGCTTAATTTCATGCTAATTGTCACATCTGGCCATATCAGATATAATATTTAAACTTTGCATTGATAAAAGAATATCATGTTTAAAATTATACACTTAAAAGAAGTAATCCGAGGGGAAATGCCTATAAACCAGAGGTCCCTCTGCCTGTCAAGAAAGACAATGAATGAGTTTCCAATCTCTATGTATGTATGTTTCTTATAATGTCGTAAATCTGCTTGATTCTCTTTAATAAAAGTAAAACTCTTTTCTCTTCACAGAAGTTCTAAAATATTAGATATGACTGATCCATGAAATCCTCTGCTATCTTAGCACATTACAAGTATGAGTGATACCAAGCTTCAGTCTAAAAAGACAACATCTAGATTTCTACAACACAAAGGTATCTGTAGTACAAACCCTAGGTTTTTAGGTCACCTGAGACGAAGTCTCAAGTGACCTATTCTAATCGCCTTTTGTCCGTCGTCGTGCGTCGTGCGTCGTCCGTCGTGTGTTCGTAAACAATTTACATTTTCGACTTCTTCTCAAAAATCGTTGAAGCAATTTCAATGAAATTTTGCACAAACCTTCTAAGGCATAAGGCCAATCAAAATTGTGAATTATATGACCCCCACCCCCCAGGGTGCTGTGGGAGGGGCCAAAAGAGGTAAAATTGACTAAAATTTCAAAAATCTTCTCCTCCATGTGGTAGAATCAAATACTCTTCATAGATAGAAAGGTCTCAAGGCCCTCTACAAAAATTGTGAATTATATGACCCTGGGGTCTCAGGTTTCCTCCTGGGGAGGGGGTTAAGTTTACTATAGTTTATATAGTGAAAACACATTTTGGAGCATTACTTGGTCATTTATAATAGAAAATTAGTCAAATGTTGTCAGAATTATCCCTATGAAATGGCCATTGAATTCTATTTACAAATTTTCCATGACTGCCTCCCAGGGGCCTTAGGGGCGGGGCCAAAAGGGGTCAAATAGGCTAAAACTTCAAAAATCTTCTTCTAAAATTCTGGAACTGGTAGAATAAAATACTCTTCATAGATGTAAAGGTCTTAAGGTCCTTCACAAAATTTGTGAATTATATGACCCTGGGGTCTCATGTTTCCCCCTGGGGAGGGGGTCAAGTTAGCTATAGTTTATATAGGAAAAACACATATATGAATGTTTTTTGCTTATTTTTCATAGGAAATTAGTAAAACTGGGTTAGAATGTTTAGTCTGAGATAGCATTTTATCGTCATAACCATATTAGTCCTGGCTGACCTCCAGGGGCCTTAGGGGCGGGGCCAAAAAAGGGTCAAATAGGCTAAAACTTCAAAAATCTTCCTCTGAATTCACAGATTTGATGGAACCTGATACTCTTCATAGATTGGAAGGTCTTAAGGACCTTTACAAAAATTGTGAATCTCATTGCCCTGGGATCTCTGGATTTTCCCCTGGGTAGGGTGTCAAATTTACTATAGTTTATAGAGGAAAAACACATTTATGAACTTTATTTGCTTTGTTTTCATAGGAAATTAGTCAAATTTGGTTAGAATTATTAGCCTGAAATAGAATTTTAACACCATATCCATATTTGTCCAGGCCTCGGGCCGACCCCCAGGGGCCAGAGGGGCAGGGCCAAAAGGGGTCAAATAGGCTAAAACTTCAAAAATTTTATTCTGAATTCACAGATTTGATGGAACCAAATAATCTTCATAGATTAAAAAAGTGAAATTTATGAAATCACTGACATTGACTGACTTCTTGTTTGGTTTTGTTGTTTAACATTGGCAAAGCAAATTGGAATTTTAAGCATAAGGTTTGGTAACATGATACACTATCAAAATGAAAAACAAAAAATAAAAAATTCTAAAAGGTTCAACTTTAAAGTTTATTCTAATTCGTAAATACTTTTTACAGATTTGAACCAACTTTGCAATGCTTTTCTGTAGCAGCACACAGGTGACCGTCAAGGCCTCATGGGCCTCTTGTTTGTATATATGGTTGCTTTTAATTACATTATTGGATAATAGCGATGTTAACACAGGGATATCAGTAAAGTTATTGGTAGAGGATGTTAACACAGGGAGATCACTAAAGTTATTGGTAGAGTATGTTAACATAGGGAGATCAGTAAAGTTATTGGTAGAGTATGTTAACACAGGGATATCAGTAAAGTTATTGGTAGAGGATGTTAACATAGGGAGATCAGTAAAGTTATTGGTAGATGATGTTAACACAGGGAGATCAGTAAAGTTATTGGTAGAGGATGTTAACACAGGGAGATCAGTAAAGTTATTGGTAGAGGATGTTAACACAGGGAGATCAGTAAAGTTATTGGTAGAGGATGTTAACACAGGGAGATCAGTAAAGTTATTGGTAGAGGATGTTAACACAGGGAGATCAGTAAAGTTATTGGTAGGGATGTTAACACAGGGAGATCAGTAAAGTTATTGGTAGAGGATGTTAACACAGGGAGATCAGTAAAGTTATTGGTAGAGGATGTTAACACAGGGAGATCAGTAAAGTTATTGGTAGAGGATGTTAACACAGGGAGATCAGTAAAGTTATTGGTAGAGGATGTTAACACAGGGAGATCAGTAAAGTTATTGGTAGGGATGTTAACACAGGGAGATCAGTAAAGTTATTGGTAGAGGATGTTAACACAGGGAGATCAGTAAAGTTATTGGTAGGGATGTTAACACAGGGAGATCAGTAAAGTTATTGGTAGGGATGTTAACAGGAGATCAGTAAAGTTATTGGTAGAGATGTTAACACAGGGAGATCAGTAAGTTATTGGTAGAGGATGTTAACACAGGGAGATCAGTAAAGTTATTGGTAGAGGATGTTAACACAGGGAGATCAGTAAAGTTAGGTAGGAGTTAAACAGGATCAGTAAAGTATTGGTAGAGGATGTTAACACAGGGAGATCAGTAAAGTTATTGGTAGGGATGTTAACACAGGGAGATCAGTAAAGTTATTGGTAGAGGATGTTAACACAGGGAGATCAGTAAAGTTATTGGTAGAGGATGTTAACACAGGGAGATCAGTAAAGTTATTGGTAGGGATGTTAACACAGGGAGATCAGTAAAGTTATTGGTAGGGATGTTAACACAGGGAGATCAGTAAAGTTATTGGTAGAGGATGTTAACACAGGGAGATCAGTAAAGTTATTGGTAGAGGATGTTAACACAGGGAGATCAGTAAAGTTATTGGTAGTGGATGTTAACACAGGGAGATCAGTAAAGTTATTGGTAGAGGATGTTAACACAGGGAGATCAGTAAATTATTGGTAGGGATGTTAACAGATCAGTAAAGTTATTGGTAGAGGATGTTAACACAGGGAGATCAGTAAAGTTATTGGTAGAGGATGTTAACACAGGGAGATCAGTAAAGTTATTGGTAGAGGATGTTAACACAGGGAGATCAGTAAAGTTATTGGTAGAGGATGTTAACACAGGGAGATCAGTAAAGTTATTGGTAGAGGATGTTAACACAGGGAGATCAGTAAAGTTATTGGTAGAGGATGTTAACACAGGGAGATCAGTAAAGTTATTGGTAGAGGATGTTAACACAGGGGGATCAGTAAAGTTATTGGTAGGGATGTTAACACAGGGAGATCAGTAAAGTTATTGGTAGTGATGTTAACACAGGGAGATCAGTAAAGTTATTGGTAGAGGATGTTAACACAGGGAGATCAGTAAAGTTATTGGTAGGGATGTTAACACAGGGAGATCAGTAAAGTTGTTGGTAGAGGATGTTAACACAGGGAGATCAGTAAAGTTATTGGTAGAGGATGTTAACACAGGGAGATTATTTGGTAGGTGACACGGGATAAAGTTATTGGTAGAGGATGTTAACACAGGGAGATCAGTAAAGTTATTGGTAGAGGATGTTAACACAGGGAGATCAGTAAAGTTATTGGTAGAGGATGTTAACACAGGGAGATCAGTAAAGTTATTGGTAGGGATGTTAACACAGGGAGATCAGTAAAGTTATTGGTAGAGGATGTTAACACAGGGAGATCAGTAAAGTTATTGGTAGAGGATGTTAACACAGGGAGATCAGTAAAGTTATTGGTAGAGGATGTTAACACAGGGAGATCAGTAAAGTTATTGGTAGAGGATGTTAACACAGGGAGATCAGTAAAGTTATTGGTAGAGGATGTTAACACAGGGAGATCAGTAAAGTTATTGGTAGGGATGTTAACACAGGGAGATCAGTAAAGTTATTGGTAGGGATGTTAACACAGGGAGATCAGTAAAGTTATTGGTAGAGGATGTTAACACAGGGAGATCAGTAAAGTTATTGGTAGAGGATGTTAACACAGGGAGATCAGTAAAGTTATTGGTAGAGGATGTTAACACAGGGAGATCAGTAAAGTTATTGGTAGGGATGTTAACACAGGGAGATCAGTAAAGTTATTGGTAGAGGATGTTAACACAGGGAGATCAGTAAAGTTATTGGTAGAGGATGTTAACACAGGGAGATCAGTAAAGTTATTGGTAGAGGATGTTAACACAGGGAGATCAGTAAAGTTATTGGTAGGGATGTTAACACAGGGAGATCAGTAAAGTTATTGGTAGAGGATGTTAACACAGGGAGATCAGTAAAGTTATTGGTAGAGGATGTTAACACAGGGAGATCAGTAAAGTTATTGGTAGAGGATGTTAACACAGGGAGATCAGTAAAGTTATTGGTAGAGGATGTTAACACAGAGAGATCAGTAAAGTTATTGGTAGAGGATGTTAACACAGGGAGATCAGTAAAGTTATTGGTAGAGGATGTTAACACAGGGAGATCAGTAAAGTTATTGGTAGGGATGTTAACACAGGGAGATCAGTAAAGTTATTGGTAGGGATGTTAACACAGGGAGATCAGTAAAGTTATTGGTAGTGTTAACACAGGGAGATCAGTAAAGTTATTGGTAGGGATGTTAACACAGGAGATCAGTAAAGTTATTGGTAGGATGTTAACACAGGGAGATCAGTAAAGTTATTGGTAGAGGATGTTAACACAGGGAGATCAGTAAAGTTATTGGTAGAGGATGTTAACACAGGGAGATCAGTAAAGTTATTGGTAGAGGATGTTAACACAGGGAGATCAGTAAAGTTATTGGTAGAGGATGTTAACACAGGGAGATCAGTAAAGTTATTGGTAGAGGATGTTAACACAGGGAGATCAGTAAAGTTATTGGTAGAGGATGTTAACACAGGGAGATCAGTAAAGTTATTGGTAGGGATGTTAACACAGGGAGATCAGTAAAGTTATTGGTAGGGATGTTAACACAGGGAGATCAGTAAAGTTATTGGTAGAGGATGTTAACACAGGGAGATCAGTAAAGTTATTGGTAGAGGATGTTAACACAGGGAGATCAGTAAAGTTATTGGTAGAGGATGTTAACACAGGGAGATCAGTAAAGTTATTGGTAGAGGATGTTAACACAGGGGGATCAGTAAAGTTATTGGTAGGGATGTTAACACAGGGAGATCAGTAAAGTTATTGGTAGAGGATGTTAACACAGGGAGATCAGTAAAGTTATTGGTAGAGGATGTTAACACAGGGAGATCAGTAAAGTTATTGGTAGAGGATGTTAACACAGGGAGATCAGTAAAGTTATTGGTAGAGGATGTTAACACAGGGAGATCAGTAAAGTTATTGGTAGAGGATGTTAACACAGGGAGATCAGTAAAGTTATTGGTAGAGGATGTTAACACAGGGAGATCAGTAAAGTTATTGGTAGAGGATGTTAACACAGGGAGATCAGTAAAGTTATTGGTAGAGGATGTTAACACAGGGAGATCAGTAAAGTTATTGGTAGAGGATGTTAACACAGGGAGATCAGTAAAGTTATTGGTAGAGGATGTTAACACAGGGAGATCAGTAAAGTTATTGGTAACACAGGATGTTAGATCACAGGGAGAAAAAGTTATTGGTAGAGGATGTTAACACAGGGAGATCAGTAAAGTTATTGGTAGGGATGTAACACAGGGAGATCAGTAAAGTTATTGGTAGAGGATGTTAACACAGGGAGATCAGTAAAGTTATTGGTAGAGGATGTTAACACAGGGAGATCAGTAAAGTTATTGGTAGAGGATGTTAACACAGGGAGATCAGTAAAGTTATTGGTAGGGATGTTAACACAGGGAGATCAGATAACAGTTATTGGTAGAGGATGTTAACACAGGGAGATCAGTAAAGTTATTGGTAGAGGATGTTAACACAGGGAGATCAGTAAAGTTATTGGTAGAGGATGTTAACACAGGGAGATCAGTAAAGTTATTGGTAGAGGATGTTAACACAGGGAGATCAGTAAAGTTATTGGTAGAGGATGTTAACACAGGGAGATCAGTAAAGTTATTGGTAGGAGGATGTTAACACAGGAGATCAGTAAAGTTATTGGTAGAGGATGTTAACACAGGGAGATCAGTAAAGTTATTGGTAGGGATGTTAACACAGGGAGATCAGTAAAGTTATTGGTAGAGGATGTTAACACAGGGAGATCAGTAAAGTTATTGGTAGTGGATGTTAACACAGAGAGATCAGTAAAGTTATTGGTAGAGGATGTTAACACAGGGAGATCAGTAAAGTTATTGGTAGAGGATGTTAACACAGGGAGATCAGTACAGTTATTGGTAGAGGATGTTAACACAGGGGGATCAGTAAAGTTGTTGGTAGGGATGTTAACACAGGGAGATCAGTAAAGTTATTGGTAGAGGATGTTAACATAGGGAGATCAGTAAAGTTATTGGTAGAGGATGTTAACACAGGGAGATCAGTAAAGTTATTGGTAGAGGATGTTAACACAGGGAGATCAGTAAAGTTATTGGTAGAGTATTGTTATGTAACACAGGGAGATCAGTAAAGTTATTGGTAGAGGATGTTAACACAGGGAGATCAGTAAAGTTATTGGTAGAGGATGTTAACACAGGGAGATCAGTAAAGTTATTGGTAGAGGATGTTAACACAGGGGATCAGTAAAGTTATTGGTAGAGGATGTTAACAGTAAAAGTTATTGGTAGGGATGTTAACACAGGGAGATCAGTAAAGTTATTGGTAGAGGATGTTAACACAGAGAGATCAGTAAAGTTATTGGTAGAGGATATTAACATATGTAATCTGACTCACAGTGCAATTAATTTTTTTCGTAAAGACTCTGTTTTGATATGCTAACCAGCATATCATGTATGATGCTGAAATGTCCATCAGGATGAAATCAGGCTCTTAATGTAGCTGTTTTGAATGTGACATTGTATTCAATTTTTCATCGATAGAAATATGAAAATGATATTCATTCAAGATATATTTACTAGTTTATGAAATGGTTTCTTCTGATTACAGATTCTAAAGGTTTTTCTGTAGAAAAAACATGTTCAGTGATAAAAATAAAAATAGAGAAACCAGAAGATGAAGAAAAAGAAAAGATGAGTTTTTGTCCCAAAGGCAATTGCCATGTTCTACACTTCTTGTGTAAGCATGAACTGGCAAAGATTGCTGGGGAGCAGGGCTGGAAATTCATTCTTGAGGAAAAAGATGGAAAACTAGTAGCTAAGCTCTTGGTGAAAAATGAGACCGCCATTGAGGAATGTCGAGATAAATTGAGGAAATTTATAACCAAAGTTCTTCCAAATTTATGTCAAGTGAATTTCGACCTTTCACCGCTGAGCAGTACCACACATAGTAACAGTGGAAATGAAGCTAGCAACCAGGGCTCTGACTATGACAACAGAGAGCATAGTGACAAGGTCCATAGCAACAGAAACCATGACAACAACGATCCACTACAGAAATCACTGGCTTGTCTTTTGCCATTAGTTGCTGGTGTACAAAATCGGGCTCACCTTCTCTACAACAAAGATTCAAATTGTCTTGTTATAACTGGCGAAACCGAAACGGTTAAACAGTTATATATGAAGGCAAAGGCAAAGCTGTACATCATTACCATGAAAACAGGTTTTAGGTCAACATTGCAAGGACACCTGTTAAAAACATTTGGGATCATTGATCGACTTAAAGGTCAGTATCCCGATGTTGGTGCCGTTCTAGAAGATTGCAATACCAAATTATCCTGGACCGGAACAGAGGAAAACATCACAATATGTCGGCAAGAGATGGAAAAGTTAATTGGGGAGATTAAAACACTCAACTTCCCAGTATCAGCAATGCTGCAAAAGCTGCTTTCAGTTCCAGAAATAAAATCTCTGATTGACACTTTACTGCAGAAGGAAGGCATTATTTGTGTGTGGCAAGTGAACGAGGCCAGACATGTTCAGGTTTGGTCAGTAAAATCTTCATCTGCAAAGCTTTTTGAACTCAAAATAAGGGAGAACTTCAAAGAACAATCCTTTTCAGTAAAGGACTTTCCATTTGTTTTAGAGGTTTCAAGCTCAGGATTTGGGCTTTCTGCTGAAGAAATGAAGCATGTTTTAGTGGAAGAAACCAATGATGCTGTTAATGTGGCAGCCATGTCAAACACCATGCAAAAGATTATACAGCATTTACAGACAATGGAGGATCCACATTCAGCTGGAAACTCAGGCAGTGAAGGTAAATGTCTTGTCAAAGAAGGAGATAAATGTTTTATCAAAGAAGAAGGTAAATGTATTGTCAAAGAAGAAGGTAAATGTATTGTCAAAGAAGAAGGTAAATGTATTGTCAAAGAAGAAGGTAAATGTATTGTCAAAGAACAAGGTAAATGTATTGTCAAAGAAGAAGGTAAATGTATTGTCAAAGAAGAAGGTAAATGTATTGTCAAAGAAGAAGGTAAATGTATTGTAAAAGAACAAGGTAAATGTTTTGTCAAAGAACAAGGTAAATGTCTTGTCAAAGAAGAAGGTAAATGTTTTTTCAATGTCTTGTCAAAGAACAAGGTACATGTTTTGTCAAAGAACAAGGTAAATGTATTGTCAAAGAAGAAGGTAAATGTATTGTCAAAGAAGAAGGTAAATGTCTTGTCAAAGAAGAGGTATGTATTGTCAAAGAAGAGGTATGTATTGTCAAAGAAGAAGGTACATGTTTTGAAAAAAATGCATGGTCACAATCACTAGTTTTCAGCACTTAGCTTAGTTAATTGACCTTTTGCAGGTGTTGATTCTCAATAATATTTTATTTTTTGGCCAGCATGATTTGTTTTGTTTTGGTGAAGTATCGGTATAAAGTATGAAAGACAAATATTTCAATAATAATATCCTCTATTTTAAAGTGATTGTGTCAACTGTTCTTGATTTTACATCTCAGGCCAAAAATGTGTCTACATCTTGTTGATCTGATAGATAGAATTAGGACCTATTGGTGTTTGGTAGTCCACAGGACCCCTAGCCATGACCATTTTAGTGGTCCTTCCTATATTTTGGTAGTATCGGACCTCTGAATCAACATTGATATTGACCCTTGTTCAGAATCCCCCTTACAAAATTTATGAAATTGCATCTCATCAAAGCAGAAAATAATAACAAAGTATTGGGGGAAAAAAATGACTTGCTTGAAAGATCACTGAAAAGTACATGTTAGAGAGAAAGATCTACCATGCAGATACTCCAGTTGAGTTAAGATGTAAAGAATCAAAATGTTCCTTTTGATAGAGGGAGATAACCCTGCTGGGATTCAGAAAAATTCCTGTACCATAGAAGTACGAGGGATGAGTCAGCATACTTCAGATGATACAGTAGAACTCTACTTTGAGAGCAGGAGAGCAGCAGGTCAACCAGTCGACATTGAAAAATTTAATGCATCAAAACGAGAGAAAGATGGAGTTATCTTCATTACTTATGAAACTGCTGAAGGTAAAAATTTCAACAATATGACCTTGGTGTTTAGTCTAGTGAAAAGCACATGCAAAATAAATATAGGTTACACAATGAGGGGTTGATGGTTATGGAACTTATTTCACACAAGTGACTTAGTTTTTAAAAGTTACAAAAGACACTAGTTAGTGGCGGTTTTGACTTTTGAAGAATAACTTACCAGAGTGAAATAAATTCCATATCCAATTACCCTGATTGATCTGTTTCTATCACAATAAAATCATCTACAATTAACATTATTATTAACGTGACATATGCAAATAAAGTGTGGTATTATTCTCATGAGCAAATTTACCACTTAACGCAATAACTTTCTTTAGATTCAAGATAAAGGGATATGTAATAGCTACTGCTTTTTAGCTTGCCTTTGAAGAGATGGGGGCTTATAGAATCACTTTGACATCATGTTGGAAATCCCAGGTTAAGATTTTGGTGCAAGTGTTATAATACTGTTATCAGTCACAACTGACATTAATTTCTACTATGCATATAGACAATCATTTAAATGGAGGAAAATGCTGGATTTTGAGAATTTCAAAAGGCTCAATGGGCTGGAAAGTTATGTTATGTATTTTGCTCTATTTTATAATTTTGGTGAGTTACAAATAACCTTAATTAAATGAACAAACCTATAGAGGCGAGCTTTGCTGTTCTAAAACAGCTCTTATTGTTACATTAGTATGAATTTACTCATGATTTGCTTTTTTTTTTCAGTTGTCAAACTGGTTCTGGACAGACAACATGTACTGGACAAATGCCCTTTGACTGTGCAACTGGTCCAGGAGTCAGAATCAGCGCCTTCTAAATTTTACGAGGAGAAGATCTTCTTCAGGAACATGAATACAACCACAACACAAAATTCACTTGAGAGTTTTCTGAGGTCAAAGGTTCAGGAGACACCCAGCGAGTTTTTATATGGAAAAGAAGATGGCACAGTCTTGGTTTCATTTAATGGCTGCCCAGGTAGTATAATTTGCTAAAGTGATTTAAATAGAAGAAAGTTTCTAGCAAAACATCAAAACAGTTTGTGTACTTAATAGCATTTGATATGTTCCACAAATTTATCTTTTATTGTGACTTAAGATAAATTTCAACATTTAAAATGTTATATGTTTATGTTATCAGAATTATCTTAAGCAAGTAAATTTATTAAAATTATAGGAATTAGAGATTTATTCTTGATGATATGGAAAAAATTGGGTAAAGGAAAGATGGATGACTATACGGAAACACCCTGTTACACACTCAGTATGTCTTTCTGTCTGTATGTCTTAACTAATCTTCTTTAGTCCCTTAATCAACTTTGATATAAATACACAGGAATGAATGAAGGGACCATGTGATCATGTGTAGGAAGGTTGTTTTGTTTTTAAATGTTTTGGTTGCTGTGGTAATTAATCAGGTCAACTTACAAAGGATTTTGAAAAAGGTCAATTATTACTTAAACAAAATCTAGTCCTTGAATCGAGGAAAGGATAATGTATATCCATTGGCAAATTCAGTTGCCTCTACCCCCAATAACAGCAGCTAATAAATATGTCATTTTCAAACTCTACATATGATTTTTTTTTTATATTTTTATATTTTGAAAAATTGAAGCATGCCTGCCAGCAAAGCCCATTGGATGAGAGTTTTCTGGAAGCTGAACAAGTTCCAATATCTCATTGTGTGTCTGTGTATGGGGCACAAGAAAAGACAACCTGTGATACATTGGAATGTTACTTTGAAAATAGACGTAGAAGTGGGGGTGGTGATGTCAGCGAAGTCAAAGAAATATCCACTGGGTCATTTGTCATCACATTTGAAAATTCCTCAGGTAAGTAAACACATTTGTTAATTCACAAAAGATTTCAAGGGTATGCCTTTTGTATAGGTGGAGAAAAACCACCTACCAGGAGTTAATACCTGGTAACTGCCCTACACAGGATTCAAACTGACAACCTTGGCAGTGATGGGCTTGTTATAACATTTAGAGACATCTTAACCACTTGGCAACCATGAAATATAAGTCAAGGAACTATATTAGCTAGAAATATTTATGACCTCTACCATACAAGCTAGAAATGTTTATGCAATCTGTCATGCAAGCTAGAAATGTTTATGACCTCTACCATGCAAGCTAGAAATGTTTATGACCTCTACCATGCAAGCTAGAAATGTTTCATGACCTCTACCATGCAAGCTAGAAATGTTCATGACCTCTACCATACAAGCTAGAAATGTTTATGACCTCTACCATGCAAGCTAGAAATGTTTATGACCTCTACCATGCAAGCTAGAAATGTTTATGACCTCTACCATGCAAGCTAGAAATGTTTATGACCTCTGCCATGCAAGCTAGAAATATTTATGACTTCTGCCATGCAAGCTAGAAATATTCATGACCTCTACCATGCAAGCTAGAAATGTTTATTACCTCTTCCATACAAGCTAGAAATGTTTATGACCTCTACCATGCAAGCTAGAAATGTTTCTGACCTCTGCCATGCAAGTTAGAAATGTTTATGACCTCTGCCATGCAAGCTAGAAATGTTTATGACTTCTACAATGCATGCTAGAAATATTTATGACCTCTACCATACAAGCTAGAAATGTTAATGACCTCTACCATGCAAGCTAGAAATGTTTATGACTTCTGCCATGGAAGCTAGAAATGTTTATGACCTCTACCATGCAAGCTAGAAATGTTTATGACCTCTACCATGCAAGCTAGAAATGTTTATGACTTTTACCATGGATGCAAGAAATGTTTATGACTTCTACCATACAAGCTAGAAATGTTTATGACATCTACCATGCAAGCTAGAAATGTTTATGACCTCTACCATTAAAGCGAGAAATGTTTATGACCTCTACCATGCAAGCTATAAATGTTAATGACTTCTACCATGTATGCGAGAATGTTTATGACATCTACCATACAAGCTAGAAATGTTTATGACCTCTACAATGCAAGCTAGAAATGTTTATGACTTCTACCATACAAGCTAGAAATGTTTATGACTTCTACCACGTATGCGAGAATGTTTATGACATCTACCATACAAACTAGAAATGTTTATGACCTCTACCATACAAGCTAGAAATGTTTATGACTTCTACCATGCATACGAGAAATGTTTATGACCTCTATAATGCAAGCTAGAAATGTTTATGACCTCTACCATGCAAGCTAGAAATGTTTATGACATCTGTCATGAAATGGGGGTCTATAGTGTCATCCATAGTCATTTTTCATAGGGAGACAAACATTTTTAGTTTTATGTGGTTATAATTCAGTTTTGCTTGTAACAGGCATTTTCATTGGCTTAAAACATTACTTTATTTTCTCAAAAACAAGAAAAGGATGATGTCGTTGGTAAACTTGCAATGGCGTAATGATCAATTTCTTTGATAAAAAGTTCCTCAAACAATTTGGTATATACGGATGTGAAACAAAATAAATATATTCATATCAAATATGTACACAGACCATATTCAAAGAAGCAAGGTGTGGTATTAACAAGTTAACAGCCAGGATAACCAGTGACAAATATAGACATGAATGTTTGTAATCCTTTGATGGCAGTGGTAGACCGAGTTTGTCAGAGATCACATGTCGTGGACGGAAGTACCCTTGCTGTTCAGGTCTTCTACCAGGTGCTGGGGTTCAGACATAGCTACGCAAGGCCCCCACTGAAGGTAGAGTATTTTTAGGTCATCTGACCTGAAGGGTCAGGATGACCTATAGCCGTCATGTTTCGTCCGTCATCGTCCTCCATCCAACGTGCACCTTCCGCTGTGCGCCGTGCGTTAACTCTTCACATTTTGAACTTCTTCTCAAGTTCTACCAGTGCAATTTAGCTGAAACTTACCTGAAATAATCCTGACATAGTCCTGACCAAGTGTTGTTATTCTTCGGGCCAATCAGAAATCCAAAATGGCCGCCACAGCCGCCATCTTGAAAACACATTTTGAACTTCTTCTCAAGTTCTACCAATGCGATTTAGCTAAAACTTGCATGAAATGATCCTGACATGGTCCCGACAAAGTGTTGTTATTTTTCTGGTCGATCTGAAATCACAGATGGCAGCCACAACCGCCATCTTGAAAACAGATTTTGAACTACTTCTAAAGTTTTGCCAATGCGATTTGGCTGAAACTTGCATGAAATTATCCTGACATGATCCGGACAAAGTGTTGTTATTTTTCGGGTCTATCTGAAATCCAAGATGGCCACCACAGCCGCCATCTTGAAAACACATTTTGAACTTCTTCTCAAGTTCTGCCAATGCGATTTGGCTGAAACTTGCATGAAATGATCCTGACATGATCCGAACAAAGTGTTGTGATTTTTCGGGTCGATCCCAAATCCAAGATGGCCACCACAGCCACCATCTTGAAAACACATTTTGAACTTCTTCTCAAGTTCTACCAGTGCGATTTGGCTGAAACTTGCATTAAATGATCCTGACATGGTCCCGACAAAGTATTGTTACATGTCTGGTTGATCCCAAATCGAAGATGGCTACCATGACACTATATCTAATTAATTTTCTATATGTTAAGGCCCTTGGGCCTCTTGTTTGAAATAAAATTTGTTGAAAGAAATTGAAAATGATCCTGACATGGTCCGGACAAAGTGACACCATATATGATTAATTTTACTATTGCCAAAGTAGTCAGATGACTGTTAAGGCCCTTTGGGCCTCTTGTCTATGTACTTTTCACAGTTAATCATTAATTGGAAATTCTTTTTATTGTATCATAATCAAATTTTTTAGGTCGCCTGAGAAGAAGTCCCAAGTGACCTATTCTAATCGCCTTTTGTCCGTCGTCGTGCGTCGTCCATCGTGTGTTTGTAAACAATTTACATTTTCGACTTCTTCTCAAAAATAGCTGAAGCAATTTCTATGAAACTTTGCAGAAACCTTCGAAGGCATAAGGCCAATCAAAATTGTGAAATATATGACCCCCACCCCCCAGGGGGCTGTGGGAGGGGCCAAAAGGGGTAAAATTGACTAAAATTTCAAAAATCTTCTTCTCCACTCACAGATATGGTAGAATCAAATACTCTTCATGGATAGAAAGGTCTCAAGGCCCTCTACAAAAATTGTGAATTATATGACCCTGGGTGTCTCCGGTTTCTTCCTGGGGGGGGGGGGTTAAGCTTACTATAGTTTATATAGTGAAAACACATTTTGGAGCATTATTTGGTCATTTACAATAGGAAATTAGTCAAATCATTTGAAATGTTGTCAGAATCATCCCTATGTGATGGCAATTGAATCCTATTAACAAATTTTCCATTTTCCATATTGGTCCTGGCCGACCCCCAGGGGCCAGAGGGAAGGGGCCAAAAGGGGTCAAATTGGCTAACTTTTCAAAACATTTTCTTCTGAATTCACAAATTTGATGGAACCAAATACTCTTCATAGAATGAAAGGTCTTAAGGCCCTTTACAAAAGGAGTGAATTTCATGGCCCTGGGATCTCAGATTTTCCCTTGGGGAGGGAGTCAAATTTACTATAATAGTTTATATAACAAAAACACATTTATGAACATTATTTGCTTAGTTTTAATAGGAAATGAGTAAAAACTGGGTTAGAACTATTAGCCTGAAATAGCATTTTAACACCATATCCATATTGGTCCTGGCTGACCCCCAGGGACTAGAGGTGCGGGGCCAAAATGGGTCAAAATGGCTAAAATTTAAAAATCTGCTTCTGAATTCACAGGTTTGATGGAACCAAATATTCTTCATAGATTAAAAAGTGAAATTTATAAAATCACTGACACACACTGACTTCTAGTTTGGATTTGTTGTTTAACGTTGGCAAAGCAAATTGGAATTTTAAGCATAAGGTTTGGTAACATAATACACTAACTATCAAAATGAAAAACAAAAAATGAAAATTCTAATACGAAGGTTCAACTTTAAAGTTAATTCTAATTGTTAAATACTTTTTACAGATTTAAACCAACTTTGAAATGCTCTTTCTGTATCAGCACTCAGGTGACCGTCAAGGCCTTTTGGGCCTCTTGTTTCAGTTAAACAACATCTTAGACATTAAAGTGAACACAAACAAGATGCTCAGAAGGTCACTGTATCTGAAATCTCATGCTTAATATAAAATTGATTTCCCTTCACCCAAGCATAGACTTAATTTTAAGCTTATACTTAGCATCAGAGGATCGCCTATTCAAACTATCTCTCAATCATGGTCCTTTTGTTCGCCTGATAAAGGGCTTCAATGTTTATTCAAATGAATTACCTTGGCCTACATTCGAGGTCACACAGGTCAAATAAGCTAAAATCGTTAAAAAGCTTCTTGTTAATAACCAAGAGACCTAAAGACTTGATATTGGGGCCTGTGACATGCTGGAATGAAGGGCTGCAGTGTTTGTTCAAATATATAACCTTGACCTTCATTCAACATCAAAGGGGTTAAAAATGTTAATATCTTTAAACAACATCTTGTTAAAGGGACAATTCACTCAGGCTTATTCTTTTACATAAACAAGAAGCAAAATATGGCATTAATGTATTGTTCTACATTTCTTATGAAACATATAACATAAAATATTGACAAATTCCACGTCATTGTTTAGTATTTTAATTAATATCGTTGAAATATCAAATCGTTGATCAATTAGTAACGATTAAGCAGGTACAATATGGACGATGTACCTATACCCGAGCCAAAGTCACGCACGTTAAACAAATAAAACTACATAACCACTGAGAAGGTGATGAAATGATTTGTAGGCAAGACAATTCACCTGATAAGGTAAACAAAACTACTGTCAGAGTGATTTGAGCAGTTCTAGACAAAAGTTGCATTACTCTACGAAGTTCATTGTAGCTATGTAGATATGTGAACATTAAGCTCCAATTTCCCTCTGTATCAAGTATGCAATTTAAAGGGTGATAAGGAATGAAGAGTAAAGCATAGAAAAGATTCTTATATCCTTGACTGACATAATTACGATATAAACAGTGGTTGTTAATATCCTTCTTTGATCTCTTGTTTAGTCCTACAGAAGTTCATATCAAGAATGCTTTTCTCAGTGTAATATAAATTTTTTATTCTACAGTTATTAAATACTGGAAACCAACTTTCTTTCACAACTTCTAATTAAATTTTGCAATTTCTTTCTAGTATATTTTACTGCAATAATCATTTGAAAAAATGAGGAGTTAAAGAGTATATTTTAACCAAAGGAAGAAAGCTTTTTTTTAGCCAAACATCTTCAGATATTGGGCTATTCAAATCGCCTTTCTTCCGTGGTCCATAACCGTCCTTCCGTCCGTCCGTCTGCCCTTACATCTGTCTGTTCGTCCTTCCCTCCGTTAACAATTCTTGTTACTGCTATTTTTCAGAAAGTACTGAAGCGATCTGTCTCAAATTTCACATACAGGTTCCCCTAGGGCCCTTAAAAAGTTGTGCATATTGCATTTTAGGACCACTATCTTGAATTTTGACTGTTAAAGTTTGCTACCGCTATATCTCAAAAAATACTGAAGGGATATGTCTAAAATTTCTTAAGCAGGTTCCCCTTAGGCCCTCTTGCGCATATTGCATTTTGTGACCATTTGGTGAACAAGATGGCCGACAGTCCATTTTGTATATTGATTGTTGAAACATGGTACCGCTATTTTCTCAGAAAGTGCTGAAAGGACATGTCTGAAATTTTATGTGCAAGTTCCCCTTGGGCCTTAGTTGTGCATATTACATTTTGGGACCAATCGATGAACAAGATTGCTGATAGGCCGCCATCTTGAATTTTGATAGTTATAGTTTGTGACCACAATTTCTCAGAAAATGCTGAAGGGGTCTGCCTCAAATTTTTATATGCAGGGTCCTCTAGGGCCCTAGTTGTGCATGTTGCATTTTGTAGCCATTTGGTGAAGAAGATGGCTGACAGGCCGCCATCTTGGATTTTGTGAAACAAAGTTTGTTATTGCTATCTCTAAAAAAGTGCTGAAGTCAGCGATCTGTCTCAAATTTTATTTGTAGGATGTAGTAAAAGTTTGAAAGGCAGAGAAAAGATCCCTCTTTCCATTGTCAGACATAGATCATTCTTTGATGGGCACCATGATCCCTCTGGGATCTCTTGTATTAAATTGAATCTACTATTTGCAATATTATTTTCAAAGATATAAGCTAATTTCGTTAGCAAATAAACATTCCTTCATAGTCACTTCCCATTTTTCACAACTTTAAGGTTCCATCCTCATTGGTGGTCACAGATCCAAATCAACTCCAATGCATCAAGACATCATGTAGTGCTGAACTGGAGAAACAACTCAGTGAGCAGTATGTGAAACTAAATTGGCCAGAGGATGGGTCTGGTCACCTTAAGCTGGAGTGCCTGATTACGGAGGGCGTGACCGACAGCCATAGACTGGTCCTAACCTGGGAAGATGTTGTCAAAGATATTTTGAACAAATTTCTGGCTCAGGCAGAAGTAAGTTTCAGTAAAATCAACCTTATCGGCTACCTTAATTTTAAGACCATCTACATAATAAGACCACTTTTGGCATGTGTAATTAAGACATCTGACTATAAAGACAATATACTGCTTTGTCCCTTGTGTGATGTTTGTAGACAGCTTTTTACTCTATGTTTAAATTTACAGGTGAGCCTAAACTCAAACTTGTATAATTGAAAGACATATATCTTTCTAAACAGGATCAGTGACTAATAAAATTAGCATTACAATTATCATGAGAGTGAATATGTGTGGATTTGTTCTTAACAGCTGATACATACAGTTTAATTATACATAAAATTCCATGAAACTTTGCCATGAAAAACCCTTAAAAGGATCATTATTCATAGCCGAGTTTGAATAAAGAAACATAAAAATGCCATGAATGCATGTTAAATTTTGACCTTGAAATTGAATTATGTCATCATTCAATTTCATGGCCCATGAAACCTAGGAATAATTTCATGGGGTTTTTCACACCCATGATTATCCAGTGAATCATAAATATTCTTGCATCATGGCCATGAAATTCCCCTTAAAAGGAACATAATTCATGGCCATGAATTTTCAACCCATGAGAATGGCTTGTCTGATGTGATTTTGCATCATGATGCCATGGAAATAATACAATCACATAGTTTTGATTTTCATGAAAATTGACATTAGAATGCAATACCTATCATTCATGGCCATGAATTTTTTATGATAAAGGAATTAAAGTACAAATATTACATTCGGCATGATATGATCTGTTTTCCTAAATCTGTCATCAAAAAACTCTCTGCTTTAATGTATTTTAAAATAAAGAAATACAATGAAAAAAAATAATCTTCAGTTTGAAAGATAAATTAGCATTAATTTATACAAAACATATAAAGCATTCAACATGCAGGCACATGGCAAATAAATTTGTACACTGTCATGCAGTTGATTGTGAGAATTTAGCAATGCCACCCAATGTATGCAATTTCAATAATTTTACCCCTTAACTCCCAAGAATTTTTAGCAGAGTTCTCGAAAATCTGACATTTTCTTTCAAAGTGATTTTTCACCCTTTTGCAGCAATATTTTTGGTAATCAACCCTTATATATTTAGAAACTTCAGATCACAACCTTTTCAAATTTTGTAAGAAAAATGGTGTTATCACATTAATTACGTTACCATAGCAACCGAAATTTTGGACTTTTACAAAAAAGTTAAAGTTTCTTACATTTATAACTCTTAAGACAATGAAAGTTATTTAGATGTCAATTTATCAACCTAACAATCAAGTACATTATTGCTGAAGGGTCAAAAGTTTTATCGAATGCCAAAATTTCAATTCAATTTTGAATATTACCATGGTTACCAACACAATTAAAAACCTATGATTTTTGAAAATGCTTAAATTAGTGTTTCACCTGTCTTGCTTCATCTAGAGAAAGTTTGTTCTTTATTTAACAGACTTGATGATCTTTTACCTTTCGTTTTTACTTCAAAAAGAACGTGGTCAGAATTGGTATCAAATCATTAATCTTTTGCGTAAAAAATGTTTCCATGGCAACCAAAATATAAACTACGGAAAAATGCGATTTTACACTGATAAAACCATTTTCACGGGCTTCCAGTTGACTAAAATATCGAAAAAAATGTAATGTGTTGCAAAATCGTTTGTTTGACATGTTACTGTTTATAATATTTAATATTTATATTCATACTCAGATCATTTCAATTTTTTGGAACGCCAAAAACCAACATCATAACATGTATGTCATTGTAGCAAGCTGGCTTACAAATAATTATCAAGATGTTTAGATATATATCTAAATATATATTTGTACACAATAAAAAATGCAATGCGGTACTCTCATAGTATACTGCAGTAATGTGTAACTTACCAACATTGTATAATGCCAGTTTCTTTAGTTTATCCACACAAAAGTATCAATATCCATCAAGATAATAAATGAATACAGAGTAAAAGACTAGCAGACAGCTTTTGTTTTTCTTGACAAAATTTGTGTATTCTACATTTACATGTACTCATAATAATTTGCATGTTATTTTTTAAGAGAAAAAACGCATATACATATTCTACATTTGATAGAAATACAAACCATCCCTATTAATCATTTATTATCTGTGTGTTCTTTGTCCAGTTCTATATTGCTTGGTTACCAAAAAGACAACCTTATATATATTATATATATATATATTATGGTAGAAGCCCTCACTTTTTCCCAGATATACATCTATATACATTTGCAAAAAAAAAAAATGCATCGTACATATATGTGTATATGTGATGTATACCTTGTCCATATTGTAGATACCATGTA
This sequence comes from Argopecten irradians, assembly GCF_041381155.1. Taxonomy (NCBI): domain Eukaryota; kingdom Metazoa; phylum Mollusca; class Bivalvia; order Pectinida; family Pectinidae; genus Argopecten; species Argopecten irradians. The sequence continues at coordinate 17,090,031 of NC_091134.1, read as the reverse complement.
ATGTAATCGCTAAAACTGTCTATATTGTTAGGCTTTTTTTTAATAATTTTTTTTGTCTATATATTTTGCAAAATAAAAAAGAAGCCTAATAATATAGGCAGGTTTAGCGGACTACATGTAATGCACATACTTGTGTGTTATTGACTCTTGACCATATTGCATACAGTGTGTACATACATGTATATGTGATATGTCTTGACCATAGTGTAGATACACTGTGGTGTCTACATATATATATGTGTTATCTCTTGACCATATTGGTTATACAAGTGCAATGTCTACAAACATGCATATGTATATGTGTTAAATTATGTATTGACCATAGTGTAGATACATGTACACTGTCGTGTCTATACATGTGTATGTTTTATGTATTTACCATATTCTATTGTAGATGCACTGCAATGACTACACATGTATATGTCTAATGTCTTGACCATATTGTAGATACACTGCAGTGTCTACAGATATGTGTGTTATGTCTTGACCATATTGTAGATACACTGCAGTGTCAACAGATATATGTGTGTTATGTACTGACCATATTGTAGGTACTCTGCAGTGTCTACACATATATGTGTGTTATGTACTGACCATATTGTAGATACACTGTGTGTCTATACATGTATATGTTTTATGCATTGACCATATTGTAGATAAACTGCTAACATGAATAATTATACGCTGCAGTGTCTACATATATGATTCGTATATTTGCCATATATGAATGTTATGTCTTGACCATATTACAGTATCTACATACGCATGTGCATTGCATGTACTATGTCTTATTCAGATTGTAGACACACTGCAGTGTCTACCTGTATATATGTTATGTATTGTCATACACGTATGTGGTCTTTGTTTTAGTCATACTTGTGTGATAACAATTCCAAAGAATTGACTTCACTTTTACTTGATGTGCACTTTTGATATAGCTATAAATAAATCCGTAAACATGTATCTGAACATCGTTTTCTGACATATGCTCTTTTTACAAATGATTTGCTAAAGATATAAAAAAAAATGTATTATTTCAACAAGAAACAATTCAAAAAGTATATATGATTATTCTAATAAAGAAAGCAGAAAGACATGATGAAAATGCTGAGTCTCATTACAGGGTCATGTTAACTACATCTGACCCTTTCCAAATTGTAATTTTAAAATTTACTTCCCTACATTTGTGTAACATACTTGTACAATTTTAGCCTAATCTTTTTCTGGACAAATATCAATAGTATCTCTATCACAGAGCATAATATTTTACATTTGTGTCAATTGAAGCATGAAGAACTTTACAGGCAAAATATGTTTATACATTTTGTATCTCTGCTCAAGTTGCCCTGTCCACCTCCATCAGAAAACCATAATTTGGATTACATGTAAATGTATATGCAGTATAAAGAAATGATGTATAAGATTCAGTTGACTTATTTGTGTGATCAGACAACCTGCATCATAGTCAGTATTTGAAGTTAATCTAGTATTCCAATCCACAAAATATTTATGGGTATATATATCGTATCTATGCATAGCTTATGTATATATATATATGTGTTTAGTTCTATTGGTATTGATACAAATTAATATTTACGATGAGGTTACGGGCATATTAGGTACAATGTTATGTTTCGTATTTTTGTGTTCAGGAAAACTTCGCATCGTACATATGTACGTACAGTAGATTCTACACGTATATCGCTGATAACACAACGATGTTAATTAGGTCCTCAGTGATTATGACAGTGTCACTCATAAGATGTCCTAGTCAATACATCAATTTAAAATGTTCCGTTTTTCAGTCTGCATCTTTTTTAAACTCAATAAAACATCATGAAGACATTGTTAAATGAAAATTTTTTAAGAACACAAAATATTACTTGTTATCTCTAGTTTTAGCAGATATAATCAGTATCTCGATAGCTCCTAAAATAAGGGAGTTACGACGATTTTGTTCAACATTTAATGTTATAGGCCATGGGCTAGGAGGGTCCCACATGCACCCCCCCCCCCCCCAAACCTCCGAACCAATATTTTTCTGAACCCTTATGACCCACTGATCACAAATCAAAATGTTAACATTGCATAAGTTGGGATGAACTTCCGGTTATGACGTCATCAAGATGGCCGCCATCTCGAATTTCACTAAAAATTGAAAAATAGTCATAACATTAACATTTTTCAACCGAAGTAGACAAATGAGGTACCAAAATGACCACAATAGAACAACAAATACATATCAGGACCAAAAAATCCAATATATGTAGTGATTTCTACGCAGGAAATGAAAAAATCGGATTTAAAGCTCAAAAATGGTGATTTTTCAGCAAATTTTTCATATTTTGTTTGACGCAGCAAAAATGTTTCCCAACAGCAATCTATTATTTCTAATAAGTTTTTTGACCACTTGTCAATCAGTTTAAGCAACAAAAACAACCAAAACAATGTTAACATCGTATAAGTTCCGATTATGACGTCATCAAGATGGCCACCATCTCGAATTTCACTGAAAAAATGAAAAATAGTCATAACATAAAAATATATAGAAATGCAAAAAAAAAGAATGATTGTTATACCCTCAATTTTATTGATTAGCAGCGTCTCAAAAATAACACAACACCTACTGATAGCGTAACAAATGTAACCTAAGCTAAGCCTGTGTTTTCGTTAATATCATTAACAGTTCCCAAACAAGCGTTTGTGTCTTTGAAAATGAGCACATTCATTGTTTATTTCCTATGCATAGCATAAGCAAAATGTCAGATGGTTACTACAATGTCACTAATATGTCTTTCACTGGTTCTCAATGATAACCATTATCATTGTGCGTGCTTTCTCGCCTCACTGACCTATCCACTGAAGAGACTCGGCATATCTGGTAGCTGGTACATGCAGTCCGAATCAGAGTACTCAAGATATCAGTATCCAATTCGTCGAAAGCCAGATCGACGTCTTCGATGTTGATGAGCTCATGTGACACATGCATTACCAGTGTTGTTCTAGCCTTTTATGAACCATGCATGACCAGAGTTCATATTAGGAACAAACAGGTTCAGGGATGTGGGATCTCTTTCAGATTCTAACATATCGTACGTATATGCTGTTTCAGACTTCTCCGGCATAATGGAAATTACACCAGATGCACATTCTTCCAATGGTGGAATTGGTTCTCTTAAGCACATAACTCCATATTTCGTATGAAGTACTATTCATCAATCTTGTGGACCCTCGTGCAACCATAAATGGCACTGGTGATATCATCGAGGTCATTAATGAGGGCATAAATGTTAAATGTTTTTCATTGGTCTGACTTTTCCCACTCCCTTGAAGGTGCTGGTTGTGTCACATCTGGTGTATGCGCAAAGAGACCATTGAAGACTCTCCAGTGAAAAGTTCTCTTAAAGTGCTTTCCAGACTTGGCAAAGAGTGAAAACTTCACTGCAGACCTCATTTATGACCTCAAAGAAATCCACCTGTGCCACCTATGGTTCACAAAAAATTTAGGAATTGTGTTTCATACGGGAATTAAGGAGAACCAACTCAAAAACCTCCGCAGAATGTTTGATCTGGTGTCTTTTCCATCATGCCGGGGAAGTCTGGAACATTCATATACGATATGTGAATCTAGGTGAAACTAGGTTGGAAAACAGGAAGAGCTCCCACATCCCTGAAGCCGATGTTTCTGATCTTAACTCTGACCATGGACAGTTGACAAGTTAGAACCACGATGGTAACCCAGGTAATGTAATGTCACATCAGGTCACCGAGGTCGAAGACGACACTCTGGCGAGAAAGCACGCACAAACGAAAATGATTAGCATTAAGAACTAGTGAAATGAAATATGTGACACTGTAGTAACCATCTTAATATCTTGCGTTATACACAGGAAATAAACAATGGATGTGCTCATTCTAAAAGACACAATATGTTTCGAAAAGTGTCATGGTATTTGTAGTGTTAGCGGTTTGGAAAAAATAACAACTTCATATGCCGCATCCGGTGATTGGTTTGTAAACCAAATGATGGTATTACAAATCTCTGTTGCATTTCTATTGATATTTTTGTTGTTGTTGTTTTAAACAGATTGATAAGAGGTCAAATAAACTGATTGTGATATAACAATTTGTTGTTGGGAAACAATTTGCTGCGTCAAGCCAAATATGAAAAAAAACTGCTGAAAAATTACCATTTTTGAAAAAATAGCTCTGTACTATCCCAAATTCAGAGTAATTTCCCATTCACAGTAAAATTAACACAAAAACCTGAATGATTTTTATACTACAACATCAGTACGATTAATATCTTGTAGAGTTGAAGAGTATTAAAATATCAAAAAGAAAAAAGCTAAGCATCTTTGTTATTGTTTACATACTTTGATTATTGTTTTTAACTCGATCGTTATTTGCTTAGGGTTGTTCTTTTCCAAAATAGAAAAAAACCCTGAATCCCTTTCGTTTTGATCTTCTGTTTTTACTGTGAATACGGTATTATGGAACTCTAGTTGGCAACAGAATCAACATTCTTTTAAAGATGCGACCACCGCCAAACCGAGCATAAATGATATTTCATCACTTGAACAATAATTTGTGTGTAATCGTAATGTATATAAGTCAAATTAACACAAAAAAAAATTACGGTTAAAATAATTTATTTGCCTCTGGTGCAGCGCTTGTCAGTACTTCATTTCCATATAGGATACAGTTGCAACCACAGTGGTATTTTTTTTTTAATTTTAAAGATGCTCCACCGCCGTCAGAGCATAAATGATATTTCATTATTTGAACATAATGCGTGTTTCATCGTGTATGTATAAGTCTAGATAACACAAAATATAATATAAATAATGTATTTTGCATTTGGTGCTTGGCGTTAATTCAGTACTAATTCCATTTTAGGATATACATGTAGTTTCTCGGATTTTTTTCGGGAAGCAATATAATTATTTTTTCAACATTTTTAAATAGAAGTAGGAAATTAGCAAGCTCAAAACATTTTTAATGGTGGTAAAATGGTTGTGTTAACGTCTGTAACTTTTGTTAACTGACTGAAAAGACTAAAATCGTCTGCTCTGTTTTTGGATAGTTAAAATCTATCATTTTGTCAGCCAGTGGGAGGCATCTTTAAGGAGCACAAAATGAACAAACAAGATAGGTAATATAATACATACTACAAAAACACCACAATGATAAACCATTAAGCCTTCTACCCAAGACCCTTTCAAGAAGAAGACTTGGGAGAAAGGCTAAATCGGTTTTATTATTGTTGTTTTTTAATATTTGTTATCCACTTAAAAGTACATGCTACATATTTTTTTACTTATACATATCAAAGAAACACAATTTAACCAAAGGATGGACAAATTTATTGGATTTATTACTTGTGCCTTTATTACTGTCACTCAGATAAGTTTTGACAGTCTCTTCGACCTTTGACTCATCAAGGTTTTTTACAATGTTCACCGGTATATTGGAATTGATGTTGTGTTTAATGAGGGAGGATTGCCTAAAAAAATTGACCAATTGATTTTGTTTACACTGTTGGAATATCTTCTTTTCCATATACTTACCATAAAAACACCTATTATTTTAGTGTCCTTAAAATCTTGTCTAAGCACACGATTGGGTCAGTTCATTCAATTACTTATATCAATTGTTTTTACAAGTTCATTTGAATGAGTATTACACAGTTCATCTGTTCTGCAAACTGACCGAAAAATTTGAGACTTAATTTTTTTCTTTCCGTAATCTAATGAAAAACTTATTTAATAGGACAGAGTTACACATATCATGTTGCCATAGAAAACAGAAGTTTACAACACGCGAAATTATGCAAATGTATTATGTTTTAATTCTTTGATTTTTATGCCTTTAGTATGTTAAGATTTTTACAATTAATTAAATTAACATCTGTCAAAATGCAAAATGGAATTTTTTAGACCAGAAAACTTGTCTTCATGGGCCTGACCATATGTACTCCATTTTCATGAATGACAAAGACAATTTACTGAATTTGTCGGCAGTATTATAGTAAACTGCCCAAAAACTCATTTTCAGCTCTTAATTTGTATTGTTACACTTTATAGAATAGTCAGGTAAAGGACGGCTAACGTTGGTAAAAACGTTTCGTTAATATATCCAGTATTTCTTATGCAATTGAAAAAATAAAACTACTTCTCAAAACTCGCTCTGCATGCCAAGAAAGTCAATTTATACTTACAGGAAACCTTGGTTTCAAAGAGCAAACTTTCTAGCCCTGTTGCTAATCATTTACATGGTGGCATGTACCATAATTTAACTGGTCCAAAACAGGACAACGTAAAGCAAAACTTGGACCGCCCGTTTTGAATATATAAGGGGACTCTTGGCAAGGCCATGGTAAAAGCCAATTAGACTGGTTTTCTTTTGCCCAACTATTCACTTTAAAAACCTATGGCACGTATTGTTAATTCTCAAAATGTCTGGTAATTTTGTGGTGGTGAATATAAGTAAGTATTAAAGCTCTTTTTGATTCATGGACTTTTAACTATTACGGCACATATTTTTAAACTTGCCCTGATAAAGAAATGCATCAAAACAATAACCTTTCTTGATGATTTCTATTCCAACACCAACTGGGATGAAAGCAGTCATCCATTGGACAGAGTAGAATGTCTAGCAAGACGACTCACTGATTATTCCTCAGGCCTGTATCAAAAGTTGGGGACCGATAAGTATCAAGACGATTGTAGTGTAACAGAAGTACCAGCAGTAATTTCTCCGAGTGGCTGCCTGGGGTTCCACCAAGTCACAGCCGGACTCAGTGGTGAATGGTGACAAAACTTGTGTTTCTTCTGGTCTGCTGTGATAGATATGCTTTATCACTGAAACAGGGCTTTTAGACTTTTGGAGTGGAGAGAGCAATTATGTTTACTTTTCACTAGAGTACTTTCAAGTGATCGAAGATGATTGTGTTGCTTTTTGTGAGTAAGATACTTTTTTCAACCTCTCCAGTTACTTCGCTTCCATGTTGGTTAAAAGAGAATCTTCACACCATTCATTTGATCGATATTGGCAACATCATCTTGTTTACCTTTGTTTGAAGTGTTTCTGCCTTCTTCAGCAGTCATCTCAACACCCTCTTTTTTCATCTGAGAGTATTTTTTCTTTCTTTCTTTTAAACTTTTCTGATAAAACAAGATCAAAATTGTCTTCCCCCCTGTCGTCCCTATTACTGAATCACTAAGATAAGGAACTGTTGTAGATGTGCTCACACACAAAACAGCATCTCTGAATTCTGACCAGTGTAGCCAGTTCTCTTATAAGGTTTCTTTTCCAGATGTTATCATTTTTATCGGTACAAATGATGAGTAGACACATCTATCCAATCAAACCACTACGAAGCTTTTATGTGCCAAGTCCTTTGTACTAGCATCGCACTTCCACGTGCATGTCATCATGGCAAACCCCCCCAACAACTATTTTAAGCCATTCTTCTCTAGCTGACAATCACATATTGCCGCGGGTTATCCCAGATAAGGGAAGCTATGCTTTTTATCAAAACTCATTGAGTGCATTCCTTCATTTACAAATGTTTCACAAAGTTTTTGGACTTCTTTCTTTGGGGGGCAGATACTTCCAGAAACTCTTATTGTATCTTATCATCAACTAATGACTTTCTGCAGTGCTTGTCATACACAACACCATTAAAGTCATCTCAAAATTTGCTGATAAACTCAACAAGGACTTTGTTTTTCATTTTGAGAGTAACATCAACTTTCCTGTTTGATGCAGAGGGACTTGCTGTCTTGCTTGATAAGAACTTCGTCAAAACACATCATAGACAGCACCTCTGGCATTTGCAAACATTATCTTCAGGACACTTCCAATAATCGTTATCTTTGTGTTTGATGCCCCATGATCTTGAAAATAGCAATTGGAGTTTACGTTACTCTTATTTCCTTAAGTAACAAATCCCTGTCATCATCACTAAGGGAAGCAATGTGTAAGTCAGGATGACTAACATCATGATAAATTATTGATCTTTCATAATTCATCCAACACTTTCTGGAAATCTATTCATGTAGATGTAGGATTTGTAAGGTTTATCTGCACCCTCTGCTGTTCTGTTTGAAATTCAACCATAGCATTTGGCTCAAGGGTTTTCAAGTGATTACTGAATCCCAGTTGTATCAATTGATCTTGGCATTCTTAGCGCTTACATATAAAGATATAGATTTTATAATTGCTTGATCATTGATTTTGCCCTTGTGGCGTAGAACTCTGACTTCTTTGGCCTTGTGTTGAACTCTGACCTCTTTGACCTTGTGGTGTAGACATATGACCTCCTTGACCTTGTGGTGTAAACATATGACCTGCTTGACCTTGAGTTTTCTACACATATGACCTCCTTGACCTTGTGATTTGGAGCTATGACTTCCTTGATCTTGTGGTGCTGTTATATAACCTCCTGGACTTTGTAGTGTACCTTGACTTGTGATGTAGAGCTATGGCTTCCTTGACCTTGTGATACTACATTATTACTCCATGGACTTCTGGCAGAAGACCATAAGCTCCATGATCAAAGTTTCTGTATGCTTTATGGATTTATTGCTCATTGGTAACCCATTGCCTTTTTCGTTTCAGCTCCATACCACTTATCATTCTCAGCCATACTCTTCAATATGGAAAACTAAATGATTTGATGCATTTCTTCAAAGACTTCTTTGCTCGGCATATCCAGGATCTTCTGCAAATAGAAAAAAAAACTTTTTTAACTCAGTGACTTCATATATGTACAGAATTTGAAACAATTTAAGTTCAATAGAAGACACATAAGTAAACGGTAACTATTATAAGGGCGCAGCTCTTTTTGTGCCCGAACACAAATTGCGAAACACTTCTAAGGTAACACACTACACGAAAATATACATAATACCCTATCTTTATATTTTTTTTTTATTTTCAATCCAACACACTGACAGCTTCAGTTTGCAGCGCTTTTTTTTTTATAAATATGGGGTGGCGCATCATGGGTAATCATGCGTAATCACTATGGATATGATACTTTGAAGTAAGCTCATTGTATAATTGAGAAGTTCAAACGCTCTTATGATTCTGACAAAAGTAATCTTCATCTGGCGGAAGCTCAGACACCACATTCCATTATAATTAGCTGCCAAAAAACGTAATATATGTTACGGAAATAAAATTTCTTCATTCTCTAATGGGGTATCCTTCATAAATGCAAAATGCGGGTTTTGGGACGAGGATAGAGAATGAATACATGTATATGAATAAAAAAATAAACAGAAAAGTCGGCTCCATTATTTCCATAAATTGCACTTTTTAACATTGTATATTAATGGTTACTGAAATATCTTGCTGTGCCTTTTAAGGCCTTGCCTTCAGTTATCGAGGACGGGTTATTACAAGGCGAATCTTTGTCACCGATAATGTTTTCTTTGTTTGTAAATGATATGGAATCAGAATTTATTGAATCTAATTGTCAATGTTACCAAATACAGATGCTTAACCTTTTTATGATTATGTATGCTGACGACACTGTTTTGTTCTCCGAAAATGTTGATGATTTACAAAATATGCTTGACTTCCTGAAAAGATATTCTGATCGATGGAATTTGTCAGTAAATATAGATAAAACCAAAATTGAAGTATTCAGAAAAAATAAATGTTTATTACCAAATGAACACTGGAAATATGTTGGTATCGATATTGAGGTGGTAGACCAGTTTTGTTATTTCGGTTTAGTTTTTAATTACAATGGTAAGTTTACAATAGCACAGAACAACATTGCTATAAAAAAAGTATTCTGCAGAGAAAATCATTTTATTTTCTTAATCGTAAAATGAAAAAAGTTTATATTGAATGAAAATACAAAACTTTTCTTTGTTTGATACTTACGTATCTTGTATTTTGAATTATGCTTCCGAAGGTCTGGGGCTATAATACTGCGCCACAAATTGAAAAGTTTATTTGATGTTTTAAAGTCAATATTGGGTGTTAAAGAATCTGTTAACAATCCCATGTTCTATTTGGAATTGGGACGTTTTCCTTTTCACATTACGAGAAAGATTAATATTGCGAAATATTGGCTTCATTTATTGAAGACCGAAAACTGCATATTGAGGGCTTGTTATGACGAATTTGTTGAACTTAATAGTAAAAGGCCCAATTGCAAAGATAATTTGGTATATCATTTGAAAAAAGATTTATGTTCATTTGGTTTTGGTGATATATGGTATGCACAGAACGTTAAAAATGAAACGTATTTTTTGTTATTGTATAAACAACGTTCGCAAGACATTTTTATTCAAGAAATGAGATCTAGTTTAGAAAGTTCTTCAAAGTGCATTATATACAAACATATCGTTGATAAGCTTATGATACAGGATTATCTCAGTAAACCATTGACTTTCAAAATAAAGCGAATAATATCCAAATACAGATTAAGTGCCCATTCTTTAAACATTGAAACTGGTAGATACACCGGTATCCCTAGACTACAAAGGTTGTGTACTTGTTGTGATAGTCATGAGGTTGAAGATGAAGTCCATTTTATTTTATTTTGTCCAAGATTTTTAGATTTAAGGGTAAAATATTTAAAACCATACTTTTATCGTCGACCTTCTGTTTTCAAGATGATTGAATTGTTTTGTAGTACCCATGTAAAAACTTTAAGAAATTTTGGTAAATATTTAATTCAGGCAACGACTAGAAGAAAGGTACTATTAAATAGTTAAGCAGTTTATTTATATAATACATGTATTGAACACAAATTTATCTTAGCAAATTGCACACAAGATCTCTCATTACCAATACTTATTGTCTTTTCTATAATTCATGTAGTTTGAAAACTGCAATTGTAAATTAACTGTAACTGTATGATACACATATATTTTGTTTCTTGTTTTCTTATGGCAAACTTATTAATATTCACACATGCTTTTTGTAATGTATATCATATTTTGTGTTGTATTACATTGGCTGTGTTCTCCGCCATCTTGCACATATTTAATATGTTGTCATATGTATGTTTATTGTAATCCTATATGCTGTTTGCATTCGGAATAAAATGAATTGAAATTGAATTGAAAGTCATATTAGACTTTATGTAAATTCAATTAAACAATGCATGAAACTATTCTTTGTTGCAGTAGCACTTAATATCCCTTCTGTCCTTTCTAAAAAATAGCTGTAATAAACTTCAAAACAGCTACCTGTTGACCATCTTGTTGACTCATCAATCCCAAAATGCAATATGCACAACTATGTCAAAGGAAAAAATTCGAAATTCGTTCCCTGACATTTCCGTCCAGATTGTGAGTTTCCGGACTATCGGCAATCCGGATTAATCGCGGATCCACTTGAGATCCCTCCTTGAGTTCTTTCTGAGAAATAGTAGTAACAAACTTCAAATACACTTCAACTATCAAAATCAAAGATGTCAGTCTGTCGGTCATCTTGTCGACTGATTGGTTCCAAAATGAAATATGCACGACAAGGGTCCTAGAAGAACCAACATATGACAATTGAGATATATCTCTCTAAGAACTTTGTGAGAAATCGCGGAAACAAACTTTAACTATCAAAATCAAAGATGGCGGCCGGTTGGCCACTTTGTTCACCGATTAGTCCCACAATGCAATATGCACAACTATGGTCCTAGGGGAACATACAAATGAAATTTGAGACAGATCCCTTTAGTACTTTTTGAGAAATAACGGTAACAACCACCAAAATCCAAGATGGCGGCCAGTCGGCCATGTTGTTGCTTGATTGGTCCCAATTGTAATATGCACAATTAGGGCTCTAGGAGAACCTACAATATATAAAATTTGAGAAAAATCCCTTAAATACTTTGAGAAATAAAGGTAACAAACTTTAACTATCAAATCCAAGATGTCGGCGGCGGTTGGCCATTTGTCAAAAGATTTGTTTCAAAATTTGATATGCAAACACTAGGGTCCAAGGAAACCTACATATGAAATTTGGGGACAGATCCCTATTAATACTTTTGAGAAACAGCTGTAAAAAAAACTATATCTACCAAATCAAGATGGCGGCGTGCGGGCCATCTTGTTGAGTGATTGGTCCCAAACTGCATATCAAATTTTAACAAGGACCTAGTCATTCAGATCCCCTGCCAATTTTGGATATCAAAGCTGCAGTACGTTTGATTGTGGGAGGACTTTATGTGTATGAAAAAAACCAGAACAAAAGGAAAGTTGGATGCAAAAGACAGATGGAGTATTAATTCAAGTAGCGCGGCGGCTGCAGGCTGCAAATTGTCTGACTCCGGTATTACAAAGACCTGACATTCTTTTATTCAGGGGACTACAAGTATTATAAACAGAAAGACAGAGAGGTGGAGTTTTTGGCAATAGATCACACAATTAAACCAATTTACCATGATAATTTTCAAGCAATGCGGTACACGGTTACGGAAAAACCGCAACAAAAAATGACAAACCCTAAAAAATAGCAAAAGGTACTAACTAGGACCCTAAACAGAAAGTGTCACTATGACTAGTTGTGATCGGAAAATAATCTCTGTACTGGTTTGGTTAGTAGTTAAACAGCTCTCACGGAACTGAACCTGCTCACAAAACAAATGACTTGATCATTTAGAGCAATGTTTCTATGTTACAGAAAAAAGCACAAAAAGTCGAAAACCTGAAAAATAGCAAAAGGCACTACTAGACCATAAGAACAATGTGTCTATGAAGTTTCATGGAAATATCTCTACTGGTTTTAGAGTTGTGCTGCGGAAACGATTATTGGTACAAAAAATCTGCCATTTTCAGCAATGTTTCCATGGTTACAGAAATAAGTGCAAAAAGTGAAAACCTAAAAAAGCAAAAGGCACTACTAGACCATAAGACTAATGTGTCTATGAAGTTTCGTGGAAATATCTCTGCTGGTTTTAGAGTTATGCTCCGGAAACGAACCTGGTACAAAAAATGATATTTTCAGCAATGTTTCCATGGTTACGGAAAAAAGTGCAAAAAATGAAAACCTAAAATAGCAAAAGGCACTACTAGACCATAAGACCAATGTGTCTATGAAGTTTCGTGGAAATATCTCTTCTGGTTTTAGATTTATGCTCCGGAAACGAACCTGGTACAAAAATATGATATTTTCAGCAATGTTTCCATGGTTACGGAAAAAATGCAAAAAAAATGAAAACCTAAAAATAGCAAAAGGCACTACTAGACCATCAGACCAATGTGTGTATGAAGTTTCGTGGAAATATCTCTACTGGTTTTAGAGTTATGCTCCGGAAACCATTCGTACGGACGGACGGACGGACGGGACGGACGGACGGACGGACAGACGGAACCCATTTGTAATCCCCCGCCAACTTCGTTGGGCGGGGGATAATAAAATCTGTTACCTGTAAGTGATCGAGATCGGGTTACTCAGTCGAGGGCTAAGATTTTGTAACATAATCCCAACCGAGGCGTTTAGCCGAGGTTGGGATGTTACAAAATCTTAGCCCGAGACTGAGATAACCCGATCTTGATCACTTAAAGGTAATAGATTTTTTTTCTCGCGCCTCTAAGATATAATAAAACCATCCATAAACGCATTCAGAGTAAAATTATGCCGTCTTGGGCCTCCTGGTTCAAAGCCGATTGACCATTTCATCTGCGTTTCGAATTTAGTCATTCCGCGTAAAACTATAGTTCGGTTATATCAAAGAAAAAAGCTGATCAATCGGTACATACTATTTTAATCATTAAAAACAACAACCAAAAAATGCATGGTAAATGCTGAATGTACATATTTCTAATAATATTGATTGTCTGAAGCGTGTGACGTCATCGATTCGAGAGTATGACGTCACATGCGCGGACTGTTACATGAATGGTGTAAAATTCCGCCAAAAATCGCGTAAAGGTACCAGACAGATCGGACGAGATAGAAAAATCTAGCACTGGGTATCATGTGAGATTTCCCTGTCCGAGGTGCGAGAAAAAACTATCCCTTTTGTACTTGAGAAATAGCGGTAAAAAGCATTGTTAATGGATGGATGGAAGGACAAATGGACAGACCAGAACACAGATGAAAAGCGATTTGGAAATGATCTTGAGTATGCCAAAGTATTGCAAACTCACCCAATAATCTCGGGTTGACCATGAAAGTTAAAGATCAGGTCATCAAACAACCCGGGTTTCAAAACCAGGACCAATATGTCAACAGTGGGTAGACCAGTGGGTAACACACCCTTTCTTTGACATACAATGGTTGGTTTGCCCTTCTTTGACATACAATGAGTGGCTCCACCTTTTTGACATACAATGGTTGGCTTGCCCTTCTTTGACATAAAATGGGTGACCTCCCCTTTTTTGACATACAATGGGTTTGCCTCCCTTCTAAGACAGACAGTGGATGGTTCATCCTTCTTTGGTAGACAGTGGTTGGCTCCCCCTTCTTTGACATACAATGCATGGCTTCCCTTCTTTGACATACAATGATTGGCTCACCCTTCTTTGACATACAACGAGTGGCTGCCCCTTCTTTGACATACAATTGGTGGCTTGCCCTTCTTTGATATACAATGGATGGCTTGCTCTTCTAAGGCAGATAGTGGGTGGTTTCCCCCTTCTTTGACATACGAATGAGTGGCTCCCCCTTCTTTGACATACAGTGGGTAGCTCCCCCTCTTTTGTCATTTAATGATTGGCTTACCCTTCATTGACATACAATGATTGGCTTGCCCTTCATTGACATACAATGATTGGCTTCCCTTTCATTGACATACAATGATTGGCTTGCCCTTCATTGAACATACAATGATTGCTTTACCTTCATTGACATACAATGATTGGCTTGCCCTTCATTGACATAACAATGTTTGGCTTGCCCTTCTTTGACAAACAGTGGGTGGCTGCCCCTTCTTTGAAATAAATGGGTTGCTCAATCTTCTTTTGACATACAGTGGTTTAGCTTGCCTTCTGTGACATTCAATGGTTGGTTTGCCCTTCCTTGACATACAAAAAAATGGGTGGTTCCTCCTTCTTTGATATTTAATGGGTTGGCTACCCCTTCTATGACATACAATGGGCGGTTCCTCCTTCTTTGGCATAACATGGGTGGCTACCCCTTCTTTGACATACAATGGGTGGATTGCCCTTATTTGACATACAATGGGCTGCCTGCCCTTCTAAGGCAGACAGTGGGTGACTCACCCTTCTTTGGAGACAGTGGTTGGCTCCCCATTCTTTGACAAACAATGGGTGGCTTGCCCTTCTTTGACATTCAATGGTTGGCTCACCCTTCTTTGACATACGAGTGGCTGCCTCTCTTTGACATACTATTGGTGGCTTGCCCTTCTTTGACATACAATAAGTTGCTCCCCTTTCTTTGACATACAATGATGGCTACCCTTTCTAAGGAAGACAGTGGGTGGCTCGTCTTTCTTTGGTAGACAGTGGTTGGCTCCCCTTCTTTGACATACAAATGGGTGACTCCTCCTTCTTCGACAAACAATGAGTGGCTCCCCTTCTTTGACACACAATGGGTGACTCCTCCTTCTTTGACATGCAATGAGTGGCTCGCCCTTCTTCGACAGACAATTGATGGCTAGCCCTTCATTGACATACAATGAGTAGCTCGCCCTTCTTTGACATACAATGTGTGGCTTGCCTTCATTGACATATAATGCATTGGTGGTGTACCATAAATTGGTGTTTTAGCATATATCTATCATGATGTGTGTTAAGTTACACAAAACAAAGATTATGAAAATGCACGTGTTGGCTACACTGCTAATGTGTAAAACAAAATACAGACAGTAGAACGTATTATCTGAAAACAAAAACTTAACAATTATCACTAGAAAATACATAAACAAATGTAATTTGAAAAAAATAATTTTTGACAAGTATACATAATATAGACAACATCTGAAATTAATTATTTGAAAATGTTTTTTCTTGCAAAGTTTATAAACATATATTTACATTTTCACTGCAGTCCCACTATGTAACCTTACTAAGCACAGTTGGCATTCATCAGTCAATGAACTTGCCTTTCAGACGTGCAATTAAAGCCCAATATGAATGCCAACTGGATAAAGGAACATTCAAAATGAAGTGTAGCTAGATTTCTATCTTTGGTTTTTATTGAATAGCATGGAAAAAAGTGACATTTTATTGTGATTGACATTAGTTTATAAATCTGTTGTATCAAACGTCTGCGAGAACTTTATTTTAGTCCAAATTACAGAAAAATATCTGACTATAGGTTGCTTGGCATACAATTGGTCATAATAATTCACTACGTTTTTCACAGCTTGTATGATTCCTTGTCTTACATCTTGGGGACGCAGTGAATCAAAGTAGTTTAGATGTCCCGAGATATTACTACAAGCTCTCCCAACTTTTGGTTGAGAGTTTGAATCTCATGTGGGCAGTTGCCAGGTACTGACAACTGGTCAGAGGTTTCTCTGCAGGTACTGCCGTTGGAAACAAAGACAGAACAAAACAAACAGTAAACTCCCCCTTTTAAACAAGGGGTGGGCTATTCTACTGCGAGTGCTTACATATTCATCTGCAGACTTATTTACAATTTTTTGAAACACTTACTAGTGCCATCTTATGTATGATATGACACATAGAGATGATTTAACATTTTTATGCATAATTATCTCTATATTTCATATCATAAATCGTCAAAGGGAGAAATGGAAGAGTTTGGTTGCCTATGGAGAAGCTTTAAAATCAGCTGCCTGTAAGGTCTACCCAAACAAACCTGTGAACTTTAAAGAAGGTGATGTGGTCGATCAGTTTATAGATGGTATAAAAACAATTACGAACTTAGTAGGCATGTAGGGTTCTATCAAGCTAAATGTTAGACAAGGAGGTTACTGCTGCTGTGGAATTCAAATCGTTTAGTTCGAGACGTATATTAAACTCTATCAATAGGAAACTAAAGCCAGAAATGTTCCAAGAGTTTCTCAACGACAGTGTTATATATGTGGTGGGTTTGGACATTTGTAGTATGAGTGTTCAGGTAAACAGGAAGCTAAAGCTTTGTAACAAATAGTCAGGGCCATTATATAAAGTTAGTGTCAAGGTCATAAGTTTTGTCCACATTAGAGTAAAGGGCCGTTTGTTTGCTGATATGGGTGTAGATGGGTTTGATACTGGTTTTCTTAGTGAACTCAGGATTGTGGGTTTCATTAGTGATGAACTATACTACCAAGTTTACATATAGACAGAAGGTGTATGTCTGAGTTTAAAAGCTGGAAAGCTAACAACAGCCTCTCTGGTAGTAAGTTAGTGGTGTTTGGTAAAGCGGATTTCATTTAAAAGTTGGGTGACCGTAGTTTCGTGTGCGAAACTATTGTGGTGATACTTCAGAGACTCGGACTCGGTGTCTTTGGTATTTATTTTCTTTAAGTGGTGTAGGAGAAATACATTTTGGTGATTTTTGTGAAGAGTCTGAAGTTGGGGAACCACTGGGTACTACTTAATGCAGAACCTGCTAGCTATACTGAAAATTGATATTGGTTGTTACTATCCAGATTATTGTTTGTAGGAAGATGTTGTTAACGATGGTGTCAAGTCAAGATACGTGTACATGAGGCAAAAGCGAAGGCAATAGGAACTGTTTTTTTTTTTTTTTTTTAATTAATTGTGATTTTATTTAAACTGTTTTTGGTGATAATTTATGATTAAGTGATGAATGCAAACATTGTATGCAAAGGGATGTACATGTATCTTATTTCAGATGTCAGGTCAAGATGTCGAAGCTGAAATCAATTATAACCATCATTTAAAAAGAAGGCTTAAATATCAAAGCTTAAATATGATATGAGACTGGTGCAGAAAATGTGATATTTGAGCACACATAATAAATACATTGTTAAGGCTATATTGTATGTCTCTGTCTTGTGTTGTCCTTTATCGGTGTATTCCGATATTTCAGGTTTTATTTTACAGCTTTACAGGAGGAGAAGAGGGTATAATGCAATCAAGATTCATTATACAAATTTTAGAACACGAGAAGCTGTAATGCTGGCGTCCATGTATGTTCTGTAAAGAAGACTGTCACCTTATGAATGTATGTGTTATTTTTTGGGAAGCCCTATTACTTGTGTTGATTTTGGATGAAGATTGTTCATTAGAATTCTGTGTCTTTGGAATTGTGTATGAACACACATTTTTGGTTTTGAATTAAAATTTGTTTATTTGAATTGTGACAAGTAAATATTGAGTATGTTCTTTTGTGTAAGAAAAATACTAACTAAAATTAGGTTTTTTTCTTAAAAAGAAAGGAAAGTGTATGAAAGTTTCGATATTTTTGTACATATATGTTGACCATGGCCATGGTGAAGTGTGAGTGTATATATATGAGCAAGTGATATTATATAATGTTAATACTTTAATTACCTCAATACCAATGAATGCTTATCATTATATAATGTATTGTTATGGATGTGTACGTGGCTACCCTATCTATATATATTCTACTTTCACTTTCAGTTCTATCCTGTGTTTCTATTGGTTACTGTCATGAGACCGGCTAACTACAAAGGCACGATTCTACATCTATTTTGTCAGTCTGTTGAAGCTTCTCGTGCTGTTCAAACTCATTCTTCTCTTTTTCTGTTGACATCTTTATGTGTAAAGTGTGTGTTTTTTTTTGTTAGTAGCAATGTTTTAGCTGACCAGTGAGATGTTGTGCTGTTCTGGTGTCCTGTGACCTAATTACTTGTAACTTGTCCAGGCTGACAAGTACTGTAAGTCGTGTGTAAGTACTGTACATTGTGAACCTTTTCATATTTGTTAATAAAATCTTTGTTCACTGTATTAACATGTTAACTGTTTCTTGTGTCAATACGGAACCCTAAACAGAACCTGGATGTATGAGGCGGAGGTAGGTTCAGTCCTACTACACAATCATGGTTTTTGTGCTGCTTGCCTTGTAGGATATTTTGGGTTCCTTTAACCAAACAATTTCCTTGTCAAGGTTGCCTTTGACCTGTTGGTCCATGTACAGTACGTTAAGTTGCTGCAATGTAGTTGGGGTATGCTGCTCTCTCATTAAAAACTTCAAAAACAATGCAATTTCGAACTTACATACATATATATGTACATGATCGAGGTTATCCTCCCTAGGCTTTTTAATCACCAACATTGCCTTGCTTAGCAAATGAAAATGCCATCCCCTTCAACATGACCGCCCTGGGCCCCCTTTTTGTGTTTCTCAGGTTCTGCCCTTTTCTACGTTATTTTCTTGCGAGAGCTGCATCTGGTCCTAATGCTGCCTTGAGATTGTACCCTTCTCAATTTAGGGGTTAACAACATTCCTTTCGCCATTTCGCAGCCTCATGAGCAAGGAACTCTGGCCTTACAGAATCCTAGATACAATTATTGGGTATGTGGTCTAGCGACTGCTTTAAGCACTATCTCAAATCAAATCGCCAAAAATGCTTGACTGCCATTCAAGCCTTTTGTGCACCTCTCCCTTCCCAGGATTTAATCCATTTTTTATTAAGCTTCTATCAACCTTAACTCTAACTTAAGTTTTCACAATTATTACAAGGTTAACTCTTTCCGCACCATAATTGCGGACAGGGTTCCGGACCGAAAGTCATGCATTATTAGGCTCCTCTCCAAACATTTGAGCAATATGCCGGTGTGTGTTATTGTGCATGTACTGGAAAGGGGGACAAGACTATGTTTTTCTGTCTTGTAATTACGACAACAGGGTGATGTGATGTCACATTTTTCTATTGTCTGTATATATATACATGTATATGACAACGATATGCAAAGTGTTAAAGAACTGACAATTTGTCAAACTTAAGATCATGAACATTTACATTTTTTAATGTGTGTGTACATGTGTTAGAGTATGATGCACACATATTTTTCTGGTAGGTATGTTACATACTTTTTGAGTTATGTTTGCAATTTTCAGAATTTCAAAATGACGTGAGATCATAAAAATGTGAAAGACTTTTGGCACGTTAGTGTATATGTCTACTTTCGGTTTAAAAGCGCATCTCGTTGATATATTTCCTGTATATAAGCTGTCGAAACATTTCACTAACATGCACCAAAATAAAATGACTGACGAAGATTTGGAAATAACAATCTCCCGCTTATACAACAACTCACCATTGATCGTTGATATGTTTCAAAAAAACGTCACATTTTCATTTGCCATTCTTCAGACATGGACGCCAGTTTCGAAGAAACGAAAGTAGAAATACCAATGTTTCCTTCTGTCCAATCAAATCATAGGATACATACAGTGATACTTTCAACCCAGTCTGACAACATAGTTAATATTTGTGAATATACATCGTTTAAACAAAAAAACTACTCCTTTTTAAAAACTGCTGAATATTCTGGATATCATAAATTGGTTTCGCTAATTCAAGATTTGAAATGACAATCCATAGATGTTTCAACAGCAAGCTCGAATGTTATCACCCCCGTATAGATATGGAAAATAAGACAAACGATTCTATTGGTCAATTTTACCAGTGAGATTTTTTCCACGTTTTTTAAGAAAAACATAATGTCACAGTAAATTAAATATATATTGTACATGGCCCGCCTAAAACTAATATAAGACTCATTCTTTCTGATGGTGTTAAAATAATGACTGTTTAATATAGTGAAAACGAAAGTAGGCGTTCACCCTTCACGCTCGTACTGTTTTGAGACTCGGCATACTATGGTACAGACAGTACGTACACCTGTAATTAATTCACAATAAAATAAAATTCAAATTTCGTTCTCCATCTGTTCATTATCCTACATTGTTGGTTAGTGCAACAAACCCGCTTTTTTACAAAGATTAGCCGCTATCTTTTCGTCGAACAAATATAGTTGACGTCTACATTCGCTTTGGGCTAAATAATTTTCGTTATGTTCCGCTGCAAAACAATTAATTTAATATGGGCCTAGCTAAGCTTGCAAAAACCTCAAATAACTCGTTTAAATTATATTAAAATGAGGTATAGCGACTCTTATTTTATCCCTGCAACCTTCATGAGCATTGTGGTGTTAGCTTCATCGTACTAAGTTCTTCTTTCGATCGGTCACCTTCTTACTGAAGTCTAGTACTTCATAACTCTCTTTAAACGACCAGCCATTCAAACGCCAGCACTCTATCATCGACTTCTCTTTTTCAGCTAAAATGTATGTGCCTTTTTTTAGGACATCGACAGATAACGCTGTTGTCATCATTGATACGCATCCGTCCTGTCCTTCGTGCGTCCATGCTGCCGATACAGCCAGTTGACGTACAACCTTTCTATTTCAAACATACATCTTCTCAATATCAAACAGAAAGGCCCAGGATACTGTTATTATGGCCTGTCTACTGCATGCTGGGATGAAGCGGGCTATCAGTTTGATTCAAATGACATGACCTCTGACCTTCATTCCAGGTCGTCAAGGGTCAAAAGGGGCTATAATCTTTTAAACAACCATCTTACCTTCAAGACCCACAGGGAGTCCCAGGATACTGCTCCTTGAATCCTTCATTCTATGGTCTCGCGGTTCAAACTTATGGATCTCCATCAATCTCTAAAAAACGTCTCTGATCTCTCTAACGAACAAGAAGGTCTCCAGGGTACTGATAATCTGGTTATGTACGCATGCAGGGAATGAAAGGCTAACCAAGTTTGTTGAAATGAATGACCTTGCCTTTCATTCAAGGTGACAGAGGTCAAATGGCTAAAATTCTTTAAACAACTTTTTGTCCATAACTAAGTGGCCTAGAGACTTGATATTGGGTCATTGACATGCTTGGATGAAGGGCTATCAAGTTTGTTCAAATGAATGACCTTGACCTATATTCAAAGTCATGATTTCAAAAAGGCTTCAATCTTTAAACGACTTCGTATCTAGAACCAGAAGGCCTAGGGTACTAATATCTGGCCTGCAGCATACTGGGATGAAGGGCTACCAAGATTGTTCAAATGAAGGACCTTGACCTTCATTCAAGGTCACAGGGGTAAAATATGCTAAGATCTTTAAATGACTTCTTCTCAAGAATCAAAAGGCCCAGGATACTCATATTGGGCCTGCAGCATGCTGGGATGAAGGGCTATCAAGTTAGTTCAAATGAAGGACCTTGACCTTCATTCAAGGTCACATGGGTTGATTAGGCTAAAGTCTTTTAATGACTTCTTCTCAAGAACCGAAAGGCAAAGGAAATTCATATTGGGCCTGTGACATGCTGGGATGAAGGACTACCAAGTTTGTTCGAATGAAGGACCATAAACCTCATTCAAGGTCACAGGGGTAAAAATGGCTAAAATCTTACAATAATTTCTTGTGAATAATTAAGAGACCTGATATTGGGGTGTGACATGCTTAAATGAAGGGCTCTCAAGTTTGTCAAAATGAATAACCTTGATCTTCAATCAAGGTCACAGGGGTCAAATTGGCTAAAATCTTTAAATGACTTCTTCTCAAAAACCTGAACGCCTAATTTCTGATATTGGGCATGTAGCATGCTGGGATGAAGGACTACCAAGTTTGTTCAAATGAATGACCTTGACCTTCATTCAAGGTCACAGGGATCAACTAGGCTAAAATTCTTTAAATTCTATAATTAAGAGGCCTAGAGACCTGATATTGGGCCATTGATATGCTTAGATGAAGGGCTATCGAGTTTGTTCAAATAAATGACCTTGACCTCCATTCAAGGTAACGGGGGTCAAATAGGCTAAAATCCTTAAATAACTTCTTGTGCATAATAAAGATGCCTAGAGACCTGATACTGGGCCTGTGACATGCTGGGATGAAGGGCTACCAAGTTTGTTCAAATGAAGGACCTTAAACCTCATTCAAGGTCACAGGGGTAAAAATGGCAAAAATCTTTGAATAACTTCTTGTGAATAATTAAGAGGCCTAGAGACCTGATATTGGGCCTGTGACATGCTGGGATGAAGAGCTACCAAGTTTGTTCAAATGAATAACCTTGATCTTCAATCAAGATCACAGGAGTCAAATAGGCTAAAATCTTTAAACGAATATGTTGTATTGGACTAATAGTCAGATGACCGTTAAGGCCCATGGGATTCTTGTTTTTCAAAGAATGTTGCAGGATAAAAAGTATACATGATCAGAATATCTCTAAAATATTTTTGGCTGATACTTTAAGACACTGACCATAGTATTCTCGGTCACTTCCTAATGCACCCAATGCAATGGCTCAATAATTGGTAACAGGCGAAAGAGCCCCTGGTCCCCTAATCCTAAACCCAATCCTAAATTTCCTGACTCAGTTAATTCTTTACTGCATTATATATAGTGTCGATTATGAAAATAAGGAAGTCAATATCAAATTAAACTGATGAGTATTAAAGTGGATTTAAAAAAAAAAAAAAAAAAAAAAAGGTATAACTTGCTGTGTTTTCCATTTGCAGATTTACATTTGTATTGATACGAATATGCTGTATCTAAAATGGAACGTGCCTATACCAGCACAACTGTACCGGTACAAGCGTACCACTTGAATTTTCAAGATGGCAGACCCAGAAATTTTCGTTTGTCATTGGAATGTTGTCTTATAGTTGAAAACAAGACAGAGAGTATTTATATCCAATGAAATAACATGGACTATTTTTTTCAATGTATGCCGACAATATTTTGGTATTACTTTTATATCCATTTTATAGTCCACACCGAAAATACTTTGCTTTTATATATTCAAAGCGCATCTTTCATATGAGTGCCACAATCATGGAAAAATCCAAACGCGTTCCATTTGGCGGTGCCGTATCAATTTAGTACAACTGGTACTAATCCGCAAATGGAACGCATGTTTAATAATTTAATTTCATAAGTAAAAAAATATATTCATTTCTATTGGTTAAAAATTTGAGGTTATTTTTGCATACATTATTATGTAGACTGAAAGATTGTATGACGAGTAGTTTGACATCTTACACGAAGAACATTTATGTCAATGAGTTCATAAACCCAATAGATATTGAGAAAAATGCTTAAAAATGCTCCATGGCCTACAGAGCATAGATGATATTCATCATTAGAACAATGATTGCTATTTAATTGTGTATATATATGTCTAATTAACACAAATAAGCATAAAAAATGATTCATTTTGCCTTTGGTGCATGCACAATCATTACTTCATTCCATGAAGGATAAAGTGCCACTAGAATTTTTTCAGGATGCAATTCATTTTTTATTATTTCTAAATTGAAGCAACATTAGAAGCTCAAACCTTTTCAATGGTGGTAATGGTGTAAAAGTAAGTAACTTTTTTAACTGAAAAAAATACGAAATCGTCTGCTCCTGTTTTTGATAGAGAAAAAATACTATTCATCAGCAGTGTAGTATCTATAAGTACAGTGAAAATTACAATGCATGACATAAAGTGACCCTGCTTCATTCTCTTTAATACAAATAAAATGTTACTTCTTTTTTTTCAGTGAAGATATGAAGCATTAGATATGACTGCATCTATGAAATCCTCTGCCATCTTAAGCACACGACTAGTTTGAGTATGAGCTTCAGTCTGAACAGACAATGACATCTAGATCTCTACAACACCAAGGTATCTATATTATAAACCCCTAGCTTAAATGTTGATATACATAAGTATGAATTGTATGTGTGGCAGCTTTTAATTATAAAAAAGGGAAATGAAAAAAAGGGTGATCATAAAAGGTATTGGTAAAGGATGTTAAGACAGGGAGATCAGTACAGTTATTGGTAGGTATGTTAACACAGGGAGATCAGTACAGTTATTGGTAGGTATGTTAACACAGGGAGATCAGTACAGTTATTGGTAGAGAATGTTAACACAGGGAGATCAGTAAAGTTATTGGTAGAGGATGTTAACACAGGGAGATCAGTAAAGTTATTGGTAGAGGATATTAACACAGGGAGATCAGTAAAGTTGTTGGTAGAGGATGTTAACACAGGGAGATCAGTACAGTTATTGGTAGAGGATGTTAACACAGAGAGATCAGTAAAGTTATTGGTAGAGGATGTTAACACAGAGAGATCAGTAAAGTTATTGGTAGAGGATATTAACACAGGGAGATCAGTAAAGTTATTGGTAGGGATGTTAACACAGAGAGATCAGTAAAGTTATTGGTAGAGGATGTTAACACAGGGAGATCAGTACAGTTATTGGTAGAGGATGTTAACACAGGGAGATCAGTAAAGTTATTGGTAGAGGATGTTAACACAGGGAGATCAGTAAAGTTATTGGTAGGGATGTTAACACAGAGAGATCAGTAAAGTTATTGGTAGAGGATGTTAACACAGAGAGATCAGTAAAGTTATTGGTAGGGATGTTAACACAGGGAGATCAGTAAAGTTATTGGTAGAGGATGTTAACACAGGGAGATCAGTAAAGTTATTGGTAGGGATGTTAACCCAGGGAGATCAGTAAAGTTATTGGTAGTGATGTTAACACAGGGAGATCAGTAAAGTTATTGGTAGAGGATGTTAACACAGGGAGATCAGTAAAGTTATTGGTAGAGGATGTTAACACAGGGAGATCAGTAAAGTTATTGGTAGAGGATGTTAACACAGAGAGGCCAGTAAAGTTATTGGTAGAGGATGTTAACACAGGGAGATCAGTAAAGTTATTGGTAGGGATGTTAACACAGAGAGATCAGTAAAGTTATCGGTAGAGGATGTTAACACAGGGAGATCAGTAAAGTTATTGGTAGGGATGTTAACACAGAGAGATCAGTAAAGTTATTGGTAGAGGATGTTAACACAGGGAGATCAGTAAAGTTATTGGTAGAGGATGTTAACACAGGGAGATCAGTAAAGTTATTGGTAGAGGATGTTAACACAGGGAGATCAGTAAAGTTGTTGGTAGAGGATGTTAACACAGAGAGATCAGTAAAGTTGTTGGTAGAGGATGTTAACACAGGGAGATCAGTAAAGTTTATTGGTAGAGGATGTTAACACAGGGAGATCAGTAAAGTTATTGGTAGGGATGTTAACACAGTGAGATTAATACAGTTATTGGTAGAGGATGTTAACACAGGGAGATCAGTAAAGTTATTGGTAGAGGATGTTAACACAGGGAGATCAGTGAAGTTGTTGGTAGAGGATGTTAACACAGGGAGATCAGTACAGTTATTGGTAGAGGATGTTAACACAGGGAGATCAGTAAAGTTATTGGTAGAGGATGTTAACACAGGGAGATCAGTAAAGTTATTGGTAGAGGATGTTAACACAGAGAGATCAGTAAAGTTGTTGGTAGAGGATGTTAACACAGGGAGATCAGTAAAGTTATTGGTAGAGGATGTTAACACAGGGAGATCAGTAAAGTTATTGGTGAGGGATGTTAACACAGGGAGATCAGTAAAGTTATTGGTAAAGGATGTTAACACAGGGAGATCAGTAAAGTTATTGGTAGAGGATGTTAACACAGAGAGATCAGTAAAGTTGTTGGTAGTGGATGTTAACACAGGGAGATCAGTAAAGTTATTGGTAGAGGATGTTAACACAGGGAGATCAGTAAAGTTATTGGTAGGGATGTTAACACAGTGAGATTAGTACAGTTATTGGTAGAGGATGTTAACACAGGGAGATCAGTAAAGTTATTGGTAGAGGATGTTAACACAGGGAGATCAGTAAAGTTGTTGGTAGAGGATGTTAACACAGGGAGATCAGTACAGTTATTGGTAGAGGATGTTAACACAGGGAGATCAGTAAAGTTATTGGTAGAGGATGTTAACACAGGGAGATCAGTAAAGTTATTGGTAGAGGATGTTAACACAGAGAGATCAGTAAAATTGTTGGTAGAGGATGTTAACACAGGGAGATCAGTAAAGTTATTGGTAGAGGATGTTAACACAGGGAGATCAGTAAAGTTATAGGTAGGGATGTTAACACAGGGAGATCAGTAAAGTTATTGGTAGGGATGTTAACACAGAGAGATCAGTAAAGTTATTGGTAGAGGATGTTAACACAGAGAGGCCAGTAAAGTTATTGGTAGAGGATGTTAACACAGAGAGATCAGTAAAGTTATTGGTAGGGATGTTAACACAGGGAGATCAGTAAAGTTATTGGTAGAGGATGTTAACACAGGGAGATCAGTAAAGTTATTGGTAGAGGATGTTAACACAGGGAGATCAGTAAAGTTATTGGTAGAGGATGTTAACACAGGGTGATCAGTAAAGTTATTGGTAGTGATGTTAACACAGGGAGATCAGTAAAGTTATTGGTAGAGGATGTTAACACAGGGAGATCAGTAAAGTTATTAGTAGAGGATGTTAACACTGGGAGATCAGTAAAGTTATTGGTAGAGGATGTTAACACAGGGAGATCAGTAAAGTTATTGGTAGGTATGTTAACACAGGGAGATTAGTAAAGTTATTGGTAGAGGATGTTAACACAGGGAGATCAGTAAAGTTATTGGTAGAGGATGTTAACACAGGGAGATCAGTAAAGTTATTGGTAGAGGATGTTAACACAGAGAGATCAGTAAAGTTATAGGTGGGGATGTTAACACAGGGAGATCAGTAAAGTTATTGGTAGGGATGTTAACACAGGGAGATCAGTAAAGTTATTGGTAGAGGATGTTAACACAGAGAGGCCAGTAAAGTTATTGGTAGAGGATGTTAACACAGGGAGATCAGTACAGTTATTGGTAGAGGATGTTAACACAGAGAGATCAGTAAAGTTATTGGTAGTGATGTTAACACAGGGAGATCAGTAAAGTTATTGGTAGAGGATGTTAACACAGGGAGATCAGTAAAGTTATTGGTAGAGGATGTTAACACAGGGAGATCAGTAAAGTTATTGGTAGAGGATGTTAACACAGGGAGATCAGTAAAGTTATTGGTATGGATGTTAACACAGGGAGATCAGTAAAGTTATTGGTAGGGATGTTAACACAGGGAGATCAGTAAAGTTATTGGTAGAGGATGTTAACACAGAGAGATCAGTAAAGTTATTGGTAGAGGATATTAACATATGTAATCTGACTCACAGTGCAATTAATTTTTTTCGTAAAGACTCTGTTTTGATATGCTAACCAGCATATCATGTATGATGCTGAAATGTCCATCAGGATGAAATCAGGCTCTTAATGTAGCTGTTTTGAATGTGACATTGTATTCAATTTTTCATCGATAGAAATATGAAAATGATATTCATTCAAGATATATTTACTAGTTTATGAAATGGTTTCTTCTGATTACAGATTCTAAAGGTTTTTCTGTAGAAAAAACATGTTCAGTGATAAAAATAAAAATAGAGAAACCAGAAGATGAAGAAAAAGAAAAGATGAGTTTTTGTCCCAAAGGCAATTGCCATGTTCTACACTTCTTGTGTAAGCATGAACTGGCAAAGATTGCTGGGGAGCAGGGCTGGAAATTCATTCTTGAGGAAAAAGATGGAAAACTAGTAGCTAAGCTCTTGGTGAAAAATGAGACCGCCATTGAGGAATGTCGAGATAAATTGAGGAAATTTATAACCAAAGTTCTTCCAAATTTATGTCAAGTGAATTTCGACCTTTCACCCCTGAGCAGTACCACACATAGTAACAGTGGAAATGAAGCTAGCAACCAGGGTTCTGACCATGACAACAGAGAGCATAGTGACAAGGTCCATAGCAACAGAAACCATGACAACAACGATCCACTACAGAAATCACTGGCTTGTCTTTTGCCATTAGTTGCTGGTGTACAAAATCGGGCTCACCTTCTCTACAACAAAGATTCAAATTGTCTTGTTATAACTGGCGAAACCGAAACGGTTAAACAGTTATATATGAAGGCAAAGGCAAAGCTGTACATCATTACCATGAAAACAGGTTTTAGGTCAACATTGCAAGGACACCTGTTAAAAACATTTGGGATCATTGATCGACTTAAAGGTCAGTATCCCGATGTTGGTGCCGTTCTAGAAGATTGCAATACCAAATTATCCTGGACCGGAACAGAGGAAAACATCACAATATGTCAGCAAGAGATGGAAAAGTTAATTGGGGAGATTAAAACACTCAACTTCCCAGTATCAGCAATGCTGCAAAAGCTGCTTTCAGTTCCAGAAATAAAATCTCTGATTGACACTTTACTGCTGAAGGAAGGCATTATTTGTGTGTGGCAAGTGAATGAGGCCAGAGATGTTCAGGTTTGGTCAGTAAAATCTTCATCTGCAAAGCTTTTTGAACTCAAAATAAGGGAGAACTTCAAAGAACAATCCTTTTCAGTAAAGGACTTTCCATTTGTTTTAGAGGTTTCAAGCTCAGGATTTGGGCTTTCTGCTGAAGAAATGAAGCATGTTTTAGTGGAAGAAACCAATGATGCTGTTAATGTGGCAGCCATGTCAAACACCATGCAAAAGATTATACAGCATTTACAGACAATGGAGGATCCACATTCAGCTGGAAACTCAGGCAGTAAAGGTAAATGTATTGTCAAAGAAGAGATAAATGTATTGTCAAAGAACAAGGTACATGTCTTGTCAAAGAAGAAGGTAAATGTATTGTTATAGAAAAAGGTTAATGTTTTGTCACAAAAGAAGGTAAATATATCGTCAAAGAAGAAGGTAAATGTATTGTCAAAGAAGAAGGTAAATGTATTGTCAAAGAACAAGGTAAATGTCTTGTCAAAGAAGAAGGTAAATGTATTGTCAAAGAAGAAGGTAAATGTATTGTCAAAGAACAAGGTAAATGTATTGTCAAAGAACAAGGTAAATGTCTTGTCAAAGAACAAGGTAAATGTCTTGTCAAAGAACAAGGTAAATGTCTTGTCAAAGAAGAAGGTAAATGTATTGTAAAAGAAAAAGGTAAATGTCTTGTCAAAGAAGAAGGTAAATGTTTTGTCAATGTCTTGTCAAAGAACAAGGTAAATGTAATGTCAAAGAAGAAGGTAAATGTCTTGTCAAAGAAGAGGTAAATGTATTGTCAAAGAACAAGGTAAATGTCTTGTCAAAGAAGAAGGTAAATGTCTTGTCAAAGAACAAGATAATTGTCTTGTCAAAGAACAAGGTAAATGTATTGTCAAAGAACAAGGTAAATGTCTTGTCAAAGAACAAGGTAAATGTCTTGTCAAAGAACAAGGTTAATGTATTGTCAAAGAACAAGGTAAATGTCTTGTCAAAGAACAAGGTAAATGTCTTGTCAAAGAAGAAGGTAAATGTATTGTCAAAGAACAAGATAAAAGTATTGTCAAAGAAGAAGGTAAATGTCTTGTCAAAGAACAAGGTAAATATATTGTCAAAGAAGAAGGTAAATGTCTTGTCAAAGAACAAGGTAAATGTCTTTGTCAAAGAAGAGGTAAATGTATTGTCAAAGAAGAAGGTAAATGTATTGTCAAAGAAGAAGGTAAATGTATTGTCAAAGAAGAAGGTAAATGTATTGTCAAAGAAGAAGGTAAATGTATTGTCAAAGAAGAAGGTAAATGTATTGTCAAAGAAGAAGGTAAATGTATTGTCAAAGAAGAAGGTAAATGTATTGTCAAAGAAGAGGTAAATGTATTGTCAAAGAAGAAGGTAAATGTATTGTCAAAGAAGAGGTAAATGTATTGTCAAAGAAGAAGGTAAATGTCTTGTCAAAGAAGAGGTAAATGTATTGTCAAAGAAGAAGGTAAATGTATTGTCAAAGAAGAGGTAAATGTATTTTCAAAGAAGAAGGTAAATGTCTTGTCAAAGAACAAGGTAAATGTATTGTCAAAGAAGAGGTTAATGTATTGTCAAAGAAGAAGGTAAATGTCTTGTCAAAGAAGAAGGTAAATGTATTGTCAAAGAAGAGGTATGTATTGTCAAAGAAGAAGGTACATGTTTTGAAAAAAATTCATGGTCACAATCACTAGTTTTCAGCACTTAGCTTAGTTAATTGACCTTTTGCAGGTGTTGATTCTCAATAATATTTTATTTTTTGGCCAGCATGATTTGTTTTGTTTTGGTGAAGTATCGGTATAAAGTATGAAAGACAAATATTTCAATAATAATATCCTCTATTTTAAAGTGATTGTGTCAACTGTTCTTGATTTTACATCTCAGGCCAAAAATGTGTCTACATCTTGTTGATCTGATAGATAGAATTAGGACCTATTGGTGGTTGGTAGTCCACAGGACCCCTAGCCATGACCATTTTAGTGGTTCTTCCTATATTTTGGTAGTATCGGACCTCTGAATCAACATTGATATTGACCCCTGTTCAGAATCCCCCTTACAAAATTTATGAAATTGCATCTCATCAAAGCAGAAAATAATAACAAAGTATTGGGGAAAAAAATGACTTGCTTGAAAGATCACTGAAAAGTACATGTTAGAGAAAAAGATCTACCATGCAGATACTCCAGTTGAGTTAAGATGTAAAGAATCAAAATGTTCCTTTTGATAGAGAGAGATAACCCTGCTGGGATTCAGAAAAATTCCTGTACCATAGAAGTACGAGGGATGAGTCAGCATACTTCAGATGATACAGTAGAACTCTACTTTGAGAGCAGGAGAGCAGCAGGTCAACCTGTCGACATTGAAAAATTCAATGCATCAAAACGAGAGAAAGATGGAGTTATCTTCATTACTTATGAAACTGCTGAAGGTAAAAATTTCAACAAAATGACCTTGGTGTTTAGTCTAGTGAAAAGCACATGCAAAATAAATATAGGTTACACAATGAGGGGGTGTTGGTTATGGAACTTATTTCACACAAGTGACTTAGTTTTTAAAAGTTACAAAAGACACTAGTTAGTGGCGGTTTTGACTTTTGAAGAATAACTTACCAGAGTGAAATAAATTCCATATCCAATTACCCTGATTGATCTGTTTCT
The DNA here is from genome assembly GCF_041381155.1 of Argopecten irradians. Taxonomy (NCBI): domain Eukaryota; kingdom Metazoa; phylum Mollusca; class Bivalvia; order Pectinida; family Pectinidae; genus Argopecten; species Argopecten irradians. The sequence continues at coordinate 17,058,272 of NC_091134.1, read as the reverse complement.
ATCACAATAAAATCATCTACAGTTAACATTATTATTAATGCTGACATATGCAAAGCAAATAAAGTGTAGTATTATTCTCATGAGCAAATTTACCACTTAAGTCAAAAATTTCTTTAGATTCAAGATAAAGAGATATACAATAGCTACTGCTTTTTAGCTTGCCTTTGAAGAGATGGGGGCTTATAGAATCACTTTGACATCGGTGTTGGAAATCCCAGGTTAAGATTTTGGTGCAAGTGTTATAATACTGTTATCAGTCACAACTGACATTGATTTCTACTATGCATATAGACAATCATTTAAATGGAGGAAAATGCTGGATTTTGAGAATTTCAAAAGGCTCAATGGGCTGGAAAGTTATGTTATGTATTTTGCTCTATTTTATAATTTTGGTGAGTTACAAATAACCTTAATTAAATGAACAAACCTATAGAGGCGAGCTTTGCTGTTCTAAAACAGCTCTTATTGTTACATTAGTATGAATTTACTCATGATTTGCTTTTTTTTTTTTTTCAGTTGTCAAACTGGTTCTGGACAGACAACATGTACTGGACAAATGCCCTTTGACTGTGCAACTGGTCCAGGAGTCAGAATCAGCGCCTTCTAAATTTTACGAGGAGAAGATCTTCTTCAGGAACATGAATACAACCACAACACAAAATTCACTTGAGAGTTTTCTGAGGTCAAAGGTTCAGGAGACACCCAGCGAGTTTTTATATGGAAAAGAAGATGGCACAGTCTTGGTTTCATTTAATGGCTGCCCAGGTAGTATAATTTGCTAAAGTGATTTAAATAGAAGAAAGTTTCTAGCAAAACATCAAAACAGTTTGTGTACTTAATAGCATTTGATATGTTCCACAAATTTATCTTTTATTGTGACTTAAGATAAATTTCAACATTTAAAATGTTATATGTTTATGTTATCAGAATTATCTTAAGCAAGTAAATTTATTAAAATTATAGGAATTAGAGATTTATTCTTGATGATATGGAAAAAATTTGGTAAAGGAAAGATGGATGACTATACGGAAACACCCTGTTACACACTCAGTATGTCTTTCTGTCTGTATGTCTTAACTAATCTTCTTTAGTCCCTTAATCAACTTTGATATAAATACACAGGAATGAATGAAGGGACCATGTGATCATGTGTAGGAAGGTTGTTTTGTTTTTAAATGTTTTGGTTGCTGTGGTAATTAATCAGGTCAACTTACAAAGGATTTTGAAAAAGGTCAATTATTACTTAAACAAAATCTAGTCCTTGAATCGAGGAAAGGATAATGTATATCCATTGGCAAATTCAGTTGCCCCTACCCCCAATAACAGCAGCTAATAAATATGTCATTTTCAAACTCTACATATGATTTTTTTTTTATATTTTTAGATTTTGAAAAATTGAAGCATGCCTGCCAGCAAAGCCCATTGGATGAGAGTTTGCTGGAAGCTGAACAAGTTCCAATATCTCATTGTGTGTCAGTGTATGGGGCACAAGAAAAGACAACCTGTGATACATTGGAATGTTACTTTGAAAATAGACGTAGAAGTGGGGGTGGTGATGTCAGCGAAGTCAAAGAAATATCCACTGGGACATTTGTCATCACATTTGAAAATTCCTCAGGTAAGTAAACACATTTGTTAATTCACAAAAGATTTCAAGGGTATGCCTTTTGTATAGGTGGAGAAAAACCACCTACCAGGAGTTAATACCTGGTAACTGCCCTACACAGGATTCAAACTGACAACCTTGGCAGTGATGGGCTTGTTATAACATTTAGAGACATCTTAACCACTTGGCAACCATGAAATATAAGTCAAGGAACTATATTAGCTAGAAATATTTATGACCTCTACCATATAAGCTAGAAATGTTTACGCAATCTGTCATGCAAGCTAGAAATGTTTATGACCTCTACCATGCAAGCTAGAAATGTTTATGACCTCTACCATGCAAGCTAGAAATGTTTATGACCTCTACCATGCAAGCTAGAAATGTTTATGACCTCTACCATGCAAGCTAGAAATGTTTATGACTTCTGCCATGCATGCTAGAAATGTTTATGACCTCTACCATGCAAGCTAGAAATGTTTATTACCTCTTCCATACAAGCTAGAAATGTTTATGACCTCTACCATGCAAGCTAGAAATGTTTCTGACCTCTGCCATGCAAGCTAGAAATTTTTATGACCTCTGCCATGCAAGCTAAAAATGTTTATGACCTCTACCATGCAAGCTAGAAATGTTTATGACCTCTGTCATGCAAGCTAGAAATGTTTATGACCATGCAAGCTAGAAATGTTTCATGACCTCTACCATACAAGCTAGAAATGTTTATGACCTCTACCATGCAAGCTAGAGATGTTTATGACCTCTACCATACAAGCCAGAAATGTTTTCATGACCTCTACCATACAAGCTAGTATGTTTATGACCTCTACCATGCAAGCTAGAAATGTTTATAACTTCTACCATGCAAGCTAGAAATGTTCATGACCTCTACCATACAAGCGAAAAATGTTTATGACCTCTACCTTGCAAGCTAGAAATGTTTATGACCTCTACCATACAAGCAAGAAATGTTTATGGCCTCTACCATACGAGCAAGAAATGTTTATGACCTCTACCTTGCAAGCTAGAAATGTTTTTGACCTCTACCATACAAGCTAGAAATGTTTAATACCTCTACCATGCAAGCTAGAAATGTTTATGACCTCTACCATACAAGCAAGAAATGTTTATGACCTCTACCATACAAGCAAGAAATGTTTATGACCTCTACCATACAAGCTAGAAATGTTTATGACCTCCGCCATGCAAGCTAGAAATGTTTATGACTTCTGCCATGCGTGCTAGAAATGTTTATGACCTCTACCATGCAAGCTAGAAATGTTTATGACCTCTACCATACAAGCAAGAAATGTTTCTGACCTCTACCATACAAGCTAGAAATGTTTCTGACCTCTGCCATGCAAGCTAGAAATGTTTATGACCTCTGCCATGCAAGCTAAAAATGTTTATGACCTCTACCATGCAAGCTAGAAATGTTTATGACCTCTGTCATGCAAGCTAGAAATGTTTATGACCATCAAGCTAGAAATGTTTCATGACCTCTACCATACATGCTAGAAATGTTTATGACCTCTACCATGCAAGCTAGAGATGTTTATGACCTCTACTATACAAGCCAGAAATGTTTCATGACCTCTACCATACAAGCTAGTATGTTTATGACCTCTACCATGCAAGCTAGAAATGTTTATGACTTCTACCATGCAAGCTAGAAATGTTCATGACCTCTACCATACAAGCAAAAAATGTTTATGACCTCCGCCATGCAAGCTAGAAATGTTTATGACCTCTACCATACAAGCTAGAAATGTTTATGACCTCTACCATACAAGCAAGAAATGTTTATGACCTCTACCATACGAGCAAGAAATGTTTATGACCTCTACCATGCAAGCTAGAAATGTTTATGACCTCTACCATACAAGCTAGAAATGTTTAATACCTCTACCATACAAGCTAGAAATGTTTATGACCTCTACCATACGAGCAAGAAATGTTTATGACCTCTACCATGCAAGCTAGAAATGTTTATGACCTCTACCATACAAGCAAGAAATGTTTATGACCTCTACCATACGAGCAAGAAATGTTTATGACCTCTACCATACAAGCTAGAAATGTTTATGACCTCTACCATACAAGCAAGAAATGTTTATGACCTCTACCATACGAGCAAGAAATGTTTATGACCTCTACCATGCAAGCTAGAAATGTTTATGACCTCTACCATACAAGCTAGAAATGTTTAATACCTCTACCATACAAGCTAGAAATGTTTATGACCTCTACCATGCAAGCTAGAAATGTTTATGACTTCTACCATGCAAGCTAGAAATGTGTATGACCTCTACCATGCAAGCTAGAAATGTTTATGACCTCTGTCATGCAAGCTAGAAATGTTTATGACCATGCAAGCTAGAAATGTTTCATGACATCTACCATACAAGCAAGAAATGTTTACGACCTCTACCATACAAGCTAGAAATGTTTATGACATCTACCATACAAGCTAGAAATGTTTATGACCTCTACCATACAAGCTAGAAATGTTTATGACCTCTACCATACAAGCAAGAAATTTTTTATGACCTCTACCATACAAGCTAGAAATGTTTATGACATCTACCATACAAGCTAGAAATGTTTATGACCTCTACCATACAAGCTAGAAATGTTTATGACCTCTACCATACAAGCAAGAAATTTTTATGACCTCTACCATGCATGCTAGAAATGTTTTATGACCTCTACTATGCAATCTAGAAATGTTTATGACCTCTACTATGCAAGCTAGAAATGTTTATGACCTCTACCATACAAGCTATAAATGTTTATGACATCTACCATGCAAGCTAGAAATGTTTATGACCTCTACCATGCAAGCTAGAAATGTTTATGACTTCTACCATGCATACGAGAAATGTTTATGACCTCTACAATGCAAGCTAGAAATGTTTATGACCTCTACCATGCAAGCTAGAAATGTTTATGACATCTGTCATGAAATGGGGGTCTATAGTGTCATCCATAGTCGTTTTTCATAGGGAGACAAACATTTTTAGTTTTATGTGGTTATAATTCAGTTTTGCTTGTAACAGGCATTTTCATTGGCTTAAAACATTACTTTATTTTCTCAAAAACAAGAAAAGGATGATGTCGTTGGTAAACTTGCAATGGCGTAATGATCAATTTCTTAGATAAAAAGTTCCTCAAACAATTTGGTATATACGGATGTGAAACAAAATAAATATATTCATATCAAATATGTACACAGACCATATTCAAAGAAGCAAGGTGTGGTATTAACAAGTTAACAGCCAGGATAACCAGTGACAAATATAGACATGAATGTTTGTAATCCTTTGATGGCAGTGGTAGACCGAGTTTGTCAGAGATCACATGTCGTGGATGGAAGTACCCTTGCTGTTCAGGTCTTCTACCAGGTGCTGGGGTTCAGACATAGCTACGCAAGGCCCCCACTGAAGGTAGAGTATTTTTAGGTCATCTGACCTGAAGGGTCAGGATGACCTATAGCCGTCATGTTTCGTCCGTCATCGTCCTCCATCCAACGTGCACCTTCCGCTGTGCGCCGTGCGTTAACTCTTCACATTTTGAACTTCTTCTCAAGTTCTACCAGTGCAATTTAGCTGAAACTTACCTGAAATAATCCTGACATGGTCCTGACCAAGTGTTGTTATTCTTCGGGCCAATCGGAAATCCAAGATGGCCGCCACAGCCGCCATCAAGTGTTGTTATTTTTCTGGTCGATCTGAAATCCAAGATGGCAGCCACAACCGCCATCTTGAAAACAGATTTTGAACTACTTCTAAAGTTTTGCCAATGCGATTTGGCTGAAACTTGCATGAAATTATCCTGACATGATCCGGACAAAGTGTTGTTATTTTTCGGGTCTATCTGAAATCCAAGATGGCCACCACAGCCGCCATCTTGAAAACACATTTTGAACTTCTTCTCAAGTTCTGCCAATGCGATTTGGCTGAAACTTGCATGAAATTATCCTGACATGATCCGGACAAAGTGTTGTTATTTTTCGGGTCTATCTGAAATCCAAGATGGCCACCACAGCCGCCATCTTGAAAACACATTTTGAACTTCTTCTCAAGTTCTGCCAATGCGATTTGGCTGAAACTTGCATGAAATGATCCTGACATGGTCCCTACAAAGTGTTGTTATTTTTCGGGTCGATCCCAAATCCAAGATGGCCACCACAGCCACCATCTTGAAAACACATTTTGATCTTCTTCTCAAGTTCTGTCGGTGCAATTTGGCTGAAACTTGCATGAAATGATCCTGACATGGTCCCGACAAAGTGTTGTTATTTTTCTGGTCGATCTGAAATCCAAGATGGCAGCCACAACCGCCATCTTGAAAACAGATTTTGAACTACTTCTCAAGTTCTACCAATGCGATTTGGCTGAAATTTACATGAAATGATCCTGACAAGGTGCTCAGCGCAGACAAAGTGTTGTTATATTTCGGGCCAATCGGAAATCCAAGATGGCGGCCGCCATCTTGAAAACACATTTTGAACTTCTTCTCAACTTCTACAAGTGCGATTTAGCTGAAACTTGCATGAAATGATCCTGACATGATCCCAACAAAGTGTTGTGATTTTTCAGGTCGATCCCAAATCCAAGGTGGCCACCACAGCCGCCATCTTGAAAACACATTTTGAACTTCTTCTCAAGTTCTACCAGTGCGATTTGGCTGAAACTTGCATGAAATGATCCTGACATGGTCCCGACAAAGTATTGTTACATCTCTGGTTGATCCCAAATCGAAGATGGCTACCATGACACTATATCTAATTAATTTTCTATATGTTAAGGCCCTTGGGCCTCTTGTTTGAAATAAAATTTGTTGAAAGAAATTGAAAATGATCCTGACATGGTTTTGACAAAGTGACACCTTATATATAATTAATTTTACTATTGCCAAAGTAGTCAGATGACTGTTAAGGCCCTTTGGGCCTCTTGTCTATGTACTTTTCACAGTTAATCATTAATTGGAAATACTTTTTATTGTATCATAATCAAATTTTTTAGGTCGCCTGAGAAGAAGTCTCAAGTGACCTATTCTAATCGCCTTTTGTCCGTCGTCGTGCGTCGTCCATCGTGTGTTTGTAAACAATTTACATTTTCGACTTCTTCTCAAAAATAGCTGAAGCAATTTCTATGAAACTTTGCAGAAACCTTCGAAGGCATAAGGCCAATCAAAATTGTGAAATATATGACCCCCACCCCCCAGGGGGCTGTGGGAGGGGCCAAAAGGGGTAAAATTGACTAAAATTTCAAAAATCTTCTTCTCCACTCACAGATGTGGTAGAATCAAATACTCTTCATAGATAGAAAGGTCTCAAGGCCCTCTACAAAAATTGTGAATTATATGACCTTGGGGTCTCCGGTTTCTTCCTGGGGGGGGGGTTAAGCTTACTATAGTTTATATAGTGAAAACACATTTTGGAGCATTATTTGGTCATTTACAATAGGAAATTAGTCAAATCATTTGAAATGTTGTCAGAATCATCCCTATGTGATGGCAATTGAATCCTATTAACAAATTTTCCATTTTCCATATTGGTCCTGGCCGACCCCCAGGGGCCAGAGGGAAGGGGCCAAAAGGGGTCAAATTGGCTAACTTTTCAAAACATTTTCTTCTGAATTCACAAATTTGATGGAACCAAATACTCTTCATAGAATGAAAGGTCTTAAGGCCCTTTACAAAAGGAGTGAATTTCATGGCCCTGGGATCTCAGATTTTCCCTTGGGGAGGGAGTCAAATTTACTATAATAGTTTATATAGGAAAAACACATTTGTGAACATTATTTGCTTAGTTTTAATAGGAAATGAGTCAAACTGGGTTAGAATTATTAGCCTGAAATAGCATTTTAACACCATATCCATATTGGTCCTGGCTGACCCCCAGGGACCAGAGGGGCGGGGCCAAAATGGGTCAAAATGGCTAAAATTTCAAAAATCTGCTTCTGAATTCACAGGTTTGATGGAACCAAATAATCTTCATAGATTAAAAAGTGAAATTTATAAAATCACTGACATTGACTGACTTCTAGTTTGGTTTTGTTGTTTAACTTTTGCAAAGCAAATTGGAATTTTAAGCATAAGGTTCGGTAACATAATACACTAACTATCAAAATTAGAAACAAAAAATGAAAATTTTGATATGAAGGTTCAACTTTAAAGTTCATTCTAATTCGTAAATACTTTTTACAGATTTGAACCAACTTTGCAATGCTCTTTCTGTATCAGCACTCAGGTGACCGTCAAGGCCTCTTGGGCCTCTTGTTCAGTCAAACAACATCTTAGATATTAAAGTGAACACAAACAAGATGCTCAGAAGGCCTGTGTCACTATATCTGAATCATCATGCTTAATATAAAATTAATTTCCCTTCACCCAAGCATAGACTTAATTTTAAGCTTACCAGCATCAGATGATCGCCTATTCAAACTGTCTCTCAATCATGGTCCTTTTGTTCGTCTGATCGTAAATTCTAATCATCACTATTTTAACTCAACTGCTGAAGGCCAACTGCATGAGCTTATGTTGTGGTGCGTCATCCCTCCGTCCAGAAACAACTTTTTCCTTTAAACAACTTCTCCAAAAGTAGGAGACTCAGAGTCCTGATATTTTGAATATAGTATGCAAAAGATAAAGGGCATCAATGTTTATTCAAATGAATGGCCTTGGCCTTCATTCGAGGTCATACAGGTCAAATAAGCTAAAATCGTTAAAAAGATTAAGAGACCTAAAGACTTGACATGTTGGTATGAAGGGTTGCAGTGTTTGTTCAAATATATAACCTTGACCTTCATTCAACATCAAAGGGGTTGAAAATGTTAAAATCTTTAAACAAAACAACATCTTGTTAAGAACCAGGAAGTCTAGAGACCTGATATTACTTGGGTCATAGAAATTCATATTGACTCTAATGTCTCAGATAGCAGATGAGCGATTGATCTTACCCATTTGACCCTTGTTCAATAAGTACTGAAGAGATCTTTTTCAAATGGTATAAGTAAGCTTATATTGTAGCCTAGTTAGGTTATGCATAATTGCAGTTATGGGTCTAGGATACAACAAAGTTCACAGGTAGCTATCTGTGATATGTAGACATTAAGCTCAATTTCCCTCTGTATCAACTATGTAATTTAAAGGATCATAAGGGAAAGAAGAGAGAAGCTGACATAAATCACTTTATGGTGGTTGTCAAGATCTTTCTTGGATCTTTTGTTTTAAAGTCCTACATAAGTTCATATCAAAGGACTAAGTATGGTTTGTATATCAAATTTATGGATGCTTTTCTCAGTTTATTCCAGTTCTTTTAAAGTTTCTAATTAAGTTTTCGTAATTTCTTTTTAGTAGTTTTTGCTGCAATAATCATTTTCAAAAATGAGAAGTTAACGAGTATACAAAAATTTATTTTTATCCCCCGCGAAACGCGTTTGCGGGGGATATTGATTTGGGCTCTGTCCGTCCGTCCGTCCGTGCGTGCGTCCGTCCGTCCGTCCGAGTATCGTTTCCGGGCTATAACTCCTAAACCGTTCAACTTGGCTACACGAAACTTTCTGTACATGTTAGGCTAGTGCTCTAGTTGTGCCTTTTGCTAATGGGAACCTTTCATTTTCGATACTTTTTCTGTTACCATGGAAACTTATTAAAAAATACCATATTATTAAAGTTTCCTTTCTATTCCGGGCTATAACTCGAAAACCGTTCAACTTGGCTACACGAAACTTTCTGTACATGTTAGGCTAGTGCTCTAGTTGTGCCTTTTTCTAATGGGAACCTTTCATTTTCGATACTTTTTCTGTTACCATGGAAACTTATTCAAAAATACCATATTATTAAAGTTTCCTTTCTATTCCGGGCTATAACTCGAAAACCGTTCAACTTGGCTACACGAAACTTTCTGTACATGTTAGGCTAGTGCTCTAGTTGTGCCTTTTTCTAATGGGAACCTTCCATTTTCAATACTTTTTCTGTTACCATGGAAACTTATTAAAAAATACCATATTATTAAAGTTTCCTTTCTATTCCGGGCTATAACTCGAAAACCGTTCAACTTGGCTACACGAAACTTTCTGTACATGTTAGGCTAGTGCTCTAGTTGTGCCTTTTTCTAATGGGAACCTTCCATTTTCAATACTTTTTCTGTTACCATGGAAACTTATTAAAAAATACCATATTATTAAAGTTTCCTTTCTATTCCGGGCTATAACTCGAAAACCGTTCAACTTGGCTACACGAAACTTTCTGTACATGTTAGGCTAGTGCTCTAGTTGTGCCTTTTTCTAATGGGAACCTTCCATTTTCAATACTTTTTCTGTTACCATGGAAACTTATTAAAAAATACCATATTATTAAAGTTTCCTTTCTATTCCGGGCTATAACTCGAAAACCGTTCAACTTGGCTACACGAAACTTTCTGTACATGTTAGGCTAGTGCTCTAGTTGTGCCTTTTGCTAATGGGAACCTTTCATTTTCGATGCTTTTTTTAGCTCACCTGGTCCGAAGGACCAAGGTGAGCTTATGCCATACCGTGGCGTCCGGCGTCCGTCGTCCGTCGTCCGTCGTCCGTCGTCCGTCGTCCGTCGTCCGTCCGTCCGTCCGTCCGTCAACAATCGACTTCTTCTCCATAACCGCTGGTTGGATTTCAACAAAATTTGACTGGTAGCATCCTTATGGGCTACTAACTGAAAATTGTACAAATGATGGGGCTGACCCCCCAGGGGCCTGAGGGGCGGGGCCAAAAGGGGTCAATTTGGCTATTTCCATATAAACGACTTCTTCTCTGAAACCAAGCATGGGATAGCACCCATAATGCAATGGTAGCATCCTTATAGGGTGGGGATTCAAAATTGTACAAATGATGGGGCTGACCCCCCGGGGGCCTGAGGGGCGGGGTCAAATGGGGTCCATTTGGCTATTTCAATATAAACGACTTCTTCTCTGAAACCAAGCATGGGATAGCACCCATAATGCAATGGTAGCATCCTTATAGGGTGGGGATTCAAAATTGTACAAATGATGGGGCTGACCCCCCGGGGGCCTGAGGGGCGGGGTCAAATGGGGTCCATTTGGCTATTTCCATATAAACGACTTCTTCTCTGAAACCAAGCATGGGATAGCACCCATAATGCAATGGTAGCATCCTTATAGGGTGGGGATTCAAAATTGTACAAATGATGGGGCTGACCCCCCGGGGGCCTGAGGGGCGGGGTCAAATGGGGTCAATTTGGCTATTTCCATATAAACGACTTCTTCTCTGAAACTAAGCATGAGATAGCACTCATAATGCAATGGTAGTATCGTTATAGGGTAGGGATTAAAAATTGTACAAATGATGTGGCTGACCCCCCGGGGGCCTGAGGGGCGGGGTCAAAAGGGGTCAATTTGGCTATTTCCATATAAACGACTTCTTCTCTGAAACCAAGCATGGGATAGCACCCATAATGCAATGGTAGCATCCTTATAGGGTGGGGATTCAAAATTGTACAAATGATGGGGCAGACCCCCGGGGGCCTGAGGGGCGGGGTCAAATGGGGTCAATTTGGCTATTTCCATATAAACGACTTCTTCTCTGAAACTAAGCATGAGATAGCACTCATAATGCAATGGTAGTATCTTTAAAGGTTGGGTATTAAAAAATGTACAAATGATGTGGCTGACCCCCGGGGGGCCTGAGGGGCGGGGTCAAAAGGGTTAAATTTGGCTATTTCCATATAAAACGACTTCTTCTCTGAAAACAAGCATGGGATAGCACCCATAATGCAATGGTAGCATCCTTATAGGATGGGGATTCAAAATTGTACAAATGATGGGGCTGACCCCCAGGGGGCCTGAGGGGCGGGGTCAAAAGGGGCCAATTTGGCTATTTCCATATAAACGACTTCTTCTCTGAAACTAAGCACGTTATAGCACCCATAATACAATGGTAGTATCCTTATAGTGTGGGAATTCAAAATTGTGCAAATGATAGGGCTGACCCCCCGGGGGCCTGAGGGGCGGGGTCAAAAGTGGTCAATTTCCATATAAATAACTTTTTCTCTGCAACTTAACATGGGATTACGCTCATAATGCAATGGTTACATCCTTATAGGGTTTGAATTCAAAATTTTGCAAATGATGGGGCTGACCCCCCGGGGGCCTAAAGGGTGGGGTCAAAAGGGGTCAATTTAGCTATTTCCATATAAACGACTTCTTCTCTGCAACTAAGAATGGAAGAGCACTTATAATGCAATGGTAACATCCTTATAGGGTTGGGATTTGAAATTGTACAAATGATGTGGCTGACCCCCCGGGGGCCTGAGGGCGGGGTCAAAAGGGGTCAATTTGGCTATTTCCATATAAACGACTTCTTCTCTGAAACCAAGCATGGGATAGCACCCATAATGCAATGGTAGCATCCTTATAGGGTGGGGATTCAAAATTGTACAAATGATGGGGCAGACCCCCGGGGCCTGAGGGGCGGGGTCAAATGGGGTCAATTTGGCTATTTCCATATAAACGACTTCTTCTCTGAAACTAAGCATGAGATAGCACTCATAATGCAATGGTAGTATCTTTATAGGTTGGGTATTAAAAATTGTACAAATGATGTGGCTGACTCCCGGGGGGCCTGAGGGGCGGGGTCAAAAGGTTAAATTTGGCTATTTCCATATAAACGACTTTCTTCTCTGAAAAACAATGCATGGGGAAAGTTTAGCACCCAATAATGCAATGGTGTAGCATCCTTATAGGTGGGTTATGTTCAAAATTGTAACAAATGATGGGGCTGACCCCCAGGGGGCCTGAGAGGGGCGGGGTCAAAAAGGGGGCCCAAATTTGGCTATTTTCCCATATAAACGACTTCTTCTCTGAAACTAAGCACGTTACAGCACCCATAAAACAATGGTAGTATCCTTAATAGTGTGGGAATTCAAAATTGTGCAAATGATAGGGCTGACCCCCCCGGGGGCCTGAGGGGGGGTCAAAAGTGGTCAACTTTCCATATAAATAACTTTTTCTCTGCAACTTAACAAAAAAAAGGGATTTACGCTCATAATGCAATGGTTACATCCTCATAGGGTTTTGAATTCAAAATTTTGCAAATGATGGGGCTGACCCCCCGGGGGCCTGAAGGGTGGGGTCAAAAGGGGTCAATTTAGCTATTTCCATATAAAACGACTTCTTCTCTGCAACTAAGAATGGAAGAGCACTTATAATGCAATGGTAACATCCTTATAGGGTTGGGATTTGAAATTGTACAAATGATAGGGCTGACCCCCGGGGCCTTAGACGGCAATAGATGCGAGGTCAAAAGGTCAATTAGGCTACTATTTTCATATAAATTACTTTGTCTCTGAACCTGATTGTATTGGATAGCATATTTGTATGGTATCAATAGCATCATTGTATGGTTGTGATTCAAAATTAAACTTTGGGGAGTCAATTTTGCTTATTTTTTCTAATTGTCAGAGTCTTGTGATAATTACTAACAAAAAACCAGGTGAGCGATACAGGCCCTCTGGGCCTCTTGTTTTGTTACCATGGAAACTTATTCAAAAATACCATATTATCAAAGTTTCCTTTCTATTCCGGGCTATAACTCGAAAACTGTTCAATTTGGCTACACGAAACTTTCTGTACATGTTAGGCTAGTGCTCTAGTTGTGCCTTTTTCTAATGGGAACCTTCCATTTTCAATACTTTTTCTGTTACCCATGGAAATTTATTAAAAAATACCATATTATTAAAGTTTCCTTTCTATTTCCGGGCTATAATCGGAAAAACCATTCAAAAAAAACTTGGCTAACGAAACTTTCTGTACATGTTGTTTGCCAGTGCTGTGTTTGCTCCCCCGCGTGTTTTGTGTGGATACGTTGTGCCTTTTGCTAATGGGAAACCTTTCATTTTTCGATACTTTTTCTGTTACCATGGAAACTTATTCAAAAATACCATATTATTAAAGTTTCCTTTCTATTCCGGGCTATAACTCGAAAACCGTTCAACTTGGCTACACGAAACTTTCTGTACATGTTAGGCTAGTGCTCTAGTTGTGCCTTTTTCTAATGGGGGAACCTTCCATTTTCAATACTTTTTCTGTTACCCTGGAAACTTATTAAAAAATACCATATTATTAAAGTTTCCTTTCTATTTCAGGCTATAACTCAAAAAAAAAAACACCGTTCAACTTGGCTACAACTAAACTTTTCTGTACAAGCAATCTTTAAACTAATTCTGTTTAAATGTCCCATTTTACTACTGGAGATCCGGAAAAATTGTTGTATTGAATCTAATAATCAAGGAACAATACTAATCTCCTGTTACAAATAGTTAAACCTACATTGTGATGCCAATATCAAGATTTAAACTCTTAGTTAACACTGGAGCTTCATTTATATTATGTATTGATTTTTTCGATAACACAAAACTGAAACTGGGGTGCCGCTGGGAAAATTCCAAGCGTTTGCGTCTGTCCTTAGAAATCAACAGAAAAAAAGCTTCTTCATCAATTTTGAGGATTACTATATGCCCAAAATACTTTCAAAGTATATAAGGTAATTGCTGTCGACAAATAAACATCCCCAATCATATTCACCATAATCCATTTTTTCATCACAAACTTTAAAGGTTTCCATATCCTCATTGTGTGGTCACAGATCCAAATCAACTCACAAGGCATTCAGAACATTCAGGTAGTGCTGCAATTGTAATGAAACAACTACGGCTGAGCAGTATGTGAAACTAAAATGGCCAGAGGATGGGTCTGGTCACCTTAATTCTGGAGTTGCCTGAAATACTGAGGGCGTGACCGACCGCCATAGACTGGTTCCTAAACCTGGGAAGATGTTATTTCAAAGGAAATTTTGAACAAATATCCTGTTCATCATGCAGAATTAAGTTCAGTAAAATCAACCTTATATCGGCTTACCTTAAATTTAAAGACCTTCTACATAAGTAAGACCACTTTTGTGCAAAGTGTAATTAAGAACATCCTGAGACTCATAAAAGTACAATTATACTACTGCTTTGGTCCCTTGTGTGATGTTTGTAGACAGCTTTTACTCTATGTTTAAATTTACAGGTGAGCCTAAACTCAAACTTGTAATAATTGAAAATGACATAATATCTTTCTAAACAGGATCAGTGACTAAATAAAGATTGCATTACAATTGTCATGAGAGTGAATATGTGTGGATTTGTTCTTAACAGCTGATTCATACAGTTTAATTATACATAAAAACGGATCCACATATATTCACTTTCGTGACATTGGTGCGTTCAGTTAAGTTAAAAAAAAACATCCTATAGATACAAAAAACTTAATTCCTGGGGAAAATGAATTCTCACACATAAAGCAATGTATGGTGCACAACATAACCTAGTTAATTTTCAAAACAATCCTAAATAGGAAATTGTTGTGAGTTTGACCATATGTTAGTTCAACACAAGAAATGCATCTACCAAACCATTGTCTTGAACACCTTTTTAATTTGTGATAATGAACTAATTTCACTTCAATTGGTATATAAAATTATGAAAGTATTTCCCCGTTACTTGTTAAGGAGTAGTCTCGACACACACTGCCAGGCCAGGACACTTAATTTTTGCCCATTAACATATACACCAAACGGAAAATAAAAGCATGAAAATTCCATGAAAACTTGCTTTGCCATTAAAACACCCGCTAAAAAGTATCAGTAATTCAAATAGGCCATTGATGTTTGAACTAAAGAAAACATGAATATCGTGGCCATTAAATGTCAAAGGTAAATTTTCTGACCATGAAATTGAATAATGTCATCATTCAATTTCATGGCCATGAAACCTAGGAATAATTTCATGGGGTTTTTCATACCCATGATTATCCAATGAATCATAAATATTCTTGCATCATGGCCATGACATTCCCCTTAAAACGAACATAATTCATGGCCATGAATTTTCAACCCATATATTAGGCAAAAAAAAAAAAAAAAAAAAAAAAGCCTAATAATATAGGCAGGTTTAGCGGACTACAACAGACACAGCAGCCATTTTGGATTTCCTCTGTTTAGGCGGGAATATTCAAGTCATGTGACTCAAGTATTAAGATATAGAAGTCACATGACTCTAATAATAGAAAACAGAAGGTCATATGTCTCAAGTTTTAGAAAAAAGGGAGTCATTTGACTTTAATTATTGACTTTTGACAAACAAAAACTCATCTTAATTAAGGCAATAATATGAAATTACTAGTGAGTATCTTAATGAGCTAATTTTTAATTAAGGTTAATTTTCATAATTGTATATTTTCATGGCCAATGAATCATCTGTTATTTTATTTTCATTATCAACCTAAAAAAACCATGGCCATGGAATACTTTCCACTTTAGCTTTCCTATTAATTCATGGCCATCATTATTAAATCAATGGCCTTGAAATACTACCTTTTCATCAAATCTAAAATTCCTTGTCATCACTGACAACTCAATGGCCATGAATGTCACATGAAAAAGTGATCATTACAGAAATTCATGGCCATTAACTTAGACAGATTTCTTTCAATGATTGAATTTCATTGATTATTAATAGAACCACTGTCAATAGTCATGGGATATTCAATTAATTCATGGCCATGATATTGATTTTTTCATGGCATTTAAAACAATTCAGGAGTATACACATGAAAAAAAAAAAAAAAATTCATGGCCAGATTCATGGTATTTATGAAATTTCATAGCATTTTCATGTGTATTTCATAGCTTTTTTCATGGTATTGACGTACAGTAGTGACATCTGTTTAAATAATGAAGTCATGAATTAATATCAAAACATAGTAAAATATCAATATTGCTTTATTGCTAATGCATTATGTTTCTGGACTATGCAGGTCACAAAGCAGTTGTTTTATATTATTTTTGTATATTTTTAAATAAATATAATTTTTTTTATATAATTTTTTTTTGCCTTGTCAGTCAACATAAAAATAATTTTCCCGCATTTTTAACTTGGACTTACCCTATAAGAAACTACGGCTTCGGAAAACATTTCATGGAGTTGTTCTTAGCAACCTCTCCAAGAATCAAGTTTCGAATTTGGGATTGAATAACTCATGATTAATGTACTGTATACATGTAATTATAAACATAAAAGTCATTCATGTACACTAAAAGGTAACAGGGTAATTAAATTAAAAAAAAAAACCATAAGACTTCTTTCCTGTTAATGATCATGAATGAGATTTCTTTTGGGTTTCTATTTGTCAAAGAAATAGAGTGCATGTTTAATTTTTTTGCAGGTAACCAAAGCTCAAGTCGCCTTACCAAAACAACAGACTGTACCTGTTAGAGGCCAAAAATCAAGAAAAGTCTCCTCAAGGAAAGTCTGCAGACAAGATGGAGACGAATCACTTGGCAACCAGGGAAATCCTGCAGAATATCCATCAAGGAGCCGACAACTTCCCACACGCAGTGGCCAGACTTTTGAGATTGGAAATAATTTAACTGTTCATGTTGTCTTTGGAAATATTGTGGATATTAACGCTGATGCCATTGTAAGTCCTGAGAACATCCAGTGTGACAGTACTGGAAGGATTGCCAGGGAAATCGCTCGTGTTGCTGGAAATGATTATGTGGAAAATGAGCGATTTGAGATAACACTTTCCCGTAGAAAACCTAAACTGACAGAAGTAGTAGACACTTTAGCAGGCAGATCACAGTTTAAATATGTACTTCATGTGGTTGCACCTGAATGGGATGCTGTCGCTTTTGCTGAACAGGCTACATACTGGACAAACCTGGAGAAATCTTACAACAATGTTTTCTCATTGGTTGATAGGAAACGTCTAGAAGTAACATCCATAGCCTTACCAATACTTGGAACGGGTAAGTGTTCACAAACATTATGCTAACTTAATAGTTTTGGACATTTAGTATAATCCATTAGTATAATCCTTATGTTGGATTGATTCTATCAATTTGCTTTGTATTTTACAAATGCTTTAACAGTTATTAGACAATTCAGGCTTTTATCAAATTACATGCATATATCAGAGAATCAAGTCACGATATTTAATTCATCTTATTTTTTTTATTTGGCTACCGGTATTAGAACATTCAAAATTAGTTTCCAGTGATTTCTTTGAAAAACCAGTAGGCCTATTGTATTGAAACAACACATTATAATAGTTGATATTATGTAGATATGCAATAGGAGTTTGAATTTTTTTAGGATGACCCCTAGAAATATTTTCTCATTCAAATTTTTTATTGATTTTCATGAACATGTTATTACACAGAACAAGGAATACAATTCATCACAATACCAATAATATGTCTTACATTACAATTTTGTATATATGCAACAAGTAACAATTGGACATACACATTTACACAAACCCTACAAGACCAACATTTTATCTATCTACAATATGTGAATTGTCAAAGAGACAACTTAATTTCAATGTTTTCTTTTTCAAACAAGGCATGCCATCCTCCCCCATCTTATAAGGAATTTTGTATATTCATTTTTAGATTTATACATAACCGTTGCCGCCTCATAATACTTACATATATGTAATTTAAGTACTTCAAAAACATACATAAATTTTCTTAATTCTACAGCGATATACATATTGATTGAAAAGTAATAACATTATATTAAACATATTGTTATGTAGACCAAGCAGTATTGATAATGGTGATAAACTAACATTGAAAGTGGTTTTTCTCAAGTAACCATTTCTCAAACTCATTACGAAGTTTTGTTATCCTTGAACATTCGTAAAACAAATGTATATATGTTTCATTTTCATCACTACAGAATGTACATAGCGGAGAATCCACTACCTTAATTCTGAATAGAAAAATATTAGTTGGTAAAATTCTATGGACCAGACGATATTGCAGCCACCTTAACTTGAATACAAAAA
Source organism: Argopecten irradians (assembly GCF_041381155.1). Lineage (NCBI taxonomy): Eukaryota > Metazoa > Mollusca > Bivalvia > Pectinida > Pectinidae > Argopecten > Argopecten irradians. Next base: position 17,039,769 of record NC_091134.1, on the reverse strand, counting down.
TCCTGGTATCCTGTGTTTGTTTAAAAATAATCCTGTGGGTTTTTGTCCACCAGAACTCGTCATCATCATCCAGCCCTAAATCACATGCCCATTTCACCTTGTAAGAGTTATTAATTGATAATCCATATGATTGAGTTAAAGTTTTGTATATTATTCTTTTTCCAAGTTCATCTGAGACTATGATTTCTAAGAAATATGGAAAATTTGGGGGATCCATGATTTTGGACTTCTCCTTCAAACTTGGAAAAGATTCTAGTAATACCTTCTTTAATCCTTCAAATAAAGTGAAAGGTCAAGTTGAAAATGATATAATTGGCAAAAGTTTGGATAAGAAAAAATGTCTCCATTTTTGTCAATCATATCTTGAACTGTTATAATTCCTCTCTCATACCAGTCTTTCCAGTAAATTGGTTTTTTATTTTGTCGCCTGCAACGCAAGGGCGACACTTAGGTATCACTATGTCGGTGGCGTCGGCGTCCGGGAAACGGTTTCCGTGTGATAACTGAAGTATTTATTGTCCGATTTCAACCAAATTTGGTATATAGCTTTATATCAATGAGATCTCAGATGAGTTCGATAATGGTCAAAATCCGTCAATATTTGCAAGAGTTACGGGACTTTAAAATCGTCAAAACAGAAAAATCCATGGTTTCCGCTCGATAACTTAAATATTTATCGTCCAATTTCAACCAAATTTCATAAATTGTTTTATATCAATGAGATCTTGGATGAGTTCAATAATGGTCAAAATCCGTCAATATTTTCAAGAGTTACGGGACTTTAAAATCATCAAAACAGAAAAATCCATGGTTTCCGCTCGATAACTTAAATATTTTATTGTCCGATTTCAACCAAATTTGGTAAATTTGGTATGTTGCTTTATATTAATGAGATCTTAGATGGGTTCGATACTGGTCAAAATCTGCCAATATTTGCAAGAGTTACGGGACCTTAAAATAGTCGAAACATGGCTTCCGCTTGAAAACTTTAGTATTTATTGTCCGATTTCAACCAAATTTGGTATATTGCTTTTTATCAATGAGATCTTAGATGGGTTCGATACTTTTCAAAATCCATCAATATTTGCAAGAGATATGGAACTTGATTACTTCACCTAAATTATTAACAATATTTTCAACTGTAAATAACTATTTTTTGTGATGCTGTGCAGGCGACACATCCACTTCCGTGGAATTCTTGTTTTGTAAATAGATAGTTGATGACTAAAGGTTCTGCTAATATATACATGTCATCGGGAGGAAATACTTTTTTAACCTCTGAAAGCATCAAGAAAACCTCCTTCCAAAATAAATTATTTGTTCTTTTTGACATCAATTTATAGAATCCATCACCAGCATTAGAGAGATGAAGTTCAACTTCATGCTCATGGTCCCCTAACAGGACGAAATATTTATGTGGGAGCTTTGAGTAGTTTAAGGAAAGCTGAACACATTGGTGTCATTTGCATGGTCACAAATTTTAATGTCAGGGTTAAGATGAGTGGATATGCTGTTGCCATAAGTTAACTTAGTGGGTCATAGGGCCTTTCTAAAGGATGTCAGTGTTATCCTTTTGAAGATAAAACTATTTCAAAATTTTGACACCTTTAGTTAGACCTGACAATATCCTCCTCTTTAGCTTAGTATATTGCTTGTGAAACCCCACAAAAACAGCTATGAGACAATTAGATCATATATAGTGTTCATTATTTTCACCAATTGCAATTACACAATTACTAATATTCTTGTCTCATATTCTTGCCTCATTGTATTATTTAAATATCCTTCTTTTTATTTAATAATTATAGGTACAGTTGCAGATCATCCTGCCCCAATCAACAGCATCAGCAGATTGATTGCTAGGATTTGTTAAAGACTATGCAGAGAAAACTCCAACAAAGAAAACTTTCTATATCTGTAATGATGATGCTGCAGTCATACTTCATTTGAAGTGTATGTTTGAAAAGACCCTCAGCAAAAGAAATGAAACAAAAGATGACCGAAGAGGTCAGGAGGAAACACAGAGATGTCAAGACCAAGGTTCAAAGGTCACTGAGGGCTGTGATATCTGTATTGACACTATAACTTGTCATGTGGTCATGTATACTATAGAGAATGTATTGATCAGCAGTTTCAGTAAAGATAAGCATTGAACGTTTTTCAGTAGCACCCTTCATTGAATTTGTCTCTGTCCATTCGGCATTCATATTGGCCATGAATGCCTACTGAAAGACTTTCAATGCTTAAATGAACTTCATTTTTACCATATATATCACTTGAGACTTCGTCTCAGGTGACCTATTCTAATCGCCTTTTGTCTGTCGTCAGCGTTGTGCATCGTCCGTTGTCCGTCGTCCGTCGTATGTCCGTAAACAATTTACATTTTCGACTTCTTCTCCAAAACTGTTGATGCAATTTTGAAAATTTTGCACAAACCTTCTAAGCCATAAGGCCAATCAAAATTGTGAATTATATGGTCCCCACCCCCCACGTTTCCCCCTGGGGAGGGGGTCAAGTTTACTATAGTTTACATAGGAAACCATTTTTGAAGCAGTATTTAGTCATTTAATATGGAAATTTATCAATTGTAATCAAATTATCCCTGAAATGTGATGGCCATGGAATCCGTAATAACAAAATTTTCCATTGACATGATCCGCCAGGGCCTTAGGGTGGGGGCCAAAAGCGAGTCAAATAGGCTAGCAAAAACTTCAAACATTTTCTTCTTAAATACCTGGAAATGGTAGAACCAAATACTTATTCTTAGATGGACATGGTCTTAAGGTGTTTTATGAAATTGTGTAGAATTATATAGACCCTGGGGTCCTCGTTGTTTCAACCCTCCTGGGAGGCGGTCAAGTTTACTATAGTGTTATAAAGGGAAGAAAAACACTTTCATAGAAACATTTTTTGCTCTCAATTTTCATAGGCAAATGATAGTCAAACTTGTTGAGAATAATTAGCCTGAAGATAGCAACATTTATACATATTATATCTTATATGGTCCTAGGTCAAACCCCTCTGGGCCACAGGAGCGAGCCAAAAGGGAGCAATATGGTAAAACTTTAAGAATATTCTGTTCTTAAATAATGAAATGGCTAGACATCAAATTACTCGGTATAAAAAGGCAGGTCTTAGGGTGTTCTTATGAAAAATTTTGAATTATATTGGACCTTGAGTCTCTGGGTTTTCCCCCTGGGTAGGGCAGGTCAAGTTTACTGTAGATTATTAGGGGAAAAGCACATTTTTGGAGCAGTATTTGCCTCATTTATCCATATGATAAATCAGTCAACTCTGTATTTACGATACTATTATGCACTATGTCGTGACCATTTTATTTCATTACCAACTTGGTCCCATCGATGATCACCAAGGGCTTGAGGCGGCGGGGCTCACCAAAGAGCGTTCATAATGGTAAAACTTCAAAAATCTTCTTTTTGAATTCAACAGATGGTGGATAGAACCAGATACTTTCGATAGATGGAAGTGGTTCTTTAGGGCCCTTTACAAAAAATTTTGTGAATTTCAGGACCCTGGAAAGGGTCAGATTTTCCCCGGGGGGAGGGGGTCCAAGTTTACTATAGTATATATAAGGAAAAAAACACATTTAGGAACATTATTTGCTTAGTTTTCATCTAGGAAATTTAGTCAATCTGGGGTTAGAATTATTAGTCTGAGATAGGCATTTTAACATCATATCCATATTGGTCTGGACCGAACCCCCCAGGGGCCAGAGGGGTAGGCCCAAAAGGGTTGCAAAATGGATAACATTTCAAAATCTTTCTTCTGAAGTTCACAGATTTGATGGAACCAAAAATCATCGTCATAGATTAAAAAGTCAAATTTATAAAATCACTAACTGACTTCAAGGGCCTGATGGGCCAATACATAGTGTTTATATGCATGTCTTTGTTTCATTCTGTATCTGAACTCAGGTGACCATTCAGGCCCATGGGCCTCTTGTTGACAGATATTTCAATATGACATGCTGTGATTTTAAATAAAGATGTGGTTCATATACTTATCCCGAGTAAATATAAAATAACAATTAGTTTGAAGTGAATGATTGTCTTGAATGTTATTTCTATTTAAACTCATTCTTCATTTTAAATATGGGACAAGGGAGTTAGTTTTAGCTTGTTCATGGTTTAAGAAGTTTTCATACTTTTTTGCTCTTTTTGTCTTTTTAACCCACCATCTGATGATAGTGAGCTATTCAAATAACATTTTGTTTGTTGCTTGGCATCTGTCCGTTATTCATTCTTCAATTATTGTTACTGCTGTTTCTTAAATTTCATGCATTGCTTCCTTAAGACTATATTATAATAGCAAATTACCATTTAGAACGAATATATGTCCCCAGCCTACTATACCTTTCGGCCGGGTACAAATTGGTCCCTTTGTGTCGTAGTGGAGCACTGCCTCCGAAAATCACTCCAGCATACTTTTTAGGTGACCAAAGACAAAGTCTCAACCTGGGGTCTCAAGTTTCCCCTTGGGGAAGGGGTTAAGTTTACTATAGTTTATATAGGGAAAACACATTTTGAGCATTATTTGGTCATTTGTAATAGGAAATGAGTCAAATGTTGAAATGTTTTATGAAAATTGTGAATTATATGACCCTGGGGTCTCTAGTTTCCCCTTGGGGAAGGGGTTAAGTTTACTATAGTTTATATTGGGAAAACACATTTTTGAGCATTATTTGGTCATTTGTAATAGGAAATGAGTCAAATGTTGTCAGAATTATCAGTATGAGATGGCCATTTAATCCTATTATCAAATTTTCTATGACTGACCCCCAGGGGCCTTAGGGGCGGGGTCAAATAGGCTAAAAGTTCAAAAATATTCTTCTAAAATTCTGGAAATGGTAGAATCAAATACACTTAATAGATGAAAAGGTCTTAAAGTGTGTTTTATAAAAGTTGTAGATTATATGACCCCCAGGGGTCTCACGTTTCCCCTGGGAAGGGGGTCAAATTTACTTTAGTTTATGTAGGGAAAACACATTTATGAACTTTTTTGCTCAATTTTCATTGGAAACGAGTCAAACTTGGTAGGAATTATTAGCCTGAGATAGCATTTTAATATCATATCCATATTGGTCCTTGCCGACCCCCTGGAGGCAGAGGGGCCGGGCCAAAAAAGAATGAAATAGGCTAAAACTTAAAAAATCTTCTAAAATTCTGGAAATAGTAGAATCAAATTATTATAGATGGAAAGGTCTTAAGGTGTTTTATAAAAATTGTGAATTATATGACCTTGGGGTCTCACATTATCCCCTGGGGAGGGGTCAAGTTTACTTTAGTTTATATAGGAAAAACATATTTGTGAACATTATTTGCCCAATTTTCATAGGAAATTAGTCAAACTTGATTAGAATTATTAGCCTAAGATATAGCATTTTAACATCCATATCAGTCCTCGATGACCCCCTGGGGGACCAGCCCCCTGGGGGACCAGAGGGGCAGGACCAAACAGGGTCAAAATGATTAAGATTTCAAAAAATACTTCTAAGTTCACAGGTTTGATGGAAGCAAATACTCTTCATAGTCTAAAAAGTCAAATTTATAAATCACTGACTAACTTCAAGGCCCAGCATATAGTGTTTATATGTCTTTAATTTGTTTCATTATTTGTTTCATTATATATTCTAACTCAGGTGACCGTTAAGGCCCAATATTGGGCCTCTTGTCTATATTTTTTGTAGGTTTCCAATTATTTTATGCACATACATGCATTTACATATTATTTTTGTCCAAAACAAACATAACTACCATTCTTAATATCTACCGTACCGCTCACAAGACGTCAAATTCACAATTTGTGGACTTGTCGTATAAATTCCCTTCAGAAAGACCTTCATATGTATTATGTAAAAAAATAATGCCTCAATGAGAATTTGATATTTTATGTGGTTCAGTTTTATTGCCTAGTAGGTAAGCGATATCAAACAAGTACGATAAAATGCAAACAGACGTTTTATAATGGTTTGCATAATAATTACTTTGCTCCAGTTGCAGTAATAGGCACCAATTGTAGCTCTAAAGATGACACCATTTTTAGGTCATCTGACCCGAAGGGTCAGGATGCCTTTTTGTCATCATGCACCGTCTGTCGTCGTGCGCCGCACGCCGTCCATAAACTTTTCATTCAAAAGACAAAGGCCCAGGGTACTGATATCTGGCCTGTAGCATGCTGGGATGAAGGGCTTCCAAGTTTGTTCAAATAACTGACCTTGACCTTCATTCAAGGTCACATTGGTCAAATAGGTTAAAATCTTTTAAACAATTTCTTCTCAAGAACCAGAAGGTCCAGGGTACTGATATTGGGCCTGTACCATGCTGGGATGAAGGGCTACCAAGTTTGTTAAAATGAATGACCTTGACCTTCATTTAAGGTCACAGGAGTCAAATAGGCTAAAATCCTTTAAACAATTCTTCTCAAGAACCAGTAGGCCAAGGGTACTGATATTGGACCTGCACCATGCTGGGATGAAGTACTACCAAATTTGTTCAAATAAATGACCTTGACCTTCATTCAAGGTCACAGGGTGTCAAATAGACTTAACTCTTAAACAAACTTCTTCTCTAGAACAGAAAGGCCCAGGATACTCATATTGGGCCTGCAGCATGCTAAGATGAAGGGCTACTAAGTTTGTTTAAATGAAAATGACTTTGACCTTCAAGGTCACAGGGGTCAAATAGGCTAAAATCTTTTTACGACTCCTTCTCAAGTCTGAAAGCCACAGGATACTATATTGGGCATGTGACATGCTTGGATGGAAAGCTACCAAGTTTGTACAAATGAATACAGGGGTCAAATAGACTAAAATCTTGAAATAACTTTTTGTGAATAAGTAAGAAGCCTAACAGACCTGATATTGGGCCTTTGACATGCTAGGATAAAGGGCTGCCATATTTGCTTTTAAAAAAAATGACCTTGATCTTCATTCACATTGGTCAAATAGGCTAAAATCTTTAAACGACTATGTTGTATTAATTGTGCCAATAGTCAGGTGACCGTTAAGGCCCATGGGCCTCTTGTTTTTTTAAGTGTCTTTCACTCTAAAGTAATGGCCGGAACCGGAGTCTGAGGTCAGGACTATTCCGACTTTTAATTGTTTTTAGCTCACCTGGTCCAAAGGACCGAGGTGAGCTTATGGGATACTGCAGCGTCCGGCGTCCGGCGTCCGGCGTCTGTCGTCCGGCGTCCGGCGTCCGTCAACAATCGACTTCTTCTCCATAACCGCTGGTCGGATTTCAATAAAATTTGATCTGGTAGCATCCTTATGGGCTACTAACTGAAAATTGTACAAATGATGGGGGCTGACCCCCCCGGGGGCCTGAGGGGACGGGGCCTGAGGGGCGGGGCCAAAAGGGGTCAATTTGGCTATTTCCATGATAAACGACTTCTTCTCTGAAACCAAGCATGGGATAGCACCCATAATGCAATGGTAGCATCCCTCATAGGGTGGGGGATTCAAAATTGTACAAATGATGGGGCCTGACCCCCAGGGGGCCTGAGGGGCGGGGTCAAATGGGGTCTTAATTTGGCTTATTTCCATTTAAACGACTTCTTTCTCTGAAACTAAGCATGAGATAGCACTCATAATGCAATTGTAGTTCGTTATAGGGTGGGGATTCAAAATTGTACAAATGATGGGGCTGACTCCCGGGGGGGCTGAGGGGCGGGGTCAAAAGGGCTCAATTTGGCTTTTTCCATATAAACGACTTCTTCTCTGAAACCAAGCATGGGATAGCACCCATAATGCAATGATATCATCCTTATAGGGTGGGGATTCAAAATTGTACAAAATAATGGGGCTGACCCCCCGGGGGCCTGAGAGGTGGGGTCAAAAGGGGCCAATTTGGCTATTTCCATATAAACGACTTCTTCTCTGAAACTAAGTATGGTATAGCACCCATAAATGCAATGGTAGCATCCTTATAGGGTGGGGATTCAAAATTGTGCAAATGATAGGGCTGACCCCCCGGGGGCCTGAGGGGCGGGGTGTCAAAAGGGGTCAATTTGGCTATTTCCATATAAATGAATTCTTCTCTGCAACTAAGCATGGTATATGCACCCCATAATGCAATGGTAGCATCCTTGTAGGCTGGGGATTCCAAATTGAGCAAATGATAGGGCTGACCCCGGGGGCCTGAGGGGCGGGGTCAAAAATGGTCAATTTCCATATAAATGACTTTTTCTCTGCAACTTAACATGGGATTGCGCTCATAATGCAATGGTTACATCCTTAAAGGGTTTGGATTCAAAATTTTGCAAATGATGGGGCTGACCCCCCAGGAGCATGCCTGAAGGGTGGGGTCAAAAGGGGTCAATTTAGCTATTTCCATATAAACGACTTCTTCTCTGCAACTAAGAATGGAAGAGCACTTATAATGCAATGGTAGCATCCTTATAGGGTTGGGATTTGAAATTGTACAAATGATAGGGGCTGACCCCCGGGCCTTAAACGGCAATAGATGCGAGGTCAAAAAGGTCAATTAGGCTACTATTTTCATATAAATTACTTTGTCTCTGAACCTATGTATTGGATAGCATATTTGTATGGTATCAATAGCATCATTGTATGGTTGTGATTCAAAATTAAACTTTGGGAGTCAATTTTGCTTATTTTTCTAATTGTCAGATTCTTGTGATAATTACTAACAAAAAACCAGGTGAGCGATACAGGCCCTCTGGGCCTCTTGTTTGTTAGTCTTGGGTAAAAAATTTATTTTAATTGTTTTTTTGTATTCTGGGGTAAAAAGACAGACATATATTTTTTTGGCCTAATTACACCCTGCAGCCTTTAATATTACTGTATACTGGAAATAACAGTGTATTATAAAGTTAATATTTATCAATTTTAAATGGACCTTTGCGGAGGTCTTTATGGTGTGTTGTGCTGGCCGTCCTGGAAGAATTCAATAATAACCAATAGTGTAGCCCAAGATCATTTTTAGCTCACCTGGTCCGGGGTCAATTTGGCTATTACGATATAAACTACTTCTTCTCTAAAACTAAGCATGGGATAAACATCATAATGCAATGGTAGCATCCTTAAAGGGTGGGAATTCAAAATTGTACAAATAATGGGACTGACCCCCCGGGGCCAAAAGGGTCAATTAGGCTACTATTTTCATATAAATTACTTCCTCGTGGGGGTCAATTTTGCTATTTTTTCTAATTGTTAAAGTCTTTGTGATAATTACTAAAAAAAAAAAAAAAAAAAAAAAAACAGGGGAGGAGGTAAACTTTACTATATAGTTTATCATTTTCTTTAGTTGCTTGTTTATTATGAATATTATAAACTCAAATTGTATTCTAAAATTCCAGTTTGAAAATCATCACAGTATTGAAATTTGAATTGTAGATAATTTGAAATAGTATGCATTTCCAGTTAGGTTTGATCTCAATAATCAGAACAGCTAATATATTGATTGTATTCACAGCAATATTTAATAAATATATTCTGTATTCATTAGATTTCTTGTTTTTGTGTATGTATATGTACAAAATGCCACACTTATATATATTATAAGTCCCCATTATCCATCTTTCCGTCTGTCCAGATGTGATATGTTGGTTGCTAGAAGATAACTTGAAAACAAATTGATGGATTTTGTTGAAACTTTATGCAACTTGTATCTTATGCCTAACAAAGCATGTGATTGATTTTTGAGGTCAAGAGGTCGGCTAAAAAGGTCAGTTTCTAAAAATAGATTGGTTGCTAAAATGTTGGTTTCTCCGACGATAACATGAAAATGGACAGATGGATTTTGTTGAAACTTCATACCATTGTATCTTATGTGGAAATACAGCATGGAATGGATTAATATTTTGGGGTCAAAAGTCAACTAAAAGATGACTGTTACTAAAATAAGTTAAGGTCAATGTGATAACATGCAAGGACAGTCAGAGAACTTATATTGCTTCAACAATTATAACTCTCAGCAAAATTAAGATAAATCAGTATTCGTGTATTAGTGATGATTAGTGTTTAAAGAGATGACAAATATAAAATTCATGGTTCTATTTTCCAACAAATGTCCTGAAATGAGGGGTACAGTAGCAGGGTATTATAGCATTGTTACTAAATGTTTACTCAGAGATAAATCTCTGGTTTACTTTAGTAACTATTGATGTTCAATAATTAACATTCCATATAGCCAATTATTTCCCTGCGGTTCGCAATTTCATGGGACATTACTCAAATTGTGAAAATTCTATCCATGAAATATTAAGAAATCATTGAATAACACATACCCTTAAAGCTGATTGAGATGTACAAGGGAGAAGGTTATCCCAAAGCAGGATTTCAGTGTCTCTGTGAAGCAAAATGGCAGCTGCAAGATCATGCTGCATGTAGACTCATTAACTAAAATGACTGGTATCCTAACAGAGACTCCAGACACCAAGGGTATTCTTATAAACAAATGAACATCAGGTAAGTAAACCAGCTTTTGATATTTCAACCCTCAGAATCTATAATAAAAGTGTACACTTGTATATCTGATGAAAATAGACTTCTAGTATAGGTGTTATCTCAAGCTGGTTGTGAATAATGTAAATTATTCATGTTTGTTAGCAAATGTTTATTGGTCATAATCATGTTTATTCCCTAGACATATATCTCCAAAACCACAACGACCCACATTTTCTTGTAGGACTATAGTTGTTAACAGGACTTTAACACGATTACAATGTTATAAATTCACAAATGAACCACATGGTATCTGAAAACACCTTAAAATACAATATGTATGTACAGGTATGTTATTGTATAAGAGTCATTCTCAGAAAATTTCCAAATTGCTGTCTTCTCTACATATTGTCTTTTTAGAAATATTTTAACAGGGAAAGGTTATGTTTGAGCCTTAAAACTGACTATATGGAGCAAAGAAAGTAAATTTTAATGCACTTTGTTCTGAAAATGAGAATTACATATATATTTGTATGTTGATTTTTTTTCAATTCAAAATAGGTCAACCACAGGAAATAGGCTTGTCACAGGAGAAATGACCCAAATTCATACTTAAATAAAATGTCATCTAAGTGTGATAAAATGTTAAGTTAGTATTTTTTGTTTTTTGTAGGTAATCATCAAATATTTAAAAGTTTTGTAAAAAAAAAAAAAAAAAAAAAAAACTTTTTAATAATTTTTTTTAAAGATGCTCCACCGCCGACAGAGCATAAATGATATTCATCATTTGAACAATAATTGGTGTTTAATCGTGTAAATAATAGTCTAATTAACACAAAAAAAATAATATAAAAAAATTATTTTGCCTTTGGTGCATGCACATTCAGTACTTCATTCAATATAGGATATAGTGGTACAGAATTTTTTCGGGATGCAATTAATTGTTTTTTTTATATTTTTTACCTGAAGTAAAATTAAAAGCTCAAACTTTTCAATGGTGGTAATGGTGTAAAGTAAGTAACTTTAGTAACTGAAGAAAAATACTTAATCGTATGCTCCTGTTTTAAATAGTGAAAAATACCATTTGTCAGGGGTGGAGCATCTTTAACGAAAAGTTTGCCTGTCCTTTGAAGAAATGTCTGTGGTGTTACCATTTTGGTTCAAATGATGCATCACTAGGAAGGATAAGTAATATTTTCCATAATTGTATTAATTAAACATCTACTCCATACTTATTTGGCAAAATGAGGACTTATATCCAAGGGAGGGAAGTTTTTAAATCAAATCAAACAAATGATGAGTTTAGCTATCAATGAACATTTCAGTGTCCATGCAATGGTGTTACCAATTATTTTGAACCATGACATGTATTTTCAATAAAACTCTCTGTTGTAGTTTAAAAAAACTAATAGTTAGTTTCAAATTAAGATGTTGCAGTTTGTACTATGATGAAGAACAGAAATGAAAACCTTTAAAAAATGAAGAAAACGTCTGTGGTGTTACTGTCCTTGGTGTTACCAAATAGTGATAAAATAGTAACACCACTGACAATTTTTGGTAACACCCGACATAAAATAGTCATACAAGAAGAAATTTTAGACACCTTGTCATTTAATTGTTATAATATTTGATGTATACATCTCCATAGATAAAATAAATTTCAAAATAATGAATCACAAATATAATCGGCAACAGTACCACAACATTAAGTCTTGGTAACACAATGGACAAAACATGGTAACACCATAGACAAGGACAAAGAAATACTGCTTTTTTTACTCCTTTTGTAACACAAGATATATTTGAAACTCTTTGATATCATAGTATTATGTCTACCTAGTCCATTTTTAATCTCTAATGAATTTCATTGTGATGATCAAGAACTAAACTAAACATTTCAATCTGGTAACACCTGCATGGACAAATGTCTGTTGTGTTACCTTTGTCAGCAGGATTCAATAAATGTCAATTGTGTTACCGGGACTAAAATATTGCAAAATGACAAGTTTAAGATATATTATTTGTCAGGTGATTATGGAGTATTAAAGTAATATAATTTGATATGAACTATTACTTTGACATAGTATCAAATAAAATGAACAGTTGTTAATTACATAAATATATTTTAAAGTGATATTACAGTATTTCAGTATGGTAACACCATGGACATTTGACCTTGACATGTGATCTTTTGGTCATCACAGTAACTAATTGGGAGCTGATCAGGAATTACCAATATTATTTTTGATATCTACAATGATCATTCTTTAAGTTTCTGAACCAAAGTTATCTATTTACTGAGGTAATTTTTTCAGTTTTCTTTATGTTGGATTTGGAACATTTCTAAGAATGACTCATAATCTATAAAGGTACATTAACATCTCAACATATGGAAGTTTCTATTGTTTTTGTAAAACGTGGAATCAACTCCCAATAAATGATTCAACTCCATATAAATTCATGCATAATGCATTAACCTTTTATTTAAGACACAATATTAAACAGCTGTAACAGGACTTTGTTTACATTATAACTCTCTTTAGACATTTTCATTTACTGGTATATATGTATGTTTACTGCGGCCGATAAATGTACAATCAGTATAGAAAAAGCTTTTTTTAAAGGTTTATCGTCCACATCTTATATTTTGGTTCTCTAATAATAATAAGTATATTTCTTTGTTATAATTTTTAAGAGCCATGAGTGCTAATTACTGTGCTTAGTACATGTTTTATCAAAATGGTCAAGGTCTATTTTATTATAATACTACTAGACAATACCTTTGAAGATTCAGGACAACAAAATTTTTTCTTTTGTATTTTACAACCTGTATATGAAAACTTCATATATTCAATCTATATCTGGAGGGATTTGAATACTTGACTTGTGCCATGATGTTAATATATGAATTACTTGCAATAGGACAGTTTTTTCAGAGTTGTTTTTAAACTGTAAATGAAAATATAAGGCACAACAATTACATAATTACTAGCTGTCAGTAGACATATCCTAGTAAACCATCATGAAACTAGACTTTCAGTTTTCTGATTTATTTACTGGTGCATCATATAATAAAAAAAATAATAAGTTTATTCTTAAAATAAGTTTATAGATTAATCAGTAACTGTATCGTTAATATTTCTGTGGAATACATTATTTGATTACATTTATTTATTCAATATCCATCGAACAACAACCAGGTAAATACATCTTTTTTCGTATTTTGAAAACAAAAAAGAAATATGATTTGGTATCAATTGAAAATATGTTCTTTGAACCATTTGAAGATTAAAAATAAATACATTTTTTTTATATCAAACAGCTTTCAATGATCTGTAATTATTGAACACCATACATTCTATAAGGACTTAGTCAAGATTCATGATAACAGAATCAAAAACATTTTCAGTTTAACACATAATTGTAACATATTTGCAAAGACAATAGCAAAAAAAACCTTGTTAATTATGTTAATATAATAAGCTTTAAACATACGAGTTTACAAACATGTTGTGTAACTGATTGTCACAAAACTAAAACAAGAGACCCAAGAGGCCTTGACGGTCACCCGAGTGCTGCTACAGAAAGAGCATTGCAAAGTTGGTTCAAATCTGTAAAAAGTATTTACGAATCAGAATAAACTTTAAAATTGAACCTTCGTATTCGAATTTTTATTTTTTGTTTTTCATTTTGATAGTTAGTGTATTATGTTACCAAACCTTATGCTTAAAATTCCAATTTGCTTTGCCAACATTAAACAACAAATCCAAACTAGAAGTCAGTCAGTGTCAGTGATTTTATAAATTTCACTTTTTAATCTATGAAGATTATTTGGTTCCATCAAACCTGTGAATTCAAAAGTAGATTTTTGAAATTTTAGCCATTTTGACCCAATTTGGCCCCACCCCTCTGTTCCCTGGGGTCAGCCAGGATCAATATGAATATGGTGTTAAAATGCTATTTCAGGCTAATAATTCTACCCAGTTTGACTCATTTGCTATTAAAACTAAGCAAATAATGTTCATAAATGTGTTTTTCCAATATAAACTATAGCAAATTTGACCCCCTCCCCAGGGGATCATGAGATCCCAGAGCCATGAAATTCACAATTTGTGTAAAGGGCCTTATGACCTTCCAATCTATGAAGAGTATCTGGTCCAATCAAATCTGTGAATTCAGAAGAAGATTTTTGAAGTTTTAGCCTAATTGACCCCTTTTGGCCCTGCCCCTAACGCCCCTGGGGGTCGGCCAGGACCAATATGGATATGACGATAATATGCTATTTCAGGCTAAAAATTCTAACCAAGTTTGACTAATTTCCTATAAAAAAAAAAGCAAATTACATTCATAAATGTGTTTTTCCTATATAAACTATAGTAAACTTGACCCCCTCCCCAGGGGGAAACATGAAACCCCAGGGTCATATGATTCGCAATATTTGTAAAGGACCTTAAGACCTCTCCATCAATGAAGAGTATTTGATTCTACCAGTTCCAGAATTTCAGAAGGAGATTTTTCAAGTTTTAGCCTATTTGACCCCTTTTGGCCCCGCCCCTAAGGCCCCTGGGAGTCAGTCCTGCAAAATTTGTAATAACGGATGCAATTCTGACAACATTTAACTAATTTTTTATTATAAATGAACAAATAATGCTCCAAAATGTGTTTTCACTATATAAACTATAGTAAACTTGACCCCCTGCCCAGGGGAAAACCCAAGACCCCAGGGTCATATAATTCACAATTTTTGTAGAGGGCCTTGAGACCTTTCAATCAATGAAGAGTATTTGATTCTGCCATTTCTGGAATTTCAGAAGATTTTTGAAGTTTTAGCCTGTTTGACCCCTTTTGGCCCCACCCCTCAGGCCCCTGGGGGGGCTGGGACCATAATATTCACAATTTTGGTTGACCTTTGGCTATGGAAGGTTTCTGCAAAATTTCAACAAATTTGGTTCTGTAGTTTTGGAGAAGAAGTCGAAAAAGTAATTTGTTTATCACCATACGACGGACAACGTTCGATGATGGACAAAAGGCGATTAGAATAGGTCACTTGAGACTTCGTCTCAGGTGACCTAAAAAGGGTTTTAGGGCAATTTGTTCAACTCCCATTTTCAAAATTAAATGAAGCATTTTCAAGCAAACAGATCTTAATTTATTATCATAATTACTATTATAGCAATGTTCTAAATGCAAGCCTATCAGATAGTAGACACCCTAAGATATACAATAAGCCAAGGAATAAGTTCAGTTTGGCAGTGTTTTTGGGATTGTAGATCCCTTGACGAAACTTCCTGTCTTCACTGAAAGCCATAAATATAGTCAGCACTGGAAGAAACATCCACTTTGAACAATGAATTCCCATCAGACAAAATATTGTATAGGGTGCAAACACCAATACAACATATAAGAGATATGAGCCCGTCTTTCCTAGTAAAATGGCAAGTGTTACAATGCCAGCTTTTTTGTCCGATACCATGTCACGTGTATTATTACAGTGCAAGATGGCTTCTGTGTTCAATGCAAGTGGAAATGCATATAACATGGGAACTAGTGAAAGAGATCCTGTTTGTGACAAGTAGGAGAATATCACTGTCAGTGGTCCAAATGTCAACATGATCAAGATGTCACCAAGGGCTATATATTTAAGACCTAGTCCTCCTGTATAAAGGAAACTGCTTGACAGACCTCCGAAGTATATCAGTGCTAAGTGCTCCATTCTTGCAGGGGAGATCAGTGTCAATATAAAGAACCCCACACATCCAAATATATAGAACACACCACCTAACCTTGCTACATCATCTGGAGTCAGGATCATATCAACCAGAGTTCTATCATCACTATTGACTTTTTTGTCAATCCCTCTGACAAAATCGAAATAAGTGTTAACAAGGTTCCCTGCAGCATGAACTGACAACGCTGTCAAACATGTGACTATAAACACCGACAAACTAAACTCGGCTGATGTTTTGTAAGCCAGTGTACTGCCAAGTGCCACTGGTGTGAATGAAGCCGTGAAAGACCAGGGCCTCAATGCGACCACATATTGCTGAAATTGTCTCCATATGGCGTCTTTGCTGAGGAAATGGGGTTCTTTTTTATTCCGTGGTGGCGGTTTATCGACGCCGTTCGGCACAGACGCCATTGTAGACAGTCTAAACCACTGAAGATATTACACCGGTGGAAAACTGGGCATCCTACATGCTCCAAACCGGAAGTTATTTACGTTACAAAATCACGCGAAAGTAGTCACGTGTCTGTAAAGATGAAGATTTTTTTAAGGGATATTTTTCAGGATAAATTAATGTTTTTTATCAACGTTGACGTTATAATTTGAACTATTAAAAAACGACTCGATTTGTGACAATTATTTGGGTGTGTGTTTTTTGTTAAAAGAAGAAAAAAGAATGAAAGATAAAGACTGAATTATGAACTCTCGTGAGATTTGTGATGAAAAAAACACTTCCGGTAGAAACACGAGAGGAGAGCCGAAGACTGTTTACTATGCAAGATCAAGTAGCAATTGCAAGCTTCGGGGCATTTTAAGAGGTGATGAACGATTTGGCATATACGTTATGATGAAATACCCTTTTCATTTCCGCATGGCTACAAGATGGCTTTCCTGTATATGTGTGTATTAGAAAGAACTTAATCAACTGGCTTATTTCGGTCCATTTTTATGGGCGATTTGTCCTAAAATAGTAAAACTAGTTATTTTGATCCAACAAAACAAACCTGAAAGAAACCATTTGCAACTCAAGGAAACTTTGTCGAACCCAAAATAAAATTAAATTTGCTTACTGTATTTTCTTCATCTGTCTCTTAAATTGGAAGAAGAAGAAATACTATTGACTAGTCATTACTACCTTCATGAAGCTGATGTTTTTCTCCAATTTGCTCCAACAATTAACAATCTGGAGATGCCCTCATTATTTTTCTGAACATTTATTTTCTTCCTATTCTATAATTAGATTCAAATAATTAAGTTTATTTGACTGTGGGAGATGGCATAAAATTAATTTACTGTTGTTATTACATACACATGCATTCAATATTAGTACATTTATTATATGATACAGTAAAGTTAGCAGATAAAGAATTAGAGATCAATTTTGCATGCACTCAATACTAAGTAATAGCAAGTTAAAGAATGACAGCTTTTCATTTCCAACTCTGAAAAACATAATAGCAAACAACTTTTATTCAGCGGTTAACCAGACTGATATTAATGGCTGCAGGCATTGTACAGGTTTGAAGTAAACAAGTCTGCACCACAAATGAGCCTTAAGGCTCAAGTAATGAAGGATTGAACATAAGACATGTCTTGGAAATCAAACGTATAGACATTAGATGTAGTAAAATAGACACTAAATGTAATAATAGACTATATACCTGGTACTGATAGAGGTTTGTAAAATACTGCATATATCATAACTAACAGATTAAACTGTTTCAATTACAGAATATGTATTCAAATTAACAAATTCAAGAGAAATGGTGATTTTTTTTTGCATTTCAACTATGGACAATGTCAACATATTTATACATTGTTGAGTATAATATTTATTTGTTGATTCATTTTTTGTAAGTGTACTTATATATAATGAATATAACAGCAGGGAAAATAAAGATTGTTGATTAATTGCTTTTTCTTATGACAGTCAGTTGTTTGGCTGTTAATGCATATTTAACTGTAACCTGTTACAACATAGGTCTGTAACTGTCTATGATATACAAGCTGACTAAGATGGCTATATATAATAACTTAGTTTTTGGATCAATTTTTTTTTCAAACTTATTTGATTATTGTAACATTTGAATGTCTATACTGGTAAGTGGCTATATAACATGATTCAATAACAGTTTACTATGGAAACAAAATAGAGGAGCTCCTCCATTGACTTACAGAGACTGAGTAAATACGGTTTTAATTTTATGATGTGAAAGGTTTTCAGATGTTCAGACCTCTCCTAAATCACAGAAAAAAATTTACACCCTCTTCATATCGTTGACATAGACTAATAGCCAATTTTCCTTTTATATTTCAGATTAAAAAAAAGTGAGTTGACATATCTTATTCGTCTCACCTGAACAAAATCAACATGGCTAACACAGCTGCAATGAACCAGTTCATTGCTGGGCTGAAAAGTCGTTCAGAAGATGTACGAGTTAAGGCGGCAAATGACCTCCACCATTTTGTCAGCACAGAGTTGAGAGAGATGCAGCTGGAGGAGCACACGTCGTTCATGGATGAATTCAATCATCATATTTTTGAGATGGTGTCCAGCTCGGATCTTAATGAAAGGAAGGGTGGAATTTTGGCTATTGGTAATGATCGATAACCAATTAACCATATACAATGTGTATAATCATACCTCATGTTTATATTTATATATAACAGCATATCTGATAGTTTGAAACACATCACATGACTGAAAAACAACCAATGATTTTACCTAGGGCATGTACCCTATAGTGACCACCCCTTCAGTTTAAATTAAAAGACGGATGGACAGATCACATGTAAAGATATTGTTATATAAGCAGTTCACAGACTGAGACTTACAGAGTATTCCGCATCTAAGAAATATTCACCCCTGCGAATCTTTCTGCACATTTTTAAAAGTAATAGTGGTTATTTTTCTTGACAATTATCAACCGAGTAAATTCATTTGATTAAGCATTACATTTTCTTGGATTTATTTGAACAGAATATTCAATTTGTCTGAATTATCTGTTGAACTAAAACACAAAATTCCATTTTTTTTTCCTGTATTTCACTTGTTCCATCACACAGAATTGAATTGTTTTATTTATTTTTTGTTATCAACAGTGAGTCTGATAGCAGTAGACGTGGGTAATATGTCCACCAGAATCAGTCGCTTTGCCAACTACTTACGAAACCTGTTACCGTCGAGTGATGTGAGTGTCATGGAGATGGCTGCCAAAGCAGTTGGGATATTGGCGTTATCCTCCGGCACATCTGCTGCAGACTATGTCGATTTTGAGGTGAAGCGAGCATTGGAGTGGCTGACCGGGGACCGCCAGGAAAACCGACGACATGCTGCTGTAAGATAATTGATGAAATATTTTTGTTATTCAGGAGCAGAACTTTATATGGAAGATAGGATTTCTGAGGAGAATTAACTTTTATTGATTTTGAATAGAAACACTAGAACTTTTTGTGTGTGCAGATTTCATTGCTTACTGTAAAATACTGGTAACTTTCTTTTGTGTACAATTTGCTTTCACAAATTTTATGATCCAAGTAATTTTGTGAAAATTCATCTCAGCAAAATAACATTTACATCATTGTTTTGATAGATAATTACAGACAAATTTTAAATCTGCGAGTGTTAGTCTTCACAAACTTGTTTTAAATTGAAAATCACAGAATTTAATAGCTGCAATATTAAGTTTGTTTAAAGTATACCAAACACATTATTTTGTCAAGACTTAGAAAATTTTCTAGAAAATTAATAAATCAACGCATTTTCACCATGACCTTAAGAAAAATTTCATTACTTCATACTGCTATGAATCTGGATGTTTCCCATTAAACAGGTGCTTGTCCTTAAAGAACTAGCTGTGTGTACTCCAACATTCTTCTTTCAACAAGTTCAACAGTTCTTTGACTCCATCTTTACAGCTGTTCGGGACCCAAAGGTAAGAGATCAATTTTAAATAGTGAATGTGTTCTACTTTGTTTAATTAATTAACTTGTATATGGGATCAATTTGTGGTTCTAATGTTCCACGATTTTAAACAGCTTGCCTGCCATTTTGTATATTAGCTTATTATGGTATAGAAAGAAAACATCCTAATTCATGCACCCCTGAAATTTCAAGATGGACTGGTCTAGTCTTTGAATTAGAAGAGTCTAAATGTGTCTTCAGGGGTTAATGAGTTAACGCACATTGATCAAAATTCAGGATATAGCTTTTCAGACTTGTTTCCCATTAATACTGCCAACCGGCGCAAGAATATTTTGACACCGTATCATGTAAACAAATTGCGGATACCTCCCCTTGTACGTTGAAACCACTTTCTAACGAGATTACAAGTTTGTGATATCTAAACACATATTAATTCACTAATAAAAACATGAATTACGATAAAAAAATATAATAAATCTTTAAAATAAAATCAACGTGAATGTTATCAAATAAAACGAAAAAATAAAACGCCCCCTGGCTGCAGCGTTGTTTTAATCGTCTGCTATTTGTCAACAAACATGGACAGTGACGATTCCTCGGACATGTCAGACTTGGGTATATCGGCAAATTTGGGAAATTTCATTACCCACAGAAGACATTAATAGAGCTAGAAGAGCCAGATCAAGACTTGATCAACTATATAAGGAATCTAGATGTAGAGGGTTTAGCGAGTACGCTAGAGCTGGCTAATCGTATGGAACAGGAGCTGACCAAACCGGCCATAACTGACCTCCCCCCTCCAGAGTCTCCGGCAGTACCTAAGCGGTTTAAGGACACAACCCATGAAGAAATAGCCAACATTTTTGAAAGCAGACAGAGTAAGTCAACGAAGAAGAATACAGCCTGGGGCATTAGAATATTTCAAGGTAAGAAATCAAAGCAGAAAAAAATCAAAACAGAAAAAAAGTTTCAGAGTCTGTGGCTCGGTAGTTTGTCGATAGTGTCACAACGTATAAAATCAATTAAAACACGTTTATTGTTGCAATGTTTTAAGCAATCAACAAAACGGCTTCAAATGTTACACGTTTGACGTTCTCTCTTCTTTATTCCCATTTCAAAAACTTCCGTTTTCATTTTCCAGATTGGAACATTGAGAAACGCGGAACACCCGTAGATTTGACAAGTGTATCTGCCGAGGACCTAGCTGAGATTCTAAAACATTTTTATGTTGCAGCAAGACCAAAATCGGAAAATGAACTGTATCACAAAAACACATTGAAAAATATCAGAGGGGCCATCAATAGGTATTTTGTTGATATTGGGAGAAATTTGGACATAGTAAGAGACCGTGAGTTTAAACAGGCAAACGGAGTCTTAGACGGCTTATTAAAACAGAGGGAAAAAACGGGCGAAAGTAAGGCAACTGCCCACAAGCCAATTATTGAACCAGAACATTTACACAAAATAGCCACCTACCTTTCTAGAGCATCCTCCTCTCCCATAATCCTACGGCACTGTGTATGGTACAATTTATCGGTACACTTCATTACACGCGGGATGGAGTTCCATCATCAATTAACACCACAGTCCTTTGAGTTTCACAATGATGAATCCGGGGAATATGTCACAATGACGCACACGACACAGCAAAAAAATCACCAGGGAGGGTTAAATTCTCACGAGGCAAACATCGGAAAGAGAATGTACAGCTGTCCTGAATCACCATCCTGTCCTGTTAAGATGTTAAAACTCCTCCTTGAAAAAACAGACAAAAACGCCACCAAATTATTTAACCAATACAACAAGTTTTTGGTTGGCTTGTGTTTTTCTCCTCAATTAACTGATGTTTGGTTTAACACCAAACCTTTAGCACACAGAACATTCGCTCGTTTCCTTTCGGACATATGTAAATCGTCTGATGTTGACGCTCCGTACACTCCTCACTGTCTACGGGCCACGGCCATACAGTACTTGAACGACACTGGATATGAAGCCAGACACATCATGTTCATGTCGGATCATCGATGTGAATCATCTCTCCGTTCATATAATCGTTCCGTATCCACAAAACAGAAGAGAGACATCAGCGACAGTCTGTCAGTCATGATCAAGACAAGGAGCGCTCCATCAGCCACTGTAACGCGTGCGACAGGTGACATAGAAATGGCGTCCGTCCCCTCCAGTCAAGTTTCATTTTCAAACTCACCTTCATCGTGCGAGACGACGCAGGCTCAACCACTCGTGTCAAACAGCAATGTGAATGTTAGCACTAGTAATATCACTCCAGGATTCTTCACAAGTTCGTCTTTCGAGAATTGCGTGTTCAATTTTAACCATAATAACTGAAGTGAAGCGTGAACGACACTAATGTTAAGCGTGATGTTCACTCACTGCACGGACTTCTTGATGTCTGTTATAACCTTCCGCGGCAAACGAGGCGGAAAAAATATTTGAAAAAACCTATCCATAAAATTAAAAATGAACAATCAGTTTTTTTTTTTTCATTTTTCAATTTGAAATATTCCAAATGTATTAAATACATAAAGTACATTGACTATTATTGTTTGTTGTGTTTTGTAAGACGGAAGGACTATATTTTTGAATCTGGGAAAAACAGGCTGTTGGCTTTCCGTTCATTGATCACACTGGACCGACAAGGCGGAAAATTTGAATTTTTTTAAGTGGCGTTTTAAAAAAATCTTTGATACTAATTTTAAGTGGTAAAATATAAGCATTGAACTGCTTTTAGTTTGGCAATTCATGACATTAATGGAATGCAAACATGGGGAAAGTGTAAATTTAACATGAAGCGCAAGCGCCTTTCAATTAAATTTACCTTTCCCCAGTTTGCATTCATATTGGCTCATGAATTCCAACTAAAAGCAGTTCAATGCTTAAATAATCTATTATTTGGCCATACTGATATACCTGTTTTTATTTCCCCAACCAATTATACGAAGGGAGCTGCTGCCGGCCCTTAAGCAGCATCTTGCTGTTACATCACAGAGGGAATCTAAGGCTACACAGAGGTCACAATGGTACAGGGTAGGTAGGGGTCAAACAGGAGGTCACAATGGTACAGGGTAGGTAGGGGTCAAACAGAGGTCACAAGGGTACAGGGTAGGTATGGGGTCAAACAGAGGTCACAATGGTACAGGGTAGGTAGGGGTCAAAATAGAGGTCACAATTGTACAAGGTAGGCAGGGGTCAAACAGAGGTCAAAATGGTACAGGGTAGGTAGGGTGTCAAACAGAGGTCACAATGGTACAGGTAGGTAGGGGTCCAAACAGAGTCACAATGGTACAGGGTAGGTAGGGGTCAAACAGAGGTCACAAATGGTACAGGGTAGGTAGGGGTCAAACTGAGGTCACAATGGTACAGGGTAGGTAGGGGGGTAAAACATCAGGTCACAATGGTACAGGTGTAGGTAGGGTCAAACAGAGGTCACAATGGTACAGGGTAGTTAGGGGTCAAACAGAGGTCACAAATGGTACTGGGTAGGTAGGGGTCAAACAGAGGTCACAATGGTACAGGGTAGGTAGGGTGTCAAACAGAGGTCACAATGGTACAGAGGTAGTAGGGGTCAAACAGAGGTCAAAATGGTACAGGGTAGGTCAGGGGTCAAATAGCAGTCGGCAATGGTACAGGGTAGGTAGGGGTCAAACATAGGTCAAAATGGTACAGGGTAGATAGGGTACAAAATAGAGGTCACAATGGTACAGGGGGGTAGGGGTCGAAACAGAGGTCGCAATGGTACCACAGGTAGGTAGGGTCAAACAGATGGTCACAATGGTACAGGGTAGGTAGGGGTCAAACAGAAGGTCACAATGGGGTACAAGGTAGGTAGGGGTCAAACAGAGGTCACAAATGGTACAGGGTAGGTAGGGGTCAAACAGAGGTCCGCAAAAGGTACAGGGTAGGTAGGGGTCAAATAGAGTGTCACAATGGTACAGGGGTAGGTAGGGGTCAAACAGAGGTGACAAAGGTACAAGGGTAGGATAGGGGTCAAACAGAGGTGACAATGGTACAAGGATAGGTTAGGGGTCAAATAGAGGTCCAAAATGGTACAGGTGTAGGTAGGGGTCAAACAGAGGTCTGACAATGGTACAGGAGTAGGTAGGGTGTCAAACAGAGGTCACAATGGTACAGGGTAGGTGGTAAGGGTCCAAACAGAGGTCACAATGGTACAGGTAGGTAGGGGTCAAATAGAGGTCACACATGGTACAGGGTAGGTAGTGTGTCAAACAGAGGTGACAATAGTACAAGGTAGGTAGAGGGTCAAACAGAGGTCACAATGGTACAGGTTAGGTAGGGGGTCAAAATAGAGGTCACAATGGTACAGGTCGTAGTAGGGGTCAAACAGAGGTCACAAATGGTACAGGGTAGGTAGGGTCAAACAGAGGTCGCAATGGTACAGGGTAGGTAGGGGTCAAATAGAGGCCACAATGGTACAGGGTAGGTAGGGGTCAAATAGAGGTTCACAATGGTACAGGTAGGTAGAGGGTCAAACAGAGGTCAAATGGTACAGGGTAGATAGTCAAATAGAGGTACAATTACAGTCTAGGTAGGGGTCAAACAGAGGACGCAATGGTACAGGGTAGGTAGGGGTCAAATTTATGTCACAATGTACATGGTAGTTCCAAACAGAGTCAAAATGGTACAGGGGGGTAGGTAGGGGTCAAACAGAGGTCACAAAAGTACAGGGTAGGTAGGGTCAAACAAAGATCACAATTGTTCAGGGTAGGTAGAGGTCAAACCGAGGTCACAAACCGTGCCATGGTAGTTAGGAATCTAAACTGCAAAACAGGTCCATTGTAAATAACTTAAAATGCTTGATACCTTTGCTTAAGGTCCAGCTTTGACTCTTGTATAGACGAAAAACACTTTTAAAAAAACTCTTTTTGATGCATCCTAAAATACCAAGGGTAACACATTGTTATAACCACCACCAGCAATTGCTAGAGAGGACGGCCGAGAAGCGATTTGATGATCTGCATGAGCTCGTGAGAAGAAACTTTCGAAGGGATGATTGGGGGCAACTCAAACGGAATCACTGCCTCATCATTCAAGCGAATTACTACGCTGTAGCAACGTACGAGGTAGAGGGTGGGTTTAATAATCTCTTAGTAGAAAATTCTCATTCACATTAATGTTTGTGGCTGAAACATTTTGACTGAGAAAAAACCCTTAATGGCTACACATCAAAAATGTCTATTAGGGGTCCATGACTACAAAATAAATCACTTCCATATCAAACAGAATCAGATTTAAGTTCTATCACTTTGTTTTAAAGTTTGTGCCAGCTATGTGCATCCCGTCCCATTTTTTTAGTCCCATGTTTTGAATGATAACGAGACTTATCCGTTAAAAAGTTTCTAGATTGAAATAATTCAAATACTGGTACAAGTTGGTTTAGATAAAGTGTTAGATAAATATAGTTTATGGTGGTAATTATTTTTAGAAATATGAATGAATATTCTTTCAGGTTATGTCATTCAAAGTTGTCATTTGGTTTTCAGAGGTTGAGAAATTGAGATGGAAGAGATTACCATACAACAAATATCTACATGAAAAGACTGTCAAGGTGAGGTTTGTGTAAGGATGCTGGTATTTGGGACACATTTAAGGGAAGGTAAATTTGTGGCTCATATGGCCGGTTTCCTACGTTTTGTCCTGTATTTTTAACAAACTTGACCTGTTGTCATACAGCATAAACACAAAATTGATTTGTCATGTCAAAGACAGCCACTGCTTCACTTTTAGACTCATATGTGAAACTAGATAGAATGCAACATTTGCTACACCATTAAAGAGTTCTAGTTTTAGTGGAGTTAATGTTATAAATTTGGTCCCAAGACATTTTTAGTTTGGTAATGTATGTTGTATGATGCTGATTTTTTATGTCTGGAAAAGACTCAATTCTTACATTCTCCTTCGTGTTATAGA
The DNA here is from genome assembly GCF_041381155.1 of Argopecten irradians. Lineage (NCBI taxonomy): Eukaryota > Metazoa > Mollusca > Bivalvia > Pectinida > Pectinidae > Argopecten > Argopecten irradians. The sequence continues at coordinate 17,013,747 of NC_091134.1, read as the reverse complement.
TTTTATGGCTATATTTGTGAATATTCTGTTGCTAGGAAACATCGAAGCACAAATCCAAGAAATGTCATTGCTCTACAACAACTGCAACAAAAGTCATCTCCCCTGACCAACTTCGGCATGGGATCTCGCCAAGTGCCCCAGAAGATACCATTTTTTGAAAGTCATTCATGCAAGGAATTAATGACAACTAATTTTGATAAGGTATAGCTTTACTTAATACAGTGAAAAGTGTTATTGAATTTTGAATTGTAGAAATTTTTACCTTGACCATAACTATTCAATTGGTGCTGAACACAAATATTCATTTCAAGTCTGAAATTTATTTTTCTTGTATATGAGATATTTTAGACTGGTATGGGATTTAAATTTTAGGTGTGTACAGTAATCTTGAGGAACAAAGGAAGTCGCTCCACCTATGTCCAACAGACCTTATTGATAGTGTTCCCTCGACTAGCGGCCTTCAATCACACTGCCTTCTCCAAACTGTGAGTTCACCATCTTGTTATCATTACTACTAGGTCTGCATCTTGATTAGTCTGTTCAAAACATTCAATTGCTAACTGTAAATGGAATACACTTGGGTTACGTTTGACAGCAGTTATGGAATATAAGGTACTGTAAATGTTCTTATTTTAGTAGTAGTTTTATTTTAACACTTTAGGTGTCGTCTTTAAAGCGCTAATTTATGTACAGCTCAAAATTTTTATATTTCCGGTATGGATCCACCATATAGCTCTATTTATATCTGCACTAATAAATCATAATTTACAGTTCCTGTTTGCACTAAAATTTCGACTGACCTAAAATAAGTATATTACAATATTTTTAATTTGAAGAATTATTTATAAATTCTGTTAATCTTTATGATAAACTCTTCCCCCAGGTATCTTGAGGAAACGATCAACTTCCTGTTGCTGACCTTGAAGAACTCTAAAGAAAGGACAGCGGCCTTCCAAGCGTTGGGCCTCTTGTCCATCTCAGTGGAGGAGGATGTGTCAAAACATCTCGGCAAGATCATGGAGGTCCTCAAAAACTCTCTTCCTTCAAAAGACCTGCCTGCTAAGTATGAAATCTCATATAACAGGGGAAAGCTTTCGGCATCTGATTTAGAACTTTTTATGCTACCACTATGAAATTTTGAGTTGAAAGGGAGGTAACTTTCCATTATATTGCATTATATGGAGGTTGGGATGTGTATTTCTTGATATTTCTAGTTTATATTGCAACATTAAATCATAAAACTCTTAGTGTTATTAGTAATGGTAACCAAGTTCTAATATGGTCAAACATAAGTATGAAAAGTGTAAAAATCTGAGCAAAAGATTTAAAAGTGCTGTATGATACCAAAAAAACTCATCGTTATACTCCTCACAAGGAGATTAAGGGGGGTATACTGGAATCTGATTGTCTGTCCGTATGTCTGTCTGTCTGTCTTTAGACACAGCTTTTTCAGGTGAAATCCTCCTAAACTATTGACAGATTTTGATAAATATGGTACTAAATATGTGCAGCGGGGGTATTAAACGTCCACTCTGACGAGTCCTAGTTTTTCATTTTTATGTTTTATGGACTTTCATGACAGAGTCACATGTTTTATAATATTTCATATCATTTATAAGAATATTGATCTTCTGTTTGTAGGAAACACAAGAGTTTTGTGGTAGATCCAGCAGTGTTCACATGTATTAGTATGTTGGCTCGAGCTGTTGGTCCAAGGATGACGAAGGATGTCCGTGACATGCTGGACTCGATGCTTGCTACAGGACTGAGGTAATTTAATATATACTGTATGGTAGAGCTGTTATCGTAGAGAAAATGTGCATCGCGATATCGTCAAAATTTGACGATATCGTCACGATAATATCGCGATTTTTGCCAAGTAAAATATAAAAGGAATTTATGGAAATATAAGTCATGTTTGGGGGACCAATCATGAAAGTACAATATAGAGTGTAATTTGTAAATAAATAAACTGAAACATTCATCAAAACGAATGTTTATTTGTGATACTTTTAATTAGATGTTTGTTTACAAGTCAATCAGATTCTGTCTGTGTCCGACTGTGCAATGTTTTTGTTTCCTTTCCAACTAACACATGATGGGTTACGGCTGACGACGATATCGTAGGTATAAGTTTTTTTAACGATATCGTCGTCTCTTCTCTACAATCATGATATATCGCGATGCCGATATATGATAACAGCTCTACTGTATGGTCGGTTATTGTTGTGGGTAAAACTGCATTGTGATTTTGACTTTGAACTGGAAAATAAAATTGAAATATTTGTGACAACATTAATGTCCTGCAATATCTCAAAAATTGGTTTTGTAAAATTAATGGCTATACGGTATATTCTAATTAGTTAGAGATTGTCATATTCTAAATTCATACTTGTCACCAATCTGGAAAAAAAACATAATTGAAATTCTCCTTTCTTTTTTTAGCCCTGCTCTTACAGCCGCCTTGAAAGATTTAGCCACTCAAATCCCTCAGCTCAAAAAGGAGATACAGGATGGGCTTCTGAAAAGCTTATCCTTGATTCTGATTGGTCGTCCCTTGAAGCATCCAGGGGCCCCAAACTCTCCAACACTTCCAATACCAGTATCAGGTAAAAATGGATTTAATGTCTCTCAAAATTGTTTGGGGGGAAAAAGTAACATGCTCCTTTAAGCATAATACAATGTAGTTGAATATACGTACTGGGTAATTCACTAGTTAGTAATCTCATATCATAACATATTTTTTCGCAGAGTTTTTTTTACGCTAATTTTCAATGCTATTTTCTTTTTGATGAATATTTATTACTTAGTTGCTTCTCATTGTCCAATTTGACAATTTTACCTCAGGCTCTGTGGGGAACCTTGCTGAAACACAGGATGTCACTAGTATTACATTAGCTCTCAAGACACTCGGAAGCTTTGATTTTGAAGGTAACTATTCCATTCCAATTCTGTTGAGTAATCTACAAATTAGAATTAGTCCAATTACTTTCATTGAAAATTTGCATACATAATAAGTAAGAAGAATCAATACTCAAGATGATCACCATCCAGTTATCAGTCGTCCTCTTCTACTTACAGAATCACAATGAACGATCAATAACTTTTACATTCTATATATTGAAAAATCTATTTTGAGTTACAATTGCCGATTTTTATGGCATTTACTTGGTATTTGGCTGTACAAGTCAGTGTTCTCCCCAGGATTTTTTCGCTGTACTATGGTAACTTTTTTTCCATTGCAAACTGCGCGGCGCAGCACGAATAATCCTTTTTATGCCACAATTTGATTATAATGGCCTAGTGTTATAATTAAAATAAAAATAACAAAAAATAATAACATTTTAATCTCACTGTCACATTTACTGAATCCAGATTAATTGCCTTAAAAAATAATTAGAATTATTTGATTTTTTAAATTGAAATTATTTTGATGTGTTTCACAGTTCTAGATTATTATGGGATTATGCACCCATCACTATTTGTGTATTCAAAATATTAAAAACAGACTGTATCGCTGAATCGCTGATATGACATCTTTGGTAAGCTTCTGGGCTTGTTTGATGTAAGTTGATGCTTTCTTCAACTGGTAGAGTACTATACATGCGAGTTACTGTATGGTACTGTAAATGTAACTTTGGAGAGATAAAAAAAAATATTGATAAAACACTACATAAAAATTAAGCATTTTCTAACACATATCTGTACAATTTCATGACATGTTTATTATCATCCAATTATTTTTAAAATTTACAAATTACAAATTTTGGAAATTTTTTCAAATCCGGATTTCTTATACCCATCTGGCTCTTTTATTACAATTACCTAACACCAAAATGGCGGCCATTTCAGTTGCAAAGTTTTTGGTATCTTTCAGCAGTATTACATTAAAAACGTGAGTACATCATTTACAATTGCAGGCAGTGTTTGTTTTTGGGATGATGCTCACTAGCTATAATCAAAACATCTGTTGAAAAGGTGTCAGTTTGTTTCCTAAACTGCCGATGTGGTGTACTTCAGTTCCTTCAGTTACGTCGCCGTAGCTCACATGATTGAAATTTTCTTTCAGCAAAAGAAAGAGGGATGATACTGATGCCATATCTGCAGCTGTACAAGTTGGTTCCTTTGTGATGGCCATGGTAGATAGAGGAAAACTGCCATGGCCATCAAGGATTGAAGAAATCATTTGTAAAAAGGACTCCAATATTACATACATGGTTTACTGCCTTTCGGATAATGCTGTGTAAGTGGAAAAAATACCCTGGTATATGAAATTGAAGTAAGATGTATTCAAAAGCGATTGTGTGTAACAACTGTTTTAAAGATCTGATAAAAGCAATATTAAGCATGGAAGATCAAATACAATTGATAAAAAAGATCAACTTGTGTCGCTCACCAAAGATTCTTGAATGATATAAGAAGTTAAGAACTAAAATAAGGACAAATGTGTTCTTTTCATAAATTCTTAATTTGACATTAATGGCTCTAAATGAAATTATTCACACTTCTGTACAAGTATCAGAAAATTATTAGTAATCTATATATATTAACTTGCTTAAAGAGCTTTTAATTGGCCAGAATTTACAATGATATAATTATATATATAAATGTGAAGTGAAATCAGTTGGGATTCTTATTTGAGGAATATTTTGACTGTTCATATTTTATGCTTGAATCATAATGTGGTGGTTTACTTAATGTGATGCTATTTAGATATATATCTGCTCACTGTAGTGGCAGTGCGTTATTGCATATATGTCAAACGTAATTCTAGCATAATTGCTTTTATGAATTGTCTATTGATTTACAGATTGCCTGCTAAGAAAATATTTCCTTTATCAAATATTGACTTGTGGACCAACATGGCAGAACGTAATTAACAGATGTTCGATGTTGATTTTATTGTTGAAATTTTATGGTTTATTGTTATTGTAGGGCTGTGTATCGCGAGGTATGTGGCAATATCATACGTATTGCGATACAGGGCTTACAATATGATACGTATTGCGATATATGAGAAACCGATGATGTATCAGATAGCCACTGCTCCATTTGCTTAACACAGTATGTAACTATTATAACTGACAACTGATATTGCATTTAACCAGTGATTTTTCTGGGTATTTTGGGAAACAACATTTTACCTCTAATTTGGGAATTTATCATGGAAAGGGAAGTTTTTGGAAAAAATTTAAGTTGTAGCTTACATAATTTGATTGCCAATTTGGTGTTTTTAGTCACTCTGCAGTGCAGGAATGAGCATCGTTTTATCTGGTCAAGGTGCTATATATCTAGTTTTATGCTGTAAATAAATGTGCCAAGCCTTCAACACTTGAAGTGAACAAGACAGCCTGCTTGAAGCAAAAGTACTGCGACAAGCACCAAAGAGACCCTACCATTCATGATTGATATTCTAACATAGGCACCAGGAGCCAGTTTCCATATATATATTTTTTTTTTGGAGTTGGAATTTTGCATTGCAGTAAGGGGGGAAAGAGATTGTTTTTATTTGTGTGTGTGTGTGGGGGGGGGGGGGGATGAGATCATTTGCTGATTTTGTTTACATAGGCTGAAAAATCACTGTTCTGCGAGGAATTATTTATATTGGCATGAAATAATTCCCTAAAAACTTCAATAAAACCAACAAGTAACATTATAAGCCACATGAGCTTACTTTCACCCTCCTTGTGGTGAATCACCCGTTTCTGTTATAAATATAAACATTTGGCAGACATTGATCAAGGAAGACAAACACAACTTTCTCAAGTATCGTGATACAATTCAGTTATAAACAATGTATCAATGCATTATCCTGCGATACAATGCATTGATGCATCAGTAAATCCTTACACCAGGGCACCCATTTGACCTTTATATATCTTTGACTCTCGAGATAGAGATTTAACTCTTGGGTTTGAAGGGATTTGCCTACTTGACATATGTTTCAACCCTTCAGATTAATTTCTGAGAAATGTTTTTTGACTCCTGAAATTGCTTAAAGTCGAGAGTCAACTGGATGCCCTGTACACCACTAGTTTTTAGGTCATCTGACTCAAAGGCATGGCAGCTACAACAGCCATTTTGTAAAGTGATTGCAATCATTTTACACAACTTCTCAAGTTCCACCACCATCGAGATTCAGCCAAATGGTTATTTATAATATTTAAAAAGGTTCTACATGGAGTCATGATTTTTCTAGTACCACTACTTTATATACATGAATTTATGTGCTAAACAGGTATGATGTAGGTAGTCAGATGACCATTACTAGTAAGGCCCTTCGGCCTTTTGTTAATTTCTTCATAAAAAAGGAACAATGACATCTTTTCATGTTCTTATGGAAATCATATGCCTGGATTTACCATCAAAACATTTAACATATGATTTGTGGTAATTTGTTCTAGTTAGACAAATTGGCAAAATAAATCATGTTGTATTAGCAGGCCAGTATACAATTATGAAATATTGGTGTATATATGAGTATATCTGTGATGTATATTTAAAATTGGTAATGAAATAGTAATGTCAGCAGAAAAATGTTTTATAATTGAAAGCTACACATTTGACACTTGTGAATTTTCCAAATTTTTTTTGCATAACATTTATGAGTAGATGCGACTCCATTTTGGGAATCTCTGTACGCTATATTTAGATGTTTTAAATTTACACTATTGAGAAGTATTCATAAAAAGTACACCTATTTTGATTGTCCAAATTCACCACAGGACAGACAATTTGCAGCTGATGGTACATATGTAGTTTTATTTGATTATATAAAACAAGTGCTTATAAAACTGATCCATGAAAAAATATCTCGGGCTGCAAAATATTCCTTTAAACTTAAAACCCAACATTGACATAATATTCTATGCATTTTTTTTTTGTTAGGGCTGCAACAATACCTGTCCATGGATCTGTAGTTATTAAGTAAATTTATAGATATTTAATGATTAATAGTATTGCAATTATTAGAGTTAACTTTCTTTTGAAAAAAGTTCTGACTACTAATGATGAACAATGATAAATTTTTGTATTCTTTGATAACTTTTAATCCTTTTGTCTTGTTCATAGGACAGATTTAAACAAGGTTTGCTTTGCTTCCTTGTTAGAACATCTAATGTCTGTAATAATTGAGTATTTTTTAACGTTTCTGTATTTCCATGTACAGAAAAAATACGCTTACCATGCCTTTTAATAACCTTTTCATTTTGGTCATGATTTATATTCAGTGATGAGTTAATTATTATAACTTGTCACTAAATTCATGTAATGCTAGAATATGTACATCATTTATTCTGCTTTTCATCTTCACAGGAACACTTAAGAGGAAACCAGAAACTCTTCAAATGTGGAGGAAAGATATACAATGGGCTGTTCATGATGCAGAACCTCCTCCCGAGGACCTCTTCAGTGTTACTGATACCTTAGACGTCGAAGGGCCATCGCCTGTTGAAGACGCGGAACCTCCTCCCGAGGACCTCTTCAGTGATACTGATACCTTAGAAGTCAAAAGGCCGTCGCCTGTTCATGATGCAGAACCTCGTCCTGAGGACCTCTTCAGTGTTACTGATACCTTAGACGTCGAAGGGCCTTCGCCTGTTCAAGACGCGGAACTCCTCCCCCGAAGACCTCTTCAGTGTTATTGATACCTTAGACGTTGAAGGGCCATCGCCTGTTCAAGACGAGGAACCTCCACCGAGGACCTCTTCAGAGTTACTGATACCTTAGACGTCGAAGGGCCGTCGCCTGTTCAAGACGAGGAACCTCCACCTGAGGACCTCTTCAGTGTGATTGATACCTTAGTCGCCGAAGTGCCGTCTCCTGTTCATGACGCGGAACCTCCTCCCGAAGACCTCTTCAGTGTTACTGATACCTTAGAAGTCAAAAGGCCGTCGCCTGTTCATGATGCAGAACCTCCTCCCGAAGACCTCTTCAGTGTTACTGATACCTTCGACGTCGAAGGGCCATCACCTGTTGAAGACGCGGAACCTCCTCCCGAGGACCTCTTCAGTGATACTGATACCTTAGACGTCGAAGGGCCTTCGCCTGTTCATGATGCAGAACCTCGTCCTGAGGACCTCTTCAGTGTTACTGATACCTTAGACGTCGAAGGGCCTTCGCCTGTTCAAGACGCGGAACCTCCTCCCAAAGACCTCTTCAGTGTTACTGATACCTTAGACGTTGAAGGGCCATCGCCTGTTGAAGACGCGGAACCTCCTCCCGAGGACCTCTTCAGTGTTATTGATACCTTAGACGTTGAAGGGCCGTCGCCTGTTCAAGACGAGGAACCTCCACCTGAGGACCTCTTCAGTGTTATTGATACCTTAGACGTTGAAGGGCCATCGCCTGTTAAAGACTCGGAACCTCCGCCCAAGGACCTCTTCAGTGTTATTGATACCTTAGACATCAAAAGGCCGTCGCCTGTTCAAGACGCGGAACCTCCTCCTGAGGACCTCTTCAGAGTTACTGATACCTTAGACGTCGAAGGGCCATCTGACAATGAAGATGATGTAGAAGATTCAGATTACGTCCCAGATTCAGATATGGATACCAGCGAACTGAGCGAAGATAATATGGATATGGGTGCGGTCAGTGATGGCAATATGAACTTTGAAGATGGTGAATTAGGAAAGGATTTGATTCAAGACAATGACATGGACGCTATAGATAATGAATTGGAAGGAAATGATGATGACATGATCAGCGAAGGTGTTGAAGATGAGCCTGGCAAGTGTTCACACGAGTTCTTAAATGAAGAATTCATCATTAGAGATAAAGTTCATCCAGGAATTTATGTCCGAAAAACACTCAAATCATTTACTTCCCAGACAGGAAGGAAAAAGGCTACAGACAGAGTATATAATAATTATCACTGTTGCTTTGTGTGCAAAAAGCTGTCTACCAACATATTGAAGCATCTCCGTTGTCATAAAGATCATGATGACTGTATAGAGTTATTAAGGTTGAAAAAGGAAATAGAGAAAGGAAATTCAAAAGCTGAAGAAATTATTGCAAAAAAGGACCAGTTAAAAGCCAAACAGACATTGCTAAGAAATAAAGGGGATGACTTGCACAATATGACAGTGATAAAGATGAAGGAAGGAGAACTCATTATTGCTCGTAAACAGGGAAAGTTCTCAAGTGATGAGTATGGGCCTTGTCCTTTATGTTCTGAGTGGATCAAGAAGGAATCCTTGTCTTTCAAGCATCAAAAGACCTGCCCTGGAAGTATTAAAACAAAGAAAATGACCAAGGGTGAAGCTATATTAAGATCGGAATTTGCCATGGGAAAAATAAATGAGAAGGCATCCAAGGGACTAGTGAAGGAAGTGTATCCAATAATGACAAGGGACTGTTTGACCAATTCTGCAAAAGCTGATCCGTTAATAGTTGCACTGGGAAACACTTGGCTGAGAAGAAACTTGGGAAATAAAATCAAAAGAAAATACTACACCTCGTCACGAATGAGAGGATCAGCAAGATTATTACATCACTTACAAGATTTATCTGCAGAAAAACTAACTTTATCAGACTATTTGAAACCCAAATATTTTGATCTTGTATGTGAAGGTGCACTTCTGTGTGCTCATATGGAAAACGATGATGAAGAAGATTTGAAAAGCCCTTCCGCTGCTCTTAAAATTGGTTTTGACATAGGAAGAATGGCAAACATTAAACTTGGCTTAGCCTTACGCAGTAGCAATAAAGAAGAAAAGCAAGAAGCTGAGGAGTTCTCAAGTCTTATCAAACTGGAGTGGTCAACACGGGTTTCAAAGCTTGCACATTTAAAATTGCAGGATATGAAAGTGAATAAACCGGCTTCACCACTACCAATTCCGGAGGACCTGTCTGTTCTTGGTGGGCGTGTAGTGAATGAAATGAAGACAATGAAGTATGAAAAAGACATTGATACATACAGACGAGCAGTTATGCTGGTACAAACAAGACTACTGACTTACAACAAACGGAGGAGTGGCGAGCTTGAAGCCCTTAGGTAAATATTTTACATTTCCAGTAAACAATAACAATTACATCCTCTCAGTTTAATGCTCCAAATAGAAAAGGGCCATATTGTATTCACATGTGATATATATGACAGGGAATTGGCAATTCTGAAAAAAGATGTCTCTGGTATAGTATTAACAACAATAGCAGTACTTATATAGAATAAGCCTTAAGATATATATGTATATATTTTGGTGATTTTATTAGCATTTTCCATACTACATGTGGCGCCCATCATGAAGTCCTTTAAATTTGTTGAAATATGTAGATCCTTTAAGTTTGTTGAAATATTGCGTATTTGTCAAGAATTTCTTTTGTTGAATGTCGGTGTTATTATGTGTCCTAGCAATCACTTGCCAGTTGAGGTACTTGTATATATGCATCTGCACATATTTTGCAGCTTACAAAACTACAGAGGACGATCAATTGGGCTTGATGAGGCAGACTCTGCACTTCTGGGAAACGATATGTCAGAACTAGAAATGCATCTTGTTGAAAGCCAAGAACTCATCAAAATCAGAGGAAAGGTAAGCACATTTACAGGATGTCTGGAAGTGTTTTATTGTTTAATCTTAATGGGAGTAAGTGTGTGTTTAGGTGACCTCAAGTTTTTCGTTCTGAAAATGAAGGACATGTTATACATTAACAATACATATTCATTCATGATATCGACATTATATTGACATTATTGTTTCTAAATGATGACTTCTACACAGTCTCTGGAGTAATGCATTCTTTAGGCACAGCCTCTTAAATGTCAATTATTCAATAAAGATATAATTTGAACTCCAACTAATCAATTGTGAACCTGAAATATTTCACTTGTGCTTTCTGTTCAGAATGGGAAAACTGTGCCAGTTTTGGTCCCAGATGATACGAAAGAAGCATTATCTTTCATTGCTGAAGACAATGTGAGACGGGCTGTTGGAATTAAAACATGGAACCCTTACTTGTTTGCAAACACAGGTTAGACTTTTTACTCAAATTAAAAGTTGGTTTATGGATTATGACCTTTAATAAGTTACTAAAATTTCTAATCTATATATATGCATGAATATGAATGAAAAAATTTTCATTAATGGCCAATTTGATATTGAAGAGTTGATTCAGTGTAGATATGTTTTATCACATAATTTCTCATTGATGTTGTATAAGAGATTGACATGTTCTTTCTTATCAGGTGACAGTGTGATGAGGGCATACGATTCCTTAAAGACAATCTGTGCAGAACATTCGTTGAAAGCACCAGAGAGAATAACAAGCGTATCGATGAGGAAGTACATTGCTACCCTCAGCCAAGTATGTATTCATAACCTATTTATTCATGTAAAATACTATTACACAAAGTTAGTAAAATGAATTGTAAAATTATATGCGTATGGGTAAGGAAGAGCCATTTATATATGCAATTAGCAGAATAACTAGAAAGGCAATGGTCCTCCCTACTGGGATTATTAACATAGATGATCTTAAGGAAATCATTGGTCATCATGAATACTTCTTAGTCACGTTCAGTAATCCAACTGACCAAACCTTTGAGGCCTGTATCCTAAAATAATCAAAGATTAGATATAAGCAACAGATTTACATTGTTCAGGTGATTGACATGAAGGACCATGAGCTGGAATGGCTGTGTACTCATCTTGGACACACAGCATCCATTCACAAGCTCCATTATAGAGCTACCAGTGGTTTTATTGAACGTGTCAACATTGGCAAATTGATGCTCCTTCAAGATCTAAATCTAGCTGGAAAATATGCTGGACAAAGATTACAGGACATAGATATCACAGGTATGTTAATTTGCAAATATCTGATAAAGAGGTGAAGTGAACATTTCAATAACAACAATTCTATTTCCCAATGTGATTTTTTCTACACTACATATTTGTAGTCATTGACATATTATCCATTTATTTCATGTGAGCATTAAGGTCCATTGAGGTCTTTGTGAAATAACTTATCCTGAAAAACCTTTGTTGTAAAACTTAACATAAATGTAAAGAGGGTAAATATACATGCATGGATAGAAGCTAAATATTTAGAACAAGTTTACAGTCTCTAAATTCACCCCTCAAGGTCAATTCATGAGTCATAAACTTGCATCTGTGCAGATGACAGTTCTTATTTGTAGTACTGTCTCCAAATTATTTCAGATGTAATAAATGCAAGACCAGACATAGCACTCCAACAACAAGATCAAGAAGGATCAAAATTTATGAAAGGTGATGATGATGATGATGATGATGATGATGTAGGGAAAGAGACTGTGGCGAAGAAAAAGGAACATATTCAACGACAAAGGTGGACAACAGAAGAAGAGAGAGAACTAGAAGAACTGTTTAAGGAAAACTTTAAACTTAAGAAAAATCCAGGGTTGAAAGACTGTACCAGTGCAATAGCAAAAAGTAGAAAGAAGAAAGGTCTTGTACAAAAGCGTTCATGGGAAACCATAAAAAAGAAAGTACTCAGAATGATGAAGAAAACGGATGATTAAATATATAAGGTTATGACACCACTGTTTGAGTGAACATTCAGTACCTCCTAGAATTGTTATCATGGAGGATATTGATAAAGTTTTTTTCTTTTAACAAATCTTTTAGCACATCTCTTAAAGACATTTGGTACCATATAGACCTTCATTACATTACTTGAAATTGTATGTTGATGTTACATATTTCTTTGGCATTTAGTGCTGTATGAGCATGGCCTCCCTTTTTGATATTGATGATTTGTCTTTTGAAAATGTTATCTTGGTGGATACTACATGATTTTTGGTCAACTGGAACAACCTAGCCAGTGGACATTTAATACATCATAAGCATTTTTTGTATCCTGTCAGACAGTTGAATTTCGTTAAATATTAATGTTTGTTACTACCATGTAATTCTTAATACCTATTTGTAATGGATTGGGAATTGATTTTTGGGAAATTTTGAATTGAATTGATACCACATGTTCTTGGACAACTGGTACCACCTAGCCATGGACATTGATACCACATAAGTATTGTTTGTATCAGATTAAGTACCGCATAAGCCACATTTTTGTGTAAAAGGTTAAGATTTGATTGAAATTGCAACCACATATTCTTAGACAATAAGTACCACCTAGGCAATGGACATTTTATACCACATAGATATTTTTTGTATGTTATAGATTGATAGTTGATTTTGGTGAAATGTTGATGTTTGTTGGTTCAACATAAATCTTGGACAACCAACATAAATCTTGGACAAATAATAAATATTTGTAATGGATTGAGAAGTGATTTTTTGGAGATTTTGAATTGAATTGATACCACATGTTCTTGGACAACTGGTACCACCTAGCCATGGACATTGATACCACATAATTATTGTTTGTATCTGAAAATAGAATGATAGTTGATTTTGGTGAAAGGTTGAAGTTTGTTGGTACCACATAAATCTTGGACAAATAATACATATTTGAAATGGATTGAGAATTGATTTTTGGGAGATTTTGAATTGAATTGATACCACATGTTCTTGGACAACTGGTACCACCTAGCCATGGACATTGATACCACATAATTATTGTTTGTATCTGAAAATAGAATGATAGTTGATTTTGGTGAAAGGTTGAAGTTTGTTGGTACCACATAAATCTTGGACAAATAATACATATTTGAAATGGATTGAGAATTGATTTTTGGGAGATTTTGAATTGAATTGATACCACATGTTCTTGGACAACTGGTACCACCTAGCCATGGACATTGATACCACATAATTATTGTTTGTATCTGAAAATAGAATGATAGTTGATTTTGGTGAAAGGTTGAAGTTTGTTGGTACCACATAAATCTTGGACAAATAATACATATTTGAAATGGATTGAGAATTGATTTTTGGGAGATTTTGAATTGAATTGATACCACATGTTCTTGGACAACTGGTACCACCTAGCCATGGACATTGATACCACATAAGTATTGTTTGTATCTGATATAGAATGATAATTGATTTTGGTGAAATGTTGAAGTTTGTTGGTTCAACATAAATCTTGGACAAATAATACATATTTGAAATGGATTGAGAATTGATTTTTGGGAGATTTTGAATTGAATTGATACCACATGTTCTTGGACAACTGGTACCACCTAGCCATGGACATTGATACCACATAAGTATTGTTTGTATCTGATCTAGGATGATAGTTGATTTTGGTAAAATATTGAAGATTGTTGATACCACATAATTCTTCTTTTACAAATGATACCATTTTTTTGTAATTGGTGGAGAATCGATTTTGTGAGATTTTGCATTGAATTGCCACCACATGTTCTTAGGCACCTGGTACCACCTAGGCGATGGACATTTAATACAACACGAGCATTTTTTGCATCGTTTAGATCCATTGTTGATCTTAGCATAATTGACATTTGTTGGTACCACATAATTCTTAGACAATTGATTTCTCTTTGCAATGGACTAAGAATTTCTTGTGAGATTTTGAATGAAAATGATACTGCATGGTCTTGGACAAACAAAACCACATACTCTTTGGAGATTAAGTACCGCATAAGCCACATTTTTGTGTAAAATGTTAAGAATTGATTTTGTGAGATTTGGTTGAAATTGCAACCACATATTCTTGGACAATAAGTACCACCTAGGCGATGGACATTTTATACCACATAAATATTTTTTGAATGTTAGAGATTGATAGTTGATTTTGGTGAAATGTTGAAGTTTGTTTGTTCAACATAAACCTTGGGACAAATAATACATATTTGTAATGGATTGAGAATTGATTTTTGGGAGATTTTGAATTGAATTGATACCACATGTTCTTGGACAACTGGTACCACCTAGCCATGGACATTGATACCACATAAGTATTGTTTGTATCTGAAAATAGAATGACAGTTGATTTTGGTGAAATGTTGAAGTTTGTTGGTACCACATAATTCATGGACAAATAATACATATTTGTAATGGATTGAGAAGTGATTTTTTGGAGATTTTGAATTGAATTGATACCACATGTTCTTGGACAACTGGTACCACCTAGCCATGGACATTGATACCTCATAAGTATTGTTTGTATCTGATATAGAATGATTGTTGATTTTGGTGAAATGTTGAAGTTTGTTGGTTCAACATAAATCTTGGACAAATAATACATATTTGAAATGGATTGAGAATTGATTTTTTGGAGATTTTGAATTGAATTGATACCACATGTTCTTGGACAACTGGTACCACCTAGCCATGGACATTGATACCACATAAGTATTGTTTGTATCTGATATAGAATGATAATTGATTTTGGTGAAATGTTGAAGTTTGTTGGTTCAACATAAATCTTGGACAAATAATACATATTTGAAATGGATTGAGAATTGATTTTTTGGAGATTTTGAATTGAATTGATACCACATGTTCTTGGACAACTGGTACCACCTAGCCATGGACATTGATACCACATAAGTATTGTTTGTATCTGATATAGAATGATAATTGATTTTGGTGAAATGTTGAAGTTTGTTGGTACCACATAATTCTTGTACAAATAATACATATTTGGAATGGATTGAGAATTGATTTTTGGGAGATTTTGAATTGAATTGATATCACATGTTCTTGGACAACTGGTACCACCTAGCCATGGACATTGATACCACATAAGTATTGTTTGTATCTGATCTAGAATGATAATTGATTTTGGTGAAATGTTGAAGTTTGTTGGTACCACATAATTCTTGTACAAATAATACATATTTTGGAATGGATTGAGAATTGATTTTTGGGAGATTTTGAATTGAATTGATATCACATGTTCTTGGACAACTGGTACCACCTAGCCATGGACATTGATACCACATAAGTATTGTTTGTATCTGATGATAGTTGATTTTGGTACAATATTGAAGTTTGTTGGTACCACATAATTCTTGGACAAACAATACATAATTTAATGGATTGAGAATCGATTCTTGTCAGATTTTGAATTGAAATGATAGCATAGGTTTATGGACAAATAATACCACATAGTTAATGGGCATTTAGTAAGTACCACATTACATTGTTTGGAGCTTTTGGAATGATATTGATTTTGGTGAAATATTGAAATTTGCTGATACCACATAACTCGTTAAAAATGGTACAAGAATTGCCAAGTAAAGTGAATTATATTGTCAATTTTTTTCCCTATTTGTAGAATTTTACTGTTCTTTTTCATTTGTATTCTTGAAAGCAAAAATAAAGTTTTTTAGAAATGAATATTATTTATTGAGTCATTCGGAGTATGCAAGTTCAGATACTGAAGGCGATCAATTCTGTATATATATATGCAGACATATCTTATAAATTAATCTATCCATTTGTTTACATATAATAATCCTATGACTTGGTTGTACCCATAATTCTTTGAAAAGTACCACATAATCTCAGGACATTGTTATACCCCAGAATTCTTTGCCAAATATACCATATAGTCAAATGATTAATTTTTTTCATGATTAAAATGGCCAAAATAACACATACATTATGTAATTACAGGACATGGTTTTATCCTATAATTCTTAGCCATATATACCACATAATCTCAGGACATTATGGGGTAAAACCATGTCCTGAGATTATGTGGTATATTTGGCTAAGAATTATGGGGTAAAACAATGTCCTGTGATTATGTGGTATATTTGGCTAGGAATTATGGGGTATAACCATGATGATTATGTAATTACAGGACATAGTTTTATCCCATAATTCTTAGCCAAATATACCACATAATCCCAGGCAATGGTTGTACCCCATAATTCTTAGCCAAATATACCACATAATCCCAGGCAATGGTTGTACCCCATAATTCTTTGCCAAATATACCATGTAGTCAAATGATTATTTTTTTTTTCATGATTAAAAAGATGAAAAGGACTCCTGACAAATACAATTTATTTTTTTTTATTTGAATTTATTTTACTGTGATTGAAATAAGAATATAGAAACAAAATAGTCTTGTGCCGTGTGACAACTGAAAAAAAAAAGGTTAGATCTACTGAGATTGTTCTTGGATATTGCATTTTAAGATGATGCACAAAATCAGATTAATACTATAAGATAAAAAGAAAAAACAAAGTCTGGTGTCAGTACCACTTAAGCATGTTCTGGACTATTAAAAATTGTTGTACCTCATAGAGAATGTTGGGACAAAACCGATACCCCATAAGAAAAATACCACTTAACCCCTTAATGTGAGTCCGTCCGTCCGTCCGTCCGTCCGTCAACATTTCCTTTAAATCGCTACTAGTCATAGAGTTCTGCTTGGATTGTGACCAAATTTGGCCACAAACATCCTTGGGGGAAGAGGAACAGAACTTGTATAAATTTTGGCTCTTACCCCCTGGGGGCAGGAGGGGTGGGGCCCAATAGGGAATTTAGATGTTAATATTAAAATTCCTTCAGAAAAGAAACAATGAACCTGTATTCAGAACATTACTTGGCATTACAAACCAGGTGAGCAATACATGCCCTCTGGGCCTCTTGTTTTATTTTGGTCTTTTTTTAAAATGAAAATTAGTATAAAGGGGTATTAAATGATGCTGATCAATATGATAAAATTTTGAAAGATTGTCGCTGGAACAACCTCCTGTTTTCAAATTTTCGTCGGCAATTCATTGAATATGAAAGTACCTTAAAAATTCGTTCAAGATGTTCATACACTGAGCAACTGCATTCTTGATTTGTTGCAGGTGGGGATGGGGAGGAGGAGGGAGAGGGTCGTTTGGGGATTACGTATTGGTGTCTGTTACAATGAGTACATGTACTTGTTTTAGCTTAAAAATCCTACTCCTCCTTAACCCTTGAGTGGATTTCATGCATATTTTGTGTAAAACATCAGAAGGGAAGGACTGTCATATTTTATTTAAACAAGTTAGATCCGACCCCAGGGGACAGAGGGGCGGGGCTCAGAAGGGGGAATTTTGATGAAATTGGCTTTAAAACTCTATACTCCTCCTTAACCCTTAAGTGGATTAATGCATCCATATTTTGTGTGAAACATCACTGGGGAAGGACATTCATATTTTGCTATAAACGAGTTAGGTCCGACCCTTTGGGACAGAGGGGCGGGGCTCAGAAGGGGGAACTTTAGGTGAGGACAATCATGTTTTATAAATTACCAAGGTAAGACCCATGGGGATAGAATGGCGGGGTCCAAAATGGGAGCTTTGCTGAAATTTGGTTTTAAAATCAGACTCCTCCTTAATCCTTGAATGGGTTACAACCATATATGGATGAAAGGCTACCAAGTTTGTTCAACAAATGACCTTTACCTATTTCAGAAACTTACATATTCAACAAAGGAGTTCCTTGTATTGCTTATATTAATTGTTAACCACTACTTTATACTGTAACTTTGTTGTTTTGTGCCATGAGTCAGATGACCATTAAGGCCCATGGGCCTTTTGTTTAAATTCCGGTCAATCGTTTTACTACTAACCTGTACATTATTTACAGTGTTCCTGTAGTCATTTAATTTGGCTGTTACTTCATCCAAAGTTTTTCTCCTATTTCCGCGCACAACTTTTAAGAGCCTTCTCTGGTCGCGATCTGTCAAATATGGCGTCCTTCCACATCGATGTGTATTTTCCATGTTTCCTCGTCTCACATATCGCTTCCAAATATCAGAAATTGTAGATTTTGGTATGCCTAACCTATCTGCAACAATTGTTTGTTTTATCCCACCATCTATCATTGCTACGACTGCTTTTCTTAAGCCAGACGTCACTTCTTTACCATGACGACCCATGTTATTTCCGTGAATTCCTTCGATTCCGTCAGCAGACGACGCAATTTATTTTTACCGCCACAACATTACGCATGACGTCATCTTTCTGATGACATGAAGCTGAGGTATACTATGACGCGAACCAAGTTTCCAAACTGGATTTATTCCGCTTTTTACGTGCCGCAAGAAATTTAGCGGTATATATCACGACGCCTTTGTCTGAATACTTCTGTCCGGTCTCTGTACCTAGCTGACCATCAACCTGTGGCATATGAATAATAGCCACATGTACTGACTGATGGAGCTACCTAGCTTTGATTTATTTTTTGGAGACTCTCATGATTAATTTGGTATATGACAATTGATGATGAATATATCTATTATAGTGTTTTATAGTTAAGTGTCCTTGATATAATTAACTTTTCTTCAATTACTCCATCCTCGATGCTTTAGGGATTACTATATCACCGACGTTATAATCCACCCTTGGAATATCTCATTGTGAAACTGGAGGCAGTTCAAGAGAAGAAAAAAAATGACCAATTACAGGCCTGTAGAGACTTCCTTTGAAGATTTAACAGAGAGATAGAGTGATGCCCAACTTTAAAGCCATGCACAGTGTACCATTATTCAATTCTTTTGATACATACATATGCATGTACATCAAAGGACCAAATAATCTGTGTGTTCTGTTGCCTTCAGTGGATATATACTGACAGTGATAGTGAACCCTGGAATATTGAGAATGTAATTACTCTAAAGCTTGACTAAGGTTGATTTGTATGGAAATAGGTATCATAAGTTGTCATTAGGGCTTTATATATATATATTGTTTCATGGATGATATGCTTTGACTACATCAACATTAAGTGAAATCATGAAAAATTTCATCCAAAATTTGTATGTATAATATATGCATGTTGAAAAATGACTGGCTACCAGAGTCGATTTTATATGGTTTGTTTGTCTTTGTTTACCATATAATAACAATAACCAAGGTCATATAAGGATGTCCCAAATTTCGGAGTCAGATGGAAGTTATACATCCTGAAATAAAACACCATCTTACTGCCGTTATCTGGCAAACTGCTCACTACGGGTTTGTGACCATGATGGAATGATTGACACATAAATTACTTGGTGTTTAGTTGTAGCTAGTGAAATTAATCAGAGGCTTTGCTTGTATTAGGAGAGGAGAAAACATAGGGGCCAGATCAGGGTTTGAACCCAAGACCACCAAACACTATAGCCAGATGCTCTAGAAATGAACTACTTGCATAGTCACCAATGATCAACTCAGCGCTACACTCTTTTTAGGTCATCTGACCGCCGTGCATCGTGCGTAAGACTATTTATACAAAAGCCTACTCCTCCTTCATCCTTTGATGGATTTCATCCATATTTTGTTTGAAACATCATTGGGGAAGGACAATCATATTTTCTATAAATGAGCCTGGTCCGACCCCTAGGGACTGAGGGGTGGGGCCCCAAAAGGGCAAATTTTCTTATTTTACTCTGCTTTAAAATCCTACTCCTCCTTCATCCTTGGGATGATTTCATCCATATTTGGTGTGAAACATCATTGAGGAAGGGCAATTATATTTTATATAAATGAGCATGGTCCGACCCCTAGGGTCAGAGGGGCGGGGCCCCGAAAGGGCAAATTTTCTTAATTTTAGCTTTAAAATCCTACTCCTCCTTCATCCTTGGATGGATTTCATCCATATTTGGTGTAAAATATCATTTGGGAAGGACAATCATATTTTATATAAATGAGCCTGGTCTGACCCCTAGGGGCTGAGGGGTGGGGCCCCGAAAGGGAAAATTTTCTTAATTTTAGCTTTAAAATCCTACTCCTCCTTCATCCTTGGATGGATTTTATCCATATTTAGTGTGAAACATCATTGGGGAAGGACAATCATATTTTATATATATGAGATAGGTCCGACCCCTAGGGGCTGAGGGGTGGGCCCCAAAAGGGCAAATTTTCTTAATTAAAGCTTTAAAATCCTACTCGATCCTCCTTTATCCTTGGATTGATTTCATCCATATTTGGTGTTAAACATCATTCGGGAAGGACAATCATATTTTATATAAATGAGCCTGGTCCGACCCCTAGGGGCTGAGGGGTGGGCCCCAAAAGGGCAAATTTTCTTAATTTTAGCTTTAAAATCCTACTACTCCGATCCTTCATCCTTGGATGGATTTCATCTATATTTGGTGTGAAACATCATTGGGGAAGGACAATCATATCTTATATAAATGAGCCTGGTCTGACTCCTAGGGGCTGAGGGGTGGGGCCCCAAATGGGGAAATTTTCTTAAATTTAGCTTTAAAATCCTACTCCTCCTTCATCCTTGGATGGATTTCATCCATATTTAGTGTGAAACATCATTGGGGAAGGACAATCATATTTCATCATTGGGGAAGGACAATCATATTTTATATATATGAGATAGGTCCAACCCCTAGGGGGCTGAGGGGATGGGGCCCCAAAAGGGCAAATTTTCTTAATTTAAGCTTTAAAATCCTCCTCTTCCTCCTCTTTCATCCTTTTGATGAAAAAACATTTCATCCATATTTGAGTGTTAAACCCACATCATTGGGGAAGGACAATCATATTTTATATAAATGAGCCTGGTCCGACCCCTAGGGCTGAGGAGTGGGCCCCAAAAGGGCAAATTTTCTTAATTTTAGCTTTAAAATCCTACTACTTTTCCGATCCTTCATCCTTACCTTGGATGGATTTCATCTATATTTGGTGTGAAACATCATTGGGGAAGGACAATTATATTTTATATAAATGAGCCTGGTCCGACCCCTAGGGGCTGAGGGGTGGGCCCCAAAAGGGCAAATTTTCTTAATTTTAGCTTTAAAATCCTACTCCTCCTTCATCTTTGGATGGATTTCATCTATATTTCGTGTTAAACATCATTGGGGAAGGACAATCATATTTTAAATAAATGAGCCTGGTCTGACTCCTAGGGGCTGAGGGTGGGGCCCCAAATGGGCAAATTTTCTTAATTTTAGCTTTAAAATCCTACTCCTCCTTCATCTTTGGATGAATTTCATCCATATTTGGTGTGAAACATCATTGGGGAAGGACAATCATATTTTATATAAATGAGTCTGGTCCGACCTCTAGGGGCTGAGGGGTGGGCCCCAAAAGGGCAAATTTTCTTAATTTTAACTGGCCAACTTCCTGTTTTCAGGTTTCAGTCTCCGATCTCAATGAAAATTGGTCTATAGGGGTTATAATTGATGCCGAACAACATGAGAACATTTTCATAAATATTTTGGTATTCCAAGATGGCCGCTGGCCCACTTCCTGTGTTCGGGTTCAGTCTCTGATCTCAATGAAAATTGGTCTATAGGGGTTTTAATTGATGCCGAATAACATGCAAACATTTTCGTAAATATTTTGGTATTCCAAGATGGCCGCTGGTCCACTTCCTGTGTTTGGGTTCAATGAAAATTGGTCTATATGGGTTTTAATTGATTCAGAAGGGGGAACTTTAGGTGAGGACAATCATATTTTAAAAAGGACCGAGCTAAGACCCATGGGGATAGTACGGCGGAGGTCTAAAATGGGAGCTTTGCTGAAATTTGGCTTTAAAATCTGACTCCATATATTAATCCTTGAATGGGTTACAACCATATATGGATGAAGGGCTACCAAGTTTGTTCAACAAATGACATTTACCTATTTCATTAACTTACAGATTCAATTAAGGAGTTCCTTGTATTGTTTATATTAATTGTTAACCACTACTTTATACTGTGACTTTGTTGTTTTGTGCCATGAGTCAGATGACCGTTAAGGCCCATGGGCCTCTTGTCTCTTTTCTCACAGTCTTTTCCCTTGAAGACACACGAAACCCTTCATACTACCATCATCATGGTGTATGTTATTAGATAGCAATTTCATAACAGAAAGGATCAAATGTGCTGGCCAGACTGGGGCATGAACCCAGGACTTTAGAACTAACTTTAGCTAGGTGCACTACCTGGTCACTGATGATCAAGTAGTTAGTTAGCACAGTAGTTACTTAAGGAATAGATTTATTTACAGTTTTTCACGCAATTTGATGTTATTAATTCTCACGACTGTTGCATATATTTAGGTCATCTGACTCAAAGGGTCAGGATGACCTATTGTCATCATGTACTGTCCGTCGTCGTGCGCCGTCCGCCGTCCGTAAACTTTTCATTCAAACGACTTCTTCTCAATAACCGGAAGGCCCAGGGTACTCATATTTGGCCTGTAGGTTGCTGGGATGAAGGGCTACCAAGTTTGTTCAAATGAATGACCTTGACCTTTATTCAAGGTCAAAGAGGTCAAAAAGGCTAAAATCCTTTAAACAACTTCTTGTGAATAATTAAGAGGCCTAGAGACCTGATATTAGGCCTGTAGGTAGCTGGGATGAAGGGCTACCAAGTTTGTTCAAATAAATGACCTTGATCTTCATTCAAGGTCATAGGGGTCAAATAGGCTAAAATCCTTTAAACAGCTTCTTCTCAAAAACCAGAAGGCCCAGGGTACTGATATTGGGCCTGTGACATGCTGGGATGAAGGGCTACCAAGTTAAATGACCTTGACCTTCATTCAAGGTCACAGGGGTCAAATAGGCTAAAATCATTTAAACGACTTCTTCTCAAAAACCAGAAAAAAACTTGATCTTCATTCAAGGTCAAAGGGGCCAAAAAGGCTAACATCTTTAAACGACTTCTTCTCAAGAACCAGAAGGCCCAGGGCACTGATATTGGGCCTGTGACATGCTGGGATGAAGGGCTACCAAGTTTGTTCAAATGAATGACCTTGACTTTCATTCAAGGTCAAAGGGTTCAAAAAGGCTAAAATCTTTAAGCGACCTCTTCTCAAGAACCAGAAGGCCCAGGGTACTGATATTGGGCCTGTGACATGCTGGAATGAAGGGCTACCAAGTTTGTTCAAATAAATGACCTTGACTTTCCTTTAAGGTCACAGGGGTCAAATAGGCTAAAATCCTTTAAACAACTTCTTCTCAAGAACCAGAAGACCTAGGGTACTGATATTGGGCCTGTAGCATGCTGGGATGAAGGGCTACCAAGTTTGTTCAAATGAATGACCTTGATCTTCATTCAAGGTCAAAGGGGTCAAAAAGGCTAAAATCTTTAAACGACTTCTTCTCAAGAACCAGAAGGCCCAGGGTACTGATATTGGGCCTGTAGGATGCTGGGATGAAGGGCTACCAAGTTTGTTCAAATAAATGACCTTGACCTTCATTCAAGGTCACAGGGGTCAAATAGGCTAAAATCCTTTAAACAACTTCTTGTGAATAACTAAGAGGTCTAGAGACCTGATATTAAGCCTGTCGCTTGCTGGGATGAAGGGCTACCAAGTTTGTTCAAATGAATGACCTTGATTTTCATTCAAGGTCATAGGGGTCAAATAGGCTAAAATCTTTAAACGACTATGTTGTATTGTACTAATAGTCAGAGATGACCGTTAAGGCCCATGGGCCTCTTGTTTATTAAAATGCCCATATTTTTTTCTCTCCCGTCATCGTCAATGAATTCGATTGAACAGCTGATCGGAATCGAGTCATTCATATGTTCTCAACAAAAGTGGGGTCATGACCCCACGTTGCTACGCCATCGACTATTCCTGTAACAATAGAATCGCCACACGTGTTGTCCTATCATTATACACTGATAATGATAATACTAGAAAGTATGGTTATTGAGTTCATGTCAGTGCAAACTGTAAATATATATGATTATAGTATTTATTGCTTTTGTCTAAGATCACATAATGAACAGCAGGATTGAAATAACAAGAAATAATATTCTTGAACTCATCATTTCAAAAATCAACTCACATTTGGCCTGAGTTTAAGTACTTCTTGATTGGACTTTGTCCAACCCATTGTCTTGCACATTGTCGTCAATTATATGGTGAATCTTCATCTCTGCCATTGGCCTCTTAATTTTTATTAAGGCATTATTAACTGATATTGACTATTTGCGCCATGTTTTTACAGAGCTATGACAGGACATAAGTAGTAGTTGAGTGTAAATGTAGTAGTGTCCTACCTGCTTTGTCTAGAACACAATGTTTGAAAAATGTTGTCAATTTATCATTAAATCAGAACATCTCTAGGAACTCTGGTTTTCTCCCACCCTTATTCATTTATATAAGACCTCTTGATCATTTACATTTGGATTATCGAAAAGTGATTTATATCAATATTGTAACTTACAATTAATGTAAAGCAATTTAAGTTATTGTTTATAACATATAAGCTTGGATCATGGCCATAATTGGTTTAGCCTTAATAAAACTGACTATCAGGGTATTATTGTTATATAAAATTGTGAATTATGTGTTCATTATAGACATGTTTTACTGTTTTTGGTTTTTTTTCAGGTCCCTCCCACAGAGACAAGGTTGATAGAGTTTGGATCACGAACAGGGTGTACATTGTGGAAAGGAAAGGCAACCAAGCAAAATATTTTGAATTTTCATGGTGACATTTGCCTGATACAGTTCTTGTTCAAACATCATAAGGACCACCTCACCAAACCTAATGGCTGGGAATATGAGAACCACAATGGAGTGCCTTGTATTTATATTTCATATGATAACTCAGTTGAAAAGTGCATAGACGATGTTAAAGAATGGATTTCAAAATTTCAAGATGTGGAGTTAAAAAATTAGAGCTATCATCTGGAAATACTGAAGATTCACTTCAGAGATCCCTTTCATATCTAACTCCAGAATGTATAGATGGTAAAGCTGATGTATTCCTTGATGAGGGTCATGACTGTTTATATATAGTGGGTTTCCACCAAACTATTAATGACATTTTCAGAAAAACAAAAGGCGCCATAAAAAATGAAGAAATGATGAAGAAAACTGAAGAAATTATCATTTATCTAGATTCTAAATCCTATGGACTTCTTCTCAGAGAATTCGGATTTCTAGATAAGCTGAGACGAGATTTTTCCAGATGCTTCAATTTGTCTGTTGGACTGCAACACAAAAGTCATATATACAGGAGCACAGAATGAAGCTGAGAAGTGCAGAAAAGCGATTGCCCAGTTTTTTCAGTGGAATATGTACAGGAACACTTCAGATGTCACCTGTTAAAACAGAGCTTCTTTCAAATCCTAGAGTGAAAACCTATGTAAACGAAGCATTGCAGGCAAACAAGATACTCTGTGTATGGGAAGTTGTGTCACCTGGACAGCTGCTGCTAAGGTGTCCACAAAAGAAACACATAGAAGAAGCTCATGTCAAAATAGAGGAAAATATCAAAGAAGAAGTCTTTTCAGCAAGAGATCCACAGCACAGAGAACTTTCATCAAAAAAATTTGGATTGGATGAATCACAACTTGGGAAAGTCTTCGTTACCCATATAAATGAAAGCATTCATATAGCAGCTACCACAGATGTTATGGATCATATAATACGATGGATATCAACTTACCCAGTTGTATCTGGTGGTAGTGAACATCACCGGCAATCTGCTGCCAAGGAGTCAAAGAAGTTACATCAGAGATTACAAGTTCAGGAGTTAGACCTGGAATTATGGAAAGATTTGAGTATAGCTGACGCTTGTAGTAAAGTTCCAGAACGACGTTGTACCATTGAAAATAACTGTATTGTGATTGAAGCATTGGAAGGGGATTTGACAAAGATTGTAGAGGAAATAAAGGGGATCCTTGACAGGGTAAAGAAAGACAAAGTCACTGTATCATTACAGTCAGATTGTGCTGCTCTCCTCAGAAATAAGGAAGCAGAACATTATGTTAATCAGGAGCTTGGTAAGAAACATCCAAGATGTGTCTGGAAAATTGGATCAAATAGTGATACTGTTGATGTATACACACTTCCTGTGAAAGAAGCAGTGAATGCTTGGAAGATCATTGATGAAAGTGTATCCTTAGTGTCTCTAAGCAAGAAATTTACCCATGTAAAAAGACTCTTAGAAGAAAAGGATGTCATGAAGGTGCGACAAAAGCACCATGGAAAAGTCAATATATTTTCCAAAACCGATGATGTATGTTTAGTTGCAACAGCAGATGCCATGAAAGACATTCTCCCTGTGATGAAAGCATTTCATGAAGAACTCAACACTTCAGTTTCAGTGCTGCTGGAAATGCCAGAAGGAATTTGGAGGTTTGTCCTTGAGAGAAATCCAAAGTTTGTAAAAAAACTGCAAGAAGATTTTGGTATCGAATTAAGACCGACAGGAAACAAAAATCAGATTGAGATATTTGGACAAAGACAAAATATTGACATTGCAAAATCTTGTTTTAGAAAAAGAAACTGGTGAAATTCAAAGTGACTCTGAAACAATGATGTTTCTTCCAAATGTTCTTGCAACTGAACAGTCCAAATTTGAGGCTGTTAAGCATTGTTATATATCTGTGGAAAAAGAAATAGTTGCCAAGAAACCTTGTCCATCACATACTTGGGTTGTGAGTAAATCTCCATACATGATGTTGGTCCCGGGAAACATAACGGAGGCAGATGTTTATGCTGTGATGTGTCCTGTAGATTGTCGTATGAATCCTATTGGAGCTGGAAAAGGCATAATGATGTGTGGTAAGAGCATTTTATTTTGTTCTAGGATATCTAAAAGCAATACTAGTAAGAGGAGTCTTAGTTCTAGATCGTAGTAAAAATGAGTTGTTTTTTTGGTAAACAGTAACTCCCTAACAGATATAAAGTGTTTGCAACAAGCTTGTAGCAAACTTGCTGCAACCAAATTTGATTGCAAGAAAAGATTGCAGCAATTTGCAGCTTGATGCTTGACGTTGTCCGTCGTGCGACGTCCATTAACATTTCCTTGTGAACGCAATGACTTGAGTAAGTATATAACCGAGCTTAATGAAACTTAGTATTTAGACTAAAATTGGAAAGATTTCGGACGAGCTGAAAAATGGGTTTGATTCGATCGTAACTTACAGAGCTATTGCCCTTTGCAATAATAATTATTGAACCTTGTGAACACGCCAACTTGAGTAAATGTGAACCAAGCTTATTGAAACTTTGAACAAAATTTGTATAAGTTTTTGCTCTGACCACCCCGCGGGCAGGAGTGGCGCCAATAGGGAAAATAGAGGTAAATCCTTTAAAACCGCTACTTGTCATAGAGTTCTGCATGGGATGTAACCAAATTCAGCCAGAAACATCCTTGGGGGAAGGGGAACAAAGTTTGTATAAATTTTGGCTTTGACCCCCCGGGGACAGGAGGGGCGGTGCCTAATAGGGGGAAATCGAGGTAAATCCTTTAAAACGCTACTTGTCATAGAGTTCTGAATGGAATATAACCAAATTTGGCCAGAAACATCCTTGGAAGAAGGGGAACAATGTTTGTATAAATTTTGCTCTGACCCCCCGGGGGCGGGAGGGGCGGGGCCAAATAGATGGAATAGAGGAAAATCCTTTAAAACGCTACTTGTCATAGAGTTCTGAATGGAATGTTACCAAATTTGGCCAGAAACATCCTTGAGGGAAGGGGAACAAAGTTTTTATATAAGTTTACAAGTTTTAGCTGTGACCCCTCGGGGTCAGGAGGGTTGGGGCCCAATTGGGGAAGTAGAGGTAAATCCTTTAAAACGGTACTTGTCATAGAGTTCTGAATGGAATGTAACCAAATTTGGCCAGAAACATCCTTGAGGGAAGGGGAACAATGTTTGTATAAATTTTCGCTCTGACCCCCCGGGGGGCGGGAGGGGCAGGACCCAATAGGAGAAATCGCGGTAAATCCTTTAAAACGCTACTTGTCATAGAGTTCTGCATGAAATGTAAGCAAATTGGGCCAGATCTAGACACATCCTTGGGGGAAGGGGAACAAAGTTTGTATACATTTTGGCTCTGACCGCCCGTGGGCAGAATGGGCATCTGATGTGATGACAATAACAGTCGTTATGGAAACTTTCACAAACATCGATACTAGCTATCATTTCCTGCTTATTACCGGCTTCAGAGTATAGCTTGCGGAATCATAATCAGGCAATTTCTATGATTAAAGAAAATTAACTCCAGTTTTGGCACAAAGGTCTTTCATAGGTTGTCTGTCAACATTTCTTTTAAATTGCTACTTTTCATAGAGTTCAGCATGAATTGTAACTAAGGTTGAAACGATGCGTCGCGTTTCAAATTGAATCGCGATATTTTTATGTCAATACAATTTTACGATGCAGCCTTGCCATTTCAGTTTGATATGATGCAGTCTCTGCAGTGTATAGACTCACACTTGAAGCAATAAATCTTAGCCTTATCTAGATTATCAGACACTAGGGTCATACCCAAAAGTAGTGAAAACACTCTCTGACCACCACCCCACCTGTTTTTGATTTGTAAAAAAATGCTCACCTTTTTAATTTGTCTCTTTTACGTATGGTTTATTAATGCATTAGTTGTTCATTTTAAAATTCAGATATATAAAAAAATGTTGGTAATGCAAGATGACAGAAAACAAACAAATTTGGCCAGAAACATTCCTGGGCAAAGAGGAGTAGAGACCGCATAAATCTGGGGCAGGAATGACAGGGCCCAGTGGGGGTAAACAGTGGAAAATCATTTAAATTGCTACTAGTCGTATAGTTCTCCATAGATTGTAACTTTTGGCCAGAAGCATCCCAGAGGAAGGAGAACAGAATTTGTATAAGTCTCGGCTCTGGGCCACCAGAGTTAAAAGAGTAACTTTGCCATCGTAAATTCATCATTACCCGAACCTGTCTACAACCAATTCAGCAGTAAGATTTTATTGCACCAATATGGATAAATTTTCATCATTTCCATATGTACATGTATCATTGTCTTAATAGATTTTCACAGAAATTATATACAAAGTAATACAAGTTAGTGATTTTTTTTTACAGCAGTATCCCATGTCAAACTGAACTGCTAATATAAGCAGTTATTAGGCAGTTTTGTAGCAGTCCCACAAATTTTAGGCAGTTATTAGGCAGTTCTCAGCAGTCCAGTTTTAAGCAGTCACTGAAAACTGCTAATATTTCACCATACAAGATTTAAAACTGCTTGTTGAACTGCTAACTATATTTGTAAGCAGTCAGTGACTGCTTATCATAGACTGAAACTGCTTGTCATTGACTGCTTATAGACCTTAGCAGTCTAACAGAGCAGTTCACATACCAAATGGACAAAGGCAAGAAATTGCATGGCAAAATAAAACTTATATAGTGAAGTTGTCTTGCAACTTATTATTAAATGCAAAGGAACATGAATTAAGATACATCATTAAATTGTAAATTTTAAATGTGTGATTAATTCCTACTTCAAAACTTTTTTTTTTAATTTTACACACCATAAACCATTTAAATGCAATTCAAAACTAAATAAAGGTCAGTTTGATCAACATAATTATTCTATACATGTATTCATAAAATATCAAAGTCCTATTATAATTTCTCATATTATTGATAAATATGTGCCAATAATACTATTTTGTACATATAAACATAGATGCATATACAGTCCCTTATCTCTAACACCCTGGGGAGGCAGCTACAGCCATGGGGAGTTGGCCATGGGTCATTATACACAGAGATGGTGACCCCCACATGTAGTGTTGCTGTGTGTACACATGTGGTGACCTTTGAACCTGTAGTCTCCCTCCAAATTCCAGCGGTCAGTTTGAACAGTTTGGTGTGAGGAAGCATGTGCACAGATAATCTTCTACATAATTTGGACCATTTGGTGAATATTTTGGACATCTAAATAAGTGAGGTGTAGTTTTCAACATGCAGTTTTACATAGTTAAGTGTAAGCTATAACTAGTATAAAGGGAATTGTGTATAGCCAGGAATAGAAATAGTAAAACGTTTCAGTTTTGGATGTATGCTTTCTGGTGTTGTACTGGTTTATAACCCTATAATTTTGCTGTAAACCCCCAAAGTACAAGGTAAGATGCATGAGCTTGCAATCTATGTGCATATATATATAGCTGCATGGGAACCATGCATTTAAATTTGGAAACTTAGAAGTTAACTATTTCTATTTTTTTTTATTGATAAAATTCAAATTCATTTTCCATTTTACTCTTATACACCCCCAGTATAATATAGATGATGCATTTTCTTTTTAAAACAATTTGTATGACACAAAATAAACATTATGATTTATGTGTATATATCTTGGATTGGTTTATATTATTCAATCTTTTATTTTCTATAAATTTCTGAAAAATGAATACTGGTAAATGCATGCATATAATGCAAGGCAAGTTATTTTTTAAAAACTGCAAACTTTATCTTAGAGTTAGTGTAATTATATATAACTTGTCTTACATATTTTCCACATTATAGTATTTTCATTTTTTTCCCATATAATTGGAAATGTGTTAACAGTTTCTTGAACTTATATTTATAAGTATTAAGCAATTGTGATTCATAAATATAAGCAGTCGCATGCTCCATATTTGGATTGTTTTTAGCAGTTTTGTGAGCTATTTATAGATATTAGGCAGTTTTGATTCGTACATTAAGCAGTCGCTTGCGCCATATTTGGACATTTTAGGCAGTTCATTTTGAAATAGACTGCCTAAGAACTGCCTAAAGTAAGCAGTCGCATGCGCCATATATGGACATTTTAGGCAGTTCATTTTAAAACGGACTGCCTAAAAACTGCCTAATAACTGCCTAAAAACTGCTAAGGAACTGCTAACCGACTGCTAGTGGACTGTGAAGGTTAAGGGACTGCCAATTTTTCCAATGGATTGCTAAGGGTTAACAGTCCCAGCCAGTTGCATTATGAAGGCTAAAGAACTGCTAAAAGAACTGCTTATACAGTAAACTGTGAAGGCTTACAAACTGCTAAAGAACTGCCTTCCACTTTGACATGGGATGATTGTATTTTCACATTTACAGTACATGTATATAGTTTAATTTATTATATTAGCAGGGACGTCTGTGGAACAGAACTTACATCAAAGTCATGGTCCATCTGTCAGTAAACCAAAGTCTGATTCTTGTCCACACATCAGTGAAGAAACGGGCAGCCTGCGTTGTCAAAGTATCATCTACACTCGGTTTCCTTCACAAGATGAAAAGGGAAGTAGGATGTCCACGTCTATGTCTGTTGTTGCTTCCAGTATTAGAAGGACATTGGAAACTGCGGATGCAAACAAAGTCTTCAGTTTAGCTATTCCTTTGGATTTTTGTGATGTCATGCCAGAAGCAACATGTATGCAAGCCACAGCTGAGTGTTTGAGGAATAATGCAGGAGGCTTTTCTCACTTAAAGGAAATATACCTGTACTGTGATGAAACAGAAGAAGAAAATACTAGAAGTATTTTTACCAAAGTTCTATTGCATCATGAAAAGTTGCACAGTCTTAATTTCTCTCCCCTAATAACAGGTATGTATGTGAATGGACGTTAAAAGATTTGTTCGATTCTATGAACGGAAATGACGAAAATGTGATAGATGTGGCTGACGTAAATTTTCATGCGTCATAGATAGCAAACCAATACTTAAAATTGCGAACCTATATTCTTTTCTGATTATTGACATCACATTCACTGTTTAAGTTTTTTACTCTGACTTCATATCATGCCAACAACATCAATACAGTGGACCCGCGATAATCTGGACGCCAATAGTCCGGAAAACTCACAATCCGGACGGGAACGGATTTCCGTAATGTTATTTATACTCACTAGTCCGGAAATTCGTATTCCGAATCCGGAACTCCATTTTGGGAAAGAAATGTAATTTTCGTTAATAAATTCCCGCAATAATCCGGACAATTTGTTGTCGCCACGTGCCGAGAAAATCCAAGGCCAGCTACAGTCATGTGTACAATACACAAAATCACTTGACACTGAGTCTGTTGTCATATGACGGCTGCCAGGTCATAGCCACGGGCGTTTACCTACCCGAACACCTTTCACACAGTTACATGCAGTCATGTTACGGTTCATTGGTTTTCTATAAGAGATCAAACTTCAGTGTTGTATTTGAGATACGCAATATGTTTTTAGCCACATGCACGCTTTTAAACGTGCAGTTTGAGCTTGGGTATGGGTACGTATGCTATAACAGAGACATAGATAATTTATGCTATCTTAATCTCTGGCTGTAGATACCTTACTTGTTTCGCATGCAGAATATATCGCTATGGGTATCATAAAATCAATAAAAATTATAAATGTATGTGAATCTATTCAAATTTTTCGTCTGAGGTATAAGATATAAAGGCCAGGGCACATGCCATTTACATGTGTGTGTGACATTGTGCATGAAATTAGACATGAACGGCGCGCGTGGTTAATTTGTTACACATGTCTGTAAGTCTTAGTCAGAAAGCAAAGACTTGTGGAAATGGTCATTATAAATACATATTATACAAAATAACAATTATACAAGTTCATAAAATGTCACAACTATTAGATGATAATCATATTGATCCTTGGTTAAGCAATTTCCGTACGACAGATCGAGAGTGGTATACATAGCTATATGCATACATAGTACACAATTAACGATGGCTTTAGGTTTTGTATTTTGAAAAAGAAATACGTTTATTAGATAATCTTAACGTTATGGATATAAAAATACCTATAAAACATAACAAACGAAGTATTAATTGTAATACACGTATATTACATAAAAGCCTATCATCGATTACAAGGTCAAGGGGAGTAACTCGTACGTGACAATTTAAATGACTATAAAAACACAGAATTCGGCAGTCCGGAAAACTCGTAATCCGGACGGTTTAGGCTGGGAACGAAGGTGTCCAGATTATCGAGGGTCCACTGTACATAGAATTTATCTCCTTCCAACTTTAGAATGCTTTTGTATTGATTTTTAGCTCACCTGGCCCGAAGGGCCGGTGAGCTTATGTCATGGCGCGGCGTCCGTCGTCCGTCGTCCGTCGGCGTCCGTCTGTCCGTCAACATTTCCTTTAAATCGCTACTAGTCATAGAGTTCTGAATGGATTATAACCAAATTTGGCCAGAAACATCCTTGGGGGAGGGGGAACAGAACTTGTATAAATTTTGGCTCTGACCCCCAGGGGCAGGAGGGGCGGGGCCCAATGGGGATATAGAGGTAAATCCTTTAAATCGCTACTTGTCATAGAGTTCTACATGGATTGTAACCAAATTTGGCCACAAACATCCTTGGAGGAAGGGGAACAGAACTTGTATAAAGTTTTGCTCTGGTCCCTCGAGGGCAGGAGGGGCGGGGCCCAATAGGGGAAATAGAGGTAAATCCTTTAAATCGCTACTAGTCATAGAGTTCTGAATGGAATGTAACCAAATTTGGCCACAAACATCCTTGGGGGGATGGGAACAGAACTTGTATAAATTTTGGCTCTGGTCCCTCGGGGGCAGGAGGGGCGGGGCCCAAAAGGGGAAATAGAGGTAAATCCTTTAAATCGCTACTAGTCATAGAGTTCTACATGGATTGTAACCAAATTTGGCCACAAACATCCTTGGAGGAAGGGGAACAGAACTTGTATAAAGTTTTGCTCTGGTCCCTCGGGGGCAGGAGGGGCGGGGCCCAATAGGGGAAATAGAGGTAAATTCTATAAATCGCTACTTGTCCTCGAGTTCTACATGGATTGTAACCAAATTTGGCCACAAACATCCTTGGGGAAAGGGGAACAGAACTTGTATAAATTTTGGCTCTGACCCCCCAGGGGCAGGAGGGGCGGGGCCCAATAGGGGAAATAGAGGTAAATCATTTAAATCGCTACTAGTCATAGAGTTCTGAATGGAATGTAACCAAATTTGGCCACAAACATCCTTGGGGGAAGAGGAACAGAACTTGTATAAATTTTGGCTCTGGTCCCTCAGGGGCAGGATGGGCGAGGCCCAATAGGGGAAATAGAGGTAAATTCTATAAAATCGCTACTTGTCCTAGAGTTCTGCATGGATTGTAACCAAATTTGGCCACAAACATCCTTGGGGGAAGGGGAACAGAACTTGTATAAAGTTTGGCTCTGATACCCCAGGGGCAGGAGGGGTGGGGCCCAATAGGGGATTTAGAGGTTAATATTAAAATTCCTTCAGAAAAGAAACAATGAACCTGTATTCAGAACATTACTTGGCATTGCAAACCAGGTGAGCGATACAGGCCCTCTGGGCTCTTGTTCATTCTGCCGAAAATTTGAAAATTTTTAAGGTGGACACCAAGGGGGCTCCTTGCCACATACCCAAAGTATTGTTAGAAAACATCATTTTAGGCCCTTTATGCCTTTTTGAAAAATACAAAATTGATAAAAAGCACATAATTATATACCTTTAAAGACCTTTAACAATGCAAAATTTGAAAAAAAATCGGGATGTGGGCAGATTTTGCAACCCTACCTTTAACTAGAAATATCCTTGGGGGGGAAGGGAAAGAGAGTTTGTAAATTTTGGCTCTGAGCTAGTCCCCTAGGGCAGCAAGGACGATGCCCAATAGAGGTAAACAGTTGTAATTTCTATCCTTTAAATTGTACTAGTCATAGATTTCTGCATAGATTATATTTGTCCACAAATATCTTTTGGGGAAGGTCATCAGATGTAGAAAGCTTGGCTGTGACCCTCCTGGGGCAAGAGGGGTTAGGATCCAATAGGGAAATTAGAGGTAAATTTTTCAAATTCTTGAGAAAAGAAACAATGAACCTATATTCAGAAAATTATACTTGGCATAAAAAACCATGTGAAAGATACAGGCCCTCTGGACCTTTTGTTTTTTACAGAAATAAATTGTTTGTGGCATGCATGCTTTCAATCAAAATTGATTGCAAGAAATGTTTGCAGCAATTTGCAACTAGGTAAACTTTCGTGTGAACAGATCTTTTTTTTGGGGAGATTAAATTTACTGTAGGATTGTTCAGAAAACAAACCATCTTTGCTTTTTCTGAAATACCGAAAGTATTTCTTTAAAATTTCATAAGATTATGTTAATAATATTATATATGATGAGGAAACTACATGGCTCAGTGATAAACCATGGTCATGGCTCCCAAGGACCAAAGGAGTGAAAGCATTTAGTTTGGTGTAAACTTCAGCATCCTAGCTAGGTTTTAGGTAAGCACTGTAACGTGGAAATTTATGTCAGGGGGGAATTTACGCTTTTACATGAGGACCCATTTATCATAAAAATTTCCCCCGCACATAATATTTTGTACATATAAACTTTGTTGATAAAAGTCTAAAAGTGTATATATCGCGAAAATAACAACACTGTGAAATTTCTATACATGCAAATCGCGAAATTAAGCACTCACGAAAATATCCACGTTTACAGTAATCAGTTTCATATAAACCAAGGGTCTGGCCCTATAGGGGATATAAAGGACATTAAGTGAATCAGCTTTGTATAATAAACAAAGGGTCTGGGCCAATAGAGGCCAGAGGGGCAGGGCCCAATAGGTGATATATAAAGAAATTCTTTAAAATAATTTTTAGGGTCCTATATTAATCAGGTTGTCCATCTGTCTGGCTGTCTTCTGATTATCTGTCTGTTTTGCTTGTCAGAGAATGTACTTAAAGGATCTGTCGCAAGTTTCCTGCAGGACCCTAGTGTGCATATTGCATTTTGGGACGAATCAGTCAACAAAATGGCTGATAGGCAGCCATTTTGAATTGTGATAGTTGAAGTTTGTTACCGCTATTTCTCAGAAACTCCAAAATAGATTTATCTAAAATTTCATAGGTAGGTTCCATTACAACCCTAGTAGATGTGCATGTTGCATTTTGATCAGTCAACAAAACAGACCAAAGGCATGTTAGATTTTGATATTTTAAAGTTTTAAAAACAGAGAAAAGATTACCACTTTCCATTGTCATAGATAGATCGTTCTTAGGTAGGCACCAAGATCCCTCTGGGATCTCTTTGTACCATACTACTGTCATCAGTCATTTTCAAGTCATATCTTCAACTGTAAAATATTACTTTTCTTATCATAAGGCAAATTTAGCTGGGCCCTTTCTGATGTGTTAGTGTTCTAGTTCTACTGTAGGAATTAAAGAATTTGGTTTATATTTGACTTGCAGCATCCTTGATTATACAGAATCAATTTTGTAAAAATCAAGGGTCTTGAGGCATCCATGGACTTAAAGCTGACAATGCAAGTTAAAAAGCATGCATTTGAAATAATAAAAAAATAATGATTTTTTTTTTTTTGGAAAATTGTTTCTGAGACATTCCCCCGTTATGACAGTGTCGTATCCAAGGAAGTGGCAGCCATTTTTATTTTTGCTCAGCTTAGTTACCTCCACTGGCCAACTCCCTATATAAAGCACGGGACTAGACACACGTGCGTCATTTCAAACATAACTTGTCTCGTATTCACATGCCCAGATATTGCAAATAACAATGTCAAACTGAAAATAAACACTGCACTCACCTGACAAGGTTTCATTGAAATAATACATGAATGTGTTGTCAGCTAAATCCCAAATAATATCCAAAACGAGCTAATGAATCACTTCAATATACACTAGGTTTAATTTACACGTACACCGACACGTGCACATGGCCAGTCGAGTACATCGGTTACGATAATATACGTGGAGATATGTGGAAGGTTAATCATTTGGATTTCTATTCATTTGTGTGGAATTTTATCTTGACAAACATGTAAATGACAGCTTAGAGGATTTTATTTATTTTGTGTTGCCAAACAAGCCCCATTATTACCTTTATAGGTAAGTGTTTTGTTTACGTAATAGCAGGTGATACACAGTGGACAACTGCCAGGTGAGTATGTATGTGTATAGACTGAGCGCACGTGTGTCGATTCACGCACTTTATATAGGGGTCGTTGAGAGCACCGGATACAGACAGAGCGAAAAACAAAAATGGCTACCTTGATAGGGGGTTGTCTCATAAACGATTCTTCAAATACAAGGGTGCTTAATTTTTTTTTTTTAATCTCAATTTAAAACTTTTTAACTTGCATTTTCAGCTTTAAGGAAGGTGGAACCCACTGGGGAAATAAAGTAAATTCTTTAAAATCCTTCCTCTGCTTTAAGATTGGAAGTATTAAGTTGCATTTACCACCTCACTTACATCCATCTAATTAAGCAATACATGTATTGTTGAGTTTATGGAGAAAAAGAATAATACAAATATCGCAAACATTTTCATGGTGACTCATTATATCTCACTTTTTAGGTCACCTGAGACGAAGTCTCAAGTGACCTATTCTAATCGCCTTTTGTCCGTCGCCGTGCGTCGTCCGTCGTGTGTCGTATGTCCGTAAACAATTTACATTTTCGACTTCTTCTCCAAAACTGCTGAAACAATTTCAATGATATTTTTCACAAACCTTCTAAGGCATAAGGCCAATCAAAATTGTGAATTATGTGGTCCCCATCCCCCAGGGGGCTGTGGGAGGGGCCAAAAGGGGTAAAATTGAGTAAAATTTCAAAAATCTTCTTCTCTACTCACAGATGTGGTAGAATCAAATACTCTTCATAGATAGAAAGGTCTTAAGGTCCTTTACAAAAATTGTCTTTAATTTCCCCCTGGGGAGGGGGTTAAGTTTACTATAGTTTATATTGGGAAAACAAATTTTTGCGCATTATTTGGTCATTTGTAATAGGAAATGAGTCAAATAGGCTAAAACTTCAAAAATATTCTTCTGAAATTCTGGAAATGGTAGAATCAAATACTTTTCATAAATAGAAAGGTCTTAAGGTCCTTTACAAAAATGTGAATTATATGACCCTGGGGTCTCACGTTTCCCCCTGGGGAGGGGGTCAAGTTTACTATAGTTTATATAGGGAAAACACATTTATGAGCATGTTTTGCTCAATTTTCATTGGAAACGAGTCAAACTTGGTTAGAATTATTAGCCTGAGATAGCATTTTAATATCATATCCACATTGGTCCAGGCCGACCCCCTGGGGGCAGAGGGGCGGGGCTAAAAAAGGGTCAAATAGGCTAAAACTTCAAAAATCTTCTAAACTTCTGGATATAGTAGAATCAAATAATTATAGATGGAAAGGTCTTAAGGTGTTTTATAAAAATTGTGAATTATATGACCTTGGGGTCTCACGTTACCCCCTGGGGAGGGGTCAAGTTTACTTTAGTTTATATAGGAAAAACATATTTGTGAACATTATTTGCCCAATTTTCGTAGGAAATTAGTCAAACTTGATTAGAATTATTAGCCTAAGATATAGCATTTTAACATCCATATCCGTCCTCGATGACCCCCTGAGGGACCAGAGGGGCAGGATCAAACAGGGTCAAAATGATCAAAATTTCAAAAAATACTTTCTAGTTCACAGGTTTGATGGAAGCAAATACTCTTCATAGTCTAAAGAGTCAAATTTATAAATTACAGACCAACTTCAAGGCCCAGCATATAGTGTATATATATGTCTTTAATTTGTTTCATTATTTGTTTCATTATATATTCTAACTCAGGTGACCGTTAAGGCCCATGGGCCTCTTGTTTGGTCATCTGACCCGAAGGGTCAGGATGACCTATTGTCATCATGCACCGTCCGTCGTGGTGCGTCGTGCGCCGTCCGCTGTGCGTAAACTTTTCATTCAAAACAACTTCTTCTCAATAACCAGAAGGCCCAGGGTACTGATATTTGGCCTGTAGCATGCTGAGATGAAGGGCTACCAAGTTTGTTCAAATGAATGACCTTGACCTTCATTTAAGGTCACAGGGGTCAAATAGGCTAAAATCTTTTTAACAACTTCTTGTGAATAACTAAGAGGCCTAGAGACCTGATATTTGGCCTTGACATGTTGGGATGAAGGGCTACTAAGTTTGTTCAAATGAAAGACCTTGACCTTCATTCAAGGCCACAGGGGTCAAATAGGCTAAAATCTTTTTAACAACTTCTTGGGAATAACTAAGAGGCCTACAGACCTGATATTGGGCCCTTGACATGCTGTGATGAGGGGCTACTAAGATTGTTCAAATGAATGACCTTGACCGTCATTTAAGGTCACAGGGGTCAAATAGGCTAAAATCTTTAAACGACTTCTTATCAAGAACCGAAAGACCCAGGGCACTGATATTAGGCCTGTAGCATGCTGGGATGAAGCGCTACCAAATTGTTCAAATAAATGACTGTGACCTTCATGCAAGGTCACAGGGGTCAAAATAGGCTCAAACCTTTAAACAACTTCTTCCCAAGAACCGAAAGACCCAGGGCACTGATATTAGGCCTGCAGCATGCTGGGATGAACGCCACCAAGTTTGTTCAAATAAATGACAGTGACCTTCATTCAAGGTCACAGGGGTCAAATAGACTAAAATCTTTAAACGACTTCTTCTCAAGAACCGAAAGACCCAGGGCACTGATATTAGGCCTGTAGCATGCTGTGATGAAGTGCTACCCAAGTTTGTTCAAATGAATGACTGTGACCTTCATTCAAGGTCGTGGGTCAAAAAGGCTAAAATCCTTTTAACAACTTCTTGTGAATAAATAAGAGGCCTACAGACCTGATATTGGGCCCTTGACATGCTGGGGTGAAGGGCTATCAAGTTTGTTGAAAGGAATGACCTTGATCTTCATTCAAGGTCACAGGGGTCAAAAAGCTAAAATCATTTAAACGACTTCTCTTAAGAACCAAAGGCCCAGGATACTCATATTGGGCCTGCAGCATGCTGGAATGAAGGACTAACAAGTTTGTTCGAATGAATGACCTTGACCTTCATTCAAGGTCACAGGGGTCAAAATGACTAAAAAATTTTAAATGACTATGTTGTATTGTGCCAATAGTCAGATGACCGTTAAGGCCCATGGGCCCATGGGCCTCTTGTTCTGTATTTATATCAGATTGTGTTTCTTCTTATTACAGATTCTAAAGCTTTCTCTGTAGAAAAAACCTGTCCAGTGATAAAAATAAAAATAAAGAAACCAGAAGATGAAGAAAAAGAAAAGATGAGTTTTTGTCCAAAAGGCAATTGCCATGTTCTATACTTCTTGTGTAAGCATGAACTGGCAAAGATTGCTGGGGAGCAGGGCTGGAAATTCATACTTGAGGAAAAAGATAGAAAACTAGTAGCTAAGCTCTTGGTGAAAAATGAGACCGCCATTGAGGAATGTCGAGATAAATTGAGGAAATTTATAACCAAAGTTCTTCCAGATTTACATCAAGTGAATTTCGACCTTTCACCGCTGAGCAGTACCACACATAGTAACAGTGGAAATGAAGCTAGCAACCAGGGCTCTGACTATGACAACAGAGAGCATAGTGACAAGGTCCGTAGCAACAGAAACCATGACAACAATGATCCACTACAGAAATCACTGGCTTGCCTTCTGCCATTAGTTGCTGGTGTACAAAATCGGGCTCACCTTCTCTACATCAAAGATTCAAATTGTCTAGTTATAACTGGCAAAACCGAAACAGTTAAACAGTTATATATGAAGGCAAAGGCAAAACTGTACATCATTACCATGAAAACAGGTTTTAGGTCAACATTGCAAGGACACCTGGTGAGAACATTTGGGATCATTGATGGACTTAAAGGTCAGTATCCCGATGTTGGTGCCGTTCTAGAAGATTGCAATACCAAATTATCCTGGACCGGAACAGAGGAAAACATCACAATATGTCGGCAAGAGATGGAAAAGTTAATTGGGGAGATTAAAACACTCAACTTCCCAGTATCAGCAATGCTGCAAAAGCTGCTTTCAGTTCCAGAAATAAAATCTCTGATTGACACTTTACTGCTGAAGGAAGGCATTATTTGTGTGTGGCAAGTGAATGAGGCCAGAGATGTTCAGGTTTGGTCAGTAAAATCTTCATCTGCAAAGCTTTTTGAACTCAAAATAAGGGAGAACTTCAAAGAACAATCCTTTTCAGTAAAGGACTTTCCATTTGTTTTAGAGGTTTCAAGCTCAGGATTTGGGCTTTCTGCTGAAGAAATGAAGCATGTTTGTAGTGGAAGAAACCAATGATGCTGTTAATGTGGCAGCCATGTCTAACACCATGCAAAAGATTATACAGCATTTACAGACAATGGAGGATCCACATTCAGCTGGAAACTCAGGCAGTAAAGGTAAATGTATTGTCAAAGAAGAGATAAATGTATTGTCAAAGAAGAAGGTAAATGTATTGTCAAAGAAGAAGGTAAATGTTTTATCAAAGAAGAAGGTAAATATATTGTCAAAGAAGAAGGTAAATGTATTGTCACAAAAAGAAGGTAAATATATCGTCAAAGAAGAAGGTAAATGTATTTATCAAAGAAGAAGGTAAATGTATTGTCAAAGAAGAAGGTAAATGTATTGTCAAAGAAGAAGGTAAATGTATTGTCAAAGAAGAAGGTAAATGTATTGTCAAAGAAGAAGGTAAATGTATTGTCAAAGAAGAAGGTAAATGTATTGTCAAAGAAGAAGGTAAATGTATTGTCAAAGAAGAAGGTAAATGTATTGTCAAAGAAGAAGGTAAATGTATTGTCAAAGAAGAAGGTAAATGTATTGTCAAAGAAGAAGGTAAATGTATTGTCAAAGAAGAAGGTAAATGTATTGTCAAAGAAGAAGGTAAATGTATTGTCAAAGAAGAAGGTAAATGTATTGTCAAAGAAGAAGGTAAATGTTTTGTCATCTTGTCAAAGAAGAAGGTAAATGTATTGTCAATGAAGAAGTTTTGTCAATGTATTGTCAAAGAAGAAGGTAAATGTATTTATCAAAGAAGAAGGTAAATGTATTGTCAAAGAAGAAGGTAAATGTATTGTCAAAGAAGAAGGTAAATGTATTGTCAAAGAAGAAGGTAAATGTTTTGTCAAAGAAGAAGGTAAATGTATTGTCAAAGAAGAAGGTAAATGTATTGTCAAAGAAGAAGGTAAATGTTTTATCAAAGAAGAAGGTAAATGTCTTGTCAAAGAAGAAGGTAAATGTTTTATCAAAGAAGAAGGTAAATGTTTTATCAAAGAAGAAGGTAAATGTATTGTCAAAGAAGAAGGTAAATGTTTTATCAAAGAAGAAGGTAAATGTTTTATCAAAGAAGAAGGTAAATGTATTGTCAAAGAAGAAGGTAAATGTTTTATCAAAGAAGAAGGTAAATGTTTTATCAAAGAAGAAGGTAAATGTATTGTCAAAGAAGAAGGTAAATGTTTTATCAAAGAAGAAGGTAAATGTATTGTCAAAGAAGAAGGTAAATGTATTGTCAAAGAAGAAGGTAAATGTTTTATCAAAGAAGAAGGTAAATGTATTGTCAAAGAAGAAGGTAAATGTTTTGTCAAAGAAGAAGGTAAATGTATTGTCAAAGAACAAGGTAAAATGTATTGTCAAAGAACAAGGTAAATGTCTTTGTCAAAGAAGAAGGTAAATGTTTTGTCAATGTTTTATCAAAGAAGAAGGTAAATGTATTGTCAAAGAACAAGGTAAATGTATTGTCAAAGAAGAGGTAAATGTATTGTCAAAGAAAAAGGTAAATGTATTGTCAAAGAAGAGGTAAATGTATTGTCAAAGAAGAGGTATGTATTGTCAAAGAAGAAGGTACATGTTTTGAAAAAAATTCATGGTCACAATCACTAGTTTTCAGCACTTAGCTTAGTTAATTGACCTTTTGCAGGGGTTGATTCTCAATAATATTTTATTTTTTGGCCAGCATGATTTGTTTTGTTTTGGTGAAGTATCGGTATAAAGTATGAAAGACAAATATTTTCAATAATAATATCCTCTATTTTAAAGTGATTGTGTCAACTGTTCTTGATTTTACATCTCAGGCCAAAAATGTGTCTACATCTTGTTGATTCTGATAGATAGAATTAGGACCTATTGGTGGTTGGTAGTCCACAGGACCCCTAGCCATGACCATTTTAGTGGTTCTTCCTATATTTTGGTAGTATCGGACCTCTGAATCAACATTGATATTGACCCCTGTTCAGAATCCCCCTTACAAAAATTTATGAAATTGCATCTCATCAAAGCAGAAAAATAATAACAAAGTATTGGGGGAAAAAAATGACTTGCTTGAAAGATCACTGAAAAGTACATGTTAGAGAAAAAGATCTACCATGCAGATACTCCAGTTGAGTTAAGATGTAAAGAATCAAAATGTTCCTTTTGATAGAGGGAGATAACCCTGCTGGGATTCAGAAAAAATTCCTGTACCATAGAAGTACGAGGGATGAGTCAGCATACTTCAGATGATACAGTAGAACTCTACTTTGAGAGCAGGAGAGCAGCAGGTCAACCTGTCGACATTGAAAAATTTAATGCATCAAAACGAGAGAAAGATGGAGTTATCTTCATTACTTATGAAACTGCTCTGAAGGTAAAAATTTCAACAAAATGACCTTGGTGTAGAGTCTAGTTAAAAGCACATGCAAAATAAATATAGGTTACACAATGAGGGGTTGTTGGTTATGGAACTTATTTCACACAAGTGACTTAGTTTTTAAAAGTTACAAAAGACACTAGTTAGTGGCGGGTTTTGACT
Organism: Argopecten irradians; assembly: GCF_041381155.1. Classification (NCBI taxonomy): domain Eukaryota; kingdom Metazoa; phylum Mollusca; class Bivalvia; order Pectinida; family Pectinidae; genus Argopecten; species Argopecten irradians. The sequence goes on along the minus strand of NC_091134.1, from coordinate 16,969,604 downwards.
TTTGAAGAATAACTTACCAGAGTGAAATAAATTCCATATCCAATTACCCTGATTGATCTGTTTCTATCACAATAAAATCATCTACAATTAAACATTATTATTAATGCTGACATATGCAAAGCAAATAAAGTGTGGTATTATTCTCATGAGCAAATTTACCACTTAAGTCAAAAATTTCTTTAGATTCAAGATAAAGGGATATGTACAACAGCTACTGCTTTTTAGCTTGCCTTTGAAGAGATGGGGGCTTATAGAATCACTTTGACATCATGTTGGAAAATCCCAGGTTAAGATTTTGGTGCAAGTGTTATAATACTGTTATCAGTCACAACTGACATTAATTTCTACTATGCATATAGACAATCATTTAAATGGAGGAAAATGCTGGATTTTGAGAATTTCAAAAGGCTCAATGGGCTGGAAAGTTATGTTATGTATTTTGCTCTATTTTATAATTTTTGGTGAGTTACAAATAACCTTAATTAAATGAACAAACCTATAGAGGCGAGCTTTGCTGTTCTAAAACAGCTCTTATTGTTACATTAGTATGAATTTACTCATGATTTGCTTTTTTTTTTTTTCAGTTGTCAAACTGGTTCTGGACAGACAACATGTACTGGACAAATGCCCTTTGACTGTGCAACTGGTCCAGGAGTCAGAATCAGCGCCTTCTAAATTTTACGAGGAGAAGATCTTCTTCAGGAACATGAATACAACCACAACACAAAATTCACTTGAGAGTTTTCTGAGGTCAAAGTTCAGGAGACACCCAGCGAGTTTTTATATGGAAAAGAAGATGGCACAGTCTTGGTTTCATTTAATGGCTGCCCAGGTAGTATAATTTGCTAAAGTGATTTAAATAGAAGAAAGTTTCTAGCAAAACATCAAAAACAGTTTGTGTACTTAATAGCATTTGATATGTTCCACCAATTTATCTTTTATTGTGACTTAAGATAAATTTCAACATTTAAAAATGTTATATGTTTATGTTTATGTTATCAGAATTATCTTAAGCAAGTAAATTTATTAAAATCATAGGAATTAGAGATTTATTCTTGATGATAATGGAAAAAAATGGGTAAAGGAAAGATGGATGACTATACGGAAACACCCTGTTACACACTCAGTATGTCTTTCTGTCTGTATGTCTTAACTAATCTTCTTTAGTCCCTTAATCAACTTTGATATAAATACACAGGAATGAATGAAGGGACCATGTGATCATGTGTAGGAAGGTTGTTTTGTTTTTTAAATGTTTTGGTTGCTGTGGTAATTAATCAGGTCAACTTACATAGGATTTTGAAAAAGGTCAATTATTACTTAAACAAAATCTAGTCCTTGAATCGAGGAAAGGATAATGTATATCCATTGGCAAATTCAGTTGCCTCTACCCCCAATAAACAGCAGCTAATAAATATGTCATTTTCAAACTCTACATATGATTTTTTTTTTATATTTTTAGATTTTGAAAAAATTGAAGCATGCCTGCCAGCAAAAAGCCCATTGGATGAGAGTTTTCTGGAAGCTGAACAAGTTCCAATATCTCATTGTGTGTCAGTGTAATGGGGCACAAGAAAAGACAACCTGTGATACATTGGAATGTTACTTTGAAAATAGACGTAGAAGTGGGGGTGGTGATGTCAGCGAAGTCAAAGAAATATCCACTGGGACATTTGTCATCACATTTGAAAATTCCTCAGGTAAGTAAACACATTTGTTAATTCACAAAAGATTTCAAGGGTATGCCTTTTGTATAGGTGGAGAAAAAACCACCTACCAGAAGTTAATACCTGGTAACTGCCCTACACAGGATTCAAACTGACAACCTTGGCAGTGATGGGCTTGTTATAACATTTAGAGACATCTTAACCACTTGGCAACCATGAAATATAAGTCAAGGAACTATATTAGCTAGAAATATTTATGACCTCTACCATACAAGCTAGAAATGTTTATGCAATCTGTCATGCAAGCTAGAAATGTTTATGACCTCTTATGCAAGCTAGAAATGTTTATGACCTCTACCATGCAAGCTAGAAATGTTTATGACCTCTACCATGCAAGCTAGAAATGTTTATGACCTCTACCATGCAAGCTAGAAATGTTTATGACCTCTACCATGCAAGCTAGAAATGTTTATGACCTCTACCATGCAAGCTAGAAATGTTTATGACTTCTACCATGCAAGCTAGAAATGTTTATGACCTCTGCCATTCTTCTGCCATACAAGCTAGAAATGTTTATGACCTCTACCATGCAAGCTAGAAATGTTTATGACCTCTACCATGCAAGCTAGAAATGTTTATGACCTCTGCCATGCAAGCTAGAAATGTTTATGACCTCTACATGCAAGCTAGAAATGTTTATGACTTCTACCATGCAAGCTAGAAATGTTTATGACCTCTACCATGCAAGCTAGAAATGTTTTATGACCTCTACCATGCAAGCTAGAAATGTTTATATGACCTCTACCATGCAAGCTAGAAATGTTTATGACCTCTACCATGCAAGCTAGAAATGTTTATGACCTCTACCATGCAAGCTAGAAATGTTTATGACTTTTACCATGGAAGCAAGAAATGTTTATGACTTCTACCATACAAGCTAGAAATGTTTATGACATCTACCATGCAAGCTAGAAATGTTTTGACCTCTACCATTAAAGCGAGAAATGTTTATGACCTCTACCATGCAAGCTAGAAATGTTAATGACCTCTACATGTATGCAAGAATGTTTATGAAATCTACCATACAAGCTAGAAATGTTTATGACCTCTACAATGCAAGCTAGAAATGTTTATGACTTCTACCATACAAGCTAGAAATGCTATGAACCACGTATGCGAGAATGTTTATGACCTCTACCATGCACAAACTAGAAATGTTTATGACTTCTACATACAAGCTAGAAATGTTTATGACTTCTACCATGCATAGCGAGAAATGTTTTATGACCTCTACAATGCAAGCTAGAAATGTTTATGACCTCTACCATGCAAGCTAGAAATGTTTATGACATCTGTCATGAAAATGGGGGTCTATAGTGTCATCCATAGTCGTTTTTCATAGGGAGACAAACATTTTTAGTTTTATTGTGGTTATAATTCAGTTTTGCTTGTAACAGGCATTTTCATTGGCTTAAAACATTACTTTATTTTCTCAAAAACAAGAAAAGGATGATGTCGTTGGTAAACTTGCAATGGCGTAATGATCAATTTCTTAGATAAAAAGTTCCTCAAACAATTTGGTATATACGGATGTGAAACAAAATAAATATATTCATATCAAATATGTACACAGACCATATTCAAAGAAGCAAGGTGTGGTATTAACAAGTTAACAGCCAGGATAACCAGTGACAAATATAGACATGAATGTTTGTAATCCTTTGATGGCAGTGGTAGACCGAGTTTGTCAGAGATCACATGTCGTGGACGGAAGTACCCTTGCTGTTCAGGTCTTCTACCAGGTGCTGGGGTTCAGACATAGCTACGCAAGGCCCCCACTGAAGGTAGAGTATTTTTAGGTCATCTGACCTGAAGGGTCAGGATGACCTATAGCCGTCATGTTTCGTCCGTCATCGTCCTCCATCCAACGTGCACCTTCCGCTGTGCGCCGTGCGTTAACTCTTCACATTTTGAACTTCTTCTCAAGTTCTACCAGTGCAATTTAGCTGAAACTTACCTGAAATAATCCTGACATGGTCCTGACCAAGTGTTGTTATTTTTCGGGCCAATCAGAAATCCAAAATGGCCGCCACAGCCGCCATCTTGAAAACACATTTTGAACTTCTTCTCAAGTTCTACCAGTGCGATTTAGCTAAAACTTGCATGAAATGATCCTGACATGGTCCCGACAAAGTGTTGTTATTTTTCTGGTCGATCTGAAATCACAGATGGCAGCCACAACCGCCATCTTGAAAACAGATGCGATTTGGCTGAAACTTGCATGAAATTATCCTGACATGATCCGGACAAAGTGTTGTTATTTTTCGGGTCTATCTGAAATCCAAGATGGCCACCACAGCCGCCATCTTGAAAACACATTTTGAACTTCTTCTCAAGTTCTGCCAATGCGATTTGGCTGAAACTTGCATGAAATGATCCTGACATGATCCGAACAAAGTGTTGTGATCCGGGTCGATCCCAAATCCAAGATGGACACCACAGCCACCATCTGAAAACACATCCCGTTCTACAGTGCGAAAATTGTTAAATTCCTGTGGTCCCGACAAAGTATTGTTACATGTCTGGTTGATCCCAAATCGAAGATGGCTACCATGACACTATATCTAATTAATTTTCTATATGTTAAGGCCCTTGGGCCTCTTGTTTGAAATAAAATTTGTTGAAAGAAATTGAAAATGATCCTGACATGGTCCGGACAAAGTGACACCATATATGATTAATTTTACTATTGCCAAAGTAGTCAGATGACTGTTAAGGCCCTTTGGGCCTCTTGTCTATGTACTTTTCACAGTTAATCATTAATTGGAAATTCTTTTTATTGTATCATAATCAAATTTTTTAGGTCGCCTGAGAAGAAGTCCCAAGTGACCTATTCTAATCGCCTTTTGTCCGTCGTCGTGCGTCGTCCATCGTGTGTTTGTAAACAATTTACATTTTCGACTTCTTCTCAAAAATAGCTGAAGCAATTTCTATGAAACTTTGCAGAAACCTTCGAAGGCATAAGGCCAATCAAAATTGTGAAATATATGACCCCCACCCCCCAGGGGGCTGTGGGAGGGGCCAAAAGGGGTAAAATTGACTAAAATTTCAAAAATCTTCTTCTCCACTCACAGATATGGTAGAATCAAATACTCTTCATAGATAGAAAGGTCTCAAGGCCCTCTACAAAAATTGTGAATTATATGACCCTGGAGTCTCCGGTTTCTTCCTGGGGGGGGGGTTAAGCTTACTATAGTTTATATAGTGAAAACACATTTTGGAGCATTATTTGGTCATTTACAATAGGAAATTAGTCAAATCATTTGAAATGTTGTCAGAATCATCCCTATGTGATGGCAATTGAATCCTATTAACAAATTTTCCATTTTCCATATTGGTCCTGGCCGACCCCCAGGGGCCAGAGGGAAGGGGCCAAAAGGGGTCAAATTGGCTAACTTTTCAAAACATTTTCTTCTGAATTCACAAATTTGATGGAACCAAATACTCTTCATAGAATGAAAGGTCTTAAGGCCCTTTACAAAAGGAGTGAATTTCATGGCCCTGGGATCTCAGATTTTCCCTTGGGGAGGGAGTCAAATTTACTATAATAGTTTATATAACAAAAACACATTTATGAACATTATTTGCTTAGTTTTAATAGGAAATGAGTAAAACTGGGTTAGAACTATTAGCCTGAAATAGCATTTTAACACCATATCCATATTGGTCCTGGCTGACCCCCAGGGACTAGAGGTGCGGGGCCAAAATGGGTCAAAATGGCTAAAATTTCAAAAATCTGCTTCTGAATTCACAGGTTTGATGGAACCAAATATTCTTCATAGATTAAAAAGTGAAATTTATAAAATCACTGACACACACTGACTTCTAGTTTGGATTTGTTGTTTAACGTTGGCAAAGCAAATTGGAATTTTAAGCATAAGGTTTGGTAACATAATACACTAACTATCAAAATGAAAAACAAAAAATGAAAATTCTAATACGAAGGTTCAACTTTAAAGTTAATTCTAATTGTTAAATACTTTTTACAGATTTAAACCAACTTTGAAATGCTCTTTCTGTATCAGCACTCAGGTGACCGTCAAGGCCTTTTGGGCCTCTTGTTTCAGTTAAACAACATCTTAGACATTAAAGTGAACACAAACAAGATGCTCAGAATGTCACTGTATCTGAAATCTCATGCTTAATATAAAATTGATTTCCCTTCACCCAAGCATAGACTTAATTTTAAGCTTATACTTAGCATCAGAGGATCGCCTATTCAAACTATCTCTCAATCATGGTCCTTTTGTTCGCCTGATAAAGGGCTTCAATGTTTATTCAAATGAATTACCTTGGCCTACATTCGAGGTCACACAGGTCAAATAAGCTAAAATCATTAAAAAGCTTCTTGTTAATAACCAAGAGACCTAAAGACTTGATATTGGGGACTGTGACATGCTGGAATGAAGGGCTGCAGTGTTTGTTCAAATATATAACCTTGACCTTCATTCAACATCAAAGGGGTTAAAAATGTTAATATCTTTAAACAACATCTTGCTAAAGGGACAATTCACTCAGGCTTATTCTTTTACATAAACAAGAAGCAAAATATGGCATTAATGTATTGTTCTACATTTCTTATGAAACATATAACATAAAATATTGACAAATTCCACGTCATTGTTTAGTATTTTAATTAATATCGTTGAAATATCAAATCGTTGATCAATTAGTAACGATTAAGCAGGTACAATATGGACGATGTACCTATACCCGAGCCAAAGTCACGCACGTTAAACAAATAAACTACATAACCACTGAGAAGGTGATGAAATGATTTGTAGGCAAGACAATTCACCTGATAAGGTAAACAAACTACTGTCAGAGTGATTTGAGCAGTTCTAGACAAAAGTTGCATTACTCTACGAAGTTCATTGTAGCTATCGGCATATGTGAAGTTCGACCACAATGTGTAATGGTGGACAGCGAGCGAAGTTTGAACATCTACACACATGTCACAACTATGGACTTTTCAGGCATATAACAGTAAAACCGAATAATCTGATTTCCATTAGAACTGGTTTTTTCCCGATTATGCACAAATTTTATGTTTCTTTGACTGAATTGTCCCTTTAAGAACCAGGAAGTTAAGTATGCACCTTAGATTACCAGATAGCAGATGAGCGATTGATCATTGGGCCCTTGTTCAATAAGTACTGTAAATGGTATAAGCAAGTTTACATCGGAGCCTAAGTTAGGTTATGCATAATTGCAGTTATGGGTCTACAACAAAGTTCATTGTAGCTATGTAGATATGTGAACATTAAGCTCAATTTCCCGCTGTATCAAGTATGTAATTTAAAGGGTGATAAGGGAATGAAGAGTAAAGCATAGAAAAGATTCTTATATCCTTGACTGACATAATTACGATATAAACAGTGGTTGTTAATATCCTTCTTTGATCTCTTGTTTAGTCCTACAGAAGTTCATATCAAGAATGCTTTTCTCAGTGTAATATAAATTTATTCTACAGTTATTAAATACTGGAAACCAACTTTCTTTCACAGCTTCTAATTAAATTTTGCAATTTCTTTCTAGTATATTTTACTGCAATAATCATTTGAAAAAATGAGAAGTTAAAGAGTATATTTTAACCATAGGAAGAAAGCTTTTTTTTAGCCAAACATCTTCAGATATTGGGCTATTCAAATCGCCTTTCTTCCGAGGTCCATAACCGTCCTTCCGTCCATCCGTCTGCCCTTACATTCGTCTGTTCATCCTTCCCTCCGTTAACAATTCTTGTTACTGCTATTTTTCAGAAAGTACTGAAGCGATCTGTCTCAAATTTCACATACAGGTTCCCCTAGGGCCCTTAAAAAGTTGTGCATATTGCATTTTAGGACCGCTATCTTGAATTTTGACTGTTAAAGTTTGCTACCGCTATATCTCAAAAAATACTGAAGGGATATGTCTAAAATTTCTTAAGCAGGTTCCCCTTAGGCCCTCTTGCGCATATTGCATTTTGTGACCATTTGGTGAACAAGATGGCCAACAGTCCATTTTGTATTTTGATTGTTGAAACATGGTACCGCTATTTCTCAGAAAGTGCTGAAAGGACATGTCTGAAATTTTATGTGCAAGTTCCCCTTGGGCCTTAGTTGTGCATATTACATTTTGGGACCAATCGATGAACAAGATTGCTGATAGGCCGCCATCTTGAATTTTGATAGTTATAGTTTGTGACTACAATTTCTCAGAAAATGCTGAAGGGGTCTGCCTCAAATTTTATATGCAGGGTCCTCTAGGGCCCTAGTTGTGCATGTTGCATTTTGTAGCCATTTGGTGAAGAAGATGGCTGACAGGCCGCCATCTTGGATTTTGTGAAACAAAGTTTGTTATTGCTATCTCTAAGAAAGTGCTAAAGTCAGCGATCTGTCTCAAATTTTATTTGTAGGATGTAGTAAAAGTTTGAAAGGCAGAGAAAAGATCCCTCTTTCCATTGTCAGACATAGATCATTCTTTGATGGGCACCATGATCCCTCTGGGATCTCTTGTATTAAATTGAATCTACTATTTGCAATATTATTTTCAAAGATATAAGCTAATTTCATTAGCAAATAAACATTCCTTCATAGTCACTTCCCATTTTTCACAACTTTAAGGTTCCATCCTCATTGGTGGTCACAGATCCAAATCAACTCCAATGCATCAAGACATCAGGTAGTGCTGAACTGGAGAAACAACTCGGTGAGCAGTATGTGAAACTAAATTGGCCAGAGGATGGGTCTGGTCACCTTAAGCTGGAGTGCCTGATTACGGAGGGCGTGACCGACAGCCATAGACTGGTCCTAACCTGGGAAGATGTTGTCAAAGATATTTTGAACAAATTTCTGGCTCAGGCAGAAGTAAGTTCAGTAAAATCAACCTTATCGGCTACCTTAATTTTAAGACCATCTACATAATAAGACCACTTTTGGCATGTGTATTAAGACATCTGACTATAAAGACAATATACTGCTTTGTCCCTTGTGTGATGTTTGTAGACAGCTTTTACTCTATGTTTAAATTTACAGGTGAGCCTAAACTCAAACTTGTATAATTGAAAGACATATATCTTTCTAAACAGGATCAGTGACAAATAAAGATTGCATTACAATTGTCATGAGAGTGAATATGTGTGGATTTGTTCTTAACAGCTGATACATACAGTTTAATTATACATAAAATTCCATGAAACTTTGCCATGAAAAACCCTTAAAAGGATCATTATTCATAGCCATGAGTTTGAATAAAGAAACATGAAAATGCCATGAATGCATGTTAAATTTTGACCATGAAATTGAATTATGTCATCATTCAATTTCATGGCCATGAAACCTAGGAATAACTTCATGGGGTTTTTCACACCCATGATTATCCAGTGAATCATAAATATTCTTGCATCATGGCCATGAAATTCCCCTTAAAAGGAACATAATTCATGGCCATGAATTTTCAACCCATGAGAATTGCTTGTCTGATGTGATTTTATCATTTTCATGGCCATGGAAATAATACAATCACATAGTTTTGATTTTCATGAAATTGACATTAGAATGCATACCTATCATTCATGGCCATGAATTTTATGATAAAGGAATTAAAGTACAAATATTACATTCGGCATGATATGATCAGTTTTCCTAAATCTGTCATCAAAAACTCTCTGCTTTAATGTATTTTAAAATAAAGAAATACAATGAAAAAAATAATCTTCAGTTTGAAAGATAAATTAGCATTAACAAAACATATAAAGCATTCAACATGCAGGCACATGGCAAATAAATTTGTACACTGTCATGTAGTTGATTGTGAGAATTTAGCAATGCCACCCAATGTATGCAATTTCAATAATTTTAACCCCTTAACTCCCAAGAATTTTTAGCAGAGTTCTCGAAAATCTGACATTTTCTTTCAAAATGATTTTTCACCCTTTTGCAGCAATATTTTTGGTAATCAACCCTTATATATATTTAGAAACTTCAGATCACAAACCTTTTCAAATTTTGTAAGAAAAATGGTGTTATCACATTAATTACGTTACCATAGCAACCGAAATTTTGGACTTTTACAAAAAAGTTAAAGTTTCTTACATTTATAACTCTTAAGACAATGAAAGTTATTTAGATGTCAATTTATCAACCTAACAATCAAGTATATTATTGATGAAGGGTTAAAAGTTTTATCGAATGCCAAAATTTCAATTCAATTTTGAATATTACCATGGTTACCAACACAATTAAAAACCTATGATTTTTGAAAATGCTTAAATTAGTGTTTCACCTGTCTTGCTTCATCTAGAGAAAGTTTGTTCTTTATTTAACAGACTTGATGATCTTTTACCTTTCGTTTTTACTTCAAAAAGAACGTGGTCAGAATTGGTATCAAATCATTAATCTTTTGCGTAAAAAATGTTTCCATGGCAACCAAAATATAAACTACGGAAAAATGCGATTTTACACTGATAAAACCATTTTCACGGGCTTCCAGTTGACTAAAATATCGAAAAAAATGTAATGTGTTGCAAAATCGTTTGTTTGACATGTTACTGTTTATAATATTTAATATTTATATTCATACTCAGATCATTTCAATTTTTTGGAACGCCAAAAACCAACATCATAACATGTATGTCATTGTAGCAAGCTGGCTTACAAATAATTATCAAGATGTTTAGATATATATCTAAATATATATTTGTACACAATAAAAAATGCAATGCGGTACTCTCATAGTATACTGCAGTAATTTGTAACTTACCAACATTGTATAATGCCAGTTTCTTTAGTTTATCCACACAAAAGTATCAATATCCATCAAGATAATAAATGAATACAGAGTAAAAGACTAGCAGACAGCTTTTGTTTTTTCTTGACAAAATTTGTGTATTCTACATTTACATGTACTCATAATAATTTGCATGTTATTTTTTAAGAGAAAAACGCATATACATATTCTACATTTGATAGAAATACAAACCATCCCTATTAATCATTTATTATCTGTGTGTTCTTTGTCCAGTTCTATATTGCTTGGTTACCAAAAAGACAACCTTACATATATATATATTATGGTAGAAGCCCTCACTTTTTCCCAGATATACATCTATATACATTTGCAAAAAAAAAAAAAAAATGCATCGTACATATATGTGTATATGTGATGTATACCTTGTCCATATTGTAGATACCATGTAATGTAATCGCTAAAACTGTCTATATTGTTAGGCTTTTTTTTAATAATTTTTTTTGTCTATATATTTTGCAAAATAAAAAAGAAGCCTAATAATATAGGCAGGTTTAGCGGACTACATGTAATGCACATACTTGTGTGTTTTTGACTCTTGACCACTGCATACAGTGTGTACATACATGTATATGTGATATGTCTTGACCATATTGTAGATACACTGTGGTGTCTACATATATATATATGTGTTATCTCTTGACCATATTGGTTATACAAGTGCAATGTCTACAAACATGCATATGTATATGTGTTAAATTATGTATTGACCATAGTGTAGATACATGTACACTGTCGTGTCTATACATGTGTATGTTTTATGTATTTACCATATTCTATTGTAGATGCACTGCAATGACTACACATGTATATGTCTAATGTCTTGACCATATTGTAGATACACTGCAGTGTCTACAGATATGTGTGTTATGTCTTGACCATATTGTAGATACACTGCAGTGTCAATAGATATATGTGTGTTATGTACTGACCATATTGTAGGTACTCTGCAGTGTCTACACATATATGTGTGTTATGTACTGACCATATTGTAGATACACTGTGTGTCTATACATGTATATGTTTTATGCATTGACCATATTGTAGATAAACTGCTAACATGAATAATTATACGCTGCAGTGTCTACATATATGATTCGTATATTTGCCATATATGAATGTTATGTCTTGACCATATTACAGTATCTACATAAGCATGTGCATTGCATGTACTATGTCTTATTCAGATTGTAGACACACTGCAGTGTCTACCTGTATATATGTTATGTATTGTCATACACGTATGTGGTCTTTGTTTAGTCATACTTGTGTGATAACAATTCCAAAGAATTGACTTCACTTTTACTTGATGTGCACTTTTGATATAGCTATAAATAAATCCGTAAACATGTATCTGAACATCGTTTTCTGACATATGCTCTTTTTACAAATGATTTGCTAAAGATATAAAAAAAATGTATTATTTCAACAAGAAACAATTCAAAAAGTATATATGATTATTCTAATAAAGAAAGCAGAAAGACATGATGAAAATCCTGAGTCTCATTACAGGGTCATGTTAACTACATCTGACCCCTTTCCAAATTGTAATTTTAAAATTTACTTCCCTACATTTGTGTAACATACATGTACAATTTTTAGCCTAATCTTTTTCTGGACAAATATCAATAATATCTCTATCACAGAGCATAATATTTTACATTTGTGTCAATTGAAGCATGAAGAACTTTACAGGCAAAATATGTTTATACATTTTGTATCTCTGCTCAAGTTGCCCTGTCACCTCCCATCAGAAAACCATAATTTGGATTACATGTAAATGCATATGCAGTATAAAGAAATGATGTATAAGATTCAGTTGACTTATTTGTGTGATCAGACAACCTGCATCATAGTCAGTATTTGAAGTTAATCTAGTATTCCAATCCACAAAATATTTATGGGTATATATATCGTATCTATGCATAGCTTATGTATATATATATATGTGTTTAGTTCTATTGGTATTGATACAAATTAATATTTACGATGAGGTTACGGCATATTAGGTACAATGTATGTTTCGTATTTTTGTGTTCAGGAAACTTCGCATCGTACATATGTACGTACAGTAGATCTACACGTATATCGCTGATAACACAACGATGTTAATTAGGTCCTCAGTGATTATGACAGTGTCACTCATAAGATGTCCTAGTCAATACATCAATTTAAAATGTTCCGTTTTTCAGTCTGCATCTTTTTTAAACTCAATAAAACATCATGAAGGACATTGTTACATGAAAATTTTTTAAGAACACAAAATATTACTTGTTATCTCTAGTTTTAGCAGATATAATCAGTATCTCGATAGCTCCTAAAATAAGGGAGTTACGACGATTTGTTCAACACCGACACGTTATTGGCCATGGGCTAGGAGGGTCCCACATGCACCCCCCCCCCCCCCCAAACCTCCGAACCAATATTTTTCTGAACCCTTATGACCCACTGATCACAAATCAAAATGTTAACATTGCATAAGTTGGGATGAACTTCCGGTTATGACGTCATCAAGATGGCCGCCATCTCGAATTTCACTAAAAATTGAAAAATAGTCATAACATTAACATTTTTCAACCGAAGTAGACAAATGAGGTACCAAAATGACCACAATAGAACAACAAATACATATCAGGACCACAAAATCCAATATATGTAGTGATTTCTACGCAGGAAATGAAAAAATCGGATTTAAAGCTCAAAAATGGTGATTTTTCAGCAAATTTTTCATATTTTGTTTGACGCAGCAAAAATGTTTCCCAACAGCAATCTATTATTTCTAATAAGTTTTTTGACCACTTGTCAATCAGTTTAAGCAACAAAAACAACCAAAACCAATGTTAACATCGTATAAGTTCCGGTTATGACGTCATCAAGATGGCCACCATCTCGAATTTCACTGAAAAATGAAAAATAGTCATAACATTGGCACAACAAAAATATATAGAAATGCAAAAAAAAAGAATGATTGTTATACCCTCAATTTTATAGATTAGCAGCGTCTCAAAAATAACACAACACCTACTGATAGCGTAACAAATGTAACCTAAGCTAAGCCTGTGTTTCCGTTAATATCATTAACAGTTCCCAAAGCGTTTGTGTCTTTGAAAATGAGCACATTCATTGTTTATTTCCTATGCATAGCATAAGCAAAATGTCATATGGTTACTACAATGTCACTAATATGTCTTTCACTGGTTCTCAATGATAACCATTATCATTGTGCGTGCTTTCTCGCCTCACTGACCTATCCACTGAAGAGACTCGGCATATCTGGTAGCTGGTACATGCAGTCCGAATCAGAGTACTCGAGATATCAGTATCCAATTCGTCGAAAGCCAGATCGACGTCTTCGATGTTGATGAGCTCATGTGACACTGCATTACCAGTGTTGTTCTAGCCTTTTATGAACCATCCATGACCAGAGTTCATATCAGGAACAACAGGTTCAGGGATGTGGGATCTCTTTCAGATTCTAACATATCGTACGTATATGCTGTTTCAGACTTCTCCGGCATAATGGAAATTACACCAGATGCACATTCTTCCAATGGTGGAATTGGTTCTCTTAAGCACATAACTCCATAATTCGTATGAAGTACTATTCATCAATCTTGTGGACCCTCGTGCAACCATAAATGGCACTGGTGATATCATCGAGGTCATTAATGAGGGCATAAATGTTAAATGTTTTTCATTGGTCTGACTTTTCCCACTCCCTTGAAGGTGCTGGTTGTGTCACATCTGGTGTATGCGCAAAGAGACCATTGAAGACTCTCCAGTAAAAAGTTCTCTAAAGTGCTTTCCAGACTTGGCAAAGAGTGAAACTTCACTGCAGACCTCATTTATGACCTCAAAGAATCCACCTGTGCCACCTATGGTTCACAAAAAATAGGAATTGTGTTTCATACGAATTAAGGAGAACCAACTCAACCCTCCGCAGAATGTTGATCTGGTGTCTTTTCCATCATGCCGGGGAAGTCTGGAACATCATATACGATATGTGAATCTAGGTGAAACTAGGTTGGAAACAGGAAGAGCTCCCACATCCCTGAAGCCGATGTTTCTGATCTTAACTCTGACCATGGACAGTTGACAAGTTAGAACCACGATGGTAACCCGGTAATGTAATGTCACATCAGGTCACCGAGGTCGAAGACGACACTCTGGCGAGAAAGCACGCACAACGAAAATGATTAGCATTAAGAACTAGTGAAAGAAATATGTGACACTGTAGTAACCATCTTATATCTTGCGTTATACACAGGAAATAAACAATGGATGTGCTCATTCTAAAAGACACAATATGTTTCGAAAAGTGTCATGGTATTTGTAGTGTTAGCGGTTTGGAAAAAATAACAATCATATGCCGCATCCGGTGATGTTTTGTAAACCAAATGATGGTATAACAAATCTCTGTTGCATTTCTATATATTTTTGTTGTTGTTGTTTTAACAGATTGATAAGAGGTCAAATAACTGATTGTGAATAACAATTTGTTGTTGGGAAACAATTTTGCTGCGTCAAGCCAAATATGAAAAAATGCTGAAAAATTACCATTTTTGAGCTTAAAATATTATTTTTTTCATTTCCTGCGTTCAAATCACTACATATATTGGCTTATTTGGTCACGACATGTATTTGTTGTTCTATTGTGGTCATTTTGATACCTCATTTGTCTACTTTGTTGAAAAATGCCGATGTTATGACTATTTTTCATTTTTCAGTGAAATTCGAGATGGTGGCCATCTTGATGACGTCATAACCGGTGTCATATCAAAAAAGTATCCCCCATCAAAAAAGTATCCGGATACTTTTTCTGCCCATCAAAAAAGTATCCACCCTATCAAAAAAGTATCCCCCCATTGTCTGTTTATGCTTTCCAAATAAAGATTGGTAATGTTAAGAAAATAAACAGAAAATCAGCAGTATATGCCTATATAGGTGACAAAGTGACTGTACAGGTAGTAAATTACACCTGGTCTACCTGTATTACATAACAGCACAGTGGGGGGGGGGGGTCACACCTGACACTGATACAGGTAGAGGGCACCTATAAAATTACCTGTGTGTATATATATATATAGCTACCACATCATCACAACAGTGAGAATAAGCATCAATCCAAAACCAAACTATGAGATAAAATTTGTTTTGAAATGTAACTATCTAATTATACTTTTTAGTGTACAGATATAACATGAAACTTGCATTTTATGTATACACAATTAAATAAGCGACAGCTGTGTATACTAACTGCATGCACTATAGTCATATAAGTGTAATTAAATACATGTATAATAGTAAGGAAATAATAATGATTATAGAGAATAGATAATATCTAAAAACTAATGTTAGAAATGCTTTAACTAATTTTATGTGATCAACAAAATAATACACAATTAAATTAAATACAATCAGAAACTTTTTTAATATCATGGTATATTATGCTGATATATATATGTTCCAATATGAGTTCCAATATGATTCGATCATTAAAATAATTAGAGTTGGTGTTCGGGGAAGACCCCAATATAATGAAGCATTATGAACATGCCTGCAGATATAAATGTTATTGCAAATTGGAAACCTAATATTTTCCAATAAATAAATGGTGTATACAATGTGATGTATATATTTTTTTATGATCAATTTGTTTGTTAAAGTGTCTGCATTGATCAAGATAAAATACATTATACAATACCATGATCAATAATTGGCATTAATTTGTAATACACATGTAGAAGAATTAAAGGATATAATTATCAGGGATTATCTCAGGGCTATAAATAGCATTGTTTTTTATCAATACCACACAACAACTAATACAATAGGTGGGGAACTTGTTTTAGCATTTTATGGATGCAGACACAAAGGCAGACAGAAGATATTGGATGGGGTTGAACATTGAGCTGCCAATATATGAGTTTTGAAAAATTACCTGTACAAATTTTTATAACATCATTCAGGGTTTTTTGTGTTTGATATGTGTCAACATCCGACTATCTACTATAATATATAAATGAAACTTTGAAAATCCAATTTATTTTCATAATCAATAATTCATTTTTTCTATGAAATCATCTGTTTAACTATAAATACTACTGTATGTTCATGCAATGTATGGGTGCTCATAAAATTTTTCCTTAGAGGACGAATTGTAGAAAAGTAAATATCCTTTAAATCCATTTATGGAATGCATATATCATAAATTACGTGTACAAATAATAATTAAGAGATCAAAATTGAAATTTTGGAGCTGTAATTCATTACACCACTGAAACAAATCATACATGTGATTTGTGAGGACTTTTAAGCATTTAAAACCTTAAACTACGGTAAAAAGATTATTGTGGACTGTTGGTCTCCAAAATGTGTCAATTTACCACAATTTCCCCAAGGGTTTATTTAGTAGTCATTGTGAATGGACTGCGTGCAGGTCTGTTTTCATCTAAGACCTGCCTAGATCATAAATAACAAGATTTTATCTTTTCAATATGAAATGATTTTTGCCACAGCATATCTAACAACATGTTCACACAGCTAATGGACCTATATTGCTTTAAGATTTTGGAAGCATATTTTTATATATATACATCAATAATTCAATCCTCAGAAATGTTTTTACCAGGTACATTATACAAACAGAGGGGATAACATATGTGTGTAAACTAGGGCGGGGGTGGAGGAGTGGTAAATATCTATGAAGGTTCAATGCATGCATAGAAAATAATTATCTAGGGGAGAATAAATGTAATAGCAACGGGGGAAACAAATTTGATGGCTAATCGCAGAAAATTTCTAGAATAGACAATAAAAGTAATATATTGGGTGAACTACATATATGATGGCCAATTTAGAAAAAGTTTCTAGTGGAGAGATTAGTGTGATATCTAGGGGGGATACATATTTGATGGCTATCGAAAAAGTATCTAGGGGGAGATAAGTCTAATATCTAGGGGGGGATACATATTTGATGGCCATCGAAAAAGTATCTAGGGGGAGATAAGTCTAATATATAGGGGGGATACATATTTGATGGCCATCGAAAAAGTATCTAGGGGGAGATTAGTGTGATATCTAGGGGGGATACATATTTGATGGCCATCGAAAAAGTATCTAGGGGGAGATAAGTCTAATATATAGGGGGGATACATATTTGATGGCTATCGAAAAAGTATCTAGGGGGAGATAAGTCTAATATCTAGGGGGGATAAATATTTGATGGCCATCGAAAAAGTATCTAGGGGGAGATTAGTGTGATATTTAGGGGGGATACATATTTGATGGCCATTGAAAAAGTATCTAGGAGATTAGTGTAATATCTAGGGGGGATACATATTTGATGGCCATTGAAAAAGTATCTAGGAGATTAGTGTAATATCTAGGGGGGATACATATTTGATGGCTATCGAAAAAGTATCTAGGGGAGATAAGTCTAATATCTAGGGGGGATACATATTTGATGGCCATTGAAAAAGTATCTAGGAGATTAGTGTAATATCTAGGGGGGATACATATTTGATGGCCATCGAAAAAGTATCTAGGGGGAGATTACTGTGATATCTAGGGGGGATAAATATTTGATGGCCATCGAAAAAGTATCTAGGGGGAGATTAGTGTGATATTTAGGGGGGATACATATTTGATGGCCATAGAAAAAGTATCTAGGGGGAGATAAGTCTAATATCTAGGGGGGATACATATTTGATGGCCATAGAAAAAAAGTATCTAGGGGGAGATTAGTCTAATATCTAGGGGGGATACATATTTGATGGCCATAGAAAAAGTATCTAGGGGTGAAATAAGTCAAATATCAAGGGGATACATATTTGATGGACCATCGAAAAAGTATCTAGGGGGAGATTAGTTAATATTTAGGGGGGATATGTATTGATGCAAGAAATAGTATCTAGGGGAGATATCATAAAATTCTAGGGGGATAAATTCCCCCTAGATATATACTTTTTGTTATTATCGATGGCCATCAAATATGTATATCCCCCCTAGATAATTAGATAAATCTCATTTAGTCTATATATACACACAGTACTTCTTCTATGGCCATCAAATATGTATCCCCCCTAGATATAATACTAATCTCCCCCTAGATACTTTTTCAATGGCTATCAAATATGTATCCCCCCTAGATATCATACTAATCTCCCCCTGGATACTTTTTTGATGGCCATCAAATATGTATCCCCCCCTAGATACTTTTTCGATGACCATCAAATATGTCTCCCCCCTAAATATTCCACTAATCTCCCCCTAAATACTTTTTCGAAGGCTATTAAATATGTATCCCACCTAGATATTAGACTAATCTCCCCCTAGATACTTTTTTCGATGGCCATCAAATATGTATTCCCCCTAGATATTATACTAATCACCTCCTAGATACTTTTTCGGTGGCCATCAAATATGTATCCCCCCTAGATATTATACTAATCACCTCCTAGATACTTTTTCGGTGGCCATCAAATATGTATCCCCCCTAGATATTATACTAATCACCTCCTAGATACTTTTTCGGTGGCCATCAAATATGTATCCCCCATAGATTTTAGACTATTATCTCCCTCTGGATACTTTTTCGATGGCTATCAAATATGTATCCCCCATAGATTTTAGACTATTATCTTCCCATAGATACTTTTTCGATTGCCATCAAATTTGTATCCCCCCTAGATATTAGACTTATCTCCCCCTAGATACTTTTTCGATGGCCATCAAATATGTATCCACCCCTAGATATTAGAGAAATCTCATTCTATATACACACTGTACTTCTTTTATGGCCATCAAATATGTATCCCCCCCTAGATATCATACTAATCTCCCCCTAGATACTTTTTCGATGGCCATCAAATATGTATCCCCCCTAGATATCAGACTATACTCTCCCCATAGATACTTTTACGATGGCCATCATATATGTATCTCCCCTAGATATTAGACTCATCCTCCCTAGATACTTTTCCGATGGCCATGAAATATGTATCCCCCCTTGAATTTAGACTAATCTCCCCCTGGATACTTTTTCTATGGCCATCAAATATGTATCCCCCCTTGATATTAGACTAATCTCCCCCTAGATACTTTTTCGGTGGCCATGAAATATGTATCCCCCCTTGAATTTAGACTAATCTCCCCCTGGATACTTTTTCTATGGCCATCAAATATGTATCCCCCCTTGATATTAGACTAATCTCCCCCTAGATACTTTTTCGGTGGCCATCAAATATGTATCCCCCCTTGAATTTAGACTAATCTCCCCCTGGATACTTTTTCAATGGCTATCAATTATGTATCCCCCTAGATATTAGACTAATTTCCCCTAGATACTTTTTTGATGGCCATCAAATATGTATCCCCCCCTAGATACTTTTTCGATGACCATCAAATATGTCTCCCCCCTAAATATTCCACTAATCTCCCCCTAAATACTTTTTCGAAGGCTATTAAATATGTATCCCCCCTAGATATTAGACTAATCTCCCCCTAGATACTTTTTTCGATGGCCATCAAATATGTATCCCCCCTAGATATTAGACTCATCCCCCCTAGATACTTTTTCTATGGCCATCAAATATGTATCCCCCCTACTTATTAAAGAAATCTGATTCTATATACACACTGTACTTCTTCTATGGCTATCAAATATGTATCCCCCCTAGATATCATACTAATCACCTCCTAGATACTTTTTCGATTGCCATCAAATATGTATCCCCCTAGATATTAGACTCATCTCCCCCTTGATACTTTTTCTATGGTCATCAAATATATATTACGTACCCCTTGATAGTAGACTTCTCTCCATAGATACTTTTTCTATGGCTATACAAATATGTATTAATTCCTTCTAGATATGACACTTAAATCTCCCCTAGATACTTTTTTGATGACCATAAAATATGTATCCCCCTAATCCCACATTTCGATAATACAAGTATCTCCCCCAAATACTTTCTTTTGGTCATGTATTTAAATATATATTTATTTCAATCTATAGATATTTTATCAATTAATTTTCCCTCTGATGGACATTATAATTATAACTGGTACTGTACCTCCCCATCATGATATATTGTATAATTTTTGTCCACACGCACATCCTTTTAATATAAGTATCTCCCTGAGATGTTTTCAACAAAACTGTAGATTTATTTCCAGATTCATGCAACTATATATATATATACCTGCATATATATAGTGTATATCCTAATATAAAGTTGAATTACAATTGACATACCATTTTACACTTATATTCACTCATAAAATGATTTACATTGTATTCATCAAATTAGTAAATATATTATCTGAAATATATATGACAAGATTTATTTTATTTTTTTTCCAGATCCAAAATCATGCAATCAAATATGTATCCCCCCTATGTATCAATTGGTACATATATAGACATATAAGCTTATAAATGTGTTTGTATCTATATAACCAAGGTCTTGATAATTGAATAATCATAATTTATATGAATTGAAAATATGTATGCAAGTAATGAGCTATATATATATATAGTTTTAAACATATGGTTGAAAACATAAATAAATTGTATCAATTTGCAAGCACAATAAAATCATGGGATGATGTACCTGTACAGGTAAACATTTGGTAATACCACTGTGTACAGGTGACTATCTGACAGTGCCTATATATAGACACACCTGTACCTGTCCGTCCCACCACTAATTAGGTAGTTAGGTAATACCTGACCAGGTGTAATTAGTTACCTGGTACTTGTAAAGGGACTCCTGGTATATCTTTATGACCATTTGATTTACTGCCAACTAAAATTATAACAATCACTATTGATGTCATGGGGGGGATACTTTTTGGATAGGGGGGATACTTTTTTGATGGGCAAAAAAGTATCCCCGGATACTTTTTTGATGGGCAAAAAAGTATCCGGATACTTTTTTGATGGGGGATACAAATTTGATATGACACCGGAACTTATACGATGTTAACATTGGTTTTGGTTGTTTTTGTTGCTTAAACTGAGTGACAAGTGGTCAAAAACTTGTTAGAAATAATAGATTGCTGTTGGGAAACATTTTGGCTGCGACAAACAAAATATGAAATATTTGCTGAAAAATCACCATTTTTGAGCTTTAAATCCGATTTTTTTCATTTCCTGTGTAGAAATCACTACATATATTGGATGTTTTGGTCCTGATATGTATTTGTTGTTCTATTGTGGTCATTTTGATATCTCATTTGTCTACTTCGGTTGAAAAATGTTAATGTTATGACTATTTTTCAATTTTTAGTGAATTTCGAGATGGCGGCCATCTTGATGACGTCATAACCGGAAGTTCATCCCAACTTATGCAATGTTAACATTTTGATTTGTGATCAGTGGGTCATAAGGGTTCAGAAAAATATTGGTTCGGAGGTTTGGGGGGGGGGGTGCATGTGGGACCCTCCTAGCCCATGGCCTATTATTGGCGTAGTTTGGCGTATCTGGAATTAAGGGGTTAAGGAATCACATTTTATCTCAAATTGTTTACTGTACCTTTAGGAACTCAGGATTAAATTAAGCACTTGTCTACAGAGTGTATAACAGATTAGTGAGCATAAAAATTCTGTTCCTAGTCATATATTAGGCAAAAAAAAAAACAAAAAAAAAAACCTAATAATATAGGCAGGTTTAGCGGACTACAACAGACACAGCAGCCATTTTGGATTTCCTCTGTTTAGGCCGGAATATTCAAGTCATGTGACTCAAGTATTAAGATATAGAAGTCACATGACTCTAATAATAGAAAACAGAAGTCATATGTCTCAAGTTTTAGAAAAAAGGGAGTCATTTGACTTTAATTATTGACTTTTGACAAACAAAACTCATCTTAATTAAGGCAATGATATGAAATTACTAGTGAGTATCTTATTTAGCTAATTTTTAATTAAGGTTTAATTTTCATAATTGTATATTTTCATGGCCATGAATCATCAGTCATTTTATTTTCATTATCAACCTAAAAACCATGGCCATGGAATACTTTCCACTTTAACTCTCCTATTAATTCATGGCCATCATTAGTAAATCAATGGCCTTGAAATACTACCTTTCATCAAATCTAAAATTCCTTGTCATCACTGACAACTCAATGGCCATGAATGTCACATGAAAAAGTGATCATTACAGAAATTCATGGCCATTAACTTAGACAGATTTCTTTCAATGATAATTTCATTGATTATTAATAGAACCACTGTCAATAGTCATGGGATATTCAATTAATTCATGGCCATGATATTGATTTTTCATGGCATTTAAAACAATTCAGGAGTACACATGAAAAAAAAAAAAAAATTCATGGCCAGATTCATGGTATTTATGAAATTTCATAGCATTTTCATGTGTATTTCATAGCTTTTTCATGGTATTGACGTACAGTAGTGACATCTGTTTAAATAATGAAGTCATGAATTAATATCAAAACATAGTAAAATATCAATATTGCTTTATTGCTAATGCATTATGTTTCTGGACTATGCAGGTCACAAAGCAGTTGTTTTATGCCTTGTCAGTCAACAGAAATATTTTCCCGCATTTTGTACTTGGACTGACCCTATAGAAACTACGGCCTCAGAAAACATTTCATTGAGTTGTTCTTAGCACCTCAAGAATCAAGTTTCGAATTTGGATTGATAACTCATGATTAAGTACTGTATACATGTATTATAATTCATTTTTGTTTGGTACAAATTAAAAAAAAACCATAAGACTTCTTTCCTGTTAGTGGTCATGAATGAGATTCCTTTGGGTTTCTTTTTGTCAAAGAAATAGAGTGCATGTTTAATTTTTTTGCAGGTAACCAAAGCTCAAGTCGCCTTACCAAAACAACAGACTGTACCTGTTAGAGGCCAAAAATCAAGAAAAGTCTCCTCAAGGAAAGTCTGCAGACAAGATGGAGACGAATCACTTGGCAACCAGGGAAATCCTGCAGAATATCCATCAAGGAGCCGACAACTTCCCACACGCAGTGGCCAGACTTTTGAGATTGGAAATAATTTAACTGTTCATGTTGTCTTTGGAAATATTGTGAATATTAATGCTGATGCCATTGTAAGTCCTGAGAATATCCAGTGTGACAGTACTGGAAGGATTGCCAGGGAAATCGCTCGTGTTGCTGGAAATGATTATGTGGAAAATGAGCGATTTGAGATAACACTTTCCCGTAGAAAACCTAAACTGACAGAAGTAGTAGACACTTTAGCAGGCAGATCACAGTTTAGATATGTACTTCATGTGGTTGCACCTGAATGGAATGCTGCCGCTATTGCTGACCAGAGCACATACTGGAACAATCTGGAACTATCTTACATCAATGTCTTCTCATTGGTTGATAGGAAACGTCTAGATATAACATCCATAGCCTTACCAATACTTGGAACGGGTAAGTATTCAGAAACATTATGCTTACTTAATAGTTTTGGGCATTTAGTATAATCCATTAGTATAATCCTTATGTTGGATTGATTCTATCAATTTGCTTTGTATTTTACAAATGCTTTAACAGTTATTAGACAATCAGGCTTTTATCAAATTACATGCATATATCAGAGAATCAAGTCACGATATTCAATTCATTGTAATTGTTTTCTTTGCTACGGTATTAGGACATTAAAAATTAGTTTACAGAGATTTCTTTGAAAAATCAGTAGGCCTATTGTATTAAAATAACACATGATAAATAGTTGATATGATGTAGATGTGTAATAGGAGTTTGCTTTTTTTTCTGAAAAAATCCAGGATGAGTGCTATAAATAGAGAATACACGGTTAGTATCTTACAATACAAGGTTTATTTTGGTGCGAGACTTGGGAAAGCCGAGATGACGAGGCTCTGCCGAGTCATCTCGGCTTTCCGTGTCGAGCACCAAAATAAACCTTGTATTGTAAGATACTAACCGTGTATTCTGTTTATCCTGCAACCATTATGGCATTCAAAACGAAAGCAAATTGACAGTTCCTTACTTTGTTTCGCTCGAAGCGAGACGATTCTTTGATGCAGAGGTAAAGATTCATTCACTTAACCGAATGAGAGTGCACTCCTTTTTACTGCCGTGGGAAATAGATAAGCGCATTCACAAACAGTCACCGTAATTCTATTCAATGTGATATATCACTGAAAGGAAATGAAAATACTCAAATAACAATAAATACCCATTAAAGAATTACTTAACAATACATACCTTTGTCATGAGCCAAGAAAAAGACGGCACCGCCATACGAGATTTTTGATATCATAAAAATGGCGTCATTTCGGTGAATGTGACGTCACGTTTTAGCGGGACTGAATGATGTTTCATTCACCGGAAGGTTCAAGTTCTGGGTCAAGTTAGAAAAAGTTCTGTCAGATATGGAACAAATTCACGTGATCGTATTGACGGATAAAGCATATCGTATTGACAGATAAAGCACAAGTTTATCCGGCAGTAGTTATCGGTCAGTATGTCTGAAAAATCCAGGATATTTTTGTGGGAGCTTTAAGGAATTTTAGGAATGCTGAACCCAATGGATCCATTTAAAATAAGGATAACGATGAGTGGATATGCTACATTAACTGCTGCTATAAGTTAACTTATCGGGTCATAGGATGTCAGTTTGTTGTAATTATATATCCAAAGTTTTGACAATTTAGGTAGACTTGACAATATCCTCCTCTTTAGCTAATTATTTTATTTGTGGAACCCAATCACAAAAACAGCTATGAGATACGAACCATAGATCATATGTAAAGTGTTCATTATTTTCACCAATTATGTGTACTCATATTCTTGCCTTATATTCTTTCAATCACCTCTTTTTATTTGATAATTATAGGTACAGTTGCAGATCATCCTTCCCCAATCAACAGCATCAGCAGATTGATAGCTAGGATTTGTAAAGACTATGCAGAGAAAACTCCAACAAAGAAAACTTTCTATATCTGTAATGATGATGCTGCAGTCATACTTCATTTGAAGTGTATGTTTGAAAAGACTCTCAGCAAAAGGAATGAAACAAAAGATGACAGAAGAGGTGAGGAGGAAACACAGAGATGTCAAGACCAAGGGTCAAAGGTCACTGAGGACTGTTGGATCTGTATGGACACTATAACTGACCCAAAGAGACTGTCATGTGGTCATGTATTCTGTAGAGATTGTATTGATCAGCAGTTTAAGTACAAACCTGCCTGTCCCCGGTGTGGGACTGTCCATGGGAAAATCACAGGGGACCAGCCACCGGGGACCATAGACATCAAAACTATAAAGTCATCGTATGGACGTTACGGCCTACCTGGTTACCCTGGATACGATATCATCAGTATCACTTATACCTTTCCTTCTGGGAAACAGGGGGTAAATATATCTTTGAAAGATTTGAAGATATCCATTGATACATTTGAAGAACTTTTAGCAATGTCAGATTGAATATCAATAACCGATATCTTATAATGAATTTCTCATTCAATTTAGTGTAGATAGTATCAGTGTTTGCTATGCTATTAGACACAGAGAAAATTATGCACTTAAAGGTCTTCAGCAAGTAAATTATCCAGTCAGCAAGTTTATAGTAGTCTGGTGAAAAGAAATTAACTCAATTTAAGGGCATTTAGATTGAAGTATTACATTGAATATTATTGCTGTACCTTTTATTTATTCAGAAAATATATAAAAACTAATGAGTTTGTTATACTGAGATGTACTTCCTGGCAATAGAAACAGGTAACAAACTTATTTCTACAAAATAGTTTTGGCTATGCATGTAAACTTATTGCTCTCTTTAAAAACATTACACCTGTCCTTTTTTGTACTTCAAGCCTGAGCACCCAACCCCTGGTAAATATTATCAGGGTATATCCAGAACTGCCTATCTCCCAGACAACAACAAAGGTCGGCTAGTATCCAAACTTCTTAACATAGCCTTCAACAGAAAGTTGGTCTTTACAATTGGAAGGTCAAGGACAACTGGCTATGATGGGGTCGTGACCTGGAATGATATCCATCACAAAACAAGAGTTGATGGTGGTCCACAGGCGTGAGTTTTTGTTGGATATCAAAGATGATTTTTTATAATTTTCCAGAGTTCTCTTCTTAATAAGATAATATTCTGATCCTGATATCTATTGTGTTGTAACTTAAGTCAATGTTTGACATTGAATCATTTCAGAATTTACTGGTAATATGTACCATGTTTGTGGTGTTTGAGGAAAAAACTATAAAATTTAAGTATTTATAATGATATAAGAGATGCTATGTTTGCATTTATTTATCTCACCTGGACCAAATTTAAGTGGGGTCAATGTTGCTATTTCTAATTGTAAGAGTTTTGTGATAATTACTAAAAACAAATGAGTGATACAGATCTCTGGTTCTCTTGTTTGATGAATAAATTGATAGACAAATAAACCACAAGACATACTTTATTATGCACTTTGTGGCTTGATTTCCAATTCAAGTAAATATAATCTGTGTATGGCACTTATTCTGTACATGAATTATTAATTATAATTATAATTTCAGGTTTGGCTATCCAGATGCTACCTACTTAGATAGAGTACTAGACGAGTTGAAGGCCAAGGGAGTTACAGAAGAGTCACTCAAGGATCCATGAGTCTAACTTCTGCTGTCACAGAGTCATTCAATAATGTTTATACACAAGTCAACACTCTCACAACACCATGATTTTATAATATGATGTGAAGAAGAATCCTTCATGGTCAATGACATTTGCCAACCCCATGCAAATAACTAGAGTAGTGTATGCATATATGTATAAATAATTCATATACTGTACTGTGTGTGTGTAAGTTCTGGGATGGGGGAGGGGGACATTCTAAAACTTTATACATACCATATTAGACCAAATAAGCACCCAGGGCGTTTTTTTAAAAAAAAAGAAAAAATTAAAAGGTGCTAATAAGACGAAATTATATTGCAAATCTATACAGTTTTATGTAGTTTTGGTCTTATAAATAGGGACATGGGCACTTATTGGGTCGAATACGGTACCCAAAATGGGTAATGGACAATGAACTTTTCCTCAATCAGACACTTATCTACATCTGACCAGAACAGAAGTCAGCACCAATCGTTAATACTGTATACTTGAAGTAACACTGTATTTTAAAGTACATTTTGTGTAATACTATTTATCAATTATGGACTTTTGCTGAGGTCAATGTTGGGGTTTTGTGATCACAATTTTTGTCCAGTTATTGGGACATATAACATTTACTATTTTTTGTGAAATCAGTTTTTGGCTTCTTGTTCTATCAAACTTCTAATGAACAAATAACAGATTAATTTACAGCCTTTTGAAAAAAAATATGGATGAATTGTAAATACCTGTATACAAAATGTATATAAAAAAAAATATTTATATAATAATTAATTTTGTTTTTTCATTGGTGTATATTTGCATTTTCGCAGCAACCCTACTATGTAACCATACAAAGCCCAGTTGACATTCATCATGCTATGAAATGCCGTTTGTTTATTATGATGTCATTATCGTGGTGACGTCACAATTGTTGTGCCAACGATAACAGAAGATGGTTGTTCAAATGGCTGTTCCATCTTTGAATTCTTTTTTTATTATATGTATGCAAAATCTCTTGGGATTTTGTCATAAAATTGTTATCAAATGTAAAGATAAGCATTGAACGTCTTTCAGTAGTGTGCTTCATTGAATTTGTCTCTGTCCATTCGGCATTCATATTGGCCATGAATGCCAACTGAAAGACGTTCAATGCTTAAATGAACTTCATTTTTAGGTCATCTGACCCGAAGGGTCAGGATGACCTATTGTCATCATGCACTGTCCGTCGTCGTGCGCCGTCCGCCGTGCGTAAACTTTTCATTCAAACGACTTCTTCTCAATAACCGAAAGGCCCAGGGTACTGATATTTGGCCTGTAGCATGCTGTGACAAAGGGCTACCAAGTTTGTTCAAATGAATGACCTTGACCTTCATTCAAGGTCACAGGGGTCAAAAAGGCTAAAATCTTTAAACGACTTCTTGTGAATAACTAAGAGGCCTAGAGACCTGATATTGGGTTTAATTATAATGGTTAATTATTAATGGTTTTATTGTCTTTCCCAGTGTCTATTCCATTGCTGTCCTATTGATTCCATTGATATATGGAGGTTGGGGCATTCATGTCTTACATATGTTTTTTTATTTTTGGAATAAAAAGTGAATGCTGTATAGTGGCGTCTGACCTCCATCTGACCATCCGTTAATAATTTACAAAATGGACTTCTTCTTAAAAACCTAATTTGGCCATGTATATGAATTACTTCTTCTCGTTTGTATTCCATGTAGCAACTTAATTTGCTTTTATTTTTAGGTCAATATGCCTTATAGCCATCATGTTATGTCTG
Source organism: Argopecten irradians (assembly GCF_041381155.1). Classification (NCBI taxonomy): domain Eukaryota; kingdom Metazoa; phylum Mollusca; class Bivalvia; order Pectinida; family Pectinidae; genus Argopecten; species Argopecten irradians. Next base: position 16,940,693 of record NC_091134.1, on the reverse strand, counting down.
TCGTTGTGCGTAAACTTTTCATTTGTCCCGGGTGCTAATTGGGCCTGTAGCATACTGGGTAAAATCTTGTCAATAGCAAAGAGGACTTGGGGCCTGATACTGGGCCTGTAGCAAGCCAAGATAAAATGCAGAGCTACCAAGTTTGTTTAAATGAATGACCCAACCTTCATTAAATGCCACAGTGGTCAAATTGGCTAAAACCTTTATTTGACTTTTTGTCAGTATTTAAAGTTATATGTGCCGTAATTTCCATACCCATGAATTAGGAAGAGTGTTTAATATGTTTTTCATCACCAAAAGTTACCAAAACTTTGAGAATTACAGTACTTTCAATGCATCTAAATAATTTTTAAAGAACAAATAAGAGGTGAAAATGATTTTTGGATTTACATCCATAGTGAAGTGTAATGAGTACATACTATCAAACCATGAAGCCAGATTGTGTGGTCCACAATTTCATTTGACATTTTTACAGTGATACTAGTAATTGTAAAGTTTTTTCTTCAGGTAGGTTTCCACCTAAACATACATAAAGCATGAAATAAAACAATTTCACAGTACATAATTTCTGTATTGCAACTAATGTCTATAAGGTATCTGAAGTCATTTGAATGATTTTCACAGCTTAATTCATCAAACCTTATGGTTTTCAATAGATAACTGAAGAAAAAGTATCATGTCAAAATTTTCACCTAATTACTGCACGTATAGATTTAAGACGTATCTAGACATGATATTGGGCCTGTAGTATGCTTGTATGAAGGGCTACGTCGTTAGTTATAAGTTTTTCAGTCCATTTTTTTTTTAAATTTTATCCAGAGAGTCTTGTCTGCTACTGCAAATATGGTGTTATATTGTATCAAAAGTCAGGTGACCATTAAGGCCTATATCTATGGACTTCAATGTATTTCACTCTGTTGCATAATTTTAATTACAAGCTTTTTATCAAGTAAATTGCAGTTATTGATAAATTGATCAACTGTTAATTAATATTTTTAGATTTAGAACAGGTTTGAAATACTTTTCTTTGGGAAGTTTTGACAGGGTGCAGATAATTTAAGTTATCTCAAGTAATCATCACAGCCAATATATTTATCAATTGCTTAATTCTGCAATTACTTTTCAAGTTGCTTGTTTAACTCAAATTGTACTTGATTAATTCCTGTTTGAAAATAATCATCAGGGTTGAAATTTTATTGTGATAATTTGAAATCAAGATCCTTTTTCAATTATGTTTGATCTCAATAATCAAAACAGCTGATGTATTCACATGAATGTTTAATAAATAAATTCTGTGTCATTAGATTTCTTGTTATGTGTACACGTACTATTAATATTAAGGGAACAAAATCCCACATTTAATAGTCCCTTGTCCGTCCGTCCGGATTAAACATGTTGGTTTCTAGAAGATAACTCGAGGACGAATTGATGAATTTTGTTGAAACGTCACGCATTTTGTATGTTATGAGTAAACACAGCTTGGGAATAATGTTGGGGTCAAGAGGTCGACTATAAACGTCACTGTTCTAAAAATAGTTTGGTTGCTAAAAACAATAGCACGAGAATAGATTGATAGATTTGCTTGAAACTTCATACCATTGTATCTTATGAGGAAATACAGCATGGAATGGATTAATATTTTGGGGACAAAAGTCTACTAAAAAGATGACTGTTACTGAAAATAGGTTAAGGTCAATGTGATAACATGTGAGGACTGCAGTCAGAGAACTTATATTGCTTCAACAATTATAACTCTCAGCAAAATTAAGATAAATCAGTATTTGTGTATTAGGGATGATTAGTGTTTAAAGAGATGACAAATATAAAATTCATAGTTCTATTTTCCAACAAATGTTGGCCCTGAAATGAGGGGTACAGTAGCAGGGTATTACAGCATTGTTACTAAAAACCTTTGGTTTACTCAGAGATAAAACTCTGGTTTACTTTAGTAACTATTGATGTTCAATAATTAACATTCCATACAGCCAATTATTTCCCTGCGGTTCGCAATTTCATGGGACATTACTCAAATTGCGAAAATTCTATCCATGAAATATTAAGAAATCATTGAGTAACATATACCCTTAAAGCCAGAAAATGAAAACCGCTTATACATTATTTTTTTGATATATAATCCAAATTTTGGACCCATGATAATAAAACCAGCTATACAGTGCCCAGTATTGTGATGTACAAGGGAGAGGGTTATTCTAAAGCAGGATTTCAGTGTCTCTGAAGCAAAATGCCAGGCTATATTCATTTAGCCATTTAGATTTGGAGATACCTTACTGCAGATTCACGATCGTAACATGAATCCGGTCATGAACACACGTGCTCTCAAAACGGACTTTCAAGGAATTAAAGATAAAAAATTCAAGAGATGTTTTCCTTTTATATTGAATATATGCATTGACCATTGTATTTAATCATAATTATTTCACGACAACGTGTACAAAATGTTACTGCATAGCTCGCGGGACCTGCCGGTCGGTGATCATAACCCAGGACCTGGCTATGCCTTGTACCTGCGTATAGTGCGCACCCCCAACTTTTCACTTGATAAATTATGAAAAAAAAAGTACGCACTATACGAGCAAAAATACGGTAGGATATAATGGTACAGAATTTTTTCGGGATGCAATTAATTGTTTTTTTGATATTTTTAACCTGAAGTAAAATTAAAAGCCCAAACTTTTCAATGGTGGTAATGGTGTAAAGTAAGTAACTTTTGTAACTGAAAAAAAAATACTAAATCGTATGCTCCTGTTTTAAATAGTGAAAAATACCATTTATCAGGGGTGGAGCATCTTTAACGAAAAGTTTGCCTGTCCTTTGAAGAAATGTCTGTGGTGTTACCATTTTGGTTCAAATGATGCATCACTAGGAAGGATAAGTAATATTTTCCATAATGTATTAATTAAACATCTACTCCCTATTTATTTGGCAAATGATAACTTATATCCAAGGGAGGGAAGTTTTTAAATCAAATCAAACAAATGATGAGTTTAGCTATCAATGAACATTTCAGTGTCCATGCATATGGTGTTACCAATTATTTTGAACCATAACATGTATTTTCAATTAAACTCTCTGTTGTAGTTTAAAGAAACTAATAGTTAGTTCAAATTAAGATGTTGCAGTTTGTACTATGATGAAGAACAGAAATGAAAACCTTTAAAAAATGAAGAAAACGTCTGTGGTGTTACTGTCCTTGGTGTTACCAAATAGTGATAAAATAGTAACACCACTGACGATTTTTGGTAACACCCGACATAAAATAGTCATACAAGAAGAAATTTAGACACCTTGTCATTTAATTGTTATAATATTTGATGTATACATCTCCATAGATAAAATAAATTTCAAAATAATGAATCACAAATATAATCGGCAACAGTACCACAACATTAAGTCTTGGTAACACAATGGACAAACATGGTAACACCATAGACAAGGACAAAGAAATACTGCTTTTTTTACTCCTTTTGTAACACAAGATATATTTGAAACTCTTTGATATCATAGTATTATGTCTACCTAGTCCATTTTTAATCTCTAATGAATTTCATTGTGATGATCAAGAACTAAACTAAACATTTCAATCTGGTAACACCTGCATGGACAAATGTCTGTTGTGTTACTTTTGTCAGCAGGATTCAATAAATGTCAATTGTGTTACCGGGACTAAAATATTGCAAAATGACAAGTTTAAGATATATTATTTGTCAGGTGATTATGGAGTATTAAAGTAATATAATTTGATATGAACTATTACTTTGACATAGTATCAAATGAAATGAACAGTTGTTAATTACATAAATATATTTTAAAGTGATATTACAGTATTTCAGTATGGTAACACCATGGACATTTGACCTTGACATGTGATCTTTTGGTCATCACAGTAACTAATTGGGAGCTGATCAGGAATTACCAATATTATTTTTGATATCTACAATGATCATTCTTTAAGTTTCTGAACCAAAGTTATCTATTTTACTGAGGTAATTTTTTCAGTTTTCTTTATGTTGGATTTGGAACATTTCTAAGAATGACTCATAATCTATAAAGGTACATTAACATCTCAACCAAGGATTTATAAGTGAGAAGGATTCGTGTCTGTCTCTTTACATTACTAAACACCACGCGAGACGCTTATGAACCGGGAATAAAAACCGTTTTTCTCAACAAATACTTGTCTTATCGAGTCAAACGAAACACCAATGTAAAGTAAATTAAATTTCACAACGTTTATAACTTGCTTTAAAGACGGAAGATTTAGAAAAAATGTCTTAAAATATCGTTAAAAAAATACGACCGCTCATGAAATGACAGCACGCTTCAGAAAGTAAGACGGTAACCCTCGCACCCCCATGCTACATCAAAGGCTGCGGCGGTGGATATCAAAGGAAATCAGTCGTCGCCCAACGTCACGGTCAGTGCACAAACACAAAAGCGCCTGCGCTGTCTTTGCCTAAAACTCAGTGTGACTTATCCTTCTCATATACGTCCTTGTCTCAACATATGGAAGTTTCTATTGTTTTTTGTAAAACGTGGAATCAACTCCCAATAAATGATTCAACTCCATATAAATTCATGCATAATGCATTAACCTTTTATTTAAGACACACTATATAAAACAGCTGTAACAGGACTTTGTTTACATTATAACTCTCTTTAGACATTTTCATTTACTGGTATATATGTATGTTTACTGCGGCCGATAAATGTACAATCAGTATAGAAAAAGCTTTTTTTAAAGGTTTATCGTCCACATCTTATATTTTGGTTCTCTAATAATAATAAGTATATTTCTTGGTTATAATTTTTAAGAGCCATGGGTGGTAATTACTGTGCTTAGTACATGTTTTATCAAAATGGTCAAGGTCTATTTTATTATAATACTACTAGACAATACCTTTGAAGATTCAGGACAACAAAATTTTTTCTTTTGTATTTTACAACCTGTATATGAAAACTTCATATATTCAATCTATATCCGAAGGGATTTGAATACTTGACTTGTGCCATGATGTTAATATATGAATTACTTGCAATAGGACAGTTTTTTCAGAGTTGTTTTTAAACTGTAAATGAAAATATAAGGCACAACAATTACATAATTACTAGCTGTCAGTAGACATATCCTAGTAAACCATCATGAAACTAGACTTTCAGTTTTCTGATTTATTTACTGGTGCATCATATAATAAAAAAAATAATAAGTTTATTCTTAAAATAAGTTTATAGATTAATCAGTAACTGTATCGTTAATATTTCTGTGGAATACATTATTTGATTACATTTATTTATTCAATATCCATCGAACAACAACCAGGTAAATACATCTTTTTTCGTATTTTGAAAACAAAAAAGAAATATGATTTGGTATCAATTGAAAATATGTTCTTTGAACCATTTGAAGATTAAAAATAAATACATTTTTTATATCAAACAGCTTTCAATGATCTGTAATTATTGAACACCATACATTCTATAAGGACTTAGTCAAGATTCATGATAACAGAATCAAAAACATTTTCAGTTTAACACATAATTGTAACATATTTGCAAAGACAATAGCAAAAAAAAACCTTGTTAATTATGTTAATATAATAAGCTTTAAACATACGAGTTTACAAACATGTTGTGTAACTGATTGTCACAAAACTAAAACAAGAGACCCAAGAGGCCTTGACGGTCACCCGAGTGCTGCTACAGAAAGAGCATTGCAAAGTTGGTTCAAATCTGTAAAAAGTATTTACGAATCAGAATAAACTTTAAAATTGAACCTTCGTATTCGAATTTTTATTTTTTGTTTTTCATTTTGATAGTTAGTGTATTATGTTACCAAACCTTATGCTTAAAATTCCAATTTGCTTTGCCAACATTAAACAACAAATCCAAACTAGAAGTCAGTCAGTGTCAGTGATTTTATAAATTTCACTTTTTAATCTATGAAGATTATTTGGTTCCATCAAACCTGTGAATTCAAAAGCAGATTTTTGAAATTTTAGCCATTTTGACCCAATTTGGCCCCACCCCTCTGTTCCCTGGGGTCAGCCAGGATCAATATGAACATGGTGTTAAAATGCTATTTCAGGCTAATAATTCTACCCAGTTTGACTCATTTCTTATTAAAACTAAGCAAATAATGTTCATAAATGTGTTTTTCCAATATAAACTATAGCAAATTTGACCCCCTCCCCAGGGGATCATGAGATCCCAGAGCCATGAAATTCACAATTTGTGTAAAGGGCCTTATGACCTTCCAATCTGTGAAGAGTATCTGGTCCAATCAAATCTGTGAATTCAGAAGAAGATTTTTGAAGTTTTAGCCTAATTGACCCCTTTTGGCCCTGCCCCTAACGCCCCTGGGGGTCGGCCAGGACCAATATGGATATGACGATAATATGCTATTTCAGGCTAAAAATTCTAACCAAGTTTGACTAATTTCCTATAAAAAAAAAGCAAATTACATTCATAAATGTGTTTTTCCTATATAAACTATAGTAAACTTGACCCCCTCCCCAGGGGGAAACATGAAACCCCAGGGTCATATGATTCGCAATATTTGTAAAGGACCTTAAGACCTCTCCATCAATGAAGAGTATTTGATTCTACCAGTTCCAGAATTTCAGAAGGAGATTTTTCAAGTTTTAGCCTATTTGACCCCTTTTGGCCCCGCCCCTAAGGCCCCTGGGAGTCAGTCCTGCAAAATTTGTAATAACGGATGCAATTCTGACAACATTTAACTAATTTTTTATTATAAATGAACAAATAATGCTCCAAAATGTGTTTTCACTATATAAACTATAGTAAACTTGACCCCCTGCCCAGGGGAAAACCCAAGACCCCAGGGTCATATAATTCACAATTTTTGTAGAGGGCCTTGAGACCTTTCAATCAATGAAGAGTATTTGATTCTGCCATTTCTGGAATTTCAGAAGATTTTTGAAGTTTTAGCCTGTTTGACCCCTTTTGGCCCCACCCCTCAGGCCCCTGGGGGGGCTGGGACCATAATATTCACAATTTTGGTTGACCTTTGGCTATGGAAGGTTTCTGCAAAATTTCAACAAATTTGGTTCTGTAGTTTTGGAGAAGAAGTTGAAAAAGTAATTTGTTTATCACCATACGACGGACAACGTTCGATGATGGACAAAAGGCGATTAGAATAGGTCACTTGAGACTTCGTCTCAGGTGACCTAAAAAGGGTTTTAGGGCAATTTGTTCAACTCCCATTTTCAAAATTAAATGAAGCATTTTCAAGCAAACAGATCTTAATTTATTATCATAATTACTATTATAGCAATGTTCTAAATGCAAGCCTATCAGATAGTAGACACCCTAAGATATACAATAAGCCAAGGAATAAGTTCAGTTTGGCAGTGTTTTTGGGATTGTAGATCCCTTGACGAAACTTCCTGTCTTCACTGAAAGCCATAAATATAGTCAGCACTGGAAGAAACATCCACTTTGAACAATGAATTCCCATCAGACAAAATATTGTATAGGGTGCAAACACCAATACAACATATAAGAGATATGAGCCCGTCTTTCCTAGTAAAATGGCAAGTGTTACAATGCCAGCTTTTTTGTCCGATACCATGTCACGTGTATTATTACAGTGCAAGATGGCTTCTGTGTTCAATGCAAGTGGAAATGCATATAACATGGGAACTAGTGAAAGAGATCCTGTTTGTGACAAGTAGGAGAATATCACTGTCAGTGGTCCAAATGTCAACATGATCAAGATGTCACCAAGGGCTATATATTTAAGACCTAGTCCTCCTGTATAAAGGAAACTGCTTGACAGACCTCCGAAGTATATCAGTGCTAAGTGCTCCATTCTTGCAGGGGAGATCAGTGTCAATATAAAGAACCCCACACATCCAAATATATAGAACACACCACCTAACCTTGCTACATCATCTGGAGTCAGGATCATATCAACCAGAGTTCTATCATCACTATTGACTTTTTTGTCAATCCCTCTGACAAAATCGAAATAAGTGTTAACAAGGTTCCCTGCAGCATGAACTGACAACGCTGTCAAACATGTGACTATAAACACCGACAAACTAAACTCGGCTGATGTTTTGTAAGCCAGTGTACTGCCAAGTGCCACTGGTGTGAATGAAGCCGTGAAAGACCAGGGCCTCAATGCGACCACATATTGCTGAAATTGTCTCCATATGGCGTCTTTGCTGAGGAAATGGGGTTCTTTTTTATTCCGTGGTGGCGGTTTATCGACGCCGTTCGGCACAGACGCCATTGTAGACAGTCTAAACCACTGAAGATATTACACCGGTGGAAAACTGGGCATCCTACATGCTCCAAACCGGAAGTTATTTACGTTACAAAATCACGCGAAAGTAGTCACGTGTCTGTAAAGATGAAGATTTTTAGGGATATTTTTCAGGATAAATTAATGTTTTTTATCAACGTTGACGTTAGAATTTGAACTTTTAAAAAACAACTCGATTCGTGACAATTATTTGGGTGTGTATTTTTTGATAAAGGAAGAAAAAAGAATTAAAGATAAAGACTGAATTATGAACTCTCGTGAGATTTGTGATGAAAAAAACACTTCCGGTAGAAACACGAGAGGAGAGCCGAAGACTGTTTACTATGCAAGATCAAGTAGCAATTGCAAGCTTCGGGGCATTTTAAGAGGTGATGAACGATTTGGCATATACGTTATGATGAAATACCCTTTTCATTTCCGCATGGCTACAAGATGGCTTTCCTGTATATGTGTGTATTAGAAAGAACTTAATCAACTGGCTTATTTCGGTCCATTTTTATGGGCGATTTGTCCTAAAATAGTAAAACTAGTTATTTTGATCCAACAAAACAAACCTGAAAGAAACCATTTGCAACTCAAGGAAACTTTGTCGAACCCAAAATAAAATTAAATTTGCTTACTGTATTTTCTTCATCTGTCTCTTAAATTGGAAGAAGAAGAAATACTATTGACTAGTCATTACTACCTTCATGAAGCTGATGTTTTTCTCCAATTTGCTCCAACAATTAACAATCTGGAGATGCCCTCATTATTTTTCTGAATATTTATTTTCTTCCTATTCTATAATTAGATTCAAATAATTAAGTTTATTTGACTGTGGGAGATGGCATAAAATTAATTTACTGTTGTTATTACATACACATGCATTCAATATTAGTACATTTATATTAGGATACAGTAAAGTTAGCAGATGAAGAATTAGAGATCAATTTTGCATGCACTCCATACTAAGTAATAGCAAGTTAAGGAATGACAGCTATTCATTTCCAACTCTGAAAAACATAATAGCAAACAACTTTTATTCAGTGGTTAACCAGACTGATATTAATGGCTGCAGGCATTGTACAGGTTTGAAGTAAACAAGTCTGCACCACAAATGAGCCTTAAGGCTTCAAGTAATGAAGGATTGAACATAACTTAAGACATGTCTTGGAAATCAAACGTATAGACATCAGATGTAGTAAAATAGACACTAAAAATGTAATAATAGACTATATACCTGGTACTGATAGAGGTTTGTAAAATACTGCATATATCATAACTAACAGATTAAACTGTTTCAATTACAGAATATGTATTCAAATTAACAAATTCAAGAGAAATGGTGATTTTTTTTTGCATTTCAACTATGGACAATGTCAACATATTTATACATTGTTGAGTATAATATTTATTTGTTGATTCATTTTTTGTAAGTGTACTTATATATAATGAATATAACAGCAGGGAAAATAAAGATTGTTGATTAATTGCTTTTTCTTATGACAGTCAGTTGTTTGGCTGTTAATGCATATTTAACTGTAACCTGTTACAACATAGGTCTGTAACTGTCTATGATATACAAGCTGACTAAGATGGCTATATATAATAACTTAGTTTTTGGATCAATTTGTTTTTCAAACTTATTTGATTATTGTAACATTTGAATGTCTATACTGGTAAGTGGCTATATAACATGATTCAATAACAGTTTACTATGGAAACAAAATAGAGGAGCTCCCCCATTGACTTACAGAGACTGAGTAAATACGGTTTTAATTTTATGATGTGAAAGGTTTTCAGATGTTCAGACCTCTCCTAAATCACAGAAAAAAATTTACACCCTCTTCATATCGTTGACATAGACTAATAGCCAATTTTCCTTTTATATTTCAGATTAAAAAAAAGTGAGTTGACATATCTTATTCGTCTCACCTGAACAAAATCAACATGGCTAACACAGCTGCAATGAACCAGTTCATTGCTGGGCTGAAAAGTCGTTCAGAAGATGTACGAGTTAAGGCGGCAAATGACCTCCACCATTTTGTCAGCACAGAGTTGAGAGAGATGCAGCTGGAGGAGCACACGTCGTTCATGGATGAATTCAATCATCATATTTTTGAGATGGTGTCCAGCTCGGATCTTAATGAAAGGAAGGGTGGAATTTTGGCTATTGGTAATGATCGATAACCAATTAACCATATACAATGTGTATAATCATACCTCATGTTTATATTTATATATAACAGCATATCTGATAGTTTGAAACACATCACATGACTGAAAAACAACCAATGATTTTACCTAGGGCATGTACCCTATAGTGACCACCCCTTCAGTTTAAATTAAAAGACGGATGGACAGATCACATGTAAAGATATTGTTATATAAGCAGTTCACAGACTGAGACTTACAGAGTATTCCGCATCTAAGAAATATTCACCCCTGCGAACCTTTCTGCACATTTTTAAAAGTAATAGCGGTTATTTTTCTTGACAATTATCTACCGAGTAAATTCATTTGATTAAGCATTACATTTTCTTGGATTTATTTGAACAGAATATTCAATTTGTCTGAATTATCTGTTGAACTAAACCACAAAATTACATTTTTTTTTCCTGTATTTCACTTGTTCCATCACACAGAATTGAATTGTTTTATTTATTTTTTGTTATCAACAGTGAGTCTGATAGCAGTAGACGTGGGTAATATGTCCACCAGAATCAGTCGCTTTGCCAACTACTTACGAAACCTGTTACCGTCGAGTGATGTGAGTGTCATGGAGATGGCTGCCAAAGCAGTTGGGATATTGGCGTTATCCTCCGGCACATCTGCTGCAGACTATGTCGATTTTGAGGTGAAGCGAGCATTGGAGTGGCTGACCGGGGACCGCCAGGAAAACCGACGACATGCTGCTGTAAGATAATTGATGAAATATTTTTGTTATTCAGGAGCAGAACTTTATATGGAAGATAGGATTTCTGAGGAGAATTAACTTTTATTGATTTTGAATAGAAACACTAGAACTTTTTGTGTGTGCAGATTTCATTGCTTACTGTAAAATACTGGTAACTTTCTTTTGTGTACAATTTGCTTTCACAAATTTTATGATCCAAGTAATTTTGTGAAAATTCATCTCAGCAAAATAACATTTACATCATTGTTTTGATAGATAATTACAGACAAATTTTAAATCTGCGAGTGTTAGTCTTCACAAACTTGTTTTAAATTGAAAATCACAGAATTTAATAGCTGCAATATTAAGTTTGTTTAAAGTATACCAAACACATTATTTTGTCAAGACTTAGAAAATTTTCTAGAAAATTAATAAATCAACGCATTTTCACCATGACCTTAAGAAAAATTTCATTACTTCATACTGCTATGAATCTGGATGTTTCCCATTAAACAGGTGCTTGTCCTTAAAGAACTAGCTGTGTGTACTCCAACATTCTTCTTTCAACAAGTTCAACAGTTCTTTGACTCCATCTTTACAGCTGTTCGGGACCCAAAGGTAAGAGATCAATTTTAAATAGTGAATGTGTTCTACTTTGTTTAATTAATTAACTTATATATGGGATCAATTTGTGGTTCTAATGTTCCACGATTTTAAACAGCTTGCCTGCCATTTTGTATATTAGCTTATTATGGTATAGAAAGAAAACATCCTAATTCATGCACCCCTGAAATTTCAAGATGAACTGGTCTAGTCTTTGAATTAGAAGAGTCTAAATGTGTCTTCAGGGGTTAATGAGTTAACGCACATTGATCAAAATTCAGGATGTAGCTTTTCAGACTTGTTTCCTTAATAATCAATTTATTGAATCTGTTATACCTGTTTTATTTCCCCAGCCAATTATACGAGAGGGAGCTGCTGCCGCCCTTAGAGCTGCTCTTGCTGTTACATCACAGAGGGAATCTAAGGCTACACAGAGGTCACAATGGTACAGGGTAGGTAGGGGTCAAACAGAGGTCACAATGGTACAGGGTAGGTAGGGGTCAAACAGAGGTCACAATGGTACATGGTAGTTAGGAATCAAACTCAAACAGGTCCATTGTAAATAACTTAATGCTTGATACCTTGCTTAAGGTCCAGCTTTGAACTTGTATAGAAGAAAACACTTTTAAAAACTTTTTTGATGCATCCTAAATACAAGGTAACACATTGTTGTACTATCACAGCAATGCTATGAGGAAGCCGAGAAGCAGTTTGATGAGCTGCAGAGTCGTGAGAAGAAACTCTCGAGGGATGATTGGGCACATGGATCACTGCTCATCATCAACGAATTACTACGCTGTAGCAACGTAGAGGGAGAGGTACGTTTAATAATCTGGAATACAAATTTCATTGACATTATATTTGTGGCTGAAACATTTGACTGGAAAAAAACCCTAATGGCTACACATCAAAAATGTCTATTAGGGTCCATGACTACAAAATAAATCACTTCCATATCAAGGATCAGATTTAAGTTCTATCACTTTGTTTTAAAGTTAGTGCCAGCTATGTGCATCCCATCCCATTTTTTTAGTCCCAGTTTTGAATGATATGAGACTTATCCGTTAAAAGTTTCTAGATTGAAATAATTCAAATACTGGTACAAGTTGTTTAGATAAAGTGTTAGATAAATATAGTTTATGTGGTAATTATTTTGAAATATGAATGAATATACTTTCAGGTTATGTCATTCAAAGTTGTCATTTGGTTTTTCAGAGGTTGAGAATTGAGATGGAAGAGATTACCATACAACAATATCTACATGAAAAGACTGTCAAGGTGAGGTTTGTAAGGATGCTGGTATTTGGGACAATTAAGGCAAGGTAATTTGTGGCTCATTATGGCGGTTTCCTATGTTTTGTCCTGTATTTTTACAGACTTGACCTCTTGTCATAACAGCAGACAAACAGAAAATTGATTTGTCATGTCAAAGACAGCCACTGCTTCACTTTTAGACTCATATGTGAAACTAGATAGAATGCAACATTTGCTACACCATTAAAAGTTCTGTTTTAGGTGGAGTTAATGTTATAAAATGTTTAGTTTGGGTAATGTATGTTGTAGATGCTGATTTTTATGTCTGGAAAAGACTCAATTCTTACATTCTCCTTCGTTGTTATAGATTTTATGGCTATATTTGTGAATATTCTGTTGCTAGGAAACATCGAAGCACAAATCACAAGGAAATGTCATTGCTCTACAACAACTGCAACAAAAGTCATCTCCCCTGACCAACTTCGGCATGGGATCTCGCCAAGTGCCCCAGAAGATACCATTTTTTGAAAGTCATTCATGCAAGGAATTAATGACAACTAATTTTGATAAGGTATAGCTTTACTTAATACAGTGAAAAGTGTTATTGAATTTTGAATTGTAGAAATTTTTACCTTGACCATAACTATTCAATTGGTGCTGAACCCAAATATTCATTTCAAGTCTGAAATTTTTTTTTTTTTGTATATGAGATATTTTAGACTGGTATGGGATTTAAATTTTAGGTGTGTACAGTAATCTTGAGGAACAAAGGAAGTCGCTCCACCTATGTCCAACAGACCTTATTGATAGTGTTCCCTCGACTAGCGGCCTTCAATCACACTGCCTTCTCCAAACTGTGAGTTCACCATCTTGTTATCATTACTACTAGGTCTGCATCTAGATTAGTCTGTTCAAAACATTCAATTGCTAACTGTAAATGGAATACACTTGGGTTACGTTTGACAGCAGTTATGGAATATAAGGTACTGTAAATGTTCTTATTTTAGTAACTAGATTTTTAGCTCACCTGGCCCGAAGGGCCGGTGAGCTTATGTCATGGCACGGCGTCCGTCGTCCGTCCGTCCGTCCGTCCGTCCGTCAACATTTCCTTTAAATCGCTACTAGTCATAGAGTTCTGCATGGATTGTAACCAAATTTGGCCACAAACATCCTTGGGGGAGGGGAAACAGAACTTGTATAAATTTTGGCTCTGTCCCCCCCGGGGCAGGAGGGGCGGGGCCCAATAGGGGAAATAGAGGTAAATCCTATAAATCGCTACTTGTCCTAGAGTTCTGCATGGATTGTAACCAAATTTGGCCACAAACATCCTTGGGGGAAGGGGAACAGAACTTGTATAAATTTTGGCTCTGATCCCCCGGGGGCAGGAGGGGCGGGGCCCAATAGGGGTAATAGAGGTAAATCCTTTAAATCGCTACTTGTCCTAGAGTTCTGCATGGATTGTAACCAAATTTGACCACAAACATCCTTGGGGGAGGGGGAACAGAACTTGTATAAATTTTGGCTCTGGTCCCCCAGGGGCAGGAGGGGCGGGGCCCAATAGGGGAAATAGAGGTAAATCCTTTAAATCGCTACTAGTCATAGAGTTCTGAATGGAATGTAACCAAATTTGGCCACAAACATCCTTGGGGGAAGGGGAACAGAACGTGTATAAATTTTGGCTCTGACCCCCGGGGGCAGGAGGGGGCGGGGCCCCAATAGGGGTAATAGAGGTAAATCCTTTAAATCGCTACTAGTCATAGAGCTCTGAATGGAATGTAACCAAATTTGGCCACAAACATCCTTTGGGGAAGGGGAACAGAACTTGTATAAATTTTGGCTCTGGTCCCCCGGGGGCAGGAGGGGCGGGGCCCAATAGGGGAAATAGAGGTAAATCCTTTAAATCGCTACTAGTCATAGAGTTCTACATGAATTGTAACCAAATTCGGCCACAAACATCCTTGGGGGAAGGGGAACAGAACTTGTATAAATTTTGACTCTGGTTCCCCTGGGGGCAGGAGGGGCGGGGCCCAATAGGGGAAATAGAGGTAAATCCTTTAAATCGCTACTAGTCATAGAGTTCTGAATGGAATGTAACCAAATTTGGCCAAAACATCCTTGGGGGAAGGGGAACAGAACTTGTATAAATTTTGGCTCTGATCCCCTGGGGGCAGGAGGGGCGGGGCTCAATAGGGGAAATAGAGGTAAATCCTTTAAATCGCTACTTGTCGTAGAGTTCTGAATGGAATGTAACCAAATTTGGCCACAAACATCCTTGGGGGAAGGGGAACAGAACTTGTATAAATTTTGGCTCTGACCCCCGGGGGGCAGGAGGTGCGGGGCCCAATAGGGATAATAGAGGTAAATCCTTTAAATCACTACTTGTCATAGAGTTCTGAATGGAATGTAACCAAATTTGGCCACAAACATCCTTGGGGGAGGGGGAACAGACCTTGTATAAATTTTGGCTCTGACCCCCTGGGGGCAGGAGGGGCGGGGCCCAATAGGGGAAATAGAGGTAAATCCTTTAAATCTCTACTTGTCCTAGAGCTCTACATGAATTGTAACCAAATTTGGCCACAAACATCCTTGAGGGAAGGGGAACAGAACTTGTATAAATTTTGGCTCTGGTCCCCCGGGGGCAGGAGGGGCGGGGTCCCAATAGGGGTAATAGAGGTAAATCCTTTAAATCGCTACTTGTCCTAGAGTTCTGCGTGGATTGTAACCAAAATTAGCCACAAACATCCTTGGGGGAAGGGGAACAGAACTTGTATAAATTTTGGCTCTGATCCCCCGGGGGCAGGAGGGGCGGGGCCCAATAGGGGAAATAGAGGTAAATCCTTTAAATCGCTACTAGTCATAGAGTTCTGAATGGAATGTAACCAAATTTGGCCACAAACATCCTTGGGGGAAGGGGAACAGAACTTGTATAAATTTTGACTCTGGCCCCCCGAGGGCAGGACGGGTGGGGCCCAATAGGGGAAATAGAGGTAAATCCTATAAATCACTTCTTGTCCTAGAGTTTTGTTTGGATTGTGACCAAATTTGGCCATAAATATCCTTGGAAGAAGGGGAACAGAACTTGTATAAATTTTGGCTCTGACCCCCTGGGGGCGGGAGAGGTGGGGCACAATAGGGGATTTAGAGGTTAATATTAAAATTCCTTCAGAAAAGAAACAATGAACCTGTATTCAGAACATTACTTGGCATTACAAACCAGGTGAGCGATACAGGCCCTCTGGGCCTCTTGTATTTTAACACTTTAGGTGTCGTCTTTAAAGCGCTAATTTATGTACAGCTCAAAATTTTTATATTTCCGGTATAATTCCACCATATAGCTCTATTTATATCTGCACTAATAAATCATAATTTACAGTTCCTGTTTGCACTAAAATTTCGACTGACCTAAAATAAGTATATTACAATATTTTTAATTTGAAGAATTATTTATAAATTCTGTTAATCTTTATGATAAACTCTTCCCCCAGGTATCTTGAGGAAACGATCAACTTCCTGTTGCTGACCTTGAAGAACTCTAAAGAAAGGACAGCAGCCTTCCAAGCGTTGGGCCTCTTGGCCATCTCAGTGGAGGAGGATGTGTCAAAACATCTCGGCAAGATCATGGAGGTCCTCAAAAACTCTCTTCCTTCAAAAGACCTGCCTGCTAAGTATGAAATCTCATATAACAGGGGAAAGCTTTCGGCATCTGATTTAGAACTTTTTATGCCACCACTATGAAATTTTGAGTTGAAAGGGAGGTTACTTTCCATTATATCGCATTATATGGAGGTTGGGATGTGTATTTATTACAGATATTTCTAGTTTATATTGCAACATTAAATCATAAAACTCTTAGTGTTAATAGTAATGGTAACCAAGTTCTAATATGGTCAAACATAAGTATGAAAAGTGTAAAAATCTGAGCAAAAGATTTAAAAGTGCTGTATGATACCAAAAAAACTCATCGTTATACTCCTCACAAGGAGGTTAAGGGGGGTATACTGGAAGGTGAAATCCTCCTAAACTATTGACAGATTTTGATAAATATGGTACTAAATATGTGCAGCGGGGGTATTAAGGATGTATTCTTCTGAGGTTTCAGTCCCGTTGAAGTCTCGTTTCAACATAGACCAAAGAAGTTATGAGATTTTCAAATATAATTTATCAATATCTGTAGCAAGTTG
This sequence comes from Argopecten irradians, assembly GCF_041381155.1. NCBI lineage: Eukaryota > Metazoa > Mollusca > Bivalvia > Pectinida > Pectinidae > Argopecten > Argopecten irradians. The sequence continues at coordinate 16,923,472 of NC_091134.1, read as the reverse complement.
CCAGACGCAAATTTTGTCAAAAAATTACATTTCTATTTTTAGTAGATTTTTTTTATACACGGATTTTAAGAAATGGCCCATTTGGCGGCCAATTTTGAAATTGTGTCTTTTTCCTTTTTGAGTAGAGCCATAGTTTTACCATTTTTTACTGAAATTGATTTTACTTAAATCATCACTGCGCCATCATTTTTAGCTGTATTTAACTAATTTTTGCTGCAAATCGTTACTAGCTTAGTAGTAATTAAAATATTTAGCATTAATATGTGAAATGATACACTTTTGTGACTTTCTTTTTACATTTAATGATAATTTTGGCACTTTTATTTTTTTCTCTAAAATACTGAAAAATAACAAAAATTCAAATAGGGCAAAAAAGTAAGCACACGGACCCCCAATTTTTCTTCCTGATTTAGAAAGAACAACCGTTTCCCTATTGATATGCAAAATAATAACAAAAGTTTAATACCAGAACTTTTTCTGTAAAGGGTTAAATTTGGCAAAAATGGCTGCAAATGGTGCATTTTTTAGCTCAAAATTAAGGGGTAGGGGTAGCATATGTTGTTATTCTGAGAAAAAATATTAGTCTATTTGATCAAAACTGATATATTTTTAGCTCACCTGGCCCGAAGGGCCGGTGAGCTTATGCCATGGGCGCGGCGTCCGTCGTCCGTCCGTCCGTCCGTCCGTCCGTCCGTCTGTCTGTCCGTCAACATTTCCTTTAAATCGCTACTAGTCATAGAGTTCTGCATGGATTGTGACCAAATTTGGCCACAAAGATCCTTGGGGGAAGGGGAACAGAACTTGTATAAATTTTGGCTCTGAGCCCCTGGGGGCAGGAGGGGGCGGGGCCCAATAGGGGAAATAAAGGTAAATCCTATAAATCGCTACTTGTCATAGAGTTCTGCATGGATTGTAACCAAATTTGGCCACAAGCATCCTTGGGGGAAGGGGAACAGAACTTGTATAAATTTTGGCTCTGAGCCCCCGGGGGCAGGAGGGGCGGGGCCCAATAGGGGAAATAAAGGTAAATCCTATAAATCGCTACTTGTCCTAGAGTTCTGCATGGATTGTGACCAAATTTGGCCACAAACATCCTTAGGAGAAGGGGAACAGAACTTGTATAAATTTTGGCTCTGACCCCCTGGGGGCAGGAGGGGCGGGGCCCAATATAGGAAATAGAGGTAAATCCTATAAATCGCTACTAGTCATAGAGTTCTTCATGGATTGTAACCAAATTTGGCCACAAACATCCTTTGGGGAAGGGGAACAGAACTTGTATAAAATTTGGCTCTGACCCCCAGGGGGCAGGAGGGGCGGGGCCCAATAGGGGAAATAAAGGTAAATCCTTTAAATCGCTACTAGTCATAGAGTTCTGCATGGATTGTAACCAAATTTGGCCACAAGCATCCTTGGGGGAAGGGGAACAGAACTTGTATAAATTTTGGCTCTGACCCCCCGGGGGCAGGAGGGGCGGGGCCCAATAGGGGAAATAAAGGTAAATCCTATAAATCGCTACTAGTCATAGAGTTCTGCATGGATTGTAACCAAATTTGGCCACAAACATCCTTGGGGGAAGGGGAACAGAGCTTGTATAAATTTTGGCTCTGACCCCCAGGGGGCAGGAATGGTGGGGCCCAATAGGGGAATTAGAGGTAAATATTCAAATTTCTTCAGAAAATAAACAATGAACCTGTATCCAGAATATTACTTGGCATTACAAACCAGGTGAGCGATACAGGCCCTCGGGCCTCTTGTTAAAGAAGACTACTAGAAAATGAATTCTACAAACATTCATACATATCAAACACCCCATTAGGAAATTATGGCTTTAATCTCTATCTTATATGGTCAAAACGGCAAAATTCCCATAAAATCCAATATTTTGTCAACTAGGTATCTTTGAGTGACAATAGCTCAATAACGAGCACACGAACATATGTTTTTTCTTCCATTTTCTTTTATGGTATGAACTCCTTTTTCCAAAAATCTATATGAGAAAAAAAGTTTAATACAAGAAAATTTTGACTTCTCAGAGGTGTACATCCTTAAACGTCCACTCTGACGAGTCCTAGTTTTTCATTTTTATGTTTTATGGACTTTCATGACAGAGTCACATGTTTTATAATATTTCATATCATTTATAAGAATATTGATCTTCTGTTTGTAGGAAACACAAGAGTTTTGTGGTAGATCCAGCAGTGTTCACATGTATTAGTATGTTGGCTCGAGCTGTTGGTCCAAGGATGACGAAGGATGTCCGTGACATGCTGGACTCGATGCTTGCTACAGGACTGAGGTAATTTTATATATACTGTATGGTTGGTTATTGTTGTGGGTAAAACTGCTTTGTGATTTTGACTTTGAACTGGAAAATAAAATTGAAATATTTGTGACAACATTAATGTCCTGCAATGTCTCAAAAATTGGTTTGGTAAAATTAATGGCTATACTGTATATTCTAATTAGTTAGGGATTGTAATATTCTAAATTCATACTTGTCACCAATCTCGAGAAGAAAAAAACCATTATTGAAATTCTCCTTTCTTTTTTCAGCCCTGCTCTTACAGCCGCCTTAAAAGATTTAGCCACTCAAATCCCTCAGCTCAAAAAGGAGATACAGGATGGACTTCTGAAAAGCTTATCCTTGATTCTTATTGGTCGTCCCTTGAAACATCCAGGGGCCCCAAACTCTCCAACACTACCAATACCAGTATCAGGTAAAAATGGATCTCACTCAAAATGGTTTGAAAAAAAAAATGTAAAATGTTCCTTTAAGCATAATACAATGTAGTTGAATATACATACTGGGTAATTCACTAGTTGGTAATCTCATATCATTATATGTATTTTCTGAGAATTATTTTTGACACTAATTTTCAATGCTCTTTTCTTTTTGATGAATATTTATAATTTGATTGCTTCTCATTGTCCAATTTGACAATTTTACCTCAGGCTCTGTGGGGAACCTTGCTGAAACACAGGATGTCACTAGTATTACATTAGCTCTCAAGACACTTGGAAGCTTTGATTTTGAAGGTAACTATTCCATTCCATGTTGAGTAATCTACAAATTAGAATTAGTCCAATTACTTTCATTAAAATTTGCATACATAACCAGTAAGAAGAATCAATATCCCAGATGGTTACCATCCAGTTATCAGTTCTCCTCTTCTACTCTGAGAATCACAATGAACGATCCATAACTTTTACATTTTATATAATAAAAAATCTATTTTGGGTTGAAAATTTAATTTAATTTGCTGGTGATTTTTACGGCATTTTACATGTTATTTGATTTACAAGTGTATAAGTAGTTAGGCGTTGTTTTCGCTTACAGTAGTTAGGCCTTGTGTTCGCTCTTTTTTGCTAAAAATAAAATTTAAATAAAATTCTTTTATATGTCAGATATGTAATGATAAAGATTGAAAATTTTCAAATAAAAATTAACAGTGTCCCCTCTACATTAGGGGTATGCCAAGAATTAAGAGCCATCCTATCTTTTAGTGTTTATTTCATCTAAAGTAAACAAAATTGAAGCTAAATTTTGATATTGATCTTTGAATAATTTTATTCTTTAACAAGACTAAAATAATTCATGTAGTATTGTACTTGAATATTACTGTCTCTTCTTTCTGAGTTTTTGTTTGTATTATTTTAGGTCATTCTCTGACCCAGTTTGTGAAGCACTGTGCAGAACATTATCTGTCTAGTGAGTTCAAAGACATCCGTATGGAAGCTGTCCGTACCTGTGCTAGACTTCTATCGCCTCTACTCGTGGTATGTACACAGTAAAATGAACTCCTTGCATTTAAATTGTTTGTCTTAAAACTCAAGTGATATTCATGTCGATAAACAATAAATCCTTGTTATGCTCTCACAATAAAAAAGGGTTGGGGAGCACATTATGTATCGTCATATCCTTTTAAACTTTTATACTAAGTCAGGGGCATTTATATCTTTAATACCGTATTTTCCGGACAATAAACCGCACCTGTGTATAAGCCGCAGAGGCCTTTTTTACGATTTTTTCAGGTTTTGTACACGTATAAGACGCACCGTTATATTAGCCGCACCCAAAAGTTAGGCCCATGTACCAACGTAACCATCTGTGTACATACGATCGATCTCTATACTGAAGTAGGGGTAATGCTTACCGATCGTTTATAATCACGAAAATTGTCTGTAAACTTGTACTGTAAATATATAACAAATAAAAACTCACTATGATGTTAACATCTTTAGCAAAATGGACTTGGCCATGTTTCTGTTCCTTGTTTATTCTGCTATTACGTAAGCCTACTTTGTGTAAACAAACATGGCGACCGTACGATTTCACGCTTACTCTCTCTCACATTTCAGCATGCCGGTTAAAACTTTTTTCAGTATGCATGATTTTATTTTATCTCTATTTTTATATATTTTCGTGTATTTATTATATTGATGTGTAAAGGATTTACTGTATTATCAAGGCTTGCATCATTAACCTAAATCTGACTTCGATTAGAGTGTTCTCTGTCAATTTGCCATCCCATGATGCAATTCACCGAAGTCCTATTTTTGTAAACTTCCGGATATTATTTTCGCTACAGAGATCGATTAAATGATTTTAATATGACTGTGCGATGTTTTAACTCGGTATAATGTTCTAAATTACATGTGATTTACGTTTATAAAATTGATTGCTGATTATTTCATTAAATCATGGCGACGGGATTTCGGGAAATTCCCCTGTTGACCGACATATGTGTAACACGTACGTGTGCAAGTTTGAGTTCATGCTTACTCTCGTTCATATTTCAGTACGCCGATAAAATACTTTCTTCAGTAACGTTATGCATAGGAATGGATTATATTTCTTTTTTGATATATTTTGTGTAATAAATATATCTTGGTGTAAAGAGTTACTGTATCAATCGACTTCGTTTAGAGTGTTCTTCCACTGATTGTTAACTAGGTATCCCATGATGCAATTCACCGAAGCCTTATTTTTGTAAACTTCCGGATTAAGACCTAGTGGTGTTTGCTGCTGCAGAGATCGATAAAATGATGTTTTATAGACTGTTCGATGCTTATAACATCGGTAGAATGTTCTAAATAACATGTAAAACACGCGAATAAACTTGATTACTGATTATTTCATTCACAGCGACAGGATTCCGAGAAATACACATGTTGACAGAGTGTAACACGTGTGCAAGTTAACAGTCATTCATGATCAGAAGATCGTTTTCTTGCTGTATGCGGACATTTCTTGCACACACATAATATTTAAATAATATATTTAACTTATTGTTTGATATTTGATGATTTTTGACGTTTTAGTTATTATTTTCTTGGTAACAATCCTGCAGCAAATCGATAGCGAAATCAGTCCGCCATTGTGTTGTGAACACATTTCTGTCGGCTGATTTCCTTGAATTAAACAATTTTACGAGTTAACATGCATCTGATACGTAATTATGTTCATCTTTAATATATTTTCATTGCATATTTGATCTTTTAAACACTTTTACAGTGATTTGTTCGATGCATAACTTTACAAAAATGGCGAGTAAAACTTACGATTTTCACATGTGAATCACGACGTAATAATGCAAAAACGTGGTCAGATTTTGGTTTTCGTCCACGGATAAGCCGCACTGGTGTATTAGCCGCACTGGTGTATTAGCCGCACTCCCGATTTTCAGGGAAAAAAAGTCGCGGCTTATACTCCGGAAAATACGGTATATTTACAATCTTCTAATACCAATTCTATAAACATGTATATATGTCATTAGGTTTATATCGACTCTTGGTCTTTTGCAACATCCATGGAATGATAAAGGCGCTTTCCTATACTTTGAATTGTTGAAATATGTGAAAGAAAAAAATGTGAAAGAAAAAATATTGCACTTCACTTTATATTAATGAATAGTTCAAGATGAAAAAATCTTTGAACATTTCTTGTGGTTGGTGTGTAAAATTGTAACTACATTTGGTACTAACAATGTTTGTTCCAGCTCCTGGCCTCCAACCAAGGCCAGATCAGTATGGCAGCCATGAATACGGTAGCCGAGGTCCTACACAAACTCCTAGTGGTTGGCATCACAGACACTGGTATACAGAATCACTTCAATTATTATAGATTTGATATAAATACAAACCAACCCTTAGATATCCACTATAGTGTTGAAAGGATACTTATGTGGGATAAAATTTCATCTACTTTATTCTTTGGTAAAGATTCAGTGAAAATGAATAAGATGTAAATAATCGTTCATTGAAATACCAATGCTTATTCAGTTGTTTACTCAGATCAATAGTGTTATTTCTCCTTCATTGATAAAACTTTTCATATTAACTTTTGTTTATGTATCAAATTTTGTTTTATGCAACTGTGTAAGAAACTATTTTATCCAAATTTATAGCTTAGTCTAATGTATGAATCGGACAAACATTTATAATTTAAAAGTGTAGAATTTGATGCTTTTCAGACATTAATATCTTATTCAACTTAATTTCAAAGATCCCCATATCTAAATATTACTGACATTTCTATTATTTGTGTTTGTGTACACTGACGTCCCTGATTTATTTGTCAGATTCTGATATCCGGTTCTGTGTTCTGATGTCCCTCGATGAGAGGTTTGACCCCCACCTAGCTCAGGCTGAGAACCTTAGTGCACTTTTTGTTGCCCTGAATGACGAGGTGTTTGATATTCGTGAGCTGGCAATTTGTATGATTGGCAGACTGAGCAGTAAAAACCCAGCTTATGTGATGCCGTCACTACGTAAAACTCTCATACAGGTAAATTATGGAAGTAAATTTTTGCTATAAACAATAATTGAAAAAAAATGGGAGATCTTCCTTGTTTAACACTAGAGAGATGAAAAGTCGATTGGCTGATTTTAGCCTTTTTGACTGTCATAAAATAGCTACCTGGTATACGTAATTCCAAATATAGTTTCTATAAAACATTAAATTTCAGTTTTTGTTGAGATTTTCCATTTTCATCTGTGGTCTTGACAGAAAACATAAGATGGAAACTTAATGATTATTTTAGGGCAATTCTAATGGAAAAGACACAGAAAAGACTCAAAACTTGTCTAGACAAAAAATGAAATTATTTTTTAAAAATATGAAATTAAAGAAAGAATAAAGAAATGTGTTAATTTATGTTAAATCTTTGTTATATCACCAAAATTAAAAGAATCAAACCAACAAACGAATTAACATACTATCAATATGGTGTAAAACGAAATCTCCCTGTTACAGATCCTGACAGAATTGGAACACAGCGGTGTAGGGCGTAACAAAGAGCAGGCTGCCCGGATGTTAGGCCATCTTGTAGCAAACGCAGCACGTCTCATACGACCTTATATGGAACCAATATTGAAGGTACAATTTGGAAATTTTAAATGTTCCACCTTACACAGTCATATAAATTATGGAAACAATGTTGTAGGTGTTAATTTATGTCTTTTGTAAATATCTGCTTTTCATAGGTTTTAACTATTTATCATGGATCGTGTAGGTTTTAACTATTTATCATTGATTGTTTAGGTTTTAACTATTTATCATTGATCGTTTAGGTTTTAACTATTTATCATTGATCTGTTAGGTTTTAACTATTTATCATGGATCTTGTAGGTTTTAACTGTTTATCATGGATCTTGTAGGTTTTAACTATTTATCATTGATTGTTTTGGTTTTTAACTATTTATCATGGATCGTGTAGGTTTTAACTATTTATCGTTGATGGTTTTGTTTTAACTATTTATCATTGATCGGTTAGGTTTTAACTATTTATCATTGATCGATTTGTTTAAACTATTTATCATGGATCGTGTAGGTTTTAATTTTTTATCATTTGTCGTTAAGGTTTTAACTATTTATCATGGATCGTTTAGGTTTTAACTATTTATCATGGATCGTTTAGGTTTTAACTATTTATCATTGATCGTTTAGGTTTTAACTATTTATCATGGATCGTGTAGGTTTTAACTATTTATCATTGATCGTTTAGGTTTTAACTATTTATCATGGATCGTGTAGGTTTTAGCTATTTATCATTGGTCGTTTAGGTTTTAACTGTTTATCATTGGTCGTTTAGGTTTTAACTTTTTATCATGGTTCGTGTAGGTTTTACCGCGCGGGACACTATACCGTTGACAAAGGTACTTGTCTAGCCGCGCCGTGATCAGTGTGGCTGATACAGGTAGCTAATACAGTGACTGGTGTGATTGTGCTATATTTAGATCGTGTGGTTTGTAGTATCCAAGCATGCGGGATTACCGGAAGCGCAGTGACACTCGTGAATGGAGATTTTATATATATATCACCTTCAACATATATAGTAAATCTAAGCCCCTGGTATCACACAAAATTACTTTCTTAGTATTACCGATGGCTTGTGCCAAAGCCTTTCTGTTTTTTGAAAAAACAAGTCTGTAACCCATAGAAAATAACTTTCAAACAGAAATTCAATAGACAGACAATGAAGATTGAGAAAAAACAGGTCGGTTTTTGTCAAGAAATCACACGTTAATTTTTGTTTTTTTACAAGTAAATCATATATTCAAATATAAGTAATGTATGAAAAAATATTGTTTAACAGCGCTGTTTATATCGCTATTTTTTTTTCTTCTATTTTTGCCTCATATAATCATGGTTGCATTTACATGTAGCATATCAGAAAAAATATATAATTTACCCGGTACTGGCAGATATTTTAACTTGCGTGGTATTGTGGAAATGTCACCCTGAGAGGATTATTATTAAACAGGATGATCTTAACAATATATAAATTCAACATACATATTTTGGTTTTCCGGTGCACCGATATGTACAACACAGTTGAGTCGACGTCTACTGACGTGCTCCCGTGCACGTGGCTGTCCCTTTGATCAATCATTCAGTTAGGTATAATTGACAGACATGCGAAGTGTATGGCCCCTCCCCCGTTACTTTAGGTAAATATCATTGGCTGGCTAGCTTTAACCACACGTGTCAGTAATACAGGTGATTGACAAAGCATTGTTTCTGAACCGACCGGTGACCAAACTATTTAAAAAAATTTTTAGACATGTTTCTAAAATAAATGGCATTTTGTATGATTTTTTAAATCATGGTTCACCAGAAAATCTACTAGATTCTACTAGAATTTGTGTTTAGACTACAGATAGATACGTCATACAATATGTAATTACTACCAAGCACTGACGGCTGCGATGTCTGAAAAGCTACCGTAAGGAAAAGAAATCTTCCTTGTAATTCATAGAATAACTCCTTACATCCACAGCTTTAATAACAATATATCATGTAAGTTTATCATTAGTGTATGTTTTTTTGGTACAAAATTTCCCTGGTACAAAAATTCCTGTATTCGTTGCCAGATCCTGATGCGATAAACTGTTTTTCTCTATCTTTTGATATCTGCATCTCATTAATCCGGTTAATTCGCTCATTTGTTGTATGTCTTACCGCTGTGTATAGTTCAATTAGTCGTAGTCTTGTTTTTTTCGTCAGTTCGTCGTCCGTTGGAGTAGAGTTTACCGCGAACATGCGAGTGTCAGCGACGCGTTTGTATTGCATTGTTCTATATTTAAACTATGTGGTGATCGGCTAGTACACCACTTTCCCGCGCAGTGCTCAAGCTATCTGTATCAGCCGCACTGATCACGGCGCGGCTAGACAAATACGTTTGTCAACGGTATGGTGTCCCGCGCGGTAACTATTTATCATGGTTCGTGAAGATTTTAACTATTTATCATTGATTGTTTAGGTTTTAACTATTTATCATTGATCGTTTAGGTTTTAACTATTTATCATTGATCGTTTAGGTTTTAACTATTTATCATGGATCGTGTAGGTTTTAACTATTTATCATTGATCGTTTAGGTTTTGATTCCAAAGCTGAAGGACTGTGACCATAATCCCAGTGTAACCATCAGCGTGCTGGCTGCGATTGGAGAACTCGCTCAGGTAACTTTGGAGACTCAACAGACAAGCATACAAATGTCATTGATACAGGATTTAAACCACAGGACTAGCCTGATATGTACACTGTTTCATGTTAAGATCTAGAACTGAATTTGATAAATTTGTTTTAAGGAGTGTTTAAAAGTGATGCATATAGCTAGTATATTCCTTATTTAAGCTATTATCAAGAAACTTAGAATCCACTAATATATATGTTATCAGATTCAAAATTGACACTAAAATTTCAATTGTTCGATGTTGGATGTTTTCATTCTGAAATATGCTTGTTAATGACATGGTAGAATGTTGAAGTAGAGACAATGTAAATAACAATGTAAATCTATTATATTTCTACCAGGTGACTGGAACGGAGATGAGGAAAAGAATGGACGAACTCCTCCCCATCATCATTGATATGTTACAAGATTCCTCCTCACTACAGAAAAGGGAGGTAAGTCACCACTGTAGCATGTGACTAAACCCTGTTATATATATAATTTTGTTAAGTAATTTATATCACTTTCATCCCCACATTTATACCCATGCAGATTAAAATGAGATCCAATCACATTTCAGCGGAATGATTAAGATTTTGTCTATTTTATCAGACTGCCCTATGGACTTTAGGACAGCTTGTAGAGAGTACTGGCTATGTCATTGAGTTGTACAAGAAATATCCAAGCCTGCTGGAGATCCTACTGAACTTCCTCAAAACTGAACAGTCACCAGGGATACGGAGAGAGGTAAGGTCATCACCATCTGAAAACAGAAACATACAGTCTACTGTACGAAAACTTGTTTTAACAGTGACTTCATTTTGTGTTTTCATGTCTAACTATCTTTCACAGAGAATTAATTTTTAAATCTGGACTTCTATAGTTCTTCTTTTTATATATTTGATACATTTAAACTTTGGCCTGCAAATTTTAATCGCTCGCACATCAAAGTTAATTGATGTACAGTAAGAGATTGAGGTTACACTTAAAAATGTTTGTTGTGGAGTGGTTTGTACATAACACATTGCCTAGTTGTGTTACCTTACATTGGTACAGTCTATTATAGTAATGTTAATTATCTTTAGGAATTTATCCAGATAGAATGAAGAATATTGTACCAATTCAAAAAAGTTTATTAAATGATAGATTCAATAATAGTTTGATCAGTTGAATAATTAGCAGATGTTACGTAGTAAAGTTCATATCTGTTTTTTAAAAATCAAGACAAAAATAAAATGGGTATTTAGATAGACTTATATTTGTGTAAATAATATGTTGGTCTATTAATATGACTATTTTCATTAAAACAGGTAATCAGAGTGCTGGGGTTACTTGGTGCATTAGACCCTCACAAACACAAACTCAACCTTGGGCTTATCCAGCAAACCGAGGCGTCAGCTGTACTCAGTATGTCTGACCCGAAAACTAACCAGGAGAACCAGCAACCAGGTAGGTATCACAGTAACTGGTAACCAAGGCAACCAAGTAGGTATCAGGGTAACTGGTTACCAGGGCAACCAAGTAGGTACCAAATAACTGGTTACCAGGGCAACCAGGTATAGGTACCAAGTAACTGGGTACCAAGGCAACCAGGTATAGGTACCAATTTGAAGGTAACTGGTTACCAGTACAACTGGTTACCAGGAGAAGAACCAACCAGTTAGGTGTCTAGATAACCAATATATGGAATGGAGTTACCAGAAAATTGGAAAAATGTCATAACCTGAACTTAATATTAGGTAGCAGTAAAATAAGATATATGGTATTTAGATGAAAAGAATTTCAGCTAATTTTAGCTCAGGAATTTTAGATACTATTTACAAAGTTGAAGTGTATGTGTCTGTTGTAAACAATGTATGCTGAAGTTTTATTTGGTCCGTTATAGAAAACACCAGTGAGATGTTAGCTAACATGAGTGCTTCAACGACCCTGGAGGAGTTCTACCCCGCCATCGCCATTGGTACCCTGATGAGGATAATCCGCGACCCTACTCTGTCTCAGCACCACACGATGGGTGTGCAGGCCATCACGTTCATCTTCAAAAGTTTGGGCATCAAGTGTGTGCCCTACATACAACAGGTCATTCCAGCTTACCTCACAGTGATACGGACAGCAGAGTCTAACTTCAGGGAGGTAGGTACCCGCCATAGAAGTCTCTGTGTCTTAAGGCTATAGGATAATAAAACTTCTTCCCTCTGACCAGGACTCTACGGTTATGGGAACCACTCATAAACTATCAGATCTTCATACAATAAAGTAAAGGATAAATTCGTTAACCATATGTGAAAGTTTTTTTGGTTTGTTTTTTTTAATGATTTTAACAGAATAGTGCCTAGTTACCCCTGGTGAAGACAAGGAATCTATCGCAAATAGCCGATCGGCAGAATTTCTGGTGGTCTAAGGTTACTTGTAAGTTAGGTTTAATGCATGGGAATATAAAATTATAAAATGTAGCCTGTGTCATGTCCTGCTCCATGTATTCTATCGCATTTCATCCCATTTCATATAGAAGCAGGAGCATTGATATCTTAAAGACATTTCTAAGTTTGAGTAATTTAAATAAAAAATACTTGGATATTTAAGCCTCATAATAATTCTTTGTTGTTGTTTTTTACTGAACTGTACACTGAATAATAACATGATGCATGTTTCTTTTCAGTTCCTGTTCCAGCAGCTTGGAGTTATAATTGCTATTGTAAAACAGCACATCAGAAATTACCTGGACGACATCTTCGGTTTGATCAAGGTTGGTAAACTAAAATCCATGTATTGATATTATAGATATGATTTAAGAATCTTCAATGAGTTTTCGTTTAACAAGAACTTTCATAAAATGAGCATTGGATAAAAGGAAATATTTTTGCAAGCTTCAATCGGCAAAACGTTAAATCATCTGTAACAAGTTTTATATCAAAGTAATATATATGGAGTGAAATGTAAATGTTGATCCTTTTCACCACAAACTAAACAAATCTTCATGTTGTCAGAATTCAGAATTAAAAGAAAGAGGTTAGTTCCATCATTTTCAATTTCTGAAGTAACAATGCTTTTATCTAGGTACCATGATATTACACACAAGTCATTTATGACATGGGGAAAAAGAAGTGCATACTCATTGGATGACTTAAGAAACATGTGACAAATTATTTTTACCATCAAAATTTGAATTTTTGATTCACTCATTCACCCCTGAAACTTCATAATGGACTGGTCTAGTGTTTGAGTTAGAAGAGCCTAAACGTGTCTTCAGGGGTGAATAAAATTATTTTGACAATGAAGACCACCAGAAGAAATACTGACAGATTTTGTTGTTTTGTAGGACTACTGGACTCCTAACAGCTCAATGCAAAACACCATCATCCTCCTGGTGGAACAGATCGTGACAGCCTTAGGAACAGAGTTCAAAGTCTATCTACCACAGATTGTACCTCAGATGCTCAAAGTCTTCTTACACGACACCAGCCAGCACAGAGCTGTCACTGCCAAGGTCCATGTCTGTTATACAACCATACAATATAATTTCTGAATTAATTTTATAAGCTTAACAATTCAAACTTTCACTGAGTCAACACTGCCAAAGTTCATGTCTATTATATATCTGTAGAATTTAATTTTCTGAAATAATTTGATAAGCTACCAGTAGTTAAAATAGCCTAATCTGACTTTGTTGCAAAGCAGCATATAAGCTTAATGTGAACAGTCGGGCAAGGATGGCTAAAGTCGGTAAAAATGGTGTGAATGTATCCAGTATAATTTCTTAAGAAATAGAAAAATAAAATCTCTCGCCAATATCTGTCTGCGTACGAAGAAATTAATTTAAAGTATAGGAATCCTAAAACGTCCTCCCGGCTGACTATGTCCGTGGTTACATTTCCACGCAGCCTCGCTTTCAATGCTTTCAACTTTTCTTTACTTTAATGGTCAGAACTGGGAAACTAAGCAGAACTTGGCCGTCGTATTAATATGTGAGAACTTTTGGAAGGCCAATGAACGCATTTAGACTGGTTTTCTTTGCCCGACTATTCACTTTAATTGGATTTTGATACCAAATATTTGAAATGTTTAAACAGAGGCAAATAAGTCAGATCTTTTCTGATATTAATAAAAATTTTGATGTGACAAATTAATTATCTGGACCTTCATTCTTCCTCATAGGAATTAAAATATGTCATAAACTGGTTAAATAAATGAGACCGAGTGGTTTAATGTGCCTTTCGTTGTATTCCATAGCTGCTGAATGCCCTACAGTTGTTTGGTGCTAACCTTGACGACTACCTCCATCTTATCCTACCACCAGTGGTCCGACTGTTGGATGGTACAGATGTTCCACTCGCTGTCAGAAAGTAAGTGATTTACTACACATCAAATTTGGGAATACCGATATGTTGCAATGTCATAAAAGATAAATAGATAAATTCTGTTCTGCCTAATTAATGTCTCGATCAGAACAGGTGATGGCTTGACCTGCTGATCAAGACTAGTGTCATACAGGGAAGGCCATCCTGAAATGTTATTAATACTATCTATATAGAATAACATCAGGTAAATATTAAAACACAAATGATAAACTTCTTAATAAACCTAAACAACATAAAATTATTTTTCACTTTATTGATATAGATTTTAGAAATGTATTGATAATGTTTGTTACAGAGTGGCGTTAGAAACAATTGATCGTCTGACTTTCACACTTGACCTAACGGACTATGCGTCCCGGATAATCCATCCTCTGGTCCGAACCTTGGATACATGTCCGGAGCTCCAGCCCACAGCCATGGACACACTGTGTGCTCTTGTTGTCCAGCTTGGTACTAAGTTTGCCATTTTCTTGCCAATGGTCTACAAAGTCATGACAAAGAATAAAATAATGCACCAGAGATACACAATCCTGACATGTAGGATAATGAAGGTAAACAATTCAATTGCTCTTTCTATTATTTTGTTAGTACACTACTTTGACTGCCTACAACATTTCATACTTGAAAGATTATAGACAAATTAACGTTGAAATGGAAATATGACCTACATAGATTTAGTACATTTGATCTAAATTTTGATACTTGAACTTCATCTTGATACTTGACTTTAACTGAAGAAAATCTGGCATGGTCACTATCTCTTAACTATGTGAGTTAACTGAATCTTCACTTCCCTCAGTGTTTGGACCAACCCCAAGAACTGGGGCCTCTGGCCTGTGGAAACAGTTTCTGGGGTGAGTCCGAACACCTCGGGGAAAGAGTTTTGACTGTTGACTAATAAGGAATGAAACAACTGTATCATTGATATTAACAATGTATTTGTCAAAACCTGAAAACGAAAATAGATGTATGAGAAAAAAATTGATGGAATTGATTGTTCATTATTTCGGCGGTGGAGCATCTTTAACAATTATAACATATTTGATTCTACTTAATTCGCAGAGTTCTACGATAGCTGAGGAGGAAGAAGACCCGATGTTATCTAGTCATAGACGTAACAAGATGAAGGTCTCGGAAACTGGTGAAGCAAGCATTGAAGTGGCCACCATTAAAAAGCTACATGTCAGCTTCCCCAACCTTCAGAAGGTAATATATGTATACAGTTACAAGAGCAGGTATAATAAATGGTGAGGTCACAATATGGACATTATATCAAATAAAACTTAAGTTGGGCTATTTGGGGAAGATACATGTATAAACATTTATTTGGGACAAGAAAACATTTTTGGTCAAAAATAGTTAAACATCTGGGACCAAGTAAATATACATTTTGAAAAAGATGTAGGAAATGAATAGATACTTTACATCTTTGTCATTTTAATTTGGTGACATGGTTGGCTATTCAAATCGCCTTTCGTCCGTGGTCCGTCGTCCCGTCCGTCCTTCCGTCCATCCGTTAACAATTCTTGTTACCGCTATTTCTCAGAAAGTACTGAAGGGATTTTTCTCAAATTTTATGTACAGGTTCCCCTAGGACTCTAGTTGTGCATATTGCATTTTGGGACCGATCGGTCAACAAGATGGCCGACAGGCGGCCATCTTGGATTTTGATAGTTAAAGTTTGTTACCGCTATTTCTCAAAAAGTGCTGAAGGGATCTTTCTCAAATTTTATGTACAGGTTTCCCTAGGACTCTAGTTGTGCATATTGCATTTTGGGACTGATCGGTCAACAAGATGGCCGACAGGCAGCCATCTTGGATTTTGATAGTTAAAGTTTGTTACCGCTATTTCTCAAAAAGTACTGCAGGGATCTTTCTCAAATTTCATATATAGGTTCCCCTAGGGCCCTAGTTGTGCATATTGCATTTTGGGACCGATCGGTCAACAAGATGGCCGACAGGCGGCCATCTTGGATTTTGATAGTTAAAGTTTGTTACCGCTATTTCTCAGAAAGTACTGAAGGGATCTTTCTCAAATTTCATATGTAGGTTCCCCTAGGACCCTTGTTGTGCATATTGCATTTTGGGACCGATCGGTCAACAAGATGGCCGACAGGTGGCCATCTTGGATTTTGATAGTTAAAGTTTGTTACCGCTATTACTCAAAAAGTACTGAAGGGATCTTTCTCAAATTTCATATATAGGTTTCCCTAGGGCCCTAGTTGTGCATATTGCATTTTGGAACCGATCGGTCAACAAGATGGCTTGGATTTTGATAGTTAAAGTTTGTTACCGCTATTTCTCAAAAAGTACTGAAGGTATCGTTTACAAATTTCATATGAAGGTTCCCCAAGGACCCTAGTTGTGCATATTGTTAATTGGGACCGATCGGTAAACAAGATGGCCGACCGACGGCCATATTGGATTTTGATTGTTAAAGTTTGTTACGGCTATTTCTCAGAAAGTACTGAAGGGATCTTTCTCAAATTTTATGTGTAGGTTCCCCTTGTACCCTAGTTGTGCATAGTACCTTTTAGGACTGATGCATAATGCCTTTCGGGACTGATCGGTAAACAAGATGGCCAACCGGCCGCCATCTTAGATTTCATTGTTGAAGTTTGTTACCACTATTTCTTAGAAAGTACTATAGCGATCTGTCTCAAATTTTATATGTCATGTGTTTGAAAAAGTTTGAAAAGCAGGGAAAAGACCCCTCTTTCCATTGTCAGACATAGATCTTTCTTTGGTGGGCGCCAAGATCCCTCTGGGATCTCTTGTTATTTGGTGACATTTGGCTTACATTTGTATATAGCGTGTAGTACATGCAAATAGAAGCAGTAAAATTGACTGCATTGCTGTTGTAGGCGCTTGGTGCTGGTCGCCGAGAGTCCAAAGAGGACTGGATGGAATGGCTGAGGAGATTAAGTATTGAGCTTCTGAAGGAGTCCCCATCTCCTGCTCTCAGATCATGTTGGGCCTTAGCTCAGACCTACAACCCACTGGCTAAGTAAGTTAATGTCTGAAATACATGTTCAGAAAACAAGATCATGTGAAAGGAACATGTTAAGGACTTACAAAACCAAAATCACTTTACTATAGATCAATATAACTAACTCAAGTTCTCAGCTAAACTGACTCAAAGATTTACTATGGACAAGCCAATATTGAGTTAATTTGGTTTCACTTTATAATTATATTTTTTTCACAGGGACTTGTTCAATGCAGCATTTGTTTCCTGCTGGACGGAACTGACAGAGACACAGCAGGATGAGCTGATCCAGAGTTTAGAGCAAGCTCTGACCTCCCAGGAAATCCCAGAGATTATGCAGACTCTGCTGAATCTGGCCGAGTTCATGGAACACTGTGATAAAGTATGTACTGCACAAGGGAATATCGTCAGGGCATTTCCTATTACTTTGTAAAATATTGTTAAAAAAAACTTTGTAAAATAATTGTTAAAAAAGAAAATGTAAAATAGATATTTCACCTATTTATTACAAAAAGGAAAAGTAAAATAAGTCTTACAAATTTGTCAGCTATGCTTTCAAAGTTCTGAAGTTGCAAAAAAACTATAAAACCATTCACCCCTGAAGACACATTTGGATTCTTCTAGTCCAAGGGCTGGAATAATCCATTTTTGGAAATTCAGGGGAGGTTGAGTTAAAACAAACACCTTGAGTATCAAAGCTAGGTTCTTTACAGTTCAAGTTTGATCTTTATTGTGGTTTTGTTTCTAGTTTTCATATAGCAGCCATGAGAGATAAAAAAGAAATGATCAGTCTAATCATATTCCATAAAGAAAGAAATTGAATGGTTGACTTTCATCTTTTCCCTGTACCTGTTCACATTGTGTGTCTATAGTTGATGTATCTGACCCGTCATTGTTTCAGGGTCCACTGCCGCTAGATACATCCCTGTTAGGGGGTCGGGCCATGAGGTGTCGAGCCTACGCCAAGGCTCTACATTATAAAGAGGAAGAATTCCATAGAGGCCCCAACACAGAAACTCTGGAAGCCCTCATCAGGTCTGTATTACAAATCAAAATTATTATTGATACTTAGTACATACAAATTATCTATATACATTGTATATAATAACACTATTAGAAAGTGTTCAACATAGAACAAAAGAACCAAACAGAGGCTTTATTTTCATTACAGAATATTGTGCAAATCTTAGCGACAATAGGGATAGGGCTTCAGGCATAGATTATATGTGCTCTCTCCCAAACAGAACATGAAGTTAAAAATTCACCATTCTTACAAAATTGCATACCAGTTAATTAAGGTCTGCTGTAAGTCTTTTTTTCCTTAGATTTGTCTACTGTTCAGTAGATCAGTACGAAAATTAAACATTGGTTAATTTTTCAGTAGGTGGGGTTCTATAGAGATTCCTACACTGATATAATAGTTTAATTGTGTCCTATTTAATCAACTCCAGCATCAACAACAAGTTACAACAGCCGGAGTCTGCGGCTGGAGTGTTGGAGTACGCCATGAAACATCACAGGGCTGACCTGGTAAGTCATGTAATGGGAGATGAGAAACAAAATTGATCACTTTCGAAATGCAACCGATTTGTAGCAACACTAATCATGACTCAAGAAACACATGGCGTCGTATGATTGTCTCTGTGGTGGAAACCATACTACACTGGCAATTTCTGTAGCTAGCATTTGGTTAAAAAAAATATGTGCTAATTCTATGTACATGTGTATCTTACTACTTTTATTTCCAATAAGCAAAATTAATTAAAGTCTTTCACATGGATAAACACACTTTGTTACCTAGTTAAAACATTTTATATGAATTAATTGAAACTTTCCAGAAAATCCAAGAGGGCTGGTATGAGAAGCTGCATGAATGGCACAAGGCATTGGAGGCCTACAATCGCCGACAGGAGACGGCCACCGATGACATCAGTCTTACCCTCGGCAAGATGCGTTGTCTGGAAGCTTTAGCAGAATGGTATGTATGCTTTATGTACATATCTGACTTGGAATGAAACATATTCAAATTATTGTTTTAAGTTTATTATAGGATATCTTTCAGGTGAAAATAAATTGGTATATCCTTGACACCTGTCCTCCCATGTCCCTGACAATTGTGTCTCTTATACAGACTTATATCGGCAAAACCAAATATTAGTGTAAAATTGGTTTTGTATAGGTTTAGTATTCTCAGTGATAGCTATGCTATGGATATATATAAATGAAATTAGTGAAATCATATTTAAGTAGAAGATGTCTGGCACAAATGGTGTTAAAACTTGATTACAACTTATATAT
The DNA here is from genome assembly GCF_041381155.1 of Argopecten irradians. Taxonomy (NCBI): domain Eukaryota; kingdom Metazoa; phylum Mollusca; class Bivalvia; order Pectinida; family Pectinidae; genus Argopecten; species Argopecten irradians. The sequence continues at coordinate 16,903,870 of NC_091134.1, read as the reverse complement.
GTATGTTTACAGTAATTGTACCTGTTTTCATATTACCCTGCTGGCTACGGAAGTCTCTTTGTTGTTTTTGTCATCCGTACATAATCTATAATTTATAGCCTGATGTATGTTTTGACTCTGTATTTAACAGGAACCAGCTACACCAGATAGCCTGTGATAAATGGCCAACAGTGAGTGATGACAACCGTGCAAAGATGGCTAGGATGGCGGCCGCAGCCTCCTGGGGGCTCGGTAAGTCTGACTTCTCTACAGAGCACAAGTAAAGTATACATGATTGTAAACTATCATCTAGACATATCTTTAACAAAAATGGCAATGTGTATCAGTCAAATATCGTCAAAAATGGCAATGTGTATCAGTCAAAAATCGTCATAAATGGCAATGTGTATCAGTCAAATATCGTCAAAAATGGCAATGTGTATCAGTCAAATATCGTCAAAAATGGCAATGTGTATCAGTCAAATATCGTCAAAAATGGCAATGTGTATCAGTCAAATATCGTCAAAAATGGCAATGTGTATCAGTCAAATATCGTCAAAAATGGCAATGTGTATCAGTGAAATATCGTCAAAAATGGCAATGTGTATCAGTCAAATATCGTCAAAAATGGCAATGTGTATCAGTCAAATATCGTCAAAAATGGCAATGTGTATCAGTCAAATATCGTCAAAAATGGCAATGTGTATCAGTCAAATATCGTCATTAAAAAGACATGATTTAAGTTAACCACATACAGTGACCCAAAGTTATATATATATATTTTAAACATACGCATTTATCCTTATGAATCACAATATGCATACAGAAATTCTATCAACACTTTTAAATTATTCATATGTTTAAATATACATGCGTCAGAGATTGATTCCTTATCATGTAGGTCAGTGGGATAGTATGGAGGAATACATTTGTCTGATTCCACGGACAAGTTACGATGGCGCATTCTACCGAGCTGTGTTTGCCCTACACTCTGAGAATTACCAATTAGCACAACAGGTATGGATAGATAGGGATGATTCGGGTCTCATAATGTAAGGCAGTCGGGAATAGGATTCTATCTGAACATTTTTGTCTTCCTGTGATATTTTTATCCTTTTCTATGTGTTGTCATCTTACAATGAAAATCTGCTTTACTTGTTTTATCTCGCCATGTTGTATCTTAACATTTTGCTGGGGAATTAAATTTTGTGATTTACAAAGCTACAAAAAAGCTCTTTTTTACCTGTCATTGAGAAAAATTTTCACAAGTGCTATAATCGCCCACAAAATCAATTGGTTCACATTTAATATTGTAAAATTATAAAATATATCGTTAAGTTATTTCATTTCTTAAAGGGACAATTCACTCACGCTAATTCTTTTACATAACCAAGAAGCAAAATATGGCATAAATTTATTGTTCTACCTTTCTTATGAAACATATAACATAAGATATTGACGAATTCCACGTCATTGTTTAGTATTTTAATTGATACCGTTGTAATTACAAATCGTTGATCAATACGATTAAGCAGGTACAATATGTACGCTGTACCAATATCCGAGCCAAAGTCACGCACGTTAAACAAATGAACTACATAACCACTGTGGAGGTGATATAATGATTTTTTAGGCAAGACAATTCACCTAATAAGGTAAACACACTTCTGTCAGAGCGATTTGAGCTGTTCTAGACAAAAGTAGCATTACTCTACGAGCAAGGGACTGGGTTCGGCATACAAGATATTCGACCACAATGTGTAATGGCGGACAGCGAGTGAGTTTGAATATTTCACACGCATTTCACCACCATGGGATTTTCTGACATATCACAGTAAAACCGACTGATCTAATTTGCATTGGAACTGGGGGTTTTTCCGATATATATACAAATTTTAATGTTCTCGTAGAATGAATTGTCCCTTTAAATCAGGATGAAAAACAAGCTTGAGAATATTAGAATTACTTGTTTTGCAGTGCATAGACAAAGCACGTGATATTTTGGATACAGAACTGACAGCCATGGTTGGAGAGAGCTATAATCGTGCCTATGGGGTGAGTCATCAAATTTTGAAATGTAGGTCACAGTGACCTATATTTAGTGTGTGACACTAACTCATCACAACTAAGCCATATCCTTAGTGAAAAGCCATGGTGACAATTTCAGATAATTATCAAGATGAATAGACCACCTACTTGAGTTATTGCTTTATCAAAAACTTGACCCAAATAATTGTCTTCAGCAGGATGCAAATGAGACAGTCTGGCACAATTTTCTATGGTAAAAACAAAATTTCAGTAAATTCTTGATAATCCAAAAACGTCTGGATTGCAAATTTTCTGAACTACCAGATTCCCTTTATTAATTCAATAATCAAAGCCGTTTTCAGAAAATTCTGTCCGGATTGTGAGTTCCTGGACTCTACCTCTGGGTTATCGTGGGTCCACTGCATAGTTTGAGGTCACTTACAAATCTACCTTCTATTCTAGGCGATGGTCAATGTACAGATGTTGTCCGAGCTTGAAGAGGTCATTCAGTACAAGTTGGTGCCAGAGAGAAGGGAGACAATTAAGGCCATGTGGTGGGATCGATTACAGGTATAATGATACTGTGTGCTTCATACAGAAAGCATAGTATTTGTGGTTGTAATAGGAAGCTCAATACTTGTTACACCATTGTCAATGAATTGATTTCTATACAAATTATGGGGTCACTTTTTACTATTATGTCTTTATATTTATAAACTTCTGCATGAGAATTGAAATTATTCATAACAAAAACCTTTGTTTGAATGTAGAGATGTAAAACCAAATAAAACAAAATCTTTTTATCATATTTGACTGATGAATCACAGTCACCTACTGGCCGAAAGACGTCATATGTTAGGGTAACAAAACAATATGTCCAGTCTATCTCAGGATGTCATGTCTATATAAAAAGGTATAGTAGGCCTAAATTCTAAATGAAGAGGTACTGTAGCGATAGTTGTGGTTTATACTAGAACTGTTGTAGATCATGTAAATTTTGGTTTGTATAGGGTTGTCAGAAGGTTGTGGAAGACTGGCAGAGAATTATCCAGGTGCGATCACTGGTTGTCTCCCCTGTCGAGGACATGAAGACCTGGCTCAAGTATACCAGTCTGTGTCGCAAGAGTGGTCACCTGGTATGTATCATGCGTAATAGTGTTTGTGATTAGTATTCTTACACAATGTCGACTATTGATGTTGTAAGTGAAATAGAGTAAGAAATTCAATTCAATTAGGAGCTAAACAAACATTTGTTCCTTATTTTAATTCTTGTTAACTTAATATTGATTTGTTAAATGAAAGAAAGTTAGAAAAGCAAAATTAGAGAAAAAAGGTACATATTTATAAAGAAATAAAAACCTGATAAATGTATGTTGTATTTTTTAAAATGAAAGAGATTTACAAAAGAAGAAAAATTAGATGAAAACAGGTATATAAGTATTTACAAAGGAGAAAACTGATAAAAAATACTGTATTGATTACAGTAGGCTTCATAACCTGTAAAGATAAACATGTCTCTGTGTTGTAGGCCTTGTCCCATAAGACGTTGGTCACCCTGCTGGGCGGTGATCCCAGTAAGAGAGCTGACCAGCCTATCCCGACGGTCAATCCACAGGTTACCTTCGCCTATATGAAGCACATGTGGAAAAATAACCAAAAGGTAGGTTAAGCTGTCATGGTTATTTCACATTTAGTATTTGAGTCTAGATTGGATCAGAAAATATGTCACATGTCGGACCCAATATGTTATTGTTCTGTGCTCTCTAGTTTCCTGACACATGGTGACAGTGTTCTCATTTCTGTGGCGATATGAATGACTATAATATGAAGATATTGCTTAGCAGACAAAATAGATTCTTTATCAGTTTAAATCATTTTCATTATGTAATTCTGATCGAAATGAAGAAGACCATTAAGACTAAACAGTCGACATTTTAATCATTTCAAAATTCAAATTCGAAGGCAGTTCTCACTTCAATGAGTATCTGAAGTTTTATGATAGCTTACCTCAGGACATGTGTTATGAAAGAAGAAAGTGGAAGGAAAATAAAGTTTTGTTGATTTGTGTTACAGAAAGAAGCGTATGGTAAGCTCCAACACTTTGTACAGCATTCGTTATTGACTCGAACTATGCAGCTCAATGCACCAGAGGACGCTCAACAGAGAGGGGAGCTGAACAAACTCATGGCTAGGTAAGTCAAGGTCATTTATGGTTCACTAGGTCAGGGTCATTCTGTTCTGTATTTCAAGGTTATTTCATGGATAGTTAGTCAGACCAAGGTCATCTATTAATATTTGGCCAAGACAAGGCTTCACCAATGGATAGTTAGACAGACCAAGGTCATCTATTGATATTTGGCCAAGCCAAGGTCACCCATGGATAGTTAGACAGACCAAGGTCATCTATTAATATTTGGCCAAGGCAAGGCGTCACCCATGGATAGTTAGACAGACCAAGGTCATCTATTGATATTTGGCCAGGCCAAGTTCACCCATAGGATAGTTAGACAGACCAAGGTCATCTATTAATATTTGGCCAAGACAAGGCGTCACCCATGGATAGTTAGACAGACCAAGGTCATCTATTGATATTTGGCCAAGCCAAGGTCACCCATGGATAGTTAGACAGACCAAGGTCATCTATTGATATTTGGCCAGGCCAAGTTCACCCATAGGATAGTTAGGTAGGGCAGGATTATTGAAGGATAGCTTAGTAAAGGTAATTCATAACAGGTATTGCAGGTCATTTGTTCATGGACAGTAAGGTTGGTTGAGTTTACTCAGGGATAGCTTGGAAGGACAAGTAAATGTCATACTTTTTAGCTGGCTGTAGGTCAAGGTCATTTATGTCTACATATTAAGGTCATTTATGTCAAGGTAAGTCAAGGTTACTAATACTTATTAAAAAGTAAAACTAAGGTGATATTCATACAATGAGGGATAGCATTACTTGTCTGAAATTATCTCATATCATGTTGTATGAAATTATGTATCATAACTTAAATACCCAATTATTATAGCCGATCCGAAAATGACCTATGAGGTGTTTATATATATTGTCAGGTGCTATCTGAAGCTTGGTGAGTGGACAGAAGCTATAATGAACATCAGTGAGGTGGCCATCCCACAGGTCCTGGAGTATTACAGTCTGGCTACAGAGCACGACAACACATGGTATAAGGTAGGTAGTCAGTGAATATTATTTCTCTGAAGTTTGGCTGATTTTATTAGGCGTTTTAGCCCCCATCATGCAGTTTGAGTAACATATATAGATTTAACCTGTGTCTGTCCCATCCTGTCCTGTCTTCAATAGATATGGGCCATTCGTGTACTATAGACATGTTTTCGTTTGATGGTTTTCCTATTTGCCAATATTTGTATATTTTTGCATTGCACAAAAGCAGGATATTTTAATATTAGCAATATCTAAAATAAAAGAAATTCACAAAAAATTAATAATTGTTCCAAAAAGTTGTTGATTATAAATTACAGGTTGAAGAATGCACTGATGGCTGAAATAAATATAACATCTCTTACCTTTTTATTTTGACACAAAACGACAATGGTTGACTGGTTCTATAGACTAATTCTACTTAGCACTTTTATTACCTTCCTAGAGTCGCAATGTTACAATGTGACATGTTTCAAACCTATTTCACTCATTTTTAATGAAAATCTAATCGATAATCCAGATAATTTGCAATCCAGACAGAAATTCAGACAGTGGATTTGGTTATTCACATCCAGACGGTTTGGACTTTGGAACACAAGTGTCCAGATTATTGAAGGTTTACTGTATGTGACAAAAATGTTTATGTGACTTTTGTAGGCTAGTCACGCTTGGGCTTTAATGAATTACGAGGCTGTCCTGTTCTACAAGCAACAAAGCCAGATGGGAGAAGCAGCCTCTAGCTCATCGTCGTCTGCAGCCTCCCTCGGCCCAGGAGATATCGGTCGAACCGTCATGGGACCTGGAGATTTGTCGCGATCCAGTGATGCACCGGGCTCTCCTAGGATTGAATCGGTAAATTCTGTAAATTGTGTTTCTAAAGATAATTGTTCACTTGACTGATTTTCACTGAAAGGAAAGAGAGATGATAAGGTAACAATATTGGCACTATTGTTTGTTGTTTGAAGAGAGAAATGTAAATTACTTAATTTTGACTGTTTCAGACCGCGGCTAAGATGCACAAGTACTGTGTACCAGCAGTACATGGATTCTTTAGGTCCATTTCCTTGTCACAGCAAAACAGTCTCCAGGACACCCTCAGGTATGTGTTTGATATATTTCTGCATACTTCTAACCATGCAGTGTGACATATGACATACTAGATAAGAACCCTTTTATAACTATTTCTCCAGACTCCAGACCCTGTAGTTTGAGGTATATGAGGTACTAGATGAACACCCTAGGATTATAGTCTATTCTTCTATATTATGTACCCTGCTGTTTGACAGATTTGAGACAGTATATATAATATTTTACTCCTGTGATATTTAAAAACAATTTATTTTCTCGTCAGACTTTTAAATGTGTGCTTTGATTACAGTCATTGGGTGAAAGTTTAGGAAGTTCTAGATAAAACCCTATCACACCATGGTCAATCTTCTCCATGGAGCTAAAACCTTTGGTTCAATTCAGTCCACTGGGCAGAGGTATATGAGGCTATAGATGATATGATAACACAATTCATTCTCTCCTCAGACTTTTGACCCTGTGGTTTGACTACGGCCAGTGGGCAGAGGTATATGAGGCTCTAGTGGAGGGTCTGAAGACAATTCAGATTGATAACTGGCTGCAGGTTATACCCCAGCTTATAGCTCGGATTGACACCCCACGACTGTTGGTAGGGCGCCTCATCTCACAGCTGCTTATAGATGTGGGCAAAACTCATCCACAGGTAAGGATGGTTCTGTCACTGTAACAAACATTGAAACCTCTAATATGACTGTCATTGGCCAAAAAGAAGAATACAGTATAATGATACAATTTTCTTGTAATTTTCACTACCAGAAGTAAATGTCTACATAGACTTTTCAGAATTTTTAATTCAGAATTTTTGATATTATACAATGTCAATTAGATTAAATTTGTCATGGCAGAAATATTTCCCAGTGGAAAAGAACAAATTAAATGTCGTTAAGATTTCAGATAGTTTGAAATATTCCAATCCGTAAACCAGTCATGTTGTTGTATGTTTCCATAGTAACCTGATCTGACCATTTCAGGCTCTAATTTACCCTCTGACTGTGGCATCCAAGAGTAATGCCACGGCGCGGCAGTCGGCAGCCAACAAAATCCTCAAGAGTATGTGTGAACACAGCAATACACTTGTACAACAGGCTATGTTGGTAAGTGAGGCTATATCAAAATCTACAGTGAAACCTGCCATGGTGACGCTGACCAACTCTGTATACTGTAATTAAACCAACTTATTTTCGCAGCGACTAATTAATTTCACATTTTCATGCACAACGAAATTTCACAGCGATTTGATCCAATTCTGTAAAACAAAACTTTGAAAAATGATATTTTTCTTGCCCTATTTTAAAACCATTGATTGAATTGAAGGTAAGCGAGGAGCTGATTCGTGTGGCTATCCTATGGCATGAACTTTGGCACGAGGGTCTAGAGGAGGCCTCACGCCTGTACTTTGGAGAGCGTGACGTGAAAGGGATGTTTGCTACCCTCGAACCTCTTCATGCTATGATGGAAAGGGGACCCCAGACACTCAAAGAGACGTCTTTTAACCAGGTATACTGATCGACAGTATTGTCGCTGCTATGTATACTTCAATGCTTAAGATTTATATCTCTTTTTTTCTTACAACACATATTTCTTGGAATTTCTACAATGGTACCTGTTTTCCTTGGTAATTTAGCAATGTGCCATATATGATTAAGGACATTTTACTGAGTTTTTACCTGCATTGTAAAAGCTTGTCCTGACTTCATTACCAACACTACATGTTGCTAAAACTTTCAACCAGTGCATATGATGTTGAGATGTGCTGAAGAATATTATCTGTCTTGGCTTATTACATATACTACTCAAAATTTGCTAAGGATCACTTTTATATTTCAGTATATCAAATTCATGTAATTTTACAATATTCATAAAAATGATGTCTTTTAGATGTCTAAACACAGGCTCCAACAGAAAAACTATGGAATTTTCACGTGTGCTCGATACATTACTTGCGAAACAGAGCTACCCCCCAAAATCACAAAAACACGGCAATGGGAGCGAAAATGAAATTCGCGTTAAAACAGTTTTCTCGTTTAATTTTCATTTCAGCATATTGTGTGACGTCCCCTAGCTTCAATAACACTGCGACATCGCCGACGCATGCTCGCAATTAAGTCCCGTTTCCGGTTTTGCTGGATGGATGCCCATTCCTCTCGCAGAGCCGTTCCAAGTTCTTGCGGTGACCTTGGCTGGTAAACGCGGGAAGAAATGGATTCCTGTAGCATTACCAACACGTGCTCTATCGGATTTGGATTCGGAGAATGAGCAAGCCAGTCCATACGTTCGATAGTTTTCCTCTGAAGATAGGCGACAGTGACCCGAGCTCTATGTGGATGAGAGGTATCATCCATTAGAATGATTTCCGGACCGATAGCACCAGCATATGGGCTAATGTAGACATCGAGGACTTCATCGCAGTACCTCTTGGCTATCAAATTGTCGTTCGGGAAGACATGGAGATCTGTTTTTCTTTGGACACTTATACCGCCCCAGACCATCACAGACCCGCCGCCATGTCGGTCGTGTTTGGAGACGTTGGATGTAGGAAATCGTTCATTTGGTAGTCTCCACATTCTAGCACGCCTGTCTGTGAAGTCGAGACAGAATCTGGACTTGTCTGTGAACAGAACAGGGCTCCAGTCTCTGATAGTCCATCTCGCATGATCGTGGGCCCATGTAAGTGTAGCCTGAGCATGCCTACCAGTCAAGGGAATCCTCTCTGTAGGTCTACGGAACCTCAGTCTGTATGATTATGTACAGATTGCGTAGATAATTCCAGTGGCGTTTATGAAGTCATTTTGTAGTGACGTAGCGTTACTAAACCTCAGACGACGAACTTCAGAGGGAAACTATCGAACGCATGGACTGGCCTGCTCGTTCCCCGGATCTAAATCCGATAGAGCATGTGTAGGACATGCTACAGTAATCCATTTCTTCCCGCGTTTACCATCAAAGGTCACTGAAAAAACATGGAACAGGCCCTGCAAGAGGAATGGGCATCCATCCAGCAAAACCGGAAACGGGATTTAATTGCGAGCATGCGTCGGCGATGTCGAAGTCTTATTGAAGCTAGGGGACGTCACACAATATAATGAAATGAAAATTACACGAGAACACTGATTTAACGCGAATTTCATTTTCGCTCCCATTGCCGTGTTTTTGTGATTTTGGGGGGTAGCTCTGTTTCGCAAGTAATGTATCGAGCACACGTGAAAATTCCATAGTTTTCCTGTTGGAACCTGTGTTTAGACATCTTAAAGACATCATTGAAGTATTTTTATGAATATTTTACAATTAAATGAATTTGATATACTACAAAATAAAAGTGATCCTTAGCAAATTTTGAGTAGTATAGTTATATCCCCTTACTGGTAGGTATTGATTGTAATGCAGTGTTCCAGCTAGGATTTGAAAAGGGCAGGGCGCTAGGCAAAAAAAGGGCCGCGCCCTGCTAAACCGACCTAGCTGGAACACTGTAATGCCATGTGTTTGTGAGTGATACATCATATTTTTAGCGACTTTAATTATGATAATAGAGTAATGATGGCACAATTGATACCTTCCCAAAAGGGATATAACACTATATATATATATATACAGTGTATATGCAAAGATGGAATAGCTAAGGCATAATATTGTTCACCAAATATTTTCAGGCGTATGGTCATGACCTTATATTTACAATACTTTCCAGGCGTATGGTCGTGACCTTATATTTACAATACTTTCCAGGCGTATGGTCGTGACCTTATATTTACAATACTTTCCAGGCGTATGGTCGTGACCTTATATTTACAATACTTTCCAGGCGTATGGTCGTGACCTTATATTTACAATACTTTCCAGGCGTATGGTCGTGACCTTATATTTACAATACTTTCCAGGCGTATGGTCGTGACCTTATATTTACAATACTTTCCAGGCGTATGGTCGTGACCTTATATTTACAATACTTTCCAGGCGTATGGTCGTGACCTTATATTTACAATACTTTCCAGGCGTATGGTCCTGGTCGTGACCTTATATTTACAATACTTTCCAGGCGTATGGTCGTGACCTTATATTTACAATACTTTCCAGGCGTATGGTCGTGACCTTATATTTACAATACTTTCCAGGCGTATGGTCGTGACCTTATATTTACAATACTTTCCAGGCGTATGGTCCTGACCTTATATTTTACAATACTCTTCCAGGCGTATGGTCGTGACCTTATATTTACAATACTTTCCAGGCGTATGGTGTGACCTTATATATTTACAATACTTTCCAGGCGTATGTTGGTGGTGACCTTATATTTACAAATACTTTCCAGGCGTATGGTGGTGACCTTATATTTACAATACTTTCCAGGCGTATGGTCGTGAACCTTATATTTACAATACTTTCCAGGCGTATGGTCGTGACCTTATATTTACAATGCTTTCCAGGCGTATGGTCGTGACCTTATATTTACAATGCTTTCCAGGCGTATGGTCATGACCTTATATTTACAATACTTTCCAGGCGTATGGTCGTGACCTTATATTTACAATACTTTCCAGGCGTATGGTCGTGACCTTATATTTACAATACTTTCCAGCGTAGGTCGTGACCTTATATTTACAATACTTTCCAGGCGTGGTCGGACCTTATTACAATACTTCCAGGGTAGGCTGGTGGCGGACCAGGTTAAAACCACGGTAAATGTAAATCTCAAAATTTACATACTTCAGCTGCGTACTCAGGTCAGGAATGTTAAAATCTCAAAACAGCTGCCTCAGGTAATGTCAAATATCTGCAAACAGCTGCCTAGGTACATGTCAAATATCAAACAGCTGCTCAGGTAATGTCAAATAAACAGCAGTCATATCTCCAACAGCTGCCTCAGGTAATGTCAAATATTCAAACAGCTGCCTCAGGTAATGTCAAATAAACAGCTGCCTCAGGTAATGTCAAATATCTCCAAACAGCTGCCTCAGGTAATGTCAAATATCTCCAGACAGCTGCCTCAGGTAATGTCAAATATCTCCAAACAGCTGCCTCAGGTAATGTAAAATATCTCCAAACAGCTGCCTCAGGTAATGTCAAATATCTCCAAACAGCTGCCTCAGGTAATGTCAAATATCTCCAAACAGCTGCCTCAGGTAATGTCAAATATCTCCAAACAGCTGCCTCAGGTAATGTCAAATATCTCCAAACAGCTGCCTCAGGTAATGTCAAATATCTCCAAACAGCTGCCTCAGGTAATGTCAAATATCTGCAAACAGCTGCCTCAGGTAATGTCAAATATCTCCAAACAGCTGCCTCAGGTAATGTCAAATAAACAGCTGCCTCAGGTAATGTCAAATATCTCCAAACAGCTGCCTCAGGTAATGTCAAATATCTCCAAACAGCTGCCTCAGGTAATGTCAAATATCTCCAAACAGCTGCCTCAGGTAATGTCAAATATCTCCAAACAGCTGCCTCAGGTAATGTCAAATATCTCCAAACAGCTGCCTCAGGTAATGTCAAATATCTCCAAACAGCTGCCTCAGGTAATGTCAAAAATCTCAAAACAGCTGCCTCAGGTAATGTCAAATATCTGCAAACAGCTGCCTCAGGTAATGTCAAATATCTCCAAACAGCTGCCTCAGGTAATGTCAAATATCTCCAAACAGCTGCCTCAGGTAATGTTAAAAATCTCAAAACAGCTGCCTCAGGTAATGTTAAAAATCTCAAAACAGCTGCCTCAGGTAATGTCAAATATCTGCAAACAGCTGCCTCAGGTCATGTTGTTTTAATAAACAGCTGCCTCAGGTAATGTCAAATAAACAGCTGCCTCAGGTAATATCAAATATCTCCAAATAGCTCAGGTAATATCAAATGGACTACAGTCAAACATCAACTTTTAATATAATTTTGTATTAAAAAGGCTTTACTTATTATATTATAATCTTTCAATATATTTGTTTTGTATTTGGTTTGAATGGTTATTGTAAAATTTGGATACAGATCAAATATGAAAATTTTGATATGTTCTTGACTCCTGGGGCTATGGGTTATACTGCATAGTGTACTGTATAGCATGAAACATTTACGGTGTAGAAATATTTGTTCATTTTCGTGGTTACTAATGAACCACGAATATTAAAACAACATAAATGGTTGTATACATTATTCAAAGTTTTATGACATCAGCTAACCATAAATATTACCACCCACAATATTACATCATATCTCCAAACCATGAAAAAAAAGGTACCCACTAATATTTCATGTCATGCAGTAAATCAATTCTTTACTGGTATATATAACACTCCAAAGTTTGACTTTCAGGGCGACCGACCACTTCCTGAGGTAGATATGTGGTGCCAGTCAGCTACTATTTACCTTCATCATTGGTTTGAGTAGGGCATAGCTGGGTGTTTCTTTTCTCGAGATTTTTTCTCTTCTTTTTTTTTATCAAATTTTTGAAATGCATGAGGATGTATATAGCCTTTTTGTATTTTATATTTTTCATATTACGTTTGGGCTACAGTTTGAAGGTCTGCATGACAACACCAGTGATAATCAGATCTGCTTATTTTGATGTGGGAATCTTATAATTATCACTGTATCTGTCTGTCCTTCCGTCTGTCTGTCCACAATTCATATCAGGAGATTTCGTCAAAAACCAATTGGCTGATTGTTTCAAAGCTGCACATATTAATAGCTGATAGAATATGTGCAGTAGAGGTTTTAATTTCCCAGAGAAATAAAAAAAATATATCCACCATGACCCCTAATTCTAAAATTGTCCAATTTCAGTAAAAAATGGTATACAAGTTTTTTTTTAATCATTTTAAAAGTATTCTGCAGACAGCAATGAAATAATCTATTTAAAATAAATAAAGTATTAAGGTTTTTCTTCACCTTAGTATTGTTCTATATCTTACATTATTTACATATCTCTATACTTTTTCCAGTCATATTAATTCTGACAGAGGGTACCAGAGAGTATACATCATTTTACAAATCCCTGTAAATCTTTGACATTTCTCTTGAAATTGTGGGAGGTGGAAGTAAGTGTTATCTATTTACATTCTTTCATGTTCTACCAAAATTTTGTATGAAGGCAGGGGCACCCATATCCTTGAGACAATTCTAGTTTTTATTACCATACGCAGAAATAAATGCAGATTTGTATAGTGACCTACCACAGATTAACATTCATGACTACAACGGTCTTTTGTCAACAGCTGACTTCCTTGGAGCTACAGTATGTTTCTCCCAAACTGTTACGATGTCAGGATCTAGAACTGGCTGTACCTGGGACGTATGACCCCAACCAACCTGTCATTAAAATTAGAAGAGTTCAAAGTTCACTGCAGGTCATCACCTCCAAACAGCGTCCCAGGAAGCTCAGCATATTTGGTAAGATGGATGATTAATCTTGTGGGTTTTTAGCCCACCATCATCAGATGGTGGGCTTATTCAAATCGCCTTTCGTCGGTGGTCCGTCCGTCCTTTAACAATTCTTGTTATCGCTATTTCTCAGAAAGTACTGAAGGGATCGTTCTTAAATTTCTTAGTTTTTGGGACCGATCAGTCAACAAAATCGCCGCCAGGCAGCCATCTTGAATTTTGATGATTAAAATTTGTTATCGCATTACACCATGTCCTGTATTGGCATGTTCATTACGTCACGTCACATCCTGTTCTGTCTTGTCATGTTTATTACACCAGGTCACGTCACGTCACATCTGTCCCAATGTTATACGAATATTGGGATATTTGTGGCTTACAGACATTTTCAGTTTACTGCAAACCACAAGATGTGAAATCTTGTACAAAGTGGTTTACAGTATTGCTGTATTGAGATTAGCATGTTTGTTATTCTCATTTTGTCTCTCCTACTCTAGGTACTTGCCACTGGAATTTCATGTTTAAAAATAAGCTTTCAGATCACTTTTCATTTTTCGGTAACTTTAACTGTCTGAATAACCAATACACTGCATTCTTATTATTTTAGATAAGACTTGCTTATAGGCTTTACCCTTTGTGCTTAATAAAGATCTACACCAACAAAGTGTTACCTGTAATTAAGAATTGACTAATAATAAGCACTAATCTTACTTATACAGGTAACAATGGACAGGAGTACATGTTCTTACTGAAGGGCCATGAGGACCTGAGACAGGACGAGAGAGTGATGCAGCTGTTTGGCCTGGTCAACTCACTTCTACTTAACAATCCTGAGACACTGAGAAGAAACCTTACGTGAGTGGTCTCCATAGTGATCAAATCTATTATCTCAATCTCTACCCATCTTCCATCTCTCACCTCTGGACCCAGGTATTCTTAAGGTGATTAGGCTAATCAACAACGAGTTTTGTACCTACTCGCCAACTTTAGAGAAGATGTAATCATAGGTTTTTCAGCAATTCAGAAATATGTGTGAGCTATTCACCATTTGAACATCTGGGTGCTGGTCTTTTGTGAATGAGTGGTTAAGGTGCTCGACATTCTTTCCCTAGCCTTCCATCTCTTGTTAACAAATGTGAAATTCACCTTACTAACTGTAAGGTATACAAATTATGCTTGATTTATCCAAGAATGCTCAAGAAAAATCAATACTTTGAAAGTTCAGATAGCCAGAAATCCCAGATAACTTGTTCAAAGTTGTGTCTACATTCATGTTTTACAAAGTAAATTTTCTTGCTGCAATTAATATTTTTGGATATTTAAACTGGTTTTATGAACAAGATAACTTATGATGTACCAAATTCTACTAGCTTAACTTACAAAACTGTAAGATTTCTATGTTGTTATTCAGAATCCAGCGATTCTCCGTCATTCCGCTGTCCACCAATTCCGGTCTGATTGGCTGGGTCCCTCACACAGACACATTCCATGCTCTGATCCGAGACTATAGAGAGAAGAAAAAAATACTTCTAAATATTGAACATCGCTTGATGCTACGGGTAAATATATTTTACTTGTCTTGTTAATCTCAATTTATCGTGTCCAGATATAAGTAACTTAATCATAGTAAATGAAATAAGAAGGTTTATTCAGTTGCCCAGAAATGTTCTTAGGGAAGGGAAAACAGAGTTAGTAAAAATCTTGGCTCTGACCCCTTTGGGGCAGGAGGGGTAGGGTCCAATAGGAAATAGAGGTAAAACCTATAAATCAAGGAACCTGTATTCAGAACATTTCTTTGCATAACAACCAGGTGAACGATACAGTCCCTTTGGGCCTGTTGAGTTAGAGGTGTCATTAAGGCAGATTTAACTGTAGTAATGCCCTTGCTATGGTATTTTGTACTTGTTTGGTTGTTGCCCTTGGTTGATACCTAGTTCCTCTGTCTGCCTACAGATGGCACCTGACTATGATCACCTGACACTAATGCAGAAGGTGGAAGTATTTGAGCATGCTCTAGAACATACACAGGGAGACGACTTGGCTAAAATACTTTGGTACAAAAGTCCAAGTTCTGAGGTAAGTTTTACAGCTGGCTAAAACTCAATCTGATTAAAATACAGATCCTTAAAACTTTTCCATTCAATAGAAGATCTGACAACATCCCATAAGGGGTCATGTTCGAATGACCCTTATACAACCAGTACGTCAAATTGAATACATTTTCTACACCAATTGGAAATGTCCCAGTTACATATACATTTGGCTTTGTTGTGCTCTTCGGGCAAGATCATTACATACTTGAAAATAATTTTCAAACTATCTCCAAAAATTCACTTTCAAGATTGTGGAAGTAGCAATCTGATTGGTCAGTTCAAAAGGTCACCAGAATGTGCATACTTCTGTTCCGGCCAACAAAAACGTTATGTTAGAGCCATAACCTATTTCACCATCGATATACAATAAGCAATGAGATAGAACTTCATAAGGCCCTTTTGTTGAAAAGGAAAAGAACACTCGCAGGGTAGCATCAAAGATGTAACAGTGCCCTGTGATATGTAAAACAATTATAAATGAAAAGGTAAAGTAACAGGGGTGCAAGCCTTTCATCTCTCTATATATGTCAGGAAAGGAAAAACAAGCTGAGAATCTAATACATTTGTGTGTATGTTACAGGTGTGGTTTGACCGGCGTACAAACTACACACGATCCCTGGCTGTGATGTCCATGGTGGGCTATGTGCTGGGATTAGGAGACAGGTAAATAAACAAATATCAACCTGGTGATAAATATAGCACCATACATGTGTGGTTATTTCATGTGAAACTTCTCTAGTAAAGAATATAATAAATATTTCAACTAGATAAAGTGAATCTTCCATTAATTGAACACTTGCGTCAGTAGCCCGACCCGCCTGGATTAAAAAAATGTGGACAGCCACTACTGCGTAGTCAATATTCAAATCAATCCACAGTCATTTGGTACGGATTGTGAGTTTTACAGATTACCAGTATTGAGATTATCATGGGTCCAATGTATTTATACTGTGTCTATTAAATGCAAATTCAAGTTTACCCATAGTTGTACTGAAAATTCACCACCTGGTAATTCACCATTTCCCTACCAGTATCTTGTTACGTTTGATTGTTTATACATCCTTTGTATGACAGACATCCCTCTAACCTGATGCTGGACAGAGTCAGCGGCAAAGTCATCCACATAGACTTTGGTGACTGTTTTGAGGTTGCTATGGTGAGGGAGAAATTCCCAGAGAAGATTCCATTCCGGCTCACCAGAATGCTTATCAGTGCTATGGAGGTAACAAGTGTTTCTTAAACATTGAATTACTGTGTATGTTGGAAAAAAATTATCCTTTGATGGAAATGGAGATATTTTCATAAAAGACATATTGACAAGTTTAATATTAAGAAGTGATTTTGCAAAATACTTAAAGGGGCTTATTTGTATATATATTTTATATTTTAACAAATGAGACATTTCTTTAAGAATTGTAGGTAACTGGTATCATTAGTAACTACCATAATATCTGTTGTAGGTAACTGTCAATGGTAACTTCTGTAAGAACTATTGTAGGTAACTGGTATTGATGGTAACTGCTGTAATATATGTTGTAGGTAACTGTCAATGGTAACTTCTGTAAGAACTGTTGTAGGTAACTGGTATTGATGGTAACTGCTGTAATATATGTTGTAGGTAACTGTCAATGGTAACTTCTGTTAATATCTGTTGTAGGTAACTGGTATCAATTGTAAATACTGTAATATCTGTTGTAGGTAACTGGTACTGATAGTAACTACTTTTAAATTTGTTGTAGGTAACTGGTATCGATGGTAACTGCTGTAATATATGTTGTAGGTAACTGGTATTGACAGTTACTACTGTTAAATTTGTTGTAGGTAACTGGTATCGATGGTAACTACCGTATGACCTGTGAGAGTGTGATGGAGGTATTACGAGAACACAAGGACAGCCTGATGGCCGTACTGGAAGCCTTTGTTTACGATCCTCTCCTTAACTGGAGACTGATGGACAGTAAGTACAGCTACTTCCACAGATGTAAGCTTATATCAGGAGTAAATATATAATCTGGCTACTTCTTACTTAAGAATCCCGAAACAGGCACACACTCACCAGTCATGCTGTCCCACACAGGGAGAGAATGTCCGTAAATATTTATTCCCGTATGATTTTTTGTGAACTTTTGATGAAATTATGCCAATGAAAATACAATTAACTTAAAAAGTTTCCTGTTCAGAGTACTGCATGTTATAGATCATTTTCTAAAAGTTAAGCTGGATTACTTAAACAAATGTTTTATAATAGTTATTGTTGATATTTTGCAGCTACAACCAAAGCCAAACCAAAGACAAATCGGTCAGATTCTTTTACCGGAAGCCAAGAGAAAGGGGACATTCTGGACAGTGTGGAGCTGGGTACAGCCAGTCACAAGAAGACAGCTCCTGAGGGTCCGGGGTCAGCAGGGGGAGATAACACACAATCAGAGGTCCTCAACAAAAAGGCAATTTCAATTGTGCACAGAGTAAGAGATAAGTTGACGGGGAAGGATTTCCCAACCAAGGACTCTATAGATGTCAATACTCAGGTGGAACTTCTCATCAAACAAGCCACATCACATGAGAATTTGTGTCAGTGCTACATTGGCTGGTGTCCATTCTGGTAAACATTGGCTGGTGTCCTTTCGGGCAAACATCGGCTGGTGTCCATTCTGGCAAACATCGGCTGGTGTCCATTCTGGTAAACATCGGCTGGTGTCCATTCTGGTAAACATCGGCTGGTGTCCATTCTGGTAAACATCGGCTGGTGTCCATTCTGGTAAACATCGGCTGGTGTCCATTCTGGTAAAATCGACTGGTGTCCATTCCGGTAACATCGACTGTGTCCATGCTGGTAAACATCGGGGTCCTGTAAACATTGATTTGTCATTCTAGTAAACATCGACTGGTATCTGGATTCTGGTAATTACAGAGGTCAATATCTTCTGTAGGTCTCACAGATTTCCAGAATTTTGTAAGGTCTCACAGATTTGTGACCATAAAAAATAGCAGAATACAGGCACATCTGTTAACAGTGAAACGAGGCTACTCACTTGATTGATCAGAATTCTTCACGAAGTAGGATATCCATACATGTCCAACAGTTGTGAAATTGTGTTCATATCACTGTGAGTGTGACACGACTTTGTTTTGAACAGAAATAGGTGTTGTGGTGCTGCCAATAGTAAAACAGAGAAAATGTGAACAACCAAGTTTCCATTGTCGAATGGTATATTAAGTAGTGTGTATGACTCTGTGTTTCCAAAGCTATCATCAAAAATAGGTTGTGGTCTTTTTCACTACACAAACTTAGAGGACAGTTTTGTGATAAAAACCCAAGAGAGGTTTGGAAAAAAATTAATCCATTGAAGCTTCCTAATGGATATTTTTGTGATAAAAGGATAGGAGAGGTTTGGGAAAGTTGAATTCATTGAAGCTTCATGGGGAAAAACAATGCTGTCAATTCTGCTATTTGCAGAAACTTCCGAAAATTTCCTACCATTTATTTAGCTTTTTGTTTGCTTTAGTATTTGTGTTGATGATTATCACAGAAAATCCATTGTTTTTGTTTGTTATTTTACATTTGCATTTCTCTTTATTATCATACAAAGTACTATGGTCTAGTAATCATGAAACGATTACAAAATAATTTAATACTACAAAGTGACAAAGATAGCTACATGATTATGAAAATACTGACGAAGCAATTTGTGTTACTTTATATCACACATTACTTTTTACCAATTTTTTTTCTAGGATTGATGTACTTGATTGAAAATCAGTAAGATTTTGGTCCGTGAGAGTAACACTTTCAATCATCCAACAATGTTCCTAATGGTTGGGAGAGTTACCATTTAAAATTATATGTTGGACAGAACGATTTTAAGCAGTTCATCAGGAAAATTAAAAGATTTAAGTGGTTTTTTTTCTTCTGTTACTCATTTTGTATTTATGAAATGTATTGATCAAAGTTCATAATTTCGGTTTTAAAATCAGTATCTATTGAATTGTACAATAAATATAGCCACTAATGGTTGAAATTTAATGTATACATACTTGTAGTCTAAATTATTGTTAAATCCTCATTGTTTTGATAATACACTGGCCAAACAACTGATTACATAGTTAATCCCTGATGTCAGAAATACATACCGGTAGCTCTGATGTCATCATGTGATGTTTAATGATGAATATTTATAGATTTATTCCATGATGTATCATGTTGCAATATTTAGAAATGGTATTTATATAGCTACTAGCTGGATTTTACCGTTAACATGCATATGTTTAGTATCCTGTGGCACACCTCAGTATTACATGAATCCAGTATTCACATTTCAATGTCATCCTCATTTGCCTCACTTAGATCTTTGTCAGTCGGTATACATACTATGTGGTAAAATTAGGAAAATGAGATACCTACATATTTTGATATGCTAACTTTTCATAATTTTCTGTTTTAACGGTCATTTCACTTGGAATAATTATAATGTAATTGTAAACCATTCTATTTCACTAAATTTTGCAGGAGAGCTCCAACACGAATTCAAATGTTTGGCAATAATTGTAGCAATGTACCAACATGAATTCAAATGTTTCGGCAATAATTGTAACGATGTACCTACACGAATTCAAATGTTTCGGCAATAATTGTAACGATGTACCAACACGAATTCAAATGTTTCGGCAATAATTGTAACAATGTACATGTATATAATTAAATCCATAAACAATTGTCAGCAAGAGTCCATGATTTTTATTAAATATAATTATATATTCAAGAATGTTTTGAAAATATTGATGATACCAAATATTTTATACAGGAAAATAAAGTGATTTACAGTAAAAATACAAAAATTATGAATACCTGAACATGTAAGCCTAGGGTATCCCAAAATTTGAGGGATTTCAGTGTACTTAAAAAATTTGTGAACAGATAAATGTTATACTGGACAAGTTATCTTATATACAGATTTAGTAAATGTGGCAAATATAGGTGGATTTATATTTCTGATATCTTGCTATACAGTGCTATTTCACCTGGTCTTCCTTTAACCAGACACTGATTATAAGGTCACCTTCACATAACTAGTCAGTTAATGAGTGCTGCGGTTTGTTTTGTATGGGATACAAAGTAGATTCCAAAACTATGTTTCGCTCTTTGTTATTGATGTCAAATTAAAATAAAAGACTAATAAAAATCATGTTATAGAAATATTTTTATTGTTTTGAATTCCTTGTGTTCAATGAAGTGGTCTTTGATGTCTCCATATTGAAGATTAGTTAACTACACCTGAAATATTCAAGGTGACAGTGGTCAAACATGCTGAGATGCAGGGAATATATATTGTTTCACAAATTAGGTATGTAAAATGGCCTATCTATGGGTTCCTTATTTAGTAGAGTACGGTTATTGCGATCTTTAAACAATATATAATTTATAAGAAGGATATGAGACCTTGCAGTTCTGAATTATAAATTGAAAAATTATCAAGAGTGTCCATATACATTAACCAGACTTTCGTTTGAGGTAGCAAGGTTCAAATTTGATAACTGTCATTTAAAAGTGTTTTTATATAAACATCAAAAGAGCCCATATAATCTAATACGTTGAAGTTTTTGGCTACAGAGTTTGTTAGGGACTAGAGGAATCAAGTATGCTTATTTTAAAGACTTCTGCATACGCAATTGAAGGTCACCAATTCGCTTTAACAAAACTGTTCAAATCTTGATGCAATGTGGAAGGAATAAAAAAGGCTCAAACCCTAGCTAGTTTCGACATTCTTTCCGTAACCAAGCTGTTATGGGTGAAAAATCAATATGGGCCAATGGAGTGGTAGTCGTATGGTAACCGTGACGATCAACTTGTGGTAAAATATTAATTCATAAAAAGGATTTGAAATTCAATTTACCTTTATATAGAAGCAAACATGAAGAAACTCTTCAAGCCATACAATTTGTTAAATTTAGTATCTTCAATTAGTAAATTAGTATCTCGCAAAAAAGGTAAACGATTGTCATATTTACGGTAACTTGACTTATTTTACCAGTAGTCTTATTTTAACGTCTTCTGGAATTGATTTTGATCTAACTAGGAAAACTGAAAATGGTTGGATGGAAAATGGTTTGCATTATCGCATGATGATTTTTGGGCAGAAAATGATAGATAGGACCAAATTTATAAAGGATAACAGTTTATAGAACGAATTGGATTCCCACCGCAAAGTGGTGACACCATTGGCGGCCTTCGAGGTTAGATTCCACCATCGGACGTGAATATGTATGTGGATAATGTCCGAAATGTTCTGACATTCTACCATTTTTGTACAGTATGACTTTACATAGCTAGTTTTTCAATTATTATTTTATTTGATTGGTTTTTTTTCTGTGTGAAAGAGTAGTTAAACTGTTGGCCATGTGTAATGTAGTCCTAGAACCCTTCAAAGACAATGACTTGAGTATCAAGGTGAAAGGCAAACGCGGCACGGGATGTGACTGAACATTAGTTTCAAGTTTCTTTATTAGTTCTCTTAGTTCTCTTTGACAAATACATTGTATAGAGAAACATAATATATAAATATCAATTTCAAAAATTTGACAAATAGAAAATATGTACATATAAGGAAGGACAAATCATAAATTCTTTTGGAAAATAACCTTGATAAATTTACATAAATTTCTTAATGTTTTAATATTAACAGAATTCATAAGTAGTGGGAATTTTAGAATATTTGGTTGCGTATAGTAGTACTTGTTAATATATAACCTTCTTTCCAGCGTAAAAAATGGACATTTCAGTAAATAATGAAATTCATCACCAATATCGTTTGTATCACAAAAAGGACAAATTCTGTTTTGATATATATTATTCCACCTACCAGTTTCAACAATAAATTTATGGTTTCTTGTTCTTAATTTACACATTAATAATCTTTCGTTATCATTCAATAATTTAAGATATTTTTCAAAATTACACTCTTTTTATATATTCTATAGCATACTGACATTGAAGAATGAAAAACGTCATGATTCCATTTCTGTAACAAGAGGCCCAGAGGGCCTGTATCGCTCACCTGGTTTTTTGTTAGTAATTATCACAAGACTCTGACAATTAGAAAAATAAGCAAAATTGACTCCCAAAGTTTAATTTTGAATCACAACCATACAAATATGCTATCCAATACATAGGTTCAGAGACAAAGTAATCTATATGAAAATAGTAGCCTAATTGACCTTTTGACCTCGCATCTATTGCCGTCTAAGGCCCCGGGGGTCAGCCCTATCATTTGTACAATTTCAAATCCCAACCCTATAAGGATGCTACCATTGCACTATAAGTGCTCTTCCATTCTTAGTTGCAGAGAAGAAGTCGTTTATATGGAAATAGCTAAATTGACCCCTTTTGACCCCACCCTTCAGGCCCCCGGGGGGTCAGCCCCATCATTTGCAAAATTTTGAATCCAAACCCTATAAGGATGTAACCATTGCATTATGAGCGTAATCCCATGTTAAGTTGCAGAGAAAAAGTCATATATATATGGAAATTGACCACTTTTGACCCCGCCCCTCAGGCCCCCGGGGGGTCAGCCCTATCATTTGCACAATTTTGAATCCCCACACTATAAGGATACTACCATTGTATTATGGGTGCTATACCGTGCTTAGTTTCAGAGAAGAAGTCGTTTAAATGGAAATAGCCAAATTGGCCACTTTCGACCCCGCCCCTCAGGCCCCCTGGGGGTCAGCCCCATCATTTGCACAATTTTGAATCCCCACCCTATAAAGATGCCACCATTGCATTATGGGTGCTATACCATGCTTAGTTTCAGAGAAGAAGTCGTTTATATGGAAATAGCCAAATTGGCCCCTTTTGACCCCGCCCCTCAGGCCCCCCGGGGGTCAGCCCCATCATTTGTACAATTTTGAATCCCCAACCTATAAAGATACTACCATTGCATTATGAGTGCTATCTCATGCTTAGTTTCAGAGAAGAAGTCGTTTATATGGAAATAGCCAAATTGACCCCATTTGACCCCGCCCCTCAGGCCCCCGGGGGGTCAGCCCCATCATTTGTACAATTTTGAATCCCCACCCTATAAGGATGCTACCATTGCATTATGGGTGCTATCCCATGCTTGGTTTCAGAGAAGAAGTCGTTTATATGGAAATAGCCAAATTGACCCCTTTTGACCCCGCCCCTCAGGCCCCCGGGGGGTCAGCCACATCATTTGTACAATTTTTAATCCCCACCCTATAACGATACTACCATTGCATTATGAGTGCTATCTCATGCTTAGTTTCAGAGAAGAAGTCGTTTATATGGAAATAGCCAAATTGACCCCATTTGACCCCGCCCCTCAGGCCCCCGGGGGGTCAGCCCCATCATTTGTACAATTTTGAATCCCCACCCTATAAGGATGCTACCATTGCATTATGGATGCTATCCCATGCTTGGTTTCAGAGAAGAAGTCGTTTATATGGAAATAGCCAAATTGACCCCTTTTGGCCCCGCCCCTCAGGCCCCTGGGGGGTCAGCCCCATCATTTGTACAATTTTGAATCCCCACCCTATAAGGATGCTACCATTGCATTATGGGTGCTATCCCATGCTTGGTTTCAGAGAAGAAGTCGTTTATATGGAAATAGCCAAATTGACCCCTTTTGGCCCCGCCCCTCAGGCCCCTGGGGGGTCAGCCCCATCATTTGTACAATTTTCAGTTAGTAGCCCATAAGGATGCTACCAGTCAAATTTTGTTGAAATCCGACCAGCGGTTATGGAGAAGAAGTCGATTGTTGACGGACGGACGGACGGACGGACGACGGACGACGGACGACGGACGACGGACGACGGACGACGGACGCCGGACGCCACGGTATGGCATAAGCTCACCTTGGTCCTTCGGACCAGGTGAGCTAAAAATTGGTAAATGTAATATTTGTTATTTGCACTTTTATCCATTGTGGATTCAAGTTATTTTGATGCAAGTTCCATATATATATATATATATATATATATATATATAAGACCACACTCATTTAAAATGTTTTGTATAAAAATTAAGTATGGAACTGCTCTGTTTTCGTTTGTAAATACATGGTATAGCATATGATTCAATATAACATTCATTTTACTTTCTTTAGATATCATCATAGTCGACCAGTAGTTAATCATCTTTATATCAATTTGAAGTGGTCTTGTACCCAATTCTCCATAAACCATGTAGTTTGGTGTACTTTTCTTCAAACCAAGAAGTAGTTTACAAAATTTTAAATAAAATTGTTCAATAGATTGCATATTTGAAAAACCCCATATCTCACAACCATATAACAGAATTGGTTTCACTATTTTTTCAAATAAATCAAAAATACAGAAAAGCAGAAGGCTATGTGTGTGTAGACAAGGATTATACTTACGCCGGCTAGTTAAGAATAACCACTCACACCTTCTAAGCAAAACCCTCTATAGGGATCAACCAACTAAATAAAAAAAGACCTTCGAAATGGCCCCAGTGTATACAAGATTGAGCCCAGGATAGAATTTTAACCCGGCCGCTGATTGGCTGGCTAATTATGAATTTCAAAAGTAAAAATGTTTTCTGACAAGTAATTATTCCTAGATAACCATGATATGAATTTGGAAATTGATATTGAGATTTAGGTTCGAAATATCAACTTTGATAATGAATAGGTAAAAGCATTAGAATTTCAGGATTTTTTAGTGCAAAATGCGCCTGATTTCAATAAAGCTATCCTGGTTAGAGTTTGAGCAGAAGGACCCAAACTTTTTTTCTATTTAGTGTTATATGAGAACCTAGACTTTAATTATAGAACACAACAGGTAACTAATATTCCTTTGTTTTAATAATACAGTACAAAACTTTTAACAAAGTTTAACACTGTGGTCTATGTAAAATTATTTAGCTGGTTGCTCTCTATAACAAACAAAAATATGCGTTGGTGTCTCTTATTTCTCCTTTATCTCATTAGCTATATCCTAATTTGTAACCTTTTGTTTTGTTTTGATATATAAAGTAAACATATATAGACATATTTATTAAGCTATCACGTGACATAATATCATTGTAATTATATATTTATTTGTTCGGAAAGGATGTCAGTAAGTTGTAATAACTTTTGTCCAATCCATTTGTCTTTTGTTACAATAAGATTGATTTAAACTAAAAGACAATGACGTCACTAGAAATTATACTGCAGAACTTTCAAGTCTTATCGCGGAGTCGATTGTACTTTGCACCATGATAGACTAAACACGAGAGCGCCCTTATCTTTACCTCTGATCAGACGATATTCTTTCAAGTTCATTGTCGTCTGCTCCCAGCGTTACACATTTCCTGGACAATGTCTTCCGTGGCTGTTCTAACACTGCCTCTACTCCTGCTGTGTCTGCATCTGGCAGGTATTAGTGTTTACTATTACGCACTTAACTTGTACATTAAATCTATCATCTATGATTCTGCATATGATGTGTCATTGAGTACGATAAAAATAATTGCAGGTAACTGTTCACGACATTAAAAAGCATCAGTTTCACAAGGCTAGGTGATACTATAAAAGCTGCGTCACCATATAATCTACTCGACCATTATCTGTGTAGGTTGTTCATGAAAAGTGGACATCACTTGAAAGAAAAATATAGGGCCCTAGTTGTGAATAATGCCATTTGGGACTGATCGGTCAACAATATGGCAAACCGCCCAACATCATGGATTTCATCATTGAAGTTTGTTACCGGTATTTCTCAGAGAGTACTGAAGCGATCTGTCTCAAAGCAGTTTTACATGTAGGATGTTTGAAAAAGTTTGAAGTTCAAGAAAAAAGATTCCTCTATCCATTGTCCGCCATAGATAATTCTTTAGTGGGATCTCTTGTTTGTTGAGTAAAATATTAATGTGTCAGTATGAAAATACTGAGACAACGTTTACTCCATTTTCTCCTGTTTGAAAGCCACCCAGACGGATGTCTCGCGCTGCCCAATCAACCTTCAGAGAGGGCCGTCTCTACAGGGGTACGAGGGCAAATGCTACCTGTTTGAAACCCACCACCACCGGGACTGGGCCCACGCGAATAACGACTGTCGGGCCAAGGGCGGGAAATTACTGACCATCCACTCGTCTGGGGAGCAAAACTTCATCATGTCTGCACTGGGGTCTCTCAACTTCCAAGGAAATGGCGTGTGGCTAGGACTTACGGATCAGGCCACGGAGGGAACATTTGTCTGGGCTGACGGTAAACCTCTATTTCAAATGGCTAAGTTTTGACCTGTACAAACGAACAAACACGCGCCAGTATGTTAAGACAAGTTACGTGGCTTTTCTGTTTAATAAAAGGAAAAGATTGTCATATGATTAAGATACGACATCAAGAAATCAGAGAAAAAGATTGTCATATGATTAAGATACGACATCAAGAAATCAGATTTGACTCTCAAGTTTGAAGTACGTGTCTATTTGTCATATATTTTGACTTTTCGGATATCTGAGAAATTGTGATTTGACTCCTGAACGAGTGATTAAATTTCGATAATTAAAATTCGCGATTAATCGACGTGAAATAGCTCCAGTTAATGGTAATCTAAACTTCTAGGGTAATAAACCACGAAAATAGCTCCAGTTAATGGTAATCTAAACTTCTAGGGTAATAAACCACGAAAATAGCTCCAGTTAATGGTAATCTAAACTTATATGGTAATAAACCACGAAAATAGCTCCAGTTAATAAACCACGAAAATAGCTCCAGTTAATGGTAATTTAAACTTTATGGTAATAAACCACGAAAATAGCTCCAGTTAATGGTAATCTAAACTTTATGGTAATAAACCACGAAAATAGCTCCAGTTAATGGTAATCTAAACTTATATGGTAATAAACCACGAAAATAGCTCCAGTTAATGGTAATCTAAACTTCCCTGTTAATAAACCACGAGAATAGCTCCAGTTAATGGTAATCTAAACTTTATGGTAATAAACCACTATGATGTTTATATCTTCGTGTAGTTTCGTAGGTTGTTGTGGTGTGTATAGATGTAGAACTCCAACGCAGATTCAGTGGATGGTACGATACGTTTATTTTAGTCTTAGGAATCGACTCTGTACAGAGATTATTGGCGAGTTAATATAGCAGTACATCAGGATAACATATGTCAATATTTGGGTATGAAAGCCAATACCTGGAACAATTCATACCACCGTAGTTGCTGTATTACATAGGGAAACATGGTTACTCATTAGAACTTACCATGTATCATAATTAATAACATGGCTAGGTAATTAGTAGTTATACAATGACCCTAACAGAAGTTGGTTTCCACTAGACTTTACATGCACGTACATATACTATTGTAAATATGAAACACATGTGCTTGACCTACACAGTGTAACATACCCCGTACGTGAAAGATATATGTGGATAATTATATATTAGTCCAAATTTCAAACTCTAAAATTCTTATCATTTATATGTATTATACTACACCACGAAAATAGTTCCAGTTAATCGTAATCTAAACTTATATGGTAATAAACCACGTAATTAGCTCCAGTTAATCGTACATCTAAACTTTATGGTAATAAACCACGAAAATAGCTCCAGTTAATCGTAATCTAAACTTATATGGTAATAAACCACGAAAATAGCTCCAGTTAATCGTACATCTAAACCTCTGGTAATAAATCGTGAAATTGACTCACCGTGAAAAAGGTCGCTGAGCAAGAAAACTCGACCAATCGGGCTATTGTTACGTTAAATGTTGATGCCACGGTTACGTGTTTGTGATAAGCACTGAGAAATCCTTTGTCCTTTTTAGGTAGCCCTGTAGACTTTGTATACTGGGCTAACGGACAGCCGGGCGGGCTTGGAGGTATCGCATCCTCACAGGAAGACTGCGCACTCCTCAAATACCGCGATTCTGGCCACTGGCACGACTATCCATGTTCCTCCATCTTATTCATCCAAGAGAACTACGGCTGGGTGTGCAAATTCGGTAAATATGTATTTTCTGTTGTTAGGTGATTGTATTTTACATCCTAATGAGGTACTGTCATAACATGGGAGTCGACTGGTCAGCCGTTTTCTTTGTTGACACGACGTAATGTTTCAAAAGTCGCGCCAAACCTCTAGCATGATTAAATTGACGCCCTATTAAAATTTCTGTTACAGTTGCCAATATAGTAATAAATAGGAATAGAAGATTTGTGCGGATGCAATCAATAACACGCCAAAACCTTAACTCTTATTCTGCTCAGTATCAGAATTTTTGTGATTGACATTAGAGAGTCTCATTGCCAAATACACAGCATATTGTTAGAAAACATAATCTTATGATCTATATGCCATTAAAACAATTCCGAAGCGATAAAAAAACACACATCAATCAGACAAGTAATAAGTTACACACCTTGCGGATTTGGCAACTTGATCTTGCACAATTTAGGGACCAAACATTTTTCGCGGAAATCATCTCTGTTACTAATGTACTTCGCTATGCGTGCCATTTGCGGGTTATCAGGACTAGTTGTACCAGTACGAATCTGTTGTATCTGTAATGGAACATGTAAGCCGTACCAAACTGGTACAAGGGATTGAATAACTCGTTTCTTGAAGCGTACCACTTGGACGACTCGATGTTTTTTAATCCGGAAGACGTAATAGATTTTATAGCCGATAATATTGATTTATAAATTTCAGAGCATTCTTTAAGGTATTGCTGGAAATGATGCCCGTAATGCCCGTATTAGAGACAAGAGCTGTTGGAGAACAGCAAAGCTCGCCTATTCAGAAGAAGTTGATGTTCAAGTATTTACTATTTAAACATGGAAATATGACAAATTAACAGACTCAAAAAAAAAAAAAAAAACCTAAAGGGCCCCAAATTGGTTGTATTATCACGTTCAGCATCTATACACATTAGGAAAATAAAATCATAAACATTTATGATGACTTATGCTTAAACAATTGACAAAATAGAAACTTGCTCAAAATCTTAAACATGGAAATATGACAAATTAACAGACTCAAAAACCCCCTAAAGGGTCCCAAATTGGTTGTATTATCATGTTCAGCATCCATACACATTAGGAAAATAAAATCATAAACATTTATGATGACTTAAGCTTAAACAATTGACGAAATAGAAACTTGCTCAAAAACTTGAACATGGAAATATGACAAATTAACAGACTCAAAAAAACCCTAAAGGGCCCCAAATTGGTTGTCTTATCACGTTCAGCATCCAAACACATTAGGAAAATAAAATCATAAACATTTATGATGACTTAAGCTTAAACAATTGACGAAACAGAAACTTGCTCAAAAACTTTAACGTGAAATGGGACGCCAACGCTGACACCGACGCCGGGGTGACAACATTAGCTCCTCCTATTCTTCGAATAGGCGAGCTAAAAATTATTCATTTTTGAATTCGAAGCTATCTTTCATATGGGTGCCGCCATATTGAAAATCCAAACGCGCTCATTTTTCTCTTGCGAATTCGTGTCAGTTGTACTGAATTGACATGGCACCGCCTAATCGAACTTTCATTTTTATTACTTTATTATCTACGTTTCTTTTTCCAGATATGTTACCAATGACAACCAGGCCCGTTGTTATGGCGTCTACACCAAGTCCAGATGTAGCTGTGTCTACTCAAAGTCCAGATATGGCCACAGTTGTCTAGATTTTGTACATAAAGATAAAACAGATATTTTGATCAATGTCTTCATCTAGTTTGTGGTTTGTTTGCATTTTAACTGTGCCATATCAATGAATACATGTACCGTGTAGGTCTGCCAATAATTCTTGAACGTAACTCACTTCATAAAGGAAACAACAACTTGCATGTGATAACTCACGCGCAGCCATAGAGTTCGGATGAAATTGGATATCTGCGAAAACGCTGTTAGAGACAACAGTTACATGTCATGCATGACAAATACAAAATAGCAACAACAAAAACACAATAACAACAAAATACGTGTAAAAAACATGCAATTGTGATAATGTATATACAAAATGAAAAAGAGCTGTCATCAAATATGCCATTTCACCATTGCCTTGGGGAACATGAGTTCCTGCTTTGAAAAACTAGATAACAGGGGTCGATGACACCGAATTTAGTTGATAGATATTTCTCTTTCGCGCCTTCTCAAAAGTCTTTAACGAGTTTTAAATGTATTCTCAGCTAAAACAGTCTACCCGTTAATGTTCACTTCAAGAGATGTCTTCATGTGAACGCTGGTTAAAAACGAATCAAGGATCTAATCAGTATGGATACTCCAAGGGTTACTATTACTATCGTTATATCCACCTCTGGGATATGCAATAGTAAAACTGAAGGCATTTCAGGAAAACATCTAACTAATCGCAGGCCTACAGATTCTTAATTTGATGACTATAGCAGCGAACGACGTCCACTTTCAAAGCCATACAGTGTACCCTGCAGCATGCGGTTGGCAAAGGCTAAAATCCACAGAAGGTAGATGTATTTACAGTTAAAAGATAAAATCGCTAGGGACCTCACATCTCGTATACCAATATTAGTACATCTCGTATACCAATATTAGTAGGATCTTAGCACTCCTGATTGATAGTGGTCCCAGTCTAGTTGCTGTAGCATGGCTTTATATTTGTGTAATTTCTGGTCGTAAATATAGCCGCTCTGCGTTGGACTGATTCAGATTCAAGCTGGTTGATTGGAGGGTCCAAAGACTGATAAGGTATATTCTAGTGATTGCATGACAAATGTTTGGTAGGCTCTGTACCTTGCTGTTATCTTACATTCCGTCATGTTGAGCCAGAGGAATCCAATGGCTCTGTTTGCCTTAAAAGTAACCATGTCGATATATGTGCTCCACTTAAGGGCTTTGTTGACTGTCACTCCCAAGTACTCACTGGATTATACTTCCTCTAGAACAAGGCCATAGAAGGTGTAATTGGTCTTAATTGTTTTCCTCTTCTTGGTAATGCTCAACACCACACATTTGTCTTCGTTGAAAACCATCTGTCAATCCTTTGTCCAACATTCCAGTGACAACAAGTCTTGCTAGAACGATCTTGCGCCTGTCTCGAACTGTCACGATAAAAAAAGGCTGTCATCAGCGAAAAGCTTGACTTTGGAGCATGCTGTGTCTGGTAGATCGTTCATAAAGATTAGGGAAGCGCAGAGATCCAAGAACTACCCTTGTAGCACTCCAGTTGTTACATGTGTTGTTGTTGATGATATTGCCATCAAGTAGTACTTGTGTTTGGTTCCCAAAGTAGTCTCGTATCAAGCTAGGTCTCGCAGAATCGTCTGAATCGGAATCCATGTAGCGAACAGACATGATGGCGTTTCTGCCAAAAGGGCCCATCACCTGGCTATAGACGGTATGTTCCAACACCTTACAGGGTATCGATGTTAGTGAAATTGGCAGATAATAGACAGGTCCTCTGCTGTGAATGCTCCGATAGCATAAAAATAGGGCAGAGCTATCGGAGCATTCGCAGCAGGGGACCAGACTAGGCAGATAGTAGTCTGGTCAATATTCAGTGTTTCTAGACCTTCTAGAAGATAGGGCAGAGCTATTGGAGCATTCGCAGGAGGGGACCTGGTCCAGTAGTCTGGTCAATATTCAGTGTTTCTAGACCTTCTAGAAGATAGGGCAGAGCTATCGGAGCATTCGCAGCAGGGGACCAGACTAGGCAGATAGTAGTCTGGTCAATATTCAGTGTTTCTTGACCTTCTAGAAGATAGGGCAGAGCTATCGGAGCATTCGCAGCAGGGGACCAGACTAGGCAGATAGTAGTCTGGTCAATATTCAGTGTTTCTCGACCTTCTAGAAGATAGGGCAGAGCTATCGGAGCATTCGCAGCAGGGGACCAGACTAGGCAGATAGTAGTCTGGTCAATATTCAGTGTTTCTCGACCTTCTAGAAGATAGGGATGATGGACGCATCTCTCTGATAATCTGGGATGGCACCGCTGTCAAGAGACATCTGGTACAGGAATGTCAAAATCGGGCCTATGTGGGTGGCATGGACATTGAGCAATCGAACTGGTATCGCATCTGAAAACCTGAGTCCTTTTGAATGTTGAAGTTTTGCCTGGATACATGGATGGGGACTGGACCCTTTATCTGGTATTTATGTAATATCCTCCTTACTGAATACCGAGGAGTTGAACTGTTAATTCAGTATTTCTGCGTTGTTGTAGAGTAACTCACAATCTGCTTTCCTGAGCGCAGCAACGCCTTGGGTGTCCTGTCGCTTTTCCTTCAGTTAGGACCAGAAGCGTATTGATTGGCCTTAAATATATTGATGACCTCATTTAAATGTGTCATATGCTTTCCTGATCTCCTTCTGCGCTCATGATTTCAGATCATTATACCTTCCTCAGTTGGTGTGTCTGGCCTTGGAGAGTGAGCGCTGTCTTCTGCGATATAACCTCTTGACCTCTATGGTTATCTATGGGTTGTATTAGCGAGACTTGGGAAACTTAGATGGTATCCAAGTGTCATCCATATTGTATCTGATCTCTAAATGATTTCCATAACTCACTGGCTGTGGTATGATGAAGTCTGATGCTTGCAATCAGATACAACAGCTCTTCTTTTATGTTGTTCTGTCTGCCCTGTTCCAAATGTGTATTTTTCTCTAGTTAAAATTTGATTTGCTGCGCTATGAGATATATTGCTACAAACACTTTTCCCCAAGTGGGTGTAAGGATTTACACTTGTTGACCACTATAGAGGTGAACACAGGTTTTATCCTCCTCTTGAGTAGGGAAGCCAATGACTTGTGCCTTTACTATATCATCTAGATTCAGGAAGCCTTCATTGACTCTTGCAGGTATTGACCTTCCCACTAGTCTCTGTGGTTTTTTGGGTTCTTAGTGTTTTATGTTACAATAATCCGGTCCCTGATATTTCTATCAGAACTTACAGTTTTCCAGACTATCTGCGTCCAGATTATTTGGAATCTACTGTATTGTGTTTACATCAGTTCCCAGTCTGGAAGTGGATGACTCGGCTCCAAATCATCGAATGATGTTAATTAAGTTTTTCTACGGTTACCAATGTGTGTTTATATGAAGGTCAATCATGTTAACATATTTGGTTGACACTCATTCCAGCATGTCACAACCCCGATATTAGGCGTCATAGGCCACTTAATTCCTGACAAAAAATAAAAGAATTTAGCATGTTTGACCTTGATTCAATGTCAATATAATTTATTTGAACAAACTCTGACCTTGAATGAAGGTCAAGATCATGGATATGAACAAATATGTTAGCCCTTCATCATAGCATGCTACAGACTCGATATCAGGTATCAGGACCTTTTAGTTATTGAAGTTGTACAAAACATTTATTAGTCTTTTTTATCATAATGAAGGACAAGGTGATTTATTCAAGCCTTTCATACCAACATGTTGCAGATGCAATTCCAAGTCTTTTGAGCTTCTTCATTTTTAAGAAGATGTTGTTTAAAAGCGGGATGGACGATGAACGCTGCACCATGCCATAAGTTCATATGCCCTTGGATCAGATGAGCTTATAAAACCACACATAAGAAACTAAAAACACGGCTGATAACAAAAACACTTTATTTTTTGAAAGTGAAGTAACAAAACAGAAACTGGATCAAACAGTCATACATGGAAACGAAAAAAAAAATATTGTAAGCTGCTTAAAGCATGGCCCCACTAGGATGAACAAATAAAACAATAACTATATCTAGGTGGAAGTAAAATATTCTAATGTCACCTGTATATATATATACGTACAATGTAAATGTGACATGTTTAGAGATTAAATACATCTGTATAGTGGACCAATAGGCACAAACATTCTTAACATATAATTGCAGCTTGTAAGATTTACGCAATGATAAAATACTCAAACAAAACAGTTGGTTAAATCCTAATTTTGTAGAGCGACATTTATTTCAACTAGCTTTAAGGTAAATCTCTCAATAATGAAGCATTTAATACTAACAGATAACACTTTTTCGATACCAGTAGATATCACCAACTCGCTGACTGCATGTTCATTCCTTGATATCGCCGAGTCTGACATGTGCCTTCATGTGAAGTTTAAGTTGGACATTTTGGGGGTAACTCCGGTCACACACACGACATTTGTACGGGTTTTGTCCAGTATGGATCCGAACATGGATGTTCAGACTACCACGTCTGGAAAAGAATTTCCCACAGTAACTACATTTCAGTGAGTTTGATGAATGGGATATGTGTTGTACTCGCTTGTTCCTGGTGTGGCATTCTTCAACACTTGGCTGGTCACCAAACTTTGATCCTGATTGAAAACATGAGGACACATGGTATGAAGATCACAGATCTACTCAAATCAATAATTACACCCTGTTTAATCAAAACAAGAGATCCCAGAGGGATCTTGGCGCCCATCAAAGAATGATCTATGTCTGACAATGGAAAGATGGATCTTTTCTCTACTTTTTAAACTTTTTCAAACATACTACACATAAAATTTGAGACAGATCGCTTCAGTACCTTTTGAGAAATAGCAGTAACAAACTTCAACTATCAAAATCCAAAATGGCTCCTTGGTGGCCATCTTGTCTATCAATAGGCCCCTACATGTGAAATTTGAGAATGATCCATTCAATACTTTGTGAGAAATAGCGATATCAATCTTTTAACTATCAAAATCCAAGATGGCTCCTTGGCGGCCATCTTGTTAATTAAATCGGTCCCAAATCATACTATGCACAACTAGGGCCCTAGGGGAACCTTCCTGTGAAATTTGAGACAGATCCCTTCAGTACTTTCTGAGAAATGGCGATAGCAAACTTTGAATATCAAAATCCAAGATGGCTGCCTGGCGGCCATCTTGTTGACCGATCGGTCCCAAAATGCAATATGCACAACTAGGTCCCTAGGGGAACCTACATATGAATTTTGAGACAGATCTCTTCTGTACTATCTGAGAAATAGCGATAACAAACTTTAACTAT
The DNA here is from genome assembly GCF_041381155.1 of Argopecten irradians. Lineage (NCBI taxonomy): Eukaryota > Metazoa > Mollusca > Bivalvia > Pectinida > Pectinidae > Argopecten > Argopecten irradians. The sequence goes on along the minus strand of NC_091134.1, from coordinate 16,868,193 downwards.
CAAAATATAAGATGGTGGCCTGGCGTCTATATTGTTCACCGATTGGTCCAAAAATGGGGCCTAGGGGAACCTGCATATTAAATTTGAGAAAGATCCCTTTGGCACTTTCTGAGAAATAGTGATAACAAACCTTAACTACCAACTGCCATCTTGTTTTCAGCCTTAAAATCTATATGGCACAACTAGGGACCAATGGAATCCTCCATGTGAAGTTTGAACAAAATCCCTTCAATTGTTTTCAAGAAATAGCGATAACAAACTTCAACTGCCCAAATCCAAGATGGCTGCTAGGCAGCCATCTTGTTTTCCCGATCAGCCTCAAAATCTGTATGGCACAATTAGGGACCAAGGATACCCCCATGTGAAGTTTGAACAAAATCCTTTCAGTAGTTCACAAGAAATATCGATAACAAACTTCAACTGCCAAAATCAAAGATGGCTGCCTGGCGGCCATCTTGTTTTTCTGATCAGCCTCAAAATCTGTATGGCACAACTAGAGACCAAGGGTACTCTCCATGTGAAGTTTGAACAAAATCCCTTCTGTAGTTCTCATGAAATATCGATAACAAACTTCAACTGCCAAAATCAAAGATGGCTGCCTGTCGGCCATCTTGTTTTTCCGATCAGCCACAAATCCTGTATGGCACAACTATGGACCAAGGGGACCCTCCATGTGAAGTTTGAACAAAATCCCTGCAGTAGTTTTTAAGAAATAGTGATAACAAGCATTGTTTATGGACAGACGAAGGATGACGGATGAAGGACGCCGGACGACGGACCATGCGTGCAGGGCAATTTGAAAAAAAAAAAAAAAAAAATTCACTGAAAATCATAAAGAGAATAATTTTCTTATAATCACGAAATTTTAAAACCAGGCCCAGAAGTTTTCAGATAAATCTACCATAAAAAGTTACAACCTGAAGATATCTAAACAGTGTAATTATCTAAACTCACTCTTTTACCTGACTTTGATGATTTATGTTTCCGGGGACTCTCAGCATCCTGACGAGGGTCACAGCTGGTAGAGTAACCATGACCTTGAATATGTCGTTTAAATCCGTTGATGTACGGTATAGTTTGATCACATAGGCCACACAGATACACACACTTCTCTAAACGGTTGTATCCACGCCAATGTAAAGTCACACAGCCATAAACCTGTGGGTATAACGTGTCTTATTTCAGTACATCCTCCAAATTTACATGGCCACATTTAATTATTTATATTTTTTGGGGGGGAGGGGGAAGGGGAGGTAGAGGGATATTTTGGTTTTTACATAATTTTGAATATTAATTACAGCCAGCTGGTATGCATATAATCCGCCTTCAGTAATTTAAAATCATCCCAATCTAAGCTATTTAATGTCAGACTTTCCTTGCGGCTGACTTTTGATGATCTTCTTCCCATGGTGATGTATAGGTATATTTTTTCTGGTGTTTTGACATTGGATAGTCAAGTTTTTTTATGTTTGTGTAATATCTTCTTTGAACATGACTATGGCAGCATTAACATATCAAAACTGATGATGGCATTTTTTATGTGAAGATTTTTCTGCACTAAACTTGGTGAAGTGACCTTGAATTTGTTGAACTTTGTGTACTACACTAGATGTAGAAGCAATGGATGCAGTTATTTTGAATGTAGTGACATGGCTATATAATGATGACCTTAAATGCACTGAACTTACTGTGGTAACTTTAAATGCCTATATATAATTGTAAAGTGGTGTAATGCTCTCAGGTGCTCTTAATTTGGTGACCTTGGCATGTTGGCTTTTGTGTGATGAGCTTTGAGTTCGTGACCTTTGCATGGCATTTAGTGTGGTCACCTAAATGTTTGGTTTGATTACTAGTTAGATGTCTTGACTAACAGCCAGTGTCATTAATATTGTGATTTATTTAGACTTAATACATAAAAGGTATGACTTCACCTCAACATAACAAGGCAAAGTAAAACTGAGTCACTGTTCTGTCAAACACTGAGTCACTGTTATTGTCTAATACTGTAACACTGAGTCACTGTTTCTGATAAATACTGCAACACTGAGTCAGTGTTCCGTCTAACACTGTAACACTGAGTCACTGTTATTGTCTAATACTGTAACACTGAGTCACTGTTTCTGATAAATACTGCAACACTGAATCACTGTTCTGTTTAACACTGAGTCAGTGTTCCGTCTAACACTGTGACACTGAGTCACTGTTCTGTTTAACACTGAGTCAGTGTTCCGTCTAACACTGTGACACTGAGTCACTGTTCTGTCTAACACTGTAACACTGAGTCCCTGTTCTGTTTAACACTGAGTCTCTGTTCTGTTTAACACTGAGTCAGTGTTCCGTCTAACACTGTAACACTGAGTCACTGTTCTGTCTTACACTGAGTCACTTTTCTGTCTAACACTGGGTCACTTTTCTGTCTAACACTGTAACACTGAGTCAGTGTTCTGTCTTACCCTATTACACTAGTCACTGTTCTGTCTAACGCAATAACACTGAGTCACCGTTCTGTCTAACGCAATAACACTGAGTCACTGTTCTGTCTAACACTGAGTCACTTTTCTGTCTAACACTGAGTCACTGTTCTGTCTAACACTAACACTGAGTCAGTGTTCTGTTTTGCCCTGTTACACCAAGTCACTGTTCTGTCTAACACTGTAACACTGAGTCACTGTTCTGTCTAACACTGAGTCACTGTTCTGTCTAACACTGTAACACTGAGTCACTGTTCTGTCTAACTACTGAGTCACTGTTCTGTCTAACACTGTAACACTGAGTCACTGTGTTGTGTAACACTGTTACTTTGAGTCAGTGTTCTGTCTAACACTGTAACATTGAGTCACTGTTCTGTCTAACACTGAGTCACTGTTCTGTCTAACACTGTAACACTGAGTCAGTGTTCTGTCTAACATTGAGTCACTGTTCTGTCTAACACTGAATAACTGTTCTGTCTAACACTGTAACACTGAGTCAGTGTTCTGTCTAACACTGTAACACTGAGTCACTGTTCTGTCTAACACTGAGTCACTGTTCTGTCTAACACTGAGTCACTGTTCTGTCTAACACTGTAACACTGAGTCACTGTTCTGTCTAACACTGTTACACTGAGTCACTGTTCTGTCTAACACTAACACTGAGTCACTGTTCTGTCTAACACTGAATAACTGTTCTGTCTAACACTGTAACACTGAGTCAGTGTTCTGTCTAACACTGTTACACTGAGTCACTGTTCTGTCTAACACTGTTACATTCAGTCACTTTTCTGTCTAACACTGGGTCACTGTTCTGTCAAACACTGAGTCACTGTTCTGTCTAACACTGTAACACTGAGTCACTGTTCTGTCTAACACTGAATCACTGTTCTGTTTAACACTGAGTAACTGTTCTGTCTAACACTGTAACACTGAGTCACTGTTCTGTCTAACACTGTAACACTGAGTCACTGTTCTGTCTAACACTGTTACACTGAGTCACTGTTCTGTCTAACACTGAGTCACTGTTCTGTCTAACACTGAACACTGTCACTGTTCTGTCTAACACTGTAACACTGAGTCACTGTTCTGTCTAACACTGTAACACTGAGTCACTGTTCTGTCTAACACTGAATCACTGTTCTGTCTAACACTGTAACACTGAGTCACTGTTCTGTCTAACACTGTAACACTGAGTAACTGTTCTTTCTAACTCTGAGTCACTGTTCTATCTAACACTGTAACACTGAGTCACTGTTCTGTCTAACACTGTAACACTGAGTAACTGTTCTTTCTAACTCTGAGTCACTGTTCTGTCTAACACTGTTACACTGAGTCACTGTTCTGTCTAACACTGTTACACTGACCTGAGTCACTGTTCTGTTAACACTACTGAATCACTGTCTGTTTAAATGTCCCTGTTCTGTTGAACACTGTAAAACTGAGTCACTGTTCTGTTTAACACTGTTACACTGAGTCAGTGTTCTGTTTTATACTGTAAAACTGAGTCACTGTTCTGTCTAACACTGTAACACTGAGTCACTGTTCTGTCTAACACTGTAACACTGAGTCACTGTTCTGTCTAACACTGAATCACTGTTCTGTTTAACACTGAGTCCCTGTTCTGTTGAACACTGTAAAACTGGGTCAGTGTTCTGTCTTATCCTGTTACACCGAGTCACTGTTCTGTCTAATGCAATAACACTGAGTCACTGTTCTGTTTAACACTGAATAATTGCTCTGTCTAACACTGAGTCACTGTTCTGTCTAACACTAACACTGAGTACACAGAGTCACTGTTCTGTCTATAACTGAATAACTGTTCTGTCTAAAACTGAGTCACTGTTCTGTCTAACACTGAGTCACTGTTCTTTGTTGTGTAAAACTATTACACTGAGTCACTGTTCTGTCTAACACTGTAACACTGAGTAACTGTTCTTTCTAACTCTGAGTCACTGTTCTATCTAACACTGTAACACTGAGTCACTGTTCTGTCTAACACTGTAACACTGAGTCACTGTTCTGTCTAACACTGTTACACTGAGTCACTGTTCTGTCTAACACTGTTACATTTAGTCACTGTTCTGTCTAACACTGTCACTGTTCTGTCTAGTCACTGTTCTGTCTAACACTGTATACACTGAGTCACTGTTCTGTCTATCTAACACTGAGTCACTGTTCTGTCTAACTCAGAGTCACTGTTCTGTCTAACACTGTTACACTGAGTCACTGTTCTGTCTAACACTGTTACACCGAGTCACTGTTCTGTCTAACACTTTACTGAGTCACTGTTCTGTCTAACACTGTAACACTGAGTCACTGTTCTGTCTAACACTGTTACACTGAGTCACTGTTCTGTCTAACACTGTTACACTGAGTCACTGTTCTGTTAACACTGTAACACTGAGTCACTGTTCTGTCTAACACTGTACACTGAGTCACTGTTCTGTCTAACACTGTAACACTGAGTCACTGTTCTGTCCAACACTGTAACACTGAGTCACTGTTCTGTCTAACACTGTAACACTGAGTCACTGTTCTGTCTAACATGAACTGTAACACTGAGTCACTGTTCTGTCTAACACTGTAACACTGAGTCACTGTTCTGTTTTACACTGTAACACTGAGTCACTGTTCTGTCTTACACTGTAACACTGAGTCACTGTTCTGTCTAACACTGTAACACTGAGTCACTGTTCTGTCTAACACTGTTACACTGAGTCACTGTTCTGTTTTACACTGTAACACTGAGTCACTGTTCTGTCTAACACTGTAACACTGAGTCACTGTTCTGTCTAACACTGTAACACTGAGTCACTGTTCTGTCTAACACTGTTACACTGAGTCACTGTTCTGTCTTAACACTGTAACACTGAGTCACTGTTCTGTCTAACACTGTAACACTGAGTCACTGTTCTGTCTAACACTGTAACACTGAGTCACTGTTCTGTCTAACACTGTAACACTGAGTCACTGTTCTGTCTAACACTGTAACACTGAGTAACTGTTCTTTCTAACTCTGAGTAACTGTCTAACACTGAGTCACTGTTCTGTCTAACACTGTAACACTGAGTCACTGTTCTGTCTAACACTGTTACATGAGTCACTGTTCTGTCTAACACTGAGTCACTGTTCTGTCTAACACTGTTCGTCTAACACTGAGTCACTGTTCTGTCTAACACTGTAACACTGAGTCACTGTTCTGTCTAACACTTTAATCACTGAGTCACTGTCTAACACTGTACACTGAGTCACTGTTCTGTCTAACACTGTAACACTGAGCACTGTTCTGTCAACACTGATACTGTTCTGTCTAACACTGTAACACTGAGTCACTGTTCTGTCTCACTGTAACACTGAGTCACTGTTCTGTCTAACACTGTTACACTGAGTCACTGTTCTGTCTAACACTGTTACACTGAGTCACTGTTCTGTCTAACACTGTTACACTGAGTCACTGTTCTGTCTAACTGTAACACTGAGTCACTGTTCTGTCTAACACTGTACGAGCACTGTCTGTCTAACACTGTTACATGAGTCACTGTTCTGTCTAACACTGTAACACTGAGTCACTGTTCTGTCTAACACTGTTACACTGAGTCACTGTTCTGTCTAACACTGTTACACTGAGTCACTGTTCTGTCTAACACACGAGTCACTGTTCTGTCTAACACTGAATCACTGTTCTGTCTAACACTGTAACACTGAGTCACTGTTCTGTCTAACACTGTTACACTGAGTCACTGTTCTGTCTAACACTGTAACACTGAGTCACTGTTCTGTCTAACACTGTTACACTGAGTCACTGTTCTGTCTAACACTGTAACACTGAGTCACTGTTCTGTCTAACACTGTAACACTGAGTCACTGTTCTGTTCTAACACTGTCACTGAACTGTTCTGTCTAACACTGTTACACTGAGTCACTGTTCTGTCTAACACTGTTACACGAGTCACTGTTCTGTCTAACACTGTTACACGAGTCACTGTTCTGTCTAACACTGTAACACTGAGTCACTGTTCTGTCTAACACTGTTACACGAGTCACTGTTCTGTCTAACACTGTTACACTGAGTCACTGTTCTGTCTAACACTGTACACTGAGTCACTGTTCTGTCTAACACTGTTACACTGAGTCACTGTTCTGTCTAACACTGTTACACTGAGTCACTGTTCTGTCTAACACTGTAACACTGAGTCACTGTTCTTTCTAACTCTGAGTCACTGTTCTGTCTAACACTGTAACACTGAGTCACTGTTCTGTCTAACACTGTTACACCGAGTCACTGTTCTGTCTAACACTGTTAACACTGAGTCACTGTTCTGTCTAACACTGTAACACTGAGTCACTGTTCTGTCTAACACTCACGAGTCACTGTTCTGTCTACACTGTAACACTGAGTCACTGTTCTGTCTAACACTGTAACACTGAGTCACTGTTCTGTCTAACACTGTAACACTGAGTCACTGTTCTGTCTAACACTGTTAACACTGAGTCACTGTTCTGTCTAACACTGTACACTGAGTCACTGTTCTGTCTAACACTGTTACACTGAGTCACTGTTCTGTCTAACACTGTAACACTGAGTCACTGTTCTGTCTAACACTGTTACACTGAGTCACTGTTCTGTCTAACACTGTTAACACTGAGTCACTGTTCTGTCTAACACTGTTAACACTGAGTCACTGTTCTGTCTAACACTGTTACACTGAGTCACTGTTCTGTCTAACACTGTAACACTGAGTCACTGTTCTGTCTAACACTGTAACACTGAGTCACTGTTCTGTCTAACACTGTAACACTGAGTCACTGTTCTGTCTAACACTGTACACTGAGTCACTGTTCTGTCTAACACTGAGTCACTGTTCTATCTAACACTGTAACACTGAGTCACTGTTCTGTCTAACACTGTAACACTGAGTCACTGTTCTTTCTAACACTGACACTGAGTCACTGTTCTGTCTAACACTGTAACACTGAGTCACTGTAACACTGTAACACTGAGTCACTGTTCTGTCTAACACTGTAACACTGAGTAACTGTTCTGTCTAACACTGAGTCACTGTTCTGTCTAACACTGTAACACTGAGTCACTGTTCTGTCTAACACTGACACTGAGTCACTGTTCTGTCTAACACTGTAACTGAGTCACTGTTCTGTCTAACACTGTAACACTGAGTCACTGTTCTGTCTAACACTGTTACACTGAGTCACTGTTCTGTCTAACACTGTACACTGAGTCACTGTTCTGTTCTGTAACACTGAGTCACTGTTCTGTCTAACACTGAACGAGTCACTGTTCTGTCTAACACTGTAACACTGAGTCACTGTTCTGTCTAACACTGTTACACTGAGTCACTGTTCTGTCTAACACTGTAACACTGAGTCACTGTTCTGTCAACACTGTAACACTGAGTCACTGTTCTGTCTAACACTGTTACACCGAGTCACTGTTCTGTTTAACACTGTAACACTGAGTCACTGTTCTGTCTAACACTGTAACACTGAGTCACTGTTCTGTCTAACACTGAATCACTGTTCTGTCTAACACTGTAACACTGAGTCACTGTTCTGTTAACACTGTAACACTGAGTCACTGTTCTGTCTAACACTGTAACACTGAGTCACTGTTCTGTCTAACACTGTTACACTGAGTCACTGTTCTGTTCTAACACTGTTACACACTGAGTCACTGTTCTGTCTAACACTGTAACACTGAGTCACTGTTCTGTCTAACACTGTACACTGAGTCACTGTTCTGTCTAACACTGTAACACTGAGTCACTGTTCTGTCTAAACACTGTACACTTCGTCACTGTTCTGTCTAACACTGTAACACTGAGTCACTGTTCTGTCTAACACTGTTACACACTGAGTCACTGTTCTGTCTAACACTGATACACTGAGTCACTGTTCTGTTACTGAACACTGTAACACTGAGTCACTGTTCTGTCTAACACTGAACACTGAGTCACTGTTCTGTTAACACTGTTACACTGAGTCACTTGTTCTGTCTAACACTGTAACATGAGTCACTGTTCTGTCTAACACTGAGTCACTGTTCTGTCTAACACTGAACACTGAGTCACTGTTCTGTCTAACACTGTAACACTGAGTCACTGTTCTGTCTAACACTGTTACACTGAGTCACTGTTCTGTCTAACACTGTTACACTGAGTCACTGTTCTGTCTAACACTGATCACTGTTCTGTTAACACTGAGTCACTGTTCTGTCTAACACTGTAACACTGAGTCACTGTTCTGTCTAACACTGTAAACTGTTTTCTAACTGAGTCACTGTTCTGTCTAACACTGTTACACTGAGTCACTGTTCTGTCTAACACTGAGTCACTGTTCTGTCTAACAATGAGTCACTTTTCTGTCTAACACTGGGTCACTGTTCTGTCAAACACTGAGTCACTGTTCTGTCTAACTTACACTGTTACACGAGTCACTGTTCTGTCTAACACTGTTACACTGAGTCACTGTTCTGTCTAACACTGTAACACTGAGTCACTGTTCTGTCTAACACTGTTACACTGAGTCACTGTTCTGTCTAACACTGTAACACTGAGTCACTGTTCTGTCTAACACTGTTACACTGAGTCACTGTTCTGTCTAACACTGTTACACTGAGTCACTGTTCTGTCTAACACTGTAACACTGAGTCACTGTTCTGTTAACACTGTAACACTGAGTCACTGTTCTGTCTAACACTGTAACACTGAGTCACTGTTCTGTCTAACACTGTTCTGTCTACACTGAGTCACTGTTCTGTCTAACACTGAGTCACTGTTCTGTCTAACACTGTTACACTGAGTCACTGTTCTGTCTAACACTGTAACACTGAGTCACTGTTCTGTCTAACACTGTTACACTGAGTCACTGTTCTGTCTAACACTGTAACACTGAGTCACTGTTCTGTCACTGTAACACTGAGTCACTGTTCTGTCTAACACTGTAACACTGAGTCACTGTTCTGTTAACACTGTTACACTGAGTCACTGTTCTGTTTAACACTGTAACACTGAGTCACTGTTCTGTCTAACACTGTTACACTGAGTCACTGTTCTGTCTATGTAACACTGAGTCACTGTTCTGTCTAACACTGAATACTGTTCTGTCTAACACTGTAACACTGAGTCACTGTTCTGTCTAACACTGTACACCGAGTCACTGTTCTGTCTAACACTGTTCTAAAACTGAGTCACTGTTCTGTCTAACACTGTTACACTGAGTCACTGTTCTGTCTAACACTGTAACACTGAGTCACTGTTCTGTCTAACACTGTAACACTGAGTCACTGTTCTTTCTAACTCTGAGTCACTGTTCTGTCTAACACTGTTAACACCTGAGTCACTGTTCTGTCTAACACTGTTACACTGAGTCACTGTTCTGTCTAACACTGTAACACTGAGTCACTGTTCTGTCTAACACTGTTACACTGAGTCACTGTTCTGTCTAACACTGTAACACTGAGTCACTGTTCTGTCTAACACTGTAACACTGAGTCACTGTTCTGTCTAACACTGTAACACTGAGTCACTGTTCTGTCTGTAACACTGAGTCACTGTTCTGTCTAACACTGTTACACTGAGTCACTGTTCTGTCTAACACTGTAACACTGAGTCACTGTTCTGTCTAACACTGTAACACTGAGTCACTGTTCTGTCTAACACTGTACAAGTCACTGTTCTGTCTAACACTGAGTCACTGTCTGTTCTGTCTAACACTGAGTCACTGTTCTGTCTAACACAGTACATAGTCACTGTTTTCTACACTGTCTACACCGAGTCACTGTTCTGTCTAACACTGTTACACTGAGTCACTGTTCTGTCTAACACTGTTACACTGAGTCACTGTTCTGTCTAACACTGTAACACTGAGTAACTGTTCTGTCTAACACTGTTACACTGAGTCACTGTTCTGTCTAACACTGTTACACTGAGTCACTGTTCTGTCTAACACTGTTACACTGAGTCACTGTTCTGTCTAACACTGTTACACCGAGTCACTGTTCTGTCTAACTACTGTTACACTGAGTCACTGTTCTGTCTAACACTGTTACACTGAGTCACTGTTCTGTCTAACACTGTAACACTGAGTCACTGTTCTGTCTTACACTGTTACACCGAGTCACTGTTCTGTCTAACACTGTTACACTGAGTCACTGTTCTGTCTAACACTGTAACACTGAGTCACTGTTCTGTCTAACACTGTAACACTGAGTCACTGTTCTGTCTAACACTGTTACACTGAGTCACTGTTCTGTCTGTAACACTGAGTCACTGTTCTGTCTAACACTGAACTCACACTGTTCTGTCTAACACTGTAACACTGAGTCACTGTTCTGTCTTACACTGTTACACTGAGTCACTGTTCTGTCTAACACTGTTACACTGAGTCACTGTTCTGTCTAACACTGTAACACTGAGTCACTGTTCTGTCTAACACTGTAATCACTGTTCTGTCTAACACTGTAACACTGAGTCACTGTTCTGTCTAACACTGTAACACTGAGTAACTGTTCTTTCTAACTCTGAGTCACTGTTCTATCTAACACTGTTACACTGAGTCACTGTTCTGTCTAACACTGTTACACTGAGTCACTGTTCTGTCAACACTGAGTCACTGTTCTGTCTAACACTGTACACTGAGTCACTGTTCTGTCTAACACTGTAACACTGAGTCACTGTTCTGTCTAACACTGTAACACTGAGTCACTGTTCTGTCTAACACTGTTACACTGAGTCACTGTTCTGTTTAACACTGTTACACTGAGTCACTGTTCTGTTACACTGTAACACTGAGTCACTGTTCTGTCTAACACTGTAACACTGAGTCACTGTTCTGTCTAACACTGTTACACTGAGTCACTGTTCTGTCTAACACTGTTACACTGAGTCACTGTTCTGTCTAACACTGTTAACACTGAGTCACTGTTCTGTCTAACACTGTTACACTGAGTCACTGTTCTGTCTAACACTGTAACACTGAGTCACTGTTCTGTCTAACACTGTACACACTGAGTCACTGTTCTGTCTAACACTGTAACACTGAGTCACTGTTCTGTCTAACACTGTTACACACTGAGTCACTGTTCTGTCTAACACTGTTACACCGAGTCACTGTTCTGTCTAACACTGTAGTCACTGTTCTGTCTAACACTGTTTACACTGAGTCACTGTTCTGTCTAACACTGTAACACTGAGTCACTGTTCTACTAACACTGTAACACTGTTCTGTCTAACACTGTTAACACTGAGTCACTGTTCTGTCTAACACTGTTACACACTGAGTCACTGTTCTGTCTAACACTGTTAACACTGAGTCACTGTTCTGTCTAACACTGTAACACTGAGTCACTGTTCTGTCTAACACTGTTACACTGAGTCACTGTTCTGTCTAACACTGTAACACTGAGTCACTGTTCTGTCTTAACACTGTTACACTGAGTCACTGTTCTGTCTAACACTGTTACACTGAGTCACTGTTCTGTTCTAACACTTAACACTGAGTCACTGTTCTGTCTAACACTGTAACACTGAGTCACTGTTCTGTCTAACACTGTTACACTGAGTCACTGTTCTGTCTAACACTGTAACACTGAGTAACTGTTCTTTCTAACTCTGAGTCACTGTTCTGTCTAACACTGTAACACTGAGTCACTGTTCTGTCTAACACTGCTACACTGAGTCACTGTTCTTTCTAACACTGTAACACTGAGTCACTGTTCTGTCTAACACTGAGTCACTGTTCTGTCTTAACACTGTAACACTGAGTCACTGTTCTGTCTAACACTGTTACACTGAGTCACTGTTCTGTCTAACACTGTTAACACTGAGTCACTGTTCTGTCTAACACTGTTAACACTGAGTCACTGTTGTCTACACTGTAACACTGAGTCACTGTTCTGTCTAACACTGTACACTGAGTCACTGTTCTGTCTAACACTGTTACACTGAGTCACTGTTCTGTCTAACACTGTTACACTGAGTCACTGTTCTGTCTAACACTGTTAACACTGAGTCACTGTTCTGTCTAACACTGTAACACTGAGTCACTGTTCTGTTTGTAACACTGTTAACACTGAGTCACTGTTCTGTCTAACACTGTTACACTGAGTCACTGTTCTGTCTACACTGTAACACTGAGTCACTGTTCTGTCTAACTCTGAGTCACTGTTCTGTCTAACACTGTAACACTGAGTCACTGTTCTGTCTAACACTGCTACACTGAGTCACTGTTCTGTCTAACACTGTTACACTGAGTCACTGTTCTGTCTAACACTGTAACACTGAGTCACTGTTCTGTTAACACTGTTAACACTGAGTCACTGTTCTGTCTAACACTGTAGTGATCACTGTTCTGTCTAACACTGTAACACTGAGTCACTGTTCTGTCTAACACTGTAACACTGAGTCACTGTTCTGTCTAACACTGAGTCACTGTTCTGTCTAACACGAGTCACTGTTCTGTCTAACACTGAGTCACTGTTCTGTCTAACACTGTAACACTGAGTCACTGTTCTGTCTAACACTGTTACACGAGTCACTGTTCTGTCTAACACTGTTACACTGAGTCACTGTTCTGTCTAACACTGTAACACGAGTCACTGTTCTGTCAACACTGTTACACTGAGTCACTGTTCTGTCTAACACTGTTACACTGAGTCACTGTTCTGTTTAACACTGTAACACTGAGTCACTGTTCTGTCTAACACTGTTACACTGAGTCACTGTTCTGTTTACACTGTAACACTGAGTCACTGTTCTGTCTAACACTGAGTCACTGTTCTGTCTAACACTGTTAACTGTTCTGTCTAACACTGTTACACTGAGTCACTGTTCTGTCTAACACTGTTACACTGAGTCACTGTTCTGTCTAACACTGTTACACTGAGTCACTGTTCTGTCTAACACTGTTACACTGAGTCACTGTTCTGTCTAACACTGTAACACTGAGTCACTGTTCTGTCTAACACTGTAACACTGAGTCACTGTTCTTCTAACACTGTACACTGAGTCACTGTTCTGTCTTACACTGTTCTGTACACTGAGTCACTGTTCTGTCTAACACTGTTACACTGAGTCACTGTTCTGTCTAACACTGTAACACTGAGTCACTGTTCTGTCTAACACTGTAACACTGAGTCACTGTTCTGTCTAACCCTGTTACACTGAGTCACTGTTCTGTCTAACACTGTTACACTGAGTCACTGTTCTGTCTAACACTGTACACTGAGTCACTGTTCTGTCTAACACTGTTACACTGAGTCACTGTTCTGTCTAACACTGTTACACTGAGTCACTGTTCTGTCTAACACTGTAACACTGAGTCACTGTTCTGTCTAACACTGTTACACTGAGTCACTGTTCTGTCTAACACTGTAACACTGAGTCACTGTTCTGTCTAACACTGTTACACTGAGTCACTGTTCTGTCTAACACTGTAACACTGAGTCACTGTTCTGTCTAACACTGTTACACTGAGTCACTGTTCTGTCTAACACTGTACACTGAGTCACTGTTCTGTTACTGTACTGAGTCACTGTTCTGTTAACACTGTAACACTGAGTCACTGTTCTGTCTAACACTGTAACACTGAGTCACTGTTCTGTCTAACACTGTAACACTGAGTAACTGTTCTTTCTAACTCTGAGTCACTGTTCTATCTAACACTGTTACACTGAGTCACTGTTCTGTCTAACACTGTAACACTGAGTCACTGTTCTGTCTAACACTGTTACACTGAGTCACTGTTCTGTCTAACACTGTAACACTGAGTCACTGTTCTGTCTAACACTGTAACACTGAGTCACTGTTCTGTCTAACACTGATTACACTGAGTCACTGTTCTGTCTTTACACTGTAACACTGAGTCACTGTTCTGTCTAACACTGTACACTGAGTCACTGTTCTGTCTACTGAGTCACTGTTCTGTCTAACACTGTTACACTGAGTCACTGTTCTGTCTAACACTGTACACTGAGTCACTGTTCTGTCTAACACTGTACACTGAGTCACTGTTCTGTCTAACACTGTAACACTGAGTCACTGTTCTGTCTAACACTGTTACACTGAGTCACTGTTCTGTCTAACACTGTAACACTGAGTCACTGTTCTGTCTAACACTGTAACACTGAGTCACTGTTCTGTCTAACACTGTTACACTGAGTCACTGTTCTGTCTAACACTGTAACACTGAGTCACTGTTCTGTCTAACACTGTTACACTGAGTCACTGTTCTGTCTAACACTGTTACACTGAGTCACTGTTCTGTCTAACACTGTTACACTGAGTCACTGTTCTGTTGTTACACTGAGTCACTGTTCTGTTAACACTGTTAACACTGAGTCACTGTTCTGTCTAACACTGTAACACTGAGTCACTGTTCTGTTCTACACTGTAACACTGAGTCACTGTTCTGTCTAACACTTTAACACTTAGTCACTGTTCTGTCTAACACTGTTACACTGAGTCACTGTTCTGTTTTACACTATAACACTGAGTCACTGTTCTGTCTAACACTTTAACACTGAGTCACTGTTCTGTCTAACACTGTTACACTGAGTCACTGTTCTGTTTTACACTATAACACTGAGTCACTGTTCTGTCTAACACTGTAACACTGAGTCACTGTTCTGTCTAACACTGTAACACTGAGTCACTGTTCTGTCTAACACTGAGTCACTGTTCTGTCTAACACTGAGTCACTGTTCTGTCTAACACTAACACTGAGTCACTGTTCTGTCTTACACTGTTACACGAGTCACTGTTCTGTCTAACACTGTTACACTGAGTCACTGTTCTGTCTAACACTGTAACACTGAGTCACTGTTCTGTCTAACACTGTTACACTGAGTCACTGTTCTGTCTAACACTGTAACACTGAGTCACTGTTCTGTCTAACACTGTTACACTGAGTCACTGTTCTGTCTAACACTGTTACACTGAGTCACTGTTCTGTCTAACACTGTAACACTGAGTCACTGTTCTGTCTAACACTGTTACACTGAGTCACTGTTCTGTCTAACACTGTAACACTGAGTCACTGTTCTGTCTAACACTGTAAGACACTGTTCTGTCAACACTGTTCTGTTCACTGTTACACTGAGTCACTGTTCTGTTAACACTGTAACACTGAGTCACTGTTCTGTCTAACACTGTTACACTGAGTCACTGTTCTGTCTAACACTGTTACACTGAGTCACTGTTCTGTCTAACACGAGTCACTGTTCTGTCTAACACTGAATCACTGTTCTGTCTAACACTGTTACACTGAGTCACTGTTCTGTCTAACACTGTAACACTGAGTCACTGTTCTGTCTAACACCGACAAGTCACTGTTCTGTCTAACACTGAATTCACTGTTCTGTCTAACACTGTAACACGAGTCACTGTTCTGTCTAACACTGTAACACTGAGTCACTGTTCTGTCTAACACTGTAACACTGAGTCACTGTTCTGTCTAACACTGTTACACTGAGTCACTGTTCTGTCTAACACTGTTACACTGAGTCACTGTTCTGTCTAACACTGAGTCACTGTTCTGTCTAACACTGTACACTGAGTCACTGTTCTGTCAACACTGTTACACTGAGTCACTGTTCTGTCTAACACTGTTACACTGAGTCACTGTTCTGTTTAACACTGTTACACTGAGTCACTGTTCTGTCTAACACTGTTACACTGAGTCACTGTTCTGTTTAACACTGTTACACTGAGTCACTGTTCTGTCTAACACTGTAACACTGAGTCACTGTTCTGTCTAACACTGTTACACTGAGTCACTGTTCTGTCTAACACTGTAACACTGAGTCACTGTTCTGTCTAACACTCGTTACACTGAGTCACTGTTCTGTCTAACACTGTAACACTGAGTCACTGTTCTGTCTAACACTGTTACACTGAGTCACTGTTCTGTCTTACACTGTAACACTGAGTCACTGTTCTGTCTAACACTGTTACACTGAGTCACTGTTCTGTCTTACACTGTAACACTGAGTCACTGTTCTGTCTAACGATCTGTCTGTCTAACACTGTAACACTGAGTCACTGTTCTGTCTAACACTGTAACACTGAGTCACTGTTCTGTCTAACACTGAATGAGTCACTGTTCTGTCTAACACTGAACACTGTCCTGTTCTGTCTAACACTGTAACACTGAGTCACTGTTCTGTCTAACACTGTAACACTGAGTCACTGTTCTGTCTAACACTGAATCACTGTTCTGTCTAACACTGTACACTGAGTCACTGTTCTGTCTAACACTGTTAACACTGAGTCACTGTTCTGTCTAACACTGTTACACTGAGTCACTGTTCTGTTTAACACTGTAACACTGAGTCACTGTTCTGTCTAACGCAATAACACTGAGTCACTGTTCTGTCTAACACTGAGTCACTGTTCTGTCTAACACTGAGTCACTGTTCTGTCTAACACTGTAACACTGAGTCACTGTTCTGTCTAACACTGTAACACTGAGTCACTGTTCTGTCTAACACTGCTACACTGAGTCACTGTTCTGTTTTACACTGTAACACTGAGTCACTGTTCTGTCTAACACTTTAACACTTAGTCACTGTTCTGTCTAACACTGTTACACTGTTCTGTTAACACTGTCAGTCACTGTTCTGTTTAACACTGTAACACTGAGTCACTGTTCTGTTTAACACTGTTAACACTGAGTCACTGTTCTGTTTTACACTGTAACACTGAGTCACTGTTCTGTCTAACACTGTAGTCACTGTTCTGTCTAACACTGAATAACTGTTCTGTCTAAGACTGTAACACTGAGTCACTGTTCTGTCTTAACCTGTTACACTGAGTCACTGTTCTGTCTAACACAATAACACTGAGTCACTGTTCTGTCTAACACTGAGTCACTGTTCTGTCTAACAATGAGTCACTTTTCTGTCTAACACTGTAACACTGAGTCACTGTTCTATCTAACACTGTAACACTGAGTAACTGTTCTGTCTAACACTCAGAGTCACTGTTCTGTCTAACACTGTTACACTGAGTCACTGTTCTGTCTAACACTGTTACACTGAGTCACTGTTCTGTCGAACACTGTAACACTGAGTCACTGTTCTGTCTAACACTGTTACACTGAGTCACTGTTCTGTCTAACACTGTTACACTGAGTCACTGTTCTGTCTAACACTGTTACACTGAGTCACTGTTCTGTTTAACACTGTTACACTGAGTCACTGTTCTGTTTAACACTGTAACACTGAGTCACTGTTCTGTCTAACACTGTAACACTGAGTCACTGTTCTGTCTAACACTGTTACACTGAGTCACTGTTCTGTCTAACACTGTTACACTGAGTCACTGTTCTGTCTAACACTGTTACACTGAGTCACTGTTCTGTTTTACACTGTAACACTGAGTCACTGTTCTGTCTAACACTGTTACACTGAGTCACTGTTCTGTCTTAACACTGTTACACTGAGTACTGTTCTGTCTAACACTGTAACACTGAGTAACTGTTCTTTCTAACTCTGAGTCACTGTTCTATCTAACACTGTAACACTGAGTCACTGTTCTGTCTACACTGTAACACTGAGTCACTGTTCTGTCTAACACTGAATCACTGTTCTGTCTACATGAGTCACTGTTCTGTCTTACACTGTAACACTGAGTAACTGTTCTTTCTAACTCTGAGTCACTGTTCTGTCTAACACTGTAACACTGAGTCACTGTTCTGTCTAACACTGCTACACTGAGTCACTGTTCTGTTTTACACTGTAACACTGAGTCACTGTTCTGTCTAACACTTTAACACTTAGTCACTGTTCTGTCTAACACTGTAACACTGAGTAACTGTTCTTTCTAACTCTGAGTCACTGTTCTGTCTAACACTGTAACACTGAGTCACTGTTCTGTCTAACACTGCTACACTGAGTCACTGTTCTGTTTTACACTGTAACACTGAGTCACTGTTCTGTCTAACACTGTAACACTTAGTCACTGTTCTGTCTAACACTGTAACACTGAGTCACTGTTCTGTCTAACACTGTTACACTGAGTCACTGTTCTGTTTTACACTATAACACTGAGTCACTGTTCTGTCTAACACTGTAACACTGAGTCACTGTTCTGTCTAACACTGTAACACTGAGTCACTGTTCTGTCTAACACTGAATCACTGTTCTGTCTAACACTGTAACACTGAGTCACTGTTCTGTCTTACACTGTAACACTGAGTCACTGTTCTGTCTAACACTGATCACTGTTCTGTCTAACACTGTAACACTGAGTCACTGTTCTGTCTAACACTGTAACACGAGTCACTGTTCTGTCAACACTGTAACACTGAGTCACTGTTCTGTCTAACACTGTTACACTGAGTCACTGTTCTGTCTAACACACTGAGTCCTGTTTGTTACACTGTACACTGAGTCACTGTTCTGTCTAACACTGTTACACTGAGTCACTGTTCTGTCTAACACTGTTACACTGAGTCACTGTTCTGTCTAACACTGTTACACTGAGTCACTGTTCTGTTTTACACTGAAACACTGAGTCACTGTTCTGTCTAACACTGTTACACTGAGTCACTGTTCTGTTTAACACTGTAACACTGAGTCACTGTTCTGTCTAACACTGAAACACTGAGTCACTGTTCTGTCTAACACTGAATCACTGTTCTGTTTAACACTGAGTCCCTGTTCTGTTGAACACTGTAAAACTGGGTCACTGTTCTGTCTTACACTATAACACTGAGAGTAACTGTTCTATTTTAGTTACATTATAACTTTGTAACTCACCTGAGTATAGTAGTAAAGTAGGTTTGCCTTGGTATTAAAGCCATGCCCAGTCATGTGGCGGCTTGCATCTTTTTCACACTTCACTGATTTTTCACAGACATGACACCAGTAAAATGTTTCACACGGGTCAAGGTCTTCAGGCTGCAATGTATTGTATGAACTGTCACTGTCAAAATGTTCCCACTTCATGATTTTTTTCTTCTTCACTAAAGCATTGTCCTGTATCTTTGTCTCAAAAATGGCATTTTCCTGATTTTCAAATTGTGAAATGTCATCATCATGTTTCTCCAATTCTGAAATGTCAGTTTGAAAAAGCCTCTGCTTTCTCTTACTTCGGTCTGTCTTAGATACTGTAAATTCCTCAGATTTATCTGCACAATTTCTTTCAATAAGAGGTCGATTGTGTTGCTCGATGGACTCCATCCCTGGAGAGCGTTCAGGTGCTTCCATGCAAACAGACATTTTGTATTTTTCAATCAGCATTTGTTTATGTTTCATGGGCGTTGATAATTTTATTCCTTGTTGCTTGACTTTTTCCTTTTCTTTTGTACAAGGTGGAGATGGAAACTCAAGTGAAGGTGATTTTGGAAGAGATGGTGAAACGTTTGTTTCCGGGTTTAAGACCAAGGTTGTTTGACATGTCATATTTGTCACGAAAGGAGCGGGGTTGGAGTTTTGTGAAGAGATGTAAATCTGTGAGCTTGGAATCCAGGATGAATCTGTTGTGAGAATAGGTGAATTTGATACAGAGGTGAATGTATGTGAATTTGAAGTAAGAAATGCTGAGTTTGGCACCGATATATTAACAGGTGAATTTGGCACTTTGGCTAAATCAGATGTGTTTGGCACTTCTGTTGATACAGATAAAGTTGGCACATTGGAGTAAATGGATGAATGTGGTACTTCGGCGAAAACACATGAACTTGGCACATTGGTGTAAATGGGTGAACTTGATACTTTGGTGAAATCAGAATAATTTGGCACTTTGTTGAGAACAAGTGATGAAGGGGGATGATTCTTTACTTTTGGCTCCGATGATGAAGTGGTCAGTGGTAGAGGAGCAACATCTGTCACTTCCCAGTTTATTACTTGCTGAGATTCCTTAACACCTTCAGAAAACAGAGATGGAGTCTTAGTGTCCATCTCCAAGGCTGTCTCAAAAGTTTTTTTGTCTTTTACCATGCCTATCTCAAAAGGTGAATTTTTGTCTTTGTTGTATTGTTGAGTATTGGCACTGAAGGAGGATTCGCTTTCCAGCTTTGTCACATGCTTTTGTACAAATGAACTCAAGTCTTTAAGAGCATTGCTTTGATTGGAATCATCAGGGTAGGGAACTGTGAAGATAGAATCCTTGTCTGGGTACACAATGCTTGGTGTTTGATGAAGTAAATGTTCATTCCCATATAGAACAGCACTGGTTCCGATTAAAGATGATGCCAATTCTGATTTTTCTTTTGAAGAGAAATCTGACTCTTGGACTGGCGTTGAACTGGGATCCCTATAAATTGTTGGCCACACAGGTTCTCTACAAGAGAAGAATGCAGATTCTTTATGAAGAGAAGGCATCATTGATTGTGGTTCAGAAAATAAGACTGAGTTTTTGAGAAGTGGTGGCAAAGTTATTCCTCTCTCAAAAGAAGCATCCGCTTTTGATGATGGCAATGACAATTCTCTTCGGGACACTTTAGATTTCATCTCTGAATTTTGCAATGATTCCATTTTTGATAACGAAACCTTTTCATCCAATGGGTTTTCCTTCAGAACAGACATAGCTCCTTTGCCAGCACACGAGACACTTTCATTTTGTTTGTTTTTGTATCTTTCTTCCAGTGTCTCAACAGCAGGTGCAGGTTGGAGGAGTAAATTTGAATGATCTTTGTTTGTAGTGGAGAAATCAATGACCATGGTTTCCATACCGACATCCATTACATCGGTCAGTGGTGTTGGTAACACCATTTCGGCTCCTACACTACGGCCTGTAACGGCCTCACCATACTCTTGAAATGGGAAAACAGTTGCAATAGACTTTAAAACCTGTGGTGAAAACACTGCAGAGTTTTCATCTTTATCATCCAATCCTGCCAACGAGAATGTTGCCTCAGGACACTTGGATAGTTCTGAAAACTGATTGAATACCGAAAAGGGACTGAATCTGCAATTAACCATATTATCCAGGGTAGATGATACTGAAGGTTCCACCAGATCAGGGATTCGCTCTGCACCATACAAACTCTCTTTCCACTTTTCAGGTTCTAGAATTTCCTCGCACCTTTCGAGCACAGGTAGATCCGAACTAAATGAATATTTTCCTTCTTCATCTTGTACAATGTCTAGGGAACTTTGCCTTTCTTGATTAGCAAGGTATTCATACAAAGCTTCAAAAGAGTTACGCTCTGTGAATGCGTTTGTCCGTTTCAATAGATAGGTTCCCTGGTCTTGGTCATAACAGCTCTTGTCATCAATGGAGATTCCTTTACAAGTATCGAATGCTTTGTTGCCACAGACTTGTTTCCCAGCTGCCATTCTTTCACCAGTATCAGAGGGTAAAGCCCCTTCTTGAAAGGCTGCCATCTGTCTTTCTGTGTCTTGTCTATCTGGCAAAAACTGATGTTGAAATCTACTATTGTTCTTCTTTTCAAACTTCATTGACTCACAAGTATAATCGTTATTTCCAGTGCTGATTGCTTCCTTATTCAACATTGTTGTAGAATTCCAATGGCCCAATTTCATCAACTCGCGTTTTGTTTTCCTTCCGAAAATTCCGAGGTATCCCTGATTAAAATGAAGTCCTTGATTTTGTTGTTGCGAGACTGATACACTAGATTTTAAAGTATTGCTATCACAATAGGCTTGATTCAATGTGGCGGTTATTGAAGCCTTACTTTGACATCTGCTGTCATTTGTACTGCTAGGAGTTGTAGGTCGACAACAGTATATAGGTGTGGGACGCAAAACAGAAATTTGCCGCTGAGTTGGTACCGATGTTGTCTTTGTATCCGTAAGAATCTGCTGTTTTTCGGTGTATCTGACAGGTGTTTGGAACTGGTTTGACGCTTCATCAGTTTTAGAATTATTGGATTGGTTCTGGTCCTGGGTGCTAGGTTGATGTTCTGTGTTATTGTGACTCATACTTAGGTCCAGGGGCTCGGCTGGGACTATAATCAAAGTTTCTATTCCATCCAGTCTGTCTTTATACTCAGAGGCTGCGTTCAGAATCCCTCCAGATTCCATTTCATGCCTGTAAAGACATAAAAAGATGAAAAAGATTACAGAGAAACCAAAATTTAACATGTGCTGTTAGAGAACAGCAACTTTCACCTCTGGAATTTCGTTGATTTAATTCAGGTTCCTTGTAATTACCAGTATTATTAAATATAGCAATGTCATTACAAAAATGAATTTTTCAGCCGAATGGGTCCCTTGAAACTCTCAAAATTCAGCATTTAGCTCCTTTAAATGATTGTCCTCACCCATAGCAACAATTATAATCCAAAATGCTTGTAGAAATCAACATCAGTTGTAACAGATAACAGTATTACTACACTTGCATCAAAATCTTAACCTGGCTGTTTAGGCCCATAGGACAACTTCAAATTCCCAAAATCCAGTATTTGGCGCATTAAAATGATTGTCTAATCCCATAGCAACAATTATAATTCAAAATCATTGTAAAAAATCAATGTTAGCAAAAACCTAAACCTGAGATTTCACAGCCAGGATTATGTAAGGGCTAAGGATGTTCCAAGTTTGATGATGGAAGAAAACCAGAGTATCTAAAGGAAAACTACCAATTAGCAGTCAGTATCTGGCTAATGTGCAGCATTAGATTCGAACTCACAACAGGTGGAGGGCTTGTGGAGATAGAGTACCGTAAATTGGGATATTTTGGCGTCAGGAAAATTTGGCGTTTTTGTACCAAAATATGGTGGTTAAGTTTTGGTGCATTTAAATGTGACGTTTCCCTATGTCATGTAAATTTTTGGCAGATAACTTGATTTGATCAAAAGAAAATAAATCTGAAGATTTACTTTGTCTATACACATACATGTAGATTCTGCAACAATGAAAAACTGGTGTGATGAGTTTTTGAAGACTTATCAATATGAAGTCAACCCTCCGAAATATTGGTCTTCAAGTAAAGTGATTACTAGTGACAAATCTAATTATATATGCACTAAAAAAAAGACTCACACAGGTAAAATTTTTTCCGGTTGATAGCACGTACCTTCAATGTATGTTAATGTAACATGATCAAGTAATTTACCCGAGAAGATGTGTTCACATGCCTAATAAATGGCACGTAGATGTATTTATCGTCAAATAAATACATAGCCAAAATTTCGTGTGTTAAATTTTGGCGCTTCCATGCCAAACACCAAATAAGCCAAAATATGGCCAGATCCAAAATATTCCAATGTACGGTATGTCAGCACTATTCTTAACCTCGCGCAGCATCTGTGGCACCACGATGATAGAATTAAAACCTTTACAATCACAAAGTACATTGTAATCCTTGATCATTTCAGGTCTGTGTCAGGGAAAATTAACACTAGTTATTCACTTGAATGGAATATATAGAGATTCTATCAAGGATTTATAAGTGAGGAGGATTGGTCACTGTCTCTTTACACTACTAAATACCACACTGCATGCCCATGAACCAGGAATAAAAACATTTTTCTCAACAAGTACTTGTCTTATCGAGTCAAAAGAAACACAAATGTAAAGCTTAATAAATTTTGTAGTGTCAAGTCCTTGTTTTATGGACAGAAGATTTAGAAGAAATGTCTTAAATTTTATTAAAAAAAACATGCCGCTTCATGAAAACCCTGGCACCTGCAATTATAGCTACATCAAAGGTTTGCTCCCCCAGGTTATTCAACAAATCCTATGGAAAAACATTAATTTGAAATGAAATCGAGAAATTCAAAATCTAAATTTTGAAAAGTCACGCCGATACACATTTAGTAAGCAAATGGATTAAAATCAACTTGAGTTTTCCGTTTTAATTTTAAAAAACTTTGAAAGATTTCGAAAATTCTAATGTAAAACTTTCCTATCAGCAATAGTTGGCCACAATGTACGATGAAATTTCGCGAAAGAGATGTTAATTTTTTAAGCAAAGTCGTTTTGCAAATATTTGACAACTGTCGTTGACCAAAAGTTGACTAAAGAAAAATACGGACCATTGCTTTTTATCTTTCAACACACGTGATATTTGAAAAGTTAAGTCAAGATGATTTCTTTTCCTTAAAAAGTATATGTGTTCAATGTTCAAACACTTGTCAGGTTCAGATATTCATTTTTTCATAAATACCGATATATTTGTAAATGCACATCTCGAAAGGATAATGTAGCCCACAATATAAATTTGAATTACTAAAAATTTTCATATTGAAATAATAGAAATAAAATTGCGACGTGTTTTTTTGAATCAGTGCCAAATGCTCATCGACAGTTTTTGTCCGCAAAGCTGACTTGAGATAAGGAAAAAAAAACATTCGAAAAACTAATAATATCAGGTCACTGTTAAGTCAATATAGTTACATCAAAGGTTCCACACATGTAATCGTCTGAGAAATTCAACGGAAAAATTTCGTACGAAATCGGTACAGTGCACCAAATTAAAGATCAACCCCTTTATCCAAAGTCTATGTTTCTGTGGTGACAAAGTATTGTACATTTTAATGACTAACGCGATGGCAAGATCCACTAGATACATCCTAAAAATCCGTACGTACCTTTGACACGGTTCAGTGCTCCCCTTCCCGCAAAGTTTCAAGGGTCGCCGTAAAACGATATTCTGTTACTTCACAAAAAAAGATGTTTTGTGACAAATCCATGTGTTTCAGATCGCATCAAATGTATCAATGAAGACAGTAACTAAAATCTAACAGACACCTTAAAATTGTAATGCATTTTGAATTAAAAATGCTAGTTTTCATATTTCATGCTTTTGATACTTTCGGTTCGTTGAATCAAAACTGAAAAGTTCCACTTTCCGTTTATATATATGTGTACATACGTTAGTTGTGAATTATCACTTAACTTGTCGGGCAAAAGGTGTTTTAAACTGCAAATTACCAAGTCATGAAAACTGCAATTCAAATTGTTTTTTCTTTAACAACTGCATTAAAAGATAAAACATACAAACAATTTTAAATTTTAAAATCCTTTTCATCTTGATACCTGCTAAATACTGTAGAGATTTACTTCAGAAAGGCCATATAAAAATACCACTAAAAGTGTGTTTTTTAGAAAAATCTATGCAGTGTTTCACACCTTCGTTGTGTATTTAGTAAGCGAAACGAAGAATTAAAAGGAACCAATCAAAAAACGTAGAAGTTTTCTTAATGCTAGCTCCAAAAGTGGGTTAGTCTAACTTTTCACTTCAAATTGTTTTCGTTTGAAACGTGTGCGTATACAAACCTATTTATGTTCGATTCCTTATTTTATTCTCCTCTTTCCCGCGATCCTTCGTTTTTAATCAGCAACCTTTGGATTGAAAAAACGCTCCTCCACGAGTCAAAGATTTCGAATTGTAAAATCCCCATTTGTTCGTATGGGAAATAAAGTTAATCCTTTAGTAAAAGTGGGTACATTCAAAAATGTCTATAGTCAATAGTTTGCGAAAATTGTGAATTGAATCGTCTCAAGTTCCAACGATACTGTATAGTGGTTGGGAATTTACAAACAACAAATGGAAGGTTTTAAAACAGTACCAAGTTCATGTGTTGGAACAAATTGTGAATTAAAAGAATACAAATTACAAATTAAATTTAATGATCTTTGCCACAAGAGAATTTTTATATATTTTTTTTTTTAACTTACATTTCTATTTTATTTTCTGCAATTCGCATAGTTTAGCTGCAAAACATTCAAAAGTTCAAGTTCAAGTAATTTAATCATTTTATACATAAATGTTGAATGTGAAATGATTGAATCGAAATCAAAAGTCCGTTCGTTTGTCAGTTATACATAAGTTCTGAACGTTGGATGTCGAATGTCGAGCTGCACAACATTCAAAAGTCCGTTCGTTTGTCAGTTATACATAATTTCTGAATGTTGAATGTCGTATGTCGAGCTGCGCAACATTCAAAAGTCCGTTCGTTTGTCAGTTATACATAAGTTCTAAATTTTGAATGTCAAATGTCGAGCTGCACAACATTCAAAAGTCCGTTCGTTTGTCAGTTATACATAAGTTCTGAATGTTGAATGTCGAATGTCGAGCTGTACAACATTAAAAAGTCCGATCGTTTGTCAGTTATACATAAGTTCTGAATGTTGATTCAAAAGTCCGTTCGTTTGTCAGTTATACATAAGTTCTGAACGTTGGATGTCGAATGTCGAGCTGCACAACATTCAAAAGTACGTTCGTTTGTCAGTTATACATAATTTCTGAATGTTGAATGTCGTATGTCGAGCTGCGCAACATTCAAAAGTCCGTTCGTTTGTCAGTTATACATAAGTTCTAAATTTTGAATGTCAAATGTCGAGCTGCACAACATTCAAAAGTCCGTTCGTTTGTCAGTTATACATAAGTTCTGAATGTTGAATGTCGTATGTCGAGCTGCACAACATTCGAAAGTCCGTTCGTTTGTCAGTTAAATTTAAGTTCTGAATGTTGAATGTCGTATGTCGAGCTGCACAACATTCAGATTTTGAATGTGCATGTCGTATGTCGAGCTGCGCAACACTTCAGATTCTGTTGTCGTTGGCCAGTTATTGGTTTTGAATGTTGAATGTCGTATTTCGAGCTGCGCAACATTCAAAATTCCACTCGATGGCCAACGATATTTGAATGTCGAATGTCGTATATCGAGCCAACTTCACACAACCAATTTGCCAATACTTCGAGTAAGTGGATAAATCTTATTCACCTTGACATATGATTGTCAAAGCTATCTGACAGTTCCTTTATAATTTTATATCCGAAGCAACTGTGATGTTACTAGCCACATCTCAAACAAATACATTTCTAACCACTTTCCTCTGCACCTTTTTTTTTTCTATTTTCTCTACTTCTCATTTTTCTCATCCTTTTACTTTTTTTCTTTCTTCTTCTTTCTTCTCCTCTAAATTTTCTGGAATTAAACATTTATTTTCATTGTTTTGTTAAGAGAATATTATAACTGAGTGTGTTAGGCTGTGTGTAAGAGTATGGAATCACAAGTATTTATTTTAAAAGTTTTATGTATGACGGTGTGAGGGTGTTTTTTGTGTGTATGTGTGTGTGCCTAGATGGAGTGGTGACTCTTATAAATGTATGTAAATCTGTATATTAAAATTTTAATTATTTATTTACCTTGTACATGTATGTTTGGGTATATATAATGTATGTAAGGGTGTAATTTATTGTGTGTATGTATTGTATGTATGTATGTATGTATGTATACATGTGTGTATGTATGTATGTATGTGTGTGTGATGTATGTGTGTGTATGTATGTGTGTGTCTGTGTGTGTATGTATGTGTGATCGTGTATGCATAGATATACAAAGGTATGTGTGAAAGGGTGATCGCATAAAAAAACATATTGAATTGAATTATAGTAAATATAGATAATTGATTGTAATACCAATATGATTTAAAAATAAAAGAATTATACAAAAAATTAGTACGCTGTGGTTTACTGTTGCTTTGAAGTTGTGCGTCGCTCTCTCACAATTTTGTTCGACTTCTACAAAAACAAGAATGAAACTAAATAAACACTGTGTAACAATAATATGACGTCAGCCGGGGAGATGGGGTGGTGTAAAAAGCTTGTTCAAACATACTTCCGGCAAAAGCGCTGCCAATAGTCCCTGAAGCCTTGCAAGGCTTAAGAACTAAAAAAAAACCTGTAGACCTATAAATATATATGCTTTCCCGCCGGAACCAAACTGGTCCCTATGCATGTTTGACTAGTAGAGAACTACTGCAGATAATCACTATTTCAATCGATTTTCTTTGCTTTTTATGTTTCAAATTATTTCACGCTTATAGATGCATGTATGTATTATAATTTTTTTGCGTAACATCATCATAACAGTCATTAATGATATCTATCTAACGCTTACAAAACGCCAATTTCCTAACCTGTAAATTGCCTTATATTGTATTTATATGTAACGCAAATAGTATTGGATTTAATTGCTAATTAGCATCCATCCAGTCGTGTAAATAACCCTTTTCAAAATGTTAACTCTGCTCCACTAGCGATAATGGGCAACAATTTCAGCTCTAAAGACGACACCATTATCTGTCTAAAAATATTTTGAGCTACAATATTGCAGCTATACCTCAAATGAGCATTGTTTGAATATCACCTGTTGATGTGCAGTTATGCGTTTCTGTATTCTAAATTTATCAATGTTTCTTAAACAACTACACCATTTTCGATTGTATAAAGTTGACTGAGTTTCGCGACTGGTTGAGGGTGGATTTCTGATAACAATAAACGTTTCATCAGATGAAAAGAACGATGTGATGTCACAAGTTGACAATGGTATGAACCAGTTAGGAAGCTTTGTGACCCAAATGGCAACAGAGGGCATCATAACCCAGGTAATACGTTATGATAATTCAAAAAAATATATTTTCATTAAACATTTAGCTCACAGCAAACTATAGAGTCAACATACCATGCGTCCCATTTTCGGTTTCGTACGGGATGCCGAGTACCTGCTGAGTTTGTAATCGAACTCGCCCTATCAGCAGGTTCAACTAACCAATTGCAACCGGTCCAAGTTGCTCGTTTCCTCAAGACAGCAGATCCGAGAATTTTTATATGTGATCGAAGTTTACTATTTGTTAGAAACAAGACAAAATAAAAGTATTAATGAAATTATATTAATAATGAATTTCAGTATATTTTGAAATTATTTATGTATTGCATATCCTTTTAAGGGACAATTCAGTGAGGTTAATTCTTTTACATAACCACGAAGCAGAATATGACATAAATGCATTGTTCTACATTCTTTATGGAATATATAACAAAAATATTGAGAAATTCAATGACATTATTAAATATTTTAATTCATACCATTCAAACTCCAAAATCGTATTGCAATACGATTAAGTAGGTACAATATGTACACTGTACTCACACCCGAGACAATGTCACATAAGTTAAACAAATGCAGTACATAACCACCAAGGCGTGATGAAATGGTTTTGTTAGACATAGACAGAACCATGCACCTAATTAGGTAAACGCACAACTGTAAAAATGAAATGAGTAGTTGTAGACAAAAGTTGCTTTACTCCACTAGAAAGAGTAAGAGTTCTGTATACAAGACGTCCGATCACAATGTGTAACGACGGACAACGGGCGAGTTTGAACATTTCACACACATTTCACCACAGTGGCTTTTCTAGCATATCACAGAAAAAAACCCAACTAATTTGGCTTCCATTATAACTAGTTTGTTTCCGATATATGAACAAATTGTAATGTACTCTTAGTCTGAATTTTCCCTTATATATATATATATATATATATATATATATATATATATATATAATATTGTAGATATTTACCACTAGCCCTTTCGTTTTGGTCTTGATTTCCAGACCTTCATATTGACATTTGGTCGACAATTTTCTGACAATATAAGTTTGTTAGCGCTTTTCTCAGAAATCGTTCAATGTACATCTCTTATCCTACAATGTAGCTTTATTAGATTTTAACAATAAAAAATTCTTTCCACTTTTTCTCTGGAAGTATTTTCAAAAAGTATTTATCGTGACACACGACACACGTGACTGAAGATGTACTGTTAACGTACTAGCTAGCACGCGCTTAAATTATCGACAATAATAAAACGACACCAGACAAATCCGGAACACATGCTACATCATTGAAATTCACAAATAATGTGAAAAGGAAAGAAAGTTCCTCATACAATTGTACATAAAAAGAAAGTAGTGATCTACATGCATGAAAAAAGAATAAAAGTAATGTTCTCCTGTCAGATATATAATGTAAGGAGTGAATACCTAGTGCCAATATTTGATGTATAATCATCCCCATGTCAGAGGACATTGGTTTATATTTGAGAAAGCTGACCTCAAGGTCCCAAACTTGACAGCCTTTAAATGTATACATGTTCTATAGGACATTGAAATGTGTTTGTGTGAAAAAAGGAGTCTTAAATTATCAGATGTAGATTATCATTGGTCCCTTGTTGTGGACAGTGCAGTTTTGGGGGTTGTTTGACAACACGGTGACTGACAGGCAGCTATTTTGGATCTCTGCAAATTCCTCTTGGTCTTAGTTTTAAGTGGACAGGCAGCCATTTCAGATTTTGACAATTGAAGTTTTTCAGATTACAGACAAAAGACCATCTTGGAGTTCGAAAACAGTGTTTTATTTGCGTATTTATTGTACACAGCTCACTCAGAATATGACAAACCAAGCACCAGTTCGGCAACTGAAATTTGTGTTTGCTGGTTTTGCTTAGGGATCCATCTCTTTATTTCATGTTTTAGTGATGCTATTAATGAATCATAATGGTTTATTATGAAATTCTAGCGGCAAAATTTTTGTATTCCAACAAAATTTGGTAACGTTTGCTTTCCATAATATCTTAATTCGCGCAATTATGATTTTTTTTTTGATGAAAACGTTAAAGAGGCTCCACCGCTGACAAATGATATTTTTTCACTATCAAAAACAGAAGCAGGCGATTTAGTATTTTTATTCTGTTACAAAAGTTACTTACGTTACACCATTACCACCTTTGAAAATTTTGAGCTTCTAATTTTACTTCAAGTTAAAAATTTGAAAAATAATTAATTGAATCCCGAAAAAATTCCGTGGCACTATATCTAATATGGAATGAAGTACTGATTACGCATGCACCAAATGCAAAATAAATTATTTATATTATTTTTTGTGTTAACTAGACTTATACATACACAATGAAACACCAATTATTGTTCAAATAATGAATATCATTTATGCTCTGTCGGCGGTGGAGCATCTTTAAAATTCAAAATAGGGACATGTTTTCTGAAACACTTTATTCATATTTGATCTCCTAATTTATATATACTTTATGAGCTAAAAGTAGAAATAAAGACAAAAATCCTATTTGAATTGTTGTCACGCATGTTATAAATAAGTATTTATTTGTTAAGTTCCCTTTTATTATAAGTTTTCATAAAAAAAGTTAAGTTGAGAGTAGAAGAAAACAATTTTTATTTGACTGATATAGATACATGTATATCATTGGTGGACGTCCAGATCTTTTAGGGATATCTTTTTGTTGATAAATTGGACAACAATTGATGGTATAAAATGAAACACAATAAAGATTCACGCTCTTTTATGTAATCATAATGAACTATTCTTTCGATGTTGACAAGTCGATATCTTTTAAGGCAAAACTTATTTCCATATAATCAACATTCAATAGCAAATAATGTACCGTACATATGTATGTGTATAATATTTTTTCTTACTAACTAAAGGTATGTGTGTATAATATTTTTTCTTACTAACTAAAGTAAAAGTTACCTGAAAGGATTGAGCATACAAATATTTTACTGCAATTTACAACTTACTGCATCAAATTATTTCTGCACCAATCATGTTAGTTTAGCCAAGTATGTTATTGAACATCGTATGATTTCGTACCAACTATTTTAATGCAACAAACGTTTACTGTACCGAGCATTTCACTGTACCAAATGTTTTACTGAGAGTAATATTTTAATGCAAAAACAGAATACTACTTTAATAATTGACCAGTCCAAACATGTCAAAACGCCATAGGACTTAGTGACTCGTCAGTGATTCTACGGAATAAACGTATTGATCATTGGAACGGATTATATTAAAAATGAAAATAGCAAGATTCCAAAATTCTCTTGTTTACGGATTATTAATTTCGGAGACCTAGACCCGGCACCTTAGAATTATTCTCAGACAGATTTTTTTTACTCCAGTATATGATTTGACATAGAACTGAGTAAAAAATCTGTCTGGGAAAGTTTAATGGTGCCGGGCCCTATTTGCACGTGCATTTACACGTGGTTGACAAGGTAAAAACGGGACTTACTTTGATTACTGTAATCTGAAAATAATTGGAAGAATTAGATGCCCATCATGACTGTTTGGAAGACCTTAGATTTTTATTTTATCATATAATACTTACATACACAAATGTAGTAGCTTCCTCATACAAATCTATATCTTTGTTTGTATTACTTCTCTATTGGACGAATTTTTAGTAGATAATTCGTCATGATTTCAATGAACTTTCCTGTTAGCTGACAATCTTTGTTTTTTTAATCGAACGGCGAGAGTTTGCATTCAAGGTCGACGTCGCAGTTGTTATTTTAAGCAGACTATCGATCATGTAACTGTAATACGACATAAAACCCGTGAGATTAACATCGCCATTGTCAACAACTGATATCACGGCTTGACGAAGAATGCAGTGGCTAAATCAGATTTTGTGGAATTGTGCCTTTTTACGA
The DNA here is from genome assembly GCF_041381155.1 of Argopecten irradians. Lineage (NCBI taxonomy): Eukaryota > Metazoa > Mollusca > Bivalvia > Pectinida > Pectinidae > Argopecten > Argopecten irradians. The sequence continues at coordinate 16,835,478 of NC_091134.1, read as the reverse complement.
TTCATCAGCGCAGGTAAATAATTTTGATTTTATTTTAATCAAGTGACAACAAATGTATGTTAAGAAAAATTAATTAATCTTGCTTTGCTTTGGGTGATTTAAAACAATAACCAAGTTATTACAAAAATTGTATTTAGGGTACTTTATGGAATCATGATAATGTTGTAAATAATATTAAAGGATTTTACTCTATTATCTATTTTACTCATAGATAACAGTAATTTAGTACAGGAAAACGAAGGAACATTAAAAGGTGGTGTTCAGGCTAATGTTTAAAAAAAACTGAATAGAAACTTCCCACAGCCTAGTTGTCTTTGCAATTTGAAAGTACTACTAGTTGTTCCTCTAAATTAAAACTGCTATTTCTTTTTGTGATTTGAAAAAAAAAACCCTTAACGGATCTTTATTCTTCGTATTAATTTTCATTACAAAACATGCAAAAAAAACCACATCAAATTGGGCATCTTTTACTAAATAATTTACATTTTTCATTCATAAATCATGTAAGTAGATCGCATATTTTACATTAGAACCGTTTTAACGGAAAATTTAGTTTGAAATAATCATTTTAACAAATTAAACATTACGCTTTTTTGGGGGAAATAAAAACGAAACATTAACTCTTTGTCATCTCATTTTATTTTATTTGAAATTGTGTCCACCTCGCATTAAAATACTCTCAAGCCATTTTCCGTTACGTTTCAAAATTGAAAACAGTTTTCAGCTGATTTGAACATAGCAACTGCAGGAAACATTTTTAGTTAATAATTAAAAAGTCCTATTTAAATAAAATAAAGAAACAATTTCGGATGCTGAATATAATGGTAACACTTTGAAAATATTGGTTGCCGTGGTAACAAACCGGAGGCCTCTGATTGGCTAATGTTAAAATGATGTCACAATTAAGAAAAAAAATGGTATATAAGGGTTATGAGGTATGCTGAATAATATGGTGTTGCTTTTAAAAAGAATGGTTGCCATGGTAACAAAATGGATGCACTTCTTGGTTGAAATTAAGATATTGTCATATTTTAATAAAAATTAGAATATAACTATGAGAAAGTATGCTAAAAAAATGGGAAAACTTCGAAAATGCTTGGTAACAAAATGGGCGACTCTGATTAGTTGAAATTTTGATATTTGTAGATATTAGTGAAATTTCAAAATGGTACATATTGGTTATGAGGTATGCCGAATAAGAGAGTAACAGTTTTGAAATGCTTTCTTGTCATGGTAACGTAATTAAGTCTTTTGATTGGCAGAGTTGAATTTATAGCGTTTGTGATATTTGAATTCTGTTTCGCTATTTAATTAAAGATTAATTTGAATAGATGTTTTTATGTTATGGAGAAAAATTGTACTCCAAATAAACCGCGAAGTTTTTTTTGATGACATTACACTAAAATATTTGGGACTCTTTTGTCAATGAAATAATTACGCCGTTATCTCAGCCAATCAGATACGACGTTACAAACGACGACGCCATTTTGTCCTTTATGGGCTAATAAAGTACATTAAGACAATCAAATTTATTTTCCTGGATTTCATCTTATTATATCTGCTAAAATATGATACATATGGCATGTTTTTGAAATTATTTAAATTTGACACAATTTGATTTTGTTTTGGCTTGAAAAATCAATTTGTAGTAAATCAGATAAGTAGATAGTAATACCATTATAAATGGGTAAAAAAAAAATTTATTTGAAATTGTGTCCACCTCGCATTAAAATACTCTCAAGCCATTTTCCGTTACGTTTCAAAATTGAAAACAGTTTTCAGCTGATTTGAACATAGCAACTGCAGGAAACATTTTTAGTTAATAATTAAAAAGTCCTATTTAAATAAAATAAAGAAACAATTTCGGATGCTGAATATAATGGTAACACTTTGAAAATATTGGTTGCCGTGGTAACAAACCGGAGGCCTCTGATTGGCTAATGTTAAAATGATGTCACAATTAAGAAAAAAAATGGTATATAAGGGTTATGAGGTATGCTGAATAATATGGTGTTGCTTTTAAAAAGATTGGTTGCCATGGTAACAAAATGGATGCACTTGTTGGTTGAAATTAAGATATTGTCATATTTTAGTAAAAATTAGTATATAACTATGAGGAAGTATGCTAAAAAAATGGGAAAACTTCGAAAATGCTTGGTAACAAAATGGGCGACTCTGATTAGTTGAAATTTTGATATTTGTAGATATTAGTGAAATTTAAAAAAAGGTACATATTGGTTATGAGGTATGCCGAATAAGAGAGTAACAGTTTTGAAATGCTTTCTTGTCATGGTAACGTAATTAAGCTTTTGATTGGCAGAGTTGAATTTATAGCGTTTGTGATATTTGAATTCTGTTTCGCTATTTAATTAAAGATTAATTTGAATAGATGTTTTTATGTTATGGAGAAAAATTGTACTCCAAATAAACCGCGAAGTTTTTTTTGATGACATTACACTAAAATATTTGGGACTCTTTTGTCAATGAAATAATTACGCCGTTATCTCAGCCAATCAGATACGACGTTACAAACGACGACGCCATTTTGTCCTTTATGGGCTAATAAAGTACATTAAGACAATCAAATTTATTTTCCTGGATTTCATCTTATTATATCTGCTAAAATATGATACATATGGCATGTTTTTGAAATTATTTAAATTTGACACAATTTGATTTTGTTTTGGCTTGAAAAATCAATTTGTAGTAAATCAGATAAGTAGATAGTAATACCATTATAAATGGGTAAAAAAAAAGAATGAAGCTTCTGTCATTAGCATTAATTAAAAAATACGTTCAAAAAGGTGGCACAATGTGCCTCATCGGCATATACTCATAGTATTTTAGAACGTATCATTTCAGACCCTTCTTGCCAAAAAACTCGCATTAAATAGTAATGTACCTGGACATTACTGCAAAAGGACCTATTTCACGAACAATGGAAATTTGCTCACGAACCAATTTTATAAAAAATTAAAGGCTATATGTGACAACATTTATGCGAATTCTCGAAGAAATTCAAATGGTCTCAGGTTGTATGGTCAAATTAAAATGCACAATAGAGGTGTATGACAGAGTTCCCGCCTTTTTTTTTTATCTAAAACGGTATCAAAATAATGTTTTATGTCGTCACACATATGTAAGCAAAATGTAACAAATGAAATTTTGACTACAAATTTTATGATAAAAAAATGTCGAAATATTCGGTTCTATTTTCGACCATGTCAATTATAAACAAATATGATTCACCCACTTCCAGTTTTAGTGCACGAAATTTTTTTTATAAAAAAATGGATTATTACCTGAAGTAAACATTGTGGAAAAAAAAACCCAGAAAAACCGTTGACCGGAAAATGAATCGTTTAAAAGTCCAAATGAGGCAAGGTCTTTTTTTAGCAATATTACAGCATGGTCCCACCACAGCCCTTTTCAATTATGAACTTGAGAAAACAAACAAGGGATTTCCATATTTTATTTAATGCCCAATTGTAACATTGAATATAAAGTCCTATCTGATTTTATTACCTATATATTGTAGAATAATCAAAATATTGAATCCCAATTACAAAGTATTTAAAAATGATCATTCCCTTTTCAAGCTCGATGATGATAGCAACTGCATTTTTAGAAATATTTATATATTTACAGCCGAAAGGCATATTATTAAAGTAAGAAAATGACAAAAGTAATAAAAAAAATGGTTGGAGAATCTTGTTATGTAAGGATCAGTTTTTTACCAATTTTCACACATCCAGTATACTAATTAATACATTATATAATGTTGTTTTTCAAAATACTGTGCTTTCAATCTGTTGGCAATGGCATCAAATTAAACCAATTAAAGTTTTTGTGGTAAAGAGAAATTTTATACATGAATACGATTGTCTGTTTTTACAGTTGAAATAAATTGTTATTAATTGACATGAACGAAAATAGCACCAAAAGTTTCGACATTTTTTGTTTTAAAGGCCCACTACCTTTCCTGGGCAAAATATAAAGGTTTCTTAAAAATATTAATAACAAAAGAAAATATATATCGATGGCTTAAGATGAGGTTACAACATCAAACATATGCATGATTTCCTGTCTAATGTACGATAACAGTGGAGATTCATTTCGCTGTTTTGCCGTCTGACGCAGTGAAAGTCAACTACCGCGCGGCAATTAGGACGACGGCGGGAAACATAAAACGACCCGCGTTATGAAAATTAACATTTTATTTTATTCTAATTAAATAGTTATGAAGGTGATGATAAGTGTGCTAGTAAACGTATAGTTAATAACTTCTGCAACTCTACAAAATTATTGATCTCGTTTTACATTCCTATTTTAAAAATTAAAAGCCGTTTCGGAAAGGTAGTGGCCCTTTAAAGGCTAACTATCTTTCCGAAACGGCTTTTGATTTAAAAAATGGGAATGTAAAACGAAATCGAAAATTTTAATGTTTCCAGCCGTCGTCTTAAATACCACGCGGTACATGTAGTTGACTATCACTGTGACAATAATATGTAATTATTTATACTCTTCTGCAAAAATACAGTTTGACTATATAAAACATAATTTTGATACCGTTTTGGTTTTGGGGACCCTGTCATACACCTCTACAGGACACTTTTAATTTGGCAAATCACAGGTCCCTTGGATTTTTTTTATTTTAAACACGGTTTTGCAGTAATGTTGCTACATATAGCATTAAGTTTTGATAAAATTGGTACCAAAATTCCATTGTTCGTGAAAGAGGTCCTGTGAAAGAAAGCGGAGCGTTGATGGATTTTGCATCCCCGTATTTTGTTAACATGTATTGGTGAAAATAAGTTTATATTGAGTTTTTTTGTTGTTGCAGAAATTGTGAAGTTTTATTTCTATAGAGACACTAACTATGATAACGTACTACCTTCCGAGATAAGCGCTTTGTTGATTCCCGACTGTAGTCTGTCTGAATGTGTGCAGGAATGCACTCGAGAGCCGAAGTGTTTGTCTGTGGTATATGGCAATTCAACATGCTATGGGTATTCAAACAGAATCCACGCAGCATACCAAACGACGACTCAATCCAACTTCGTGTACTTAGAATCAAAGGGTAGGTACAAAATGTATGGAAGACTAAAAAATAACATTTAGGTAAGTAATTATATTTCCCATTCACATTTTAACACTAAAACTTTATCACAAGTGTGTCAAGATTGTAACTGAAAAACAAATCTGCATGTCTAATAAAATGTATATCAGAATACTAGATTTTTTCGTCTAAGTATGATGGGCGGGGGATTTACACTTACGTATGTTTATAATATAATGTTATGCTTACTGTTAAAACCACTAATAATTGTAGGTTACGTCGTTGAGGACAGAAGTCAAGCATTACAAAACTATTCTCTCCTATCTATGGGTATACTACTGGTTGGTCGTATACAATACACTTATATCGCTTGAAGCTGTAATACATGGCTACTCATGCAATACAGCCTCGTGACGTCACGGCGTCAACACAAGTAATATTTTCTGGGTAAAGGTTCACATTTGTTAAAAAACTAGACTGGCTTTTTATTAACAGATTCAAACAATGAGATTTGCTTTGAAAATATCACGCTAGATTCATGTATGGAGAATTAACTTGCAGTCGCGGTTTTTTTCAAACTCAATTCAAAATGGCGGGATATCATAGTTGTAAAATTGCAATAAAATGTCAAGATATGAGAGCAAAGTACTCGGCAAGCCTCGGTTTTTACAACATTTTTTAACCCTTGGGTAGAAGATCTCCTTCATATCCACATATGAAAGCATATATCCTAAAACGTTCACTTCTTTCAATTGCAAAGTTCAAAAGCACCAACAAACTATATAATTAACGTCTAAACTCGGTAACTAATTTGTTTGCTATCCACCGAACGCAGAAAGCCGACTATATCACACGAGCGCACGGGGAAGTATACTGTATTTTTACAGGACTCCAAAGAAGGAACTTTAACTGCTCTTTAAAAGAAATAAAAACACTTTGGTCTGACGATAATACACTCTACAATTGGGGTAGATAGATCTACAAAATATAGTCCTACCGTACGGATTTAATGTCACGGCTACAGTTAAAGGTATACTTGCCAAAACTAGGCAAAAATATCATAGCAATCTTTTGAAAACCATAAGTTTTGATGGGATAAGTTGTAAAAATCATTCAAATACACGGACAAAACCTGTGTGAGGCTTTAAAATTATTTGCAACAACATAAAATTTATTCACTGCATTAGTTCTGGTTGCTAATGTTTTATGTATCTGAAGAATTCACTGGATAATATTAATATCGCTGTAAAAACTTAATGAAATTGTAGACACATCTTGAATTCCTGATTTGACCATTTGCGTATCATGATTTTTGGAAGTACAAACTACAATAATTTTGAACACTTATATAACATTGTAAAATTAAAACCTATGGACTGTAAGTACTGTAATTTGCAAAATGGTGGTAACGTTTGGTGTAAAATAACATTTAAAAATACTTTCTTGAATCGTGAATATGAAAATTACGGCACATATAACTTTACATGTAGCACGCGCGTACATAATTACCTGTCAAGAGTTTGAGAATCTGCCATGTTGTTTTAGCTTCTTTTCCCCAAGCACGCGCACAATATTGCTTACAGATGGTAATTTATGAATTTTGGGTCAGACCCACACGATTTGGATATTTTTTTTTTGTATAAAATATTTTAATTGCTTGTCGGTAGTTTTAAATTTAATAATAGACATGAAGTGTTAGTTTCGGTATATATATGATAAGTTGTGTAATATTTGGCATCTATTTTTTAACAGTCAGGCCTAAATTATTAGTCGTATACAGATGTTCCACAGCTCACGAACGATATTTTTTATCTATCAAAAACAAAGGCAGACGAATTAGTATTGTTTATTCAGTTACAAAAGTAACACATACTTTACATCATTACCACCATTGAAAAGTTTGAGCGTCTTATTCAAATTCAAGATAAAATATTATAATAACTAATTGCGTACCGAACAAGGTCCATGACACTATGCCCTATATGGAATTACGTACTGATTGTGCTTCAATCAAACATTCTATACATTTTTTGTTAGTCACGATTAAACATAATTTTCTGTTCAAATGATGGATATCGTCTGATATGCTCTAATAGTTCATCTATAATATGTTTTGCTGAAAAATGTACATACCAGATTCGTTTTGATATTTATGCAATAGGCTTGGTCTGATGGCAAATCAATTTGCAATAAAATCTGTTGAAATCGAAAACACATTTAAGAACAAGAATTCCACGTAAGTGGATGTGTCGTCAGTACAGCATTACAAAAAATGGTTATTTACAGTTGAAATTATTGTTAATAATTAAGTCCCGTAACTCTTGCAAACATTAATGGATTTTGACCAGTATCGAACCCATCTAAGATATAACTAATATTAATCAACCTATCAAATTTGGTTGAAATCGGGCAATAAATACTAAAGTTATCGAGCGGAAACCATGTTTTGACGATTTTAAAGTCTCGTACCTCTTGCAAATATTGACGGATTTTGACTAGTACCAAACCCTTCTAAGATCTCATTGATATAAAGCTATATACAAAATTTGGTTGAAATCAGACAATAAATACTTGAGTTATCGCACAGAAACCGTTTTCCGGACGCCGACGTGTACGACACCGCCGACGCCGACATAGTGATACCTAAGTGTCACCCTTGCGTTATAGGCGACACAAAAATGGTTTCACGATATTGATGTAATTGCTTGCAAGTGTTGTTACCAATTGTTAGATTTTAATGTTGTTTTATTGACAGTTTTCAGGTTGAAGATCTAGATAAACATTGGGAACATTTTTGTAGTGTACTATTTATAAAAAAAAGAAACGCACGATTTCCAAGTAATTGCAACGCGAATTGTTTTTTTGTGTTTAAGATTGAACGTTCCTGGTATTTTACCACGAAAACATATTTTCAGAAAGTCACTAGCTATTAACACTCAAGCAATCAAGAAAATAATTAAAACCGCACAGGTAACCACTATCAAAAGGAAATAAGAAAAATCACGTGTATGGTAAGACATATTATAATAAATATATATGAATGTATTCTGTTGCAATTACTTAAGTGTCTAACTCGATTTTTATTAATCTGCACAAAGTATGATTTAAGAAAATGTCAGTTAAACAAAAATTGTCCGATCGGATCTGTACGAATGGTTTTAACACTACATTTTGTAGCTAATAATAAAATGATAAATCATGGCTTTATAGCTCTGGACCGTTTTGGTTATATTTGATAAATTGTAAAGATTTGTACTTTGTAACTCATGCCAAAAATAATTGTCAAAATATTGATTATTATGAAATCTTACAAACTGTCATTTCATTTGATTTTTTTTTTCAACGTAATACCAAGGTAAATGTATTTTTCTCCCGTCATTATTCATATGGTCGATACATTGTTAGGTAGCGTCGACAGCAAAAATGTTCCGCAACATAAACGATGTTTATCATAACACTCTTTCATATGTAGATATGAAGGATTAGATATGAAGGATAGGGATATTCTAATTTTATGACCCGAGGGTAGAATATCCATATCCTTCATATCAACATGTAAATGAGTATTTTTCTCTCATACCTCGACTTTTTATTGCAATTTTACTACTATGATTTTCCGCCATTTTGAAATAAAATCTCCATACATATTTTCAACGCAAACTCCGTTGTATATGTCTTTTAAAAATCCAGCCTTCTTTTTAAAAAAAAAAATGTTAAAATTGCACCGAAAAAAGTAATTTTGTTGACGTTGTGACGTCACGAGCAGCTTTATTGCATGGGTAGCCATGCAATACAGCTTCAGGCGACATGAGTGTATTACTCTGCACCAGCCAGTATTATACATGTAGGTATGAGAGAAATAACGTTATCTAAAATGTAGTGGCTATATTTATAACTAAATGTCAGTTAATAATCATGAGTAGAATGACACATAATACTGATATAAAGTTGAATGTTTCATTAGATCTTTAGTACTTATGCGGTTTGATTGACAGTTGGTGAACCGCTATTTTTTTATAGATCTATAAATTCACGAAAATTATTATAAGCGCAGTTTTTACAATTTTATCAGCCGCGAAATTAAATTGCATATTTCAACTTTTTAGATAGAAACTGCACTAAACAATGTTATTTCATGACAAAAAGAAAAAATAAAATAAACTGAAAATTTCTTAATCGGAAAGAAACAACCATCTGGAATATTTTACTACTATATATTTTATTTTATATCGTAATTTTTTCCAGGTGGAAAACCCCCCGTAACCCCTAACACCGAAATGCTTGCGCCTTTTGGGCGGCAAATTCATCAAAATGCATACGAAAAACTCATCAAAGCTATTCTAAATTGTAATTTTTTTTTTTCCCGAGGTGAGACCCCCGGGACCCCCCAAACACCAAATTATCTCGTGCTTTCGGGCGATCGCAAAATCATCAAAATTCACTAAACACCCCCAGACCCCTAATAAAACACCAAAAATCTTGCGCCTTCGACTCCTCACACGCTAATTTGGCCCAATTTGGCGTATTCGTTAATTTATCCTTTATTTAGCGACCCCACTGTCTATAAATGTGTACAAGGAATTAAATTTAGTGATATATGAAAAATGTACATAAAGCATATATTATATGGTTTGGGAAGTTGAATTAATCTCCTCCTGTAGGTGTGGCGGGGGGGGGGGTGTTACAAAATATTGAGGACCTTTCTATTCCAATTTGTTATTCCCCCCCCCCCCCCCCATGACGTTTTCATTCATTCCTACGCCACTGTATTTGATGTTTCAGGTTACTATGGGAATCTGGCCAAGAACAAGCCAGCATCTCAGCTGTCAACGTATACCATGCCGGATCAGCCGGGGACATTCACAGCGGACAAAGCCGTCGATGGGGATCAGGACCCCAGACCCGGATCTTCTTTATAATTCATGTGCTAGAGTAGATTTGGGTGTCGCCACCTGGTGGAAGGTTGACTTATTACAACCGTATACAGTCACTGCTGTCGCCATCTTGGCTCGGACTATTGCTCGTAAGAATTTGATGATTTTTTTACCAAATTAAATTTTCAAAAAAAAAATGTAAAATAATGCCCTATCGATTTTATTATAGCACAGCCGTTGTAGCCATGTTATCTTCAAATATTTTTTCATTCAAAGATGACAAAATTATATACAGATTAATAACGATTACTACTCCCCATGCCTAGCTACATGTATGAAGTTAGTTGTCATTCTGATTATAATTTCTAATTTTGTTTCAAACAAGTACTTGATCTAATTATGACTTTGATGGATACGTGTATATCAGGTCGCAAAATGCATATTATATATGTTTGAAAATATGGTACGGTAAATTGTGATATTTTGGCGTCGGTAAATTTTAACGGCTGGTTTTGCTCCATTACATTTTACTGTGTAAAGTTTTGGCGCACAACCTGATCTGAACGAAATTCAAACTTCTGTATAGCATAACGCGGCAGTCGTTTTGTCTGTATTATAAAGTAAACATTGTAGATCCCGCAACAGCGACTACTAGTCCGAATGATTCTGACTATCTATCCGCTTTTTACATACTGACGTGGGCGGATGATAGTCAGAAGCCCACGTCAGTATATAAAAAGCGGATAGATAGTCAGAATCATTCGGACTACAGCGACTACGTGACTAATTGTAAAGCCGTATCGATACGAAAAACATCCTTTTGAAATATTGGCCTTCAACAGAAGTGATCAATAATAACATATCTATTGTGTACATATTTTCACAAAAGGCAGACTCGCTGAGGTACTGTAACGGCGTGTTTTTTTCGATTGAAAAAACGGTTTGTTCTTCATTCCCCCATTTTTCAGGGATCGAAGATATTATACAAACAAACTTAATCTGTTCTGATTATGCACAATTTCAGCTTTTTGTTATACATCTCATTCTTAGAACCTAGTTTGAATATATGATTTTTTCATTCGAAAATTTTATTGATTAAATTCATTTCGCAATCAATGTAAGAATGTTAAATGTATGCATGCCTAAAAATGTGATCTAAAACAGTAACAAAGTGATATGAAATTTAAATTAAAAAAAAAATACATCAACATATGAAACTTAGAACACTGGACATTGTTAAGAAATCATTGATTGAGATTTAAATATGGATTGAATATTGTTTTGATTGCGTTCAATGTGGTATGAAAACAATTGGATATAGACATATTCAATGTAGCGCGTTAGCATACGACATGGTGATTACACTGATTTATACAAGGGCATATGTAAAATATATATAAATACAACCTCGAAAACTTAAAGAGAACTGAAGAGAATACTTTGCTTTTGAATAATGATTAGTATACTTTAATGGTTGTATTGCTGCCATATAAAACCATGTTGTTTGAAATTTGCAAATTGTATGAAAAAATGGTATAAATCCGCAAAGGCGCGAGAGTTATGGTATAAATCCGCAAAGGCGCGAGAGTTATTCCCCTTGCATGTAATCTCTCCAGGTACTGTTGGTAATAAAGTCAGTCTTAATCCGCCATTAAAATGAGTTAGTCGTGTTTACAGAGGGCCCAGGGTGCACTATAATAATTAGGTTGTCCGTCTGTCCGTCCACCTGCCCGTTTTGTGTCTTTGCACAATTAAAATCGAAGAAATTAGACTTTTATTAGTCACATTCAAAATATCCCAATTTACGATATATTCTAATCAAGTCTGCCACATCCGACACTGTGTGTTAGTTTATTAATTGGCCGGACTTTAGATATTCTATAAATTACACATTTACTGTTTGTTTTATACTATGTAGACTGATGATTGGATACTGTGATGTAGTATATCGCTTTCTTAAATTAAGTATTAAGAAATCACATTGTTGCATTTGAAATATTTAGTACATCCCTGATTGAAATGTAGTATTTTTTTTCTTCTAATTATGCATCTTTAAGTTGCCATGGTAACCATCCGAAATATGCTAATTTAAGTAAATTTGATAATTTTGGGGCCTTTTTTGCCTATTTTTGATAGCTTTTTCTAAGAAACAATAGAGCGCAATCTTAAAAAAACTAAAACTTTTTAAGAATATGTAGGTTCCTCAAATACATCTTGAGGAGAGATATAAAGATTTTGTATGATGCGCTTTATGGTATTTAGATGTGAAACTTCCAAAAATTGACCAAAATTGACAAAATTTCCACATTTTCATAATTTTTGCGTATTAAGAATTGTAACCATACCTTATCAACTACCGCTGCAATGATAAATAACTATTATACCTATTCTATCAATGTGTACTCGAAATTTGATATTCAACAATTTAATCACTAAATATTAGGTTTGTGAATTTAGATTTGGGGGCCTAAACACCAAATAGTCCTGTCTTCTTTTTTTTAATCCGGGGCCTCGATAAGCATGTGAAGACAATAGTAAGTTCCTAAAAAATACAAAAGTCAATTGTATCTTTTGTCATGCTTATTCCAGATGAAGACTCAGAGAGTCTTGTGATTGATGTTGGAGAACCATTTGCTAATTGCGGTAGCAGAGGTGTAGGCCGAGGATGGACACAAAGCTTCAGAACCTTCACCTGTCCTGTCCCATTGTATGGCTCAATCGTAAAAATCACGAAAAGTGTCGACCAACAATACATGTGCTTGTGTGAGGTGGAGGTCTATGGAATCAACTACAAACAACTTTAACCAATATGTATTGTAGTTTTGCAGCTGTATTGCACTGTAGATTTTTTTGCGGTTTTACATGACATAATGTTAAATTAAACAGTAATCGAGTACTTCTTTAAAATGGTCTGTCCATATTGTCAGATTATTTTAGGCCATTATTTTACTAAAATTGTGAATAAAAAGAGACCATGTAAAACGAATTATGGAAAATAGCATGTTACACATGCCTATTGCTTCAGGTGAAATTCAGGCCATTATTTTACTAAAATTGTGAATTAAAAGAGATCATGTAAAATGAATTATGGAAAATAGCATGTTACACATGCCTATTGCTTCAGGTGAAATTCAGGCCATTATTTTACTAAAATTGTGAATTAAAAGAGATCATGTAAAATGAATTATGGAAAATAGCATGTTACACATGCCTATTGCTTCAGGTGAAATTCACAGAGTTCGTATACAAATTGATATTGAGTATGCGATAACAGGTGAAACAGGTAGTTTGCTCCTTTGATATACATTAAAAGAATCAAATAACATTATACTATGGTTGATTATATATATATCTTTTTTCAAGATAAGCGTCGCTTCCTGTACTGTGTATTCAATGTAAGACTTTGTAGACCTGTGATTGGTTCGTCTTTTCTCGTTAAATGCATTTACATATGTCGTTTTGCTATGACCTTTTCCACAGGTGGTTATAACCAGAATAATGGTAATGCCTAGAGTATATCGAGGATATAGAAGACGATATTGGTTGTGTACTAGTAAATAAATATTTAACTATATAAGGTACAAACTCAGACTCGAATAATTTTTTTATATATAGTATTGTGTTTCTATATTTAGTATATTTTTTAAATGTAATATGATAATGTTTGGCTAGCGTGGTTGTCGTTATATTGTATATTGTTTTCCTAACAAAGAAAGGAATTTAAAATGTAATAAAACTTTAAATCAATGTTTCTGAAATTTCATTTGCAAATAAATTCATGTATTATTTTATTGTTTAGTGTTTGTTTATTGTTAATAGTTACCTAACAGATTCAACGCTTCACAGAAAAAGGTCTCATAACTATTTCTAATATTTTGCTATTTGCAAAATCGGCATAGAAATTGAGGATCAGTGCGCTTAATTTTTGTTCCGTTACAATATTTTTAGTCTTTTTTCCTCTTCCTTTGATTTGTTTTTGCTAAAAATTAAGCTTACATTAACTATTACACATTAAAATGTAATAACAAAAACAACATTAACTATAATTTCATACTTTAATGTCTAATATTTTTATCACAATGATCCTTTTTCAATTTTGCCGCCAGCTTGTGCAATTCTTAAAATTAGTGTATAAAAAATCTACAAATAATAGGTGTATGAAATTTTACTACATTTTCTATATGACAGCTGATATAAAAAAAACAACTCTGATCAATGTTGAACCTCCCTAAGCCGTTCTTCGGTTTTCAAACATGGATACTTTGGGCAAAGGATAATCAGAAACTAAATTTTATCAAGGTATGAAAAAATATAATGGAGATGGGTAAGTCACATAGAAGATGAGTGATTAACGTACTGCAATAGCATTCGACACGCTTTGAAGTAAATCTTGTGGCAAAATACACATTGTCGGTCCATGTTGTATATCACACTATCGTTTACTACCTATGGAACCATAGGCCACATATGCTGTAGTATCAGGAATAATACGGCCCTAAACTCTTCTTAATGTGAAATACAAAATGTATGAGGATGACCTGACGTATGAAAGAGAGAAATAACCAGTATTCGAACATAAGGAATTTTGAAAAATACCACTTCACCCATAAAAAAATTACACAAATTATGCTGTTTCGCCAATTAAATCAAATATGTGAATGTTCTGTTTTTATCCAAATTCGTTTCTTTATGGATCCTTATTTTGGACATGTTGCGTACCGGGAGGGTATGGTTACCAAGATATACTTGGGTCCCTGTTATGAATCATTTAAAAATACACAACAGCAGCCAATATATACAAAAAATGATGGTTACTACCAGTAACATTTTCCAAAGCTCTATGTACAACACATGAAATAATGACAGAGTACCTCTCTGAACTACAATACACTAGTTGAAGGAAGACAACCCCTATACACAATCGGAGCGTAACACACCCAGTGCTGATGAATACGTACACAAAACAAACCACCGAACAACAGCAACTATACACTACAACAACTGCCTGTCGCCAAACGTATCCTCCGACACACAACACTGTGTAGTTTCTGATCCCTGTGACTAGGATTCAGAGCCTGCTGGTTGCTATCGTGTCGCCAACACTAGCTCTTCTGTACCCAGGCCTACTCACGACCTGCCTATGTCGTGAGTGTTCACGACTACTAACTAGTGGTCGTGCGACGATGTCGTGAGAAACGTGCAACCTATATGAATCGACACCACAATACGGCTGTCTGCCGCCAAAGCTCATGTACAAGACACTGACACATGTACGGATTAAACGTAACTACCGACTACCGTGATACGACTTTCCACCACCGAGCTTAAGCTCGGGCCTGCTGGTTCTTACACCAGCCAGGTATCTCAACACCTATATGTCATGATCACTCGATCACGACTAGTAGTCGTTAGTCGTGATACTATGTCGCGAGCACCTCGCGACCGATAGTCGACACCACAAACTACACACTAGCCACAGCTGATAGCTATGCTCGGAATGATCCACTGGGTATGACACTGATCAAGGCAAGGCTTCTGCAGCCATTTCTATCTCTCAGTGCCGATACCTACTGAAGAGTGTGACTCGATGTTAAGCGGTCGACGACCAGAACAAAGAGTTAGCATTTTTTCAGCTCGCTTCGTTTTATAGTGCTGGCGGAAGGAGCGCCCCTAGCGGCAAACAAAGAAACTACACGTATAATCACACCGAGTCATTGAAACGCTTACAAGATATACTACAACACTAAAGTGTCTGCCTAACACTTACAATAATAAAACACATACGTTACACATGTGACACAGCGGTAACGCCTATTTTCGCCACAGACACATTCAATGTCTTGACTTTCGATACCCATACAACAGAAAGAGTCACGTCGATGTTTCCTTGTTATTTCTTGTTTTTATGATACTGCTATTGTTATCGTAATGGTTTTGAGGTAGCCCGAGATACTCTGGCCCTGACACCAGACTTAGACATTATGACAGATAGATGTCCTAAACCAGACATCTATCTGTCATAATGTCTAAGTCTGGTGTTAGGGCCAGAGTATCTCGGGCTAGTTTTGAGGATATTTTGTTTTCAGTTTCCTCTAAATTTAAGCAATAATTCGCCAATTACATGCAAGACTTAGACAAATATAATTAATTTTATTTAGATTGCATCTTAATTATTCAGAATATGTTCTATTTGATGATTATCAGGTATTAAAATTATGGCATATATTTACAACTTCTCATCACGCGTACAGTAGGAACACTTTGATCGTTTAACAATTATGCTCTTATCACTAAACTTAGACTCACACCAACCAGATTGGCAACACATCAACTGTCGCATTGTTATGCAATGTATATTGTTGTTTGGGTTTTTTTTTATGTTTAATGTAGAGCAAAATAAGTTCCACAACAAACTAAAGCGATAAACATTGGTTTGCGGCCTCATTTCACATATACACCTCAAAGTGACTTCATAAAACATTGTCATCGAAACCTACATGTACGTAAAGCATCAGAAGCAATGTTTTGATAACGTGATACTCGGTCAAATATCCATATAGTTACTCCATGCCCTAGATAATTGTCATTGTAAGATATCGATAAACTTTGTTGATTGCTTTTTTTATGATTGTGAATTATATGCCTATATTTAAATGCATGTTAAGATATCATTAATCTGATAAGTTCGTGAAAGGGACGATCGTGAAAGGCACAAGGTCTGTGTTTTGATGTTCAATGTAGGAGAAAAGGTACTTAAAACTAGAGTCGTGGCTGGAGTGAGGAGAAGCAAAACAATGGAGAGAAGGATTACCATTCTGTTTTGTGTTATCTTTTTCCGATTAACAAATTCTGGTAAGTTTGTGTATAACACTGAATGCTTGTATTCTATAAGTATATGTGAGGTTATTATTCTTAGAAATCAACCCGTGATATGTATTTAATATAAAAGTTATATGTGCCGTAATTTTCATACTCACGAATCATATACAAAAAGCCCGCAGTCCATCAACTGATTCTTCAAGACAAAAATGAAATAATCCACACGATATTTACTCGCAGCATTGCTGGAGTCCTATTTCTTTAGAGACAGCAGTTATGTTGACGTGCTGCCATCCGTTGACGTCATGTGGACCAAACCTGGCAATAGAGTCTTAGATTGTATAGTAAAATGCAGCCACGTGCCCGGGTGTCTATCTGTGGTGTACGGTGATATGACCTGTTACGGATTTGCACACAGAATCCACTCAGGGGTCCCGACAACAAGTCATACCAACTACATTTACTTGGAATCAAAAGGTGGGTGATTAAATCTTATAAAGCATGTATAGCTTACTCAATTATTCACCTACATGAGCCTAAGATATTACGATAAACAATATAAAATTGCGGAGAGCAAATATGACATGGCGTGGATCATCCAGCGCAGAAAGCGCCGATTATCATGTTAGATTCGTAAATGTGATAATCATATAAGGGAAAATATAGCGCCCTGTCAAACGTTTTCGAGACTTTTGCAAGATGATCGCTTCATGTAAAATGTTATTTAAACAACAATTGAGTTATTGCACTTACCTTGTATTTCGTAGGGTTGCCATTTGGATTAAATAAATATCAGGAAAGGGCGAGGAATTAAACTATATTAATTTTATGCATATGTCGAGCAATTGAAATCTGTATGAAAGAGCAAAAAGACCTAGAGTAGCTACAGATAAAGGTAATCTATTTATGCTCTACGTAAAAATCGGTATAAAAAAACATTGAATTTGTCCCCTAAAGGGGCCTTAGGAAAAAAAGACAATTTGAGTTCCACAATTTACCTTCAGGGTCACGCGATTAAGGGAAACATTTTCGTCTATGGCTTAGGAAGCCATGTTTTGTTCACTTTAGCCATGGATAGATATTACGCATGCATGAATTTTACAACACGAATTTGCAATAGCCGGCAGGGAAGACAATATAGAATTCTTTTAAAGATGCTCCACCGCCGACAGAGTATAAATAGTATTCATCATTTGAAAAATAATTGGTGTTTTTAATCGCGTATATATATGTCTAGTTAACATAAAAAATGATATAAAAAATTTGTTTTGCATTTGGTGCATGCGTAATTAGTACTATATTCCATATAGGATATAGTGCCACGGAATTTTTCCGGGATGCAGTTAATTATTTTTCATATTTTCAACTCGAAGTAAAATTAGAAGCTCAAACTTTTCAATTGTGGTAATAGCGTAAAGTAAGTATTTTTTGTAACTGAAGAAAAGTACTAAATCGTCTGCTTTTGTTTTTGATAGTGAAAAAATACCATTTGTCAGCGGTGGAGCATCTTTGAGATAAATCAATTTCTCTGTATTTAGTACAATTTTCACGAATTTTGTTTGGTATATTTCATAAGAATGTATACTGAATACGTAAGCACCTTTTCCGGACTTAAGCCTTTCGTTGCCCGACTATTCACTTTAAAGGTTAACCTAAATAGGTTTTTTAATGTTATGGAGATATAACACAAAACTCAATAAACCGGGAAATGCTTTATGAGGATACACAGATTTTGTGTTTTATCCTGCAACTGTCCCACATACACCGAAAACTACTGCCGGATAAACTTGTATAAAAAAATCCGTCAATACGATCACGTGAATTTGTTCCATATCTGACGGAACTTTTTCTAACTTGACCCAGAACTAGAACCTTCCGGTGAATGGAACGTCATTCAGTCCGCTAAACGTGACGTCACATTCACCGGAATGACGTGCTATCGAAAATCTCGTATGGCGGTGTGGTTTTTTCTTGGTTCATGGCAAAGGTATTTGCAAGTAATTTTTAAACGGGTATATTTGTTTTTTGAGTTTTTTCAATAACTGAATGGATTTACGGAAATGCGCTTATTTCTTTCCCACGGCAGTAAAAAGGAGTACACTCTCTTCGTTTAGTGAATTCTAGAAACCTCGCACCATTATCTTATTTTTTTTTCCAACCCTCTTTTATAAAAGGTCGCTATGGAAATCTAGCTTTCCTAGTCCGAAAACAAACAAACAGATCAGAAAGCGGTTATTGCATCGAGTCTCACGTTAACCCCCTGACAAAGCAGTTGATGGCATACGAGACCCGGATATTCTTCATGACTCATGCGCTCTGGTTGATAAAGGTGTCGCCATCTGGTGGTTGGTAAACCTGGTGGAAAAATTACACCGTCACCAGTGTCGCCATCCTAGCTCAAGATAGCTTTTGTAAGAGATTGTTTGCTGTACTCTCTATTCAGATAATATTTTGACAAGCTTGCATACCATAAATCAATTTATCTTCACATTTTTTCAAATCTAGCGACTCGTTCCCGCCGATTTAATTCCGTGATTCAGACTGATTTAGTTATAATGTACCTGTGATGTAATAATTTCGCGGTAACTAATTTTCAAGACTAATAGTCGTCCGTGAAAATAACGAAACTAAATCGTGGCGAATGTATAGTATATATGGATCATCAGTTAGTTGTGTAACACTGAAAGTTAAAGGTCTTCATGTCTTTTTATAAAAAACTTTCGAGGCAATAATGGATATCTCAGTGTTCGCAGAATAAGAACATTAAACTACTGTTACACTTTAATTTTCAGCTGACCAATCAGAGAGTCTTGTCATTGAGGTTGGGCTGCCGTACGTTTTCTGTGCCAGTGTTGGTGTGGGTGATGGTTGGATAAACAGCTTTAGAACCTTCACCTGTCCTGTTCCATTGTATGGCTCCATCGTAAAAATCACAAAAACTGTCGACCAACAATACATGTGCCTGTGTGAGGTGGAGGTCTATGGAATCTGAATCCAGGAGTTTGATATGCTATATATATTCTAGTATTCAAAAGGTTTATATAGTGTTAATCTATTAGTCGCGTGATTAATAAAGGGTGTAGATACATGTTATCAGATTATGTTAGGGGTCTCAGGAAAGTTTTTGCTGAAATAAAACATGACTGAAATCCTGAAACAAAAGAGTTTGCGTAATGCAAATTTCGGAAAATACCATGCTTCACATGTTTTTTGTTTCATGCTAATGCCTCTTGAACTTTGTACAAGTTAAATCCAGGTGAAATTCACACGGTGTTCAATCTATTCATGTAATCATTTTTAATTTCACATGACATTCTTTTTCCAGCACACTGTCCCTCTATCCCTAAGTCTGACTCGAAAAATCTACATATTCATGTATTATTGAGCTTTCGTAGTATAAAATGTTTAAATATAATGATGTTTTTAAAATTAGCGTTATATCATTACTTTGTTTTCGCAACAGAGAAATGTGTTAAATATTTAATAAAACGTTTAATACAATTGACATCTATATTCGTACAGTGTTAGTTTATTGGTAAAAGGGCTACGTTGGCCGAGTGGTTCAGATGTCCCGACATAATGCCATAAATTCCTGTTAGGCGAGTTCAAATCCCGGCTGCGGCATTTGCCAGGTACTGACCGCTGGTCGTTAGTTTTTCTCCGGGTAATCCGGTTTTCTTCCCATCATCAAACCTAGCACGTCCTTACATGACTCTGGCTGTTGATAGGACGTACAACTTAACAACTCAAACCCTTATAGATAACACTTACCTGATATATTTACATGAAGTAATTCCAGATATATAGATAAATGAAGAAAATCAGATAATTATAAATGATGACAATAACAAGAATCGACTATTGTTCTGGTAATTTTTCGAGTCTCACTACAAATTAAGGTATTAAATTGATAGTATATATATCCAACTAATTAACGATTAGAACACGTTAATTGCACTAATAATTTCGAGGAAAAAGACGATAGGCCATAATTTCACACTTACATTTAAATGTTTGATATTTTCATCATAGTAAACCGTGAAAAGATTAATAGCCAAAGTGAACTTAACGTAGCAAAAGAATTAAGTCTTATGTATTACGACATTTTGTATATGGGAGCTTGCTACACAATAGAGAAGAGAGGATTCTGAAGTTGTCCTTCGGTGCTCAAAACAAGAAATACTGGAGAAATGAGAATCAAGAAACCAAACTTTATCCCGCTACATACCTATTACCTGACATGTGAAATACAAAATCTGAATGTACTATTTTTCCGATTAATGAATAGAGGATCTGTCACTCGTTCAATAGGTTTTTGATACATGTACGACTTAGAATTTTTCATTTGCGAGTATTTGGCGAGTAAAAAATACAAACTTCTAAATGAGTATCATAATGTAATAATAATAAAAAGAAAATTAATGACAGATTCTATTTATCCTATATCTAATATTTGAGACATGTATTCACCGATAAGTGAGAGATTCAGAAAGTGAGTTACACAGTTAAATTAAAGGATAGGTGGTCGTCTGCAGCTTCATGTCAAATCTGTGCTTCATAAAACATTTCGATCAAAACCTTCGTAAAGCATCAGAAGCAATGCCTTTATAACGCAACATTCGTTCAAATATCTACGTTGTTGTTCCATGTCCTAGCAAAATGACACAAGAGTTGAACTGTCAAGAAAATATCGATAAACTTTTTCTTACATAGGATTAGGTACATGTATCTATTTCTGACACCCTTATTCCTGATAGGAAATCATTGATTTGTTAAGTTCGTGAACGGAAGGCACAAGGCCAGTGTCTTGATGTTTAAGGTACGGGACAAGGTAATTAAAAACAGGAGTCGTGGTAGCGTGCGGAGAAGAAAAAAAAAATGGAGAGAAGGATTACCATTCTGTTTGGTCTTGTCTTTTTACGATTAACAAATTCTTGTAAGTATGTGTATCGCACTGAATGATTTCATTCTAGTAAAGTATATTAATTTTAATTAAAAAAAGCAACGAATGATTACAATATGATATTTCAGTTAAATGTGTCGTAGTTTTGCATTCTCATGTTTTATTCACCTTAAAAATTACCAGCATTTTTGAGAATTAGAATACTTACAATGCACAGGTTTTAATTTTAAATTTTCATTTAACATTTTTAAAGTTTATCAGTAATTTTAAAATTGCATTCTGCATGTATGCTTGCATCTAAACATACACAAGGCATAAGAAACAATGCATATATGCTGTGTTGTAACTTATATTTATAAGCTACTATTTCCACAACTTAAGGTTTAAGACTCTTTATAAACTAGTGATTTTTCGTTTACCTATGCATGTATATCATTTCTTAAATGTACTTGAACATAACTTAGTTGATATAAAGTGCCTATGCATCCGACATAACATTTGATATTACTGTTGGTTGTAGATTGTTATGTTGGTTGTAAACTTTGGGTCCACAGAGTTCAGTACATATTTTCGTCACCAAATAACTATGTCTTTATGTTTACTAGTGTTGATAGCATGTTGGTTTGACCGGGTACAACTCTACAGGCATACACATCCACATCGAGTCTTTTTTTTTTACCTTTTTTTACCTTGTCAGGGAAATGGCAGCTGAATATTATATGTCATAAATTGACTTCCCAATAACATGCACATTGTATCTCTTCTTTTCTCAAGGGCGATCAGCGTGACTCCCAGAAACATTTAGATTCCCTGATATTATTTTTCAACAATACAACACCTAAAAAATTTTTACGGCAAACATAAGCACCTAGGAGCATATATTTCAATTCAATGGCAAATTGGTCTACCCATATAAATTATAAATATGAAAAAAGCATATCAAAGAATAAACATACTCAGATTACTGAAATTTAAACTTAGATAGAAAATCTCTCTTTCAAACTATTTTATACTTCCTTTTTTCGACCAAATTCTCGAGTATTCTATATGGCATGGTCTAATTGCAACCAATCTGAGTGTGATATTTGGAGTCAATTCAGCTTGAAGCAGCACGCATTATATACTGGTTTTAAGAAGGGAAACAAGTCACGCTATAATTTATAGAGAATCTGGGCTAGTACCACTTATTAAAACGAAGACATCTACATCGATATATAATTTTTTTAAAATATATTTAAAAAAAAATGCCCTTCTCAATATTTATGAACGATTACAACCCTCTTTAAATATAAGTGATAATTACAATTTTTGTGACATAACAACATTATTTTTAATGTTCCCTGCTAATCGTTGATGATCCCAGTTATATAATAAAAATAGCTTCACTTCCCGTCGTACTTATTGACCGAGTGAGAACGAAACGTCACTGTCCCTTTTTTTCTTAAATGTCATTCTGTTGTTCAGATCCATCAAAAGATTTTACAGTAAATACAATATGACGAGTAAATCTTTGTTAATAGAGCTCAAATGTTGTCCGATATTTTTCAATGTAATGGTGATCGTATGTCTCAAAGTATGTTATGCTATGTCAGTCTGAGACGGTTTGCTGAAGCTAACTTTAATACTGGATTTCTTTAATTCTCATCTCGGTGACAGTCAGCCAGCAACTATCGGTTTCCCAAACGAATGATATGTGAACACAATATTTTCACTTGATACTGCTCCTTTATAACGTCCAACCCGATAGACGTATTCCTTTTACAATTCTATCCTAGAATTGATTATACCACTGACTACAATAACATTTTTTACATTGGTCTGAAAGACACGATATTAACATTAATAAAGCTATAATTGGGATAACCTTCAGTGCTTTGTCAGGGGATACAATAGATTTCTACTGAATTTTGTTGAATAGATTTCGTTGAATTCGTTTAATATCTTGTAAAGTCTTTTTTTCTATTTAATGATATAAACTAAGAGACAAATATGATGTTTATCAATATCTAGCTTTGATGTTTTTAGAATATCATCATCATAGATAAAAATAGCAATTGAGATTATTTTATGATAGTATATATACCGTAATATTGAATTTTGTATTACTGTTAATATGTAAGGGCGTGTATAGGCATGATGCCTGTTGCCCAATTCCGATTGTCTTTAACATCCGACAATAAGTTATTCCTTGAAATGAAATTTAAAAATCTCTGCATATTTTGCCACAAATACAACAGTAAAACTTTTCTCTCAAAACTAGTCTTCGTTTCATGTTCAGTGTTCCTTAAAGTATACAATAGACGTATTTGTGGTGATTGAAATGTCTGCTGTATTTGCATCATATAATCCACAGTTGTAAACACTAATAAGATCAATTGGCATGGGTGTTTTTTTGGCGACAGAAATATGTACTGAATCCTGTGGACTTGCAAAACTGTAATGTCCTCTTTTTTTGCATATTTTGCCAATATTTACAAACAACACAACAATTTATGAGTGTAGAGATAATAAAGATGTATAAGGTCAGGACGGAATCTAGAAATTTTTTTTTGTAAATAAGTTATGTTCAACTTTACTGAAGAAGTGATATATATAGGCAAACAAATATCACTAGTTTAAACAGTGTTTTAAACCTTACTACTATTTTCACTTTAGCTAGATTAGATAAAACCGTTATGCTATGAAATAATTCCATGCATTTTAGATATCAATAATATCCAAAAACACGCAAAGATTAGAATAGTTTGTCCTATTTAAATATTTCTTTTTTTTTCACCCAATTTTGCAGAGAAAGTTTCCAAAGTACTTTTAGTACATTGAGGTGTACAAATACAGGATAATAGAATCTTACATGGGTCTATGAAGTGGACAGAAATATCTCAACCCTCGTGAAAGATTTTGGCCGCCAACCCGAGGCTTGCCGAAGATTGACGGCCAAAATCTTTCACGAGGATTGATATATCCCTGTCCACTTCACAGACCCATGTTTGATTCTTTTTCTTCCATACTTAGTAGAAAAAATAATGAAATTCCACTTGGTTTCCAGCTTTTTCATCGCACCATGATCGCAGGAACGTCGTTTTGCGTCAAAATTGATGACGTCATATACAATGCTCGCCGCAGTTACGCCGCATGTATTGATGACGTCACGTTATTGTCTAGCGCGTGTGAACTGTCTTACGACCCCTGTGTAAGATAGAGATATATTTTCCCTAGCAACCACGGGATATCCCTGTGAAGTATGGAAGAATGTAGAAAGTATGATTACTACTTACAATAGTATTTATTGCTTTTACCAAAATCTATCATATAAATATGTACAGCAACCATCAAACCTGATTATAACACTGTATAACATGTTAAAATTTTCCCCACAGTTATGACTCATATAACTTTAAAGCAAGGGTAAATCGAACTTTACCTTTGAATATGAATTTGTATTTTCTGAATTTAAAGTTTCAATGGAAAGATCAGCTCGATATGAATTTGATCAGAGTGTTAAGCCAAAATGAGATATTTTCATGAAGACCAAGTTTCTTATGGTTGTCTTGCGGATAACCGTTTTGTTATAACTTGGTATTCTTTGGTATTGGCGACTAAGATGGAGTTTGATCAATTTATATCTTCACGTTGTTGTACAATTATTAATACCTTCAAAGACCGGAAATACTATGAGTAACGACATTTAACCAAACAGAATAAGCACCTCCCAAGACTGATTGGTGCTCCAGCATATCAAAATTCAGTCCTTCAATTAATTCCCAAAGAAAAATAATCCACGCAACATTTACTTGCAGTATTTCTGGAGTTTTGGTTCCATAAAGACAGCAGATATGAAAACGTGCTGCCATCCGTTAACGTCATGTGGACAACGTCAAGTAATGCCGTGTCAGATTGTGTACTTGAATGCAGCCAAGTGTCCGGGTGTCTATCGGTGGTGTACGGTAATATGACCTGTTACGGATTTTCAAACAGAATGCATTCAGCGATCCCGACAACCAGTCATGCCAACTTTATGTACTTTGAATCAAAAGGTAGATGGTTAAATCTTATAAAGCATGTATAGCTTACTCAATTATTCACGTGAATGAACCTGAGTTATTACGCCAAACAATGTAACATGGCGGAGAGCGAAGACGACTTGACGTTCATCATCTAACGGAGACATCATCAATTTTCATGCTAGATTCGTTGCATGAGGTTATTATACAAAGAAACGTGTAAATAATGACGGATATTTTAAAATTGGAAATTCTGTTTCCATGCATATTATTATAATAATAGCGAGTTCCTTTTGCTGATTCGCGCCAGTTGTGCCGTTTTTGATCCTAGTTGTACGCTACAAGAAACGAACCACTTGTACCAGTTCAATTCTACTTGCACAGCGCGTTCCATTACAGATGCACTGTATATACAACATAAAATGTTTGAATACGACTAACTTTAAAATCTACCATGAATACTGAATCTTTAAAATGTTGGCTTTCATATGACATTCGTATAAGACATTTTGATACATTTCACATGCATGAAAAAGAAGTTGAAATAATTATTTTATTATAAGATCAGGTGTATATGCCAACTATTTTAATATTCTAAAGTGAATAGTCGGACAAAGAGAACCAGTTTAAATTGGCCTTCTAAAAGTCCTTGCATATCAAAACGACGGCCCAGTTCTGCTTACCTTGTCCAGTTTTGACCATTGAAATAGCCATCCGGGAGGACACGTTAGGATTCATATGATATAAATTAACTTCGCATGCAGAGCGA
Source organism: Argopecten irradians (assembly GCF_041381155.1). Taxonomy (NCBI): domain Eukaryota; kingdom Metazoa; phylum Mollusca; class Bivalvia; order Pectinida; family Pectinidae; genus Argopecten; species Argopecten irradians. The sequence continues at coordinate 16,809,053 of NC_091134.1, read as the reverse complement.
TTTTTACAGAAAATTTTATTTTTCTATTTCATAAGAAATTATAAGACATTATGCTGGCACATAATCAACAATTTTACCGATTTTAGCCTTCCTTTGCTGATTATTCACTTTAAACGTATCAACTTTAATTGTGAGATAATTCTTTCGTATAGAACATCTAACACAAACCAAACATTTTTTTATCCACAATAATATATACAGTGGGATTTGCCGCAAGCTTTCAACGTATATAAATCAATGTAACAACATGCATAATATACAATAGATAACCTTTTAATGTTTTAAAAGAAGAAAACTTGAATGGAGAGAGTATTGTACATAATCTGATCAAAATACTAAACAATGAAAAACTAGGAAATTATAGATTGGAATAATATTTACTAGTAGACATGATTATCTGATTATTTCAATCATCTTTTTATTAAAGGTCGTTATGGGAATCTAGCGGAAGCCAAACAAACAGCGCAACAATCCACGTTGATACTGCCATCGCATGGAACATTTACCTCTGACAAAGCAGTGGATGGTATACGGGACCCAAGACCATCCATTCTCTATGACTCATGCGCACTGATTGATCAAGGTGTTGCCACCTGGTGGCTGGTAAATCTGATGGAGGAATATACAGTCAGCAGTGTCGCCATCCTGGCGCGAAAAAGCCTTCGTAAGGGAATATTGTATATCTGTATTAAGATATTCTCTCATACCTAAACATGTCATACCGGCTGGTCTAAGGCAAAAACACTTGTGTCACCTGTCGTGGCTACCCATGCAATAAAGCCTCGTGACGTCACAACATTAACACAATTACTATTTTCCCAGTACAATTTTTATATAGAAGTGCTACCAGTCAACAAGAGGCATAGGTAAATTGGTAACAGAATATATAATAAGACTAATCAAAAGTTCTACACAATTTTGAACTCCTACAATGATGCTGACCGAAGACATATCTTATCAAAGTCAACTAGATATAATTTAAATCCAAGGACTCTTTTACCGCTATTTAATGCCGCGATTAACACTCATGTGGTTATGATTGTAAATAATTTCGCGACAATTAATTTTCACGATTTGTTATCGACTGCGAAAAAATCGAAATTTATTCGTACACGAAAATAAAAAGGATTACAGTATATAAGATATATGAAAGTTAACTGGAATGAATGGCGACATGGTTTGAATCGCAGAACAAACTCGGCAATCAAAGGTCGACGATAACCGTTTGGTCCATAGGTTCAACACACACGAAGCACATGCGAAACCAAATGATAATGACAATTATGTATAGAAAAGCAATTCTAGTTTAAATATATTCTTAAACTGAATTAATTAATATACGACCGTTAAGCAAGATGTTTTATTTCTATTTTCTAAGCATTATTTTGATGCATTTTTGGTTTATGAAGACATAATAACATTCCTTAAAGACGCAAAGCAACACTGTCTATGAAAACGAATGTCTGTTGGTTTTTTTATATATGACTTCATAAATTCAAAATATGTTGAGGACAATGCTTATGATTAAATTTGAATTGTGTTGGTATGGTATGGTACTAATTAGGCATTAATTTTCGTGAATTTACTTACATTCACAACAAAACAAATAGAGTTGTGGCGTATTTGTACTTCAGCTGTTAGATTCGTTTGGTCGATGACAGTGCCGCATTTCCTTTTGATCTTTCTCAGACGTGAACTATACATAATCATATACATAGATATGTCTATTAGTTATTGCAAGTACAATGTCTTCACATCCTTTAAATATAAATTTATTTAGTTAAGCGTTTGTAAAAAAATTAAACTATTGGTACGTTTTAATTTTCAGCTGACCAATCAGAGAGTCTTGTCATTGAGGTTGGGCTGCCGTACGTTTTCTGTGCCAGTGTTGGTGTGGGTGATGGTTGGATAAACAGCTTTAGAACCTTCACCTGTCCTGTCCCATTGTATGGCTCCATCGTAAAAATTACAAAAACTGTCGACCAACAATACATGTGCCTGTGTGAGGTGGAGGTCTATGGAATCTGAATCCTGTAGTGATACATTGTATACATTCTAGTAGTTAAACATTTTACATGGATTATTAAGAAGTCGTTTGCTTAATATAAAGGTGCAAACAAGTGATTTTTGCAGCTTGTAAATCAATTTAAAAAAAACTGGGTAAGTTAATAGACGCAATGATGAAATTCCAGCATTTGAACCGATTTAAAATAAAATTAATTAGGGCTGATTTTGGAAGAACTCAAAGCATCGATAAAAACACCGAATATCTGGTCAAAACACGCATTAACGTTTAGTACACAGAGTTGTAAGAAAACAACAGTTGGAAAAACTAATTGTATGTGGTTTTTTCTGTCGGTGTCGGTAAGTTACCTAAAACGTCTTGGATAATGATTGATATTTCATGTCTTGTGGGTGCTACCATAGATAATATCCGCATCATTGAAGAACGTTTTTAATGTTTTAAGCGATAACTTCTGTTGTTTTTAAACGGATGTTGGTGGTGTTGTCGGTTTGGCATGGAATGCTTCGGAAAAAGGCACAATCCCCATCTCATGCAATTTAGTTTGTTGTGTTGTTGGTTTTCCTTATATTCAGCACTGCAAATTTTCGTACAAACCATTGCTGTCGCTTATTAACCGACATGCGTTTTTTCCCTGGACCATTCGGTGTTTTGTTTTCTGTAATGGTATCAATATGATGTGATTACAGCAACAAGTAGCTATTATGTAGTATTAAATTAGTGTTTTGTTTACGAGGGAAATCATCTGAGGATTCATTTATGTCATGCTACCATTCATTGAATATTCTATTGAAACGTACACCAGATTAAATATATATCACTTTCATCAACAGCTGTTGTTTATCAGTACCTTAAAACATAGTTGTGATGCCATCTATTGTTGTTTCTGTAATTTAACTAACGGATTATCGGACCTTTATCTGTGACTGTCCAAAACGTTACCTTATACTGCCTTATATGTGACTCTAATATAAGACAGTCACTTATAAGACACTAAAAAGTAGCATATGGGAGAGTTACACAATACGGGTGAGTATATGTCTCCAGGCATAATCCCATAATTATGTTAACACACAACCTGCCGGAATATTCCATTATTTTAAAATCCAAATTAAGAAAAAATCCCACACAATGAATATGAAGAGAATTTAACCCTCTATTGATGCGGAATTAAACACACCCACAGAATTTCTGTATATATCATATATAGAGTTTTCCTCCTTATTATGAATTCACCATTTAACAATTATCTATAACATTAACTCCAATTTCCACATTCTGAAACCATGTTGTTTTTGTACACCACTTTTGATTTTAAATATCCAAATCATCTACACTGTAGTTTTACACTTATTTTGATATTGCTTCAACAATATTTCAGAAATTCATTTAAATCCCATTGGCTTGTTGAATGAAATTGCACATGATATAAATAAATCCAAAACTGTCCCAAGAGAGGTCGAAATTTCAAATCCCCTGAATTCAATGAAAGTTCTGGGGTCACCGACTGTTTTGAACTGGCCTGGAAATCTTTTATATGCGATCGCTTTAGCAAGACGCTTTCAAACAAACGCCTCAATTGGAAGTCTAGTTCCATATGTCACATCAGACATCGGAAAGAAATGTCCTTTTAGTAAAAGTCACCTTAATATATCGCTTAAATTGAGAAAATAATATCCCTCCATCACTGTCGGTGGACATGATGAAAATGAATTTACAGATAGTTGTCCAACCCAAAAGCATGCTTCATGCATTCCGTTCATGAATGCTATTCATCACATATAATACAGACAAAGGTAGTTCTATGTTGCAATTGTCTATATCGGATTTGTCATGGTTGAATGCACATTAGCTCATAGACAAAGGCAAAAAATTGTCTATATCGGATTTGTCATGGTTGAATGCACATTAGCTCATAGACAAAGGCAAAAAAACCTGGCTTATATTAGAAATAAAAGTGTACTTTTATTAACACAAAGACTTGCTATGTTCTAAGTTAGAGATAAGCCTCAAACTGTACAATATGTGGGATAGAGAACAGATCTCGGCTCTAACGGCCTCGATACAGTTCTCTATCCCACATATTGTACAGTTTGAGGCTTATCTCCATAACCTAAAATTACTGTTTTGCTAAGTTTCTTCATCTTAAGTGTAAGAAATATCTATACGTGGTAGCAAATTATATTTAATAGAACACGTTTGAAGACACAATCACACGTGCGTGAAGACACAATCACACGTGCGTGTTATACCTTGGTACAGGAGGCAGTAATCAGTGATCCGACATTACTTCGTACTTTCGTATTTATATTAATGGGTTTGAGTTTTATTAGTTTAACGTCCTATTAACAGAGCCAGTTCATGTAAAGACGTGCCACGTTTGTTGGTGTAGGAAAGCCGGAGTACCCGAAGAAAAACCACCGACAAGCGGTCAGTACCTGGCAACTGCCCCAAATGAGATTCGAACTCGCGACCCAGAGGTGGAGGGTAATATGTAATATGTCGAGATATCTTAACAACTCGGCCTCCGCGACTCCTTATTTATTTGAATGTCTAAGATGAAATTGGTAAGAATACCGTAAAATTCGCTAATACATTTTTAGTGAAAAATTAAAAAGTAAGTGTAAAATGAAAAAAAAAGATAAATATATTAAAATAGAAACAAAAATAAATTAATAAAGCAAAACAAATTCCTCTAATCGGCTTTTCGTTCTTTATTAATGTTTCGTTCTCTTTCGTTTGTCTCATTGCTAAAATGCACCAATTTTTCTATTATAAATCACTCGATTATCTGTTACATTTAACAACGTAATGCTGATTGTTTGGATAAATGAATTCAAAGAGAAAAAAAGGTATTTTGAACAAAAAGTTCTATCAGATATATCGTGCTTTTTGCCAACCATGAGCAGCCCAGACACATATACCTACTCACGTGTTAATTTATCATCTGGGTATGTCATCATACGAATTTCTTAAGATTTTTGAAAAAATCAAACCGTTTAATAAATTATGAGATTGGATACCACTTGGACAGAGAGTGAGCTGCTATCGATGAGACAGACAAATCCAGCGTATTTTAGAAACTTATTATTTTTGTATTAATTTTTTAATATATTTTGTTTGTTATTGAGCTAACTTTAATACAAAACTCATAAACCACTTTAAAGACACACTCTGACTTTTGTGTTAAATCTCAATTACAGAAAAATATATTCTAGTTATTCCTTTAATCTAAACTCGTGAAATTCCAAATTCCTTCAGAGACATTTTGTCTATAAAATTACTGCGGCGTTGTTTCAGCCAATCAGAGATAACTTTACAAACAGCTGCGCCATTTTGTACGTAAGGAGATGACAACATTAACTTTAAATCAAATGAAAATGATCATTACAAGCAGATTTAATTATTTACATTTTTCTTTTTAATTAATGTTAATCACGTCTTAACAGTCTCCTGTCGCTGTGTAGATGACATGGTATATTTTTTCAATATCGACGTAATTATGTATATTAGATATATCTTACACATCCGTCAGTACATGACCACGGAATTATGTAAGCCTTTGGGCAATTTGACGAGGCAGTTTTATATAAGGTTCATTTAGCGATGTTGTACAATGACTGTTTCGTCGATATAAATGGTCGAAATAACATAGAATCACCAACTTATACCATGTTTAACTTATTTTGGATACAGCACTGGTAATTAAACAAGTGATTTAGCGTACATAACCATCACAATAACACAGGATAAAAACGAGGATTAAAATCGCATTCAGAGTCAAAGATACGCCCTTAAATATGCGTCCAGTACCATTCCTGTTCATTTCATTTATCTTCAGTGTATACTAATGGAATTGCAAGGGTATGAACCTATATAGCTAGGTTTAAGTTCTATCTTTGTCTATTTGACAAGGTGATATCGTGCGGAGTCTTCCTCAGTGTGAATCTGATCAAGTTCGATAAGTAATTTATATGTGTCTGCTTGACTAGACCAGACAAAACACCTACATTAAAATGATAAACGTACTTTAAATTTTATACATTCGTAAATTGAGATTAAACAAATCATTGCTTCTTGCTAATCTAGAGACTTTCTTTTCATTGAAAACACAAAAATATGAGTATTTCCATTTGGACCTCTCCAATTTTACAAGTAACACCGAAAGAAATACTTGATTTCAGAATACACAGACAATCCAATGGCTAAGCGCTTTCTGATTTGTCAATAAATAATTCATATGATGACACTTTGAAAAATAATAAACCGATAATAATCGATTGTTATAACTGGCCATCCTCACTGGTCGTTCACTTTGTGAACTAAAGCTTTAGTAATGCTCAGCTCGGTAATATTATTACCTTAAAACGCTTTACCCAAACAAATGGAAGCGTCACGCTCTATACATTTAGGAACCTGAAATTAAGATCGATTATTTTTCGACTCGTTATGTCTTGTGTCTGAGCTATTCTAAATGTTGGAATCAATGCTTAGTTATGACACCTCTTTTGAAAATAAATAGAAAATCATCAATTAATAAAGTATGCTAAGGTGCACTGTGGCAGTACCAAGGCTAACGTCTTATAGGTAGGGAGATCTGACACGACCCTTATACAAACTCGATGACAGCTCGACTGCCATTGCGATCAAATTGGAAAGGTGATGTTTTTTGTGTGGCTTATCGTTTTACCATTTACTGCCTCAGGTAAGTCCAACTTACGGGATTGGTGAAAGTAAGTCATACAAGTTGAATGTTGTTTTCCTATCAAATATCCTTTTAGGGAAATTTCTATTTCTTAGGGCGAAATGAAGACAAGCATGTTCGTCACTTCCGGTTATATTTTGTATTTCTGCGGTAGTCATCTTGTCCACATTCATGGCTTTTAAGTGAAAACTGAAAATGCTTTTAAAACATTTTTTGAGAATGAAAATACACACACCTACATATACATACATACAAAGACTTCCATAAAACATTTCTTTTCAGAAACATTTTTTTAAAATCTGTTCTTGTCTTCAAAATGCACCGCTGACATAGCATACATAATACTCATCATTTGAACAATAATTGTGTTTAATCATGTATATAGGTTTAGTTAACACAAAAACAATATCAAATAATTTATTTTGCGTTTAATGCTTGCACACTCCGTACTTCATTCGATATAGGACATAGTGCCGCGGAATTTTTTCTAGATACAATTCATATTTTTTAACATTGTTATTTTGAAGTAACATTAGAAACTCAAACTTTTCAATGGTAGTAATGGTGTAAATAAAGTAACATTTGTAACTGAAGAAAAGATATATTCATCTGCTCGTGTTTTTGATAGAGAAAAATAGCATTTGTTAGCGGTGGAGCATCTTTAAAGTATATAAAATCCTTCAACTTAAAAAAAGTTATTTCATGGTCTTTTGTATTTTCATTTTGGTTTTGCAGAATTCCTGGAATTTTATTTCCATGGAGATAACAGATATGAAAACATGCTACCATCAGTTGATATCATGTGGACCAAATCCGGCATTGGCGTTTTAGAGTGTGTACAGGAATGCAGCCACGTGTCCGGGTGTCTATCGGTGGTGTACGGTAATATGACCTGTTACGGATTTTCAAACAGAATCCACTCGGGGGTCCCGACAACAAGTCACGCCATCTACAAGTACTTTGAATCAAAAGGTAGATGGTGCTAAACAATTTAGTGTTACCATTACTGACATCTAGCCCAAAATTATGCCTACTGATATGTTTTGCTTTCCTGATCGTTCCACCCTACATTCGCAACGTATGACTTCAACGTATTTCAGTCGATAACTGTTCAATTTTTGGTGCATGGCTTCTTTTTTTAAACTTTACTTCACAGGTCAAAAATAACCATACAGGGTTTTTAAATGCAATTTGATAACGATTAAGTTAAATGGGCGACATCATGGTCTCTATATCCCCCTTTGCGATATGTATCCTGGCTTGTTTAATTGTCATGATCCGTTTTTAAATCAAGATTATGACCTGTCTAGTCTTTGACTTTTAAGAGATTTTCTAATATTCCAAGCGTCATCATCTCCACACAAATGTAAATTTAATAATTCTATGACATCTCTCTTTGTTTTACCAAATCTTGATTGATGTTTATTTCTGATAACAGTATTTCTCTGGGTTTTCTTATCAATAACATCCGCTCTGAAGTCCACTCACACAGAGTTGTCAGCGATCATCAAAAGTGGGTCAAGTGTCAATGACTGAACGTGAAAAAATTGTATTTTTTGGGCTAGTTCGTCTACAAGCATTGTGTCTTAAGATACCATGCCCGTTTAACTATATTGATTTCGCTTTCAATCTGTTCATGTTTGACAAAAACGTATTAAAAATTACCAATGTGTTTTATTGATGTTTACACTGGTACATCAAACTGTTCTTTTGACATGGCAGTGTCAGAATTGTTTTGAACAAGTCTATTCACTTTCTTGAAGGTCTTAACGAATAATTGCAAACATGGCCCTACATACATCTTTTATATAATGAAATATTTTTCAAAATATGGATTGCTCAGTTTTTCAATCTTTCTCAGACGTTTCTAGTTGGAGGTAATATAAAGGTATTTATTATATATCAATATATATATCATAAATTTAGTTAAAGTACTATAATTAATAATATACTAGTAGATACCACCTCATCCTGAATTAGAACATTGTATTAATTGTATTTACTGGATGTCTTATAGATCTACGTTAACATTCAATGTATTCCTTGAATCAATTTTAACTTATGAATAAAATATTCTATGTTGAAGGTTACCATGGAAATGTTGCCGAGAAACGGATGGTATATCAGTCTTCAACTGTATCTATGCCGATGTATGGAACATACACAGCCGACAAAGCCGTAGATGGCGTGAGGGATCCAAGACCATTCATCCCTCACGACTCATGCGCACTTGTCGCTATAGGTGCCGCCATCTGGTGGCAGGTCTACATGGCCCAGCAGTACGTCATCACTGACGTAGCCATTTTGGCTCGAAATAGCAATCGTAAGTTAAGTTTGATTTTTAATGGCGAAATGTATGTTGTTTTGATCGTACTGTAAACCATCTTTTTTCGCTGTCACTTCGTGAATTTCGTTTCAACTCAACTCGGTGATTGACACTATTGTCATTATTGAATTGAAATTGCTTTCAACATAACATAGGAAGATATTGTAATGCATTATTAAATCACGCTGGAAAAGAATGTCCGTCCGTGTCTTGTCTATAACTTCATAAACCCAAAAGAAATCGAGAATAACGCCTTGCCATCCTATCCGAAAGTCTAGTTTGGTCAATGACTGTTCCGTAAAAACCTTCTTTTTGTATGACGTCATGATAATCGATATACAATATTCGTGACTATAAATAACACGCTAAACAAACTTCGTTTACAGTAAATTTTCCTACGTAATCACGTGATAAAAAAGTTTCAAATTTATGATCTCAAATAATACTAAATAGTATACCTCTAAATAAAATGGAAGTAAAAGTAAGTGCAGTAATAATTGAACAGTATTTCAAAAACAAATATCGTTCTGCCAATGACTTAATTTTCCATATACAACATCTCTTAATCTGATAAAAAGATTCATATAATGCAGTAAAACCTGCTATAGCGACCACCTCTATATACAGACCAAATGGTCAACATCATTTCACCTGTGTATAAAGACCATTTGGCTATAGAGACAATTTTTCTGTGTCCCTTGGATGGTCGTTGTTGACATATACTTCACTGTAGCATAAAATCATTATTATAACCTACCTAAATGAGTCCCTACAGGGAAAATAATTACTTTTGTGATGCATGTTCTTGTTAATTTATGAGAAATTGAAATATGACCGCATTGTCAAACTTATTTGCAGCGGAAGAATCGGAGAGTATCAACATAGACGTAGGATCACCTACGCCATTTGCTTTATGCGCCGCCACTGCTGTGGGTGATGGCTGGATAAACAGCTTCAGGACCTTCACCTGTGATGTTCCGTTGTATGGCAAAGTCGTCAGAATCACGAAAACTGATTTAACACATTATCTATGTCTTTGTGAAGTAGAAGTGTATGCAATGAATCTGAACTGAGTTCAACAGTTTTATACTGTAAAACAATGTGAAATCGCCTGCGATTTACTCAAGCAAATTTATTGGTCAAGGTAAATTAGAGAAAGTTTTTCTCGCATTGGTATCTATATCACTTATATTGGAAAGTACTTCAATTCATGTTTTTATACATGCGAAAGTTTATCTTCACAAACTCATTTTGAAAAAAAAAATTGCGAAATTAAGTGGTCACGAAAGTTGGTTTACAGAATAAAATGGAACTGAATGTAACATTTATTGATATACTATAAGACGTGGATTGTAATGAGCAAACTTTGGTGGCGCACCACTCAAGGAAGAATGACGAACTCTTTTAATGAAGGGAATCTGAAACGCTGCTTTGATTAGATTTTGAATGACGAATAAAACTACAAAGAAAAATTGAAACATCCCAATCTTGCTTTTGATGTCAGAAATGCATCTTACCGGTATTCGATCTTTTGATTGGCTGTTCCTCTGTTAGCTACACCGGTAATGTCAATCCAGTATTTCTATTGGCTTAAAGACCCACTACCTCTCCGACACGGCTTTTAATTTTTGAAATTGGAATATAAAACAAGATTGATTAATAATTCTGTAGAGCCGTAAAAGTTTTAAACTTACAGTTTAAACTGCACTTACTGTAGTATTATCGGTTAATGCCTTATTCCTGTAGTAAATTATATATGCTAAGTCCCACCTAGTAATGACATATTTATCGTTACTTAGGCCCAATCGTAATGTAGAATGTCATAAGTATTCTTTTTATTGGATAGACTATAGCGTTTAGGGACTTCCTGTAATGTCGGCTCAGAGAAATAAACAACGCTGACCAACTCCACAATCGTTCGTTTTTGTAATAAGAAACAAGACACTTACTTTCACCTTCTGCACAATTTGAATTAAAGTAAATGAAATCTTATAGTTCCCGCCGCCATACTAATTACCGCACGTTGGTTGATAATCATTTTGCTAGACGGCAAAACAGCGAAATGATCCTTCAATGTTAACATAGATTACGCATTACGTATTGTTTAGAAACTCTTAATTTTTGTTTCGGAAAAGTAGTGGGCCTTTAAACGTTATGCTTTATTTACAAATTGCTGAGTTATCGTCATAACAGGTATTAATATTAATTGTGACATCATGTGTTGGCGTAACGTCACACTTTTCAGAAAAAAAGACATTAATTTCACTGATAAAAAACGACATCACATACTTTACGGAAAGGGTAACTTTGAAGTATGCAAAAGCAGAATATTGTGATCTCATTATATATCAAATGTGAAACCGTTTTGGCTGAAACAAAGTCATCATGGGTCTAAGAAAATAAATTCATTCAAGAAATATATTTTACAAAAATATGGTTTGTGCTTTAATGGGGACACAGTGGCAGAATGGTTACGATGCCCTGAGACATTACCACAAACCCTCCAACCTAGGTCGTGAGTTCGAATCCCATGCCAGGTACTAACCACTGATCGGTGTTTTTTCTCCGGGTACTTAGACTGTTAATATGACGTTAAACTAATAAGCCCAACCCCTAAAGTGGTTAGAATAATTATAATGATATTTCCATTCCATGGATTTCAAAAATTATAATAAACACTCATCACAAGCTGTTTGCACACCGTGACGTTAGCGATATATTTCAATAAGTTACTTCAAAATGTTACTGAAAAGTAAATAGAGTGTTAAATCTGGAAATTGGTATATTGTTGTAAATATGTTGTAACTATACAAATTGATAAAGACTAAGGGGAAGTTTTGTGGTCGATATTAAGATCACCGAGTAAGATTGTTTTAGTTATTTTTGCGATCAAAGGTATATTGTTTATTGCGCCACCATGTAAGTCGTCAATCGAAACATGACGTTTATTGTACCTAATAGAGAAGTTATACACTAACCAATAAACCTGTCATTTGAATTGACTTTTCTCATGAGTCTGCTTACAGATTTATCCTTTGTCATTCTATATTTATCATGAATTACAAAAACAATATAATGTCGGTATACATTACTTAAGCATCCATTTTTAAACAAATATTGATCCTAAAAGACAAGGTGTTCAGACAGGCAGCAAGATCGGAGTCTCGCAGAAATACAGACCTGGTTCAACAGTCATTGAACACTGTCGCGGATAGATGGAAAGTGCAATTCAATTTCTTTGGAGTTTTCTCTATCTGCAGTTTTCAAGCGCACGTAAGTAGGACTTATTTCAATTAAATAATTGTACCATTCCATGTCATCCAAAATATATTGACCTAGATCAAAGGAATGTAGCCAGTGGGTTATTTTTCTTAAGTATTAGTTTTCTTATTATAATTAAGACCTGTTCTTTTGAATAAAAAAGTCTTCCGTTAGATATTATTATAATGCTGTACTGATTAATTGGTGTCATAGATTCGATATGAAGCATTTTCTACACTATTATAACTTATAATATAGTTATAGGATTATTTATATAATTATCAAAATAAGTCCATTTATTTACCAACTTGATTAATATGCAGGATATATGTACATATCCAATGCATCTAATCATTAGAATTTTTTGTAGAATTTCTGGAGTTATATTTCCATAAAGATAGCAGATATGAAAACGTTCTCCCATCAGTACAAACCATGTGGACACATCTTGGCTATAGCGTGTCCGAATGTGTACAGGAGTGTGGTTACATGCCGGGGTGTTTATCAGTGGTGTACGGTAATATGACGTGTTATGGATATGACAATAGGATGCACGCAGCAGTACCGACTACCAGCCAGGCCAACTTCGTCTACTTTGAATCAAAGGGTAGGTAACATATATGACAGAGAAGATTTTTGGTTTTTGGTAGTATGAGCTGTTCGTTTGTCAATATAATTACATCTTGTTAAGTTTTTCCCTAAGGATATAATGTTATATGTATATTAAATGTATCTTAGAGGTAAGCAAATTTCCTATCTGAAACTTTTCCTCGGATATATTTTTTGGAAATGTTTTCTTATTTGTAAGTCTGTACTCATGTTGTAAGTATTGTCAATATCTATTTGACAAAATACAAATGTATGCATTTTTACTAGATTTTTTTTAGAATATGAACGCCAAATAAATACAAACCTTTTTAGTTTAATTGTAAATCTGGTTGTTTTCTTTTTGAAGAAACAATTAAACGTTATAGGCTTATTGTATGTATCATTAATACTGTTTTTAACAACAAAATCCAATATTGTTCATTTTTGCCAGATTTGATATCAAATGTTCTGCTATGAAGCATTTCCATGCATTTTGGTTATCAATAATATTCAAAAGCACTTAAAGATTAAGGAGTACATATGGTTAATATTTTCCCCATATTTTTTACTTATTTTTATTTGACGGAGAAATATTAAAAATAACATGCACTCAAAGTACACTGAAATGTAAAAAAGCAGAATGTAGTGTAAATCCGATTTAAATATTTATCGTTTTTACCAAAATTTATCATTGATATAAATATGTTTAGCAGAAATCAACAACGTACTTTGATGTGAAAGAAATCTTACAAATATATTATTTCTTAAATTAACTACATTAAAATATCGGCAAATGATATAACTCTCAGAGTTAACCAAATTGATATCTCTGATATACAAATTCAACTAACAAACATCTCTACGTGTCATGGATATTCTTCAAAGTAATCTGTGGCAATTTAGTGAATGAATATACCACTGCATTTTATTTGCATACCCCCAATCGATACATATTACGAATGTATCAATTTGATTTCCATTAAAGTAACTTCCGCGGTGAATTCAGGCATTCCACCATTCGCGAAACAAATTTCACACCTGATGTCTTTTGATCGATTTTTTAAGTGCTTCAGTCTCCATTTCTATTTCTAATTACAAAATTAATCTTTATAAAGAGCCTTGTAAAAGAAACTATCGCTTGTATCTCCTAAAACACAATATTGATCCACCTCAGTTGATTTATCGTTAGATGTATATTGATCAACGATAAATATCGACCGAAGATGTTGTACTGATTTTTTATAGTAGTACAAAAATACTCCTAAGAAAAAAAAAAGCATAAACTAGGTTTATCAGTTCAATCGACTTTGACAATAATATGTATTAAAATTTCAGTTATAACCTTAAAACAATGCTGACCTGTTTTTAGATTATCACTACAATTGTACCTGTACTTATCATTAAAAGGGAAATGCCTCCTCTGCATCTAATAAATATTAATACTTTTTATATATGTTCCTATATGATATTCTATGTTGAAGGTTACCATGGAAATGTGGCCAAACACTACCAAATTGTAAATCAGGTGTCAACTGTATCTATGCCGATGTATGGCACATACACAGCCGACAAAGCCGTAGATGGTGTGAGGGATCCAAGACCATTCATCCCTCACGACTCATGCGCACTTGTAGATATTGGTATCGCCATCTGGTGGCAGGTCATGTTGTTGCAGTATTATACCATCACTGACGTAGCCATTTTGGCTCGGAGTAACAATAGTTAGTAATGCTTTATTTTTATTTTTGTTTTATTTTCAAATCAGCAGAATTTGGGTGCCTTAATCATAAAATGTAAGGGAATATTATTTGAGATTTCTTAATCATTCGTTTTACGAAATAGATGATTAATTTGTAAGAGTTATATTTACATATGCCCCTATAAAGTTAATGCAGGATCGGCTACTATTAGTTCACACCTCGGTAACATTTTGCGAATTGTGTTAATCTAATAAACTTTAATTACTTTGTTTACATTTTACCTTTTCACAGACAACAGATTTGATTTTAATTCATAATCAACTAAAAGACTTAGGTCTTATATTGTTTTCAAGACTAATCCTTAGGCGGCACAGACAATATCATGCTCGCCAATGCTCAGTTCTACTGTAGGAAATGTAAACAAAGTTGTCTCGTGACTAGTTGTCGGATTTCAAAATAAAAAAAGAGTTGTTATAAGATCCAATTAAATATGCCTTTGACATCAAAACAGAACATGTTTTCAAACATTGTAACGGTAATAAAAATCAAATGAATCGCTGGTCGGGGCTACACCCGGGGGGCTTTCCTCAGCAATGTTCGGGGAATTCCATAGTTACATCAGAATGTGTGTAGGTACGGTCACTCCTCTCACCTAAATATACAGGACATCTTATTATCGAATAACAATTCTGGGAGTTTCTAAGCGAACAAGAGGTTAACAGATCATGTTCAGGTTTCCAGAAAAAAAACCCATTACAAGTATCCGAAACAGTATCATCAGCTTTGTCCTCCGTCTTTGCATTCAAAATAAGCCTCCACATACCATGCAAACACTTGTCTTTCATTCGTACAATAAAATAAACGTTAAGACTATGACGAATTTAGTCTACATCGTGTACGTAGACCGATACATACATGACAAATATTCAGCAGCTCAACAGTCATACCCAGTACCTCTCCTCTGATTAAAATCAAATATGGTGGTTCGCTCCACTTAAGATTGCATCACTACTCTGACAACGATACATACCGGTAGTCGTTCCTCAGTTGTTAGAGTTTATTGTCAGTTATTTCATCTCGTTTTCGAAATAGACATTATTGGTTATGATCAAATTGATTGTTTTTAAATAATTGAAATGTGTCAAACAGCCGTGCAGTTTATACTACTAAAACATACTTATATGAGTCCTTCCTGCAACATCAGGAAAATATTATTCTCGTGATGTATATGCTTGTTAATTTATGAGAAATTGAACTGATTGCCACACTACCTTTCAGCGGAAGAATCGGAGAGCATTAACATAGCAGTAGGGCTACCTTCACCTCTGACTTTATGCGCCTCTACTGCTGTGGGTGATGGCTGGATCAACAGCTTCAGGACCTTCACCTGTGATGTTCCCTTGTATGGCGGCGTGGTCAGGATCACGAAAACTGATTTAACACATTATCTATGTCTTTGTGAAGTAGAAGTGTATGCACTGAATCTGAACTGAGTTCAACACTATTATATATACTTTATGTTCTTTCGTGTGCATTTTACTTGCTCAAGACATTTATATCTGTAAGACTTTTTTATGAGGTATTTCAATTTTTGTTTTAATATCCATGGAAATTTATCTCCGCAAAGTTGTTTTGAAAATCAATATGCGAAATGCAGTGAACAGAATGTACCTTTACTTGTATATTAAAAGACAAGAATTTTAATGCGAAAACTCTGACTGGTGGCGTACCGCTCAATGAAGAATGACGAACCCTTTTAATTGAATGGAATCTGAGACACTGTCTTGATTAGATTTTAAATGACAAATAAAACTGACAAGGAAAAAAAATGAAACAGCATAATCTTGTTTTTGATATCAGAAACGCATCTTACCGCTATCTCCATTTGACTGGTTTTCTTTGGCTGTTTGTTTTTTAGACATACCTGTTATGTCAATCCAGCATTCGAATTGGCTATAAAGGCCTACTACCTCTCCGAAATGGCTTTCATTTTTTAAATGGGAAGTAAGATAATATTAATAATTGTGTAAAGTTGCAAAAGTTATTAGCTTACCGTTTAAAGCGAACTTACCATCATCTTGTAAACAATTTAAATTAAAATAAATCAAATTGTAATTTTTATAACGCGGGTCCCGCTGTCGTCATTACCGCGCGTAAGTTGATTATCATTGCGCTAAACGACAAAACAGCGAAAGAAGTCAAAGATTACGCATGGAATTTTGTATAGGTTTGGTGCTGTAACCACATCTTTGGCCATCGTTTTATCGTTTTTTTATGTTATTTGTATTTTTAAGAAACTCCTAATTTTTGTTTCGGAAAAGTAGTGGGTCTTTAAACGTTATTCTTTATTGATGACATTACATATTGCTAAGTTATCTGGCCTAACTGGCATAGGTAGTGATTGTGAAATAATGTGTTTGCGTAACGTCACACTTTTCAGAGAAAACGATATGAAATAATGACATCACAATTGATACCTTACGGAAAGGGAGGTAGCTTTGTAATATGCAAAAGAAGAATATCATAACATCACAAATGTGAAACTGTTTTGGCCGAAATAATGTCATCATGGGTCTTAGAAAATAAATTCATTCAAGAAAGAGATTTTACAAAAATATATTAAGTGCTTTAACGGGTACACAGGGGCAGAATGATTACCACAAGCCCTCCACTACTGGGTCGCGAATTCGAATCCCATGTGGGGCAGTTGCTAGGAATGACCGTTGGCCGGTGTTTTTTTCTCTGGGTACTCCGACTGTTAATAGGACGTAAAACTAATAACACTCAAACCCTAAAGTGGTTTGAATAATAATAATTATTATATTTTCATTCAATGGATTTAAAAAATCAGAATAAACACTCATCACAAACGGTTTGTACACAGTGACGTTTGCGATATGCTTCAATAAGTTAATTCAAAGTGTTCTTGGAAGGTAAATTGAGTGTTCATGTGGAAATTGATGTATTGTTGTAGATATGTTCTAATAATACAGATTGATAAAGACTGTGGGGAGGCTTTGTGGTCGATATTAAGATCTCTTCTTAAGCTATTTTAGGTACTTTCGCGATACAAAGTCTATTATTGTTTATTGCGTCATGTCAAGTCGTGAATAGGAACTTGACATGTATTGTACCTTATAAATAGATACGAAATTATGCATTAATAAATAAACCTGTCTTCTAAATTGACCTTTCTCGCGAGCTTGTTTAAAGATTTGTCCTTGGTCATACTATATTTATCATGAATAAAGTTACCAATAGAATGTCGGTATACATTTTGCAAGCCTCTCTTTCATCTAACCTGTAATCCTAAAAGACAAGATGTTCAGGCAGGCAGCAAGGTCAAAATCTTTCAGAAATATAGATTGAGTACGACAGTCGCAGAACACTGGCGTGGCTAGATGGAGAGTGAAATTAAATTTCTATGGATTTTTCTCAATTTGCAATTCTCAAGCTCACATAAGTAGGACTTATGTCAAGTAAATAATTTTGATATTCCATGCCATCTTAAACATATTCATCATAATCAAGGGAACAGAATCAGTGGTTTTTTTTTTTTTTTTTTTTTTTTGCTTTTTATGTTTAAATGGTCGCAATAATTAAGAACAGTTCTTATTTTTGTGATAACTTATCGACCTTTAGATTAAAAATGTCTTCTGATCGATATAATTAGAAATCTATATTGATTTATTGGCGTTATAGTCAGTTTTGATGTGAGACATTTTCAACATGAATACCATAATTATCCAGAAATACAAGTTTCTTACTTTGCAAAATTATGTAATACATAAGACATATATATGCAATACATCTAATCATTAGAATTTTTTTGTAGAATTTCTGGAGTTGTATTTCCATAAAGATAGCAGATATGAAAACGTTCTCCCATCTGTACAAACCATATGCACACATGTCGGCTATAGTGTGTCCGAATGTGTACAGGAGTTAGTTTTTTACTCTGTCTCAGGACAAAGCTGTGATCAATTCAACAAAATATTAGATATCATAGAACCTTACACTTTGTCAGTACAATGTTGATATTTTCACTCACTTAATGACCAATCGGCATGCAGCATTGACAGTGAAAATATCATTACGTCATTAGTTTGTGCATAAAAAATAGTTTTTTGAAGAAATATGACGTTATACTAACAAAAATACGGCGTAATAATCGTAAGAGCAAATAACTCTGTACAATACAATGGTGGAATAACCTTTAGTGAAACTAGTAGTCATGGTCTTCTGTAAATCGAAGCGAAAAACAATGTATATAGAATATTTAATACATCAAGAAACAAGGAATATCCTCTATATTTTTAAAACTTAGTTGGAACTTTAAAACAAGTTTCTTC
The DNA here is from genome assembly GCF_041381155.1 of Argopecten irradians. Lineage (NCBI taxonomy): Eukaryota > Metazoa > Mollusca > Bivalvia > Pectinida > Pectinidae > Argopecten > Argopecten irradians. The sequence goes on along the minus strand of NC_091134.1, from coordinate 16,790,098 downwards.
TATTTTCAGATTATTTCTTTACTTACTACCTGTACCTTTAAATGAGAGAGATATCCATTCCTCTAAATATAAAAAAAATATCTTTACATTATTTTATATAAGATATTCTTTGTTGGAGGTTACCATGGGAATGTTGCCGAGAACCATCAGGTGGTAAATCAGGCTTCATCTGTATATATACCGATGTATGGAACATACACAGCCGACAAAGCCGTAGATGGTGTGAGGGATCCAAGACCATTCATCCCTCACGACTCATGCGCACTTGTTGGTATAGCTTCCGCCATCTGGTGGCAGGTCCTCTTGCTCCAAGAATACACCATCACTGACGTAGCCATTCTGGCTCAAAGTAGTTGCGAAATGAATGTCGTTTTGATTGTACTATAAAACTTTTTTTTTCGTTGTTACTTTATTACATGATTTCTGTTTCAAATTAGTTATTTATCTTTTGCAGATAAAATTATTGAATTGAAATTGTTTTCGATGTAACATAGGAAGATATCAGAAAGCATTAAAAAACAAAAGGACATTCTTCATAGACGCTGAAAAAGAATGCCTGTCCGTTTTTGGTCTATAACTTCATAAACCCAACAGATATTTAAGATAATGATTATAATTTTTAATAATTCAGTGCGGTACTAATTTGGCATTTATTTTCATGTTTTATCTTATACTTATTTTTACAATAAAATAAATTCAGTTGTGACACATTTAAATCATCTTATCCAATAGTTAAGTTTGGCCTATGATTGTGCCGCGAAAACGTTCTTCGTATATGACGTTATAATAGTCGATGTGTAATTCTCTTAGGCTAAGAAAAAATAACTTCAAACATCTAACCGATTAAAGTGAATGAATCAAAATATATTCGCAGATATATATTTGCGACATTGATTCGCACACAAAGAACGTTACTTTACAGTATATTTTCATATGCAATCACGTATGTGAAAAAAAAATCCTTGAAATTATGATAAAAATGATAATCAGTGGTATTCCTCTGAGTAAAGTGATAGATATAATGTAGTGAAACCTGCTTTAACGACCTCTGTATACAGACCTTTTGCTTGATACGATTACGCTCTTGGATCCCAAATTGTCAATATCAACACCATTCGTCCTGTGTATAAAGACTTAATTATGAAGATTATTTTTCTTCGTTCTCTTTTTGGTGGTCGTTTATAAACAAAGGACCTGTTAGAGCTGCTATCATTGACTACAACGAACCAATTTAACAAAACCCAGGTGTCTTTGGTAGTACTATGACAGAAAACCTGTAAGATACCTTTAAAGATAAAAAAAGAAGTCCCAGTGGCTTGTGCTAGGGGTGATTTAATGTTGCTCTCCCCAGGTTAACACCAGGGTTCCCTTTTTGGTCCATTACTATGTCAAATGTTCAATTTCTTTTAAAATGATAACATATTCTCAAAATTTTTGCAAATTTTGATTAAACACGAGTAGCTTAAAATTTTAAATACTAAGTAAATGAGTCACGAGACCACAAAATGGTCAAATGGAGGCCTATTTTGAGCAATATCAATTTTCTACCGAAATGGTATACTAACTTCCGGTTCTTGTACACCAAAAGTATTTAGTAATTATTTGGACCATGATGTCAACAGAAGATTATGGTGACAAATTGATAAAAATATTATTGTTATACAAAATTTGTATTTATATACCATTTATATACATGTTGTACAATCTGTTATTCTGAAATAAATATTTTCCTATTAAAAAAAAAAAAAGATGATGGAGATTGAATAAATATCGGAAACCGGTAAAGTTGTCATATGATCAAACTGTTGGGAGGTCTATTTTTATAAAAAAAAACAACAAAAAAACAAGCAAATAGCAAAACTTACAACGTTGTTTGCAATGCACATATGTATAATTAATTAGAAAAAAATAATAAGATTTATTTCTAAACCTGTTCATGATTAGATCAGTGAAATTTCATGTAAAGTTCAGTGAAATAGCAGAGTTCGGGTGGCTCAATTATAAAATGTAAGAGAATACTATGGGATATTTTTGACTTTTTAGAATTTGTATTCCATTTGCTTCCCCACTTCCGGTTATTGTACACCTACATTATTTCGTATTTGCGAAATACGCAATATATTGTATAAGTGTCCGCAGTGAAACTTTCGGAAATATCGGATTCCTGAAAGTTTACCATTTCAAGGCTAAATCTTAAGTATTTGGTCAGTTTCTACAAATTATCAATACCGTATATAACGCTATGTTGCTCTCTAAATAATACACAAAAACATAATATTCAACTCGGTAATGCTTACAGCCTTTTGTTATTCATGTGTCAATCAATTTAGGAATCTTGAAGTTTATGGGAAATAATGTTATACAATGATATCACTAAATATAAGTCAACAAATGTGGCCATTTGTTTGTTTTAATACTCTGTATTTTTTTTAATTTCAGCTACACATATTCGGTCAAAATTTGAAGAAATGTATACTTTTGAAAGTTTGTTATCGTTTTGCGAAATTGAAGGTTACTTTGATTAAAGGTTTGGGCCAAAAAGAGCGGTGTACAACATGGGATGGCAACATTAAATCATCCATAGCACAGGCCCCTGGGGCCTTTTTGGATTTTTTGGGTCGTACAGGTTTTTTATCATAGTACTACAAAGGCACCAGGGTTTTGTTGATTTTGATCGCGCGCAAAATTCAATAGTTGTATTTATTATTAAAACATACTTATGTGAGTCTCTACCACCAGGAAAAAATATTTCTCTCGTGATGTTTATGCTTGTTAATTTATGAGAAATTGAACAGATTGCCACACTACTTTTCAGCGGAAGAATCGGAGAGCATCAAAATAGAAGTAGCGCTACCTTCGCCATTTGCTTTGTGCGCCGCGACTGCTGTCGGTGATGGCTGGATAAACAGTTTCAGGACCTTCACCTGTGGTGTGCCATTGAAAGGCCAAGCCGTCAGAATCACGAAAACTGATTTAACACATTATCTGTGTCTTTGTGAAGTAGAAGTGTATGCACTGAATCTGAACTAAGTTCAACACTTCTATATTGTAAACTAATGTTCTTTCGCGTTCGATTCACTTTCGCGAATGATTGATTTCCTTGCAATGATATCTATATGACGTATTTTGAAAGGTATTTCAATTTTTGTTTTAATATCCATGAACATTTATATCAGCGAACTTGTTTTGAATAGAAACTTGCGAAATTAAGTGGCCTCTAAAGCAGTTGGTTTACAGTATAAAATGAAAGTAAAAGAATCTTTACTGTTACATTATAGAACATGGCTTTTATTTAGCAAACTTTGGTTGCGTACCGCTTATTAAGGAAAAATGACGAACCCTTGTTAATGAAGAGAATCTGAAGCACTGTTTTGATTAGATTTTAAATGACAAATAAAACTGAAAGGAAATATGAAACATATCTTAAAGGGACAATTCGGTCTAAGAGAACATTAAAATTTGTACAAATATCGGAAAAACCCCTGTTCTAATGGAAATTAGATCAGTCGGTTTTACTGTGATATGCCAGAAAAAGCTCATGGTGGTGAAATGTTCAAAACTCGCTCGCTATCCGCCAAGTACACATTGTGGTCGAACATCTTGTAATGCCGAAACCCTTCCCTTTGCTCGTAGAGTAATGCAACTTTTGTCTAGAACTGCTTCGCTACAGTATGTGTTTACCTTATTAGGTGAATTATTTTGCCTCAAATCATTCATCACCTCCTTAGTGGTATGTAGTTCATTTGTTTACGTTCGTGATTTGGCCAGTATGAGTAAAGCGTACATATTGTACCTGTTAGTATTGATCAACGATTTGTAATTACAACGGTATTTAAAGAATTAACCGATGAATTGTCTCTTTAATTTTATTTTAGGTTTGAAAACGCACTTTACCGTTATTCGATTTTTGTTTGGATATTTTTCTGTTATACCTACCTGTTATGTTAATCCATTTACTTTAAACGTGATTGTACAGAGTTATCTGTCCTTATAAGAGATACTTACAATAAGCGGTATGTGTATATGCATACGCAACGGATATGTATTGGAAGAATAGCGACTATTATTCTTAAAATATTTCATATTTTCTATTTTCGGGCTTTCATTAATGAATTTAAAATAGACAAATACTACCATAATTTAATGATACAACTCGAATACTCTTTAGTAAGTCTTTACTCTTTATCATTATCTCTGAGAGGCTACCCGCTCAACCGAAAACGCATGATCATTGCTTGGCTGTCGTGTATTCTAATATTGTACCTGTGTCACAGTGTGAACTGTGTGATACTTGAACATTTACAATTGCCACTGTTTCGGTATCGTTAATCTAGTACGATCGGAGACATGCAATAAAAACAAGTTTAAATAAAATATGTGTTATTGCTATTTGACCTGAATTAATTCACTTAAATATAGGAACAACTTTTGTGTTGTCATAGAGAAAAGCGGCGGGATTAACCTGTCCGTCAATGGCTTTTTCTGAATGGCAGTACATGGATAAACATGACGGAGAATTATAGCACACAGTAAATGATTGTATCTGTTGTTCTGGTTGATTTTATTATTCAAACAAAATATTGTGAATATAAGGATTATGGCCTAGCTTATTTTGATAAGTTTATGAGATGATAAACCTAATGGAGCAGTCAGTAAATTGTACGTAAACGCTTCGCATTTACTGATAAAGACAGTGGAGAAGTTTCGTGGTCGATATTAAGATCTCACAGTAAGATATTTTATTTTCTTTCGCGATTTAAGTTCTATTGTGTATTGCGTCATGATCAAATGTCGTCAATCCTTTGTAACTTAATTTACCAAGATATACCAAGAGAAGTCAAAATTTTCTTGTATTAAACTTTTTTTCTCATAAAAATTATTGGAAAGAGGAGTTCATACCATGAAAAAAAATGAAAGAAAAAACATATGTCCGTGTGCTCGTTTTTGAGCTACTGTCGCTCAAAGATACCTAGTTGACAAAATATTGGATTTTATGGGAATTTTGCCGTTTTGACCATATGCACAAGATTTTAAAGCTATAATTTCCTAATGAGGTGATTGATATGTATTTATGTTTGTAGAATTTATTATCCAGTAGTCTTCTTTTAAAATATACCAGTTTTGATCAAAAAGACTAATATTTTTTTCTCATAATAACAACATATGCTACCCCTACCCCTTAATTTTGAACTACAAAATGCACCACTTTCAGCCATTTTTGCCAAATCTAACCCTTTATAGAAAAAGTTCTGGTATTAAACTTTTGTTAATATTTTGCATATCAATAGGGAAAGGGTTGTTCTTTCAGAATCAGGCAGAAAAATGGGGGGTCCGTGTGGCTTACTTTTTTGCCCCACTTGAATATTTGTTATTTTTCAGTATTTTAGAGTAAAAAATAAAAGTGCTCAAATTACCATTAAATGTAAAAATAAAGTAAAAAAGTGAATCATTTCATACATTAATGCTCAATATTTTAATTATCACGAACCAAGTAAAGATTTACAGCAAAAAATTAGCTCGATACAGCTAAAAATGCTGGTGCAGTGATGATTTAAGTAAAAACAATTTCAGTAAAAAATGGTAAAACTTTGGCTCTACTCAAAGCGAAAAAAAGACACAATTTCAAAATGGCCGCCAAATGGGCCATTTCTTAAAATCCCCGTATAAAAAAATCTGCTGAAGTTAGAAATGTAATTTTTTGACAAAATTTGAAACCGGCAACTTGCTACAGGTATTGATAAATTGTGTTTGAAAATCTCATAACTTCTTTGATCTTTGTCGAAACGAGACTTCAACGGGACTGAAACCTCAGAAGAATACAATCCTTTGTAACTTAACCGTAATTTTACCAAGATATATACATAAAATTAAACATTGATCAATAAAGGTGCCATCTGAATTAACTTTTCTCACGAGTCTTCTGATGACCAATGTGTCCTTGGTCATACTATATTGATCACGAATTACATATTCAATATAATGTCTTTATACGTCAGTTAAGTCTCTCTTTTTAACCAAACATTGATTCTATAAATAACCCTAAAAGGTAAGCAGTTTAGGTAGCAAGGTCAGAGTCTCTTAGACATTTAGACCGGGTACGACACTCTCAGGACACTGTCGCGGCTATATGGAGAGGCTTTCAAATGGAAATTGGAGTTAAATTTCTGTGGAGTGTTTTCTATTTACAATTCACAAGCTCACGTAAGTAAGACGTATGTAAAGTAACTAGGGTTTTTTTAATCATCAGGATCAGTACCTGTTACAAACCAAAGTATTGATATTTTGAATAAAAAATATTAAAAAAAAATCGTCTGATAGACTATTGCGTTTTTTAAATAGTGTTTCAGTGCATGACATTTTTGTATGCTAATACCACAATTATCCAGAAGTTTATTATTTTGCAAAATTACCTAATATACAGGATATACAGGATATATATGCAATTCATCAAATTATTAGAAGTTACATTTTTTTTTTTTGTAGAATTTCTGGAGTTATATTTCCATAAAGATAGCAGATATGAAAACGTTCTCCCATCAGTACAAACCATGTGGACACATCTTGGCTATAGCGTGTCCGAATGTGTACAGGAGTGTGGTCACATACCGGGGTGTTTATCAGTGGTGTACGGTAATATGACGTGTTATGGATATGACAATAGGATGCACGCAGCAGTACCGACTACCAGCCAGGCCAACTTCGTCTACTTTGAATCAAAGGGTAGGTTACATGAGAAAAGTAATAACTTGTTTTTCACTATTAGAAAATAGTTTTGGATTTTGGTATATGTAGTATGAGCTGATCGTTTGTATACAAAATTGCATTTTATGTTAAGTATTGCCCTAAGGATATAATGGTATATGTATATAAAACATATCTGAGAGGTCAAGAATTTCCCTAAATGAAACATATCCTCCCATGTAGTTTTTTTTTAATCTTCACTAATTTATGAGACTATCCTTTTGTTGTAAATATTATCAAGTCAATACCTACTTGAAAAAAAAACACAAATGTATATATATGCACGACAGATGAAACCAAACCTATGAAGTTTAATTGTAGAAGTGAAAAATAGGCAGTTTTCTTTTAAAAGAAGTAATTAAACGTTTTAGGCTTATTCTACGTATCAATTATTTTCTTAGATTTCTTACTTTATAATATCGGCAAATCATGTAAAATCTCATAGTTTACCACATTGATAATTTTGATATACGATCTTTACTAAAAAAAGAATATCTGAACGTGTAATGAATATTCTTCAAAGATAATCAGTGGCAATTTTACGAATGAATATACCACTGTGCATTTTAATTTTATTTGATATTTGCATATATAAGAACTAATGAAAGTTAATAGCCCCAATTGATAGAAACACTTGACGATATAGGGATTACGATACATTACCAACATATCAATTTGGTTTCTATCAAAGTAACTTCTGCTGTGAATTCACGCACAATGCCGTCATATCATTAGCCAAAAAAATTTCACAGCTGATGTCTTGTCTTCAGATCGGTTACTACAGTGCTTCGGTCTCAGCTTCTATTTCATCCTGAATTACAAAATGAATCTTTTGAAATCATGAGCCTTGTAAAAGAAACTATCGCCTTTATCCCCTAAAACACAACATTGATCAATCTTAATTGATTTATCGTTAGATGTATATTAATCAACGTATAACATCGACCGAAGATGTTGTACTGATTTTTTATACTCGTACAAGAATGCTTCTCTGTAAAAGGTTCTGGTCTACAGCATGAACACATATGATTAATTAGATGATTAATCAGAACTTTGACAATTGAATATGTTTTGACCTTTCAGTTGTAACCTTGACACTAGGATGGTCTATTTTTGGATTATTACTTACCACCTGTTCTTATCGTTAAGAGGGAAATCCATTCATCATAAAAATTCATTTTTCTTGTAACAGTGGCTGCTTTACACAAACCATGGATTACTTGCAGAAAAAAAGTTTTGCTATCCTCGTATAAATATTGATATTTATCAGGAATCAAAATTTATTTTTGAAAAGTTCACATATATGTTTTTTTGAAACAGCAATTTTTATATTAGGCGGATGGTATATCTCTCTATATTTAAGAAAGAAAGTACATGTATTCGTGGTTCTTTAGTTATAATAATTATAATGTTGAAGAAGTAAATCTATCCTTACCCTTAAAATGCATTGACAATCCGTCTATCATAAGAGAGTTTCATACAAGTTGGGAAACCTCAAAATCTCATTGTGCATAAACGTTACATGAAACCTACCTTTAAATTTAACTCTGTGACAAACCAGTAGTGCTCACGTGTTCTAGTTGGTCCGATATACTGAGGTTTTATGTTCATAATCATGTGTTTTGTGATAATTGTTAACTACTGATGGATAAGTACGAGCGTGTGTTGGGGAGGGGGGAGGGGGGAGGGGGGTTGTCACCCTAATTATAAGGGTGACATTGTAATATCATCGCTAAATACACTAGTTCAGATATGATATCAAGCCTTTTACTGTTTTTCTGAGTTTGCATTTTCATCTTACAAATCTTTTTTGACGTTGAAGTTTTATGTAGACTTTCATGACATTTATCTACAACGAAACATGAATGCTCATTCTTCCAGAGACCCTGGTACTCATCTTCTTACTCTCTAACACTTCGTTATCAGGATTTTCACTTGTATGGTTTAATATATTTTATATTCAGAATATACTTTAGCCTAATCATGTCGATATCAATTGTTATTATCTATTTACAATTTACATTTTCAAGGTTACTATGGTAATATAGCAGAGCACAAGCCATCATCCCAAAGTGCGATATTTTCAATGCCGTCGAATGGTACATACTCGGCCGCTAAAGCCGTGGATGGCGTGCGGGATCCCAGACCATTCCTTCCTTATGACTCGTGCGCACTGCTTGAAAAGGGTGGCGCCCCCTGGTGGTCAGTGTACTTTATGTACATCTATACCATACAGAGTGTTGCTGTCCTTGCACGAACTGATCATCGTAAGTTAATGCCTACTATTTTTCATAAGTACAATTTTTTTTTTTTTTTTTTTTTTTTTGTCAAAGAGGAAATAATTTATAAAAAAAACACGTTTAAATTGTATCTTCATTGATTGGAATTTTCTAACGTGAAAAAAAAAAAAAAGCGCATATGTAATTAAATTATTATATAGTTGGTTGATTGGTTTGACTTAACGTCATATTAAGAGCTAAAATGGCATGAAATGTGATATGTGTGTGTGTAAATGTCTATATGTCTTAGGAGGCTATGTTCGTGTGGGGACTCCTTGTGATAGAGGAACTCTTGTCTTTTTATAGTGCTATCTCACTGAAGCATGTCGTCAAAGACAACGAAAAACACACTCCAACGTTTACATTATACTAGAAAGGACGAATCAGTCGTCCCACTCCTTAATGCTGAACGCTTATCACGAGCAGAATCTACCACTTTTATAAACAATGGTGTGTCACGGGAACCAAAGCCTACATCACAGGGGCGAGCGCTCAACTTCAAGTCAAACGAAAGAAGGGAGGCGGTAGAGAACCAATTCGCAAAATTTTGAAGCCGCTATTTTTTTAAAACAACGAATTAATATATTGATATATTACCTTTATAGACACCCGCACAAAAAACCCAGTACAGTGGTCAAATATCCAGCGATACATTTTAATGTGGGCGTTGAAAATCTTGTCAACTATCGCGTCGATTGCAAATGCAATACGGTTTGCAACGATACTGGCAGCTCTGTGTTAAACCTATGCCGAACAAGCCTTCTCAACCCGAGGTTAGTCAAGAGATATTTTAATGTCGGTAGGAAACGTTTTCAAAGTACGCCCCAGGAAACTTGGATGGAAATTGGCTTTTCGAGGTATTCGCTAACGATGACAACAAAGTAACTGGCACTATTTCAATATTGTCGCATCTTGAATTACATCTCGACCATTTACAATACTTTAATCACTACTTATTTATGATATATTTTTCGTGATCACAATACTAAATTCGCGGAAAAAAGAATCTTGAAAAAACCACTTATAAACGTTACATTTAAACATACTTCATTTTATCAAATAGAGAATATTAATTATAAGTATTATTAAGTTACAAACTTTTGTGAGAATCCGATTTTCAGCGGATTTATCACAAAAATCTTATAAGAAATTAATAACATTATTAAGTTACAATTTGATTTTCAGCGGAGCAATCGGAGAACATCATCGTAGAAGTAGGTTTACCTTCGCCATTTACTTTATGTGGAAGCGCTGGTGCCGGGGAAGGATGGGCCAACAGTTTCAAGACGTTCACTTGTGCTGTTCCACTGGCTGGCTTCGTCGTAAGGATCACTAAAACAGATAGCACAGAATACATGTGCCTCTGTGAGGTCGAAGTGTATGGAATCTTAAATTAAAAAAAGCATAATATACAAAATTTAAACTTGCTGTTGTTATACATATGTATATGCCATAATGTTCATACATAGTCTGATAGATGAAGATATGAAGGTAAAAAAAAGATAGTTTTCAGGAGCGCCTGGTCCTGGTATTTTTTTACGTTTCTGGAGGTCTTTATCCCTTAAATGTATCAAAACCAACCCTGATTTATATGCATATTACTATCACCTTGAGCGACAAACACAGAAAGGACTATTGAATATTATTACAAGAGGAGGAATATTTCACAACATATAATTTGTCTTTGAAAATGGTTCAAGAAATAAATTTATATCGTTAAATTCCTTAAAATCTTCAACAACAAAAAATCTTAAAATCTAGTGTTACATGAACTTTTAAATCCGATGAAACGACTGACCTAAAACAAGTGAAATATTCACCCTTTGAATTGTAACATTATCTTTTGTTTACTATTTTACACTAAACGACAATAGGCCGACAATAAAGTTTTCATTCCGTCATGTTTACCGACTTGTTTTGTCATAAGATGGATAAACGTAGGTCCTGACATGGCTGATTTCCCATGATATTAGAAAATATAGCGCTATCTTAGTGAACCATAGCTGCAATATTGTAGCTCAAAAGACTTCAAGACAGAAAATGGTGTCGTCTTTAGAGCTATAATTGGTGCCTATTACTGCTAATGGAGCAAAGTAATGATCATGCAAACCATTATTTAAACGTTTGCATGCATTTTATCGTACTTGTTTTATATAGCTTACCTACTAGGCCATAAAAATGAACCATATAAAATATCAAATTCTCAGCGAGACATTTTTTTTTACATACACACATATGAAGGCGTTTCTGAAGAGAATTTATACAGCAAGTCTACAATGTACGAATTTGACGTTTTGTGAGCGGTATGGTAGATATTAAGAATGGTACTTATGTTTGTTTTCGACAAAAATAATATATGAATGCTTGTATACGCACAAAATAATTGGAAACCATAGAAAATTGTGCCCGAGTGATTTTCGGAGGCGCTGCTCCACTAGGACACATAGGGACCAATTCGTACCCGGCCGAAAGGTATAGTAGGCCGGGTACGTATATTCGTTTTAAGTGAACCATACCATACCACCAAAGAAATATTGTATTAAAACAGCAAGTTATTGAAGATGCTCATTAGGAAATGGAGAGCCTTCATCGCATACGCACGAAAGTTCAACTATGAAAAAGAAAACAAATGAAAGTGATCTTAGAGTCCGGACAAATTATTCCCAACTTTATTTGTTTACGCTATGCACAATAAAATGTTAGTATTAATTAAAGTTGTAATGGATTTCCTTGTCTGATACCAACTCTACGCCTAAAGAAAAATGTGAAATATTGATGCCATATAGTTTACATTAAAATATGACTTGCTTTTTTGATACCAAATGTGTAATACTTGCATATATGTTGTAAACAAAATGAGATGTATACTCTTAATTTGATAAACAAAATAAATTTCCCCCATTTTTTTTTCTACAAAGACAGTCAATTTCATCAAAATCACAGCTTAAATTATGTTCCTTTATTAAATTTGTGATATAAATATTCTTTTTTAATTAGCTTAAATACGGCAGTTTAAAAACCGACAATGAAACTACTTTTTAGCACAACAAACATGTTTTATAATACCTTAAAAAAAACTCCATTAACAATATTTTAATGATATCACAACAAATATGGCAATTCTGTTGTAGTGGAAAATGAAATCGGAACATTTTATAATTAATACAAAAAACACATCATTTTCATCATTTAAATCAGCGGTTGAATTTTAGAAGTTGACAATAATGGGATGCATGAAAACAAAATTTTAAGGGATAGAAATAAATTGCTGACAAAAGAGGAATTGCTTAAACAGAAATTGAAAATGTAAAGAACAATTCCTAATTTTGTTCAGGTTATGAGAAGGTAGTGATAAAAAGTCCAGATTAATCATTAGATAAGTGTTCAATTATCATTTCCTCGTCCTAACTTATAAATTCAAATCCTTTTCAAGATGTTCTATTTGAAATGGATTGCAAAGATACGCCGTGAGACATGTACAGTCAACCAAGGACGTATATGAATCCTTGAGTCAACGTAGTTTAATTTGAAATCGACAAAAGCACGGGATTAACTGGGAGTTGCCTCCCTTCTTCCGTAACCAGACAAAGACTGACTGGTTGTAGAGGCCATCCTCGGTATGTTACGATTTCACCATATATTATTTTTCGAGATCGGCTCATTTATTTCATAAACACCTTTTTCACCAACCTCAATTTATACTCATGAACAAAATCGGGAACGTGTGATGGCCCGGCATAAAAATGTTAACATCCGTAACATGTGAAACAATAAGAAACCATTTCAAAATCAGAATTTGCAAGTATGAAAGTATAAACTTTTGTCAAAGTATCGATTATGAATCAGGGATGTACGTATCTGTTATTGTTTTTATCAGTCGCCATACTGTGGTTGTACCTTTGAGGACCCGGATGTAAACTTTCTGTGACGTCACGCCATCTTTTCTGAAATCTCCTATATCCACCCTTGGACTATGGCATAGCAACTCTGAACGATCTGTTCGCTTGTACGTGTAAAGAATAATGATACACTCTCTGGCTTTGAAGTTAGGCGTCACTTTCAGGAATTCTCAAAAGAAACATCTCTATTCTAATTTATTTTCTCCTGTACTATCTTTAGGTTTACTTTAACACAGTCGAGGGGTGGATATGACGGCAGTGATAGTGAACCCTGGAATATCGAGGATGAACAGGAAGATCATCAAAATCAGTCGTCTATACATATATCACACATATAACGACCCGGTAGCCTTGTTAGGTCGTTAGACCACATCTTATCGTCTAAATACAGTGCAGACCGGTAAATCTGCGCACATAAGACTTTCGTTGCTGTTTCTGTCAATTTATTTTCGCGCAAATATAATGAAATGCACATCGATAGAGAGGCTGAATTTTTATCTTTTGAAACAACAGAAAAGAAATGAAATATCTATCAAAATATTGGAGTTACACGGCGTAAAATGTGGCTACCCCCACGTATCTGCGGTTGTTGACATGTCCGGTAACAAGTCTGCGCACGTGTAGAATATAGTAAGAAGGCCAATACATGTTAGATTGGTTTATCGGTGTCGGATGCTGATTTCAAAGTATTTTTTTAATATAATTATAATAATTGTTGAACTAGGGATGAAAATCAAATATCTGTAGTGTAACAACACATTTCAGGATTTGATCTAACTGATTATAACAATAAAGCATTTCAATACGAACTTAAAAAGTCTTTGATGAATTTATGACAATGTTTTGCCGTGATACGAAGTTTACTGAACGTCTGTTTTTTTCTTGACAGCAGGAAATGACGTCGTTTACACATGCGCAGACTTACCGGACGCGCAGAATTACCCGTGTATTGATACACCGAAAATATTATCGAAATGTATATCTATGTTCCTTTCAGATTCGCCAAAGAAATGAGCAAGCAAAATGATTTTTCTAAACACACTAGACGCATATGTGCGTATGGTACACGAATTTTAGGTGCTGATCAGTAATTGAAAGTACGATTGAACCCGATATTTACAAGCACAACATAAAGATTCAGAAAGCCGTGGTTTTATCATGTGCATATGTTTTAGAAGTGAATCGAGGAGAATGAATTAAAGAAATTATCAAATTGTGAAAATATGATTAGATGGATGATTTTAGTATCGAATTCGCATGTTCCATGACCTACAATTCACCAGATTGAAAAAAAATAAATTTACAAACGTTTCCATCCCCGTTTTATTGAGGACATAAATACGCTACAAACAAACGTATCGTTGACAGAGATCGTTTACCGCCATTACATCTCAGCTATCTCTCTTCGAAAACGCTATTTGAGAGAATTTCATAGCCCGTTAAATCGCTAATCTGATATCCAGATATCTTATTCGAATAGTAACCCTGATCGGAGTCGTGCGTTAAGTTACAAATTACCCATAAACCATCAGTTAACACACTTAATCTGTAGCGGCAAGATGGCGTCCACTTCCGGTTTATTGTCTTCATCACGCTGAATAAAGCTGCAGTCTTCTGCAGACGACAATGGTTCTTCCGGTGGATCTATGCTGATGAAATGGATAAGAAAACAATTACAGAAATTCGCCTGTTTGTGGGCTTGGGGTTTGAACAGAGAAAAATCAGCTGAAAAACGGCTGCGGAAGTTGTTGTCGAAATGCGTCTGTCATTGTCAACAAAGGACGTTTTAAAATATGAAAGAGTCAAATAATTATTCTAAAAAATGTCTTTTCTGTTAATTTGCGCGGCAAGATTATATACGAGTCTTGTTAAATAGGAAACACCTAGTAATTTTGCTGAATGTTTCGTATATTATCTATTTTTTCATCAAATGCTATTGTCTTATTTAGTGAATACTAATTGTATTGAGAAAAAGTCAGTAACTTAATATTATTGATTTACATTACAATAACTTAGTCAATCCTGATTGAATATATCTAAATGAAAATAATGCATCCGTATTCTTGATTTCGTGATGGGACATTGATATACATGATTAAAATCATATTAATTTTATAAACAGGTATAAGATGGTCTTCAAAGTCACATTTGGTTATACAGATTGTAGGAATATGACTTTAAGGACATATATTTTCAAGTTTATTCGGTCTTCACAGAAAACATTTTCATATATACTTCATTTACATTTATACATGTACAATTGTACAGTAAGCACAGTCTTAGCGAACTAATTAGAAAAAAATATGTCTTGGGGCCCCAAATGTAAATTCTAAAACAAATTGACATTTGTAGAAAGACTAAATGGCTATAGACTCATTTTCTTTGTCCATTTGGTGGTCTTTATAGACAGGTTAAATTGTGTCGGATTGTGTTGAGCAGCCATACGAAGTGGCCTACATGTATATTAACCGCCATGCATGCAGATTAGATCACAAAATAGAATGCAGAAGAGGTGACAGGAGAAAAGAAGAAAGTTACTTTAAAATAGGCACAAATTCTTTTAAAGATGTATTCCTCAATTATCATTTATTCAAACATTTTTTTTTTCATTTTCAATGTTTTTTCCCAAACATAAATGTACGGCTTCACTAAAAATAAATTAGAATTAACTACGATGTACAAGATTTAATGGATTTATGTTAATGATTAAATAAAGAGAATCCATGGGTACCATGGAATGCTGTATCACTTAAGTAGTTGTCGATCAATTAATTTGATTTTTGATAGATTTTATATTTTCATAAGCAGAAACACAGTGACAGACATTCTTACATGCAAACTTTTCTTTATACATATCTGAAGATAAGTTGATAAAGCACCTTTTAATTATCTCCTTGACTTTTGTTTGGTACAAGGTGATACGCTTACTGAAGCTTTCTAATGGTCAGTCTGACCCTTTAGAGGTCACCCCTGATGACCAATGAGATATTTCATCCACGGCTAGAACTGACCCAAAGTGACCCATAGCTAAAGAAAACACTCTAACACCATGCTTCTTAACTGACCATGTCCATTCCTGTCCGGCCATGCCAATTACAGATTCTATTGTCAAACAAATATTCCCATCATTTTTGTAGAAATAACGACAAAATGATGACCACTACAGACGTGTGAGGAACACTGACCGCGATGACCACTCGAAAAGATAACATGGCATGTGAAAATACCGTGGTCAAGCAATGCCTAGTTGATGTATTTTTCGGATCACTGACAAAAAACGGATCTATTACAATGGTCCGCGATGACAGGTCTATGATCAGATGTCTTTTGTACAATGGACAGTTTTGTTTGACCACCGGTCAGCCTGCAGTTGTAACAAAAGAAATGTGCATTGGTCATCTACGAATGGGATTGGCCGGAGATGACCGGAAATGCATCTGGAAATTAACTGAAGTATTCATTTCGACCAACAGTCGTCAGGAGATATATGACACTTTGATGGGGAAGCGCGGTGCTACTAAATGCTACCAAACACGTTTGTAAAGTTAAAAAAATGGATTTTAGCATCATTCTAATATGTACATTTAAAGAACAGATTAAATATATTATTTGTGTTATAGATATAGCAAAATCAGGGTGTACTCAAAATAAACCGCGAAGCCATAGTCGACGACATCAGTTTTGACTCTGTTAATATGTAAACTTTACCTATTTTACATCGATTGCGAAACAAGTTATACAACTAATACAAATTACTTTCAATGGTCCGTATGAAAGCGTGCAAGGGGTCCTAGAGTAAGTAGAGTGGGAGAAAACCGGAGTGACCGGAGAAAACCCAAGTGATCGAGCAGGTGACCCCAGACATTTTCACGTCCGTGTCGGGGATCGAACCGCGGCCGGCTAGGTGGAAGGCTAGTGGCTTAACCACTACACCACCCGATCATCCTCTTGACGCTGTTCGATGATGACATAAATGTTTAAGCCAATGAAAATGCTCATACACACAGCACTGATTTATAGAGTTTTCGGCCATTTTGAAAGCAAGATGTGTTTGTCGATGTATTTGAGGGTATACTAACTATACTCATGCTAAAGGCATATCTTTTCATGGTTTCTTTGGTTTACCAAATCATAAACATTTTGGAAAGCCGAAGAGGGGTACCCCACATTGACAAAATTAGTGCATGTCTACAAGCGTGATGTTTGTCTCATCTCACTGGGACATGATAACGAAATAGCGAAAGCACGAAGATGAAGGAACCATTAAAACCTCCTCCATCGCGATTGTCTAAAGCTGGTGTCAGGGTCAGAGGAAACTCGTAGTATCTAAGACTGGTGTCAGGGTCAGAGGAAACACGGATTGTCTAAAGCTGGTGTCAGGGCCAGAAGAAACCTGGAGTGTCCAAGACCGGGTGGTGTCGAAGCCACGACGAAAAGCTCGTGTCAGTGTCCATGGTAACCCGATTTCCAAGGACCAGAAGCCAGAAAACTCTGTTTGTTCTAAAGATTGTCAGGACCAGAGGAAACTCTGTTTGTCTAAAGGTGGTGTCAGGACCATAGGAAACCGGATTATCTAAGGGTGGTATCAGGGTCATATGAAACTTGGAGTGTCTAAGGGTGGTATCAGGGTCATATGAAACTCGGAGTGTCAAAGGCCGGTGGCGAGGCCAGAGGAAACCTGGGTCAATGCACTCAGACAGACCTTCAGTAAGCTAGCAAACTCTCCAGTGGGTATAGCCACTTCCTTGTTTACACAGTAACAAAGCTATAATTTACCATATGACATCATCAAATGTCCACTTTCGGACATTAGATGATGTTTGTAAATACCATAAATAATGAACGATAATGAATATTCTCCTTGATTAGGACAGCAAAAGTGCAGTTATGCATGAGTGATCACCGAGTTATGCGTCTGTGGTAGCATTAACAATTACCGGTCGAACTTCCGGTAAAGGTGTTTGTGGGACTGCTGAGCGGGAAAGACCGGAAGATGACGAGTGGCAAAGACACAGAGAGAAAGAACGTTTCTTACATGTGATAGATATAGTGATGGGTTTATGTGGTATGTCTTTGTATCTTCTTAAGTGCTTGTAAACAACTCTCTTAGCGTACAGATCTGGACTGTCATATATACATGTATAATTAGCTGTGGTTTAAGGCAACCGTGAGAAACGGCATAGTCATTGTAAACCTATGTATCAATATGATAAATATCGAGATCAGAGGGAAACTGCAAAAACAAAATCTTCATTATTTTCAGAGGAGTGTTTACTATCACTGTCGTTATATGTACCACTGGAATATGTCACTGCAAAACTGAACGTTCCGTGTCCGACAACAGATGAGACAGATAGTTAAGTCATTTGATGTACATAAAAAGAATCGAATAACGGTTCAATAAAATTAACTGTTGTTTTGAAGTTTGTCGTCACTGTCCCTGGTAGGTCATTTTTATTCCGCCCGATCTTTCTGCAGTTTTACTATGACATATAGTCCAGGGGTAGATATAAGCTATTAACAACGGTAATAGTAACCCCGGGAGTATCGAGGAGCTAACAGGACGGACTACATATCAGTTTAATGGGTAACGACATCCTCATGCCGTCTTCATTTCAAGCATTGGCATTTTGGCATTTTGTACCGAACCTTAAATCAGTTTTTGAAATATTTAGATCTTATTTGATGAAAAATAAATGTACGGACACTCTAAAGATGAGACATTTCCGCCAATAAATTGTGTCATTTTTCCTGAGTAAACCGAGTTTTGTTGGTTACATACAAATGTGTGGCGGTGGTATCAGAAGTGAAGTGAAAAAGTGAATAAGATGGAAAATATTTCTCAAGATATGAAAGGAAAACATTGAATTTGATCATTGTGTAGATCAGAACATAATGTTTGTCATGATATACAACTACATTGTTTGTTTGTTTGTTTGTTTGATTAATTAACGTCCTATTAACAGCCAGGGTCATGCAAGGACGGCCTCCCATGTATGCTGTGTGTTGCGTGTATGTTGTGCGAGGTGAGTGTTTTGGGAGACTGCGGTATATTCATGTTGTGTCTTCTTGTATAGTGGATATACAATTACATTGTTTGTCGCATAACTGAACGTTTCAGCGATAAAAAAATGATATACATACTTTCCATGGTGTATTCCAAAAAACCTGTCATGGCTTTGCTAGGCCGTCAACAAGCAATCAAAACATCTACTTTGAAGCTAAAATTCGGAGTTCGTATCAAATAAGATTAAACACTTTAAAGTCAATAAGATTTTGAAGAAAAGTTCAAGAATTAATAATTGTTGGCTTTGTGCATAGGAGTTTAGACAGTGTTTTTGTGATAAATGTTTAACGATTTAGATTCTTATTTGGAAAGCCTGATATTGCCTTGAATTAATAAAGAATCCTAGAATGACATTGCCGAAGCTCCTTAATGTGAATGTCGTTGGTCCTTTTACTTGTGTTTTTTAGCAAAATGACGTAAACCATAAAACTGATATGAAATTCAAGTGAAGATGAAGATAAGAGAATTAATAAAACAAAAAAATGACGCAGTATATAGTCCTCCTTCAAACAACAGCACCTCCTCAGTACATATAATACCTATTTTACTCGAGCGTGCCCAGAAACGATCACGTGGCGGCGCGTAGAACTCTTCAATTCAATTCTTGATTTTGATAAGATGTCGATCATGGTAACACACCACAATCAAACAGCAGTAACTGCTGAAATGACGCAAGACACCAGACTTATTTCCCTTCTTCAAATAATCATCAAAACATCATAAGTCAATAAGCGACACAAATATACTTAACATATTTTTTTTCATTTTCCAGGTTATGTGAATATAAGTATTTAACATTACGTTTCAGTAAAACAACATTGTTATCCGTGTTAGAACATTCATAAACGGTATTATGCCAAAAATAAATTAATTACACATAGACCTTCGGAACATATTCACATAGAAATGAAAACACCGAATAGAATTGGACAGCTAAGATAAAAGATAAATCAATGTGTATAAACAAATTAATTGTTTAATAAAAGAAAATTTAATTAACGTAATTTCTGTACATGTCATGTATATCGTAAAAAGATAGCACAAGGCATTAATAAGAACACTGACTCAACAGTTTTAAGCGCAATTTATCTAATCCGTATCCGCTAATTAAGCTATCATTTGAACAATTGGAATCCATTTAATGTTTAAATAAACGATGTGCACTATGTTCTTTTATTTTTTATAGGACATTAAGCTCACACAGGTATTTAAATCCTTTAAAAGCGATGTCATTCTCAAGCTTGTGCATGTTATTTTCGATTTTAAGCTCGTGCATCCGTCCGCTTGGTGCATGTCACGTGATACCTCTCCTGTCCCACTTTGATTGGTTAAGAGATTGCCCTTTGTATATCCGCCATTATTTATGATGGTTACACCGAGAAATGACAATAGAATTAGAAATAAAAACTCTTAATTGGCGATGAAGAAACAGGGCACGGTCGCTTCCCGCCAGATCCGCAGTCCGATAAATTTTGACTTCCGACATGTCTCTAATATATGGGATTGTTCAACGGCCATCTCCTGTAGGAAAACTAAACTCCATGGATCTGGATGGTACTCCAGTGTCTCAAATTGGAGGAAATGAGGAATTCCAGTCACCCTGATATAGTTCCATTTCCGGTTTAGGTCGGTCGGTTTCCATGCCAACTGGTCATTGAATTGTTCTTCCGATCCATACTATCTGATCCTACCAGTTCTTATCTAAACACGAGGACATAATGACTGTCCCGCAGAAACTCGTGCAATCACGTGATCATTTTATCACATCAAATGACCGGTAATTCCAACCATTTTCTCTCTTTCTTTTTTTTCCTTTTTGTTTCGGTGTCTGTGAATGTTTAACCAAACAGAAATAAAGATACTTCTGAAAGATATTTATTGATCACTATCGATCTGGGGCTTACAAAATCACATAATTATCATTATCAATTAGCATTTCTTTTTTAATCTGCCTACCTAAACCAAAACGGTTTTTTATTTTAAAAATGTAAATATAACATGAGTTTGGTGGGTTCATAGAATCTCAAAGGTGATAAGGATACTGGCGATGACTGCAATTACCATCCCTCTCTGTAGAATTTTTAAAAATATATATGTTAGATCTGATAACACTTGCCGTCATGCAATGCATGTTGTTTATATACATTTACAAAGGGACTTCCATTTGTTTGATGTTGTACAGATTTCATCACAGGTTACCGATATAGAATTCCCAACGGTATATAATCATTATTCATTAATTTTTCATTTTTGTTTGTTAGAGAAATGAAATTGACCTTTTGCATTTTAATAAACCCTTATGAGTACCAATTCTATATTCGATAATATAGAAATTAGTGAGGTTGACGTTACTTATAATTAAAAATAATAAAGACTGATGTCACAACTTTGAGTATTTAAACAATGATATACCTCAAACGAGTAAAAACATCAAATACGTGTGCACAAATATCTAAATATTCTGTACTATGGACTCTGGCATTCGATACGATTATCTGGTATGCCATCATAAATAATTTAATCTGGATCAGATTCGATCGAAATCAGTCACATCATGTTTAAAGCTTGGAGGTTAGAACTGTAACGACATTAGGATATTCGGAAATTTTCTTCGTAGTTGTGTTATTTCAGAAAGTTTCGTTTAAGAGCGTGAAAAACACAACCAAATGAAGCTGGTCTGTATTTATTAGAGATCTGAAGTTAAACAGATGCTTCCAAACTGGACGGAATATCGTTGCTGGTTACTATTTGTAAATATCAAGAGAGAATATATAATTTGACAACGTTATATAAAGAAATATAATTATCGACAAAAGTGCTTTGCTTACTTGATGTCTATATAAAAGATCATCGAAGCATGTCATATCATGGGTGTTACAGCAGTTTTAATACGTAAAAAGTTCATCGCTTAAATTTGTTTGGCGTAAAGTTCAAGATAAAATAAGATAAAATTATTTTAGAGAGATTTAAAAACAATAATTGATATAGTGGCTTGTCCATCGAAAATATTCTTTTTGTGAAGAATAAAAATGTATGAATTTTAGGGTTATATATGTTGCGCTTCAGGATTTTCTTGAATTGTTTTTATTATTTATTTTTTCATAGCTCATCAGAAAAGAGATAAAAACAAGGAGACGAAGGCAACAATGATAATAGTGATGATATAGAAGAGGAAAAAACAAGCAGAACACAGTAAAACGGTAAATTCGAAATGAAAAATACAAAAGGATTGTTTGATGAATAAAGACAATTAATGGTCAAATGTGGAAATTTATTTTCGGTAGAAAGGTATGTTGTGTTCTAGCGACCCATTCGATGTAATATGAATGTAATGTACAGGAAAGCATGTAAATATTAGGCTATTTAAGTTAGATAAAAAAAACCCACACAAACTCAAATAACACAACTCAAAACACTCTCACGTGGCAAAAAATGATCAAATGACGTCAATATTGCAATCGATAATAGTCGCGTGGCCCGACAATCGTTTACCTGATGAAGTGACAACCCTGTACATAAAACCACTGTAATTGTACCTGGTTATGTATTGTCTTTGTAGAGATAGCTGGATATTAGCCTGATAGTACACTTCTATGGCGATCTGTAAGTCATTTTGTGGCTATGAACGACAATTGGACATTCTCTTCATCAGATAAGGAATTGATTTATTAGGAAACCACAACGCGTAAAATATCTTCATAATTTCGAATTGTCATGTGCGCGCGCTCGTCCGACATAGACGGGAAGGCATCCTTATTTAGTAACCGCGGCTGGCATTGTCTCCGCAATTTAAATGATATTTATTACAGCAACTAGCATGTAGATAATTTGTGTGAAGTTATACTGCACACACACGTATTTATAATAGAACTGATAATTCTCTTGTTCGACTTGTTCATATCCTTATTGAGGCTGAACGAACAAGAAACGTTTGAAACCTGATGCACATCAAACGGGTCCCTGACAATCAACGTGTATTTTCACAGCTTCCGCTGTAGATTAAAACAATTGTGTTTACAAAGAATGTTCTCATGGCGTTGGTATCGGTAAAATAATTAAGAAAGACAAAAGACAGCACTTCCCAAGAAATTTGATATACGGCCCGTGTTCAGATGAAAATTACGGAACAATCATGCATGAAAACCTAAAATTATACCATACAAAATATTAGACCATTCTAAATAACGGATTCATTTAACTTCCGGTGTGTTGTAAATTACGGAATTTTCAAACTTCCTGTTTGCTGAAGTTCTATTCTTTACTAAAACATAATAATAAATTTCCAATTTTCTATCTTCGTTTCGGACAATTGTTCCAAATGAAATGTAGAAATTTGCAAGCTTTATCTTAATAAGCCTATATATTTCTATAGCGTAAAATCGTCCATTTGGCGCGTAATGGCAAAAGACAATTGTACAGAACAAAACACTTACGTTTTACTGCAAACAAAAGCAATGTTCACTCCAGGATGTTTTCTGGAAACATTCGCACGTCATCCGTATTGTTGAGTAAGATTTTACCGACAGTACGGATATAATCAGCATATTATTCCAAACAAATGTCGGTTGGGAACCAGCAAATGAAATTTAGTTGCTTCCGAATTCAAATTTTTCTATTACAATGTACAATGACAAAATTCATCACTCTGACTATTTTCGAGAACTGCTTCCAGTTTCCAAAAGAGGCAACAGTTGAACTTTTGTCGCCTGTTTCACGACCATCAATTTATCCAAAATTAAAATCTAAAAACGGTACGAGCTTTGACATTTGGTTTTATAGTATGGCTGAAAATGTAACATAATTTCATAGCCACCTAATATACCATTATAAATAATTCTAATGAATTTAGAAGCATGCATCATACGGGTATAGCATACCTGGACCTTTAGGTTTGTGGTCGAAGTGTCCCAAAAGCAGAGGGATACCAGGAAAGGTTAATCCCTGGTATTTTTTTTTTACTTCGTTTCAACTAGTCCTTTTCTAGATATGCTTTGTCCTTATGCATTGTGGTTGCATATGCATTGTGGTTGCAAGTGGTATTGAGACAAAGGCAATGGCCTCTACATAAAAAATTGTATTCAGTATGCTAAATAGTCACTCTGTATATTTCTTTATCTGGTCAGAATTTTTTAATTACTTACTGAAGAAGATGTGTTCTCCTGATTTCCAGAATATTCAAAGTGTTTTTTGAGAAACCAAGTTTTTGTAGACAAGGGGTAACCTTTATAATATCATTTCCCCAAGAGGGAATCACGAATGATATACCCGCTAGTATTTCCAACAAATTGCAACGGGGAAAAACATCTATTGGTTTTTATTATTGTTTTTTCAACAGAAGCTAGACAACTGATTATTTGTGTTGAAATTAATTTTACAAAACACCATCACAATGTTAAATGTGAAAATAACTTTAACATAAAATAGTATGTCTAACTTGATAAAATCATGGTTGTAAGTTAAATAATTACTACTTCACTACTTTTCTTGATACCATCTATAATAATTGTATGAATGCAATGATTCTTTTCATCAGAGACATTTTGTTTTCTAAATATTTTTATTTTTCGTTATATGTAACATGTTTCACACACTTAGACACGAGACGAGCGAGATTTCGCAGTCATCTTAACAAACCTAAGACCGATTCTCATAACCAATACTACGCAATATGATAACTATTTCATTAATAATACGCAATATGATAACTTTTTCAGATTTCCTTCGTAGATGTTCTTTCTGAGCATAGATTGAATGGTTAATTTCAAATGTGCATCAGAACAAGAAAAGCGCATATTTTAGAATGAGTCAAAATCCATCAAACTAACAAGAAACATGTCCATATGTTTGTTTGCTTACACTGGGTACCCAGTAGCATCTCAAACCCATGTTTACTGATCCTCACAGAGTGGGAATCAGCAAAACAAAGGAATGACGAAAAACAATAAAATTTAATTCTAGGTACCATCTGTAATTCCCAATTACATTGTCATCATTATCAATATTATGATCCGTTGTGTTTACACAGGCCAAAGGCTGTATCATTTAGGGCTGGTGTGATGTGAGAATAAATAAACGGTTGTCTCTATATGGGGTCAATAACAGTATCCGATAAGTACTCTTCGACATCTACGACAGGAAATGTATGGGTGCAATAGGTGATGATATTTCCGATGATTTCCTGTTGTCAGTATAATATGGACAGGTGACACGCCGTCATTTGCAGTATGATTCATTGAGGTAGCACTATAAATAAAATGATTATATATTTTCAAATTTCAAAGTCAGCAAAATAAACACCAAACATGTACCACGCATTCAAGGGATGCCTGTCATAAGTGGCCTTAAATAATTAAAGGGCCACTACCTTTCCGAAAAGACATTTTTATTTTAAATCGGAATGTAAAACGAGGTTGATAATTTCGTAGACTTGCAAAAGTTTTTAGCTTAACTTTAATACTACACGTATCATTACCTTCTGAAAATTGATTTTAATGCATTAAATGTTTTCATAACGCGGGTCATCTTATCTTTCCCACCCTCGTCCTTGCTAAATACCCCGCGTTAATTCACTATCACTTCGCTAGACGGCAAAACAGCGAAATGAATCTTCACTGTAAATATAGATTACGCAGAAAATATGCTATTTGTTAGGTATTGTAACCTCAACTTAGGTCATCGATAAACATTTTCTTATATTATATCATTGCTATTAAGAAAGTTTTTTTTTCTGTACATTTTCGTATGATATCATTGTTTTTGTTTGTTTCTGTTTCGAAAAAGTAGTGAGCCTTTAAGGCAAATAATAGGTGGAATTTATTCAACTACATGTAATACAAATCTGATAAAAGATAACACTTAGAGCAAATATGATATAAACAGCAACACTGCAGTATCGTCATTGATGAAAAATATGCAGAAAGGGAAATAAAGAGAGGTTGGTTTGACGATAGAAACGAAGATTCAAAAGAGCTTTCTTTCTTGTCTTCAAAAACATTAGTTATCTGAAGGTCAACGACGCTGTAAACTAAAAAGATAAACTCTGAATTATTTAAACCGATGTCATCATCACTTGTAAATATCACATGTTGATTCGGCAAGGCTTCATAGTTGAAATAACTTGTGTCTGATCCCTTTGTACCCATTTTAGACAATAAAACATGCTTAAAGTCAAGTCAAAATCATAAACACATATGAATATCATGGTGCAAATGAAACAAAGGTTTATAAAATTAAATTATAAAGCTTAACTTTGGGAATTATTTTAATATTTTAGAG
Source organism: Argopecten irradians (assembly GCF_041381155.1). Lineage (NCBI taxonomy): Eukaryota > Metazoa > Mollusca > Bivalvia > Pectinida > Pectinidae > Argopecten > Argopecten irradians. The sequence continues at coordinate 16,763,837 of NC_091134.1, read as the reverse complement.
ACTGATGGCGAGTCCAGCAACCTATTTTGAAACACGTTTGCACCCGATGTGATGGAAAAGATATGCTTTATGGTGTAAACCACAAAGAGAAGTCTTAGATACGCAAAAGTATATACTGTATATATAAATCTAATTCCCCCCAACCTGTTTTGTAACTTGCAAATGGCAGACAGTAATTTGTTTTGTATTTCCAGCCATATGGTAGATTCACAAAGCAAGTTAAATTGCCACTGTCTATTGCATATGTCAATATGTTAGAGTATAGATGGGGGTCCGAATTGATGATTCTTTCCAATACATTAAAACATTGGGCCGGAAAAATAAATAATTCAATATCCCGAATCATGACGTCAATGGATCGGATTTGTGACGCGATTGTAGTAAATCTTTAATTAATTTCATTGAAAAAAAAATCTATTTCATGATTATAAATCCATTAATCGTTAATTTCTCCTGATAGAAACACCTAAACAGTGGAACCTTGAGCAAAACTTGTTTTGCCATATCTTTTAAAGATTAAAACAGAAATAAATCCATTTCATGATTACAAATCAATTTCCTATGAAACAAACACCTAGGCGGAGGATCCTTGAGCAATTTGTTTTGGCTTGTTTTCTTTTGCTTTATTCTTGCCATGTGTCCTGATAATCAAGACATGAATTAAAGTATTACACCTGGGTGCAAAGGTATTCTTCTGAAATGCATCTGTCACTCAACTCACATCCGGATACATTCTAGATAAACATGTACGGTATGAACCGGACATGATGTCTTATTGCAGTTGACAACAAAATAACACGTATGATTACCCAAAGGTTACTGAAAAAAAAGATATAAATATGTATTCACCAGATCTTATATTGTCAATGCCACTTGTTCGTGAAATGCATTTCATCTTTCATATATCTAATTACTGATAATATTAAGTGTGGTTTAATAAAGTAATATAATTGCTGCCGATTTCTCATTCTTGGTAATTGGTAATTGGCATGTCTGATTTCTAATGTACTTAAAAAGCCACCAAAGAAGTCTTTTTGTTTGTATCTGTCTAAACGTCATTAGAATGGGGGGAAAGTCAGATAAAAAAGTTGATAGGCTCCACATTCTTGCACCTGCCTATCGGGCCCACAGCCTTGAGCAGGCTTATTAGAGTACCAGATAGGTAGCTGGTCCTTTAACGGCGATACCACTCGTCTCTTTCTACTTTTATTAAGATGTCACTTTTCGGATGGGATCATCTAAACAGATATATACCTGAGTGATTGTTGTGGGCTGACTACCGATTAAACTGCTAAGTTTGGGGCAGTTCCGTCCCTCGTAAATCAAAGTGTCGTCCGCATTTCCTATGATTGGGCCATTATCACAAGCGATAATCACAAATAGCTAAGATAGCCTTTATTATAACGAGTCGTTCGTGTATGGAGGCATAGCAGTTTGTAAAACCACATCGGTGTCAACTGTCCTGATAAAGGCTCGATAATGTCTACAGCGAAATTAAAACCTACTCACTGAAAACTAATTCTAAAAAAGAAATTGACAATAGTTCACACATACATCTGGATGTGCCATCACAGTCATCTAAGTACAGGTCATAAATATCATAGTCGAGAAATTCTCGTCCCGTGCGAGAATCTCATGGATGCACGCGCGTATTAATATTACTTACGGATCCCCGAAAAACTTGTACCGCATATTTTAGATTTTTCAGTACAATTAGCAAGATGTCATGTTCAGGTCAATTAGGCGAAAAATTGATTAAGCATGTGATTGACAGTTCCACAGAAAAATTCAACGCCGGTTTGGTTTCTCTCTTATATATTTGGTCTTGGTCAGTAACACGCTTAATTAAAACAGGAACTGAAATAATGAAAAATACAAATCAATCATGGTCTTTGTGACTCTTGACCCTGCATCGATACTTCAACATTTCGTCACAATTTTTTAACATAATACATAGAATTTTCTTCGTTTGATGTCAATATTTTACGTACATTGCTTAAATGTTTAGAGTTTGTTGTCTTTTTTATTATTCGTCGCCTCATTTGGCGGACACATTCAATTCAACTTATTAATCGCAAGTGACAAAATCACTGATATAATTTTGTACTAGTCGATGATTAAAAGACATATCAAGAAAATTAATTGCCAAAACAAAAATAATATTAATTCCGACTACAGCGTCCTTGAAACATCCCTCAAACTAGATAATTTATTGAATTTCAAATAAGAAAATTAATTGCCGAAAAAGTAATTTATGAATATAATTTTAATTACAGCATCCTTGAAATATCCCTCAAACTAGATAATTTATCGAATTTTAGATTAGAACTAATTGCTACTTTCAATCATCACAATTTATTGATAATGTGGTAGTTATATCAATATTCTGTGCCCTTAGATAATGAATACGAATTCTGTGTTGAACCACAGGCTATAAAGATAGCTGGAATTCCTTTTACCTACTGTCAGACAGGGGTTTCAATGAGCCTCCCAGTGAAACTGACACATGTAAATTTGGACAGATTACACCAAAACGCCTTGTCAGAATTTGTTAACGGGACAAAGGCAAGTGATTTACGTATATCGGCGTTCAATGGGAATTAAAAAGCATACCTAATATAATCTTATACTGATCTTAGATACTTATCGATAACAGGGTGAGAACTGTCAAAGAGTTAGCTCCCTTGCGACTGAAAAAAATAGGATAATTTTACCTAATGTACAGGTAAAACGTATTTTATAAATAATGGTACTAGTCTACGTTATGTTATAATTGCTATAGGAAACGAAAGAAACAGGACAGATAACAAAAAAGTAACAAAAACTTCAGCATCAAAAATATTAGAAGTAACAAATAGAATCTTCAACTTCGAAATGAAAAGTAAATGTCAGTACAAAATGCCAATGTTGTTTCACTGCATACGAATAAAGAATAAACAAAACATTTTAATGTAATATTGCAGCGAATGCTTAATTGGGATCAAGCATTTTTACTATTTTTTAATCTTATAAAAAATGTTGTTTTTTTTCTATTTCTATTGCATAACGAAATGTTTTATTCAGCGTGAATTTTATTAGGACATATGTAAATATTAGACTTACATAGTCATTGATTAAAACATACAATGTATCACAATACCTTTGATTTATGGACTAAACAACTCTGCTGGTTATCGAAGCTGACCGTACCTAAACGATATAAGCAGTTAGAAGTGAACAAGGTGAATACACTGACACTGAAAATTCCTCAGCATTTTGAACAAGGTGAATACACTGACACTGAAAATTCCTCAGCATTTTCAGCAATTTTCATAATTTTAAGCATGGGACATTTTCAAGAATTTAAAGTACAAGAAAATACAGAATTATTTTCATTGACGACTATATTAAATAAATAAGATAATTTAAAACTGGTTGGTGCAAAATTTATGTCTCGAATATAGTTCATGATATCCAAACAATATCATGTATAAAAAATACAAGACATCTTTGTCATTGAACACTAAAAGGGTTTTTGATGCTTTTTTGTTTAATAATTGACAATATGTTGTCTGGCAAACCCAACAATTTTGTCTTTTCGCTGGCTTACTCCTACTTCCAGTAGGGTGTAATTACATTTCAACAAGGGTGTATACTTTCTAACCTCGGGTGACGGTATGTAACGGTTTAGAACGGGTAGCTTGCTGGAATGCAAAGATTAAAGTTTAATGTGCAAGCCGACTTTAAACTATTTAGTTACAACTCTATGGTTGCACTAGAAGATTATAAGCTAGCCCTTTCCCCGACTAACAACTCAATCAAGAAGTTATAAATTGACTTAATGGGCGAGTTTTATAGCCCTCTCCATAGTACAGCGTTTTTAGGAGGACACAGGATGCATTCATCCTCTTAAATGTTTATATCTTGTCTCATGCAACCAACCCATCTCGAAAACATTTCAGACAAAACATCTTTAGAAATATATATCTTCCCCTCTCATTTAACTACAAAAAATGACTTCATTGTAACGTTCTGAGGGGACACAGTGCATGCAGAATGTCATTGTGCTGTGTTTGTAAAATTAAGTTGGAGATATATAGTTTTCAAATTTTCTTAATGCGTTAGATTAAATAACAATTCATTGACGTAGGGAAATTTATTTCAATTATTTTGATATCTACGCCAGACTGAATCACAAAATAAGATAAAATAATCATGAACATTATCGAATTGTTTGGTAATTCTTAGTCGTCGATAGTCTGAAATAATTAATTTCTTATCTCAACCTTGTATGCTAATATAAATACCATTTAATATTGTTGATATATATCTTAAATGTGTATTTATATATTTTAATGTTATAATTGAATGTAAAATGTCTTTTATTTGAATGATAATAGATGATATAAATCAATATCGGTTAATGTTTATGCTGTAAAAAATTACCTTACTAAACAATTCTTTCGATATTTCTAAATTCACAAATGGAAAATAATCAAGTTATATAGGAAGTGGTTCGCAGCTACCTATATTTAGTTACAATAGTGAACTCCAATAATTTTCAAATTGAGAATTGTTTTCAATATATTTTTTCTTTACTATGGAATGTTAAAAGCCGATGAACTTGGTGAAAGTTTCGAAAAAAAATTGGAGGTACAATGAATATCTATGTTTATACCATTTTTAATTCTAGAGATATAACAAATCTAGCGTTGTCTTTAAATATAATTAATGTTTGATACTGATTTATCTACTTTCTACTTTTCTTTATCCGAGTGTGAATGATATCTTATAATGCAACGGTAGTAATAAAACAATAAAAGTGTGACTGAATAATTAAGGAAAACATCGGCATGAAGCACATAAAAGTATTAACAAGAAAACGATATCGTATCATCAGTTGACACAAACATAATGGAAGTTTTTTTATATAAAGAAACAAAAAGCTGATATTACATATGATGTATCCGTTCAAATAATAATAACATCAACTTTTAAATAAAATAATAAAAATCCTATAAATGACAAAGGAAAAATTAAAATGAAGTTTAATTATCAAATATTTATAAGAGAGCACTGAGATTCAGGAACAATAAATTAATATTTATAACCCTATTACACTTGGTACTAGGTTTTTACTATAGCGTGATACCATATATTTTATAGTTTTCGCGAGTATTTCTTCGATTTCGAGTTAGACAAGTATTTTTTTTATTTTGGCGTATTAAAATTTCGTGCTCAGCTATAACATTTAAAATTTACCAATTACTTGATATTTCGCGGACCCTATCGATACCTAGCGAAAATCGTGTAAATATCATATCCGCAAAATTAGCAGCTGCGCAGTATAACATATATCCTATTGAAATCTCAAACCACTTTAAATTCTTGCTGAAAATTAGTGACTGAATCAGGTAATTAATTAAAAACAGGAATTTCAATAATTTGAGTAAGCGACAGTCGCTATTTTAATTTTCATTTCGAATGCATATACACCTGGCAATGATGTACTTAATACAATAGCATTATAAAGTTATGGATTTTATTGACATTTTCATTCAACGACTTTCAAATATTGGTATAACTTCTTTCATACAATACAATGGTATCATATTATACATAATGTGTATAAAACCATTGGTTATTGTAACTTTTGTCTCAAATTAACCGTGACAAGTGAAAAAAATAAACAAAACAAAACTGTTTTTATTTGTTTTTAGTTTTTTAAACTAAATAATCTAATATAAATGATACAATTGATACAGTTTCAAATGATTTGATATCTATATAATTAAATATCTGACGACATATCAGATAAAATCTAATGTAAATCCTGCTTCGCCCATAAACATCTGGAAGAGAACAAAAAATGAAAAGAAAGTCATATGAGGGAATCATATTTCTTCAGTTGAAATTAACAGTACATGTAAAAAACTTTTAATGAGGAAGCAGGAAGGCCATATAATAAAAAAATGCAGTGAAAATTTACATCAAACATTATTTGTATTTAATATTTCATTATCATAAGTAGTTTCTCTTTAACCACAATGTGATGTAATAATCGGGTATCTGTTCTTTCTACCTGCACAGGTGCGTCATATGACGTAACGTTATATAAGTATATATCATAAAAGTAAGGTATTAGTCATAATAAACGGTGTGTCCATTTCAAACCTGACATCATAATATTGGTTTCTTATCAATGAAGGAAAGATATATGATTTATGGGTGTTTCTGAAAGGGTGCTCAACAACATTAAGTATATCTATTAAACAATTATAATAAATTATCAATAAATTTAAAAAGTCCACATCTTTAGAAGTTTTCGAGTGATATGCATAATTGTGATTTATTAATGATTTTATAAATACATTCTTATATAATTTCTAATTAAAAGCAAAGTTTATGATCGGTAAGCTAACTATACAAGTTTGCTATAGCGTTAACTCACGCCCCATTCATTTATATCTATATAAGTAAAATTACTCCATATAGTATATCATAGCTTATAGGGAACACATTATAGCCATTCGAGTGTAATCCCTCGTGTTTCAGATTAAACTTGTCTCTGATTGATAAGTGTATTAAAATCCAATATCCAAAATCGACATGGATTTTATTTACAAGTACCTTATTGTCATTCGAACGTCAGCTTTTACTAGTTGTGTATTTCATAGAAGTATTAAATGACCATTGAAAACAATGGCCTCCTTGTTCAGTGGTCACGATATAAGTTAAGCCTATGTCTGTTTTGCAAATGACCACTTAACTGGTCAGCTTACCGATCAAAAACTTACATGATTTGATTTATGATAGATCTTGTAATAATACTGAAAAGAAAATAGAAAAAAATAATTAATAATGTTGTTATTTTAATATATACGTCATAACAAGCAAGGATTTTGAATATGTCATTGTTCTAATAATTTGGAAAATGTGTGGCTCATTTATAGTCGTAAAGCAAACAATATGATAAATATAATTCCCTGTTTTCGACCAACAAGTGTGAACATACGTATATGATGAATGGAGGAAACAGAAATTTATTTCGATGTTTAAAAATATCATACAATATTTCCTAAAACGAATATTATGTTATCAATAGGAAATGGAATGTATAACACACAATATTGACATTTCCTTGTTATGTTTCAATGAAAAACAATCAATCAATAATTAAATATATTTGTATTTCCAATCCTGACTACCTGAACTTTTGAAGAAAGGTGTACCTGAGCATCTAACTAACTAGTAAACAAAATTTTCATTCATTCGTGATATGATGTGGTATCATCGTTCCGATTTCTGAATCGATATCATTCTTTATGCAATGAAATGTAACCACTAATACATGCAATAACAAATAGTTAAAAATGTTTTAAAAGAACATGTTTATGTTATTTGCTCATCTGTACTATATATTTATCAATCAACTTTGTATATTCATATTTTAGAAGCAAAGAGGTGTATGAGAATGACTACAATAATGATATCATCATTCAAATCTTATTCTAACACACCTCATACTTGACAATCAAGCAACATTTAAAATGACTTTTCTCACAAATACAGATTACAACATAATCTACATACTACGTATTATATTATATAGTTTCACACTAATCGTTTTAATCAAACTAAAGATATGTCATGTCATTTGACATATAGTGAAAGGAATTCAGCGTCTGTTCAAACTTGTTTTTAACCTATTAAATGACCCTATTGTGGAAATCGATGACCGGTTTCGTTTCTTATGTGATTTGCATCTATCGATCACAAAACTGCATCTATCGGTGAAAATGTCTCCGGTCAGGTGAGAATGATATCTAACAATAGCGGGATAAGGTAACCCGGTACACAGGTAAGATAATCATAGACATACAACAATAGGCGACTCATACGTACCTGTCATTGTTTATCAGCATAGCTACCTTGATTACACCCGACAATAACAACAAAGATGCATTAATCCGATTGGATGATTACCATACGAAGTACAACTATGTTATTTAAGAAAGGAAACAAAATTAAGTTTTCGATTCTCTGTAATTATTATTGAAGTCAATTTGCGTCAAGTGCATTTTATAACTGAATAATATCACATGAATACCTGAATAGGTTCCTCTTTACATGTCTATACTGATTTCGCGTTACATGGACAACCAATTACGTACCACACTGTCTGTTAACTGACATTTTCGTTCACGTACACCATAATCCATTATGTCAAATCCTCGCAAAAGGAGCATTAATTTTCCAACAAGTTACGTTGACAAAAGTAATCTGAATTTACAGATAAAATTAAATACTCGGGCTTAGGATGTAACAGAAAACGCTATCTGTTTACATGGCATTTAATGGGAAAGTACAGGGCACATTTATAATGAAGTGCATAAATACAAAGTTAATGTTTTGGGTTCAAAGATGTACTAGGAACAAACATACTTTAAATGTGTCTTTTGAATTTTTAATGATCGATTACTATCTTAATCATTTAGATTGGACCATGATCTTGACGAGGAATAACATCCAATCAATCGAATGATATTTGATGAAACTGATGTATACTAAATAGATTAAGGATTAAGGAAATATAGGCAATCCACATGCACTAGTTAGTATTATCCTTTTAGTTGCCTACGATTTTTAAAGTATTGGACATCTGGTATGACAAAAGAGTAAATAAATACACGTCAATTATGTAAGTTAATCTCCCATTTTTAATGTGAATGACATATTACTTATCATTTGTATTATTATTATGCTTAAGCCAAATAGAATTGGTTTGATATTGATATATGGTATAAGAAACAATGCACATGAAGATGGGTTTGTTAATGCTACATATGAGATATTTTCATAATGTCAAAGTTCAACTTTTGGATTGTATCTTAAACGTCCAATATCAACATGACAAAATGTATTCATATATATCAGAAAAAGTGTTTGTGAGCTACCACAATTGTGATGGAATTTTAGAAAAAAAATAATATTAATGGATAAAATTTAACTTGGTAACTCGTCAAACGATTATCTAAAATAATTATTGAATCGATTGCAAAACAAATTCAAAATGTATATCACATGAAGAATAACTTTCGTTGAAGATATTACTAGACATGCAAAGGTGTTAAAGTGAGAGGAAACCGTACTTCTTGGAGAAAAATCAACGTGATTAGACATCTGACCTTTTGCCATCCGTACCAGAAATCAAATGAGTGAGTGAAAGGCGAATTGCCTACACGGTCACGTCTCTCTATGTATGGGTATAGCGGATGAACGAACTGACTAGAGCGATTCTGTCTAAAACTACATTGACCATTACCAAATACAGACTAAACCGCCCAAATCAGTCTGAACCTGTCTCTAAAAACAGGAAGCGAGCCCAGGTGATCATTGAATTGATTTAAAATCAATCAGTAACGATCGATAAAGAGATCAGAGGAGGTGATCGCTTACCTAGCTATGTCAACAACACTGACAGTAGTGCCGGTGCCAAGTCCAATAATTAATCTTCAGGCTACCTTAAAAACTTTAAATAAACTTATCATTCGGCATTATCTACAGGAAAACAGTTTCTATAGAAAGTGAAATTCAATGGATCTGTCATTGCCGATGTTTTCTATGGAGACATTCCGGGACAATGATCTACGGTCTAAATTCTAATATGGGAACGTTCCTCCGTAGGAATTCTTTTTTACATTTTCTTTTACTGTTTTTTTCTTTTGTTATTTTTGTGATCTGGAATAGCAATATCTTCAATGTTGTGTTCTAATTTGAAAAACAATTCACCATCCATTCTTTATTTTATTTTAGATACATTCTTTTGAAGCATTTTTCATCTTGTTCATCGCTTGATTATTAATTTTTGCGTCATTTTCTTTTTCGTTATCTTTTCATTATTATCATCTACTAAAAACATATTTTTGAGCAATTGTATCATGTGCTGATAACATGATTCACCATCACCTAGATTTTTATTGCAATTGTCGAAGAAGAAAGTTTAAGTTACTTCCTACTTGATCAATTTGGACTTTAATTTTTACGGCGACTTATTTTTGCATTTCCACGCCACACGACTTTCTCATTAATCCTTCATTTCGCTAAAAATGGTGTTTTCGTGGCGATAGATTTTCGCGAAATACACGTATTTCAATCGCGCGCGAGAATTAACTGGTCAACATAAAATGATAAATGATCTGTTTTTGCACTACTAGGCCACCGTAGTATTGAGCGGAGCCGGAGAAAACGATCCGTGTATGAAGAGGGTCCCAACTTGGCAGTGGTAATATCAACAATAGACAAGAGTATTCACTCCACTGCTCCGTGTGAAAATGACCACTGTCCACTGGTCAAACACTGACCACTTTTGTCCTCCTCTAAAGATACACAAACAAATTCTTATCGACAAAAGAATAAAATCGTTTTCCCGTGAATTGAAGGGCTTTGTAGACTCCTCCGAGCCGGCCAATTACAACGATCTTGTGTCAATATTAAATATGTTAGTTCAGATGTGTGTTTAGTTTCTCAACAGAAAAACAATATAATTAAATTCTTATTTCTGTGTAATGATAAAGTAACGAAAAATTATTTGCTTTTCTGTTTATTCAATACTCAAAGAAGAATACCGCCTTTTGCTAATAAGCATAACAAGATGATACCTGTTTTCGTAACAATGTATCTCCGAAACAACGGATAAACTTTTAACCATTTGTTGCATATTTTCACTTTTTCAACGTAACGAATTACTTCTTTAATTAATTATTTAATATATTTTGAAATTATAATGTGATAAATGGATTAATTGATCATTGATTGTTTTTTGTTTGAGTTAAGAAGTAAGTGCAATATTTTATTCATAAATTCATACTTTGGACAAAATAAATCCAGCACAAATTTTATACCAATAAATAAAAAGGAGACTTTAGTATATATTCAATAATACATTTGTATTCCTGACCTTGCAGTTTATTTCTGTTTTTAATTTTTAAACTTATTTATTGAGTTTTTAAATAGCTTGTATTCCTGATTTTATTGGGTTTTATTCCGAAAAGGTATGGACTATGCTTAGGTATTCATCAATATTTATTTTGCTTTGCTAGATTACATTGAATACATTTTTAAACTTTTCAATAAACCCTGTCAAATTAGACGAAATTGCATAATTAAAACAAAACAAAAAACAAAACCAAAAAAACTCTCCATTGAATCACTTTCATATCTCTCCATACATTTGATTTGTACAATAGGAGCGTGCACACTTTTTCCAACTTCTATATGGAGCCCTCTCCATACACTTAGAATTAAACAAGATGTAAATGTTTGGATCACCTTTGCTTTTAAATCTTACATCTTTAGCCATTCTATCCATGGAAATGAGGTAAACAGTAGAAAAGGAAAACCAAATATGTTTGGTATAAACAATTTAGATTTTTATTATTTGTTTATAGGAGATTCATAATTACTTTGCAAGTGTCCCTTCATTCCATTTTTGTTTTGATGATAACAGTGCAGTTTTACTTTTTATTATTATATTTTATCAGTATCGTCCACATTAGACGCTACATATGGATGTGTGCAAAGAAGATTTGTGAAGCACTGAAACCAACGCCAACACACACTGTCAGGACCTCACGAGGAAAAAACGACAGAAAATGTATGGTTACATGGTTAGTGATTACAAGTATCTATTTCATCTTCATCATTGTCATTTTGTTGACTATAAAAACAAGCGGGATCTTGCATTAAATCTTCTTTAGGCCGCTCTGAAAAAGCCAGTTGTCCAATTCACATATATTACTGGACAGTGACACGCGCTAGTAATGTAACATTTGGCCATCTTGACCGATTCTCGCGACAATCAGCCACCATCACATGCGAAGTGTCTGTCAGCGTTCTCGCTGGGACTTGTTTCTGTCCGATAAACACTATCTATCGTCATTTACCAATCCGCTGGAATCGTATCATGGCGTATGATTAAAATGCATGAAACAAATGAGTTCTGGATAGCGGAGGAAGATAAGAGAGAAGGGTCGGTCTGCATAGGGTAGTCTTATCATCAGCGACCATCAACCCACGTGGAACTTTGTCAAGTCCTTTGCCAAGCGACTCCTATCAGACGTTGCATGGGAGGAACAAAATTAGTCCGTTACATGGACAGTCATGTCTGACCTAAGCGGCCCTGTCACTTTCCCATGTCCGTCTAATCAGAACCTTACCATAGCGGACTATTTCAACCAATGTCTGGTTTTGATAATTTCTTATCGAGTGTATTTAGAAAGGGTTGGGATAGGCGGGAGGCTCTTGCGTCTGCCTACCTCTAGGGGACGTTATCGGGGGCTTTATTTTAGGGATACGACAAATGCGATATCGTCTGCCCCAGTGTCTTTGTCAAAGTGACATGAATAATCATGAGGTGTCGACCGGCTGGTATTTGTCTTTCGGTCCGAGTGGAAATATTTCAATTTGATTGAAAAATCAGACAAATGAAAGATAGCGAATAAAATAACTTGCATAAAAATTAGGGAAACATTTCGCTGATGTTCGTGGTTTAGCAGATATGGATTACGGGCAGACAGAATCACGTTGTCAAACAGTTTGTGCTTGTCCTTGACCTTGCAAATTGGAAGCAAGTATACGCCGTCTTCTTGTTTATTGTATAAATCATACAAATACCTTATTTATGCATTGAAAAGTCAAACGTGGTTGACATGAAGTCATGGATACATGGTACAACTTAGAGTTAAATAAATGTTTGAGTTAGAGTACCTGAATATGTGGCAAAATATTTTGTAAGAAAAATCAAGTATAATGCATTTCGAATCACACATTCTTCCACTCTTCCTAACGTCTATTCAATTAATCAGTTAATGCGATATGAAAGAGCAACAGGCATCTTATGCTGCTTACTTTCATTGATGTTGAAAACTAATAAAATAATAAAAACCCAGAAGATAGAATTAATAAAAATCCAGAAGATAGAATGCTTACTTATTTTATTTTACGAAATTTTTGTTTAGCAATATGTATAATATAGAAATAATGTTATGCGAGAAGAAATATATGAAAATGTGTTGATGTATCGCAAATGTATTCAAGTAATTGGCAATATCCTGAATTAATTAACAATATCCGTTGTTGAGCTACCACGCCTCATCGTACAATAAGATTGATAAAAATAGGTAAATATTTGTCAGCTCTCGTGACTATTTCCTATTGTTGCCATTGAGGCCACATCGATGTTTGTTTACAGAAACCTATCTTTGAAAAGCTTTGCTACAATATTTTTTGTGCTTGTTTGATAATATTGGGAATTGAAAACACAAAGGGCGGGAATCTCACAGCATGAAAATTGTATCCGTGGCAGTAGTGGGCTGGGAGTTAGTTTAAAGAGACAGAAGAAGTTATAACGGAAGATAATACTGCCAACTCGAATAACAAACACCAATTCAAACGTCAAAAATTCAAAAGGATCGTTAAATAATTTCATTTACAAACAAAAGTATGTGTCTCTTATCAAACGCTGCTTCCTAATGTAAGAAATGTAGACCCCGGAAACGCTAGAGCGCGTCATGGCGCGTGTTAGAAGTTGGCATAGCAGGGTATTTATTGATAAACAGGTCCTTCATAAAAGGAACACAAAGGTATTAATTTATCAATAGGAACTGTCATTGATTCTATCCTAAACATATTGAATTCAATAAAAAGGAGTAGCTCGATGTCACGAGAGGTCATTGGGATAGATAGTTTTGAATGGTTGGGTGTCGTCTGCCCATGTCGGACGCCATCGGTTTAAGCGGGACTGCAGTACGCCGGACCGTGCCTCTTATCATGATCAATGGAGCACATTGAGGACGGAAAATTAGAAAAATAAAAACAAGGGGATATGAATACCTGTCATGATGAAGGAGTTTAACGGAAATCGAAAAAAGACTATAAAAAAGATGTGCCTTCCCTTTTGTAGATGTGATCTCTCGTCGTTTTAAGCACGTGTCAAAATAATGGTCGATCGATGACAGACAGGACTGTCTGCTGTTAAAAGCATTAACAATAAACGTTTATTGAAATTTGTTCTATCTGTTTTAAGCTTTTTCAAGTTTGATTTTGATAAATATATTATGTAGTTTTGAAATATTTTGCACGCTTGTATATTTGATGATGACAACACTGTCTTGGTAATATTGTGATTTCTTTGAGGATTTCTCCACATTCAGGTTTTGTTTCTCTTTTAACTTCTAAACACGAAATATACATCGTCTACAATGTAACTTCCATTAATATACTTGGAGTTGAACATGCTTTGATATTTGCGATAAACAACTTATAAAATCAAATTGGCACAAATCTTTATGTGTTACAATATGAATGAGGTCAAAACTAAGAACATTTTGAACATTATGAATATCTAAAACTTTTTAACCATGTTTCAAATTTAATGATATTGATTTCTCCCTGAATTTGTTCCGTAAAAAGCACTGCATTTTGCTGCATGCTGAAGAATTTTATTGTTTTATAAGACGCAACCGAACAACAACAAGTTACAGGAACAAGATTCGCCTCTTGATCCAGTAATTTTAGTCGGGTAACTAATGGTGTCGACGAACAGGTAAAAGGTCAAAAGACACATTTAAATTACTCTTCAAAGCTTTTTATTTATCAAATCTTCTTATTTCTATTGATAAACAATGGAAGGTTTATGCATTTGATGTGTATGAAGAACACTAAATCTTACATATATGTATATCGTGTTTGATAAATTGCCTTTGAATGATGACACAATTTGCATACATCATCAGAAAAAGGAAATGGCGAGACAAGCATTTATGATTATATGACGTTAATTCGATTCTTCAAAGTGTCAATGAGGTTCTAAGTTTTAAAACCTAATTTACAGAAGGCTTGTTTTCATGAAGATATTTAAGAAATCGTGTTTTACTTGTTATATGAGAAAGAAAATGTTCACGTGTGAACAAACATTCAAGACATATAATAAAAGTAAACAATAATTAATATCAAGGTCACAAAAGGCTTTCCCACAAAATCTAGTCTTCATTGTAAGACCGTCACAGCTATGCAGGATTTGCCTCGCTAACATTTTAATGTTAAGTGTCATACGGACGTCTGTGTGTGCTAATTTAAATACATGTTTAATTAAACATGCAGAGAATTTCACAGGTTTCACCAAATGATGAATGGATATTCTATATGGTTACATTAACATGTGTTTTGTGCATTTCATGATAGCATTCTTTTATATGTACTAAACTTATAAGTCCTGCTTCTTATAAACATTTATAAATTGTTGTTTTTAATAAAAAAACAAATCAAAGAGCTGAGTAAAGATATTATTTTATTTACATCTCTTTATATTTGGATCATTAAAAAGATACGAAACTAAACTGTATTTATCATGCTGGTGATTTAGTCCGTAAGATTAGTCACGGAGGCCAAAGCCTAAGTAGCTAAAAAGACAAAAATAGCAAATTCTCAGGCGCGTGTGATTTTCATTAATTTCTAACGTAATAGCAATTAAAACATAATTTGTCGAATATTTTTTTTCGTAAGATGTCTAACAGCATTTTGTTGTTTTAAAGATAAAAACGTAAGACTCATAAAGTAGTTGATTTCTTTTTGAACTATTTGTGAGCTCGGGCTAATGTTAGGTCTTTTGGAGATGTCTTTTGATCGAGGTGGGGTGCCGAGACATAAACGGGTGAAGGCGTGGGCGCATTACGCGAAAATGTCTGGTGACAAAGTATGACGGAATCACTATCTGCCTGTAGAGTCAGTGAATTGTATCTCATTGAAGTCAGCCAACAGAAAGTATCGGACAATAATGAGAGAATAAGAACAACTCATTAAGTCTTTCCTTAATAAACATTACAGAAACTATTTTTCTTGTAAACATTACAGAAACTATTTTTCTTGTCCGCAATAGTTCAATTCTGCACCCAGTTCAGTTCATTATATTTATGTTTAGATTATCTCCCTATGAGAATATTCATTGATTTTTTAACACAGTTACTGCGACCTGCTACCATTCGCTGGTGGATTTATTTTTATACAGGTAGCCAAAGACACCTTCTAGGAATCGTCAGTGGTACTTTGGACCAAAACAGCTGTGTGACCATCCACCATTCGCCATGCTGGTGTTACAAGGAAATACTCATACAGCTCTTTTATTAGCTATTTTGTCATCATTTGTGATGTTTAGGATATAAACAACAGTAGTCACCTCCTTGGACTTGTCAATGTTATTGGGTCCATGGCAGGACAGGTTCAACCTTTGGAGACTTGTGATGCTCCATTAAGCGGTTTGTTCTTTTTAAATGAGTCAGTGGTGCTCGTGACATCATATAGATCTACAGTTGTTTCCCCTTCCTACGCTTGGCCAGTTATAATACAGACACGGAATATAGGTTTTCACTCTCTAATCTCGTCAACGATGTTGGAAACTTCAAAAGAAACCTCAACACAAGATTCATCCACCAAAGTGTCGACAATGACAATTTTATTGAACTTTTCTCTTAAACAACAATAAGTTGTTCAGACACTATAAATTGATATTCAAAAGAATATATTTTTTTAATTACATGTATATGATATTAAATGCACTGTGTTGTCTGGGAGAGAACCTGTATAGGCCTAGTCTGTTGTTTGATCCTTTTTTATATTTTTGATGAAAAAAGAGTTGTTGAAATTGTTCAAAGCTGTTTTGATATTTTTTACCTTGTGTAACTCATACAGTTTCTGTTCTTGAGACTTGTCAGCTATTTTAATAATATCACACAGCTTTCTCATTCTTCAAGGACTCGTCACTTTTGGGTTTCGAAGCAGTGTGGGATCCGTCGCTGACGCTTAAGACACCATATGGTACACGATGGTCCATCGAGGTTTTGTGAACACTGTTTGTGACATTGACTAGATACTTCGATCTTCTATAGCTCATCTGTGATGCAATGGATAACACACATAAGTGTTGTCCTTCCTAAACATGTCAGGTATTTTAGGGGCATCATGAAGCGGTTTCCATCCAATTCTTGGACTCGTTCAGTACTTTGGACACCGTGTGCCTGATGTACCCCTAAAACAGTGATGATATAGACATAATAAAATCCTATTGTCGGTCTTCAATGGACTCTTCACTGATGCGTGTTCTAAAGAGAGAAGATCAGCAACTCAATACAAATCTTAAAACGAACTTATTAAAATAACAAAAATATTATGTTGGATGAAAGGAAAGAGTAAATAACAAGTGTTTTGATAAAGACACATTATTTTATATAATAATAATCCTCATATTTCATTGTTATTTCATTAATTGATAAAGAGTCGTTTGTTGTCGTTTTTTGTTGTTGTTTTGTAGACTAGTAAAAACCTGTATCGATATGTCAACAAATTGCCAAGTCAGACTGCACTCATTAACCTTCACGTGAAAATATTCCTTCAAGCGGAAGTGGTTTCCGACAAGAGCAGATCATTCTAAAGTTACATCCTCCTTTCTGTCGAGTTCTCCGGGAGGTCGTGATCGAATGCACTCCGCTCATTACTGTCAGAGGTTGGGGTCTACTTAGGGAAAGAAATTTATTTGCATGTTTAATTCAATTTGATTTTTATTTTTGTGGAAACTAATTGTTCCGATTACACATGCGTCCATTTCATTTGATTTTTCGTAACTATATGCTTTCACCGTAAAACTCGTTTTTTTGGTTAAAGTAAGAAACATTTTTATGAAATAACGAGATATCCTTACGATATATGATGCATTTGTGGAAAATTAAGTGTTCTTTTGAATGGAAATGTTGAAATCGTCAGCCATAATGAAGTTATTTTAATATAAAAAACGGGGCATGGAAACAATTGATTTTTTTAAAACCAAACTTTACTGTCATCTCAGAAAATACAAATACCTTTTATTCCGCACAATTCGTGGAAAATTGAGTGGAATGTTATACTTAATAGTAAAAGATAAATATAGTTGGACAAAAAAAGAAAGATAAAAGAGGAAGAAGAATTACCCTTTTGGGCCTCTGACTGCTGATGCGGTATGCTGAGCAATACTATTGTAAGTGTTTTTCATGTTTATGACAACTTTTATTTATAATACCCGGCATTTAAAATTTTGTGAATAGTACCAAATGGAATGGAAATGAAATTCCTGACGATATGACCTGCCTATCATGCATGTAGGCAAAAGAAAGACCTTTATTGTCTATATTCAATGGTAGGAGTTCTCTTTTCTCGTGTTTTGTCATCGACGGTAATTGATACACCAGATACGGACGCATTAGTTTAATTGATACATGATCAATTTAATGACTGGCCAGAAAACAATGCATGCCATGTATATTTCTCTTCGGGTAGTACCATCTCGGCTTAGAAATCATAGCTTCCCTCATGCAAAACGATGAAAGAATACGTTATGTCGAACATGACATTTCACGTGCCCTAATCTCCGTCTCACACGAAATGGATTAAGAAATTGACATCTTGAATGATTATGGACCAACCGCACGATATGAAATATATCCCGTTATAATCCACTCGTGCCAGGCACAAATAAACGATAGCTTTTAGACAAAGATAGTAGGTAAAAATGAGAAACTCTCTTTTGTGATGGTGTCGTATTAAAATCGTTTTACCTCGATCGCTTTTGTTACGAACAGACATCCCTCTTTTAAGGGTGTAACAAGCGAACCGTTTAAGCTAATAGATTATCATGAAGAGGGCGTTTGTATCTTTTCTTTACAAATGAAGCGGCTCAAATGTTAGGGAAGTGAAAAAATACTGAAAGATTCTTTGTAATCACTTGTATTGAAAGCGAAAATCTCGTTAAAATATACATTCATCACAGAAAACATGTATTTTCTTATCTCATAACGTCTCAAAGTTAAATGTTTTATACAGGTGTCTGGGGAAAGTCAGTATTTAATGCATTTTATAGAAACTGGATTATTAAAGTAGATCGGAGAACAATCGTATTGATATGGACAAACAGTTGTGTCTGTCAGCCACAGACTTAATACAGATCTAACATCCGAAAGAAAAGAATACACTTAAAGGTCACAAGAAAAATAATAAATTTAAGTTCACAAAAGATTGACTGTGTCTTACTCTATTGAATCTGTTTAGAAATGTGAACCATATCACTATACAAATGAACAATCATTTTTTAACATTGTTTTCTGTTTCGTTTAGCATTACGTAATTGAGATTAGTAACATCATCTCTTTCAATTTCTGCAACAAAAACAGCATGAAAGAAACAATAACTTTCGAAACATTTCTTTCTAATGCAATATTTTTGAGGAAATAGAACTATGGCATTTATATGTACACTAAAACAGCTTAATTGTATATCTGAGCACTTAAAAGGTAAGATGTCTGATAAATATATATCTTTTTGTTAAAGTTATAACAAGCCCTTCGGGCGCGGAGATCAAAATAATTAAGTGTCTGCATTCTTCGCTATTAAAATTTGCACATTCTGATCAAAAGTCAACGGCAGCAGAATGACCTTTGTATTACTGCATAGATATATACAATTTTGTTTTGGCATGATATAAATATCATCGAAGGTCAAGGCCACCAGTTCAAACGTCAAGGACAAGCAGGTTTGGTTAGAATTGGTCTAAAGGTCACTGTCATTAGTGTTCAGCATTCAAGAGATAAAAGAAAAGAAACATGTTTTGCTGTTTTGCTCTTTTGGAGTTCAATAGTCTCCTATCTTTCAGATGATAGGTATACGACTGCCTTTATTAGAGGTCTGCATTTGGAAATGGTATCCATGACGATATGATTAACATCTTCCGATAACTTGTCACATGTTTTATCCAAAACTTGAAAATTTTATAATTATTACAAAATTTCAAATAATCGTTGCTTTATATTTTTTCTATTCGATGTGTATTTTTGTTTCCGATTGCAACGAAAAACGTCTAACCATAACTGCACAATAACGTGATTTATAAGTGAAACAACGACTTGGAAAGTAACAAGTTTGACGGGATTCTAAGGAAACGGATGTATCTAATCTAGCCATAAAGTACAACAAAACGAGTATCACCATGAAGGTTTCGAAAATAAACCCACATTTGGATTTTTTTTTTCAATTTGAAAAAAAAAATGTGGCTAGAAGGCGTGTCGGGTAGCATCCAGTGTTTGATGATATAAGTACATGGACAGTTTCATGGTCGTCCGAAGGTCAAATAACCATTGGAACAGTCCGTGAAGATAATACTTCAAATGACCGGATCGCCTCATTGTGCACGTTCTCCTTTAAATATATCCCGACACAAGGGACCATATTGACTTATGAATGCTACTTGTTAAATTCAAATATTGAATCAGGCACCTCTGTTTACAAGTATCCCTCTAAAGACGCACTTTCTCAAACTGGTCACTTTTGAAATTTCGGACATTTGATGTTCTTTTCAAGAAGCATACAAATATATTCGATCGTAATGGTAAACTAACATATGGTCCTTCTATACAAACTGATTAGATATACAAATATCGGGAATCCTTAACGCTGAGGCTCTGGACACTGGTCAGTATACAACACAGTTCTGGTCAGTGGTTCTCGGCCAATGTAACAACGTGAATGTATAGTAGCTGGTGGCTCGCTATGCAATATTATTGAAGTCGTTATCAATTAATGTGAAGAAACAATGATAATGAAATTTTCTTTATTGTGGGAATTGTTAATTGGAAATGTTTGAAATACAAAATAAAAATCCTATTTGAGAAAGTTAACATACATTACGATAGGCCTGCATGCCTAGGGGTGCAGGGGGCGATAGCCCCCTGCTCAGGGTCCAGGGGCGAAGCCCCGGTAGGGGGTAGGGGCGAAGCCCCCCAGAAGCTGACGGGAGATTGTTACAATGTAGTAACTATTATACCTCTATGGAAACTTTTAACGTACAGTGTATATACAAATGGTTAAATGGAGGTAACGATATTTAGGTGATAACCATGCAAAACTATACACAAAATTAGAACAGTGGTGATTTTTATATACAGATAATCGTACTATTCTAGACTCCCCTGACAAGCGCTCGAACAAAAAACACGGATTTTGGCTGTAAAAATTAAAATAGTAAGCAATGGGAGAATTTTGTGTTATTTTAACTGATGACAAACTTATGGCGAATATTTTAAACAAACTTAAAATTAAGTTTACGTGTTGGTTTGTTTACGAAGACCACTGTCAAAATGGCGTAAATTGCGTAAGAAGGGACCAGTCCTCAACCACCGCAATAAAAAATTAAACACTGTATTTATGACAAGTTTTCTACTTATTCTGTTCTATTTGTAACAAATGATTAACAATCTGTTCATAATCGACAAAAACAAAAGTCAACTATTTCGTGAGTCGAAGTGAACCAAAATTGAAAAATTCACTTTTTCGTTACTAAGGCCAAGATCATGTTGCAATTGCTATTTTAGATGTTTTGCTATCATTTTAATATCATTATATGTTTTTAGAATATTTCTAACTTTTCATGCAATGTTGTTTATTTTGGTAATCGTAAGTGTTTCCAGATTCAAAATCCACATTTTCTTGAGGGATTTTGGTGAAGAAGTCTAATGATTCAAACGTAATCAAATTTAACAACTTGGTAACCGGAAATATATAGACTATTCTAATAAATTTCCAGAATGACCAATCTTCAAGTCTTTCAAATGTGCATAAAGTTATGTTAGGCATACAGTCGGACATATCATATGTATTTAAACGTAATTTTTATTCTGCAGCGTTATGTGTATTCAAATGTTGTGTTTTTTCTGACTGTACAAAAATGTAAGTCAGATTATTTTTTTGCATGCTCAAGCATGCAAGCATGCACGGGCGCTACGCCACTGTATTTGTTAAAGTAACATTACGGAACACTAAATGCCTTTTGCCGAAATGTGTGTGGTTCCTTACCCGTGTTGTTTTCCTGTTGAATCTTTATCGTTAACATGGAGACTAGAAACACATAGGTCTGAGCTAATGTGGTCGTCATATTCAGAATAAGTCAATCAATGCCTGAAATGCAATTTGCAAATCCTTCACAAGCAATCCAAAGTCTCCTAATACATTTACACATTTTACATTTTTCAACCACTAATTCCATTTTGCATAGCAACAAGATATAGCTAATTAAGCCCAATATTAATATCTTTTTGATATATTATAAAACTAAAATTTACCAGATACGTAACTGTTTATCCAAAATTATCCAACTTCGAGCAACAAACAACACATGTTCTTGCCTCAATGTAAAAATGTAAAATATACTTAAACTTAACGTCAAAGAAAATGCCTCGATTGAATTATTTCTAAACTTACAAAAAAACACCATCGAAATGTTAATCTGGATATCACAGTTTGAAAAGAAAATTTTCTGTACATGAGGATAGCTTCATGACAACGACAACGGACCAATTATTACAACGTCTATTTCTAAACTTAATTTTGTGTATTGATGATGAGGGGATGAAACAAAGATAGAGAATGATCATATTCTAAAACGTTGGCACACACTCGGGTTTTCTGATTCAGAACAAGTTATATAAGTTGCAAACAAACTATTTTGAGTGTAGACAAATATTCTCTAGTAGTTTAGACTTTACAACACGCCCAAAGCCAAACAGTTTGGTACCTAAATCCGAATCATACTAAAATATGTCTTTTAGTGTACTGTATAATTATTTTCTAATGTGGGTATTGTGCAAGGATCATGCCTTTACCCCCTTCCTTCTTCCGTGCAAATTCCCTTTACCAGACCTCTTTGTATGGAGATGCCCGGTGTCATGAATATACTTTGAAGTATACCTAAGTTAATGAGGAAGGGTTTTTTAACTTTGATAATACGGGGTTCCGTTATTAATAAGTTATTTATAAAAAAAATAGGTTCACGGCCATTGTTGGAAGTGTCATATTATGTTTATTGTGTCAATGAATTGTTTGGACTACAAGGTTCAGAAGCTGGGACTGATATATCTATTTGTAGTTGTGTATTTGTCACGCGAGTATCCGTTAACCCCTTTTCGCCTAATTAAAAATACGAAAGCATTAAAACAAACAGATGTCACAAATTTCCGTAATTGAAGGGCGAGAAGTAGCTATAGAGGTCACACTCCTATAGGTGTCGTATTTACCCCTAGTGACAGACCCCACCCCTCTAGCTCCCCATCAACCATCCTTATAATATAACTAAACGTTTGATATTTATATGTGAAAGGAGAGCGAACTCATTACAATTTATCCATGGTCCGTCCAAACATCTTGTCGGGCCTTCCTTCCTGTCCTAACTATAATACAAATACGATCAAATTTGTCAGTATCGAGTGACCACTAAAGGAATGGTGTTTGTTTTCGAACGATATTGACCGAGACGATGGCTTCAAACGTACCGACATATCTACCCTGTGAACTGCTGACGTCCAGGCAAGGTGTGAAAATAGTCCTTTGGAAATAATTGACCAATATCGACTCTTCATTGATAGCGGTACATTGAGCGTGGGTGATGTCCAGTTTGGAAAAATAAAGGTCCATCAATATTCTTATTTTGGCCATTACGATACATGCAGATGTTTCTATTTCGGGTTCCTGAGAATCAAAGGTTTTCAAACTGGGGGAAGAAAATCAAGTGCTTTTTATGTGTTGGCTAATCAAGGTTGATTGCCGTTTTTTTTTATTCAACATTTACGGTCTCTAAGGTACGACCTCTCCTATATAAGATGCATGCATGTTGAGTGTGGTAAGTGTGCGTGTTTTGGTGAAGGCTGCATGTTATGGTTGCGTCTCTTTGTCATAGTCTGTTTTGGTGAAGGCTGCAGCATCTTAAGGTTGTGTCTCCTTGTGATAGTGTGTTTTGGTTAGGCTGCAGTATGTTAAGGTTGTGTCTCCTTGTGATAGTGTGTTTTAGGGAGGCTGCAGTATGATATGGTTGTGTCTCCTTGTGATAGTGTGTTTTGGGGAGGCTGCAGTATGATATGGTTGTGTCTCTTTGTCATAGTGTGTTTTGGTGAAGGCTGCAGCATCTTAAGGTTGTGTCTCCTTGTGATAGTAAAACTTTTTTTCCAATTTACAGTGCTATCCTACCAAAACCTACAGATAAAGACGCCAAACAGCACACCCCACTCGGTCACATTACACTGACAAATGGCAAACTTATCAAACTCAGAAGGTCCATCAATACTCTAAATTTGGTTGCTTTAGGTCCAAGGTATACACATGTCCGTTCTGTTAATGTTGACAATTTGCTTGCAGGAAAATAATGTCTAATTTCCATTCGCTGGCACCGTTTTTTAACAGCGTCATTCATAAGTCTCTACAATAAAGCTACATTTGATAAAAAGATCAACTTCGTGCGTTATCCTATGAACTAGTTTACATTTGTATTTTCGTCTTGACTTAATTGTGCATTTTCATGTCTTACGACTTTTTCAGAGCAGTTAAATCTGTGCTCTAATGTCAAATGTTCTTATGTACGTCGAGATTGAATTTCTAGACGAATTTTCGTAAATTCGTATTGCTTGCAAAACCGCGAAAGTTAAACGAACGCAATAGATAGTAAATTTACAGTAAGATTTTGTAATGCGATTCTGCATGAAATCATTTATACAGAATTCACCTTCCTGAAGGCGACTAAGCATTTTTTTTAAATAAGACCACTTGACTGGTTATTGATAAGATGGTAAATAATTAAATACGACGCCAAATGCTCGAAATATTGAGATAATCAGCACTGTGATATAGATACCATTCTTCAGCAGTACTGCAATCCGTGTTTATGCTATAACTACAGTTTCATTGGCTTTGAGTCGACGACTTTACTCCGGAAACTCTGACTTTAAAGCTATACGGGGCGCACCAAAGTTCTTGCTGAGCAACAAGTTATCAAAAACGAAGCTCTGCGAATTATTTAAACATTAAAAGACTCTTTTCTGTTTTTGATTTATTTATCGTTTGTTTTCTTGCTGTCTTTGTTTTACTTTCGTATTAATCTTTCCTTATGTGATATTTGTGTTAATTGATTAGCAATTAACGGCGCATGTAATTGATCTCCCATTACAAAGTATATCTAGAGTATGTACATGTTTAATTTTAATGTATTAAAACCTCGGTATTATTACACACTTTATCTATATAATACTCTTACAATGTACAGTCGATAAACAATAAGTATTACATACGTACGTATTGTGACTAAGTTTTTAAGGTGTGCAGTGGGCAAACCGATATCACAAAGAAAGTCTTTGAGATGATTTAGCTATAAACGCAGAGCCGTGTATGATACACCCAAAGATATGAAAACAAGGACTGTTAAATAAATCTACCCAAGCATTCAACTAACGTGTCATACTGAAAAACGCTAATCCTTTGAATCTCATTCGACTAATTCAAAGATTATCTGCCGCATAATTCGAGAGTATCTTTGGCCGTACCGCCATATGTCCAAGTTAACGGTACACCTATATTTAATTCGATCTAATAGGTTTGGATGATACACACGAAAAGTGAAAGCTCTTAATAAGTAACAGATTAGAACTACGCATGCGTGTAGGTAAAAGAAGACTAAACCATCTGACAGTTCGTTGACGGGGTGTCTAAATTTTGATGCATTTTCGAAGAAACTGAAAATATTTCATCAGGATGAGGTCCAAATCCATAGCCAGAAAATTGCCCCACGGTAAGTCTATTGCTTTTTACCTGGGCGGTCAGTTCGTTATTTTGTTTACATCAGTTTTAAAGTACCTGAATGTACATGTGTGTATTTGTCAAACGGCTTATTTTGATTCGCCCATTCCTCGTTACCGTAAACTATTTCATACAATACATTTTATATTTCATACCTCTCATTGTTTGGTAGTGGCGGTAATTAACAGACATGTGTATAAATTTTGCAATGCTATTTACAACACATGACGAAATATATGGTTCTTGACAGCGTTTGACAGTTGATAGAATTGATGAAGTTGGCGCGCTGTTGGTTTTATTTAACACACGTTGTTCCCAGCTTGCATGTTTCCAGATAAGATTCAGGTTAAATTTTATCTTTTTATATAACAGAGACCAAACCTTATGTTTGACGACTTTTCACGAACACAACAGCAGGATTTAGACAACATGAGTAATCTATGTTTAAAAGTTGAAGTAAATTGAAAAGTAGACAAGGATGTCCCTTCCCATATAAACAGATAACATTGATGATTCTAATTACATCTTATACAAATTTAAGAGAAACTTGCTATTGAAGTGTTCAAAAATGGTGATTAACTAATTATTAACTTTCAATACATATTAATGAAAGAACTAGACAGGTAATTTTTGTAAATATTTTGTAATACATACAATACATACAGTTTATTCCAGAAATTATATTGAGTGAACAACCATCCAACTTTTTATACACTAATGTAGATAAAATGTGTTGTTCTTTATAGACAGGTGTCCTTTATATATAGATGTTGATTATGTATAGAACTTTACTGATTGCAAATATTGAGTTGTCCTGATAGCATGTACTAAGTTGTTCTTTATAGACAGGTGTCCTTTATATATAGATGTTGATTATGTATAGAACTTTACTGATTGCAAATACTGAGTTGTCCTTTATAGACAGGTGTCCTTTATATATAGAGGTTAATTAAATATAAAACTTTACTGACTGGATGTACTGAGTTGTCCTTTATAGACAGGTGTCTTTAATAAAGAGGTTTATTAAATATAAAACTTTACTGATTGCATGTACTAAGTTGTTCTTTATAGACAGGTGTCCTTTATATATAGAGGTGCATTAAATATAAAACTTTACAGATTGGATGTACTGAGTTGTCCTTTATAGACAGGTGTCTTTATAAAAGAGGTTTATTAAATATAAAACTTTACAGATTGGATGTACTGAGTTGTCCTTTATAGACAGGTGTCTTTAAATATAGAGGTGCATTAAATATAAAACTTTACAGATTGGATGTACTGAGTTGTCCTTTATAGACAGGTGTCTTTAAAAAGAGGTTTATTATATATAAAATTTTACTGATTGGATGTACTGAGTTGTCCTTTATAGACAGATGCCCTTTATAAAGAGTTTAATTTAATATATAAGAATCTACTGAGTGGATAAACTGAGTTGTTTTTTATAGACAGGTGTCTTTGACAGACAGATGTCCTTTATAAAGAGGTTTATCATATATAAAACTTAACTGAGTGGATGTACTGAGTTGTCCTTTATAGACAGGTGCTCTTTCTGTAGAGGTTCATTATACAAATCTTTACTGCGTGGATTTAATCTTGAGTATAAAGTGGATTTTCTTGACTTGATGTATTGTTGTGATAGTTCTGTTCTATATAGACAGGTTGAATATATATGTAAATTATTAAGTTAATTTTTATGAGTTGTAAGGACATCTCATTAAAATTAACTTACCAGGTAATTAACAAGTTTGTCTTTTACAGACATATATATATATATACATCAAAAATGCATTAAATTTTACTAATTGGATTAAATATGTGTCTTTAAATGTTTGTGTCTAGTAAGACATAGTACAATCTTACTGAAGTGTACAGCAGATGGGAATATTGTAGGGCAAGCTGTGCTGTATATCTCAGCAAAGGGAGATAACCCACAAGGTCTAACACCAAGGTCAAATGTAAGTCAGTGTCATTATAAAATAAAGTTAAACAACTTAAAATAAAAGAAATTAAAGGACGAATGAAAAGATACAAAGTTTAGTTACCACATACAATCATGCAACTGAGCAAGGGCAACATGTCCTTGTTTACATGTTACTATGGTGATATCGGAGTCCAGTCAGAGACAGCGATGTTTTCATTATTAGTCGTGACAATTAATTTTCATATTGCATGTTCCATGTCACATTTCCCAAGAAAGATAAAGGTATGATTTACGCGATATTTTGCAGGTGAGTGAACATCTTAGTCATATGACTTATTAACTGTACATAGACCCTTGCCACTTAGGCTCTAGCTGTAGACACTGGATACATATTGATGAAATCAGAGATTTTTCTGGATCAAGGACCTCATTGATGTTTATGTTTTCTAGGCCTGTATGGGTGTTGGTTGACGGAGATTCCTATCGTAGGTAGATGTAATATAGATATCAAATTCACAGGTGAAAACACCTTATCCCAATCAACAGTATAGGTAGATTAATTATCACGTGATGACTAAATTTACTGAGTACAAAACACTACTTATTATGCTGTACTTACAAATGAGACTTTCTCTATCTCTATCTTTTTATTTCCCTATTTTCTTCTATTTTTTTATGATTTTTAATAATTTCATTGTTTATCTTCACTTTTATTCATCCTTTTCTCCCATCTTTCTATCTTACATCCTTAAGTCTTCATTCTTCTTAACTCCTCTTTGTTTTAAGTAGTACATGTTTTAATTGTATTTCCTTCTTTTTTTCATCCTGAATGTTTTCATCCTTTGGTTGATTTCCACTTTCAGTCTTTGAACTGTCTTTCATACATTCATTTATCAACCTTGTTCTATTTTTCTTTGTAATGTTCTTTTTCAGGAAGTGGTTTTTTTTTATTTAAAGCTTTCATTCTCTCATTTTTATCTCAAAATTTGATTTTTACTATATTTTGTCACCTTTTCTCCTTTTTAAAAAAATTATAATTGTTTATTCTTTTTGTCCTTTTGTCTTTGTGATTTTTTTAATAGTTTTTATCTTCTTTTTTATCCTTTCTTTATGTCTTTTTTTCTTTGGCTATTCTCTTAATTCCATTGTGTCATATTTCTCCATGAAGTTGTATCATCTTTCCACTACGTACTCTGCTTCATTATTCTACATGTAATGATAAATTCTTCTCTGTCCATTCCTTCTATCCTTGCTTTGTTCAATGTCATCTTCTTTCTTTCTTCATTGTTATTCTTCTCCCCTTTCCTATATGACACTACATTATGCCTATGAAGTTCTGTGACATATTCCTTTGTTTTAGGGCCTACGTTTTTAGTGGGAGGTGACATATGAGATATATATAGGAAACAGGAAAAGTGAATTGGTGTTGGGGGTCAACTTGATTGTAATGTTGAGTGGACACCAGTCTTAATTACATTCATCTGAGTGACATGTTTTAGCTAGGACAGAAGACATTCTAATGTTACAGTGCTGAGGAGGAACACCTCTTCCAGGATGTTCCTACTCTGACACCAGCTTTTACTAGCTGTAATTTACACCCCTGGGAAAGTAGTCAATGATTGTAGATATTTGTCAGTGCACTGTGACCAGTAATCATATACATTGTGTTATTAGGTGCATCTAGCTAGGTTTCCTCTTATTTGTCAAGTTTTAAGTAATTAATTTTACCTACCCTTTTCTCTATGTTTCAAAAAAGCAATCTGTATGAATTACAAAAATACAAAAAATATTTAAAAGTAAATTTCAGTTTTGATTAATTTTTTTATCCAATGGTTATAGACTCAATGATTGACCCAAATTTGACTCAAAAATTGACCAAGTGAATGACCAATGATTAACCTAAAATTGCTCAAGATTTGACTTTATAATGGACTCAATGATTGAGCTAAAATTGACTCAAGCTTTGATCTTATTATGTACTCAATAATTGAGCTAAAATTGACTCAAGCTTTGACCTAGTGATGTACTCAATGTTTGAGCTAAAATTGACTCAAGCTTTGACCTTATGATGGACTCAATGATTGAGCTAAAATTGACTCAAACTTTGACCTAGTGATGAACTCAAAATATTATACTCAATAATAACCAATGTTTCAAATATGAATGCTTGATTCAGTGTTTCATTAAATGGTTGACACAGTGTTTAAGTCAGTGGTTGATAGAGTAAATAAATCAATGGTTGACTCAAAGTTTGAAGCAATTTTTAATTCAGAGTTTGGCTCAATATTTTTTACTTTGTGTTGAATCAATGCTCAACTCATTTAATATTTTGTTAAATCATTAACTCAGTGCTTGATTTAATGTTTGCCTTTTAATAATTAGTGTTCTATAAAGCTCAATATCTCCAGAGATAAGTGAGCCTGTTTGGACCAAGTAATTGACTCAATATTTCACCCATTAATGAACTCAATGGATGGCTAATTGTTTGACTTAATGAATGACCAAACGGGTGATGTGATCATTGGTCCATAGATTAACCAAATAATTTACTCAATGTTTGACTCAGTGAGTACGTAGATATACCTGTTATAGGAATTAGCTCAAATTGTCATAAGATTCTGATATCTCAGCTTCACAGTACACTATATCAATAATATTGAGCAATGCTGAATGAACCAATACTACAGTAACTCTTAGTGTTACTTAGTTTGGTCTGAAAGCTTCAACATCCTTTTTATAAAACCAAGGTCATTTTCAGAAGCCAGGTTATGGTGGAGGAAAGCTGGAGTACCCAGAGAAAAAACATCAACCTGCAGTGAGTCCCTGGCATCTGCCGCACATGGGATTCAAACATAATTCCTGGCCTAAAGGTGGATGGCTTGTGTATAAAATGGTGGGACATCTGAACCACTCCGGCACTTCTTAATGTTAAATTCAATTTTAATTAAATTAAAATGAATGTTGCATTGGTATGCTGAAATATAAGGAAGATAAAGATCATAATAAAATATTAAATTTGATAAATAATTATTAAAGGATTTAATTTGTATTAGTCAAGATTTGCCTTTGAGATTTTATTTTTTTTACTTAATATCGTTATATTTAATTAGAGTTATCAATACATTAGATACAGCAGTAGATTCAACGCAGGTCTAAGGAAGGTAAGATTTTTAAAGTGATTAATTCGGGATAGATCTTCCATGCTAATTCTTCACTAAGGGGATTATGGGATATCTAATACATCTTTCAGTGAGTAAAGAGGGTGTTTTAAAAATACACCTATTTTGGTGTTCTTTGTAAGGTCGCTCTTTGCTGGGTCATATTCAGAGTCAAGAAGACCAAGATTGGGTTGAACACTGAACAGGATTAGGATAAATAGCTGACAATTAGCGATAGTAAATTATCTTAGATTTATCAACGGCATCCAAGAGGATTACTTACCGATCTGTAATTGTTTACTTGGAAAAGGATGAAGGTACTTGAGAATAGATAAATTTTGGATACCATGTTTTTCATTGTATTGTATTGTATTGACAAAGTTGTGAAGAAAGAAATATGTATTGTAAATTGTGGTAGGTTTTATGATTGGCACTTTGTACAAAGAAATGGGATTATTTGAACAATAAATGGACACATGATTATCTTTTTGATGTACTTAAACATAATATTGAACAGAGATTGAATAGATTATAATATATATGATAATATGATATCAATAACTGGAGACCGTTCCCACAGATAGTTGTATGCCCCTAAAATCTCCCTAAAGTAGCCCTTAACTGTATCC
The DNA here is from genome assembly GCF_041381155.1 of Argopecten irradians. Lineage (NCBI taxonomy): Eukaryota > Metazoa > Mollusca > Bivalvia > Pectinida > Pectinidae > Argopecten > Argopecten irradians. Next base: position 16,732,461 of record NC_091134.1, on the reverse strand, counting down.
TTAAGCTCCTTATAAGCTCATTATAAGCCCCTTAATTAAACTCCCAGCTCCCTGGGATTCCTTGAAATATTTGTAGGTATTAAAGATGGTTATCAATTCTAGGTAAAATTCCCCTGCACTTTCTAATAAATCAGTAAACTATGTTGAAAATGTCATAAAATAAAAGGCTATAATTTAGACATTTGAACTTCACTATGCTAATTTAAAGAACATTCTGGTGAAATTGTTAACAAAATTTTCATAATTATTAGCAACAATTGAATTTAAAAATCAATTTCATCACTTGTTTATCGGCAATGGTTTATTTTTTTTGTCTTATATATACCATTTCAAGGAGCAAAATATTCATGATTCAAAATTTTAATTTTTCATTTCAAGTGAGGTTTTTATTTGAAGTTTAAGCTGCAGAATTTTTTGATATACATGTACAAGTCAAGTTTGTAATTTGAGGTGTAAAGTTTAAATTTACCAGAAGATAGCATCAGGAATGTTGTATTTGTAGAAGTACTCAAGAGACAATTACAACACAAAGGAATTATAATTCATATTCCGTCTTCGATCAATAGTCTATGTTCCATCCTTAGCTTTTTGTTGACAGACAGAAAACATTTTATCTGGTCAAGTCTGTCCCTTTGTCCTGGTCAATTGTCCGGAGATTAGGATAGATTACCTTCGTGAAGATCTTCACCTGGTCATCTCAACTGGACACTAATGTCCAGCCTTTTATCTGACCATTAGTCACAAACCAATATTGTTAAACTGTATTGTGTCATCCTTAGGGTGTCCGACTTCTTCTGTAGGGGATATAATGGCCGGATTATTTCGGACATTACCTTGACCATTTCTTCTGTTTGGAGAAGGAATGACATACGGACAGCGCCCATAGATACTGGACAATTGAATAGCGGATTGCCAATTACCAAAATACTATCTCAAGTTGCTTATTTATTTAGCCTAAGTCAATAGTATCTTACAGTTTGTTTTGGTATATACTGAAAACTCCCATTATGATGGTGTCACCCACATTGGAGTAGAACTTAAAACATGGATCAATAAAACCAGAGATTGTTTTTTCTGCTGAAAACACTAAGTCTTATGGTGAGAAGTGCAAATTTTTCTTTAACAGATAATGTGAAATGTGTATAGGCAAGACATTCACTGTTCTGTTGCGTCCAATTGCAATGTATGAAATGTCCATCCTCTCACGTTCCACGTCACATTTCAGCCTACTGTTCCATCCCGCAATTCATCCTAATAAAAAAAATCCTTTTGTTTTGAAAGCAATAATTAAATAAAAAAATTTCAACTAAGTTTAGAAAATACTCTCATTGAAGAAATTCACTGATGTTGAAATTTAAAATTTTCAATACAGTCAAACCTGTCTATAAAGACCAACCAAGGAACTAGGGGAAAGTGGTCGGTCTTTATATATAGGTCAATTTGTGTTATGAATAACCATTTGGGACCATAAAAAGTCCATTGTCTACATTATCAAGTGGTCTTTATACAGAGGTGGCTGCTATAGACAGGTTTCAATGTAATTTATGTTATGCATGCATGGACCAGTAAAACTACAAAACCTGTGAATTTATAATTCTTATTACCTGGTAATATATTCAACAAAATTCACATCTCATCTGTAATTTAAAAAAAGAGATACCGGTATTTGCATTTGTGAAAATATCATTTAAGTAATTGGCTATTATATTTGAACTTCAAATTAAAAATTTAAGACTAGACAAAGTTATTTGGTGTAAGTTTCCATTTTCTGATTTGGTAATATTTCTAAAAAAAACCCTGACTAAGGATTAAGGTGCCTAACTACCTATAGAGGTGAGATTGTACCCTATCCTCACCTCCCCTCATCCTAAAACATCCAAATCGATTATATAGTGCAGATTCTTAACATTTCTTTTCTGTGAATTTATGTGTTGCACTAAAATGATCTGATAGTGAATGCATCAGTTGTTTATATATCACTGTGTTGTCTCTACAATGAAGAGAAGGGCCCCCTGTCTCTCTGGGACCCCTATTAGCCCCGTCCCCTTCGACTGTCTCTCTCCGGGGACCCCTATTAGCCCCTTCCCCTTGACTGTCCCCGTTTTAATATGAGTCACGGATACCAGACATAGGTGTGGTTTCAGGTGAGCTGAAAGATTGGTACAAAATGGAGACAACCTTGTCTGTACTTATCACAAAAAAAATCAAAATGTCACTGTAAAATGAAAAAAGGCAGACAAAATGAAGTGTAGTAGATGTAATCAAGTATTGATGAGTTAATGTTCTGTTGGCATTTATAGTCTGAATAGTTGTAGTTCCTGGAGGTAAAACCAGAGACCAACTATATAGCTAAAGTACAGTGCAGTGTAAGGACTTGAATTTGGTTTAAGGCTTTTACAAAATAGTTCTCTGTCAGATTGTCTAAGATTGGTGTACATGTCGGAGGAAACTGGGGTTAGCCCCACACATGTCAAAGTCAGGACCAGTATTATTTAGGATGGATACAGTTAGGAATGGGAGTGGGGGAGGAGAGAGAGGAGAGGGGGGGGGGAGAAGGCAGTGATTATAATGAGGTTATTAACAACTTACCTTTCAATTGGTGTGAAATTCTATCTACGTTGTAATAAAGTACATCCAAAATTTCAAAAATGTTTAAAATCCATTTAAATGACACATCATCCGGTTCTGAAGGACAAATTCAATGTTAAACCATTCTAAACACTAGTGACATAAGCATTATCATAAAAACCAGACACTCTAGCTGGTTACAGACAAGGTATGAATGTGTAAAGTTAATGCGAGGTTAATGTAGAGACTTATCAACCTGTGTCAGCTGTAGCTGGTGGCTACCTTAACTCACAATATTTAAGGATAAGAAGGAGAGGGGATATTTAGTATGGGTGATGATATTGGGAGTTCAAATTAGAAGGTCTGGTGGTTGGTTTACTTCAAAAGTGATATCATTCGATATGACTTAATATTGATGCACTTTTGGTTAATAAGAGCAAATTAATTAAACAGTGAAATAAGATGTCAAAAAAAGCCATGATATGCTGCATTTTAAAAAAAACACAACAAAAAAAGTTTATAAGAGATGTTTCCCAACATTTAATCTACTTCAATTCATCAATAAATGTGATTTATTGCCCAAAATATCTGCCCCTCCCTCCTCCATCCAGAAAGAAAATGCATATATATGTATAAATTGTATTCGGTAGTCTTGGCCTAGTATCCTATTGTTCAGCCAGTAATTGAGGATATATATCCTTAAGCTCTGTCAAACCTTGAAGCTGTGTCTCATATCTCCTGAATTAACACATTTATTGTTTTATAACCTCACTTCATGCCCTTGACCCCTGACCTTTGTTTATGAAGCTATATTGTGTTGTTGTTAGATATATTACCAGCTCCTTTTATCACACAGTAGTCAAACAGGAAGACATACTCCATGTTACTTGTCCTCTCCAGATCCGAATTGTCGCTCAAAAATGAAACTGACATCAATGACTAGATCCGGGTGAGCTGTCAACTCTGGCAATGTTCTAGTGACGAGGTCAGATGAAAAGGGGGGATAACTCTAAACTAACAATGTGTGTTCCTCCAGATAACGGTGACATAACAGGTTATCATCCGTATGTGGTTTTAGTTTGTGGTGTGAAGAATAAGTTAGTCTGTCGTAGTCGTCGACAGGATATGGCCGAAGTATTGTGGTTAGTGAGGTATTGTTGTAGTTTAAGGATGTTTAGGCAAGAAATGCGTGAATAATCCTCATATATATAATGTACATTGGTGTCAACATTAAGATGTTACGTAGGCATATGATGTAAGCTTCATGCAAATACGTATTTCACGGTTCATTTTCTTACGTCATGACAATAAATTTTTTCTGAAATTATCTTAAATGTATTGTATACTTCATAAACAAAATGATGCATTCAATGTTTTGCTTAATTTAACAACTTAATATGATATTGACACATACATTTATACAAACAGCCCTAAAATTGTTATCTGTCTACAAGTCCTAAGATTGTTATCTGTCTACAAGTCCTAAGATTGCTATCTGTCTACAAGTCCTAAGATTGTTATCTGTCTACAAGTCCTAAGATTGTTATCTGTATACAAGTCCTAAGATTGTTACCTGTCTACAAGTCCTAAGATTGTTATCTGTCTACAAGTCCTAAGATTGTTATCTGTCTACAAGTCCTAAGATTGTTATCTGTCTACAAGTCCTAAGATTGTTACCTGTCTACAAGTCCTAAGATTGTTACCTGTCTACAAGTCCTAAGATTGTTACCTGTCTACAAGTCCTAAGATTGTTACCTGTCTACAAGTCCTAAGATTGTTATCTGTCTACAAGTCCTAAGATTGTTACCTGTCTACAAGTCCTAAGATTGTTATCTGTCTACAAGTCCTAAGATTGTTATCTGTCTACAAGTCCTAAGATTGTTACCTGTCTACAAGTCCTAAGATTGTTATCTGTCTACAAGTCCTAAGATTGTTATCTGTATACAAGTCCTAAGATTGTTATCTGTATACAAGTCCTAAGATTGTTACCTGTATACAAGTCATCCTAAGATTGTTATCTGTCTACAAGTCCTAAGATTGTTACCTGTCTACAAGTCCTAAGATTGTTATCTGTCTACAAGTCCTAAGATTGTTATCTGTCTACAAGTCCTAAGATTGTTATCTGTCTACAAGTCCTAAGATTGTTTTTGTGAATGTCATAAGACAAGTACCTGTTTAAAATCCTATGGTTGTCTATGGTCTTTTTAAGATTAGGATGTATCTCTGTTAGCTTGATTATGATTATGAAGTTTGTTATTTTTTATGATTTTCCCACAATATGTTAATGTTAGAATGTGTTACATGTTAAATCCTTGTGTCACACCTGCTTGAACATAAGAACTAATTATTTTTGATATAAAACAATTAAGATGCATTTTTATGAATTACTTACCATATAATACAATTAATTGCTAAAAGGTTTTTTAGCGCTAACTTACAAAATTGTAATGTGTTAATATTTGTCATTTTTCGAATATCAAATATCAAAGACTTGTAATTAATTACAAAATTAAAGCCATGCTATAAATGCACAGAGAAGCATTTAAAATTATTTTATGATCGAGTCGTTTGTCATGTTATGTCTTAACTTCGCTGCAGTACCGATGTGCAGATGTGGAAAGGGACGGATAGAAAAAAATCTGATTCCATTCTGATCCAAATCTGACAACCCATTTGATAAAGACACATGTTACCCAAACAGTGTGGTGCAGCGATGGCTATGTTTGGACAAATGGTATCTCTTACGCCAAATGATATTTTATCTGTTTTGTCGTAAACAAGACATTAAAAATCTTGACTTTCCCCTCATGTCGCTGCAGAAAGAAGGCACAACGACTGTGGGAAAATCTTACGTTTCAGCGGGACAGAGATTCAGAAAATATGTTATTAATTTTTTGCGGTTTTTTACGTAGTTTCCTATTACGGCCTTATTACCACTCCATCTTGTGGACAGATAAAGCAGTGTTAATAGTGTACCATCTTCTGTAGGCAATACTGGGTCACTTTTATCTTACATGATTAACTCCCTTTACTGAAATTAATTTTGAACCATCAAATTTTACTAACTGTGTTACCTCTGTGTATCCTGTAATCTACCTTACTTCCCCCATTTTTCATTGCTTCACTGCTCTCAATCCTCCCTCCCTTCCCCAGTCTTGGCCCTTTCATAGTCGCCAAAAACCCACCCTCAGTCATTCCTTCCTCACTCTATCAATCCTCCTCTACATGTTTCTGTCTAGACCCTTGTGTCAAGTATCCCTTTACCCTTTCCCTCTCCATGCCACTCTCCATCCTCCTTTTCATTTAATCAATCTCCCTTCCCAGTACCCCTCCTACGTCTGCCATTACCCCTCTCAATATACTCAATCTCCTCTGTCCCTAACTTCTGTGCTCCTCCCCTAGTCTCTGCCCCTTTTGTCTATGTAGCTCTCCTCTAGTGTCCCTAGCATGTTCTCTCCTATTTCCCCTGCCCCCATTCTCTGTGCCCCTCCCATATCCTTCTCTGCCCCTATTGTCTATGTGGCTGTCCCCTAGTGTCCCTAGCATGTTCTCTCCTATATCGCCTGCCCCCATCCTCTGTGCCCCTCCAATATCCTTCTCTGCCCCTATTGTCTATGTGGCTGTCCCCTAGTGTCCCTAGCATGTTCTCTCCTATATCGCCTGCCCCCATCCTCTGTGCCCCTCCAATATCCTTCTCTGCCCCTATTGTCTATGTGGCTGTCCCCTAGTGTCCCTAGCATGTTCTCTCCTATATCGCCTGCCCCCATCCTCTGTGCCCCTCCTATATCCTTCTCTGCCCCTATTGTCTATGTGGCTGTCCCCTAGTGTCCCTAGCATGTTCTCTCCTATATCGCCTGCCCCCATCCTCTGTGCCCCTCCTATATCCTTCTCTGCCCCTATTGTCTATGTGGCTCTCCCCTAGTGTCCCTAGCATGTTCTCTCCTATATCCCCTGCCCCATCGTCTGTGCCCCTCCCCTAGTCTTCTCTGCCCCTATTGTCTATGCCCTGTTGTATCTAGCATGTTCTCTCCTATATCCCCTGCTTCCATCCTCTGTCTAGTCTGCTTGTCCCTCCACCATAGTACCTCTGCCTCAGACACCCTTGCCCCTAATGTCTGTGCCTCTTCACCTAATTTCTCTGTCTGACCCAATCCTCTGTGCCCTCCTGTAGTCTCCCTATCTGTCCCACCTTGATCTTTGTACCCCTCCCCTAGTCTCCCTAGCCACCCCACCCCTCGCCTCTGTAAAACCCTCCACTAGTCTCCCTATCTGCCCCACCCTTCACCTTTGTATCCCTCCCCTAGTTTCCCAGCTGCCCTACCCCTCACCTTTCGCTCGTCTTCCTAGCTGCCCCACCCCTCACCTCTGTGCCCCCCACGACTCCAAAGCACCCTCCAGTCCGTCTCTCCTGCCCCTTCCTCTAGTCTCCCTAGCTGCCCCACCCCTCACCTCTGTGCCCCTCCCCTAGTCTCCTAGCTGCCCCACCCACATGTAAGTACCCCCTCCCCCTATCCCACCTGCCCGCTGCCCTGTAGGATGGCAGTACATATGAAAACTCTATATAAACAAGTGATAAAGGCAAGCCAGTGTCTGTACTATTAGGAGGAGGGACATCTTTTCCTAATTAACACTCCCTGCTACACGACAGTGAGCAGGGCTGTTCCCACGCCCCCAACCTCTCCCCCTCCCCACCATGTTCAACATCTGTGAAACTGACAGACAGTGACTGCAACCCTGGGAGAGATATGGAATCTCCAACTAAATGGCTTTAGTCTTGTTTTTTATCCCCCTTATTACGTCTTCTGGTGACATCATCAACATAACAAACATAAGAAAACCGTTAAATAGAGCGAGGGGGAAGATACTGATAAAGAATATCACAGGTTCTGTGGCTTAGTAGACAAGGGACCTGTCACAGCTGGTTAAGATACACTGGTTTTATATCAAAATGAAGCTTTCTGTTGTGTCCTTGGAAAAATTATCATCCTGCAAAAAAATGAAGGATTTGTCAGTCGGAACAATGGCAAACACTGTGCAGAAAGTCAAATGTTAAAAGCAGGAACAAATTCATCAGATTAGCTTTATCATCTTCAGATTAGTGATGTTTTCTAATTAGTTTGGAAAGTGTTGTGTATTTCACATCACATTTGTATGCACCCCTCCCCCATGAAATAGTTAAGGGGTCATGAAGGGGGTGGGGGTGAGGAGCATTTCCCATCCTCTTCTGTCCTGATTTTAGGAAGGTGGGACAGGGATTTCTTGTGATTGTTAAAATTGACTTAAGTTTTTTATACATTGATACATGGTTTCAAAACACTAAAAGTACCAAAAAAAAACCAATAGTTTAGGTGATCAATGCTAGTAGTACATTTAAACCTGTCAATAAAGATCCCCAAAGGGGGCAAGGGAAAGTGGTCTCTATAGCCAGGTGGTCCTTATACACAGGTCAAATTATATTGCCATAGAAAAGTAGTCTCAATCAGCAGGTGGTCTTTATACAGAGGTGGTCGCTAAGGCAGTTTTCACTGTATTTCCTTAAAGTGTATATGAAAGGTACAAACTAGGTGTCAAGTAAATATCTTTTAAAGGTTATAGAATTTCGAGTGGTGACCAGGTCTGGTCAGTTGAATGTCCAGCTTTAAAACTCTGGCCAGTTGTCAAGTTACAAACACAGGAGATAATCCATATCTAATAGAGTAATCGACTATCTTTGTGGCCGGGAGATTAGACGGGATTATCCTGCTGATATGATAAAAACTATTAGGCCTTGATATAGGGGATTAACATTATTGGAGCTATATATATGACAGTTGGTAACTTGGCTTAAGAAGACAAAACTATGCAGGGGGTGAATAAGTGTATAAAGATACTTATTAACCTTTAAATTTAGTATCGACCAGTTATGTCATATTGATATTTATCGTGTGATGTCATAATGGAGAAATACTAAAGATGATTTATTGTTCAATTTTGTGTCAATACTTGTAATATTGCATCACATAAGTTGTTTCTTATAAGAAACATTTCTCACCATTAAATGAGAGGGAATTATCATACTGCTATCCTTGTCCGTCGCATCCTGTCTTGTCCCCTCTTGTCCAATTATCATGTCTCTTAAATCTATCTTGTAGCTTTTACGATAAGAAGGTGAAAGTTTGTCTTAGACATTTCTACTATCGGTTTTGTTTTGTACATTTTTGTCAAATACTGGTAATTATCAATTCAATGAGAATAATAACCTCAAAAAAATATTTTTTTTAATAAAGTGGCTTAACCGAAAAACAGTATTGTTAAATTATATGTTGTTCTCTATTAAATTGTCTGCTTTAAAAACATTTTAGAACCTCGGAAAAAATACAGGTTCAGCAGCCTTAATCATGCATCATTAGCAATGAAAAGCTAATTAATACCTCTAATTGACATGTGCCTCAACAGAATTTTTTTTAATTGACATTCAAATTAAGATACATGATTAGCACAATTAGAAAACAAATAGGCTAAAAGATAAATGATAAAAACTGATCAAATGATTGATTTTAAGTTTCCCTCCATGTATATATATATAATTATGTGTATCTAAGGTAATGTGTATTATGTTTAATTTTGTGTATTGTATGATGGTGGGTGATTTCTTCAGAATTAGGCGATTATCCTTTCAAATGTCTTCATTGATAGTACACATAATAATGGGATTTAGAGATTATAAGATAAGCAGATTCAAGCTATTATAATCCTAATAGATAATTCAATGACTTGTTAAACCCCCACAGAGAAAATGGAATAAGCTCTTCTTGCTTTATGGAAGAGTTTATTATTTAATCATAGGGAATCCAGGTTAGTGATGATTAGTTTTATTACTGACCTTCATTAAAGTACATTGTACTATAAAATGAAAATTCAAAGTCACAGATTTTTGACAACTCAGCTAAATGTTGTCTTCTTTAAATTTTAAATGTTTTTAAAGCTTGTTTAATACCCTGCATACTTTAAATTTATAGACAGTCCAGAATGTGGAACATAAATTTAAATAGTTAGTATTCTATGTATAAAAAAGGCTGCATTTTAAATATTTATAGTTTATCATTATCTTTTCTTTTAATGTCTTTCTAATTAATGCATACACATTTTTACAGATGCATGTTCAGTTCACTCGATCCTTCCAGAATTATATAATTAAAAAATATAGAACTAATATTAAATGGCAAATGAATAAAATTAATATGTTATTAATTCGGCATTAAACATTGTCCTTAAATATTAATTAAAATCTTTATTGATGTAATTATATTGATAATTAAATTATTGCAAGTGGGATTATGATTATAGGAACAACATGTCTATTGAAGCTCCGCCTCTCTAAGCCATCCATGGAAATCTATTGTAAATTCATTCATTGGCTCCCTGCAATAGACACTGCAATAAAAAGATGCGCCCATTAGCAATGTGACTGGATGCTCTCTGAAATAGACATCCCACCTCCTTTCCAGTGAGGGAGGAAATTGATCTGAAATTGATCTCCTCTGGTAGCACTGACTGACAGCCAATGTAGCATCCCCCTGGTCTGTTTCACACTTGATGAGCTGAGGAGACATCACTGCACAATATTCAAGCTTACACAAATATATTTCAAACTATTAAAAATAGAAAAAGATATATAATATTGTTTAATTTAACATCTTTTTTTCTAATTTATATATTTGCTCAAATAATGTACTGTTTTTTTGTTATAAAGATGAATATGAACATGTTTATTTGATTTGAATATATTTGTTTCAAATATTAAGCAAAGCTGACAGTGCTTATTATGTAAATTCCCAGAGTGATAACAGATAGTGATAGCTATAATCTATTACAATGGCTCACAACTAGTGTCATCCTGTTGTCTGTTTGTTCCTGTTTGAATACAAGAGTTCAAACATAATTATTTCCCCTTGTATATTTAATTTATTACACACATAATAAAAAGCAAACAGTTAGCCCTGCTAGCTCAGAGGGTTGTAGAAGGAAGTACATGTAGCATTATGTGAGTTCAGATTTCTAAACCATGTTTTAGTTGAAGTGTCATATTAATTGCTTATTTTCTTGCCAGTAAATAATCCTAACAACTTAATTAAATCAATACAATGACAAGTTAATTATACAATGAAACAAAGAGGTAAAAAAAGGGAAAATACAGACAGTAAAACCTGCTATATTGATCACCTCTGTATAACAACCACCTGCTTAATAAGACCAGTTTCAACACGTGATTACCTGTATAAAAAGATCATGTAGCCTGTAGAGACCAAATTTTTTCTTTATCCTTTAATTGAGACAAGTTTGACTATAGATCATTATATAGATGGGTAATTTACAATAATGTGATGTCAGCTGGAAGAATTTGTGGGACTGCAGCTGATTAAATGTCGGACTAAGTCAGGTAATGTTGTAGTTGTAGGCTACAGAGTTGTCTGCCCTTGCAGATAGACGTTCATTATAGTATTGCATTGCTTCTGAGCTTATAACCTTGTATTTTTCCAGAAAGAACAATTCAGTTTTCTCACACATATTAATTTCATAACACTTATGTACTTCTTTAAAATCTATTGTCTGGCCTAAGGTATTTGGGTCAAGGGATACTCGGAATCTGAACAAAGAATTAAGGGTGTACTTGCACAAAAATATTAAAGTGATGCTCTTATATATAGGCAGGACATTTGATAAATCCTAAAGATACAAAAGCTGTCGGAGAATTTACGAGACACACTAGAGTAGATTTTATGGGTTTTTGAAATCTGATAAATTGTATTTACAAAACTATTACATATTTAAATAGGACGTAAAATAGAATTTAAACATTTTTTTTAAAGTCAATGTTATTTAGTATAAAATAGATCAAAAATGCTGATAAGCATTTGAGTTATGGAAAAAGACTGTCATAATAATAAGTGTTGATTAAAAGGTGATCCTCGCAGTCAACAGGTGCATCATAGGTGTAAATTTGTTGTCAGATAAGATAATAATTTTGTCACATAACAGTGATTTTAATTCAGATTCCCCAGTGTCATTTGGTAAAACTCACTCAAAAAGTAAGAGATTAATTTATATTTTAGACGTATTTAGGCAATGATATTTATTTTTAGACAAACCTGATATGGTATGCGGATTTAAAGTGCATAGTATCATTAAGTGTCGCAGTTCACTGCACTTCGGCATGCTGGATGTAAGAACAAGCTAGGATCTATAGACTATGAACATTTTCACATTGTAATTTGATTTAAACAAGACTTTATAGTCATTGAAATGAAAAACAATGATCAATTTCAAAAAATTTGATCTACTTTGAAAGAAATTTCAAAAAATGAAATGAATTTCAAATGCATCATGTATCATTTTTTAAAGATGAAGACAAATTTCATATTTTGCATTTGAAAGTGAAACAATCACAAAAATAAAATGCTTGATTTGAAAGAAAATGCAAGTAATTTGGAAAAAAATGTATGTAATTTGGAAGAAAATGTTTATTCATTCTTGTCTCCATTTTGTGAATTATTGAAGAAAAAAACACATGAAAAAAAGATAAATAAATTCTGAATATTTCAACCTGGATCCTTGAACTCTCCAAAAGTTCAAGAAAAATGTTTATTGCTTACTATTTGTCATGTTATCATTTCAAAGAGCTCAAAGGAACTGGAATTTGGACAGCGATTTCTTGACGAAGTAGATAAAAGAATTCATGTTTAAGTAGAGATAAGGCCGCTTCCCATTATATATACCATGACTTATGTATATTACAACTTGTTTATTTTCCTGAGGACTCTGATACATGTCTGAGATGGTGGTTGTCTGAAATTTCATCTGTTTTAGTTGTAATTCTGCTGGAATGTTAGGATGGGGCCCATAGCTGTATAATCTTTAACAGCTGCCGAAGCATTTTAATTCTTACCGAAATTGTGAGAACAGACAAAATACGTTTTCTCATCTGTCCGCGGAAGCCTGTGAAAATATCCTTCTGTGTGTTTATGACGATAAAAAATGGATGAATTGCTCAGTGATACATTTGTGTCGCATTGCTTTTATCAGTGATGTAATTAGAAAAAGTGGATTCTGACCGAGAATGGTGGACAGGGGGTTGTCTGCTCCTCAAGTATACGCACATTTCACACTACTGGGTACCGAGGGTGCTGTCTCCATTACACCAGATAGGGCGCAGTTATAGAGATAAAGAGGCGATAGATTCTTATGAAATAAAAAATTTGAATTTAACATGTGGTGATGGTTTTTTGATGAAGGAGAAATAAAGAGTGAAAGAGTGAAAATTATGAGAGCTTATTTAGCACAGCGTTCATGATTCGTTCATGATTCGCTGTAAAAGTTTTGGCCAATGACAGCTTTTTCCACCAAGTTTAACCATACACGACAGCCAAGTGGTTAAGGTGTCCCAACATATTATCAATAGCCCTGTCTACCTTTACTGTACATGCAGACATATAGCCACCGATTTTTGTGTGTCAAAATTTTCGTGCTTTAAACTCAAATCAAAGAAATTAAATTTGAGCTGTTTTTCATTTTTGCAATCTGGCTTTAAGCTTATTTTTGTGCTCATAGTAATGTCCTGTGAAATCACAAAATATCCCAACAAAAAATAACTAGTACACTGTATACAATACATACATAAATTATGAATTCAAAAACCCACATATGGCAGTTATCCATTTCTACCTGCTGGTCTATGGTTTTGTTCTGGGTAATCTAGCTTCCTAAAAACACTTACAACTCGGTTAAGTACAAACAAGGGATAAAAAGTATGTTGTTGCAGGTGCCATAGTAGTTTTAGGCAAAGCTTTAGAAAAAATTATATTGCATGAATATTTCTAAAGTAGTTTTGGGCTAATAATGAGTCCATTTATATTACCAAACAAAAGTATTTCCAATTTTGGTTAATCTAAAAAAAAATTGTTAAACTACTGATTTTCTTCCAAAATTAAAGATGCTCCACCCCCGACAAATGGTATTTTTCTCTATCAAAAACAGGAGAAGACCATTTAGTATTTTTCTTCAGTTACAAAAGTTACTTACTTTACACCATTACCAACATTGAAAAGTTTGAGCTTTTAATTTTACTTCAAGTTAAAAATATGAAAAATAATTAATTGCATCCGGAAAAAATTCCGTTGCACTATATCCTATATGGAATGAAGTACTGATTGCGCATGCACCAACGGCAAAACAAATTATTTTATATTATTTTTTGTGTTAATTAAACATATATATACACGATAATACACCAATTATTGTTCAAATACCAAATGAATATCATTTATGCTCTGTTGGCGGTGGAGCATCCTATAGCTGAAAAGGCACCTTTTGAATAAAACTGTTTAATGAATTAGTACATTTACTAAAAAAAGGTAATCTTTATATAGTCATGGCTCCCTTCCCATCCCATTACAACCTCACAATACTTGTATGTTCCCTATGTCTGGTGACCCTACCTCCCCCCTCCCTACCCCCACCACCTTACAATGTTGCCAATGTTTGGTGACCATACCTCCATCTTTCCTACACTGATTCCATGAGATGGTATGTGGTGACCCAATCTCCCCCTCCCTACCCCCACCACCTCACAATGTTCCCTATATCTGATGCCTTAATATAGTATGTGATGACCCTACCTCCCCCCTCCCTACCCCCACCACCTCACAAGTTCTTTATATCTAAACTGATGCCATGAGATGGTATGTGAAATTTAACACTGATAAAGCCTTTGATATCATTCTCTGTTCCACTTGACCCTAATTAATTCTTAATTGACCCTGACACTAAAGTAATGAACTCTACAGATTGAGATTATATTACAATGCAGTCAGCCTGTGGTTTCCATAGAGGTGGAGGAGGGTTTAGAACATCTCCTTAAATTGTTTTTTCAATCTTGCATGAACTCATGTCTTTCTCAAATGACATTGAAAAAAATAAAACTGAAAGATTTGGTCAATGTAAGCAAGTTTTGTTACATATAGATGGTCTTGACATATTTTATATTACACAGGTGGCCTTTATAGACAGATTTTGCTGTAGTCATGTGATGTTTAAAGACAGGTTTTATTATAGACAGATGACCTTATAGACAAGTTTTTTTATATGCAGGTGACCTTTGTAGTCAGGTTCTGTTTATGTTATAGACAGGTTTTGCTGTTGCCATGTTGCCACTACATGGTGGTCGTTTTAGAAAGGTGTCTGCTATATACAGGGGATTTTTAAGAACCAGCGCGAGGTAGATTTGCCAGAAAATGGCTGCAAGAGTGTAATTCTTTGATGAATCGGCAAAGGTATAGAAGACGTTTAAACAAATCACTTCTGGTCTTTGATGAACTCAGTTTTTGTCTGAAAGATTAAATCTAAGCGTGCCATGGCGGCCATATTGGATCTGGATTGTATAAAATGGACATCTGCCACAAAGAATAAAGTAGGCAGGGAGGGTCAGTTTGAATAAATAGATAAAAAAGGAGTCTATCTCTCTTGACATAAACACAACAATGGTAGCTAGGATTGTGATTTATATCTAGAGAGTCTCTTCAAAAGGAGATAGCAGGAAAGTCAATTTAAAGACTAGGAAACATCTGTAAAATGATTATAAATCTTGTTACTGTTAAAACAGGAAATCTCAATATGAAGAGCTGGTTTAACTCAGATAAAATGAATCATTTTCAAGTGAATTATGTCATAAACTATGTCTGTAATGTTGCTACAGATATATTTTCAATGAAACAAGGTAATTTCAATGAATTAGAGTGTCGGCCATTTTGCTGGTTGCCATGACGCAGTGTCATCCATCACGCATCATGTCTGCTTTTCCATTAGTGTCAAAGATGGGAAGGACAGTTTATAAATAGAGATAAAAATCCTGCTAATCCCACCAGATATAAAGATGGCTCAGTGTCTTGATATTAATGTCTACCAAGTATGTACATTTATATTGATGATATTTAACCCTGGAGATTTCACAAGTATCTAAACACAAAAATGTCTTCCCTTCCATTACAATACCCTCCAAAGTCTGCTTGTATCTCTAAATGACTAGCCTTTTATTTTCTTGTCATGATTCTCAACAAGATACAGAATACCATCAGATAGTGGATTGGAATTTAATTTGTGTGTAAGAGACATCAATTTTCTGCCGATTGTAAAGGGTTTCTTAACAATTGACATTTTCGTGTGGTGATGTGTGGGGCTTCGGTTTGACTGTGGTCCAGAAATGGCCGTGATATATTAGTGATTTGTAACTTTAAGCTATCTCCCCTTTAGGTTTGCGTTTGGCAAGACTTACAGACGATAGATAACATGTCTTTATCTCACAAATGCATTGCTAGTTAATCGCTGTGTTTCATTTATCCTTTTTTTTGCAAACCAAATGTTTTTATAATTTACAATGTAATCTCTGCTTGTTTATTTTTCTGTGCTGTAACTTCTGTGGTTTTATTTCAGTTGTATCATTGTAAATGGACAAAAGATTTCAACAAGTCTAATCAATTTTTTATTTCGCAATATATTTCCTGCGATGTAGATTTCTTTATCCTATGATTGCATAATTGAATACCAACTGATAATTCTTTTAAAATATTGAACTGAAATCATCAATGTTATCATTTCTTTTATTCAAACTGAATTCTAACAAGTTCAAGGAAACAAAGCATTAGAAACACTTTTGAAACATGAACATAATCTCCAGCAGCGTCATCTGAATTATTTCATTGGGAGTGCTCAGAGAATTGTGATAATAAGTCTACATGCCTATATATGTCTTGTATGACATTTGTGTCTTTAAATAAACCCATAGGTGAAAGCTTTAAGTCCATGTCTGGTAATAAGTCCATGTCTGGTAATAATCCTATGGTAATAAGCCATGTCTGGTAATAAGCCCATAGTAATAAGTCAGGTGTGGAGTAAGCCCATGATAATAAGCCCATGTCTGGTGATTAGCCCAATTTTAAGACTGGTAATAAGCCTGTCTGGTAAAAAGCCATATCTGGTAATAAGTCTGTCTGGTAATAAGCCATGATGTCTGGTAATAAGCATATTTGGTAATAAGCCCATAGTAATAAGTCAGGTGTGGTGTAAGCCAATGATAATAAGCCCAGGTCTTTTGATTAGCCCAAGATTGGTAATAAGCCTGTCTGGTAAAAAGCTATGTCTGGTAATAAGCCTGTCTGGTAATAAGCCCATAGCAATAAGTCAGGTCTGCTACTAAGCACTTGCCTTATAATAAGCCCATGTCAGGTAATAAGCCCATTTGTGATAAAATGGTTAACAGTTGTGAGATTCAAGAGTTGTAACATTGGTTCCCCCTCCCTCTCCCCTCCTCTTCTCGTCTCCCTCCTTTTCCTTTTCCCAAAAAGAGAAAATTAGGGGAAATAAAAAAAGAAATATTTGCCTATTGTTGAACATGGAAAACACTGAGTTAATTGTGGAATTTTCTTTGTTTCCTAGATACATTTTACTGTACTTTCACTTCCTGAGGAATAAATATATGGTAGGCTTATATTCCTTGTTGTCTTAGGTTTCTTTCCTTTTATTTGTTACCAGATAACCTTAGCAATGTAAAACAGACAAGGAGCTAAATCTATCAGATTATAAAGAGAATAATTTATCTTTTTTTTGTTTAATTTGTCAATCAGTATGTGTTCTTATCATTTATAGGATTCAAAATTAAACTTAAAAACAGGAAGGTCGATTGTCATAAACTGTATCTATTTGTTTTCTGTGTGACAAAGGACATGTTTGAATTTTTTTTTATTTTTTCAAATTGAAAGAAAATTTGAAAATGAATTTCCCTACTTATTTAAATCGCAAGAGTCATCTAACGGAAGCATTTGAAAGCTGTTAAATCCTTATATGGATAAATTTGATTTCTTTTTCCTTAAAATGTTATCTTTTGTGACACTTGGCGTGCATGCATTTTGATGGTCTTAATTCAGTGATAGGGCTATACCCTGTGTTAGATACCGACCGGAGATAGAGGAAGGCGAAAGTATGATTATAAGGTAGCATTGTTTACGACACTGTGGGAAAATCACACTTAGATAAAAACAACAATAGAAAATTGTGCTTTATTTAGTCCAATGATAACATTGATTTCGTTTAAATCTAAATCTAGTCAGGCCTCGTGATTCAAATGTGGCAGATTAAAAAACATTGGCTTTCACTTTTCTATTCAGGTGGACATTGTCTATGAAACTAGGCATGGAAGACATTTCACGGCTAATTTGCTTTTGTCAAATACTGCTAATCGACCAAATCTTAATATAGGGTGGACAAGTCTGATATCATGAAGTTTGGGAGATTGAGATTATAGGAAGGGATTCGTATATTTAGGGAGAGGAGAGGGTGGGGAGTGTGGGAGGATGGGGAGGGGAGAGGGTGGAGTATGTGGGTCGGGGTTTCAATAGATATCATGAATTGAGAGTCATGAGTTTCTATTGTTTTTTTTTCTATTAGGATTTTCTGCAATATTTTTATGGAAAAAAATGAGAAATTAAGAAATTAAATATTTTTATGTCCTATACATATAGTCAAACCTCGATTACATAATTAAAATTTTCCTTTCAATAGTTCAAATTTATGCAGATTTCAGCATATGGATAATTCCAAAACTGGATAGAAAACTGAGAAGAAAATTGACTTAAGGTGAAAATTAATCGGTAAATGTAATTAATTGAGAACTTTAATAAGGAAAGAGAGCCATTATGAAGCCTGGACTCAGTAAGTCTGTGGTCTAATGGCATTTCACTGATTTTCAACAGCGCTAAAGAGATATTGTGGTTATAGTAAAGCTTAGGTGGACTAGTACAGTAGTTGCAATGAGTAGTAATACTGGTTGAAATGTTATCTTAAAGCTAATCCTGGCACACGAGTACTTGTGCCCCCTTATTGTCCTCAGACCTTGGGGACAAGATGAAAGCATGGCGACAGTAGCGAGTTTAACTGTTAGAAATCTGTATCTTATCTCTTTATTTGGTTGCCTTAATCCTGTGGCAGATTACAAATCACGATATCTGTCCTGATGAAAAAGGATCAGTATCTGTCAAAGTAAACATCATTTTGTGTACAAACATGGTGGTTATCCTTCCAAGATTGCAACGCAATTCTTCGGCAAACATTTGCAGAGAATCACACCAAACTATAACAATTACAAGAGCCGATGAATTTGTGAAGAGTAAAGGCGAGTAATCTTCAACATCACTGCAAAAGATGATCAAATATCTGGATGTTTAATCTTCAACAAATAATAAGCAGAACTCTAATAAGGAGCTATCTTATGCAAACTTTGAATGTTGAATTCCTTCCTTTTATTATTTTCGAGAGGACTGGTCACGATCTTGTTACACCAATATCGGAATAATAAGAATTGAAGAAAGAAAATTCCAAAACCATGTAACTATATCTTTGAAAGTTTTTCTTTTGAATGAATAGAATTTCGTGTAGCATCTTGACTCTCTGTTTAATCTCAAACCAATATTGTAACAAGTGAATTTGTATAATGTAATCTTCTTACAGTACATGCAGACAAAGATAGAATAGAGAAATCATGTAAGGATTCATTCAGAAGACGGTATCTTCACAAACGTGTCGCAATTAATCTCGGTTAGACATTGGTTGGAGAGTATCAACACATTTTGTTTGGAGAGTAGAGATAGAGTTATCTTGTACAAACTTTCTACAGTGAATGTGTAAGAAAGTCTGTAAGAATCTTCACTACGAAGCTAACCCAGCAACACAGAATCACAGGTAAATTAGGACACTTATCAAGTTGTCTATTTTTTACCTATCAAAGCAGTTATCTCCCCTTCTTTGACGGTTAATTCCTGCGGATGAATGTGTAGAAATTTGTGATAGACTCCTCTATGATAGTTGCTATCACCTCTTCCCAGCAACCTTGATTTACAGGTGTGACAGAACTTAACTGTTGTCTATTTTACCTATCATGCTCGTTATCTCACCTGAGTGTAGAAAGGTATAGGGTTCTGTCGGTAAGACCACTCCAAATCTCCATACTGGCATTTTCCCGATAATGATACATTGAGACATCCTATCATTCATTGCCTAGCAGTGTGTCGATTTATCATCCATTTCATTCAGTGTAAAACTGACTTTTCTGTCGTCTTGTTGGACCTTTAGTCTAAAATTTGTCACAATGACACTTAAGGATATCGTTTAAAGACAACATTGGTTTAAGATAGGCGACTCTCGAGAGTTTACATATTTACATACCGTCAAATCGTTTTACTGCAATTAGAGGATTGTAAGTCAGTTTATCTATTTCATGTTTTTTTTTCAGTCTGTATCGATCAGTTTTGCAGGTTGAAATTTTATTTGTGATTTAAATTGTAGAAGAAATTATGATGTATTTATAATACATACCCATACAATCAAATATGCCTATAAAGGACACCAAAGGGACCTAGCAAAAATTTCCTCTATAGACAGGTGTACTTTATACAGAGGTCTAGATCTATTACCGATATATGATAAATTCCATCAAATTGGTAGAATAGTTTGTCCTTAATAGACAGGTGGACTTTATGAACAGGTGTCTTTAATAGATTGGCATGACTTTCATACTTGGGTGTTCTTTATAGCATGTTTGAATCATATATTACTTTTTTTTTAATTTTAAAGATTGAGCAAAATATTTTAAAACAGATAATGTACCTGGACTGAAATCTGACATGAAATTTCTTAATGTTAAATATTAATAAGTATCTGTTGATTGGAATGACAATTTAAAGATTCTGAGTTAAAAGATCAGCAAAGATTGGACCCTGACATTTGTTCTTTGACATACAAGTGTTAATGGATTTACACAGGTAAATATAGATAATCATTTGGAGTTTCTAATAAAAAAAAATACAACATCTGCCTATCCTAAATCAATTCCTTATTTAAGCATTGATTTTTGATAGTCATACTGAGAATGGAATGAGATTTATCGTTCTAATTCATTTCATTACCTCCTATCATATGAAATTGATTTATAAAAGATATGAGAGGGAGAGAGTGAAATATATTAAAGTTTTGCTCCAAATATTGACAAACATCTTTATTTATTTATCTTGAGCGTACTGCTTCAGGCGATACTTTCTCTCCATCTAAAGTGGTTTTTATTAAGATATCTTTTTCACCCCTAATTACGCTGAAGAAGTTAATATTGGCCCTGTCCATGTATTTAAATTCACATGTTTGTGCCTCAATGATGAAAAATGGATTTAACCATCAAAGAGCATCACTGACATTGATCTGTGTCACCAGTCTCCATCTTTAAAACTCTTTAAACTGTTTTCTGTCCATTAAGCAGATAGGAATGGGATCCACGGCTTGCTGACAAATTGGCTGATCATTAAGTAGTTAAAAAGCTTTTAGGGGCTCGGAGATCATTCAATGATGGTTGAATCTTGAAGCTTTACCTGTTCGCATCATACATGAAGGAGTTGAAAGGTGGCGGAGCTCTTTTGATTAGGGAGGTAGACATTTTAAACATCTATGATTAAAGATTCATTGGTCAAAGTTCAAACAATGCTACATAAACTTAAGCTATGAAAGTTCATGGGATTCCCTAAAATGGAAAAGTCTCCCACCAATCTGAGCTCAATTTTAGAAAGTTTTATTTTTCTGCCTGATCAATAAAAAAACAAAGGTATTTAGTTAAGGTCAAGGGTTATTGAGTTTAAGGTACAAAAGTAAATCCTGCTTCACCACATGATGTCTTGATTCCATGTTAATTGGTTGTAATGATTGAAATCTGTCTTTGATTTCCATCGAATACTGTTTTAGTCATGTAATACAAGTATTCCGAGAGTTTACCTGCTATCTCCTTTGATGCCATAACAAACAAAGTTAAAGGCGGGGTATGCTGATATCAGCTTGTCTGTCTGTCTGTCCAGTAGAGATTTAAAGATGTTCCACCGCCAACAGAGCCTAAACGATACTGATCATTTTAACAACAATTGGTGTTTAATCATGTGAATATATGTCTAATTAACACAAAAAATGATATGAAATAATTTATTTTGCTTTTGTTGAATGAGCAATCAATACTTCATTCCCCAAAGGACATAGTGCTACTGAATTTTTCCGTGATGCAATTTAGTATTTTTGATATTTTTGTCTCTTTTGTAAAATTGGAAGCTCACATTTTTCAATGGTGGAAATGGTGTAAAGTAAGTAACTTTTGCAACTGAAAAAAATACTAACTCTGCCCCTGATTTTGATATTGAAAAAATGCCATTTGTCAGCGGTTGAGCATCTTAAGGTCAAAGGAATGTTCTACTTGAGTTACAACCTATATTTTAAATTACAATTTGTTAACATATTTGACCAAACCAAAAGCCTTATAATTTTGGTTTGATGTACTTCAAATTTCTAGGGTTGATTGAATCTGATATGAAGTTCTAGAAATGGTTGGGTGCTTCAATGCTTACTTTGGCTAAGTGTTTTATTCTGTTTGGTTGAATACTTTGAAGTCTGCTTCAATGATCCAGATTTGGTTGAGTGATTCAACGATCCAGATTCGGTTGAGTGATTCAATACTCCAGATTTGGTTAGGGCTTCAATTCTTAATGTTTGTTAGGTGCTTCAATGCTCCAGATTTTGTTATGTACTAAATGCTCATAATTAAGTTGGGTACTTCAAAGCTGAAAATTTGGCTGGGTGCTTCAAAGCTCAAGGTTTAATTGAGTATTACAAAGCTCAAGGTTTGCTGGGTACTTCAATGCTCAAGGTTTGATTGAGTATTTCAAAGTTCAAGGTTTGATGGAGTACTTCAAAGCTCAAGGTTTGATTGAGTATTTCAAACCTCAAGGTTTTATGGGTGCTTCAAAGCTCAAGGTTTGATTGAGTATTACAAAGCTCAAGGTTTACTGGGTATTTCAAAGCTCAAGGTTTGGTTGAGTATTTCAAAGCTCAAGGTTTGCTGGGTACTTCAAAGCTCAAGGTTTGATTGAGTATTACAAAGTTCAAGGTTTGCTGGGTACTTCAAAGCTCAAGGTTTGATTGAGTATTTCAAAGCTCAAGGTTTTATGGGTGCTCCAATGCTCCAGATTGGGTTGGGTATTTCAAAGCTCAAGGTTTGATTGGGTACTTCAAAGCTCAAGGTTTGATTGAGTATTACAAAACTCAAGGTTTGCTGGGTACTTCAATGCTCAAGGTTTGATTGAGTATTTCAAAGTTCAAGGTTTGATGGAGTATTTCAAAGCTCAAGGTTTGATTGAGTATTTCAAACCTCAAGGTTTTATCGGTGCTCCAATGCTCCAGATTGGGTTGGGTACTTCAAAGCTCAAGTTTACAGGTACTTCAAAGCTCAAGGTTTGATTGAGTATTACAAAACTCAGGTTTGTGGTACTTCAAAGCTCAAGGTTTGATTGAGTATTACAAAACTCAAGGTTTGCTGGGTACTTCACAGCTCAAGGTTTTATGGGTGCTCCTATGCTCCAGATTGGGTTGGGTATTTTAAAGCTCAAGGTTTACTGGGTACTTCAAATCTAAGGTTTGATTGAGTATTACAAAGTTCAAGGTTTGCTGGGTATTTCAAAGCTCAAGGTTTGTTTGAGTATTTCAAAGCTCAAGGTTTTATCGGTGCTCCAATGCTCCAGATTGGTTTGGGTATTTTAATTAAGGCTCAATGTTTGGTTAGGTATTTCAACACCATGATGCTTTAAACTTCAAGGTTTAGCTGAAAGAAATTCAGATCTACTGAATGATATTGTTTTAAAGTTCTTAACTTTGGTTTGCTTCAAACCTCCTAGTCTTGATTATTATTTCATTAGAATTTTCTTTAGAGATAATACTGTCTCTTTTTTGACAGTTTGACAGGTTTTGTAGAATTAAATTGATGTATTGGATAATGATTACATTATTGAAAAATTAAAGCAATCTAAATTGGCATAAGGGGAGACAATTGATAAAAAAAA
This sequence comes from Argopecten irradians, assembly GCF_041381155.1. NCBI lineage: Eukaryota > Metazoa > Mollusca > Bivalvia > Pectinida > Pectinidae > Argopecten > Argopecten irradians. Next base: position 16,708,951 of record NC_091134.1, on the reverse strand, counting down.
TCCAAATTTGAGACAACGTGCTGGTACGATAAATTCACAATGATTTCTATAATTAGAGTTATCCCATCATTTTTTCTTTTGTTACAATTGTTTGGAACTTAAAAATCACAAATTGGTGGAATTTACCTTCATAAATCGTAATTTGGTGTAATCTGTTGTTAGTTTAAAGGTCAAGAGGTCATACGTAACATTAATTACCTGTATAATACCTGAAGATTGTATTAAAGAACCTGAATGTAAGTTACGATCTCATAAGTGTCATCCCTCACCGGTACCTGGAGGTCAACTCACGCGACCCCGAACTTCACCCACGAAAATTTTCTGGATCTATTACTCATACATTGACAGGAAGACAAAAGCAGTGCTTTTAAAGGGTTAGTTCGACAGGGTGTCAGAGTAAACAAAATCAACACAAATAAAACGTTGAAAATGTCAACAATTATGACCTCCTGTCCCGAGCTCATCTCTCGGCCAATGTCTTTGTATATATAGCTTGGTAGATCACTGGTGATAATAGGGTAATTTAGCTGTCAAAAGTAACATTCTGTATTCTTAAATTTAAGGCCTTGTCAGTTTATTCTGAACGAAAATATCATCGAAAATACAAACCACTATGAGTTGAGAGCAATTTTTCTAAATATTTCTTTCATTTTGTTTAAAATTTTGAAAAATTGAATCATTAATATTTTTAAAATGTTTGCCATGAAAGTGTATAATCCGGTGAAGTATGTAACAAATTTTTCAGACATGAAGTTCAAAACAATGTTTTGAATCGACAACATTTCATTCAGTTGTACATATAGTTAACTTGATGAAATACTTGAAAGATATAAATGTGAAAATGTCATGACTACCGACAAAAATGAGTAACACTGATGCCTGGTCATCGCTAATTATCTTATCTCTGAAACGCGAACAATAGGAGTCGAAACCGACAACAACAGGTGACGGGATCTTCCGGACTTCCGTTCCCGCTTAACGAAAAATAACATAAGGTATACACAATAGCGGTCATTCTGGTCACGCAATCTTCGGTATCAAATTACAGACACACGTCCCACCAAAAAAACGGAAATTTATTATTTTCCCCCCTAAAATTCTGCCACACATATAGTTATTGGACATTTTCATGTCAAAGTAGTGTTAAAGTTTTCACCTGTCGATCCATTCATCACAATTTGCGTTGACATTTTGTCTTGAGAACAAGCAAAGGTTCAATGTTGTCTTTATGAAGCTTTTAACAAAATCAATTTAACGAAAGTATGATGAATCCTTATCGACAAGTCATCGTTGTCATTCATCACGGAAAAAATTTTGAAATATTTCAAAATACCTCTACTTTACTGGAAATTTAAATTGATTGCTGTGACGTCTTCAAACAATAATTACAAAAATTGCTTCACATCATTTTACAAAATTACAAAGTTTTTCAGAAATTTCCCAATGGAAGTTCCTTTTGTATTATTTCAATACTAAATGTACTTTATATAGAGGTAACAGATAAATAAAATAAAGGTTTAATAATATTAAAAAAAATTATTATATCATCTAAAATTCATTCATGAATGTAGTTACTTATCTTCCTTTTTCATAGAAGATCTAATAGGTGAAATTTCAATTTTGAAAAAAAATGGAAACATTTATTGTCACAGCTATTTAAGATATGCTTTAAACAGCAAATGTACTTGAAGATTGACTCATTATCAGTTTTTGTTGCCATGCATGTTGACGATATCTATATAGTTAACATCAACAAGATATATAGGAATGTCAATTTTTCAAACAAAATTGCAAAGAATATTTCTTTTGAAATTTTTCAAAAATGACGCATACAGATGTATCTATTATATATCATTATAACTTCATCATATTTCTAATGAAATCATCAGCAGAAATTGCTGGGCTGGAAAAATGATGTTTGTAAGCAGCTGTAGTTTAGCTGGACATTTTGGTTCAGCACACCTGTCCAAGTGGTGTTTTACCTGACATATATTTCGTTAAGTGTACCTCAGGTAAACACTGAGACCGAATGATGCTCTCCCTTCGGCTATCACCTGGCTTTCACCGGGTATCATTGAGATATCAAACATCGTAAAAATCGTTCCTTGTCATTTAAGCGTAACTAATAACGCACATGGTAAAATAAGTGATGATGAATCGGACATTATATCTTAAAAATTTAATATTTTATACAAAATACTTCACAGATGTCTCATGATGAGCCACTGCAGAGGATATTCACAAAAGAAAAAAAACTCCACTGAGAGTTTGAATGAAGGAGAAGATGTATATCAGAATGCCTTAAGTATCACTGAACTACTGATATAGTATTCAATAGTATTCAAAACTTTTTCAAACTTTTTTGAATATTATGAGTATTCAAGACTTACATAAAAGGTAATATATTGGAAGTTTTGTAAGGACCAAAATACTTAAATAATTACAGAATAAGTGTATTGGACCTTCAATTAGTTTATTTTACTAAAAATATTATATTAAATCAAAAAGATTTAACTTAGGTCTTTAATTAGTATGCCCAATCTTTAGTTTAATGAGTTATTTCCCCTTTATGGAACTCTCTTTGCTAAACTGAGCAGACAAAGTGAAAGTAAATTCACGAAATATAAGAATTGCCAATAAAAGTTTTTAAGTAAATTGATTATTGTCTTCTGTCAGTGTAAGAAGTTTAATTTGTCTACCAAGACGTTATTGAGGTGTTTCTGAGATAACTGCATGCTGTTTGCTGTTTTTGGCGGCATGCTTCAATGAGATCGGACAGCAGTATCACTATCACAAAGAGACACAACACAAACATACTGCAGCCTCCCCAAAACACACTATCACAAGGAGACAAAACCCTAACACAAACATACTGCAGCCTCCCCAAAACACACTATTACAAGGAGACAAAACCCTAACACAAACATACTGCAGCCTCCCCAAAACACACTATCACAAGGAGACAAAACCCTAACACAAACATACTGTAGCCTCCCAAATCACACTATAACAAGGAGACACAACCCAAACATGTTGCAGCTTCCCAAACACACATTCACCATATCCAACATATCATGGAGACGTGGTCAGCCAAATAGTTAAGATGTCACAACATATTACATGTATCTCAAACCCTCCACCTCTGAGTCACAAGTTCAAACCCTCTGTGAGGCAGTTGCCAGATTGGTTGGTGGTTTTCCTCCAGGTATTCCAGCTTTTCCTCCACCATTTAAACCTGGCACATCCTTAAATGACACTGGCTATTACAATAGATGTTAAACTAATTAGACAAAATTACCACATCACAAGCAAGCGAGGCTGTCCTTAAATGAAGTTGATAGGAGCCAAACCTTCTAACACCAATCAGACCATTGTCTTTAATTCAGAATATCTTAAGTCTGTTACACCAGTATCCCATGCAGTGGTCCAGTGTGATCGATGACAAGTAAATCTTAAATGATAATTGGGATTCTACCCCCATTACAGAAATTATTTCTACATTTTCAATTTTTTGTGAGTTTAATATAGATTTAATACTTCGGCCGTGAGTCACCTAAAATGACGAGCAGTTTTGACAACACCATTAAATGATGCGTGGAGGATGGGAAAGCGGAACATTTTAGTCAACAATGGTAGATCATGTCTAGATATGAAAATTGGACATTAGGAAAAAATGTACCTCTACTTCTTTACAATACAATAACTTGTTAAGTCCATGAGTTGCCCATAAAGATTTGATTTATTACCGACTGAGCCTCATATCTTTGTGTACATCTTGTGACAACAGCAGGCTTTTGTACTTTTGCAAAATACAAACATATGAATATTTAAACATCTTTTTCTGCAGATTTCAATAAAATCTTGCATTATTGAAGAAATTGATATGTACAAAATGATCAATTCGTTTCATTGAGATTATCAGTTGTTGATTATAATTGAATAGTTCCTTGAAAATTAAATATATTGTAAATGATAAGGTTATATTCAGGCTATACTTTTCTTCATAACTTGTTAAAATATGATGATCAATTAATTGGCAGCACAATAAAATTAAATACTTTTCACATTGCTTGAAACTCTTTATTTTAATCAGATAGCATAGCTGCATGTTTAGATATAAATATCATGCTTAAATTCAGGATCCGAGATTTAACAGCTGTTTGAATATCTCAGACTTTAGTGGCAGAGTGGTTAAGGTGTTTAACATAGCTGTTTTAAACTCCTAAACTGCGGTACGGGTATTATATTATAGCCATAGTTACAAGAAAACCTTAAAAAAATTTTTTTTTGAGAAATTATAAATAATGTACCTGTGGAGAAAAAAAGAGAAAAAGAAGAAATTTGACATCTCACAAAAGGTGAAAGACAAGATCTTTTTACTATAACAAGGGAATTCCATTTCAAGCTGAAAGCTCTAGTCTGTTGTCAGAGTGATAAAACCATAGCTGTATACATTTCAATCCTAAAGAAGGACGAATTGGTCTGAGTGATAGTAGCCATTGTCCAGTCCTTGACCATCAGGTGGCTATTAGTGGTCTTTGTCACTTCTAAGTGGGTCTATTTACTTTCGCTGCCACCCGATGTTTCAATATTTGGTTTGTTTTCTCCCGAGGTAGGAAGTGTTGTTAAACGTCTCGATTATCTCACCTGGAGAGCGGACAGGTAACACCTCTTTCTTACCTGTATGACAATACCAGGCTGATAATGACGGTACTCATCCTATCTTTAAATACTCTACACCATTACTCACCTGTCGACGAGGTTTTTACCTGTATTGGAGTATTCAGCTTTTGACAGCGTACTGTTTGCTTGTTTTTATTTCCGATTAAACACACTTAGATCATAACATCTGGTCAAGCATAAAGCTTCGCTGACCATATAATGGTCAAAGCTGACCCATCCACATTGGTATTGTTGTCTTATAGCTCCTTCTAAATAAATAATGTATACCAAAGTGGGATATATGGGCTATATTTGACAGAATTCAGTCCGAAGAAAATCTAGTAAGGACTTGATTAATCTTGTCCAAGTTCTTCTTCGATGATGCATGAATTCATTGAACCAATTCCATTTTGCATTTATGAGCTATATGAATTCCAACTAGAAAAATAAGATAATGAAGTTTTTATTTTATGTTATATTTAATTTACATGTATAAAGAATTAAGTATGAAGAAAAATTGTAAAAAAAAAAAAAAAAATGAAGCACCTGTTCTCCCTAATCACCAATTAATTGCTAATGAGTTGATATGAATAATTAGAAATAAAAACTTTAGGAATGGAAGTAATATATGAATCAATTAAAATTAAGTTTTGATAAGAGAAATGAACAGAAAAATAAAAGAAAGAAAGACAGGTAAAGAAAGGAGCAGGAAAAAGAAGAAATCTTTGAGCTATTTTAACGAAGCATTATGGTACTGTATGACCTTAAAGAACGGCTCTAGCAAGACAACAAAACCAGGTGTCCTTATATTATACTATATATCCCACCTGTACAATATTTACATGCTTATCATATTGTTATTTGATAAAATTTCACATCATCATATTTTCCATTTGAATATGTTTCCATTTCTTCTGGTTGACTTCTCACCTAGCCTGCTGACCTAATACCTTGGGAAAAATCTTCTAAAACGTTTTCAGGGACCTAAAGTAACATTGGAATACTCAACAACAGTATGTTTGTATGGCTCATGTTACAAGACTGGGACATACAACACGGTCTTCATACACAGAGCAACTATTCTTATCTGTTCACATGTGGGGTGGGGCATTCAAAATATGATATTAATAACAGCCATATTTAAATTTGTATCACTCTCCGTTTTTGTCGAATTTGATCCATTGGATCTTTCGATACTGTTGCATGTTATCAATTAAGGTTTGTATTTGGAGTATATTACACTGTGTGTATTATTCAGCATATTCCCTAATAAGCACATATTGTATTTTACTATAAGGTCCACAGCAGTATCGCATTTACTCATTCACACACTCAAGACAAACGCAACAAAGACCTCAACAAGTCCGAGTGTTACAAATGCATGGAAGATGCATTGTGCATTCACACACCTGTTTCAAACATTCACCTGACCTCAAGGTATACTGCAGATACAAGGGTCGTCAGTTTCAGTTTCAATTTTTACCTGTAATCTGTGCTATAAATGATACAAATGGTTACAGGTACATGTAGGAATGAGTCACAGGTCAAAGGGGTACAGGTAAAGAATACAAATCTAAGGTTTTCCCTTTAAAGGACTCTTAAGCACTCTGTAACATTGCAATTGAATTCTTTCATGATAATGCAATTTTGATACATCTTTCCTTTTTAAAGAAAACATGTACTGTTTTCATCTTTGTGGGATCCGTATCTCATTTAATGACTCTAGATAAATATCAACATTATCCTGAAAAGATATGAAATTTTATTTTTATGAAAAATATGGGTGATTCTCAAACAGATGTAATTCAATAATGAAAAGGATATAGTATTGATTGACTTAAAATAAGATTTTAACAAAAGGGTTTCTCACCCTTGTGATTCAGTTGTTAAGAGGGTATCATTTGCGCATTTGAAAAATAATTTTGACATTGAGAGTTTCTTTATTTGAGAACTTTGATCTATAACAAAATAAAACTAAATTGACAACACAAACTGTTAGGACAGTTGAACTTAAGTGCAGGCTTTAATTTTTCATCAGGTGTGAAATCTCTTGTCCTTTTCATCTTGATGGTATTTAAATTTTATGTGAATTTTCATTCCTAATTGACTAAATAGATATGATAAATGAAAGTTTGGTGTTTCAATTGCATGCTCTTTGATAGGGAAGGATTGAAAGAAACTAAAAAAAATTGTGTTCAATTATATTAAATTGTTTGATAGCTTAATATTTTAAAATATGTATATACCATGTACATGTATACATAGATTGTAAAAGGGTTAATATTAGCTAAAGTATTAATCATGCCAATTTATTTATTTATTTTTTCAATTCTTTATCATAAGAGTTTAAAAGCATTTTTTTGATATTTTTGTTTATAATGTCTTAATTAGAGGCTTATTTAAAAAATGTGTAATCAATTAAAGTTAATTATGAATATTTCATGATAATTATGAATGTTTACCTAAATTTAAAATTTGATTTTACATTTATGCGTCCAAGACTTCAAATTTCATTGGGGATGTTGAGTTCTGACTGTATTGTGCATTTTAAGAAACCATTATTAGGAAATTTTATGAAAAAGCTTTCTTACATAGGTAAACTAGGTATTCAATAAAATATATGAGAGTACAAATGTACTTTGAAAGCTTCATATTTAAAATAAAAACATATCTAAATGTGCAATTTTTTTTATTTGTTGAGATATTTTATTTTAATGAGTTTATGGCATATGTCATTGTGAATTATGTTGCAAAATTTCACTTAAATTCTGGGTATGAGAACAAAATACCAAACAACCAGAAAGCTGCATTATGCAAACAACGGTATTTAATTGTTAATGAAATTCAAATCTTAATTGTAAAAAAAAATGTCCCCTTTTTGTGGCAAGATGTTACTAGTTTGTGGTTTATGGCATATGATGCCGTTTCTTTTTATTCTTTATAAATTTTGACACAAATGTTATTCTAATATCAAAGATTTATTGTTTTTGATGTTATCATTGACAACTATATTATATGGAAAACGTAAGATGAAACACTATAAAGCGATATCTGGATTTTAGCATAATGTATTCTGAAACAAAAACAAAATTTTCTGACCTATTTCTGCTCAAGATCATTCTTTTATTTCAAATAAAGTTGTAAAACTTGATTCAAAGAATAATTTTAATACAAAGATTTACAGTTTTTGATATTATCTATGACAATGCTGTTCTTACAATTGACAAACAAAACATTTAAGTTGAAACAGACGATGTTTTATAATGATTCTGTTATAATATTTCAAAAAAAGATACCCTACAAATTTTCCTGAGGTCCATAATAATAATAATTTTTTTGAACATATATATTTCAAAATTTCAATTGTTTGTAAATTTTGTGCTTTCATAATATTCTAAAGATCAAAAACTGACACAAAGCGCTAGGCATTTTAATGCCTTGTATGCTTCTAATAAAAAGATGGAAATTTATTGTACGTCTGCTCGGCTGACACAAGAGTATTGTGACAATATGAGATGGAAGCACACCTGCTTATAGCTCTTTTAACCTTTTCAAAATTTGCAAAAATGTAGTTTTAAATGGATTTGTGCATCATTATGATGCCATGTGCTCGAGGTTTCATCCTTTCCATATATTACATTTGTGCGTGGACCCTGAATTTTGCCATAAGATTTATTGGTGCTTGCTTGCAGTGATTGTTGGCAAGGAATAATAGATAATGTATTCGACACAGATATCTACGAGGGTTTTCTCATTGTGTTGCGTCAGCGCATTCAACAGATGGATTGTTGATTACCGTTTGATGGACGAAACATCAGACTAAGCGTGTGTCGTCCATTGTCCGTCGATATCACAATAGCTATGTTAGATAGAATATTACTGACTCGTCGGATATTCTTGATGCTAATGAGAATCCTAATTCAAGACTGATAGTTTCTCCAAGCCTCCGTAAGAATCGGATGACTGTGTGATATATTGCGAATCTTTTGCCGGTAACATTGACACGGAACCTGTGGGAGGGGCTCTATTTTAGAATGCAGATTGACGCACATCTCTCACTATATAGACACCACAAGTGTCATCGATCGATGAGTCGATCGATGAGAGAAACCAAGCTGATGTTGCGATTAAGATACTTTAAGTAGTATTGATCTTCCATCCTCGGTCAGAAATCATCAGGGGCTGTTACTCTCAAATGCAATATTTCCATGCTATTTTACACGCGCACCAGCTCTAATAAAATCGTAACAATCGTACAATGACAGAAAACGATAATTTGATGAGTGTTACACAGCACATCTGTGCTCAAATGCTGTCATATAAACCGTTTTTTTCCTTCCTCACAAAGATTTTACGGTATTCAAGCTATCTTATTAGGGGGACTAGGAGAAACTGATGGTACAGCGATTATTTATTGTGTTCGGAGATCGTGAGCAGATGTTGCGGTGTCTGTTATAATCCTACGATATGTAATACTTGAGATAAATTGATTTAGAAAGAAATGTCAATAAAATTTTGTATTACTTTTTATTAATGGCCATTTTCACATTAGGGGTATTTTCATAGCTACCTTTCACACACTTGAATGAAATCAACAAAAGAAACGTTTTAATGTGTCATTGAGAATTTCATATTGTATATCACATGTATTGTTATATTTAAAGTAAATATTGTGTACTTGTACTTGGGAAGTTCAAAAATTATTTAAGAGAAATTCAATCTTGTATATTCACTGCATATAATGGCTTTGAGAATTGACAATTTCTTCCCCGTAAAAGTTTAAAACCTTGTCTATATAGTTTGCCCACCTTCAACTTCAAATCTTATTTCTGAACAAAAAAAGTACGCAAATTACGTAAGTTTTGATGGTAATAAACAAAATATGATGATAAGCATTTGAAAATAGATTGGAAAAGCTACAGATGTAGAATTTATGATAAAAGTCGAAAGCGTATTATGTCATTTATTTATGAAAAACTTCAAATATTCATACAAGAATAGCTCTTATTATCATTATCATTTTTTTTTGTATATCGGGAACAAACTTATCATAATATCAATTTATTTCCTTGTTAGCAGAGAAAAAAAAATGTGTAGGACTTTCTCGAAAGTCCATGTACTTTTAAATTTTCATTCATGAAATTTTTGTTAAAAATTAGGTAATAAGTGTGATGTTTATAAATAACAAACCACATAACAGATTAAACAATCTTATATGTAGCTCAAAAAGCTGAATGAAAAGCCACAAGAAATACAGAGGGCGTATTGATGACTACAGTGAATAATGCTAAGGTTCTGTGATCGGTTGAACGGGTGAAATGAAATTTAAAAGTCATTGTGGTTTTTGGGCTTTTACAGAGTTTTACGATAGAAAGGGCTGGATTACGATTTGATTGACACTGCTTTGGGGTCATTTTGGCTCGATGGCCGATCGTATTTCACTGATACTGAATGTTGGTACTTCTGGTATACTGTTGTTTTTGTTTGTTTGTTTGTTTTCGGCTGTTCTATTCTCTTCCGTGTCACACCCTTCATTGAGAATAAATGACAAATTAGAAAATGTTGATTTTTTCTTTCAAAGAAATGATGATTCATTTTACGTAAAAGTTCATGTAGCCTCTTGCATTCATCTCTGATTCCGTGAAATCAATTTGCATATTTACTTATAAAAAATTTGATATACAAGGTATCATTATATATATCAAATATTTTTCTGCTACTAATAGTTACAGTTTTCTGTCTATTATGACTTATATTGCAATATGATTGTTGTTTTAAATTTAAACTTAAGTTTTAAGTTTCTTAATACATGAGAGCTAGATGTCACCTGTTCATATTTGATTCTTTAAGAATTAACAGAAGACTCACAACAGGTTTCAGCACAGTGCGAAGTAAGGCAGGTACCTCAAAGTTATCTTGTCTGCTACGCGTATTCCTTACCATAAGTAGTTTGTGTTACTGAAAACAGGCTGGTCTGTACTGTGTTAGTTGTAGACTTTTACAAAATCTTTTAGAAGTCATACAACAGACTTGAAATTTAAAACTTTTTAATGAAAAATTCTTATAAGTTTCCAAGCAAAGGCATTATAAAGTCATCATACAGTGCTCAATTGCAATTGACAATATTATAAGAGAAAAAAAGAAATATAATGAAAGGAACTAAATTATAATTGTAAAAAGAATATTACATAAAAAATGGAAGAAATGTAGCATAATCTAATCAAACAGCCTTCTAACAAAAATTTCATCAGGGAAAATATGTTGTGTATTTCTTACATGAACCAATTAATGGTTCTCATACGATTGAAATGTCACACCAGGAATACCTTTACTAACATCATTAACTGTTCTTATTATCACTTTGAACTCTGTTGAATGAGAAATAACGTTTTGGAGGAGAAAGGCATCCTCTCTAATAAAGCTATAATGATGAGTTGCTATAGTGGGAGGGGCCTTACTCGGTGACCCCCGAATATGACTGTGACAATTCTCGTCAAGTCACAACCACTCGTGTTTGTTATTGAAGAAATAAAGATGAATCGCAAACCAATTTAAATGGATAATTAGGAAAATGTTATCATTCAGGTGCTTCATAACCTTCGTTGGATTGCGAGAAAAAAAAAACGAAATAGAGGACACCAAAGTTTCATTAGAGCATTGTTGAAGGTAGATTGAGTTTTCTTTTCATTACATAAGGGTGGTATGAAGAATCTCCTCAAACGTTTGATCTCGTAGGTATGAAGGATGAGTCATTAAATTGTCTGATATGCAGGTATGTTGGATGTCAAAATAAGTGACCAGTTTAATCTGTCCTTCACACGATTTGATTTTAAGGGAGATTTTTTTTATGTAGTAGTCCCATTTTTTATTGTTGACATTTTGTGCTGTGTTCAAGGCCCAGTGTTCAAAGAATCGGGAGCTTTCAACTGAAAATAAAGAGACACAATTCCTCAGATCTTCATCATTAAATATCTATATCAGATAGGAGTGTTTGAATATTTGTTCAAATTTTTATCAAAAACTTTTCTTTTCTTTTTTTTTGTAATTTGGTGCAAAATCATACATTGTGAGGATACTCAAATTAAATTACCTTGGAAATTTCAATATTTTTTTTCCTTTTAATGATATTACAAAAAAATAAAAATAATAATTTCAGAAATATCCTGCTGTACCAGTTGCACCATATTGTTGTATTGTTACACAGATGAAATCAACGGAATCGAGAGGGCTCATTGATGTGTCAAACTCAAACGACATCTCTACTCGGTATCTTAAACATCCCAGCCACTTAACAAATAGATTCCTGTTCGTGGATGTGTGTCTTGTTTGGGTTTTCTACCTTTTATTCACATGAACGAACGTACCATATTATCTTTACTCTCCCTACAAATTGATATCGTTAAGATAAATTAAACTTTACGCCCCAACGATTCGGTCTCTTCACTTGACCAAGAATGATGATATTCTTCCCGGATTTTCTATCGAGGGGCAGTCGGAAAACGCCTGTGACAATCTCTTTGGATGACACACATTCTGAAGATTTCGAATCGATAGTGACTTTCCTAAATTAATTCTATATCTGTCTGTGGAGTCAACCCAGTGAAATTCTTCGTCTGTTCATTCGTATTAGTTCTCAACATATTGAGTGACATCCGATCAATTTCTGTAATTACTTTTGTTGTACGATAGCATTCCTTCCATTTATTAATTATTTTTTTCCCAAAAAGGTTAGATATAGCAGTAACTACATTTAAAATGTCACATGTATTTATTTAAGTAGACTATCCCAATGTTGCAGCATTTGTAGTTTTATTTTCTCCATTTAAAATTTGTGAGCCTTCAGTTATAAACGAACATAGCAAAAACAAAAATCAGAAAAAATGAACACCAGAACAGAATGGAGGAATTGCGTTATTAAGACACAGATTAAGTGCATGTTCATATTGTTTTTAATATTCAATCAATTCAGATAGTTTTTGAAGGGGATTTACAGGGTGTTTATAATAGCAGGATAGTACTGCTATCATTTCCTCAACTTGCCTGGGATTAAAAAACGCGAAAAAATGGTTATTAGTTTACTGATTTTCATTTAATCAAGGTATAAAATTGATAAAAGATAAGCTTTATGGATGTTCCACTGACCTGCATAAACCTTTACATAGCTCTAAGCTGTCCCATTCTTTAATGGTAGGAAATTAAACATATTGCCTTGTTTAACTTATTGATGGCTTCAAGTACCATATCATCGAAATTGGTCCAATCTATTCATTAATAGAACAAAATCCTCAAATAAAAATATTTACAAAAGCTTTTTCAATAATGAACCGATCATGAGAGGAAGCCATTTTGTTATTTTCTGACTACGTGTGACAGTTTTTGCATCACGATGGATATCCGATGTATAGTTAATCCTTCCGACGTCCCTAGCTAGTGATACTTCTCCCATCATCCTTTGTTCCTACTGGATCGTAGGGTTCGGTATTCAATAAATTCTCTTATCATCAAATTATTAGTATTATAGGGAACGTCAGAGCCAGCGTAAATTGGCTGGTAATCGGGCATTAATTTTATTGATTTAGTCGGAAAATTACAGCTAAAACGATTCTGTTCAACACCAAACAAATGAAAATTGAATAAAAAATTTTGTTTGCATAGTAATTATTCCATATTAAATGAAAAGCCTTATCCTGCTAAATGGAATAAGAGCAATGCGTTACAAACATGTCGCTTGGTCACACGACAGTCGGCCATATTAAATAGAACTCCTGCACACCTCAGTACTGATACAATTCATGGAATTGAATCGTCATTCGATAGTCTGCAGCGACAGGATATCCAATTCTTTGATCCCATCATTTCTGTCAGGTAAAAACACATTTAGGAACTTAATAGGAAGATATCAACATCCCTCGGCTGGAGATTGTGGTGCTGTCACGCCTGAACGGACACTATAAATTATATCAAAACCCTGCACATGATTTACTCATCATCCTTTCACAGATCTCCCTAGTTCAATTGTTAAACTGTCATGTCTGTTGAAATTAACGCAATTATTAGTTTTAATTAGGAACGAACATTATGGCTTGGGAAGGTAGGAGATTTGTAAAGAAAAAAAGATTAGCATTGTCATAAATGAAAAAAAGTATTAGATTAGCATTAGTTGTCATAAATTGATGACCTAGGCCATAGATAGGTCTCAGCTTTGTCAGCTTTATAATCCAATAATCTGATCTTCTTTAATTTAAAGTTCAATCAGTCAATTGAAAAAATAAAAATAAATTCATAATATCCTTATTGATTTCTTAGAAATGTTACATGTACATCTATATTGAGTTATATTTTTTATCTAAATCGGCATTATAGAACAATAAAATTCGATCATCCAATATTGCTGTAGTGCTGAATACATAATAGAAAAAAAATCTTGTTAAGTATGTAATTAAAATGTTTGTGTGTTCTGCAGTGACACAAAAATTGGTTGGTAAAAAGCACAAATTTAGAATTAGGAGGAGTGGATATTGAATGAATTTACAGTAAAACCTCCCTAAGAGACCACCTCTGTATAAAGACCACCTGCTTGATAAGACCACTTTTCTAGGAATTCAACAATTCAACCTGTGTATAAAGACCACCTGGCTATAAAGTCCATATTTCCCCTGTCTGTCAGGGGGGGTCTTTATAGACAGGTTTGACTGTATTTATTCACTTCAGTGATCTGAAACTATGCAATGAAAACAAGTTTGTTTCAAGGAATTTTGATGGCTGTTTTCATTTAAGATTTTTGATAGCTTTACCATGATAATGTTGTCTCATTATTGAAGGCTGTGATGGCCAACTATAGTGTTTGCTAAGGTGGTTTACTACAGGTGTTCCAGCATTCTTTCACTAGACCTCACCAACTCTGGCTTGGGAGTTTGAAACCTACTTGGGATAGTGAAAGAGTCTCTGACTGTAGTTTGATGGTTTTCATCTATGGTATAGACACTAACAAATATATACTGTTATCAGAGCGTAAATATCCAAGAGAAAACTGTCTAAGAAAAATTTTAAGAGATTTGTGCTAAGAATGAATGGAAGAAGTACATAGACTGACTGTAAAATAGTGTCTGTGTAGTGTTTACTAGTTTCATTGCAGTCTCATAGACACTGACAAATGTATAGTGTTGTCAGCCCGAATTGTCCAAGAGAAAGTTGTCTAAGACAAAAAGAATATTTTTTTCCAATTTTTTATAAATGTTATATTTTTTCTCCACAGATGCAGGTAATTGTAACGAGACCTTTGAACCTTTGGAAAATAATACAAGAACCAACAATGACTCTGAGGAACCCCTCAACTATTCGCCCACCAACCAGCTCATCATCAACGAACAAGCAGACGACACTGACCATCCCCCTGTCTACATACCAGACGACATCCCTATACCAAAACAGTTCGAACTCAAGGAATCAAAGAACTTTCAAGGTCTTGGGGTTTGGGCCAAGGTGGATATTCCTGCAGGACAGAAGTTTGGACCCTTCACAGGAATTCTGAAAAATGAAATCGAAAATACGTCATGCGCTTGGGAGGTAAGTAAATCTTTCTTAATCTCTTTGAAAAGTTAATTTAATTGAGATTGCAGTGGAATTGGACTGGGTTGATCATCACCATGTAACTCAGCCAGTAGGCTGCATTCAACGACATAGTGTTCAAAGGTCCTGGGTTCAAGCCCAATCTGGCAGCTACATTTTCTTACCTCCTGTTACAAAGTGTTTCATCACTTTTCAAGGCTGTGCCATCATTTGACATTTCCTCCTCGATCAAAAGCCCAGGATTTCTCTTTTGGCAAGATTATTTGCCCTATAGTTGCTGAAAGCCTGGATGCTATTGACGATCTGTGAGTATGAGGTAGCCACCAGCTACCACAATCATAAGGAGATCCAACCTCCCCGCCCCTACATGGCTCAATTCAGGTGGGAGAAACTCACTTTAACTTTATAGAGTAAATCAACTTAACAAAATGTTTCATTTCTCTTTTTTGATTCAGGATATAGTTCGGCCATGACCATGAATTAAATGGTCATGTATATATGTGATAATCATCTCAGCCGTATAAGTATTCTACATGTGCCCTTCATCTGCCATCCCTTCCTTTTATTCTAAATCCTTAAGACAATTTCCTTGACCATAAATTACTCTTCTTAGCATTTAAACAACATGTAGATTTCTGATGTATTCTAGAACTGATTTAAAACACTTCTAAATGTAAATTTTTGTACAGTTTTGGACCATTAATGAGTGGTATTGTCCGGTTTGGGTTTTAATATATTAATATTTATATAAAACTTCTGTTGATATGCAGTTTCGCTGTTACATGCATATAAACATCGACCAATCATGTCCTTATACTGACTGTACAGGAAGTTCTATTGACCAAGGATTTAGTATCTTTAAAAGTTTTAGGACTGAATAATGTTAAATAACAGGATAGAACATGAAATAAATTTAATTCTTTTTATGTAATGTTTATTTGTTGAGTTTATGACCAGTCAGGAGCATCATGCCATAGCTGTAGTAGCTTTGTAGCTACTTAATTAGACAATGCACATTATATCAAGACCACGCATTCAGGTTGATAAAATCACAGCAGCACAGACCTGCCCATTGCTCTTCTGACCAAATAACACAACCAACTAGAGGTCCTTTCTGGACAGTCTCTGAGTTAATGCAAACTTTGAAGAACTGTCTCCAACAAATCAATTAACGTATGTTGTGCTTTATCATGTCAAACATTTTAAATTTTTGATACGACATCATTCTACTTAAGGTCAAAATTTGAAGAAACAAACTCACTGTACCTTTCGAACTTCTGAAAGGGCTTGTATACTATAATCTGTAACCACATAAAATTTAGATAATGGGTGTTAGGGGTAGCGTGACAGGGCGTGTGTGAATCCTATCTCCTCAATAGTACCACATGTCATTTAAAACGTGCGTGCCTCCATTGTTTTTGTCGTGTGGTGAATCGCATGTCTGTTTTCTCCGTAACAAGGATGATCGTGGTCCGGATGCGCTGCGGTGAAATCGTACCTCCATTAAACAGGATGGGTTTGTTTTTGCGATGAGGATCGCAGACTTTATAACAGATACCCTGTTAAATCATCACAATTGTTTTATTGTGTGATAACTTTCTTATCACTTAGATGAATCTCAGACAGGTATCCCATTCTCACCTGTCCAGGTATGTGTTACTTATCTGTCTACCTAGGGGGCTTGGACTGATAAACGAGGATGGCTTGAAACTGCAGGTACATGCATGTTTATCCTTTTTATGATAAAAAATGACTTAAGAACGAACACAATAGGCCGTTACATATCCAGGACAATAAAAGCGTTGTCTTATTTCAAATAATATTATAGAGCAATGGTAAATTACAACGAGGAAACATTACAAAGACAGGATGGTCCTGTTGGGTACAATAGACAGTGGGTTCGGAGAACAGTAATTCATTGCTATTCATTTTAAATGTTGTGGAAAATGTAAAAATAAATAAAAAATGAACTTGTTAATCGCATTTACATAGTGTTATTGTAATCTTATACAAAATAGGAAAAATTAGGATATATTCTATCAAATAAGACAAGATTATGAACAGATCGAATTAGAATTCAAGAGATCTTGTTGTATTTTGTCTATATTTATTGGTATTGTTTAAAATTTCCAATATTATCACAATGTATTAATCAAATTAATTAAAAAATCAGATTAAGTGTGATTTATATGTCCAAACAAAAAGACAAAGAATTATGAAATTCATTTCAAATAATCAGGAAGTTTTATTTGTATAAAAAAAATAAACATATAAATCTTCACTGCTGGAGATACGTGATTTATCAAAGTCTAACAATTGATTTCTGAACTCTTTTTTTTCTCCTTGTCACTAAGAAAATCGACAGTTTTCACTTCCTGTATGATGTTCTGATGGTTAAACCCCCATAAACCTCGTAACCACTTTTCCATCGTGTAGTTAAATCTCTATTCAAACGGTTCCTGTGTGCCATTTAAGTCACCCACAAACTTTAAAATCTCTGTACTAGTAACAATTTTATTAGCGTATTGTTGTGTAAAATTAATTCACCCACAAAAACCTTCCTTTTCTTCTCCTTCCGAAAATTAAGACATACCAATTATTATCGTGTCATGACGCTATTCCAACTGAAATGACATTCATAGGGGGTATGAATGCCATTTTTATAGACACCCCAAATTTTGAATGAGACACCCTTATAAGATATTTACTGTTTTTTTCTTTCCCACAACTTCAATATATTATGTCAACGAACAGCAGAGAGGTCATTCGGTGCGAAGGGATCGTGCTTGAATAGCATTCTTTGATCATCTGTAGTTTCGCGGTGATGAGCACATAAATTACAGGTAAACTATTTTAATTCTGGTCTATGTTTATCGTGGGCAGGCCTTCGTAGCAAGCCTGTTACTAATTTTGTATATAACGCACTCCGCGAGGACAAACTGAGGTTTTGTTTTGACTCGTCTAATGTTTATATACAAATCGTGGCACAATCAACGATGACTCAAGTAATGAGTTTTCTGTTGTTGTTTGACATGGGAACAAATCTCCTACTATTACTAGTAGGGTAGGGCGTAAGGTAAAATTACAGCGTCTGTTTGTCCAGGTACAATGTGGATATCTATCGGGTACAAACTGGTATACATTTGTACCGTTGTTTTTGGGCACTTAAGGGATGGAGGGAAAGGAAAGGTTGTTTGTTGAAATGCAAGGGTTAAGTAAAGTAAGGAGGGGGTCTAGTTAAAAAGGAACATGAGGGGGAGAAGTGAAGATGCAAGGCCAGCTTGGGTGGGGACAAGGAGAGGGCTTGATGACATTAAGAGGGGAAAAAGAGAAAGATTTGACAGAATGCTTGGATTGGGGGCAGGAAGTTTGGTTGACACTAAAATATGAAAAAAACAGAAGGATTGAACGAAGACTAGGGGCAGGGGCCAGCAGGGGCTTGGGCAACAGGAGCACAGATGGGGTTTGGTTGATACTACAGGGCAGGAAACCAAAAGGGGTTTGGTTGGTCATAAAACTTTTATCTCCATGGGGAATTATAAGGAGGGGATTCATTATAGGGTTGGTAAAATAAATTAAAATTGCTTAAGGTATTAACATATACATGGCTGTGACACTGATATAGTATTTGGTAGCAAAGTTTTAAGTATGATGCAGTAATAAAATAGAATACAGGGCAAAGAGTTAGGATTGGGGGTTCTATGATGAGAAGTGGTAAGGATTGGGGGTTCTCTGAGGAGAAGGGGTTAGGATTGGGGGTTCTCTGAGGAGAAGGGGTTAGGATTGGGAGTTCTCTGAGGAGAAGGGGTTAGGATTGGGGGTTCTCTGAGGAGAAGGGGTTAGGATTGGGAGTTCTCTGAGGAGAAGGGGTTAGGATTGGGGGTTCTCTGAGGAGAAGGGGTTAGGATTGGGGGTTCTCTGGGGAGAAGGGGTTAGGATTGGGAGTTCTCTGAGGAGAAGGGGTTGGGATTGGGGGTTCTCTGAGGAGAAGGGGTTAGGATTGGGGGTTCTCTGAGAAGGGGTTAGGATTGGGGTTCTCTGAGGAGAAGGGGTTAGGATTGGGGGTTCTCTGAGGAGAAGGGGTTAGGATTGGGAGTTCTCTGAGGAGAAGGGGTTAGGATTGGGAGTTCTCTGAGGAGAAGGGGTTAGGATTGGGGGTTCTCTGAGGAGAAGGGGTTAGGATTGGGGGTTCTCTGAGGAGAAGGGGTTAGGATTGGGGGCTCTCTGAGGAGAAGGGGTTAGGATTGGGAGTTCTCTGAGGAGAAGGGATTAGGATTGGGGGTTCTCTGAGGAGAAGGGGTTAGGATTGGGGTTCTCTGAGGAGAAGGGGTTAGGATTGGGGGTTCTCTGAGGAGAAGGGGTTAGGATTGGGGGTTATCTGAGGGAAGGGGTTAGGATTGGGGATTCTCTGAGGAGAAAGGGTTAGGAGGAGGGGTTCTCTGAGGAGAAAGGGTTGGGATTGGGGGTTCTCTGAGGAGAAGCAGTTAGGATTGGGGGTTCTCTGAGGAGAAGGGGTTGGGATTGGGAGTTCTCTGAGGAGAAGGGGTTAGGATTGGGGGTTCTCTGAGGGGAAGGGGTTAGGATTGGGGGTTCTCTGAGGAGAAGGGGTTAGGTTTGGGTGTTCTCTGAGGAGAAGGGTTAGGATTTGGGGTTCTCTGAGGAGAAGGGGTTAGGATTGGGGGTTCTCTGAGGAGAAGGGGTTAGGATTGGGGGTTCTCTGAGGGGAAGGGGTTAGGATTGGGGGTTCTCTGAGGAGAAGGGGTTAGGTTTGGGGAGTTCTCTGAGAAGGGGTTAGGATTGGGGATTCTCTCAAGGAGAAGGGGTTAGGATTTGGGGTTCTCTGAGGAGAAGCAGTTAGGATTGGGGGATCTCTGAGGAGAAGGGGTTGGGATTGGGAGTTCTCTGAGGAGAAGGGGTTAGGATTAGGGGTTCTCTGAGGAGAAGGGGTTAGGATTAGGGTTCTCTGAGAAGGGGTTAGGATTGGGGATTCTCCAAGGAGAAGGGGTTAGGATTGGGAGTTTTGGAGGAGAAGGGGTTAGGATTGGGGGTTCTCTGAGGAGAAGGGGTTAGTATTGGGAGTTCTCTGAGGAGAAAGGTTTAGGATTGGGGGTTCTCTGAGGAGAAGGGGTTAGGATTGGGGTTCTCTGAGGAGAAGGGGTTAGGATTTGGGGTTACGGTTCATCAGAAAATGAAACCAAGGTAAACTGTAGGGCATTTGTATTTAGGGTTATTTATCAATCAGATGGATAGCTGAAGGGTGAGCTAGCTATTCAAATAATTTATGGGAGTTTGAGTTCTAATTTCTGAGATGTTACAATACATACTCTTTTTGTACGTCATGTATAACTAACAGTAGAGGTTGATGAGTCACTTTATAACATTTTAAATTAACCTTATAGCGGTCCAGCCTATCTAAATACTGCCTTTCACAGTCAAATAGTTTTGTTATTTTCCCCTTAAACAGACATTATAAAGCAGTTTTTACTCACTGTGAAAACCTCCAATTGATGTATGTATCAGTAGGAAGAATATTTACGATACTGTTTACTCACAAATTCCAGAGTGAGCCTCGATTTATATGTGGTAGGGTTGTGGTCACGCACTGCTGAGCAGTGAGGTGGCATCGTGGCTTTGATCTCTGTGTTTACCCCTAGACAAACATACTTGGCCGATTAAACTCAATGTGTACATAAGTAACTGATAGATACTAATCATCCCATATTACTGCGGGTAATTGATCGTAACTGTCAACCCGCTTTACTTACGATTTATCTATATTTTAAGTACATGTGGATATATGACTATAAAACCGGTGTATGTTTTGATTGATTATGTAACTGAATACGTTAGTTCCTCTAGTAGTTAAAATGAATTATCAAAGATGCTCTGGAGAGGGCTTATCCATAAGTTGAAAGAACTTGTGTCCAATCCTTTTTGTCAAATACCAAAAAAGGCAAATAAAATATGTTTAAATCAAAGATGCTCCACCGCTGACAAATGATCATTTTTCTCTATCAGAAACAGGAGTAGATTAATTAGAATATTTCTTTAGTTACAAAAGAAACATTCAGACTTTAATGGGATTTTAATTTACTGTGAGAAACGGTTCTGAAAAAAAGAAAAAATGCAATAATTACTAATTAATAATAGATAAATTACTAAATAATTAATAGATTTGTTCAATAAAATGTTAGTATTTAATGATGATATGTATAAAAGTGTGATATTAAAAGCGTTGATAAATATTGTTGCAAATTGAAATAGAAACGGAAAAAAATTTATTTTCTATTGAATGATTTATTATTAAATACTGAGAGATTTTTCCGTTCCTGTAATTCTATGATATTCCTGCTTTCAATCCAAATAGTTGTAGCTGAAATTTTATCATAAAGAACGTAAATATTTATTTTTTTGGGGTGTTGATGTTAGCCAACTGTTGAAAAGATCACTCTGAATCTAGCAGCTGGAATACATAACACAAGTTTTACTCTCAAATAATTTATCATTTACAAATTTTATCAAAAAGTTTAAAGGGTTATCTTCATTTTTTTTTAACTTTGAAAAATGAAAATATTATTATTATTTCACATGTAAATTTATTGTAAACTAAACTGTATATACACAAGACCCTCCTCAGAGAGTTTATGAGGAAATTGTTGAAAAGCTGACACTCATCAATTAGCTAATGTTAAATAAAGATATGAAAAAAATGGAATAAATAATAATACATAAATAAATAATAGATAAATATAAATAAATAAAAAGTAAAACTATAACAAAATATCATTGTAATCATAAATAAAAGGTCAGGGGTCACCTGCCCGATCATGTGGGTTTTCTACGGGCACTCCGGTTTCCTCCCACACTAAGACCCCTTGCGCGCTTACATCCATGCCATCGAGAGTGATTTACATAAGTTGTATAACTTGTTTCTCAATCGATGTAAAATAAATAAAGTTTATATCTTTATATTTTATACATATGTACTTGTAGGCAGAAATACTTGATATTATGACTATTGTTTATTAAAAGGAATTATCATTAGATAACCACAATTAATTACCAAAGTTTAATTACTGGATTAATTATTAAAATATTGATGTGTTACTAACAGTATATCTGGTGTAGTATTATGTATACCATAGAACAAAGTAAGGTGATTATTTGACAAAGTTGAAGGTCAAAGGGTCATTCAATAGGTAAAAGGCTTATTTTTGTTTTACGTCTTATGAACAAATAAGGTGATTTGAAAATGTGTCAAATTATAAAGAGAAAAACCAGAGTACCTGAAAAAAAATCATCGACTTACACAATGTAATGGTCAGTATTTTACAACTACCCCAAGTGGATATTGAAGTACTGACTTACATGTGTATGGCTAGACTTACCACCATACCCTGTAGTCCAGTACTAGATTATCTCCCCCTAGTTGGAAACTTTAAAGAATCAGATATGTCATTGAATGAGACAAAAATCATTAAGTCACATTTCAGTGATGTTTTTGTTATTCTAGAGACTGGCGGTCATGCAGTGTATAGCGGAGGCCACTGGACACCTTGAGCACTTGACCACTTGGTTACTGTGACCCCTACCTCAATTAGATAAAAAATCTTTTTTTTTCCCTAAATGTTGTGTATGTATGGTATATCTCCATGCACCAGTTGATGCGGTAGGTAATTTTCCCAGGGTGATGGGTCCTACCTCTTCTAGAAACTGACATTAGGGGATGATGATGGTGGTGGAAGCTGACAAGGGGATGATGATGGTGGTGGCTTCTGCTAATAGTTTGTCAGCACAGTCAAACTGTCCCTTATCTGTGTACAGTGCGAGGAGAACTACCCAAACAGTTACAGGCCTGTATACCACTTCTGTCTCACAGATATCAAATTCTCATTCCAAATGAAAGACGAACAAATTTGAAGAAGACCCCAGATTTCCAATGAAAGGCCTCTTTGGTGAATGTTTTTTATTTTTATGTCCATTTTAATTAGGATCCGTTATAGAAATCATTAAATACAATGTGCAAGATGTATCGCTGCACAGGAGGCAGAGTCTGTGTTATAACCAATTTATGCAATGAAGAGATGTCTTGTTTTTTATCTAGGCTATTTAGCAACATGCAGGGAGAGAAAACATTATGTAGCAGTAAAAAGATAATTCTGGGACATCTGCCTTTTCATTCCATTTTAATTATTAAAGTTTTATCTATATTGAAAAGGTTAGGAGTACAAATTTTAGTGTTGCCCTTGTTCATCCTGTGCCATTCTTTTGTGTCTCTTCCTGTCTCACATTCCAAATCCTTTTGTGTTCTGTTTAATTTTAATGGTTTTTTACGATGATGTAACTCTAAAAAGGTAATATATGTGCTCAGTATAAGCCACCAGCTACTACAAGAAAAACAGCTTCCATATACCATATACTATAGAGAACCTTTAAAGATGCTCCACCGCCGACAGAGCATAAATGATATTCATCATTTGAACAATAATTGGTGTTTAATCGTGTATATAATAGTCTAATTAACACGAAAAATAATATAAAATAATTTATTTTGCCTTTGGTGCATGGGCAATCAGTACTTCATTCTATATAGAATATAGTACCACATAATTTTTTCAGGATGCAATTAATTGTTGTTTTGTATTTTTAACTTGAAATAAAATTAGCAGCTCAAACTTTTCAGTTGTGGTAATGGTGTAAAGTAAGTAACTTTTGTAACTGAAGAAAAATACTAAATCGTCTGCTCCTGTTTTTGATAGTGAAAAAATACCATTTATCAGCGGTGTAGCATCTTTAATTTACCTCCTCTGGGTGGGAGATATTTACTGTGTTTGGTTTTGGTTTTGTTAGTTTATCATCCTATTAACTGCCAGGGTTATTTAAGGATGTGCCAAGTCTTGTCGATTGAGGAAATTTAAGCCAGAGTACCCAGAGAAAACTACCGATCAGCCGTCAGTAGCTGACATAGGATTTGAACTTGTGATTCAGAGGTGAATAGAGGGCTATTGGTAATATGTCTGGACATCTCAACCACTCGGCCACTGTGTACAGTAGTATATATTGCAACCCATATCTCGGGACATCTTAATCTCTCGGCCACCATGTACAGTAATAATATAGTCTTTCGTATGTTGGGACATCTTAACCACTTGGCCACCACCGTGTACAGAAGTATATATCGCCTCCCATATGTCAGGACATCTTAACCACTTGGTCACCATGTACAGAAGTATATATCGCCTCCCATATGTCAGGACATCTTAACCACTTGGTCACCATGTACAGAAGTATATATCGCCTCCCATATGTCGGGACATCTTAACCACTCGGCCACTGTGTACAGTAGTATATATCACCTCCCGTTATGTAGGCGACCTGTATACTGTAATGACACTAGTTTGCACGGCCCGGTAGTTGTCACAGCACGAGATTAGTACTATCTTCCTGTCCAGTGCCAGGAGAATGCTGGGAAAATCTTTGTGCGTCAGATAAGAAATTGCGATTTATGACATAATCTTCTCTATCTAATGTTTTGCAGGAATATGATCACAATTTTTTTCCCATTTCATTATCGAACTAGAGCACTTCATCAGTGGCAGGCTACTTAAAGCCCTCCCCTTGTATATGGCTAAGAGCCCTTGTGATGTGCTCCTACATCGCTGCTCCATGTGTTCTGTCACGAATCGGCTACTAACTTTCTGTAAATGTTTTTGAATCATTAGTCCTGCCTCTAAACTCGAGTACCCTCTCCTACTTGTGGTATGATCATGTTTTTTACTTCACATGACAGTAGTAACGTAGATTGTCTTTAGATAGCTGCTATCCCAGACTTCTCTTTTAACCTACATAATATACACAGTCCTTTTTTCAGTTTTATTAGCAATCATGGTCATTTAAGTATGTGTCAGAGTTTTTTTTCTTTTCGATGGAGCAAAGCCAGAGTACCCAGTTAAAAACACTGACCTACAATAAGTGTCTGGCACAGGCAACTCGGCTGCAAATGAATTTTGATAATTTTTCATCATCAAAATTTTGGTACACTTTAACCACTGTGACACCAGTAAACTTATCTACAGGTTATTGATTAATGTATAATAAACACAAGTATTTCACACCTGCAGAACATACATTATATCCTTATTGTTTTACACTAATAAAACACCTTTGACAAAAGGTTTGAAGTTGCAGGCAGAATTAACTGGACAGAAAAGAATATATAACCGGCTAGATAAGGGATAAGTCTTTAATTTGTCCAAATGTAAATGAAAATCTGGAATAGCCAGACTTCCAAAGACTAGGTTTCTTTCTGAGATATAGGGACTCTTTAATCTTTGTGCTTTCAGTTGCTAGACAGAACATTGAAAGTCTCATGGTCTCAAACCTTGGGCCCCCAAAATTTGGAGTCATTTTACCAAGATGTGGAACAAGATTCTTTGACCTCCAAAATCTAGACAGTGAATAACCTACATATGAATTTAGACCATAAACCTTTCATCTTACAATCAAGGCAAATTATCGATAGAACCCCCTCTGTTACCAAGACGTGGACTCAAATGTTGGGCCTCTAAACTCCAGAAGGACCCTTTTTGGACCTTATCAACCAAGACAGAGCCTCTCATACCAAAACAAGGATTCCAAACCTTCGACCTCAAAATCAAGACAAAGTCTTTTTACCAAATCTTGAACTCAAACTTTGATCTCAAGAAAAAAAACTTTTTTGGCAAGACTTGGACTCAAACCTTGGACCTCAAATTAAAGACAGAGCCTATTTCATACCAAGACATTGGTATTGAGCCTCCAAAATATGAAAGCTTTTCTCTCCTAAACATTTGGCTGGAACCTTTGGCTTCTCAAGCCTCGTGTACCAAGACAGAGACACTAATTAGTAATTAAGGCTTGGAATCAGACATTTGGCCTCCAAAACTAGACATGAAGTCACTTCCATCAAGACTTTGACCAAAAGTTCTTCCAACATTAGACATATGTAGTTACTCTAATCCAGCTCATCCTTGTAGTCCCACTTGTCTATGCCCTGCCTGAGTAGGCCTACTTTGCCCCTGTCTCTCCAGCTTTACACTTGTCTACACATGTTAGATAATTAAGTGTCACACAGATTGCATCATTCAAACCCTCATAGATAGATTACAAAATCAAGTAAATTAAGATGGGTGTTGTTTTCAGAGCCTGCTAATCAGAGTGAAAGCGATGATGAGGATTTTGTTTCCTATAGAACCCATCCAGGAAGTGATAAGTCCAAATTAACCCAGCTGGTTGTCCCCAAGTCTGTGCCAGCCTTACAAAGGACCAATCACTGCTCTTATCACTCAGGCCCACAGAAAGATAATTGGCCCCTAATGGGTTCAAATTGATGTTCCCTAAATATCTGTAACATATGTGATCGCGATAGAGCTTAATCATCTCAACACTAAACTGTCAACTCACTCTGGTCTACCAATACTTCATTTAGATTGGCCAAGTTTTAAATCAGGGTTATATAACTTGTAAATACAGAAAACATGTAGGTACAGAAAACCTGAGAATACAAAAAACATGTAAATACAGACAACCTGTAAATACAACAACCTGTAAATAGTGAAAACATGTAAAAATTAAGTGAAAACCTGTGAAAAGAAAAACCTGTCAATAGTGAAAACCTGTCAATAGTGAAAACCTGTTAATAGTGAAAACCTGTCAATAAAGAATACACATGTACACTGAAAACCTGCATATACAGAACTCCTACCCACACAAAACCCTTGTGCATACAGAAAACAGAAAAAAAGGAAAAAAGAGAAACATAAGTTAGAATTGTATTTGAATATTAATATTCTACCATCAGAAATGCATGATTTGATAAAATAAAATAAATTTCATAAAAAATGAAACTCTTACTGCGGTGATTCATATTTCTGGTAGTTACATATTATATATATATATATATATATGCATATAATTTTGGAAGCTCCAATATTATTTTTATTTGTGTTTGGTAATTAATATCACAGACATCAGAAAATGAAAATGTGTGTCAATAGGTTAGACGTGAAATTAATACCCCACAATTAATGACTTGCTATGAAGTTAATACATTGAATTAAGGACATGCAGGCAAATGAGGTCACCTGACCTGAACAGACTTTAGCCATAGAAGGCCAATTATTTTTGACACTTTCATCAATGATAATTTTTATTTACGACCACACTCTCCATATTGTTATTGACTATGTAAACTACATTTGAGAGAATACATGCATACATAGGGATATCAACTTCATACTTTATACAATAATGTATAAGATAAAACATATCCTATCAAAATCATCAAACATTTTTGCTATTTCATAACAGTATATTAATACTGTACATGAAAAATAAACAATTATAATTACTTCAGAGTAACTTAGTCAGCTTTCATTGAAATCATGATTGGGATGAGCTTTTTAAAGAATAATGAAATAATGTAACTTTTTAAATTAAAAAATTGATGGCAAGTTGTCTGTATGCTTGAATATCTGGTTTTGTGTAAAAAAATTTAAATTCTGTATGTAAATTTTGGTTTTCATTCAGTGAATATTTATCCTTCAAATAGAAAAATCTTTTTTTTTCTATTTTCTATTGTCATTTTGCACAGGAAAATAAAATCAACATATAACCATACCATAGACATTAAACATACAAAAATCTATAATGCATATAAAATGTTTAAGCCATATATAAGCTGTCAGAATAAACATTTGCATCTGCTGCGGAAGAATACCGAAATTTTATGCCCAGAGTTATGCCGATGACCATAATGGTTGATTATAATAATTGAGGACCATATTAATTTTACCAACATTGTACAGTCGGGCAGTGACAATAAATACGGGGAAAGTACCGGGGATCGATGATATAAATCTGTATCTCTTCCTGGATACGATATTCTCCGCGCCATGTCAGATTACGAGTGGACAAGATCAGTAAACACGCAGCATCTGTTACCAGTCATTATTGGATCGTAACGTCCCGTTTAGGGATGAACGCCAAAGTCTCGGTCCTCATTGGTCGACGCCGTAAGTCGGTGCTCAATCTTATCTATGCGTCTCGACGTACAAAGAAATATTTGTCAGTTTTTTCCAACAATTTTTTTTTTTTCTTTAGAATTTGATAAAATTTTCAAATTATATTGCCGGCATATTTATTTTAATGAAGTCTACTTTTAGCATACATGCTTTTTTAATGTGTTTTTAACACTCATTAAGAACACATTTTTGAGATAGAAATTGGAGAAATTAATATCCTTATGCAATAAAGACAAAATAAATTTAGGACATTAATCTAAATTCCTCTGAGATTAATGCAAAAAAAAAAAAAAAAAAAAAAAAACACCCATGCTAATGTATTGACAATATTTAAGATTTTCCATTTGAAAAAGAATTCTCTGTTTAAATGTTATATATGATTAGTGTGTAGCGGTAATGTACGTAGTAATGTATTGTAAGGACTTCCTGGATTTTATAAAGAGATCAGGTATGCTAACGAGACTTGTCCAGGTGAGATGTTACCTGTAGTGGGACAGGTGAGATATCACCCGGGTATCTGATGTTTAATGATACACAGATTGGCCGTATGTTGACAAAGTCATCTAATTCTGACAGATAACATGTTATCCCCACGGACAAGCTGTTGGGGAAATTGTTCCATCTTCATGGCATCCCTATAGGAGTCGCTTTCATCACTTTTTGTTTCCAAATTATTCATTTCTCTGCTATTATGAGTTCCTCGGATACAAAACATTAGTTTGTGCAGCTAAATTCAAGTCCCGCCCTCGCTTTCCCATCTCTGTTCCATGGCCACAAATATCTGCCATCGATATCCTTTCCATCTCTGAACTACTACAACCTCTATCAAGGGATGATACAGGGCAATACCTGAGTTACACACTCTCCATCTTTTAATACTGTGTTCTATGACAATTAATCCCCTCCCCTCAGCTTAGAATTAAAAATTTAAAAATGTTCAGAGGATGCTTATAACTAGACACCATCTTATTTTCTTAATTTTAAAAATGTAGAGGGACGTATTTCTAAATGTTAATACAAAACACAAGAATGAAGAAAAAGGTATTATCCTGATTTTTTTCCCTTATATGGGGTCATCAAGTAAAACTGAATGTTTAAAATGCCCTACATGCAAGAAAACTTTAATCCATACATTAGTCTGAGGGAATTCTGTTAGATCTGTTGACATCTGAATCAGATTCATGGACAAACTGCAGACAAACTTTTCACCTTTTAATTTGATTGTCATTTACTTTTAAAAAGTGTAGTTCCCCAAAGTTCTATCTATATTGACTTTGTTTTTCATATAGTGTGTCTTACTTCCTTTTAAACTATATAAGTATATAACTATTGTCTGTCTCCTTAAGAGGCTTGAAGCCAAATGAAACACAGTGATATTCCTACACCAGTTAAAACGCTGATTGGATCCGGATCTATGACATGATGAAGACCTAAACAGTTTTAGTTTATCAATATCAATTACAGAAATCAAATCTGAATTGTCTGACAGAAATTGGCAGCCAAAAAAGTTATCAATTGTTCAGTTAGCTGGAAATTGGACATCCTGTCAAAGGTTAGATAAAAGCTAGGGTATTGTAAATGTCTCCAAATATTTGTCGGTGGAAATTCAGAAAATATTTAGAAAAAAATTTGAATACTTAAAGTTTTTCATTAGGAATGTTATTAATTAGTCTTTGTATTAAGTCAATGATCGTGTATTGTTCTTTTTTGATGCAAATATTTGGTGATTTTATGATTAATTTTTATTTTAGACCATCAAACGTCATGCACATTTCCCGTACCTCTTCTCAGACTTTCCTTATGTCTATGGCAAAACACTTGAAAAGCTTCATGGTCAATCTTTCTCTGTAAAACAATCTGAATAGAGATAAAAACATCAATGTACAAGTGTGATGTCAATAAGTTTATTTGTCGTATTTATTGTCCGTGTCCTGTGAGGTTTTCATGCCCGATTTTAAATTGTCTTTTACTTATCTGCTTTCAATCATAGTTGCTGTCAATTTCTTCTAATTTTGTTTTCTCACAAATATCTGTTTACTAATTATGATGTCTTTTACTTTCCAAGATTTTAATCTCACTAAACCTGAAGAGAACTATGAGCATTTTAATTTTTCTTAAATAAAATTATTTGAAAAATTTAAAGTTATTTTCCACTAATAAACAAATTTATATGGTTGATCTATTTTAATTTGTGTTTTGAAAGATTTTATGAGTACACAGAGAAGCCTGTGTCTCATACCCATTAGATATATGGTAGGGTCGATAGATCAATTGGAATATCTAATGCTTATAATTGAGTGTCTGAGTTTAAAGCCATGTCACGATAAGGGAAATCCTTCTAACTGTGTTATAGACAACATGATGTGGGAAAACTTGGAATCCTGGCTGCTGATGTGAACCATAAGATTTGATACACATTAGCACCCTATGTGGAAACAAACGCAATTCCTCCAACATCACACCTAAATAAACACCTTTGTCATCCAGGTTAATTAAAAGTTTGCCAGGGATTGATGCCGCTAATGTCTCATTCAGAGAGATGCTTTGATCCAAAGCTTGGTTTATATCTTAGATGGGTCCTGAGAGACGTGCAACCCTGGGACGGATCGTGTTGGCTATTGTCTGCGCTACGTGATCTCCTATTCTACATTATTGAAGAATTACAGAGATTGTGAGGAATCATAATGAAATAATTTCCTTATTATCAAACAATGCTCTACCTGTCTTGGCGAGTGACAGCGGGAAACTGAATAAAATCACTAGTGAAGCGTCTCAGCCCAAGTTATGTAAGGGTAAAATCACAAAAATCTACTTCAATTTCTTTCAGCTTTCTTCGTTAATAATGCCATCAATTACAATATTGATAGAGTGGTGTCGGTTAATTGAGTTTTGCATTATGGAGTTATATCCCCAAGCTACACGGTTTTATGGTACGGATAATTAGGATTATACAATGATACATCAAATAACGAGGAGATAGGATTATTTCACATGCTTTTCTCGCAGATGTACTTTGGAATTGACACCGTAGGTAATTATAACTGTAATCATTAACACAGTAATGGCTCAGAATAAGAATTAAGAGTGTATAATCATTTAATTCAAATGGAGGATTACAGGGCTTTTTATTCATACAAATTTTATATTGCTATTATCTTCATAGCCAATATTAATTAAACAAGCACTGTTGCACTTATATATAAAATACTTTACACAATCTTTTATGGATAAGATGAATCAGTAGATGACTTAAATTCATTAAGTAAAAACATGATGTTAAGGTTTCAGATGGCTGTTCTATTTTTATATATACTGTATTCGACCCAGTAAGCACCCAATCCTTATAAGCACCTCTCCCCATTTTTAAGGCTTCAATTTCGCTTACTTTGAATCAATTTCAAAATGAAAATATTAAAACTGTGTTGGTTTTCTTACTGATATCTTTTGCAAATTTAAATATGGCTTACTTTGAAAAACAGTTTTCTGTAAGGCTTGTCCAAAAGTGTGCTGGGTGTTCATTGGTAGGAATATGTTACCATTAGTAATTAGATGGTACAGTATTGGTTTTTTTGTTGGTTTTGGACAAGTTTCTTTGGGTCATGAATCCCTCAACAGTTTTATTCTTTTTACCTGAGGGACATTGGACTATAACTTTGGTATCTACTTCTGAGACTGAAATACATAAGATATATAGAAATGATGTCTAAAGGTCTTGGAGCTCAGCAAAGCCAAACAAAAAGGTGGTCTCTTAGGAGCTGTAAAGAATTAGATAGAATTGAGCGTTATCGCTTTGTTCAAGCTTTTTGATGACACTGATCCTGATGTTAGTTGTCCTGTGATGGCGATGTGCTTTGTCAGACTGTAGCGTCACCAAATGGCTTTCTCGGTATCATTAATTTGGTTTTACGCACATGATCACATTTCAATAGATGACAAAGGACAAGACAAATCTTTCGCTCTCCGAGCACTATCTATCATTGGGACCGTTCAAATTCAATTCCACTGTGGTCAGAGAGTGGAAGAATTTGAATGAAATTTACAAAAAAGTCCAACGCATCTTCCGGAGTCCGATAGTCTGGTTTTAGGAAAGATCGGGATGGCTTTTGATGCGAAATGTAGGATAAATTACTACAAATTGGTATAATCACTTGGGTCAAAGGAGGTTGCATCTATTTCATGACCATCAGTTATTTTTGATAGTTTTTCAGGTTTTATGTTCTTATAATCTCCCCTGTGTGGATTTTGATAATTTATTACCGTTCATAACCGATGTGAAATGTCGACACGAGGGTTAATATGCTTTGATACAAACATAATAGGACAAACCGTGAGTGTGGATAAAGATTCACAGAATTACATGGTCCTGAGAATTGTTCTCATGCTGAAGGCGTTCACTTGATTTTCAGATAACTGAAAAAAAAGGAAGAAAAATTTAATGTTTTGTACCTGCAATCACATGTAATAAATCAGTCAATTTTTTATCATTATAATTGTCATTTCTCTTAATCGTAGTTAGCTATCATGTGTCGTAGTTTAGAAAGTTTCTGTTTAAAGATAGACCTTTTTAGTTTCAAACCTTAACTGAACTTTTAAAAGTAAATGAAAACAAAACCATGTATTGACTTAAGCACATAATTATGGTTTTAATTAATTTAAATCATATTCTGTCCAACTAAAATTTTTATGGTGGCAATAACCTGTTCACATTCCCGAGTTACAAAATATAGGTTACACAACAGTAATCATGTTGTCAAATAATAGATTTCTCTCATTTTTCTGGGTGGCAAACAATTTTATTTACCATTTTACATTCTAGAGTTCCAAAATATAGGTTATACACAACAGTAATTATCATCAATGAAAAATTATCTGACCATCCTTTCTTGGGTGTCATGAAAACAATGTTATTTACCATTTTACATTCAAGAGTTCCCAAAAATATATATAAAATTGGTTACACAACAGTAAATATCTTTAATTTTGTAATTAAATGTTCTCTATAACTATCATTTTCTTAGTGGCATACAACTTTTATTTACACCTACAAGAATGTCAAAATATAGGTTACACAACAGGAAATATTTTTAATTGTCAATTAAATTTTCTCTGACTATCATTTTCTTGGTGACAAACAACTTTTTTTTCCTTTTTATACCAAGAATTCCAAAATAATTAACAGTTACTCAACACTAATTAATGTCAAGTTTTCTATCTTGTTTTCTGGGCAACAAACCTTATTTACCATTTTACATTCAAGAGTTCCAAATATAGGTTACACTGTAGTACTTATCTGTGATTGTCAATTAAATTCTCTCTGTCTATCTTTTTCTTGGTGGCAAACAAGTTTTCGGTTATTTTCCATTTTACAAGATTTTCAAAACATAGGTTACACAACAGTAAATATCCTCCAAGTCAATAAAATGTTCTCTGACTACTGGTATAATTTTATTGGTAGCAAAAAACTTTATTTATCTTTTTACATTCAAGATCTCCTGGATGGCCAATGTAAGCTAGGTTACACAACAGAAATTCTTGTCAATTGAAAATTTTCTCTTTTGGTTTTGTGGTGGCAAACAACTTGATTAAATTACCTGCATTCAGGCTATAATGTTCTTGTTGACAAACAACTTTTCACTCTACATAGTACTCATCAACGTAACAGACTGACTGATATTACTTGTAAAAATCATCAGAACATATCTTTGTTTAGTTTAATGAGTTCAGAATTAGGAAAGTCTGTACCAGCGAGATCCTGTAATTGTGGTAAGTAGTTCTTTACATACAATTAATGACCTCTTAAGTCTTTGTGATATACTCTAGGTTGATAACACTTAACCAACACCTTCCACCAGTGCTATGAGAACACTTGATATTAATCATATGTAATATCATATATAGCTTGGAGGGTGGTGATTTGATACTGGGTTTTCACTGTCTTATCGTTGTAACACTACAGTAGTCTTGTAATAAAGCGAATGAAGGGAACTGACCATATATTTTAACGAAAAGCACATGGTACTTTATACTTATACCTTTAGCGCTGCAAGAACTTTGTGTCTATCTGTGGTTACAATAATATACACATTTATCATATGATACAATTTTGATTCAAAATAAGATTTGATGTCTTTGATCACATTTTTTAAAAAGAAATTAATCAGGAATTTTCTGCAGAAAACTACAAGATATTAAAGGTTTTTTTCTTCTAAATTTAAGTTTAGAATTTAATTGGAACAGTGTATATGTTCCCAAAAAGCCACCTATAAAACATGTAGTGACAAAATCATAAAATTAATAGATTGTATGCGCCATTGTTTCAAGGGGAAAAAAAGAAAGAAAAATCCTTACTGACCTTGACCTTGTTAGTCTAAGATCTCCTCGACATGTTCTCATATGAAAGGTCAGATATACACCACTTAAAAGGTCAAAGCTGAGGACAATTATTTCCACTCCAACGTTTTGATATGAGATAGATTGGTTATAGTATATCACATAGGTGTTGATTAATAAGCGAATTACTAGATACTCGCGTAACCTGATTTTATAGAAAAAAAAAATTCTCATTTTTTTTTTTGGTCATAGGAAGCAGAAGCTGTATCTGAAATAACCTGAGAAATGCTAAGTCCCTTCTACTTCTAGAATATGGAGTAATTATCCCAATGTGAATATGATTCAACGAGAGTGTGTGAAATAATTGCGTGAAAGATTAAGGTTACTCCTATTGTCTTCAAATTCAAAGTAGAGTTTGTATCTCCATACATAAAAGAGTTCCAAGTGTTTAAGATGGGTGTGCATCTTTTCTTTTCCTGTCATAGAGACCTTTGTTAAATGAGTTCCACTTGTCTTGTGGATTGAGGGAGTTTCGTTAAGATTAGCTGCTTGATGGCCGTTTGTTAAAAGGTCGCACATCCGCTATTGCATGTCCGAGTGTTCTGTAAAGCTTTTAAAATAACAGGCAAATTTCTTGTGGAAAATGAATATCATGAAAATTTTGGATTAATGTTGTCTTCATCAAGCTAACAACCTCTGGATACATATATTTATGGATTTCAAAGTCACATTTAAATCAATCAACAAATATTTTAGCAGGTAAGTATATTGCATCAAATCTAATCATTTTATACATATGTAACAGGAGAGGAGAAAATGTAGCGGCCACACTTGGATTGGAACCCGGGACCCTCCGAACACTCGCTGAATCGACCCAGTCCATTCCCGCTACACTCTCCCCACATTTCTCAAAGTCTTCACCCTCGAAGACATACAAGACCTTTCCAAACACCACCACTGTGGGTTATTTTAGTTGGACACCAATTCTATAACAGAAGAGGAGAAAATGCAGCGGCCAAACAGAGATTCGCACCCGGGACCTCAGAACACTAGCCGAGTGCTCTACTGACTAAGCTGCATGTTTCTGATCACTGATGAACGACCTAGTCCAATTCCGCTACACATATTTGCATTTCTATACCTGATTCAGGTGTTATTTTTTAGTTATGCACATATACCAATAATCTAAAGATTTGGGGTTAAGGGTTAATGTATTGTTATTAATTATTGTATTCTAAGAAAGAAAAGTACTTTAACATACAATTAAATATTTTGGCTGAAAGGTTATGTACTGTTTGTTCTAAAGATAGAATCATTTGTGGTTTGTACATAAGAGGATATTAGGGAGGACATGTACAAAGTCTTGACAGACAGAAATCAGATCGAGACCGAGATACACATCACCTCGATTTTTGTCACTGCATTATGGTTTCCGTATAATCTGCGTGACATAAATCGGGGACTGTATAATTCTGTGGCATTGTATTCGGAAGTGACAGTTCATGTGTAGATTCCTATGCAGGTCCACTGAGCGCAGTATTTTGACAGTTGGTTGTGCGATAAGATTTGTCTTTACAATATGGGTGTTGTTTTTTGTGGTAATATGTTGACTTACCTATCAGATACCTATCAGAGGCCAACATTGGGTGGGCCGACAACTTTATCAACTGTCATCACATGACTTCATTGCACAAACGACAACAACCAGGCCTTTTTTTTTAATGAAATGACAAATGACAAATATAAAAAGCTGCACACTTTTGATAGAGGTTCCTGAGAGGATCAAAACATATGAAATTTTGATTCAGTGAGGACAAAAAGTTACCCCGAAAAAGGTGTTATAGATTTTATATAAAAAAGATTTCAAAATTATTTGAATGATAATTTTGACAGTGAAAATGTCCAAATTTTGTCATTTCATTTTTTTTATTGTTGCCTTATGGTGCCCCTGAAGGAAATGATTGACAGGAGTTAATAGATTGGATATCTTTGTCTACATCATTTGAAATGAAAGATCGATTCTGTAATTCTTTTAAAGCTGATTGATGACAAATTTTCTGAAATTAGTTAAAAGACAAGACATATTGTACGTTAATACAATAGCTATTGAAATAAACAAAGATTGAATTTCTATTGTGTACTTTACCTAAGGATGATACGTGTCGTAAATAAAGTTTACAATAGATAGGTGACTGTCGCCTATCAAAAACCAATGTCTCTATATCTGTTCCGTTGTTTTGTATCGTCACATATCATGCACTGCCAGATTTTAATTGTAGATATTGAAAAAAAAAATTAATAAATAAATAAACCACAAACACTTTCCAGAAGTAAAACTACAACTCAACTTAAACAAATCTTTTAAATTCCAAATAAAAAAGGCATAGATTTTTTTTATATTTTTTGTCAAACTAACCAGGCTTTTTGCGGAGGTTTGAATTTCATATAACATTGTGAGAAGATGCGCTCCCGAGACATAATGTCCTGGTAGAGGCTGTGACACCTATTATATACCCTAGCTATCATACCTGTACGGTCTGTTCTCTCGTCAACTGTCATATTATCACAGGTATGCAGGCTCGTGTCACCTATAGATGAGAGTTTTCGGACACCCGCGCTGATGATCGGTATCTGCAGTACAATAGCTGTATTCCTAAAGATTTATCCAATGAATCCTTTTTTTATATTTCATAACGAACGTGTGAATTGTTATATATGGCGGAAATAATTGGTTTTCAATTAAGTACAAGATGACTCCATAATTAAATGATTTAAATTGTAGATAATAAAGAGTTCAAACAATGAGGACAAAAAAAAAACCATACCTGGTAATACAAACTGTTATTTAATAGAACCTTAGATTATCTCTTTTTTATAAAAATACAATTGTTCAGGTAAATTAAAGTGAAATACTTGAATAGTAAAAAATGAAAGGAATATAGATAGGAAAATAGATGTTTTAAGCTTGGTCCATGCAGCTGAAGGAAGGGTCTAAGCTAGTAGCCAGTCTGATCATGGCAGTTTGGTTCAATTCAATTCTTTTATTACCTTTCGGCTCATCGGTTTGGTCAGCATTTGTATTGTAGTTTGAGTTGATCATCTCCTATTTAAATTTGTGACCCACTTTAAAGACATTATTATTTGCTGTACTGGTATATACTATTAATTTTTTTATCTGATCATGCATTTTTCCGCTTCTACTACATTTGGTACCAGCGACCTAAACCTGTTTCAAGCATTAGGAGTACAGCAGGAGGAGGTTACCCTAACCAGGGTTGTGGTTTGAATCTTCAGGCCAAGAACTATATAGGAGAGGGAAGGTGTCACTGTTCTGGAACAATTGCTGGTGGCCTGTGGTAGCTCAATTGGTAGAGTTTCCTGGACTAGTGTTTGGAGGGTCCTGGTTCGAACCCTGGTCTTGCCATGTATTTTTCTGCTTCTACTATAACTATAAATATCCGTGGTTGGTAGCAGTTGATATAAAATCGACAATAAAGGGATAATTTGGTTCATGACTCTTAAGTACCTGTCACAGCTGGCAGAGAATCTACATTAACTCGTTGACAATGATATCAAAATCTCTAAGGAGATTAAGGGATGACTTTTCTTTCTTGTCCTATCATATATTCCGATCATTGTGTCGAACCTCGCCTGTGATCCCGGTTACCTGTACCGAGATATTGACAGCCGTTATGTTTAATATCATAAACATGTGTGCATCTCCGTAAGCTTGCATGTATATCAGCTCTTTGGAGTGCTTTCAGTATAATACTTCAACTTTTAAGATTTGGTGAATATATTATATTTCATAATGACTAGTATGACAATCATAAATTTACATCTTATACATATTTATATGCTTAAGCTTATTACATTTCACAGACATCTAATCAAAGTGAAGGAAAAAAAAAGTTGTTTTATGTCTATATCAGATGGTTCGAGAAAAAAACTACTTTATTATCATTAAAATTTTTATTGTTGTGAGGGATCAGATTACTGTAAGGGTATTCAGCATATAAAAAAGATAAATAAAAAATTCTAAAATTTGGGAAATCCTTTTATTTCTGTTCGTAAGGATTCTACATTTCGAAGTATTTTACATGTGATTGTTAAATAATTTTTTAAGTAATTAATTGTCATGATTTTCAGAAACAAAAGCAGTTGTAGTGAAGAAAAAAAAGAATACATTTTTCGGTGTAAAGATAAAAAATTATGTAAAAGGAGTGTATACACAAACATGTTTTACAGTCAGTGGATGCGGAGGTTGAACTGGTACAAACTATATGCCCAACATGTGCTAGCTATATAGCCATTGAACTTCTGCTTTGACGTCATTTTTGTTTGTGTCTCCAGCAATTCATATTTCCCATATTATGGTAATTGAGTGTATATAACGCAATACAAACACTTGAAACCGATTTAATTTCTCTTGCTATTCTCCTTTAGTTGATTTTTGCAGATGTGACCCACATCCCCCCCCCCCTCCCCTACCCCTCTCCCTCAGTGGGATGTGTCACTGCCAATAAGAATCACAAAACCCTGGGCATCTGTTAATATAGATGGGCTGCTTACTTTGAAAAACATGTCCTTCAGTCCTTCCTGATTTCTTATCACATCCAATCAAAAACAGGCTGACCTTTAGGAGAGAAGACCTTCAGGGAGGGGGCTCCAACAGACATGGGGAGTTGTCAGAAGCTCTGTACCTCTTCAAGGCATCTTTGGGAAAAGTTATGAAAATATGTTAATGCTACCCCTATAAACAGGAGGCCAATGACGTTTTTCTGTTGGGGCTCCCTAGGGAAACTGAGATTAAAATTCTGGTATCATTATCTTTGGAATCTTATATAAAATATCTGTATTGAAAAAGAAGTAAAGGGAGTCAACCATTTCTGACATTCCAGTGAACAAACTGATATTTTGGAAAATTTACAACAATTTGTAGCTTATTTCAATAGATTTTGCGATTTGTACTTTTATGAAATACTTCAAATTGTTCGTAAATTTTAAAATGCATGCCTGTGGAAAGGTTACGAGTCTTAGAAACATTATAATTTAATGGCATATTATCAGTGAAATAAATTGTTCAGCATATCACCACATTATGAAGCAAGATTTCACAAAATTGATTTTTTTAAAAATTATTTATTTACATTTACGTATTCAAAACAAGTACTAAAAATCTAGCTTATCGACTGACTACCCTACATTTCCAGAGCATGTTATCTCCCACTAGATTGATAACATGTAGACAAGATATTGCATCAGAAGTCATGATTATTAAATTTCATTTAATTAATAATTTCAAATAAGAAGTGTCAGGTTATTGGATAAAAGTAAACATTTTCTCCAAAAAGTTCCAACAGGTCTCCAATAAAATAGTATTGTTTTAAAAATAATTTAAGGTGATTATAGTAATTTGGTTAATGCTAAAAGTTAATCAACTAAATTAAGAAAAAAAAAAAGATGAACAATAAAAAGATAAGCGAAAGCTGATAACCCTGCCGAATGCCCCAGCTTAAAGCCACCAAGACAGTTGATAATATGTAGGGAAGTGAAATGGTTCTAACTTCTGAAAGATGAGCCAATTTCGCAAATGAATTTCACATTTTTTGTGAATGAGATCCCTTCCACTTGAGGCGGGGGACCCCCAACTGTGCCAGAATGTCGCAACGACTGTGGGAAAATCGCGCAGATAGGATGAAGCTGTGAGACATGTCACATGATCTGTCTGCAGCGGTACTGATCTCATCTCAACCACCCCTCAGCCACCGAACCCACATTCTGCTTGTCTTCAAAGCCCCAAATGTTCATCATTAGTTTTCGCGGCTTTTTTCTGTCGACTGTCAGATAGTATTTGTGTTGTTGTCCCACAGGTTTAGCGCCTTTTTTTCTTACAAACACATGTTTTCTTGTGGTTCGTACCAGAGCAGGTTTGAAACCATGGTTAGCTTTTCCAGCAAAGATTAAAAGCTATTAAAAATATTTATTGTTAAGCGTTTTTAAGCCAATAAAAATTTTCGCAAAATTTTGAAATGAAAAACGAAACTGATTATAATGTTTAGATAAACGAAGTTACTTAAAATTTGATATTATGTTTTTATTTTTTTCAATAACCTGACAAATCGGGAAAAACTGGACTCCTGGGAAAGCACTGCTAATCTCTATCAGTTGTATATGCTTCTGTTTATGATGGTTTTCAGAAAGTGAAATATTTTCTTACAGATATTATCCACAGATTTAGAAAAACAGATTGTTTTGAATAGTCAAGAACATCATAGAAATATTATGAATCCAATTTTAGTGGATAATTATCATTTCTTACAGATATTATCTAAAAAATTAGTTAATTTTGATAGACATAATAGTGACTGTTTATAGAGAATATGTTTTATCTGTTTGAATATTGCCTGATGTAAGGAGTATCTTAAAACACATAAAATATTTACTTTTAGATAAGATAGAAGAATAAACAGAAAGGCGACTTAATAAATTAGCCTTGACAAGAAAAAAATAAGAAAAATGCTGAAGATTTTTATCACTGAAATTGGAGACTTATGGCTGCATTGACATTTTTTCAGTACATGTACATTATATAATATTTTTCTAATTTTTATAGGATTTTAATTTTTTAAATTTTTTTAATGATATTATTTTTCAATTAAAACTAAAAACTTTGTGATAACTTTTAATTCTTGCTCTGACTATTGGTAACATATTTGCACCTTTTAACGCATGTTTGGAAGTTTATTTGAAAACTCAATTAATGTTAGTAAATTATTTGTGATTGGATATTGTCATTTAAATCATCTTAAAATTTAATATATAATTACTACGGGGGGTGGAGGCGCAACGTCCTGGGTTATGGAAAATGTAGAAATTCTTGATGGAACCGGTCGTGGATTCAAAAGAATACAGAGGCCTCACTTGCAATCCAGGTAAATATATAAAAGAGCGAGTCCAACACGTAGTTCCTTCCAGTAAGCTGATTTTTTAATCAGATAGTTGTTGACATGTTTCGACTCTGTGTCATCGAGTTGTCTTCAGAACGATTATAATTGTTTATCTAAATGTTTTGTATCATTTAATCATTTGAAATTTTTTTTCAAATTTGAAAAAATAAAATGAAAGAAATGATTTCAAATTAAGTTAAAGATGATATAGTTCAGCTGGTTGTACAGACATGATAATTGAATTCCATTGTGGTTAGAGTGGTTGAGGTTGAAATGTGGTTGATGAGGGGCTATCTTAGATAAGGCGAGATAGCACTGAGTCAAGATTTTGATTGGTTCTTAATTGGTGAATAGCACCTCCTAGTGTTATCAAGTTCTTAACAGAATAGCACCTTCACAGATTGATAAGAGTTAATTGACTTGATTTTTTCCATGCATTTTATCTACTCATGAATGTTCCAAAATGTCTATATGTATATCAAATTGCATAAATACCAATTTTGTTAAAGGATGTTTCCAAATTAAATTATCTGCAATCCTTTTGTAGTGAAATGTAAATGAATTAAGATAATATTGATTTATCTTAAATGAAGAGACGTGGGGAAATTTCTTAATCATGTACAAAATAAATTATCAAAAAAAAAATTCTCACAGTATGGGTCTGAAACTTCTTATGTGTCATCAGTAAGGTTTTGGTAATATTCTCTAGTCAACATTCTGATTGTGGGAACGTATCAAAAATCTCTACGAAATTAATAAAACTATAATTTAATTTGACCTCTAGAAACGTTACATCATTACTGCTTGTTGACAGGGACATTTTATACAATGAGGACAGCGGATGATTCACGGAATTTAATTACACCCAGACACACATCAAACAAGATGTTTAAAGAACTTTAAATTCTCAAAAAAACATGAAAGTCTCGGGGGTCGATAAATAAACTCCCTATACCATCATCATAATGTTACCGCGTCACTTTCTCAGGAAAGATGTAGAAAAATTGGAGACCATGGGAAGATATCTTCACTTAATGTAAAAGTTATTACATATTCACCGAAAAAATCGTTCGGTGTGATAACGTCGTCGACAATCCCCGTTATACCACTTGTTGTTAATCATCTGCAGACCAACCTTATTACGGCAGCAAAATAACTCGTACAGTTTCAGGGCCTTTAGCACTAGCAGACGGTTTAGATTCCAGGGGCTAAGAAAATATTACCAATTTATCTCAAATTAAGAGAAGAGTTTTTCCTTGAGAACTTTTCGTATTAATTCTAATAAAATGCTGAAAAAATTCAAACTCAGTGAAATCTTATATTTTGATCTATGTAAGATAATGCATTTTATTTTTTGCACCTTTTCATTTATTACTGTACAAAATTTTGAAAATTCTTAAAAAATTCTCAAATTTAATCTGCATGCAGGATTAAACTTTTTGTTGAATTGTTTGAGTTTTTTCAAAGAAAGTATTTTCTTTCACATTTATAAAGTGGGAAAAGTAAAAGTTAGTTCATCTTGCTTTAATTTACAAAATTTTTTCTTCAGAAATTTTGTTCTAAAATATGACTTTGTAATTGCATTTTCTGTATCTCATGCTTTTTTAGATATAAGATTATTATTGGATGAAATAGATTCACTTTG
This sequence comes from Argopecten irradians, assembly GCF_041381155.1. Lineage (NCBI taxonomy): Eukaryota > Metazoa > Mollusca > Bivalvia > Pectinida > Pectinidae > Argopecten > Argopecten irradians. The sequence goes on along the minus strand of NC_091134.1, from coordinate 16,665,734 downwards.
AATGAACAAATACCCAAACAGATATCCATTTTTGCTTCCTTATAATAACTGATTTCCTGGCATAATGATATCATGTGATATTCTAGTGTCCAAATATTTATTTTCAAACCTGAAATGAAAATATTGAGTGGTTTGTTTAATTCCTGACAGGTGGCACCTCTTGTGAACCCTGACAATGTAACATTACGTGACATTATGTGACCCAATAAAGCCCATCAAAGTGCCTGTATGTCTATAGATTGACCAATTAAACCAACACAGGACCACCACAGAAACCAGAGTACCCAATTAATTATCACTAATTATTTGCTCATTGATGGCAAATTAGGCATCCCTGATAAGGGGCTAGTGATAGCCTGAGCACAAGTCTCCAGTCCATTGGTTTAGATAAGACTTAGGCCACACAAATCCCCAGGGTACTGATGCTGGAGATAATCCTTAGCTGTATACCACAGTATACACTTATCATATCAAACACACCATTATCTTAACATCTTATGTATCTAAGTAGCATAGATATGTGGTTGAGAAGAACTTAATTCATAATGGAAATCAAGAAATTTGAATTTGATCCAATTCATAAGTGATTTATTTTGTGTCATTGAATGAGGCATTTAAGAAATGCTTTCTTGTCCATTGCTGTTTTCTGCTTTATCCAGGAGATCTCCTTAACTCTTCTCACCAGTAAAGATTGGGGAAAGGGTGGGGGGAGGGCATTATAATAGTAAACCCATGTTATATTTATGGCTTCTGGGAATCTTTGAAAATTGCATCCTTTGCATTTGCTGAATAAATATTTTTTAAGAATTTAATGAGAAGAGAAATATTTCTTTTATCTAAAATGTAATGCAACCCTTATTTGGATTTATTTCATAACATTTCTTTCTATGACATAATAAAGAACAATCTGTTTTGTCGTCCAAAATTTAAATATCTAAGAGATCTTTTTTTTTTCCAAAATAATTTTTCATTTATTTTCTCTTTTTTTTTCACTTTTTATAACCTGAAAACCACTTTTTCATGAACAGATCTGTCCTGACAGTTTTGATAGATCTAATCTACCGGTATATTCTTATCTGTCCCTGCTTCACTCTGTCCTTCCTTTGATTTATGACCTAATTTCACAAGTTCACTCGTTTGTGACGTAATTTCTCTTGTTGTATGATAATAATATACATCTTTGATTGGCCACATTTGCATGCTACACAAATATGACCTTTACTGCTTCTGAATACACCAATTATGAATCATGAAAATTAACATAAAACCATTGTTTTCTATGTATATGAATCAGAACCCTATTAATCATATTAATGTTCACCATCCATTCATAGTTTCTTTCTACTTTTATCCCTAGAAAAAATATATCACATCAATGAAAAACGAAAATTTAAAATGACATTTATTAATATTCTATATTAAAAATTGTGCAAACTTAATTATATTACTCCTTCAATGTGTTAATTGTAACTTTCATTTCCAATTCTTTTCTTTTGAAATTGCAAATACATGTACATTAATGTATATGAAAGTTTCATGCTGTATCTTTGGTCATTATTTTGTTTTATTTTTTAAAATTTTTGTTACCAGCCACAGTGGTTTAATTAAGGAAATGCTAGGCTAGGAGATGTGCAGGAAAATAAGAGTTTCCAAAGAAAAAGCATTGACCTATTGTTAGTACTTATAGTGGCAAACATTAATGCCTCATGTTTCACTTTGGTTTAATTTTCCATTTCGTAACCAAAGACAAAGAGGATAGTGGTTACCCTAGGTATATGTTGAGATACCCTAACCACTTAGCCACTATGGCCCCTAAATGTACAAAAACAAAAGTTCAGAAAAATAGAATAAAAAATGTGAAAGTGTTGTCAAGTGCAACATCATTAGATGATGTCAGTCTTTTATAAATGACATTTTATTTACCAACTGGAGGATGTAAATATATAAATATTCTGTTGATGTTGTTGTTTTCTATTATTTTTAGACAAAAAATAAACAACAACCTTGTGTTTTACTAAGGAAATAGGAAGGGATTAATCCTAGATGTATGTGAAACTATTTTCTCATTCAGAATATGAATCAACCTGTCAGTTACTACTCCCCCATTCATACTTGTACTTTTGTTATCAATGATCGTATCTTAATGTGTCTCATTTGTTTTAGCAGTTGACAAGTTTTAACGGGAATATTTCCCACCGAGTAACCAATACACCCACAACAATATTTAATTGTTCTCTCCGGTCCGATATAAGTTCATCGCGTACAGTCGCAGTCCACCACAGGCAGGGTGATACACTATTGTTTTCATATAATTGAATACCGATTGGATCGTCACTCTCCGCAAGGATGAGGTACTGAAGCATGCGATGGTGTGAGAGTCGAAGTAAAGGTGTAAAAGTTGAATATCATGCCGAGTAAAAAATTCAGCCTGAATCATCACAAAGGTAATTCGGACTCCTTCCATGTCATCCATTCGAAGTTATGAGCGCGAGTCATGCGGAGCAGGCTTTCAATGGATAGCCACTGATAGCGATAAGATCTCGATTTAGCGGAATTTGTTCAATGTATGACCCATAGGGGGCACTGCATATAGAGTGTTTAGGTACATGTTCATCGCTAATGAGGTTGCAATTTCAAAAAGTGTATTTATGTACTTCAACAAAGGAGCAAAAATGAGAAAAGATTGAGATCATCCGTGTTATTTATTAGCTGCATTTACAAATATTTTTATTTACCTACATAAAAATTTGTGTGAGGTCTATAAATTTGTTCTGTTACTTATTAACATGTTGTCTTCTTTTTTTATTAACAATTATAAGTTATTAACTTTGATAAGCATTTACAAGAAAACAAAAATTCCACATTTTTCATTGTTAAAAAAATAAGCATTATTATTTTTTAAATATTTTCAAAAAAATTGCAAAATACAATTGAAGAAACACCTTTTCATACATTTCAGTTATTAGGGTAAATTTCAAGATTGAAATTGATTAATTGATCAAAACTGACAGTAATAGTAAATATTTCATGTATCTATTTGAACCATAAACATTTAGTTCAAACTTTTTTCTCATGTGCATTCCATTGTTTATACTTGTAAATATATATACTTAAAAAAGAAAATAAGAAGTAATTAAGAAAAAAATATTTTATTTTGCAGTAAAAACTGTTCTTTAAAATAATTTGTTGATAATGAAATTAAATTATTTTTAATAAATTTTTTATTGCTTTATTTTATAAATATTTCCATTTTTTAACAATAAACCCATGTATTGTACAATTTACAGAAAAGAAAATGTTATCAAACTATTTTTTGTCCATTATTCAAATACACTGTGACAGCCAATGAACTTAAAAAATTTAATGGAATTTTTAAATCTTAATGGAGATTTTAACAAAGGCTGCATGATGATGATGAATGGACCATTTAAGTACGAGAAAAAGTATTTAAAATACATAAAAGACTTTATGTTAACCAACTCAGATACATCTTGATATAAAAACAGATGTTAAGATATCAACATCATTTAAAAGTACCGCCATTTTATGAAGATGTGATTTTTCGAGTACACCGGTTCATTGAATAGCCATTAGAATATTTTAAACTTTCAATAAAATTGTTCCTGCAAATGGACAGCTTACAATGAGTACAATGTTATGAGCAAGAGGAATGACCAAAATAAAGGATAATGTTCATTTCTGACAGTAAGGGGGTGTTTTTCCGCGTCTTTTCTTCGTGGTTAATTGTGTGACACTTGAGTAAACACACAAACAAAGCTATGCTCTATCGATCCTTGCATGATTAGTAGAAAACATAAGTCGAATCATGAACACCTATTTCATGCTTATAAGAATATACGTAGGCCTCCATGTAAAATTCCTATACGAAAATGACAGGCAAATATCGTCACATCATGCCAAAACAAAACAAAGCTCTTCCGTGAGTGTATCTATATCGCCTCCGCAAGCCATGCCCTTATATGGGGGCCTGCACAAAGGGTCACCATGAGGTGTTGTTGGGGGTCTTCCGTTGCCTTTATCTATTTCCGAGTTCATTCAGGTACAGTATATTGTTGTAGTATTTAAAGTTTGGTTTTCCAAACTGATGAGTTTTATCACTCATTCATTTGAAGATAATTAAAAGTTGTGGGATGAGCATGAGCTGGTATGGACAACTCTGCCATATGTTGTGGTTTCACTTCCGGAAATTTAAATATAGCTACTGAACCAATTTTCATTCAGAAGTGTTATATATATAAATATTATGAAGGTTCCATGAAAAAATTTTAAAGCGTTGATCCTCCTCCCAAAAGAAAAAAATAAACCAAGTCAGGAAAAAAAAAGAAAGCTAGTTTCTTTATATGGAGAAATTTTATTGGAAATTACTGTTATATGATTGATTATTGTAAAATTTTCATCAATTGAAAAAACACTATCTTTAATTCTTCATAGCCTAATTTGTCATCGAGGTCTGTCTTTGATTAGCTATCTGAAATAAATCATAATCATCATAGCTAATTTAATAATTAAGATTATCTGAATAGAATATATTGGGGTTGTTACAAGTGGCTCAGTGGTTAATGTGTTGCTAACGATCTTTCAGAAGCCCACAACCAGTAAACTCACATGAGACAGCTTTTCTCCAGGTGCTCCATTGAAAACTGACATAACTTAAATGTCATTGATTATAATATAAACATAGAATATACAGCATGACATGGGATGATACAGCAATACTTATTAACACACAAGATTTTAACAGCATCAAAATGTATTCATGGTCACATAATGACTCAAAATCGACCAATGAACTCCCTTTAATATTTGACCACTGTCTCTGTAGTTCTAATGATTTTCACCAACATCCTAAATTACAATTAAATACGTTTTAATTTCTATTCAATTTGAAAAAAACAAAATTCTCATCTGTAGATAATTAATAATAAGATTTTGACAGTAACGAGATTATCTGTTGAACTGTCTAGTCTTTCTCGTTTCAAAGCAATAAAGGTTTGGCCGTTAGAGGTTGGTTAATGGTAACCTGAGTGTCTGAGATAGTGTTAATGTGAGCGAGTGTCTTTATTGTGGCGAACATTACGCCCAGGTATGGTGTTCCCCTAATTGCCCCGAGTCAGCAGGTGCAAATATTTCTGTAACGATTGTTGCAATTGAAATGATTTCATTTGTAATGTAAAGACTTGTATAAGATATCTGTGTCTGCTTAAAATATGACAAACTATTACTGTAAACAATTCCTGAACAATTTTCTAAATGTTAGTTATTATTAAATCAATATTTTCTGCAATTGTTGTAGTATTTGATTTTTTATATTATTCTTTGAGAAGTTTGAACCTTCCACGAGCATCTTGTACATCCCTGAAATTTCACAATGAACTGTTCTAGCCTTTGAATTAGAATACTTCAAATGTATCTTTGAGGGTGTTTTGAATACCATTTTTTCTTTTACCTCTGAATCTTCCTGTTCATTTATTATGTAACAGTTGCTGGATTTCAAATGGTTTTTTTTCTTAATAAAACTTTATTTCATTCTTGCTTTCTACATTCACATGATCTTCTTTCTTACTTTTCTACCTTTTTCAATCAAGTGTATCTTCTTTATCATTAAATTTTACTTGAATGAAACATTAAATGACCCTGGCTGTTAACAGGACGTTAAACTGTTAAAACCAAATCAAATGAAGCATTATGCTGTAGAGTAACAATAACTAACATTTCAGGGGAGAGAATCAACAATTTTATCTAAATCACTGTAATAATAACGAAATTTTTTTATTATCTTTTACAAATTTAATTGAAAAATAGAAACCAAACAAACTGTCAGGAATGTTTAGAATGAAGCCCCGTCTAAAAACGACATGAGTTGAAGCACTCTTAACCATTCATAGTCTTGAGTGATAGACATTATTGAGGAATAGAAACGCATGTACAAAATAAAAATACAACCCGCTGGCATTCAATGGGCCATGAATGGGTGTCACAGCATTCGTGTAAATACACCTTTCTTTGGCTGTCTGAAGAGCGATTGAGGAGGGGGATGAACTGTCTTCAAGAGCCATCTTTCCTGTCACAATACGAAGGCTGTTTTACAAACAAATAAAGAATACCTACCATTGGTGGGATATTATCTAGCCAAATAGATTTAGCGAAGGGTCGCTCGCCCCATTGTTATCCGACCAGGTGTAATTTTATTAGATATGTAATTACACCTCGAGACCTATAACGATAGAATTGTCATCACCACTAGAAATAAGAGGGGGCGGGGCGTTTACTAGATAGAGGCGAGTGCAGGCCAGTGCAATGTCATGAGATTTTGTCTCCTAATTTATCTGCATGCCTAATGTTACATTGTCTATTGACATTGTACCGTATTTCCCCCAGTAAACACTTGTAGTGGAATTGTACTGGTTTGATCATCAATGACTTGAAGCTCAGCGATAGCTCCTTAGTGGACCGAACTGGACCAATCATCAGTGACCAGGTACAAGTGGTTAAGTGCATCTGGCAAGTCTTCGCAGGTCATGGGTTCAAGCTGTGTTCTGGCAGCTACATTTTCTTCTTTCTTGTTGCATAAATAGTGTTGGGGATGCAGCAGTTGCATTTTTCTTTGACTTTAAGGAAGGTGCTTTGATGTCACTTGGAGGAGCTTGGAGAAAGAAAGTGACAAAAATTGGTAGCGCTATTATGTTCAGAGGTGTGAGGTTCGAACCCTAGTCTGGTCACTACATTTTCTCCACTTCTGCTAAAAATGGAAATTGTCTTTTTAACTTGCTTATTTGGTCAAAATCGGTATTTATACCTCAAGACACGTAGAATGGTAATCTTATTCTTTCAATAAATTTCAATTACCGTTATAGCGTATCTTGATGTGAAGATATTAAAATACTGTTATTGCCATTGAAGACCTTTAAATTACTATGGTGTCTATTTAAATATTAAATCAAGAAGTAGTCATTGTGTTTTTATCTTTATTATTTACATTTCTTTACACAGTGTTCATCATTCAATCCTGTATTAAAAAGTATTCATGTACATTTGTTAGAAATCTGTTTCTTTTTGTCTTCTTATGAAAAAAGGACTAATCTTCCCTTCCCATAAAATCTTTATTATTTTCAAAATTGAAATAATTTTAATTACGAACGCTTTATTTGGAAAGAAGGAGGAGTCGCTTCTTTCAAGATATTTTCATTTAATTGATGTTTGGTTTTGACTCGGTGCCAGGAGATATTAACGGTACAAGTTATTTATTTTCATCTCTGAGAAATTGTCCGAGATTTCCATAACCTGGTGCTGTACATATTTACCTCTGATGTCTAAAGTACAATAGGGTTTTCTTAATAATTTAGCACATTTTCAACCTTTCCGATTAATCAAAATGACTTGTGCCAAATCAGGTCAACCATTTTAAAAAGTATATTATATATAAAAAAAATGTTTTGTTGGAATGAGAAAATATTCTAAACAGATTAACCATTAAATCATGTAATATTTTATGAAAGGAACAATGTAGTTGCTGGTGGCTACCATGCTGTGCTAAAAATTTATTGTAATGTCCCAGCACAAGCCGCAGAATTTTTTTTGTAGTGCTTTTTCATCATAAAAAAAAAAACGCTGTAGAGTTTAGAGTTGTGGGATACATAAATTCCTATCGGGAGTTCAATGACACCATTAGCCTATAGGACATTTATCATATTTTCATCTAGGTGTTCACACATGATTCGTAGGCTTGGACATTTCACTTGATATTATTCTTAAGAATGCCGCTAAGACAATCTGATGTCATGTTCAGGGAACTTGTGCTAGTCATATATACACAAGACATTTATGCGGAGTCAGAATGTAAGAGTTTGATGTTAGGGTTGGAGGAAACTCCAGCCATTGTCCTTCCAACTGAGCTACACTGCTGACCCCTTTTTAAGTTTTTAAACAAGATAAAAAGTTTGAAGAGTATTTGTATAGTGTCATCCAGGCCCTGGAGATTTTAAGGACAGACGCGAGGGTTGAATCCCTTTATGACTCATGAAGAAGATGTCCTGTCCTAAAGTACAATTAAATAATGGTGGCATTTTGATATCCCAAGTTTTAGTGTTCATTCGTGTTTTCAAGAGCATCTTGACTCTTAAGTTTAGATCCCTTCAAGCATTCCACTATGATCTTATCTGGTCAGCGGTCATTATGGGTCTCTGTCCATTCTATAGTTTCGGTCAAGCTCATCTTCTCAGTGGTTAAGAGTTTCGGTCAAGCTCATCTTCTCTGTGTTGAAGCATGTTTGAAGATCGTTGACCATCAGGTTCCATTCTTCATGGACAATACTGTGGACAGAGCATGTCATTTTAATGATGACCAATATGGCCGTTATTTGTCTTCGACATTTAAAACCAATGGTCAACTAGAACCATGGAAATTTATGAGAGAAGTGATTTATGAGAAATTTTCTCTCTCTCTCTCTCTCTCTCTCTCTCTCTCTCTCCCCCTCTCTCTCTCTCTGTTTTTTTTTTTTATCTTTTTTCAATTTCACTAAAATATCTTTCTTTTTCAAAAGTCGGACTTTTTCGTTATTGATTTTTTTATTACATGTACAATATGCACATGCATTATCATATTTTCACCTTAAATCTGAAAGTTTTGGTTAAATATTTTTTCTGTCATTGTGATTTTTTTTGTCTTTGATTCAAATTTTTTTTTTTTTTTTTTTAGTTATTTCATCTTCTGATAAATATAGCTGATATAGCTCTGTAATGTCATGGAATAATTGTCACCAATTAATTGCACTGTCATATCCTCTTTGTGACCTAATTGACATTCTAAATATGAATGACTCAACACCAGTTTTCGTAACCATGGTGATTAAGTCATAAAAAACACTCTCATTTCGATTTTATAGGTCATATCAACATTTTTGTGGTATTTATCGTTGAATTTATATTTTTAGAGATTTAATAATATAATTCTGGTTTGAGAGTGAAGATTTCCAAACATCCATGAAAAGTATAATTATCTTTCGTATATGCATAATGATAACAATAAATTATTATAATGAATTACTAATAGAGAAAATTTTTATATATTTTGAAATTAATTTTTTTTAATTTGATTTTATACTCAATAACGATGAGAGATGATTAATCGGTCATTTTATATAGATGTGTCACACAACCTGTACAAAACAGTAAGACACATAGATTTTTGTTGAAAGGTAATTTGTTTAGCTTGTTTTGATATCAATTTCATTGAACATTCCAATCGTGATAACTAATATCGTTAATAATTGTGAAGAGCTTCTAATATATCCGCAATCACAACAGCAAAGGCCGCTAAGACCGTATCATGACTGGACAGGACTAAGCCTCTGGACAATGGTCAAAGAGGGGAACTCTAAACGTGAGACAAACACTGAAGGAATATTTTTTGATGAGCAATGTCAGGTTTATGTCCGGCTATTGTTCATTGAATAGCACAGGTATTGTTCCTAAAATGATCAGTATTGTCCAGTCTGTGGTCAACCTTGTGATTGACCATGTTCCTACTTGACATAGAAGACCCCGACTGAGTTCCGTGGACAGTAGTCGTTCACAGTCCAGCTAAGGTGAGGCTATGGTCATTTGGTCATTACAATAGAATGTTTTTAATACCTGTTTGTCCTTTCTCAGGCCGGTGGTCAAATCTCTGACAGTTGAATAAATACATGACATGTTATTAAGCCAAAATATCAACATTATGAAATTGACGCTACTCTTCAAAAATCTGTTTCTTTAAATGTATTGGATGACATTGCTCTTCAAAAATCTGTTTCAATTAAGGCAATTGACATGATTCAAACTGAAAAATCAACATTTGCAAAACAAACCATCTGTTGAAAATCCCTTCGAGTTGCAGGGGACTTAATTCTGATAATTGGGTCGATTTGATATGTATATATGTTAAAAGGTTACATGAAAATGTTGATTTCGCGACTTTGTTCTCTCCTCTGAAAGAGATTCGTACCGAACTGACTCATCTTCAAATGTTGAGTTTAATCAGCTGTACGTACAACAAAGATGTTCAAATCGACGGACATATTGTGTTTAATGGAATGTCAAATATTTGGAGTTTTATGTGAAAGTAAGTGAAAATGACAACTCTTAGCCATCTAAGTGATCAAAGGACTTTGCAGGGATAACGAAATTTATAACTGGAACAGAAATCAATGCTTTACGACCCTACCTGGCCTGTGAGCGATTTTAACGACAGCGTAAATGTATGATGGGCTTATCAACCCGTGATATCTCAATCGAGGGAAAAAATATATAAAACGTTCTTCATCACTTTCGGACAATTGCGGAAAGAGTTCACTTTGTGGCTAGACATATTCAGAAATGCATGAAACAAAACAAATACCGAGATGAGAAATTCCAAGATTTTTTGCTAGAGGTATTAAAACAAATAAATATCTGTCACCCGCTCTACCGTCATATACCTGTATATATTAGATACATTAATGTCTCATGCAGTTTTGAGGTTTATTCTCGATATCTTGTGACATAGTTTTATGCCAACTTGTTAAAAATATCTGGGGCATATAATACAATGGACACAAAATCTCTGGTCAGGTTGTCCTGTCATACCGTATAGCCATGCAATGGTCACCCTACAAAATCTCTGGTCAGGTTGTCCTGTCATTCCGTATAGCCATGCAATGGTCACCCTACAAAATCTCTGGTCAGGTTGTCCTGTCATACCGTATAGCCATGCAATGGTCACCCTACAAAATCTCTGGTCAGGTTGTCCTGTCATACCGTATAGCCATGCAATGGTCACCCTACAAAATCTCTGGTCAGAGTGTCCTGTCATACCGTATATCCATGCAATGGTCACCCTACAAAATCTCTGGTCAGGTTGTCCTGTCATACTGTATAGCCATGCAATGGTCACCCTACAAAATCACTGGTCAGGTTGTCCTGTCATACCGTATAGCCATGCAATGGTCACCCTACAAAATCTCTGGTCAGGTTGTCCTGTCGTACTGTATAGCCATGCAATGGTCACCCTACAAAATCTCTGGTCAGGTTGTCCTGTCATACCGTATAGCCATGCAATGGTCACCCTACAAAATCTCTGGTCAGGTTGTCCTGTCATTCCGTATAGCGATGCAATGGTCACCCTACAAAATCTCTGGTCAGGTTGTCCTGTCATACCGTATAGCCATGCAATGGTCACCCTACAAAATCTCTGGTCAGGTTGTCCTGTCATACCGTATAGCCATGCAATGGTCACCCTACAAAATCTCTGGTCAGGTTGTCCTGTCATTCCGTATAGCCATGCAATGGTCACCCTACAAAATCTCTGGTCAGGTTGTCCTGTCATACCGTTTATCCATGCAATGGTCACCCTACAAAATCTCTGGTCAGGTTGTCCTGTCATTCTGTATAGCGATGCAATGGTCACCCTACAAAATCTCTGGTCAGGGTGTCCTGTCATTCCATATAGCGATGCAATGGTCACCCTACAAAATCTCTGGTCAGGTTGTCCTGTCATTCCGTATAGCCATGCAATGGTCACCCTACAAAATCTCTGGTCAGGTTGTCCTGTCATTCCGTATAGCGATGCAATGGTCACCCTACAAAATCTCTGGTCAGGTTGTCCTGTCATACCGTATAGCCATGCAATGGTCACCCTACAAAATCTCTGGTCAGGTTGTCCTGTCATTCCGTATAGCCATGCAATGGTCACCCTACAAAATCTCTGGTCAGGTTGTCCTGTCATACCGTATAGCCATGCAATGGTCACCCTACAAAATCTCTGGTCAGGTTGTCCTGTCATTCCGTATAGCCATGCAATGGTCACCCTACAAAATCTCTGGTCAGGTTGTCCTGACATACTGTATAGCCATGCAATGGTCACCCTACAAAATCTCTGGTCAGGTTGTCCTGTCATTCCGTATAGCCATGCAATGGTCACCCTACAAAATCTCTGGTCAGGTTGTCCTGTCATACCCTATAGCGATGCAATGGTCACCCTACAAAATCTCTGGTCAGGTTGTCCTGTCATACCGTATAGCCATGCAATGGTCACCCTACAAAATCTCTGGTCAGGTTGTCCTGTCATACCGTATAGCCATGCAATGGTCACCCTACAAAATCTCTGGTCAGGTTGTCCTGTCATACCGTATAGCCATGCAATGGTCACCCTACAAAATCTCTGGTCAGGTTGTCCTGTCATACCGTATAGCCATGCAATGGTCACCCTACAAAATCTCTGGTCAGGTTGTCCTGTCATACCCTATAGCCATGCAATGGTCACCCTACAAAATCTCTGGTCAGGTTGTCCTGTCATTCCGTATAGCCATGCAATGGTCACCCTACAAAATCTCTGGTCAGGTTGTCCTGTCATTCCGTATAGCGATGCAATGGTCACCCTACAAAATCTGTGGTCAGGTTGTCCTGTCATTCCGTATAGCGATGCAATGGTCACCCTACAAAATCTCTGGTCAGGTTGTCCTGTCATTCCGTATTAGCGATGCAATGGTCACCCTACAAAATCTCTGGTCAGGTTGTCCTGTCATTCCGTATAGCGATGCAATGGTCACCCTACAAAATCTGTGGTCAGGTTGTCCTGTCATTCCGTATAGCCATGCAATGGTCACCCTACAAAATCTCTGTTCAGGTTGTCCTGTCATACCGTATAGCGATGCAATGGTCACCCTACAAAATCTGTGGTCAGGTTGTCCTGTCATTCCGTATAGCGATGCAATGGTCACCCTACAAAATCTCTGGTCAGGTTGTCCTGTCATTCCGTATAGCCATGCAATGGTCACCCTACAAAATCTCTGTTCAGGTTGTCCTGTCATACCGTATAGCGATGCAATGGTCACCCTACAAAATCTCTGGTCAGGTTGTCCTGTCATTCCGTATAGCGATGCAATGGTCACCCTACAAAATCTGTGGTCAGGTTGTCCTGTCATTCCGTATAGCGATGCAATGGTCACCCTACAAAATCTGTGGTCAGGTTGTCCTGTCATTCCGTATAGCGATGCAATGGTCACCCTACAAAATCTGTGGTCAGGTTGTCCTGTCATTCCGTATAGCCATGCAATGGTCACCCTACAAAATCTCGGGTCAGGTTGTCCTGTCATACCGTATAGCCATGCAATGGTCACCCTACAAAATCTCTGGTCAGGTTGTCCTGTCATTCCGTATAGCGATGCAATGGTCACCCTACAAAATCTGTGGTCAGGTTGTCCTGTCATTCCGTATAGCCATGCAATGGTCACCTTACAAAATCTCTGGTCAGGTTGTCCTGTCATACCGTTTATCCATGCATTTGCCTGGTTAGACTGGTTTCTGTGCCTAAAGAAGCTGTTTCCTTTTTTCATCACAATTTGTTCCATAAATCAGAATTCTATTTATTATATATATATATAATGTAACACCATATATGTTAATATGATCTAATTAATAGTCATGAATGGCCAGTCCTGTTCTTAATCTTTCTACCTGGTCGTGATTTCTTGATGTATGAACCTTCAAAAAACCTTCAAACTCCTACAGACATATATATGGTAAGCATTCGGTTTATTGTTACAATGTCAAGGTCACTCCACATTATTACTACAAGGTCAAGGTCATTTTACATTATTGTTACAATGTCAAGGTCACTTAACATCATTACTACAAGGTCAAGGTCATTTCATATCATTGTTATAAGGTCAAGGTCACTTCACATTATTGTTACAATGTCAAGGTCACTTCATATTATTACTAAAATATCAAGGTCATGTCACATTATTGTTACAATGTCATGGTCATTTCACATTATTGTTACAAGGTCAAGGTCACTTCAAATTATTATAATAAGTTCAAGGTTGCTTAGCATTATTGTAAGTAAAGTTCAATTCATGCTAATTATGCTTTATGGTCAAGGCTACTTCACTAAATTGATGCAAACATAGTGTAAACACAAACATACTTTTCACTGTTACAATACCTGTAGGTAAATATTAATTACCATTTCCGATAAAAGGTCAAGGTCACAATAAAAGACATTATTTTGAGTACCAAGGCTATATTAACCTATATTCAGCATTATTGATTTAAGTTCAATTAATATATGCGCCATATTGATAAGGTCAAGTTGTATTTAAGGTCAGATATTTTTTTCCGACTAGAAAATGTGAAAAATAGAATTAATAATATACTTGGAATCATATAAACGTGAGATATGTACGAATCTCCTGAGCGACCTCTCTGCGATATTTATCTACACATAAATCACACGCTTTATCTGCTGCCGGTGTTTGTATTTGATGAAGCCTTAAATACTGCTTTGTTTGTCATGAATCGGAGAGATTGGGTCAAAAATAATAAGTAATTAATATCACTGATCACAGCTGGGGGACATATGTCTACCGATGATGTCACAGGCTGTTCACCAGTAATGTCCTCGCTGATTGGCCGATTATCGTAATGACACACAATAAAAAAGAAGATGGTATTTGGTTCGAGTCTGTATATGTTAATGAGAATTAGTCGTCTCTGATTAAGGTCAGTCATAAGGGAAACTGGTCATTAAAATTCCTATACATGAGACATTCGTCTGACCAGTCTCATAATGTAGGAATCGTCAACATCATGTACTGCCAATGTTTACAAAGACTTTGCTTACGGGTGTACAGACTAGTTTCATTCTAAAAAAAGAAAATTTAAGAAAGAGACATTACAAATTAAAATTAATTTTCAACCCCCATCAACATTTAATGCCTGGATTTGATGGCTTTAAATGATATTTAGGTTTAACTGCATTTTGAGATTCAATATTTTACTGCCTCCAACTTGAAAATTTGGGGGTGGGGTGGGGGGCGGGGGGGGGGAGGGGGTACAGATAAAGTCATACCCATGGCCATCTTGTTTAAATATCTAATTGTTATATGGAAGCAGTACATTTATATCTTACAACATTTCTAGTTTGAATTAAGAAAGACAGTACTTGTTGTAGTAATGTATATGTACGTTAATGTGGATTGGGTGACGTTTCTGTTGCATAGCTGTTGCAGCCAACAATGTTCACTGCAGCCTATATGCAATTTTTCCCCCAAAAAACTTATATCAATTAAATAATTGCTGCATCTATGTTCATAACAGTATATAAAATTAATAGCAATTACGTGGACTTCCTGTGGTAATTACGGAATTAATTATGCAAATGAGATAAACACCAATTAAGTGTTCCCATCCAAAAACTGCATTTATTGATTAATATTCCAAACAAGCGATGATTCATCTAGTTTTATACTTATATACATATACTAGATGAGCCATTGTAATTAATGAATATTTTTTTCAGGTAAATACTAATTTATCATGCCCCCACATAGAAAATAGAAAGGAGGGGAAGGGGCGGGGGGTGGGGGGTTGGGTTTACCCATGTGTGTCCCATATGTCCCTATATATGATACACAAATATTTCTAGTTGTCGTTGGTCCACTCACAGCTGAGAAATGTGAAACATCTGTGGATGGGACAAATAAGTAATCATTTAATTAAACATAATGGATAAAATAAAAGCCTTTTAATGATGATAGTCCATTGTCTGGGATGAGTACAATATCAATTAATAATTTTATCCCAGTGGTTAAACTGAACTCTAGAAATTGAGTGAATAAAATGTCATGCCTATCTGAAGACACGTCGGATATTAACATTATAATTAATCAAAACCTCGACATGTGCTAAAAAAATATTGTACCAAATTAGTTGTTTTAATAATATTTTGTTAAATGTCTTATTGATTATATATAATAAACAAAACGTTCATTAATTACACAACATGTTTGAAATTTTATCAAGACTTACAGCCGGAGAACATTCCAGCATAGCTTTGTTAAGACACACATTGCCCAAATTCTATCATCCTTTTAGAAGTACAATATTATCTGACATACGACTTGTACAGGACATTGGATGTATGTTTCAATGATTTCTAAATCAGATCACACAATTGTCACTAAACTTAAAAATCGGATAGAAACCACTTGTCGATATTATGATTTCTAAGATCATGGCAGGTGAATCCCATTTCAGAGTACGGTTCATCGCACAGGGCATATATAATTGTTTGACAGGTATCTTAAACTGAAAAGAAAATAAGCTTAAAAACAGCTGTCAGTTCTCGCGGGTGAAGAATAAACGATGAAAAAAAGACTCGAAAGAAAATCACCCCGCAACTTCTAGTTAAAAGCACAGCTCTTAATTCTCACAATCAATAACATGCAGTCGGTTGACTCGATATCAGATCATTGTAGAGATAGTCGGCACTTCTGCAGTTGTAGAGCCCCTTTGATTGGAGGATCTTTTCGGTGATCGGTTTTAAACGATGCCAGGTATCTATAACAATTGTTGCGTTTTCGGATAATGATGCTAGGTAGGCGTGGTATCTTCGGCAGGAGAAAGTGGGCTATTGTTTGGCGCTATTACGGCAGCCGTTCTCTCTCAATTGTACAGCGAGTGATGTTGGGGCGTTAATAGCAAGAGTGATATTGTTTATGTTGTCTATTTCGCTTGTTTAAAAACAGATGGGACCCCTCTTCATGTCATTGTAAAGCGGAAATCTTTCAGATAATTTATAAAAGAAAATTGGTAACTTTTTACATCTGTGTTTACAATTAAACTGTTTGCAAGTTTAGCTGTGTTATGAATCTAGAATTTAAATATTTAACAAATTTGTATATTTCTGTTTAAATTAAATATCTGATTTCAGATTGTGTAGATATAAAAAGTACATTAAACATTTTTTAATCTGTATATACATGCTATAATCAGAGTTTGAATTGACAGTGAAGTTGGGATTTTTCAGACTGCATGTCTTCAATTCAGAATGCAGACATTTGAAAATGATGATTTTGATCCCATAGTTATACAATTTGTTTTACTGTAATCTTAAATTCTAGAAAGCTTACGGAAGATTTTTGCTTTCAGATTGTGGATGAGGAACACAATGTGAAGGGATGGATTGACGCTAGCGAACCCGGAGCGGGTAATTGGATGAAGTATATTCGGAGTACGGAGGATCACGAATCTCGAAACTTGATGGCGATACAAATTGATAAGCAGGTAATTAGTTAAAGCTTTGGTCGGGAAAACTTATAAAAGTTATATTTTCAATTACATTGAAATAATTAAAACTTTAAATTTGATTGACAATGATTTTATTTTTCTCTGAAAAGCATGACACTATATGTTGCTAACATTACCATCAGGGCAGATAACTCAGTAATATGCAAACACAGTAGAACTGTGTTAAATATGCATGGTATTATATCATTTTTAAGAGGCACATAATTATATATATATAATATAAAAGACAAACAACAGCAAATTAGATTTCAAAGCTAGTTTTATTTCTAAAATTGCCAGGAATTTATTTTATGATGTTAAATCGGCCAGACAAGAAAGAAAATAAGCAGAATTTCCTTCAGACAAAACATGTCTAAGTGGCAACTTGAGAGCATCCAAGATGACATTTTCAAGACAAAAACTGAAGCGTGTGAAAATCTTCCCAAAAGACATAGAACTCGAGTAAGCAACAGGCCCTCCTGTTGCAATCATAAAAATGAAATAGACATCTGGAATAAATTACTTCACAGAAATTTGGGGATGCTGGAAAAATGTCATCTTTCTCTTCATGGGGCAAATTTGAAACATGACAACAGCAAGGTCTCAGTGACCGGACTAGGGCTGGGAGAGGATATTGGTCGGAAATATCTCCCAAACGCTCCGAACAGTTAGCTTAATGCTCAAAATTATAAAAACGGAAATTAACTTTACAAAACCTGAATTGGTAATGCAAGCAACATCATTCATTATAAGCAATTTTTTTTTAAAGAATAATTTTATAATTAGAGATTTAAATGATGAATATTATAAAAATTATGTGAATTTTTTCATTAGCAAGAAAACTTTTTAAGCTTGTCAGCAGTATTTGTGTGTTTAGTGAAGCGAGATCCTTATCAAGGCTTCCGAAATCTAGAACTGAGGAGATGATTATTTAAAAGGAAGTTTCAGCATTTCTGAGTTGGATCCACTTGAGAAAGGACAGCTTTATAAGACTTCAATGTTTTTTTGTGTTTTTCAGAAATTTATATTTTCCTTCTCAATCTGTGTGTTAAGTGTCCTACATATGGTATAGACTTTCAGAGGTGTTACGCACTACGCATTTCGACATTTATTCCAGCCTTATTCACATTACGTGATGTAACTTGTATCTGTAACACTGAAAAGCTCTAGAAAATACAACTTAGTTGATGGGTTTTAAGATGTTCTTGAGAACACTATATGTGTTGAAAGTGAAATCTACTTCGCTGCCTTTAGTTTCTTTGTAATTGTTTTGTTGACTATTGTTCTCCTAAATAATAAATTTACCATATTTCAGTATGTTTGGAGTGCGCCACTCTACGACTATTCTTAAATCGTTAAAATCGATTACTGTGTCTTTAACATGTCTAATTTATATTTTTTATGAGGGGTCATTTTAAAGTAATCTATGAGCTTTAAGAAAACTATGCAATATTGTATCCAAATTGTCTTTAACTCCTAGATTTAGATATTATATGTGGCCCATCTTTTTATCTTTTTGGTACCTGATACATTTTTTACTAATATAACAATTATTCAATGTTGAAAATAGGCTGTGGAAAACTGATACCAAGTTGACATAAGGAATCTATGAAATGGCGGACATATTTATGTTCCCTTCGCCAAATAAACTAACCCCCGCCCCCAAGAAAAAGTGCAGCATATTACCCATGTTTGTCATTTCACATTGCATCTTCTCATGTACAGTCGTATCCCCGGTGTCGTCCTGTCTGATCCCATTTACATAGTGAAAGCATTTCTAGCTTTCATTCAATTAAATGTATTTATAGATCATTACAAACTTGAAATAAAAAATAATGTTGACATGTAATTAAATTATCTCACTAATGAGAAGGTAGATACAAGTTTATAAGGCAGAAGTATTAATCAATCAGAGAGTACTAACTCTTCAGGAATGCTTGGTTCTATCCTATCATAGTCTTTGTGTAATTTAAAAAAAAAAAAAAATCAGTATTAGTCTTTCGGATTATGTGTTCAGTAATGTATTTTCAGTCATAAATCCTACAATATATTAGCTTTGGGGATCTGTTATCAGGTCTTATTCAATTTATCTTACAACAAACAAATCTTAGATCAAATTAAAGCTAAGATTCTACTGCATAAAAAGTCATATTGCATCTGTCTTTAAACCCAGAAACTTGATTAAATATTGATAATGTTTAGATCACTTATGCCAAATATTTATACAAAAACCAATTAATGATTTGATCATAACGATGTTCGTCTTTCATCTCGGACGTGGACAGTTAGTGTTGTCCTATCAATAAAGTCCATACACTTGGATTGGAGTATTTGCTGGTATTTCGGTACTCCTCGGGTCCTTTCATGTCCGACAATGGCACTCCGATTTAACCTTTATAGATGAGAACGGTTAATTGAAGAGGCGAGTACAGATGGCTCTCTTTGCTTTGTTTTATTGGAAGTGGTCATCACCCAGGGAATCAAAGCTCGGCACACTCGTCCGCACACGTGCAGAACGGTCCCACTGAAGTGTCCTCAAATATTATCCCCCGAAGAGATAAAGAGACAGATTGTCATGTCTGGAATCTGGGGATGGATTAGGTTAAGGATTAAGTCTGATACTCACAAATTTAAGGCTTTTGTCTTAAGATGTCAGATCAATGATTGGACAGTTGATTTATTTTAAAAATGGTGGTGAAAATGTGTTGTCTTGGGTTAACCTGCAGACATGACTGTTTATCTTGAAAATGAAAATGCGTCAGACTTGTAATATGCATGCAGTGAGTCTTAAATTTTGTATATAGATGTGTCTATTTAATGTGTCCATTAAAGACAGGTGTGTTCATTGTAGACAGGTGGTCTCCCTATACAGGTGTGTCCATTATAGAAAGGTGGTCTCCCTACACAGGTGTGTCCATTATAGACAGGTAGTCTCCCTATACAGGTGTGTCCATTATTGATAGGTGGTCCCCTACACAGGTGTGTCCATTATTGACAGGTGGTCTCCCTATACAGGTGTGTCCATTATAGACAGGTGGTCTCCCTAGACAGGTGTGTCCATTATAGACAGGTGGTCTCCCTATACAGGTGTGTCCATTATAGACAGGTGGTCTCCCTACACAGGTGTGTCCATTATAGACAGGTGGTCTCCCTATACAGGTGTGTCCATTATAGACAGGTGATATCCCTATACAGGTGTGTCCATTATAGACAGGTGGTCTCCCTACACAGGTGTGTCCATTATAGACAGGTGGTCTCCCTACACAGGTGTGTCCATTATAGACAGGTGGTCACCTTATGCAGTTGTGTCTATTATAGACATGTGGTCTCCCTATACAGGTGTGTCCATTATAGACAGTTGGTCGCCATTTACAGGTGTGTCCCTTAAAGACAGGTAGTCTCCCTATACAGCTGTGTTAATTATAGACAGGTGTGTCCATTATAGACAGGTGTCCCTCTATACAGGTTGTCCATATAGACAGGTGGTCTCCCTTTACAGATGTGTCATAGACAGGTGCCCTAAGTCCATTATAGACAGGTGGTCTCCTAACAGTGTGTCCATTAAAGACAGGTGGTCTCCCTATCAGGTGTGTCCATTATAGACAGGTGGTCTCCCTATACAGGTGTGTCCATTATAGACAGGTGGTCTCCCTATACAGGTGTGTCCATTATAGACAGGTGGTCTCCCTAACAGGTGTGTCCATTATAGACAGGTGGTCTCCCTATACAGGTGTGTCCATAAGACAGGTTCCCTATAGGTCAGAAGGTGTCTCCTACTATACAGGTGGTCTCCTGTGTCCATTGTAGACAGGTGGTCTCCCTATACAGGTGTGTCCATTATAGACAGGTGGTCTCCCTATACAGGTGTGTCCATTATAGACAGGTGGTCTCCCTATACAGGTGTGTCCATTATAGACAGGTGGTCTCCCTACACAGGTGTGTCCATTATAGACAGGTGGTCTCCCTATACAGGTGTAATTATAGACAGGTGTGTCCATTATAGACAGGTGGTCCCTCTATACAGGTGTGTCCATTATAGACAGGTGGTCTCCCTACACAGATGTGCCCATTATAGACAGGTGGTCTCCCTATACAGGTGTCCCATTATAGACAGGTGGTCCTAACAGGTGTTCCATTATAGACAGGTGGTCTCCCTATACAGGTGTGTCCATTATAGACAGGTGGTCTCCCTACACAGGTGTCTCCATTATAGACAGGTGGTCTCCCTATACAGGTGTGTCCATTATAGACAGGTGGTCTCCCTATACAGGTGTGCCCATTATAGACAGGTGGTCTCCCTACACAGGTGTGCCCATTATAGACAGGTGGTCTCCCTACACAGGTGTGTCCATTATAGACAGGTGCCCCTATACATGTGTATGCCATAATTATATATAAAGAGATGTTTGCATTATAAAAAAAGATGTTCATTTTAGTTTCAACATGATATATTGGGCAACAAATCATTGTATTTTATAATTATTGTAAGACATTGTGAATTATTTTCACATACAGTATAGTTCCAAAAACATAAAGGATTATGTTGAGAGATATAGGTGTCAAAAACTGTATTAAAGTTCACCTCTAATTGATACTTTCTCTGTCATAAGTTGTTTATTGTCAACATAATTAAGTTATAAAAGTAAACAAGATTTCATTGACTGGTATTAAAAGGAAAACATTATTAGTTCTGGTTGATATGATTATTGAACAGAGATTGGCATGCCAAGCTAGACTGACAGGATAGTTTTTAACAGTGAGACAGGGGGCCTGGTGTTCTTAGTGTTAGGGTGTTGATGAACAGGGGCTGTTGATCAGCTGATTAAGGTTCAGGGGTCAGATGTCAGGCCCTGGATAGGGATCTGACCCATGACCTTAATCACCAAGTGGGTGGAGAACAAAAAGGGGTCCATGACATGACATAATCATGCATTGTTTCCCTGCAATGGAAATTTAACCAGTGTTGAAATTGACATGTTCCTGAAATCTACACTTGTCACACTAGGCTAACACATGATGAATACATTTCCCTCCAAATTACAACTCTGATTTCAGTTTAAAGATATGATAATGAATTTAATATAAATTTTAAAAGTTGATGAATTCAATATCACTATGATTTTTTTTTTCCGATTCAATATTGAATACCTTTTAAATCTATTTATCTTATCAGGTTTGCATCAAGTGATAATTACTGCAAAATTGATTTTAAAAATTGCATTTGAAATTGAAAAATTCAAATATTAAAAGTTAAACTATTTTTACATGCATATTCCTGCTATCTGTCCTTAATTCACTCTAGTGTTGTGTATGAATTGTGCAAATTAAGCAGTTAATGACTGTTTTCCTGATGAAATGCATAAGAAATTAATACACAAATTATCATAAATCTCCTTACAACTGTAATTAATGTTTATCAAACACTTTTGTCCTACATGCATGGTTGAGATTTTTTTCATAAAGTAATTAAATATAAATAATCAGAAAAGCATCACACTGCATCAGAAGAGTTTAACCCTTTTAAAATGATTTTATAATTCATATTTTATTATGTGTGTGTAATTTTTTTAAATCATATTTGAATTTAGAACTGCATCTTTAGCCCTTGCCTATTTATTCATAAAGTGAAAATGTACTGATACTTAGCAAAATAAACAAAAACAAGGAGAAATTTATAACTTGTTTTTATTATTGTTCTCAGGGTAGAATTTAACTTTTGTATTATTTCATTCTTTGTAATTTGAAATCATTTCATTCAAAGAAATTTGCATTGCTTAATATTTTGTTTGTCAGAGAATTATTCTATCACTTAGTAACCCTTTACAAAGAATACTAACTAAATCTTCTTATCATATCTTCTGTAAGAAATCTTCTTATAACCACTGCTTAGAAAAGATAATACAATTTGTTAATCAGGAAATGTTTACGATGTTATGGGTTAAACCTTAGAGTAAAGCTGACATATTTTCTGACTAATACAGTATCATCATCTCACAAAATCTCACAAAATGAACAAAGCAAAATCTTCTTTAAAACTTATCAATACGAAGTGTTTTTAAAATCAGTACCAACCAGGAAAAAGCACATTCTCAAGTTGTACATCCCCATTAAAATTGTCAATATCAGATTTCCAAACAATCTGTCACAAAAATGACACAATTAAAAATTTCATAATTGCTCTTCTTCAGAACAGTGTCACATGAAAAAATAATGACAGTATATAAAATTTTGGATTAATATTGATATTATGCAATTGTAATATCAGAATAACTGGGAAATTGACACAAATAACACATCTATACATTGGAGAATTCAACAATATGGTGTGTGAGTTAAAATCAATGTCAACCACATTTTACAGAATTATCTATTTCTGTGATTTTAAAATCAGTGTCATCTCCCATACGTGTTTTTTGTGGAGATTAACTGAAACTGACATCTCAAGGAAGTGATATTCAGATTGTCAAGCTTGGGTATTCACCTTAACTTCTCGTGAAAACAGACAGAATATTGATTTGTAACAGAAAGTGGATTATTAGGAGGAACTGTTAGATACTATTCGTATGACACCGGTATGTGGTGATTAGGAGAAAACAAGTACAATTAGATGTCTAATTTCTACATGTCATAGGTAGTCTTAAAAATAAACAAACAGACGAAACACTGGTGTAATACCCTATTGTAAACACTGAAAAAGTCAGTAGCCTACTACAAACAAATCAACAGTATTTCTTTGTGTCGGTGACATTCTGTAGTGAAAGCGACATGGATTACTGTTACATTACTGGAGTAGGCGGGGCTTAAGCAAGTGGTTCGGGTAGGTGACTACTGATTGGCTTGGGTTATCAATAGAGAGGCGTGGCCTAAATGTCAGAGCGTGGGTGATTGACAAGTCAGCTAGAAAAGGAAAATAGATCATAAGTAAGTGAAACTAGCGAAGATCCTCATTGATTGGCGAGTTTTACTTGGGCAGGCATTTTCAGTTGATAACTATCTTAGCGTTTTTAAAACCATGTTCATTATTCTTGGATGAACAATTAAACGAGACGACTTTTGAGGTGTAATCTTTCGCGTGGAACTGACTGACAGTTAGCAGAAGGACTATATACTAGCAGACGACAGTGACTTTGATACACACAGTCAGGAGTTACAGCTGAAAGGAATGATTATCTAAAAGTACTCCATTTTAACCACAGGTGTTTTACCGGACAGTGCGAAGTATTAACGCAGCCGAGGAAATGTTACTTTACACAAATGACAGTCTCTACCCAGAGAAGGACATCGAACATCATACGACTTTGGCATCTTTCCATGCCAAATTGGATCAAGGTAAGAACTTATTTCTTATATTTAATAGTTAATAATTTTATTTAAATTTTATAACCTCAATAATTTCAATTGCTACTTTTATTAGCTTCCTTTAAATATTTTTACGAAATTATACAATCTTTGGTAGTTGATTTGGAAATTAATTTTGGTAAGAAATTTTGCTAATTAGATTTAAGATATTTTGTTTTAAAATCTTATATATGTTTGTAGAATAAGCTACATTTGTATTTATCTTCTTAAGTTTCACAAATATCATGTTTAAAGTGCATGATATCAACTTATACGAATTGTGAACACATACTCATTTAATTAAAGTATTTGATAAAACTGAAAGTAGACAGTTATTTAAAAGTTCACTTAAAAATAACCCAATCATACATCTTTTGAGGGTTGGAGGGAGAGGAAATGGAGTAGGAAAGACATAACTCTAATGAAAATGAAAGTAAATAATTATATAAGTCTGTTTGAGATTGTCTATATTCAAGGTTAATAGATCTACCAAAGATGTACATTACATTAAAATTCTTATCTATTCAATGTTGTGTTGGGGATGCTGATCGAGAGAGAAAAAAAAAACAATATTTTATTTGTTCTCCATGTGTGCAAGCTATTTTATTTGTTCTCCATGTGTGCAAGCTAAAGGCTCATTAGAATTTTTTTATTGTTGTGTCATATATGTGTGGGTTGGTAAAAAGACGCTGTATCATATCTGTGCTTTAAAGAATGTGACAATTCAACCTCTGAATAGAAGACAAGACCTTACATTTTTTTCTGTTATAGATAAGATTTTCAATTTAAATATTATCATCAGCAATAAGAAAGTCATTTCTGCATGAAATGATTGCAGCCAAATCTTTTCCCCGAAAATACTCTGTAAGAATGACAAAATTATTCAATCAGTTTTTAGAGTTTGACCAACTGAATGAAGCCTGATTGAAACTTAACTTTTCTGCTATTTGCTGTAAATGACAAAACGTTTAATTAAGGCACAGAGCAAAAGTTCTATTCTAATCAATATATCAGTTAAAGTTTGTCCATTCTAATTAATGCAGACCACCAATTAAAAGATAAATTGTTAAAAAATTCTACACTGATAATTAGTGAGGTATTGAACAGAAAGGTTAAAATTTTGACAGATTGTTCATATCTGTTCTGTCACAAACAAACAATGACAGGTGATTAATGAAGAACAGTTTGATCTACAGGTAAATCTACAGGTATCTGTCATTAAGACCACACTTGTTGATAAACAACCCACTGTTAGGAGGATCTTAACAATGTATCATACTATAATGTTAATTAGATATGCATTAGGTTAATTCGTTAAGTAATGTCTTGTTAATTAACTAATTAAAAACATCCAGGATATTTTCTGTGCAGAACAGTACCCTTCTACATTGTACAAAATGTGTAGTTATAATTAGTATAGCCACTAAATATTATACAATGTGTTACAATAAATAGACAATGTTGTACATTGTTTGATATCAGAGTAATAAACATTGTTATACAATGTTGTAGTAAGATGTTCATGAATTAAATTTTGGATACAAAATGTTACTGCTTCTTAATGGATTAAAATTATGCACTAAAAGTTTTGGATTAAGAAGTTTGACATTACTAATAAAGACTATTTAAAACTTCCCTATTAGTATTGCAAAGAGCCCCAAAACCATGAATTCTGATAAACTGATTCCAAGTGGGTTTTTTAACTTCCATATTATCTTGGATGTACATATTTAAGAAGCAGCATATAGACTAAATAAGTATTAAGACTAAGCTTCTATTTGAAGACTTTTTTTTGTTGGAGATTTGAAAATTAATTCACCAGTTTTAGAATTGAATTTATTTTCTGAATTTGACTTGTAGTTCAAGTAATTGGTAGATTATTGTACACATGCCAAAAATGATAAGGATATAGATATTCAAAGTAATTTATTTTTTTAGCAAAATTCTATGAATCTGTAATATAAATGCCATTTTCGATGACATGATTATAATTAATTAGGAGTCCTAATTAGGGTTTAGTATTATGAGGTTGGATCATGTCATCGACTTGCCTGATGAAGATTGGCTCTGGCTGTAAAAATGTTTGTTGGTGTGATTTATGATAGTTAAGAGATGGAACGGGTTTACTCTGTGTCAAAATATCGCAACCTTCCACCAGTGGACAGTTAAAATTCCTCATTTGTTTTCGCAAATTGTTTAAAGTCTTTAAAAATTTTGACAAGTGATGTCAACTGCCGTGAATAAAAACGTGGGGTCTTATGACCTTATCTTCGTATGTCAAATCGTGTGACGGATGATTGCAAAAAGTCACGCTATTCTTCCTACACACAAGTTTCTGGTTAAGCTTACAATCGGGTACAATACAAACGTTCGAGTTCACCTGAAGGTACCCGGCTAACCTCATAGTGACTGAGTCAAAATAGGACAAGATAGTGTGAAGTGGGCCTCTTCCATAATATAGCTGTACTCGCTCACCTGCGGAAATAGAGGGTGGAGGCACAACTTGACGAAAAGATATAAAAGAGAATCGAGGATAATCGCTGATAGTTCGCTAATGACTTTCGATCAAATACAATCTGGTCTTCGCTGTTGAATTTACCTGTGGGATTCTGAGCAAATCTTAGCGGGATTTGTTGTCATGAATGTATTAAAGAATACAATGCATTAGTTTCCTTTTGATAAACATTTCATGTTAACCAACAGTCCCATTCCGCTCCTAAACAAATATCAAAATACAAATGTCGGAGCAATAATGTTGGAGCAATAAAATTGATTTTAATTGTTAAAGTGTAATTGGATTTCAATTCAATTAAAGACTTTTTCAATTCATACCAAGGTAAAGATTAATTTTTTTATTGATCGATACAAAATAACACTATTGTTGAATTTAAGTGCTGGACAAATAGATAAAATCATTTCTTTTGACTTATGAATTATTTTGATTTAATTTGTATCAACGTGAAATGAAGGCAAAAAAAATTTATATTAAAAGAAATACTATATAATTTGTTTTTCCTGGCCACATGTAATAGTGTAAAAGTTCGGTTGAATTTATTTCTGAAATCTTTTTATTTGACTGTGACTCCAAAAAAAGGGACTAGTTCAAATTCAAGAAATGTAAACGGTCTAAATAATATCAATTACCACAATGAAATTAATTTGAGCAATGCATTTTCTCTTTTTAGAATTAGAGTAAAATATCTTATTAAATTAGACATTTTCAAACTAATACTGATATTAGATGATATGTATTTTTCTAATTTAATAAATCATGAAATATGTTGATATTTTGTATTGGTCAGTTTTGATTGACCTTTGGTCAGCTTGGCCAAAGAACTAAATAGGGTGGCAGCTGCAGCCTGAAATGCAGTGTCATATCTCTGTCAACTATTTCCCTGCAAAAAGACTTCTGCAAAGAATACATTCTAAGCTATCATTAATTTTGTATGCAGACAACTGACCACTAGTGGACATTGCTGGACAATGGGACTCAGAACTGGACCTAAAATCTTAACTGAACAAAAGCTACATTTCAGTAAATTTATGAATTATTATAATATGAAATGTCGGTTAAAGAACTGGCAGCTTCCTTCCTTTGATTGCTTGTGAGCTGGACAATAGCTTTTAAAAAAATCTGTTTGAGGTAGTGGTCAGTGGCTAAAGTTTCTAATCTTGACCTGGCGAAAGACGTATCTTAGGGTCATGGGAAGGGTCGGTTTATGTCAGTCTTCAGGAACTGGACACTTGGCATTGTAGTGGTCAGTGAGTGACCAGCGTCCTTTGTTGGATGCATTATAATTAAATAGGATATGACCAACAACCAACCTCTTTACTAGTATAGGTCTTCCTTTTTTCATGTGAAATATTTCATTTGAATTTTTAATGTGTATAATCAATTGATGTGACCATGGGAATAGCTTGACCACGGATGACACTGAAGTGACCACAACTGACCGGTCATCTCTTGTCATGGAAGTGACCATCATGCAGAAAACAACATATAAAGGAGCAGATTAAAAAAAAAAAGAATGATAAAAATGATTCGGAACCACCTGCTTTTGAACAAAGGCTGACGATAGCCTTTGTAAAGGTGCTTCTTTAAAAATAATTCTCACATCTGCACCCAAATTCTTAGATGGATTTTAAAAATATTTCAAAAAATAAAAATAAAAGGATTTTATTAAAAATGTTTTTTCCAATTTTTATTGATTGAAAAGAAATTAATTTCTTAGAAAAGATTTTCTTTAATTTTGATAAAAACAATTTAATGCATTTTATGAAAATTGCAAAGTATGTTTTCTATGAAAGGACTTAATTTTCAAAAAGAACATGACGTTTCTCCACTGTGTAGAAGTAGGTTTATATATGTAATTAATGCTGGATTATAATTGCTTCTGAGAAAACAGGTTGTAGATTTATCCTAATCGGACTAAAACAGTAGCCGGATCACTTTGACACACACTTTATTACTTGTAGGCAAACAATTAATCATTAGCCCCTAAACTTATCTCCGCTTTAACATCCGGAAAACTGCAGAAGAGCGGACTTTTGACTGTGTTCCTCCTTGACCGAGCTCATTGTCGCAGTAACACAGTGTCATCTTATGAATTCTAATTATTTGAAAGTTTAAGTGGTGACCTATCAGGATGTCTGTGTTATCTGTCGCATCATTGTAGGGAGCACTTAAGGTGGCTCGCACCACTCCACAACCAGTCCGCAGTTATCCCAGGACACTGACTTAGGTGGCTTGCACCACTCCGCAGTTATCCCAAGATACTTACTTAGGTGGCTTGCACCACTCCGCAGTTATCCCAAGATACTTACTTAAGGTGGCTCGCACCACTCCGCAGTTATCCCAAGATACTTACTTAAGGTGGCTCGCACCACTCCGCAGTTATCCCAAGATACTTACTTAAGGTGGCTTGCACCACTCCGCAGTTATCCCAAGATACTTACTTAAGGTGGCTCGCACCACTCTGCAATTAATGATACCATATACCAATCTTAAGTGGAACTTTGATTTCCTACCTAGGACATTGAATACTGAAATTGGCTTGCATCACGAGTAACCAAATATTATCCTAATATATGTCCAGCAGCATATGAACAAGAATTGCCATTTTACAGAGCATGTAACTGAAGTCTAATGCTGATGATAGGTGGTTCTTTTTTTTTAATAAATGATCTAGATGTAGATATGCATGTACTTCAAAACATATTGTGACAAGACTCCTAATGAGGCAGCTCAGCTTCAGCAACTCTTTGACAACACTTGATGACATTTACACCAGGACAGGAATAGATGATTGGTGTTTAATTGGTGGGATGGGCCCTTAATATGGCTCCTTCTTATCAGTACTTGATGGCCAGTCTCTCATTAAATCGGGGCACTTGTCTCACCAAACAGCTCAACTTCCCAATAAACAACATTATTGATCTTAATGAATAACAGATAGGGTCATAATGTAGCTTTGACACTCTTGATACTCTGTCAACACCCCATCTCCTAAGTACTGCTCAGAAAGTGGTCCTACCAGGCTGACAGAAGTTACTGCCCCTGTCACTCGGGATAATTAGGGCGTACTAGCTATGTATCATAAATAGCAGGAGGTTGTCACAGTGAGGAGGGGAGACCTGTACTGAATGGCAAGCTAGTGAAATGTGGATAAATCTTAAATAAATAAAAGACATTTAATATAAAGTCTAGCTTTAAAAATCTAGTAAAAGATATGTAATGTCGATTGAAAAATAAATAAATAAATAAAAAAAAGAAATCTTCAAAAGTTCTTTCAATTTAAGAACATTGTATTATGTTTTTCACTATTTATACAGATTTTCATAAAATAAATAAATTAATAAGTATATTAATTGAATAGATATATATTTCAATCATTTCATTTTGCTACTTTTGTATATTACTTCATTTTATCTTTTTTTAATTCACTTAATTTTAATTTTCTATTTGATTTGATGATACTGTAATAAAGAGTGAACTGTTTACATTGTGTGCTTGTGGGCTGTAAATTCACATCAATCTCCTTGTAATAAGATCCTAACAATGTCTCATTTTAATATTTCTACCCATTATTGGTAAAGCCAACAGGCAATGATTTCACCTAAAAACTCGTTTCTGTGGCATTTAGTGGACAATTATATCAGCCTTTTGAGTGGTTCGACACATCTTCAATTCAATATGTCAGAGCTATTGTATGATTTTTAAATTTACACAACCGATGACTGATATCAAGATGTTTGAGAAAATTGTTTGTCATACTAGGGGCACACTCCCAGCTTAATGGAGAACTCGGGCAGTATCGCAGCCCTCTCGTATATTCTAATAAAATCCTTAACGGTCTGTCGACGCACAAATAAGTCGTGTGCCATACCTGGTTTTTACTATTGTTAATTTTTTCGCTAGTCCACACTCTTCGCAGCAGATGCCTGCCATCTTGTCTTTTGTGATCTCCACAGACAAAAGAGTTCGGAGATGAGGACCTGTGAAAACCAAACTCTACAGGCAGAATTGTTGCCCAATACATATAAGGTCGTCATGACACCTGCTTGAACCGAAAACCGTTAGACTAACATTTTCTGTGTCCCAATCATTTATGTTTGCATCGTCTATTCATGAAATTTAAGTTCATCTGCTTTAGCTTTCTCTATCAAAACTCTTATCTCTGTGAAATCATGAAGATGACTTGTGCAGACAATGGTTAAATGTAATCTGTTCTACTAGTGGCTTTTGTCATTCATCTGACTGTGAACGCCAACAAAGTCTACTCCACCCTTTAACTTGGGCAGCTGCAGGCTGTAATTGAAAGATGACGTCAATTATATTGCATCTAAAATTCTTATTATAAATCCCTGTATCTCATCTTCTCAATAACCTGTATGATAAGTTTATTAATAAAGTTGTGCACTTGATTTTAAATTCATAATTTATTTCAAATGTAATGTTTTTTTGGGTTTTTTTTCAATCTTTTAATTTAGATGTGATAGGTTTTGTATGAATATTTGATTTCTTTAAAATTTTTATTATCTTCAGAAAAGTATAAATATTCTTTATTAAAAGAAAATATAATTATCCAAACAGTTTTCAATAAAACAAAATAATTTCTTAGATAATTAGTTTATACAAGAAATTAACTAATTAAGAATTTCAATTAAATGAGATTGAAGTTGTTTATGAAGTTCAGTTTCAATGTTCAACCACAAAGGATAAATCCCATTTTAAACAAGCCAAAGAGTTTGGAGATGTCTTGAATACACCATAAACAAAAATCTCGTAAATTTCCCTTTTTTTATTTGGATGACAAAGCTGTATATATACTGACCGTGTACTTCAGATATCAGGTCTTCAGGGAGAG
Source organism: Argopecten irradians (assembly GCF_041381155.1). Taxonomy (NCBI): domain Eukaryota; kingdom Metazoa; phylum Mollusca; class Bivalvia; order Pectinida; family Pectinidae; genus Argopecten; species Argopecten irradians. Next base: position 16,633,924 of record NC_091134.1, on the reverse strand, counting down.
TGATATTAAAAAGTGCAATAGTATGCTGTGAAGTTTGCTGTTGAAAAGATATATGGTTTTACAACTATACCAAGTATCACCACATGTCTATCCAGGAAGAACATCAGGTTGTAAAATAGTCATCTTTGTTGACTTAGATTTAAAATTTGTCTCAAGAAGAAGTTGAAAGGATGGTTTTATTGTGTGCCATCCGGATTTTGTCCTATCTTTATGGCTTATCCAGACTTGACTGGCCAACTGCTCCAGTAGGAAAACTGACACGATCACAGGGGCAATTTTCACCTGAGCGGCCCACAACAACTTCTTAACCACTTAAGCCGAAGTTTTACAGATAATAGCTAAAATGGACATGAGACAAAGTGTGTTTAGATCTCTTTGGAAGTTTAGGAGAATGTTTTACTCACAGTATCGGAGCTTAGAATTGGGGGTTTATTGAAATATAATGATACCCTTAGGTGTAGTTATAGCTGATAGATTACTGTTAATTAGGGCAATTATCACGAGGCAGCGGCCATCTTTATCTCGTACCAATGGATCTGATTTTTATTAGACAATTTATCTCATGTATGGAAACGACTAGATCTTCATGTTCACAGGTGAATTAAGATACGTGTATTCTACAAACATATTACTTTGTTCAAACTATTATTACTAAAATGAGTTTTTACTTCGTTTTATATGTTTCATACATTAATTTTTTGTGATTTTGTATTTTTCAGATCTCGGTTACAAATGCTCCGAGTGTAATGAAGTTTTCAGCAGCGCTGTGAATCTGAAACGTCACCAAATGATGGCCTGCACTAAACAAGCCCAACAAATTCAGGACAACAATTCGGACCTCTACAGTCGATCGGACGAAGACAGCACAAGGTAATTACAAAAATATTTACTTAAACCAGAAAAATATTTCAAAATATTAGCAAAACTTTACATTGCTACATTTTTAAATATGCATAAAAAGATTTTATCAAATTTTTCATTATAACCTTATACCTGAATAAAGGCCAGGTAAAAAAGTTTGTTATATCTAAAGGTAAATAAAACTGCATTTGTATTCCTAAAACATTACATCATAGAAACAGTGGAGGACTCTTATTTTCAAGCTTCAAGTAGCTCTTCAGCTGAGAATATGGTGCAAATCTATTTGACTTGTATGCAGTGGCTTTTAGGAATCCCAAAGTTTAAATATAACTTTATCTCGGACAAAGTGCATGTGTATATCCTCCACTTTTTTCACCTTGAATATAGTGTACATGTTAAAACCAAGGAAGCTTGGCGTTTGTAACATAAAAGTATTTTTTATATCTATTGCAAATATTCTTATAGTACGCTGTAGAAATTTGATGTAAAATTTATCAGATTCCAAGTAATAAAGATCATTCTAAAATATCATCTAATCCGTTATGCAAATACGGAAAATTCAACTTTGTTTGATTTGGTTTAGGTATAACAGGACATATCTGTCTTATGTAAAGTGGTTTTTGTTTCTAATAGTATTCACTAAAATCCTTTGAAACAAACGCTATAATTCGTGATGCACTTGTTGATGTCCAAAATCAATATTATAAAATTCATTTCGAGTATCAGGCACCTGCATATCGACATAAATCAGGAATCATTCGTGTCATCTTGATCAGATAAAAGCTTGGGATTTAAATCAATTTTCGATAATGTCATTCGGTGTATAATGATTATGTAGAGATTTTTTTCTGTCGGGCGTTGGTTATATTTCGTCATAAAAAACAAGTATCAAACGAAAAAAATTGCCTTTATTTCTGATAAGATTGCAGGAGATTAATTTATGATCATCTTTTTTTTTTCGCTAATCATGGTCTTCATGATGTTTGTATTCAATAGAAAGTCCTTAATTTTTTTTATTGACTTACTATCTTCTGTGATAAAAACTTATAAATATTTATATTCCGGTGTTAAATTTTCCTGGTATCATCTTAAAACTGACTAAAATTTAAGGTATTTTAATTATAATCTAATGTTAATGTAGCTTAGGTTATGATGACTTTTAAGTTTAAAGTAAACAGGATGTGCTATAATTTGATGATAAAGATCTAGATAATATGATATCTAGATCCCTGGTTATCAGAATAAATTAGCATTATCATTCACTTCAATTATTCCATTAAAACATTTTTAGTATAAAAGCAGTATATTGAGAACATAGCAGTATATTGAGAACATCAATTAAGGGACAAAACATGTTCAAATTTCAATAGAAAAAAAAATACATATTTATGTAAAATAAAATGTAATAATCATTTTTTCCATCAGAACTTCAAGTTAACTTTCATCAGGTGTTAATTGATTTTGATTACCAGTACTGTAAATTGCAGTTATAAGGACAGATTAAATAAATTGATCTCTTCAATTGAAAAAAAAAAAAAAAAAAAAATGAATATCATGGATCTGATGTAAAAATGACTAAAATCTTAATTATAGAAATCAAAATAGATGACATCTAAAATCATTTAAATTAAAATTGTTTGGATGGAATTTTGATGACATTTTGTGTCGGATAAAACATTTCAACTATTTAAACATAATTAAAAGTATGCAGGAAAATAAAAGTGAGGGGAAGAGAAAGAAATTAACTACTTGTGATATAGAGTTTCTCTGTGATAACAGTCTTTGTACTGTTACCCAATTTGTAATAGTTATACGTTTAAAAGACAAAACTGTTAAAGTAGTATCATGTTTAAAATTAGTTGTGTCAGTGCGATAAAATGAATGGGTTAAGATTGCAAGCTATTTCCTGGTTCAGCGATACCTAATTAAAGATGTCTTGTACAAAATAATGATAAAATTCTTTGTAAGGTTAGAACCTGGCCTCGGGTGACCCTGTCTCTGGTGAAAAGGATACACCCAATGTATAGATATATCCGGGGAAAACATTGTGATCATACAGTGCATTGTTTGAGTCGCATGTCCATGTGTAATCTGTGTAGTTTGATTTCCACTTTCTGACGTTACAATAAAGTGATGGTACGTTGTGTACTTGTCTGTGACATAACCAAATGGTTCTAATTTCTTTATATGTTTTGTGTCATACGGTTTATGGGATGGACATCAGATAAATTTACCACATTTAGAAATGTCAGAAATTTTAAATTTAAAATTATATTTGAAAATTTTGGTGATTGACTTGTTCCATATAAATAATTTTCTAATGTCCCTACATTAAATAGGGTTGGAGGGGAGAGGGAATTTTAAGTGTTGTCCATGTCCATCCTGTTTTGTCCATTTTGATATGTCAGAGCTTGAACATTTAAATGATGACTACAGATATTTAGTCTTTTATCTATTTTCATTGTCTTTAAATTTTTTATTATTGGTATGGTTTTAATGTTCTCTTCTTTTTGTGTTTTGCAGTCTTCATGACGGAGATGACCATATGGAGCATGACTCGATGGAAGGAGAGTTCAAATGTGAAGAATGCCCCAGAAGCTTTCAGTGGAGATCCAACCTTATTCGCCATCAGGTTGGTAATTTTTCATATCAGTAAACTATTTGATAATGTTTGAAAATAAAAGATATAGAAATGGTCACCATATAACTCCAATTATAGACTTGTTATTTAGAAAATTATATGATTAATAAATATAAATTGTGTGCTGGAGTTATCATTTAACCTTGTAATATATAAGTTATTTTGTTTTTTTCTCTCTGCAATTATTATATTCTTTCTCATTTGATATTTTTCAGATATCCCACGATTCTGGAAAACGCTACAACTGCGAAAACTGTGATAAAATTTTCACAGACCCAAGCAACCTTCAGCGCCATATACGGGCCCAGCATGTGGGAGCACGTTGTCATGCTTGCACAGAATGTGGGAAAACATTTGCCACCTCCAGCGGTTTAAAACAACACCAACATATCCACAGCAGTGTGAAGCCATTTCAGTGTGAAGTTTGTCTGAAGGCCTACACCCAGTTCTCCAACCTCTGTCGCCACAAGAGGATGCATGCCGATTGCCGCCAGCAGATCAAATGTAAAGACTGTGGACAGGCTTTCTCTACAGTGACCTCGCTTAGTAAACACAAGCGATTCTGTGAGGGAGCTCTCCGAAACGGCATGCACATGCCCTTCTCTGCTGAAAAGATCTCACCGATGAGTTTGCACAACGCCGGTAATCCTGCCAGTACATTGAACCCAGCTTTGTTAATGGGCATGTACAGGCCTCCGTATCCATTCTACCCTCCTCTAGGAGCTTCCTACCCGGTGTTTCCTGGATCTCATTTGCCGTTCGGCTCGCTCAACAATGGCCCAATGTCTCCATCGAACCCATCCAATCTAGGACATGCCACAAGTCCAGAAGGAAAAGCTTTCATCCCAAGAGTTTCACCAAGACCCATATCTGCTGAGCCAGAGATGGTCAAAGAAGAACGCTTCCGAAAAAATTCTGTTGGATCAGAACCAAGTGATTCCCCTTTGAGCTCATCTAGTGAGCATGATGGTAGCTCAGCCTCTGATGCAGAGAGCGAAAGCAGTGTACGGCGCCATCAGAAACCAATGATGGAATCTCCAAGACCAGTTGCTTTTCTCCCAGCTAAATTTCAACCAGAATCTGTCGCCCAAGGGTCGCCACGGTCACCAGCAACCAGGAGCCCAGTTGTTGAGAAGACGGCTGAGGAACAGGACACACCTTTTGATTTGTCAAAGTCCAGCAGATCGGCAATGTCTTCCCCAGACCTGCCTGTTCAGTTGAAGGAGAAATCACCTGAGACACATGGGGAGCAGCCTCTCGACCTAACTCAGAAGGTTCCAAAGGAAGTAAGCCCTATTGACACAAGGAAAACCCACATTTTTGGAGAAATGAAGGCTGCTGTAACAACGCCAGAGTCTTCAAAACTTCACTATGCTTATCCACAGTTTACCAACCAGCTTCTTTATGAGCAGACACTGCGAATGGACAAAGAAAAACTGAGCCAGTGTCTACAAGAAAATGTTAGGTACATGCCTTATGCACGATTTCCTATTACAAGTTCACCTTTCATAAACTCGCCCATCAGCCCTTATGGGATGAAGTCAGAAAACATGGACAAGACCATGTCTCCAATTTTAAAAATGGACAAGTTTCCAGAGCAATTCTCATATCCTGCCAACAAACTTAAAGAGCGTTACTCCTGCAAATTCTGCGGAAAAGTTTTCCCAAGGTCGGCCAATTTGACTCGCCATCTGAGAACACACACTGGTGAACAGCCATACAAATGTAAATACTGCGAACGCTCCTTCAGCATCTCATCCAATCTTCAGCGACATGTTAGAAACATTCACAACAAAGAAAAGCCATTCAAATGTCCGCTGTGTGACCGATGCTTTGGTCAGCAGACCAACCTCGACCGCCATTTAAAGAAACATGAATCTGAAGGCCCTAACGTTATTGATTCACCAATCAATGAACCCGATCTGGATGAAAAGGATGAATCCTACTTCTCCGAGATCCGTAATTTCATCGGAAAGGCCACAGATTCCGGACTCTCCCACGGAATTCTCAATGGTGATATGAAGCAGCATCCACTGCTGGATCACCAAATGGATCGTACCGACAAAATGGACATGGCCGAGGACGATTCCGACTTGGACGAAGAGCTGGAAGATAATGACGAGCCCCAAATGAAGAAAATCTGTCTCAACCAACAAGTAGTATCAAATAATAATGACGAAGGGAAGACAACTCCAGTTCATAACGGTTTCTACAACAACGTTGTAGTGCCAGAACGAGAACTTGTGCATCGTTCACCAACGCCCACCCAACTAGCTTGTTCATCATGAGAGAAAAAAAATTAATGAACATTGTAAAAAAAAACATTTTTCATCTATTTATGAACCAGACAAGTCTAGCATGTTACAACATGCAAATCTGCATTTATAAATAAATCTTATTTATTTTTGAAGCTGGCAGTTAAAAAGCATTTGCACTAGTCATTACAACTGTTTTTTTGAGATTTTCAATAACATTTACCCAGTTCTTTGCATTCTGATGTTTTTCAAAGTTGTATAATTGGATAAAAAATACTTGACAATTCCAAAGCAGAATAAGGTTTTTAAGAATATTTTTGTTTAGATTTACAATGTTTTGAAACCATGGACCAACAATGAAATGCTTCATTCCATTCAAATATATTTTGTAATGTTTCTGATTTTGAAATCTGTTATTGTTATAATTGTCTTTAAGACATTTTGATCATTCAAATCTTTGTTTGAACAATATTCAATTACATTCCTGTATTTTGTTAAAATTGAACTGAATTTGATTTTTTTAACTTTGTGGTTAAGATATGAAAGGTATCTGTTATTGTTTTCAAACATCAATTCCATTCCTGGATATTGTAAACCTGTTGGTAAAAATATACCTTAAATAAAAATGATTTGTTAAGATTTTTCAAAGTGAATATGTTGGAGTAAACTTTACATTAGGTTTACCTCCCTTTTTGTTACTCTCTAGAGTTCCATTCTACCTGTAAAAGTCCAGAAGATGCATATTTAAAAATAACCCAACAACAATAAGATTTGATATCTGTTTTCGATAACTTTTATTGTATCAGATATGATATGGACACTACAGGTAAAAATGCTAAACTCTCATCTGTTTTGTTGTGCATTCAAGGTTTAGAATTGATGCAACCAAATTAAGATATACATGTATGTTTGTAAATATTTTCTATAAGCTGCCATACTTCCCGGAACAGCTGTGATTTATAAGTTTCCTGCCATGTGTACAAATTATGTTAATTTATATGTATATAATTGAACTTGTTGCTTTTTTGTCCTATGAAATGAGGGACCAACCAATTTGAAATATGTATAGAATTTGACATGTGTATATAACCACTATTTCACGATGATTTTGGTGTACTCACATGCTGTAGTGTATACAGCTGGCTTCGTTTGCTCCACAGATTCTAAATCTATTATGTAATCTGGGAGAATTTTATTTTGAACTAAGAATTCCTTATGGTCCCACTTATTGAAGGAAACTTTAAAAAGTTCATCATATTTTGATTTTTTTTTTCCTTTTGAGTTGAGGGAATTGTTATCAAGTGCTGTTGTCATGAATTTATACATAGATTTTATTATATTTTAAATTTGCTATGGTGCTTTATTTCTGAAACAATTTGTGCGTGTCTAATTCTGGCTTGCTCGTGAATACGTAATATTTATCAAATTTAGAAATTACTTCAACTTATTGATTCCAAGATTTCAAAGATAATATTCCATATTATAACAATTTAATTCATGCAGAATATTGAGAAAATGATAATGGAGTGTTTATGGATTTCTTTTTTAATACATCGCCTCTGCTTTTTGTATTTGAATCTCATTTTTAACTTTAGGATTTCGCTTCATGATAAAAATATATATATATACACACACAAAAGAAAACTTTCTACAAAAGAAGATAAAGAGATAATACTCATGACTTTGATTTGTATATGCTAGCCTGCTCCAGTGACAAACATTTGAAGAATGTGCTTGCATGAATGACCACAGATTCTGGTATTAATGTTGAATCTGTCTTTATAGGGCATTTTTATAGCCTATTGGAAACTGTCTTGAAAAAAAAACCACCCGTTTAAAGCTTTAACGGAATCCAGATCTACTTTACAAATTTTGTAATGATTTTTACAATTATTGTTATTGAAAATTTTTGCCAAGCTAAATTGAAATCCAGTTCTGTTGTTTGTTTTTTTTATTTATTTCATCCATTTGGAAATAATACATCTATAATCCAAATTTTAAGTAAGTCTATGAATATGTCATTTTGCACATGTTATTTAACTAAATTCAGTCTTTACCAATCACTGCCTATTATTGCCGTCGTACAATCATATGATTTTTTTGTAAGTATGTGTTTATGATATTTATTTTTTATTATTTTTGTCTCCTTGTTAATCAATCCATGAATCTGTCACAATGGCTTTGTCCTCTAAATTAGAATATCTAAATTACTAGTTTCTGAGTGGTCTGTGGTTGTCATGGCAACAACCAATGGTGTGGCTAGAATACGTTTAATGCACGACTGTACCTTTGCACGTGTGTAGTGTCTGAACACTTAGAATTCCAGAGTACAATAGACCTACAGAGGTTCTGTTTTACATAGTATGGATGTTTTGTTTGTGTGTGCCTATAGAGATGTATTATTATAAATTGTAAAAATGGAAGAAGAGTCTGTCTCAAAAAGTTGTACACCTAAATTTTGCAAAAAATAAATTAAAAAAAAAAATTGCTTGTTGAATTATCTCTTGTGTTTTGCTACCAGTTTGTTATGGCGTATCATGGTGTTATGTTGTCGTTTATCATTTTCTGAATCAAGATGTTTTTGATTATGATCTACAGAAAAGAAACTTCATAAACAATGCTTAATAGTAGTGGCATTAGTGGTACAGGTGTGTACAAACAGATTACCAAAGATGACCTTTCAGAAGTTCTTCATCTGTAAAAGAGTTATGTACAATGAAAAGATCACTACACTGACCTCTGACCCTATAAAGATGAGTACATGGAACTCTGACCCTTTAAAATGACTATACTGACCTCTGACCCTATACATGGAGTACAATAATAGCTCTTATGATAAAGAATATCAACGTTGACATTTCTGGTGTGTTGATAAAGTCAGATTATTCTGTAGATTCATACAAGTTACCTGGCATCATTATATACAGATCAAGGACTTTAATTTGAGTCAGGAACATGAAATATAACTAGGACCAGGATACTAAGGTTATAGTCACCTGGATATAAAGGTTACAGAAACCGGAATACCAATGACACAGAGACAAGGATACAAAAGAACACACAACTAGGATACATCTGTCACTTAGACCAAGATTGAAAGGCCATAGATACCAGGATACAAAGGTCATAGAGACAAGGATGTCAAGGTCATATATAACCAGGTACCAAGGTCGCATGTAACCAGGATATCAAGGTCTCATATAACCAGGATAACAAGGTCACATAATAAGATATCAAGGTCACAGATACAATTATACCAAGGTCACATATTTCTAGGATACCAAGGTCAGAAGGAGTAGGATATCAAGATCACAGATACAAGGATACCAAAGTCACATATAACCAGGATATCAAGGTCACATATAGCCAGAATACTAAGGTCACACATACCAGGAAGCCAAGGTCACTTATGACCAAGAAATCAATTCCCATATAACCAGGATACCAAGGTCACATATACCGGGATACCAAGGTCACAGATACTTGGATGCCAAGGTCTCATACAACCAGGATGTCTATGTCACATATGACCTTGACTAAAAGTCACATATAACTAAGCTATCAATGTTACAAATAACCAGGATAGCAAGGTCGCGTAAAACCAGAATACCAAGGTCATGTCACACATATATCCAGGATACCAAGGTCACAGTGAGAAGGATATCAAAGTCAAGGATACCAGAATATCAAGGTCACATATAACCAGGATATCAAGGTCACATATAACCAGGATATCAAGGTCACATATAACCAGGATATCAAAGCCACATATAACCAGGATATCAAGGTCACATATAACTAGGATATCAAGGCCACATATAACTAGGATATCAAGGCCACATATAACCAGGATATCAAAACCACATTAACTAGGATATTAAGGCCACATAACCAGGATATCAAGGTCACACATAACCAGGATATCAAGGCCACATATAACTAGGATATCAAGGTCACATATAACCAGGATATCAAGGCCACATATAACCAGGATATCAAGGCCACATATAACTAGGATATCAAGGTCACATATAACCAGGATATCAAAGTCACATATAACCAGGATATCAAGGCCACATATAACTAGGATATCAAGGCCACATATAACTAGGATATCAAGGTCACATATAACCAGGATATCAGGGCCACATATAAACAGGATATCAAGGCCACATATAACCAGGATATCAAGGTCACATATAACCAGGATATCAAAGCCACATATAACCAGGATATCAAGGTCACATATAACCAGGATATCAAAGCCACATATAACAAGGATATCAAGGCACAATATAACAGGATATCAAGGCCACATATAACAGGATATCAAGGTCACATATAACCAGGATATCAAGGCCACATATAACCAGGATATCAAGGCCACATATAACCAGGATATCAAGGTCACATATAACCAGGATATCAAAGCCACATATAACCAGGATATCAAGGTCACATATAACCAGGATATCAAAGCCACATATAACCAGGATATCAAAGCCACATATAACCAGGATATCAAGTCAATAACAGGATATCAAATATAACCAGGATATCAAGGTCACATATAACCAGGATATCAAAGCCACATATAACCAGGATATCAAGGTCACATATAACCAGGATATCAAAGCCACATATAACCAGGATATCAAGGTCACATATAACCAGGATATCAAGGCACATATAACCAGGATATCAAAGCCACATATAACCAGGATATCAAGGTCACATATAACCAGGATATCAAGGTCACATATAACCAGGATATCAAAGCCACATATAACCAGGATATCAAGGTCACATATAACCAGGATATCAAAGCCACATATAACCAGGATATATCAAGGTCACATATAACCAGGATATCAAGGTCACATATAACACAGATATCAGGTATCAAGCACATATAACCAGGATATCAAGGCCACATATAACCAGGATATCAAGGCCACATATAACCAGGATATCAAATCACATATAACCAGGATATCAAGGCCACATATAACCAGGATATCAAGGCCACATATAACCAGGATATCAAGGTCACATATAACCAGGATATCAAGGCCACATATAACCAGGATATCAAGGCCACATATAACCAGGATATCAAGGCCACATATAACGGATATCAAGTCACATATAACCAGGATATCAAGGCCACATATAACCAGGATATCAAGGCCACATATAACCAGGATATCAAGGCCACATATAACCAGGATATCAAGCCACATATAACACCAGGATATCAAGGTCACATATAACCAGGATATCAAAAGTCACATATAACCAGGATATCAAGGTCACATATAACCAGGATATCAAGGCCACATATAACCAGGATATCAAGTCACATATAACCAGGATATAAACAGGATATCAAGTACACATATAACCAGGATATCAAGGTCACATATAACCAGGATATCAAGGTCACATATAACCAGGATATCAAAGCCACATATAACCAGGATATAGTCAAAGCCACATATATAACCAGGATATCAAGGCCACATATAACCAGGATATCAAAGCCACATATAACCAGGATATCAAAGCACATATAACCAGGATATCAAGGTCACATATAACCAGGATATCAAAGCCACATATAACCAGGATATCAAGGTCACATATAACCAGGATATCAAAGCCACATATAACCAGGATATCAAGGTCACATATAACCAGGATATCAAAGCCACATATAACCAGGATATCAAGGTCACATATAACCAGGATATCAAGGCCACATATAACCGGGATATCAAAGCCACATATAACCAGGATATCAAGGTCACATATAACCAGGATATCAAAGCCACATATAACCAGGATATCAAGTCACATATAACCAGGATATCAAGGCCACATATAACCAGGATATCAAGGTCACATATAACCAGGATATCAAGGTCACATATAACCAGGATATCAAGGCCACATATAACCAGGATATCAAGGTCACATATAACCAGGATATCAAAGCCACATATAACCAGGATATCAAGGTCACATATAACCAGGATATCAAGGTCACATATAACCAGGATATCAAGGCCACATATAACCAGGATATCAAGGCCACATATAACCAGGATATCAAAGCCACATATAACCAGGATATCAAGGTCACATATAACCAGGATATCAAGGCCACATATAACCAGGATATCAAGCCACATATAACCAGATATCAAAGCACATATAACCAGGATATCAAAGCCACATATAACCAGGATATCAAAGCCACATATAACCAGGATATCAAAGCCACATATAACCAGGATATCAAGGCCACATATAACCAGGATATCAAGGCCACATATAACCAGGATATCAAAGCCACATATAACCAGGATATCAAGGCCACATATAACCAGGATATCAAGGCCACATATAACCAGGATATCAAAGCCACATATAACCAGGATATCAAGGTCACATATAACCAGGATATCAAAGCAACATATAACCAGGATATCAAGGTCACATATAACCAGGATATCAAGGTCACATATAACCAGGATATCAAGGCCACATATAACCAGGATATCAAGGTCACATATAACCAGGATATCAAGGTCACATATAACCAGGATATCAAAGCCACATATAACCAGGATATCAAGGTCACATATAACCAGGATATCAAGGCCACATATAACCAGGATATCAAAGCCACATATAACCAGGATATCAAGGTCACATATAACCAGGATATCAAGGCCACATATAACCAGGATATCAAAGCCACATATAACCAGGATATCAAGGTCACATATAACCAGGATATCAAGGCCACATATAACCAGGATATCAAGGCCACATATAACCAGGATATCAAGGTCACATATAACCAGGATATCAAGGCCACATATAACCAGGATATCAAAGCCACATATAACCAGGATATCAAGGTCACATATAACAAAGCAGGATATCAGGCCACATATAACCAGGATATCAAAGTCCAACCAGGATTATAACCACATATAACCCGGATATCAAAGTCACATATACCAGGATATCAAGGTCCACATATAACCAGGATATCAAGGCCACATATAACCAGGATATCAAGGCCACATATAACCAGGATATCAAAGTCACATATAACCAGGATATCAAGTCACATATACCAGGATATCACATATAACCAGGATATCAAGGCCACATATAACCAGGATATCAAAGTTACATATAACCAGGATATCAAAGCCAAATATAACAGGATATCAAGGTCACATATAACCAGGATATCAAGGCCACATATAACAAGGATATCAAGGTAACATATACAGGATATCAAAGCCACATATAACCAGGATATCAAGGTCACATATAACCAGTTGATATCAAGGCCACATATAACCAGGATATCAAAGTCCACATATAACCAGGATATCAAGGTCACATATAACCAGGATATCAAAGCACATATAACCAGGATATCAAGGTCCACATATAATCATATAACCAGTCACATATCAAGGCCACATCCATATTAACCAGGATATCAAGGCCACATATGACCAGGATATCAAAGCCACATATAACCAGGATATCAAGGTCACATATAACCAGGATATCAAGGCCACATATAACCGGGATATCAAAGCCACATATAACCAGGATATCAAGGTCACATATAACCAGAATATCAAGGCCACATATAATCAGGATATCAACGTCACATATAGCCAGAATATCAAGGTCACATATACCAGGATACCAAGATCACACAAACCAAGATACCAAGGTTACAGAGATTAGGATGCCAAGGACACATGCAACCAGGATATTAAGGTCACATATAACCAGGATACCAAGGTCACAGACACCAAAATGCTAATTTCACATAAACAAGGATACAATGGTAATAGATACCAAGTTACCAAGGTCATAGTTACCAAGATACCAAGGTCACAGAGACCAGGATAGCAAGGTCACATATACCAGTACATCAAGGTCACATATACTAGGATAACAAGGTAACATATAACATGGATACTAAGGTCACAAGACCAGGATTCCAAGGTCACCGAGACGTCCAGATCACAGAGATTACAATATAACAAGGTTACAGAGGACAGAGTAACAAGATCTCATAAACCAGGATACCGAAGTCAGAAGCCATGATGATAATAGTCTCAGAGACTTTTGTATGTTGGTTGATTAGATTGCTGCAATATCAACAATCACTGTCATATGAGGATTATCTCCTATGTGTACAATGTGATTTAGTGTGTGAATGTCTGTATGCTCATATAATAGGTGGTAATGTGCCGGGACATCGAGTAGTTAAGGTGTCCCCACATATTACCAAAAAACCTTCCGCCTCTGGGACGTGAGATCGAATCCAATGTGGGGCATTTGCCAGGTACTGACATCTGGGCGGTGGTTTATCTCCGGCTACTCCAGCTTTCCTCCACTATCAAACTTGGTACGTCATTGAATGAACCTGGCTGTTGATGGGACGTTAAACTACAACAAATAAACAAACAGAAGCAGCGACTACCAATTGGAATTTAGAGAATATGGCGTGTTTCGGTCATTGGACAGAACGCGTTCAAGTCATGGCTAAAGGTGAGACGGTGTCGAGTGAGACGTTAGGAAGAAGAAAGTCAGTTAGTGGGAATAGGAAAGATAACATCCCAAATCAATTGCCGTTTATGATCATTATATTGGAGTCGCAGGTAAAAATATTTCACCTTACATTCTAAGTATCCAGAATACAAAAATTACATTTAAAAACTGTGATACTAGACGCAACTTAAAATGAAGGTACAAAGATTAAAGTTAGAAACCAGGTTATCAATGTCAGAATAAGAAACAAGCATTTTATGAACAATGGTGATAGTGAAAATAGATTATGTAAGAAACTAGATTATTAAGGTCACAATGAGAAATATGGATACCAATATCACATTAAGAAACGTTTTGAGATTTTCAAGCGCTTCGGTTTGCATAGTTTTAGGCTTGATGGCATTTGCATATACATTGGTCTCCAAAGTGAAAAGGAAGATTTATTTGTCACTTCAGATGATGGGTGAACCCGTAGCAATGTTCCCGTCTACTATGACCCGTAAACCAGAAGTTTTATTTGTAATACTTGGATCCAATGTGCCCGAACGGAATACTAGTACATGCACCTTTGATGACTTTGAGAAACCATCTGGACCGACTTTCTCCAGGTTTTCTGAATGTCAATCTTTTTGTCTGATGATGTCAATTTTACATGACGTGGCTTTGTAATATTTTTTTATTTATTGCTGATTTTGTTTGGATTCTATGTTGTGTCAATGATGCAGAGACGCCACTGACTTTTTCAAAGCGAACTTGCACTTCTTCCTAAGATTAACCCTTTAGATAGCACCTCTGATAGTTTATCATTAGAAACTTTGGTTTGCTTTCATTTCAGTTTGCACATTTTCCCACAAAATTACAAAAAGTCTTTGTTTTAGATGTTGCAATGGCCAATGTAACATCTATGTAATGTCGTAACCTTGGTGCTCTAGCATCTATGTCATACATCCAAGAGCCTTTTGCTCTTGTTTTTTCCTTGGTAGTTTTCTTCAAATGTTTGTCTTAAGAAAATACCCTTGTTGTACTTCAGTCTCTTATTCTACATCATCGCTCAAGCTGGATCCACCGATTGCTTTGGTCCGTTGCCTGCTTTGTTGGGCTCATATTGCAGCTGAATATTTTACTGATTATTGATAATTTCTTCAGTTACAGTACATAAATTCTCAGTTGATGAAACTCCAAATGTTTTCTTTTCTATGGGTAATTTACTATTAGTCCATTCTTCCACTGTGACGGTATTGTCGAACGATAGCTAGACTATATAATTTTGTGCTGCTTAGATTTTGCCACTCAATGTGATTATATCACTTGCTTTCACTTAATTCCTCTTGGTTTATTGTTGATGTCCAATACACTCTCACCTGATGTGGTACTGTAGCTCATCATTGTCAAAAATTCCTTAAAACTGATCAAAATGTTATTTTTATCAATCAATCTTCAATTCTGAAAGTGTTTATGACTGGCTGGCACTTAGTTTTCTTTCGTGCGACATTGTCAGAAGGTAGAGAGAGGCATATTAATAATTACATTATGCTATGAAGCTGTATTTGTGTTTTCTGCTTCCTGCACCAGTCTTTCTATGTCAGCTTTCCTGTCTGTTTGTCCTTGCACTCTTCTACACTCCTTATGGCACACCATTATATAATTAGAGTATGACAAGGTAACGATAGAAAATGACCCGGTGACAATACCAGCATGATTTCGCAATCTAATACCTCTGTAGTAGAAGCAAAAGAACGGATACCATAACATCAATAATATCCAAATACAATCACTATACATGTTCTATCTTCGCTAACCATGAGGGTATCCATGGCCAGTACGACACTCTCTTGGTCCAGGGAGAGTATCGTACTGAATACCCTTGGCTAGCGAAGTTGAGCGTTCTCAGATTCCGTTGATAAGATATTGCCCTGATCATGCTCTTCTTATATACGACTCGTGGGTTCAATTGAAGTGTAATTGTTTTCCTAAAACTTCATTGGAGTTCTGCAATGACATTAAACATATAAGTGAGTTCTGTTTAGATACCCCACCCGCACTTCATCTCAGGTAAAACAAATGTTACCCAAATCCGTTTCAGATTATGTTATGAAATATATAAATGACTGTACATACAATTAAACGAGACAATGTATGTATAATTCAAACGTTAATCTTTAGCCAAAGATATCGAATTAAAACGTATAATATTTTTATTAGTCTCAGTGATTATGCTTCATACCATTAACGATTTCTGATACATCCTATGTAAAGTATTTTGGTGAAACACATTTTATCGCACTATTATATATTAGAAACATTTAAGATGCTTTGGAAATGCAATAAGCGTGAATACATTTATAATTCGTGACACTAAAATCGTGACAATATGGCTAACGCTAAAACAGGAACATGTATGTTTACTCACTAGCATTGAAGGATCCTGAAATACGTGATAGAATACAAGGTCTATTTTCTATAAATTTACCAGAACTATGAAGAGATATATCTTGTTATCTATATTGTATTTTCTGTGCGTCACTCTATCGGAAGTGTCAGACCAGCTGTCTATATACCCTTTATGTGTATATGTTATTTAAACTCTAATTCTGATAGCCGTATTTCATGTGGCCTTGTCATTTCAAAACCTTTATATTGTTTTCGAAAATTATTGGGTCGACATTTGAACAATACTATTTTAAAAACGGAAAAGAAAAAAAATCAGAGAAGGGACCGAGAAGAATTTGTGTTTGTGTACTGAACTGACACACATGTCAGATACTGATAAATCAATACATTGATCAATCATGATGATTACAGATCGATAATTAATAGAAGATAATTAGATGATTCACGAAGTTTAATGTTATTTTCCTCTCTCCGTATGTTCGTCCTACGAGCCACACTAATTAGCCTGTCAACTGTCGGTTTGCCATCAGACACAATCTAAAGCCTACATACCTTAAACTTTGACACGAAGATACCTCCAATTTGCTCTTTGTTTATTTATAAAAGTGTTTTGAATGTGTGTATAAATGGTTATTTAAAAAGCCACCCTGTTAGATATGTGTTAAAAAATAGAGGTCAATTTTAAGGCGACATGAAGGCTGTTTCTGAGACATAGAGTATATCAAGACTTTTATTATACGTGCAGTTGAGATGACACCTCAACAGTTGTCTATCTGATAGACATTGCGTATTACGTGTCTTAAAAATAAAATCTGTACATTATGGATGACATCCTTAATTTCATCCTTGATACACACTGTGTATTTTTACGAATTTATAATCCATGGATGTGTATATTTTGTAATATATACATGTTACTATATATAGAAATAGGGGGGGGGGGGAGGGGGAGATATGGAAAGACTGGTACTTTATTGTGAAATGACAACAACTCGTCATCAAAAGGAGACTATGATAACCAGAGCCAACGCCACAGAATTCATTATCAGTTTTTAGTGTATATATTATACATACAGTGGCAAGGAAGCATAACGTGGCAGATGTTTTCGCGCGCAAACATTCACAATATTGAATACAATTATCATGTCTCTTGATTTATTGGACACGAAAGTACAACTGGTCTATGATTTCATTATTAGAAATAAGATATCAATTTAGTCCGTCTTTTTCATCAGGAACCAGTCATCTCTCGTCTTCGATGCATTGCAATCGGATCCCCTCGGAGAAATTTCGGTATAAATCGGAAATTGTCGCGATTGCGATGCATTGTTGAGGGTTATCTCCCTTGACATCACATCTCCGTCAAAGTTTTTGCGAAAGCGGCCTCATAATAAATTATTGGACTTTATATCTACCAATGAAGAAAAACAAGGTTTCAAGAAATTCACGAAATATGTTTAAATTTAAATCCAACGAAAGAATACTTCCGGTCGTATAATTCATGCCGTTCCATTTTTATACACAAATTTATTTATTATGTACAATTTGAAATATGATTTGAAATATGTTTTTTGCAAGACTGCAAGTATTCTTGAATACAGAAGATTTTTCGTCCATTTGACACAACAGGTGATTTTAAAAAATGCAATAATTGCCAACACTATATTTCTATATTGTATTATGTTTTTACAGAGCGTGACCCTTTAAAATTGAAAGTGACACCTCATTGGTATTGACGCGCGCGAACTGTCATTCACGCGGGAATAGGTTTTTTACCAGTCAATATTTTATTTGTTTAAATCTGCCATATTCTGTCGTTCTTAGTTTATTTAGATAGATATATTGAAGATATAAATAATAAATGGCATCATAGGATAAAAATAGAAGATAATGTACAATCTGACCACACAGAAATACATTATGTTTGTCCCATGGAATCGACAACAGCATTCGTTTAAGCGAGATGCAATTCATTTTAAGGTTACCGAAAGACAACAACAACAACAATAAATAGATACATATATGTTAAGAAAAAATTGTAAAATTAAAAAAATGATATGATGATCAATCTAAGGTTATAACTATTTACAGAGTTGTATCAAAGAAAATTATATATACATGTAAAACATCGCCATTCGTTGTGTTAAATAATGTTTTCCCTCACTTTACTGTTATTTAACTACTGTCAGGAATATGATTTTTTTCTTTTGAAAATCTATTTGAAATTAACAATCAATTTATATTTACTTCCAATAACATTGATGATTTGGTAAAAAATGAATGCAGAATGACATTTTGGATTTCTATCATCTGATTAGGCAAATAAAATCATTCCTGTTTGAAATTATTTTTTTCTCCAAAACAATAAAATTTTACCAATGTCATATTACTCGTTAATCTAGATCACTATAATACTTGGATCAAAAACTTGGAATTAGAAAAAATATGGGTTAAATTTTCCCGATTGAAGATTTTGTAACATTTTATACAAAATAAAACGTAATGCAATTAAATTAATTTCAACAGTCATTGTTAGCGTAGAGTTTTTTTCTTCGTAGAAACTTTGGTTGGTTTTGCTACTGTGAGAAAAATCCGACACATTTAAAATTACAAATCAATGCGATGAATTTGATTGTCTTTCTTATCATCCTCGGATAATGAGTCAAATATTTGTCTAAAAAGATAATTTTGATTAAATGATTAGTAGATATCTACATTAATATATAAATAGCATAACGCTATAAAGTGCTCACAAATATTTTCCCATAAATATCATATTTACATTACTGACAGTGGATGACATATTGGAACTATCAGTGTATCTCTAAACAATTAATTATAATTCGTCACTAATATCATTATCGTCTATGTATATATGTAGAGGTGTGTGGGACTTAGTGATCAGCCAGATTAAACAGACACAGGATGACCAAACATTCCTCTATAACATAATAAAGACACACAAGACAACAAATTTTTTTTGAAAATATTTGAAGCGTAATGTGTCAAAAGACACTTATCTCCCCTCCTCAAGGATGCGCCTTCAGATGTCACTCAATGTCTGCATGAGAGGCACACGAAAGGAGTTTGATGGAGTTCCCGCATTTACATATAAATTGCAAATAATTATATCTGAATATAGCGAATATTTATTTCACCATTTTGTACACTATTTTCCCGAAGAATTGTTATTTATCACACAAATAAATAAAGTTGTATGATTCCCCAAGATTATATTGATTTTAATAAGATATTCAATTTATGTATTCCCCTCTGGTTCCCCAATCAATTTGCTTATCGGTAGAATCGTACCGCGTGCCCCGTTAAAGATGTGTAAATGACACACGGCGGTACTATATGGGTGGCCCACCCTGCCTAAACAGCCCTAATGATCCTTGAATAAGTATAGATAAGTATGTATATCAATATACCAAAACGTTTGAGGCTTTAAACCTTTTAATAACAATGATTAATAAACAATGACGTTCAAAAATTGAAAAATACACTAATTATGATGTCATTTCGGTAAAAAGTAAACAAAAACCGGATTCCGTACCGGATATATTGAACGGAATGTATTTCAATAAGGGAAGTGAGAGTGGCGATTCCTGTCATGCTAATGTGACCCCATGTGACCTCTGTGACAGTTCCTGACAGTTGTATTGTTAGACTGACAGTTAGCCGGGTACTGCGTTAACATGCTATCATAGATATGTGTCACTGACGCTCAATACACCCACAAATATCATTAAAATACAATGTAGATTCTCCTTCAAGCGCAAATTTAAAATTCTCAGGCCTGTCATTCATAAAATAAATAACACGAAACATCCTACATTTGTATGTGTGGTGTATGTTTCGGTGTTTATTCAATAAAAACAATTAGGGAAGATAAGTTAAACAGCCTATTTGTGACAAAAAGATAAATGATAAATACGAAATGACGTCATTTGAACAATGATTTGGCAAAAAAAAAAAAAAAATAAAAAAAAGATTGTCTCCTAGCCTCTTCATATTGGCTAGAAAACTGATTCCCGTACATTAGCACCCAATTTTCGTTCATTGCAAACATTTCTCATTCTTTCGTTTTTTGTGGTATTTTACACGGGTTGTATATGAGTATTGAATAGATAGCTTTTTAACTTTTTAAACGATATTCATCTGTTTGTATCCCTTTCAAATTCACAAAAGACACATACAGATATTTAGATGGTGTAATGGCACTATCTAAAGTAGTGATTTATGAAAACCAATGCATTGACACAGCAGTCGCAACTTATACCACCAGGTAATATAACCTCGAGATTCCAATTTCTTTCGTCATTCTGCCATGCACGTACGGCTTCAGCAACACAGCGACAAATATACATCATCTAGGAGCTCGTTGTATGCTAGAAGAAAGAAAAGTAAGGACAAGAAGAAAACAAAAGAAGCAAACAAAATAAGAGACCAGGAAGGAGCAATATCAGTACACGTGAGTTAAACTTCTCGACAAACAAGGATATTCTCATATTTCGCCATACAATATATCTTTCGGATTCATGATTTTTTTCGCTGGGTGCAATTTTGTTATACTGCTAATTAAGATGCTGTTGCGATTGATGGAGTTTTCAAGAAAACTAGTAGAGTGACACCTGGAGGAGCGTCACGGATGAAATGAAAGGGCAGTGCAATTTCACCAGATTTCAGTCAAGAATAAATATTTGTAAACACCAAGTAACTACAGATATACATAAATATTATGAAAGTTGTATTTCTAATAACTTTGCTGAATTCCAAAAACGTCAATGAAAAAAATACCAGGTGTTGTAAATGGACAAGGGACCACGGACAAACAAGAGGCCAATGGGCCTTTACAGTCATCCGACTATTGGTCCAATACAATGCATTATTTAAGCATTGATGTAACTATTTTTTAACTTCATAGAGGTATGAAATAAATTTTCTTTGCAAACTGTGTGAATCCGCGTAGCGGATTCCCACAAAAGTTTTCAAACAATTTTTTTAATAATTTGGTTATTTTACGCAGCAAAAATGTTTCCAAACATCAAAAAATCCAATGTTAACATCGTATAAGTTCCGGTTATGACGTCATCAAAATGGCCGCCATCTCGAATTTCACTGAAAATTGAAAAATAGTCATAACATTGCCAGTTTTCAACCGAAATAGACAAATAAAGTATCAAAATGACCACGATATGACAACAAATATAGATCAGAACCCAATTATCCAATATATGTAGTGACGTGTACGCAGAAAATGAAAAAATAAGATTTTAAGCTAAAAAATGTTAATTTCTGAGCAAGTATTTCATATTTGGCTCGATGAAGTGAAATGTTTCCTAACAACACACTATTATTCGTAATCAGTTTTTGACGTTTTATCAATCAGTAAAAACAACAACAAAAAATGTATAAAAATGCAAAAGAGAATTATAGTTATTCCATCATTTGGTTTACACACATCACCGGGTGCGAATACAGGGCATATGAATGCTATGTTTTCAAAAACCGCTGACACTACAGTTTCCTTGTATATGAGGATTTCTTGAATAAAACTGACTATTAAACGATTTATAAGTAGAAAACATGAGTTTAAACTTGACAGAATATCTAGATGAGACAAGTCATAGTTTCATTACTTCAATATTCAGATGGTTATTATACACAATGTCACATATTTCTTTCACTGGTTCTCAATAATGACCATTGTCATTGTGCGTGCTTTCTCGCTTCACTGTTCTATCCACTGAAGTTACTCGGTATGTCTGGTAGCTGGTACATGCTGTCTAAATCAGAATTATTGAGATATCAGTATTCAATTCATTACCAGTGCTGTTCTAGCCTGTCATCTTTCATGACCCATCCATGGCCATTTCAGGAACAACATGTTCAGGGATGTGGGATTTCCTTCAGATTCTAAGATATCGAATATGCTGTTTCAGACTTCTCCGTCATAATGCAAATAACACCAGATCCACAGTCTTCTAATGGTGGAATTGGTTCTCCTTTGCATATACAATGTAGATCCATAATTTGTATGAAGCACCGTTCATCAACCTTGTGGACCCTTGTGCGGCCATAGATGACACAGGTGATATACTCGAGGTCACTAATGAGGTCATAAATGTTAAATGTTTTTCATTGGTCTGACTTTTCCCACTCCCTTGAAGGTGCTGGTTGTGTCACAGCTGGTGTATGCGTGGAGACACCATTGAAGACTCTGCAGTAAAAAATCTCTATAGTGTTTTCCAGACTTGGCAAAGATTGGAACTTCACTGCATACCTCACATATGACCCCAAAGAATTCACTTGTGCCATCTATGGTCACTGAGGGTTTACAAGAATGAGAAATTGTGTTTCATACGAATTAAGGAGAACCAACGCAACCCTTCGCAGAAAATTGATCTGGTGGCTTTCCCATCATGCCGGGGAAGTCTGGAACATTATATACGACATGGGAATCACTAGGTAGGAAACATGAAGAGCTCCCACATCCCTGAACCCGATGTTCCTGATGTTAATACTGGCCATGGACGGTTGTCAAGTAAGAACCACGATGATAAACCGGTAATATAATGTCACATCAGCTCATCAGGTCATCGACATCGAAGACGACACTCTGGCGAGAAAGCACGCATAATGAAAATGATTATCATTAAGAACTAGTGAAAGAAATATGTGACACTGTAGTAACCATATGACATTTCCTTACGTTATTAACAAGGAAAAACAATGGATATGTTCATTTTAAAAGACACAAAACGTGTCATGATATTAATGGAAACACAGGCTTACCTCAGTTTTAATTTCATGCCCTATTTGTTGACGTTGTGCTGGAATAATTCATTTTGAGACGCCATGGAAATGGGTTATGTTAGGAAATTTTTAAGTCTCACTTAGATATTAAGCCAACTTTGAATCAAAAATCGTTAAGATATAAAGCGTCATTAGCCAAAGTTATAACCAGGAAATATTCTAAGACACCAGGAAACTGTAGTGTCAGCGGTTTTGAAAACATCATCTCTGTATACGCACCCGGTGATGTTTGTTAATCAAATGATGGCATAACAATAATTCTCTTTTCCATTTCTATATACTTTTTGTGTTGTTGTTGCTTTTAATGATTGTTAAGAGGTCAAAAACTGATTTCGAATTATAGTATTTTGATGTTAGGAAACATTTCTGCTTCATCGAGCCAAATATGAAATATTTGGCTCAAAAATTACCATTTTTTAGCTTAAAATCTTATTTTTTTTCATTTTCTGCGTACACATCACTACATATATTGGATAATTGGGTTCTGATATGTATTTGTTGTCATATTGTGGTCATTTTGATACTTTATTTGTCTATTTCGGTTGAAAAATGTCAATGTTATGACTATTTTTTAATTTCCAGTGAAATTCGAGATGGCGGCAATTTCGATGACGTCATAGCCGGAACTTATACAATGTTAAAATTGGTTTTTTAGTTGTTGTTGTTTTTACTGATTAATAAGAGGTCAATTAACTGATTAGAAATATTGGTTTGATGTTAGGAAACATTTTGCTGTGTACCTTAAAACCAAAAAAGAAAAAATTGCTAAAAAGTCACTATTTTTGAGCTTAAAATCCGTTTTTTTTCATTTTCTGCGTTCAAATCACTATTTATATTGAATTATTGGGTTCTGATATGTATTTTTTGTCATATTGTGGTCATTTTGATATTTTATTTGTCTATTTCGGTTGAAAAATTGTCAATGTTATGACTATTTTTTCAATTTTTACTGAAATTCGAGATGGCGGCCATCTTGATGACGTAATAACCGGAAGTTCAATCCAACTTGCAATTTTGTGATCAGTGGGTCATAAGGGTTCTGAAAAATATTGGTTCGGAGGTTTGGTGGGGGTGGGGGGGGGTGCATGTGGGACCCTCCTAGCCCATGGCCTTAGGGTATTAATTTGTATTGTTTACGAAAATCCTGCCATTGTCGTTGTTTCCATAATACTTTTATTTGATGGCTATATTGATGCCCGAGACGAGTTGCGACAGCCCGAGACAAGATAGAATTTAATCCAAATACAAAAACAACGGGGAACTACTCAAGCTTAAATGTATTGATGGATACTATGGCATGTTTCTACATTGTGCTTGTATTGCTCCGCCGATATAATCTTCTTGGAGGATCTTAGTTTATTTTCCGGATTTATAAAGACATCAACGTTAATATATCTGTGAGCCGATTCCTTACTAAAGCGATCAGAGCGAGATATATTAATTTATATTTAGGAAACTTTAATCCTTTTATTTCCGTCAAGTCAATTAAAAACATCTTAGGACGAAGTATCTAAATTGACACCATATTACGCATCAAATCTTAGAAATCGACACTCGTATGTCACTCGAAGCTCCGTCCGACTATACTTCCTTAAAATGGATTCAGTCTGTCAAACTAATCACGGAGTCAGAGAACAGGATAGTGATATCAAGCTAGGGCCTAGAGACGGAAATTGAAACGGGGATATTATAATGACAGTTTGACGGGTTCTTGTGTCAATTTCTCTTGTCAATTTCGCTTCGTTATTTCTAGGAATTTTGAGAGAATTACAACTTGTGGTAGCCCGATGCTAGAAAGCTGATGACAGAATCAAGATAATGATCGGCAGGATTTCTTTAGATTTAATATGCCACCAGAATAAAGCTAACCCGTTTATTTCCAGATTGCATCAATTCTAATTGTCTCGCTATCCATCAGAGGTCGCGGCTTTGTCACAGGTTAAATAAGACTGCATTTCTCGGGATTTCAATCCCTTCTCCGAAATCATCGGTCTTAAAATTTGCAAGCAAAGACACATAACCTTTGCTCAATGGAATCTACTGCTAAAGAAATTCACTGAACATCAGCATAATACATTTTGTGATGCAACTAATTACAATTGTATAATTAATTGCAAACTATTAGAGACAAAATTAAATAAGAATTAACTACACTTGTTTAATCAAGAAAACAACAAAACTTGAATCCGACATGCGAACCTGTTTCTTCACTTAAATAAAATATCTGCCTATTGATTCTTTTTTCCCACGCATAAACTTTCTGGTATTTCAAAAAATCAATTATAACAGAATTTGCCCAGAAAATTGCAACATCCTATTTTCTAGTTGTAGGCTAAGTAACTTTAAAAGAGTAGTGATTGGTTAATTGGAAAAGGACCGTTGTCTTTTTTTCAATAAAAAAAATACATTTGTCTTTACCATACATGATTCTAAACAAAATTGATTACTTTTTCAAAAAAATAAAACATAGTCCTTGAATTCTTTCCTCTTGTCTTTCTTTGATTTTTCTATCTTGAAATTCGTCCACATGACATCAGTCATTGTCCGTTGGCGTCTCCTTGACAACCATGTTTCTGTGACCCTGTCTGTTGGCGTCTCCTTGACAACCATGTTTCTGTGACCCTGCCTGTTGGCGTCTCCTTGACAACCATGTTTCTGTGACCCTGTCTGTTGTCTCCTTGACAACATGTTTCTGTGACCCTGCCTGTTGGCGTCTCCTTGACAACCATGTTTCTGTGACCCTGCCTGTTGGCGTCTCCTTGACAACCATGTTTCTGTGACCCTGTCTGTTGGTATCTCCTTGACAACTATGTTTCTGTGACCCTGCCTGTTGGCGTCTCCTTGACAACCATGTTTCCTTAACACTGCGTGTTGGCGTCTCCTTGACAACCATGTTTCTGTGACCCTGTCTGTTGGTATCTCCTTGACAACCATGTTTCTGTGACCCTGCCTGTTGGCGTCTCTTTGACAACCATGTTTCCTTGACACTGCGTGTTGGCATCTCCTTGACAACCATGTTTCTGTGGCCCTGTCTGTTGGGGTCTCCTTGGCAACCATGCTCCTTGGTATGTCATTGACAACCGTCATCATGCTTAGTTTTGTGTCTCTTTCACTTTCATCCGGATTTAACCCAGCCTGTTGGTGTCTCACTCACACTTATCCCCGTCTGACCATGTCCATGATTTCTCTCCCGTCCTCACATGACCCTGAATGTTGCAATGACGTTTTACCTCTATAAAACAAAAAACACTGCACAAACAACGATTCACTCAATAACCATAGCAACAAGGGTTCCAACATTCTGATGCTTCAGCACACGCTCACGATACTGAATGAACTACTGAAGTATTAAATTGAAAAAAAGAAATTCTGAGGACAGATTCTTTACAAACCAAATTGACACCATTTGAATTGCTCGAGTGCAAAATCAGCTTTTTGATGCCAATACACTATAGAGAAACACCAGTGATCCGCACAAGTGTCGGGATTCATGTATACATTTAATTCTGGTTCGTTGTCGGGGGCCCCTAGAACCATCCCTCACAAACACGAAGATCATTTTAAGAGCATGGTGTCTTCTATTTTTCAAAACTGACAACCGCGAAGTGTGAACCAAAGAAAATCTCTTTTAAAGCGACTCATCGGTATCTAATCATGTTGAAATCTGTGAACACGTTGAATCAGCTTCATTAAAAGGACATAGCTAATCCATCAGTGCTTCGCCGACAACAAAAATATTGCTTGTCAGCCGCTGGATCCGAGGACATGACAGCTGGGATCAATGGCTCCACTTGATATTGGATATAATGAACAGGAAAGACAAGCCATTTCACAAAGTGTTGGAATTCCGGACGCTACATCGCTCCTTGTCAGGTCTCAGCCTTGCTTTCCGATATTGTCACCATCTCACTTAACATACACAAAATTGTATCTAATCTTGCTCGCTAAATCCTTCCTAATGGCCGTTAATTAATCGGTTTTTTTATCATGCTTATATTGTCCACGATCAATAAAACGCGGCGTACAGCAATACATGACTTTAGCTGGGATGGGGCGGTAATGGGTCGTGTGATGTCTATAACATCTGAATTCTCATTAATTGTATTTGTAAATAACGAATTATAGTTCCAGTGCGTCTTCATTTGCAGAAAAAATGATGAAATAAAAAAAAATACAATTTCATCTTAATGATTCCGTTTTGAAAAATATTCTAAATAAAAGGGTCAAGAATTGAAAATGAGTACGTATACTCTGAATTTTTTTTTCCAGTTATTTCATTTTTTACTTTAGACAAAATTAGGGAATAGTAAAATTTTACTAAAAAAAAGAAATGAACCAAAGTGGATTAACAATGTATCAATAAAGATATCAAATGACTTCTCCATAAATATGAGGTTCCTTATCAGTGATTTTGTAGTTTTTATAGTTTCCAAATTCATGTCTTCAGGGTCTTTAATGAGATTAAGACTTTTGGTATCCCAGCATCATGGCAATTTTTTTTGCGATTAATATTTTACAATACGACCAGGCGCGGCCTGTTAGAAGCCTAACGATAAGATTCAATAAAATAACGATATCAACAGCAGAATGACATCAAAATATTACAGGTTCTCAAAATATTCATCAATTACGAATTTTTGTAGCGGTCAATGTAGTACACCAGCCTGATTGGTTATATAACACCATATTAACCGAATAAAAGTTCTTAATTTTTATATTGAATGAATTTTTATTTGATTATTATTCGACGTTGGTTTCGAAAAAAAATATATCAGTAGCTTTATTTGAAATGCATGCTCATTAAAAGAGTGATAGCCATAGGACACCACCCTGTGGATTTACCGTTTGGGCAATGTGACATCACAATAAAGTAATATCGACCCTGTGCTAATGATGCCCCAACGCCGACAGAGCATAAAGACTAATTATCATTTGAACAATAATTGGTATTTAATCATGTATATATATATATCTAATTAACTCAAATAATAAATTTTATAAACACTTCATTTTGCTTTGGGTGCATTTCATTTCACATAGGACATAGTGACACGGACGAAATTAATTATTTTCAATGATTTTGTCTTGAAGTTAAATTATAAGCTTAAACTTTTCAATGGTGGTAATGATGAAAAGTTATTAACTTTTGTAACTGAAGAAAAATATGAATTCGTATGCTACTGTTTTTCTATCGAGAAAAGTGCCATTCGTCAGCGGTGGAGCATCTTAAATAAAAAATGGAAATAATTTTGTAAAAATTAATATAAATTCTCTATCTATATGTGATTTGCCTTACGCTCACCTTAAAATAACGACCACTTTTACTCAGACCTCTGGGTGGTCTTCAGTAGGATTGTTTTACTCTATGTATTCTATTTATCGATTTCTGTCTGTCTTTTCTGCTTTAAATGTACGCATATCATTATTGCGCTTGCGATGATATCTACGATTGTACTATTCAAGGGAAATCAAAGGGAATTAAAGGATCTTTAAGTTGTAGAACGTGATCAAAGTATGTAATTTCGATGTCCACTTATACGATATACAGCCGGAAATTTTGTATTAATCTCACACCATTAAAAGCATATGTTCTAGGATAGAAAAATCGATCGTATTTCCTATTTTGTTTTGCAGACAGGATCTTCATCATGTTTACTATTACTCGTTATCATTTTTGGTTTTAGACCTTTCATAACGTTTTTCACTTGACTCGTGAAGAAAAAAATGTTCTACACGGACTGTGCAATGGGAGGTAACTCCTATAATTTTTGTGATACAGGCGGATCACCTTTACCAATACCTGTATTTTATCATACATATACGTGTAATACTGGCTGGTCTGGGGCAATACACTCATGTCTCCTGAGGCTGTATTTCATGTCTATTCATGCAATTAAAGCCTCGTGACGTCACGGCGTCAACGAACTTTCTATTTTCCTCGGTAAAATTTTTAACATTTTTTTTTCTCTCACAAATTTGACTGGTTTCACTATAAAAGATGCAAACAATGTAATTTGTGTTGAAATATATCACGTACTTTTTCATTTATGGAAAATTGACTTTCAGTCGTGGATTTCTTCGAATTTATTTCAAAATGGCGGGATATTATAGCTGTAAAATTGCAAATAGAACGTCCAGGTATGAAAGAAAAATAAGTGGATATGAAGGATAGGGATATTCTACCCTAAGGATCACAAATGTTGCAAAACCCTCGACAAGCCTCGGGTTGTACTACATTTTGTGAGCCTCGGGCAGAATATCCCTATCCTTCATATCCACATTTGAAAGAGTCTTATAATACAATAACCTGTAGGCCTATTATGTAATACCGCAGAAACAGAAAATTTATGTTTCTGGTGTCAAGGAGAACACAAATACCGAATTCATATTTCACTACTTGCCGCTTAAATTTTGCAGGACCTATGGCAAAAGATAAACAAATTTCTTATGTTTTTCTTCAGTCTTTTGAAGTTACGCCCTGCCATACTGTACGAAGAGAGGTAACTCGTATCTATTTATCGATAATCGCCAGACTGTAGAGTTACCTTTCATCATTTAGGTGGTGAAATACCACAAAAATCAGTACACAGAAAAAATCACCGTCACTACGACCAACAACTGTTTAACAACAGCCCTCTTGAACCCGAAAAAAGTCTTGAAGGTAAGCTCACCCACTCTATTCCTGATTCTCTTTGACTTACTACTCATTCTATTCCTGTTTCTCTCTGACCCCACTCACTCTATTCCTGTTTCTCCTCTCACTCGTACTCTCTGACACTCACTCACTCTATTCCCTGTTTCTCTCTGACCCACTCACCTCTATTCCTGTTTCACTCTGACTCCACTCACTCTATTCCTGTTTCTCTCGTGACTCCACTCACTCTGTATCCTGTTTCTCTCTCTCTCACTCACTCCTATTCCTGTTTCTCTCTGACTACCACTCACTCTATTCCTGTTTCTCTCTGTCACTCACTCACTCTATTCCTGTTTTCTCTCATGACCCAACTCACTCTATTCGTGTTTTCTCTCTGACCCCGACTCACTCTATTTCCTGTTTCTCTCTCTGACCTTACATCTTACTCTATTCCTGTTTCTCCTGACCCCACTCACTCTATTCCTGTTTCTCTCTCTATCTCACTCTATTCCTGTTTCTCTCTCTCACCCTCACTCTATTCCCTGTTTCTCTCTCACCCCACTCACTCTATTCCTGTCTTCTTTCTCTTGACCTTACTCACTCTATTCCTGTTTCTCGTCTGACATCCCACTCACTCTATTCCTGTTTCTCTCTCACCCAATCACTCTATTCCTGTTTTCTCTCTGACCTTACCCACTCTATTCCTGTTTCTCTCTGACCCCACTCACTCTATTCCAGTTTTTTCTCTCTGACCCTACTCACTCTATTCCTGTTTCTCTCTGACCCCACTCACTCTATTCCTGTTCTCTCTGACCCCATTCACTCTATTCCTGTTTTCTCTTCCTGACCCCACAACTCTATTCCCTGTTTCTCTCTCCCACTCACTCTATTCCTGTTTTCTCTCTGACCCTACTCACTCTATTCCTGTTTCTCTCTCTCACTCACTCTCTATTTCTGTTTCTCTCTCTGACCCCATTCACTCTATTCCTGTTTCTCTCTGACCCCACTTTCTCTATTCCTGTTTCTCTCTCACTCACTCAATTCCTGTTTCTCTCTGACCCCACTCACTCTATTCCTGTTTCTCTCTGACTCCACTCACTCTATTCCTGTTTCTCTCTGACTCCACTCACTCTATTCCTGTTTCTCTCTGACTCCACTCACTCTATTCCTGTTTCTCTCTGACCCCACTCACTCTATTCCTGTTTCTCTCTGACTCCACTCACTCTATTCCTGTTTCTCTCTAACTCCACTCATTATGTTCCTGTTTCTCTCTCACTCACTTCTATTCCTGTTTCTCTCTCTGACTCCACTCACTCAATTTCCTGTTTCTCTCTCACTCACTCACTCTATTCCTGTTTCTCTCTGACCCCCACTCACTCTGTATTCCTGTTTCTCTCTGACCCCACTCACTCTATTCCTGTTTCTCTCTGACCTTACTCACTCTATTTCCTGTTTCTCTGACCCTACTCACTCTATTCCTGTTTCTCTCTGACCCTACTCACTCGTATTCCTGTTTCTCTCTCACCCACAACTCTATTTTCCTGTTTCTCTCTGACCCCACCTCACACTATTCCCTGGTTTCTCTCTGACCCTACTCACTCTTATTCCTGTTTTTCTCTCTTACACCCATTCCTGATTTCTCTATTCCTGTTTTCTCTCTGACCCCAACTCTGTCTCTATTCCTTTTCTCTGTTACTCTCTTTCCTGTTTTCTCACTGACCCACACACTCTATTTTCCTGTTTCTCTCTGACACCTACTCACTCTATTCCTGTTTCTCATGACCTCCACTCACTCTATTCCTGTTTCTCTCTGGACCCCAACTCAACTCTATTCCTGTTTCTCTCTGACCTCTACTCACTACTCTATTCCTGTTTCTCTCTGACCCCACTCACTCTATTTCTGTTTCTTCTCTCTGACCGCCACTCACTCTATTCCTGTTTCTCTCTCTGACCCCACTCACTCTATTCCTGTTTCTCTCTGACCCACTCACTCTATTCCTGTTTCTCTCTGTACCCCCACCCGTCACTCTGATTTCCTGTTTCTTTCTCTTTGACCCTACTCACTCTATTCCTGTTTTCTCTCTGACCCCCACTCACTCTATTCCTGTTTCTCTCTCCCCACTCTCTCTACTCACTCTTTTCTTGTTTCTCTTTGACCCCACTCACTCTATTCCCCCGTTTTCTCTCTGACCCTACTCCACTCTATTAATTGTGTTTTTTCTCTCTGACCCCACTCACTCTATTCCTGTTTCTCTCTGACCCAATTCACTCTATTCCTGTTTTCTCTCTCTCACCCCATTCACTCTATTCCTGTTTCACTCTCTCCCTCACTCTACTCCTATTTCCTGTTGTCTCTCTTACCTCCACTCACTCTATTCCTGTTTTTCTCTGACCCCATCTCACTCTATTCCTGTTTCTCTCTCTGACCCCACTCACTCTATTCCGTTTTCTCTCTGACCCCACTCACTCTATTCCTGTTTCTCTCTGACCCTACCAGCTCACTCTATTGCCTGTTTCTCTCTCCCCTCACACTCTATTCCCTTTCCTCTCCTCTCACCCACTTCCACTCTTATTCCTGTTTCTCACTCTGACCCTACTCACTCTATTTCCTGTTTTTCTCTCTCTGACCCGACTCACCTCCCCTATTCTCACTGTTTTCACTCTCTCTGACCCTACTCACCCTACTCACTGTTTCTTTCTCCGATCCCCCCACTCTATTCCCGTTTCTCAACGGCCACTTCCTCACTCTATTCACTCTCTGACCCCACTCCACTCCCGTTCACGTTTCTCTTTTACCCCACTCCACTCTACCTCTGTTTTTCCTCTCACTCCACTCTATTTCTGTTTCTCTCTCACTTACTCACTCTCTACATTTCTGGTTCTCTCTGACCCTACTCACTCTATTCCTCATTCTCTCTGACCCACTACTCACCTCCACTTCCTGTTTCTTCTCACGACCCTCACTCACTCTATTTCCTGGTTTCAAACTCGTGACTTCACTCACTCTATTCCTGTTTCTCACATCTCGTTCACCTCACTCACTCTATTCCTGTCACCCACTCACTCAGTCTCGACCACTGACACCCACCCCACCCACCCACTCTATTCCTGTTTTCTCTCTGACCCTTACTCACTCTGTTCCTGTGTTTCTCTCTGACCCACTCACTCTTTTCCAGGTTCTCTTTGACCCTTACCCACTCTATTCACTGTGTCTCGTTCACATCACTCACATCACTCACCTACACTCACCACTCACTCAGAACACTCACTTCACTCACTCACCACTCACTCACTTTATCACTCACTTCCAAATCATTATAAATACCAAAAAACTTAGGATCACTCACTTATCACTCAATACTCACTCACTCACAATCACTCACTCAATCACTCTACTCTCGTTAGTTTTTTCTCTCATCAGTCCGTCACGTCTACTCACTCACTTCACTCACTCACATACACTCGACTACACCACGTCACTCACTCCCACCCTCACTCACGGTCAAATCACTCACTCACATCAATCGACCCATTAACATCCTACTCCTGTCACTCTCTTTTCACTCACTCACTCACTTCACTCACTGCACACACTCACACTCACTCACCACTCACCACATCACTCACTCACACCTCACGTCAGCCTCTCTGACCCAACTCACCTACTTTCACTAGCACTCACTCACTCACACACTATCACTGTTTCTCTCACTCACTCACTCACTCTATTCCTGTTTCTCTCTCACCCCACCCACTGTCTAGATCCTCTCCAAACCCACCCACTCTATGCCTGTTTCTCCTCCCACCTCCACTTCACTCTAATTCCTGTTTTCTTCTACTGACACTTCCTTTCTCTTTCCTGTTTCTCTTTTTCATTCACCTCAGCCCCACTCACTCTATTCCTGTTTCTTCTCTGACCCCACTCACTCTATTCCTGTTTTTCTCTCTGGACCCCACTTACTCTATTCCTGTTTCTCTCTGCACCTCACTCACTCTATTCCTGTTTCTCCTCTGACCCCACTCACTCTATTCCTGTTTCTCTCTGACCCCACTCTCTCTATTTCCTGTTTCTCTCTCACCTCACTTCTATTCCTGTTTCTCTTTGACCTTACTCACTCTCTATTCCTGTTTCTCTCTGACCCTACTCACTCTATTCCTGTTTCTCTCTCACTTCCTGTTTCTATTCTCTCTCACTCACTCACCCACCACCCACCCACTCTCACTAATTTTTTCATCTTCACTCACTCCTGTTTCACTCATCATCACTACTTCACTCTTTTCTCACTCACTCACTCTTTCACTGTTTCTCTCTCATCACTTCACTACTTTTGACTCATCACTCACTTTTTCTCACTCACTCACTTCCTTTTTCACTCACCCACTCACTCAACGTCACTTTTTTTTCACTCAAAACTCAATTCACTCAATATCACTCACTCACTCTGTACTGTATAGACTACTCACCACTCACTCACTCTATTCCTGTTTACTATCTCACTTCGTTCACTCACTTTTTCACTTCTCACTCCACACTCACTCAATTAAAATTCAATTTTCTTCCTCACTCACTGACCTTAAAGTCACTCAATGTTATCACTCCTATTCACTTTGTCGCCTTTTCAGTTCATTTTTGTTGTTTCTATCAATAACTCTGATTTGTCATTTTGTTTAACAATACGGTTCATTTGTTTTTTCTGTTTCGCTTTAGACATTATGTATGTTTCATTCTATTTCAACATCACAATTGTCGCCATGACGAAGCATTGCAGTGTTAGGACCCCCTTCAGTGTGGATATTCAAGTTACACGAAATTCTATTGTTTCCGTCGAGTTAGTATAATTTATAAATGAAACAACAATTGTACTTATCACAACGGGTATCCTGATGAAAATCACTTTATATCATCATCATGGATATGTAACAAAAACTTATTTTAACGGTCACCTGCCTATAGGCGGTCATTGGGCACCTAAGGCAGGTGAACGTTAAAATAAGGTTCAATTAATTAATCTGTAATATTTTTATTCTGTAGTAAAAAAAATCCATAATATAATGTGTGGTAATGGTTGTCGTAAAGTAATATATAAGTAACTTTCGTGACTGACGAAAATACTTCTTCGTCTGACTCCTTTTTTAATAGAGAAAATATTTAAACCACGGATTTGAATTTGCTGTATTTATGAATAGTCCCATTCGCCTGCTAATAGCCAGAGACACAAATTGAACTGCTCGATACTCCAGGGGTTACTATCACTGACGTAATATCCACCCCTGGACTAGCTCAAGATAAAACTCTGATACCCTCCCCCCCCACATTTAAAAATCAAACAAACAAACTATTAAACAATACACCACAGTCACTTAAATGAGTAATAAAAGACGCGTTCAAACAGGGGAAAGTAATTTCTACCATCTTCTGTAAAATATATAATTAAAAACAAAACCACTCTCTGTATCTGATAACTTATATCACTTATCATTTTGGAGAAAATGTACATAACATGTACCAAATTGAACTAGTGATGTATAATCGGTTGAAAACTGTAATCGATCATCGGTTGAAATCGGTTTGTGCCTCCGATGCGACTTTTCCGACTATAATCGGTTCTGAACTATTTCTTTTTTGTGCATACTTTTTTACTGGAAATTACTAATTATGCTGGTGAACTTGGTGTTGCACATGTATATATACATAGATGTCTAATAAACTGATATATCAATATTGCACATGTAGTTATTTACTGCTTTCTATTACCCATTGGTTCTTAATTATGTATAGTCACCCTCTGGCTTTTGTAACATAACATGAAAGCATGGTGAGTGTTGTGATGCATGTTCATTTACCAGGTACTTTTAGCATTAAATAACCTTGGGGTTCCAACTAGTGTAGAGA
The DNA here is from genome assembly GCF_041381155.1 of Argopecten irradians. Classification (NCBI taxonomy): domain Eukaryota; kingdom Metazoa; phylum Mollusca; class Bivalvia; order Pectinida; family Pectinidae; genus Argopecten; species Argopecten irradians. The sequence goes on along the minus strand of NC_091134.1, from coordinate 16,597,832 downwards.
GTTGTCACAAATCCTCAAGTAAGTGAAGTAACACAAATACAATCAGTTGTAAAGTTCAATTTAATTTATTAACAATCTAATAGCAATAGGCATCACTTGCCATCAAAATAAACTTGGTGAAAACAACAAATAACAGAAACAAACAAACTTAACAAAAGAAAAAAAGAAAAAATAAGGAAAAATGCCAGACTTAGAACTTTATCCGATTAATCGGTTACGGGAAACCAGAACCGATCATCGACATCGGAAGGCTCTAACAAGTCATCAATCGATTATATCCGACGATCGACCCACCACTAAATTGAACACATCAAAATCTTAAGTTCTTTAGAAGAAACAGTAAAAATTCAAAACCCACACAATTATGGTTTAATTATCGCTTTTTTCATTAAAGGTAATTATTTGTGTATAAAATAATTAGATATACAATATCCTCACCAATAAACTATAACGTTGGGTATTCTTTTGTTACAGCGAACTTTATTTCCTGTATGGTATTGTGAAACAGTAGGCCTGTATGGTATTGTGAAACAGTAGGCCTATAAGTTGACGCACCCTCGATAATCCAGGGGCTATCTACCCGAAGACTATGTGTGGGACAATAGTCGTATGACATTTAGTCTAGGGATTGATTAAACGGCAGTGATGGTAAACATTGGAACATCGAGGGTGATCGAAGCTTACATAATCCAGGGACACGTGTACTGAAACGATTTTGAACATCTTCTTAGTTTGACCTCTTTAAAGGACACAGGGATATTTCACAAGAAACCTATAACAAAGAATACTCTGGTATCATGCTTATACAAGTTTTACGGAACGTTCATTTAAAAATCACTTTTTTACGGTTCAGTGGTTCAGCCGACATGTCACGTTGGGAGGAACGTGTTTGCGAGTGGGGTATATATAGTTAGGGAAGATACATTCATGTTTATATTTACGTGAAGGACTTACAGGATACATGTATATAAAACTGTAGCGTCTATAAAGGTAAGAGGGGACAAAATATAGTATACAGTATAAGAGCTAAAAACAGCTTGTTTGTCTCTACATTATTGGGTGAAACACGGCTAACAAACTGCTTATATAAATAAGTTCTGAACTATAATATTTGATTAAGAATGGTTTTATAAATATTAATCTATTTATCATAACTTTACTTATTGATTTTATTTATACATTATGGGAAGTGAAGAGTTTTACGTGGCGTCACGCTATATATATATATCGTTTCGGGGCACTCCAATATACATTATGTATATATATGTGACTATATAGTCTATAGCTAGCTAGCATAAGGTACGTGTACTAATCCTAAAGATGTAGCGTTCAAAGGGCAATATGGTTAGAAACCATTTTCAATAAATCCGCGTGTTTTCCACCTTTATGAGAATAACAACCGTACTTCAAAACTTAATGAATGCTAAAACGTCTTACACTTTTTCAGATAACCAAGATGGGCGCTAATCAAGGACACAGTGGTTTTCGCATCTTCGTAATCGTGTTAACATGTTTCCTTTTTGGCGCGACGATGTTCATCAACTACCTTGCAGCTGGTGACCTTGGTAAAGACCTAGGTAAGTTTGAAGTAACAACAACAACAACAACAACAACAACAACAACAACAAAAAAACAACAACAAAAAACAAACAAAGAAAAGTATGTAGACATGATTATACATCTAGCACCATAAAGATTCAAGAAACTATAAATGTACTATAATTTTGTTTGTGTGATGCAATTAACGTCCTATCAATAGCCAGAGTCATTTATGGACATCCCCTCATATCATACACCGGCGTGTTGCGTGTGTGAAGAGTGTTGTGCATTTTTTGGGAGACTGAGGAATATTAGTGTTATACATGTACAACATACGCACATCAATCCTGATCTAGTATTTTCGTCTCGAGCAATGTTTTTTTTTATATTAATATTGTTGTGTTAATATTGTACGAGTTGCATTTTCGTAGAGTGGGATCTAGCGATGTGACCCTAAGACATTGTTTATTATTGTTTATTACAGGTATCTATGAGAGCAATACTGGAGATATCTCTGATTATTTTTACCTGGAAATTACCCCTGCTAGCTGGACCTTCACGATATGGGCCTTCATTTACGTCTGGCAAATCGTCTGGCTGATATACGGACTTTCAACCATTTGCCGGAAGTCAGAGAGTGGTATTTACATCTATCAACTTCCGGTTATGCCACCCGCAATATATATCATTTTCATTCTCAACATTTGCACTAACATTGCCTGGATCATATTGTTTGACCGAAAGTTCATAAATATTTGTCTTGCTGTTATCATTCTAATGGCCTTGACCTTGTACATAATTATCGCCATTTCCTCTTGGAAGATCAGGAAATACCAAGACAGCATGAACAAAGATGGGGCCGGAAAGGAGGCGTGGTTCATCCGCTTTTTTCTTCAGAATGGCACAGCGTTTTATGCCACATGGGTGACGGTTGCTACCCATCTCAATGTTGCCATGATCATGCACTACACTGGGGGAGTAGCTAATGACATATCCTGTACTACAGCTCTTGGGATTCTCTTGTTTGTCACCATTTTGTGGTTCCTGACCGAGACCATTCTTCTAGACGCCTTTACTAGATACTTGTTTAGTCCATACATCGTCCTCATTGTTGCCATGTCAGGGTCGCTAGCAAAGAACTATGACCTTGAACTTCGTTACAGGAACTCCATTCTTTCGATTATCATCCTTGGGATGGCCGTTCTTTTCTTGTTGTTAAAAATCATCATTTTACTAGTTCGTCACTTTCGCGTTCCGTCACTCACTAAAACCTATTCTCCAACAACATCAGAAAAGTCACTCAAACTGGAGAGTTAGATGTCTTACTTTCTCCAAATTGAAGTTCTTTACGCCTTTGAACTGACTTACTCATCAGTTTAAGAAAATATTAATCTGCGTTTGAAGCGAAAAGGATTTTGGTGCCATGTTTCGAAATGACATTTTGATGATGAATGAATGTATACCCGAGTGTGCACAAAAAGGCATATGAAAATGTTCCACTTAAATGTTGTATTTTATTGTATGTAGACATGTTAGTATGTGTGTAAATAACATCACATCTAGGACAGTTCTGTATGATACCAGACATTGATGCAGGCATCGTTTGTGTGATATTATGGAGCTTGTTAAACAAAGTTGATTTTGATATTTGAATTAAAAATTTGTGTAAGTATTATGCATATTAGTTTTGTGTGTACGTTATTTGGTATAAAGTGGTAACAATAATATCATAATTACAAAAAATAAAACATGACAAAGTGGAAGTTCAGTAAGGAAAAGATAACAAAAATCCCAAATTTAGTCGCCTTTGATGATCATGCAATGAGGACATCGAGTATAATTAATATACTAAGTCTCTCTACCAACCTTCCATGTTGGCTATGTATTGCATGCGTGAATGCCTTATGTATTAGGAAGCTGTGACTTCGTGTTGTGTATCGTCCGGGGCACAGAACCCTCAGCCTTCCACAGGAAACATGAGGTCCTAAGTTGCCTTTTATGATCATGCAATGGGGCAGCAGGTACAATTCTAACGCCCTACTTGTAGAACAAACATACAGTGCAGGTATGTAGGCATTGCAAATGGGTAATATTAAGATGTACGAAGATTTCACCTCATTACCTTAAATTAAGGTCAATGGGTTCTTTGTACGAACATTGTAGTCTGTTATCGAAACATACTGTGAATCCAATTTTAGGACTCTATCAGCATATTTGACACCGTTATCCTTGATTGACGTTCAGAGTTGGTGAACCTACATTTTAGCAGGCTAAAGACCAAATAAAAACCTTTGTGCCTATTTGTAATTTTAAGCCATGCAAAGCATTAGTCCTCGATGGTATTAAACCATTGATATTAATAATAATTTTCATGAGATTGCTAAATTTCAAAATTATTTTCACCAATTGATATCAATATTTTCAAGAATGATAGGTTTACCAAATTTTGTCTCCAATACATACAAAGTGTAAAGTTCAATCCTGACAACCATAGACCATAATTGCTGTATGATTCTAGAGCATATTTACATACCCACCATCACGAACCATGCTGACATTCATAACATTTTGTATCTCGGTGTCATACCATCTTCATTGAATAGAATTCAATCTGTATTAAAATCAACGTACTAGGATCAAGTTCTCCAGTTAATTCTCGTATGGGAAGTTTGCATTAATAACATATGTCATAAGATTAATTCAACTGACATATTCTTTAGAGGAAACATTCAAAATAATAAATGATGCTGCACATCGTAAGACTGCAAATCTATATCTAGCCTTTTTACGCCTTTAGATATCATATGAAACATATGATGAGCATGAACAATGTACATGAAAATATCGTTAGCCTTAAAAAGGTGAAATTAAGTCACCGATAAAATACATTCTGTAAGTTGTTGTACAGTTTCGACCATATTGTGTCTATACACATCATATTTCACATATAGATATACCGATGTTGAAGATGATCAGGTCCTTGTAGTGGTTACTTTATCCTGATTCTAGACAATTTTCTTCTTCAAATGCTCAATAAACACCCGACATATACATGTTCTTGAGGAAAGAGTTTGCCATCAGTTTTAACAAAACAAAGGCTTTTATGATAATATCTATGAGTTTGCCTTTTGATCCTTTTCAGAAAGTGAAAATAATCCATTCAAATATTTGAGTCATGACTACATTTTCAAGCAAAGGCCAATCACTTGGGGAAAATATTTTCTATTTGCTACCGAAAAAAACCTTTTTAAACTGATTTAAAGAAAGGTGAAATAGAATTAAGTCAGATAATTAAGTGATACAGTTGACTGTGATTTTATCAGGCTTAGATATTTTTTAAATCTTTGATATCATTTTCAAAGTGTTAAGTATATATCTTGTCAGATAATTAAGTGTTCCAGCTGACTGATTTTATCAGGCTTAGATGTTTTAAATCTGTGATATAGTTTTGGGTTAACTTAACCAGATCCTAATGACATAATTTCGCGTTTCCTTCTCAACGACATTTTCACGGCGACACAATTTCGGGATAAAATGCTAAATCTGGTTGTATAATGCTAAATATGATATTATAATGATAAATCTGGTATTATAATGCTAAATATGGTATTATAATGCTAAATCGGTATTAAATGCTAAATCTGGTATTAAAATGCTAAATCTGGTGTTAAAATGCTAAATCTGGTTTATAATGCTAAATCTTTTCTTATATGAATTGCTAAATCTATCTTTTATAATGCTAAATCTGGTTTATAATGCTAAATCTGGTTTTAATGCTAAATCGTTTAAATGCTAAATGTTAAATGCTAAATTGGTATTATCATGCTAAATCTTTATAATGCTAAATCTGGTATTATAATGCTAAATCTGGTATTATAATGCTAAATCTGGTTGTATAATGCTAAATCTGATATTATAATGCTAAATAAGTATTATAATGCTAAATCAGGTATTATAATGCTAAATCTGGTTGTATAAATGCTAAATCTGATATTATAATGCTAAATATTTTCTTATAATGCTAAATCTGGTGTTATAATGCTAAATCTGGTGTTATAATGCTAAATCTTTTCTTATAATGCTAATCTTAAATCTATCTGGTGTTATAATGCTAAATTTGGTGTTATAATGCCAGATCTGATATTATAACAAAATGATCAAATAAATTCACATACTATTATGGACATAGTACGACCACTATCAATCTATAAATTTCCGTTTGATCCTAAAATACAACATTAATTACAACATTCTAATTTGGGTTTTCGGAAAGGTTATAGGTCTAAAAGGAATTTAAGGGTTTCTAAGTTGTAGAACTTGTGTATCGAGCAGAATCTTGATAAAAGGTATAAACTTTGATGTTATCTTATAGGATGTACAGCAGGACATTTTGTATTAATCTCACAACATATAATAGCATACTGAACTTTTCCCACTAGACCCTCGAAGATACAGGGAATGTATACAATGGAAGGTTTTCTATTTATCACCTATATAATACACGTGTATGTAGATAAACATGATATAAATGTAAATTATGTAACGATATAGACACACCCTTACAATAAACCATCTAAAATCGAATAATAAGGTCCTGATACAGTAAGGTGGTAGTCAACTATATTGGAATGTGCTTATATGTTAAAAACCCATTTTTCATTTGAAGTATAGATGTTGTCAGCTGTCAGGTGGATACTGGTCTTGGGTGTGTGTACGCTATGCGAAGAATACATATAAAAGGCACTATTTTACAGTTCAGTGGTTCAGCTAACAAGTCACGTTTGAAGAAACGTGCATGTAAACAAAGGGTTTAAGGACGAAGAAGACACTCCTTGTGTATCTGTTTTATAAGATTAGCGTACGTGGGAACCATCAGGTCCCGACTTACTTAAGGTAAGACTAATGGAATTTATATAAGAATCTTAACCCCATTTGTCTTTCTTTGATTTTGAATATTAGTGGTATTAGATGATATTAACATTACGAACACACCTTTATCCACACCACATACTACATGTACAATGTCTGGTATTTAATTCAATAATTGATAAAGTGTATAATGTCATTATATCCTGAAACACCAGGAACAATGCTTTGAATATAAACCGATTTGTAACTGATTTTAACTGATGTTTTTTCTCCTTCTCATGCTATTGATGACAGAAATAACTATACCTTTACATGACTGTGCATTCCTTTTGATTGTGAAGGAATTTCTCATTTTCCAAGCCCTAATGATAGAGATAAGTGTGAGTGTAAATCTTCCTTTCTCATGAATGATGACTAAATTCCCAAATTAGTCGCCTTCCTTAAGTCTTGTGGATAAAAAAAACCCATACTGCTTTGAAACTGCATCTCTGTATAATAATAATGAAGAACATGTATAACTTTGATAACCTTTTCAGAGTCGTTATTAATATAGATAATCTCTGATTTTATTTATCTTAATCCAGTTTTGTTTTGATATAATTAATTCGTGGTTTGGAACTATTTCTTTCTCAATATATTTGATATTTATTCCCAAATAACAAGGAACAGATACCACGGCTGTTAATTTACTACATGGTATATATGCTCGTTTTTATCGAAGAATATGTTATTCGACGCTAAATATTGCGGCACTTTTTGACGAAAATAAAACGTAATCTACAGTGTTTGTGCAGTGCTGCATCGTGTTTTTAACCTAATGTAATATATCACAAAAATGATAACTTAATGCTTCATCTAATTTTCGTTTACATGCCAGCAGTACATGCGTACTGAAATAGGCATTTAAAGCGTACCAGTTAAGCAGGTGGGAGAATCTCACCTACTGGAACACCTCCGAAATACAATGTATTAATATTCAGGTGATATACTGTAAATTCAAGCAAAATGTGTTTTGAAGGCAGGTTACCAAAATGATAAATTCGTGAATTCGTGATAATTTCTATAAATACAACGTGTATAATATATATGCACAAAATGACGATTCACGCAATTATATACAATATATATTATCTGTCGCTAAAATATAAACGTTTACATTGTATCAGTAATAATAATACAAACTTCTACTAATTACAAAAAATATACCTCATGCCTATTAACAATGAACATCGGAATATTTTTATCATATTTTGTAGATGCTTTCTTTGACGTTCTATCAATAATTTCTTTTACTGCAAAATAACCTATCAATGTGGCTTTACGCTTAGCTTCTGATGTAGAATATAGCGAGAATCAAAGTACAAATAAGTATAAAGGCTAACTGTATATATCTTTTGCCTATTCAGGAATATCAACCATATTTTCCAGCACGCAGAAATGGATTTTTTCACTTACTTATTTTTTCTTCTTCAGAAATCCAGTATGGGTGATAACCAAGGACACAATGGTTTTCGAATCTTCTTAATCGTGTTGACATGTTTCCTGTTCGCCGTGACCTTGACCCTCAACTACCTTGGGTCTGGTGACATTGGGAAAGACATAGGTAAGTTTAAACATACTCATTTACGTGTAAAGTCTAGGCATCTGACATATCGAATTACTAATTTTTTTTTTATCTAAACAAATTTTATTGCCAAACTAAAGGAGCAGTAGGATTGTGGACACAAGTTGTACAACTTTTATATTTCACTTACATAGGAGATGGTATTTTACTATTTAAATGGTATTTGTGAAATAAAGATAAAAGTTAATATTTTTCCACTGGGGAAATCAATTATCGATAATGATTATATTACATTTTATTTGTTTATAAGTAAAGTAAATGAATTAGGAAATGATCACTTTCTGTCCTGACATCATATAATGGGAATCTGTGTACATTATTTATTACAGGTATCTACGAGAGTACGACTGTTGAAATATCTGATTACTTTTATCTGGAAATCACCCCTGCTGGTTGGACCTTCACTATATGGGCCTTCATCTACGTCTGGCAAATCGTCTGGTTGATATACGGACTTTCAACGATATGCCGGAAGTCAGAGAGTGGTATCTATATCTATCAACTTCCGGTTATGCCACCTGTAATATATATCATTTACATTTTCAACCTTTGTTTCAACGTTGCCTGGATGGTATTATTTGACCGGAAGTACATCAATATTTCTCTGCCTGACGCATGTTTTATGGCCTTGACCTTGTATATAATTATCGGCATTTCGTCTTGGAGAGTAAGGAAACACCAAGACAACCTAATTAAAGATGGCGTCGGAAAGGAGGCATGGTTTATCCGCTTTTTTCTTCAGAACGGCATAGCGTTTTATGCCACGTGGGTGACCGTTGCTACCCATCTAAATGTTGCCATGGTGATGCACTACACTGGGGGAGTAGCCAATGACATATCCTGTACTACAGCTCTCGGGATTCTGCTATTTGTCACCATTTTGTGGTTCCTGACCGAGACCATTCTTCTAGACGCCTTTACTAGATACTTGTTTAGTCCATACATCGTCCTCATTGTTGCCCTGTCAGGGTCCCTGGCAAAGAACTATGACCTTGAACTTCGTTACAGGAACTCCATTCTTTCGATTATCATCCTTGGAATGGCTATTCTTTTCTTATTGTTAAAAGTTATTATCCTGCTTGTACGTCACTTCCGCGTTCCCTCATTCCCTAAAAGCTATTCTCCAACAACGTCAGAAAAGTCACTAAGGCTTGAATCCTAGATGTTTTCTTTGGAGACTGATGCTCTTGTCATGTATCTCAAAAGGTGTATTCGAAGCAAAAAACGAAAAAGTATCTATCCGGAAACCCTAGGGAAAACAAAATCATTTCATTAGTGTGCTTTTCACCGAAAAAAAACATCCCAGTGTATCAGGATGTCTTGTTTCCGAAAGGACATTCAATGGAGGACACACATGTGCAACGACAATGTGCATTTATGTAAATAACATACTTGTTTCTGTACGACAAGCAAGAGTTTACACGTGTTTGGTTGCCAAATATACTTCATCTTGTGCCATTTTAACAATATTACGAAAAATGATAATAAATGGATATTTTTTAAGATAGCTAAGTTTTATTTTGATTATGGGTTTATGAGACAATTGTTTACGTGAAGGAGATCGTGTTTAAAGAAAACGACATGCTTAACGCTGCGATCTAAATAAAGGTCAATGTCATTCATTTGCATTTTAAGCTCAAGCATGGCACAGATCAAAATGAGAAGACGAATTATTGGTGTTATATATTGGTAACCCTTCCTTCTAGAATTTGAAAAAAATTCCAATTTTCAACCTTTGTTTCAACGTTGCCTGGATGGTATTATTTGACCGGAAGTACATCAATATTTCTCTGCCTGACGCATGTTTTATGGCCTTGACCTTGTATATAATTATCGGCATTTCGTCTTGGAGAGTAAGGAAACACCAAGACAACCTAATTAAAGATGGCGTCGGAAAGGAGGCATGGTTTATCCGCTTTTTTCTTCAGAACGGCATAGCGTTTTATGCCACGTGGGTGACCGTTGCTACCCATCTAAATGTTGCCATGGTGATGCACTACACTGGGGGAGTAGCCAATGACATATCCTGTACTACAGCTCTCGGGATTCTGCTATTTGTCACCATTTTGTGGTTCCTGACCGAGACCATTCTTCTAGACGCCTTTACTAGATACTTGTTTAGTCCATACATCGTCCTCATTGTTGCCCTGTCAGGGTCCCTGGCAAAGAACTATGACCTTGAACTTCGTTACAGGAACTCCATTCTTTCGATTATCATCCTTGGAATGGCTATTCTTTTCTTATTGTTAAAAGTTATTATCCTGCTTGTACGTCACTTCCGCGTTCCCTCATTCCCTAAAAGCTATTCTCCAACAACGTCAGAAAAGTCACTAAGGCTTGAATCCTAGATGTTTTCTTTGGAGACTGATGCTCTTGTCATGTATCTCAAAAGGTGTATTCGAAGCAAAAACGAAAATATCTATCCGGAAACCCTAGGAAATCATTTCGTTAGTGCTTTTCACCGAAAAAAACATCCCAGTGTATCAGGATGACTTGTTTCGAAAGGACATTCAATGGAGGACACACATGTGCAACGACAATGTGCATTTATGTAAATAACATACTTGTTTCTGTACGACAAGCAAGAGTTTACACGTGTTTGGTTGCCAAATATACTTCATCTTGTGCCATTTTAACAATATTACGAAAAATGATAATAAATGGATATTTTTTAAGATAGCTAAGTTTTATTTTGATTATGGGTTTATGAGACAATTGTTTACGTGAAGGAGATCGTTTAAAGAAAACGACATGCTTAACGCTGCGATTCTAAATAAAGGTCAATGTCATTCATTTGATGAAACATTAAAGCTCAAGCATGGCACAGATCAAAATGAGAAGACGAATTATTGGTGTTATTATCTAACAAACTTGGTAACCCTTCCTTCTAGAATAATGAACAAAATCTTTTGACACAGACCCAATATTAATTTTTTTGGGCCGCGGTGACCGAGAGGTTAAGAAATCTAGACATATCACAAATCCTACATCTCTGGGTCACGAGTTCGAATCCCATGTAGGGCAGTTGCCAAGTAAATGTACTGACCGCTGGTCGATGGTTTTTCGCCGGGTACTCCGCTTTTTCTCCACAAATAAATCATTGAGATTAAGTCATATAAAGCATTTAACGATTTTACATTGGTGACCTTGAATGAAGGTCAATGATCTGAATTTATACTACAAATGTACTTTGGGTAGTAACATTCCGGAATACTGCACCCAATATATCGGATCCTAAGGATAGTGGTTAATTAAAAGATGTTGGTTGAGATTTAATAGTTTAGCCTGTTTGACCGCTTTGAATAAGGGTTAAACACCCTTCATTTAAACAGACATGGTAGCTACAGGCAAAGATTTGTTTTCTATGTGTCTTGGTGATTGAGTTGAGAACCAATTTTTCAAATAAGACCTTGAATCTCATCTTGGAAAAAAAAACCGTAATAACATCCAAAAACCCATCCTTGACCCTCCAACTGTTACTAATATTTTCGTTAAATCCACCATTGGAAAAAAACTGAAAGTATTTCAGGAGAACAAAACTGACCAATCACATGCCTGTAACGACTTTCTTTGAAGATTATAGAGACAGCGACGCCCAATTTTAAAGTCACATAGTCATCCACAGTGTACCGTTATACAATTCCTTTGGTGTACGTTAAAGGACCAAACTACTTTGTTCTATGTTTGCACACATTTAGGTTTTTTTGTTTGTTTGATTAGTTAACGTCCTATTAACAGCTATGGTCATGTAAGGACGGCCTGCCATGTATGCTGTGTGTTGCGTGTATGTTGTGCGAGGTGCGTGTTTTGGGAGACTGCGGATATTCATGTTGTGTCTTCTTGTATAGTGGAATACAGAGCTGCAGATTTGCTGTGAACTATATCAAGGGTGGATATGACGCAAGTGATAGCAACGCCTGGAATATTGAAGATGCCGATTAAAATTAACTCACCGAGTCTTTATAAAAAAACGTCAATTTTGTTGATCCATCTAATCTATAACATCTTTTTATGACCCCTCTTTGCTACCCTCTAATCGCTCCAATGAGCTATATTCTAACATTGTAATCCTTGGTAGGAAGATATTTTTCCTTCATGTTTTCAAATGCGCCATGAATCGAGAAATAGTAGATGTATGGACAGTCAATTTTGAATAGATGAAATAGATGCCTTTAACAATAGGATTAGCCATGAAATGTGCCTTACTTGCCTTACACCACTGGTTCATCAATATTCATGTACAATAATCTAGTTATTTATTGGTTAAATTCATGGTATATATAACTTTTGTTTTTATATAATTCCTCCCCTCCCCACAACTCTTGGTAGGGTTGATATGATTTAATCAGGGGCATTTTGTTGGGTAGTTTTTGTCATTAGATGTTGAAATGTGAATTTGAGATTGGCATGCAACCTTCGGGGGACTGCGGTGGCCGAGTGGTTAAGATGTCTCGACATATTACCACAAGCCCTCCACGTCTGAGTTGCGAGTTCGTATCCCATGTTGGGCAGTTACCAGGTGCTGACCGCTGGTCGGTGTTTTTCTCCGGATACTCAGACTTTCCTCCACCAATGAACCTGGCACGTCGTCCTTACATAAACCTGAGTGTTGATAGGACGTTAAATTAATAAAACCCAAACCCGCAACCTTCGGTAAGTTATAGGTACGTTTAAGTTATTACATTTGTATTAACATATTTGTTTCAGCTGAAATAAGGCATACTTTGATTAGGGCACCTAATGCAATGTGTCAGCGACATTTTTCATGTTGAAATTTGTGAAGATAATAGCATCAAATTCGATTTTACTAGTAAACACAAGTGACGATGATTTATACATGTAAAGAATATCAATACTACTTCGATTGCATACCATAAAATCAAAAATACTATTTGGTACCATCAATAAATTATCGAAATTCGAGTACAGAATGACGAAAGTCATTCTTCCATTCGTAGCGATCATCCATAATTCATTTGTAATGCTTTAGACTGGTGCCAATAGGTTTTATTGCTCATTTCACTGGCGATAACGCTCGAAGAGACACATATTCCGACATCAAAAGAAAACGGTACACCGACATCAACACAACGAAATTTAAGTACTATACTACATGCAATATTACATTTGAAAAGTTCGCCATTATCACAAAGAATATCTTTATACAACGTTTGTCATAAATCGGAAAATGTTGACTTGAATTGCTATTTTTCATACTCAAACCATCTATCTGATTTGCAGATTCATGTTCTTCATTACTCTCCGAAGAAAAAAATCCGAGAACGGCACGTAAATCCGACGTAATCATGACGTCACAATAGAGACATCGACGTTGCGTATTGAATTGAAAAAAACCCCATCTATTGGAAAATGAAATTGTACGTTTAAACGTATTTTATTTTATGAAGTAGTCTGAAAAAATATGCATTTTAACATTTAATGCCAAGTTACATCCAAATTGCCGTACTAGTTAGAAAACAATGTTACTGAAATGTACAATGAAATCAGGTGTTTTTTTTTCTATTTTACATCTAAATATCTGACGACATATACAAATTAACACACACTACGCAGAGAGGTTGTAATTAAAAAAATATATATATAAGTGAAAAGAAAGCTTCTTTGTTTCAATTTTGGTAACTCAATGGCGCGTGGTAATCGATAGGTATTACCATATGCACGTCGAGATTTAAACAAAGCTTCGCCCATGCAAACATCAAAATCGGACTGGTACCGTGAGAGAACCTGTTACAAAATGTACTATGTGAATGGTTTTATTGAATAAGTGATAACGAACCTATTATTGAATAAATTAAGTACCACGTTCAATATATGTCTTACAAAACACACCAGGCCTTCATAATTAGTAACTTTGATCAACAACAAAAATTTCCCCGCGATACATGTAAGTTATATTAACTACGTAGTGCATAGTACAAATCTTAACCAAGTGATTTCCATTAAGATCCATAATGTTATTAAAAAAAAAAGATGCAAAATCTTTTAGGCCAATTTCAGGTTATATAGAGAAAAGAAGTACAATAGGATGAAAAGAGTTAAAGCATCATTTATAGTTTTACATTCAAAATTGACATAAGAGCCTGTAAATAGACAAGAATGATTCTCCAAATTAAAATTTTTATGTAATACGTATTACCCGAGTCGCTGTAGCAGTAACCACTCATCATTGTTCATGAATAAAACCTCCATGTTGTGACATAAACCCGACATATTCCAATATCGATAATAATAATTTGATGAATTGTTGTTTATATAGTGACACTGTAGAGTGTGTTAATTTTGCGGGTAGTTTAAACTAATTATCGCTTTATTTGCGTTTTCACTGAATTCCGCGAATTCTTAAAGATGCTCCACCGCCGACAAATGGTATTTTTTCACTATCAAAAACAGGTGCAAGCGATTTAGTATTTTTCTTCAGTTACAAAAATTTATTACTTTACACCATTACCACCATTGAAAAGTTTGAGCTTCTAATTTTACGTCAAGTTAAAAATATAAAAAATAATTAATTGCATCCCGAAAAAATTCTGACGCACTATATCCTATATGGAATTAAGTACTGTTTGCGCATGCACCAAAGGCAAAATGAAAAAAAATATATATTATTTTTGTGTTAATTAGACCTACATAAACACGATTGAACACCAATTATTGTTCAAATAATGAATATCATTTATGCTCTGTCGGCGGTGGAGCATCTTTAACTAGAGCGAAATATTCAAAACATCATCGACATACAAAATGTACCTAAAACCAATAGTAAGAACAATAGTTCTTAGAATAACAGGAATAAGTTAATAAGAATAAGCGACCTTTAACCTCTGTAAAAAATTACGAAGATATTCCTAAACCTAAGCTCGTAAAGAATTTGAAAACAAATCTTATAAAATATATTCTGTGAGAAAGTGAACCTTTGTAGAAACCATGTACAACTTACATTGATATTTTATCATGCTGAGCCCATGCTTTCAGATTATCCAGTTTCTGCCGATCACAATTTGCTGCAAAAAGATAGGCAATAGATAAATAAAATAACAACATATTATGTATATGGAAATTATCAGCACAAGTTTCCCATCAAGAATGGGACATGTCAAATCTAGTTTAAAATTCATTGTCACGATCATATTGAATATTCTCAGACAGTTACATACCGTATTCACCCAATGGTAGAATTTATTGTAAACAATTTTTAATTCACGGCCATTAACTTAAAAAAACCAACATGACATACTTATAAGGGGATAAGTAAAAACAAAACTTTCAACATAACGAAAAACATCATTGTTATCAGTTGCAATTAGTTAATGGTGAAATCATAAAACTTTGAGGGACCACGGTGGCCGAGTGGTTAAAATATCCCGACATATCACCACAAGCCCTAAACCTTTGGGTCGCGACTTCGAATCCCATGTAGGGTAGTTGGTATTGGCCGCTAGTCGGTGGCTTATCTCCGAATTTCCTCTACCATCAAACCTGGCATATACTTACACGACACTCTCTGTTAATAAGAGAAGGTTTCATACAAGTTGAAAAATTTGTGCCCAATGCTATTGTGTATAAAATATATCAACGAAATGGATTTAAATCAAAATTAATAGAAACGTAAAACTAAACAAAACAAACCACATACAACAGTGAACTTTTTTGTATATAACTTGAGCAAATCACTTTCAGTGCCCTGCGCGCCAGAGGAATAAGAGTGGCAGGAAACCAGAGTGTCCAGAGAAAACTCACATGATCGGGCAGGCGATCAATGACATTTTTACGTCCGTGCCAGAGATCGAACCCCGGGTTATTTTCGAGTGGCTAGTTACAGACGACGATATGACCGCAACGCCACTTGTTCACTCTTATGGGCAAAACTGTATATGTATGACTACCTTTCTCATAGTAACATGCAAAGGTGACAGCAGCTAAAATGATGACAGTAAAGCGACGACTTCCTACTTCCATCTTCCCTAGAGTAGAACTGTTGAACTGTCTCTACTGCTACAGAATGGTATTGAAATTAAGCATGATGGTGTTATTTCATCGTGTTAATTATGCACTGTCTTCAATAATTGAAAAATAACTCACCCAAATGTAACAGTACATTCAAAGTCGTGATAACCTAGTCTATTGGGTATTGATATTACATAATGTAGGATTCCATTTGCTTATATGTCTTCTT
Organism: Argopecten irradians; assembly: GCF_041381155.1. NCBI lineage: Eukaryota > Metazoa > Mollusca > Bivalvia > Pectinida > Pectinidae > Argopecten > Argopecten irradians. Next base: position 16,581,606 of record NC_091134.1, on the reverse strand, counting down.
TATAATTTAGTCATCGTACTAATGGAATACCTGGCGTCGCTCTTAGTAATACTAAAGGACTAATGCATGCATGCCAATGGAACTCTAAACCTAAAGTTTTATGATAATGCATCTGTAGCGGTGACTACATTAATGCTAAGTATAGAAGCTGAATACTGATAAATTTTCTATCTCTTGAGCTAGTCCATCTTTGCATATCACTCTTTTCGGACAAAACGATACCAGATGAAGTTGTTTCAGAACCCAACATAAACTGCTTTAAATATAGACTGGGTGATGATTAGAAAAATCAGGAAATGCTATTTAACTACATGTATAAGGCTACCATAACCAGAATATGTTTAAGTTTACCACTTAAACTATAAATTTATGAGTTCGGTGAAGCGAAATAAAGTAGTTCCTTACTGGAAAATTTCTATATTCTATTCTAAATTTCAGAGTTACCACTATTACAGGAAAGTATATATTTAGGCGTCATTAACTTGTAAGAGGAACTCGTTTGTCTAAGAAGAATAACGGTTAGCCCACAAACACATGGCGTTACAATCAATACCTACACGCAAGTTTTTCTTGCAATCGATACCGCTCAGCTGCTCAGAGCGGTTTTTATTGTTAGATTATGATATGCTTATTGTGTATGTTGAAGGTTTTTTTCTCCTTATCAATTTTTGATAATTGTTCTCTGTCCTATTATTCATACAATTTAATTCAATTCTTTTATTCCCTTAAGTTAACAACTTATTGGAATTGTACAAAATACACACACACACACACACACACACACACACACATATATATATATATATATAATCACACCGAAATTAGTACAATATCATAGATAATTTACAATTGTAATATACATTGAAATTATAAATTTGTATTATATAAAGGCTACATAACTTGCAGGTTAAATAATTATTGGAGACGGGATCGTATTTTCATGGCCTCAAATATAAATTTTGCTAACTTACGTAGATCACTTATATTTTTGCAACATAATAATTGTAATATATAACATAAATGGTTTAAGCCAATAAAAAGGTTTTACTTATTTTTATACATACACATTGATTTATGTGTCACATATATTTCTTTCTATATCCGAAAATATTTCCATTCTACTTTCAGTTTCCCGTTTAATCTATGTTAAACCAGATGGGCAATATCTGGCTATGAACTCCAATCTGTGTATCAAGTGTATGAATATCTAATGTTTCCGCCGCGTCACTGACAATGTATTCAATGTATACTTACGCCTATACATAACGATCAAATAATTTCAAAAGTGGTTTTAAAGTTGTGTAGTCTATGAAATCTAATTGTATTATCGCGTTGACAAAATCACTTGTATTAAAAAAAACGTCATCGCATAATTTTCATTTGTTCGCTTGTTTCAAACCGTTTTGTGTTGAACTATATTCAGAAGTTGATGATATTGCTGTTCCGTCTATTGAACTTGGTGACGTCAACACTAGCGCAAGCGTGTGTAGATTTGAATTTGATTGATCGTAATGGAAATATAAGTAATAAACTGTTACCAGATTGGACATACAGTTGATATGAAGCCCATCCGTCCGAAAGATAAATATTCATGGCGCCCTAACGGGCGCCATTCTATTTATCTTCCTTCCGGATGGGCTTCATATCAACTGTTTGTCCAATCTGGTAACAGTTTATTGCTTAAATGTTTGCTCGAAAGAAAAGAGAAGAAAGCCCTTTGCATCTTATACATGTCAACGTAAGAACTTTTTTTCTGATATTAAATAATTAAATCTGATATTAAAGATCTGCTAACAATTATCCAGAAATTAAGATTAACAAATAGATCTTTTCCCCATTCTATGACAAGAAGCAATATTAAAATACTTTCTTTTGCAATTAACAAATATCGAAAAATATATTTTAAACCCAACATTGTTTTTACGTATTACGTCACTTACACTAATAAAATGTGTAACTTAATAATATTTATATTTATAAATAGTATTTCGACATTTATATCACTTCTTGTAGATGCATCATTCTTTTCCTTTACGACACCAGTGACAATACAGCGTGGATACGTCGAACGCCACAACGATTCCAAAGTATCCGACCAAGAGGCAGATCCCCAATGAGTCCACAGATGGAGCGCTTGGCTGTTGTCAGGGTGCTGATGCTATTACATACGTAATTGTATAACTCCTTTGATACATTCATTTCAATTTTTTATTACTCAGAACCAGTTACCGTCTGATTCCCCAAATAAATATTCCATGGACATGTTATACCATATCCATTAACAAACGTAAAGCTGCCATGAAGCCGAAGAGTTATGTTCAGATCTTGTTTACAGAGAAAATATGAACTTTCACTTGTTGGAATTTCACAGCTGCGTAATGGTAGTTTTTCCTGATTCATCGATGACACCAACATCGATACTCCAACTGCAGGGGTTTAGAGATCGTAAGTAATCGGAACCCCTGGAGTATAGAGGATGGTGTCATTTAGCAGCAGAACAGAACAGGTAATTGTCCTTTGATGCACATCAAAAGAGCCGTATAATGGTACACTGGTTGTTGATTGTGTGGCTTTGAAGTTGGGCGTCGTTCTCTCTGTAGTCTTTAAAGGAGTTTATTGCTGGCCTGTGATTGGTTCAGTTTTTTCTTCTGAGCTGCCTTCAGTTTTACTATTAGATAGTCCAGGGGTGTAGAGATCGTAAGTGATCAGAACCCCTGGAGTATCAAGGATGCAATGATACAAGAGGCATTACTCATCCGCCTCGAAAGAAGACCTTCATATGTTTTATATTTTGTTTGAAAGCTATCTCTTTTGGTTAGCATTGCTCCAAGCAATTTAATGATGGTCCGATATATAATTAGTTTTTTGATAAATTGTTTTTCCGGCTTTGTTTCTTTTTGTATTAATTAATTTTCAATTAATCAAAACAAAGAAGAGTTAAATGCTTACAATAAAAAATGATAAAATCTGGCACAATGTAGTAAGAAAAAAGAAATTTTTAAAAATAACGAGTAATGAGAAAATGAAGAAGTTTAGGCTCTCGAAAGATAACATGAAGAAACCTATTCTGCAATAGAAAACCTTTTGCGTTTGCTGATCAACTGAGTTAGTTCGGAAAACTACCCCCCTCCATTTTTCTTCACAAAATGCAGTGACAAATTATCCTCCAATCTAGACCCGCCACCATCCCCACCCCTAAGAATGCTTCCAATTGTCAAACTCCTGCATCCGCCTATGTGTTGATTGTTCCCTTGCCGCCATTCACAATGAAAGTTTTTGTAATGCTATCAGCAGCATATCGTAATTTCATGTCATCAACAAGTCAAAGTTTAAGTGCACCACACTGATACATTGGATGTATACAAATATCCTTAGGAATTAACAGTGCATGAATGCTGCTATAATAGGAATACTCTTACAACCCTGATCTGTGAAATATTGACGCGTCCCTGGTGATAGATTTCACTTGATAATGATTAAAATAGATAAAGTTATGAATTACACATGTTATGTTGTCGACACATCTCCTGAACCTAAGGAAATGATAACAGATCCATTTGTTTGTCAACTTGACAACATGAAAGTTCATAATTATGTTTATTGAACATTTTGTATAGGTATAAATTATGAAAAAGATGCTGGATCCGAATCGATTCACTGATGTGCTGTGTTGTGTGCCCGTTCCTTCCTCCTAATAGTTATGAACATATCATCGTGATGTCATGATCTTCGAACCAAACAATTAAAGTAAAATATCAAAATTGGTTGGGCAAATCAATATATTTGATTATCGCAGCAATTGTTACTAATTTTTCGCTGTAAATACCAACCAGGAATTAAATGACATTTATCACTAATACTATGTTGTACCAGAAACATTTAGTAGAGATATTGGCATTTTTACTAGTCATATCAGATCATGATATGGTGTTTAAACTGTATATATTGAGCGCTGATGATAACAATAGCTAAATTTCGATGGTTACAAAATCTTTATAAACAACATGATTATTTCATCAGAAAGTTACACATTTCGACAGTCTTATCAACCAATAAGTCAGCAAAAGACCACACGTGGATGGGCACACGTTTCAACGTTATCCCCATAACTCATTTTTACACTTTCAGTATCTAATGTTACCACCATTTGCATCTACATAAGTTCGACGCCTTCGCGGCATAGATCGAACCAGACGCTGGATTCTGACTTGGTGAAAGTTTTTACACTCTTCTTGAAGGGCAATTCCAAGTTAGCGTCGAGACTGAAGCTTTGGTTGACGTCGTTTCAAATTTTGACCAAACTGGTCCCACAAGTGTTCAATCGGACTGAGGCCAGGAGAGAAGGCAGGCCAGGGCAGTGTTTGAATGTTTTGGTTATTGAGGAAATCTGTCGTCAACCTCGCTGAGTGTTCACGGGTATAATCTTGATGCACAAAATCGATTGATGGATGATTTCGAGTGAACGGTACGTCGGTAGTTTGTCGATATAAAGTCGCGCTTTCAGATTAGCATCCACGAACACCAGAGGCGTTCTGCGGTCGAATGAAATCCTTCCCCAAACCATCACGCTACCACCATCCCACCTGTCACATTCGTTGACGCACGAATCGAAGTAGTGTTCGCCTTGTCATCTCCAAACAAGAATTCTTCCGTCACTATTACGGAGATGAAAGCGAGTCTCGCCCGTAAATAGGACACGTCTCCATTGCCGAATGAGTAATCAACGATGACGCCTGGACCACGTCAGACAATGTTGACGTCGCCGTGGTGTCAGCATATTTCCACGGAAAGGTCTGCGCAAGTTTAAATCAGCACTATGCAAAAGTTGGCGGACGGACAGTAGAAACGGAAATACGTCTTCCATTGAAGCCAATCGTTGTTATGGCCGTTTGAGCAGCTGTTTGGAAGCGTCATGGAGATGGGTTACCAGTATATAGCGGTCTTGTCGAGCCGACGTCACTCGTTGCCTCTCAGAATGCTGTATATCGTTCAAGGAACCAGTTTGTTCGTAACGCTGTTGAAGTCTTACAACAGTGGACGCTGAACAGCCGATTCTCCGTGCAATTTCACTGCGTGAAAGTCCACCTGCCAGCATACCCCTAACTGTGTGACGCAGTAAGTCTTGGCATCGTTTTCCTACTAATCGGCGCTCAGTTTATTTCTACATAATATTATGTTTGAAACCACCACATAAATGAGGAGTAAGTGGATCGCAACGTTTGGCATTGCTTGTTAAAGAGAAGAAAGAAGGTTTTGTTGTCAATGAGATCTTGAAACGATGACTTTTATAAATCTACCACCCTACCTCTAGAACAAAAGAAAATATATTCTATATAGTTGCAATGCACAGAGATTGTCTGTTCAACAAGAAATTTGCTTGTTTTCCTGCCTTAAAACAGATGTCAAGGTGCAGATCGTTACGTTTTGTGTTACTGCCATGATGAGGTTGATTCATGATCAGCTACTGAGAACATGGAGCATGTAAAGCATAAACAGATATCGGTGCTAATAAAAGGGCACTGGATAACTATACCGGGAATATTTACAATTATCAAATGGTGACGATGGCCTCCCTTAGGCAAAAGTATCATAAATGTTGATAATCAATATATAAATCCTAACAATCCGTTATCGTCAATCATAGATCACATTTATTACTTAAAACCCGATTCTTTAATTAGTTTCAACATATAAACTTATATAAAAAATAACTGTAAATTAATAAATACTAATTATGAAATACAAAATGGGGCCAAACTGCTTCAATGATATGCTTGTGAATGTTATATCGTATTTTATGATGGGTATAATCGCAATGTCATAATACCATCTAATGAAACATGTGGATTTTCGTTACATCTTTAGAAAATAAAAGCGCTGTTGAAATTTATATCAAAATATTACCAAGCATTCACTTGCTCGCCACAGTCTAAAAAAACTCGTCAATAGAAAATATGATTTCAAAAGCGTCATTAAAAAAACGCAATATACTATATGTCAATATCGATTGGCTCATTCTTTTTGGCTAGGCCAATCGTTTTCTGAAAACAGATATTACTGTTACAGTACGTACAGATACAATGCAATAGGTTATTGGTCATTGTTTGCAATGAAAACGAGTCGGTTGTCCAATTACGGGAAACTTGTTCAATGCAACAAAAGGAGATCTCCAATTCATGTTCATTAAATCACATTAAATATAAATGAGTAGCCCTAACAAAATAGTTTGAACAATGTAACGTTTGTATGGTAATTGCATTGTTGGAATCATTCATCAATATAAATATATATATAAATTGGATCGATAAGTATTCATTGCAAATAATTATGTGAAAAATGATAAGGAGACACGTTGTTTACACAATAACAATTATCACCCGTAATACTCGATAATGCTTCATTAATAATGAGGTAGTCATATTTAGTTTACCAAGGATCAGACCGTATCTTTCTACCGGTATGGAGGGTGGACTCGATCGCTTTGAGATTCTTTTCCTGGCTTCTGTCATTTTCTGTCATGGTAAAGTATACATTTTATTATCTTAGATATAAATTTATTGTTTTCATATTATAGTTTTGTTTGAATACATAACACTGGATCTTTATTTTTACAGCATGCGTGTCTAAGGTTGCCTATGAAATTCCTAAATTTTTGCAGTAAGCTTTCTTATATCATAGACTCATTGAATATTGTATATTGATATCTGACAAAAGTCATTTTTGTGTTCACTCATAAGAAAAACCATACGCGAATCTATATCACAAGCATTTGTATGACTTAATAAGAATGACACATAGAGCCATCCGTTTCAATTGGTTTACATCACGTTACTAGAAAGCATTACATATCAACAATGGGATAAGAAATTATATATTCGTGTTGTTTACTGTGATCTAAATATACTAGTACACAAGCAATATGTTAGTAGCATAATTATGTAGCTAACATCACTAAGATCATGTATTCCAATTGTCCTATTAAAAGTGCCATTATATTTGGTACATCATTTATACTGTGATCATAAGCTAAAGTTCTTACTAGACTTATTTACCTTTATTTCACAGCTAATGGTATATACATCTTTCGTGAGCAGAACACGATTTGGCCAGTCGCTAAAAAAGACTGCGAAGATTCCGGCATGAAACTCGCAGTAATTAGTGATCAACAAAAACTGGAAGAGTTGCTGGCATGGGATAGCCAACACGGAGGCATAATGTAAGTTTTACAGCTTTGTAAAACGTCTATTTTTATTTTCATTTCTATATTTGGTAATTTAATAGGATTTTAAGAACCGGATAATCATATACCAAAAACGCCGTAAAAATATCCCCGTGGTTGCAAGACAATGTGATTAATTTAACTATTTTCAGGGTCATTCTCTGGTTTTTATGGGTGGGGCCTACTTAATGAAATTTGTAATTGTTTATTTGATGCTAGGGGTTTAGTTGGATGGAAGTTTTTGCTACATTTTACCACCTAACTAGCCTGGTGTGTTTGGACGGGAGATATAAGAGAATCATTGTTATAAACATACGAGATGTTCTTCTTTAAAGATGCTACACCGTACGAATCGTATTTTTATCTGGTACAAACAGAAGCAGACAAATTTGTATTTGTGTAAGTGTATTACACTATTACAATCATTGAAAGCTTTGAGCTTCGTATCTCACTTAAGAAAACAAATTTATACATTAATTAATTGTATCATGAAAAAATTCCACAGCACTATGTCCTATATGGAATGAGGCAACAAAAGTAAATAAAATTATCTTGTGTTTATGTTTGTGTTAATTAGGCATTTATATATAAGATTACACATAAATTATTGATCAAATGATAAATATAATTAAATCTCTGTCGGCAGTGGAACATATTTACTTTCCTGGACCATTTTGGTTCATAACACATGATAAACTTACAAAACTCCATGACACCATGACCTATATGGAATGAGGTACTGATTGCACAGACAATAAAAGTAAAACAATTGTTTTATATGTACTTGTATCTTAATTAGACATACACAAATAAACATAGATTATTGTCCAAATGACAATTCTTTAAATTCTGTCGTTCGTGTAGAATCTTTAATTCTTACTTAGCAATTAAAAATCTGCATATCATTTAACAGATGTTCTGGTTAATGTGTTTGAACAAATGATAAATTCACAAGGTAAGGTGACTGATCTTAAATGTCTGTTCTTGGCCGTAAACAAGACATAATTGTAAATGCAACGAACCTTCAGATTTGTAACCGTAATCCCTAACACTGCCGTCTTCCAGATCGCGTATTACGTTAGATCCCAGTTTGTGGATTTTAATTAACCGTCGTAGCTTCCATAAGACCTCCATATACGTTTACAGACGCCGTGGTATTCGTAAAACCATCAATAACCAAAGATGATTAGCTAATGTTTGAGTATTAAAAAAAGGAATAATCACTAATTACTAATTCCAAAGTCTACTGAAAAAATATTCTAGATGTTCCTAACATTTCGCCAAATGCCAGGTATCCAAAACGGAAACCAATGAAGACATCAAATTGAAGATCGAAACACCATGTAGTAATATGTGCAACGTAAAAGTTATTTTAAGGAATACTAATTCTATTTTCAGATTTCAAACCGATGTTTGGATTGGGTTTTACACAGAAAGTTCGAGTTGTACGGGCTACACTTGGGTTGATGGAACCTTGGTCAGCTGGGCCAACTGGGATTATGGAGAGCCAAATAATTGTCAAATAGAATTTTATGGCCGACTTTCTCGAGGAAAAATGAGGAATACGCCAAATTCACGGGAGCTTCAATATATCTGTGAATTTCAACAGGGTATATATATTCTCCTTTCTATAACAGGGTCTTTGAATGTAGACATAATAAAATGTGTTGTTTTCTTTTATCCAATAACTATGCATGTTTCATAATGGAAAAACCATGTGATAAATTCCATAGCAGTTGGTTATTACTTATAACACCTACGACGCCTCTGATTGGTCAATTTCAAGATCTTTTGATTCCGATTTGCTTTCAACTTCAGGCTACTTTCCATAGCACATTTTCTTTAAAATAACATTGTATTTACTGTATAATATGTAGATGCTTATTCAAAGTATTAAACAATAGAATATTGGTTCTCTATTAAGGCACTATTATAGTTTATGGCGGAAAGATATCATTACACATTGTTTGGTGGTAGGTTTCCCTGAATGAAGACGAGAAAATGGTCACCACGGTATAAATATATCTTAGAGTTAAAATTATGGGTTAAATAAGTTTCCCAACGCGTGACTGTTGTTTATCATGTTTATTAAACTCTCGTTTGTTAATTGTCAAATTTTCAAAAGACACTCGCTAAAGCTCGTGTCTTTTCAAAATTAGAAAATTGACTAACTCCAGTTTGATTGACATGATAAACAACAGTCACTTGTTGTGGAACCTCTATTTATCAAACATTCACCGCACTGCTACGCTGACAGTGATCAGCAATAATACATTATCTTGGTATTTGTTTCAGACGCGACCTCCATGGTGACAGAGGAAAATTCTAAATCTCCAATCGGATCAGCTGGTGGAACTACATACACAACTTCCGTTACAACAGGAACAACCGGACATACCACTGAATATACCCATGTTAATGATGATGGAACTGACGATACTACCACAGAGCTTGATCTCACAACTTTACCCACAACATCCGCTATGGCTGAAAAAGCTGAACTTACTACTTTCGGTCCGGACATTGCAACAGCAAACGCATCTTCAAATGTTATTAATGACAAAGAAAAGATGACCACTGCAAGCGTAAATGCTACTTTACTTCTAACCAATGATGATTCATCCTGTCTCTGTAGAATAGATCAGGACAGCACAGTCCCGCTTCAAGGCATTATTCCGAACTCTTCTGCTCACAGAAACATTATGTTAGCGGCGGGATACGTTCAAGCATGTCTAGGGAAAATCCAATGGGGAAACATGTCGTTTAGTCTCAAAGAAGACCAAAAACTGGCTTTGATCAATGCTTTAAAAAAAGAACTGACTGTTGCAAAGAAGTCTACAAGCTTGTACAGGCGAAAGCGGATCAGCGCCCAAGACACCAGGCCAAGCTCTGTATCAGTAGGCTCCTTAGGCATCTGCCTTTTTATCGGCTTCTTTGGAATTGTTGTGGCAATCGATGCATCAAGACTGTATTCTCATGTGGCACAGCGGAAAGGAAAACACCAATAAGCTCAAGTCTACACGATTACTTTTTTCTTTTCACCTTTGCAGAATTGATACAATATTTTAAAAAAGGAAAGTTTAAAACCTTTTTGTGGATATTAGCGAGAGTGTTTACTTTCTGCTAATTATACTAGGCTTGTGTCAGTCTCTCTGGTGATAGATGAGAGTTATATGTCATGTTACATCAGGTAACGACGTGAGGCGTACGTTGTTAATTAATTAATTAATTATTTTTAACATTTCTTTAAATGATATCTAGTAACCCTGACAAATTAGCTCTGTTATCGATATATTAATTTTGGTATGTGATAGAAGTCATCTAGTCCCGATATGAACATTTTTAGTCCTTTATTTGTGTTGTCCTAACAGATACACAAATTAAAGAATCATTTGATGTACTTAGATTCAATCAGACTATGTGCCGCCGCGTGCCATTATTGTACACACTTGATGATAACGTTGACTCTTTGAAACACAATAGGAATATTATCAACATCTATTCACAGCCAAACCTTTACTTCCTTCGGATACTCCAATTGATTTCATATTTGTCTTTACGGCGCTTATAAGACAAAGAGTTCTACGGAAATTACTAATATTGAACTTTTGGGATAAGCAAAACCAAATGGTATTGATATCTTTATTCAGTCAGTGAGAGTACATATGCAGAATTATTGACCCGATCTTTTATCCGACTGTTGATCTTGTTTAACCTATTTACCCTACCCTGACCGAGACTTATTTCAGATTCTTTGTATAGAACATAATTGTGTGCCTCAACATAGAAGTAAAATGAAATAAATTACATATAATTGTGACAATAACCATGGTGCACGACTGTATTCAGATGATTTCTAATGGCACGATATCGAATTCTGAGTTATCTGGTGTAAATCGAATAACAATATGCATAAATCATCCTTCAGTAATTTAAGCATGCGGCTAGTTCTTCTATTAGAGAACAACCAACTTAATATTTTTATATAGACCACAGTGTTAAGGTTTGTTAAAGTTTTATAATGTATTATTGAAACAAAGGAATATTAGTTAGCTATTATGTTCTATGATTAAAGTCTAGGTTCTCACATAACACTAGACAGAAAAAAAGGTTGTGGTCCTTCAGCTCAAACTCCAACCAGGGTAGCTATATTGAAATCAGGCGCATTTTGCACTAAAAAATCCTGAAATTCTAATGTTTTTACCTATTCATTATCAAAATTGATATTTTGAACCTGAATCATGATCTGAATTTCCAAATTCATATCATTGTTATCTAGGAGTAATTGCCTGTCAGAAAACATTTTTACTTTTGAAATTCATAATTAGCCAGCCAATCAGCGGTCAGGCTGAAACTCTATCCTTGGCTCAATTTTGTATATACAAGGGCCATTTCGAAGGACTTTTTTCATTTAGTTAGTTGTTCCCTATTAATGGTGTGTGTTCTCCTGAAAAAGGCGTGTTTGTCTCCGGAGGAGCTAAGTGTCGCGCAAAAATAAACCTTGTATTGTAAGATACTAACCAGGTTTTCTCTTTGTATTAGTCCATAAATTTTATTCGAATGGTCTTATGATAAATATTTGGTAATTAACTTGAATAGATTTTTATGTTATGAAGATATTTAATATACAAATTTGAGTTTACTCTAGATAAACCGCGAAGAGGTTTATGATAAGCGTACACAAAGGATTTTATGTGATATCTCCATAATATAAAAAAATCAAATTAATCCTTATAATTCAATTTAATTAAGATATGTTTCAAGCACAGGAGCAATGAAGTTACGCATAATTTTAATAGTTCAAATTGGTTACTAAAAGGAAAGACAGCACGCTATTATTTAAAAAAAATACAGCTCATCTTGAATCATGAAATTCATTTAAAGTGAAAGTTCATCAAATCATTTTACTTAAACAGGTTTCTGTTAATGTACATGTCTATCTCGGAGAAGAAGTTACAATTTCAAAGGTAAACACCTTAACTATGGGAACAGATCTTTCAAGTTTGTAGAATCTCAAATGTGGAATAGTCTGCCCAACGATCTTAGACTAGTTGATAACTACGGGTTGTCTGTCGACTGCTTCGCTCCTTTGATGGCCAGTTTGTTCGTGTACTATTTGTACTAACCCCGCAAATAGAGTTGCTACCTTTGACATATTTCCTTTAAGTCATAGTCATAATCCAGTGTAGATAGTCACATGGTTTCAACACAATATTTTATCAATTACCTTTAGTTTAATATGTTTACATCTTAATGAAATCATTGAAGAATTTTTGATTGAAGACAACTTTTAATTTACACTATGTAAGTGTTTACATGTATTCTGTCAATTTTTACTTTTTGTCATATTGGCATATAAGTAAGTTACACTTTTGCAGTGTATTGATACTGTTTTAGCAACACCATTGTGATACACTAGTGTTCAATATTAACTTACTGTTTTATTCCCTATAACTATGCTTTCAATATACCTCATAATGTTATAATAGTATTTCCTGTGTCATTGTAAAGTTTATCAGTTTATGTTTATAAGATATCTAATGTATAATTTACATATACAATGCACATTTATGCTTGTTACCTTGCAATGACGCGGTCCTCGTATAACGGAAAAGACTTGTTTTGTACCACAGATATGACTATGAAACGCTTACGTTCATCAAATATACATCCGTAACACTCGATGATAATACTACATAAATGATGAAGTAGTCCTGTAGCTACTTAGTTTACTTTTGCGTCATACAGTTCCAGAAGGATCAGACTGCATATTTTTACCGGTATGGAGGGAGGACTCGTTCGCTTTGGAGTTCTTTTCCTGACTTCTGTCTTTTTTTATCACGGTAAAGTATACATTTTATGATTTTAGATATACAGTTATCGCTTTCATGTTCTAATTTTCTATTTTTGTTTGAATATTCTACACTGTATGTTAATTGTTTTTATCATGCATGTCTAAGGTTGCATACAATTTGATTAAAATACATAATCTGTTAGCGTTCGTTTGATAAGAGGATCTGACAACATCCTATTATGTGTCACGTTCGGATGACCTTTTTGATATGGTCAATCGAATTGCGGCCTGCAAAATCTGGACGGGGAATTTCAGGGGACGAAATAATTTGGAAAAGATGTCAGAAGATGTTTTATGTACGTATTCATATAGCCCAAAGAGCACATCAAAGCTAAATTCATATGTATAATGGAACAAAATGACGTTTACAATTGATAAAGCAAGGTTTAGAACATGTTTTTTTATATGATGTTATCAAATGGTATAAAGCTCATTCGAACATGACCCCTAAGGAATGTGTCGAGCAATCTATTGAACGGAATGATTATAAGGATCTGTATTTTAAACAGATTGAGGATGTCAGTAGGGTTCCTAGAATCTTTACAGTAAACTTGCTTTAGAGCAAATGCGTATTCTGTATTGATATCTCACAAAGGGATACTATAAATTGATTATATTTTGTGACTGATTCATTGTCTTTTTCACTCACCGTACGCGAATCCATATACCTCCCAATAATTTGTATAAAATGACATAAAAACGATGACAGAGAGATCCAACACAGAGATCCATCCGTTTCAATTGGTTCACACCACGTTACTATACAGCATTACATTACAATAATGGGACAAGTAGTTACATATTCGTGCGGTTTACTGTGATATTAGTATACTGTAAACCAAATGTCTTTAGTGGCTTTCAAATTTCGCGATTTCCATAGGATTACGAATCGTGAATTAAAAACCTTTTCGGAAATTCATATTACAGTTTACAGTACACAAGCGATATTTTAGCATATCAGTAGCATAATTATATAGCTTATATGTTATCCATTGTTTATATTACATTCATTATATCGCTAAGATTAATAGAATCTTACATCGGTCTGTGAAGTGTACAGGGATATCTTAACCCGAGTGAAAGATTATCGCTGGACAACCCGTGGCTTCCGTGTTTGATTCTTTTTCTTCCATACGTAATAGAAAAAAATGATGAAATTCCAAATGTCTTACAGCTTTTCATCGTGCCATTATCGCAGGAACGTCGTTATGCGTCAAAATTGATGACGTCATCTACAATGCGCGCCGCAGTTACGCCGCATGTATTGATGACGTCATGTTACACCCCCTGTGTAAGATAGAGATATATTTTCCCTAGCAACCACGGGATATCCCTGTGAAGTATGGGAGAAAATTTATCCCACTTGTCCTTACGCTTTTACTATCAAAAGTACATGTACCTTTATATATCTATTTGATAAATATCAGTTATACTTTGATCAAACGTTAAAGTTCTTAATAGAATTGTTCTTGTTTACTTTATTTTACAGCAAATGGCATATACATCTTTCGCGAGAAGAACACAATTTGGTCAGACGCTAAAAAAGACTGCGAGGATTCCGGCATGACACTCGCAATAATTAGTGATCAACAAGAACTTCACGAACTGCAGGCTTGGGATAGCCAACACGGTGGCAAAATGTCAGTTTTACAGCTTCGTCCAAGTCTTTTTTTTCTATTTTAATTTCTATATTTGGTGATTCAATTGGATTTAAAAAGCGGGATAATCCTTTACCAAAAACGCTGTAAAATATTCCTGTGGTTGCATGACAATGTGCCTAATATAATTATTTTCATGGTCATTCCCAGTTTTTAATATAATCATAAGGTGGGGCCTACTTAGTGAAACGGTGTAATTGTTCCGTTGATGGTAACGGTTTTGTTGGAAGTTTATGTAACAATTTAAAAATACCTAATTATCCCAGTGTGCGTGTAGGGTTTTTCGGAGATAAGGAAATCAAGAAATTGAAATTGAAGACATTGTTGTATATGCAGCGAGACTTCAGTTGTGTAATCGTAATCATTGCAGTCTTCCAGATCGTTTATTGCGTTAGGCCACCAGCTGATTATCAACCAGTAGGCCAAAAACCGTCACCATTAACCTTTATAAGAAGAACAAGCAAAAACATGAACGACAAACTAATTTCAAAAGTAAAATTCTAAGTCGAAAACGTTATTTTATCTGATGGCATTAAAATTAGGATGGTGAACAAAGCTTACGTGATAAGTGTCGATATCACGCAAAATGCGAATATTTAATCGCCAAAACAGTCGACGTGGAAAAATCCGGAATTAGATTTTTTTTTTATTCATGTATCAAAATTGTTATATATTACTTCTAGGTCGATCTATCATTTGAAAATGTATGTATAAGACATACTAGGATAAAAAAATAGTCTAGCTGATATGCATCGAATTTTTATTAAACAAGGTTTGTGACCTGCTTGAACGTTGTAGGAAATGCGCCGAGCAGCGGTACATTTTCTTAAGTGATGTACGTAAAATGTGTAGGAGAACCTTTTCTTCCAAATGTGCATTTTTCGAACATTTAATTCGGCGAAAATTGGGTTAAGGGCAAAAAACCACTCCAGGAGGTTGGGGGTTGGGGGTAAATTGGCCCCTTGCATCCCCCCTTCCTACGCCTCTGCATAGCTTCCTTAAAGCTCCACATACTCTGCTATCAGACGCCAATTCCAATGTCTACTTGAAATAAATAACCTCTTCCTAACATCAAATGTCATTTAATAATATGTACAATGTAATAGTTTTAAATGGGAGTACTGAATCTAATTTCAGATTTCAAACCGACGTTTGGATTGGTTTTTATACAGAAAGTTCGAGTTGTACGGCCTACACTTGGGTTGATGGAACCTTGGTCAGCTGGACCAACTGGCTTTCTGGAGAACCAAATCGTTGCACAAAAGAACTTTGCGGCCGTCTTTCTGATGGCAGAATGAGGAATACGCCATGTTCAATGAAGTATCAATCCATCTGCGAATTTCAACAAGGTATATATCTCTTCTTTTCTAGGAACTAGGTATTTGAATGTAGAAGTGATACAATACGTTGTTTTTATTTATCAAACATTTACCGAGCTGCTTCGCTGACAGTGATCAGAAATAATACATTTTCTTGGTATTTGTTTCAGACACGACCTCCATGGTAACAGAGGAAAATTCTGAATCTCCAATCGGATCGGCTGGTGGAACTACATACACAACCTCTGTTACAACAGGAATAACCGGACATACCACTGAATATACCCATGACGTTAATGATGATAGAACTGACGATACTACCACAGAGCTTGATCTCACAACTTTACCCACAACTTCCGCTATGGCTGAACAAGCTGAATTTACTACTTTCGGTTTGGACATTGCAACAAAAAACATAATTTCAAATGTTATTAATGACACAGAAAAGATGACCACTGCAAGCGTAAATGCTACTTTACATCTAACCAATGACGATTCATCCTGTCTCTGTAGAATAGATCAGAACAGCACAGTCCCGCTTCAAGGCATTATTCCGAACTCTTCTGCTCACAGAAACATTATGTTAGCGGCGGGATACGTTCCAGCATGTCCAGGGAAAATCCAATGGGGAAACATGTCGCTTAGTCTCAAAGAAGACCAAAAACTGGCGGCTTTGATCAATGCTTTAAAAAAAGAACTGACTGTTGCAAAGATGTCTACAAGCTTGTACAGGCGAAAGCGGATCAGCGCCCAAGACACCAGGCCAAGCGCTGTATCAGTAGGCTCCTTAGGCATCTGCCTTTTTGTCGGCTTCTTTGGCATTGTTGTGGCGATCGATGCATCAACACTATATTCTCATGTGGTACAGCGGAAAGGAAAACACCAATAAGCTCCAGTCTATACGATAACTTTTTTACACCTTTGCAAAAAATGATTTAAAATTTTAACAAGGGAAAGTTTAAACTTTTTGTGGATATTAGCGAGAGTGTTTACGTTCTGCTGATTATACTAGGCTGGTCTCACTCTCTCTGGTGATAGCTGAGATGCGTATTTTTTTCAATTTATACAAATCATATTTTCTAACTTAGACAAAATACCCATGTTATCGATCTATCAATTCTAGTATGAGAAAACAGTCATCTAGTCCAATTATGAGCGTTTATAGTGTTTATTTGTGTCACCACGTCATAAGAGTATATGTATAAAGTTCACGTTGAGTTCTTTAAACGAATTATATGAATGTTATTTACAGTCAATGTGTAAAACAAAGTGAATGGACAATTTTACCTTTTTAAAAATGACAAGTCAGCATAATTTGACATCATCATGTAAAACCAAAATACAGGGGCGTAGGAAGCGGGAGCAGGGGGGGGGGCCGTTGGGGGGGTTGGATGGTGTTACGAAATATTTAGGACCTTTGACCCCCTCATTACGTTTCATCTTCCTACGCCCTGCAAATATCTTTCAGACGGATGTGCACGCTCTACTACAATGTAATTTTAGAAACTTTTCGTCAGACCAACAATAACTATTCACAGCCAATCTTTGGTTCATCCAGACGTTGAATTTGTCATAACGTCGCTGATAAGACAAGGAGTTCTATGGAAGTTACTAAACTTGAACTTTTGGAATAAGTTTTGTTATTGATTATATACAATGAGAAGTAGATATTTAAGATATGGCTACTTATGAAATTCATCTCAAAGTGATGTAATAATAAAGTTGTATGATCTACAACTTTTCCTCATTTTGTCATAAAAAATCTTTGAAAATGTTCTATATATTTTTCTACGCCTCTCATAGTTTATAAAATTCCCATATTTACCGAGTTTTGGTAAGTTCATATTCGTAAAAATATTATATGTAATTGAGTAAATTTAAAAATTGATTTTCCACGTGTACACATTTAAAATTACTTGGAAATCTCCGAACTGTCCCGATCTATTCCGATCGGTTTGCCGATGTTGGTTACGTGATACAACTCGGTCTTATCCGATATTATCCCAAAGTTTGAAACATGGACTGTGTCGTTTCTTTTAAAACGTGTGATATTTAATGCGACATTCACCACAATGGCAATAGTATATCGACATAAGCACCCATATTCACATATTGTATGTTTTTATGACAGTTTGTAATAGTGAAACTTTATATGAAATACAACTTAAATTAACATCCTTAATTAGAGTACATATTCAGAATTATTGACGAAATCTTTGATACGACTATTCATTTTGTTAAACCTATTTACCCTACATTGACGGTCGTATACCTATTTCAGTTTCTTTGTATAGAACCTATGTGCCTGCTCACCAGAAAAGTGGTACCGTGTTGCAATTATCAATAAAATTCAAATATAAGTTTAGAAATATTGTCCCTGAGAATAGAATGAAATAAAATCAATTACAGATAATTATGAAAATGGTAATGACATACGACAGTATTCGGGTGATTTTCAATGGCACAATATTAAATTCTGAGTTGACAGGTGTAAATCGAATAACTATATGAATAAATCATTATCGCGTATTATAAGCACGTTGCTGATGCTTCTATTATTGATATGTGTTCCCGTGAAAAAGATGTAGTTTATCAGTATAGTGCGTCGTTATCGTGAACTTGATTGTACAGTGTGTACCTATGATCTCGTCATATTGTAGCCTTCTAAAACCAAGTACACTGTACATGTACTAGAATTTCTAATAAAATGTTTGATTTACAAAACCAGTACACCTTTATAAAAGATATATGTTACCAAAGTGTTACATGATTAAAATACAATAATGTACAGGTCCATAAATTTTATATTTATTGTCCTTGTAAGTTATGAGAAATGGTTAATTGTTAAGGAGTCAACATTTTCTTGTATTAAACTTTTTTTCTCATATAGATTTTTAGAAATAGGAGTTCATAATACAATAAAAGAAAATGGAAGATAAAACATATGTCCGTGTGCTCATTTTTGAGCTATTGTCACTCAAAGATACCTAGTTGACAAAATATTGGATTTTATGGGAATTTTGCCGTTTTAACCATATACACGAGCGATTAAAGCCATAATATCCTATTGAGGTGTTTGATATATATGGATGTTTGTAGAATTTATTTTCCAGTAGTCTTCTTTAAAAATATACCAGTTATGATTAATGAGACTCATATTTCTTCTAAGAATAACAACATATGCAACCCCTACCCCTTAATTTTGAGCTTCAAAATGCACCATTTTCAGCCATTTTTGCCAAATTTAACCTTTTATAGAAAAAGTTCTGGTATTTAACTTTTGTCAATATTTTGCAAAGGATTGTTCTTTCTAACTCAGGCAGAAAAACTTACTTACTGCTTACTTTTTTGCCCCGTTTAAATATTTGTTATTTTTCAATATTTTAGAGTAAATATTAAAGAGCTCAAATTACCATTAAAAATAAAGTGACAAAAACGTATCATTTCACATATCAATGCTTAATATTTTAATAACCACGTAACCAGTAGAAATTAACAGCAAACTTTAGCTCGATAGAGCTAAAAATTCTGGCGCAGTGGTGATTTAAGTAAAAACAAATTAAGTAAAAAATGGTCAAACTGTGACTCTACTCAAAGCGAAAAAAGACACAATTTCAAAATGGCCGCAAAAATGGACATTTCTTAAAATCCATGTATAAAAAAATCTACCAAGAATAAAAATGTAATTTTTTGACAAAATTTGCTTCTGGCAACTTGCTACAGATATTGATAAATTTTATCAAAAATTTCAATAACTTTTTTGATCTATGTCGAAACGAGACTTCAACGGGACTGACATCTCAGAAGAATACATCCTTAACTTGAATAATTTATTTTTATTAATACGTGAACTGCTTTTTTTCCCTGTGAAATCATTTCACCGTTAAACTCAGTCAATCAGAAACAACGTTATAAAGTGTGACGCCATTTTTCCTTCAAGGGTTAATGAAGTATTTTTTAAGACAATGAAAGCACTCGTTACCAGCAAAATTTAATTATGTACATTGCAATTTTAGACTTTATTGGTAGGAATGTGCAATTGTGTTTATTGAGATAGTTGTACACAGTACAATGATAATGGACAACTCATGAAGCAATAATTTTTATTTAAACACGCGAGCAATAGATTTACGCCTTATTTCAATAGTTGTAATTAGTTACTGGGAGATAAGACCTGTCCAACGGCACACAATGGTTTTAAAACAAACTACCCTTATTTCAATAGTTGTAATTAGTTACTGGGAGATAAGACCTGTCCAACGGCACACAATGGTTTTAAAACAAACTACCCTTATTTCAATAGTTGTAATTAGTTACTGGAAGATAAGACCTGTCCAACGGCACACAATTGTAACAGGCGAGGTTTTCACCTGTCTAGATGTGAACAAATATAGTTACCCAGGTTCGGTATTCTGGGTTCCGTACCAGTTATGACATAAAACAAGAAGGCAAATAAACATTAACTAACATATATTTATTATACCCCGTGGATATTAGACAAGTAAATACAATATGAAAGGCTACAGAATATTCCCTATAACCTACATGTCAAGCTGCCCTCACAGTAGTTACTATATAACTTCACATACTGGGGACAGTGTGCGTGCGTAATAAGCCACCCCCGACCCGGTTCCACAGGACAATTTACTTAACCTATAATAATACCCCTACACGTGCGTATATACCTAAATCCTACATTAGAAAAGGAGAGAAAGTTAGAAAGGTGAGCTGACCTGCGACTCAACGCATCCGTCTGACTAACGATTTACACGTGCGCTCGCTATTTATACCCATAGTTAACAATACCCTGTGTCAACCAATGAACGATAAGGTTACATAATGCTTACGGAATTGATTCAAGAGCGGAAGTAGATAGACTTCCGGAATATTACTAACGACGCTAACTGCGAACACAAGGTGAAACATTTAAGTATATATAAATTATCCATTCCCGTTACACAATAGTTTTAAAACAAACTACAGCTCTTCTTAAATCTTAATTCAATTCAAGTGAAAGGTCATTACATCATTTCTGAAATATGTTGCGGTTGATTTTTATCCCATGAACGATACTATTACGATTCCAAAGGTGAACACATCAACTTATGGGAAAAGACCTTTGAAGTTTGTGACATTCCATGTGTGGAACAGTCATGATCAGTCTACCGAACGATCTGAGATGGCTAAATCTGTTCATGTACTAAAACTACCGGTTGAGTTGCCCCCTTTGACGCAATTCCATTAAGTCATTGTAATAATCAATTGTAGGCAGTCACGTTTCTACACATTATTGTATCCATTATCTTTAGTTTAATATTTTTACTTCTTTTTGGTTGAGGTCCATATTAATATGTCTATGTATATCTTGAAGTGTCTGTTACTCTACCAGCAACACCAGTGTGAAACACATGTGTTAAGTATCAACGTTTTATTCCCTATGACTATGCTTTCAGTATACATCAAAATGTATATTGAATATTTCTGTGTCATTGCAAAGTTTCATAGTGTACAATGATGTCTGTAATATTTTATAATGTATGTAATTTGTCGCACGAATTGCACTATAGTGCTTATTAATAACTTAATTGATATTGTACTTTATTCTGATATGCGACGTTTGGTAAACTTTCTTAAATCTTGAATGTTGAATCTTGACTTATTTACGTATGGTTTATATCTACTAAAAGCTAATTAATAACAGAATTCAGATAAATATATTTCATTATACACACTTTTTTATTTTAGCAGAAATACCTAATAAGTATAATTGTAATAGTTTTGTGACATTTTCTTAGTATCTCAACCGTTCTTTCACCTATGTTTCATTGTCTTTCTTTAACGTTAGTTTATGTGCTCGAGGATAAATAAAATATAAATAATATTTTATGCTTGAGACAGACTTCTATATCTCAAACATAAACCATTTAAAAGCATCATTCATTTAAATCCATTAGTTTCTCCTGAAGTTGATTACAAAATAGGTATTTTACCTATTCAATTCAAGTTTGTCCATGTATTGATCAATACACTAACAGCTTACAGCAAAAGGATGTATATACTTGATCAACATCTAGGTAAAATCAATTATCTAACAGAGTTGACTGCAAATGCAACTTCCGGTGTTATGCTGTGACGTCACAACTTATGCTTATTACCATTTATATAGGTTTGCTAAGTTTGTATTGTATAAAACGAAAGTAAATTTTTAAACAACTTTCCTAGTCGCTCAATGAAGATTTTTTTTTTCAACCGTTTGATTATCACAATCTAACGCCGGAAAGTTGCATATGTAGTGCTTAAAAAACGGTGTCCATTTGATATACTGTAAATCAATTTTCTTTCACATGCAATTTATTTTCGCAAGTAGATTTGCGAAAGATCCGTGAATTAACATCGTCGTGATTCGTATTGATAGAAAATTTCATTCATTATGTACTTTCAAGGGTATCGGTCACAACATTGCTGAAATGGCTTGTCGCTTAATATAAATTAAACTAAACTAGAGCAGTATTGCTTTCATTATCTAATTATTCATGTGTTGTTTATTGAACTTGTTGGATTCCCGAAACTTTTTATTTTTTATTTTTTTATTTTCTTTACTATCTATTTGGTAACAATTTGAACCATGGAGGAGGAAAGCCGACAGGCAAATCCTTCAAATCAGTTGTTGCATCCAGGTAAAAAAACGTAAAAAAATCGATTCAAGAACAAAACTATTTCTATCAAAAGTGTTAAGTTAATTTTGGTTTCGTTCTGTGGACTGATTTCCGAGAAGAACTTTATACATTTATTACCCTGGTGTGAGGGAGACATAAAGATTTATTTCCCCTTGATGTTTTATTATTCTGAGTCTAAAACTGTATGTATGTTTTAGTAACATGTACCAAAGAAAGCATAACACTGTACAGACTACTATACATGTGTTCTGTATTAGTGTATACGGGTGTCATGAGAGGGGAGATAACTCGTATGAGCATATAAAAAGTTTGTTATTACCTCCCTTTATGTGAACTCTCCAGAAGGAGATAGTTTTGTAATGGAATGAAAAAATAAATGTGACGCATAACAGATGGAGGAGTTTCTCGTCATTTTCCCGTCCGAATAAACCCTCACAGCAGCCAAGCGAGTCGCCGACATGGTGGAGAATCCTAATTCAGTGACTACAAGCAGCAGTATGTAACTTTTTGATTGCGTCACCCGTGTGGCCGGCGAGTCTCGGTACTCGTCGGGTCTAGACTGGTTCCCGCCTCAGTTACCTCCCTTGCGTACGCTTCACTGAGGACCGGTAGCGAGTAGCCATCTTGAGTGAGAATTCCAACTCCAGAGTAGTGCGCATCATTTCTGCGCATGATATGTCATCATGGAGACGGCTACTTCCGTTAAGAGAAAATAACGTCATTAACGTCGTTCCTATGAACACACTAAACTCTGTTTAGCACGAAATGATTTCAAGACTTAAGATCTTATTTAATTTTGTTTATATATCGTTCAAATAAATTATTTATTCTTTACGTTAAGACCCATCGCTTCGTGCGTAAAGGGGTTTCCCACGTCTAAAAAAAGTGATACCAGCGAACCGGATATGTAGATTGACCAATCAAAAAAATCATCATGGTTACCCGCTACCGGTCCCTAGTGAGCGGAGCGCAGCCTGGCGGAGAGTAGAGAACTAAGGGGAGGGAACCAGTCTATCGTCGGGTCTTGGCTTGCCGGCCAGACAGACATTGTTCCCGTACCATGTGCTTTTTGGCGGGAAACTGTATTGTATATTGTGGACTTCAGGTAACTTTTTAGGTCATCTGACCCAAAGGGTCAGGATGACCTATTGTCATCATGCACCGTCCGTCGTCGTGCGCCGTCCGCCGTCCGCCGTCCGCCGTCCGCCGTCCGCCGTCCGTAAACTTTTCATTCAAACGACTTCTTCTCAATAACCGGAAGGCCCAGGGTACTCATATTTGGCCTGTAGGTTGCTGGGATGAAGGGCTACCAAGTTTGTTCAAATGAATGACCTTGACCTTCATTCAAGGTCACAGGGGTCAAATAGGCTAAAATCTTTAAACGACTTCTTCTCAAAAACCAGAAGGCCCAGGGTACTGATATTCGGCCTGTAGGATGCTGGGATGAAGGGCTACCAAGTTTGTTCAAATAAATGACCTTGACCTTCATTTAAGGTCACAGGGTCAAATAGGCTAAAATCCTTTAAACAACTTCTTCTCAAGAACCAGAAGGCCCAGGGTACTGATATTCGGCCTGTAGGATGCTGGGATGAAGGGCTACCAAGTTTGTTCAAATAAATGACCTTGACCTTCATTCAAGGTCACAGGGGTCAAATAGGCTAAAATCCTTTAAACAACTTCTTGTGAATAACTAAGAGGCCTAGAGACCTGATATTAGGCCTGTGGCATGCTGGGATGAAGGGCTACCAAGTTTGTTCAAATGAATGACCTTGACCTTCATTCAAGGTCAAAGGGGTCAAATAGGCTAAAATCTTTAAACGACTTCTTCTCAAGAACCAGAAGGCCCAGGGTACTGATATTGGGCCTGTGACATGCTGGGATGAAGGGCTACCAAGTTTGTTCAAATGAATGACCTTGACCTTCATTCAAGGTCAAAGGGGTCAAATAGGCTAAAATCTTTAAACGACTTCTTCTCAAGAACCAGAAGGCCCAGGGTACTGATATTGGGCCTGTAGGATGCATGGATGAAGGGCTACCAAGTTTGTTCAAATAAATGACCTTGACCTTCATTCAGGGTCAAAGGGGTCAAAAAGGCTAAAATCTTTAAACGACTTCTTCTCAAGAACCAGAAGGCCCAGGGTACTGATATTGGGCCTGTGACATGCTGGGATGAAGGGCTACCAAGTTTGTTCAAATGAATGACCTTGACCTTCATTCAAGGTCAAAGGGGTCAAATAGGCTAAAATCCTTTAAACAACTTCTTGTGAATAACTAAGAGGCCTAGAGACCTGATATTAGGCCTGTAGAATGCTGGGATGAAGGGCTACCAAGTTTGTTCAAATAAATGACCTTGACCTTCTTTCAAGGTCATAGGGGTCAAATAGGCTAAAATCTTTAAACGATTTCTTCTCAAGAACCAGAAGGCCTTGGGTACTGATATTGGGCCTGTAGGATGCTGGGATGAAGGGCTACCAAGTTTGTTCAAATAAATGACCTTGACCTTCATTCAAGGTCACAGGGGTCAAATAGGCTAAAATCCTTTAAACAACTTCTTGTGAATAACTAAGAGGCCTAGAGACCTGATATTAGGCCTGTAGAATGCTGGGATGAAGGGCTACCAAGTTTGTTCAAATAAATGACCTTGACCTTCTTTCAAGGTCATAGGGGTCAAATAGGCTAAAATCTTTAAACGATTTCTTCTCAAGAACCAGAAGGCCTTGGGTACTGATATTGGGCCTGTAGGATGCTGGGATGAAGGGCTACCAAGTTTGTTCAAATAAATGACCTTGACCTTCATTCAAGGTCACAGGGGTCAAATAGGCTAAAATCCTTTAAACAACTTCTTGTGAATAACTAAGAGGCCTAGAGACCTGATATTAGGCCTGTGGCATGCTGGGATGAAGGGCTACCAAGTTTGTTCAAATGAATGACCTTGACCTTCATTCAAGGTCAAAGGGGTCAAATAGGCTAAAATCTTTAAACGAATTCTTCTCGAGAACCAGAAGGCCCAAGGTACTGATATTGGGCCTGTGACATGCTGGGATGAAGGGCTACCAAGTTTGTTCAAATGAATGACCTTGACCTTCATTCAAGGTCAAAGGGGTCAAAAAGGCTAAAATCTTTAAACGACTTCTTCTCAAGAACCAGAAGGCCCAGGGTACTGATATTGGGCCTGTAGGATGCATGGATGAAGGGCTACCAAGTTTGTTCAAATAAATGACCTTGACGTTCATTCAGGGTCAAAGGGGTCAAAAAGGCTAGAATCCTTTAAACAACTTCTTGTGAATAACTAAGAGGCCTAGAGACCTGATATTAGGCCTGTAGAATGCTGGGATGAAGGGCTACCAAGTTTGTTCAAATAAATGACCTTGACCTTCTTTCAAGGTCATAGGGGTCAAATAGGCTAAAATCTTTAAACGATTTCTTCTCAAGAACCAGAAGGCCTAGGGTACTGATATTGGGCCTGCAGGATGCGCATGGATGAAGGGCTACCAAGTCTGTTCAAATAAATGACTTATGACCTTCATTCAAGGTCACAGGGGTCAAATAGGCTAAAATCCTTTAAACAAGTTCTTGTGAATAACTAAGAGGCCTAGAGACCTGATATTAGGCCTGTCGCATGCTGGGATGAAGGGCTACCAATTTTGTTCAAATGAATGACCTTGATCTTCATTCAAGGTCATAGGGGTCAAATAGGCTAAGATCTTTAAACGACTATGTTGTATTGTACTATTAGTCAGATGACCGTTAAGGCCCATGGGCCTCTTGTATATCATTGGATTCTATATTCCTTGAATGATGATTACGTATTCGTGGTGACATTTATAATGCATGTCATTGCTGCATTTTTACCGTTATGCCTTTATTGACTTTGATTCTACTCTGATGTGTGGATTTTTCCTCGTCGATGACGTCACCGATGGTCAGCTTGTGATGATTTAGTTTTCCAAGGAAAGGAATTCCGTCTTCGTGTTTGATCATAAATCAGTTATTGTCCGATCTTTAAACTGTCCGTCCAGCGAGCCCGGCCCGTATACTATCAGCCCATCCCATGCAGGAATACTTGCTACTTTGTATCAACCCGGCCCAGATCGTACAGACAACGATGTCGTCGTCCGCTGTCTTATATATACCTGCTGAACTTTCCTGATGTTCAACGAGAACTTTACGGTTTTGTTAGTTGTATAATGTATTTTCTTGAAAAGATTGTTATTATGTTCACTGTTTGAAGTTAAAACATTTATTGTTTCAAGGTTTTGATAGATTTTTGCCAAAATTTGGTCACTTATCAAGGTTAGCAATTGTTCATAGAGTTGATCATGTAACATGTAATACAATATGTTTATGATACTCCATTGTATGAAGGTTATATATCTGTAATTTACATGTTCTGGATTATGAGATCTTGATTAATTAAGGTATTTCTTCCATTTGTTTAGAATTGTCAGACTTGTAACAGGACTTATATGCCAGATTTTATAGATGCTCACTCTATGACCCTGGTTTAGAAGGTGTTTCTTATGTGACATTTGTCAAGTTTATGGATACAGCGTTGTGACACATAATGTGTATATAAAATAGTACATTTTACTGATAAATGGTACCTGCTGCTTGTCCATTTACACAGAGTTAAAGAATTTCACCTCTTATATATGTTCACTCTGTGAAATACATGCTTCTCTCAGATTTAAGCATCTAGTTGAAATCACTTATATAATCCATTATTGAAATACCTATACTTTGAATTTTATTTCTAAATTTGTCATTCGAATGTAATTATGACAGGTCATTTATACTTTCACTTTAAAGCCGCATAATCCGTATCTTTCAGGGTCCGTAAATCAACAAAAGAAAATTAGGGTACATATATTATAAAAAGTTATCAACTTTCCCCTAATTACACACCCAAAAAGTCCCGAGTTCAAAAGAAATTGATGATTAAGAATTCGATATCGAGAGTGTTTGAATATGCATTTTCAATCGTAGACGATCACGTGACTTTCCAGACCAAACGAAATGGCGTGCCCAGTCAAAAGTGTGTCGTTCATGTTAGCAGGAACTTCTACGGAAGAACTTATTACTTTTCATGAACAAGTGAATGTTTTGTTATTTAATGAAGTTAAAGGGTCCCCCAGAACAATATATATACATTATCGTCGTGTGAACAATACTTACATTCGGTCATTTTGAGTGTTTACAATACGGCGATCGGTTGACTATGCTTTGCCTAATTTCCGGGGGCCATCGGAGGGATTTTTGTGGGAACGGTATTTAAACTTCGTATAAAATACGTGTTGCGATACCATACATCGTACTAGACAAGATAATAAATTGTACAAACATATACCAGATAAATAAATAATGGAATTGATAAATGATGAAATAGACAAGACACATCGTACTATATAGAGACGAAAATGGTTATCTACATGTAAATCTCTGGTGATATTTTCTAAAATAAATATCTCAGACGATATTTGACTTGCCTTGGATAACCATATAACTTGTTTTATAAAGGTCCAAATAAAATAAAATAATAAATCAAGTAAAATAAGCACGGAGAGCAAACTTGACATAATATGCATTTTTGTTCAATGTCATATGTGTATGTACATGTACATGTATACATACATATCTATTAGTTAAAAAATCACCATGTACCGCCAAACGAGTATAAAACCTAATACATGCATGTTATTGTATGTATATTTCGGATATTTATGTTGGAAAAGCTCCATGTTCGTTAAAAACATGATGATAAATTTCTGGTGAGACTATAAACAATTGGTTATATATATGATTTCAGGGATTACAGAAAATAAAAAAAAAATAAAAGAAAGAATGGGGTTGAGGTTGCAATAAGGCGGTTTAATGTGTGTTAAAAGTTCTGAATGTCTAACATGCAATTATGTACTGTATATATTTTCTGATAATGTAGATAATGAATACAGCTCCCTTGGTTAAATTTGTGATGTACATGTATATGATAGCTTGCCAATGAACCATATAGCTACCATATAATATGATGTCCAGCCGTGAATTTGCCTCTGAATCAAATGAATCAGAAACATGTATAATGAAAGACCTATGTGTTTCTTATACAATCATATTCATGCACAAATAGCACATTCTGAGATATACAATGTACATTGTATAGTGTACATGTACACATATTGTGCATTGAATTTTAAGTCAATAAAAAAATGACTGGAGTTCAAAATAGTATCCAGTAGTAAATAAGCTGACCATAGCGTGTGATTCTCATGTCATCAGAGTAATTGCAGTAAAATTCAATTTCAGTATGTAAATAGTCTAACCTGGTGGAAAATCTAACTTTATTAGTTGTATATTGTTAGTTTTTTCTTTATATATTCAAACAATACTGATTCCTTTAGTGTGATCTTGCTCCAAACACTAAGTGAAGTTGCTAAGAGCTTATACATGTAGACCTTGATTGACCTGGACTAATTAGAAGTTATTGTCAGTCTATTCCTTTCTAATTCAATCAAAACATTGCAACTTAAAATAGTCAATAATGAATAATGCAATTTAACAACATACATCACAGGCTATTGTCTCTACAGATATATGGATATTCTTATATATATGTGCAATCTGTGTATTACACAGCAACAAGATTTTTTTTATTACACATAGGGATATATGTATATCTATAGATCCAAAATCTTGAGATTTGACACTGACTTTTGACCCAAATAACCTTTGATCTAGCTCCAGTCTTGTTTGCTATTTATTTTCTGTATTTGAACATTTCTAAAATGAACACTACATAATTAAACAACTCAGACAAATGACATTTATTATTTTAATTGGTTTACTGTTCATAAATTGGAATTACATCCTTGTCCCATATAAATTATTCAAAAGTTATACATACTAGGTATGTAAACATGCAATAATCATTATTATTCCTTTTTTCATTTGTGTGAAGAAGAAATTAATTTGAAAATATCCTGGTGATAATAGTAAAGAACTATGCTAGGTTTGTTCTGTCCTTCCTTCTTGAAAATAATTTCTTTCTGGTTCATAATGGGTACATTACAAACAGACTTTATTTTTTACTGTCAGTTTTGATCTCAGAGATACATGTAGTTGTTTTTCCCTTTTATTTTTGGGCGAGCTGCCATCACATCTTGCACTTCTGTCATCCGGTTGAAGGTCCCATACATTCTATAAAGAAAACATGGAGTAAATGTCAGTTATGTACATAGATAAATACTGTATACATGCATGTACATAATCTTTCAGTGTAAGCCTACATGTAAAACAAACTAGTTCCAATTGTTTTCTGTCAAACACAAATTTATAACAATTACACATCTTTTGAACACGTTTATCAAAATCAAACCTCACTAGATACTAACAAGTTAGTCATTTCTTGAATTACAGGGGTCTAGGCATTTTCATGTGAAGAATAATGGTACTAATTGGTGCCAGAATTTATGAAGCCTAAATTTATTGGACATAATATATAATACATATATTAAAAGTCAATTACTATTCTTTACTTACACCACTTATGATGTATTGGTGTGAATTTTATATAATTTAGACCAGCAGATAGGATAACGACTACGTGACTAAGTGACTGTAAGTCTAAAAAATACATGTACAATCTTACACACGCGAGCACTGATGAAGTACATTTGTAAGTTTGAAAGTGGCTTCTTTAATTCAGTAATATCCATAGCATACATATAGTTAAAGGATATATATCACTGATATACATAAATACACAAATAGATATCGGAAAAGATATCACACTCCTGACGCTGTAAGCCTGTAACAGTAGCTACATGTATATCGTACATGTATAACACTGAAGAATGTGATCATCTTTTAAGGAAACGCGTATAATACGACTCTATTAATGCTTCTGTTGTAACCCAAGATTAAATCTGTAATATGTTCCCCAATTTATCAATACTTTTCCTGATTTCTAATCTTTATTTTACTATGGTACCAATTCCAAAAAGCGACCAAACACTTATAGAATATAAAACTGTTACCCCTTCGGGGCCCCACTCACCTTATAGAGACGAAGAGAAGTCAGTTAATGTGGTTTTGGTAGATCATTCATAAATCATAGTTGTTGTCATAGCTCGAATTCGTTTCCATATAATATTCTCAGCAATTCACAACATTTCTTAGTTTAAATAATTTCCTTATTCACTTCGAATCAGCAGTTGATTCTAAGCCGCCGAGCTTTCACTGCAAAGCTCGCTCCATTGCGGTAAACAACTTTTATTTCCGGACATGCGCAAAGTAGCATTTCTAAGCTTTGGGGGCGTTCACTTTTGACTTTCTGTCGGACCGCGCATAAGTCTAAAATAAAATTTTGTATATTTATATCTTTGGACCTCTTAACTTTCTAGACTTGTAATTTGGGGAAAGTTCATAACTTTTTAGGGATATTACACCATATCTTGTCACTGTTTGTTTTACGGACCCTGAAAGATACGGATCATGCGGCTTTAATATGTAACATCATGACACCTTGCACAATGTTGCTATAGGTAATGTTTTGCATAGGGCCATATACTGTACCTTACATTTTTTTTTTCACATTTGTAGTTAAGGTGGCTTATGATATAATTATCTCCATTGGATAGTGTAACCATTTCATTCTATTACTTGTTTTTCTTCACTATTGTTCGTTATGTTCATTGATCATATCTACTTTGTACATCTTGTAAGTCCTCATTTTGAGTTTTCCACTCTCATGAACCCGTGCTTAAAATTTTGATAAAAGTTTAATATTTTAGGGGGCGGATGTTCTGTATTAGTGTATACGGGTGTCATGAGAGGGGAGATAACTCGTATGAGCATATAAAAAAGTTTGTTATTACCTCCCTTTATGTGAACTCTCCAGAAGGAGATAGTTTTGTAATGGAATGAAAATAAATGTGACGCATAACAGATGGAGGAGTTTCTCGTCATTTTCCCGTCCGAATAAACCCTCACAGCAGCCAAGCGAGTCGCCGACACATGTACCGGTTTACAAATAGTAGATTTAATGGACAGTAGTGATATTTAAAGGCCCATAACCTTTCCGGAGCAAAATATAAAGGTTTCTTAAAAAACATTAATAACACCAGAAAATGCATACCGATGATCTAAAATAAGGTTACGACACCAAACATATGCAAGATTGCCTGCGTAATATATGAAAACAGTGGAGAGTCAATTCGCTGTTTTGACGTCTGGAGCAGTGATAGTCAACTACAGCGCGGTATTTAGGACGACGGCGGGAAACATAATACGACCCGCGTTATGAAAATAAACATATTATTTTGTTTTAAGGACACGTGACGCTAGCTGTTAGGCACTGTTATAACGGCGAGGAATAATAATATCAGTTGAATGACCATAGCGGTGCAACCACTCATACAGGAAGACGCGTTAATATTGGTATGAGTGGTTTAATTAAAGTTTTAAACATATGATGTTTCAATAAATGGACGGTACACATGGTAGCTGAATTACAAGTTTTAATCCACCTGATTTATACGGAATCGAATACACATCCATATACATGTACATGTGTAGACTATAAGTACTTTACATTAGAAACATATAAACATAGAGATTGGAAACTCCTCAAATTTTGCGATCGGCAGATGAACTTCTGTACATTTGTGTATGTGCTTAGGGGTTTAAGATAAACTCTTAAATAGTTGAATATAAAAGAATAACTTTGAAATGTTGTAAAAGTTCAGTAATTTCTAGACGGATTAAGTACGATTTTGGAATATCTTAACTTCTCTATTAACAAAACAAAACGCACTTCCGGTTTTGAATGCCTGATTTTCGAAATACCAGGTAAAATTGCTTATTTTCGTGCTTTCAAAAATCATATTAAATAACATCAATCGGGAAAACTGATCACATCAAACCATGATATAATGTTTAAACTTTGTGTTGATGCAAAAATATCATGTTTAAAAGAACACACTTAAAAGAAGTTAGCCAAGGCAAAATGCCTATAAACCGGAGGTCAACAAAGACGAAGAAGGAGTTTCCAATATCTATGTATATATGTTTCTGTTTACATATGATAATTGAATGTACCACCTAAAAGTATTGGCCGGCCACGTAATTTTGATTTCATCGCTCAAGGCTATTGATATGAGAATGATATGACATATAATGACGTATATACATTTATGGCATGTTAAGTATACCATACAGTTAGGACGCAGTTCAAACGCTTAGAATTAAGTTAACCTAGGAAGGAAAAATTCACACATTACCATTTTACAAAAAAAAACAATATTCTGGGAAGGGGATTGAGTACTTGTTGAGGTGCATCAACAACTTGCAAATGAAAAAGGTAAGTTTTTATTTTGAAAAAATATCATAACATAACATTCACAATTATAAGTCCTTATTGCAATCAACTTCCTAACCTGCACCTAATTTGTATTTCGTCCAATTGTATAAAAAATCTCTAAAATATAAATGCATTATTTAAACTTAAAAGGAAGGTTATCTTACATCCATTGAGAAACAATTAAGTTATACAATCTAAGCAAATCCCTTCTGATGTCGTCTAGAAAAAAGCCTATAGTTTGGGAGAAAATATGTAAAAGGAATAACATCACATTAATCGAACCCCAGTCCAGAGAACGTAGGCCTTGTAACTACCGATAGGTTGTTTAGTATAAATAATAGATATTAATAATTTTACGCAGACGTTCGTAATTGGTTTCAATGATAATGATAGTGTTTGATTCAATGTACCTTATTATTAAACGCTATGCATGACTTAAATGACTTTAAATCCGACTTAATTGTAGAAAGTGTATTAGCACGACAACATGGAGAGGGTTCGATAGAAAGGGTGAAAGAAATAAGAAGTGCATTTATACATGTACATCAATGTACTGATAAATATAAATAATAAATCTGGCCATTAATTATAAATCGTTGATAACAATGATAGTAATAATAATGTGTACAGAAGTTCATAATCTTAAAATACAAACGTTTTTATTACTTTTCATCCAAATATGTAGGTCTAGATGTAGTACCGATAAAGTTGTCCACTGGTTTGACTTAAAACTGTGTAAGATGTTTAAACTCAGAAGTTTGTCTTTTGTTTGTATTAGAAATTCGTTTGGTGGTAGGACTGAGTTTTGTATATGTTGGTAGAAATAGGAAAACCAGGCTGTAGAACTAAAAAAGGTTATTTAAAGATGCTCCACCGCCGACAAATAGTATTTTTTCAAAAACAGGAGCCGACGATTAAGTATTTTTCTTCAGTTACAAAAACTACTTACTTTACACCATAACCACCATTCGAAAGTTTGAGCTTCTAATTCTACGTCAAGTTAAATATATGAAAAATAATTAATTGCATCCCGAAAAAATTCCGACGCACTATTTCCTATATGGAATGAAGTACTGATTGCGCATGCACATAAGGCAAAATGAAAATATATATATTATTTTTTGTATTAATAAGACATACATACACACGATTGAACACCAAATATTGTTCAAATAATGAATATCATTTATGCTCTGTCGGCGGTGGAGCATCTTTAATAGAACTACAAAAATGTCGGGAGATAGTAGGACTGAGAAAGTACAATAGATATGACAAATTCAATTGAAAATACCACCATCCCCGCACACACAAGATATGCGCATGTTCATACTTTTATTCTACTTTCTCCTTTCTGCTATTTATATGCCACGTATATAGTGTATAACTGATATACATATTTAGCCCGAAGAGTAATTGTGTTTCATTATTATCTCTACGTGGATCTTAATAGCAGTCCGTTTATGTCGTCACCCGTGTTTTACGTAACGGTCAAGGTAAACACCTGTTGTAAAAGCACTTCAGAAATCTTAACGAATGCTTAACACTTTTCTTAAAAAGTTGTTCCTTTTTTCCCTTTAACTATAATGGCTCTAAAGAATTATATTTATTCGTTTAAATTGATGCATGCTGTGCGAGAGCCCTCCTGTGCGAGGACATTATTGTTCGGGGAGTTGACCTGGCAGCTCTCACCAAATTACCGATGTGTGAATACATTTGTTGCAATGCCTCAAATGTATATACACATCATACACAGCTGGGGGATAAAATATTTGTACTGTGAAAAAAAAATAAAAATACAGAACACTAATTATAAATATATAAAAAATAAAATTGAATTCCTCTTAAAAAAATAAAAAAAAATACTTAGCGCCTTGATGTACCAGTTGACAGCGTAGACTCGATCTGTTAAGCATATAATTTTTTCTGAATTTGTGGCTCTGTGCTTACCTTGTAAACCGCTTACCGCTGTCCCCCTTAGAGTTTCGCTAAAGTTATCCGATTTAAACAATACCAATACACCTTTTTTTCATAAAACATAATGTATATTGACAAAATGCACTATATCATTTTCAATATATGTGCTAATTCTGAAACGAATTGGTTACAGGTTTACAATCATTAACGTCCTATCAACAGCACCGTACACGGTCATATAAAATATTCGTTACAGACGATATCTAAATTAATGTGTAAACTAGTCAAAATCAAGCTGCCATGTAATTACAAACTCAATAGATCAATTGCTACGTAAATTTATTGCGGTGGGTTTTTCGTCCGGATATCCCCGGCTTTCCGTACCTCCAAATCCGAACATAAGGCTTTGAACAGAGAAGAAGATTGAATCCAACAGCCTTGTATTTGGTGGTCATGTTGAAAGCTACTATGGTGGTTTAAAGTACGGGCAGTTTTTTTATAAAACCCCTTTAATACATCATATAATGAAAAGGGAATGGTAAGATAAGTCTTTCATATGTAAGTATCAGTAATAAAAATTCAAAATGAAAAGGGAAGGTAAGAAAGTCTTTCAAAAGATTGGTTACCATAAATCAAAGTATCAGTTCTAATAAAATGTCAATTACATATCATAATAAAAATCATTACTTGGATAGACCTTCAAGAAAATAAGAATAGTCAGCATATAATTTCTACACAGAAAACGTTAAAGATACTATGCATTGCAAATTATCTTCCAAAATTATTATGGGAACATTACTTAAATCGATTATTTGAATCTACTATAAAAGATTTATAAAGTTTGATAAAACCTTCGAAACATTAGACGCATTACATGAACATAATGTGTACTAATAGGCTAAAGGCTTTTAATATCACCGAAATCCAGCAACCACAATGTACCATGGTGTAAATACATTTTAACATTTTTTTACAATAAAGAATTGAAAATTTGGGTATGAGATATAGTAAATCTACATGTGAAAATGCGAGCACTCGTTAAGGTATCGCTACGCCGTGTAGGCAGCCACAGAAAGATCGCCAATTCAAAAGCAGTGGAAATACTGACTTAAGGTTAGTTATACTATATCATCTAGTAAGGAATCTGGCACGTCATAAATATGTATTTTAATCAAACTTTCAAAGTTATCTTATTACACGTATTAATTATATTGTATTTATTTTGTATTGAAATAATTCATAAAAAGAATATTTTAATCACTTTTACTCAAAAATGTTTTGAAGAATGATTTTTACTTTTTATAAATTTAATATTCTATACAACAGAAGACAAAAAGTACAAAAAATACAACAACAAAAAATCCCAAAAAACGAAGTAGTGTTTAGAACCAATATCGGATGCACTTAATTATATATATATAAGCAGGAACTCATCTTTAACTAAAACCAAACATAGTTTAATTGTTTTCGTATAAGGTGATCATTCACAGCACTAATTTACAATGTAGTATATGTAGATTGTATTTTGGTATTCTGATTCCGCCATTTTTTTAAGTTTATGATAGTATGTCGTGTAAAAATGAAATGATAAAATTATGCAAAACTATGTTGCATATTTTCGAACGTATTTGCAAATAGCTATAATTATCAAAATATATGTTATTCGTTTTGTTCATGACAGTTGCAAGAAATGGAAATAGTCATTTATCCCATACACTTACCTTTATGTAGATATGTACAATGATATGTACACGTAATCGCGATTTCACAAACACAACGATAGGCCCTCGGGTGTTATTAGATTTCTGTATTTCTGGATTTAAGTAACTACATGCGTGTCTCGGATATTACAGACGTATATTTACTGTTACAGTACATTACTTATTATATAATTCCAATTTTAAGTGCAACTGCACTTTATAGAATCCTACATGGGTCTGTCAAGTGGACAGGGATATCTCAATCAATCCGAGGAATGCCAAGGCCAAAATCTTTCATGAGAGTTGAGATATCCCTGTAACCTACACTTGATAGTTTCGTGTTTAATTTTTTTTTCTCTGCAAGCCTCGGGTTTTACAACATTTTGTGATCCTCATATCCCTATCCTTCATATCCAGATATGAAAGGATCTCTTATATTATATGTGTGCTGAAAATTTCTATATCATGTAGTCACCATATTACTATTTAGGCTATAAATTGTTCTCTGTTTGCACAATATGAAAAAGTACTGTATATGGGTTTTAAACATTCTGATCAATCAAGGCTTTTCATTTCACTCCGTTAGTACAAACAACTAACTAACTAAAACTAACTAAAATCAGAATGTCAGTAATGACGAAACGGAACGAAGGGGAGTAACTCTGATTAAAATGGTTGTGAAGTAAAACACCCAAACTAAACTGTGTGACATTGCCATGAAAACCGTATTTGCGAACATTGGCCTATCTCGCTTAATCTCGTCCCACTTTTACCATATTTCTTTCCACATCTGAAAAGGGAACAATTTCGAAGAAGAAAATTAAAAATGATATCATTCAAGTAGTAATTGCAAGGCTTTTGAATGGTTAAAAGCAAATGGCATGTAAGGAAGCCCTTAATGATAGTGTTTTAGAGTATTGATACTGATATTGAAATATGTATGTTGTAATACATTTATATCTCCATAATTTAAATACAATTCAAATATACTCCACCTCTGACAAATGGTATTTTTTCTCTATCAAGGAATTGACAACATAGTATTTTTCTTCAGTTACGAAAGTTATTTACTTTACGCAATTACCACCATTGAAAAGTTTGAGCTTCTAATTTTACTTCAAAATGAATATATTAAAAGCGATTTCTTGTGTTCCGTAAAAAGTCCGCGTCACTATGTCCGATATGGAATAAAGTTTTGCTTGCTCATACACAAAAAGCAAAATAAATTATTTCAACACATTATTTTTTGTGTTAATTATATATACACGAATAAACACAATTATTGTTCAAAAGTTGAGGACCGTTTATGCTGTCGGCGATGGAGCATCTATGAATAAGTCCCTAGCTACAACTAATGACTCCAATAGTCACATCATTGATATTTTTGCTTTAAATATTTTCCCCTGCTCTCTCTCTCTCTCTCTCCCTCCCTCTCTCCCTCCCTCCCTCCCTCCCCCCCCTCTCTCTCTTCCTTGCTGGATACCACATGACATTTGTATG
The DNA here is from genome assembly GCF_041381155.1 of Argopecten irradians. Lineage (NCBI taxonomy): Eukaryota > Metazoa > Mollusca > Bivalvia > Pectinida > Pectinidae > Argopecten > Argopecten irradians. The sequence goes on along the minus strand of NC_091134.1, from coordinate 16,543,411 downwards.
TTTATATAACGTCATACTGATCTATGTTTTGTGTTTTATAGGAAACCCTAAAACGGAACACCAGTGCATACACTTCTGGATGGTCAGTGATACGTACTATCAAAACTTAATACTTATTTTTTATAACTCACCAAGAAACATCGACAACAATGAAAATCTGTTTCAAACTCAAGTATTTATTTTCGATATTCATTATCTTCGAACTTTGGTGCATACGTACATTGCTTAGAGACGTAAGTGTGAACAGGAGAGGTGTAATGCGGCGAGCGATTCGTTTACCAGAGGTTGTGATAATCAGACCGACATCGCCCGCCATTATTAATAGTACATCACCGTCACCATCCGCCATTCTAAGTAGTACATCAACAGTGTCATCGGTGATTCAAAAACATCTACGGACTCCATTCAAGAATAAAACTTTAAAATACCGATTACAACACAAAACAAAACCTGTTAGGAGACATATTTACAGGCCACAAAAAACAAAACCTGTTAGGAGACATATCTACAGGCCACAAATTAAACCAAAGCCTGTCACTACCACTCCGTTTCCGTCAACCAATTCCAATTTCTCTTATCCTTCGGATTTAGACTTTCCAAGTATGTATGAGGAGTTCAGAACTACTGGCCTTATGAGTAAAGCTTTGGAACCAGTTAATCCACATGACTTCAGATATCTACATACAAGTCATTGTAAATGTGAGACAATGAATAATATTTCATTGGTTATTTTGGTGAAATCTGCAGTAAGCAACGCCCATTTACGGAAATCAATTCGCATCACTTGGGGAAATACGACAGAGTATAAGAATGTGAGAATAGTTTTCATGCTTGGCTACAATGCGAGCACCCAAGGTGCAGTTGATACAGAAGCAAAGATTTACGGAGATATTGTTCAAGAGTCTTTCATCGATGCCTACATGAATAATACATATAAAACAATCATGACGTTTAATTGGGCTGTTGAGCACTGTAGCCATGCTACGCACTTTGTTTTTATTGATGATGACCTTTATCTTATCCTGCCTAATCTGTTTAATTATATAATTATGCATCGGGAGAATAAAACACCAGATATGGTAGGACATCTCAATGTGAACGCAAAAGTTGTCAGGCAAATCACAAAAAAATGGTTTATTTCGGAAGAGGAATATCCATTTATGTACTGGCCTCCCTATCTGTCCGGTGGGATCTTCATGGTTGCTCCTAACGTAGCCAAACGTTTCGTTTTTTCTTTTCCGTATGTAAAATATATGGGTATCGATGACTGTTACCTTGGTATAGTGGCATATAAGTGGGGAATAAAAGTAAGTGACGAAAAGAAATTAAACTTACTCCATCATGACGTTTTCAAGGACCCTGATCAGATCGCTTATCACGATTTCAAGTCAGAAGATGCCTTCAAAAAGGTCTGGAACTATCTTAGGAAAAGTCATGAAAAGAAAGTTTCGAAAAACAACAAAATGCGTTCCCGAAACCGTTTTGTAAGGAAACCTGGTTTTGGTTCAAATGCATTTTAATATGGACATCATCATAAACGAAATATGCCTAAACTGGTGAAGTCAAAATATTTTCATAAAAGTATGCCTAATCAGGTGAAGACACAGTTTCTTTGTAAGTCATCCATGTGAGAGAAATGAATCTAAAACGATGAAGTTGAATTTTTTTCTTGAGACATTTTTATAAGAGAAATTCATGTTTACCTAATTCGGTTAAGTCAAAATATTTTCAAAAGACATCCTTATTTGTGTCTAAACCGGTAAAGGTACAACATTTTCATAAGACATGAACGCATTTTTCTAAATACCCGTTTTATCAACATCCATAACTTTAAATATATGTATCATAATTTAATCTAGCATATTCTTCCAAAGTTTTTTTTATTTAAAAAATATGATAACCATTGTTTTAAATTCCAAAACTACTTCATAGAATAAAGAACAGTGTATATACGGACAGAAATCAATATGAAACGCTTGGTAAAGTGGCGGATACTGTAACTTTGATAAAATAATAAAAGCTCTTACAGGATAACAACTTTGAATTTTTAATGAGTCTTCCACGTGTTAATTTAAAAAAGTAATAGACATTTGTGGGTGTAATTCATCAACGAAGAAAACAATATATGATATCCGTAACATAATTCAATCTTGCTTGTAAACAGCATTTTCATTGGTTAATAAATTATGTTATCATCTCATAACGTAAACAATGACGTCGTTATTTATAACACTGTCTCTAATTGATTAAAACAACAGCGCAATGATTTCAAGAAAAAAAAGAGTTCTTAAAAGTTGGATTTACAGAATTATACTGGATTTTAAACATAACTAAAGACAAATAATTTTCAAGTGATGGAATAATAATTCGTACTTTTTTAGTATATTTTTCCTATAACAGATATATTTGTTAGTAAGCTTTTGTGGTAGGTGATGTTATATATGTTTTGTATATTCATTCATTATACTTAAAGGGACAATTCAGTCTCTGTCTAAGAGAACATTAAAATTTGTACATATATCGGAAAAAACAAGTTCTAATGGAAATTAGATCAGTCGGTTTTACTGTGATATGCCTGAAAAGCCCATGGTTGTGACATGTGTGTAGATGTTCAAACTAGCTCGATTTCCGCCATTACACATTGTGGTCGAACTTCTTGTATGCCGAACCCTATCCCTTGCTCTTAGAGTAATGCAACTTTTGTCTAGAACTGCTCAAATCGCTCTGATAGTAGTGTGTTTACCTTATTAGGTGAATTGTCTTGCCTAAAAATCATTTTATCACCTTCTCAGTGGTTATGTAGCTTATTTGTTTAACGTGCGTGACTTTGGCTCGGGTATGGGTACAGCGTCCGTATTGTACCTGCTTAATCGTATTGATCAACGATTTGATATTTCAACGATATTAATTAAAATACTAAACAATGACGTGGAATTTGTCAATATTTTATGTTATATGTTTCATAAGAAATGTAGAACAATACATTTATGCCATATTTTGCTTCTTGGTTATGTAAAGAATTAGCCTGAGTGAATTGTCCCTTTAACTACCAGTACGGTCATATTCTGAGTTATCTGAGTCATTACGGAGTGAAACAAAGGGGAATAACTCTGATAGATCTAAATGTTAAACTTCTGTCTACTACTAAGAACCAAAAAGTCTGGATATCTTGTAGACCAATCATGTAGTGGAGCGATGTTTTAAATCAAGATTCGTGCCACCTAGCTGATCAGTTACGTGATATGAACTATACATTTGGCAGAGGCTGAAGTGATACTAGCACTGTTTTTTTTAATAAAACCGTTATAAATAAACAAAAACCTAAATTATTTGTGTTTTAATGGTGTATTATATAAAAAAGGAACTAGCAGAATTTTGTTAAATTATTTTATTAGAATAAAATCTTTTTTAAATGACCGCATCTAGTGTTAGTTATATGTTACTGTATTTATTTTAATAATCCCATAATTAGTAAATTTATAAACGTATGTCACATGATAAGATTTACACTGCATCCATTCATATTTAGGTCGTCTTTGCACAGTGGCAATATGTTTCTATTAATCTCAAAGTATTTATGTTTACATTGGAAGTTAAGATCTGGCGTAGTAATATGTGCATCAGAGTTTGAGAGGACAAGAAAATACTGGGTTCGCACTTGTGTGAAAATACATTCTTTAAAATTGGTCAATATACAACTGCATTGGAATTAAAATATAATGAAAGTTTGAAGTTTTGTATATATCTTTGCAAATCCCGTTTGTCGATGGAACTTATCTATTTACTGTTTTTGTTTGGAAGTGACCGAAACTTACTGAAATTCAAAGGCAAATCATCGACTGTTCCATCAAATGATGTAATGCAATGGTTGTAATATTTTGACGTGGATTCGTGACTAACACACATTGGGTTTTCTAGCATATTTACGCGCAACATAGTACATGTTTGATTATCCAATGTAAGTGAAATACTAATGCATGTCAAAAATACGACAACCAATGCTTAAGAATTGACCGCAACACATATATATCAAATGATTTAAGATCATCATATAGTAATCAAGTAATAGGCTATTAATAACACAGTGCAATCGATCAATTCTTTTATAATTCGATCACTGTGATGCACAAATTGTATTTTCTAACTAGGTCTACCTACAATTTACGGGCCCAGCGTCTCATTATCTTACCCTACAATCTGCTAAACTACCAATATCTTATCACTGCCAGTCCTCAATGTCTGCTAAACTACCGCTATCTTAACATTTTCAGCCTCCATAATCTGATAAACCACCTTATCCTATCATTTTCAACCCCCAGATTCTGCTAAACTACCGCTATCTTATCATTATCAACCCACAGATTCTGCTTCTTATTATTTTCAATCCCCAAATTCTCCTAAACTGCCGCTATTTTATCATTTTCAGTCCTCGATGTCTGCTAAACTACCGCTATCTTATCATTGTCAGTCCTTAATGTCTGCTAAACTACCGCTATCTTATCATTGTCAGTCCTTAATGTCTGCTAAACTACCGCTATCTTATCATTGTCTGTCCTCAATGTCTGCTTAACTATCGCCATCTTATCATTGTCAGTCCTTAATGTCTGTTAAAACTACCGCTATCTTATCATTGTCAGTCCTTAATGTCTGCTAAACTACCGCTATCTTATCATTGGCAGTCCTTAATGTCTGTTAAACTACCGCTATCTTATCATTGGCAGTCCTTAATGTCTGCTAAACTACCGCTATCTTATCATTTTCAACTCCCTGATTCTGCTTCTTATCATTTTCAATCCCCAAATACTCCTAAACTGCCGCTATCTTATCATTTTCAGTTCTCGATGTCTGCTAAACTACCGCTATCTTATCATTGTCAGTCCTTAATGTCTGCTAAACTACCGCTATCTTATCACTGTCAGTCCTTAATGTCTGCTAAACTACCGCTATCTTATCATTTTCAAGATACAGATTCTGCTTTTTATCATTTTCAATCCCCAAATTCTCCTAAACTACCGCTATCTTATCATTTTCCACCCACAGATTCTGCTTCTTATCATTTTCAATCCCCAAATTCTCCTAAACTGCCACTATCTTATCATTTTCAGTTCTCGATGTCTGCTAAACTACCGCTATCTTATCATTGTCAGTCCTTAATGTCTGCTAAACGACCGCTATCTTATAATTTTCAACCCCCAGATTCTGCTAAACTACCGCTATCTTATCATTGTCAACCCACAGATTCTGCTTCTTATCATTTTCAATCCCTAAATTCTCCTAAACTACCGCTATCTTATCACTGTCAGTCCTCGATGTGGGCTAAACTACCGCTATCTTATCACTGTAAGTCCTTAATGTCTGCTAAACTGCCGCTATCTTATCATTTTCAGTTCTCGATGTCTACTAAACTACCGCTATCTTATCATTGTCAGTCCTTAATGTGGGCTAAACTACCGCTATCTTATCACTGTCAGTCCTCAATGTCTGCTAAACTACCGCTATCTTATCATTTTCAGTCCTCGATGTCTGCTAAACTACCGCTATCTTATCATTGTCAGTCCTTAATGTCTGCTAAACTACCGCTATCTTATCATTGTCAGTCCTTAATGTCTGCTAAACTACCGCTATCTTATCATTTTCAGTCCTCGATGTCTGCTAAACTACCGCTATCTTATCATTGTCAGTCCTTAATGTCTGCTAAACTACCGTTATCTGATCATTTTCAGTCCTCGATGTCTGCTAAACTACCGCTATCTTATCATTTTCAACCCCCAGATTCTGATAAACCACCTTATCTAATCATTTTCAACCCCCAGATTCTGCTAATCTACCGCTATCTTATCATTGTCAGTCCTCAATGTCTGCTTAACTACCGCTATCTTATCATTGTCAGTCCTCGATGTCTGCTAAACTACCGCTATCTTATCATTGTCAGTCCTCAATGTCTGCTAAACTACCGCTATCTTATCATTGTCAGTCCTCGAATGTCTGCTAAACTACCGCTATCTTATCATTGTCAGTCCACAATGTCTGCTAAACTACCGCTATCTTATCATTGTCAGTCCTCGATGTCTGCTAAACTACCGCTATCTTATCATTGTCAGTCCTTAATGTCTGCTAAACTACCGCTATCTTATCATTGTCAGTCCTTAATGTCTGCTAAACTACCGCTATCTTATCATTGTCAGTCCTTAATGTCTGCTAAACTACCGCTATCTTATCATTGTCAGTCCTTTATCTACATACAAGTCATTGTAAATGTGAGACAATGAATAATATTTCATTGGTTATTTTGGTGAAATCTGCAGTAAGCAACGCCCATTTACGGAAATCAATTCGCATCACTTGGGGAAATACGACAGAGTATAAGAATGTGAGAATAGTTTTCATGCTTGGCTACAATGCGAGCACCCAAGGTGCAGTTGATACAGAAGCAAAGATTTACGGAGATATTGTTCAAGAGTCTTTCATCGATGCCTACATGAATAATACATATAAAACAATCATGACGTTTAATTGGGCTGTTGAGCACTGTAGCCATGCTACGCACTTTGTTTTTATTGATGATGACCTTTATCTTATCCTGCCTAATCTGTTTAATTATATAATTATGCATCGGGAGAATAAAACACCAGATATGGTAGGACATCTCAATGTGAACGCAAAAGTTGTCAGGCAAATCACAAAAAAATGGTTTATTTCGGAAGAGGAATATCCATTTATGTACTGGCCTCCCTATCTGTCCGGTGGGATCTTCATGGTTGCTCCTAACGTAGCCAAACGTTTCGTTTTTTCTTTTCCGTATGTAAAATATATGGGTATCGATGACTGTTACCTTGGTATAGTGGCATATAAGTGGGGAATAAAAGTAAGTGACGAAAAGAAATTAAACTTACTCCATCATGACGTTTTCAAGGACCCTGATCAGATCGCTTATCACGATTTCAAGTCAGAAGATGCCTTCAAAAAGGTCTGGAACTATCTTAGGAAAAGTCATGAAAAGAAAGTTTCGAAAAACAACAAAATGCGTTCCCGAAACCGTTTTGTAAGGAAACCTGGTTTTGGTTCAAATGCATTTTAATATGGACATCATCATAAACGAAATATGCCTAAACTGGTGAAGTCAAAATATCTTCATAAAAGTATGCCTAATCAGGTGAAGACACAGTTTCTTTGTAAGTCATCCATGTGAGAGAAATGAATCTAAAACGATGAAGTTGAATTTTTTTCTTGAGACATTTTTATAAGAGAAATTCATGTTTACCTAATTCGGTTAAGTCAAAATATTTTCAAAAGACATCCTTATTTGTGTCTAAACCGGTAAAGGTACAACATTTTCATAAGACATGAACACATTTTTCTAAATACCCGTTTTATCAACATCCATAACTTTAAATATATGTATCATAATTTAATCTAGCATATTCTTCCAAAGTTTTTTTTATTTAAAAAATATGATAACCATTGTTTTAAATTCCAAAACTACTTCATAGAATAAAGAACAGTGTACATACGGACAGAAATCAATATGAAACGCTTGGTAAAGTGGCGGACTATGTAACTTTGATAAAATAATAAAAGCTCTTACAGGATAACAACTTTGAATTTTTAATGAGTCTTCCACGTGTTAATTTAAAAAAGTAATAAACATTTGTGGGTGTAATTCCTCAACGAAGAAAACAATATATGAGATCCGTAATATAATTCAATCTTGCTTGTAAACAGCATTTTCATTGGTTAATAAATTATGTTATCATCTCATAACGTAAACAATGACGTCGTTATTTATAACACTGTCTCTAATTGATTAAAACAACAGCGCAATGATTTCAAGAAAAAAAAGAGTTCTTAAAAGTTGGATTTACAGAATTATACTGGATTTTAAACATAATTAAAGAAAAATTATTTTCAAGTGATGGAATAATAATTCGTACTTTTTTGGTATATTTTTCCTATAACAGATATATTTGTTAGTAAGCTTTTGTGGTAGGTGATGTTATATATGTTTTGTATATTCATTCATTATACTTACAGAGTACGTATACGTCATTCTGAGTTATCTGAGTCATTACGGAGTGAAACAAAGGGGAATAACTCTGATAGATCTAAATGTTAAACTTCTGTCTACTACTAAGAACCAAAAAGTCTGGATATCTTGTAGACCAATCATGTAGTGGAGCGATGTTTTAAATCAAGATTCGTGCCACCTAGCTGATCAGTTACGTGATATGAACTATACATTTGGCAGAGGCTGAAGTGATACTAGCACTGTTTTTTTTAATAAAACCGTTATAAATAAACAAAAACCTAAATTATTTGTGTTTTAATGGTGTATTATATAAAAAAGGAACTAGCAGAATTTTGTTAAATTATTTTATTAGAATAAAATCTTTTTTAAATGACCGCATCTAGTGTTAGTTATGTGTTACTGTATTTATTTTAATAATCCCATAATTAGTAAATTTATAAACGTATGTCACATGATAAGATATACACTGCATCCATTCATATTTAGGTCGTCTTTGCACAGTGGCAATATGTTTCTATTAATCTCAATATATTAATGACTTTAGGTGTTTACATTGGAAGTTAAGATCTGGCGTAGTAATATGTGCATCAGAGTTTGAGAGGACAAGAAAATACTGGGTTCGCACTTGTGTGAAAATATATTCTTTAAAATTGGTCAATATACAACTGCATTGGAATTAAAATATATCTTTGCAAATCCTGTTTGTCGATGGAACTTATCTATTTACTGTTTTTGTTTGGAAGTGACCGAAACTTACTGAAATTCAAAGGCAAATCATCGACTGTTCCATCAAATGATGTAATGCAATGGTTGTAATATTTTGACGTGGATTCGTGACTAACACACATTGGGTTTTCTAGCATATTTACGCGCAACATAGTACATGTTTGATTATCCAATGTAAGTGAAATACTAATGCATGTCAAAAAATACGACAACCAATGCTTAAGAATTGACCGCAACACATATATATCAAATGATTTAAGATCATCATATAGTAATCAAGTAATAGGCTATTAATAACACAGTGCAACCGATCAATTCTTTTATAAGTCGATCACTGTGATGCACAAATTGTATTTTCTAACTAGGTCTACCTACAATTTACGGGCCCAGCGTCTCATTATCTTACCCTACAATCTGCTAAACTACCACTATCTTATCACTGTCAGTCCTCAATGTCTGCTAAACTACCGCTATCTTAACATTTTCAGCCTCCATAATCTGATAAACCACCTTATCCTATCATTTTCAACCCACAGATTCTACTTCTTATCATTTTCAATCCCCAAATTCTCTTAAACTACCGCTATCTTATCATTTTCAGTCCTTAATGTGGGCTAAACTACCGCTATCTTATCACTGTCAGTCCTTAATGTCTGTTAAACCAACTTATCTTATCACTGTCAGTCCTAAATGTCTGCTATACCACCTTATCTTATCATTTTCAACCCCCAGATTCTGCTAAACTACCGCTATCTTATCATTTTCAACCCACAGATTCTGCTTCTTATCATTTTCAATCCCCAAATTCTCCTAAACTACCGCTATCTTATCATTGTCAGTCCTCGATGTCTGCTAAACTACCGCTATCTTATCATTGTCAGTCCTTAATGTCTGCTTAACTACCGCTATCTTATTATTTTCAGTCCTCAATGTCTGCTAAATTTCCATTATCTTATCATTTTCAACCCTCGGATTCCTAGAACATTTTAAACTACTTTTACGCTTGTACATGTATCTCGGAGTAATTTCTACAGAGATATATGTTAGTATTGTTTACATTAATATGTTAAGGCTGAAATATAAAATATGTTTTTTTTTATCATTAAATGTTCTGCTCAGCTAGCCTTTCATAAGTCTTTCTCCTGCTTTCTGATGGTACTATGAATATTTATTGATGTTCATCAGATGTGACTTAAAAAGCATTTTTGAACGATTGAAAGTCAAAATTATTTCTGATTAAAATTTCAATTTTCATTACGGTGTTTGTTAACCGTCGTATTAATAACCAGTGTCTGTTAGGTTCCTTTCAAAATTTTCATAAATAATGTTTCACTAGAATTTTGGAAATGTTATATCAATATTCATGTATCATGTTCATAAAAATAGTCAAACATATCATTGAAAGCTTGACAATAAAATGTGCATGTACATCTTTGGATTTGAAAACAAAAATACATGGCACATAGATGAAATAGCCAGCAAGAAAACAACAAGGCTATACGCGCACCAGAAAAAAATGAACATGTTCACTCTACAGGTGTACTATCTGCATATTCTGTAAATGACAATGGATGGTTCTCTATAGCCCTGTCCCGGTATACCCTATTGAATTGTTCCATCTGGGCCGCAGTAAATAAACTTTTCCAGTCACCGACAATACCTGGAACAGAAACACACTCGTTAAATTGTCCAGGTTTCCATCATCTCAGCACAATCTGATTAAAATCATATATTTACGGTTTGTTCTCAACTTTCTTTCATGCGCATTACTGATAAACGAAGTATACGAAGTCATGCGCAGGTAAATTTAATCAGATTGGTTGTGATATATATATTCTTCTTATATATATGTTACAGCCGATTCATAACATATTAGACAGAAAACAAAATTATTTTTAAGCATATGCAAGAATGTGTAAATATATATATATATTTTTTTTCAATTCGCACTTTTATTAATAAAGTTTTATGACACTATTTATTTGAAAAAAAAAAACAATAAAAAGTTTGAAGGAAAATCCCATTACCATTGCTGTCGGTCATTTCTATTCCATTATAAATATAATTTGACCCTGGCATTATTATGTGTTTGCCCTACATGAATCAAAAGCGCTGAATGCCAATTACAATTAAGTTTATAGATATAGATGTTTTTATCAAGACGATAAAGCCTTTACCTTTCCGAATAACACTGTTTTCGAGGAAGTTTTCGTTGACGTCATCAAGTGAAATATGTTCTGATTTACGTATACCCTCATCAATTCGCTTCATCATATTGGCTTTCTTTTTCGACTTTGCAGCTTTCATATTTTGAAACTCACACGCATGCGCAATGTCGGCAATCAGTGAATCCGTAAAGGTTACCTCTAGGTATTCCGCTATTCTTCTAACTTGTTCTGTTAGACTCTACAACGAAAGGAATATTTTTACTAAAACAATTTTCCCGGTTCAAAATAAGTGTTAAAAGTAGATCAAATCTTAAAACTGACAATGCAAGTCTTTCGCGCCTCTATAATGAGAAAGCGTGCTTTGAACAAACACGCGCCTGCACGTAAATAACTCATAAAGCGCACTGTTCAGTGGGTCTTCATTTATATTTTATCCATGCTGTTATATGTCCATGTATACTATGTGTTTGGGTATCATACGATTTGAGTATTACTTTTCAGAGTACCCGTTTTTTATCTGTTGGATGTTTATATGGTTTTAGGTTGGTTGTATTTCGAGATTGTCGCGACATGTTCGCTGACCTTATGATTTCGAGCCTATCACACACGTTAAAGGAAACAGCCTGTCATTGTTCGGCATTTGTGCTATTTTTGTAAACGATATGAATTTTATGATGTCCTGACTGTGGTGGTGGACCTTGTGTGAAATATTCAAAAAATTTCTCGCTGTCGCCATTACTCTGACATATGTCTTGTTTTTACTATTGTTTGATGATCAATGATTGTTTACTATTGATGATGTGTTGTGTTCTTTTATGTTTATTACGTCCATTTTGTGTAGAATATAGCCGTGTATAAAGTCCTCAATGTTAAATTTTTTCTACTATGTATATTTCATGCTGTAAATGTACTACTATGATTGGACCTTATATTTGATCGCCTCATTTTTCAAGGTCGATATCATTTTCGTGACATTTTTCCGTTGTTATTGTTCTATTTGGACACAGTTATCACACATAACGGATGTCAACTTAAATTATTAAGAATTGTTGTCCATGTACTTTACTATGTTTGTTTTGATGTTGTTTACTAACGATTCCAAAATTTAAGACATTAAACTGTCCTATGTTTAATTATGGAATGTCGTCTACAAATGCTGTCGTGATTATTTTGTGGTTGTTTTCCGGGAAAAGTATTCACTTGTAGATTTGTGTACTCTATGTTGATGTTTTTGGAGTACATTCAATTTCCTCGATCTATGTTGAATATTGAACTTTGTCAATCTGTCGTTGAGTTTCTTTTTGTTTCGCGGTGTGTTGTGTAATGCTATGTTGATATGTTCAGCTTTCATGTTGGTTAGGTATGTTCCTTAATACATTTGTTACATTCACATTTTTGTTATACTAAGCTTCTTTGATATGTAATTTGAAAATACTGATATTTTATGTGTTCTATTTTTGAACTGTAATGAAATTTTTGTGTAACATTAGGAGTACTAAATCGAGTTGATTTTTTCAATGTACGATATGGAAAGTTACGAAAGGGAAGAATGAAGTTTTGGTGAAAAAATGTTGACTTTTTTTTTAGGCATATGACGGAAACTTCCGCACGTTTTGTCACGATGTAAAAGATGACGCTGTCCGCCAACACTAACATACGATAAACTTCCGCATTTTGTCAAGAAGTACAAGAACGTTAAGAACTTTAGAATTTAATGATGATAACTTTGACTTGACGGATGGCTATTCTGGAGTGTCCAGAATATAGCCGTTGTGTTCCGTACAAAGTCGGAGACCTAACTGCTTTACAAATAAAATATTTCATGCTTAAATAATGTACATACAATAAAATTACAGAATTATGATTGACAGATATCGCTCATTGGCAGATTAATCAGCCGTGGTCAGTGTCCTTTAGGCAATTAGGATGGCCGTGACATTAATCCGGTTACGTAATAGAATGGAACTCGTAAAATCTTTCAGAAAAGGTTCAAAGTAAATTGCCAGAGGATATACACAGTTATCACACATATGGGATTTTATCTCAAATGTCACAAACGTAAATATGATCAAGAATATAACCTTAGGAATGTCAAATTACACACAATAGTATTAACTGATAATTGATGTTAAAATTTAGCAACTATTAACGCAAAGTTCAAAGCACTTTAAAATTTTTTATCACAAAATTCTTTGTGATAACTTCCTTCCGCCGTCCGGGAAAGACGCGTTCCCGCGACCTTAATTAAACTGTCCTCTGTTTTGATGGAGTCTATTCGCTCGGTTTTCATAGGAAATGTGTGGGTCGCTGCGTCGTGAATTATTTTTGTGGTTGGTTTCGTGGTCCGGGAAAAGTATTCGTCTGGTAGGTATTTGGAGCGCTGTAGTAACTAAGTTGTTTTTGGAGGCTTGGTGATTATGTTTTGTTTCTGTTTTAATTCCTCGTCCTTCATCCGAAATTTTGAACTTTAAATTCGCAATCTGTCGTTGTGTCTGTTCTTTTTGTTTCGCGGTTGTTTGTAATGTACTGATTGTTTCGTCTTTGCTTTTCATAATTTTCTTTCTGTTGTCCAATGCTTTTTCTAGTTCCTTAATTTTGAGACACATAATTGGTTATATTCACACAGTTTTTGACGCGCGCACATTCCTCTTCTAGAATTTCGTTTGATCTTTGTAATTTTGCACACTTTTCTGATATTTTTGGAGATGGTAATTTTGGTACGAACAAGTTTTGACTGTAATGAAATTATCTGGTTGCTGTAGTTAGAGTCTTTCTGGAAATCGTTTTGAAGTTCACTATTTTCAATGTTACTGAATGGAAAAATACACAATACCTTTTTGGTTTCTCGGTAATTTCCTGAGACGTTCAGAATCTCGCCGCCGTTTAGATGTTGACTTGGCCTTTTTTCTTTGGTGCAGTGCGAATAACGGACTTACTGTCCGAAGAGTTTTTCGGGACAGGAACAGGATGGATAGGCAGTTGTCGCTGACTGGTCCAGGGATAATATCCTGTTGTACCAACATTTGTATACAATGTCCCGGTTCCGATTAAAAAACACATTCCTCGAAAAGTGGCCAATTTTGTCTCGGAAACTTCCGCACGTTTTGTCACGATGAAGGACAGTGACGAAAGTAAATGTCCGTGTGCTTCCGAATAGAGTTGAACTCGCGGGAAATTACTTGCTTGGCAGTTGAGGTTTCGGAAAAGCGTACCCAGAGAAGTGGGTACTACCCGGATTCCTTTCAATTAACAAACTGGAAACTTCCCGCACGTTTTTGTCACGATGGAATTTAATGATGATAATACTTTGGACCTTGTCGGATGGCTATTCTGGAGTGTCCAGAAATTTAGCTGTTGTGTTACGATACAAGGTCGGAGACCTAAATGCCTTACAGAATAAAAATATTTCATGCTTAAATTAATGGTAGCTTACAATCAAAATTAAAGAAAGTATGATTGATCAGATATCGCTCTATTGGCTGATTAATAAGCATGTGGTCAGATGTCATTTGAGCGAAATTAGGATGGCCGTGAACATTTATTAGGTTACGTTATAGAATGCGAACTTTAAAATCTTTCAGTATAGGTATCAAAGTATATTGCATGAGGAAATTACACCGGTTTATCACACATATGCGGTATTATCTCACTATGTCACAACAAACGTCAATATGATCGATAATATAACCTTAAGGAATGTCAAATTACACACACTAGTATTAACTGTGATAATTGATGTTTAAAATTTAGCACTATTAACGCAAGTTCAAAGCACTTTAAAATTTATCACAAAAATTCTTGTGATAACTTCCTTCCGCTCCGGGAAGACGCGTCCCGCGTCTTAATTAAACTGTCCTCTGTTTTGATGGAGTCTATTCGCTCGATTTTCATAGGAAAATGTGTGGTCGCTGGCGTCGTGAATTATTTTGTGGTTGGTTTCGTGGTCCGGGAAAAGGTATTCGGTCTGGTAGTATTTGGAGCGCTGTAGTAACTAAGTTGATTTTTGGAGGCTTGTGATTATGTTTTGTTTCTCTGTTTTAATTCCTCGTCCTTCTCCGAAATTTTGAACTTTAAATTCGCAATCTGTCGTTGTGTCTGTTCTTTTTGTTTCGCGGTTGTTTGTAATGTACTGATTGTTTCGTCTTTGCTTTTTCATAATTTTTCTTTCTGTTGTCCAATGCTTTTTCTAGTTCCTTAATTTGAGGACACATAATTGGTTATATTCACATTTTTGACGCGCGCACATTCCTTCTTCTAGAATTTCGTTTGATCTTTGTAATTTTGCACACTTTTCTGATATTTTGGGAGATGGTAATTTTGGTACGAACAAGTTTTGACTGTAATGAAATTATGGTTGCCTGTAGTTAGAGTCTTTCTGGAAATCGTTTTGAAGTTCACTATTTTCAATGTTACTGAATGGAAAAATACACAATACCTTTTTGGTTTCTCGGAATTTCCTGAGACGTTCAGAATCTCGCCGCGCTTTAGATGTTGACTTGGCCTTTTTCTTTGGTGCAGTGCGAAATAACGGACTTACTGTGCGAAGAGTTTTTTCGGGACAGGGAACAGGATGGATAGGCAGTTGTCGCTGACTGGTCCAGGGATAATATCCTGTGTTGTACAACATTTGTAGTACAATGTCCGGTTCGATTAAAAACACATTCTCGAAAAGTGGCCCCAATGTTTCCACATCGGTAAACAGTAACATCCGTTTGCTGGACAACACATCGGATGGTTTGGGGCGAAGTGGCCTCCACATCTATAGCATTAATGCATCCTGAATGGTTACAGTCAAAAACGTTACCTGGTTAACTCCAAAGTATGGCGAACACAGTTCTTGGTTAAAATCCAGTCCGTGTGATTCGAAAGAGAGTTGGTCCTTCTTTGAGTCACTCGCGGGAAATACTTGCTTGGCAGTTGAGGTTTCGGGAAAAAGCGTACCCAGCGTAGAAGCTGGAGTACTACCCGGATTCTCTCCACCAATTAACAATACGGAAAACTTCCGCACGTTTTGTTCACCGATGGAAAAGATGGACGAAAGAAAAATGTTGAAGTAGTAACTTTGGCAATTATAATAGATGATTAACTTTGACTTGACGGATGGCTATTCTGGGAGTGTCAGAATATTGCATGTTGTGTTCAGTACAAAGTAGGAGACCTAAACTTGCCTTACTAAATCTAAATATTTCATGCTTAAATAATGTACATACAATAAAAAAATTACAGAAATTATGATTGACAGATTACATCAGCCGTGGTCAGAGTGTCCTTTAGGCTTATTAGGTTTGGTCCGTGACATCTTATCCGGTTTTACGTCAATAGAATGGAACTTAAAATATTCTTCAGAAAAGGTTATCAATAGTAATAACATAGCCAGAGGATATACACTGCATTATCACACATATGTTGGGTGTTCTTTATCTCAAATGTCACAAACGTAAATATGATCAAGAATATAACCTTAGGAATGTCAAATTACACAACCAATAGTATTAACTGATATATTGATGTTAAAATTTAGCAACTATTAAAACGCAAGTTCAAAGCACTTTAAAATTTATCACAAAATTCTTGTGATATTACATTCATTCAACTAGACATTTGTTGCTGGTCCACCTGTCCACCTATACTATGGATGTTACATTACGTGGGTGATGCACTTCAAATGTAACAGTACCTACAATGTGGGCTATCCTGGACCTGTAAGTTGTGGATAGATCAATGGTGCAGTGGATAAATCCGGTGCGGTGGGTTCCGCTGGATGTTCGTTGATTGGAGGATAAAACGTAGCTACAATGTTCAAATAGGATGATTAAAAAGGCAGGTGTAAATCACTGCCTATCCTTAATCTCACTTACATAGATCTGACAACATCGCAATAGGGGTCATGATTGTCCAATCAAATTAATCATTCTAAAATCTAGAAAGTGCAGTTTCCTTTTTAGATATAGTCAATTGCCATTTTTTACAAATCGAATTAACCAACATATAAGCAGCGTTTCCCGCTGGACTAGACAGATGTGTATTTCGACTGAAGTAAAACATGACATTAGAATGCGACTCCTACTGAGATGTTGGTAGACACTTAACGTGTCTCAATTTAGAAATCCATATAGGAATGGATGGATCAAGACTTAATCATCAGTATAGTTTCTATATAGATGGGTCAATGGGACTAATTCACGTACCACGTGATACCTGATATATTTGTGCGGGACTATTGTTTCTATCGGTCATGGGATGACGTTAGAAGATATCCTGCTCTAACGTCCTTTCAGCAAGAAGATTACAAAAAGTTACATTACTGAAGATGCTAGTCCCGCACAAACGTTATAGGACACCACGTGGTATATGAAATTAGTTGCATTCATTAAAATATATATCGATATTGATATATCAAATACATGACGATATCAAAATAAAATTTGTAGCATAATGACGTTTTACCTGGCCCATTCTCCTCCAGCATAGCTTCCTGTTCTGCATCTAAGGATAAAAGATGAAATATTGCTTGGTATGATTTTTAATTTTGGAATACATCAATGCTTTGAATTGCAACAACACTGGGTTTTTTTGTATCATATTTGTAATACATTTGAATGGGGCATAAATATTATAATGAAGAAGATCAAAATGAATTTGGAAAAAGATCGCACTAATTAAAGAAAATAACAGTAACCTGATCTTCCCTTGGCATGTCTTTTGTCGTCGCTAACTTGAACGCCTCTAAACGAGGATGATGCTGAAAATAAAAATGAATTTCCTTTAGACTTACATTTTTTTAATTAATTTGAAGCATGCGCTATTTCATTTTTGTTCTTCATAGAGAATACTCAGACCTTGATATCGTATCAATCTACTCCATAGTTGCTAATATTCGCGGGGGTTTAGTTTCGTATAATTCGCGAAAATTAATACATGTATCTCTCGAAATTTATCAAAGTTATGGTTTTACATATTAGAGCCTGTCGTGTGAATGATGATTCCAAAGGCCTCCATGTTAAAAATTAAAAAATATAAATCGTAAATTTTTACAAAGGATTTAGCAAGTATACAGAATTCTGCTCGATCTTTGAATGATTAATCGAACGGTCAGATTGGACAGTGTTAACACATTAGCCTTTCACCAGAACGACCGGGGTTCAATTCCCCTATCGGATATGAAGAAAGAGGTAAAGCAACACCTGCTCAACCACATTAATTCGCCACCATCCCATCCCGGTCACAAAGAATGATAACTTCTACCACAGTTGTTTTAGAAATGTTTATTTATAATACTTTATAATGACATGTATTTATATGCCGTAAAACTATTGATTTTTAGGAATTTCAAATTCACTATCTACATGATGGTTTACCAGTGCGATCCCAGGAACGTTCAACTATAACAATTTCGTAAATAATTGCAAACGAAAATAACTCGAAGTACATTAATAGATTATGTGTATTTAGATTAACATCAATTTTGTAACAGAAGAGAAGCGGCGAGCCAGGGACATACTAGCTCTAGCCCGGTCTACATGTTTTACCGATTCGTATACATGTACCTGCTCTATTCCCGCACCGATATAAAAAAAATGAAGACTTTAAATGAAAATCACGAAAAAGTATAGTGTACAAAATAATTTAACCAATGCACCCACTTAAATTACGGCAAACTTCACGAAAAATAAATCCGGTCTAAATCAAGATAATCTCTGATGAGAACCCAGTAGAAAAAAATGGAATCATTGTGTAAGGAACTAAATAAAACAAAAAGAAGCAATAATTGTTTCCCGGTGAACACGAATATAATTTCATCTGATTCGATAAAATGACAATTTCAAAATAAAGCCAGCACATTTTAACCTGCTCTTTCTTTTTGGTTTCTTCTAACGCTGTCATCTGTAGAAGATACTGAAATGGAATCAAAAGCATTCGAATTATCTCAATTCCATATCCTCACCAATATTATACAGCATCAGTAGTCTTCAAGAAACAGTACTTAAACATTAACAAATAATTTTAAGATGCCAAATTTCAAAATCATTATATCGAAGACGTAATTTATCGGGATAGATATTCCTTCCTTGAATAGTAAAAAGTTATCTGCTCTTGTTTGTGTTGTCATATTTTCAAAATAACGTCATAATTTTCGGAGAAAACGATGTCAATCTAATAAATTAATGACATGGCAATTGAAACCTTCCCGCCAGAGAGACTTCTCTGTAGCATGTAGAGACGAAATAGGGTAGATCATATTTTCTTTTATACCTACGGATGTAATACTGCATGGCTGGTCGATACAATACACTCATGTCGCCTGAGGCTGTATTACATAGCTACCCATGCAATAATGCTTCGTGACGTCACGGCGTCAACACAATTACTACTTTGTTTGTACAATTTAAAAAAAAAATATTTAGAAACTAGACTGGTTTTACTATAAAAGTGGCAAACAACGGGATTTCCGTTGAAAATGTCAAGTAATTTGTAGTATGGAGAATCGACTTGCAGTCGCGGTTTTCTTCGAACTCATTTCAAAATGGCGGGATATTATAATTGCCAAATTGCAATAAAACGTCGAGGTATGAAAGAACAATACTCTTTCTTATCTGGATATGAGGGATATTTTACCCTCAGGATCACAAAATGTGCTAAAAACCTCGACAAGCCTCGGGTTAACTACATTTTGTGACCTTCAGGTAGAGTATCCCTATTCTCCGTAATTACATATGAAAGAGTCTTATAGTATTGCGTTTTGAGTACAGGCATATGTAGCATCCTAAGTGTCATATTATAGGGATCGCGATTATAATCATTTAAAAACACTTCCTTATTTAAGGATTAACTTGAATATATTTTTATGTTATGGAGATATAACACAAAATTCTGAGAGTATCCGAAATAAACCGCGAAGCGGTTTATGATGAGAGTACATTAAGATTTTTGTTATATTTTATTTACATGACATAAACATATATTCAAATTAATCCATGTAATTCAATTTACTAAAGATAATCTCTTATATATTCAAATTTCATTTTGGGGCTCTCTCGTCAATGACATCATTACGCCGTCATATCATCCAATCAGAAGTGACGTTACAAACAGCAACGCCATATTTTTCTTTTATGGGCTGATAGAGTAACTTTTTAAGCCAATGCAAATGCTCGTTTCAAGCAAAATTGAATTATTTACAAATATGGTATATGCACATATGGCAGCACTCTCGGAATGCAACGTAGTGTAGGCTGATAACCGACGATGACATGGCAGATACGATGTTATAAACTGTATTTAATTTTGCTTTGTTTTTAACAGTTTCGTTAACACTAAAAATATTTTGAACTTTTGTGGTAAAATGAGCAGTGAGAGTGGATATCAATAATGGAAATTCCGGAGGTGGGGTGGGAGGATATATGGTGATATATCGCTACAAAAAGAACGATGGCAATAGGACGTTACCCTGAAGAACTCAAAGTTTGTCTGATGACGTCACAGAAGGAATTTTGACTCGATGTTTCTAAACTGACAAAGCTTTATGTCTCATGTGACCATGTATTATCCAATGAGTTGAAAAACAGTGCATATCTTTTTTATATAAATATATTTGCGAAATGGTATCGGTTTATTTACTGTCTGGTGTAAGTAAAGAAGTAAATGGTCTAGATTTGTATATTGATCGATATTTGATCAACAATCAGCGTCACTGAGTCATTGACAAATACTGAGTCATTGACAGACACTGAGTCATTGACAGATACTGAGTCATTGACATATACTTTGTCTTTGACAGTAACTGAGTCATTTACAGATACTGAGTCATTGACAGATACTTTTTCTTTGACAATAACTGAGTCATTGACAGATACTTTATCTTTGACAATAACTTAGTCATTGACAGATACTGAGTCATTGACAGATACTGAGTCATTGACAGATACATTGTCTTTGACAGTAACTGAGTCATTTACAGATACTGAGTCATTGACAGATACTGAGTCATTGACAGATACTTTGTCTTTGACAGTAACTGAGTCATTTACAGATACTGAGTCATTGACAGATACTTTTTCTTTGAAATAACTGAGTCATTGACAGATACTGTGTCATTGACAGATACTGAGTCATTGACAGATACTGAGTCATTGACAGATACTTTGTCTTTGACAATAACTGAGTCATTGACAGATACTGAGTCATTGACAGACACTGAGTCATTGACAGATACTGAGTCATTGACAGATACTGAGTCATTGACAGATACTTTTTCTTTGACAATAACTGAGTCATTGACAGATACTGTGTCATTGACAGATACTGAGTCATTGACAGATACTGAGTCATTGACAGATACTTTGTCTTTGACAATAACTGAGTCATTTACAAATACATTGTCTTTGACAGTAACTGAGTCATTTACAGATACTGAGTCATTGACAGATACTTTTTCTTTGACAATAACTGAGTCACTGACAGATACTGAGTCATTGATAATAACTGAGTCATTGACAGATACTGAGCCTATGACAGTTACTGAGTCATTGACAGACACCGAGTCACTGACAGATACTGAGTCATTGACAGACACTGAATCATTGACAGATAATGAGTCTATGACAGTTACTGGGTCATTGACAGAGATAAGAATGGGAATGGCATTATACTCTTTTAAGGATAAGTGTATCAGAAGCTTTTTTTTACCTGTTTCAAGAGTTATCGTTGTCATGTCGACATAATTGTCCCTCGGATAGGGTCTTCCAAGTTCTTCAAATAAAAGATAAAAATACATATTGAAGACCGCCATTGAAGGGCAAATTAGTATTATGACTAGGCTGTGTTACTTTTAGGTCTGATCTAAGATAACTAAAAATAAACATTCTGCAACACTATGAGTGTACATTCACATTTTCAGAACACATTCAACTCAACATGTTTTGGTAATTTCGCTTTCAAAACATGACATTAAAGAAAATTTGATTTGTTGGAAACGATTGCTGTATGTAACTATATCTTACCGGTAACCGTATTATTTAGGTTTTACTAGCTACATGTTTTGCATATGCCTTTAGTGCTGTACTTGGTGTTGTAAGTGCCACAGCTGGTCGAAAATTCAAATTTTTATTCTCTTATGAAATCTATAGAAAACCATAAATTCTGTTGAAATAAGCTGTACAATTAATGTATTATTAACATTAGCAACAATACAGACTTTATTCCATGGAGAATATTTACTCCTAATTTTCTATGCATGCATTATCAAATGAAAACATTAGAAAACATTCACTTTGCAATCACGGATAATACTGTAAAAATATGAAATTATGATGTAGTCCACCGATTGTCTCGGTGTGTACATGGAGTCACTTAACCCCGCCAATTCTTTGCATTGTAAATATTGTGATCTAAATATGTTGTTGTTTTTGTGCTGAATATTATACATAAAGCCTGATTGGTTGGTATTCACGGCACGTATATAACTTTAATGTTAAAGTCCCATTATGCTTTCATCAAATTTTGCTAAAATATACATTAACATCCCTTATGAAAGGTTCTTCATTTGGTTTCTTTCCAATGAAGATAATTACGCAATAATCAATTAGTAAAGAATTTTTAAAATAGAACGGGTTGATTTGCATAGTTGAAAATACCTCGTGTATACGTATATGTTCGATACCCAGATAGTAAACAAAACAAGCATGGCCGAGAGAGAGGGCAGTTTTGAGCAAACGTTAAGTAATGCAATGCTATAATTATCGTAATAATCGACAAATAGTGGATGTAAATGGTGAAAAGCATAGATGGGGCACCATTTGGGGTATTTTATCGTACAAATATAAACACGTGGTTATGTACAACATAATCGTATTAGTAGGTTTGCGCGTGGAATGCGTGGGTTCGTAACGTGCAGTCGATCGCGATTGAGCAACTTGACCGCTAAATCGTGGTTGTTTGAAGACAACGGACCCACGTGTGTCCGCTGACAATTAAGTGCGTTTGCCATGATGTTGAAGTTCCACTTTTTATGTGCCTACGCATGCGTACTAGATTGTTTTGGGTCTTGGGCGGAACTACGGATTCCCTCCTCTCCAAAGAGGGGTTTTCTGTTGTTTTTGAAAACCATGGAAATGTTGGGCATTTATTATTAGCGGATATTTTCATAAGGATATATGCTTATATGCTTATATAAGTTTGGTACTTTATGACGATATTTGTTCACCCAAAAACATAATGGGGCTTTAAAATCGGGGAAATGTTTTGCTAAAATGTCTATGACATTACTTTTAAAACATCTTCCATTAAGTCTATACACGATGAATCCAAAACTCATCAACTGGAGAACAACGACAAGGATTACAAGAACGTACAGCAAGCTAGAAAACAGATGAAAAAAACAGGTCAGTATAGCAATGAATAACATAGTTACTCAAATGGTTTACTATCATAAAAACTTTAGCATAGCTTAAAGGTACACACCTTAACAGAAACGATTTTTTTAATTGTGATTGTAAAATAAGATTTTATAATTTTGCACAGTCCTAAAAATAATTGGTTTACCATAAATACAACACATAGTTCCTAAACAATTTTGAATAGATAAATTTAATGAAATTTTTTATAAGGCATGTCGTCGTCTAATGCTTCCCGCTGTCGGCAGACAACAATTTAGTGAAATGAACCTTCAATGTTAACATAAAGGGAATCTTGCTTGGTGTTTTAACTTCATCTCAAACCATAGGTATACATGTTCTGATGATCTAAGTGTAATTGATTATTTTTCACACATTTGTTTTTATATATCAAGTTTGCAATATCTTTTGGCAAAGATATAGTTAGGTTCTATTTACACATACTTCATGAGTATTAAAAATATGCGAAGGGGGTTATGGTCATCAATTCATAGAGAATCTATATTGAGTGTTCCATTTGATGTCAAGATCTTTGATACTCTTCTGAATTTTTAGGGGAAATTATTTGGAAGGGTAGTAACCTAAGAGAGTATTCAGGATCGCTTTGGGTAGCGACCAGGTGAGTCGAACTCGGTTCCACCTGTTTCAAAATCATCGGATCTGTCTTCCCGGTGAAATCTGGTAAAGTGGTCATAACGACGGTGGTCGGTGTCAAGTGAACGCTTTTCAGCTGTTTTGTTGTCTGTAAATACCGTCCACAAACGGTATCCGAGATTGCATTTCCCTCTTCAACAGTCTCCCTACCATTCGCATCACAACTGTCAATCGTATTATTGTTTGATTAAGCGTAATAATACAAAATAAAATATCTGAACAATTTAACCATTTAGCGATATCAAAGGGAATAAGATTTTCAATTGGTATATATATCGTTAATTTCCTTTTATAGGTATAAATATAATTTATCACACAACTACATTGGCGTTGTCGGAATACACGGAAAAAATGCACCACATATATTTATACTTTTTCGGTATTCGACACTGATGGAAAACAGTTGTATATTCGATTAAACTACTTCCGAAACGAAACTTGTTTGGAAGACAAGACATATTTTGCAACATTTTTGATGCTTTTAAGCTGAAAAATGTCTTAAATGAATGCTGCAGGATAAAAACATACACTATACATTGTCAGTATCTTAAGCTGTATACACGTACCACATAAAGTTTAGCTGTATTCGTTTAGGACTCGTCATGGTCTTGTTTGAAGTCCACATCAACTGATACAGCTCATATTTTTTTGACACTGACCATGTATTCTCTATATATGTAATTAACCGTTCATTAGCGTCAGAACGAAAATATGTGACGTACCACGTTAACGAATTTCGTAAAATTTATTTTCCAAAGTTCAGCAAAAAACTGTTCATGTTTTAAAAGAAAATAACTCAAGATCGCTTGATATTTGTCAAAACTCTTCCTTCTTTTGAAAGTTATTTCTAATGGGTAATTTCATTTATTGACAGTTTGGACATTCCCTTCACGTAGTCCGCGAAAATAGAAGAAATACAATCACCTGATCAACACTTTAATAAAACGTATTGATAAAGTACGAAATAGTGATTATTTTTCCTACATACATGGAGACACAGCACGAACATACCGCTGCCTCCAAAAACACACCCAACACATTGTACATACCATCCTTAAATTACGTCAAGTGTTGATAAGACTTATAACAATATACATTTGTAAAACCAAATTATAATATTGTATGAACTGTATTAGGTCATTGTATTATTTTTATATTACCAATTAAATATTGTAACTAGGCATTTATCTAGAAAAAAATATGCAGATAGCTGTAAAAGCACAAATAACAGTACGGTCTATCTACATGTACCGTAGCATGAGGTGAAAGTTTGCGATGAACATAAATCTTTCATACACACGAACTAGAACACAGACACGCCCGAAAAGGCCCCGCTTAATGTGTCTTACGATTAGAAAAATAGTATCTTGACAATGAAATGTACAGTCGAAGATGACTTGAAAATGACTGATGACATTATAGTAAAACATGGTTACAACGATAACAAATTTGCTTCAAAATGTTATTACGAAATATTTATAAGCTAGTTTTGAAACTTCCATATATTTCTCCATCGCTAAATCCAATATGGCTGCTGAACAACTATTTTGAATCTGGTTAGTCCAAAACGTTACGCACCATGTCTAAATAACATGGGAAATCATCCTACCAAATTTGAGAGCCTCAGTATATTTCCTCTCATCATAATTGTATGAAAATAATAAAATGGATAGACGGACGGACGGACGGACAACATGATTACTATAGGGCACCCGCATCTTAATATCAAACCTGGTATGTGGCTGACAGAATGTATAGTCTTCCGTTGCCTTGTATGTTCCTTGAGGACAGGGCATGCATCGACCACCTTAGCAACAGAAAATTAGCATTTTCAAAGATAGGATGATGAATCTCTAAACATTGTAGTTTCAGCTCGCGATGATATTAGTACAAGAGGCTGAAATTATAAATAAGCTCTTAAGGGCGAGATTAATTGGCGTTAATTATTACAATACCATTTGATTTTTACACTGTTTCTAAGAAATAATTCTTGAATCCTATACAATATATGAATTGTTATAATTTCACTTTGGAAATGTAATTCAAAGTGTCAAGATAAGCTTGATTAAAGCGATGTTATGCAATGTGATGGCTGTATTAACATTGCTTTAAATAAATAAAAACACCGACCAGCGGTCAGTACCTGACAACTGCCCCACACGGGATTCGAACTCGCGACCCAGAGGTGGATTGCTTGTGAAAATATGTCGGGAGTGGTTAAGATGTCCCAGCTCATCCACACAAGCCCTCCACCTCTTGGTTACGAGTTCGAATCCTATGTGGGGCAGTTGTCTGGTACTGACCGCTGTCGGTGGTTTTACTCAGGTTACTCAGGTTTACTCCTCCAATAAACCTGGCACGTCGATTCTTACATGACCCTGATCAAACCAAACAAAAATGAATTAGATAAATAACTGCATACCTGTTTTAGTGAGTTCCATTCCTGGGGAACAGCTTCCCATTCTTATGCAGAACGCATCGTCTCCAATATATCCTCGGGATATATCACACACACAGTGAACGCGTCCATTTTCAACAATAGAAATTGTTTCTATAAAATAGAAAATGTTAATTTCTTTTAATATCACAAGATTACTATGTAGTTATTGTAATTTAATGTTGTATTATAATGTATTGTTATATTAGTATTCAAATGTGTTTTTTGTGTTTGTTTGTTTGTTTTAAATGTCCTTTTTTGTAACTTATCAAAATCTTCTCAAAATTAACATTTGTGGGGCATGCGCAGTTGCCGGGTTGGTCTTAAGTCCGGCTTATCCTTTTCTTCGCAACTATCCATGAGTGGTCATACAAGTATAAGCGTTTTCATATGACTATAAACTCGGATAATAATCAGGTAGTCCAGACATTTATATTGATGACACATAAACAAAGCCTTAAACAGTACAGTACATCGTCGGAGGCCCACGGTTGATTGCACTATGCTTCGCTACACTAATCACGGTTGGCTGTACGATTGCACAACGCTACGCTTCACTTATCACAAGTGAAGCGTAACGTAAGTGCAATTTACCGTGGGTTTCCGACGATACCAACAAAATTTACAATGTACATGTATACAATAGTAACTTACAGTTAAATTCTAATTAAACTTATGATTTCATTGATAAGGCCAAACTTTAATACATTGCAAAACAAAAAATAATTAATGTCATGATATAAAACTAAATGTACCAATATGTTATCATTTTAGACACCCCAGACACACACACAAATTTCATTTAATCCACAAACCTCAAATAAGATGCGTCATTTAATCCACAAACCTGAAATAAAATTCGTCATTTAATCCATAAACCTGAAATAAGATGCGTCATTTAATCCACAAAACTGAAATAAGATGCGTCATTTAATCCACAAACCTAAAATAAGATGCGTCATTTAATCGACAAACCTGGCATAAGATGCGTCATTTACTCCACAAACCTGAAATAAGATGTGTCATTAAATCCACAAAACTCAAATAAGATGCGTCATTTAATCCACAAACCTGAAATAAGATAAGTCATTTAATCCACAAACCTCGAATAAGATTTGTCACTTAATCCACAAACCTGGCATCCGATGCGTCATTTAATCCATAAACCTCAAATAAAATGCGTCGTTTAATCCACAAACGTCAAATAAGATTCGTTATTTAATCCACAAACCTGAAATAAAATAAGTCATTTAACCACACACCTGAAATAAGATGCGTCATTTAATCCACAAACTTGAAATAAGATAAGTCATTTCATCCACAAACAGGGCATTAGATGCGTCATTTAATCCACAAACCTGAAATAAGATAAGTCATTTCATCCACAAACCTGGCATTAGATGCGTCATTTAATCCACAAACCTCAAATAAGATTCGTCATTTAATCCATAAACCTGGCATCAGATGAGTCATTTAATCCAAAAACCTCAAATAAAATGCGTCATTTAATCCACAAAGCTGAAATAAGATAAGTCATTTAATCTGCAAACCTGGCATAAGATACATGTACGTAATTTAATCCACAAACCTGAAATATGATGCGCCTTTTAATCCACAAACCTAAAATAAGATGCGTCATTTAATCGACAAACCTGGCATAAGATGCGTCATTTAATCCACAAACCTGAAATAAGATAAGTCATTTAATCCACAAACCTCGAATAATATTTGTCACTTAATCCACAAACCTGGCATCAGATGCGTCATTTAATCCATAAACCTCAAATAAAATGCGTCGTTTAATCCTTAAACGTCAAATAAGATTCGTTATTTAATCCACAAACCTCAAATAAAATAAGTCATTTAACCACAAACCTGAAATAAGATGCGTCATTTAATCCACAAACTTGAAATAAGATAAGTCATTTCATCCACAAACCTGGCATTAGATGCGTCATTTAATCCGCAAACCTAAAATAAGATTCGTCATTTAATCCACAAACCTGGCATCAGATGAGTCATTTAATCCAAAAACCTCAAATAAAATGCGTCATTTAATCCACAAAGCTGAAATAAGATGCGTCATTTAATCCACAAACCTGAAATAAAATTCGTCATTTAATCCGCAAACCTGGCATAAGATACATGTACGTAATTTAATCCACAAACCTGAAATAAGATGCGTCATTTAATCCACAAAACTGAAATAAGATGCGTCATTTAATCCACAAACCTAAAATAAGATGCGTCATTTAATCGACAAACCTGGCATAAGATGCGTCATTTACTCCACAAACCTGAAATAAGATGCGTCATTAAATCCACAAAACTCAAATAAGATGCGTCATTTAATCCACAAACCTGAAATAAGATAAGTCATTTAATCCACAAATCTGAAATAAGATGCGTCATTTAATCCACAAACCTGAAATAAAATTCGTCATTTAATCCGCAAACCTGGCATAAGATACATGTACGTAATTTAATCCACAAACCTGAAATATGATGCGCCTTTTAATCCACAAACCTAAAATAAGATGCGTCATTTAATCAACAAACCTGAAATAAGATGCGTCATTAAATCCACAAAACTCAAATAAGATGCGTCATTTAATCCAAAAACCTGAAATAAGATAAGTCATTTAATCCACAAACCTCGAATAAGATTTGTCACTTAATCCACAAACCTGGCATCAGATGCGTCATTTAATCCATAAACCTCAAATAAAATGCGTCGTTTAATCCACAAACGTCAAATAAGATTCGTTATTTAATCCACAAACCTGAAATAAAATAAGTCATTTAACCACAAACCTGAAATAAGATGCGTCATTTAATCCACAAACTTGAAATAAGATAAGTCATTTCATCCACAAACAGGGCATTAGATGCGCCATTTAATCCACAAACCTGAAATAAGATAAGTCATTTCATCCACAAACCTGGCATTAGATGCGTCATTTAATCCACAAACCTCAAATTAGATGCGTCATTTAATCCACAAACTGAAATAAGATGCGTCATTTAATCCACAAACGATAAGTCATTTCATCCACAAACCTGGCATTAGATGCGTCATTTAATCCGCAAACCTAAAATAAGATTCGTCATTTAATCCACAAACCTGGCATCAGATGAGTCATTTAATCCAAAAACCTCAAATAAAATGCGTCATTTAATCCACAAAGCTGAAATAACGTAAGTCATTCAACCACAAACCTGGCATAAGATGCGTCATTTAATCCATAAACCTGAAATAAGATAAGTCATTTAATCCACAAACCTGAAATAAGATGCGTCATTTAATCCACAAACCTGAAATAAGATAAGTCATTTAATCCGCAAACCTGGCATAAGATACATGTACGTAATTTAATCCACAAACCTGAAATACGATGCGCCTTTTAATCCACAAACCTGAAATAAGATGCGTCATTTTATCCACAAACCTGAAATAAGATGTCTAAACCACAAACATGGCACAAGATACGTAATTAAATCCACAAACCTGAAATAAGATGCGTCATTTACAAATGTAATCCAAAAACCTGGCATAAGACACGTTATCTAATCCACAAACCTGGCATAAGACACGTAGTGTCGATACGTTGACATTTCGGAATGTCCTCTTCAGAACGGACCATTCCAGAGTAGACAGCTTGGTCCTGCTTACTTCCAGGAGGACACAGGTGACAATAGTCGGTTGTTCTGTTTCTCTTGCAAAACGACAGCTCTATGGAATGAAAGTATCCTTTTTTGAAAGGTAAAGATGTGGATAGAATTATCAAAATAAACCTTAAAACTTTTTTGTTTTCCTTGTCTCGAATGGGATTTAGATACACAACGAGCATATTTTTGTCTAGGGTTATTATTGCACACACGAAAAATAATTGGATTTAATTACATTATTTCTCCGCATTTCTTTCTGTTTTTGTATATTGATTTATCACAAATCGGGAATAAATTCTGCATTCATTGCCAAATTACATGTAGTGTGTGTTCATTGGGTAGATTTCTTGCCCAAATGTACATTACGGAATTGAAACAACGGTAACGGTGCACCAAGTTTTTAATTAAATGTCTATCATAGCATTACGAATTCTACAGGAGTATTCTTTGACGATTTGATAACGGAATAATTTGGTTATTCAGCAATATATTCACCCATATTTCATTTCAAAAGACAAATACCCCTCCCCCATATCTAACATAAAATGACAATCACCTAGACACATATTGATAGACTTTTAATGCAAAAAATTCTTTTTTGAAATATTTTTCTCCGGTAAAATTACTATATCTGAGATCATCATCTGTCAATAGAAGTTACTATATATTTAGACCGAGTAGGTTATCTTATCGAAGTATTTGAATAGTGTTTATAAAATTTGGTGAACTTGTGATTTTCAAGACGATTTTCGTTTAATATTTAATCTACATAGAATAAGATTTAAATAAAATACTAAAAAAATCTAGGCATTAATTTGTACAAATACTGCCTTGTCGAAACAGGCAGTCATATCAGAGAGATCACTTTACAACTTAAACAGCGTATTACAAAATGTAGTCTAGACGAAAAACAATAGAGCACAAGAATATATTGTATACGCGTGTCTTGTATCTACTTTAACTCTACAATTGTGATCTTGTATGTAATATATTCATTATTACTGTAGAGTTGCTTTGGAACGTCAATATACAAAAATTGTACAATGTAAACCACTGGAAAACACGAAGGTCTCATGAATAAGAAACAAAAATAGTTTTTACGGTAAAACTTGGTTTTACCAGTATTGGTATCGCAATTCCGGAACTAGCTTTTTACCCCCCCGGCTGGTGTCGTGAAGAATAAACTGAATAACCACACCTTTGTGGTATATGTAGTTGTAATTTGCACCCAGATACAATATAAACTAGTTTAGAATCATTCTGTAAACTTATTCAGCAGCATCAATATCATTTTAAGTGGATTGCGAAGAAAATAAGAAAATATAGTGAACTGCATTTCATTAGTAACTTAATAATATTCCCGAGGCAATCAACAGGTACAAGTGGTGTCGTGGTAAGTCCTGAGCTTTCTAAGCTGATGGCCCGGGTTCAACCCTTATCGTCGGCAGGTTAATTTTTTTTTTTTTATTTCATATTTTTATTTGTTGTTAATTCACCATGCTTGAAAATATTCTTTATTTTGTCTTTATATTTATTTTTGTTTTATTTTATTTTTATTTTCCAAAAGTTTATTCCAAACATAGACATGTATAGCATATACACTAAATTACGAACATCCCACTATTACGGCCACTTATTTTCAGTTCCGATTTTTTTTTCTCTTCAGAAATACAATCACACCGCTATTCCGTTTTTACGACCAATTTTATTAGTCCCAACGACCACTAAATTAACACTAATTGACCATTTGATTATGACCACAGGCACATGTGACTTCACACCTCGCTGTGCCTCACCTTCCCGCACGCAGCAACCCGTGAACAACTACCCGCAGGTACATCAGTCAGTCTTTTGTTTCCGTCGACCTAATTATCAGATTATCTACCTGTACTAGGAGAGTGTTAATCACCATCATTTGCATACTTGTGACTGGCAGTTGACGTGATCGAAACCACAAGTAATGCAACGTTCTTTCGATAGCTCTGGTGGCGAGATCGAACGATTTAGGCAGTTCTTTCTCATACGTGTAACGCCAATGGAATTAAAATTCTTTAATGTATGAGATATATTGATCTTATTTCAGATATTTATGAAGTACCGTACGTCAATCATCTCATTTCAATAGATGTGTCATCTATTTTGTTGCGGTAAACAATCGGTGTTTTGCATTAGTTAAAAGTACGCTTGACTATTGCACAGTAGTCTTTCAAACACTTTACCGATTGTGATCGTAAGTTATTATTTGACCAATCATTGCACATGGCGGGGTAATTAAAATCGATTTACGTAAATATTAATAATAATTTACACAGATCAATACCAATTTTAAAACACATAGATTCTCATTTACCTCAGGTGATACTATGTGATAATTAAACCAGAGACATAGATAATTTAATAACTATCTAAATCTCTGATTAAACTAACGATATGTATTTGAATTATAATTAAAACATAATAGAAAGTAATGAAAAAGTATTTTCATTTAGATTGTCAACAATTACTTCAGTGAAATTCAGTTTAAGATTTAAGTAAGCACACACCATTAACTTAATTTAAAGAAAAAAATATGTCTATGCTCTAGAAATAAATGGTATAGTCATTATATGTCCCTAATTTATCAATCTTTAAAAAATATTTGTAAATTATTGGTTTTGATTAGATACGCATGCATTAAAATATGATATGATTAAGATTCTAATGGCCGACAAAACTAATTGATCAAATATAGTAATTTGCAAATTTATCTTAACCAAAATATATCAAACTGGTTTTTTCCCCACACGTACATGTACATACTCAGCATGCTATGTTATGTTTCTTATGTTTTTTATATAAATGTAATGTATATGTCATGTCAAGTTTATGTTGATGTCCCATGTATTTGTAAATGTGTTAAATGCAAAAAATTGAACAAAAAAATAAAAAAAATATATATATAATATACATTTATATATACATGTATATTGCATTTTTCATAAAATTTCAATTTTGAAACAAAAATACAGTACATATATTATGTACCGGTCAGCTAGGATACAGAGTTTCTGTTCTTGATCGTCATGATCATAGAAGAAACCTGGTCCACTTCAGAATTAAGACCACCTCGCTATTAAGACCACTTTTACTCGGACCACTGGGTGGTTTTAATAGATAGGTTTTAATGTAAATACTGTTATACATATTCTCAACACATGTTATATAATGTGTCTGACGTCCCTTGCTCATACACATTTTCATTTACAGCGGTTCGGAGCGGTAGGGAGCTGGGTTTTCGAGAAAAATATTTCAAAGATTAAAGGATAGATAACCACCCCATATATACATCTCTTCGTATCTGTAGCAGTGTGCAGCCAAGCGTGAAGGTGTGATACATTGATCATGACCACATCAAGTTTCTTTATTAGTTCTCTTTGACAAATACATTGTATAGAGAAACATAATATATAAATATCAATTTCAAAAATTTGACAAGTAGAAAATATGTACATATAAGGAAGGACAAATCATAAATTCTTTTGGAAAATATCAAAACAATAAGCAGTGATCTAGAGTTGGCTGTTCTATTGTTTAGAGGATTAAGTGTCATTTTATAACGAAATCTTATCGTTTGGTTGTTTATGCAAATGAAATGAAAATTTGGAGGTGTTTAAAATATAAATGAAATTGTAATACATGTACGTACTATTCTGTACTAGGCAAATGTACTTATATAATTTGTAACACAATGTTTTTTCAGAGTAGATTATCATGTCAAAGTAAAATTGCTGAGTGAATCTGCTATAATATATATTGAAACCACTGAAGCTTATAATTTTCGTTACTGTAAAGGAAATTTTAGAAATATCAACCCATTTCAAATGATTCGACTGAACTAATTAAGTCTTCCCATCTTCTCCTCCCGGTAGGAGCATGTTATTTTTTCATTACATTGTACAGATCAATATGAAATATTTAATGTAAGTAGGAAACAAATTTGACATATTTCAGAGTCCAGCCTAATTCAGGTATTCTCTGATAGCAGATACTAAAACCGTGATATTCCACAAAATTAGTACTAATCTGATAGATTTGTATCAATTCATCAAAACAGTAAAAAGTAAGCGTGTCACTATCCTTCATTAATTCATATACTACAATTATGTTTTTCTTGAACCAAGCCTTATAAGAACAGTTTTTCTACCAATATTCATATTTCAAAGTAAATTATCATGTTCAAGCCTTATGAAAACAGTTTTGGAACCAATAGTCAAATTTCAAAGTAAATTATCATGTCAAAGTAAAATTTCTGAGTGAATTTGCGATCCGAATTTTGGACCTATCCTTGCTCCAAATTTTGCTGAACAACTTTCCATAATGTTTAATAAGAAGATATTTACAAATTGTAGTTAGAAAAGGACACTGATGACAATATCTGTCATTTAGGTAACTCGTGCCGTTACCGTTTGTTAGAATATATGTTGTAATGTACTACAAACTTGATAGACATAGAGAAAAAATATTAACATGTTTTGACAAAAAACATCCTTCGTGCCATTTACATGTCGTTTAGTTAATTAACTCAGGTTATTTAGTTCTTTAGTTAATATATATACATTCATGTACTTGAAACTTGATAAAGCATATACCGGTAAACAGCTGATAGCTGACAGAGATTTTTTTTTCTCTCTTTCCCTCTCTTTCCCCTCTTTCTCCCTGATATGTTGCCAAAGTAGTATTCGTGAAGTTATGAAGCATGAAAGTCATCCTTTATGACAATATACGTTAGTTATATATGTTACACGGTCTGACAACCATTAAATTTTGTACTTATAGATAGTATGGTGTTCTTAAACTTGCTAGATACATTTTTGTTAAAAAGGAAATCCTTGATGTCATTCATATTAGTCATTAAAGGTCAAATACGTGTACGGTATCGCTTAAACATTATATGAGATTTTATATAATATAACCAGTAAGTTTTTTCTTGATATCTGAAGAATGCCTGTTTAGTTTTTAACAAAAAAAAAAATCAATTTAATTTGACATTACAAGTCACCATAATGCTGAAACTTTTCTTTATATAAAACCTGACAAAATAAATACTTCCTCTTTGATTGAAGGTTCTGCACTGAAATGCATTATGTGTATTTAGAATAACTGGACCTGTACAAAATGTGAGAAAATAAATCAATGTGATAAATTATTACGACCAAATAAAAAACAATTATTTGTATTAGTTTTTCAGCCTTAGTTTAAGTCCTGTTTTCTTTGGATCGTTTTCCAATTTGCAGTTATACTGATAATATAACCATTGACTTATCAATCTTTACCACTCGAATCAACTCCTATCATCCAGAAGTTTTACCGCAGCAGTACTTTCAGTACTTTGATTAAATAATGGATCTAGTTTGAAGGTACATGTATATAATTTGTAGTCATTTTAAAAAGAACGTTCTATCATGTCATAATTTACGTACAATAATTAGTTTAAAAGATAGATAATCGTCCGATTGCATAGTGTTTGTGTGTGTGTGTGTGTGTTTTTATGTTTTGATTAGCTTTGGACTGTTCAGCCCATCAACATTTAAACAATCACACAAAATATAGTTTTTAATAAAAAACCACTGTTTTTAAAAACACTGGTGCTATGTAACTCTATATTTGTATTTAATACAAATTAATTTACTTTTAGTGTAAAAATTACGTGTATCCAAAAATAAATGCGTAAATACAGGGAATCGTTCAGCCGTGTCGTAGATAGCAATATACATGATACCGATCGCCATAACACTACTTGGCACCATGCCAACATAACACGGGCGGTGATCATGAGTGTAGAAATGTATGGTGCATGTCAATATATATTTAAAACTATATTTACATGGAAAACATCAACATTGATGTCGATCATAGTATTTCATTAGTTTTAATGTGCACCACTTAACATGCTCAGCTTTTTACTCGAACTGTGTACGGTGTGCTCAATAACGTTATACACAATGCTTTTTGATAGTATGACGTAACAAAGTTTCCAGTCTGTATAGTCTGTATTTATTTATAGATTGACACAGATATAGTGTTTACATTTTGGTTGACAGCTCACTATTTAAATATGCAAAGGAAATTATCTATTCCCTTCGAAAATATTTTTTTGTTTTATTTCACATGCATATGCAGTGAACATTGTATGCAAATGCTTTTTACTGTCCTCAAATTGTGAAAATAAAAGCAAACATGCTTGTAAGCAATGTTTACCTCTGATCATGACATGTTTCCTTTTCATACTACACAATTAATGTAAAGTAGATAAGTTACGCTATTTCTTGCAGATTACTTACGGAAACCTTTCCGACATTCCACGGGTATGCAGTTGACGGGCTTCCCAGACAATAGATGAGGTACTAGGTAAAATCGGTTTTGCTGTTGATATCTGCAAATATATACATGCAGACCTTTTTCAAAATAAAATCAGCGTCTAATGCATAAACTAAAATTGCTTCACTTTGTATTAAATAATCTTTTGTAATACACACGTTTTATCTATTGTTAAAAGAATACCCATGTATTTACAACAACGAATCTCTTGTACTCACCTGTACAATTGTGACATATATTACGCAGGTGTATTTTGCCAGCGCCATTTTGTTTGCATAATGATACTTATACAAAACAAAAAAAATGCTTTGTTTTCATTTGTGTTTTCAAATTGGCATGTGTTGTGAAGCTATGGTTGATAAACTACAAGATTATTGTTCTAGTTTATTATCATTAATTTCGTATATATTTGATAATGCAGACAAGAATATTCCCATAAGTATTTGAAAATGTATTGGGAAAATTCCGTTTGCTGGAAAATAAAGGGGAATTCCCTAAATAATAATGCATATGCAGGTACAAATGATCTAAATGGGTTTTTTTCATAAAATTTCATAAAGTATTTATTCTTATATGTTTGATTTTTTTTTTTGACCAAGTTGGCATTATTACGGTTTAGATGTCACAACGTTCTTAATATTGCAGACTATATTAACATCTTGTAGATAACGGACGCTAAAGAAAAGAGTATATTACAGTTTCCCACCCTCAATACTCAAGGGGATGCTATCATTGACGTTATATCCACCACACGACTATCTCATAATAAATCTGAAGGCACCCGAATAAAACCGAGGATGACAGGTTTTTTTTTTCGAGCACTGGTCAGGTAAGTCTATATATTCAGTCACAATGGTGACTGAACCCTGCATCGCCTCACTTAACTCAATTGGGGTCTAGTTACCTGTGTTTGAGTCTCGAAGGCTATACAGTAAGTTTGTAAATTAGATAAGATTTTTCTAATCTTAATTTTCCCAAACAGCTTTATTTATAATGCATCCGAATAAAACCGAGGATGACAGGTGGTTTTTTTTCGAGCACTGGTCAGGTAAGTCTATATATTCAGTCACAATGTTGACAGAACCCTGCCAAAACAAAAGTAAACACATTTTGGACGTTGGGGTACAATCACAAATTATGATTTACTAGTAAATTGCATTGTAGGAGTTCTTTAACCAAACGGAATATCTGGTGCTTTTGCAATTATTTTATTTGATATTTTAAATAACTGGAAGCCCATGAAAATGGTTCTATCAGTGTAAAATTGCATTTTCCGTAGTTTATATTTTGGTTGTGATGGTAACATTTTTTACGCTAAAGATTAATGATTTGATATCAATTCTGGCCAAGTTCTCTTTTAAAGTTAACATGAAAGTTAAAAGATTACTAAGCCTGTTATATAAAATCAAACTTTCTCTAGTTGAAGCAAGACAGTTGAAACATAACTTAAGCATGTTCAAAAAATCGAGGGTTTTTAATTTTGTTGATAACCATGGTAACATTAAAAAGTAAATTGAAAGTATGGCATTCAATAAAAAGTTTAACACTTCTGCAATAATATACTTGATTGTTAGGTTGATAAATCTAAATAACTTTCATTGTCTTAAGAGTTAGTCCAAAATTTCGGTTGCTATGGTAATTAACGTAATTAATGTGAAAACATTCTTTTTCTTACTAAATTTGAAAAGGTTGTGATCTGAAGTTTCTAAATATATATGGATTTATTACCAAAAATATTGCTGCGCAAAAGGATGAAAAATCACTTTGAAAGAAAATGTCAGATTTTCGAGAATTCTGCTAAAATTTTTGGGAGTTAATGGGTTAAATTGCGTATTCATTCTACATTCTACAGTTGTATGTTGACCCGTCAAACTGACACATCTAGATGTATATACAAGTATTTAGCTTCAGGCCTTTAAGTGACATCTGTTGTGTAAGTACAATATATATATGTTTATTTCTGGTTAGACCTTGAGTCATGTACACAATATGTAAACCGCTCAATTGTATTTGTCACTAGTACAAGCCCCTGGTCGGGAATCGAACGTCTATAATGAACGGGTTTTTGGGCTTCATCTTTTCAGATATTTAATAAAAGGCGCATCTTTGCAACCCTTTATTTCCAGAAAATGGTCATTTAAGGACTGCACAAACGTGACCGTTTTTACTATATAATATAATAAATACATTTTCCCAGCTAAGTAAAAATAGGACCTTAATTTTTTATATATATATATATTCAACAAATTGTATAAAATATGATAAATGTGTATAACTATATATAAATATATATTGTACAAAATAAATTGCATTAAAATATTAATCATGTAAGGAATAAATATCAGTTTTATTGATAACATCCAAATTAGTGCGGGGAAGTAACTCTGCAATGATTCTCAATATACAGGAAAGTGGTCACCACATAGTGAAGTAAAGGTAGAAAGCACACCGTTGTATCAAATACTCCTTGCTCAGACATTGCAGTATTTTGTCAATATTCAAATTTATTTCTAAAAACGTTGAGACTTTGTATTCAAATTTAGATTTTTAGGGTTGTAAACAAGGATTTATACATATACATTGTATATATACGTCCTTGGCTTTAAATCATCTATAACATTACAAGATTTTTAGGGTTGTAAACAAGGATTTATACATATTCATTGTATGTACCTCCTTGGCTGAAAATAGTCTATTTATAAACACTTCATACGTAACTAGAATAAGATCTTTACGTTGTATATGGCACACACGTACAGTACAACTAATTACTGTACTAATTATAGGACTTGAACGTACTGTATATTTTGTAAAATACTTAATGCCATGACAAATGTCAATTTCAAATATTTCATTACATTTCTTTGTGCCACACCTTTTTCACGAAAATTTCTACATGTTATCAGAGATTTAAATATATTTAAATTTCTGATGTTTTTTTTTTCTTTAGAAATCTATTGAAAACCATATGGTTTGTTCAGAGATTTAAATAGTAGGGATAAGAACACAGGGACCTGGCACGAAAATTTTTAACCAATAGTATACATATATATATTATAGTATCAAGGGTATGAACTCGGCGGTCGAGAAAAACGGACCTATTTTTTTTAAAACCGTGATCATTTTAATAAATAGGTTATATACAACATTGACGGATATCTTACCTTAATGAGAAATAATTTATCTTTCCGTTGAGTGTTTGATGAACAAAATTTGCCAAGTATTCACGAAGTTATGGCTTGATGAATTGGGAAATTTACGAAAAACATGCTAGGTAGACATTTCCCTGTCCGGTCGAAATGTCGTCTCGGCTCTAATGGGTATCTCAAAAACCAAGCCAAAATCACAAAATCTACGCTTGAGTTGGTAAACAGTACCCAGAACTGTGTTCATCCACAATCTCCTTTGGAGGTGTCATGACCCGTACTTTGTAGAAACTCCATTTAAACATCGTGTAGCTCACTTACTTTAACCGTCACCGCCATGTTCATTTTTCTCTCGGAACGCTTCTCGACTTTACATATCGTGACTACATTATGCAAATTACGTTATGTTGTGCTTGTGTGTAAACTCAAGAAGCGTTCCGAAGAAGAAATGAACATGGCGGTGACGGTTAAAGTATGTGCGCTAACTGTTACACGATGTTTAAATGGAGTTTCTACAAAGTACGGGTCATGACACCTCCAAAGGAGATTGTGGATGAACACAGTTCTGGATACTGTTTACCACCACAAGCGTAGATTTTGTGATTTTGGCTTGGTTTTTGAGGTACCCATTAGAGCCGAGACGACATTTCGACCGGACAGGGAAATGTCTACCTAGCATATTTTTCGTAAATTTCCCAATTCATCAAGCCATAACTTCGTCAATACTTGGCCAATTTTGTTCATCAAGCATTCAATGGAAAGATAAATTATTTCTCTTTAAGGTAAGATATCCGTCAATGTTGTATATAACCTATTTATTAAAATAATCACGGTTTTAAAAAAATAGGTCCGTTTTTCTCGACCGCCGAGTTCATACCCTTGATACTATAATATATATATGTATACTATTGGTTAAAAAATTTC
This sequence comes from Argopecten irradians, assembly GCF_041381155.1. NCBI lineage: Eukaryota > Metazoa > Mollusca > Bivalvia > Pectinida > Pectinidae > Argopecten > Argopecten irradians. The sequence goes on along the minus strand of NC_091134.1, from coordinate 16,502,912 downwards.
GTGCCAGGTCCCTGTGGATAAGAATGTACCTCATAGCCTTACTTAACGACGTCCGCAGCGGAAGCTATCCCAGAGTGCATCGCGTGTCTAAATAGGTAGCAGTGTACAGTAAGACCGAATGGCCATGGGTGAGATTTTTATTAAGCAGAAAGCCCCTGTTTTATTATATGCATAAAAAAATAAAAAATGTACATGTCCTAAAATTGGTGAATTCAATCTAGAGAATTATATGCAGGCTTCACATTTGCATAAAGAAATTCCCCAAAATGGGTTCGAGATTAATGGTTTAGAGAGTATCCCAATGTGCGTCTAAGATGGAAAAACTCAATACTGTAGCAGCAGAAATTGATAGCTGGGGTACGAGGTAAGATTGCTCAAAAGTTTAATGATATACCTATGTCGAAATAGGCTCAGTTCCGCTATCACGGCAGTGATGCTTGGTTTTAAACTATGTTCAAGAAAAAAAATTCTCCTAGAGGGGGTGTAATTTTGGGTTGAAAATCCCAATTTTTTGCATTTTTTCAAAAAAACTAATTTGGTTACCATGGTTTTTACAGGCTCACAAAACCACAAAAAGCGGACCTGTCCAAAATTGAACTCTGCACAACTATTGCAAATGTTGTGTAGATTAAAAATATATGTACTTTTATATAGATGTTATTTAAGGTTAAAAAGCTGTCTGTACATAATTAAAGCCTGCACTTTATTTTGCTGAATTTTTCAAATCTACTGTACACTGCCACCATAACAGTCGAGTACAGTCTAACGACGCTATATTGAAACTACGCTACGTCCGATAAAGCGATTTAGGCTATAATCAGAGATTTAAATAGTAGGGATAAGTAACTAGGGCTGTTCTCGCGATATCACGTACCCGCCTATTGTTATCGTAAACGGATGAACGGTTACCGCGAGACCAAGCCGTGCGTCTGCGCACTCATAGCTGGAGGCGAGTTATCATAGTGTTAGCCCATGAAGCTGTGTACGGCATATTTGACATTTGACATATTTGACGGCATTTTATACAAACCAATAAACATCGAAAAGTATCTCATAGCTTTTTTACTTTTGCATTAGAGACGCTCATCTCATGCATGTATATATATTTCTGTGTTGTTTTTTATGAAAAATTGTAAAATTAAAACCTATGCATTGAAAGTAATGATCAAAATGTTGGTAAATTTTGGTGATTAATGACATATTATAAAAGGCTTTAGTAAAAGAAAATTGCTTGGTAAAGCAATATTTTTAAATAAATTATATTCAAACTCTGGTAAAGCGGAATATTTACATTTCACTTAGAATTGACTTTTATTACAATATGGTTCTATGCATTATAAATAAAGCTGTTTGAGAAAATTAAGATTAGAAAAATATTATCTAATTTACAAACTTACTGTATCATTATCATGATTTAATAAAGAAATATGTAAAACCTTTTTATTGGCGTAAACCATCTATGTACAAGTTGATACAATTATTATGTTGCGAAAATATAAGTGATCTACGTAAATTAGCAAAATTTATATTTGAGGCCATGAAAATACGATCCCGCCTCCAATAATTTCAGTACACTAATTTTAATGTAGTATACTTAACCTGTTAGTTATGTAGCCTTTATATAATACACATTTTGATTTCAATGTATAGTACATTTGTAACTTGTCTATGATATTGTACTAATTACTATGTGGTTGTATATATATGTATATGTGCGTATTTTGCACATCTCATGCATGTATATATATTTCTGTGTTGTTTTTTATGAAAATTTGTAAAATTAAAACCTATGCATTGAAAGTAATGATCAAAATGTTGGTAAATTTTGGTGATTAATGACATATTATAAAAGGCTTTAGTAAAAGAAAATTGCTTGGTAAAGCAATATATTTAAATAAATTATATTCAAACTCTGGTAAAGCGGAATATTTACATTTCACTTAGAATTGACTTTTATTTCAATATGGTTCTATGCATTATAAATAAAGCTGTTTGAGAAAATTAAGATTAGAAAAATATTATCTAATTTACAAACTTACTGTATCATTATCATGATTTAATAAAGAAATATGTAAAACCTTTTTATTGGCGTAAACCATCTATGTACAAGTTGATACAATTATTATGTTGCGAAAATATAAGTGATCTACGTAAATTAGCAAAATTTATATTTGAGGCCATGAAAATACGATCCCGCCTCCAATAATTTCAGTACACTAATTTTAATGTAGTATACTTAACCTGTTAGTTATGTAGCCTTTATATAATACACATTTTGATTTCAATGTATAGTACATTTGTAACTTGTCTATGATATTGTACTAATTACTATGTGGTTGTATATATATGTATATGTGCGTATTTTGCACAATTCCAAGAAGTTGTAAACTCAAGGAAAATAAAGAATTGGTTGTACCTGAATTGGTATAGCCTTCGAGACTCAAACACAGGTAAATGGAACCCCGTTGAGTTAAGTGAGGCGATGACCTGGGGTGGTGGCCAGGTGTTCTGGCCGACGGTTGATGACAGTATGACATCTGTGCTTATGGTAGTTGCAAATCACTTTCCGTTAATTAGATATCAAATTATGCTATCTATCACAGCTCGATCGGCACTGTATCTCTTCGCCATGATATATTGGGTACCTTCGATAATTTGTTAACACTTGTACTTGAGCTTTAAAATTTTCCATATGTACTAACTCAATCAATAGAAAATTAATATTTGAAAACTAAATGGAAATCAGTCAATTATTGTAATCAGAGTACGTGGTTTTAATTGTGATATCTTTCACGACCCTATCTGAACAGTATCGTCCCCATTATAAATTTAGGGTAACTTCGATGATTTGTGTACAGTTTTACAACCAAAAATTCAAAAGGTTTAATATGTTCAAATTCAATCAATTTAATATTTTATCATGTAAAATTTACCAAGCAACAAATATTTGAAATTTTAATGGAAATCAGTCAATTGTTGAATTCAGAGTATGTGGGTCAATTGTGCTATCTTTCACGACCCTATCGGAACAGTATCGTCGTCATTATAAATTTAGGGTAGCTTAAATGATTTGTGTACAGTTTTACCTCCGAAAATTCAAAAGGTTCAATATGTTCAAATTAGGTCAATTTAATATATTAACATTTAAAATTTACCAAGCAACACATATTTGAAAACTAAATGGAAATGGGTCAATTATTGAAATCAGAGTATGTGGGTTTTATTATATTAATATTTCACGGGGCGATCGATTGTACCGATCGAGGAAGTAATCATGCCGGGATGAAGATATTACGTTTTTTCCCCTTATTCGTATACAAAAATCGAAAGACCACTTCTTTGTATCCCTCAGTTCTGTATGCTCTCTCATAAAGCAGCAAGCTCTGTTTACTCAAAATGAATAATCAAGAATAAACAACGCAACAAGGATTTTTGGCAGAAAACTGGCTCACCTTTTATGAAGGCGGCCGAAAATATTTATTTTTACTTAACCCAAATTATTTATCGAAAAGAATTTTGAGTGAAGGTGCGGCCTAAAAGAGCGCCTATATTTAGTGTAACACTTCTACAATTATGAAAATGTGATGGATTATTCATATAAATTACATTTTCAATAAAGAGCAAACTTAAAGCTATTTGGGGTTTTTTTCTGTTCATCTCCTGAATTATAGCCTAGATCGCTTCATTGGACGAAGCGTAACAAGTTAGTTTCAATATGGCGTCGTTAGACTGTACTCGACTGTAATTTAGACACGCGATGCACTCTGGGATAGCTTCCGCTGCGGGCGTCGTTAAGTAAGGCTATGAGCTACCTTCTTATCCCAATTATGCAAATAAATCTCTGCTATAATTCAGGAGATGAGCATAAAAAAAATAAATAGCCCAAAGTTTGCTCTTTAATGAAAATGTAATTTATTTGAATAATCTATTACATTTTCATAATTGTAGAGGTGTTAAACTTATTATTTAAATAAACGTAATGTTAACTGTGATTTCCTGATCCCGGCATGGTTACTTCCTCGATCGGTACAATAGATCGCCCCGTGAAATATCAATATAATAAAACCCACATACTCTGACTTCAATAATTGACCAATTTCCATTTATTTTTCAAATATTTGTTGCTCGGTAAGTTTTAAATGATAAAATATTAAATTGATCCAATTTGAACATATTGAACCTTTTGAATTTTTGGTGGTAAAACTGTACACAAATCATCGAAGCTACCCTAAATTTATAATGACGACGATACTGTTCAGATAGGATCGTGAAAGATAGCACAATTTAAACCACGTATTCTGATATCAATAATTGACTGATTTCCATTTATTTAGTTTTCAAATATTAATTTTCTAATGATTGAGTTTGTAAATATGGAAACTTTTAAAGCTCAAGTACAAGTGTTAACAAATTATCGAAGGTACCCAATATACCATAGCGAAGAGATACAGTGCCGATCGAGCTGTGATAGATAGCATAATTTGATATCTAATTAACGGAAAGTGATTTGCAACTGCTATAATCACAGGTGTCATACTGTCATTAGGTGAACCGTCGGCCAGAACACCTACCGCCCCAGGTCATCGCCTCACGTAACTCAATTGGGGTCTATTTACCTGTGTTTGAGTCTCGAAGGCTATACAGTAAGTTTGTAAATTAGATAAGATTTTTCTAATCTTAATTTTCCCAAACAACTTTATTTATAATGCATAGAACCATATTGAAATAAAAGTCAATTCTAAGTGAAATGTAAATATTCCGCTTTACCAGAGATTTGAATATGATATATTTAAATATCTTGCTTTACCAAGCAATTTCTTTTACTAAAGCCGAATTAAATCCAGGGTCTAACTCATTAAATTTATATGTGTCGTATTTTTCATTCTTACGAATCAAGAAAAGCTTTTTTACCTACATTTTGATCATTACTTACAGAATTTTAAATGCATACATTTTAGGTTGTAATCTAACAAATTTTCATAAAAACAACACAGAAATGTAAATACATGCATGAGATGAGCGTCTCTAATGCAACAGTAAAAAAGCTATGAGATACTTTTCGATGTTTATTGGTTTGTATATAGTGAAATATGCCGTACACAGCTTCATGGGCTAACACTATGATAACTCGCCTCCATAGTGCGCAGACGCACGGCTTGGTCTCGCGGTAACCGTTCATCCGTTTACGATAACAAAGGTGGGTTGATATCGCGAGAACAGCCCTAGTTACTTATCCCAATTACTATTTAAATCTCTGGTTTGTTTAAATGGACAGATAAACATTAATGATATATTTTAGAAGCATTACTTATAACAGAGAATTTGTATCCACTGTAAAATTCTTTCCTGCATTCCTTATGAATGTTTAGATAGAAATTTAATATACCTGCAGAAATCACTTTAGGGCCTACAATTACAAAAAACACTGTAAATCATTATTTTTGGCAATACTGACAAATTTCATTTTAAGTTTTTATTTGTGTTTGTAAAATCAAAACGTAGGCATTGTAAGTATTGTTATTATCAAATAAACTGATTCGTAAGTATGAATATTTACGGCACCTAATAAGCTTAAACTTTAAATGCCATTATTTTATTGATTTTTTTTCAATTTTTGGAAGGAAATAAAGAGAATTATCTATTAAATTTCTCAACGTTATTAAACACTTGCTTTAAAGCACGGAAGAATTATAGGGGGTGGTCCTTAAATTTTCGTTAAAAAATACAACGAGCACATAAAGATGACATCCTCGATACTCCCAGGGGTTCCGATGCACTTTCGATCTCCTACAAACCCCAGGACTAATCTCATAGTAAAACTGGAGAGCAACCAGAATAGAACAGGTAATTTTAAGTCATTTGATGTACATCAAAAGAGCCGTATAACGGTAACACTGTGGTTGAACTGTGTGGCTTAGATGTTTAGGCGTTCGCTCCTCTCCTGTAGTCGTTCACAGGAAATCTTTTGCTAGCCTGTGATTCTGTGAGTTCCCTAATTGTTTCCTCTCTGAGCTGGCGCTTCAATTTTCTATCTATGATATAGTCCCATGGGTGTAGAGATCGTAAGTGCTCGGAAGCCCCTGAGTACCGATGATAGAAACATGTGAACAGCCCCCCGCTTCAATTTTTATGAAGGCTACTGTATTAACAACAATGGAACTAACTTAAGTATGATAAGGAAATACTACTTAAGAATACCTATGTTAAAACAACTTAAGAGTATGAAATTTGGAAAAAACAATGTGAAGTATATGATTAAACTTAGGACTAAATGATGCCGGAGGAATATATGCAATATAAGTGGAAGACCAATTATTTTTCATTAAGGATTGACATGAGGAACATAATGTGAACAAATGCAAACACAATAATGAAGTTCCAACAATAATGGCATTTTATGTAAAACTTTTTAGCCCACCATCATCAGAAGGTGGGTAATTCAAATCGCCTTTCGTCCGTGGTCCGTCGTCGTCCGTACCGTCCGTCCTTCTTCCGTCCAGTCCGTCCGTCCGGTCGTTAACAATTCTTGTACCCGCTATTTGCTCAGAAAGTACAGAAGGGATCTTTCTCAAAAATTTCCACATGTAGGTTCCCCCTAGGGCCCTAGTGTGCATATTGCATTTTTGGGACCAAATCGGTCAACAAGATGGCCGACTGGGCGGCCATCTTCTGGATTTTGATAGTTAAAAATTTGTTACCGCTATTTCTCAGAAAGTTTTGAAGGGATCTGTATCTCAAATTTCACACTGTAGGTTTCCCCTAGGGCCCTATTTGGTACATGGCATTTTGGGACCCGGTCTTTTGGTACAAAATTAGGGTTTTCCCCTCTAAGGGATCTGTCCCCTAGGCCCTAGTTACTGTGTTTTGTTATTTATACTATTGTGATTTGAAAATACAAGTATAAAATGACAATTTAAGCTTCACCAAATTTGACTTCGATCGTCTAGATTATATTCCTATAAGCCTACATCGAAATGGGCGAAATGGCCGTAAATGTTAGCAGTGGGTGCCGTTGAGCCATTCGACGGCTATTTTATGCTACATTGTTATCCGTTTTCATCTAAAGTAAACGCATTAAATAAATCTCTATATCACTAAAATTCTTCGGATATCATTTTCATAACGATACCTCTTTCATTAGCGCAGATACGCCACTTTTCTTAGTGTAACACCGCAATTCAAAAATCCCGCTTCGCCATTTTTGTTTTTACTACCAATGCGCATGCCTCAACGTTGCTGACTAAAACGATCTACCAGGCCAGGTTCCCAGTTGGGGGTTTAATGAGATCCGGATTTATAGCAAGGATATGTATTATGTGTTGGTGTCAATTATTACTTTCTGTCTATTAATCATTAAGATTGTAAGATAACCTACATGTACACCATATGATTTTTTGTCTTAAATAAAATGAGATAATCAAACAACAGACCATTGACATTTCCCCAAGACAATGACATACAAATGTACTCAGTACAGATACATGTAACTTAATGTAAGCAGTATCTCAGTAGATTTTTTTAAAGTGGTTCCTCAAAATTATAAAATGACTTAATCCAGATTTGCAGGCAAATACTATTTCATTGTTAATAGAGTTCATTACACAAAAACAGCAATAAACTGGATCAGTGTTGAGAATCACCATTGGGATTTAATGTCACATGCAGTCATGGAAAAAATATAACATTGAAACTTACATGTACATCCTAGATCTTTCATTATATAGAAGACATTGCTCACAAATATTTCATTTATTCTCTCTCTCCATCTTTTCTATTTACATTAAAAAGGTAGTTGTATTCTTGATTTAAAGTTGCAATGTTATAAAATATAATATATAGATATAAAAATTCTTAAACAGGTATGACAAATTCTGCATTTCTGAAAACTGTGTTTATAGGAATCAATATTGATATACCAACCAAAATATGGTCAGTGCATAGCATCAAAACTAATATCAATGTGAGGCCATGTATACACATACATGTATAGATAATTCATATTCCAATTGCAAGTGATCCTGAATTGAACAAACGTGGATCATTTATTTTCATCTGTAACTTGTAAAAAGATATTGTAAGAATTGTAATTGTGTGTTCAGTATTGTTGTGTTTAAATGAAACTGTACTACCTCCTTAGGCCCTATTGCATCCATTTTTATCCACTAATGAACTTAATATGCAATTATACAGTGTACCTGCATGTATTACCTAGTACCTACAAGTATAAATGTACATGTACCAGGTATATATTGCCTGTACCTATACTATTACCATGCATACTCTATATTGTGATTCCCAGTATTATAACTTTAAAGAAAGAACAAATTGATATATTAATGAGTGCTGTAATGTATTTACTGAAAATTAACAAGCATAATTAGGGCAATTCCAGTTATAAACTAGATCTTTTTTCTTAAAAATCATACTTAATTTCACAGTAAAACCATTTTCTGAGACATTCACGTCTTCATATAGGTTTGTATATGACAATATGTTCCAAAATTATTGTGCTAAATGCTGAATGCTGCAGTTTTCCAATGAACAAAAGAAATTTTGTAACAGATGATAAACTCAGGAAATAAAAAAAAATATTATGGTTTCCATGCATTTAATACTGTCTGGTTTTTACATATAGAAAAGGTATGTGTAGCCTCAAGAAATTCTTCTTATATTATGGGGGTTTCCATACCTGCAACATAAACAAAATAGAAAATTAGACATGAAAAATTATACCAGGTAAAGAGCTATCGATTATAGGGTATCTTTGTTCTATAGGGAACAAAATGCACCATGTACAGGTAAAAATACAATATTATTGCATTGACATGACCATTATGAGGACTTTTCTTAACCTCTTATTTGTGGTCTTCCAGTAAAAATGGACAGGATATATTTATATATATCATTCCCTGTATAATTTTACCATTTTACAGATAAACTCCCAGGTAAAAATGATTTACATGTAGATAATTAATTACATATAATAAGTTAACAGAAGGAAGGATATCTAGTCATTGGTGATTTATATACCCAGTAATTGAATAGAATGGTATTTGTTTTACCATAAAAAATATCTATATATGCTATAAAATAATTATACATGAATCACATGTATTTGAATCCTCTTAATAAATTAATATGGGAAAATTTAAATATGTAATGTTTTGTAATGCAAACCTTTTAAAATAAAAAATGGAAGATTATAACAAAATTGAGTTGTAAAAAATTAAAACAGAAGAGTGTATAAATTCATTTTGTATTGTAATTTATAAAATTATTTCTAAATATCATACATACATAATACATAAAAACATTTTTAATTACCCAATATACCTACATGTATCTATCTATGATTTTGTTTAATTTTTCATATAAATAACATTTATTAACAAGTTCTCAACCTCATGATACAGTTGCATAACAAGATTTTCAGCAAGTATGTACTATTATGCATTAGCTGTGTATTGAGGGCTAAATGAAGTCTTATCAAATTAAATACATGCACATTATAAGGTTATATACATTTTACATACAAACAGTTCTGAACAAGCTCTTTTTTCACAATATGTAATGTACACTACATGGTACAATTAATAAAATCTTATAAAACCAGATACCATATCTTATAATTATGTTCTATTTGCTTTATTTCTAATGCTTCATTTGGAGAATGGATACTGGATAGATCTATAGTATAGGCCTAGTTATAATATGGACTGTTTAGGCATGTTATTTCAAATTTTATATGCAAATGAGCAGGTGCTTGTTTCGTTTTGATAACATATTTTAAAAAGTTTTGAAAATTGGTATTTACCGGGATTATAGATTGCAGAATATTCTGAAACAGGTATGTTCTATTTTAAATCAGTTTATATGAAGAAGTGTAGTGGATATTCCTCATATTTCAATTGTAACACCAAACCATCTTTCAATTTCACTGAAAAATACGGGAAATGACTCGCCAGATTTAGGTAGTGTTTTGAATGGCAGTACTTTTTAAATAATCGTCGGTAAATATCAAAGAAAGTCACACAGATACATTTACGTCCTTGATGTCGTGATTTTTTCTTCTTGTTTTTTCGTATTTGTTTATTTACTGAATTATTTCAAAATCATCTCATAGATCTACATCAAGGATTTATCTCACTTACATACACATCAAGGATTTATCTCACTTACATACACGTACATTTTACGTCCTTGGATAAGGATGTCAAACGCGATTATTTGCGTTTCGTTAATTTTTAGCTTCCGGCGTAAACAGATTTGTAATATATATTAACCGGAAGTATAGGTCTTACCAACGAGGATAAACAACTGCATGTGTTTGTGCTTGACAAAAACAACAGTGTCACAAGATCACTATGTGCACCTAGTTTGTAAGTAATAATTATCATATGAATATGTAGAGTTCAAGGTTTTTCTAAGTAACATGCACTTCTGATATTTTAAAAGGCCCGTAAATATCCAAAGTTGATTTGCAGGTGCCCTGCTACATTTTTTTTATCATAACGATATGTAGGCCTATAAACAATATGATTATAGAAAAACATATTCTGATCATAGGCAAAATGTCTATTTATTAGTGTATATGAAGCTCTGTAAATTGTGCATCAAATCTAACACAAACGGTTAATGCAGAGGGAAACAATCAGGATTACATGATTGTATATGTGCTCTTATGCAATATTAATTTGTTAATTCATATCACATGCGGTTGCTTCTGGTTTGATAAAAAATATAATAACCTACCCCTGCTATATGAACCAGTGAGACACTCCGATACTTCAACTGTGGAATGGTCCCAGTAAGAGTAGGATATTTTATTTTTCCAAAACCAGATGCAGACACCTGTGTTGACATGCAGGCGTAGCTGGTTTGGGAAGAAATATAAAAACCTACTGCTCCGGTACCCCTACTATATAAACATTGTAGGGATATACTGTTATAGATTTCCAAAACCAGAAGCACACCCATGTGATTACTTATGTAACGAGACTCATGAAAGTTACAATGTACAAGCTTGTGGATTTCCTTAACTTTAAGGATTAAGCACATTCATGTTGATGTAATCTGGAACACCAGATCTCTCCAGCTGAACGTAGAAAGGTTTTTGTAATTAAGGCCTGCCTATAGATTTGTATTAAAAGATCTGGACATTGTACAATGCCTGTTGATGTTATAGTGTCACATTTACTCAAGATCTACAAAATATGTCTGGTATGCTTCAAAATTGATTTAAATTAATTTATATTGATCTTATACATAAACTGTATTTATATAGGTGCTTGTAAAGTGAATAATGATCATGTTAATTGATGGTCAGCTATGTAAGTGTTATATTGTATGTACATATATACATGTTCTATAGTATAATTAAGACTCTTTCGTACATGGATATGAAGGATAGGGATAATTTATCCGAGGTTTACAAAATGTTTTAAAACCTGAGGTTTGCAGAGGGGTTTACAACATTATGTGATCCTACGGGTAAAATATCCATATCCTTCATATCCATGTACGAAAGTGTATTTTTCTCTCATGGCCTTGCAATGTTTTATTGCCATTTTATGCCATTTTGAAATAAATTTTGGGAAAAAATTTGACTGCAGGTCAATTCTCCATACCTGAAAATTGTGTGATATTTTCAACGCAAATCCTGTTGTTTGGATCTTTTAAAGTAAACCCAGCCTAGTTTTCTGAAAAAAAAATGTTAAAATTATACAGAGAAAATAGTGATTTTCTTAACATGGTGACATTACGATGCTTTATTGAATGGGTATAGCCATGCAATACCAGCTTCAGGCGGCACGAGTGTATTGTCCTAGACTAGCCAGTATTACATGTGTAAGTATGAGAGATATTGATCAACCTTATGAATATTGCATGAGTGCATATGTTTCTATGGTAATGTGATTATCCATTAGCAAAGGAACTGTAAAGGTCTTTACATGTGTAATATTGTACATAAATTAGTCAAACCACTAGCATTCATAACTAAAGCTGACAATGCAAGTTAAAAACATGCATTTGAAATTTAAAAAAAAATTATTAACGAAATATTTTTTTTCGCGGAAATTGTTTTTGAGACATCCCCTAGTTATGACAGTGTTGTATCTAAGGAAGTGGCAGCTATTTTTCTTTTGCTCTGCTTAGTAACCTTCACTGGCCAACCCCCTATATAAAGCACGGGACACTTGACACACATGTGTCATTCTAAACATGTCTTGTCTCAGATACACATGCCCCGATATTGGAAATAACAATGTCAAATTGAAAATAAACATTGCACTAACCTGCCAATATTTCATTGAAGTAATAGATGAATGTGTTGTCAGCTATATCCCAACATATGTCCAATACGAACTAATAAAACACTTCAATATACACGAAGTTTTACACGTACATGTACATCGACACGTGTGTGTCCTTGATAGTTGTCGCTCGTTCGGGTCAGGTACGTAGTCACGTGTATACGGTCAGTTGAGTGCATCAGGTACGATGACATACATGGAGATATGTGGACGGATTATTGTTTGGATTTCTATTCACTTGCGTTGAAATTTTATTTTGAGAAACATCTAAATGACAACTTAGAGGAGTTGACATGTTAATTGCTAAAAAAGGTCCCATATAGTTTTACAGGTGAGGGTTTTGTTTACCTATTTGTAGGTGATATATACTGTGGAATGCTAGGTGTATAGGTACATGAATGAGCGCACGTGTGTCGATTCACGCGCTTTATATAGGGGTCGGCGAGTCGTCGGAATGTAAAACAAAAATGGCTGTCCTCAACCGGGGAATGTCTCATAAACAATTCTTGAACAACGAGTATACTTATTTAAAAAAAAAATCATTTTTATAATTTTAACTTGCATTGTCAGCTTTAACATATTATTACAATATAGCAGTATAAGTAGAGTAAAGTATAACGACAAGACTGGCCGGATGGAACCCGGGACAAACAAAACCGAAAGAAAAAAAAAGAAAAAGATTCCTTTTTGAGTACATCATTTACTGATGATTTATATAATTTTATTAAAATGGAAATAATTTAATTTATTGTTTCCTTTTTTATTACTCAGATGAAGAAACAACTAGTGAAGACTAGAGCTAGTCTTCTGCCTATAGTATACAGCTAATTCAGCTTCATCATCTCTCGCTGTCAAAATGAAGAAGAAAGCAAAAGCACCATCCAGGTCGCTGCCGACCAAACCTTTCCAGTCTCTGCAGTAAGTACATTACACCAACATGTTTGTGGAGAGATTTTACATTATAATGTGTCTCTGAATCAGACATACCGTAAAGTTACTAATATTCGTGAGTTTTTAAATTTCACTTAACTCATGGATCGTTCCAAATTAATAAAATTTAATATGTTGTGAAATTTATCAAATCATGGTTTTACATATTTTAGCCTGTCGTAAGATGATGTTTTGTTTTTAAAGGATACAAGAGTGATTCGCGAAAATAAACCACTACAATTAATAAGTACCAAACAGCAAATCGTGAAATTTTACACCCACAAAATTAAGTCATAGCTAGGACATTGGTCTGATTAATTCAATTCAAAATTGTATACTAGAGTGTGTGACACATCAGAAATCATACAATTTTTTTTTAATTTTTTTTTTTTGTATTTTTTTTTTTTTTGTAAATCCTATACACAATGTACAAATAAAAATGTATGAAAAATAATTTACATGTGCATACAAAAGCTTTTCCTCATTAGAAATCATACAAATGTACATTAAATTTAAAAATACCATATACATGTACTGTCATAAAAACAGTATCTAAGAGTGCGTAGTTACTTTTTCTGATGTCTATTCATTTAGAATTATGAGACACTATATAGTGACAAAGTAGTATACTTGTATATTTAAAATAGCTTTAGAATTAAATTTGTTATTAAACAACTAACATATACATATAAAATATATATATATATATATAAAATAAAAAAGAACAATGTCCATGTGATGGTTTCCATATACATAAAAAAACACAACTATAAAACAGTTTTTTCTCCCTAGCGCTTTCTCGGCTCATGCCGGTCTTCAGGGGTTTGAATTCTTTTATTTGTAAAACATGACGTCATAGTACAATGACGTCATAGTAAGATTACGTCATGACATGGTACATAAAGATATTGTGAATGGTTCTGGAAGAAAATAACAAAAACATGAGGACGAAATAAAAACTAATATGAAGTTCCTTTGTCCCGTTCTGAATTTAGCACAGGTTTCATAAGTTGAATGAAATACATTTCTTTATTTTCTCTGTTTAAAAGATCTGAATTGGACATTTGATATATTGGTAAAATAAAAAAATTATCATTAGCACACATATGACAATGTTCGTTTACTGTTAAATATCTGAGATGGTCTGTTTTGGTTTGTTGTCGGTGTAATGTAACTCTCTTTCTCAATTCCATTCCTGTCTGACCAATATAAAAATCTGAGCATTTGCTACAAATAAGTGCGTATATGACATTTTTGGATGTACAATTCATATTAGTTTTAATTTTGAAATTAAAACCATTTTTGAATGTATAATTTTTACACTCTATAATAATATCACATGTTTTGCAACGCTTTTGCATACATTTAGTGACAGAAGTATCTTGCATTTTCGAATCAAATTTTGACGCACACAAAATACGTTTAAGGTTTTTAGGCTGACGCTTGCAATTTATTATTTTCTTGTTAGATAAAATCAATTTCATTCTGTCGCTATTTTTCATGTAATCTTCACAACCTTTTACAATTGGAAAAATATTGTAGTTGTTTGGATTAAAAGTACTGACAAAAGGTATTATATTGCTTTTGGATTCCACTTTATTCGATTTCCTTAAATGAATAGGTCCTTCTTTTTTTGCTCTTTCAACTCCATAATCTATAACTTCTTGCGGATAATGCTGTTTGCGCAGATAAAAAAACTAAGTTCTCTAAGCGTTCAGCTAAAATAGTTTTATCACTTACGATTGTGATTAGACGGGACGCTAAATTAAATGGGATATTTAGCTTTACATGCCTTGCATGATTTGAATAAAAATCAAGATAGTTATGCGAATCCGTCGGTTTACAATACAAGTCAGTAGTGATTTCACCATTTTTACTATGTACAGATATATCCAAAAACGGTAGTTTTACTGTACTAGAATCCATTGTGTACTGTATATCAGGATGTAGCTTATTAAGTTCTTGAAATAATGTATTTACATCTTTATCTGATTGCCAGATTATAAAACAATCGTCTAAAAATCTGATGAAATTCCTTCTTAAATAATCAGCTTGTTCATTGTCTATTTTCCCGATGTTTGTGTAAAGCATTTCCTCTAGGTAACCAAGAACCAAAGTAGCATACGTAGGGGCAACCTTTGTCCCCATCGCTGTACCTTTACATTGCCGATAATATGAATTATCAAAATAAAACACATTTCTATTCAAAACTATTTTCAAAGCTTCCAAAATAAAGTTTTTACTTACTCGATTGTGAATTAAAGCAGGGTGTTTTTCTAGCCAAAAATTGACTGCTTTTAAACCAAGTTCGGTAGGAATGTTTGTATATAAACTAACCACATCAAACGAAATCAATTTGCTACCTGGTACAACCTTTTTTGGTAACCTTGTTAAAAAGTCAAAATCGTCTTTAACAAAACTCGGTACTGTAGGACAAAGTGGTTTTAAAATGATATCTAAAAAATGACTTAGACGTTGTGTAACGCTATTAGATCCACCGACTATAGGTCTGAATTTTAAGTCAGTTGGACAATGTATAGTAATATACTCAGAATTTTGTTCTTTTATAGCATTAGCAATTTGACTGCTTTTATGAATCTTTGGTAAACCATAAAAGTAACTAGTTTTAAATGAAAAATTTGTTAAGTAATCTATTTCCTCTTTAAGAAGTTCACCGCCTTCTCTGTTAACCAAGTTTACAATTTGTTTAAAAGTCATCTCATCCTGTTCAGAATTACATTCGTTATAAAATTCTTCGTTGGATAACATTTCCCTAATCTTTTTAGCATAGTAGTCAGTATCCATGACAACAACAGCGCCACCCTTATCAACCTCCTTAATAATTATTGTTTTGTCTTGTGCTAAATTTTCTTGTGCTTTTCTTAGTTGATAAGACAAATTACTTTTTCTATTTTGTATAGGAAGCGGATGTTTCTTTAGTCTAGATATGGTTTCTTCTAAAACAATATCGTCACATTTAGGTGGATTATAATTAGACTTATTTCTCACAAGTGGTAAATTTTCTGTGGACTGATCGTAATTGTCAGAAAAATAATATATAGATAGGAGTTTACTTATACAAAAGGTGACATGACATATTAAAACAGACTGACAGTGATATTTATATAGATTATACAAATTTTCTTTATACAAATGTGCATGATCTCTTAGAGTGCAGTTTTGACTGTGCCCATATGTATTTATATTTTCCTATTTTAGGGGACAGGATATGTCCAATCTTCTAGAAAAGGCCTCAAAGGACACAGAAAATCTTACAGTAGAATATCAGGAGGGTAAATCTTCTGCCTCAAAGAAAAAGGCAGGGTCTGCTACAAAGGCAAGAGAGGTCATCAACAAAGAAAAACTGCTGAAAAAGTTTACAGAAGCGGAAGAAGGAATCAAATTTCTTTATATCACACAGGTGATTATTTCCATATTGGCATATTGTATACAATATATGTACTATTATACTTGAAATATATTGTTGGAGATGTTATTTTCCCCCATGTCTTATGACTTCTGATTATATAACCAAGTGGGATGTCCCAATACTTAGCATGCGCAATACAATTTAGTGAGGTAATATTGCTTGACCTAATACGAAATAATATAAGCCAATTCCTGCTCCCCTTTCCCCAATTGCTAATTAAATTTAACTCACTCAGCTCAGCTTTTTTTCCAGATGTTTCGAATCCTGATATCATGTCATTTTTTTAATGATACAGCATTACTAATATCTTTTATGATAATATATTTGATTATATGATCACAATTGCTTTTGGCCTGCACTGCATAGCCGATGAAAATTGCGCCTTGTCATATAACTTTAATGATATATGGAAAATATTACACAGCAAAGTAATGATATATGGAAAAAATATTACACAGGTAAAGTCACTAGATAATAAACAGATTATGTGATTTCTATATATTCACAAAACTAATGATAGGAAGGGCACACAATATACATGTATATGTTTCAGTTGGTTTCAAAGAACACAATGATTTCCTTCCAGGGTGTTGTTGATATGCTGTCAGCACAGACACCAGTAACATTAGATTTCAGCCATATTGAACAAGTCAATGATGCTGTTTTTGCCAAAATGATAATCACCAAAGCAACTGATAAATACTCCAGTGTGAAGGCAATTAAATTAAATGGCTGCTGTCATGTGACTGATCTGGGAGTGATGTGGATGGCTTCCTGTTTCCCAGAGCTCCAAGAGGTAGGTACATTATACAAATAATGACATGGGATGAGGTTAATAACAGGTTTATCAACCATTAGACCTCCAAGAGGTATGGAAATCATAGATGTATATGATGACTATAAAGAAAGAGGTTAATATTAGGATTGACCAACCACCAGAGTTTCAAGATATGACATGTATTTTATAAAAATAACGACTTTGAATTGGATTATTATCGGGTTTACCAATTATCTGAGGTCCGAAAGGTATATGGATATCATAAATGTGATTACTTCAAAGGTTGAGGTTAATATGAAGTTCTCTTGAGGTTATCAAATTGTTTGATTTTTAACAAACTTAGCACCATGCAGGTATTAGAAGAGCACCGATATAATTTTCACAATTATGGACTAGCAATACCCTTTAAAGGGACAATTCAGTCTAAGAGAACATTAAAATTTGTACATATATCGGAAAATAACCAGTTCTAATCGGAATTAGACCAGTCGGGTTTTCTGTGATATGCCAGAAAAGCCCATGGTATTGAAATGCGTGTGAAATGTTGAAACTCGCTCGCTGTCCGCCATTACACATTGTGGTCGAACATCTTGTATGCCGAACCCTGTCCCTTGCTCGTAGAGAAATGCTACTTTTGTCTAGAACTGCTCAAATCGCTCTGACAGTAGTGTTTTTACCTTATTAGGTGAATTTTCTTGCCTAGAAAATCATTTTTATCACCTCCACAGTGGTTATGTAGTTCATTTGTTTAACGTGCGTGACTTTGGCTCGGATATCGGTACAGCATACATGTTGTACCTGCTTAATCGTATTGATCAACGATTTGTATTTACAACTGTATCAATTAAAATACTAAATAATGACGTGGAATTTGTCAATATTTTATCTTATATGTTTCATAAGAAATGTAGATCAATACATTTATGCCATATTTTGCTTCTTGATTATGTAAAAGAATTAGCCTGAGTGAATTGTCCCAGTAAGACCGCTTAAAAATACATTTTAAAATCGTATGGTGCAGATAAAAAGTAAACACTGGAATCCAAGTGAGTGATGCTAAAAAAGTTTTCTCCCTTGAATCATTTACAGGTGTCACTGTCTGGATGTATCCAGGTAACAGAGAGTGGACTTCACGCTCTGGTGACTCGGTGTAAACGCCTTACTGATATTGATCTCACTGGAACCAATGTGTCGATCCTGGGTTCGGGATGTGTGGATAAAAAGATAGTGTGTGATGGATGTCCACTTCTTTCTCCCGACAAAAAAAACATGGAAAATGCGGAACTTACTGTCATTCTAAAATGTAAGTATAGAAAGTAATTTATATTGATTTGATATGTTCTAATGCTGCTGTCAAAATAATCCCCTAAGATGGTTCTTGGTTTGGCACAATTACACCCTAAAAATTGATTAAAACATTTTGATTTTAAAATTTCAAATATTCACATCTACTGTTAAAATTTATATTTTTGTGTGTTGATATTTTCACTTATTCATCCTTAACTAATAATTCATGATGTGTTAACTATCGTACTGTGTACCTCTATGTGTAAAATACATGTATCATCATATAACTGTTAGCAATTTCTACTGTCTTGTTATTTATATATGTTTGTGCATAGAATAAATAAATGTAAAATATATTTGTGATGGAATTAAAATATTAAAAAACAAAAATCAAAACAAGACTACAATCTCTATCGCTTTCACAGCTGTCACTGCTCTTCAGGAGATATTTACCATATTCGACCAAAGAAGCGCCCATGTCACTATAACCGCCCCTCCCCATTTTTGAGGCATTTATTTCAGTTGCCCAGGCATAAATAAAAACCAAAGCTGCACAAAACTGTATAGATTTCAAATAATTTCATCTTACTAATTTTTTAAACATCCTGGGGGCTTCTTGGGTCAAATACAGTATCTATGTTTGTGCATATAGATACATTCATAAGGAATAATGTCATGCTTGATTGCAAAGAATTTGCTAATCTTATATTCTCACCTAATGGGATATTGCCATTAACCATGTATCTATTAAAACTTTTGTTTTAGCTCTAAAAAGTAAGTATTTCTTATATCATACTCAATATCTTGGTCATACTTCTCTTTAATTGGAAATCATTTTAGTTTCTTTCTGTCATATCTGTAATTTAATCACAGTCACCTTTAAATTGGCATGCATTAAATATCAAAGAACACTTTAAAGAGTAATAATGGTCAGGTATTCTAGCTAATTTTCAGTAATTTTTAATAAAAGGCTGCTCTTGTCCTGTTAATCTCTTGGGGAGAAAAGTCTCCTTTCATTCTGAATGTTCCCTTATCAAGATTCATATTAAAAAAAAACCTGACACATGATAATATATTTAGTCATGCATTTGTAGTTTGACTGAGTTGGTAATTATTTTTCTTGGAACATTCTTGAGGAATGAAAAATTACTGTATTTCTCAACTTTGATTCATATTGTCTCCCTTGGTCCCAAGTTGACTGCCAGTTTGATTTGAAGATTGATAGAAAAACAAAAATTGCAAACATTATACATTTGTAATTATATCTACCATTTTGTGATTTAATGACATTTCCAGCATTGTTTCCTCCTTTTTTCTGGATAGATTTTCCACATTATTTCTCTGAATCACTTTAATTGACAATACCTATGCACTAGATCAGTAGTTATAATTAAAAAATAGAATTGGCAAAACTGTTCCTCTATATTATTATAAAAGCTATATCGTTGAACACTTAATCATACTGATTTTTCGAATGAATTAATATTTATTTAGTCATTTTCACTTGTAAGATTTGTATGGCATTGTAAAATTATGGCTATTGTCTTTTTTATTATCGAAATACTATATTTTTCCTCTCTACATCTCATGTGCATTATATACAATCTACCTAGTATATACTTTCCCTTTGTTCTCATTAACCATTACCGATACATTTATAATTTAAATAGTTTTCCTGAATGTACATGTACATGTATTATTGGTGATAAATCTTCTGTTAGATAAATTTTTCCCATCATAGTTTTATCAAACATGAAATATTCACAATAATTATTTTTGCTAAAGTTACAACCTTTTAGTCCATACCACACTCACATAATTCTTTCTTAAATTAATTTAGAAAGTATTCCCATCATTTAGCTCAAATTTTCATGCTCTCATGTGAAAGTTTCTTCATAATTCATCAAAAGTATGTACTTCCATTGATTGAGATATCAACCAAAATAATTGATAGATGCAATATACATATATGTTTGTTTTGTTAATTATTTATCTGAATAATTTAATCTTATTATAAATTAGATACATGTATGTATTCGAATAACTCCAGGTGTTACCTCACTGCGCTTATGCATGTTAAAGCACTAGTTTTGCTAGTCCTATTTGAACTTGTTAGAGATGCTCAACCGCTGACAAATGGTATTTTTTCACTATCAAAACCAGGAGCAGACGATTTAGTATTTTTCTTCAGTTACAAAAGTTACTTACTTTACACCATTACCACCATTGGAAAGTTTGAGCTTCTAATTTTACTTCATGTTAAAATTACAAAATATAATTAATTGCATCCCGAAAAAAATCCGTGGCACTATATCCTATATGGAATGATGTACTGATTGCGCATGCAACAAAGGCAAAATAAATTATTTAATATTAATTCTTGTGTTAATTAGACATATATGTACACGATTAAACACCAATTATTGTTTAAGTGAGGGATATCATTTATGCTCTGTCGGCGGTGGAGCATCTTTAAATGGTATTAAGGGCCTTTTAGCTGGGAACTGGTGATTAACTTTATAATTATATAATTTGATAACTATTGTTAAGATATATTTCAAGAATCAATATCACAGATAATTTTCTAATAAAAACTGTATTGATTCTCACTAACATCTGGAAAAAATGTTATATAAAATCTGAAAAGAATAAAATGATGTAAAAAAGTAATTCTAATATTGAGCATTCATAAGCTTCTTTAATAATACAAAATAAAATCATATGTGTAAAGAATGTTAATGTTTGGGATATTTGCAGCCCCTAGTTTTATGAAGCCAGCTGATGTAGATATGGTGAAAGTACTGGTTAGTAAGCCGTTAAATACCAAGTCCAGTTTTGTGGCCTACTTGACCAAGGACAGTGCGAAGGAGGCCAAGACGTGCCGTACAAAGTCTAAACACACCCTAGCCACAGGATTCACAGCCAACTTGTTTGAATGTGATATGGTATGTATTATATCTTCCTTCATCATTTCTTCATTAATTCAGCCAATATAGCTGGTATATATGCATAACACTGTTATTGCAACTATGGGGCAATGAAGTAATAATAACAGTGTGGA
The DNA here is from genome assembly GCF_041381155.1 of Argopecten irradians. Classification (NCBI taxonomy): domain Eukaryota; kingdom Metazoa; phylum Mollusca; class Bivalvia; order Pectinida; family Pectinidae; genus Argopecten; species Argopecten irradians. The sequence goes on along the minus strand of NC_091134.1, from coordinate 16,481,112 downwards.
CAAACTATGGCCAAATTTTCAAGCTGATATGCCTCTTTATCATCAAGACACACAAAAAGATCAAACAAAACAAACTAACATACTACTGTATATATACTCATGAACTTGTTTCAAAACTATTAAATTTTCCTTAAATAAAGTAGATGTTTCATGAACACGATATGAATTTGGTACATAAGTATAGATATTATAGATAATGTTTTGTTATATGTTTTTTTTTCAGAGTGTTATGGACCATTTTCTGACCAAGAGATCATTGTGTGTTCTACCCTATGGTGCAGACTCTAACATTTCTGCCGATGCCATAGCAGCTGAGCTGTACACAGTTGTCTCCCATTCCCTCTCTGTAGTAAGTGAATTAGTTTTTAAATCTTTCAATGCATCCAATTGGTGTCTAATACAGAATATATACAATCAGATACTTCCTCATTTAAAATTATTTGTACTGTAACTGAGCGAAAAGTTTGACATGTATATTAGCTTTCTTCATTAATCTATTGAAAACCATCAGGTTTGATGAATTAAGCTGTGAAAACCATTCAAATGGCTTTAGGTGCCTTATAAACGTTAGTTACAACGCAGAACATATGTACTGTAAAATTGTTGTTTTTTATGCCTTAAGCATGTTTAGATGAAAACACATGGAAACATATCTGCAGATATCACTTTAAAATTACTTATAAAACTGTAAAAATGTTTGACCTCATTTGGCCTCATGGTCTGACCGCAGGTACTCATTTCACTTCACTATAGATGTAAATATAATGATTTTTGGCAGTACTGCTGAAAATAATTTTCTGCTCTTATGTGTACTTTTAAAATCAAAACTAATGCATTGATAGTACTGTTATTCTCAAAATGTTGGTAACTTTTGGTGATGAATAACATATTAAAAGCTTATTAAAGCTTATCTTGATTTGTGAGTATGAAAAATAGGGCACATATAACTTAAAGTTTGTTACATGTATAATTACCATGCACACCATTATGGATATTTATAGATACATGTATTATTAAACAGAAGTCTATAGATCTACATCATATACTTAAGACATTCTTAGTCAGCTTATGCTAGTTTTAACAATATCAGTTTCAACTAAAATGGATACAAAACTTATATTTCTATTAAAGTGTCTGAGGGGACGGTATGGTATTTTGTACTATATTTTAACCAAATCATGAAAATTTCAAATACAATATAAAATGTAATGAAACTAAAAATTTAAGGTATCTGTAAATAATATATTATTTTTACTTATGCAGTGCCACACTCAGGTTCTATAGTAACAGAAGATGGTTTTAGATACCTATCAACAATAAAAGAAAGAAATGAGCTTTTGAAAATTATGTGATTGAATAATCAATGTCTTTAGCTAAGATATATATTTCATTTTCCAGGATTCAGGAAATTCTTTCGTTATTGCGGGCATGAGTAATGGTTCTAAGAAATGTGTGAGTCCAGATTCAGTGAAGAATGCCATGGACAAACTGATCAATAAGACAAGAGAAAGTCTTAAGGCTGTTATTGAAGCATATAAAAAACCAAGGTTAGTTGATGGGACTAAGTAAATTTCTTTTCAGCCATTAAATTCAGAAGATGTTGGAACACTTAATTTAAAACTATTGGAACCATTATATAAAGTTATTAACTAAGAATTAAACTTCTTTAAAAGATGGTCAAGTTATAGTGGAATCATAACAATATGTTTGATTCATTATTCTGTAATGTTCAGCCAAAGAACAATTTTTTGTGGTATCTTTAATATGGTATTTCATTCAGAGTCTGGTTTAGCAGATAGACTCACAAATGAATCTTCCTAAATTATCCTCCGTAGGCAATGAAAATACCTGGTTTCTGATTGATATTTAACTAAATTACTTTAGTAATTGACTTGAATTTTAGCTAAAACTCTATTATATGTACAGGACAGAGGATTACAATTGGCAGGAACAACATGAACTTTGTCGAGCTTATCACCTCCAGACAGGCCTAGAGAACATCAAATTTACCACTGTTAGTTTAGATCTGAGTGACTCTAATCAGGTGAGTAGCTATGGTTAAAACAGATGGCTGAAATACTGATATTATTATCTTTATTTGTTTCAAATCTCCTTATCGCTATATAGTGTGCTACAGTTACCTTACTTGATCTGCTGAATTAGAGGTCAATTTAGAAAAATGTTATAAACAGCTGATAATAAATATCATATACACTTTGATTATCTTGATGTAAAAGGATTATTTTAACAAAATTTAGCAAATAACATGTTTTAGTTATTAATTTTAATTAACAAAAAATGTAAGTGTAAAAAGAAATTACAAAGAGATAGAATATAAAAATATTTTAGGAATGTTATTCTTAGACTAATAGTACGCAAAATCACAATGTTTACCTAAAAATATATACACACTAAATCCAATAAAACAAGAGAATAATTAATACGTTTTTTAAGAAGAAAATGCAACACGCTTTATTCATTACGTTCATGGTTTTTTTTTCAAATGTCTTAAATCAAGACTAAGAACTACTATCATAATTGTATCGGGGACCAGAAGGTAGAGAGTTAAATATCTCGTTTTTTTCAGGCTGATGTGAATGCCAAACTTTTAGTTGGAGCTAAGCACGCATCGGCAGCCAACCCTGAATACCAGGAAATATATGCTGCAGTGTTTTCTTACATTACCTCTGATGCTGTTACCACCATGTTAAAGGATGGGATTGTCTCTATAAAGTCTTCTGCCAAAACCCACAAACGCATGCTCAACATCCTGGAATACTTTGTAAGTAAAAGAAACATGTTCAATCTGAATTGCTGTGTATTAGTACTGATAAAAGCTGAATATAGTTGGTGATGTGTTTTAACATGCTTATCTTTCTGGAATACTTTAAGCAAAAAATTAATTATATACAATATTTTGAAATAACTAGTAAGTATATGAAAAGATGGTAACAAAAAATGCTTTATATATACGTTGTGGACTACGTTGTTTATTATCAAAATATGCCAAACATTCTGAAACACTTATCTAAAATATCAAAAGCAAAATTATGCTCAGTCATTTTTCATGTAAACTATTTATACATGTACACATGCTGTAATTAAAGGGACAATTCAGTGAGGCAAATTCTGTTACATAACCACGAAGCAAAATATGACATAAATGTATTGTTCTACATTTCTTATGAAACATATAACAAGAAATATTGACAAATTCCACGACATTGTTAAGTATTTTGATTGATACCGTTGAAATTTCAAATTGTTGATCAATACAATTAAGCAGGTACAACATGTACGCTGTACCCATACCCGAGCCAAAGTCACACACATTAAACAAATGCAATACGTAACCACTGAGGAGTTGATGAAATTATTTTTAGACAAGGACATACATCTAATAAGGTAAACACACTACTGTAAAAGCACTTTGAATAGTTCTAGACAAAAATTCTTTACTACACTGACAAGGGCCAGGGTTCGGCATACAAGACATCCGACCACTAGGTGTAATGGTGGACAGTAAGCGAGATATAACATTGCACTAGGTGTAATGGTGGACAGTAAGCGAGATATAACATTGCACATACATTTCACTACACTTCTGGCATATCACAGTAATTACATATTGTATTTCAAGTCTAATTTGAGTAACCAATTGATTATTACTCTAAAAAATCTGTTATAATTAAATGTTTTGTATTATTCGTATTGTTAAAAACGCTATTATATTGCAGGGAAGAGCGAAATGCTTACAGCTGTTAAATGATAGTGCTGTGGCCTCTGTTCAATGTATGGAAACCCTATTCTCTACTGCTTTTGATGGTAATCACGGCAAAAATGATGGCTTCACTTCTCTTCTCAGTCAAGGCACTCCTATGTATGTCAAAGATGAAATGATAGCAGCACTCACAAAAGCCTTTAAGGGAGATAGTGAGGTAAGGATATTCTACATTATAGAAACTGATAAGACTTCACTTGTTTTCAGTTAAAGCGCAAATGACTTGTAAGATTCAAGAAGAAATAAAAGAAATATCCGAATTCTTGATTTATTTTTATTTTACTTTTATCACTTCAAATTTCTTTTGGGTATTAGAACTTTCAGAACTTTGACGTGGTCTGAAATTAGATTAAATCAAAATTTCTGAATGTCTTGAATTTCATCTTAAATCAAAGATCGTTTACTAAATTTTCAAATAAAACCAAAGTTCTTAAATCATGAAAATTCATATAGGATATAAGTATTGAAATAATAATATTTCAGTTGAAATCAAAACACTGAATTCCTGAATTTTTAGATTGAACCAGAGATCAGTAATGGATTTTTAATAAGATCAAAGTACAGAAAGATCCTGAAATGGATTGGTCAATATGAAATTTTTGGTTAAAATCAAATTACTGAAGTTGTGTTATTCTCAGAAAAAAATCATTTCTAAAATTGTCTTATTTTAGGTAAAATCAAAGTCCTGAAAGTACTGATATTAAAAAAATCAAACCTTCCTGAAATTACAGTTAAAATTTATGTTCTGAGTTTCCAAATATGCAGTTCATATTAAGAACCGAATATGTAACTTCAAATTAAAACCAAATGATTCAAAGTTTTGATTTTTTTTTGCACATGAAATCAAAATGATAAAATTTTTGTTAGACTTCACCTGTTGGTGAATTGATGAAATAAAAGTTAACTTTTTGATTGATCTTTTGGATTAAAAAATTTGCTTTTCTAATATTTTTGAAAATACTCTTAGTTCTTTATCCTTTCAACAATATTAAATTAAGTAATATGATGTTACACTGTGGGGAATTGCCAGACAAATAACTGTTTTTGATTTTGGAGTTTTACCATGACAAAGGAAAGTTCTGATTTGTGCATTGACACCAAAAGACTTATTTTTCCCATCCTGATGGTTTCATCGAAAAAAGATCTCAACGTGTATTCATCATTATTTGTTATTTTTATTTTACAGCAAGGGTCAAACGGAGCTGCGTTATACTCAGAGCTTGGTGTTAGTTGTTCAGTAACAGCAACATCCAATGTTCTGCTGGCCCAGCTTGGTAGCACAGTGCCCCCGGCTATTGTAAGTATCGCACAAATATTGGATTATGTATGTCACCCAGTGGACATACAACACTTTTCTTTTTACTTCACAAAACTCACATAAGTTCTGAAGAAATTAAAGACATAACCCCATAACATTTCATCAAGATATTGCTGTAACACAGCTACATTAATCAAATTATTTGCTGTCACTGCTTAGATCAAAATGACATCTATATTTTTTAGAAAATCATCATTTGGAAATAAACCGCCATTTTTTTTATTTTTTTTTATTTGCTGGCACCATAATAGCTTCAGCGGAGTTGTGAATAGTAAAATGAAATGTGATTATTGGATAATTAACTGTGATATTATATTTTTGTTCTCTTATTTCAGGATGTGATCAGAAAGACTGATAATAAGGAGATCATTTTCGCTCAGTATACGTTTTGTTTCCCCCACCTTGTCTCAAACAGTGTGCTTCACCGAGTTATAAACTTAGCTTCACAAATTCGGAAATCCCTCTATATTTGGCAGACAGGCTGCGTACAACAGGAGGGTTTGGTGGAAATCGTGTTGGAAATGCAACATAATTCTGGTAACAATTCACTTTGATGCATGTTATGTCATTTGATTGAGAAAATTACAAAAAAAAATTATATTGCAGAAAGGTTTATTTTTACAGATACCAATGGAATATGAGTAACACATACATTATCATAAGATAAGTTTTGAATTAATGAATAATCCTTAAAGATGCTCCACCCCCGACAAATGGTAATTTTTTCACTATCAAAAACAGGAGCAGATGATTAAGTATTTTTCTTCAGCTACAAAAGTTATTTACTTTACACCATTACCACCATTGAAAAGTTTGAGCTTCTAATTTTACTTCAAGTTAAAGATATGAAAAATAATTAATTGCATCCCGAAAAAAATCCGTGTCACTATATCCTATATGGAATGAAGTACTGATTGCGCATGCACAAAAGGCGAAATAAATTATTTTATATTATTTTTTGTGTTAATTAGACATATATATACACAATTAAATACCAGTTATTGTTCAAATGAAGAACATCATTTATCCTCTGTCGGCGGTGGAGCATCTTTAAATAATTCGTGAATTTATGAAATATCATGTAATAATCCTTTTTTCAACTTCTACATATTAAATGCATGTTGAAATGAGTTTTCTCCAGCATAATGCTCATACACAAACTTTTTTCTGTTCCATTCATAATGTGTATCAAAATTGTTTCAAAGCAGCACAACTGTCTTTTATATATACTCCTGTAGGCTTTTTATGAAGGAGAGACAAAACATCAAAAATGTTAATGTCATTTTATTACACTGACATTATTCAAATAATTATGTATGAAAACCAAAACCTATAGAAACAGTTCATATAATTTTACATCTTAATCATAAGCTATACTGTGCAGTCAATTTAAACCTGTTGATACAAAGTCAACTGGTTCAAGAACCAGTAAAGTGAAATAAATTCATTTCAAATTTTTTGATTAGGTACCAAAAAACAGCTCCTTAGTGACACATGTTTCCATCGTTGACTTGAAGTTCATAGCCTGTTGAGTATTATCTTCTGTGTTTGTGAAATTTGGTTTTCTGATTACAGTTGAAAGTAAACTACTGGTAAAGGGTCAGACTCCTCAGGAGATGTCACAGTACCCGGACACATCCAAGATAGCAGTGGACCGAGCGAACATTCGTCTGTGGCAGCTGGTTGAGCAGTACAGTCAGCTAGCCAGGAAAGTCATCAAACAGATGGGATTGTTTGCCAAGGTAATTGTTGATCGTGATATAATCTGTTGGACTAGCTGTACCGTGGTATATTATTATCTTTCTGTTGCTGACTGATATATTTTTAGTCTTTTTTTTTGCCCTGACTACTGTCAGCTAATGTGTGCAAAGTGAAAAATAGTTCAGCCCCCCTCCCAATTAGATATACATATAATTTTTTGTAAAGTTTGGATTAGCCATTGTGTTGTTAATTGTTAAGTGTCTATCGAGATGATGATTGTAAGGGAGCATTTAAGAAATTGTACAAAACCAATACATTTTTTTTCAAACTAAACTTTCAGGTTGAGCCAAGCAGCACAACTCCTAAACCAAGTAAGTGCTTTCAATTCATTTATTATATTTGCCGCTTCAATTTTCATTTTAAAATTAATTTTAAAACGTGTTTTAGCCAAATATAATGCAATTAAACTTTTGCTGTCATTATTCCATCTCTGTGTTTAACAGGTAACGTGTATGCTTGTATTTCGGACCACAAAATTCCGGTCCCAGAAGAAGACAAAGAAAAGTCATCCCAGTCACTTCTTTGTGAAAATTGTGGAGTAACTGTGAACCAATACCTACTACAAACGGTAATTATTGTCACACTACTGGACAGGACAATGACTCAAATTTGTACCTTTGCATATGTCAGACGTTTCATAAATAAGGCAAAGAGCTGATTAACTTAACAGTAATCATTAGAGGTAAAATGAAATTGTTTGGATACGTAACATGAAATTATGTCCTAACTCATATATGATTACTATGGAATCAATTTTAAGTATTATTTGTGCTGAAACAGAGATATCATTTATATAATTACTTCATATGGGAATAATTCATATGTTGGTTTATATTAATTTTGAAATAAATCATTACTGTCTTTATGTGCCTTCATATACCTATCTGCTTGCCAAAGTTTCGTCATTAGGGTATCGCTGTTAGAATTATTTTTTTAATCATCTACTTTTATTATGTAAACTACAGAATCAAAATATTGTTAAACGAGTATATTGGAATTGCGTATCATGTTGTGTTTCGAAAAAATAATGTAGAAAGAAAAAAAAAATACTTTTGATATTTAATGTAAAGCTGTAAGTTGTAAATTTTTGGCTAAATTGATCACGATTTTTCTCTATGTTGAAATGACTTTCTCATTTAGAATTCTGCCATTAATCTTTCAGATTGATTGAATTTTGTATCTAGATTGTAGGTATAATAAGTAATTGATTGATCTACTATTGAAGAGTCAATTATAATCTTTTCAGAGAATACAAAGAGAACTTACAACCAGTTTTATGACTGAAAATCAAGTGCAATTACCAAAAGACAGTGAGAAAGTCCAACAAAGTGGAAACTGCATCCGTTTCCTACCAGGCAATGAGAGCTCTGACGTCATATTCAGGACCAGCATGAATCCTTTTGAACAAAATCATTGGAAGTTTACTTTTCTTGAAGGAAAATCGTCAAATGTTTCTGTCTTCATGATGTAAGTTTATGATACCATTAAAAATTCAATTGTAACCCTTGGAGTAGTTTGTAATTCATGAATAAAGACTAAAGGAAAAATTGCAATATGAAGCTGAAAGGAATATTTTTCAATTAACCAATATTCATTTTTCATGAGACAATGTTTGATCCTGTCAATGTCTCGGATATTAGTAGAAAAAAATGATGGGCGTCAATATCCGTCTCGGAAAACACACTTCATAGAAATGTATTATTATAGGAAGAACTATCAATATTTCCCATTTAGTTTTTTTTACACCAAGTAAATAAAACTTAATTTTGTTTACGTTTGTAGGCTCAGAGGAGAGGGTGATCTGTATTACAAATTGGACCTGAAGAAAAAGACACTTACAGCAGGATCTCCGTCGGACGAGAAAGTTCTAATGAACATACCAGCAGTGGAATCGGGTGAAACTGTATCTCTTCAGTTAAGTCCTGGTCCGCTTTTAGAAGGACAACCACTCTATGCATTCAGCTTGATGATACAAGACCAGCTGATCACGTCCATCAGTATTCCAGCTAAAAAGATAAAAATCAAGTTAACTGGCACTCATGTCTCTGATTCTACTACAACAGTTATGGTACATGGACTGCTTCCTGTGGTGAGTACATACTCAAATTTTACTCAAAGGAGTAGATATGATAGGACAAATTTTAAAAAAAATAACTATTCAATTTCAAATCAAATACTCTCATACTTGACTAATTTTTTATAACCATGTAACGATGTGTCCCACCTATGACGTCATCAAATTGATGATTTTCCTCTTCTCGCCAAATTTTGCTAGAAATTCATCATCTTTAGGTTAGAAAAGGCTTGAAATGGATTTGGCCGCCACCTTGGAGCAACTTTACATTTTGCATAGATATGCGTAAATACACGTTACACAACGTGTGAAAATCTCTTTCTGCTCCACGAAGGCGGCCACATTCATTTTTAGAGAAAACCACTCAAAAAGTATGATTTTTCAAGGATTTTTGTGAAAAATGGCGGGAAACTGCATGTTGATGACGTCATAGTGAACATAATTGGCACATGCGGGATAATGTGTTAGCAAATGTAATAAGCTATTATATGGCAAAATATGTTGTTCTTTACTGGAGAATTAATTTTGAGGCCATATTCAAGTCTTAACGTACCTTCTCCTTTGTGGTGAGTACCATGGGTGTTGACTCAAGTTTCTTTGACTCAAGTCTATCATGTCAGATCAGTTTACTTTTCTCTAAATCCACAAGTTTTGTCAATTATGACTTTGGGATATTGACTGATAGTGCACATTAATGTGTACATCGTTTATTAGATATTAGATATTGCAACAAATGACAATGGAAAGCAGTGTATGACATTGTCAAAACATATAAAAAATACCAGCTGAGCCACATCAAACCTTAGTTAAGTATTATTATAAAAGTATATGTTTTTAATTATGACAGCACTTTTAGACATGAAAGCGTTTTTGATTTAACTATTTTTTTCTCTTTACCTATAAATAATCCCTGTCTTTCCTCTTTTTAGCCTTCCAAGGCCACGGATGTTGTTGAAGGAATGCGACTTGAAGCGTTGGATCGCCTGAATCCATCACTTGTTTGTGTTGCAACAGTGTGTTAGTATTTTTGAATAAATCTTAAAAGTTTAGTAAATCAAATTTTCACACATAACCAGAAGGCAAACTATAGCTTAAAACGTCATGTTCCTTATGCTTTATCCCTGATATAGCTGTACACTTAAGTAGGTGTGATGTGAAGGCTATGTTACCCCTACTCGAGCCAGATTTCTATAAAACACACGAAAAGCCACATATGTACAAATACCTGGGAGTTGCTAAATGCCTTTTGCATAATAGAAAATGTATTTTTCAGATAATATCATGTATCTAAATACTTTACTATAGATTTTAATAGCTCAAATTAAAAATTGCTTTAAATCACTGGTGCAGGTTTGCCATTACTATAAGACATGACTTCGCCATGTATATCTAATTGGGAGGGGGGTGAACTATTTTTTCACTTTGCACACATTAGCTGACAGTAGTCAGGGCAAATTGACGCCAAATAACTCCTCGAACTTTCAATAGAACGAGTTTATTTCCTTGTTTATATTGAAGTCTTGATGTACAGTATATACATATTGCCCCCGATATGGCATTGAACATTACATATTGTAACATACTATCTAAATGAAATAGATGGTCAATTTGCTTTGAAATATGTACGCTTTTCATTTTGATGATGGTACAGAGCTATGTGTACATGTAATTACTAAGGTTATATTTGACAGCCAAAATTGGTGATGATGGTCGTCTGCTAATTCATTTTGATGGCTGGACAAAGAGATACGACTATTGGACAGAACCGGAATCCAAAGATCTCCACCCGATTGGTTATATGGCTTTAAATGCTCACTCAAACAACCACAACTATACTCCAGAACTACAGAGACCCAAAGGTAATGATGCTCTTTTCTGACTTCTAGTAAAACAGAGTCACCTCCCAATGTTAGTAGGTAATGTATGGTTTTTACCATATGTAATGCTACAAAGGACTATAATGGTTTGGGCACGTTTAGGCGCCCATAACCTTAGAGTTTTTTAAAACAAGTGTTTAGAAATTAAGTTGTTATATTTGAAATATTTAGTTTATCGCTGATTCAGTTGCAATTATGGAATTTTTACAATTTTAGTTATTATGGTAACCATCCAAACATGCATAAATTAAGCATTTTTTGGCTTATTTTCTTAGTTTTTGTTTTTTGTAAAAATCAATAGAGTGAAACCTTGAACAAACTTTATATTTACTGAGAATATAAAGGTACATCTGTATCAGAAATAAACAGTTTGTTCAAGGTAACACTTAATCGTATTTAGACAAAAATTACCAAATTTCCACATTTCATATTAATAATTTATGTTTGTTTAGGATGGGTACCACAGAAGGTGCAATGCTACACACTCATCATACCTAATGCATTCGATATTTGAAAGTAATCAATTTAATCACTAATAAAAAGAAAAAAATATAGGTTTGAAAAATTGATTGCCAAAAAGGGCACAAACCATACATATGTTTGTTGCTCTCGACGAAAGCTGATAATCTTATTACAGTAGAAAACAGATTTCAATGATACAAAAATTTCTAACTATCCTTCGCATATCGATGAATGTGTATTCTGGTTCAAAGTTAAATAATGAATCTTTAAATTGTATGCATGACTGTATGCTTGCTGCTGTTTTGTATTCTTCGAAAGCTCGAGACATATTATCATAGGTAATGATTGACTAGTATCTTGATCTTGTACAGGAAACATTTATAGAAGACTAACGACATCAATTTGAAATGTTCTTTTACAGGTAGATCACAGGAATTTGAGTGGTACGACTACCTTCAGGAAATAGGACAACTTCCGATTCCATATGAATTCTTTAACGAGGTATTGAAATGAAAATGGAACAAAAACATACATAATATACTGTCAATGAATAAATTGTTCTGGAAACTTACTTGAGCTTTTTCTTGAAAGGAAATATATTCTTTAGTACTAAGAATAAAAATTTAACTATGGATTTAAAGTTTAAAGTATTTTCAATATTTTTTTTCATTGGAAAGATCCGTTAGCACGCAGACACAGGTCTTTTACGTCTTTTACGTGTATTTGAAATCAAAAATTGCTTTTAATGTCAATTAAGTGTTTTACATGGCAAACATCCCATTGGAATTCTAAGTTGATTTTGTTACTAGACCCGACATAATTGCATTTGAATTAAAAGAGATAATTGAACTATGAATTAAAAATACATTAATATCTATATTTGATTAGCCTCTAGTAGTCATATATTATTTTTCATGCCACTCATTAATCCTAATCTTTTAACCAAACTTATTTATCATAGTAATTTGAAATTGTTGTCGGTTTTGTAATTTCCTTAAAGGCCCAGTGTGAGGGAACACAGCCAGATGTTGAAAATGAAGTCCTCCAGAAGCTTGGATATGCTTCCAATGTTGGCAAACAGGAAGTGATGTCATGTACTTCCTCAAAAGACACTGTGAGACGTAAGTGTATACTAAGACAGAGGTCTGAGGTCATTTCAAGGTATTAAACAGTGTAAGGTTACATAACCTTTATTCTTTCATACCTAGGGGTGTAATACTGGCTGATCTACCCATTCAATGATGCCTCGTGACGTCACGGCGTCAACAAAATTCCCATGTCCTCGGTAAAATTTCAACACTTTTTTTTCACAAACTTGACTCTCTTTACTATAAAAGATGCCAACAACGGAATTTGTGTTTAAAATATCACGTAATTTTTCATGCATGGACGATTGACTTTCAGTCGTGGATTTCTTCGAATTTATTTCGAAATGGCGGGATATTACAGTTGTAAAATTGCAATAAAACGTCGAGGTATGAAAGAAAAATACTCTTTCATAAGTGGATATGAAGGATAGGGATATTCTACCCTCGGGATCACAAAATGTTGCAAAACGCTCAGCAAGCCTCGGGTTTTACTACATTTTGTGACCCTCGGGTAAAATATCCCCATCCTTCATATCCACATATGAAAGAGTCTTATATTATGTACTATATTCATCTACATCATGATCTTTTTTAAGTCACACTAGCAGCAGAAAAGTGCCCATACAAAACATATGTATTTGGGTATTTTTAAGTGTCTCTGGTCTCTTTTGAGTAGATTTTGCAAACTTTGTGTAGTTCTAATTATAGAAAAAGGTAAAAAAAAAATCATTATTATTTGAATTTGTAAAAATGATCTAATTTGTTAATTTTACTGCATAATCAATTTGAATTTGAAAAAAAAACACAAATACATATTTTTATAGTAATTTAAGATAAATCAATAACACTGAGAACGAAAGAAATCTCTCTCTATAAACATATGTGTTATTTGTTAAAAGGTTTAGAGTTTGTGGCCATGAAGAAGTGTACACTCACACCTGCCGTCGTTGATTTCTTTAACAACAAATTCAAGTTTTTCTGTCTGCTGCCTGCGGGCCTGAGTGAGGACATGCTTAGGTACCCCTCTCTTCACCAGATCATTGACAAAAAGGAGCAGATGATCCACCTTCTTTGCCCTGGAAACAGTAAGTATTAAAATTGAAGTTAACACAGCAATATTTCACCCTTTCTTATGTTATTGTAGTTGAATCAATATACAAATACATGTATGACAAAAACAAAATTCTTGAATATATCGTAAAAAAATCGTTGTTAAAACAACTATGAAACAAAAACGAAGGGATTATTTTTCTCTGGCAGCTTTTAATTGGAAAGTTTGCTTTCAAAAATTGTATTTTCTACTTGTTTAAATATGATGAAATACAAAACACAATTTTTTTGAGACACAAGTGCCGCTCAAAGTCTCCCTCTTTTTAGCTATAGCTGCCTCTTGGTGGAATAACGAAACATTTTGCTCCTCTAGAGAACCTGAGTTGCTAGCTAAACAAAACAACGATGAAACTAAAGGCAGGAAACAGTGTTATCTAACTCAAAAGAGAGCTTTTATATCAAGTTAGTTTTGGAGGCCAGTTTATCGACAGACTGTATGTAGTATAAGTACAATCATGGGTTTATATGCCATTCTGTAGTTTTGAAGTCTGGGACTAATCATTCTGTATAAGTATATGTCTTCTCTTTATCTTACTTTTGTGGAGTTCTCTCTCAAAATTACTTTCTTTTTGTAGGAATGGAATTGCTTCATTTTGTTGATCATCAGGGTCTTAGCTTTGGCAAACACAACAAGGGTATTCATATTAGCAACATGGCTTCTTACCTAGCTAACTGTTACGTGGGACTTCTTATCCAAAAGGTAAGAAATGTGTTATTATATTATCAATTGACATATATTCAAAAGGCAATATAAATGAAATTCAGAACTTCCGCAATTAAATATAGATCTGACAATATCTACTTGTTAAAAGATAAATACATGTCATTTTGTGCTGAAACTAATAGTCAGACTTTTGAGCCCATTGTCAATGTGTGATGAAGATCTTCATCTAAATTTGATCGATTCAAACGACTATTATCCTTGATACAATGTATAACATGATAACGATTTGATTGGCTTACACTTTTCATCTGCATTCTGTTTAGCTGACATGATATTAACATTATAAATGGCTGCTCGAATCATAGCCTTTGCTTTCCGTATTTGAATATAAAATATTACTAACTGAATAGTTGGTTTTTTCGCATATATAACGAATTACGAATTAAAGTTTCGCAATCTGGCAATTAATTGGATGTATTTTTTGCAGATTAAATTTTCGTGATCTCAATAATATCCCGCGAAAATACGAAAATATCATTCCCGCATTGATTTCTAATATCAACATCATGATCAGATGTATATACAATATTTTTTTATGACTATAGGACATTTTGCCAAATCCTCCAATGAAAATCATCAGTGGAGTGAAGGGAGCTCTTACCGCAGACGACGTAAGTACTTTAATTATATAATATTGTATTAAGTTTTAGGTAGTATTTTTCACGGATTACTTCTGACTTAACTTACTGATATTATAAATCAAAAGAGTATGGCATGAATGTTTCTCACAAATCAGAAAAAAATTGAACCTTACAAAAAAAAAGTCTTAACTTGTTAACAATATAAAAGAGTTGGATACTATACATTGAAAAACTGTTGAAACTTGATTCTGTTAAACATCGTTGTATTAAAAACTTTATTGAGTAATTTATAAATATCTGTATAGACATGATAAATTTGTTGAATTCTTACAGCTCGATTTAATGGAGACAAGACTGCGAAGGATTTTCTACATCTACCTGCTGTGGTTGAGTCAGATAGAACAACTGAACAAAGAGCAGGGCCAGACTGCTGACGTCCACATGGTAACACATTTATACTGACTAAATATCTCTGAGCCTTATTTTACTCAATAAGCACTCACGTCCCATAAAATGTCCTCCTTTTATATCCCGATTTCAAATTACGGTGGGGATGTTTAGTCTTTCTTCTTATCTACTTACGTATCTTCATATTACCTACACATTGCCGTCTATACTGGCCAAGGCTTGTATTCCTGTGTGGTTTATACATATAAAGAAACTGAAAAAATCGCAAAAAGTCCTTTATTAATTTTAGCTTATACTTATAATCCGGGGAATACATCCATCATGTCTCCCTGCAGGTCCATTTTCTCTAATATTAGAATGGAAATTATGTCACTGGAACTTTTATTTTCAATTTTATTCAAAAAAATTTTTTTATCTCTAACCTGGCACGCTTTGTTGCACAGAAAATACATTAAACAAGACATTATTGTTTTTTCCAGACAGTCCTAACCAATATCCAGGGTGATAAAGCTGCGTGTACTGAACTCAGTAAAGTATTCGACCTCTCACATGGCTTTAAGACCACTGGAATTAACAGCTGTCTCGCCCATAGCCTGGCTCTGTCTGCCGGACAGGACATGAAGACAATCATTATGGACAGGTTTCAGATGATGTACCAGTTTCTACAGAAGCTTGACTTCAGAAAGAATGGACTAAAAGAACTCCCGAATGACTTTCTTGGCAAATTCATCAAAATGGAGGAGCTGGATCTTAGTGAAAATCATCTCAAGAAATTGCCAAGCGGATTTGACAGAACAGTATGGCTATCTCATCTCAACATCAGTAAAAATCAAATCACCGAGCTTCCAGAGGATCTATCCTCACTCAAAGACGTTTTGACTTTTCTAGATATTTCCCACAACCCTTTTAAGGAAATTCCAAAAGTTGTATGGAGTCTCCATTCTTTGAAATCACTCCATGCAGACAACATCGGGAAAATTAGAAACCTAGAACTCATTGTCAACATGAAGGGGCTAACAGAGCTCTCCTTGGCATCGAATTTGATTACAACGATCCCGGATTCCTTTGGGCAGCTGGGTCTGACCTACCTGAATCTTTCAGGAATTCCGTGGTTTCCTGATCTAGTGTCGGGAAAATCCCGCCCAACTTTCAAGACATTTAAAACCATACTGAATCAGTACACAGTGTTTGGGGCTATGCTTGATGAAAAGGTATATGGTGACATAATATGAAATTTTATTTATTATCCTCCCACTCATTCGTTAATTCATTCCTTAAAACAGTAAAACTGTTTTATAGACAACCTCTTTATACCAACGTATGTTTGATTGCTTGCGGTCCGAAATGGCCAATAAGAACACAATGTGCCCTGAGTATAAAGACTTCTCGTTTTTATGTGGTTTTTTTTGTTAGATACTCTGTACTGAGAGATATTTCGCCATAACAACAAACTTTACCTTAAAAACTATTATATAACATTATTGACATTCTGTAGCATCAATGCTATCATTCTCTTAGTTGGTCAAATTGATATTACCAGCATACAACGAAAAAAGAAATTTCAGAATGATCTATTAAAATTAATGACTCATTTGGTGTTTAACAGGAACAGTTTGAGTTGTTCAGTAAAGTAGACAAGGATGCCTCAGGCACGCTAGAGAAAGAAGAACTTCTTGAAATGAATACCCTCCTCTTCAGCATGTATCCGAGGTTCGGTGTTAAGGATCTGGATTTCACTGCAAGTAAGTTTCAGTGGTAGCAAAGCCTACGCTAGTATAAGTATATATTGAGAGCTCTAATATTAAAGTCTTCAGACACCACGTTTTGAAACATCTCCCAAGTCAGAATATATTAGTCATCACTTTTTGTCCATTGTGTTCATATTTATATTCTATTTAACGAAATCCTCAAATCAAATATATTTCTAAGATTGTTAATAAATATGTATAGTGCAACCTAGAATATCTCCTACAATTTTTTGATAGAAAAAGTAGATATAAAAGATGCGCAAACAATTAATTGTTAATATTGTTAATTGTTTACAGCTGGAGGCGTTCCACGTGTTATTTTTAAACTGACCAGTTTGGAGAGATTGGAGTTGTCTTTTCATGGGTTAAAGCAGATTCCGGATGATATGAAGGAGTTGAAATCTCTGACTAGTCTTGATGTTTCCAACAACCCATACCTGGAAAGTCTAAGCAGCAGTGTTGGAGAACTACCAATGAAAGGTACCGTATTTTTCGGAGTATAAGTCGCTACCTTTCCCCCTGAAAATCGGGATTGCAACCAATACACCTGTGCGACTTATATGTGGACGAAAACAAAAACAGACGACGTTATTGCATAATACGTCGTGATTTGTGAAAATCGGAAGTTTTACTCACCGGTTTAGCAAAGTATATATCGGGATAATTATAATAAAAGCATTGAAAAGAAATATAATGTATTAAAAAGACAACAAAGATTGAAATAAATACGTACCAGATGCATGTATAATCATAAAATGGATTAATTCACGGAAAATCGGCCGACTAAAGCCTGGTTGTTTACAATCGCAACGCAATGACCGATTTTCTGCGGGATTGTTGTTCAGAAAAAATAAAGAAAACGTCAAAAATTATGAAATATAAAGCAATAACATCATATAATTTAGAAATTCTCTATATGCAGGAATTACCCACAGACGGCAGAAAACGATATTCTGTACATATTGTATATTTCTTCTTATTTGGGGTTTTATTTACTTACCATGAAAAAGTGTTACGAATCCCCATCCTAATTTATCCTGTCATCCATGCCCTATTTTAATTCATGTAGACTTAACGTTTGTAACACAAGGAAAATGTGTTTAGATAAGGTTACTGCCAAAATATACACATTTATAGTGATAATATTCACGATTTGCGGAGCATTTCTATGATCTCAAACATTTGATCTGCGATTTATTGATAAATAATTAAAACATACATAGATATACATATATAAATACAGACACCTATGAAGACAGAAGGCCTTGTGGCAAAGTTTTATCATTTTTACCATGTTATTTTTTCATACATATACATGTAAATACTCTTAAAGCTATATTCGCGAACATTGAATAAATATAAATTTCTTGTTTTTAGTTCAAATCGCAAAATTGGCTATAGATTTTTTAAGACTATGATCTCTTCAAAATATGTTTGAAAAGTTTTTTTTTCTAAAATCAACTTAAGGTTACCAAATAAAGAGAAAAAATGGGTTTAGTTGAAGAAAAGTATTCATCTTTTTCTTTGAAATAACATTCACGATTTGAGATCATGTTTGACATCATTATTTATTAAAATTTCAGAAATCAACCTGAAGTACTGCCCTACATTGAAGACTCCCCCTAAAGAAGTGGTGGCAAGAGGATTCAATGCCGTGTTTGGATACCTAAAACGTCTTCTGTCTGGTTCAGTCCAGTGTAGACGGACCAAGCTGATGATGGTGGGATTGGGTGGTGCTGGCAAAACGAGGTAGGTCTGCAGGCTGAGGGTAGCGGTACATATCTTTCTGATGTAGTTAGCTTAAATTTTTTATCTTATTTTTGATCAAGTAAACTTCAGATATTCTGTTTAAACAGGTCAGTAAAATATGATATTGACAAAATTAACAGATATCTTTATATTACATATAGAACCTGCTTACAAAAAAACAGCTTGGTTTTATTTTAATTATTTAATTGGATATTAAATTTAAGGTCTGTTTAAAATGAATTATTCGTCATCTCATGATGTCAACTTCCGCTAGCTATGTTACAGTCCCTACCTAGCCATCTCACCCCTGTATACGTTTTGAAAACAATTTTCTATTTTTGTTAATTTTGTATTTGCATATTATATTCGCTTGCTGCTAAATACTGTTAAGTCCTGTTTTATGGGTGCAACGTCATATTTTTTTCATAATTTGTGCTCACAATATCATGATATCATGATCACTATCAATACTTATATATCTACAAGGCTAGATAAATCTGCATTATGCAAATACGGAATATGCAAATTTTTGATAACCTTTTTTTGTTTTGTCCAGTCTTGTGAGGACACTGATTGCCTCCAGACCAAGTTACTACCAGGACTATGGAGAACAGATCACAGATGGCATCAGTATCACAGACTGGACAGTGAGAACCAAGACTAAGGATGAGACGCTGACCTTCAATGTGTGGGACTTCGCAGGTCAGACCGTCTATTACAACACTCACCAGGTACGTACTGTTCTACACAAAATCGTATTTGTTTTATCATTTAAATTATCTCCCTTAATAACTCTTATGTGTTCTGGTCAATATTACACAAAGGTCAAAAAGGACTTTTGTAAGTTTTTGTAAAGTGTGAAAGAAACGATTTTAGTAGTACCTGTTACTTGTAAACGAGCCTAAAGGTGACAAAAATGTGTTCTGAACCTGCTTCATTTTCCCCTCTGAAACCTATGTTTTTTCGTATACTTTGTAAACATTTAGTTATATATAAAGTTACAATTTAGTGTTAGCCTTGATGTATACATGCTTAATTATGATTGACATGATGCAGTTCAATTGCACCGGAAAAGATGCACACTTTGGTCAAATAATAGAAAAAAAATCATTTATATAATTAAAGCTACCGGTATTAATATCTATGTGGATATATCATTCACTGAATGAGACATTTGTAATATTGTTTTTACAGTTTTTCCTGTCAAACCGTGCTGTTTATCTTCTTCTGTGGAACATCCGACTAGGATATGAACATGCAGGATTGGATTTCTGGCTCAATTCCGTGGTTTGCCATGCTCCCAAAGCTCCAATCATCATCGTTGGAACTCATTGTGACAAGGTAATGGTTTTTAGCCATAATGTTTTGTCCGTTGTCATGTGCTGTTCATCAAATAAATAATTTTCTTTTAAAGATGCTACACCGCTGACAAATGGTATTTTTCTTCAGTTGCAAAAGTTACTTACTTAACACAATTACTTTCATAGAATACCCACTTTACAGCACAAATGCCCTATATAGAAAATGAAGTACTGATTGCATATGCACCAAAAGCAAAACAAAACATTTTATGTGTAGCTTTGTGCAAGTTAAACATATATTTACACAATTAGACATCATTTGTTTGCAGATGATAAGTATTTTTATAAGTATTTTTTATGCTCTGTCCGCGGTACCGGTGGTGCATATTTGATAAACGGTACCTGTACAAAAAGAGAGAAATTAAAAAGGGGAAGAAAATAGTATTATGAGTGAAACTTACCACGTGTTAGAAATAAATATATATTATTAAGCACACTTATTTAGATGAATATAGTAAAATGACATCTTTTTTGCAAGTCATGTATAGCATATTTTATGAAATGATGAAAGTCACACAGCCAGTGAAAGTTCTATGTATGATGGTTCGTGTGACAAGTACAATGTGTGCACTGTGTTTAGAAATGAAATACAACATGATAATCTGTTTATTATGTCCTAGTCATGTTTATCAAATATATGTTTAAAACCCTTGTACACAAGGTTAAATGTAATTTGTTTTTTAAAGGTTGAGAAATCCAAGATTCCACAAGAGGAATTGAAGAGGAAGTATCCTCAAATTGCTAGCTTCTTCTTCGTGAGTTCTTACACAGGGGAGGTAAGTCATTGTATGGAAATATTAATGAAATATATTATCTAGAAAGTTACTTTTTCCCTTTCAAGGTAATTGTCTGCTACGATATTATATCTATTAAAACAATTTTTTATGTATCTTTTACTACCTTGAAAAGTATTTTCATTAGAAACACCGCAAGATTTTGATAATATTTATGACCTTTGGCTTCATTTGCACCTTTCATTCTTGCATTGGAAATTTTGTCTAAAATATCTATTATTATACAATGTATGTATGTATTTGAGCTTTAATTCACTTTTGGTGTACTATATAACTGTGAAAGTGTGAAATACTTTAAATTTACATACAACAGCTATATGACACTCAACATTTCATTTGTTTTAATTTTTGTACTGTCATTTTAGGGTATTGTAGATCTAAAAGAATATCTAGTGAACTTAACCCTGCAGCAAAAGTACATGGGTGAAAGGATTCCCGAAGCTTGGCTAACTCTGGAACAAAGAGTTATCCAGTAAGTGTATTGATCATAAGTAAATACTGCATTAAATAATTTTAAAGAATATGACCCAAGGCATGATATCCCTCATTGAAATGCTATTACAAGTTGGCATGAACAATCGTCGACGCTTTTTTTATCTAGTTTAACCGTCAAAATGTTGGAGAAAAGAATGGTTCAGAAGGATATAATCTCAACTAGTCGGACCAATTAAACAGTACGTTCATCCACAGAGGCAGATGTTTGAAATCAAAGGTCAAAATAAAGTCACAGTGACCTAATTTGGTAAATGACCTACAGCCTCACCTTGTTAAACCCATGGCCCAAGTATGAAATCTCAAGTAATGTAGGTGTTGCACTAAAATACCCATTGCAGTATTCTTATCAAATTATTTCAGGAAAAGAAAAGAAGAACAGTTGGACTTGATTAAGTGGAAGGGTGTTGAGGATATTGCCTCAACTTGTGGCATCGTTGATGGCCAAGAGGTATGCATGTTCTGCATATTATATGACATTTAATTATGGATGTTTTTGTTGTTGATCGGTTTTTTTTTAAATTTTTATTAAAGTTTTTATGATAACGATATTCATACAAAAGCAAAATAAACCTTCATTATTCATATATAATCATTTCAATTAGTTTGAAGCAAACTTTAAATTGAATTTGTGTCATAATTTTATATTTCATATTAACGAATGATCATTTAAGATGTATATTTTGTATATAAGTGGCATATTTACCAAATCTTTATATATATTTTTTTAATTTTTCTGTTTTTTTATAGCTTGTACAAGCCGTGCAGTTCCTTCATGATCTTGGTTCACTTCAGTTCTTCAACACTGAATTTCTTCGTGGCCATGTAGTCATATACCCACAGTGGATAGTTGATGTCATGGCTTGTATTGTGACCGTCCACGCAGGACCGACTCAGGTAAGATATCATAAATAGCAAATTCTCACCCTAAATATTTGTGATACCAAGACGATATGCCATGCAGGTATTTTTCCCCAGGGAAAGAGTTTTCTCTCTTTACGACAATACGGTGAATAAACCTCTATGCACAATCCAGAGGAGGATGGCTACTTCTTTATTTGTGCTTGTTACTGATGCTCGGTGTTGTATTTAAGAGGTTTGAATAATTACAAAGGAGGGACTTTATTTATGTACCAATGTAGTGTATCAGTGTAGTTATCTCCCTTTGGATATTGTAACTGATTCTACAATGTAGTTATCTCCCTTTGGATATTGTAACTGATTCTACAATGTATATGTGATAGAGTTCTTCCTTGTAAAAGTAAAATAAGATACATAATTATCTAAGTATTTAAAGGTATTACCAATATTCAATCTCCTTTGTAAAAACTTTACCTCCATTAAACGATAGTTATCTCCCTTGTTGCAGGATGGAAAGCTCTTCCACAAAGACATGGCTGTTGTTTGGAAGGATTATCCG
This sequence comes from Argopecten irradians, assembly GCF_041381155.1. Classification (NCBI taxonomy): domain Eukaryota; kingdom Metazoa; phylum Mollusca; class Bivalvia; order Pectinida; family Pectinidae; genus Argopecten; species Argopecten irradians. Next base: position 16,458,364 of record NC_091134.1, on the reverse strand, counting down.
GCTGATGTCCACCCATGGTTGCTGAGACTGACAGAGGAGTTTGATTTGACCTTTCCCCTTAAGGATGAACCAGCCAATCTTGTTCCTTGCCTGCTGCCAAACACAGAACAAAAGGTATCATATTAACATGAATTTTATGTATTCATTCGTATTCATTACAAGTGTGTCTTTTTTCTCTCTCATTTTTACTTCATTCACATTTATAAATCTAAACGTGAAAATAGTTAACAATGAAAATAGTAATGATTGCATGGTTATCTTAATAAGAAAATTTTAGAATTTTGAATGAATTTTGTTGTTTTTTTCTAAAAATTTACTGAAACTTTGTGTTTGTGGAATTTTGGAATATGCATTTAAAACAAACAGAAGAAATAAACTGTATGAAGAATACTCTAAGAATGTGATTTTCATATTTTTGGACAAATGGTAGCGGCATAATAAACATGGACTATTCTTAGATGGTTATTTTGTAAAATATTTGTCATTGAGTTGTTTAATAAATACATTTTTCAGTACAACTGGCCTACTCTTGATGAAGGGTCTGATATTAAAGAAGGGAAAATGGTCTATAGCTTTGAGTATCTGCCAGCTGGCCTCTTCAACAGGGCACAGGTACGTGTCATCATTTCAATTCTGTGCACATCAAGTTTAATATATGTTTGAGAGGAACACATTTACGGAGTTAAAGTTTATTACATATACAAAGAAACCTTAACAATGTAGCAAATATATAATCATACTATAAAATATAAATTAATTATACTATAAAATACATTATTATACAATCATATACAAAGTATATAATTAAATATATATTAATTTTATTATAATATATATACATTAATTTTATTATAAAATATATATCAATTTTATAATAAAATATATAATAAAGAATTCGCTCTTCTCCTTTCGGTTATTAACATTGTTCCACTATAATGTCAGAAGAACTATGCAAAGAAGAAAGAGTTTATCAATGGAGATAATCAGGTATACAAAATACAAACAGAATACATACACGCAATCAGCTATTGAATAATTATATAGTTATTCTTGATAACTTTAACATTAGGTGCGACTGCATCAGTTTGCTGAGAAAGGAATCCTTTGGAAGAAAGGCATGTTTCTGAAGAAGAACAACCATATAGCTGTGGTTCTTCAAGACAGGTACATTTGTATATTTTTTAAACCATCAAGATTCTTATTGTGTTATCATTTAAGATCAGATCAAGTATTTTGCTTTTATTTATCATGATGAAATGAAAACATAATTGGCTCAATTGATTATTGAAGTAATCACTTTTAACAACTATGTATTAATGTTTTGTGGAGTCATTTTTATTGTATTCACAACGTTTGTATATTCATAGCTCTGGAAGCGTGTTGGTTAAGGCCCAGGGTTTCCGTCCAGAGAACATTATCTTTTTGGTACACGAGGTATTTGAGACGCTTATCACTGATGCCTATAGTGGAGTGCAGTATGATTTCCAAATCCCTTGTATGGAATGTCAGAACATGGTAAGTGTGATAGTCGTGTTTTGGACCAAATTAAAAAAAAAAGATATCTAAGGAACAAATCAAATATTAACAGTATTCAAAAAAGTATGGTTATTTTATCGATTAACAATATGTCTGATATATATAGTTTTTCAATGTGTAAACTTTCGTAAAGCCATGCATTTGGATTTTGTCAACCAGCACGCAAATTAAGCGGACGTGACTTTTTTCTTGAAATATTATTTAGAATATTGATGGCCATTACATTTGAATTTTGCTTGTCATAACGCAAGTAAGTTCAAATGGTACACAAACATTTACTTCAGATATAGTCTTCAAAATTTAATGCTCTTGCTTGCCAGCACATGAGTGAGAAAGCTTGAATGTATGTTCATCAAAGTTGTATACACTTTGAATTTTTCCTTCCAGCAACTGAATGAGAAAGCTTGTGTTAATTGATCTGTAATACGTATTCATCAAATTTGTATACACTTACACTTGTATTTGTCCTACTAGCACCTGAGTGAGCCGAGCATGTTCTCTGCTACAAAGATACACAGAGCCGCTGAATTGAAGGCGCCCTTCCTTCAGTGTGACAAGCTGTTCCACGTCTTATCCATCTCAGAATTACAGAGTGAGTACAACCTACCTTAAAAAGCACTGATTATACTAGAAATGTATGGTAAATTGTATGTAAAGTTCATGTATTTTAATTGTTATTTTCCCTACGACAGAAATAACACTGCTTATATTATAAATTGTTATTTTTATTCTTTTCCATAATTTAACAATTTGGCAGTATTGATAGTACATTTTGTAGTAGAATTTAGTAATGTATTCAAAATTAAGGGACTTTTGAAGTGTACCTTGGCCTATATAATTGAAAGAAAATATTTGTTGACCTTTTTGATCATCAAAAGAAGAATGAAATAAAAAAAAACATTCAAAATACTGAAAGAATAACAGACTTGGCGACAGATTGTGGAAAAGCTTCAAGCATAATTCTAATATTTGACATTAAATCCTTTCTTTAGATGGTTTACCTCCCGACAGAAATGTTGACCTTGACAATCACTTGCGTCGCAGTGTCCAAGAACTTCATGACCTTGGTGAGGGGGTCAAGGTCAATGTGATGTTTGTCTACAGTAAGAGAAATGTTCCCTCCCTGCAAGATGAGGGCAAACTTATCCACCCTGGTACTGTGATGGAGGACTTACGAAATGCTGGATACAATGTGTGAGTTTATGTTAAACAATATTTTACAAACATCTGGAAATATTTACCCAGGCCAAGAAAACCACAGAAAACAAGATTGACAAGCAAACAGTGCCACATTAAAGACAGCAAATTCTGTACAATTTACTTTAGGGTCTACAGTAAAGACATAGAAAGCAAACAGAGTACGAGAAAAAACATTTATGCACTTCTAGTGGAGTGAGAAAGAGTAGACATCCACCCTTGGGGAAAGATCAGGGCTCGAATTTTACATTTTTTGTCACTTGCTAAAATTAGCAAGTGCCCTAAATTTGTACTTGCTGAAATATATTTTTACTTGTAATTAAATATTTGTATTCAAATTACTATTTTGTCATATATAAAATCATTTATTTTTCCATGATGGTGTGAAGTGTATAGGTATATCAACAACATTATTATAAGAACTGTGTCCCCATATTTTCCATTAAAACAATTTTTCAAAATCATTTTGTCATTTTTACAGTTGTGCATAATAAAACCCACTTACTAAAATATGCAAGTGCATATTTTTTCACTTGCTATTCTGGTATATCTACTTGCAAAAAGCAAGTAAAATAGCCTGAAATTAGGAAGATGTCTTATTCTCATCAAACTTTATGTTTTTCATCTTACCCCTTAGATTTATATTCCCGTGTCACGTCTAAAGACATGAAAAATCATCATTTATAGATGACTCTCCAAAAAATAATAATTGCTAACAAATATGTCGGTTGTACATGCAGGTCCTTCTGTGACAATCCAGAGACCGCCGATATGTCGGCACTCACCCTCACCATGAAGACAGCCAAGGTTTGTTCTTATCTGTTTTGTATGGGAAGATTTGTAGTATATGCTGTTAACCTTCAATTGCTTTAGAGATTTCACAGAAAGGAGTTTTACATTGACTTATTTTGTTTGATTTGTTTGTCATTAAGAAAATGATCATCTGCTCAGATTGAAGAAAATTTATTCTGAATACAAAGGTCACAACATAGTTTTGTTTCAGTTATCTTTTATACTATTTAGAAATCGGTGATAATGTATACCGTTAAGAAATCAAAGTATTGAAAGCACTGGGTGTTTTAAACAGGTTGTTTTAATCGGAATATCTGATGAGATGTGTGAAACAGAGGCTTGCCGAAACATCATCATCTTTGTGAAGGAGACCCTGCGTAAGCCTATTGTACTTGTAGCTCTTGGTAACGGACTGAAGTGGAAGGATACTAACATCTATATAACACTTAATGACGAGGTAGGATAGTAGTTGACCTCTGAATACTGTGAACGTACGCGTATAATTCTGTACAATTCATTTAGTTAAAGATGCTCCACAGAGCATAAATGATTCTCATATCTTTCACTAGAATTACTGTTAATGCATGTAAAATATGTCTAATTAACACAAAAACAATATAAAAACAACTTGTTTTGCTTTTCGTGGATGCACAATCAGTACTTTATTTCAAATAGGGCATTGTGCAATGGACTTTTTTCCAGGACGCAAATTATTATTGTTGATATTTTCATCTTGAATTAAAATAAGAAGCTCAAACTTTTCAATGGTTATAATGGTGTAAAATAAGTACCTTTATTTTGATTTAATCATACTGGCTACTTTATTTACACAAGGAAATAGAAAGAATATCGAGTCTAATTGATAGCTGAGATATGCATTGTTCATATAATAATAAAATGATAAAACATAACCTGATGTAATTAGTGCATTTTACCGTTACACCCATGCGTATTGTCCATATGATTTAAAACATAATTTTTTTTAATGAAAGGTTTATATCAAGATGCAGGACCCAAAAGTCTACAAAAGCAAGCTTGCGGAACTGAAAGAAGCTATAAAAAGAAAAATTTCAAAAAAGACAGTGGTATGTAAGCTTTGTCATAGTGTACATTATACCACATATGCAATAAATATCCCGTATCATTTTGCAAACATTAAGTTTATGGCATGATTATTCAAGCTGTGACTTGAACCGTTAAACAAACTCGTCATTATTGTGTGTTCAGGGAATGTAGTTCACGATTTCTTTTAATGCTTTTAATAAAAAAATTAAAAAAAAAAACATTTAAATCTTTTAAAGCTAGAGAAATATGTTAAAGCTCTGAGATAGGAAAATATTCAACTTACTAAAGGTGAAGTGAAAGAGTTTCGACCGAATGAAATATTTTATTGAAATAAACATGTTCGTGAAGGTATTCAAACGTAAGGTAATGTCTAAATAGCAAAATCAGCGTCTATATTTATTTCCTGAAATTAATTCATGAAACTTGCCTACCTGATCTTTCATCGTTTTGTCATCTTAGGTTGAAGATCAACCGGCCTGTTTTGTAAGCTACTGTTGGTCAAACTCCCACGATGCAATTGACAGGGGCAGCCGCAGGAAGGAAGGAGCGCTCGGTTGGGGTGATCCGCGAAAAATCAAAACTTTCCTGGAAAGTAAAGGAATTCCTTGCTGGCTTGATATAGAACGTGTTGGAGGGGTAAGTTTATACAACTATGAATGTTTTTGAAGTTAAAAGAATTCATGATTAATACTATTATAATGCAGTATTAATTATTTTGGAAAGGTCATTATTCTTTGAGAATCTATATATAAAATGAAAGTTTAAGCCAGTTCTTCATTAAAGATCCTTATTTCAAAAATGACTTATTAACTTTTATATTTTTATGTGATTTAAATTTTCTTTTTAGAACGTTTCTGAAACGATACAAATGTGTTTGTTTTTAAAGGGAGGCTTGTTTGAGGACATTGCAGGGGGATTAAGGAAGGCTCAAGTTGTTGTGGCCTGTGTATCTGATGAGGTAAGCTTAAAACAAATAAGATTGAAATTAAAATGTGTATAGAAAATGAATATGTAATTATTTGATTATCAACAGATGTATGTAGCAAAACGTGTCTTAAGTCATACTTTGTAATAAATGAAAATTAAAAACAATCTTTAGTAATAAAATTGAAGCAGCAACAATATTTTGTAGATTTGAACCTGAAACTTAATTTTTCTTAATAATTTACTTCCAGTATGCCAATTCCACGAACTGCCAAATGGAGTTCCGTTTCGCTTTGTGTCAGCTTCGTCTGCCAATTATACTTGCGGTGGTTGGTACAGGATACCAATGGGAAAGGTCAGAGGTGAGTCAGTTGTCTGAGGTTAGAGGTCAGATATTACAGAGAGAGAGACTTTCATGAATAAAGTTTAGGGTCATAGAGGAAATTTCTAAATTGATGAAATGTCAAGGTCAAATTTTCATTCATTTTTTAGATTGGCATGCTTGCTGTTGGGCATCAGAGTGTTAAAGTGAACTTCCAGCATGAAACCAGTGAAGCATGTGACATATTGTTGAAGGAGGTCAAGTCCAAGGTCAAGGTCAATTCAAACGAAGACGAGGGCAAGAAAGGAGAGGATCAACAGAAAGTGGCTTTCCAGGTATGTCAGAAAAATATTGTTATGAACACTTACATTGGATAAGAGCATTTGTATGTCCCTGACCTGAACAAAATGGATAATACAGCCCTACAGTGTCACTCTTATCCATGTCATCCTGTCCTGTGTCTTTGCATCCTATACCGTCAAGTTCTCGTCCATTTCGATGTTTTGCGTATATTTTAGTTCCCTATTTTTTAATTTATTTACATATTTGAAGTTAGGTGATTTCATAGTCAAATGTTGTTTTATCTGTTAACTTGTTAACACAAATGTTCTGTCATTTGTCCATGGTTCTTCTAGATTATTATCTTTTCCTAATCTGTAAGCTCAATTTTTTTCAAGTACATTTAAAGCCATCCTATAATGAACTTGGCTTCGCAAGGACATGACATTAAACTATACATTTTTATGCACAGGAGGTACTAGAGTTATCCCAGCGGCAGTTCCTTAGACATTTAGTCGGCTATGCTGAGGCAATGTACAGCGGTCATTACCCACGTCTGATTGTTCTCGACTTGGTGGAGGAGGAAGCGCCACCTCCAGAAGAAAAGAAAGTGGAAGAAAAGCTGACAGATGAACAACGCAAAGAGGCGGAAGCCAAAGACAAAGAAAAACAAGAAAAAATGGCCAGAATGAAAATGGCTCTGAAGGCGGCAGCAGCTGCAAAGGGAGCGGGTGGAGAAGACGCAGAGAAAACAGAAGCAGAGGTTGGTTTATAATATACATCCAGCAGTTCTTTAAAGGTTATACATAATGGTTGCAATTAATATTTCTAAAACGGCTCGTGGTGAGGATATTTTAAATGAAAAGTGCTTATTATTTTTTTATTACAAAATGTTTGAATTTGATATTTTAAGTTTACATTGGCCAAGGATGTAAAAATGTTAGAATGTACAGCAACATGTACATTGGTAACCGTTTAGGTTATTGAGCTTGTTTTTGGTCTTTCTTGATCTGTCTTACGTTGTCTATTCATCTATCATTTTAGAAAAAAGAAGAAGAAGACGAAGAAGAGGAAGAAGAAGAAGAAACTAAATGGAAATCTAAATACTGTTACAGATTACTGTGTGAACATGAAGAGGTAAGGTATCTTCTTTTATGCAACTTATTGCATGGATTCAAAATTTTCAAAGAAGCACTGACTTAGTGACTGCTTCGAAGAATCTGCATTCAAATGAAATGAAGTGATTGTCTGTTAGTGCCAGTTACGTATAATGTAAGGATCATCTTATATTAAAATTGCTATTTCGTAAGATTAGATATAATCATACACTTAGTCCTGTCGTTATAATGTTCTGAGCATTCTTTCTTGTCCATGTTTCAGAAGATAATTTTCTTGTCCATGTTTCAGAAGATAATTTGATTGACATACAACAAGCTACAAATGATTCGTATTGCGAATATGATTTGGGTTTTTTCGTTTACTAGGGTTGGCATACAGTAGACGCTACTCTCCCATCCCCTGAACATGCTGGAAAGGAAGAAGAGGAACAGTGGCTAAATTCTATGGCTCCTTATATGGCCAGGATGTTTGCCATCCTCAATAATCTCAGCATTAATATGGCGAGTCTGAACACCCCAGAAGGTCAGACTTTACAGGCCAAACTACAAACGGTAAGAAAAAATGTCCAACCCATTATGTTAATTTCTTCATTTAGATAATATAAATTTAACGTTAACAAAATTCAGTAATTTTATAATGACTGTTTAAAGCAGTATTATCGCATTTTGATGTCGAAAGTCTTACAACAGTCATATACTTGTTATTGATATAAATATGAGTCTCTTCCTTATAGGATAAAAATTGGAATCTGTATATTAATGTCAAATGTGTTTATAGGAAAATATCTAGGTTCGCTGCTATCTAATCTCTTTGGAATTTGTCAAAACAAATGTTTGAAATTGAAGTTGAAAATAAATGAAAATATACGTATACGGGTGAACGTTGTTGTGTTATGGCATAGACTATCAGAATTCCATTATTTACAAAGTAGTAAAATAAGTTCAGACGATAATATCCAAGTTCTAAAGAATAAAAGAAATACAATAATTACTTATTAAGTCATGCATTTTACCAAATGGTGACATATTATCTAACAACAGATCGCGACAGATCTAAACAAGAATGAGTTCCAGGACGAATATGTAGAGGTTAGGGGTAGTGTAATGGACATTGACCAGGATAAGACTGCAGGAGGGCTGAAGAGGTAAGTCATTTCCACATCACAATAGTAGTCATCGTTACTTATCATCATTGGTGATGGAGTCGTCGTCATCTTCTTCGTCATCATCATTTTAATTCCCTCAAACAACCTTTATTATAACCATTGCCATTATTAACTCATTTATACTTTTATTCTACGCACATATGTAAATAACATAAAAAATAATTTTGGTACCATTATCTTCGCCGTCACCCATCACACTCACGATATCCTTAACAGAAAATACTCCAAACATACCGTGTTAGTCGCATTTAAATGTTGTTTGTTGTTAGAGATAACATTTTTTTGCGTTTTTGGTTATAGATGTTTTTGTCCTTTTTCCAGATGCCACATGCTGAATGGAAAGACTCTCTGGCTTTGTGATAAACATCGTAGCCAGAGCGGCAGTAAGACGGAGAAACTATACCAACAACTTCTCATGCCCCACGAGGACCCTGGCAAAGGTAAGACTTCTCATTTAGCTTTATATCTAAGAATTAAGATACATGTTCTTTCTTCAACTTTACATGATACTAAACCATACATTTGCATAGTTATTACGTTACAAAATGTTCTTTAGATTTTCTGGGGCTAAACAGTATTTTTTTAAGAAAACGTATTCCTCCTTTTCAATGAAAATTAGATTTGAATATGGCAAAATAGTCATTACATTTCCTGGTGTATGTTTATTTTTCTTACTAATATTGATTTTGTAAATGTTTGATCAGCTGTTTTTAACGCGAGAGATAGCTCAGATGGTAAGTCTTTATAGTTAGACAAATGCGAATGTCATTAGTGTTGATAATGAGCTAGTAATTGAAACGCACCGAGTATACATTACCATAAATGCTTTCCTTAAATGCATCGCTACATATAATGCCAAAATACCGTAATCAACCCTCATGAGCGTCGTGCGCTGTTGATTTAGTTACAGTATAGTAATTCATTAAATTAATTTATCAACATCAATGTTTAGATGTATGTATTTTACATATGATATCTGTGTTTCTATAAATTCAATTTTATTGCCTTATATAGTATATATATTCTTGATAATCATAATAGTAGATAGCCTAAACTAACGTAACAAAACTTAAAAATACATGTGGGCGCTTATTAGATTGATCATGGTACATATGTACCAGATTATCACTTTACACGGATAAAATCCACTTATTCAATGCATGTACATTATTATATAATACATTGCTAATCATTGGTATACTTGTTTGGTTGATTGTTTGCATGTTTGCATGAAGCTAGGAAAATATCTAAATATATTTTCTCTAAAACAAGAGGCAGAGTCAAATTAGTTGTATTCAGTTGCATGTTTACACACATTTTTTTATATACTTGGTCATTTTTAAAGTAACACGAATTTTAGACATCATCGAATAACTTAAGGTTAATTACTCAGATTACAGTAATTATTAAATTAATTCAACTACAACGAACCTTTAGCAATGTAATCACTAAAAATGTTTTTCTCTTCCTCCCTTAAATTCTTTTTCAATGTATCTGCTACTCAAGAGTTTTGTAGTTTTAAGATCTAAGACCCATTAACAGTTCCTAGATTTCAACACCTGTAACGCTAGGTGTGTTTTGTTGCTCTACATTGTATTTTGAACCTCAGGAAGACAGATGATGACTATATAAATATCTTATTTAAGATCATGTATTTGGTGATACGATTCCATTGGCTTCCATGACAACTATGTTGACTTTTGATATATATACTCACGTGATTTTCCTGGTTTCTATAACAGCTGTTTTGACCCAACCTGAACAAGAGGCCGAGCAAACATCCAGCCAAGCAACCAGTCGGAGGGAAACTAAAGAACCAGCTAAGCCAAAACTGTTCCGGATGAGAGAGACGGGAGGCTCCAAGTCGGGAAAACTGAAGAGGCAGACCAGTCAAGCATGTAGTGTGATGTAAAGTTCGAGATGGAAAGTTAAAAACAGTAGAATGTTAGATAATGATAAGATGATTACCCTGTAATTCACAAATGAAATCTTACGATCACTGTAGAGTTAAGAGATTGGGCAAGCAATGTTAAAAATCCAAAAATCAAGATTAAATGTCATAAAAAAACTTAAGTTAATGTAATAGTCACGGTATAAATACTTTGATAGGTATAGATTGCCATGAATGTAAAATCAGGATGGAATACTAGGGTAAAATTGATAGTCACTTTCTTGTTTTGTACAAATCCAATATCTGTGTCCGTCCTTATGCTACCTCATGTTATTGATCAAAACTTCGTTACGATAAAAATAATTATTAAATGTTAGTACGTATGTGTGGTAAATGTAATTGCTCTATTTAATCATCAAATATATTTATACATATGAACTGTGTAAGTCAAAAAGGGACATTGTTTATACCGATAATCTTAGTTACAATTGTGTTATTCAAAACATTGTTAAGTTTGTAAAATCATTTAAAAAAAATTTTTATTTATTGCCTAGTTATTATGAAATTCCTGACTCATCACTGACACTTTTATTATTTGCTAGACATGTTACTTAAATATTCTTACACAAGATATAACATCTCATACTTTTTACAATATATAACTTATTGTGTATGTACAATATAGCTATTGGATAAGTTTAATTTTCTTATGAGATATCTGTTTTATATACATTTATAAAATTCTGTTTTATATACAATTACATTGTAGTTATAAGTGTACGTTATTTGATTTGTTGATTTTACTGTTTGTTCTCGATAATAAATCGTTATATTAGTGATTGTTACCCAAAAATGCGTGCTAATATATACTAAACTGTTTGTGAAAAATATACTTTCCATAAGCACGATATCATGTCAATCGACTAATTTTTGGCGGATAGAATTTACAGTTACAATGAATAGAAATTTTCAATTTATTCGCGAAGATTAATGTTCTCTTATTCTAATTTCATTCGAAAATAAGTTAACAATATAATTAAACAATACAATCAAAGCAAAGGGGTAGGTAAATAGGCTGATATATTTAGTATTACAATGTATATGTAGTATATTTGATTTATCTAGCAGTAAAATATAGGTTGACGTAATCGAACTTGGTTGTTCAAACTTCGTAACGAAGACCGCATTTATGTGATACATATCACTTTTCCAGACAAGTTCAACATATACTGTGATATATCCAACTGCTGCCTTATAGACACAAATGATAAAAATGTTTTTCAATGTTGTAAATTTTTATCTACGCTCTCTTTACGACATTTGACAAAACACTTTTTTTATATTTTTACTCATATCGCTGCTATATGCAGCTTCCGAAAATATTCATTCAGTTGAGTGAGTGAAATCTGATCCATCATTGGGTTATTAATGGTCAAAGAAACGAAGCTTAGAAACGTATTGTAAATGTTGTAATTATACAAAAAGCATCGTGTATGATTGTCATTGTATATACCGGTATGTGCAGAGATAATTGTAAAGGTCTAGATTATAAACGTTAGTAAATCAAGTCATCTACTATTATATTGAGGTTGATTCTTGTCAATTTGATGGTTGTTTTGTCATTTAAAAAAAATAGTCTTTGTTTTGTAATGTTGTTGATTTAGTTAATGAATTTTGACATTTGTATGAAATTTATTTTTTAATCATTTTAAATAATTTTTCAATTAACTACTTTTACCTGAATGATATTAAATAGTTTATTTCTTAATTATTGTGATATCTTACACCCTTTAAGTCTACTCAAGATTAAATGATTTTATTTATATTATAAATGAACATTGAATGAGTTCCACATGATCATTGCAAAGAAGAAATATAGTAAAATTAAAAAAAATAGACATACTTGTGCCAATGTTTTCAGTATATAATTTTACTCATATGACGCCTTGTACATGTGCTTTAACTTGTGATTTCTTCCTAGTCTCTAGCAGCTTTAGCTGATATATATACCTGATCAGATACATTTTGAATGCAATTGTTACTTCAAATATGGTAGAATGGTAATCTGTTTTATTTATCAAAATATAATAGATGTAGTTGAAAGTTTTGTTACTTCTTTATAATCAAAGAAGTTGTTGCCAGAATTATGATAAATGTTAAAGATGCTCCACCGCCGACAAAGCATAAATGATATTATATCAGTTGAACAATAATTGGGGTTTGATCATGTATATATATGTCTGATTAACACAAAAAATAATATAAAATAATTTATTTCGCCTTTGGTGCATGCGCAATCAGTACTACCTTCCATATAGGATATAGTGACACGGATTTTTTTCGGAATGCAATTAATTATTTTTCATATTTTTAACTTGAAGTAAAATTAGAAGCTCAAACTTTTCAATGGTGGTAATGGTGTAAAGTAAGTAACTTTTGTAACTGAAGAAAAACACTAAATCGTCTGCTCCTGTTTTTGATAGTGAAAAAATACAATTTGTCAGGGATGGAGCACCTTTAAATGAAACGCATAGTTTAAATATGAGTGATGCACTATTTATTTTATGAAACATTCATGGTAGATTGAAGAAAAAATATAAAGATATGTTTTGGAAATTTAATAAGTGTTTACATAATTAAAAATAATATCTTATGTAATCTATTTTAACTTTGTTTAAAGTTATATATCATAAAGAACCTATTTCAATATTCTGAATATTTAATTCGAAATTATATGTTTGATTTACGGTGGACATAATGAACGATACAAACATTATAGGATTAAGATATAATAATAATGGTGTGTTTTCTATTTTTTAAATTTTATAGATTTTTTCCTATTTCAGAAACCATTAATTGCGTACTCTAATATCTATATCCGTCCAAAATCGTTATTAACATATTAAATAGATTAACTACTGTACATGGGTTAATATTTAGATTTATTTTGATTTGATATGTTTAATATGAGAACATGTTTATATATATATATATATATTGTTAATTGTTTCCTTCATATATGTTTACTTATGTGTTGAGGTATCTTAAAAAAGCAACGCGATATGCTAACATTTACAATTTTGTTTGATTGTGATTGCATATAAATATTTTCTCTTTTCTCGGATTTTTTATACAATTGGTTAATTTTGTTGCCAAGAATGAAATATATGATAAACGTGGATATATTTACTAGTCTAAGTCATCTTTCAAATTGTTCGCGGTTTGATAGAAATCTCTTTTTAGGTCATCTGACCCAAGGCCAAGGATACTCATATTGGGCCTGCAGCATGCTGGGGTGAAGGGCTACCAAGTGTGTTCAAATGAAGGACCTTGGCCTTCATTCAAGGTCAAAGGGTTAAATACTCTTAAATCTTTAAACGTCTTCTTCTCAAGAACCGAAAGGCCCAAAATACTCATATTGGGCCTGCAGCGTGCTAGGATGAAGGGCTACCAAGTTTGTTCAAATGAAGGACCTTGAACTTCATTCAGGTTCACATGGGTCAAAATGGCTAAAATCTTTAAATAACTTCTTATGAATAATTTAGAGGCCTAGAGACCTGATATTGGGCCTGAGACATGCTGGGATGAAGGGCTACCAAGTTTGTTCAAATTTGTTCTTCAATCAAGGTCACAGGGATCAAATAGGCTAAAATCTTTAAACGACTATGTTGTATTGTACTAATAGTAAGATGACCGTTAAGGCCCATGGGCCTCTTGTTTGATTTGCCACTATTTGCAATTTTGTGTTGAATACATCATGTGATTTAAAGAAAAGCATTTTCACGCCGCTATTAATTCCAATTCCAGCATCGTGATTTTCAAGGTTTTATGTTTCATCTTATTCATGAGTACTCTTATTGTGAGATGATTTTGTCGTTCACTGAAGGAAATGATTCTCATGTAGATGATTATGATATCTTATAAATGATTAATTATGATATAAGCATATCAGTATCTTTTTATGATAGAACGATCATAGAAGTATAACTTAAGTTTTACAGAAGTTATAAGATTATCCTTTCAATGGAATGAGGCACAACAGAAAGAAATAGAAAGATATAAAGTGATTTTAATATTACACTCTTTACATAGTTTTGATAGCATCACAGTTAAGACCCCATAAGTCTTACGAGATAAAAGTTGGAAAAAAAATTGTGTTATAAGTGTGAAGGATTAACTTTTATGATGATGTGGTTATAAACGCCTTTAATCATATTTTGAACAATAAGTCCAGATCTCTGATAGTATTTACCTGCTTATTCATTAATATGTAGAAGGTATTTGTATCACTCACTCTAATCAATGTCTATTAAGGGTAGTTTTTATTTCTTATTTTACTGATATATTGGTATATCATATGTGCATTTCTACATTCTATTTAATGTTGGTTTTTTTTCATTGTTCTAACGATTTTTTGGTAGAATTAGTGATAAAATTCTCAGTCATTTTGTTGCTGTTGATCTGGAGTTTATGTGACTTAATTTATAAATAAACCAAACTTTATAATGTATGTGTCAACTGCAATACATTCCTGAATAAATACACTTGTTAATTGGAACAAAATGATACTGTCCAAATTGTTCTAGTCCTGTTGTTTATTTGTGAGTGTATTTAGAGTCATCTTGGTTGGTACAATTTACCGTGTGACAGAATCGTTTGGTCAGTGTAAGATACCTACAGCAGTGACCCTTGACCTCCAGCAACATACAAAGGTAAGCAAACGGTAGATAACACTACAATAAAAAGTAGCCAATCACGTCTCACTACGGTTTCTACCACAATACGTCGTGTTATTCTACTCTCAGACCATTGGATGTTGGAAAAATACATTGATATTCCATTAGTGAAATAACACCTTTCGGCGAGGTTTTAAACTTTGACCCGATCAACTTTTTTCTCAGTGTCACGTCACAAACTGTTAACGTCAACAATAATTGAATGACTTCATGTTACTGCTTGCAGAACAACCAGATGTTGAGACCGAATATGTGACGGCGTCGATTATTTTCATATTTTTCCATTCGTAGCATAAACTATCGACTCAAAATTTATAATTGTCTTTTGTTTAGTTTTTATATCTTGCCGTGCGAGGAGAATGGATGTAATTTCGGTAGAATTAAATCCCTAAGTAGGACTTGAACTTGGTTTGATGATTATTTGGCGAGAAGTAGATGTCACTTGGTCGAATATAGTTCGACAACAGTAAGTTTTTTATTCAAATAAAATAAAATTAAAAATAAATCTGAATTCAAAATGACGTTCGGTAAATAGGAATGCATGGAATAGTTGGCCATAATTAAAATGATTTGTTATTAATATGTTTTTGATGCAATTGATATTTTTGAATATTGATGAGTGCCTATTTGTTTATGATAATTATTATTTGCATATGTCGGGAAATGACGTTATTCTATTTTGGCATTCTTAAATGTCGATTATTTGATTGTGGAAGAAACAGGTCACATAACTTGGGGTTGTTGAATGTGGAATTTATTTCACACACGTAAGTTATTTTAATAATATCAAAGGTATACCCCGTGGTAATTTTATACGACACGGTCAAATGTATACAATTAAATTAATGAAGCGATCCACAATTCACAATATATACATGAAAACTACATGAACGGTTTGATATTTTATTTTCAGACTGATGTAGTGATAATGTTAACCAATTTATTTTCGTGGAATTTAAGTACGCGTTTTCAGGACTAAGGACACTTACAGTCCCACTTAATTTCTGAATATGGACGTTTTACTGCGTCGTAATTTCGCTTTTTCATAACTAAGAACGTTTTACGGCGTTACAATTTCGCGTTTTAATGGCTAAGGACGTTTTACGGTGTCGTGATTTCGCTTTTTCATGACTAAGAACGTTTTACGGCGTTAGAATTTCGCGTTTTAATGGGTAAGGACGTTTAACGGTGTCGTGATTTCGCGTTTTCATGGTGAGGACGATTTACGGCGTCGCAATTTCTGTGGTTTTATTATTAAATTTTCTTCAAAAATATCCCCTAATCTGATCAAATACGATACGTTGACTATACAACATTGATACACAATATTAGACGACAGGTGTTTGTATTGTAGATACACAAAGAATATTTCTCTATGTTCCCAGTAAACAAACAGAGACTTATACAGTTTTATTTCAGGTATATATGTACACAACACCAAACATTGTAAATACCTTTGCTGTCTTTTCTTGGAGTTCCCGGTTCAGTAGTAATCTGGATTATTTTTGATGATCTTTCTATTCCAAAACCTGCTTTGTCTGTATTTAATACTTTAGTGATACATGCTAGATAAACTGTTCCATTGCCGAATTGTTTCCCAATTTCAGCAGATGAGTGATTCCTGCCACTTCCTCTTGTTCAATCTGATTCAAACCTCTTTAAGCTGCTTTTCGTGAACATGTTGGATAAACTGTTCCATTTTCTAATCTTACGATACGCGCATTAGGCCAAAGAAATGCTGCCTGCGGTCTTCCGATTTAGGCGTCTCTAAATAATTTACCCTATACTTCTTGTGAATATGGATGATCTTGTTCCTCTTGGTATTTTTGTGATGTAAGGTGAGATTATATAGGGAAAGTAGTCATTACATCATGGCATAATAATTCACTTATCCTCAAATAGAAAATTGAACAGGCCATTGCATAAACCAGTGTCTGAGTCTATCAGCTTAAGACAAGACTTATTGGATACGGTATACATGTATTTACGCACATGGTGTATAATTAAAACAATGATACCACATCGTATTAAACGGAACGATAACATTTGGACTTGACCTTGGTTTTGCAAGCAGTTATTTCAATTTTTCCTGGTTTTATTTTACACGTCGGCCACTTGAATGGAATACTGAACAAGTGAAATTATTTACAGCGTATCTTAAATATGGCATCGCGAACAGTTTGAAAACTGACTGAGCGGTAATATTCTCACGCGAATATACTGTATTCTCATTATAGTCGATAGGTAAGTGACACCGTTATTAATTTAATCATTCTCTTATTAATATATTTTACTGGATTAATTATTACCAATTTATCATGTTTAATTGATAAATAAATTGAACAACGTTATACAGATTTTCATGAATCTACCATTATGATTATTAGTAAAAATAATGACACGTAATAAAATAAACTATCTTAAGACTTAATTTTTGCATGGCATGGCCTCCCTAAAGTAGAAGAATCGTGATTAAACAGTTTGCTGTGTGGATACCAACATTGTATATTTATTTTTCATTTTTTTTTCAAGTTTTCGCACATTTTGGTACTTTAATTACTGTAGCTGAATCTTATAATTCACCTTCCAGATCATGTATATTTTTGTATAACCATTAGACAACCGTATGACCCATTCCCGTAATTTCCGCCGCTTGTACCGCACATCCCGTTTTAATATTAAACTAAACTCCCTCTAATTAGGTCATCAAACATACACATATGAATATCTTGGTATTTTACAATTATAGACACAGACTTTACAGCTGAGGGAATTTTATGGCAGCAAATGATTGAGCATATTAATAAAAAAAATAAGAATGATTTAATTAGAAAAAATATTTTGAGTGTATGTTGTTTGCGTAGTGAAGTTACTCTCTGTGTAAACTGTAATAAACTTTAATATCATTCTCGCAAACAATAACCAGATATACGGTTTTCCAACATTCAGGTTTATTTTTCGACAAATTAATTCAATTTAAATTGTCCGTTAAGTATACATTCAAACCACTGTTAGCTGGTTCTCTAATAATATATGTTTTACCAAGAGACCGTAAAACTTATTTTATTTTGAACTAAGCATTGTGGGTTTTTTCAATAATGTATTAACAAAGGTCAAAAGTGTAGGTCTGTAACTTGTACACTGAATACTGTATTTTCCCACCTGGCCATGCTTCCTGTTGTATGACATTATATATTGTCTTTAAAGTACCATGTTACCATTTTTTTCCGTAACAGTGTATAGAAAGGTCGTGCTATGTACACTGACTTACGTAACATGTCTGGTATAGTCTACTTAGTATGAGAACTTATTCTAAATCGTTTTCTGTATTTGTCATATATCCCGTACTGTGCACTGCATGTACACTGTACGACACAAAGTATTGTTTTTTTTCCGTACCATGTAATCATGTTTACCGTAACGTGTACCTATATTCGTCCTTTTCCGTGGTAAGGTTTTTAAATGGAATGCTGTAACAAGCAATCTTCAGTATGCCTAAATGTCATTACTTGTGACTAACGGTTGGTACTTTTCTGCAGATCAAATTTTGAAAAGACATGCCTACCGGAAAAGAAAAGTTGGCACACGCTGCATGCGGCGAAGCCAGGACGAGGGAATGTGTTGACGTGGCTAAAGGAACATATGGTAAATCATCATTGTATAATTACACTATATTACTGTAAACTTCCTTATTTTCACGTACTCAATATTTTCGCCACATATTCGTTAAAGCATACATTTGCGATCAATGACTCTTACTGACAATTGTTCCTTATGTACGTTTCCTACAGTTATTCGTGAAACATTTGATATCGCGTTCGAACTCTTCCGGAAATCACGCGAAAATGTGCATCTCGCGAAAATAAAGTGATTGACAGTATCACGTAATGCAAAAGGTTCTTCACGGGCACTTTAGTTATGAAGGGTGGTGAATGGTAGAGAAGTTTCCTCTACTTTTTCGGCAAACCCGCGTAATTTCAGAGCGACGTAAGTGTGTGTTCACGCCTATCTACTTTTTCACGGGGATTTCGCAAATTTGAGTCATGAATCATATACTGTACCTTTATTGAAGGCATTTATACGGCATTATTTTTCGTATTTTCACCAAAATTTTGCTGTCGGTATGGAGCCGCTGATATACATACGTCTAAAAACGCATTGTGTTGTACTGTATATGGTTATCATGTTTCTAAATCTAGCTACGATTTCTACCCACAAAATCATTTTAAAAAAATTGTGTACAAAAACATAGAGTATTTCATGTCATACAGTGACATGATCGGGAGTTTAACTAGTTAAACAAAAACAAAGTAATTAAATCTAAGTACACTGTAGCTATAATATCATTGATGTACATAAGTTTTTTCACATTTTTACATTACAGATATTACTAAATTCATTAAAGCAGTCAAGGGAAAAGGTGCAAAAAATTCTTTCAGATCAAAGATGCCAAATTACGTGATTTGATTAACCCTCTACTTATCGTAGCAGCGCTTGGTTCACCAGAAACTATCGACCAAGTTCTCAAATGGATTCCTCGTACGTTTAAATGGAATGAACGCAAAGAAATCAAGCCAGGGGTTTTGGGAAGCGAGTTGGATGAAGCAAAGCAGAAAGATGCAACAAAGTTTTCAAAACCGGCCATTCTTCACTAATTTTGAAGGGGGTCATCTCACACAACTGTGAATAAAAAGTGTTAAAGAAGTATCATCTTGCTAAACAATTCTGCGCTAAAAAAATGATTTTCTTCCCTGTTATAAACCCACTCAAGGGGCATTTCAAATGTATTGGCCATCCCACACATTAAACACATAAACAGCAGGCCCTCTGTCCTAAAGGGGATTTCCAAAAACCTATTTTGTTTGATTCTGCGGTCCCTGGTTTTAATGCGCTCATTACGTATGACGCTTTTTGTATATCTTGTATACATGACTTGGTAATCATCCACGAGACTTCGCCTCTGAATCGCGAGGTCGAGACTCACGTGAAAAAATTCTAAAAGGTACCGTATTACGTAGACTAACTTAATTTCACGTACAAATGATTTTCACGTGTTTTGTGTACAAGTGAAGTTCGTGA
This sequence comes from Argopecten irradians, assembly GCF_041381155.1. Taxonomy (NCBI): domain Eukaryota; kingdom Metazoa; phylum Mollusca; class Bivalvia; order Pectinida; family Pectinidae; genus Argopecten; species Argopecten irradians. The sequence goes on along the minus strand of NC_091134.1, from coordinate 16,438,259 downwards.
AAATTAATTGCCACTAAAAAAATTCAACTTCAAAGACAATAGAGCGTGTTACTAGAAAATTGCAAAAATAAACCGCCGTTTAAATGTTGTTTGGCATGAAAACGCGAAATCAAATCGCCGCGAAAACACAATAACAGTAAGTTGGTTTTACATGTTATGTTATCTTAATTGACTTTATCGACACTTCATACTCGCTATTGTACATAAAAGGTTTGTTGTCACATGAACATCTGTATCTACATGTATATTCAAAACTAAAATAAAATCTATATCGGCATTACTGTACAGATTTTGTTGTATTTTGTTTCACCTTTCATCTGGAAATCCTTTTTTAGGTTTTTTTTCATAAAAATGCATGTAAATATATATAAATAGAACACGTAGATGTGCTTCTCTAAAAACATTATAATTTGTGACTGTATGTCCCCGGTTGGTCATCAGTAGATATATTTTCATCAAGCTATTAAAATATTTATGCTCGTAACACAGGTTCTATTTTTTTAAATAAAAATGTACTTTTTAACAAAACTATGTAATCTATAAAATGAGCTAGTTTACGATAGGGCATATTGCATTTTTCATGGTCTACCTATAGCTTTTAATTCACGTTTAAGATCATGTACATTTTGTAACACCGTTAGACAACCTCTCGTATGACCCATTCCCGTTATTTCCGTAGTTTGTGCCTCACATCCCGTTCCAACATTAAAAGAAAACGCCCTCTAATTATGAGGTCATCAAATAAATACATGTTTATACACAACACAAACAGATAGCTGAGTTCAAACATTTATTATGGAAAAATCTACTTGTTCAGGCATTCTATAGTATGACATTCTTAGGGGCGGCTCATTTCAAACTTGCATAATAAATCACTTACTACAAAAGTAATAAAAATAACAAGAAAATAAAAGAAGATAGATATAAAACTAAAACTACAAACGATTAGAGTGGGGCTAACCCAGGACTTAGGCGATCCCAAACAAAACCTCAGAGATTTGGAAAGTGAAAGGGGCGATTCCCTTATACTTAAGATCTCAAGCCACGGGGTAAGCAGCTGCATGGTAGCAGGCGACCCTGCATGGAAGAGTGAATTACGGGGACACCCACAACATACATTGAATGTCTTAGTAAATATTCTGGTACCTCATAACTATAAGCGTAGACGGTGTTTAAAGCTGGGAAAATTGGTACGAAAGATTAGGTAAACTATCTGCTATATCTATAAGTATAAGTGTTTTTGTTTGAGTTACGCAGTACTTAAGTGCGTAAACTGTAAGAAATTTTAAAATACCGCGAAAACGTACAAAAATACTTTTTATTTCTCGCGAAACGCGTTTGCGTGGGGTATTAATTTCGGTTCCGTCAGTCCGCTTCAAGAAAATTTTTGAATATATCAGACAAGTGCCCTAGTTGTGCCTTTTGCTATTGCGGACCTTCCATTTTGGGAATATTTCCGTAACCATAGAAACTTAGTCAAAATACCAAATTAATGTTGCATTATGTTTCGCGACTATAACTCTAAATCCGTTCAAAGCAGTTCCAGGAAGTTTTCTGAATATATCAGACAAGTGCCCTAGTAGTGTTTTTTGCTATTGCGGACCTTCCAATTTGGAATTTTTTTCCTTATCATGGAAACTTGAAAAAATACCAATTTACTGTTTCCTTTTCTTTCCGGACTATAACTCCAAAACCGGTCAACACAGGTCCTTGAAACTTTCAGTATACATCAGACAAGTGCCCTAGTTTTTTTTCTTTTGCTATTGCGGAGCTTCTATTTTTGTAATATTTTCCATTACCATGGACACTTACTCAAAATATACCAAATTACTGTTTCTTTTTGTTTCCGGGCTATTACTTCAAAACCGTTCAACGCAGCTCCATAAAATTTTCTATATATATCAGACAAGTGCCCTAGTTGTGTCTTTTGCTGTTGCTTTTGGGAATTTTTTTGTTTCTGTTTTTCAGTTTTACAACACTCGCATACATTTAAAGTTATACTTGAATAATTTTTACGTACATGTATATTCTTTAACCTTGATGTATTTGGGTTTTTATACCAACTGCGGGGCGCGGGTGATAATGCCACGCTTTGCGGCTCCTTGATTTTCCACATTCTGGTTTGAATTTCGCCAAGCAATTCATTCCAATATGATTGTTTTAAAATCAAATCGGATGTTAGGATATCTATTTTGAAAGAGACGTTATTTCGTTTCCAACTGAGCAATGGATTACAAATTTAAAAAAAAAAATAGCAAAGTGATATATCATGGGGTCAAAATTTGGCAACAAAGTAAATAAAAATAAGGCTTGGGCTGTATCATGTACACTAAATCTTTTTTGTATTTTCTCAACTGGTCATGCAACCTAGTACGGTACTTAGTATAATCTTTTGACCTTGTTAACATTTTCCATATTTTCTATAAGGATTTGTTTTATATCGTTTTCTGTATTGTTCGTAACACCTATTCATGTATCCCGTACTGTGCACTGCAAGTACGACACAAAGTATTGTTTTCCGTACCATATCATCATCTCTTCCGTAACGGGTACGGATATTCGTCCTCTTTCCGTGGTTAAGTTTATAAAGGGAATGCTTCAAGCAATCTTCAATACGCCGTTATATTCACTGATGCCTAATGGTTGATAGTTTTTCTGCAGATCAAATTTTGAAAAGACATGCCTACCGGAAAAGAATCGTTGGTACACGCTGCATGTGGAGAAGCCAGGACGAGGGAATGTGTTGACGTGGCTAAAGGAACATATGGTAATTCATCATTGTATAATTACATTATATTACTGTAAACTGCTTTATTTTCTTGCATTTAATATTTCGCGTTTTCGTTATTTGCAACACCGTCGTTAAAGTTATATTTCATGCGAATTTCACTGTAACGATATGTCACTTAAACATTTGATATTTGAACATGGACATGTAACTCGATGATTTAGCTCCCCAAAAGCATATGTCGGCTTATAAGAAAGCCGAAATCTAGGGATCATATATTCCTGATTTTGAATAAAGCGCCTTAATCACCGCCATATACAGTACCTTCGAGTTTTGTCGGAATTCTTTATCGTATCATGTGACTGAAGTTAACACGACCTGCACGTGGTGAGCCAGGTAACTAACGTTCATATGTAACCGCACATAAGTTTGCTTACGTTTTCCGTCTGGCTAAAATATATATATATCAATATGAGCAAATCATGTTGGTACAATTTATATGTCCACAGAGTGAGTATTTGAAACATCTAATTCACACATCGCCGTAAAATATTGTGTGTATCAAATATTGTAAAATGCGAGCATTATTTTCTTTGTAGATTCAGCCTGCTGAGGTCGACCACAATTTTTGTTTCTGAAAAAGTATTGACATTTTCTCTTGGTTTCACAACTCTCGCATCACTTCGATCTTTCGAGCCTATTTTTTCTCGTGTACACGTTAAAAAGATTTTTTACTTTTATTTTTAAAATACTTCCAGTGCTGCAGCTTTATAAAAAGTTGTAAAACAGAAAGTTTAAATCTCAGACAGACGGGAAAAAGTGTGTATAACACTTAAACAGTTTTCTCTATGACAAAAAGACCGAAAATTGTAGACCACACCACTTAAAGGTATAAATTCGCAATCAGGGACCTTGATTTCACGTTAGAACTCTTTCGCGAAGTTAAGCGAATATTTTGAAAATACAGTGGTGTACGGTCTCATGTTAATATGTATATAATGTAACAGGTAAATCGCAGGCTTTTCTACTTATATGAAGGGTGGTGATGGTAATGAAGCTTCATCTGCGTTATACAGCATTCAATCTCATGTAATTTTACAGCGACGTAAATGCGTGTTCACGCCCATCTACTTTTTTTCATGTCGTTTTTGCAAATTGCGTCGTGAATCATTTATTTGTATTTATTGATGACATTTTCCGCGATGATCTTTTTTCACCGAAATTTAAACGTATGCGAAAATTTGTTGGTTTACAATGGTTTTATCTATTTTGCTGTTGTTATGGAACCGCTGATATATAAAAGAACGCCTTATTCTTATCAAGTTCATAATTCTAACCAAGAAATCTATCCACAACATCATTTAAAATCTCGAAATTATTAGCTTATTGTAGCTAAACTATTATTGATGTTGATTATTCTTCCATTGCAGATGTTACTAAATTTGTTGAAGCAGTCAAGGGAAAAGGTGCAAAAATAAAAGACTTTGAAAAAGTCTTTCAGATCAAAGATGCCAAATTACGTGATTTGATTAACCCTCTACTTATCGTAGCAGCGTTTGGGTCACCAGAAACTATCGACCAAGTCCTCAAATGGATTCCTCGTAAGTTTAATTGGAATGAACGCAAAGAAATAAAGCCAGGGTTTTTGGGAAGCGAGTTGGACAAAGCAAAGCAGACGGACGCAACACCTATGTATGTGGCAACATTAACGAAGAATGTACCGTTCGTGAAGGCTGTACTCAAACATGCAGATGAAAGCGACATGGCTTTATGTATGAAGAACTTAGAGCCACGTAGTCCAATGGAAAGTGCGTATATGATTGAGCTTGGTGAACGACTGAAAAAGGAACACTCAAAGCTTAAACCGGCAATTATACCTGGCCATAAAAAAGAGGCAGATGGTACATGGAAGAGAGCAATTGTAGTTTATTCTACGGAGATACTAGAAGAAAAGGATATGAAAAAAGAAGATGTGTGCTTGGTGATGTTGAGAAACCCAAATAAGGTCGACGGAGAGGCAAAAATAGTATCGCAGAAGAAAGAAGGCAAAACGATTTCTAAAGCAGACATGGACAGAGCCAACAAAGCCATAGAGAAACACAGCAAGCAACTTTGGCATGACCACAGTAACCTGAACATTATCAGCGTTAGTCCTGTTCGGTCTAAAAACAAGGGGGCAGCATTAGAACCAGTCGTCTGCATTGTGCTGTATTGTAGCACCAAAGGCTTCGTCCCTCTGGGAGAGAAGGAATTTCCGAGAAAACTTAAATTGGGCAACAGTGATTCCATTGGCATTGATGTCCGAGAAGGTTATTTCGAGTTGGGTGTGTATGCAGCTTCTCCAAGCACGGCTTTCCACCAAGATCTGAAGATGGGATGCAGTATAGGATCACTCATGCCCGGCAGTGGAACATTAGGTCCGTTTGTTAATTACAACGGTCACTTTTGTTTCCTTACCTGTGCCCATGTATTCTTTCAAAATATAAATGTTGATTTCACCGAAACTACATCCAATCGTATTGATGTTTACCAGCCCAATTCAAACCTACCAAATCAAACTTCTTATCCTTGCGGAAATGTAGAAAGAGCCATTCTAAACCCTAATTTGGCAACCAGCATTGATGTTGCTGTTGTGAGAATTTGTGATATCAATCGAGTACCAGCGAGAGGAAGATTTGCCATGGATGACATCCATAGATGCAAAAGAACAGGTGGGGATTATCGTTTTTAAATTACTTTAACTGAACAGAAATGGCTGGAATAAACTAAATATGTAAACTTAAAAAGGCATCGAACAACTCGGTTATACATTATTTCATTTAGATCGATTTTATCCTTATAGTTACGATTTCAGCAGTTTTATATATCTAACTTGTACATTAGTTTTCAATATCCTGTATGCTTGCATTTTTTTTTAATTCAGGGTTTGACGAATTACCCGAGTACAACGATGGTGCGACAACCATAGGAATGTCCCCGGCGTACCCCGTAAGTAACATGGTTGTCCAGTTCGGAGCCACAACTCACCTGACGAAAGGCAACATAATCGTATATGGTGCGCAGGTCAGGCCACGCACCGAAATTTTTAATCGGGCACCATTTTCGCCTACGTGTTATAATGGTCTTTACGAAGTGGAACCGACTAAAACATCAAACGTCTTCAGTGAACCCGGTGACTCTGGGGCAGCGGTGTTCATGCTTGATAAAACAGAATTAGGCTGCCTCGGTATGACCATTGGCGGAACTTCCTTTGGAAATAGTTTCGTGACACCTATAAAACCACTGCTTGATGTTCTATCGTCAAACAGCAATACATGCAAAATGGCTACATTTAATGTTACCCCAGTACCAGACGCAATGGATGTTGATTAAATGATGGCCTTGGCCTTGAACAATGACTATGCTTAGTATGAAATATATAATATTATATTTACTATGTTATAAAATATATACATGTATGTTATATAATCACATTGAAATTAAATTATACTTTAGGAGAGCAGCCACAACCGCAATTAATTAATGCTTTATTTGTACAAAAAGTCCATTTCTCTTCCGACAGTTGGACAACTACGTTTAACTTAAGCTATACAGCCATGGAAATAAAACAAAGGCACATGATGACAGGGACATAGTCGGTACGTTTGATGTTATAAAATAACTGTATTGAGACAATATACAGAAAAAAATATCCCGTTACAGTCGCTGACACCGCGTTGAAAAATGGATTGGAGACGAACAAAGATACCAAAGATCTAATCGGATCACCTCGTCTTTTTCTCCGAAACTAAATTTGGAGTACAGTAGTAACCTACAAATGAACGTGAATAAAAGTACATGGACACCTAATATTTTACTGTATACTTCATGCATTTTTACTTTTTTTTTCTTTGAATTTTTCTTACTTCATCTATTGACGGATATCAACCAAATTTGGTATGCTTACGGATAATTGCCTACACTTTCAGCTCATAATACTTTTCTTTTCATAATTATTATAGTTTTCTTTTATTTATTCCTTGAGAAAATCTTGTCTTATTAGCAGGCAAAACATTTGCGTAGCCTTTTAGTAAAAGTTTACGTGGTGTACAAAAATAATGATATTTTGAGGACAAAAAACATCGCAATATCATGCAATTATTATGAGCTGAAAGTATAGATATTTTCTAAAAGTATACCAAGATCTTGATATGTGTAATACTCTCTGTTTATATTGTCATAAATTAAACCCGCTTATTTTCGAGAGTAGAAATATCGCAATTAACACTTAAGGATTTTTTACGAATTAAAATTTCGCGATCTGGCAAAAATATAACTTAATTGTTACCAATTTTTCGCAGATTAATTTTTTCTAACTCAATAATGTATCAACAAAATTATTATGTATTTATTATTTTTTATCTTCTATGTTGAGTTTTCATATACATGTATTGCAAACCAAATTATTTTTGCGTGCGAACTATTTTGATGTGTACGAGTGGATTTCGCGAAAATGTATTGCCGCTAAAAAGATTTAACTCCAAGTACAGTAGAGCGTTTTACTAGTACAACGCGAAAATAAACAGACTTGAAAATGTCATTGAGTATGAAAACGCGAAATCAAATCGCCGCGGAAATACAATAACAGTAATATATAACTAGTATGTTGTTTTACTGTACGTGTATCATCTTTCAGTGCATACATGTATTCCATTAATATATATTATTGTATATGATTACACATGTATGTCGTACATGCTTAATTCCATGTATGTTCATATTTATGTACTGATTATGATTTCAAAATGTCTTTTTATAGTTACACTTATATTTATACTTTTATCGACGTCTGTACATGTGTATTATCCTAGTCGGCATTATCGACCTTTCATTGATGTACATAACATATTTGTTACCACATATCAACATCTGTATCTATATTTAGAGTGCATTTTATTACAGATATATTCAAAATCAAAATAAAATATATATCTACAAAACAGATTTGGTTTATTTTGTTGTAAGTATTAATAGGAAGTGACGTTATGTCTTTGACACCATAACATGAACGTTCTACAAACCAAACATCAATAGTCCTGATAGTTTCTTCATATTTTTCCATAAAAAGCATGTTTAAATAATATATAGATAGAACACGTAAATGTGCTTGTCTAAATATATCTTATGTAACTGTATGTCCCCGGATGATTACCAGTAAATATACCATGGTAATGAACGTGACCGCGCGCACCATGGGGAATTTTCAGTTATTCGGTGTTTTCCTCGCTACGCAGGATCTATGTTTCAAAATTCAAAATATACTTTTTAGCAGAACTACACAAATGTACTCCATTATGACGACTTCAAATTCGCTTCTGTTCGCATACTGTATCGTGTGTTGCTCGATTTGCATTTTTACTCGGCGAGTCTTAATTGATAATTTTTTCGAAGATTTAATGAAAGTGAGTGCGATTTTCATTTCCGGATATCGTCATTGGAAAATAAATTTGGTCTTTTTTTGTTATATCAGAAATATTACCAACAACATTATATATGAGAATTTGAAACCTAGAATTCTTAGTGTCTTATTTTATGATTTCGTAAAATGGAACTTCAACAAAACTAAATTCATCACCTTGTTGGATTTCAGTTGCAGTTGTGTGTGGATTGCCTATTGCAAAATCATTGTGGTGGTTAGTGACCCCGCCATTCAAAGAGTAATAGTATGTCATGCGACAAACGAATGCAACAATATCTGACAAATGTATAACGCCGTGACTTAACTTTCCGTCACACTGTCACATTATTTTTTTCAAATGGCTGACTGCCACCATAGCCGAAATCAGTCACCATGCAAAAATAAATTGCACAGTGAGAAATACAGACAGTACACACAGACATCTTGCTGGTAGGCGAGGCGAGTCCAACATGCCTTACAGATGGTATGATTATCCAATAATTCACAGTTGATAGATAGAAACACTTCCGGATAAAAATTTAATCAAATGAGTAAAATTTGATAGCTTAATAAAACACTGAAACAATTCATTTTATAGAAAAATCATATTTATATACACAAAGACTGGTAATAAATAAACAGAAAATCCAAACCCATAGAGTTCTATCATGATTTAGATGTGTCCTTCTTATTCATTCTCAATGTCATATTCTGGATCACTTTTTCCGTGGACGATCTTTTACTGAAGTGGTCTGCATATATTCCTTCTGGTGTCATCAGATAGGTGAGCAGGGTGTGGTCCACCTACACACAAACAGTGAAATATATATAAAATCAAGGATTTATAAGTGAGAAGGATTCGTGACTGTCTCTTTACATTACTAAACACCACGCGAGACCCCTATGACCCGGAATAAAAACCATTTTTCTCAACAAATACTTGTCTTATCGAGTAAAACGAAACACCAATGTAAAGTTTATTAAATTTCACAACGTTTATTACTTGCTTTAAGAATGGAAAATTTGGAGGATATGTCTTAAAGTTGCTTTAATAGATATATGACAGCTCATGAAATGACGGCCCGCTTCAGAATGTAAGACGGTAACCCTCGCACCCGCAAGCTACATCAAAGGCTGCGCCGGCGGATATCAAAGGAAAATCAGTCGTCGTCTAACGTCACGGTTAGTGCCCAAACACAAAAGCTCCTGCCTTGTATTTCCCCAAGACCCAGTGTGACTTATCCTTCTCATATACGTCCTTGATAATATTGATATTGAATAATCAGTATTTTTGTACTGGTATGCCAATTAGTCTCGACCTACAAACGTTCTTTAACTGTTTGTCATTACATTATATATCAAGTGTTATCCAATGCTTCGTCTCAGAGAAGAAGTCATTTACCGGTAAATGGAAATAGCCAAATTGACCATTTTGACCCTGGCCCTCAGGTCCCCACAATATGTAAACTTTTGAATCGCCACCCCATGATGCTGTTAGTGCTATCCCATGCTTAGTTTCAGAGAAGAAGTCATTTATATGAAAACAGCCAAGTTGAGTCTTATGGCTCCACCCCTCAGGCCCCTGGAGGGTCAGTTCCATCATTTTTTTAATTTCGAATCCCCATCCCATAAGGATGCTACCATTGCAATATGAGAGTTATTGAATGCTTAGATTCAGAGAATAAGTCGTTTATATGGAAATAACCACATTGATACTTTTAGCCCTGCCCTTCAGGCCCCCGTAGGGTAAGCCACACAATTTGTACATTATTAAAACATCACCCCGTAAGGATGTTACCAATCCAATATGAGCGTTATCCAATGCTTAATTTCAGAGAAGTCGTTTATATGAAATCAGTCAAATTGTCCACTTTTTGCCAGTCCCTCAGGCCCCCTGGGGGTCAGCCCAACCGTTTGTACAATTTTCATTTAATACCCCAAAAGGATGCTACCAGTCCAATTTTGTTTAATTCCGACAAGTGGTTATGGAGAAGAAGCCAATTATTGACAGGTGGATGCTGGACGCCACGGTATGGCATATAGGCCATTGGCTAGGAGAGTCCCACATGCAACCCCCCTTCCAAACCGAACCAATATTTTTCTGAACCCGTATGACCCACTGATCACAAATCAAAATGTTAACATTGTATAAGTTGGGATGAACTTCCAGTGAAGTCATCAAGATGGCCGCCATCTCAAATTTCACTAAAAAACGAAAAAATAGTCATAACATTGACATTTTTCAACCGAATTAGACAAATGGGGTATAAAATTGACCACAACAAAACAACAAATACATGTCAGGGCCAAATAATCCAATTGGTGTTTGACTCAATAAGACAAGTATTTGTTGAGAAAAAACTGGTTTTTATTCCCGGTTCAATGGTGATTGTTATACCATCATTTGGTTTACATAACATCACCAATAACTCTTTTGCCTATTTCCAGCTACATTATAGTGATCGCGAAAATTCAATATATGACGCTGAGAGATGGTTAAATTACATATATATAAAGTCAGATTGTGTTAATTGAAAACTGCTAAAATTTGTGATGCGATCGTTACCAGGTAATCTCCAGTCTCATCCTTATCTCCATACTTGAAGTAGACATGGAATTTTTGGTATATATTTTGTAGTTGTTCTTTAGTTCCAGTCAGTCCCAGGAGTTCTGGTGTGAATTCTGTAGACAAGCAATAAAACACTTCATCTGTAGTAAACTCCATGTAAGGTATGAATGATGATATGATGGTGATCACATATGTCTATCATGAACCAACCAATTTTGTGTTTGATTACATTTATATATTAATCAAGCATCCAGAATTTCCGAAAAATTAATTGGCATGGAAGCAATAAAACTTGAAATCATGAAATTTAATTTCCATGAAGAAGTGGTACAAATATATGTAATTTTACTGCAAATTTTAGCTGGTTTACATCTTGCTCTGGCAATTAATCTCTAGAGTATAAAGTCCAGTAACGGTGAGGTGTGGCACACATCCACAATAAATGATAAAATCCATATACTAATTCTAAAACAACACAATCTGCAAAGAAGGCATCACACATGATACCTTTCCTTTCAAGCTTTTAAAAACACATATATTAAGTTTTTTGAAGTGCATTTCATTACATGCATTGACAACATTTCAAAATTTCAAAATTTGTTATGATCAAAAATTGTTTAAAAATGAAGTCAGCAGTGTGACTAAAAGATTTTCTTTTAAAAGTAATACAGACAGAAGCAGTTAAGATCAAATGAGAACTGTTGTCAAGGCGACATCACCAGCCAGGGTCATATGAGGACAGGTGTCAAGGAGACCCCAACAATCAAGGTCATTTGAGGACAGATGTCAATGGGGTCACAAACAGTCAAGGCCATATGAATACAGATGAATAGGATGTACCAATAATCCAAATCATATGAGGACAGGTGTCAAGAAGACACCAATAATCAGGGTCATCTGGGGTTAGATGTCAAGAAGACATCAACAGTCACGGTCATAAGAGGATATGTGTCAAGGAGACACCAACAGTCAGGGTCATATGAGGACAGGTGTCAAGGAGACAACAACCGTCAGGGTCATATGAGGACAGGTGTCAAGGAGACAACAAAAATCAGGGTCATATGAGGACAGGTGTCAAGGAGACAACAACCGTCAGGGTCATATGAGGACAGGTGTCAAGGAGACACCAACAGTCAGGGTCATATGAGGACAGGTGTCAAGGAGACAACAACAATCAGGGTCATATGAGGACAGGTGTCAAGGAGACAACAACCGTCAGGGTCATATGAGGACAGGTGTCAAGGAGACACCAACAGTCAGGGTCATATGAGGACAGGTGTCAAGGAGACAACAACAATCAGGGTCATATGAGGACAGGTGTCAAGGAGACAACAACCGTCAGGGTCATATGAGGACAGGTGTCAAGGAGACACCAACAGTCAGGGTCATATGAGGACAGGTGTCAAGGACACACTAATAATCAGGGTCATTAACATGTAAGAACAGATGTCTTTTCAACAAAAATGGTCAAGGTAATATAAGGGAGATTAGAGATATTGTACCACCAACAGGAAGTCCATATAAGGGAGATTGGAGATATTGTACCAACAACAGGAAGTCCATATAAGGGAGATTGGAGATATTGTACCACCAACAGGAAGTCCATATAAGGGAGATTGGAGATATTGTACCAACAACAGGAAGTCCATATAAGGGAGATTGGAGATATTGTACCACCAACAGGAAGTCCATATAAGGATAAATGTCAATACAATATATGACAGCTTTAGATAACCACAAAATAAATTCTACACTGTAAGCTACATTCTCACCTTCACAATATTTCTTCATGATCTCCTTTGTGTCCCTCTCAGGGTCAATAGTCACAAACAGAGGCTTTACTCTTGGACCATCAGGCTGTTTGTCTTCAATGGAAAGATACATTTACAGTAAAACCCTGTCATAATCAACCTCTAGGGTCCAACAGACTTAAAAAATCAAAAATGCTTCACCTTTAACCATGAATTTGTTGTTAATGTGTTTTACTTTATTGTCTGTTTTTTGTTGGTTTTCTCATAAAAATCATCTATTGGCACTTGATGGAAGATATCAATTAGATAGCAACTTGACTGGTGGCCTTTTGATATATAAATTAAACATTTCAAAAGAAGAAAAAAAACCTATATATGAATTGTATGTCTTGAATTAAGATCCATCAAAAATTTGATTTGATGAAGAACTGATTTAGGCTACGATTTTTCTAATGTTTCATTGTTTCTGACAGTAGCTGGAACATACATTTGTACATTATGTGATTAAGTCATTTACCCCTAAAGACACATTGAACCCTTCTGATTCAAAGGCTGGAACGGCTTATTTCAAATTTTCAGGGGTGAATGAATTAAAGAGACAATATTTACATGGAACACACTTCTGTCTATACTTACTGAAATGTTCCACTACTTTGGCAATCTTCTCCAACTCGTCAGGGCAAATATCAGGACAGTGAGTGAAGCCAAAATAGATCAGCAGCCATTTACCAAAAAATTCCTTGTCTGTCCTCTCGACGCCATTATGATCTGTTAGTCTCCATGACCCACCAAGCTGTGGACTACCAACATTCTCATAGGTAGCTATCATTTTTTCTGAAAGACAAAAAGATGAAGACAGTTACCTATTACTTGTAATATATAAACCTCCATTCTCATGTTCAATTTCAATTTCAATTTCAACAAATTTTATTGACATATTATTTACAGTCAAGAGGATTAGACAGCAAGCAAGGCCTATCTAAGTCTTCTCCTTAAGGTGACAAGTGGCAAGAAGTATAAACATGTTGTTTCTGGAGTCAGTTTTCCCCTGTATGAAATTTACAATGAAATTTACACAGGAAAAGAATAATCTATCTGATTTCTCTGATCACAGTCAAATTTTAAACGTTTGACATTTTTTTCAGCGCTCATCATGAAAAAGCAATACCAATCTGTAAAATATTGAAATCCAAGATGTCTGCTGTCAACCCATCATCAGATATCCATGGTCTATTGAACTCCACTACACTACGTACACTGATCACTTATAATTATCAACCATTTGTCTCCGGCGATGCTACAAACCATTTCTCAGGTCCCTTACTGATGTATATGTGTCAAGGTGACAAGGTAATTAGGGATGAAGGGAGATTTCATTTGGTTACAATTAACCCCATGAATACATCAGGTGATTTATGATGAGATATATCCGATGATCATGTGACTATCAATAAATCATTTTATAGTTAGTCTAGTTATGCTTACTTACTGTACAACACGGTGTAGAAATGTTTATTTTTTGTGGCTGCTGTGAAACCATGAATTTTTAAACTCCTAGTTTCACAATCAATTTTGTTTGAAATGTTATAGTCAGTATTGATCCATCGACTAACCATGGATATTTCTATACACAAAATATACATCAAATTACTAAACCTAGAAAGAATGTTCACACTACTTTTTATACAAAACAAATACCTTTCTTCCATTGCCTATCGAAATATTCATAACCAGCATACACTCCAGCTAAGCACGCTGTCATCACTGCAAAGTGTTTCCAACTCATCGGTGTCTAAAAGAAACAAAAGTATATCATTCTATACAGAAGATATATATCAAAATAAGTAATGATGTAAAGTATATATCGTATTTGACTCAATAAGCGCCTCTGACCCAATAAGCGCCTTTCACTCCATTTAGGCCTCAATTTCACTAACCTCAAACTAAATTGATGCAGACTCTACAATGAAAACTGTGTACAGGAATGTCTGTATATTTTTTCTCTCTTGCAAATTGATTTCTGGCTTACTCTGTGCAATAATTAAATGAAATATTAATTAACACAAATTTATAAGCATCCTGGGTGCTTATTGAGTTGAATATGTTTACCTGGGTAATATAATATTATTTTTTCAAAAAAGTGACTTTCGATGAAGTTTATTTCAAATTAAATTTTTTTAATATTTTAAAACCATGTAAAAAAAATCCTACAGGCCTAGTGTTTATTTGTTTTGTGATTACATGATAATCATATCATTAAAATCATCCTAACCATTATTTTTACATAATTAATCTGTAAAAATATCAATCATCATTAATAAACTTTAACCTTATGTTTATATTATTACCTCTCTATTCATCCTGCTTGCACATCGCACAATCACAGTGGGGTTTTCCTGCAACTTCCTGCGGAGAAAGTTCTGTGAAGTTGATGTTTGATGCAATAGCTTCTTCTGAACCTACAAAAAACCTTTCTAATTATTTCATCCACAAAACTTATATCTTTCTAATTATTATGATTCTCTCAACAATCCAGTTTGATAATCACTAACGATTACCTTACAAATTACTTTTCAATATTTCTAAATCAAGATATATATAATTATTACGGATGTGTTTCATACAAAAATATAATTCAAATCATATTACTTTAGTTGTCTTTGACATAGAACATAAATAATATTGTATGTCAAACTTTTAAACAATTCTGATGTTATACCACCCCAATTTACACAATTGGAAGTATTAATTTTATATTTTACTGGACTATGCGCATTAAGCGAATCAAAGACCTCTAATTTGCATTGGATAATAATTTTCTCTGAAAAATGTCAATTGGATTATTTGGGGTGTATGTTCTTAAGAAAAAGGATGGCCATAAGACACTACCCTGATGAACTCAATGTTTTGGATAGTGGAATTTAAAAGTCAAAACACTAATATTAAACAGATGTTTCTGAAAATTATCCGAGTCCATATGCTATACATCAACCTCTGCGTGACTATGGCATTAGTGGAAATTTTTGTCATATACATTTGTTTTTCCGACAAAAAATGTCATAAGCAGTAACGCGAACGTTTAAATAAAATTAGTTGTACATCAATGGATTTGTTTGGAAGTATAGATATGGGAGTTATTTTAGCCACAGTATAGAAACAAACTTCTTATAAATTGTGTGTAAAATGGTAATCAGAACCTATTCTTAAATGAACATGAAAATTATGTGGATACACGTGAGTACGGGAGTATATCGTAGCTTAATGCCTGAAAGTTATTAGAATACAAATCGGCTGTAAAGCGGTATCCAAATCAATTGGAATTAACAAGATGGAAACAGTTTTCGAAGATGTCTCAACATTTATTTTAAGTGAACTTCAGTATTCCGGAAAAATTAATTTGTATAGATGACATTTGTATGAGTTCTTGCACGTCCATATTAAATGTGGCTTGTAGAAACAGAATGTGGCTTCCAAGGATCAAACAATGTAATTATATAGTATTTTCTGCGTAACAATGCCAAATATTTTGTGTAATAATGCAAAAGTTTTAAGTAATAATGCCAAAAATTTTGCGAAATAACGCGAAAGTTTCGCATAATAATGTGATAGTTTCGCAAGAATACGCAAAAGTTTCATGTAATTACACAATTTTTTTTTCATATTCTTCTACCAAAATGAGCCTAATTGGCTTTTGTACGTACAAGTTTGTATAACATTACCATTGGACTGGCCATGGCTTGATGACCTGCAGGTACATATACAAAATGTACAGCTCATATTTAACAGTGGTTCATACTTTTAATGTTATGTTCCATTTAATTTGTTAGGTAAAAATGTGATATTAAGAGGAATGTAAAAGCGTGCTTTGGTCATTTATGTACATGCATTAAAGTATATGATATTGATGTGACCATGATAAATGATTCATGGAAGGTTACATTATATTAAATGGAGTTGTTTTGAATAAGAAAAACTTGTGTTGAATTTGCTTATTAACTTTATTTATCATACTATAACAGTTACATAACTTAGACTGAACATGTACATTGTACATTTTATGCATCAGTGATGACGTACATTTTTGTACATTGTATAATGTACTGTGCATCAGTCATGTACATGTATTGGAAATCAACAGATCAAGGAATCCACCTATGCTTACAAAATTTAATTTTAGAAGCTTGGTTGCGGTTTGTTTCTCAGGTAAAAGCTTGGATTTCGACGCGCCGTAACTTTGTTATTCTTGTACCGATTTCGGCGCGGTTTTCGACTTCTTCTTATTTTAAATATGATTGATACAAAACAAAAAACGATAATATACACTGGATATACTCTTTAAATGCAATATAGATATAGACAGATAGACCTGTACACAAAATCACTTACGCAACCATGCAATCTTGTAATGCTCCGGTTACATGGAAACAGACTTGGCATGCACACAGCGCACATCTTCCGTATTAAAATCCTTTCCATCTTGAATAATTGAAAGTTAGTGTGTGCTTTCACAATGTTATAAAAGATTCATCGAAGGGAAAACAGGTGACAGGTCAAAGCGTCGGCGAAGAGTTCATGGGCGCAGCCATTTTTAATCAAGGGACGTCACTCTAGTAGGCCTAGCATGACCGGCTAATATAACATTTAGAGAGGGATCCGGATCGACGAGTCACTAAATTACTTCGTAATGCCCATCGGAAGTTTCTCAATATTGACATCCAATATTAATGGATTTGGCCTAGACCTATCGGGATCGATCATTTAGAGATCTTCCCCATAACCAAAGAAAAACAAACATCATGTTCATGTTTGATTTTATATATATTGTATTAGGTAATATGAAATGTTAACCACAATTAGAACGTCAATTATATACATGAAATTCAAGATTATCATGTACAATTGTACATGTAGGTCTATATTTTGTTGTTTTCTTATTTTAGTGTAACTATCCTATCTTCACAATTAAATATACCTAAATAATTGGTAAATTCATGTTTTTTTTTTAATTATTTAATATTACACAATCAAAATGTTTGTAAATACTGTAAAATTACAATGTACACCGTACATGATATCACATCGACTGATAAACTGCAGATCGATCACTATAGAGATGTTTAAATTTTCTTCAATTAAACGTTTTCTCATATTGTGTTAATTGAATATAGACTCAGACAAAAGTTTTGCGCAACCTACATAATTATATATAGATTGCTATTTTCCCCATTTGGAACATGCAGATCTTTGTACAATGTACTTTTCCTTATCAACTACAATATTGTCGTTTAATTGTCACTACGAGAATTGGTTTTGCTACTATACCCTATAATTAATTTCCAATAGTACATACATTTCAATTTCAACAAATTTTATTTCAAATATTGATATTTGAAAAGGGATTGAACAACAGGCATAGCCTATATAAGTTCTCTCCCTAATACATACATTCAAACCTGTCTATAAAAAAGTTGTTTTTTTGGCCAAGTTGCCCATATACACAGGCCATGTTTAGACTACAGGTAGACACGGAGTGCACGAGGTTTAGACTACAGGTAGACACGGAGTGCACGAGGTTTAGACTACAGGTAGACACGGAGTGCACAAGATGTACATTCAAACCTGTCTATAAAAAACAAAGTTTTTTTTTATGGCCAAGTTGCCCATATACACAGGCCATATTGTGTTGAAATTGAACATTTGGGTGACTGAGAAAGCGGTCTTTTATATTAGCAGGTGGTCTTTAAACAGAGGTGGTGGTCGCTAATGCAGGATTGACTGTCCCGCAAGGCGCAGCAAGACATCCTAAAAAATCCCGGGGCCCCTGAGTTTCTATTAATGTCGTAATATCCACCCTGGAATATATGTCATAACAAAACTGAAGGCTAGTCAGGAGAAAAAAAAACCTGACCCGCCGAATTATGGGATTACAGAGACTTCCTTTAAATCAAAGCCATACAATCGTAAATTACCGTCTTAAATTGATTCTTTTGATGTACATAAAATGACAAACTACCTGCTCCTGCGTAGGTTGTTGCACAAATTGCCTCAGTTTACGACATACTTCAGGGGTGGATATAACGACAAAGTAATTAACCTATATCTAGGATGGTAGCACGAGAACAATCCTCGATACTCCAGGGGTTCCGATCACTTACGATCTCGACACCCCTGGACTATCTCATAGTAAATCTGAACCACTCACAGGTCTGCAAAAAAAATCCTTTGAAGCGACGCCCTACTTCAAAGCCACACAATCAACTAGAGTGTACCGTTATACCGCTTTTTTGATGTACATGTACATCAAAGAACTAAATTATCTGTTCTGTTTTACTATGTGTGTGATGCAAGAGAACGAGAAGAATGCTACCTAAAACCGAAAAAAAGGTTTGCGCTTAAATATGTTTTCCTTTGATCAGTCTCGCCGAAGTCTTCTTTCAACCCAGATCGAAGTTTGGAGATTTTCAATTAAAAATCATATTGATATCTGTAGCAATATGCCAAATGCAAACACATTTTTTCAAAAACATACTTATATAACTGTAATATATATGTAACTAACATAATATAATTCTTATACCCGATTTAGCTCTTTTGCTGGTTGTTTTGTGATGTGCCTTTTCAACATATTTTACTTAATTATTTTCACTAATCATCACTGCGACATCTTTTTAGATGTATCTATTGGATTTTTTCTTTTTCCCCCAAACTTTTACTAGGTTTATTGTAATTGAAATGTCAAGCATGAGGGAAGTTATATACTTTTCAAGAGAATAATTTAATCTCACATGAGTCTGTCAAGTGGACAGGGATATCTCAACATGAGTGAAAAATTTCGACCGTCACCCTTCGGCAAGCCTCGGGTTGACCAGCCAAAATCTTTCACTCCAATATCATCCTCCGATATATTTATATTGGTAGTTTTAGCTTTTCCATTCGTTCTCTATATATATTTACATTTGCTTGTCACTTCTACTATATACACCAACTAAGGCAAAGTGAAAAATATGACGGTATAACTGACACCCAAAACGTGACCATTGTGACGTCACTAATGTTGACGTTGCGACGTCAACTGATCACCGTCAAAACGGCTGTTCCGTCTTGTCGATAAAATCGTCGTTGATAAACGGTTTTCCTGGTCTAGCTTAAACAATGTTATTGCAGAGACCCTAAAATGAGTTGATAATGTAAATATAAGCATTAAACTATCTTCCTATGGCATCTATGGTCTATATAGATGCCAGAGCTTTGCAAACAATCATATCGCATTATGAAGATTGTCTGCAAAGCTCTGGCATCTATATAGACCATAGATGCCATAGGAAGATAGTTTAATGCTTAAATAAAAGATCTCTAAATCCGTGTATCAGTTTGGTGACTCCGCTGTATACCTAATATGGTCGAACTAATGCCTTGAACAATTGATTTATTTAATACATGTATATTTTGCTAAATTTGATAACTCTTTTTTGTTCTCTGTTTCTAAATGTTGGGTCACAGACTCTGTACGGAACATATTGGGTATATTCGAGACATTCCGGAATATCCCTCCGTGACTCCGTCAGGTAAAAGTTATCGTTATTTAATTTCACAGTTAAACTTATTTTAGATGTTTTCTTACGTCATCTGTACAACTTGACAAAACGTGCGGAAGTTCCGTGTGTTAGAGCCGCCGCTCCTACGTGTCTATTCCGAATTTGCATATTAAAGAGTTATCTGCACTTGCGGGTAGGATTGATTGTAACGTCATGTATTTGCGAGCGTAACGTCATACTTTTCGGAGAAAACGACGTGAATTGCGCTCACAAAACAATGACGTAACAATCGATACCTACCCGCAAGGGAGCTAACTCTGTAATATGCAAAGACGGAATGCTGTCAATTATTACAGTACATTGACATACAGATGTGAAAAATATTAAATACTCATAATTTCATAATAGATAGTGCGAAATAGGCGCCGTTCATAAGCTGGCGGAGAGGTAATGGTAACGTAAAAGTGTCGATGTTTACTAGCTGTAACCTATCACTTATTATAGGCCTTTACAAGGGCACCTTAGCGTCTTTGATAATAAACCCGTCATTGACTTATTTAAAAAGACAGCCAAAATGTTTTTAGTACACAACAAAACCGAATTAATGGTGACAAACCTTGGTTTATACACGACTGTGAAAAACGTTTCAAAATTCTGAAAAGTATAGTGCAAACCGGAAAACACTAGTGAAAAAGAGCAGGGACTACAGAAATCTCCTAAAGACAAATTACAAGAAATTCCAAGAAAGTATCGAAATTGAAATTAGAAGAATATTAATATCGCATACGACAAATATACTGAAAGACAAAATTTCTTACAAGGAAATTGTGGACGCAATCACAAAATTAAGTAATAATAAAGCATTTGGCATTTACGATATATAAATGAATACATGAAGAATATTGTTTATGAAAATTGAAGTACGGGGATTATGAAGCCTATCTTTAAAAATAAAGGTGACCCTAACGATTTAGATAATTACAGAGCCATTACACTAGTTTCATGTCTTGGAAAGGTTTTTAACGTCAATTATATCAATGCCAGGTTGTTTAAACTATCGGATGAAATTAATCTCATCAGTCACGCACAAACGGGCTATATATTCATTTTACGTGTAGAATGTACTTATATCTTTGTGTCCATCTTCAGGTAAAGAAACTTTACTTTCCTTTATTGATTTCAAAAGGGCCTTTGACTCGGTCTGACGATTAGGTCTGTGGCAAAGCTAATTATGAGTAATATAACCGGCAGACAATTAATGTTTATATGTTATGTATTCGAACACAAAATCTTGTGTGCAAAATGGAAATGAAAAATCTGAGATGTTCACATCCAATAACGGTCTAAAACAAGGGGAAAATTGCTCACCCTTTTTATTTGCCCTGTACCTGAATGATTAAGAGACTTATCATGCTGGTAAAACTGTTGATTGTCTACACAAAATCCATGAGCTATGTCAAGAAAATCTTAACATGTATGTTCGACCTTTTATAATTTTATATGATGACGACACTGTCTTGATGTCTGAATCAGCTGAAGGTTTGTTAGCTATGTTAGATATTTTTCAAGATTATTGCCAAATGTGGAATTTCGTGGTGAACACTACTACAACAAAAGTAATAATTTTTGTGAAAAAAAAGAAAAACAAAACAGCAAATAACCCTTCCATTTTTTATAATAGATTAGATGTCGTAGAAACTTTATCATATCTAGGAGTAATTTTCAATTACAATGGCAGTTTTAACTTAAAAAACACTTTATCTGACCAAACTAAAAAATGCTAAATTGTACGGGAGTGAAATATGGGGTTTCGCGAACACAAGTATGTTGGAAAAAATACACCTACAATATTGCGAAAGAATTCTTAGCATTAGAATTCTTCCCTTTTTCAATCGATATAAAGTTAAGTTAACCTAGGTTTTTATTTTTCTCTTATCACAAATGAAAAGAAATTGTATGCCCTCCATGTAACAGGGAAAACTAAATTCAAATGACTAAAGTGCGTTAAAGAAATTCTGGATAATTCTGGTTTAAGTTATGTTTGGATATATCAAAAAAGTTACTTACCTGATATAAAGTATCTAAAATCAACTATTACTCAGAAATTAAGAAATCAGTTCATCCAGTCGTGGCTCCAAGATATTGAAAAGTCTTCGAGAGTATCTTCTTACTCTATATTTAAAAACATTTTGGACTTTGAAAAAGACAGAAAAATAATGTACAAATTTAGAACCTCAAATACCAAACTTCCGGTTGAAACAGGAAGATGGAAAGGAGTTCAAGAAAACAATAGAACATGTCATTTATGCAATACCGATATTGATGAAGATTTTGTTTTACGTTAAATTGTAATGTATGCCAGTTACGTGGGTATTACACTTCTACTTACAACTGAAGAAACCCCATCACATTAAAATACATATTCTCCATTTTCATAAAAAATATACGCAAATTTACGCTTATTTCTTCAAAAATTATGCAATTTAATATAGTTCAGTTCAAAATTATCTCAAGTTCAAAAATATAAAAATGTATTGAAATATACACATAATATGAATAAGACAATTATCATTATAACCTATACATGTACATATATATAAATCTATCTTATGTTAAAGATATCCGAAAGAGAAACAATTTGTTGGACAAAATGTGTTATGCATAAAGGATCTCAATGAATGACTAGAAAAGTTGTAGAAAATCAAAAACCGCTATTAAAGTTGTATGTGCTATATGTAACTGGTTGATCATTTTGACATCTTATTTTTTTCTTCTTCAGTAAACTGTGAAAATTATTCAATTGGACCAAGGATTTATATATACGTCCTTGAATGGACAGACAAACATATGTATGACGACTAACATAAGTTATAACCCCGAATCTATGCACTATAAAAATCATGGTCTGACCTTATGGATGTAAATTACCGACAAAATTTTTTCAGCTACTACTTATACTTGAAAAAATTAAAAACTATTCATTGTTATTTTCAAAATGTAGATAATATTTGGTAGCGAATTAAATATTGAAAGACCTTCTGATTCGTGAATGTAAAAATAATAAGAATCATACATGTATACAATGCTTTTAATATATTTCGTGAACACAAAAGAACAAAGCATGTGAATAAAAATAACAGTGTTGGAATGAGGATATTTCGATCTTGTAATGGCAGGTAAATGGAATTCGTAATAGTTAATACATGATAAGGCTAAGCTTGCATTTCATAAATGTCATAGGAAACATATCTTCAGCCAAATATTATTTTTCATTAGTAAAAATCAAAAGTTGATAATACAAATCCGGTATGAACATACAGATGTGTGTATGTCTTCTTCTACTGTGTTTACTGAATAAACATATAGCATATCTTCAGCCAAATATTATTTTTCATTAGTAAAAATCAAAAGTTGATTACATAAATCCGGTATAACATACAGATATGTGTATGTCTTCTTCTACTGTGTTAACTGAATAAACATATAGCATATCTTATGCACCAGTATCCTTATTGTGAGCTAGTTGTATTGATTACAATGTATCTCATACATTAGTGCTAAGAAAACATTATTTTGCGAAAAAGAGATTTTGTCATACTGGTACATAAGAAAGAATACATTTGTGTTATTAAAATATAATACAATCAACGTTTGGTGTTATTGCGCATAGTTACGTAAGTACTGTACATATTCATGTTTGTGCGCTGTGTAGTGTGACAAAATGTGTTACACCCATCCCAACTTCACCCTTTTCATATAACATTTTATGTATAATTTCTTTCAAAATTTTCAATCAATCCAGTATGTCTTGTCAATAAGCTAAAACGGGAGAAAATATGCATAGATACATGCAATGCTTTAGCCTAGGCATTCTTTTGACATTTCATTGCTGGACGGGACCAATCTGTCCGTTTCGTGTTAATGGAATTCCGGCCATATTCATACGTAAACGTACGTCCATCACTGACGCTTTATCCTTTAAAGTCGAATTCCAGGAACAGAGAATCTCTAAAAGTCGAATTTGACATTCAGTCAATCGAAATACATAAACAAAGGGGATCAATATGCCACTAAGTGTGATACAAACCGAGGTGATCCGAACAGTTTTATTTAAAGTGAAATCCAACGATATTCTTGTTTCTTTGTCTAACGACAACAGTATTAAGCTAACAGCACAAGGTGTTGTCAAAACAAGCATGCATAACTGCATGGTCGCTATGACGACATGACCTTTGTACGATCTCTGAATCTCGTTCGTACTTCCAACGGCACGGTTCTTTAGTGATAAAACTTTTTTAAAGAGTATAAACAAACTTATGGTAGAAAGTAAAAAGGAGAAAATCAAAACCGATGCTAATAAAGCTGCGATATGAATTTGTTTATTTTCGGTCAAAATGTAACAGTCCTTGTTGTCGACCTTGTGTATATAACCGTAGGCGCTTAGTGCAAAAACTATAATCCACATCAAAAGACATATTACAAGAATAGTTCTCTTGGTGAAAAAATCATGATAGAATCTTGGGTTATATATAAGGACGACTCTGTCCAGACCCATAAAAGCAAGTTGTAAGACTGCAGAGACGTGAAGGACATACAGAATATGGTCTTGGATAACACAGTGGCTTGATCCTTCTGTGGATATATATATAATAAGTATCATACCTTTCAGGAGCTCCATTAACTCAGTGTTAAACACAAGAAACTTGATTGAGATTGGAATTCTCCGACATTTCTTCAATATGATGGTAGCAAGCAAACTTAGACATACTGAAAGTGCCGAAAGGATTATTAATACAACTTCAAAACTATCCTCAGTCTCAACCAAGAAGGGTATCATCTCCATGTAATGTTTTTGTAATGTAAAATTCAGAGTAACTGCACACCAGAGAAAGGGATCGTCTTATAAATCGACGCCTAATAAGTAGTTCTGCATATCAAGATGTTAACTCCGGATCTTACACATTATCTACGTATATAGATGACAATAGATAATCTTTCGTTGCAGATGTTTGGGAAATGTGGCTTTACAATTAGAACATGGCTTTAGTCTCATTCAAAAGACGAGATTATCTTCAATGGAACAATTGTAGGTTCGTAAAATGTCACTTTACAAATAGATCACATATACATCCGACTTGATTTCAAAGAGAATCATCTTCGACATAACGATGCTTTGGGAATGACGTGTGGTAGGAAAAGGAACGGCAGTATTCTGGTCAACAACGGAGAAATTGGAATTTAAGTACCAACCACAGGGTTATTTTTACCATTGAAGGAAGACGCCCTCGTGTATATCACAGATTACCTATTTTCTTTGAAAACTTCAAACTGAGATAAATAAATAAGAAATTAGCAGGGTATTGGAGGACACCTAATATTACTTACGTTTATGTCGCTCTGGTGACGAAACATATAAGGCGATATACGCATGTTTGGTTAGAAAAACCTATTCAAAAGCCCACCTGATGACGTATTTATATAAAAAAAATAAATGTGTAAAACATTGCGATAAAACTTTTTAATCACGTACGGTTACGTTACCATATATACTGCTCAATAGGAAGTGTGTTAGAATTACACTGGTTTGAAGTACAGTTTCGCACAATGCCACTTGTAAAGGCTGCTCTTTTCGAAATGGACTGTCATCTTCCAAATGTTGATCTTAACACCACTCACTTTCGCTTCCTTTAGAAAGACTTTCGGTTGAGACGTTGTGTTATGCGAAATAGATCATTTCTGTTTTAGCACTCAGTATAATGTTGGATTTTTGGGACTGACATTACACAGCCTTTGCCTACATACTGCAAACCAACTGATTTTCAAGGCGAATTAATTTCGTGATTAGGCTCGTGTAGTTTGTACATATGATGATGACTAGAAATATTTTGTTGTCGCCGCGAAACTCACGAAATAATCCTACGCGAAAATTAGTTGGTTTATTTAAGCATTATTCTCAATATCTTTTAGGGTTATGAAGTCATAAATCAAATAACAGAAGGACGTTCTTCATAGCAAAAAAAGAATGTCCGTCCGTTTCTTGTTTATGAATTCATAACCCCAAAAGATATTGAGAATGATGCTTATAATCTAATTCAGTTAACTCAATCAGGTACTAATTAGGCATAAATTTCCGTAATATTACCTTATTTACAATAAAACAAATTGAGTTGTGGCGCATTGATATCTTATCCAATAATTCAGTTTGGCTAATGACCGATTTTAAAATTCCCCTCGAAAACGTTCTGTATTTAGACGTCATAATACTTGACGTACAATTCTTTCGGTCTATGGAAAAATAACCTCAAAGATCTAACCATAGAAATTGTAACATATAAATTATTTAAATATTAACTTGAAAAAAAACCGTGTTATGGAGAATAACAGAAATTTCTGATTGTACTCTAAATAAACCGCCAAACGGTTTATGACGAGGGAACACTAAGATTTTTGTGTTATATCTCCAGAACATAAAAATCTATTTAAATTAATCCATATAATTCAATTCAGTAAAGATAAAGTCTTCAACATTCAAAATTCTTTTTTGGACTCTTTAGTCTATGGAATCATTATGCCGTTATCTCAGCCAATCCTTGTCGTCGCAAACGGCGACGCCTTTTTCATTTATGGGCTGATAAAGCAAATTTTTAAGCTAGTAAAAATGCTCGTTGAAAGCAAATTGACTTGTAGTTGTAGATGTTCATTGCAATTAGCCTACAATATAGTCATCCAATCGGGGATTGTTGTGACGTTTGCAGACTGCTGCACGCATGTCAACGGGTGCTCCAAGAACAATAGATTACATACAAGATACTAGTATACCTGGTTTCATATCGACAGTTATATTCAGTGGGGTAAAAATGTTGATATTTTTCACAAGTGCGACATTTTCCATTTATACCCCAGAAGGTGTAATTACAGAGTTATTTCCCTTTGTGTCACATTAGATCCTGTTGTTGCCCGTCATCAATTTCATCTATTCTGTTTGCTGCAGCGCCACCTGTCGTCCTGCCGAGGCTACCGGCTGCCAATGATATATGATAAAACATTGATTAAAAGTTATTCCATTTTTAGAAAGGTAATTTATGTTCAACTCAAGTCTTGAGCAATTGGACAGCCGGGATAAAATACAGATAAAACACATAAAGAATTAAAAAAAAACCATTGACTTTCACATAGAGAGATAATTAAAAGCAGAAGTTAGTTTTTTGTAATTTGTTCGCATGGAATTAGATTTTCTGGTTCATATAAGTTCTTTATATTATGTATATAGAGATCAGTCCTTGTTTTTTTTATAAATAACAGTTATCTAAGAATTTATTTGTTTTGGTCAGACAAAAAAACGTTCATTCCATACAATACTGCATTATTACTTTTATAATTCTATTTGGCAGTTTTCATGAATGTACGTGTAATAGGAGTAGGGGTATATTTTGTCCGTCTTTGCTATACCTAATATGTTGATAGCATAATAGATAAAGTGTTACATTTTTGCAATATTACATTTTATAGGTTATTATGTTTCAGACAGATATCATTGTATACATACCTGGTGCAGATATCGCAATAGCAAACACTTTTCTTTTTTCCACTTTCCTTTCCTGAAAATGTATGGATATTATACCAAATTACATACTGCAAGTAAACCTCGGTCAACTACCAGTTTTTGATATAAAAATAAAAAGCAGCTCCCTTCAGATCCTTTTTATTGTGTGTTGTTGTTTATTTTTTCAAATGAAAAGGGGTATTGCAACCATTAGCTATGCTATGGTCATATTTTACATACATCCTAATTATTTACTTTCCTTTTTGTCTCTCTACGTACTCTATTTGTTTTGTCAATAAAACTAGGAGTAGCTAAGTGAACGGCTTTCAACTGTATCAACTGTGACAAATAAGATTTGTAAGTGATGGTAGAGGAAAGGGAGCGAATGTGTGAAAATATCAAAGACCACCCAAGACTGGAAAACGCAAGGCGAAAGCGTGGAAATATCACCCAAGGCTTGAAGAAGTTAGGTGAAAAAAACTAAGCATGGTTCGCATACTTAGATACAATGTGAATTATTCAGTGAAATAGTTCTCAGTCAACGACAAACTCTATAAAATTCTTTGCATTCTACTACATAATGTATTGTATTTTTATTTGAAAAAGTACTTACAAATATCAGCTGGTTTCTGAGTTGTCTGGCGAGGTCACTGTACGATGAAGCTCGAGTTTTGTAGTACAAACCTATAAGGCTGTTACAGTAGAATTGTAAAAGGCATTATAATCTGAGAGAGAAGGGGAGCGAGAAACATTTATATGTGTTATACATATGTCCACAGCTAGGGCGTTAGAGTTGTACCTACTGTCACTATTGCATGACTGATCGTAAATGGCGACAAAATTTTGGATATTATTATTATTTCATAACATTTATTTTTCAATACAAAAATAAAGATGAACATTCGAAGATCTATAATTGAACAAGAGATCACAGGGGGATCTTGGCGCCCACCAAAGAATTATCAATGTCTGGCAATGGAAAGAGGGGTCTTTTCTCTGCTTTTCAAACTTTGACTACATCCAACAGGTAAAATTTGAGGCAGATCACTTCAGTAATTTCTGAGAAACAGCGGAAACAAACTTTATTTATCAAAAAAAATGGCTGCCTATCGGAATTGTTAACGGACGGACGGACGGACGGACGATGGACGAAGGGCGATTTGAATAGCCAACCATCTGATAATGGTGGCCTAAAAAAAGAAAGGATTTTCACTCAATATAAATAATGTAGATATCGATTCGCAGAGATAAACTTTCGTTGTTGGATCGCGAAATTCGCGAAAGTAAATATCATGTAGAAGAAAGTTGGATGGCAGAATACAGTATTTATCATTTCTACTCACATCAGGAGAACAATGACCGGCACTGCTACTGCGGCTGTTCCGATGTAGGACAGTATCGTATCAAGCCAGCCCGGTAAGTCACCAATCTTATCTGTGATTACTTCAGTTACATACTCCTCCTTCTGGAACGGACCACAGTCCCAGGAAGGCGTCAGTCTACAGAAGGGGATGTTCTTGTGAGGATTTATTACCTATTCACTAAATTATATCCCGTGAATCAATTCATTTGAAATATACCTTATAGCCGGTTATTTTTGCGGCCCATCATTTTCGCGATTTGTACTTAGAAAGTTTTAGCAAATTCAACATTTTGTGAATTTAACTTAAAGTATAATTTTTAATTCAAGCGTTTCATATATTTTCATAATATTTTACGGATCATGTTTTCGTGACCTTAGCGATGGCCCGGGAAATCGCGCAAATAACTGGCTATAAGGTATGCAAGAGATGAACAAATGTTCATGATCTTAATAGATCGTAAATAAAATTAATTGAAATGTATGTAAACAAAATTAAGTCTTTGTATATTTGACAAACAGCTAAACTGAACGAGATATTTTTATTTATTTGAATATGTAGTATTAAAAAGTTTTATATTGCGTAATTATGCTATTTAATTTCTTTTCATATGAAGCATTCACTTTTGTCCTCAACATTTTTCATTCTTGTCCTTGTGGGAATATCTGACATACCATGGTAATATTTCATCAGTCCTTATAATTATTTATATTTTCCTTCTTTGTCAATAACCATTATTTACATAGATGTGAAATCCCCAAAAAGTTGAGGATCAAACGCAACGAGGAAATAATTAATATAACTTAGAAAGTACACCATACATGTATTTGTTCAATTTCGCGGTATAAAATGTTGCTATTTACTGTTTGGAACCTATTCACGGCAATTTAATTTAGGCCTACGTCAGAATATGATATGTAAAACTATTTTTAATGAAATTTCAAGAGCTTATAGATTTCAAGAATTAAGGGGAATCCGCGAGTTTAGCGAAATAAATACCCCGCGGAAATTAACAACTGTAAATAACTGAGACCAAAATTGACATAAATAATCTACTCACTCTATTATGACGTATGCTTGAGGGAGAATGCAGAGGAACCACGTAAGTAGAAGTAGGAACAGATAAAAGTTGCCGGACCTTGATGCTCGGAACACACTTGTTGGGGGCCTGATCGCCACACGTGCAACGAAATAACGCAAGTAAAACACGACGATTAGTTTAATGGAGCCGACGATTGCGATGACAGGCGAAAAATACAGGCCAAGCCAAACCAGACCTTGGCCATACACAAGGTCAAGGACGTTTGAGGTTACATTGAAATCGCTCAGCGTCACCTGCAAAAGGTTTGAAGAAATGTACTTACCTTACCTACGTTTCTAGCATTTTCAAATGGTTATACATGTAGTTGTTGGAGGTCTAATAACGAATAACACTTTCTAAAACTAAAAGCAATTTGATCTATAAAATGCAGTTCACGAAATGTAATTTAAAAGGTGTTTATGGAAGGATATTTGCTAATGAATGATGATAAGCGCACGTCATTAACCTGTTATAAATGCATGTTTTGGTTTAACATTTCTTTATAACAATAGAATAGAAATTGAGATTTCTTAGAATTGATTACTATTTAATATACAATAAACATTAATTTTCTTTGTTATGTTATGCCAAACGCAATCAAATCGCAGCCCTGCCAAAACCCAATCAAGTTAATAGTCTTCATTATCCAATCATAACACTACCTTGCCATAACCAATCAAAACATTGACCCGTTTTACCTTACCCAATCGAAACACTGGCCGGCCTTGACAAGGATTGCCTTTAGAAGATCAAATAACAGGGCTACGGCCACACAGATTCCAAGATCCACCAGAATGAGCCGGAAAACTTCCTCTCCCACCTCGTTCTCCCAGCAACAGAATGTTCTCTACAATAAATACATATCTGACAAGAGGGCGTTATATATTCCACAAAAAATAGTGTCAAATTAAAGATATGCATTATCTTTATTGTCTTATTTTTACCAACAAGTCATACCTTTTATAATTAAAATTCAAAACGTGCATATCAAGACCGTTATACATACACTAGATTAATAAATATACGATATCTTATTTAAAGTCTCAGTTAGATTAATGTAAGTAAAGGTTGGTTTGCATAATTCATGCATGTTCTATATTTTAATGTTCGTGAAGTGTTTGATATCCGTACAATAATCTCCGAAACAAGGGGAAAACAT
Organism: Argopecten irradians; assembly: GCF_041381155.1. Lineage (NCBI taxonomy): Eukaryota > Metazoa > Mollusca > Bivalvia > Pectinida > Pectinidae > Argopecten > Argopecten irradians. The sequence continues at coordinate 16,407,095 of NC_091134.1, read as the reverse complement.
ACAATGTAGGTTAGACCGTCTTAGAACTTTACATTTGTGAGAGTAGGTGTGACTCCAATGCCATCAGGACCTCCTACAGAATTATCCAAACATTCCTTTGTGGTGTTGTACAGAGTATATATAAAAATTATCATGCTGGCGAAGTAGAATAGTAAAGTCCTGTAAAAAGTAAATGGAAAACGAAAGTAAAAGATATCACAAGATGAATACGAAGAGGCAAGATATATTCTATAATTGCATCGTGACAAATAACCGAGTAAAGAAATATTAACATCAACAATATCAAAGATGCACTGAGGCATGAAAGAAAAGGTACATGCATAAGTGGATATGGAAAGACGCTTAATGAACACAAATTACAAGGTTTCCATGACTGATAAATTGATATTTGCAAAGTAATTTATATCAGCGGTCAAGCACCTATAATAGTAAGTAGATATTACCGTGTCAGTGTTACTTTCTGTTCTATCCTAGGATGCCAGGCCTCTAATTTACCTATCAGCTTAAATAGGACAGGAACAACCAACTTGAGAGTGGCTACAACTGTTGTCAACTAAAACAAAAATGAAAAGGTAAAATAAAGTCATGCATGTACATGTATGTTAAGATGACCTGGGTGCTAATAGTTTTGTTTCAATCAGAAACAAAGGGCACGATATATTTAGTGAATGTTTTCCGAACTGATATATGCAACGGCGGAAAGGATACCCAAGATTAAGGATGTATTCTTCTGTGGTTTCAGTCCCGTTAAAGTCTCGTTTCGACATAGATCATAAAACGTTATGAGATTTTCAAATACGATTTATCAATATCTGTAGCATGTGGTCTGTAGCAAATTTTGTCAAAAAAAATTACATTTCATATTTTTAGTAGATTTTTTACACAGCGATTTTTAGAAATGGCCCATTTGGCGGCCATTTTGAAATTGTGTCTTTTTTGGCTTTGAGAAGAGCCATCGTTTTCCCATTTTTTACTTAAATTGTTTTTACTTAAATCATCACCGCGTCAGCATTTTCAGTTGTATCGAGTTAATTTTTGCTGTAAATCTTCACTGGGTTCATGTTAATTAAAATATTGAACATTAATGTGTGAAATGATACACTTTTGTCACTTTATTTTTACATTTAATGGTAATTTGAGCACTTTTATTTTTTTAGTCAAAAATATTGAAAAATGACATACATTTAAATGGGGCAAAAAAGTAAGCACACGGACCCCCCGTTTTTCTGCCTGATTTAGAAAGAACAACCCTTTCCGTATTGATATACAAAACTATTGACAAAAGTTTAATACCAGAACTTTTTCTATAAAGTATTAAATTTGACAAAAATGGCTGAAAATGGTGCATTTTGGAGCTCAAAATTAAGGGGTAGGGGTAGCATATGTTGTTATTTTGAGAAAAAATATGACTCTTATTAATCATAACTGATATATTTTTAAGGAAGACTACTGGAAAAAAAAAATTCTACAAACATCCATACATATCAAACACCTCATTAGGAAATTATGGCTTTAAATTCTAGTGTATGTGGTCAAAACGGCGAAATTCCAATAAAATCCACTATTTTGTCATTTTGGTATCTTTGAGTGACAATAACTCAAAAACGAGCACACGGACATATGTTTTTTCTTCCATTTCCTTTCATGGTATGAACTCCTCTTTCCAAAAATTTATATGAGAAAAAAAGTTTGATACAGGAAAATTTTGACTTCTCAGAGGAGTACATCCTTAATCACGATTCGTACAATAAAACCGTTTTATGACATTAAATGGACATATTTTATACAAAACCATTTACATGTCAAATAAAAACTTTATTGGCAATAAGATAACATTGTGAATTTTGTCTATATAACTTATTTTAGGTCTACATTGAAAGTCATTATTAAAATGATGGTGAGCAAATAAAAATGGTCAACTATATGTACTAGGATTTTTTTTATTTTCCTATGACAAATTCAAAATTAAACTTTTGTATTGATTTTAACAATTGAATGATTAGGTTAAGTTCCTATTTCATATATATTTAATCAGAAACTGACTTGGTATTTGGTGAATAGATCTTTTATCAAATCCGGCGATTCTTCAGGAATTTCAAACTCTTGTGCAACGTAGTAAATCAAATAGCCACTTCCTCCCAGCATTGCAAGGACAATGATGTTTGATGCTAGTCTACCAAAAACTCTAGCAAGTCTACAATAAAACAAAAATAAATCTTCACCAAAAACAAAGTTGATTTTGTTGACTGCAATCAAAAGAAACAGGATAATAAATAATTTCAAGATTGGGCAAATTACAATTTTTTGCATTGACGTAAGCAATCAAATTAAGTGATGTATATGGTATAATTATGTTAAAAGGGAAATGAAAAAAATGTTTGGAAATGTTGACAGCAAATAGTTTACACATTCAATATTGCAATTGGAAATGTGTGAATCAAGTATCAATTTGAACTTGTATTGTCAGCTCTAAACAACTATTGTAAAAGTGCATATCATGGTATTGTATGTATAGTATTTTATCATATTAATATATTTACACTTGCTAGGCTTGGTCACTATACGCTAATACTAGCCGATTTTGTTTACCATAACTGCATGGTAACATTGAACTTTGAACTTGCGTAAGGAAATGTTCTGTGCAACGTAAAAGGACTACTTTTTTTAAAAAAGAAACACATGGCTTTGTTTACATTTTGACGCAACATTACGTGTATATTGTTGTTTTTCATAGAATTTTGGAAAAATGTAAACAATATATACATGTTTTATATTTATATATGATTCAAACAATTTTTAAATTAACAATTGTATAAAGAAACGGAAAAATATCCCGACCGGGGCGACGTGCTTTCATTTTTGTTAAAAATGATGGGTGTCAAATGTAAACATTACCTCTGTGCCTATGTTCGTCCTAAGATCGAGCCTTTGGGGTGGACGGTTTTGAGACCCTCTGATAGAGGTCAGTTATAAACATATCCTCTTGTCTTTGTTCTTTGAGTATTTAATCATGTGTATTATAAAACATGCACTGCTAATAATCTACGTGTTGACAGTTCCGCCGTCACCACAAATACATTGTATCCATACGTGAAGCGTCATCATTCGCTGTTCAATTGAGTAAGCTCCTCCCACTTTTGACCGACATTTATTGAATAATTACGTCACTTTCAAATGACGATTTTATTGCATAAAATATAAACAAAAAGACGTGTGAGTGTAAATATAGGGATTGGATTTCGTTTTTATGTTAACCATGCTTGTATGGAGCAATTCCTCTAAGAATATATTCAATATAACGCGCCCCATAGAATATATTCTTAGAGGAATTGCTCCATACAAGCATGGTTAACATAAAAACGAAATCCAATCCCTATATAAAATACTCGAGATTTAGTATAAATATTACAGTCTTCACTTGTCTTGAGTCATAATGATGGACTCCGTGGTAAAGAAAACGGAATAGTATTTAGGAGCATTGAATAAAAACGACAGTTTTCAAGTGTCGGAGCAAAACGAATCTCAGCTTGTGAGGGCACAAAGAAATCGTCTTTGCCATAAATAAACTTCTACATGTTCGTCTTCTACTGACATGGATCCAGATGGATTAGAAGATAATATATTTCCCGTTTTGGAATTTGAATTAACATACATACTTACATAACTGACAATTCCTTCTTTTCGTGACTTTGTTCTTCCCGAATCTTTTCCTGTAAATAATACCAAATGTTTGCCTTAAGGAAGCGGTTACTTTTTCAAACGGCCATTTTAGATGTCACATTTTACAAAGAATCGTCAAAGATAGTTCTTCTTAATTCCATTTGTATCTTCATTGAATCAGCATTTATGTAAAATGTACAATCTGATTAAAATACAGATCCTTATTATCACTACGTTGGATAAGAAGATCTGACAACATCCCATTAGGGGTCACGTCCAGATGACCCTTGGAAATGGTCAATCAAATCTTGACTGGGGACGAAATTGTTCGAAAAAGCTGTCCGAATTATTTTTATGTACGTAGTCATCTCGCCCACAGAGCACAACAAAGCTATATGTATACTTGGACGAAATGGCGTTATTAATTGACTTAGCGATGTGTAGAAAATGTATGTGATTTAAACTACACGTGATAAAAAGGTCATCCGAACATGACCGTTTATGGACTGTCATCAGATCCTCTATTGAACGGAGTGGTTAAAAGGATCTGTATTTTAATTAGATTGGTAAAATTTACAGCATAAGATGTAAGGTATGAGCAGTAATTAATGAGAAATTATTAATCGGTCATTTTTATCCAGTAAATAGAATCAGTTTCGAAGTGCCAAAACTGTTGTATTTGTATTTGGTTGCACAACACTAGGTCATTTATCAAGTGATTCAGAAATGTTGCTTTCCAAAAATGGAACGTTATAACCGGAGTATCAAAATACTGACACTTTGATACATATTAGTTATACGATGCTCCTGTTGGTTTTATAACAAGTTCGGGCTACAGTTGGCATTTTCTATAACATCTACTTTTCGTGAAAAGTTCTTGTAGCTCTTTGATGGAAATAACGTCAGGATTAATGATTAAAATGTGCACAGTTGGTTCTTTTGCGAGGTATAAAAGGGAAATGAGAGAATGTCATCTACATGAATTTTTGTGGGATTGATAAATCAAAAATAAATTGGGATATCTCTTTTCAAGACATAAACCTTAAGTTCCATCGTAAATGCCCGGATGTGGTCACGTGTTCCAGTCCTAGTAGTTATCCCGTGATCCCATGAACAGAAGGTTCGATGTGAGAAGTCATAGTTGTCGTCTGTGATGGCCAGCTTACTACGTCTATAACGCACGTTCATACTGAAATAAAGAAGCATTATATGAGTCCAGAACTAAAGGTGAGTTGGTTTTTTTCAGTTATTCCGTCTTCGCATAACGATAAGTGACGTGGTTAGGTTACTTGTTTGCGTTTGCAGAATGGAACATTCTATTTGATCAAGTTATTTTTAGATATGTTGATGATGTGATAAATCTTTGCTGATTCCTAAAGTCTGCAAATCTTTCATACGCTGATGAAATAAAAAAAACCAAAGCCATCCTCGCTGAAATAAATCATAACTCATAGGCATGAAAATAAAAAATTTCGTTGGTATTTAATGAAGTACAAATATTTGATGTTAACGTGCCAAAAAATTATAATATCATGACTATGTATATGTAGGAATTCCTTTACCTGATACCAATGGCTACCAAAGTAGTCACGCTAACCGCTAACCACGTGAGAAGATTAGCCAAAGGGTGACTGTAATTATCTATCATTTTGTTACTATAAGCCCCGTAGAACATCAGACTTCCGGATAAATCTCCCTGAAACCAAACACGTGCACATTTTTTATATTTTGAAAAAGTTTTTGTATCGTTGGAAATATATACTTTTATATATTCAACATATTTTCTTTCTTAATTTTCACTGCTAGTCATCAGAACAAATTATTGGAAAACCCATTATTAAGTGTATGCTTGAAAAGAATCAAGAAACTGACATCTGATATTGTCACTTGTCTTATTCAGATTGGATAATTAATAAAAAAAAAAAGGCAGAAAAAAAATTATTCAAATATCTATATATTCATTATCAAATTATAAATCCCTCTTCTTAAAGGTCTCTTATTATCTCTGCTCCACAACAAAACAATTGTATTAAATATTTACAGAAATGTTCTGCATGGGTATGCATGATCAATAAGATAGCAAACGCCAGGAAATGTTTCCATGTCTATTTAACGTGAAAAGATCGATCTTCAACTTTAATTCACCTAAAATATGTTAAATATATATGGTAATTTTTATCTGTTCACCTGACATCGGCATGGAAAATTGCAAATACGAAAAAATTAGGTCATTTTTTATTTATTTTTTTAATTACATATGTATACTGAATTGTCTTGAACATTCCTTGCTTTAAAGGAATTCCGTAACTTAATATTTTAAGTTAAGAAAACAATCTTAAGGTAATTAATTTCTCATAAAACCTCTAATGCTTTTCCACGGAAACATTTTAATTTAAGAAATTCCTTAAAGTTAAGCAATGTTCACGAAACTGAGCCCATACAGGAACCTCAGGTAAAATTGAGATCAAAGCTTGTATTCTGAAATGACATTTGTGCTTTTTTTAGATAAAATTGATGACGACATTTATGCTTGTGTGATAAACACATACGAAAGTAATTTTCACAACACCAAGACAATGGATCATGTAAATAATAACATGTGTTAGAAATAAGGCTATAAATATAAGATCAACGTCAGTTAAAATCAATAAAGCCTGTAAACAAATATCAGTTGTCATAAACAATATGTACAAAGTGGTCCTGAAATTTTATTTTAAACGAGCTATGATTGTATATGTATAATTTCTAAATTTCTCACTCTTAAATTCACAATGTACAAGCAAACACGTGATGGTGAACATTTGAATACCATAAAAACCTACAAAGAGGAGCAGAACACAGAAAAGAACATCGTATTCTTCTTTGTTTCCTTGCTCATTTGATAATTTGTTGGTTTGATTGTTTGTTGGTCTGTTAATTTGGTTGTGTATTTGTTAAAAGTTTTGGACTCTTTCTTATTTTATTAGAGTACAGTATATATATCTGTAGACTGGTGTGGGGAAGACCTTCATGATATTGTATACCATGTAGGTCTTTGTGGCGGTTTCTGGGTCAACCCCACTTAGGCTAACACAATTTTGATAAAAAGGATTTCTTTAGTTGTAGTGATTTTGATTATGCATAGATAATCATCATTTCTTGTTTTAATCCACATGGGGGATGATTAACAATGAATTTAAATGGCACCCTTTTTGGAGTGGCCATTTCAATTTCATTTAGTTGTTGAGTTGTTCTTGATATGTGTGGAGAGGCATAAATATATCTATATGTTTTGTTCTGTATGTGTGTTTGCTTAGATCCGTTTGACGCTTGCTTGATTGTGTCTGCTTTAAGTTTCGTTCAGCATAGTTTTCTAGATGAAACCAGCACGAAACACAGTGAGAGTAAAACAATACTAATTACACAAAAGTAAAACAATACTAATTACACAAAAGTAACGTTACTGTTTCATTCTTGTCTGTAGTCTGATAGCTAAAATAGAATTTATCAGAAAGCCGGTGGTCTGAAGCATAAAACCCTTGTAGAATTCGTACAATTGATATTAATATGAAGTTGGCGTATAAATGTGATACTTACAAACGTTCCAGAGATCGTCGTGTTGGTCTCTGTATCCGTATCAATCAGCTTCATTATAAAATAAAACATAGTACATCAGCCATACACAGGTAATATATCTTCAGATTAATCTGACTTGAAAAAATCTTGACCTGAAATCGACCTGAAAAAATCTTCATGTGAATTCAAGTCAAATTCTTCATGTGAATTCAAGTCAAATTCTTCATGTGAAATTCAAGTCAATTTCAGGTCAATGTCATATGAATTTCAGGTCAATTTCAGGTCAAGATATTGACCTGAATTGACTATTTTGTTCTTTTCAGGTAAATTTGACCTGAAAAATTTCATCTGAAATTGACCTGAAATTGACCTGAATACTTTAGGTACATGTGTATGCACCACTGTTTAAAATAAGGCACTAGTTTTTACATAAAACATTTGATTTAAACATTTTTTATTTGTACCAAATACATACAATGGGATCGGGCAGAAATTAACCAACTTATTTTAAGCCCTTAATAAATTCAATTTAATAGATATAAAACAACATTACAGTTTCATTTACATTTTTCTACTTAAATATCTGATTAAAAAGCGTTTATTCGATTGCGTGTTAAATCTGCATACATTCCTAACAAACTCACAATATCTCATTATTTTTTGTGCCAATTAGAAAGAATAATTTTGGAGATAATTTATCATTGGCTTGCAACGTTTGTACCTATTTCGTTCTATGTACATACGCATTCAGTATATTTTTATAGAACATAATACGATTGTCATCCTTTACGAATACATACTTATGATCATGTTATATGTATTCGTTACAAAGTCAAAGTCTCCGAGATGTCATTCCATTGAGGATGTTAAATCTAATACTCACGTGTGGCAGTGTTGTAAAGGCGAACATTACAAACGCTGTCGTGACGTTGATGTAAAACAAGATCCGCAAGAATGTGAAATAGGAGGCGACGTTACTCCCAAAGTAAGCTGCAAAGATAGGTAGAATTGTTTGTGATGGATGATCATTTTAGCGAAATTAGGTATAATAATAACTAGTATAAAACATATTAAGAATGTTGTGTAGATGTAGATATAACATTAACTAAAACTAAGCCATCATACTTTAAGATGCTCCACCGCTGACAATTGGCATTTTTTCGCTATCAAAAACAGGAGCAGATGATTTAGTATTTTTCTTCAGTTACAAAAGTTACTAACTTTACACGATTACCACCATTAAAAAGTTTGAGCTCCTAATTTTACTTCAAATTAAAAATATAAGAAATAAGAAATTGCATCCCGAAAAAAAATCGTGGCACTATATCCTATATGGAATGAAGTACTGATGCGCATGCACCAAAGGCAAAATAAATTATTTTATATTATTTTTTGTGTTAATTAGACAGATATATACATGATTAAACACCAATTATTGTTCAAATGATGAACGTCATTTATGCTCTGTCGGCGGTGGCGCATCTGTAACATGAAATTTTCGTTTGTACTTTCTTACGTGGTTTGTAACTTTAATAGAATTTCGTGGTTAAAAATTGTCGTGGTCAGCTGATAGAATTTCATGGTTAGAAATAGTTGTGGTCAGCTGATAGAATTTCGTGGTTAGAAATAGTCGTGGTCAGCTGATAGAATTTCGTGGTGGAAATTCGTGTCATGATAGTCGTGGTCAGCTGATAGAATTCCGTTGGTTAGTAAGAAATAGTCGTGGTCAGCTGATAGAATTCCGTGGTTAGAAATAGTCGTGAGTCAGCTGATAGAATTCCGTGGATTAGAAATAGTCCTGTGGTCCAGCTGATAGAATTCCGTGGTTAGAAATAGTCGTGGTCAGCATAGAACGATGTGACAATGATGTACAGACAAAATTTATTGTTTTTATAGTCGTGGTTTCACAGCCATCATGAAAATAATGAAAGTTTGTACACAAAGATTGTTTCATGTGATACAGTATTGAAATACAACACGAAGAAGGATCTTTACTGAGCGCACTGATGCTTATAAAAACAAATGAGTACATTCAAAAAACCCTCGATGCTCGGTCAGGCGACATGTATTAACCAATGACCTGATGAAATTCATATAATAAGAACAGTTTATGTCATTGACATTCAAACAAAGAATCAGTAACGATATATATATTTTGTGGTTTTTTCATGCTTACAAGTCAATTTCGCCTATTACTAAATAAATTTTGTATACATGTAATGCATTGTAGCCTTATTAATTTTGAAAGCTGCCAAAATAATAGATATCAACAATAGAGATATACTATTGATCATAGACGTACCTGCAATGCTCTTGATAGGTCCTTCCCAAAGTTGAAACAGGGAGGTGAAATTATTTCTCGTCTACAAACACAAACCACTCTATTCGAAATCTCTAAAATCAAATACAGTCTACCAGCATTGCTTTTCAAAATGTTGTCCATTTTTATTTGCAGATATGAAACGTCACTAAAGATTTAGGGATAAACTTGAAAAGATATGTTTATGTTATGTAGATATAACACAAAAATCTGTGTTTACTCTAAATAAACTGCAAAATAGTTTATAATGAGAGTACACTCATGCTTTAAGTGTTATATATCCATATCATAAAGAATATGATTAAATAAATCCTTATAATTCAATTTACTGAAGATAATGTTTTCAAAATTTCGATTTCATTTTGGGATTCCTTTTTTATTATATCATTACACCGTTATATCAGCCAATCAGAAGCAATGTTACAAACGGCTACACCATTTTATCATTAGGAACTGATAAAGTACATTTAAAGCCAATGAAAATGCTTGTTACAAGCAAAATTGAATATCCGACAATCTTTAGCTTGTGTTCGAGGTCCAGTCAATAAGTAACCACCTTAACACATTTCCGATTGACTGAGGTGATCACGGTGTAATACATGTTTATGTCCCGGTACAAAATTGCACAATTATCGTGTCACTGTTTAATAAGACATAAGCCGATGTTTGTGGATCTTCTTCACCAACTAAAGTATGTTCAATTTAAATTCTGATTAAAGGCATTCAAACACAGTAGAACGTTTTTTGAAGATTATCAGAAAAAAATAGCGCTTGAAATTAGGCGTTTTCCATGATAGCATTTCAACAATCTTACATAATGGTTTAGGTATTTACAAACTAACAGTTTGTTGGGCTACCTCTTAGTTATGAGCAATTGACAACCAGAGCGCCCCTATGTAGCGCCTTGGTGAAGCGTTTTTGGTCAAAATATGATTTTCTTTCGCGTCTGCTGACTGTAGATGAGACTGTACATGTGGTGTATTATTATTGGCAAGAAAATTAAAATTCAAAATCGTCAGTAGAAAGGGCCAGAGGTCCCGATGCCAGAAATATTCAAGATTCAACCATCTGCTGGCAAGTTGATGGCCACAGTAGTTCATGACACAAAAGGCGTTATTTTGTTGGATGTATTACCAAAGAGAATTACAATAATAGGAATGTACTGTGCAAACTTGCTAGACCAGCTGCGAACACCATCCGTGTAAAATTCGCCGAGGTTAACTCTCCAAATGAGCAACAAGGCATTGCGAGCATCCTTATTTGCAAAGTTGTAATGGATGCTGTAGAGTGAAAGAGATATGAATTAATACCATATTCCATTTGCCTGACCTAGCGACTATAAGGATACCTGTGACGTCATTTCCAATCCAGCCAAAACACCGTGTCGGCAGATGAGAAAAGGATCAATGGAAAAGACCCTAACTTTTTCAGTTTTGTGCTGATGGTATTTGAATAGTCATAGTGTATCACACTAGAGGGCAAGTACAGGGGGGAAAAAGCTAGAGCTCAACCAGAGAATGTTAGTCTTGTTACTTAAGGAATCACTCTTGTATTGTGGCTCTCGAAATATCTCGATACCTTAATTCATGTTCTGTTGTCATCATGTATTGAATACACATATCTATGATGAAGTTAATATAGTCCAGTCATACGACCTTCTTTCAGTTATTATCAACCTTCGGGTCTAATTATTTTACTGGTGCACCGCCTACATAACGCCTACGGATCACATGCGCAGTGGTTTATGTCACTGACCTTTTTCTGTGTGCTGTACTGTCCCCTCGACTCCCGTTGTTTATGACTTCCACGCTGTAATACCCTGGTGTCGAAAAAAAATCAAAAGAAAACAGTCAGGGAAGTGAATTTTAACTTACTAACTCATACAATTTAGTCAATTCCAATCTATTGACATTCGCTAGATATGCTAAACATTATCAATAATTGATATTGCTGGATATTCGATAAAATAACTTTAAAATATTAGTACTGACACGAAAGTTGAATGTAATATTTATAATAATTCATCAAGACGAAACTACTCTTACTATTCGAGTGGCAAGTAAATGAGATTTTGGGGCATTGTCTGTAGAAACGTGTGAAAGTTACCACATACTTTAGTACATTGTATATATTAGTTTTATGATGTTTTTCTTTAGATCATAGATAACAACATAACCCTGTATGCATTCGAGCAGGGCAGGGTCATTCCAGTAAGAATTCTTCGTTTCTTGATCGGTTAGCAATGTAACTCTAATGTTCTGATTTTGATGTTCTCTATTTGTATCGTCTGTATCAGTGAATTACTGTTTTAAGTCGCAGTTTAACCAGTTAACTGCATAAGAACAAATAGGATTGCTGTAACTTATCAATTCATTAACCTTTGCTCACAAACCTGATAATCTTAAGTTTTTCGCGGAGCGGAAGTGAGTTTTCTTGTATCTTTTCTATTATCTTCTCTTCGAATGATTCTTGCTCTGTTACCGGAAGCTTCGACTGCGCATGCGCCACTTGTTCTTCTGCGTTAAATCTGAAGAAACAAAGTACCAGACGAAAAACCATATGCGAGTTTAATATATATATATGTTATACGTGCAGGTGATAGGTTTCTATTTACAAGTTGCCAAGTTACAAGTTCAAAATGACCATTTCGGTTTTGACAATGTTAAAATATTGGAAATTTAATTATATATTCAATGTTTATAACTTTATCGTTAAATTTGCCCATAACCATACCCTTGGTTTATGAAAGAGTAGTTCATTCGATACAAGAGTTCGTCTGGAGACAAAACTTCCGGCTCTTTCGAATTGTCGGGATAATCTATTTCCGGTTCCTTGATGCCGCTTCCTTCAATAGATAAAAAAAGGAGAAATGTATGGTGGCTGATTACGGCCATCTCGTGTTGTTGTGTTGTCGCCTTGTCGTGTTGTCGCCTTGTCGAGTTGTCGCGGTCTCAAACTGCGACAACCCGAGATTTAACAGTTAAAATGTCGACTAGTCGCGTTTTCGAGCCGCGACAAGTCGACAACACGACAACACGACAACACGACAAGTCGACAACACGACAAGTCGACATTTCAAACACGCTAATTAGCGCGTACAGAATCTCGTGTTGTCGCGGTAAAATGTCGACTTGTCGTGTTGTCGAGTTGTCGACTTGTCGTGTTGTCGAGTGGTCGACTTGTCGCCTTCCTGTTACACATGCGCAAACAATGGATAACACTCGCCATATTGGATTGCTAATGAAAATAATTGTGTGCATGTGTTTGTAGCTATATGAAGATATTTGATAGCAATTTCTTTACCGAGAGTTGTCAAAGTATTTTTCTCTGAACTATGAATTTCAATAATTTGTTTATTATATGATAATCGTGTAATAATGGTCTGGTCACGCCGTCTGATTAGTACGCAGTAATCGTCATCTGTTAATTTTAAGGTCACTTGAACCGCTAAGGCCTAATAGTTCGAAGGCCCGTTAATCCGAAAATTAGAAAATATTGCAATTTTATGGTGGCATATGTCTGCCATCGATTTGCCGACTTACGACTTAATAATGTCGACATCGTTAAGGCATTAAGTCAACATCATATCGATAGATGTCGACATAAACAGAAGAATATGTCGACTTACCACATGTACATGCCCACATAATGATTCCAAGATATTTATGTAGACAGTCGGTAACTCGGCGATTAATGTGTTTATTCTCGGGTGTGACACCGACTTGTCAGTTATTGATGTCGACATCTAAACTAAAAGATGTCGACATCTGGTCTTGAAAGTGAAAATCAAAGGCCACCCTTTCATAAAGCACTGTGTATATGCAGCAAAAGCCATACAGCAGAGATCGACGTTGATTGTTAATTAATGTTTTTATTTATTTGATTTAAAAAAAAAAAAAAACAAGAGGCCCATGGGCCTTAACGGTCACCTGATCAGTTGACAGGATGTGTACTCACAGATATTGCTTTAATTTGAATACATTTGTAGATAGCGTAGGTTACTTTAATGAGACTCGTCTGACAACAGAAGTATATCAACATCAAATAAATACCAAAGGTCCTTAGACTATTTTTCATTACAGTATATTTCTGAACAAATGTGAACTTGATAAGCTCTGTGTAATGATTGCATGAGCTCCAATTCTATGTAAAGTAGTTCTGGCTATAGATTGCAAAGGGGGCCAACTCAATGAAAATAAATGTGGTCGTAGATTTTTTGTGTTTGGTGGATGGACTGATGAATATAGCTAACAGTCATGTGATTTTTTTTCCAGAAAATACGATATTTGAAATATTACTGAAAAAAAATGGTGACTTTTACTAATAAAACCTTTTATTAATAAATATCTGGATTTTAAAATAATTTTTCAAATGTCGTATTGTTTAGAAAAATCATGACAATGTGGTAGATTGTAGGATATCCTCAAGATAATCCGGTTGTCTCAACTATTAAAATCTCACATGTCCTTAAATGACTGCTGATGATTAACAGGATGTTCAAACTCCGAAAACAAACTAAAGTAACATATATTACAAGTAGTAGATACTTTTTATTTTTTGATTGCCTTGTAATAGTTCAAGAATGCATATTCAAATATGCTTACAGATGATATCTTTTGATGCAAGACTAATGTACTAATTGGAAAGAATGATAAACAATGTAGTTTTTTTAAACATTTATTGACATTGTATGTCTTTGTGAAACACAAACCATAAACATGTGTATCGACTTAAGCAAAATTAAATCACAAATATTCCAAGCAAAATGATTGAGAATGTATTTTTCCATAAAAAGCTTTGAATACCTTGTTTATGCACCACATATACTATTTCCTTCATATCTGAGGTATATTGTAAGCAAGAAACATGATGATCACATATGTCTGTCCAAATATTCGGTTTTGGCAAATTTTGATTGCTTTCAGCTTTAGTTCCACCCGCATCAGCTTGTTTTATGGAGGGAAGTTTACCGTCCTTTACGGACAGGCCAGTGACACCCTCCATGTATACTTACCATGGTGGTACTTAGTTTTATGGATCAGACTAGTAAATCTGTAGATAGTATAATCATCATGTAATATGTCAATTGGTAAATGAAAAAATATTTCAATAATGTGAGTGCAATCACACAGATATTCGATAACTTTTATATGTATAAATATACACTTTAAAATATATCAAGGCTATTTGTCAATTGCACTATTCAGAAATATATATTGATTTGTAAATTAATACATTTCAATTTCAATGATGATGTACTATTATACATCATTCCATTTTACAAGACTCATTATACTGAACATTATCATATAATAATGTCATAAAAATGTTAACGTCTGCAAATCATAAACATGATAAAAAATTCTAAAGCAACTACAACCATAATGAGTTAAACAACTTTCATTTAATAATTAGAGGTATTGTATGTATATTGTACATTATAGCATTTGGTGGTATGAAGTTTCAGATAAATTGATTAACTTATAATTGATTGGAAGTATGTATATCAGTAACCATTTCGCTTGGATGCATTTTAAGAATTACATCAAATAATACGAAAGTTTTTAGCGGCATGCATGTGTATACATATACAACCTTAATCAATGAATATAAACTATCCAATTACTGTAGCATGTAAATTGAACACACAAGAATGATGCAAAACATTAATTTCTATTCATCAACAAAACAAATTAATATAGTGCAACAGCAGTGAAGAAGATAAAATTTCAACAGCACTTTTTCTCTAACTTTTTCTTCTTTTAGATGAAAAACATTTTACTTTACAAAATGTAGTTGAACATCAATAACTTCTGTATTCTAAATTCTTGATGCATGTTAAGCCATCCTTTGTTGCCACTGTCACTCAACACAATAGCATATTTCCTCACGTTTCATCTTCGTTTTAGAATGAAAGTAATTACCATAAGTTTTCGAATACTTTTTCAACTCTAAAACCTTGAGACCCCCTCATTTGAGTTCTTACCAATCATATCAAAAATATGGTTAATGTATTAAACAGTAATAAGTACAACAAAATGCTAGAAGAATTTGATAAATTATGAACATTTCAAAATTACAGAAACCTATGTAATCCATTTTGAGAGTTAATGGATAGGCTACCTTATAAGGCTACCTTATAATTTTAAGATGATTACACAGGCTCCTAATAAATTGAGTGGAAACCCTCTCTTATTTAAACCACTCTGTTCTCTACCAAGTATGTTTTGCACCATTCACTCAATGTGAATGGAGCAAAGCATGCTTGATAGAGATTATAGTATTGGCGGGTTTTATTCTTTACTGTAAGTTAATGGCACTGTAAATCATATTATGATCAGACCAGTATGCCTCAAGGACACCATTTTGTATGAATAATGCATTTGTGTAGATATGATCTATTTGTGTGTGGGACTTTGTGGTGTGTTCATCAAGAACCTGTTTGCATCTGAATGTGTTTTCCATAAAGTCAAGAAAGGACTTTGCTGGCTTTTGCAGATCAACATTGAAATCTCCCATTATCATAATCGCCTTTTGAGGATCAATATGAGGCAGCAAGTTTGTCTCAACAAAAACTGAGAACATTGAGAATGAACATGAAGGCTTTTTGTAGACAGCTACATACTGTAGAATTGTGGAAGACAATTTCACTACCAGAAAAGATAGCTCTACATTTTCAGAAGAAAATGACAAGGACGTTAGCACTTCAAGGTTTCTTTTGACATACACAACAAGTCCATGGTGTGGCCTTGTACCTGAACAGTGAGAATCATTCCTGTAAATTTGGTAATCAGTTAAAGCAAAAGTGTCATCAGTATCTCTGTTGCAAAGTCTGGATTCTGCTATTCCAATTATGTCTGCAGCACAGACATTCGGATCAGACTTAATGTCGGCAAAATGTTTGTGAAGAGATCGTGCATTGTTGAACAGACATTTTATTTCTGCTTCAATGTCATACAGTGGTCTGAAGCAAAGTTTTAACACATGTTCTCTGAGTCTTTGCATTTCTGAATCAACTGCTTCATCTTTGGCCAAGCTTAGCTCATTGAAATCAAGGATATGTAGCTTATTCAAGGATTTTACTCTAGAAAGTGCAACATAATGGATATGTGGTATCTTTCGAACTCTTGTTTGATTCAAACTGACGACCACATCAGTCAGGGTGGCACCTTGAGCTTTGTGTACTGTTTTTGCTGCAGATGGTTGAAGAGGGAATTGAATTCTTTCATAAGTTTTTCTGTTGTATACAAAAGTTCTTTTTGTTTCAAAGATTGGTGTCCAATTCTCATGAATACCTGATGTATAAAGGTGCTTGTATTGATTTCGTCGGCTCACTCCGACTTTGTGGTCATTAAACAGAACCCAGACAATCGCAGGTCGTGTATTGGAATCTTTGTATTCAATATGTTTAACAACACATGTTGCTCCATTGGTCAAACCATCACTCACTTCAAGATTCACAGATATATCATATATCATGTCGACAGCTATTGTGAGGCTAGATTTGAGCTGTCCTGTAGTTGATTGTTTGTCAGGCAGGGCTTGAACTAGGGTTTTCTTCACTTCTGTTGACATTTTAGTTTGTGAAAGAATGTCTGTATCAGCCTTGACTGTCACTTTACTTGTATGAAGTTTCTGTATCAGGTTTGAATTGAAGTCATCTACAAATCTGTTTTCAATGAAGAGATGAGGAATAGAGCTGGGATAGCTTTCATGACCCTGGTCTACCTTACGTTCTGAAAGCAGTAACTTGTCCTGTGGAGATAATTCACCATGTCGAAGTCTGTTGAGAAGTTCAGTGAATGGAACATCTCCTTTCTGTCTCATGATTTCATCAAGTTCAAACACTTTGAAATGTTTTTTCCATAAATTTGTTGCCAAACCTTGACCAGGGCTTGAAAGATCTTTGAATATCCAAGAGTCAGCAACAGGTTGAAGCTGATACAAGTCACCTACAGCTATAACACTGATTCCTCCAAAGTCTGTCTTTTTGCCTTTCACTTGTTGGAGCCTTTCATTGATAAATGTTAGCAGCTTATTGCCAACCATAGAAATCTCATCTATAATAACAACTGACAAATTTCTGAACTTTGTTCTGAGAGAGTTCAATTCGTCAGCATGCATATGTTGCTGTGTTTGATACATTTTTTTGTGAAACGCTGAAGCAATGGTAGTGCCACCAATGTTGTATGCAGCCTTCCCTGTGTATGCACATAACATAATTCTGACATCTTCAGGGTCTTCCCCTTCTTCAGAGCACAATAATCTATGTAATGTCTGATACACTGCATCAATTACTACAGATTTCCCTGTTCCTGCTCCTCCAGTGAGAAAGGCAAACAATGGTTCATCTTCATCTCTTATGAATTTTGTGACATGATTGTGAAACTCTCTTTGTTTGGGGTTTAGAGACTGTAACAGTGTGTGGTACTCATTATCAGGCAAGCGAGCTGCACTAGTTTCCACATCTGATGGTTTTGACCCTAGGCCAAGTTCAGGTCCAATGTCAACATGTTTATGCTGAACAGAATCAGGGTCAAAATGGATAAAATCCTCAGAAGGTGTACTACCAACATCTGCATCTTCAGCCTCAATGTGTTCGGTATTTGGGGCAACTTCATCAAAGTCACACGAGTCGTCTTCTGCCTGTTGTATAGCTTGTTCTAACTCTTCCATGAAGTGTTCATAAACCCTTTGCTTTACTTGAACTACATCAGCTTTGTTTCTGTAATGTTCCTCGTAAGTGTCATAGTTACCAAGAACATCTTTTTGCTCATTTCTCCATGGCAGATACAAAAGGAGTTTCTCTCTGTAATAGTTTTCAGCATTGGTTTTTTTGCTAAATCCAACAAATCTGATAACGCGGTCATTTTTACGTTTTCTAATTTTAATTCCATTTTTCAATTTTACAAGTACATCTGTTGCTCTGAATTCCTCACCATCCATTTCACTATGTGATGTTTCTTGTTTGTCAATCTGATCATCACATGTTATTTCTTCTTCTTCTTCATCATCATCATTTTTTTCTTCTTTTGGAACTGGCTTTTCCAGGTCTTTAGGAAATGTCACTTCTAGTTGTGAGACATAATCAGCCAAACACCATAATTCTAACTGTTTTGGACGTTTTGAATACCTCTCAATCATACTTGTTGCATGGATATCTGTTGAATGTTCTGGAAGTTCATTCAGTTCATTTTCTGTTTTGAGAAGGAAGACCCTTGCATCAGGTGTGGAGGTGTTAATAAACGCCACCTCTCGAGAAGCTTGTGTCAAAGGCATCTGTAGTATCAGGTAACTAGCCTCTTGTGCACTGACCTCAACAAAATTAAGAAATTTGTTACCAATATGCCTTACTTGGTGTTTCAAATCCATATTTCCTTCTGTTGCTTCTTTTGATGCCTTGTCTAGCATAGCACTTATGCCTCTCTGTGATTTACTGATATATGACACAATGTAAGTTGCACAGGCATATGGGTCGAGCACAAACTGGATGTCCAAATTTGCGGTCCAAGCTTTGAGAACAGCTGGATTATAATAGTTCACTCTCATTTCTGATGGGCGTCTTTTGAGGAAAACTTTAGGACCCTTCAGTGACGCTCTTATACACTTGATGTATTCTTCAAGTGGCATGTCTGCAATATCACGGAGGAAAGTTTCAAATTCCAAGTCACAGCCATCTTTGTAATCATTCATCTTTTGTTGCAGATCCTTGTACTTCTTTCTATACTCGTCAACGTCAGTTTCTAGAGGCTCAAGAAGCATAGTTTGTGGTAATGGTGGTAGAGGAAAACCAAACCTGCACACTGATTTACCACCTTTTTTACAGGTTTTTGAATGTTTGTGTACTTGGAGGTCAATAAGATTTTGAAGTTCAGGATCATCCGTTTGTAGTGAACAAGTGACATATTTGTCAACATATTCTACTATTGAACTCTCATCATCGTTAGGATACTTTGGTGCATCTTTTGTCCACAGAAGCATGTGTATGTGTGGTGAACCTCTATTTTGGAACTCAACTCTTCTAAAAACATCTGTTACAGTTCCGATAGGGTTGTGATCACTTTTCAAGAAAGATGTGATGAATTCGCGTACTCTGTTGTCAAAAAATCTGGCACAGGTCACGGGATCCTTTTTGACCAAGTTGGTTTTTGTGTTCCAGTCCATTGATTCAAGGTTTTCATCTGACAGAATAGTACCATCTAGTGTTGCCAGTGTTCTCAAAAGGTCTGGCCATCTTGTGTCAGCTGATGACAATGACATGAACCACGTAGGTAGACCAAGCTGTCGTATCATGGCAAATGCATCTTTTTTCTTAGATGACAGGTATGCAGGGGAGTTTCTCAATGTTCTAAAAATGTAGTAGCCTTCGTTTAGTCTGACAATTTCATTTGCAGATGATTGATTTCTAACTTGTCCAGCAGTTATCTTTTTTCCTTCTGATTTACATCTTCTAACAGCAAGATTGACCTTGTCACTAACTTGCTTGATCTGGATTTTCTTCAATTTGAAAAAGATATTTGGAACAGACTGAGCAGCTCTTCTGTCAACACTTCTCAATTCCCATTTTGCAATGTCACTGTAATGTACATTTTTGTGTGTCTCTTTCATTGTCCAATCTTCGCTGTCCACAGAAAATTGAAGGAAAGCAAAGGTACTCTGCATCTTTGTCTTCATATAAGCTAATAGGTTTCTGGTTTTCTCCTGGAGCAAATACATATATTTTGTTTGTGTCAAAATCTGTGTCATCCACTAATGTATCTGTATTGCCCTGAGTTCCATCATCTGCAGAAATTTCACAAAAATCATCAGATGCCTCCTCAGAATCTCTGTCATCTTTTGAACGAGAACTTCCTGTTAATTCTGTGATAAGCTCATCATTGGCTTCTGTGATTCTTTTCTCCCATGTTTCATCAATTTTGATGTTTTCACTTTTGTATAATTCACTGTTTTCCATCAACCATTTTAGAGCTTTGAGCACAACCTTAGGGCGAATGTTTTCAGAAAAACATGATGACTTGTGAGATAACCGTTTCTTTAATTTCACTGCAATTGTTACATGCTCATCCACTTGTCTCGGAAGTGCGTTAATAGTAGGTTGTATGTCAACAGGTACATTAACAATATTTCCTTTCGCAGATAATTGACCTCCTCTGGGAAGTTCACGTATTTGCATAAAAGGTATCCGTTGTGATATCAACCTTTCTTCTAGTGGATGCAAATTCAAAACCTCGGGCTTTTTGGGCCACAACATCCCATTTTTTACTGACAATTTTGGTACCTTCTCTTCTTTTAATGATGCCAGACAAGTGGAACAAAGCCATTGTTTTCCATCAACAGATGTAAGATCAGTACATAGTTGTCTGCTCTCCAATGTAATGTGGGCTTTGTCAAGTTGGACAACACTTTTGCGAAACCATGTTTGAATGACAACAGGAGCAAGCATATATTGGGCCATTTGCTACTCTAGCATGAAACTTTACTATCGATTCATCAATTGTACAACCTATGTGTCTTTTTTTTGTTTAGTAATCTTTCATGGTCTACCAATGCAAACGTTTTTCTTTTTGTAGCTTTAGAAAGTTTGTCTCTACACCTCTCCATTTGTCGGTGAACTTTCCGATTTTCTTGCTTTTTTAATCTTTCTTTTTCCAACTGCAAAGGATTCTTCCTTAAAAGCCTTTTCATTTCTATTTCAAGATCACAATATTCCTTTCGTTGTCTAGCCTTTATCTTGGCTTTAAGTGTGCTTTTTCTTTCTTTTTGTTTTGTTTCTAATTCTTCTCTTGATCTCTGTTTTGCTTTAAGTTCAGACTCTCTAAATTCCTTGTTTTGTCTGGCCTTTGTCTTAGCTTTAAGTGTGCTTTTTCTTTCTTTTTGTTTTGTTTCTATTTTTTCTCTGGATCTCTGTTTTGCTTTAAGTTCAGACTCTCTAAATTCCTTGTTTTGTCTGGCCTTTGTCATAGCTTTAAGTGTGCTTTTTCTTTCTTTTTGTTTTGTATCTATTTGTTCTCTGGATCTCTGTTTTGCTTTAAGTTCAGACTCTCTAAATTCCTTGTTTTGTCTGGCCTTTGTCATAGCTTTAAGTGTGCTTTTTCTTTCTTTTTGTTTTGTTTCTATTTCTTCTCTGGATCTCTGTTTTGCTTTAAGTTCAGACTCTCTAAATTCCTTGTTTTGTCTGGCCTTTGTCTTAGCTTTAAGTGTGCTTTTTCTTTCTTTTTGTTTTGTTTCTATTTCTTCTCTTGATCTCTGTTTTGCTTTAAGTTCAGACTCTCTAAATTCCTTGTTTTGTCTGGCCTTTGTCTTAGCTTTAAGTGTGTTTTTTCTTTCTTTTTGTTTTGTTTCTATTTCTTCTCTGGATCTCTGTTTTGCTTTAAGTTCAGATTCTCTAAACTCCTCACATTGTCTAGCCTTCTTAATTCTTTTGTGGTTGCTTTCTCGATCTTTCAATTTATATTCTGGGTTTTCTCTAGCTTTTTGTTTGCTCTCTACACAACAGCGATTTTGTCTTTCCCTAAAACTTGAACATTCCCTTCTTTTCTGCATATAGTGTTTCATATACATTTTTCTCTTTGCTGATGATTGTTCCTCTTTCGATAATGCCTTATCATTTTGAAAGTCAAAGTATTTGTCAAGCAATGATTTTCTCCCTGAAGTCTGTGTGGAAATAGTAACTGGTTGAATTTCAAACTGGCAGTGACTGTTCATGGAGATATTTGCACTTCGATAGTATGAAAACATGAAATCGACCAAATGTTGTGTATTTTGAAAATTCATTTCAACTGCTCTTCCATCAACACATGATAGGCCATCTGAACCATGGGAGTGTGAATCAAATATTGACGGGTTTTTGTTGCTATCTAGATACAAAGCTGAACAAATCCCTCCAACAATAATAAGACCTTCATTGTGATTAGAAAATAATCTGTCAACACCTTCCTGTAGGTTCAAGCTATCTTGTGAATCATTCCAATCAGAATGTGTAACACAGCCATATATCTGATCATGATACTGAACTTTAAAGTTTTTACCTGACAGGGAAACAATCAAAGGTAGCTCTTTAAACTGAAGCATTTTTGAAACAAATGTGTTTGTTGATTTTAATTCTGCCATTCTTATTCTGAATAACTCATCACCAGCTAAGAGAATATCATCAACGTTTTGACGTTTTGATGTTTGGTAATGCTCAGTTTTTACAGAGATCAGTGAAACTAAACTGTTGCAAGTACACTGCATTCCTCTTGAAACTGTTGGAAATATTTCACTTGCTTGGTGAACTGAACCAAAGTTCATTTTCGTGGTTAGTGAAGACTCATTTGGCATGTTAATCGTGCCTGAAGGCTCATTTAGCAAGTTCATGGCGCCCAAAGGCTCATTTAGCAAGTTCATGGCGCCCGAAGGCAGTTCATACAAGTTTTTGGCGCCCGAAGGCAGTTCAGACAACTTTTTGGCGCCCGAAGGCAGTTCATACAAGTTTTTGGCGCCCGAAGGCAGTTCATACAAGTTTTTGGCGCCCGAAGGCAGTTCAGACAAGTTTTTGGCGCCCGAAGGCAGTTCATACAAGTTTTTGGCGCCCGAAGGCAGTTTAGGCAAGTTTTTGGCGCCCGAAGGCAGTTTAGGCAAGTTTTTGGCGCCCGAAGGCAGTTTAGGCAAGTTATAGGCGCCCGAAGGCAGTTCAGACAAGTTACAGGCGCCCGAAGGCAAACATGGTACCCTTTTTAAGGAGGCGGTATCCCCCCGTCTCATGGTCCTGTTTTTACTGTGGCCAGGATCCACAAGTCTAACAGGTCCGTCACTCGTCACACAGTCACTCGTAATGTCATAGGTACTATTTTTTACGTGGCCAGTATCCACGAGTCTATTTCTGTTGTTCTTCTTTGCCAGGGAAGTCTTCCATGTCTTTTTACGAGGCATCTTTCTGCAAAATATAAAAAGGGACCTTTTTTTCAAATGCAACGTCCAAATTATCTTAACAACAAACTATATGTATTAGTCATAATCAGAAAACTCCCTTTTTAATAAAAGAAAACCTGGGAAATAAAATTCAGCCAGGAAAAGTGACAATTACATATTGAATCTAGCGTTGGATACCGGTATTTGATACTGCTATCGAATCGCTACTCATTTTAAACTAGAAACATGTCTGTTAGATATCAAGTGCTTGCGAACTACTTCCTAAAACCCTCATTTCCCATACATGTACATATATATATGGCCTTTGCTACAAGTATTTTGCACACAACAAATAAGATAGGTACATCTTACATGTAGGAACTTAAATGCTGGTAAAAATTCTATAAAAATGAAAAGGAAAGTATAACTATCTATAGCTGTTGATGTGTGATGTATAGTGCATATCACATTATATGTTGGTCTATAGCGAACACACATAATAACCTGCGGATATATCCACAACCCTGTATGAAATAAATCAAATATAAACCATTTAAATAATGCTGTAAATTTGTCCGCTGTCTTTGGCTAGTACTCAAAAGTCATCCATTTCATTCCTTTCATTTAAATTTATTTGGCTAAATAAAAAAATTCAGGTTAACTTCAAGCTGCACATCATACAAATACTTGTATCGGTCTTGAAATTCTAAGCATTTTATGGACTTAGGATTGTAACAGAAGTTTATAAAGTCTACGAGATGCTTTGAATATCGTGACCAATACAGAAAATGTTAATACATAATGTAGTATTCATTCACAGTTGGTGTATCACTAAATCATCACAAAATCTATTAAACAGGATTGACTGGATTAGACAGTGACTTCCTGTATGGTGTATGCAATTTGAATTAGTGCATAGAAGAATTACACAAGACTTCACAACAGACAGCGAAAACATAGTATTGTGGTACATAATCATTTAAAAAAGTATTTAAAAATTTCTAAGGAAATCCATATGTAAAGTGACTAAATGAAGCCAGAAGATAATTACAGTGTATATGATAACATGACCTTTAAATGTATTACAATTCTGTTAAATAATGAAAACACATTGTCCGCACAATAACTAAATATGTATTTTCTTATATACCGTGTAATTGCAATGATGAAGCATTTAATTGCAATGTTTAAGCAAATGCAATCAGGGTTTGCGTTTATGGTGTCCCCATATCCTAACCATGGAACAAGGGATCCCAAAGGGGAACCTACAAATGAAATTTGAGACAGATCCATTCAGTACTTTTTGAGAAATAGCGATAACAAACTTTAACTAATCAAAATCTAAGATGGCTTCCTGGCGGCCCTGAGAAATAGTGATAACAAACTTTAACAATCAAAATCAAAGATGGCTGTTTGACGGCCATCTTGTTGACCAATCAGTCCCAAAATGCAATATGCACAACAAGGGGCCCTAGGGCAACCTACATATGAAATTCGAGAATGATCACTTCAGTACTTTCTGAGAAATAGTGATAACAAGAATTGTTAACGGATGGACAGACGAATGGCATTTCTAAAACTACCTTTTAAAAATAAATACAATGTTTTTATTTCATTTGTGTTTCTTTTCCACGTCAATCCTCTTTTCATATTTGCCGCCAAAAACAAATAAGAAACGGTAACAGGAACGATTTACGCATCTCACACTCCCAAGCTGATGGTTTGTGGGTAATGCACACGCAAGATTATTCAAGTTAACAACAAAATGGCTACTGCAGCATGCACCAAGCTTGGCCTATCTACGATCTCAACTCTGTTGTATACCTGATTGCAAGTTATGTAACATTAATTTAGTGAAATGGGAATCTAATAAAGCTTTGATTACAATGTGATTGCTGATAACAAAGTGCAGTATTAGCGGACTAGAGGTAGGTATAGGAACTCAGTAGAGGTTTGACTTCTTTACCTGCTCCAATTAGTAGATTACAGTCGGATTATGTCACAGTTGAGTGAATCTTTTATTTGGCGTGGGGTGTTCTACCAATTAGTGTCACTGACCCTAGCTAATATACACTTTATTGAGGGCTGGCCATCAAATAATACACACACATACACAAGTCTGATGGGCAGTGGTAGTAAAAATGTGAAGCGTCAGATTGACGCACGGCATGCAAAGATCGTGCGTCAGAATAAATTTTGCTGCATCAATGACCCGAGGTCTCGGGTTAATGGATGCCCTGTATATGTAGAGTTGGAAAACATTCTCATAAATAGAAAACGGAAATCTCAACAAGATCCAGCATAAACCTTCCAATTTAATTCTTAAGTGAATCAAACATTTACATTTTGGCCTGAATCTTAACTTAAAAGCAGTTTTACGTGACCATTTGCTTCAGAACTTTCTGCCTGTTGACAGAGAATGACGTTGAGGTATACTTTGTAGCCGCCGTCACATATCTTTGCATAAAGTGAAAGTAGAAGTATTTTATGCTAAATATTGTTTTTCTTGTTATAAACTCAATACTATTAATTCAGCAAGGCTATCATTCTAGTATAAAAATGGTTTCAAGCCGTACAGTAAGTCAATAATGTGCACAATAAGCATTTTAAAAACATAAGTTATTTAACACACAATATTGATAGCCTGTTGGGTCAGGGGAGATAACTCTTTCGCCGTTAAGATATCCTTCAAAGGCCCACTACCTTTCCGGAGCAAAATTTATAGGTTTCTTAAAAACATTAATCACAAAAGAAAATCTATTTCGATGGCTTAAGATGAGGTTACAACACCAAACATATGCAAGATTTCCTGTCTAATGTACGATAACAGTGGAGATTCATTTCGCTGTTTTGCCGTCTGGCGCAGTGATAGTCAACTACCGCGCGGCATTTAGGACGACGGCGGGAAACATAAAACGACCCGCGTTATGAAAATTAACATTTTATTTATTCTAATTAAACAGTTCTGAAGGTGATGATAAGTGTGCTAGTAAACGCATAGTTAATAACTTCTGCGACTCTACAAAATTATTGATCTCGTTTTACATTCCTATTTTATAAATTAAAAGCCGTTTCGGAAAGGAAGTGGCCCTTTAATTATATACATGGCATCTAAACTGCATTCATAACAATCATATGTTTCTATTTGGTAATAGTTAAAAAAAAAACAAAAAAAAAAAAAACAATGGATTAATTGCAGCGTTCTCAGAATAGCTTTGACTAAATTTACATTATTCTAAAGGTGACTGATAGGGAAAGGTTGTAGTGTAAAATTATAGGCACTTAATCATGTAAAACATATTGCATTTAAGTCGGAGTTATACTGGTATCCCTCCCTTTTCAAAAGTGCGAGTACAATATAAATGTCAATTTAATAGTTATCGGGAGCATAAACTAATAAATTGTTGAAACTATATTTGAAGATCCATGTGTTTGCCTATATGACTATTAATATATGATAGCATAACATTTTAATGGGAATTATCATGGTCTGTTGGAAGTAGGCTTTGCCCTGGACAAAGATCAACATTTCGTTTTTCACCAACTTGTCCACAAATTCCAACAGAATTATCATGCAGAATGACGTACAATGTCAAAAAACTGTTCAAAATATATATCAATTCGAAAAAAATACAATAAAACATCTAGAATTAAAGTTTTAGATGTGATTTGCACAGACTTATTCTTGAAAGCATGCCATCCTTGCCATGTTACCTTGTTGCATATATCCCACAATTCTATCAACTTCCGGTTTCTTAAGGATATTCTTAGCAGAGTTATCTCCCTTACCTTACAGAGATACATAGACAATATTTTGAGTTCAAATCCCAATCTGCCTAATTGATTTTTTTAAAACTATTTTTAACTATTTTTTTCACCTGGTTTCTGCCTTAATAACTTTCAAATAAATATTTTTGTATTGAAAAGTTAAAAAAAAATTAAAAAGAACAAATGACAATTCTACAAATAACTAAAAATATTTATTCAAATGTACATGCATAGCCAAACTGACCCCCTCCCAAAGTCTCATGAGTCACAGAATTCACAATTTATGCAAAGCATCTTAAGACCTATCAGTTTACTAAATCTAATTGTATCATATCTTCTAATTGAAAAGAAGAATTTAAGAATTTCTGTCATTTTGACGTTTTTGACCCCGCCCTGAAGCCCCTGGGCCATGTAGGCCATACATGGCCAATCTAGAAGTGATGTTCCAACTGCCATCTCAGTATGATAATTCAAAGTCAATCAGGTGTGACATATTGAATACACAAAATGAACAAAATATTTGTTTTTCTTTTCATCATAACTGAAGTAAATTTCATCCCCTCCCCAGGGAAAAATCGGAGACCCTGGGGTGATGAAATTCACGATTTTTGTACCAAACTAGAAGTCAGTCAGTGTCAGTGATTTTATAAATTTCACTTTTTAATCTATGGAGATTATTTGGTTCCATCAAACCTGTGAATTCAGAAGAAGATTTTTGAAATTTTAGCCATTTTGACCCATTTTGGCCCCGCCCCTCTAGTCCCTGGGGGTCAACCAGGACCAACATGGATATGGTGTTAAAATGCTATTTCAGGCTAGTAATTCAAACCCAGTTTGACTCATTTCCTATTAAAACTAAGCAAATAATGTTCACAAATGTGTTTTTCCTATATAGAATATAGTAAATTTGACCCCCTCCCCAGGGGAAAATCTGAGATCCCAGGGCCATGAAATTCACAATTTTAGTAAAGGGCCTTAACATCTTCCAATCTATGAAGAGTATTTAGTTCCATCAAATCTGTGAATTCAGAAGAAGATTTTTGAAGTTTTAGCCTATTTGACCCCTTTTTGGCCCCGCCCCTAAGGCCCCTGGGAGTCGGCCAGGACCAATATGGATATGACGATAAAATGCTATCTCAGGCTAATAATTCTAACCCAGTTTGACTAATTTCCTATGAAAAATAAGCAAATAACATTCATAAATGTGTTTTTCCTATATAAACTATAGTAAACTTGACCCCCTCCCCAGGGGGAAACACAAGACCCTAGGGTCATATAATTCACAATTTTTGTAAAGGACCTTAAGACCTTTCCATCTATG
Source organism: Argopecten irradians (assembly GCF_041381155.1). NCBI lineage: Eukaryota > Metazoa > Mollusca > Bivalvia > Pectinida > Pectinidae > Argopecten > Argopecten irradians. The sequence goes on along the minus strand of NC_091134.1, from coordinate 16,378,581 downwards.
AAGAGTATTTGATTCTACCAGTTCCAGAATTTCAGAAGAAAATTTTTGAAGTTTTAGCTTATTTGACCCCTTTTGGCCCCACCCATAAGGCCCCTGGGATTCAGCCATGGAAAATTTGTTTCAATGACCATTTCATAGGGATAATTCTGATAACATTTGACTCATTTCCTTTTACAAATGACCAAATAATGCTCAAAAATGTGTTTTCCCTATATAAACTATAGTAAACTTAACCCCCTCCCCAAGGGGAAACCTGAGACCCCAGGGTCATATAATTCACAATTTTTGTAAAGGACCTTTAGACCTTTCTATCTATGAAGAGTAATTGATTCCATCACATCTGTGAGTGGAGAAGAAGATTTTTGAAATTATAGTCAATTTTACCTCTTTTGGCCCCTCCCACAGCCCCCAGGGAGTTGGGGACCATATAATTCACAATTTTGATTGGCCTTATGCCTTAGAAGGTTTGTGCAAAATTTCATTGAATTTGCTTCAGTGGTTTTTGAGAAGAAGTCGAAAATGTAAATTGTTTACGGACATACGACGCACGACGGACGACGCACGACGCACGACGCACGACGCACGACGGACGACGACGGACAAAAGGCGATTAGAATAGGTCACTTGAACTTCGTCTCAGGTGACCTAAAAATTGTGATCCTGCACATCCCGGCCATGAAACTGTAGCCTGCGTGTACGTAGCTGTTAGCCCGAGCTAAGGAAGTGTACAACGAATTATTAATATATATAACCGTGTGTTGAAAATTCCTTTCAAAGCTGTGTGTGTGTTTTGTTGATTGCCATTCGTACCAAGTCCATGTAGTACATACCGTACTATACTATATTAAAAAAGAATGAATGAAAAAAAAAATAAAAACAGATTTTTTTATGTTGTATATTCTTGTGAATCCCGAAAAATACCAGTTACGTAATTTAAAAGCCATAAAGGTCACAGTACAGGTACACAATACACATTGGGAAACCAGCTTTACTTGTTAGCTTGGCCTGTCCATATATACAATGTATATAATATACATAAATATTTACATCCCTCGATACACTTATATAAAGGCACAACGAATTTTTGTTACGGTCTCAATGGTCAGATACAACCTTTGGGCTAAAAATCCTCCAGGGACGCGGTTTTAAACTCCCAACTCGCGATACATCTGCATCTATTTTTCGTAGTAAAAAACATGCATTCTTTGTAGTCAAACGTAGTAAAAAAAAGTCACGTGCTTGTACCACATTCATGCCATTGGCCGGAATATCCAATTGTATTATTGGTAACTAGTGATCACGTGATTTTGTGTTTACTTCCAAATATGGTGATAGTTTGCTTGCCATTTCTTCGGGGAAATTGATTTATTTGAAAATATTTAGACTCCAAAATGCTATTAATATTGCATGCATATCATTTTGACTTGCACATATGGACTGTTTTACTATAAATAATGAACTGAAATGAGTTGTAAAACTGCCATTTTCCCGTTTTGGAAATAAATGATACAATACGAATTGACCAATTCAATAGGTCTAACCGTCTAATTTAAAATCAGCGAAGATCGGCTACTCCCGGCTAAATTCGTAGAATTCTAAATTTATATTTATATATATTATTACCTGCTTTAGGGTTCAGAACATATACATATAACACAGAGAAAATAAGATCTTCTTCAAAAGGCCTAATTATGTATAAATACCAGGTCAGAGAAATCACTCTATTTGGAAGTAAACACACACTCATGTGATCACTAGTTACCCACTAATACAATTCCATATTTATTTCAGCCAATGGCATGAATGAGGTATAATCACGTGACTTGTTTTACTACGTTTTACTACAAAGAACGCGTGTTTTGTACCATTATGGGGGAAATCCTCCGCAGATCGTGGTTTCATTTCCACCATTTGAAATTGTTAGCAATACTATCATATCATAGTTTATTTTCCATATTATTTCCAAACAAATAGTATAAGCTTCCGCATAGCCCACTTAGCTTTTTGGGAATCTAATACATACATGTATGTACACATATACTAAGAAACACGGGTTTATGTGCTTACATGGCAGCTTCCCGCTTGGTAAATTGGGACCTAGGACCTAACTCATTATTTGCTTCGGTAGGTTCCGTACGAAAATGTATCATTTTGTTTGTCAGAATAACTCTTCATAGATTGAAAGGTCTCAGGGCCCTCTACCAATTGTCATGGAATATGTTTTGTTAGATGATGGTTTTTGATGAGCGATGATGAACACAGCATGTCGGCTTCCATTTTTTATTCACAACTCATTTTTCTCTCCTCCTGAGAGGAGAGTTACATAATATATTGCATAACATAATAATTAAGGTTATCTCCCTTAGACCGATATCTCAGTGTCATGGAATATGTTTTGTTAGATGATGGTTTTTGATGAGCGATGATGAACACAGCATGTCGGCTACCATTTACTGGGCCTTGTAGTAGTAGGTGGAATAGTGGCACTCGTTTATCGGGTGATGATCCATCCCCATGCAAAGAATACAGTTGAGAATACGACTCAAATTCATGGAGAAACTTTAAACCATTTTCATGCGACAGTCCTGAAAATTTCTTGCATTTAGAAATATCCATTTTGAAAACAGTGGCCTCGCTAATATTGGACGGACGAGACAAATTTTTTGAAGTCAAATTATCAAACTCATCTCTAAAATAATGTTCATTTAAAAAGGAATCAGGTAGGATATCCTCGTCATCAGAGTATAAAATTGTTGATGATAAATCAGATGTATCCACAGAAGACATGTCAAATAACAGGTGAAGAGTGTCATGAATTCAACGACAGGTGCGCGTTTGTGTAATTTCGCGCCAAAAAGCACATGGTCACATTCATCGTGATATGGCATCAGTTCAATTCACAAGGCAATCAAATGTATTTATAGGCATAGTTCATCAAAAATGTCAATAATGCAGTGAGAGGTACGTTTGCTTACACTGGAACCACGGATTCTCCACCATGTCATGGAATATGTTTTGTTAGATGATGGTTTTTGATGAGCGATGATGAACACAGCATGTCGGCTTCCATTTTTTATTCACAACTCATTTTTCTCTCCTCCTGAGAGGAGAGTTACATAATATATTGCATAACATAATAATTAAGGTTATCTCCCTTAGACCGATATCTCAGCATCTCCAGCACACCCATATCATATACATATATATAACACAATATTGTGAATTTCATGGCCCTGGGGTCTCGGAATTTTCCCCAGGGGATAGGGTCTGTACCATAGTTTATATAGGGAAACACATTTATGAGCATTATTTGCTCAATTTTCATTGGAAACAGATGCAATTGAATCAAATACTCTTCATATATTAAAAGGTTAAATGGGTATCATCACTGGCTGATTTCATGGGCCTGATACAATATGTAGGCCAAATATATGGTGCTTATATACAGTGTATGTATTTGTTTCATTCTTTATCCGAACTCGGGTGACCAATCAGAAAAAAAAACATGCATGGCTGACAGGTGGCTATGTGTTTTGTTATTCCTGCTATATAGACTTCATTTTTAGTTTTCCCATGTTACAAAACATTTCCAAGAGGAAAGGAAAAGGTAAAGGATTCCAGAAATAGAGAAAAGATCCATCTTTTATTGGCATGATTTACATCAGTCAGTAGTGGGTACCAAGTTCATTAAACTTTTTAAATGTGCAACTGCAGGGGCGTAGGAAGAAAAGGGTCCTCCTGCACTTTTTTCGTACTTCATTTTAGAAAATTTTGCCGCTTTGCGGCGCATTTCCTAAAAGTTCAAGCACGTAATGTTCAAACCTTTAATAATAAAAATTAAATACACGTGAACTAGACTAAAAATGTCCATCAAGGGATTCTACTATTTCAAAAATGTTTCTTAAAATATTATATTGTTTATATGTCTAAGCAAGACAATTAAATCAATTCATTATTTTTTTTAGTTAAACAACGATGTGCTGATGGTGTGAAGTCGTATGTTCAGATCGAGCAGGGTTGCATAATGATATGACGACATTCACAATTATAATTTCTAAATGCAGGTAAATGTAAATCGAAAAATTACCACGTTAAGAACGCATTAAAATCCTCAAAATACACCGTAAAACTCATATTGGCCATTCCAAATCGTAATATTTTTCGCGGGGAGACCCCCGGACCCCCAGATCACCAAAGTCTCGCGCATTCGGCGCTCGCAAAATCATCAAAATCGTAATTTTTTCCGGGGGAGATCCCCAGACCCCCAGAACACCAAAATCTCGCGCATTCGGCGTTCGCAAAATCATCAAAATACATCGTAAAAATTATCTCAGCCATTCAAAATCGTAATATTTTTTTCCAGGAGAGACCCCCGGACCTCCAAACACCAAAATCTCCACCCTTCGACGCTCGCACGCCATTTTGCATATTCATTAATTCCCTGTTAGCGTCGCCATTGATATGGATGTGTACAAGGATTATATGTAATGATTTATGAGAAAAAGTATATAAAGTATATATGGTTGTGTGTTGAATTTATCTCCCCCTGTGTGACCTATTGCAATTGTCTTTTGGCCGGCAACATCCAGTGTCTGTTGTAAACAATTTACAATCTTCTTAATCAGGCGCGGATCCAAGGGGGTGCGGACCCGGCGTACGCCCCCCCTAAAATAGGAGAGAGAAAAAAAAGAAAAAGGAAAAAGAAGGGAAAAAGAAAGGGGGGAAGGAAGGAAAAGAAGGAAGAAAGAAAAAAAAGAGGGAGAAAGGAAAAGGAAAAAAAAAGGAATTACATGTAGATAAAGAGTGAGAATTAGACAGAAAGCTCCATTTCCTACCTTTACCGTTTGATGTTATCATTTTAAAATCTAATTGTATTCGACTTTGTGGTACATACATGCATGAACATACTTGTATCCAGGCGCAATGGAATAATTATATTTTTTTCGTGTAAGTTAAGGTTTTATCTCCATCGCTTAAAAGGTACAATGTAAACCCCTTCAAGTATTTACTTTTTCCAAAAAAAAACCCAATAAAACCCCAATATATTGTCATATATTGTCAATTTATTGTCATTAATATTCAATATTGACAGGTTATATCTCGATATCCTTAGCAATAAAAGAAAAGGGGGAGGGGGTGGGTGGAAGGAATTGTAGCTGGCCACGAGTCTTCGCTGGTTGACTATATGTCATGCCCTTCGTTTTCCAGGTTGTAAATGATATATAATACACATTTTTGAATCAGCATTAAAGTCCTGTATTAAATCCGACTATCAATTCACAAATGTGTGCGTACTTTCAAAACGCCAGTTACAAGATCACTACTGACGTCGAAATGTGTGTAAAGAAAAAAGTGGAAAATCAAACCAAAAGGAGAACCAAATGCGACAGAAAATGAGAGCTTCTAGGGTCTGGGTGCACCCCATGGCCAGATGCCTTCCTTTTTTGTTTCAACAAAAACATATCTTAACGATAATGTTATAAGATAGGACAAACGATGTTAAAAAATTAATGCACATGGCAAAAGACTCCCTATAAGAAAACAGGATGATAGCAATGATTCCTGGCACCGTATGGCCATAGACAAGACCACTAGCCTTCTTTTCTTTCATTGTCCAATACACGAATTATGAAGATTGTGTAAGTTAGGGAAAATGAATTATCTAATCTGACAGATAGTGTATAAAAGTAAAAGCTTATATCGTTGAAAAAGTTCACATACACTTTCATTAGTCCTATAAAAACCTTCAATAGGCGACCCCTAGCTGCAATATTGTAGCTCAAAAGACTTTTAGACTGAAAATGGTGTCTTCTTTAGAGCTACAATTGTTCCCTATTACTGCTAATGGAGCAAAGTGATGATTATGCAAACCATTATAAAACGTTTGTTTTACATTTTATCGTACTTGTTTGATATAGCTTAGCTACTAGGCAATAAAACCGAACCACATAAAATATCAAATTCTCATCGAGGCATTTTTTTTACATTATACATATGAAGGTCTTTCAGAAGGGAATTTATACGGCAAGTTCACAAAATGTGATTTTGACGTCTTGTGAGCGGTACGGTAGATAGTAAGCATGGTATTTATGTTTGTTTTGGACAAAAATAATACGTAAATGCATTTATATGCATAAAATAATCGGAAACCTTCAAAAAAGTATGAAAAACTTTGCCCGAGTGATTTTCGGAGGCAGTGCTCCACTACGATACATAGGGACGAATTCGTACCCGGCCTAAAGGCAGTAGGCCGGGTACGTATTTTCGTTCTAGGCGGCCCCCAGACCCCCATCCTTTTCTTTGCTTCGTGCCTCTATGAATAGATATTCAGATTTTAGGCAGTGCAATTCTGTAACTTTATATTCAAAATATGACATTAGACGTCAAAAATAATAAACGAACATTTTTACATGGCTTCAATTATTTTTTGGAAAAATGTACATTTATTCGAGGGCTTCTGGGGGCCTAGGCGGCCCCCAGACCCCCGCCCTTCTTCGCTTTATGTCCATATAAATATTAAGATTTTGATATGGCAATTCCGTAAGTAAAAATATTAAATCAAAACTTCAAATAAAAAATATGACACTTGACACGAAACCCATAAATAAACATCCTTAAATGGCTTCAATTATTTTCTGGAAATTGTGTTCATGAAATCCTCAGAATGCAGGATTTTGCACCATTTATTCGAGAGCTTCTGGGGGCCGCCTAGGCCCCCAGACCCCTCGCCTGATTTGCTTTGTCCCACGCCCCCTCTAACCTCAAATCCTGAATCCGCCCCTGTTAATAACCAAGAACCTCATACATGGACATGTTATTGGGCCATAACATGCTGGGATGAAGGAATACAAAGTTTTTTCAAATCAATGATCTTGACATATGTGCCAAGTCACTGGGCTGAGACATATTTATTTGTTTGTTTAAAAGCAAAACATTATTTATAACTGTGCATATCGGAATTCAGGTGACTGTTAGACATATATATCCTTGTTGCCTTCTGCTCATTCTCAACTCTCATCCATTTGTAAACAATTCAAATTTTAACAAACTTCTTCTCCACAACACGGTTTTTCTCATTTTACAGCAAGTACAAAAACAACAACAATCAAATTACAATCATGAATATTTTGTATTGATATTATTTTTTTTGCAAATTTTCAGCAAAACAAACATGTTTCAAATTAAATTAATACACATATTTGATTAATATATTTGATCTGCATTCATTATTGAATTTAAAAAAAAAATGAAAAAAAATTCAAGTTTTAATCAAGGGAGATAAATCCGTTTTGAAGGATTTTCCACAAAGTGGAAAAGTAAAGATTAATCAGAGATTTACTATTTAAATCTCTGGATTAATTCACTTCCCATGCATTATTCAACTAAAATTTAGCCTGGTACATTAACACAAATTTATTAGATGAAGTAATTGTCGAGTATATATACATGAACTTTGACATCTGCCATGGCACAACATGTAATCTTCAATTTATCAATGTTTCACAATCAAAGTCTACTCTAAGCCTTCTGTTTCAAATGGTGGAAATGAAACCACGATCCGCGGAGGATTTCCCCCATAATGGTACAAAACACGCGTTCTTTGTAGTAAAACGTAGTAAAACAAGTCACGTGATTATACCTCATTCATGCCATTGGCCGAAATAAATATGGAATTGTATTAGTGGGTAACTAGTGATCACATGAGTGTGTGTTTACTTCCAAATAGAATGATTTCTCTGATCTGGTATTTATACATAATTAGGCCTTTTGAAGAAGATCTTATTTTCTCTGTGTTATATGAATATGTTCTGAACCCTAAAGCAGGTAATAATACATATAAATATAAATTTAGAATTCTACGAATTTAGCCGGGAGTAGCCGATCTTCGCTGATCCTAGATTAGACGGTTAGACCTATTGAATTGGTCAATTCGCATTGTATCATTTATTTACAAAACGTGGAAATGACAGTTTTATAACTCATTTCAGTTCATTATTTATAGTAAAATAATACATATGTGCAAGTCAAAATGATATGCATGCAATATTAATAACATTTTGGAGTCTAAATATTTTCAAATAAATCAATTTCCCCGAAGAAATGGCAAGCAAACTATCACCATATTTGGAAGTAAACACAAAATCACGTGATCACTAGTTACCAATAATACAATTGTATATTCCGGCCAATGGCATGAATGAGGTATAAGCACGTGACTTTTTTTACTACGTTTTTACTACAAAAGATAGATGCAGATACAATGTATATCCCGAGTTTGGAGCTAAAACCGCGTCCCGCGGGAGGATTTTTAGCCCAAAGGTTGAATCTGGCCATTAAGACCGTAACAAAAATTCGTTGTGCCTTTATTTAAGTGTATCGAGGGATGTAAATATTTATGTATACATGTATATATGGACAGGGCAAGCTAACAAGTAAAGCTGGTTTCCAAATGGGTATTGTGTATCTGTACTGTGACCTTTTTGGCTTTTAAATTACGTAACTGGTATTTTTCGTGATTCGCAAAAAAATGAAATCTTGAAAAAATCATTGTAATATAGTATAGTACGGTATGTACCACATGGACTTGGTACGAATGCTAATCCACAAAGCACAAACACAGCTTTTAAACGAATTTTCAACCCACGGTTATATATATTAATAAATGATTATGGCCAAGAAGATGGAAATTTGTTGTACAAAGCAGAGTCCTTTTGCACTCTAACTTCCTCAGCTCGGACTAACAGTTACAATGTGTACATACACGCAGGCTACAGCTGCATGGCCGGGATGTGCAGGATCACAATTTTTAATTTTGAAATCAAATAAATAAAAACTTTTCTGAATTAACAAAATCAACGTCGAACTCTGCTATGGAAACGTATTTGGGCCTTCTTTTGTCGTGATAAATCATAGTCTAAACGACTTTAAAAACGCGACATGACGTGTTCCTTGAGGATTTATACGACTTAATCACTAAAACCCACATTTTGGCGATGGTAACAAACACGACATTTAATAGATACACGACGGGTGACTTACTATTACGTCGACATGTACCGATAAAGATATGAAGGCGACTTACCAAAGTCGTCCATTTCACAAGTTATAACACCATGTCGACATGAACAAATCGACTTGCCTTGGAAAAACATGAAGTCGATATCCTGAATATCGCCTGATTATACAAGCAATCATCAATAGCCGAAGAATGACAAAGGTGAAAGAAAGATGGGCTTCCAAAGGGTATGTTAAACTTAACCTGTGAATACAGTGTAATAATGTGAATACCATTCAAACTAATGATTAAAATCTGATTACATTCATTGTAATTCTGTTTTTAAATACATTTTGAAATGTGCTATATATTTGACGGAGAAACAACGTTAAACTAATTAATACAATTATCATTTATCATCACACAGGATCAACACAATTTGAAATATTTTGCCCTCTAAATAATCTAGATCTATAACATAATAACCTAAAGGCATGTTTGGCGTTTCATGCTTGTACTGTGAGGTTTTAGCTGTTTATGAAAGTGTTAAACACAATATGTTTGTTTTCCAGTTCCTGATATTGCTGGATTTCCATACCCAGGAGATAATGATAATGATTGATGATCGATCTTCTCAGGTACTACTTTGGACTTTTGTATAATTCACGTGAGATCTGCGGTTTTTTTGTGCTTGATCATGGAGTTGTCATCAGCATGTCAACAGTAAAACGAAAGTTGAGACTTGGATTAAGGAGACATGCATGTGAGAGGCTATTGCAAGAGATAATACAAACAAATATTTACATTGCCACTGCACAGTATCTATATGTTGCTACTACGCCAAAAATGTGTTTATTTTCCGACATTAACATTGTCAGTTAGGCTCTGGCGTACTGATACCATAATCAAAGTTCAAGAGGTCACGAAAAGACAATGTTTAAGTCTGTGTGAGAATTCACTGAAAGATTATTGAAATATTTAAAAAAATTGGTCAGTATGAAAATATATTCTAATTAAAAAATTCCAAATGGATAGAAGTGTTGTATTTATCCATTTATATCCGCTTTATTTCATAACTGCTATTGTTGAGTCGGTTGTCCATGACAACACACCGGAAGCCCACTATTTTCCGCCAATTCAAAGGCTGTCCTATCAAATGGTATTTTGCTATATGCAGACGTATAAGTTTTATTTTCATACTTTATTTTTACTTAATTTCTTTTTAAATTGGGAATGACTACTTAAAATATAAATATAAGCATTGGCTGTCATATTTTTGACATGCATTTGTACATGTGTGTAACATACATTGGGTGTTCAAGCATATCTATCATGTTGCGCTAACGCGCACCATTGGCCATGCTAGAACACCCAATGTATGTTACACAAGAATGCGTGTCAAAAATATGACAATTTATGCTTAATTAATAATCTGCACCGAGAGGCCATTTGTAATTTAGGCTACAAAGCATTGTGGAATTTACTCTAAGTTGTTCTTGGGATGCGTTCGTTTCCGAATACCGTGAGGACATACTGAAGCATCACTGACGTAAAAGGAGTGCATCTGAGATCAAGACGTTGTTTACGACGGAAATTATACTATAGTAAAGGTCCTTAATTATTATCTCATACATATTGATAGATACGATAAGCTATGAGAATATGTACCTAAAGTTCATCGTCCAGTTGGGAAGGGTTCCGCGCGAGTAAGAGATGCTGGTACTGCGAATGTTTTAGAGGACTTACAGATCAGTTATAGAATGCATGATGCTGATAAGATGGTAGGCAATACGGAGTTCCATTACTTGCAGATCAAGTTGCAATCAACGAATAGAACTTTTATGAGTCACTTTGCGATTTACATTTACTGACTTATATAATTACTCGATAATTAATTTTCGAGACATGAGAGTTAGCGGTATGTTTGATAGAGCAAACCCTCTTCATATTGAATGCATGAGTTTTTGTTTTTTTGTCTTTTATTCAAGAACAATTGGATATATTTATCCTTAATTGGAAGGTACATCGAATTAGAACCCAGCGACACCTTAATGTACATCATACCTCATGAATCCCAGATGTACTATACAAAATATATCAACCTGAAATCTATGAAGCTTATGGCCGCCCTCATCCTACTCCACTAAACCTGCCTTTATTATTAGTTTTTTTTTTGTCTAATACTTCTTCTTTAATGCGTATATTAGGCAGGTTTAGCGGACTACTCTCATCTACTCCCGTGTGCTTTGGAAACCATAGACGCAGTCATCAGGGGTTGTACAGATGATTTTTTATAAATGATTAAATTGACAGCTATAATTAGAAGTGAAAAATTAAAAACATGGCTTGCAATATAGGATATTGATGAGCTTTTCTTTGCTTTGATAAATATGTTTAATTATTTATCTCACCAACATCATTAAAATGTCTATGAATAGATAATAATCGCATAATTAAAAAAAGATAATAAAGTAAGTTTGTGTTTAAAGCTTAAGACATAGAGATATCTACTGCAATTTATTTATATTATTTTCGCGTACACGTAACTATGGGTAAAGTAATGAGACAAGTTATTTGAACACTAGTATGACGTCACGTGTAGAAATGACTATTGAAATGAATATTGTATGGATATACCGGAGTCGCCTCTTGGAAATACAATAAAATTTTACCGATACACGTAAAAGACTTTACAAAATCGTTCATTCATAATGCTACCGTAAAATCAACGATAATAAATTTTAAAGTCACAATATGTTATTTTTATTAAATTTATTGTCAGTATAAATTATGGACAATGTTGATTAACAAATAGTTTACTCCTTAGTTTTACATTATCTACTGATTTCAATCAATTATTTAAGCATTGAATTGTCTTCCTATAGAATCTATGGTCTATATAGATTCCAGAGCTTTACAGACAGTCTTCATAATGCGCGCTAGCACTGGAATTGGAAGATGGTTTAACACTTTTATTTACATCATTAACTCATTGTGTCTCTACATGAACATTGCTTAAGATGGATCAGGAAACACGTTTATCAACGACGATTTAATCCACAAGATGGAACAGCTATTTTGCCGGTGATCAGTTGATTCAGAAGTTACCATTTCAACATTAGTGACGTCATAAAGGTCTCGTTTTGGGTGTCCGTTATATTCCATAGATTTCACTTTGCCTTGGTTAATTGATATAGTAAAAGTGGTAAGTAAATGTAAATATGTCATCCAGGAGTGCCAATCTACGTCACCATTAGGTTGTAGTCAACTACAGATGGCAGCCATACAGTCATTTAAAATAGTCGCCAAGTAGTACGATTGTTGCGGACGTCGGAAAGTCGGTTTGTTTATGAAGGACACACCAGAGGTTTTTTTCTCAATTTATTCGATTTTTCTTTAAAATATTTCCGTAAGCATTAAACTATCTTCCTATGGCATCTATGGTTTATATAGACGGTGGTCGTAACCATGTCAACATTAGTGACATCGATTAAGTCTTATTTCTGCATTAATTATAATAGTGACTTATTTCAGAATTCATATAAAACAAAATCTCTCGGGCTTCATTCAGACTCACAGACTGCCATTCATTCGCCTCTGCCGTGAATTGACCTAGGATCACATAATATTAATGTATTTTTGTATGTACGACGACTGTTTAGTACATTTTTTTGTACCTTGCAAACCCACTTGTAGATTACGTCACGGCTATTTTAGTACACTGCGATCGACTAGTAAATTATTTCACGGCTATTGTTTAGTGCATTGTGGCCGACTTATAAATTACGTCACGGCTATTGTTTAGTACATTATGTCCCACTTGTAGATTACGTCACAGCTATTGTGAAGCACATTGCGGCCTACTTGTAGAAAACGTCACGACTATTGTTAAGTAAATTGCGGCCCACTTGTAGAAAACGTCGTGGCTATTGTTTAGTACATTGCGCCCCATGAAATGGCGGACGTTGAATGCAAAATTTATTGTTCACTTAGAAGTTAAACTCTCATGTCCACAAAATAATCTATATTGTTTGGTTTAATGTTGAATTTTAAAATAATATTCTGCAATAAATAGCATTCGCTTATAGAAAATTATAGAATTTATTATTAGCCGGAAAAGCGTAGGAAGATATAGTTGTTGTTACTTTAAGGAAATCCGAGGTCCTTTAAAAATCGAGTTTGCTCGACATATTCTTTAAGGGTAGACAAGACGTAGAGGCGCTCAGATATTCTTTAGACTGACTTTACTCTTTTGGTCAATACAAATGTAATAACAATTGCTAAAATGTATCTTTACATGGCGTACATTGAGGAAACCAAGAGGTACATGTATCTTGAGCGTCACTTGAGTAAAACAGTACTATCGAACTTCTAACAAACATGTACATGCAACCTGCTGTGCAGCTATCTAAGAATAGTCACGATGACTCTGACTCAAACCTTATAGCCCTAAAATTCTAACTTGTTATAACAGTGACCTTCTGTGAGGAAGGCTCTAGGTTCTGTCCCCTGGCCGAGACACACCAAAGTCTATAAAAGTGGTAGTTTCTGCTCCTGCTTAGCGCTCAGCATACAGGGAGTGGGACGACTGGTTCGCCCGTTGTCAGTATAATGTGACCGGGTGGGGTGTGTTGCTTGGTGTCTTCGGCGGCATGCTTCAGTGATATAGCACTATAAAAAGGGCAAAAGTTCCACTATACAAGAAGACACTACATGAATATACCGCAGTCTCCCAAAACACATACCTCGCACAACATACACGCAACACACCGCATACATGGGAGGCCGTCCTTACATGACCATAGCTGTTAATAGGACGTTAATTAATCAAACAAACAAACAAACAAAAAACAGTGACCTTAACGGAATGCTTCTGTCGTTCATGCTATATATATTCTATATATAGCCAATAAACATAGCTCAAGTCATATATAAAAACACGAAAGAACGGCGGACATATAAGACAATTAAACGATAGAATATATCGGATTATCAAAAGTTGAACTTTAAACAAGTGAAAATCCATAAAGAAATTTTACCAATTGCTTTTCTATTAAAATAATTCAATGTCCTCTGGCTATAGCCGTCTAATTCCTTGGGATAGCAATGGCTTGCGGAACGTCCAATTAAATAAAGTGTAATATGAGCAAGAGTAGTGTGCAGCCAGACGGAATCGAAGCTGCGACCCTGGTATTACTATTCCGCCGCTCTACCGAATGATCAAAAGGGAAATTCCCCGTAGCGAATAATATTGTTGTAAAGTTTAAATTGAGTTTGTACAGTGGTCGAAAATGTTAAATGTTTTCGACGGATAATACCGGACATAAGGTTATGTCCATAGGTCATCTTAGACTTTGACTTAGTGATCTTAAAAACATATTGCAAGAGCCCTGTTACTTTGCAAAAATTAGGCTAAAGTAAAAGCTGACTTTTCATTTAATGCTTGACGTCATTCCAATGACGTCACTTCATAGATGAAATCCCTTGTTTATCTATGAATACTAGAACGAACAGCCTACTATGCCTTTCGGCCGGGTACGAAATGGTCCCTATTGTCCTAGTCGAGCACTGCCTCGGATAATCATTCATTTGTTTTATCAATTATTTCATGTATATAAATACATTCTTATATTATTTAATTATAATATAACTTTTTGTGAGAATGCGGATTCACACAGTTTGCAGACAAAATTTATTAACCCGATTGGAGTTAAAAAATAGTTATATCAATGCTTACAATTATTTTTTTCAGACAACTTGATAATTGACGGATCGCCAGCTGTCAATCAAACCGCACGTGACTTTGTATTTTGTATTGTGACTGCTACGATGTTTGCTCCGACATTGAATAGAAACACGTGCGTTTGTGAGCACGAGGCGTGGCAATGTTACACCTGACGATCGGTCAATATGAAATACGCTTAAACGTGCGAGTCAATTGATTTTTCTAATGCAGACGAATTAGTACCTTTCTTTAGCTACAAAAGTTACTTACTTTACACCATTAACCGCCATTGAAAAGTTTGAGCTTGTACGGAAGCCTGTTAATGTCACATTGAAAAAAAAATAATATGTCGTTATAACGACTTAGTATGTCTTAAATTAATAACGACTTAGTTATGTCTTAATAACGATTTAGTATGTCGTAATAACGACCTAGCTACGTCGTAATAATGACATATTATCTCGTTATAACGACTTAGTATGTCGTAATTACGGCTGAATATCTCGTAATAACGACTTACCTATGTCGTTATATCAACTTAGTATCTCGTAATAACGACCTAGTTATGTCTTAATAACGACTTAGTTATGTCGTAATTACGACATACTAAGTCGTTATAACAACACAGGTAAGTCGTTATTACGAGATACTTAGTCGTTATAAGGGATACTATGTCGTTATTACGACATAGCTAAGTCGTTATAACGACATAGGCAAGTCGTTATTACGATATACTAAGTCGTTATAATGACTTTTTTTCAATGTGACCCTAACAGGCTTCCGTAAGCTTGTGATCTTACTTGAAAAAATATATTAGAAATAATTAATTACGTCACGAAAAAAATCCATGACACTATGCCCTATATGGAATAAAGTACTGATTGAACCATATTAGTAATTGGTAATTGGATTTTTTATATGTATTTTTGTGTTTATTAGACACATATATACACGATTTAATATCAGTTATGAGTATGGTTTATGCACTGTCGGTGGTGGAGCATCTTTAATGACTTTATGGGGCCATTTACAAAAACTGGTCTCTTTTGGTCCAGTAAATAATCGGTTGAATGGTGATATGATCTTTGCATAAAATGGTATAACATCCTACGAATATCAGTACTAGTATGAAAGCAACAACAGGGAAAGAATGATGCCCCTTCATATGCTTTAATGAAAAGATTGATGGCAACTTGGTGGCGGAAATGAAGTGCGGCAGACAGAGTCGAGGATACCTCCTTCCCTTCCCCTCTCCTAATTCCTGTCAATGTTACAACCTCCAAAATGGTCGGTCAAGTTCATGATATTATATTTCCATTCTACTTTCAGTTTCCCGTTTAATCTATGTTAAACCAGATGGGCAATATCTGGCTATGAACTCCAATCTGGTCAAGCGTATGAATATTTGACGTTTCCGCTGCGTCACTGAGAATGTATAGACTGTATACTTACGCCTATACATAACGGTCAAATGTTTTTAAAAGTGGTTTTAAAGTTGTGCGGTCTATGAAATCTAATGGTATTATCGTATTGACAAAATAGCATGTATTAAAAAATATTATCGCATAATTTTCATTTGTTAGCTTGTTACAAACCGTTTTGTGTTGAACTATATTCAGAATCTGATGCTATGGCTGTTCCGTTTATTGAACTTGGTGACGTCAACACTAGCGCAAGCGGGAAATTCAAAAGATATACATGTATAGTTTTGAATTTGAATGATCGTAATGGAAATATAAGTAATAAACTGTTACCAGATTGGACATACAGTTGATATGAAGCCCATCCGTCCGAAAGATAAATATTCATGGCGCCCTAACGGGCGCCATTCTATTTATCTTCCTTCCGGATGGGCTTCATATCAACTGTATGTCCAATCTGGTAACAGTTTATTGCTTAAATGATATTGTTATGATAGAAACACGAGTTGCAGAAAGATATAGATTTAAACATATTATTATACCTCATCCATGTATTAGTGCTTCTGATTAGTCAATACAGTATCACGTGATTAAAAGCAATCGTCATGTCATCTGTATTTGCGCTACATTGATTGAAATTCCGTTATGTCACCCCCGAATCGTTATGTCGCCCTCGTTATGTCACCCTCGCGTGAGCTTCATCCGGGTAGTCTCTAGATGTAACGTACTACTGTTGATGTTTCTAGAGAGGTTCCGGGTAAAAGAGATATGGCGGCTCCAGGACGAAGTGTTTGCTCTGGTTTACAATATACGTATCATTTATATCAGATTAACACATGATTTAAGGTAGGCTAAACCAGCATTAATTGAATGTTATTGTGTATTTCTTAATCATCACTTCATCTCTGTTTCTTTTGTATAATTTGTACATGTACGAAGACGGTCTCACAGTACCTATGGTAACGGTATATTTTCCGTTACGTTAGGCCTAAAGCTTACATTACTGCTCGATATTTGCAACATTTTAATGATAAACAGATTACTGAAATCTACAATGTAAGTACCAACCCTGTCCCCTTCCTAGCCACAACTTGAACATATCGGAAATGTATGTACATGTACGGTAGCCTAATAGGCCCATTCTCATCCATCAGAGTTACTTCCCTTCATTTCACTCTGTCACTCTGTTGGTATAGCGATAGCTTGACAGCCGATGGGTGCCGAGAATGAATAGGCCTAGCATACCTAATGTGTTACTCTGAATACTCCCGCAAGCTCAACATTTTACAAGTACGGGAAATCATAGTAGAACTCCAAAACGTTAGTTACAACATACACTGTGTGGTTTGAGTGTTTTGTTACATTTCTTACGTTTTATTTTATAATAAATGTATAATAATGTATCCTGCTACCTAGCATTTTTTTTTCTTTTGGTGCAAACAGCGATGTTATCCTGGTATGGACAATTAAAACAGAATATTTCAATATTTTCAAGAAGTCCAATTTGGATAGAAACAGTAATATTCGTATAATAAAACAATTGATGCCCCCGTGATGGAGCGACATGACGATTTGCCCACCCTCGAGTCGTCATGTTACCCTCGGGCTACGCCCTCGGTTGACATAACGACTCTCGGGTGGTCAAATCGTCATGTCGCTCCATCACGGGGGCATCAATTGTATATTGATTTATTTCCTTTATACATGATAACTTTAACAAGGCATACACATAAATTAAATATAATTACCATTACATAAAAAAAACTGTTGCTTGATTTGATAAAAGCTTGTATATGTCTAAAGACATAATTCTGCATTTATGTGTATAGGCAGATTTTCATTTTCAAATAAAAATAAATGTAGATTAACAATACTAATATCAAGATTATCTATGTTTTAAAAAAAAATACTTAATGCTGCTTCATAAAGGTTGCTTTCCAAGAAATAATGTGAAGTATTCTCGAAAGGGTATACATTGCTACATGTACTAACTGGATTTTCAACAATATTAAAACGAAGCAAATAAGATATTTTGATGAACTTTATTAAATTAAAAATGATATCACCGTATATGTCACTATATTAGAAAAGTGGCGACTAACAAGAATAATTTGTAATAGCATTTTCAGAAGTTTGCAAAGAAGGTAATATTTTTCCTCTTTTTCAAAAGAATTCCACAGACGTAAGCTTAAGGTTGTTGGTAAAAAGGACGCGGTACTAGTAGAGAGTCAAAAAGGAATAGCATACTTACTACGTAAATTGTACTGACTATTGTCACCAACCTTATTTGGTAAAAGAGTTGTTACAGAAATATATATATGGGAGTGTTTTGTTTGTTTGTTTTCATTGTGTACACTAGACTTGATTTTCTTCTTTTTCGCCATTTTTCCTTTCCGAAAGATTTCCTAGACCTGTTTCGAAAAATAATGAATCTTTACTTGCATATGAAGATAACCCTGTTATTACTCCAGCCGGTTCCTTCGCTGAGCACCAAGTCGATATTCGTGAAATCGACTTCTTTTTATTTTAATGACAAGTCGAAATAATTAAGTCAACATGGTCTAAAATCTTTGATACAAACGACTTTCCTAAGTCGCCTATCGATTTGTATCTGTACAAGTCGACAAAGTAAATGTCGACATGACGTCAATCACAAGGGATATGTCGCACAATCTATATCGCGAAAGTGCCAAGTGGCTCGCCATGTCGTGTTTTTAAAGTCGTTTAGACTATGTTTTATCACAACAAATGCAGGGCCAAATACGTTTCCATATGAAAGTGGAAATCAAAGGCCACCCTTTCATAAAGCACTGTGTATATGCAGCAAAAGCCATACAGCAGAGATCGACGTTGATTGTTAATTAATTAATTAATTAAATTTTTATTTATTTGATTTCAAAAAAAAATTGTGATCCTGCACATCCCGGCCATGAAACTGTAGCCTGCGTGTACGTAGCTGTTAGCCCGAGCTAAGGAAGTGCACAACGAATTATTAATATATATAACCGTGTAATGAAAATTCGTTTCAAAGCTGTGTGTGTTTTGTTGATTGCCATTCGTACCAAGTCATGTAGTACATACCGTACTATACTATATTAAAAGAAAAGAATGAATGAAAAAAAAAAAAGATTTTTTTATGTTGTATTTTCTTGTTAATCCCGAAAAATACCAGTTACGTAATTTAAAAGCCATAAAGGTCACAGTACAGGTACACAATACACATTGGGAAACCAGCTTATAACATGTATATAATATACATAAACATTTACATCCCTCGATACACTTATATAAAGGCACAACGAATTTTTGTTACGGTCTCAATGGTCAGATACAACCTTTGGGCTAAAAATCCTCCAGGGACGCGGTTTTAAACTACCAACTCGCGATACATCTGCATCTATTTTTCGTAGTAAAAACATGCATTCTTTGTAGTCAAACGTAGTAAAAAAAAAGTCACGTGCTTGTACCACATTCATGCCATTGGCCGGAATATACAATTGTATTATGGGTAACTAGTGATCACGTGATTTTGTGTTTACTTCCAAATATGGTGATAGTTTGCTTGCCATTTCTTCGGGGAAATTGATTTATTTGAAAAAATAAAATGCTATTAATATTGCATGCATATCATTTTGACTTGCACATATGGACTGTTTTACTATAAATAATGAACTGAAATGAGTTGTAAAACTGCCATTTTCCCGTTTTGGAAATAAATGATACAATACGAATTGACCAAATCAATAGGTATAACCGTCTAATCTAGAATCAGCGAAGATCGGCTACTCCCGGCTAAATTCGTAGAATTCTAAATTTATATTTATATATATTATTACCTGCTTTAGGGTTCAGAACATATACATATAACACAGAGAAAATAAGATCTTCTTCAAAAGGCCTAATTATGTATAAATACCAGGTCAGAGAAATCACTCTATTTGGAAGTAAACACACACTCATGTGATCACTAGTTACCCACTAATACAATTCCATATTTATTTCGGCCAATGGCATGAATGAGGTATAATCACGTGACTTGTTTTACTACGTTTTACTACAAAGAACGCGTGTTTTGTACCATTTAATATGAGGGAAATCCTCCGCGGATCGTGGTTTCATTTCCACCATTTGAAATTGTTAGCAATACTATCATATCATAGTTTATTTTCCATATTATTTCCAAACAAATAGTATAAGCTTCCGCATAGCCCACTTAGCTTTTTGGGAATCTAATACATACATGTATGTACACATATACTAAGAAACACGGGTTTATGTGCTTACATGGCAGCTTCTCGCCTGGTAAATTGGGACCTAGGACCTAACTCATTATTTGCTTCGGTAGGTTCCGTACGAAAATGTATCATTTTGTTTGTCAGAATAACTCTTCATAGATTGAAAGGTCTCAAGGCCCTCTACCAATATTGTGAATTTCATGGCCCTGGGGTCTCGGAATTTTCCCCAGGGGATAGGGTCTGTACCATAGTTTATATAGGGAAACACATTTATGAGCATTATTTGCTCAATTTTCATAGGAAACAGATGCAATTGAATCAAATACTCTTCATATATTAAAAGGTTAAATGGGTATCATCACTGGCTGATTTCATGGGCCTGATAGGCCAAATATATGGTGCTTATATACAGTGTATGTATTTGTTTCATTATTTATCCGAACTCGGGTGACCAATCAGAAAAAAAAAAAAAACATGCATGGCTGACAAGTGGCTATGTGTTTTGTTATTCCTGCTATATCGACTTCATTTTTAGTTTTCCCATGTTATAAAACATTTCCAAGAGGAAAGAAAAAGGTAAAGAATAACAGAAATAGAGAAAAGATCCATCTTTTATTGGCATGATTTACATCAGTCAGTAGTGGGTACCAAGTTCATTAAACTTTTTAAATGTGCAACTGCAGGGGCGTAGGAAGAAAAGGGTCCTCCTGCACATTTTTCGTACTTCATTTTAGAAAATTTTGCCGCTTTGCGGCGCATTTCATAAAAGTTCAAGCACGAAATGTTCAAACCTTTAATAATAAAAATTAAATACACATGAACTAGACTAAAAATGTCCATCAAGGGATTCTACTATTTCAAAAATGTTTCTTAAAATATTATATTGTTTATACATGTATGTCTAAGCAAGACAATTAAATCAATTCATTATTTTTTTAGTTAAACAACAATGTGCTGATGGTGTGAAGTCGTATGTTCAGATCGAGCAGGGTTGCATAATGATATGACGACATTCACAATTATAATTTCTAAATGCAGGTAAATGTAAATCGAAAAATTACCACGTTAAGAACGCATTAAAATCCTCAAAATACACCGTAAAACTCATATTGGCCATTCCAAATCGTAATATTTTTCGCGGGGGAGACCCCCGGACCCCCAGAACACCAAAGTCTCGAGCATTCGGCGCTCGCAAAATCATCAAAATCGTAATTTTTTCCGGGGGAGATCCCCAGACCCCCAAAACACCAAAATCTCGCGCATTCGGCGTTCGCAAAATCATCAAAATCATCAAAATACATCGTAAAAATTATCTCAGCCATTCAAAATCGTATTTTTTTTTTCCAGGAGAGACCCCCGGACCTCCAAACACCAAAATCTCGACCCTTCGACGCTCGCACGCCATTTTGCATATTCATTAATTTCCTGTTAGCGTCGCCATTGATATGGATGTGTACAAGGATTATATGTAATGATTTATGAGAAAAAGTATATAAAGTATATATGGTTGTGTGTTGAATTAATCTCCCCCTGTGTGACCTATTGCAATTGTCTTTTGGCCGGCAACATACAGTGTCTGTTGTAAACAATTTACAATCTTCTTAATAACCAAGAACCTCATACATGGACATGTTATTGGGCCATAGCATGCTGGGATGAAGGAATACAAAGTTTGTTCAAATCAATGATCTTGACCTATGTGCCAAGTCACAGGGCTGAGACATATTTATTTGTTTGTTTAAAAGCAAAACATTATTTATAACTGTGCATATCGGAATTCAGGTGACTGTTAGACATATATATCCTTGTTGCCTTCTGCTCATTCTCAACTCTCATCCATTTGTAAACAATTCAAATTTTAACAAACTTCTTCTCCACAACACGGTTTTTCTCATTTTACAGCAAGTACAAAAACAACAACAATCAAATTACAATCATGAATATTTTGTATTGATATTATTTTTTTTGCAAATTTTCAGCAAAACAAACATGTTTCAAATTAAATTAATACACATATTTGATTAATATATTTGATCTGCATTCATTATTGAATTTTAAAAAAAATGAAAAAAATTCAAGTTTTAATCAAGGGAGATAAATCCGTTTTGAAGGATTTTCCACAAAGTGGAAAAGTTAAGATTAATCAGAGATTTACTATTTAAATCTCTGGATTAATTCACTTCCCATGCATTATTCAACCAAAATTTAGCCTGGTACATTAACACAAATTTATTAGATGAAGTAATTGTCGAGTATACATGTATATATGAACTTTGACATCTGCCATGGCACAACATGTAATCTTCAATTTATCAATGTTTCACAATCAAAGTCTACTCTAAGCCTTCTGTTTCAAAATGGTGGAAATGAAACCACGATCCGCGGAGGATTTCCCCCATAATGGTACAAAACACGCGTTCTTTGTAGTAAAACGTAGTAAAACAAGTCACGTGATTATACCTCATTCATGCCATTGGCCGAAATAAATATGGAATTGTATTAGTGGGTAACTAGTGATCACATGAGTGTGTGTTTACTTCCAAATAGAATGATTTCTCTGATCTGGTATTTATACATAATTAGGCCTTTTGAAGAAGATCTTATTTTCTCTGTGTTATATGAATATGTTCTGAACCCTAAAGCAGGTAATAATACATATAAATATAAATTTAGAATTCTACGAATTTAGCCGGGAGTAGCCGATCTTCGCTGATCCTAGATTAGACGGTTAGACCTATTGAATTGGTCAATTCGCATTATATCATTTATTTACAAAACGTGGAAATGACAGTTTTATAACTCATTTCAGTTCATTATTTATAGTAAAATGATACATATGTGCAAGTCAAAATGATATGCATGCAATATTAATAACATTTTGGAGTCTAAATATTTTCAAATAAATCAATTTCTCCGAAGAAATGGCAAGCAAACTATCACCATATTTGGAAGTAAACACAAAATCACGTGATCACTAGTTACCAATAATACAATTGTATATTCCGGCCAATGGCATGAATGAGGTATAAGCACGTGACTTTTTTTACTACGTTTTTACTACAAAAGATAGATGCAGATACAATGTATATCCCGAGTTTGGAGCTAAAACCGCGTCCCGCGGGAGGATTTTTAGCCCAAAGGTTGAATCTGGCCATTAAGACCGTAACAAAAACTCGTTGTGCCTTTATATAAGTGTATCGAGGGATGTAAATATTTATGTATACATGTATATATGGACAGGGCAAGCTAACAAGTAAAGCTGGTTTCCAAATGGGTATTGTGTATCTGTACTGTGACCTTTTTGGCTTTTAAATTACGTAACTGGTATTTTTCGTGATTCGCAAAAAAATGAAATCTTGAAAAAATCATTGTAATATAGTATAGTACGGTATGTACCACATGGACTTGGTACGAATGCTAATCCACAAAGCACAAACACAGCTTTTAAACGAATTTTCAACCCACGGTTATATATATTAATAAATGATTATGGCCAAGAAGATGGAAATTTGTTTCACTTTTGCACTCTAACTTCCTCAGCTCGGACTAACAGTGACAATGTGTACATACACGCAGGCTACAGCTGCATGGCCGAGATGTGCAGGATCACAATTTTTAATTTTGAAATCAAATAAATGAAAACGTTTCTGAATTAACAAAATCAACGTCGAACTCTGCTGTATGGTGCCTTGCTGCATATACACAGTGCCCTATGAAAGGGTGGCCTTTGAATTCCACTTTCAAGACCAGATCATTTATGTCGACATCTTTTAGTTTAGATGTCGACATCAATAACTGACAAGTCGGTGTCAGTCGACATATTCTTCTGTTTATGTCGACATCTTCCGATATGATGTCGACTTAATGCCTTAATTATGTCGACATCATTAAGTCGTAAGTCGGCAACTCGATGGCAGAAATATGCCACCATACTATGGTACAAGCACTGACTTCAGTTTTCTATATTCAAAGATAGTGGCTATTTCATGATTTGCGCATGTGTAACAGGAAGGCGACAAGTCGACAACTCGACAACACGACAACTCGACAACACGACAAGTCGATATTTTACCGCGACTACACGAGATTCTGTACGCGCTAATAAGCGTATTTGAAATGTCGACTTGTCGTGTTGTCGACTTGTCGTCTTGTCGTGTTGTCGACTTGTCGCGGTTCGAAAACGCGACAAGTCGACATTTTAACTGTTAAATCTCGGGTTGTCGCAGTTTGAGACCGCGACAACTCGACAAGGCGACAACACGACAAGGCGACAACACGACACAGGCCGTAATCAACCACAACAACACGAGATGGCCGTAACACAACAGACTTTCACACACAGCACCATAGAAATGTCTTACCTTTAACCTTGTGAGAACACATTTCAAAAACTACGTCGTCGATAGTTTTTATCCACATATATATTACGGATCTATACAGAGTACTTTCTCTACTTGCATGAATGATGAAAGAATCAGTATGGTACAGCAGTGAAATTCAAGAAGTCAAAAAGTCGTCTGTTTTCAAGAAAACATTTCGTTCGATCGAATTAGGTCCATAAAACATGTGGTTTTGTTTCATATGCGTATCCGTATGCGTAAGACATTCCGAGTGATTCTGATCGATTAGAGTTACTTCCCTTTGTTACACTCTATCTGTGAAGGGAAGTAACGTAAACTATGGCAGATCAGAATGCTCCGAGTGAACACTTATTGCAAGTACATGTAGGGCGTTTGATCTTAAAGTCGACTAAAGTTAGGATCTTATCTTTTCTCTTCTTCCTACTGACTTTACCTTTCCTAATGCCTCCCTTGGCACCGCCTCACTTTTAGCCTTGAGTTGAACGTTCGCCACTGTGAGGAAGGCTCTGGGTTCTATCCCCTGGCCGTGACACACCAAAGTCTATGAAACTGATAGTTTCTGCTCCTGTTTAGCGCTCAGCATACAGGGAGTGGGACGACTGGTTCGTCCGTTGTCAGTATAATGTGACCGGTTCGGGTGTGTTGCTGAGTGTCTTCGGCGGTATGCTTCAGTGAAATAGCACTATAAAAAGGGCAAAAGTTTCACTATACAAGAAGACACAACACGAATATACCGCAGTCTCCCAAAACACACACCTCGCACAACATACACGCAACACACTGCAAACATGGGAGGCCGTCCTTACATGACCATAGCTGTTAATAGGACGTTAATTAATCAAACAAACAAACAAACAAAAGTGAGCACTTACTATTCCTAAGCCCGCTCTGCGGAGATGGTGGTGGGACCGGGTCTCTGGGTCCATTTTGCGGGGGAGGTGGCGGTTTTCTGTGTCCGTGATATGGGGAAGGTGGCGGGTTTCTAGTCAACAATGGCTCTCCCTCTGAATCTGATTCCATACTTCAGACTGTGTCTAAACCTTATAAGAAGCAGCATTTATCACAAACTTGAATTTGTGTTATACATATATAAACACCGACACGGGTTCCTTCTAGCATTTATGTCTGAATGTCTAAGTTTGGTATTAGGGTCAGATGAAATGTAAGGTAAATCAATCGTCACTCTACAAATCTAATGACGCACGGAAGATTCTAATATGAATGAAACATTCAACTTTATCAAGTGTTGCATTAAAATACATTGCCGCGTCATTACATAGCAATATACATGTAATTGAGAACATTTTGTAAACAATATCAGTAAAATACCTTCCAATAAGATATCCACTCCGTCAATATATACCGAGAGTTATATGGAATGCATTTTCATTAGAAGAAAATACCACGTACATGTATTTACAGTATGTAACAAACAGCTCTTGGTTTGTTTTAAAGTGCACTTTACAAAGGTATAAAAAGATACTTACCCTGTAATTAGGAAAATTTAGCACGTCATTATAAATATGGCTTAATGTTGTGATTTCATATGGGACGTAAAAGTTATATAAACACAAATTCGGGAGATAAATAAAACTATGGCAGCTCCGCCGGTTAAATTGAATACGTAAACCATGAAAAATAAAAGTTGCTTTGTGGTTTTAAACCACAATCTTAGCAAAGCAATAAATGTATTTGTCTTACTCTCACAGAATGAAAACTTTAGTAAGGATTTTTCTTCCAGACAATTATTGAAATTTCTCTGCTGCAAAATGATAATTTCGCAGTGTTAAGTTGACAATGCTTTATGAGTGATGTATGATCAACTTACCCCAGTATTAGTGATAACGTCCAGGTAACAATATAAAGATAACGATACTGATAATATATACTCGTCACGAGATTATATATCAAATATATCTGTTATCTTGTATCGATAAAACGCTTTAAATCGGAGGCTGAAATCAAAACATTTATCGGAAATGTGTTTTAATTTCAACATCAAACAATAATGGTGTTCGATTCTTGACTAATCAAGATGTGCCTACCATATACCATTAGCTTTCTGTTTCTTGGTTCCGAGTTCAAAACTGTAAAACCCAAGTGAGACAATTATCAAGTAATGGCCGCAGGTCGGCGGTTTTTCCCCGGCATTATCTGGTACTTATAATGGTGACGGAATCGGCTCCCTATGTTTATCATAACGCCCTCAACAAATGAGAGTCTATCTTTAATTTCACTACTTATAATTGAATGGCTGGGATATTGTAAATCAAAAGGCTATTAGACAGATAATGGTGTCGTCTCTAGGTGGTCGGAAAGCATAGTAGGCCGGGTACGTATATTCGTTCTAATCATTTCAAAGTTATTTCAATAAGTTTATATGTTTAACCTGTTTTGTGATCGATGTAAATTAAAGTCTAAAATTAGTATGAATACACGTATACCAAAGAGAGAAAAAATTTTAAAACAGTTCGCTTTGATTTTATGGAGAAAATATATGCATGATAAACGTAAAACACACTAAGAAGCCGCAAAAAAAGTAGCAATATCCTCGCACCTCACTGAAGTTATTTAGTATTTTGACTATGTTTTATGATAACAGGGGGGGGGGGGGCGGGTTAACATTAAAGGGAGCAGGCCCAATTAGGGACACTAACTCTTAGTATACAGGAAACTACATTATTATTTTCGTGTATGTGGAGTGTCGTTGTGCGGCCAAGTTTTGGAATAATAGCACGAAAAGTAAACAGTGTTGGTGGTTTTTGGGGGTTCCATGATAAGTTATTAACAGAAATGAAATAAAAATTCAAAAAGCTTCATTGGGGTGGGATTCAAACACCCTGCATAACAGTAAAACATTTCCGTTTCGCCCAATGTTTTTATGTACATTGAACTCTCTCGGAGTTATCTCCCCTGACGCAATAGTGCCAAAGTAAGGATTTGCGCATATTTTCTACAGCATCAATAAACAAGATAAGATTCCCGCCTCAACGTGTGACAGAACAGGCTTTGAGTGATGCATTATTCATGATAAACAACAAATGTTTCCCATGTTCACATGGATAATTATCCTCGATACCCCAGGGGTTACTTTTACTACAATGTAACGTTACAAGTGAATATAACGTCAGTAATAGTAACCCCTGGAGTGTCGAGGATGGCGGTAAAAATGTATCATCTGTGACTGAGGTTAGGATGTATGTGACCCCGCACCAGAGGTTATGATATGGCGACATACAATAATTGAATTAATTCTATATCAATGTTTAATATTGTAACTACAGTGCGCCAGAGGTAGAAGATTATTAGCTAGAATGGCTGATAATTTAATACTTCGGTTGTACTCGACCAACCCGTCTATAAGTATATGTACATTTTTATGTATAGGCAGAGTCATGTAGAACATTAAAAGTTGTTCATTTTGTGCATTGTAGTATTTGAGTGTGGTATATTCCTGTTGCGTCTTCTTGTGATCCAGGATTTATAACTGTTGACGCCATATTATCCATGACAGCGATAGTAACCCCTAGAATGTCGAAGGTGTTTAAATTAATAGAACTATTGTCTTCTTATACTATAGTGCTATTTGTATCATTCAAATACACCGAACAGCAAGTAAAAAAGCTATAAGGAGGTGGAGTAAAGCAGGATTACCTGGATAAAAAAACACCGACCTATTGTGAACGTAGGCGGTGCTATCACCTCCCAAATCTACCAGGTCCTAACACTTATTACGTAGAAGACGTAAATATAGAAAGTTTCCATGGCATGGTGGTGTAATTTTGGTATTCATGAAAAGCATTTACACTTGTCTGGATAAAAGAGCTATGAAACCCAGGAACACATATGGTTCAGATGAACTTCATTGATTTTGTTTTCTGTGGGAAAAAGAACGGTCGAGTAGATTCCAGGAATGCACACATATACTGTATGTAATAGACCATTCGTCCCAATTTTACACTACATTTGAAAATTCAAACATGTTTAACTAGCCGAACTCTTTGTATAGAAAGTGTCAAAAACGGTGACCTTCGCTGACAGGTATACCACACGACTACTGGTGTACCTGTACCTTTAATGAACTGGTAACCAATATACCTGCATTCTCTACCTTTAATCAAGAGCCTCTGATCTTCCATAATAACAATATTGACCCATATCTCTTTTGTTCCTATCAAATACCCGTCGAACCTCGGTCGTGTATTGAACCGATTCCGTGACTACACAAGACAAATCAAATTAAATGTTTAACTTCAATTAATATACACCGCCTGTTTGGTCTGACACTTAAAAGTAACTAGCTAACGGCGTTTGAATTAATCAGGTTGTAAATCAAATCAGTATTTTGTATTTGGTTGACGCACCTGGCTCCATATAGAAAGATAATCGTTAATGGTCTTATTGTATGCGTTTGTAATATTCAGGGTGAGTATATCTTTGAACGACCGTGTGTCTAAAAGTTGAAGAACTAACATTTATGTTTGGGATTTAAAAGGTCCCGGTCATGGCCATGGAGGGTCTATCAAGGCGGCCCTAAGTGAGGATTAAATGCCTGCATTTAAAGGGCTCGTATTTTGAAAAAGGCTTAAGATCTATATCGCTAAGACATTATCAAAATGGAAAATTATTTCGAGAAAATGCGACGTGAAAATAAAAGTCGACTCAAGCATGAGACAGTGGACAACATGAGTCGTAAAGTTTCTAAGGTGAGTGGTGATGTTTTAATTTTCCGAGGGGAGGGGATGGAGATGATTATATTTAGTGCCCTCGGGAGTCCAGATTTTTGTAAGGTTTCTGGGGTCGGGACTAAATCATAAGAAATAGCTATTGATTCGTTGGTAAGTCGCTAAGTTCTTTAAACACAAGATATGGCATTCACCAAAGGACAGATTTTGTACCTTTGCCTGTACGCGAAAGTCCGTTGTCAAACGGACTAACTGATCATGAGATGCTTTGTGAGTGTCTTCGGCTAAGTTCTTAAGAGAGTTTGCACTACAACTCCTCATCAAATTTAGCCCACTTCGGGGCTTAACGTGCAAAGGCAGGCGTCATAATGAAAATGGTATAACCAAACCTTCTTTACTTACCTCCAAATGTCGAAATGATAAAAACATAGATCGATTGATTACTAAGTAATATGCATTTTAGTCAATGTTTTCCAAACATGTCCCTTAATGTCTTTGTGTCACATATAAGACAGTAGCGTAGAACTCATGTCATGCGAAGTGCCGATATTATTGGTATCCTTGATTGGAAACAAAATAAACGATCGAAATAATTGATTGCGTAAAGATTTATTGCAGTTCGTTGTACAATAAAAAAAACTCAGTATATTCATCTTAACGCTTAATGCTCTACCCAACTTGCTTGACCTTGTCCTCTGGACAAGAGTTCAGACCCGTGTGGAGAGTTCTCAGGCACTGACCGTTCGATCCAAAGCTTGTATCCATCTTTAAAAAAAACCTGACACGCGTAAATCATAGTAAGAGGTCTTTAAACCATAAACCATTTTCTCTCTCGAGAACGGCGGGTTTTTATTTTGCCACCGACTCCAGGACACTTTGTTAAACGTTTTGTATTGATTATTTAAAACACACCTTTCATGTAGTAATGTTTCCCTTCCGCGTCACTTAGCGTCTCATGTTACAGCCAGAGGGGCCGGGTTGTTAAATATCGGGTATATAAGAATATTGCGTCAATTTTGATCAGGCCAAGGGAATAATTATATGTTCATAAACCGTTTTTTCTTCTCTTGATTTATTTTTGCTTGGCTTTGCCTGGGATTGTGACCTGGAAGAGAAGGTTTTCTATGCGGGTTTAAGTGAATTACCATACCGTTCGATTATGAAACACGTCAGTTTGATTTAATAAACCATTGCCGTGATTGATACCGATAGGTATCGATTTGCCATGAAAACACCTGCGATATGCGGTGAAGGTGTAGAAGGCTAGCAGTTTTCAGAGAGATGTGTAACATTTTATATATAACATATTATAAAAATACACACGTTTTTAGGTAACAAAACCACGACACTTATTACTCTGGCGTTTTAGAGTGTTCAATAATTCAATTCACGAAGATGCGAGCTTTTTATTGTACTGGGACATTGAAAACACATATGTATGACATAGTTTATTCTAAGGTCAATGGAAATTCAGAGATTTGATAGAGTTTCTAGATAGCATCGATCATTACCTATATTATATACTACACTGTAAGACCGCGAAATGTATGTTCGTTAAAATAAACTTTCTCTTTTTCATGGGAAATCGAGAAAACTCATTGTCGCAAAAATTATTCAACATACGATATTTCTCATGAAAATGATAAACAATGAAAAATATCAGAACATTCCCTCTTTCAGTCTGATCATTCAGACATATATACTTCCCATTGCCATGTGTAGAGATATACAATATATGTGTGACACCGAATGGTGGATGAGAATGTCCGTCATTAAGACCCCCTACTTTGTAAAGCGAATTCTGATTGATGGATGGCAAGAAAAGGATTATTTTGGTCGATTTTAAGTAATGATAAGTTTTCATCGCAAACGTGGTTGATCGATATCGATAAGAGAATAGATCCAGTTTGATTGCGTTTTAATGCTATTTAAACCCCTGTGTATGAGATATTGATATATAGCTAGACGATACCTCACAGATCTATACATTATACAAATGTAAACGACCATGTTGTGGGGGAGATATCTATATCTCTGTTATTGCCCTACAGCCGATATTACTAATGACCATATCAACTTTTACAACTTTCCTCTAAAGAACCGATAAGAATAAAACTCGATAGATGGGTCAAAGTCATGTCGGACATTTTGTCAGATAAAGTGGAAGGATTGTCTTCTGTTCATATACCTCGAGTGTCCTTGTTCTCTTCTGCTGCCCTCTCTTACCGCGTTTTGTTTTAGTAAAACCTTCATGGCTTGATTTTGTTAATTTGTGTTTCTTGGCAACTACGATCCACATTTTCAAAGTATTTCAAATATTATGAAAAAAAACTGTAAACCAGAAAAGTTAGTTTACTGGACGCATGTCAACGAATGCAATTCGCCTTAGCTATACATGTACATATTTTTTTTTCAATTGGACGGATAAAATTTCACACAAATTAATCTCCTACTTCGAGTAATAAAGAAAAGGTCTTTGAGGTTCATAATCGTAAAGATTCAGATGCAAATTAAAAGCTTTCATGTTGAGGTAAATATATTTTCAAATGGTTGTGAGATGGCCCCCTTTGATAATTTATTACCTTCCGGTTTCTAAGGAAATGGCAGACATTTTAGTTGAAGGCTTCTTTGGGCCGAGTAACAATTATTAATTGATTATTTGCGAAATGCTAATCGTTAAATCTTGAAGCTTTTTAATGCAATTCTTTGATTTAAAATAATCTAGAATTAAATAAATAACATGTTTTCTTGTTACAAATAGATATATGATAAGAATCGGGCGTGCGTTTGAATCAATAACACTACGCCACTTCTACATGTTATGCGGTAATCTAGTTCATTACGGGGCGATATAACCTTTAGAACCGAGCGGCCGGAATCCCGGCCAGATCTTTCCTTTGTTTTGTATATAACATTCCAGTTTAATCAAATATGAAATAATTATTTTAATCAGCCCTTGAGGTCTGGTGTCAGCTTGGGGGTAGATATGTGACAACAAATAATTCGGGTAATGATCTAAAGAATTCCCATTGAATAAACAAAAGATTTGATTAATGTATAATTGACGAAAATCTCATTGGAGTAGCATTTAGTCAACATGAACATTTGCTATAAGCAAGACAATGTCGCTATTTGTGAATAATATTATCAAAAGTAAGCACTTTCTTATGTACATATCATGCGTTCAAACATTATAAATATGTTAATTTAGCTGAATTTGGCCATACAAATGTAATTTTAAAAGAAAAACATAAATAAATGTGTAACTGTTAAGCTTTTAATGTAAAATAGTTATTCAAAATAATTACTGGCGTAATGGCCACGATATGCTGAGTGCGCAAATTGATTCGTGAAAGATATGGCCCAGAATAATAAAACAATACATCTAACGATAATAATAATGTTGACAATCTTCCAAATAATTTGAATTTTTCAGTTGAGTTTATTTATTGGGTGCCAATCGGCCTTAATGATATATTGATAGTTACTATACACATGTAATTACGTTTGGATATATTCGCTAGAGTACATACCTAGTACAGAAATTACAACTATACCGGTGTATTGTGGGGTTTTTTACGTTTCAAAATAAATGATCATGATAAGTATCATTCATATTTTTCGGGCCTGTAGGTTAAGTTCGGTAGGGTATCTGGGCGTGATAATATATGTACATATGAAGTCTAATAAGTTACAGAAATAACATTTACCAATGTATAGGTACACTTTACAGGCGTTGACAAACAACGGCCCATATGTACTATCAGCATTAGTTTTTGTTCTTGTTTCATAAAGATGTATTCAGTGTGCCTCTAAATAAATGTTTTCTTTTAACATTTCTTTAAGTTTATTAGAAATAATTTGTCCTAGTAACACATCTGCCCTATGATTAAAAGAATTCTCAGATTTATTAGATGGGGGGAAACCCGGAGTACCCGGCTGATAACCATTGATCAACTGTACCTACATGTAGTAACTACCTCATCTTATTTTTCGAACTTGCAATACAAATCCTAGGAATTGCGATAGTACAGAATATCAGTTTACCTTAACTCGTCCATGCATACTTTTCAGTCCCCTGTGTCTTACCAAGAACGAACACAGGGCCTTGTATAGGGTCCGTATATCACCGGGTTCAGCGAGCTAACCAGATATTGATTTTATGTATGTACCTGAAATAAATATCGTATAATTCACATTAGATTTAAACACCTGTTTACCTTATTATTAGACTGACTGCCTGTGTACGCATTGGGTATTGGGTTTCGAGAAACCATACAATAACTTCTAGATGTAAATATTTATACAACGCTTGAATAATTAAACTTCACAAACAGTTAATTTAAAGTCAGCAAGTCGAAACTGGATCTTTTTCTTATAAATACGATTGGAAAAATTAGGAGAATATTGGAGAGATCGTTGGAGACGACTGCAAACCAATCGTAAAAATGACAGTGGAGGGAGAGGGTCATGCAAAAAAAGCAGGCCACGGTGACCAAGTTTTGTACCCTATTTTCGCATAGAATATGTTGTTTTATTGTATCGGTTCCTAACGAAACATATTTTAATGATTTTGGCCATTGATGAAAGTGTCTGAAAGTGTGTAGAGAAACCAGAGATCGTAGAGAAAAATGAGGGTATATGTGGCTGAACAGTCCCTTTTACCGCCTTATCGGGTAAACGAACTTAGCCTTTCGGACAAAATGTCCCTATCATATATCATTTACCCAGAATGAATATCTGTAAATTCAGGTATGTGATATAGGACTCGGGTTAACGGTGAGGACGAATGAATACACCAATACGGCTTTCATTAGTCCAGTGTCCCCAAATCATACAGCTGATTTGAAACAGGAAGTAGACTAGCAAGCTTCCGAATCTATATCAATTTATAGTTGTAACTTACACCACACACCATATAAATCGATACAAAAACGTGTTAATGCATTCAAAATGTCATTCATATGTACAGTGACTCTCTATAGTTTTAAGATTGAACTTCATACGATAAAAGAACCAAATACACACAAAAAAACTGTTATTTATCAACTATATGGAAATGGACGAAAGGGACCACTCCTTTCCATCAAAGTTCACACAAACTCTTGTCTCAAATTGCAGAGATTTATTGATATCATATTCACTGATCAATATCCAGTACGGTCCTCTTCAAGAAAAAGGTCCCGTATTGAACAGATTGCAAGCGAAGATGTATCTATAGATTCCCCGAGTTTACACATCTTTCTTTATTTTTTAATAAAACTCATAGTTTATGTACAAAAAAATGACCACTCAAAGCGTAAGCATACATTGTAAGTATGTTCCATGTATACAAGTATTGCTAGCTTGATATCGAAATCTTATAAACTGTATAACTCATCATTTCAAGAAGTAAAATCATTTCACCATTAGCTATATATTTTGACACAGAATTCACTGAAATGTGACGATTGACGTTACATGTTGTGATTTAATACAAACACACGAACACTGATATTTACATACATTTAAATCTAATGAGACGTTTAAAAGGCCGACTGATATCGGTCCATTTACTTAAATTGGCTATAAATTTAAAATGGTCGTGGTTTAAAATTTCAACCGAATTGACAGATCATGGTTAATATAGCAGTGTCACAAATGAGTAAACTTTGATACACATATATGTTTGTAACCTTGCTTGGCCATCAATACTAGCCGTAATACACCAAAAACCTTTCTAAGTCGATCGGTTGAGCGTCAGACTAGTAATCCAGAAAATTTATACATGCTTCCAAAATGGTCATACTATATAGCAAGAGCTGAAATCATCCTCGGTTTAGACACTATCGTATCGGGTTTCAATTTAGGAGAAGATATGTACAATTATGTACAAAATATGGATTTAACAGAGATGAAACAAACGACAATTAGCGACATTCGATATAAAGCTTATCTAAAGCGTTATCTGTACATGAAGTCAGCAAAACACATCAAGTTTGATGTTCAGTTTAAAGCCAGCAAAACTATAAAAAAAATACGCAAGATGTTTGGAGTATTCGAGAAAGCTTGATAACAGTTGACAAGGAAATTTGCCTCCATGTATTATTCGACTATCAGAACTCGAATGATTAAACATGTAATAATATTTGTTGTATATGTAACGTAAATACAGACTGGTTAATTTGTTAAAGATAATAACTGCTCCCCAATGCTAAGTAATCAGTACTCCCTGAACCGGATGTAGGAAACCGGATGTAGTTATTACACGTGGTCAATACACGGTGCAGTGTGTATTGACCATGTGTAATAACTACATCCGGTTCAGAGAGTACTCATTATTTAGCATTGGGGAGCAGTCATTATCTTCAACAAATTAACCAGTCTGTATTTACGTTACAGTTTATACATGTATACATTTGTTTGACTTATTTTTCTTTATATTACAGCCGAAGAACGTTCACCACAAGATAACGGAAATCTCCTTGGAGGACGAGACGCTAACTCTATGGAGACCCTCAGTCGACAACAACCAGTACCGACTTATACCGGAAACAATCGACCAAGGAGAATGGGAGAACTTCCGGCCGATGTACTATCACAAATTCGACTGCATCAGTAGTATCCTCCCTTTCGATGATGCAATTCCAGTGATTGCAAACCAAGCGACCACCCTCGTTCCGACGCATGACTACTCCATTTTGCGGGACTATCCACGCATCCGGGGTCTTTGGTACCAACCAGAAAAGGCCGACATAATCAGTATTGATGACGAATCACGTGTTGGGAACATTAAGTTTTCTATCTTTTTCCCGCGCTCTGATCACGACCATTTGATAAGCAAATTGAACATGTACTATTTAGAAGTGATGGACTACGAATCTGATGACAAATCAGTATCGCGTTTTCTGCTGACGAAAAACGAATACCCGGATTTACCGATTTACGATTCCGGTAAACCAGGCGGACCGGTGTTCATAGAGAAACATGACACACTAGACGGTGTATTGGAAACTTACTACTTCCTGCGGATATGCACCAGTTACACGGGTCGCATTATGGAACACGAGGTTGAGTTCATGTTGGAAGAAGACCCATGGCCGCTCTGTCACATCTCCTCCGTGACGCACAAACCGTTTAAACCACCGATAAACGTGCTGGCCATGAATAAAAATCTTGATGTAGAAACATGCGTGAAGTTGAACACGCGATTTCAAGCCTCGACCTGGGAGGATACTTTGGCGGGCCTTTTTGCCTGGTCGTTAAGGACGCACGTGCCATGGCTTGTTTATGAAAGACTTCACGAGAACATCAAAGGAACGGTAACTCTCACAGCTATGACGTCTCCATTGGAAACCATTTCCATTCCCCGTAGAGCAGTCGTGTGTAGCCGGAAGTTAGATTTGCTCATCGAACTTAACGCTTTTATCATCAAGTGTCAAAATGACAAGGACTTGCAAGATCTCAAGAACCTGTTCTGTTCTCTTCACGAGTGTGACGACACGTGTCCTCTAGTGAGTGTGCGTCACATCGACATGCATCACGTCATGCCGCCATATTTGTGTTTACTCGAGCGTGTGATAGCCAGTAACTTTATCCCTCTCCGACGCGATATTGTGACGTCAATGCTGCCGTGGCCCGTGCTGGCGTATTATTTCGCGGATCTTAAGATTGACAGTTGTCGGAAAATGATCGCATTTATAAGCCAAGTTGACGGCGTATGTCAGGAGTTCCCTGGTGATTTCACCTACCCTCTTACAAGTACTCAGGACTTTAACTGTAATCTCACCATGGACTATACAGAAAAAACGTCAGGGTTTGAATCTCTCTCCTCCGTGGCAGACCTTGACGCCGACAGCGACGAGAGTGTGGAAAGACATTGAGGGTCATAGTCATATATGTGGTTGATGTCTTTGCTGTAACCATATTGCACTCAAAATATTACCAAAGCTCAACGAACTAATGGCGACCATGATGAAATGGTTCCCGTGAAATTAGTGTACAAAAAGCAATGAATAATACAGTTCATTAATTGAAAATGACGAAAACAATGTTTAGAACCAGCGCGAATGGATTCATGAAATTATGACTGTATTTACTTATGGATGTTTAGTGCTGCCATTGAAATTTCGTAATCAAATAAGAATGAAGCAAATGAACTATTGTACCTTTTGACCTTGTAACCAATGTTGTTGACAGCGAAAACCTTTTGACCTTGTAACCAATGTTGTTGACAGGGAAAACCTTTTGACCTTGTAACCAATGTTGTTGACAGGGAAAACCTTTTGACCTTGTTACCAATGTTGTTGGCAGGGAAAACCTTTTGACCTTGTTACCAATGTTGTTGGCAGGGAAAACCTTTTGACCTTGTAACCAATGTTGTTGACAGGGAAAACTTTTTGACCTTGTTACCAATGTTGTTGACAGGGAAAACCTTTTGACCTTGTAACCAATGTTGTTGACAGGGAAAACCTTTTGACCTTGTAACCAATGTTGTTGACAGGGAAAACCTTTTGACCTTGTAACCAATGTTGTTGACAGGGAAAACCTTTTGACCTTGTAACCAATGTTGTTGACAGGGAAAACCTTTTGACCTTGTTACCAATGTTGTTGACAGGGAAAACCTTTTGACCTTGTCACCAATGTTGTTGACAGGGAAAACTTTAGAATCCATATAGAATGGATTCATTGAAACAATGCCTTAAACTCTTTTAATGTTGGCATGGAAATCTACGAATGTATTAATCAAACTTTTTATCCTGTGACCTTGACCGCACTTATATAATGGATCAGGTGATCCCCATGCATTTGCAATTGCTATATCACAGTGAAAAGTGAAATGCATATGTTACAAGTTTATAATTTTCTAGACCTATCCTTTGCTTAGTATCTGAAATGCTAATATAAATGCCACATGGATAGGAGAATTAGTTACAGTTACTATGTAGAATTCAAATTTAACCGATTTTTTTATCTAGACCATCAAATCATTTTAATATTGTTTATGGCAATATGGGTCCATATTGATATAAACTTAGCTAATTCTAAGATCCCTGTTACATTTGCATGTTCTGCTGAATACAATTTTGAAAATGCATTTCGAAAGATGATAATGCGTTCAAGATGATTTGTACAGTAAATTAGTTATCAAGGCACATGTTTTTGAAGAATTTAAAATAATTGACAAACGTTACGTTATTATAACAATTTTTTTATTTGCTGTGATAACTAACATGTGTTTGTAAGAGTGATCGAGTTAATTGTTGCCATTATTCCTTTAAAGAACATGGTAATATTATTTTTAGCTCTTCCAAAAGAGTTGGATCAAAATGGAAACGTTACCTTAGCTGCCATATTTAAGAATTCTTTAAAGTAAAGGGGAGGGAGCTTTCAGAATTGAGAAACATAACAGCTTTATCTGAATTTCGCAATGTGTAAACTACGCAATGTGTAAACTACTGATGATGTCGTTACTTCCTGGATACGAAGACAGAAGTCATCATTACCCTTAGGGGCTGTCTCAAAAGTATTTAGAATGTAAATGGATTTTACCTGTACTATTGTTTTTATTTGCTTCTGTTAACTGAAACTCTTAAAAACAAATTAAATCTTGATCAAACATGGAGATGAAAAGTTACCAACTGTTATTTCATAGATTTTCTCTTTGTGTACAGTGAAGAGATGGATAGTGTGGTCTTCATTAGTATGTTTTGAAGGAAATTAAATAGATAGTAACTTACGATAATTATATTATTTAAATAAATCACAAAACAAGTTATAATGTATGCGGTGTTTTTTTTTTATTTTGAAAGATGGGATCGTGATGATGTTGTGAATGTGCATAAATTATTAACGAAATGGTGCTTGTAAAGTCCAATCCTATTCATGCATAATTGTGCGCAACAAAACATTATTGAATGAAGGTATATATGACAAATTAAAATTATTGGTTAACGTGTGAAACATGCCACATCATGATAGAGAGTATGTACATGTATATATACATAAGCTACATATACTTCTATAATTGACATAAATAAGACACAAAAGTATAACATAATAGGCAATGCGATGAACCTTTCATCAAGTGTTAGTCATTTTAAGAATTAATTAAAAACAAAAATGCATTCGGATTACCGCAAAAATATACATGTTTGTAATCCAGGTGAGCGGTAGCCGCTACATACCGCTAATATATCACCACAAAAAGAATAAATTAATGTGAGATTGACATTACAAATGATGACGATTAGGGATATCATCGGAACACGACATTAGAGCGTCATGGGAATCTTTGTTTGTTTGTTTGTTTGTTTGTTGGATTAATTGATTAACGTCTTATTTGTATCCGGGGTCATGAAAGGACGACCTTCCATGTATGTGGTGTGTTACGTGTATGAAGTGCAGAAGTGTGTTTTTTGAGACCGCGGTATATTCGTGTGGCGTCTTCTTGTATATTGGAACTCTTGCCCTTTGTATTGCTCTTCATCACTGAAGCATGCCGACGAAGACACCAAACAACACACCCCATCCGTTCATTATGAAGTAAATATATAATATCAATTTTTAAGTAACCAATTTCAAATTACAGAGTTGAACCTTCAAATGTAAGCTATTGTCAAAATTCATTCCCGATTTTCAAATTTTACTACAACCGGAAGAACATAATAGGCAATGCGATGAACCTTTCATCAAGCTAGTCATTTTAAGAATTAATTAAAAACAAAAATGCATTCAGATTACCGCAAAAATATACATGTTTGTAATCCAGGTGAGCGGTAGCCGCTACATACCGCTAATATATCACCACAAAAAGAATAAATTAATGTGAGATTGACATTACAAATGATGACGATTAGGGATATCATCGGAACTTGACATTATAGCGTCATGGGAATCTTTGTTTGTTTGTTTGTTTGTTTGTTTGATAGTTTGTTGGATTAATTAGTTAACGTCTTATTGGTATCCAGGGTCATGAAAGGACGACCTTCCATGTATGTGGTGTGTCGCGTGTATGAAGTGCAGATGTGTGTTTTTGAGACCGCGGAATATTCGTGTGGCGTCTTCTTGTATAGTGGAACTCTTGTCATTTTTATTGTTCTACATCACTAATGCATGCCGACGAAGACACCAAGCAACACACTCCACCCGTTCATTATGAAGTAAATATAAAATATCAATTTTTAAGTAACCAAATTTTAAATTACAGAGTTGAACCTTCAAAGTGTAAGCTATTGTCAAAATTCATTCCCGATTTTCAAATTTTACTACAACCGGAAGCGGAAATACAACGTCACATTTCTGTTTTTTCCTCAACCATGTCATCGTTCGCGGGCGGAGGAGGGAGAAGTTCATTTTCATCAAATGTGAGACTGTTCAACGAGAGCTTGTCAGATTCCTTGTCATCGGGTTTCGTCTCGTTCTCATCTGAAGGTTCATCGACGTCCTGTTTAGTTTCTACGTCATCAGTCTGCGCTTGCGTAGAAAAGTTTGAGGCAGTCTCATCATTGTTTGAAGGCTCGACTCGCAGCCAAGATGGTGGTTCTGCGGTGATTGAGTTGACGTCATCATTACTTGCGGTGTCGTCCTCAGCCTTTTGGACTTTGAATGATAGAAGTCCTTGGTTTCCGCCATTATCGGCCTTTGGTTTACTGTATAAAGCAAATTTCATATAACAAAACACTTTAAATGTAAACTAAGGCAATCTTGACCCATGGAGATTTTTACGATTTTTTTTGTTCCAAAACCAAGTATGGAGTAGAATGATATACGTAGAAAAGTTTGGAAATCTATTAATAAACATAAATTATTTGGACTCCGTTTTAGCTGGCAACATATGAATTAGCTATTTGAAGAAGAAGACATATTCATTTTTATTCTTACTCGTTTCGTTCTAATCTAATCAGGAAACGGTTCCAAAAAAAATCCGGAACTAATATTTAAAAGGTCGTAGGACATTAACCCAAATTAACCTTACCCATCATCCTCCAAATCAATGGTCTCGAAGTTCGTGCCATAGTCTTCCATTTGTAGAACCATCGGCGCTGCTCTGACGTTACCTCCGGGGCCGCCATTTTCATTCAGATAATGTGAACCTGACTTCCGCTTCCCGTGGAAAAAGTATATAGCGACGGCTACCACTATACAGATGAGCGCTGCCAGGGTTATCAGGAATAACGGTAATCCGATAGTCCCAAACATGGTGTCTTGAATAACAACTAAATAGATAAAGATTAAATGGTTTAAAGGAGAGAGTAAAAACTCAGATTGCAGAAAGTTAAGTTACATATTTACAGATATATTTATTAAAAAGATTCCTTGCCATATATTTTGGCTTTATTATTATTATAATTTTTTTTGTTATAAGTATTTTCAGGGTTGGACTTGTGTCCATGAGGATGGATTTCGAATTGATTCTGAGAAAGTAATTTTATACAATGTTAAACACACAACGTCAGCAAGGTCGCTGTCGTTAGCAGTTTTAGTTAGGAATATACGAGTTACATCCCCTTAACGATTGTCCCGTTTTAAGACTAGAGCAGTTGCGCCCCTTTATTCAATATAGATGGAATAGGAGAAGGATGGAAAGCTTGCCAAGATCAAACAATGTCTACCCCGTCGAGCTAAGCGCCAAAAATCAAAACTTATTTTGCTGAGTATATTTCTAGTGGGTCTTTACAAAACGGTTAAAGCTGTTGAAAAGATTAATAATTTTCCTTTCAAAATCATCATTTTCGCTTCAACAAAAATTCCCACAAAATAATCCTCAGTCTGGTTTTGGAAGCTATTGGTGGCACATTTGCATGCAACATAATGTGACTGATTTCGGCAATATCGCATAGGCGACACCGCCATTTGACTGCGACAATCTGCCAAACGGAAAAAGACAATGCACCAATCGAAGAGCAACAATGCGACAATGTGATGTTGTATCGGACCAGTTTATATATCACTTATACCTTCTGTACAACGTATAATAAATATATTTAACGTCACTCTAAAGCAGATGTGTTCTAAAAGACCTCGTGACTTAGACAAAATAACCATAGTGCATTTAATTCAAAATGAAGGTTGATGTTTGATTAAGAATTTTCCTTTCCGTGGTATTTGTTAGTACATGTATCCGAAAATTTTAGTTTTATAATGTAAATTGCATCAAAGACGCGACTTCAAAAAGCTGCATAAACGAAAGATGAAAATGCAGAAGTTAAAAAGTTATTGTTTTTTCGAAAATGTAAATTACCTTTTGCGGTTTCCCCTTTCGGCATTTTTGTTGTCGTTGTTGTCATCGTAGTCGTCGTTGTTGTTGGTTCCAGTGTTGTCGTCGTCGTCGACTGTGTTGTTGTTGTTGTTGTTGACATTGTTGTTGTCGGATCCGGTGTTGTTGTTTGTGGAGTAGTCATCGACACTGTCGTTGGCGATGATGATGTTGACGCATTGGTAGATGACGATGTCATTTCCGGTCCTCCACCGGAAGTTGACGGTTCTGGTGCAGTCGTTGCCATTGCTGTTGATGTAAGCATTGTTGCGTTACCATACGACATGCCTGATGTAGAACCATTGTCTGCTATTGTTGTTGTTTCCAGTGAAACTGGTGTTGCTGGTATTGAAGATGGCGTCGACATACTCTCTGTTGTTTCCATCATGGCCATCATTGTTGAAGAATTGGACATCGAAGTAACATTCCCTGTAGTCGTTGGTGGCGTACTCATTGGTGATGGTACTGTGCTGTTATCTGTCGTCTGCGCTGATGAAAATGATACCAGCGTACCTAAGGTAACAAAAGGAAAAACATTAACTTCATCATCACCAAACTACAAAACAACAGTCAATTTAGTCCGACAACATTTAAATGTACCAGTCCAAACTACAGTTCATTAAAAAGTTTATGAATTAAT
This sequence comes from Argopecten irradians, assembly GCF_041381155.1. Lineage (NCBI taxonomy): Eukaryota > Metazoa > Mollusca > Bivalvia > Pectinida > Pectinidae > Argopecten > Argopecten irradians. Next base: position 16,335,282 of record NC_091134.1, on the reverse strand, counting down.
GGACCTTTGATAAATATCAAAAAGAGCAGCAAAGAGCAAAACAAAGGAAAGAGGAAAGCCGGAGAAAGAGGGAAAAACACCTATCTACATCTACGGCCAGTGTCTTTCAAGGAATAATGGACTGGTAGTGCAATATCGGTACGGGGAAAATATGAAACAGAAGAAATTTAGTGTTTGTTGTTAAGGAACTATTTCCAGTTAGCGCATCTATTTTAGCGATTATCATATTTTTCAATACACTTATATGGTCGAAATCAATCTTGTACTAAATTGACCTTTACTTTTGCCAAAACCAATACGTGTACTTTGTGTAGTAGTGTGTCATATCTGATCTCATAATGGACGTCAATAATCCTTAATTTCATTCCCTGATAAATTTACGGAAACCTATACCTACCGCATATGTTATAAGAGAAAATGAACTGAAAATGAGACAAGTTACCAACGAAACATTTTTTTACGCTTATCACATGATAAAATGGTACATAACATTTACATGTTATTTCAATTTCAACAAATTCTATTTCAAAAAAAATATTTGGAAAGGGATTGAACAACAGGCATAGCCTGTCTGAGTTCTCCCCTAAGTAACACCTAGTACATAGCAAAATACATAAGACATACAGCGTTGTTTATAATATATATAACAGTATAAACATATTATAATTATCAGATATATAATATGAATGTGGAAGTTTGTAGCTACAGTATTTTTCAATGATGTTTAATTGCAAATAACTATGTATATAGAAGATAATTGGAAGGTTATTGGTACTGAATCCAGTATTCTATGACAGGTTTTAATTTCCCTCTACCCATATAGATGCAGTCCAAAACATGTCCATATCGGCTTACTAGCCATTGGTCATCACCCATGAGGTTTGGGGCCAGTCATGGATACTGGATTCTGTATTTAAAGTAAGATTGTTAAGGGGAGTAAGCAACTTTTGCTGTATTTATGAATTCACCATGGAAGATTTTTAAAATACATATAGGTTAAGCCACATTCAACTGTTATATAAAAATGATGATTGAATTTATCTATCTCCACAAACTTCATACTTATGTTTATAACTAATAAATGCATAATGAATACAAGTATAAAATATTCAAAATATCAAACAAAACACCCATTAGATTTATATGGAGGAATTGTACCCAGTGATCAGAGGCACAGTGATCTGATTATTTACTGTTGTGAAGTACAGTCAGTGTATTGTTGTATCTGTTATATTGTATATTTGTTATTTTTTCAAACGTTCCTATATATTCCTACATTTCTGCTTACCTGCTACGAACATTTTGAAAGAAAAAAATATTTTAGCTTTTTCTCTTTCTGCTTAAAATTCCTACTCAATTATCACAAAAATGAAACATAAATATGCACAGACATGTACATTGTATATATGTATAATGCATTCTATTAGATAAACTACCTCATTGCCACACAACTGTACACACAATAAACACTGATTGATATAACAAAATATACCCATTATAGATCTTCCTGAAATTAAAATACTTCCCTATACATCGTTATCATTTAATCGTGTACTCAGTTTGTATGTGACAGACACTTCCTGTTGGTTTTGATGAGGTGGTACATGTACAATACATAGACATTAAATAACCTACTTCAGAAGATAACGTACGTATTAGAAACACACCATTATCGTGAATATAGGAGCGTAATGACTTGCATTCATTTACTATTAACGGTAATAAGTAGTGAATCCTTGGGGAAAAACCGCTTTCACTACATGTAGGGTGGAGGGTTAGTGGTAGAATAACTGGACATTTGAACCACTCCACTCTTACCCCACTCGGTGACACCCTTATATCCCTACGGCCCAATATTCCGAAGGCCCAATAGTCCGAAGGCCCGTTAGTCCGAAAATCAGTAAATATTACAAGTTATGCTGTTGTTATAATTCACGTTACTTTCATAGTTTGGTATGTTTTCGATAAGAAAATGTCTCACATTGTATAAAATATCTCATAAACATACCTTCAATGATTTTTCTTACAAACATACAAGCTTTAGATGTCCGAAGAAAGTAAACCTTATGTGCAATGTTATTTGATTGTATAAGGATAGACATTACTCTATGAATGAATGATGTATATAAACCATCAAATCTTACAAAAATTGACTTTTATACATTGTTAATACATGGTAGGTGAGGATCGATATATACTATAACATATCGACTCAAAGTTTTGCATTTTTAGAAACTTCGAGTTAATTGATATAACTTCTGTGACATCATTACCCAAACGTTGAGTTCTTCAGGGTAACGTCCTGTAGCCATCGTTCTTCCCGTAAATAAATGTATAAATCGGACAATTCTTTTTTTTACTGTACATTTCGTTCTTAATTATCATTTTCAGAGTCACATAAGGGTCTTTTGTATCGAACACTGTAATAAATGTTTGTTTCATTTCGGGTACTGTTAGCATATAATTTCAAGTTATATCATCTGTTGTCGGACTATCGGGCCTTCGGACTATCGGGCCTTCGGACTAACGGGCCTTCGGACTAACGGGCCTTCGGACTATCGGCCCATCGGACTAACGGGCTTTCGGACTATTGGGCTGTAGGGATATAAGGCGGTCACCGAACCACTCAGCTATCATAGACCAGGGGTAGAGGGCTGGCTAGTGGTAAAATATCAGATATCTTAACCAGTTGGTCATCATGACCCAGGGGTGGAGGTCTAGTAGCAGAATGTCAGACACCTTAACCGCTTTGCCATCAAGACCCAGAGGTAGAGGGTTAGTGGTAGAATATCTGGGCATCTTAGCCACTCAGCTACTGTGACCCAGGGGTGGAGGACTAGTGGTAGAATGCCCGACATCTTAACCATTCGGCCACCATAAACCAGGGGTAGAGTGCTAGCGGAACAAATGTAGAATGTCAGACATTTTAACCACTCAGCAATTGTAACCCAGGGGTGGAGGTAGAATGTCAGCCATCTCACCACCTTGCAATCACGGTCAAGGGGTGGAGAGCTAGTTGTAGAATGTCTGGAGACCTCGAACATCATAACCAAGTGGTGGAGGTATATAGGATGGGAGTGGGGCGTTTTAGAAAAAAAAACACATCCATGAATATCTCCTAAATGTTGTCAACTTGAAAAAATATTTATTTAAGCACTTCAAGTTGTTAGCAAATACCTATGTTCTTTATAGTGAACATTTGAACCATGTTTAATATTCAGAATACATATTGTATAGTACTGCTTTGACATACGGAAATGTACAAAAGGGCTATCAAACAAAACTCCATTTGCCACACAATAAACAGATAACCATCATTATGACGTCGTAAATACAACACGGAAGTACTTCAAGTTTTGAAGGGATAGACCCGAATGGTGTTTTTTAATAATTACGTATATTTTCAATAAAATAATTAAGATATTGTTTTGTGTATAAATAAGGAAAAGAAAACATGAAAACTCCCATCTATTATATTCTATAGGCCAATGTTTTCTATATGTGCATATGTCTTTATCATGTTGGTTTCATAGAACTAGTAACTTATATCCTTTACTTTATAGGAAGTGTTAAATTTAATTTAATTGAACAATGATCAGAAATTGCATTAAGTTTGATTTATTTTTTTATATTCTGTGTGGGTTCTATGTTTTAACACATTATGTTGTACAATTCTAAACGGAAATCGTAAATGGCACCACAGGAGTTTGACGTTCTGTAAATAATATATATATATAGTATACATATATAAACTACCCCTATATACTATATAAAATATTTTTTATATATGTATACTATATATTATTGACAGAACGTCAAACTCCTGTGATAGCACCTTGTTCAGTTATATACGGACAAAACAACCTATTTTTATTATAGCACCCCCCCCCCCCAAAAAAAAACACAAAAAAACCACACACACACACACACACACACACACACACACACCCCTACCCTACTCCCATTTTGAGTTTTTTTCAAACAGGAAGAACATTGAACAAATGAAATATTAAGTATCATTGTAAAACAAATGTCTAAGATTTAAGGTAGTAAATTAAACAATAAAACACATACAAGCAATTATAAAGTCAAATGAAAAAAAACCCACAATTATACCATTTAATGTTACCATTTAAGGCAGATTAGTTGAGTGACTTAAGTGCTTGTGCATGAACAATATGTACCCAAATGACAATATATATAAAATGTATATATCTACAAGTAAATAATTTGCATAAGAATTAAAATTAAAATACGTATTATAAAAAACAATACTTACACGCTAAGCAGATAAGGAGAACATAATACCCCTTTGTTATCAATTTCTCCATCTTTGGTCTGTTTTAATAGTTGGACGGTATCAAATCATTCTTTTTACATGTGACTGATTCAATAAGCTAGACGCCCGCCATTTTGAACGCTGAAGTGTGATGTCGTATGTGTACATAGTATACTTAGGGAAGAATTAACCGGAAACTGTTTAAAAATGTGTCATTGTAGAGGCTGGGTCAAATGCATTGTCGAACTGCACGTGTACTACTCCGAGTGTCCTTTAACCATGACACCAGTACCCAGTTTCACCAGTATTCCTTAACTTTACGAATTGTTCTCCATCGACAAATATTCCAAAAGTTGAGGAAAATATTTTTACTAAGTTTATGAGCTTTCCTTTTACCTATCACTACTCCTTAAAGTGAAGGAAACTTCACCAATACTATAAGCACAATAGACACAAGTCAATCTCATTAATGTTAAATACCCATGCATAAAACAAGGAAGTTTCTTTTACACTTAAGAGGTTTTTTTTTTCTTTCTTTTTTGTCGAGAACATTGTTTTACGAAGTGTTCTAAGCGTATGATTTGCTTTAATGGCCCGCTATCTTTCCGAAACGGTTTTTTACTTTGAAAATGGGAATGTAAAACGAGATAATTCTGTAGAGTCGCAAAAGTTATTCGCTTATCGTTAATACTACATTTACCATCCTTTTCTGAACGATTTAATTAAATAAATAAAATTTGATTTTTTGTAACGCGGGTCGCAGTATGTTTCGTCCTAATTACCGCGCATTAGCTAGCTATCACTGCACCAGACGGCAAAACAGCGAAATGAATCTTCACTATTTTTAAATATGTTTGATGTTGTACCTCATCTCAGGCCATCAATATATATTTTCTTATGCTATTCTTGTTTCAAGATTAAAAAATTCAAGTTTAATTCGGAAAGATAGTGGGCCTGTAAATCAAGGAACATTAATGGCATTGGGACTTTTTACTAGTTACACATGCAAGGCCACTGATTGTATTGTATTTCGTTGTCTCTAGATCACTATCAACGTCGTCAATTATTGTGAAAAGTATCCTCCTTCCGCGGCACCATATAAAGAAGGAACAAGTAAAGCTATATAACAAATTAGTGAGTGTATATACTGCGAATGGTATACCATAGAATACAAACCAATCTGTGTAGGGTCACGTAGAACATCGTAGTGAAGCGGAATTAAAAGTCTAATTTTAATTAGATTGTAATACAAACATAAACGTATAAACAAAATGTAATTTAGCCATGCATTTCAACACCTCGTCTTATGAGGAAGTTGGACAGGCATTTAGAACATTTGACCTCAGAAAAAAATCACCTAAAGTGACACTGGCTTTCAATCCCTATTGTTAAATGAACTCCACGCATGATTAATAGGAAATGGGACTTGAAAGCAGGCGATTGAAACGCTGAAACAAGAACAGAGGGACGAGTATCTAACGTAGTATAACCTTTTTTGAATACATTTTAGAAAGAAGCACAGGAGTTGCCCAAGGTTCTATTTTAAGCCCGTCTTTGTTCTTACTTATCAATAATTATTTTTATGCTATCACATTTAGATAAACAGGAGTTCCTCAAGGTTCCCTTTTAAGTCCATGATTGTTAATAGTTTATAACACCTGGTCTAGTTTATTAGGCTAAGGTCGTATCGACAGCTAGGGTTATTTTAAGTACCAGGTTCCCAGTGTGTTATAATCATGTGTGTGAATGTTAGTATGTTTCGGGAGGCTGTGGTATTCAGCACGAGTCTCTCTGTACTAGTGGAACGTTTGTCCATTAAATTGTGATATCTTACTGAGGAAAGTCAGTTAGGAAGACGAAGTGACCCCCTTATATCCCTAAGGCCCAAGAGTCCGAAGGCCCGTTACTCAAAAGGCCCATTAGTCCTAAGGCCCGTTAGTCCGAAGGCCCATTAATCCTAAGGCCCGTTAGTCCGAAGACACAATAGTCCGAAGGCCCGATAGTCCGAAAACAGATAATATAACTTGAATTTATATGCGAGCAATACTCGAAATGAAACAATCGTTTATTACAGTTTTAAGATTTGTTGTAAATGCTAAGGTATACTTACATAATGTGACTCTCTGATTTGATTCGAAAAATGATAATAAACAACGAAATGTTGTGAATTTGAAAAAAGAAGAGAATAATCTTGAAATACGTAAACGTCTCTGATATTAAAGAGTATAAGCATTTTATATGTACAATGCAATCCGTTTGAATATTTCCCCCTTAAAATATCATTATGCCGACCATTTTCGTCATTAAGCGTATAATAAAATAAAAAAGTCAAAGAAAAGGGAAAGAAACGCAAAAACAAGTCGTTAAATACATGCACATATTGTACAATATATCGACGTTTACGGGTATAATAAAGGTCATTTGTCGGTAAGATTTAATTATATACATAATCTATTCATGGAACAACGTTATTCCTAATGCAATCTAATTACAGTGTTCATAAGGCTTACAATTGTATGTTTGTAAGATAATTCATAGAACGTATGCTTGTTAGATATGTTATAAAATATAACATTATTAACTTTTTTTTATTTTATTTTTTTTTATTTTGAAGCAATTTTGACCTAGCAATGACAACTTGCCGTCCATTGAAAAATTGTCAGATCAGTAGTGCAGAAAAAATGTTTTCGTGAAAATACAACTGTATGTTAATCATAACAACTATATAACTTGCAATATTTACTAATTTTCGGACTAACGGGCCTTCGGACTATTGGACCTTCGGACTAGCGGGCCTTCGGACTTACTAATTTTCGGACTAACGGGCCTTCGGACTATTGGACCTTCGGACTAGCGGGCCTTCGGACTATTAGGCCGTAGGGATATAAGGGTGTCACCGAAGACGATATCCCAAATTTAGTCGCCTTTTAGCATCATGCAATGGGACAACAATTACTATTCTAATGTCCTACCCGCAGTCTATGATAAACCATTTTACAAATGTATGTGTTAAATTGGCTCAACTAGTAAAATGACGTCCATGCGTTTCCGAACCCGACATTGCCATTACAATTACAAACTTGACTTTTTCTTACAGATTTCTGTTTGTATGCGTATATCAAACAAACGTCGACGTCGTGTGCTTGTTTTTGTTTACCTTCATTCTTGCTATAGCATTCCATGTATAAGGAAATCCCTTTATTATGCCGAAAACAGGAAGTACGTCATCGACAAACAAATAAATTTCGTGATGACGACTGAGGTACATTATTGTCTCCGGAAAATAGGAAACAGACTAGGAAAGCAATCTAGCTTCAACTCGCACATACTTGTTCAGGGCTTTACCGAATCACGCCCTCGCAAGGCTAGACTAAATGAAGTAGATTACTCAAGTGGTTTAATGTTACGACTAGATGTGTGTGATATGTAACTCCTACTTACAGCAAGAGAATTAAGGGGCTCGTATGGGCTGGGGATTAAATTATAATTATCTTACTTCCTATTTATATCTCTGGTAATTTAAGGACGAACTCTCGTGTAAGACGTGTGTATGTACGTGTGCATTAATAGATTATACATGTACAATGTCGTTGTTCAAGTTTTCGTGTTTTTGTTTTAAACTTTGTATGTATTCATGGATGTCGCATCTTTATGAATGTCCCCATGTGATAGTAGTTTCAACGTATAATTTTTATTATTTTCTTCTTTAAAACCTTTTCACATCCTCGATATTCCAGGGGTTACAATTAATGTCGTTATATCCACCCCCTGGACTATCTCATAGTAAAACTGTAAGAAATCAATCTGATTAAAATACATATCCTTATAACGACTCCGTTCAATAAAGGATCTGACAACATCCTATAACGGGTCATGTTCGGATTACCTTTATACAACCTGTACGTCAGATCACATGCAATTTCGACACATTACTACATCTATATTGAAAACGTTATTTCGTCCCATTTTACATATATATTTAGCTTTGTTGTGCTATTTGGGCGAGATGACTACATACACAAAAATAATTCTGACAGCTTTTTCAAACTATTTCGTCAAATGAAATTCGCATTCTAGATTTTGATGGTAGCAATTTGATTGACCATTTCCAAAGGTCACCTGGACATGACCTCTAATGGGGTGTAATGTCAGATCCTCTTATCAAAAGATGTGGTAATAAGGATATGTATTTTAATTAGATTGGAAGGCAATAGAACAGGTAATATATTCCTTAAATCCTTGGTCAAAGGAATTGTATAACGGTATATACTGTGCTTGGGTTGGGCGTCGCTCTCTGATTGGTCAGATTTTTCTCTTGAACTGTCTATGACATATTCCATTGTGAGTATAACGTCAGTGATAGTAACCCCTACAGTATCGAGGATGGCAGTTTCACAGATCTAGGTCTAGCGCCCCTAAACATTTAAGTGATCAATGGACACTCTGATGGGTCCAAATTGACATAAACTGTAACTAATTATCAAATCCATGTGCAATGAAACTGTCTCGCCAATCGTCAACCTTACCCACAAACTTCATCATCGCTCATGTATCGGTAATTTCTATGAACAGCCAATTCAACTGACGACATCTGCAGCAAAAATTGCAAGAATCAATTTGAACGATTTTTACTGAAAACACCAATATTAGAAAAGCAAGGATATCGCTATCCAGGAATGGAAACCATCTAGAAGTTGAAATCATCACGCTTGTTTTTTTTGAGTCCTGCTGATGTTGTTCTTAACTTAGACATCGGTAGTATACGCATGTTCATTGATATAAAAAGGATGTTTGATTCATAGAAATACATAAATATCTATGTGCCTGGTGGTACACCTAAGGGATTCTTAAAATCACGATTAAACGGTTTGATAAGCCCTTCTAATTTATTTTAATCAAAATTAATTATAATATTTATAAAATGTAGATAGTGTATATTGAAAAAGAAAGTCCGACATTTATCATAAAATATTCATGTTAACTTTTTAAGTAGAAACGACAAAATCAGTATTTAACACAGAGTGTAGGTTGTGCACTGTGTGTCATTCATGCTGACGACATCATTTCCTGTGTAGTGCCTGTCACGTAGATAGACAACAACTTTGTGTATTAACACAAATAAAGGCCACGCCAATAAAATTGTATACAATAAAGACGTTATGCAATAATGTTTAATACTGCACTTGTAAAACTGAAAATTGAATATTTCGCTGAAGAAAAGCTGAAATGTTGTTGCTGGCGTTTGTACTTTAGTCGATAAGATACACGGTACCTACTAGACTAACAGATCGATAAACGAGGATATTAATAAGTCTGGCCTAAGATTCATTTTGAGGGAGTCATACACTTAATGTATGTATATAAATATAATAAATAAACTTTGTAATAATTGCGAAGTAACTATGATCGACCTAACGAAATCCGTGGCCTTATTTCTTCTACTTTTTGGTAAGTCAAAGACATTGACATGTTAAATAGAAAATTTATGATAAAGAAGAACAAAATGTATATTGTTACGTTATTTCGGTTCATTATTCGATTTAATGAATTTGATAACTAAACGATTCTATACGATCTCATCTTACTAATTATAGGATGGGTCCGATGATGAGGATACCATAGCACACGTGAAATTATTAGATTTTGTTGTAATCGTTGATATTTCTTAACAAAATCTTTAAAAATAAGATAGAGAGGTATGGAATGAAGCCCAGAGGAGATAACATTACTTTAAAACCGTTGTGAAAATTCCCTTCATTGATCAAACATATTTCTAAGAGCTCTCAAGAATTAGATCAGAATTCAAATTACCACGGTCAAATATAGAGGATGAATTTTATTTATCACATGTAGAGAATGTTAGTTTATTTATTCATTTATTCATCTTTATTTATTTATTTATTTATTTATTTATTTATTTTCCTTTATTTACTTTATTACTGTTGTTTTAGTCACATGTTGCGTGACGACTCCCGTCCCAGACGACGCCTCTTGTTCTTTGACGGTCTGGAACCAGCAGACGTTTGATAATGTCACCAGAACAAAGCTGAGTGTGCGGGAGGGGTCTACAGTATCCCTTTCCTGTGAGTACCGGTGCCCGGGGGTCGAGAATGAGAAAACCCCTCAGATTGAATGGCTAGGACCAGGCTATACCCGGATAAGGTCCACCAAGGGGAGGTAAGTGGCCCTCACAATACATCTTATTTGACCATCCTCGTGCTAAGTAACCCTCACAATACACTTTATCTGACCATCCTCGTGGTAAGTAAACATCACAATACACTTTATTTGACCATCCTCTTGGTAAGTAACCCTCACAAATACATTTTATCTGACCCTCCTCGTGGTAAGTAACCCTCACAATACATCTTATCTGACCGTTCTCGTGGTATGTAACCCTCCCAATACATCTTATCTGACCATCCTCGTGGTCTTCCCTCCCTCTCTCTGGTTCCTGTTACAGCACCTCTTTTCTCATACATGTGCATTGGCTCTTGAATCATATTTCCATCCCCTACCTATGATTCTTCCCCAATAATAACCATCATTAACCTGGTGAGCAATATACGTCTGCTCCTCCATATATTACATGTATACATGATTTGGTCATTGTTGGTTTGGACAAGCTACATCGAGCTCACTTGTTATAACGTCTTTTTTGCTTCAACCTTTCATGCTCCGCTCCCGGCTCTGGTTTCCCTCCAAGTCTGGAACTGCCTTCGCTTCATTCTGCTACTCCTATTTCCCAGCTCATCTTCCAATACTGCTACTCATTCACATGCCCCATGCCTTCCCATACTTGACCAGTGCTTTATGCTACATTTAGTCCATAACTAATTCCTGTCTTTTATTGTGAGATACCTTATTTGATCTGAAAATGCTTCTACATTCACTTCAGCCCTGCTCTTGCTTTCTCTGCTGATCTTGCCCTTTTACTCTACGACTTATAAACCTGCCTTACCTCATTGTATCCTGCTCATCATCTGCTACTATTCCCTCTTAAACTTTTTTGTTTTTACCCCTGTTCCTTCTCTTGTGAATGTACTCTTCCTATTCAAGTTTAACCTCCGCTTCTCTTTACTGCCCCGCTCATTCTCTCCTACATCCAGAACTCCTTTTCCTCGTGTTCCACATACAATGTACGCTGGATATACTCGTCTTTCTTTTGTTCCATCATCAACGTCCACAGATCTTCTTTTGTCTTTACCTTTGTTCTTCTTGTTTCTTCCCTGATTCTACATGCGGTGCTTCTCTGTCTTCATGACCATATCCTTTAAACAACTTCCTCCATTCCCTTTTTCTTAACTTTTGCTCCTTCTGTTATGTGTCCACTCCAACATCGTATTTGTCATGTTTCATGCTCTGATCAGCCTCTGATTTTGCCTGCTCGACGATAAGTCCTAACCTTTCTCTTATCACTTTACCCGACTTCAGCAGCTGATTCTGCTCCTTCGGCCTCATACCGTATCCCCCTTACTCTATTGCTGTTCTTCCTCTACCACCTTACTCTGATGTTCTGTCCCTTCTCCCTACTACCATTTCCCACCTAACTTTTCCTTTCTATCCTCTCTCATTGGCCTTCTTTCTCCTACCTGATCCACCTACCATATGGCTGCTCTTCTATTTTGATATTCCAACACACGCAATGATACCTAATTGTGCTCATGTTACAACTCCTCACACTTCTGTGGGTGGATATTCCACCTCCTGCTCTGTTTCTGCTCCAGTTCTGTTCTTAACACTTCAGCTGTTCGTTAGCTCCCGTCCTGAGCTCCTTCTCTAATGATTCTGTCTTTCTAGTTCTTCTACATTTCCTGTCCCGACACAATCCTATTGTTCTGCACATGTAATCATCCCTGCTTGTTCTGCTCTCTGTAAAAAAAATCTTGCTCCTACTGGTACCACTTCGTCTACCTCTGTCACACTCTTTATGCTTCTCTTTCCAGACTACGTCCGATCAGGGTGGTCAGGCGTCTCGATATTCCACCACTAGCCATTCAGTTCTTGGTAATAGGTCCAAGACCCACCTAGGGCTGTTGCTAGTCTATACAAATTAAAAGTCAGAAGTTTTTTCTATGTTGTTTGACTTTTCATCTTTACTCGAAAACCTTATATATCCTCAATAGAGAGTAACATTTAAACTTTCTTTTCTTCTCCATCACTGTGCAGTTTTAACAATCTTGAGTGTGTATGGGGGATTTTAATTACATATTTCTTATTGAAGGTTATTCGTGGATCCCGGAGAAAGTCCAAGAATCAAATTATTGAATGTCCAATCCATCAGCGCTGACAACATTGGGGTCTACACATGTCACGCCAGGGGCGGGCCATCAGTACATGCAGAACTGGACATGGGTATGCATCATAATAGGGGTTCACATAAAATGTTTTAATCGTGATATTGATATGATGGCATGAGTGGTCACTAGTGTGGGTGTGAGTATACAGTGTCTGATTTACAAAGACTCGTCGGAGTTTTCAGAGTTACTTCCCTTTATTTATCATTTTAATGAAATGTGTTCTGTCCTTCATCCATCTTACTACACGTATAGAAAAAAAACCGACTTAGTTGGACAAACTTTAGTCACATATGCTGTAAACTATATCAAAAATATATATACATGTTTCTCACTTGATATTCAATTATTTCTATTTGCCAAATTTCATTGTAATCCATTTTATTTGTTTGTTTCATATTTATTTGTTTGTAACTACATCACAGAGACACAGGCAGAGGAGTTCACCAATCTAGATCTGGCGAGAGGGGAGGACAGACCATCGGATATGTATTAATCAAGATATCACACTGATGGCTAGAACGAATATATACGTCCCGCTTATAACGCTTTCGGACCATTAGACTATCTGTGTAGAAGTCTGTTGAGTTACAACATCACTGCTAAGGGATGACCAGCAGAGGCAGAAAATTACCTCATTTTCAATTTTTAAATAATAGAAAGAAAATGTACATTGTGATAAGAGATATCCTTATTTGTGTAGTTTGTACTTCTTTCACATGTGATAAATTTTGTTCATGCATGATACGATTTCTTTTTTCAAATAAAGATTTTGTTATAACTAACCACTTTTGCTTTTTTCGGTTTTACTTTGAAGTGAAGTTACTTCCCTTTATTGACATAAAATTATCAGTTAAATATAATTGTCATTTCTAAATTTTCCGGAGACCTGTTACTGCATGTCATTGAATGGTTGTTTATGTAGCAAAACGCTTTTTCAAATGATAAGAAAACATAGAAAAAGGGTTTTGATAATTTCATGTAAAAAAGACATAAACATTTTGACAGAAAATAGCACGTTCTGAAAGTTAATCGATTTTTCCTTTTCCCTCGCTATTCTACAAGGTGTTGTTCTTTCCCATAACCTATTCAAAGTTGATTCATAGAATATAGCGCCAATGTAAAGAGCTTAAAACATAGCTAAATAACATAACTGACAGAGTCAGTGTTATATACTCGAGACAGATACCGGTAGGGCCTATGTTTTTTTTTTTAATTGCACTATAAGACGGTTTCGAAGGAAATATTTTTGAACAAAGTCTTGATTTAGTAAAAGTCTGATTTGTCATTATGAACTTATGAAAAATAATAAACTTCATCCATTGAAGAGGCTAGGATATACGGTATTCGTAAAACAGTAAATAAATTCAATCTAATTAGATAGTTCATAAATTCTAATAGATTTTGGACATTGTTAACAGTTGATAGTTATTTATCAGAACATATTCAAAACTCCAACACAAAAGTTATAGTCGCATTTACAAGACGTTTTTTATTTGACAATTATCATATATGTGGCACTCATATAATATATTTATATTGCATATTGATTATTATAATTTACTTCGTACAAAACACATACTGTAAAAAGGTTAATATTTGGCAGACATGAATATACGTAATAAAATGATACGTAATAAAATGATACATTTTTGTACATGTAAAACGAACAACATGCAACACACATAGAATTCACTCAACTCTTCATTACTCTGAGCAGTAGGATGACAAACGGTGACACATATTCAGATAATGAGATCAACACGGCTTGCTTTAGCAAATATGCGCATTTGCATACAATGGTAGCTGAATTTCTTGTTTTGTATTTTGTGAAATAGATTTCATTTTTTACCTGTTGTGAACAAAAATGAGGGACAAATTTCATCACCCTGACGAACACATATAAATATTTGTGAAAGCGAAATCCTGATATGACCTAATTAATATGCATTGCAGTGATTTATTTCCTGCTATATGCGCACGGACAAAACTGTTAAAAACAAAATACATGTACATGTATTTGACATTTGACAGTTATGTCAATTGGAAAGTGTGATTTTTTTTCTATCTATAGAAATATTCGAGATAAAAAACTGAAAGAACCAATGGTTATAAATAACCCTATCTTCGCTAGCCAAGGCTTTTGGTTCGTGGAGTGTAACGTTATCAAAAGCTTTAGATAACGAAGATGTTATAGCCTAAGCACTTACTTATATTACAATATTTGTTATATAATAGGATATAATAAACATTGTGTAATAGCACAGGTCCCTGTGTGTAATAGTGCCATTATCATGGCTGATTCTACACAACGCATGGTTTAATTAATCTACACTTTCACTTTAACTCTGATAATAATGATGACAGAATGAGATAATGAAATCGAAACGAAAATCATGCCAAACGAATCGGGTCAGATAATTCAAATTGAAATCCGTGAATTATATTTCCTGATCCACTGATTTTAAAAGATACAGTTGTAAGAGACGGAATGATAACTTGCTGTAGTATATCATGAAGTTAAATGTTTATATGAATATGGTATTACATACCATTATTTCCCTGCTCAGAGATCGAGTCGATTCGCCACAGTGTTTTGAATAGATTCTATCAGAGTTACTTCCCGTTAGTTTACCTCTGCCAGTTCTAGGAAGCAACACTATATCATTAAGTCCTTAGATAACGAATATTAGATACGAAGGTCACCACTTATTTCCTCTGTTGATAACTAAGAATTACCTGTACTTTTGGTAGATATGTTTTAATAAAGAAAAATACTTTAAATTCTTTAACAATCAACCTTGCCATACATTGATATATTTTGCTGTGCTCTCTCATTTGTAATAAAGAGAACAAGGAACGACAATTCAGTATTTAGCTGAACTGAGTAACTATTCGTTGTTTTCCTGATTATTTGACAAACGAATTATATACAATACATGATTTACTATATCACACAACTAAAATTCAGATCCCCCTGCGGACAATATGAAAATAAAAATGTCATGAAATGAAAATGATTTGCATAGTTCATCGGTGATAATCAAATTTGTAAACAAAGTCAGTGCGCGATTGGCTTATATTCTCGTTGGAGGTGATGACGTTGTCGAATGCACGTGAGGTGATCGCTTATTCAGCTGTTCTCTGGCGTAGCGATCTCTGTTTTCTGCAGTGAATCTGTGTAAATAGTCCCTCGCGTAGGATTCAAAATGCTTCCGCTGTGAAATGTCCATGTTTTGTTTGACAGATGAAAGTTGTGGCATTTCACCTGGAAGAAAGAATAAATCAACAATCAGGTCGTAATGTTACGTTATGGTCAAAATAACTTAAATTATTTCTTATTTAAGCATTGAACGTCTTTCAGTTGGAAGTCATAGCCAATGTATGAATGCCAACTGGACAGAGGCAAATTCCATGAAGCGCGCTAGCGCTTCATGTTGGATTTGCCTCTGTCCAGTTGGCATTCATTTTGGCTATGAATGCAAACTGAAAGACGTCCAATTTACATTTGGCTACAATTTTATGTTGAATACCAAGGGATTTTGCATCTATAGTGAATTAATCATTCGTTATCATCATGGTTGGAACAGCCATTTGAACAGCCGTTGTCCGTGATCGCTAGCACGACAATTGTGACGTCACAATGATAATGACGTTTTGATAAGCGATTTAAAGGCCCACTACCTTTCAGAAACGGCTTTTAATTTTTAAAATGGGAATGTAAAAAACAAGATCGATAATTTTGTAGAGTCCTAAAAAATATTTAACTTACCGTGTTAATACTACATATATAGACATCAAACCTTCTGAACGATTTGATTAAAATAAATAATATGTTTATTTTCATAACGCGGGTCGTATTATGTTTCCCGCCGTCGTCCTAAATACCGCGCGGTAGTTGACTATCACTGCGCCAGACGGCAAAACAGCGAATTGACTCTCCACTGTTTTCATATATTACGCAGGAAATCTTGCATATGTTTGGTGTCGTAACTTATTTTAGATCATCGGTATGCATTTTCTGGTGTTATTAATGTTTTTAAGAAACCTTTATATTTTGCTCGAAGGTAATGGGCCTTTATTAGTATATGACTGCCAACTGCGCTTGGTAAGTTACATAATGGGACTGCAATTAAAATGTAAATTTGTGGTTTGAACGGTGGCTGAGAAAGAACGATTAACACATACTGTACATGTATTACTACTTGTAGTACCAGATTGCGTAATCATCATTATTATATCCAAAACGAGGCCGTGTAAAGCGGCGTTTTCATCATGACTTAAGTATTTCGTAGAACGTGTTAAGAAATAAACAATAAAAAAGTATGGGAGTTTGGAGATCCTAGCTTAAACGCCGTGAGTCAAGTACGATTTACCGTCGATTATCCCACATTCGGTGATTATGACGTCAAAAAAATCAAAAGATGATGTCATAATCACCGGAAAATGGGGGTAATTGACGGTAAATTGCACTGAACCCAAGTCGTTTCGGTATATACAAACCGTCATAAACAGTGAATACGCACCTGTAAATGGTGACGTAGGTTCCGGTAGAAACGTCGGAAGTGGGAGGACGGGAGGAAGGTTTAACGGAAGTCGAGGTAACCATGGAAACATGCTACTGCGGACGGAAGTGAATGCTGATGGACTGTATCCCATCGGTGAAAACGGCGGTGGTGTAACATGGTATGGTTCAAGTCGGTGTCGCCAGACATCGAACATGCGCACTATATTCTTTTCTTGTTTCCTCCATTTCGCTCTTCTGTTCTGGAACCATACCTATAGAATAAAAAATGCACGTTGTTTAAATGAAAAACACGTGTTCCACAAGGTGCTTTTCTAGACCCGTTATTGTTTTAAGTTAAAATAAACATGTCACTATCTTAGTTTATTTTTCTTATTTTTTTAATTAAAACATGAGTTTCGCAAGGTTCTATTTTAGACCCATTACTGTTCTTCCACCAACACGGTAATTTATAATGACATATCAAATATTTGTAACTTTGCCAAGCGACTAACCTAATCGAATTACATCAAGCAAAAACATGTTGCTTTCGAATTAAAATTTTAAAAGTTCTAATAAGGATTATAATTTTATTTAATTATCCTTAATTTAAAAAGTTATAATTATTCTATTGTCCAAATTACTTTTCCAAATTTAAGCATTTAAACTTTAATTGAAAGCACGTATGTTTTAAAGAGAAAAGCTTTTCCTTGGATTTATTAAAAATCCGCTGTATAATATCTTTATCCTAATCCGTGAACTTAAACAGAGTTTGAGATTTATTTTAATCTCTATTTCCCCCTTAAGTCATATACGTTATACAAAAAACCCATCCGTGTCTCGTAGAAAACATCTTTCTTTTCAGAAAGTTCATAATTTAACAAAACCAATATTTCATCTGGATTGAAATTAAACTTAATATTTTTAATCTAGGTTTTCCCTCATCAAAATGACACGATTGATTTGAAGAAAGATTATAAATCCTTAAACTAATTGGGATATTTGAAAACAGGTATTACAAGTGCATGCTAAAACGTCTAATCCAGGAGAATTATCCTGTCTAGTTTGTGTGTTTTTTTCGATTATTTTATATAAATCTGTTTTTAATTGGGAAAGTACAACAATAGATTAATTCTAGACGCTCTCCAGATTAGCCTGAAACGCCTGACTTACGTCAGAAACCCTGCACGTGTCAACACCGGGATATTCTAATAAACCATAATAATCTCATCATTATCAAATTGTCATTTAAAACCACGTAAACAGTATGATTCGTCGGACATGTGGAGAGTAACATGTATATTCGTTGGACGTGCGAGAAGCACTATCGAAATTCTGCTAGATAATAGGACAGCAAGATTGCTAGCGGGTATTAATTCCGATTGTGAAAAACAGATTTGTTTGGAATTAACGCGGTGGTTTTATTCAAGAAATATCAATTTCTAACTGTCATTTTTAATCTTCTCTTTTAGATACGGATTGAATACATCTATAGGCTAATATATAGTCTATGGATTCGTTTTTAATTCCCCGACCAAAAAAATCTTCACTCTCACAGCAAGTCTTTATGCGGTCCATCCGATTATAACGGTTTGTCAAAATGGCACGGGAATTTGTTTGGATGGGTCGTCTGATATATCAGTTATGTAGTAAATTATATAATTATTCCTTATAAGTAATCCGTATTTAACCTCGATTCTTAACGATAAACAAATATTTGTCTTATTGTTGTGTATTTCGGACTCTGGGTGTTAACAGAGCCCCCTCGTAGTATCAGGAATTACAGTTACGCAACACATAGGAAAGAAATGATATTAGTTATTGTAGTCTATTCTAAGTGGCTAGGAACTATGGTCTAGACTTTGGTAGTAAATATGAAATGGATAATGGATGCCACGTTGAGAAATCAACACGTATATATGGGCGCACATTTGTGATTAGTCGATGAGACTTGTACAGATAAGGCGATGATCTTCCTAATTTTTTGGATCGTAACACACGCCCACCAAGAGTGAGTGACAACAATGTCGAAAGTTTCATTTTCTCTCCCCATGTAAAATTTCTAAACAAGTAGAACACCGCTGTGTTAGGATATTGCTTTTTATATAAAAATGTCACGAAAGGCACGCAAACATTTTACAAAAATGAATTATTTACAAACGTTGTTACGTTTTGTTGGTTTATTTGTTTTCACATTCATCTTATTGTTTTGTTTCTTTGTCTGTCTGTTTTTCTTTTTTTTTTTTTTTTTTTCATCTTTAACAATACACCCATCGTTCTTCATTTCCACATTGTGGATATTAATCTTTATCAGTATTTCTAGACATGGAAATCTTGAAAGTTATAATAATTAATGTAAAATTAGGAAATAGATTAGTATTTATCTAAATCCCTACATGGTAAAAATGAAGTAGACAAGAGGGAATTAAATCAATAAAATCAATCATTTTTTCAGAAATCTAAACAAATCGACGCTCTCTTATACTATTAAGTCCTAGTTTTGTTTAGTGCAGTGTCTAACATATATGTACAAGTCGGGTGTCAGGGCTTTGAGGAAACTCGGGTTATGTTCAAGTGTTATTAGGAAGCGTTGATTATATCACCGTGTGTGTATATCCATATAAATATTAGCAGATTAATCTAACAATGTATACGTTCGGCCTATATTCCTATGTGTAGTGTTTTAATAGGATATCGACGTACTGGCAGTAA
Organism: Argopecten irradians; assembly: GCF_041381155.1. Lineage (NCBI taxonomy): Eukaryota > Metazoa > Mollusca > Bivalvia > Pectinida > Pectinidae > Argopecten > Argopecten irradians. The sequence goes on along the minus strand of NC_091134.1, from coordinate 16,315,490 downwards.
GTCTAAACATTATAATAAATCTAATTTCAAATCCGATTGGTTTGACAAATAGAACATATTAATATTTGATAACCTATTAGCGAGTTTTTATACAACATGTAATTCTGTTAATACCTATACAGACAAGTTGATAAATAACGACAAATTCATTCTCTGGTGGCGCGCAATGCTTAACACGACAGATTTGACAAATAAAATTATGATATTGTTCTCGCTTACATGTACGCTAATAAATGCAGTCTTTCAATGTTATTTCTGATAGTAATGCTACATAGCAGTTTGATAAAATTTTACAATAGTTTGGGACAGCCGCAACTGTTTTTGTTTAGCACATTGTTGTACATGTGCATTCTACAAGCATATTTGGTCAGATATTTCAAATGATTTTCTTTCCACTTGAATAAATAAAACAAGATAACGCTTGATGGTAGAGGTATGATTGGGTAATTCTGAAGTAAAAAAAATATATACCAGGAAAAACAATATATGACTGTAGTTTCTTCAGGAACATAGATAAATGTGCATATGGATTGTGGATATTCGTAGGCAATGCTTTTGTTTGTGGTTTTAAGTGAAAATAACAGTTTGATTTTAATCTTTATAAAAGTCCTTTCCCTTTCCCGCACCAAGAGACACTCGTCGGCGGTATAATTGTAAGCGATCGCCGTGTACAGTGTTTTCACATGGAGAGTATTTTACCTCATTAGTGAAAATGTCTGATGCTTCTGATCAATTTTCTTTTTAATTCCACAATAGGGATATTCTTCTCAACAATTCATCCCTGCGAACCTAAAAGAGGATTAGTTAAAATTGCTTTGTCCTTTTACTATGTCGGAAACTTTCCATCACTCTCCCAATTTATAAAATTACCGATCTGTTACTGGTATCCCGCAGCGCCCCCTGTGTACTGTTTCTCGTACATGTATCAGGAGCGCTTAATCTGGCCCTTTATCTCCAAAACAGGGACTGTTAATCTCTACCCTGGGGATACAAACTTTTAAGATAGCTTGAAGTTTGGGGGAATGCTATTTCTACAAGTTCTTAATCTTAGACTCAGTAACAAAATACAAAATAAATCGGTTATATATGCATTTGCATCCAAATAATACCACATAGATGCTCTTATTCCCTACATTTCTCATTTGATAATACATTCTCACGCGAGATTCGATATATAGCATATTGACTCGGTGTTTCCATTTTCATTCCTTTAGTGACGTAAAAAGCGGGCGATTTTGCGCTTAATTCTAACTTTATTTATTGTCCAAACGTGAGTACTTCAGGGCGCCGTACTGTTGCCATTGCTCTTCCTGTAATTTCTTAGTAACATGCACACGATGTCTTTTTGACAACTGTCAAAGAAACTAAATAATCAAACTTAGGGACCCATTGATTTGGTCCACCAACTGCATCAAAAGGCCCAACTAAATAAAAATGCACTGTAATATCAAACTTAGGGACCCTTGATTTGGTCCATATGGCCATGGTGTTTTACCGCATGAACCTCAAGCAAGGCCCATAATGGAAAAATATAGACTGTGAGATTGGTGACTTAAACTAGTTTTAAAATAATACTCACGATCGGTCACATATGGTTATTTATAAATTGTAACCAAAATGCTTCTCAACGTATAGGTACGGTGTTCTTCACTGCATAAACGCTTTTTGTACAAATTTTATTTTTTCTAAGAATATAAACTTTACTTGCAGTAACTACTCTTTAAAATACAACCACTTAACGGTTTTTTTTTTTTTTTTTTTTTTTTTTTTGCAGAATTACCCGTTTCTGTTTTTGATTTCTCAAATTCCTTTCGTGACATCAAAAGCGGGCGATATTGCGCGCTTAATTGTTATTTTTATCTATAGTCCACATGTGAGTACTTCAGAGCACCGTACTGTAGCCATTGTTCTTCCTGTAATTACTTAGTAACATGCACACGATGAGATAATCTTTTTAACAATTGTCAAAGAAACCACATAAAATGCATCTAATATCAAACTTAAGGACCCTTGATTCGGCCTATATGGCGTTATACCGCATGAACCTCGAGCAAGGCCCATAATGGAAAAATAAAGACTGTGAGATTGGTGACTTAAATTATTTTTAAAATAAATACTCACGATTTGTGACATATGGTATTTGTTTTTTGACTCAGCTCAAGTGATATATTGTCATGTTAACTCAATAGGGAGTGCATCTCTTTTTTTAATTTTTATTTATAAAGAACAAAATTGGAAACAAATTGCTTATAAACAGATGGGTACGGTGTTCTTCACGACATAAATGGTTTTTGTACAAATTCTATTTTTTCTAAGAATTTAACCTTTACTTGCAGTAACTATTCATTAAAATACTACCACTTAACGTGATTAAGCAGAATTCCCCGCTTCTGATTTTGATTTCTCAAAAACGCAATTTAACTCACAACTCCCGAAAACGCATTTAAACTCTTCTAAATCAAAGACTATAGGCCTATCAATTATGATATTCCAGGAATGAATTAGTTAATGCATACGACACCAATAATATTAAACAAACTGCTGAAAAAATGTACCCCTTGTCGAGGCAATAAAATAGCCATCGAAAGCTTTCAGCATTTTTTCAAAATTTACGAGCAATATTTCTTCTTGATATTTTTTTTGTTAGTTTTTACTTTATTTTATTTCTTATTTTATAGCATTTTCATTTTTAGCATTTCATACATTTAGAAAACAAAGGATTGTCTGAATTCGCGAAATCGTACTTAAAGTCATGTTTACAGTGACTTCAAATGTGATATGGTTCGTAATTTTTTATCTTTATTAGAAATATACACACCTGGACCCTCGCCTCTGTGAGTTCCACTTTCTCGGCGATCTGTTCCCGGAGAGTACAATCCGGATAGTGTGTGTGGGTGAACACCGCCTCCAGTTCCCGGAGCTGTTCCGCGGTAAATGTGGTCCGGTTCCGTCTTTGTTTCTTCAATGAAGCTGATAAATCATCATCCGCATCGCCATCACAATCAACTTCCTGATCATACCCTGTCAAGGAAACATTGATGAAACTGCATTATCTCGAACTCTTATCAGTTGGAGATTTGTGTTTATCCGAAATACTTTACTGCCCAAAAATTCAATGGTTATCTCGATTTTTTTTTATAGTTCAACCGACTTTATTATGTCCTTGAAAAATTATAAAACAGATTGTTTAAACAAAGCATGATATGGTTTTGAAATAAATTGAAACATACAAGAGGCAGGTAAGTTTGTCCTGTCTATTTTGATTCAAATTAAATCTGAAATGTTTCTGTTCCGTTAATGTGAAGATTTCGAGCGGGTTTTTTTTATTGATTTTTACTAAATACCAGTGCATTGATAATCCTTTTATTTGTTAAAAAATTGTTTCAAACTATTAATTGTACTTATAGAAATTGTAGAAATTGTGTTATAATATCAGCTAAAAGGGATCAATATCATTGTGGACGCAATTTAAAAAAAAATGTTCTTGGTTGTTCAAATTGTAATTTTATTTGATAAAAAACTACCCACATTGTTTGTGGTTTTTAAAGAAATAGTTGATATTGCAAGATGTGTTTGAAGGAAATAAAAAGTACATGTAAAACATGAAATGTTATTTTCACAATTAGAGATATTTTGTTATTTAAAAAAATCGCGTGAGATTTATGTACATAGAACACATATAAAATTTAGCGTCTTTTAGACTGAATATATCAAGTAGTCAATGAAGATTTTAATATTGAAACTTTAAGAATAGCGCAAAAATAAACGAAATTGAGCAATTCGAGATAATGAGATTATTTAAAGTTGAGAAAAATATGGCATACTCTTTTGCCCTGTCCAATTTATTTGTAAATAGTAATTGAAATTAATGGAATTAAATCCCATGAATACGAATGTGAGTAACTTTTTTTTAATTCAATATAGTAGAATTATTAACGCTTATTTTATATATGATAAAAATAGACAAATCATCATAAAAATGAAGAATTAATTAACTATAAATGATATGTTCATTACAGAAATGACTGCACTTCAAGCAACACAATAAAACGTGTTTGTAATATCTTTTTCTTATTAAAAGCCACGGAAGAGAAGCATTTTTAGATATTTTTTCTTTCCCTTTTTCATTATGAAAATTTACTGTTAATATTCATCTGAATCAAAAAGAGGGCTATTTAACCAGGAATTTCACACATCAAACTTATTTTAAAACATAATCTTGCAGGCAATATTTGAAAGTTATAAGGAATTTAATAATTGTTTTATAATATTCTTCTTCTCTGAGATTGCCTTTTCTTGAGAAAAAAAAGTATGGACAACCTAAAAAATATAATAGAAATGGAAAGTTGTGCATGAGTTGTAATACATTGCATTAAAAGAGTAAATATTGTCAACTCCCGCATTTTTACAGTACATTTTTGGTAATTTAATTATGCATGCTGATTTTTAAAACAAAATTGAATTAAAAACAATTTAACGAGACTAAATCCTAAATTGTATCAGCGTGATACAAATTATTGTATATACGTAAAGAATATATTTACTTGCCATTTTGTCGCCCTAAAAACGTCTCAATTGAAAGAATCTGAAGTACAAATCATCATTTCAAAACTTGATTTCGTCCTCTAAAGAAATATTCCTTACCTCTGTCTGATGAGTCGTTGTCGTTATCATCTACAACGTCTATTTCTTCCTCCCCAGAATCATTCTCACTGTGTCCGAGTCTGGAGATGACTTCTTTGTTCGGTTTATATGTAAGATCCTCAGCATCGCTGTAATCCTTTTCGCTCATTTTCAATAATTTCACAAAAGTTTTAAAATATTATGATAAAATTGTCCAGCGCAATTTGCATGTACTTTAAATCACGTGTACGAAATTATTCCTTTTCAAAATTATCGCGCTATTTCATTGGTTTAATCACATTTCATAGGAACAAATGTCATAACTACTACGTCCAGTTCTAATTAAAACAGTAAATTCGCAATTATACACGGAAAATGTACAAGTGTTGTTTAGAAATTTAAAAAATATATTTTTTTTCTCCTTTTCAACCAATTCCTTTTCACATTTTGTATTGCTCCATCTGATTGAAAGTTCCAACTTGGATCTCCAAAGACTACTAAATGCTGTCCTTTTGGTCAACAAGATCGTTTGAGCTCGGAAGATACTTGTAAACTATCTGTTACACTGGTCTAATTACCCTCTAATACCCAGCATTTCCTTAGTTAACTTTATCCTTTAGGATCGTATTGTCCAACGCGAACGAGCTTTACCACTCTCAGTGAAAGGCTAAAGAGTAGATTGTAGCGAACAATGGACACATCCCTACAGGAGCGCAAAATCCTCTAAGCGGGATTAGAGGCGCGAATCGTACATGATACGCCCCCCTAATCCGATCACTTCCACGCTTTTATTATGAAATCATTCTATCGTTAAACAGATATAAAATGGACTCACACATCTTAATTGTTTAAATTTTGAAAACTTCAATTTGTTATTATTTACAGAGCCAAATTAAGAAAATCGCACCTTGATAGTAGATCGAACTGAATTATTTTGTTTATGGCTGACTACTAGACAAATTAATGACGCTATACGTAAATATAAGAAAAAGTTGTAATATTTTGCAAGAGCTACACATGTGTTTTTATCATTTAACAATAGATGAATACTAAGGATGGAACAATCAAAATTGTTTTAACGGTCAAAACAGTCCTTAAAGACCTAGATGAAAGTTTGTTACGTTTCTTGTTCTCGTGGCCAAAAGAGTGAAGACAAAAAATTCAGACAAAAAGACGGATGGAAAGGACGATAAACTATTTTGTATGCAAAAAGACAAAAATATTGTTGAATTTATTGAATTTAAATAGAAATCTAGATCTAGTCCATTTTATCGTGATAATATTTGGACTTTGTTTCATGGCTTTTGAATAGATTCATTAATTCGATACAACCTTATCATAATGAAAGAAAAAAAGAAGGGACAATACGATTTGTTTTTTAAAGATGCTCCATCGCTGACAAATGGTATTTTTTCACTATCAAAAACAGGAGCATTGCCCCTTTTCTTGAGAAAAAAAGTATGGACAACCTAAAAAATATAATAGAAATGGAAAGTTGTGCATGAGTTGTAATACATTGCATTAAAAGAGTAAATATTGTCAACTCCCGCATTTTTACAGTACATTTTTGGTAATTTAATTATGCATGCTGATTTTTAAAACAAAATTGAATTAAAAAAATTTTAACGAGACTAAATCCTAAATTGTATCAGCGTGATACAAATTATTGTATATACGTAAAGAATATATTTACTTGCCATTTTGTCGCCCTAAAAACGTCTCAATTGAAAAAATTTGAAATACAAATCATCATTTCAAAACTTGAGTTCGTCCTCTAAAGAAATATTCCTTACCTCTGTCTGATGAGTCGTTGTCGTTATCATCTACAACGTCTATTTCTTCCTCCCCAGAATCATTCTCACTGTGTCCGAGTCTGGAGATGACTTCTTTGTTCGGTTTATATGTAAGATCCTCAGCATCGCTGTAATCCTTTTCGCTCATTTTCAATAATTTCACAAAAGTCTCAAAATATTATGATAACTTGTCCAGCGCAATTTGCATATACTTTAAAAAAACTTGTACGAAATTATTCCTTTCCAAAGTTATCGCGCTATTTCATTAGTTTAATCACATTTCATAGGAACAAATGTCATAACTACTACGTCCAGTTCTAATTAAAACAGTAAATTCGCAATTATACACGGAAAATGTACAAGTGTTGTTTAGAAATTTAAAAAATATTTTTTTCTCCTTTTCAACCAATTCCTTTTCACATTTTGTATTGCTCCATCTGATTGAAAGTTCCAACTTGGATCTCCGAAGACTACTAAATGCTGTCCTTTTGGTCAACAAGATCGTTTGAGCTCGGAAGATACTTGTAAACTATCTGTTACACTGGTCTAATTACCCTCTAATACCCAGCATTTCCTTAGTTAACTTTATCCTTTAGGATCGTATTGTCCAACGCGAACGAGCTTTACCACTCTCAGTGAAAGGCTAAAGAGTAGATTGTAGCGAACAATGGACACATCCCTACAGGAGCGCAAAATCCTCTAAGCGGGATTAGAGGCGCGAATCGTACATGATACGCCCCCCTAATCCGATCACTTCCACGCTTTTATTATGAAATCATTCTATCGTTAAACAGATATAAAATAGACTCACACATTTTAATTGTTTAAATTTCAAAAACTTCTATATGCTATTATATACAGAGCCAAATTAAGAAAATCGCACATTGATAGTAGATCGAACTGAATTATTTTGTTTATTGCTGAATACTAGACAAATTTATGACACTAGACGTAAATGGAAGAAAAAGTTGTAATATTTTGCAAGAGCTACACATGTGTTTTTATCATTTAACAATAGATGAATACTAAGGATGGAACAATCAAAATTGTTTTAACGGTCAAAACAGTCCTTAAAGACCTAGATGAAAGTTTGTTACGTTTCTTGTTCTCGTGGCCAAAAGAGTGAAGACAAAAAATTCAGACAAAAAGACGGATGGAAAGGACGATAAACTATTTTGTATGCAAAAAGACAAAAATATTGTTGAATTTATTGAATTTAAATAGAAATCTAGATCTAGTCATTTTATCGTGATCCATATTTGGACTTTGTTTCATGGCTTTTGAATAGATTCATTAATGATTCGATACAACCTTATCATAATGAAAAGAAAAAAGAAGGGACAATACGATTTGTTTTTTAAAGATGCTCCATCGCTGACAAATGGTATTTTTTCACTATCAAAAACAGGAGCAAACGATTGAGTATTTTTTTTCTTCAGTTACAAGAGTTACTTAGTTATCACCATTACCATCATTGAAAAGTTTGAGCTTCCAATTTTACTTAAAGTTAAAAATATAAAGAAATAATTAATTGCATCCCGAAAAAAATCCGTGCCACTATACCGTATATGGAATGAAATACTGATATGTATGCACCAAAGGCAAAATAAATTATTTTATTATAGTTTTTGTGTTAATTAGACATATATACATACGATTGAACATCAATTATTGTTCAAATGATGAATGTCATTTATGCTCTGTCGGCGGTGGAGCATCTTTAACTTGTCTTTAGGCCGTCTTAATCATTTGTTACAGCAAAAGAAAACAAAACAGAAAGGTGGTCATAATGACTCGTTCAGAGTTGTTGGTATTCGGCAATTGAAACAACTTCCTACGAGCAAATACCTTTTGTTTTTCTTTTTAATTTTATCGCATAAGGTGACCAATAAAGCCCAATATGCTTGTAGGCCTATGAGTGTCTAAGCTTAGAACATCGAGTTTTCCCGCCAGTCCAACTTCGGTGGAAGGGACATAACTCCAGTTTCATTTTCTCATCAATCCCAGGATGCAAGTTGTTTTGTAGCAGACGCCAAATGTAAACTCCATCAACTGGAACTGCGAAATTTTCATTGATCAGTTTTCATTAACAGCTTTGGAAATCGACTACTTTAATAGGTAAATGTCAAAGATTGAATCTTGATCTTTACGCAAGTAGATCCTCCCAAATAGTAAGTTCAGGGTTAGGTTGCAGTGATCAATCATGGATCATGGCATCAGTGATGAATCTGAAATAAGCTGTCAATGGCGTGTAAGAAACGGAACATTTTTACTCCTCTTACAGTATTAACCGTAGAATGGTCTTTTTACTAAATAGTAATCGTTGAGTTACTTATTCTTTTGGTGTGCAGACAGATAGTTCATATATAATATATAGATCTAAGTGACGTTAATTTGTAAAAGTTATGACATAATTGTGTCAATGTCACCACAGGGATTTTGATTTTGAGTCAAATGACGACAGCAACAAAAACACCCATTCATATTTTCAAAACACAATCTAGAAATCTACTACAAGTATTTATGATGGTAAGATTGTGTATTAATATTGAAGTTTTGTGTTGCCGTTGTGTTTACTGCCATTATGCATAATTTGGATTTCGTGGTCATCCCGAGCCCCTGTGGTCGGCCATGATAAAAAAAAAGTTGTCAGCGCCACACTTTCAAACGTTATGGGGATATGACTATGAATATAGGCACTTTCCATTGAAAACGTTTAAGTGGAAATACTCCAAATATAGTGCCAAAGTACAAAAATAAAGATAATTTATATAGCAGGTCAACAACAGTAATTTCAAATGACAAATTATGAATTTATGAAACAAGATAAGATCTTGTTCAAGAAAATTATATTATAGGCCTATGGAAAGATAAATTAGAATTTAATTACTTGTTTCAATAATATATATGCAAACTGTCTGTTATTTCAAAGATATTGAATGCAGTGGAAGCACAAATGGATGACTGTTGCAAGGAAAGTGGCAATCAGAAACAAACAGTTGTGGAAAAGAATGAAAGTGGTAATCATTTCATTTTGTTATTTGCTAACAGTATAATTTGTCTATGAGTGTTAATGAATGAATCATCCTTCATTAATTTAATATATAGGACGCCAAACATTCAAATGTACATTTTTATTTTAAAATCAATACTGTATACTAGAGAGTGATATCCTAATTTAAATATGAAAGAGGTTGAATGTATTGGATTCTGACCAGTTATTCATAAATAGATGTCCTCAGCATTTTATATGCATGTGTCTTTAGTGAAAAAAAAAACAAACAAGTAGTGAACCACATTTGCAATTAGATTGCATGTACATTGCACTGTACAAATTGAAAGGTTTTATCACAGTAAAAATCAATATTTTTTTAAAGTTAAGTTTAATTTCATTAAAGTTAGATCCAAAACAGATTTTGAATATATATGTAAAAAGACTTCATTTGCCATTTATATGCTGTCAACTTGTATCCCTCTATTTCGCAGTGAAAAATCAGATGAGCCCAAAATCAACACCAAAAAGGGGTAGAAAAAGGAAGCAAAGATTCTGTAGCCCAAAGATATCTCCAGGTAATAATTAAAGTAAAAGAATTTTAATGAGTCCTAATGCATTTGATATGAAATTTTATGAAAAATCTGATAATTTGAACACTTTTAAGAATGACACTACAGTGCTCAGTACAGCAAATTAAAAATGCTGTATGTCATACATTGTCTACTGTTAAGACTTGTTCAAAAACTTGTTCAAAAACTTTTTGAAAAAGTGTAACAGTTAAAACATATGGATTTGTTGGTACCTGATGGATTTTTTTCCAACCATAAAAAATTGTTGGCTGACATCCCTTGTCCTTCTTTCTTTCTTTACTCTTGCCATTATAACTTGACAGAGTAATAAAAGAATGTATGACTCTCTAGTATTCCTTAATATTCCTCACTCTAAGCACCAATAGTCTGACCAGAAACCACTAAACAAAGAATGTAGAGTTAAACAAAAGAAAAGTAGCTCTTATAAATCGTAATCCTTGGTCCCTGGGGTTGCATATTGCATTTTTGGGTGAGCACTATTGCAGTGTGATGACTTTTTTTTTTTTTATCATGAATTAACAACTTTCTCCTATTTGGTATGCATGAGGTATGCATGTGGACAATCTAGCCCTAATGTCCTTACATGGTATTTGTGTATATTGCCTTTTGAAGCTGAACCAATCAGAACACAGCATGACTGACAGAAAGCTATTATTGTTTTTCTTAATTGAAGTCAGCTACTGCTATTTATCAGAAAGTTCTCTAAATTATATGTAACAATTTCTGAATTCAACACAGTAATTACCCCCTCCTTACAAATGTATATCCATCCCTTTTAAAAGTCATAAGTTCAGTTTTATAGAACTAAAATATAGATAGAAGGAAGATTATCTTTCATTGACTTGATAAAAATAATTTATATCAATGTTGGATGCCAATTAAGATTTGTTATTGATCTCACATTAACTTAGAACTTTTACAATTTCTTAAAGTCACACTTTGTGGCTTATTTAGCATAATTAACTAATTTATGCATTTTAATAAATATATTTGGATTGTAGTAGAAAACAAGTATTAAAATTGTGTTAAACAAAAAGAAAGTCACACAAGAATCACATATCTTGAAAGTTCCAACTAATGGAGGGTTATTAAGAGCTGTCACTATCATACAAGACTCTGTGACAAATTTGTCATTGCATCAGTATTTTTAATATCACATTAAAATTGAGTATACTAAGTATTATTCAGACCATTTCCATTTCGTTGCAGCTATAAGTATTCAGGATGACACTGGACTCATTTCTGATGAACTATCCACTGAATCTGAAGACATTCAAAGTCCATTACACACTCCTCGGAGATTGAAAAAGGTTCCTGTCAGGAGGAGCCCAAGAAATCCTCCACAACATGGTGAGTTAAGTGCAAGAAGGGATTTAAGATTTTTTTAAATTTTCAATTAAAACTCTTACTTGTACTGTTCACTTTTATAAAAGTAGAGAAAATCTTACTAGATGTATATGCTTACCAAGTTTATTGCCTGCAAATTGGCTAATACTTCACTTATTGTTTAAACATTCAGGATTGGTATACCTGGTATAAAGGCTGATTCACTGATAATGTGGCACCAATTTAAGCTGTGAGAAATTTTTGTCTTCAACAAATTGTGCTTGAATAGGAAGTATTTGCAAAACATTTTCATGATATCATGAATACCATCCTCGATATTCCAGGGGTTACTTATATATCACTGTCGTTATATCCACCAACGGATTAAGTCCTAGGGAAACTGAAGGCTGTGGGTGCAACAACAAAATATCCAATCATGGTTCTCCATTGTTGACTGTAATATAACTGTGAAGTTGGTGTCACCCTCTACATAATCTTCAAAGGAAAGACTAATTTCTCCTAAAATGCTTTCAATTTTACTATGAGATAGTCCTTGGGTGGAAATTATGACAGTGAAAGTAATTTCTGGAGATCCAGAATGCATGAATAAATGCAGCGCATAACCATGGCATACATTGTTGATAAAGTTATGCATCTGATGGATCCATACGTAGTCACAATGAAAATCTTCTGTATGTGAAAGAAAAATACTTATTCCCTACCTTGGGTGTGACAGCGAATTAAATCATAACCTCCATGAATTCTGCAGAGGATAAAGATTTCATTGTTACTTTTCTTTGGCAAGGAAAGATTCTTTTAATCACCTAAATGTTCACCATGAAAGTTCTTTTGCTTATAATACAGGAAAAAGAAGAAACCTTAAAGGAGTTATTGAAGAAGAACCTGATATCACAACAAATGAAGGCAACAAAAGTTGTAAGCGGAAGAATAATGACAAAGCTTCATGTCAGCCCAATAATCTTACTACCAACGTAAAGTCGTCATCATTAGATGAGAATCACACTCAATCCTACATGTCTGTTGAACAGGAATCTACAGATCTATCAACCAAATTTAAGGAACAAGAAGTACACATGCACAGGAATAATCAAACTGAATCTCAAGGTATCTCAAATCAATTGGTTCCCAGTCATCATGACCTCCTTTTGGCCAAACAAAATGCTGCAGAGGTGATGGCAAGAATGAATTGTTTAGAAAAAGATGAAGACATCTTGGATGTGGAAAAGGAGGACTCTCGTGAAGGCAGTGCTCCTGCAGAATCCTCAAAAAGTTTGGAACAAACAACTTCCAATGTATCAAGGGAATATGTATCCTCATCATACAACTGTCGTGATACCCAGGGAACATCTATATCCTCAGCTAATCAGCAAACAGATACAACAGTCTCCAACAAGCCAACAGAGCACACAAATGTTGATGGCCATAGTGTCAAATCTATGAATAAGCCTGATGCACCCCAAAATGGAGATTTGCAAACAAAAGGGGATGTATCTGATATGAATGCAGGTAAAAAAGGAACTATTCTTTCCAGTCTGCTGGAAGGTCGTGATCAGGAATCGTTGATAGCTGCTGAACTCCTCACTCGACTTGACCGTGATATACATCTGTCTGAGATACAACCCACGCTAGGTCTGGAACAGCCAAACTACTCAAGCTACAATAACATCAGCTCAAGTCCAACACCATTTATCGGTGTGAATAAATACCTGGAGCCTCATACCAAAAAGCAGTGTAACACAGATGCAGAGCTTAACTTGCAGCATCCTCATCTTAGTGGTCCAGTCAATGGTACGTACGAATCTCATTCTGAAGCGAGTGTCCATGGAGAAAACGGAGCAGAAACAAATACTTCTGCAAGTAATTCTTTGTCAACACCTGCCACAAGGCAAACAGCATCACAGATTCTGTACCAGAACCGAGCTGGACAGGAGCAGCTTGGTCAGGAATGTCAAAGGAGCCACAGTTTCAATGGTACCATAGACAATACAGTTGGAGAGCAGGGGCGAGTGCCGAGACATAGCAATCCCGGAGCTCTGGGATGGGAGCAAGGACAGATCAACATTCCTCCTCCTCAACACAACAGCATGGGAATGCCAGGGTGGGAGCAGCGACAACAGCCCTACCATCAAATTATTGACACTGCCAATCAGAAGGATCCAATGACATTTCCTGCTGCTGTCAAGCAAGTGGTACAGCATGAAGATCAACTTGCAGCTGAACAGATAAGCAATGGATACAGATATGGGCCAATGATTCCAGAGAATTCGCCTTACAACCATAGCATGGGAAGGAACAAACAGTTTGAATCCTCAGCTATGTATGACAGTAGAGAACAACACAATACTGTTATTCCTGTAGAGCAAGGCATACCGTTTGGCCCCATGGTAGAGGATCCAAGGTACAATGGTCTCCAAAATTTCCAGCCTGGAAACTATCTGAATCTTTCCCAAGATACCTTAGACAACATAATGCAGAACCATGGATCTTCTTATGTTGGGAGTCCTTCTTTGCAAAGTCAACCCCTTCCAACTAATAATTCAACCCCAGATCAAGTTGTTCAGGGATTCGGAGACTATGTCAGCTATCCCCGTTCGTCTCAGTCTTCTGAAGACCAGGTTCAGTATTTTCAGCCAATCAGATCCAAGAGTCAAGGACCTGAAGATATTGGGCATCATATGGCTAAGCGACGAAGAAGGTCCACATCGGCTAGGGCTGACAACAATAAAAGCCCTGCCTTTGTTCAAGATGTAATGAGTAATTACATGTTCAAGAAAAAACCTATGCCATTTGAACATCCACTGAATCCTCTTCAAAAAGAAAATGATGATCGTTTCTTCTTAGTTCTGTCTCCAGAGGTAAATGCAGATGAAGTACGCGATATTGGACATAAAGGCCTTATAGCTAAATACATAGACTACCTCATTGTGGAAAATGAACAGATCACAGAGATGTCTAAATCTGTGTCTATCCCTATAGAACACTGTGTTATGGACGATCCATATTTAATGGACATCATTCGGGTGAAGATTCCATTCCCAACACTGAAGTACTACCAGTGGCTGCGTACATACTATCCCACCATTCAGATTGACTGGCTGGCCCTTAACGAACAAATGCTGCAGTTCCAGCCTGTGGGAGATTGTAGGCCACATCACTACATCCTCGACAAGCGGCCGCCACCAGTTCTCCTCGGAGAGTCGTTCTACTTCTTCCAGCGAGAGAGGGACAGACTGTTTTCTTGTTGAATTAGTGAGTTTTTAATTAGGGCTATTCCAGAATATTCCACTTGGGAGGCACTTGTATCAAAACTTGATTGGAAGTGGGGGTAGATCCCCATTTTTGTAGTTATTTTCATTGGTGGTGATGTTTTAAACAAATGTGCCTCTCACCGCTCCAATGTGTATAATTTTGGAACAGCCATTAGCACATAATATATGTATTTGCAAAGTCAAAGACAAATTAATGTTACAGAAACAATTTTTGTTGTATTATATTAAACCCATTATGATACAATATTTTGGACCCCATTGCATGCTAGTATTTTTTAAACTCTAATACGAAAACTTTTATGCCAAATGTTTGTATTAAATATTGATTATTGTCTCTTTGTGTTGTTCGAAAGGCAACATTGAATTCCTAAAGGAAGATTGTTTTTAAATAATATGCAGTAATCTGATTTCAAAATTATATTGGACAACATTATGTATATAGAATTTGAGAAATACACTTTTTAGATATTGTTAATTAGTCTCTAATTTATTTTGCATGGATATACATGTATTTGTGTCTTATTGAAGAATGAAATTCATTAAAAATTAAGTACTATTAAAGTAACTTTATCAAATTCCAAACACAATTAAATTTTAAAAATAGACATTTGTTATTTTTCAAAATTCAAGTTGTGCAAGAAACCTATGTATTGTACATACATTTTTCATATGCTACTTTGTGCATGTAAATTGTTAAACATGTTACAATGGTCTTATCAAGATTTGGGATATTATTACGGTAAAGTATGCGTAAATATTCATGTCAATCCTTTGATATACTTTGTTGCATTGTTTACCGGTACTTTAGTTTAGTATAGTTCTTCTTATTATTGATTTGTTGTATGAGTGAGTGTTACGATTAGTGTATTAAATGAATTGATCTTGTGACTTTGATATTATTTACATGTTCTTGCCCTCACACCTGGATGTAGCTTGTTACAGAGTAAAGTGCTTGAGTCAGAAACAAGCCTTGTCTGTTGTTTTCAAAAACATGTTTCATTTAAAATGACAAAGGTGTTGCCAAAATATATCTTACATTTTTTTGCATCATAATATTTTAGATAATTGTTCAATGTGCAATAACTGTTTTGAATGTTCAATGAGTCAAAAAAGGATTCTAATAATTATTCATAAATACTTAGTTATTATGGTGCACAAATACTAGTCGGGATGCATCTTCATGATTCCAGAATGATAGTCAATCATCTAGCCAGCTAAATCACAGAAATGTAAACATGACAATAGTTCCAATTATCATGTGGCTTTGTTTTGCAGTCAGCCTCAAAATTGTTTGCAATGTGATAATTTTAGCACTTCGTAAGTTTCATTTGCTACTTTGTAACTCTATGGATAAATTTTCTGAAGACATTTTGCACTTTGTATGTGTAATGAGAAATACTTCTGATCAGAAGTAAGATTAAATTTAGAATTTGCTACTATGTAAACCCATGGATAAAATTATGATGACTTATAAATGAAATAAGCAAAAAATTTCCACATTGCGAATATTTTCAAATCTACGAAATATAAGCGGTACAAATTAGTCTAGGAAAGCAAAATTATAATGAAGGCATATTACATATTTCAAACAATTTTTATTCCCAACAAATCACCATGATGCTTATTTTCCTACACAAACCCTAAATCATGTATTTCAATAAATAAATAAATATCAGGTATGATAGAGAAAATACTTATCATATCAGCACCAACAATCTTGAACCGGATAAAGGTTGTACATACTCACAGGGACTTGTAACGTAGGTTGTGAGAAAGTTTGCTGTGTATACATGTGTACTTTATACTATATAAAAGGATAAGGGAACCAACGGCTCACTTGGAAGAGGTACACCCGATGTAATCTGACTGCATTTTCCACGTTCCTAGTGAAATAAAGGTGTTTATATATTATTTCGTGTTTGAAGTTGTGTTCTCCATGTCGAAAATTTATTTAAGAATATATTGGTATTAAATATGTACATATTTATCCATATTTGACGGAATACCGGCGACTTTTGTAGAGGCAGGTGTACCTCTTCCACGCGAGCCGTTGGTTCCCTTGTCCTTTCATATAGTACACATGTATACACAGCAGACTTTCTCACAATCTACGCTACAAGTCCCTGTGTACATACTGTTGTTGTAAAGCTCCGTCTCAAACTGAATTTAGTTTGTCATTTCAAAATAGCTATCTACTCTATGAACAGTTTGTCGAAATTACATGTACAGTATACCTTATCACAAATTACTTGGTTAGTGTAATAAATAACACCAAGAGAAGATACTGGTATTAGTATACTGGTATAGTGTAGATATAAAAGGCCATACAAAAGGTTCTGGAAAGGCACTTGTTCCACTAGTACTTGTAGCTATTATGATTATATATAAATAAAACAGATTCTGGAATTGAAAGAAAAAAATGTTTCACACCATTTGTGATGTTAATGCAATGGTTTTTTCCTCATATATGTAGCTTCAATTATTGCTGCATTTATATTTAGCTTTAGATATAGAATGAAAAGATCAAGATTCTAGAATTTTTTTTGTAAACTTCATCACCAAGATGAACTATTGATACAAGTATGAAACTTCAGCTAGAGTGAGTGGTAAACGAAAATATCCAAAGAAATTTGTTGATGTTTGAATAAAATTCAAATGTAAGTTACATTTTGGTATCATGACATATCGCCACTACAAGCTGACAATTCAATAACAACAGTTTCACATTTCTACCAGATGAGTTTTAACTAAAGTAGAGTTTAAACAGATCACAGAACTGTTTTATCATAAAAGACAGACATGACAGACATTATTATAATATTCCAATCCCTCAACAGGAGATACATAAACAATTGAACAAAGATAAAGAAATAATGATATAAATGATTTTCAATGTATTTTAACTGTTTCATAGTCAAAGCACACATTTTTCTGTAACAGTAAATGAAATCATAAATTATAAATAATTGATGTCAAATAAATTAAACAAATATGGTATAAAAGTACTTAAACTCCAGCTATGAAACCAGAGAGAAGATAAATAAAAGAAGCAGTATATTTTATGGTAAATAATATCACAAGCTCTGATGATGGAAAACATGTAAATTACAACTGAGAAAAATATCACACAAATTTGTCAAAAAATAAATAAAAACAGAATAAAATGTACAATTAAATCACAGCTACACTTGAAATCATAGTACTAAAACATATATTTATCTGAGGTGGAGAAAATTTTACAAATAAGTATATTCACAATGAAAAGAATTGTACACCAAACATTATTACAATGTCTATCACAATCAAGTTTTCCAACTGCATAGATTTAGAATATTTGGCACAAATAGTGATGGTGCAGAAATGATTAACATAATATAAAGCTTCAAAGAAAATAATCAATTGCTCGACAAGAACAAAATATACAGATTGTTTTTAATTGAAGGTAATATAATAATTTTAAACAACTTTCAAATACAAAATGCATAATTTTACACAACTGAATTATTTCATTTGGTTTTAGTAAGAGGGATTAGTTCAAACAGTAGTTTCATTATGAATTTAAAGAATAATTGATTAAATTGCCAATAAAAAAAAGCAAAAATAAATAAATTTAACAGCATAATGTAGTTCGCAAATATTAAGTTCCATTTAGGTCTATCAGAGTTGCTTCCCCTTGTTTTACTCTGGCTAAGCAACATTCTCGACTTCAGCTAATGCAGTACATAGTACCATGCATTAATCAGAGTGAAGGAAAAAAGGTACCGTATTCGCCATGATTAGATGGAGAAAAGTTGCATAAATTCTCCCATCCTTTGGATTATCAACAATGTTTTACAACATGTGACCTCTAACATCAACATTGTAATCCCATATTAAAATTAACTTGCAAGTCTTTTATGTGTGAATCATGGCATGATACTGCTTTTCAAAGGAAAAAAGGCATTTGCTGTATCAGATTAATGTACCAATAGTACAGAAAGATTTAAAATATGATTGAATTTTTTCACCCACAACTTATAGATTGGTTCATTAATAAGCCCTCCCCTATTTATTACAGTGACTGAACATATACAGCAGAAATTTATATTTATATCGTGATAGATCTGATACTGTATTGATCTACTGGCCAGGAATGAAAGATAAGAAGATAACTCGGGCTGGATTCTATAATTTCACAATACAGAAGTGGAGAGATATTGATAACACTGGAAGACCCCCAAAATGACAAAGGAATAAACACATCGTGTTGAACCTGGCCAAAAGTGGGACCCTAAGAAATCAGTCTTGTTAAGCAGGTGTTATAGAGGTGATGGCTAAGGATGGTTTTTAAGTAAATGTTCCTATTCCATGACAGGGGTATAAAATGGCAACAGTTACAAAAACTTTAAATAAATTCAATAAGCTTACACGGAGCAATAATTATTATTACAATGTATATGCTAACTTTGGCAAGATTTTTGATTATCATGTCAGCAATGATAAGCATAAAACTTCTATGATTCTGAAATTTTGTGATTTATATAAATCAACACTTTATCAAAATATGTTTCCTAATATGATTTTCTATATACATTGGAATTCTAGAGTGAGAAAGATGAAGAATCTTACATATAAAACTCTCGATTAGACAGCTAGACTATAAAATGCTATTTCGATTTCACAGAGAAACACAAATATTTTCCATAAAAACTTTATGAAAAACAAATCACTTATATATCACAGCTTAGCTTTGATGACAGGACACTTGATTTTCATAAAAATTGAAAATCATCAATATAACATATTGTATGCCATCCAAATAACAACTACAATTATTCAACAGCTAAATCTAATTTTTCCTTAAAGGAATAATACCAGGTACTGATGACCTGCGTTGACTCAACCTTGACCCAGTGACCCCTGACCCCGAGCTTCCCCTAGCACTCAGTGGTCCTGGAATTTGAGTGGGGCGAGGACTAGGTGTTGGGGTTGTCTCTCCTGAACTAAGACCTGTGTTTGGGAGACGCAGCACCGGGATACCAGAAGGAACTGGCGATGAAGTCAGATACTTCAGGGGTTTTCTCTTCAAACTCAAATTCTTCCACGACACAAACACCTGTTAACAGAGAAATAACTTAATTTAACTATATCTTTGATTAAAGAAAAAGTCTCGGGTATTTATAGAGCTAGGCACCTTCATTTTTAAGTTCCCGCTGACAGGCTATATCACATCCCCCTTTGTATAGTTTATCAATTATCAATATTTGGTTTGAGTTTTAATTTTAATATTTTTTTCATTTTTTAAAATTTACACATTCACAAATACATTATCACATAGGCATTTTAACAAACCTGGGCCATTAGGTGTTTCTCGTTGTAGCTGTACATCCTCTTCATGGCAAGCTGTTGGGCAAATTGTATTCTCCACTGTCGCCAACAAATCTTATACAGATACTCCTTTTCCTGTTAATAAAACAATTGTTACAATAAAATGACTTTAAAATATTAATGTATCAATGCCAATTATATATTTCAAAATTTTCAATAATGACACTTAAATGGATTACCTCCCCTGGATAAATGGTTCATAATCTTAGTACAATTTTACAAGGACCACTTTCTCCCATTATAAGAAGTTCTCTGCTCAGGCACTGATTTGTTCATTAGGCATTAACTGTTTACACTGCTACAAGTAATCCACACAAAACAAAACAATCACGTATCTTATTTATTTTATATACCTTATATACTTAAATTTTAAAAATTATTTACCTGTAAGTTTATTACTTCAATTAAACAAGAGGCCCAAAGGCCACAACGGTCACTGACTACTTGGCAATAGTAAAATAATTACATAGTCACTTTGTCAGGACCATGTCAGGATCATTTCATGCAAGTTTCAGCCAAATCGCACTGGTAGAACTTGAGAAGAAGTTAAAATGTGTTTTCAAGATGGCGGCTTTGGCGGCCATCTTGGATTTCAGATCACCCGAAAAAACATACAAACTTTGTCAGGACCATGTCAGGATCATTTCATGCAAGTTTCAGCCAAATCGCACAGGTAGAACTTGAGAAGAAGTTCAAAATGTGTTTTCAAGATGGCGGCTGTGGCGGCCATCTTGGATTTGGATCGACCCGAAAAATAACAACACTTTGTCGGGACCATGTCAGGATCATTTCATGCAAGTTTCAGCCAAATCGCACTAATAGAACTTGAGAAGAAGTTCAAAATGTGTTTTCAAGATGGCAGCTGTGGCGGCCATCTTGGATTTCAGATCGACCCGAAAAATAACAACACTTTGTCGGGACCATGTCAGGATCATTTCATGCAAGTTTCAGCCAAATCGCACTGGTAGAACTTGAGAAGAAGTTCAAAATGTGTTTTCAAGATGGCGGCTGTGGCGGCCATCTTGGATTTCAGATCGACCCGAAAAATAACAACACTTTGTCGGGACCATGTCAGGATCATTTCATGCAAGTTTCAGCCAAATCGCACTGGTAGAACTTGAGAAGAAGTTCAAAATGTGTTTTCAAGATGGCGGCTGTGGCGGCCATCTTGGATTTGGATCGACCCGAAAAATAACAACACTTTGTCGGACCATGTCAGGATCATTTCATCAGCAAGTTTCAGCCAAATTGCACCGGTAGAACTTGAGAAGAAGTTCAAAATGTGTTTTCAAGATGGCGGCTGTGGCGGCCATCTTGGATTTCAGATCGACCCGAAAAATAACAAACACTTTGTCCGACCATGTAAGGATCATTTCATGCAAGTTTCAGCCAAATTGCACTGGTAGAACTTGAGAAGAAGTTCAAAATGTGTTTTCAAGATGGCGGCTGTGGCGGCCATCTTGGATTTCAGATCGACCCGAAAAATAACAACACACTTTGTCGGGACCATGTCAGGATCATTTCATGCAAGTTTCAGCCAAATCGCACCGGTAGAACTTGAGAAGAAGTTCAAAATGTGTTTTCAAGATGGCGGCTGTGACGGCCATCTTGGATTTCAGATCGACCCGAAAAATAACAACACTTTGTCGGGACCATGTCACGATCATTTTCATGCAAGTTTCAGCTAAATCGCACCGGTAGAACTTGAGAAGAAGTTCAAAAGTGAAATGTTAACGCACGGCGGACGGCGGACGGCGCACGGCGCACGACGGCGGACGACGACGGACGAAACATGACGACTATAGGTCATCCTGACCCTTCGGGTCAGATGACCTAAAAATAGCACTTATCAATATTTTTTAAATTATATTTTATACATTTTCCAATAGAAACCATTTACAGAATATGAAAACTGCAAAAATAAATTAATTACAAATATAATCTTAATAGTAATTTGCTATAATGTACATACCAGAATCTTTGCCGTGTACATCATATCCACGCGGAGTTTCCACAGTCGTCCATATTTCTGTGACAGGCGGTCGTTATGGCGCTGGATTTGATGGACTACCAAGATCTCATTGTACCATGCATCCAGTACCATACGACTGTAACAAACAAGAGTAGCATAAAAATAAAACTTTATATTTAAACAAAATCAATCTGATACTACATTCCCATCTTCATTGGATTTGGAGTAAATTCCCTGAATAACAAGTTTTTTCATTGTTCTTATAGCATGTTTTTCCTAACATAAATTCAAAGTTCATCTAATAAACAGCAATTCAATTTTTTTCACATTTAAGTAGCCTTATAAGGTTAAAATACAGTATCCTTATTAAAAGTTACCCCCTGAACTATATCCGTAACAACAACTTGTAGTACTATGTAACATAGATGTTTGTTGTCGTGCTGCAATGTCTAGGACTCTTGTTAAAAGTTACACCCCCTCACCCCCCACCCCCACCCCAAATTATTTCCGTAATAACAACTTGTAGTGCTATACCATAGATGTTTGTTGTAGTGCTGCTCTGCCTTGGTCTCTTGGTCCCGTAGGTGTTGTCGCTCCTGTTTCCGACGGTACACAAACTGACGCCACACGCGGACCCCTCGCCGCGCCAACATGTGGTGGTAGCAGTGCCCAGCTATAACCCTGTTCAGTCGCTCTCTCCATCTCGTAAGGGCATGTCCCAGACAGTCCTGCTCCTTATCCTTCACAACCTTTGAAATAGATTCAAGAAAATTTAAAATTCATGAATCATGATTTCTTTTAGCATAAAATTTTAGATTTTTAACACTAGCAAGATTTACTTTAATGCTATATGTAAAATCAAAATTGTCATACACTGCAACATATAAATGTCTTTACTTCCAAATGGAAAGGGTGCAATAATACATGACAGGACAAGACACACCAGTCAGAAATGGGCAAAAATATATTTTATGCCCTCCCCCTCCCCCCTTCCATTTCATGGATTGGGTACATTAAACAAATGATTGAGTCAAACCACATAAAACTTTGGAATCATTTCATCAGCTGATAAAAGCCCAATCGTTTCTTTCCGTCTATGACATAAAGAAACTAGCAGAATTACTAAGATGTGCAGTGAAAGTAATAAAAACAACAACATTTTAATGTGATATTGTATAGTTTATATATTTTTAACAGTCCACTGGAAATCAGCAGTGGTTTGCCCAAAACTATATACTAGTTAACAAGCCTTTATATTAATTTCCCCTCAAAATTGGGCTGTGATGGGCAAGTGATTACAAGCCATCCACCTCTGGGATGTAAGTTTGAATCCCATGTGAGGTAGTTGCCAGGTACTAACTGCTAGTTGGTAATTTTTGTCCATATATTTCGTCATGGCACGTCCCTAAATGACCCTGGCTGTTAATAAGATGTTAAACAATTCAATCCAAAATTATTCCCCTAAAAACATATAGGTTTTTTTCAGTCCATGGATCCAGAGCACTTTAAAAGAATCTAAATCTCAAATAGCTGACACAAATTTTACAATTAGTTGTACCTTGTTACACATGTCGGTGAGAGATTGGTAGTAATCAAAATGTTCTCTCATTCTATACCACGCAGAAATCATCAGTCGACGATTGACACGGCTTGACATCAATGCGTGTAGAGTTTTCAGCTTACGACGTCTCCTTGCCACCACGGCCCAGCTACGTAGCACCCTAAAACATACACATAAACAAGAAATAAATTTGGCTGCTTGGGATAAACTTGAATTTTTGTTTTATTTCTATATTATGAGATGATAACAAACTTTTACACCAATGGAAATGTTTGTTACAAGTGAGATGTAAGACACAAGTGAGATGTAAGACACAAGTGTTCCTATCTCCATAGATCAAATAAGAATTTCCGGATATGGTGCCATGTACAACACTACACACCACACAAACACACACATATCCTTTATAGTGTGGTCAAAACAGATATTTTAAACTATCTCTTAGGTTATTCAATTACCTATTAATGATATTTTTATCTGTAAACCAAATATTACATGTTTCAGTATAAAATACACAAATTATTCTAGGTGTGTACAGATCTACACCGTCTCTACAGTAAACTATTTCTAAACATTTACCGTATTTGGAGTTTGAGGTTGAAGTGATGGTGGATGGACTGTCGTACACGTGTGACATGGACCCAGTACAGGAACTGCATCGCTACACTCCTCTGTTGATGTGCTAGCTGGAACGCTGCACATTTAGCTCGCCTTCTCTTGGCCTCTGTAATATATCAAAATTGTAAGTTATTGTGGGACATTTTTATAACGACAAGAGTCTATAACGACAAGAGTCACACATAGACTCAATTCAAGGAGACATCAACAGTTGGGGTTGATCTGTTGCTCATACAGCTTGGTCATAATAGGATTGCCTTCCATATATGCCATGTTCATACATATTTATGTGTTGAGAATGTTGAGCGAGTGTAGTTGGGAGCTTCACTATTGCCCTGTAGTCAGGTTGTCTACAAGTGATGGCCAGAACTGTTGTTTACATTTATAAAAGGTTTCATTTGTTAGTGTAACACTTATTGATTATCCAAAATTATTTACATTATAGATGAACATAACACCAACACCCCACAGTCTTGTTGAATTTTGCAATTACTTTTTGAAAGATACAAAAATCTTTTGTACAAATTGAGATTTGTTTTGGCACTAATAATAAATCATATGAGATTGAAGGTATTAAATTTTTTGTGTCATTTATAAAATAAACTTTTAAATATCACAGATGCTAGTTGCAGCCACTTTATTTTCATTTAGTTTTTTATTAGACTATCAGCTTACCAGCTGTAAAGATCCGCCACTCGATGAACACAGTGCTGATGAGTTTGGTGTTAAACATGCGACCTGCCTGACAGCACATCACAGATACTTTCCAATGGGACAGGTAACGGACGACGAGCTGCTGGTCTTTCTGAGCGATGTGGCAGGCTAGCATGTCCTCACGCTCAAGCTGGTGATCGTAACATGACCTCCAGCGATAGAAGTAAGACTGCAACTGTAACAGCATCAACGAAATCCTTTTAAATCAATTTTTTTTACATATTGTCAGCCAAGAATCTTACAACTAATACTGTGACAAAGGACTAGTTCAGTTGAAATCATGTCAACAAGCAGACTGAGTATTCCAATTCAATGCCCTTTGCTTGGCTCAACAATTTCTAAGATGAAACAGTTTATCAATTATTTGATCAAGTTTAGAATATCTTTGATAAAATGAAGCTGCTACGTACAGCAATTAACATGCAATAAGCTACAATGACCGTTTCATCCTGGTGTAATACAATAAAATTGTTTGTGAGTTTCTAAAATGTCTAAAAATTATCATTATCATGGTGTTTGATAGTTCATAATGATATTTTTTTCTATCCCACCATCTCCATATTTTCTCCCATGAAACCTCACCTGTCTGCGTTTGAAGTGCTGCTGCAAACGTCGCCCCCTGGTGGCCAGTGCCTTATGATGCCACTTCCTGCCGATCTGGAGAGCTCGCATGCGAACAACTTTCTCATGTTCCTGATGTTGCTGTAGGCGACTAATATAATAGTTATGCCAAGTGCGGAACAGCTTTCCTATCTGTAGGTAACAGAGATCATATCTGATTATCACACCAAACAGAAGCACAAGTCAGACTTACAAAAGAGACAGCTCAAAAATCAATAATTGATTGATCTGTAAGATCATCTAATGATGAAAGCAGAATTTTGATTGGGCCCTTGCCCCCATATCAAATCACATCAGGATGGAAAAGATACTGTAAACAAACATACTTATTTTAGCTGTAGTTTTTACTTCTCGCTCTGACTTTGAAGTGCTAATCTAATTTATGTACAGTAAAGGGTATCGCCTGTATTGATCAACATTTGAATTGCGCTAATTGATATCTGGGCTATTAAATCATAATTTGAATTTGGCATCTTTGGTAAAATTTGACTGTGCTTGAAAAACAAGGTTCCCAGTATTACAGGGAAAAGAAGGGACAGGACATAAATGGCTAGCACTATATATTATTTCCATTTTCATGTAACATCTTCATTGATGACAGTGAAATGCATGACAGCTAGGAGATACTGTAACATTCTTATCACATACCAGTTTGGTGTAACTCTTGACGCGGAACTCCAGGATCTGGCGTTTCCTGTTCTTCTGTTGAAGCGCCACTTGATGCCAGCTATAGAGAACCCTGAACACATCAAACGATGAATTAAACACAAAGATTTTTTTAGATTATATCAAATAATCAATTTAAGCACACAAAGATATGTGAATTCAGAAAAAAATATAATTATGCTTGTTAATGAAAAGCTACACAAGAGATCCAACACACCTGTATTATTGAATTTCAGTGATAATGACATTATATTCATGAATTTCTAATGCAAGAAATTAATTTCAACATAAATTATCTGATTTTTCACAAAATTGTGACATAAAAAGTATGTCAAGGTCATTAATTCATCAAAACGCTTTGTTTAAGATGGCTCACATCTCACACAAAGCCTTCTGATTAGCCACTAAGTGAAGACACTTTCAATTTAAGGCCATGTATCATTGTTTTAATGAAAGTTATTAACACCTAATATTTGTCAGGAATCATATCTCTAAATTTGACCAAAAAATCCTAGTTTCAATGTATACTGGTAAACAACACAATACGTAAAGCGACTTACTTAAGAGCTAGTCGGGTCTGGTACCACACAGTGATCTGTTGTTGCTTTCTAGTTTCTAATCTCCACTTCATAAATGTGTTCATCACTAGGTAGAGCTGCTGTTTTTTCTCAACCACTTTTGAAATACTGCGGTGTCGTTTTGCAGCTACGAAAAACATTGATGTAATGAAGACAATTTCAAAGGTAAGTCATAAATTCATTTTAAATTTACTTCAACCAGATATGATTTTACACCACAGAAAAAAATTGTTCTTCTTAGATAACAAGTTTCTACTTATTCCAGGCATTCAACAAAATTTCTAAACTTTTGGTTGAAAATAGCCGATTTCAGCTAAATGTCCGATAGAACCATGTCCAAGTACATGATGATAGCTTTGGAGCTAGAACACAGCAAGATTTCAGCATTATACAGACCCTCTAAAAATGTTTGAGCAACTCAGCACAATTCTACAAAGTACAGTTCCAAAAGTCACAAAGTTGTTCCAAGCCTCCAAAACTAGACACAAGACTTGTTTGGCAGTCTTGTATGTTTTGGGACCAATGAAACGTGGCTTCCTTGATCACATTTCTTACCTACAGTCCACTTGTGCCATTCCCTGACCACACTGGCTAGATTCTTACCTACGGTCCACTTGTGCCATTCCCTGACCACACTGGCTAGATAATTCTGCCAGACATCCCTGTGTCGCTGCTCCACCTGTGACTGTTGCTGATACCGTAATCGCCACAAACAAAACACCTGTAATATCAAACGTAATATCACCCCCGGTTATGTATGAAGCCCTGTATACTCACTGTAACATGTGATATTACAACCTTCTTTTTTTGTCTAATAAAAAAATCTCAACTTTTGTTTAATGTTACCAGTTATATCAAGTTAATTCTGTAAGAAATTTTAGTGGGATTCATACAGATATGGCTTTAATCAAGATATTCATTTTGAAAGAAAATGTGCACAGTAATATAATGTTTATATGGATAATGCAACAATCAAGTGTTCTAAAACAAACCTGTTTTTGAAGTCGATGAGCACAGAATGAGGTGGACTGGTTCCTTCTCTCTCGTCTCAGATGGGCCCAAACCTTCCATTCCTCTATATACCTAAAACAACACATAGTCAAAATGTAAACATTTTCAGCATTACTTACAAAAGTAGTACAGCCACAGAAGGTAAACTCAGCAGTGATTATGGTTATATATGATATACAGTTACCCAGGTACACCTATCTATAAATATCACCCACAGAACCAAGGAACAATGGCTTTTACAGGCATGAGGTCTTCATACACATGTCAAATTGTGTTGAAATTGATTATTTTAGGACCCAAAGAAAGTGGTCTTTATACAGAGGTGCTCGCTAAGGCAGGTTTAACTGTATTTATTACTAGTCATAACTTGCCTTAAAAGTTACTTGTCTTAGAGGGGTTAATAAAACTACCTAATCAAAATACTTCTATATTTGTATATACATTTGTACGTATATTTCTACATGTATATAGAACTTCTAAATTACAAATGAAGAGGCTTAAAACTAGGTTCCTTACCTCTGGAGAAGGACTTTATTGAAAGCTTTCTTCAGTCTATAGATCTGCTGAAATTTGAGGTTCCACACAGCAAAGCACTTCTGCAGGGTCTTTTTCTGTATGCGACCCTTAACTGCCGTCTCTAGTGGCAGTAGTGATTGTTCCTCGACCGTCAGGTTAGTCCACAAGTGGCACACATGTTCTTGGTGACGCTTTTCTTTTGCCTATTGATAGGAGAGAGATAAATTAGAATGAAATTGGACCTGCAATAACCTGGAAGTCGATAGTCTGGAAAGCTCCTGATCCTGACAGGAAATATCAGGAAACAGTTTTGGTAATTGACTCTTTTTTTTTAAAATGAATCCAACAGCCTGGAAAAAACACAATCCTTAGAGTTTCAGCTGAGGACAAAAATGTTCAGATTGTTAGAAGCCACTGTATATTTTAGTAGACAAAAATATCAAAATTAATTTAGAATTTTCTACAGACCTTCAAAAATGCTGTAACTCATGTAAAATATCATCTGAAGCTGTTAAGATGAAAAGAAGTTTTACAAGTTATACTGACCTTCTCATACCAAACAGGGAATATCTTCCCAAACACCTTCAATGACAGGTGACGATGGGCAAGGGCAGACAACTCCTTCTTCTGCTTGCATTTACATTTGTTGTCATACAACGTAGAAAACACCCAAATCTTCAAAGATGACTCCTGTAAAATAATTGAAAGTAAAATCAAGATTAAAATCATTAGAACTATCAAGTCTACAGCCCATGCTGCTATCTACTGAAGATCAATTAATGTACTTTAGAGAATGTTTGGTTATAATCATGATTTCAGTTTTTGAAATAAATTCAGAAATTTGTATTAATTTTGTTTTCAATGAGAATTTAAACCCATAATTTTAGTGATATTTCAGCTGATCAAGTTTTCCTGGTAATCGATCATCTATGATAATCTGCTCAAACTATCAATGTTTTGTGATAACCAGTGATCATGTCTTCATTAGATATTACCTACCATGAATGTTTTGGCTTTGCTGTTATTGACTTGTGCTGTCCTCCAAATCCTCATCACATGTCTCATCTTGGCTTCCTTGATGTGAGCCTGTAGCTGATTAGACAAGGCTTTGAGTTCCCGCTGACGATAGGTGAATTCTTTCCACTGGTCAAAGGCAACACTGATTGGCCAAAATCGTAGTCGCTTAACAGCGTGGAATACCAGCGTCTGCAAAATAAGCACAGTAAGTGTTATCCATAGAGAGAAAAAAAAAACAATAAATCTTTTAACCAAGTTTTATAAAACTTCATGAAAAGATCACATTCTATATGAAGGTAACATAAAATATCAATCATGTCATAACCATACTACCACCATGGCCTAGTCCTTAGACATATATTCTGGCGGAGCATATCATGCAATTAGAGAAGTATAATTAAGGCATTAAATGCCCCCTCTCTATATATCAAAGTTTATTTACCAGGCAAATGAGGGAAACATTACAGCAGCCCCTTCCCAATTTTATGGCACAGACGTACTTAAAAATTTTGGTTTTTATGATAAAGTCTGCAGATAAAGTGTTTTCTTTAAAAGTATTTTCATGCTTAATGATTTATGAATTGTCTACCCTGAGTTTCTCAGTTTTCACAGCTTGTTCCATAGCGAACCGCGTGTCAAGGAAAGACTTATCAGCCAGGGTAGGTCGATAGTTCATGTCCGTACTGTCCTGATCCAAATTCCACAGGCTGAGGGACGGGGAGAACATTCTGTAAAAGGAAGGGAATAATTAGACAACCATGTCTATAAATAACACTCCTGTCTATAAATGACAACACATGTCTATAAATATCACTCATGTCTATAAATATCACTCGTGTCTATAAATAACACCCTTGTCTATAAAAAGCACACCAAGTCTATATATAACACCTCTGTTTATAAAACTCCTAACAGTCTGCCTTCTTGACAATAAAACTGCCTTTGGAAGGATGTTTATATCATACCTTCTGCAGTAGCAGGTTTTCCTAATAATTCTGTGATGTCATCAATACATTCAACATAAGCATAACAAATAATGTTGATAACATCATGAATTTTGACAACTTTGTGATGATCCAATAATAAAATAGCATTTCTTCCTGTTGTACAAGTAGGGGAGAGACAGTGTCAAATAAAGACGAATACCAGCTTATATATTTTTCACTCTGGTAAAGATTTCTGTATCTGTTTTAGAGATGTGTGTATGATTTTTCTACCCCCTGTATTTTACATACTTCCTATTTGGTGTTCCGGGTGTGCCTGGTGTACGCCTGGGTGTGCCTGGCCCCGGGGAAAGGTCCGTCCGCGGAGACTGACATATCTCACTCCGAGGGGAGAGGCCATACTCATACACACCTGTACAGTGAATGTCATATTCAGTACTGCCAACAAGTTGATATCAAATGTCTTCATTTGAATTCTAGACACTCTATTTAAATGTATTCAAACAGGTTAGCGCATGCTAGCTAAACCTTATTATTATTCGCTATTTTGACCTTGTATTACAGTAATGTCATTCTTATATTCCAAGGGTTTTTATCACTGTCATTATATCTACCCCTGGAGTATTACACATTCAGAAAAGCTTTCCTTTGCAAGCTACTTTATTAAGGAAAGTCTGTGTGAAGTTTGACGTTGATTAGACAAAAGAGAATTCAAGAGATATCACACAAAATCCTCTAAGGAGATGCAGCTCCTGACACTGTCCAAGTGTTACCGATATGTTACCGCTGACTTTTTGCAGATAGTACAAAAAGATAAAACAGCATACCTGATGATATTGACATGTTGTCCCCATATGGTGACTCGAGGCCCAGGCTGGTGGCGAAGTTGTTTACAGCATCGTGAAGTCTCGCCTGTGTTAGATGATGCCATGCCTGTACAGCTTGAAGCTGAAGTTTACGACAGAGGAGTGCCTGATTCTCTCTACAAAAACAACAGGGTTATCATTAACAATTAAAGGTAAACTGCCTTACAAATATTTGGTTCATGACCAAAGAAGTAGGTCACTGTCATTCATTTTGATGAGATTCAAAACAAGCTTAATAAACTGAAAAAATGTTTATATTTTTTACTGTCTTTAAGTATCCAGTACAAATATCCTAACTTTTTAAGTCATTCCATACATACTTGATTCTTTTTTAAACCAAGAAATGACCTCCAGAATACCTTTAATGCCTTCAAATAAAATCGCACAGGCTGGGAAAAGACTCGAAATACAAACTGTAATTATTTCTGTTGTGACTTTCAACGGTAAGCTGACACCAACCTTGCAATGACGATAGCTCTGAAGTGTCGCCGCCAAAACATGAAAGATTTCCTCAGACTGCGATCTGTCCTCTCCTGGTCCATCCTTGTGACAATGGCTGCGTCATCAATGACCTGCACTCGGACGTTTGTTAACCAAAGGTTGAAATGTGACCTCAAGATGGACATATTGTACTCCTAAAAAGAGAGAATTCAATTTTTTAATGAAGTCTACTGCATCATCATAATACAAGTAATCTCTTCACGTTAATCCACAAATATGTTGGCAGTGGCATTCATGTTTAGATGACCTTTACTTTAATAGACAATCTAGCTTACTAACGTTTTTAAAAGTAATGCTGGTTCCTGATGCTGTTTTGACATTAATTTTTAATGTCATGAAAAGTTGACAAAAATTGCAACTGAGAATGAGACATTTTCTAATTCAATGGAAAAGTTCTCAGGGTATGGCAAGATCTTCATCAATATAATTAATACAGTGTACCTTTCTTTTGCAAATGTGGAAAAACTGTTTTTTTTCCCCTTTTATTACCTCTATCTCGTTGGCCTCCACTCTCCTCTCCAGCTGTCCGAGGGCTTTCTCCCGCCAGTACAGGAAGCTTCCTTTGAGCAGCACCCTCTGGTGGAAGTTGTGAGCGGCATGTTTACGGGAAATAATCAGTCTCCATCCCTGAACAGATCGTCTCAGACGACTTAGGTTGTTAGCCTGGCTCACTTCCTTCTCTATCTGGTGGATATGGTACTGGTGTCTAAAACAATTTCATAAAATTTATATACCGTATTCGACCCAATAAGCGCCCTCGTCCCTATAAGCACCCTTCCCCCATTTTGAAGCCTCGATTTAAATTGTCCAGGCATAAATAAAGACAAAAACTATACAAAATTGTAAAGGTTTACAATGTCTTCGTCTTATTAGCACCTTTTCATTTTTTAAACACCCTGGGCCCTTATTGGGTCGAATATGGTATCATGATACGGTATTGGTGCCTTCAATGATTTCATAAAACCAATATATCATAATATCAAATCAAACTGATACTTAAAAATTAAAATAATACCAAGAACAAATGATGATTGTATTGGGTGAACAAAGCAAAAACAATATGCCCCTTCCCCCTCACTTCATTTGGGATTCGAAACATAATTACATGCAATAAAATGTTTCCTTTTCTGCTCTAACAATAAAATAACTAATTGCCTAAGCAGAAAAATGTCATTATAGCTCCTAGTCGACCAAAAACAGTAATGTTTCAGAAGTTATTTTTTTAAATAGGAAACATGTATTACTCCAACTCCCCCCCCCCCCCCACACACACACACACACATAAAAAAACCCATAAAACATCAAATAAAACTAACGCATTATTAAATAGAAAGCTCAAACAACTTTAAAATGTTTCTATTAAGTGCCGACCTGCTCAATGTAATTCATGACAAACATTTACCTCCAAGTTGAGAATTTGGTCCGTAGTTTAGCCTTCTGGAAAAGATTGCTACTCCTCTTACAGGCAGCCTTGTGTTTTACCAGCCATCTCCAGTTGTCAAATACTCTGTTACAAAAAACTTAGGTGGTCAGTTACATGTCAAATCTGTCAAATATTAAAGTGGTCAGACACATCTGTCGAATACTGTACACGTACTTTTAAAATTAGCTTACTCAAATTTGAAGGCTCTGATTGATACTGTCCGATTAGTGCAATCTTAAATTTGCGCAACCACTACATCTCACCTTGAACATACATTGTATATACCGAATGACATCTCAGACACTTTTTAGTGCATAAAATACTTGACATGAGCACAAAAGGCGTTAAAATTAGATTACCACTAAAGTAACCACTCAAATACTATGTTACAAAGAATGAGGTGCTCAGTTACACCTGTGGAGGACAAAAGACGGCGTGGATCGAGAACCCTTCTGGACCTTGTGACTTTAACCCCTATACCTCAAGAGGCCCATGGGCCTTAAAGATCATCTGAGTTCGGATAGAGAAAGAAACAAAGACATATAAACACTTTATAATGGCCCATCAGGCCCTTGAAGTCAGTCAGTGATTTTATAAATTTAACCATTTAATCTATGAAGATTATTTGGTTCCATCAAATCTGTGTATTAAGAAGAAATATTTTTGAAATTTCAGCCATTTTGACCCCTTTTGGCCCAACCCCTCTGGCCCCTGGGGGTCAGCTAGGACCAATATTGATAGGATGTTAAAATGCTATCTCAGGCTAATAATTCTAAGCCAGTTTGACTCATTTCCTAAGAAAACTAAGCAATTAATGTTCTTAAATGTGTTTTTCTTATATAAACTATCGTAAATTTGACCCCCTCCCACAGGAGAAACTTATACCTCAGGGTCATATTATTCACAATTTTTATAAAGGACCTTATGAACTTTCCATCTATGAAGAGTATTTGATTCTATTAGTTCCAGAATTTCAGGAAAAGATTTTTGAAGTTTTAGCTAATTTGACCCCTTTTGGCCCCGCCCCTAAGGCCCCTGGGGGTCAGTCATGGAAAATTTGTTAATAGGATTCAATGGCTATTTCACAGGGATAATTCTGACAATGTTTAACTAATTTCCTATTACAAATGACCAAATAATGCTCAAAAATGTGTTTTCCCTATATAAACTATAGTAAACTTAAACCCCTCCTCAGGGGAAAACCCGAGACCCCAGGGTCATATAATTCACAATTTTTGTAGAGAGCCTCGAGACCTTTCTTTCCATGAAGAGTATTTGATTCTACCACATCTGTGAGTGGAGAAGAAGATTTTTGAAATTTTAGTAAATTTTACCCCTTTTGGCCACTCCCACAGCCCCCTGGGGGGTAAGGATCATATAATTCACAATTTTGATTGGCTTTATGCCTTAGAAGGTTTGTGCAAAATTTCATTGAAATTGCTTCAGCAATTTTGGAGAAGAAGTTGAAAATATAAATTGTTTACCGTTGCACGACGGACGACATACGACAGGACAATGACAGACAAAAGGCGATTAGAATAGGTCACCATGAGACTTCGTCTAAG
The DNA here is from genome assembly GCF_041381155.1 of Argopecten irradians. Taxonomy (NCBI): domain Eukaryota; kingdom Metazoa; phylum Mollusca; class Bivalvia; order Pectinida; family Pectinidae; genus Argopecten; species Argopecten irradians. Next base: position 16,280,933 of record NC_091134.1, on the reverse strand, counting down.
GTGACCTAATAAAATCAGGGACATGAGAAGGCATAACGGTTTGTGGTGGGATACACATGAGTTTCATGGGCTTAAAAATATTCCCAGTGTCTTGAGATCTTTTTCCAAAAATTCGAACAACATTACATACTCTGTAACCATGGCCCTCTGTCGCCGTAGCAACATAGGTTTGATGGTGAGGCGTTGTTGGGTTGCTATCCACCATGTTTGGAAGCTTCGCTGCAGCTGTGAGCGTTCGAGAATTGTACGCATCTGGTCGGCTTCCTGTTTCTCATTGTTCACCTTGGATTTAGCATCTAACCATCTCTGGAACATTACTGGGGTGAAATATCAAATTAACCTTGGTTAATTCTTTTTTTGTTTTTTTCTAATGTTAAAATAATCTCAATATATTGATCTTATCTCCAAACGAGACTGAACAAATTGTTAGAACTAAAGTTGGTTTCTAACAGCTTCATGTGATGTCATTTTGAATGTATTTCGATATTTTGTATGCAATTATCAATTTTCATCTTTAGCATGCCATATTTTCACATCTGTTAAAAGTTTGTCACCTTAACAGTTTTGATATTACATGCATTATAGGACACAAATTCTCAAAATAGTATAAAATGGACATAAATCAAAATATTTGGTATATTTTGCATAAAGCGTAAACGATATGTTTGCCCAAGAAGCAAGGCAAGGGAAACAACTCTACCAATACAAGGTTAGATTATGACACACAAACTGAAGCTAAATAAGTCCTTTTTTCCTCTAAAGATCACACCCTACCTACCCCTCATAAGTGCTAAGTTCCTGACAGGTTCTGTCTCCTCCAGTAAGCTGTACAGCATTTGTCTGTGGCAAAGCTTCTTCCATTGGACCACAGCTTTTCTATAAGATGTAATATAAAGTTTGGCTGAAAACTAGCACTGTGAAAAAAATGCATTGTAGATTTCTTGTGGCATGACTCCTTGTGCGGTATTTCATATAATCTAGTTAAAGCTTAATTCAATACAACAAGTCAAATTTGATGTAAAAATTTTAATTTAAGATAGTATAATTAAGCCACCTTATTTTTGCAGCGATCATATTTTGCGATTTCATGTCTAACAAATTTTTAACAGCAATTCAATTTGTTCTACTTGATCTGTGCTTTTTAACTTTTTTACAGCAATTGATTTGTACAAAGTCTTATTGCTCATGATATTGTGCAAAATCTAATTGCACACAAAATAAGTTGGTTTTACAGTATAAATCAATAAGAAAAAATCTATATACTAGTTATGTGAATTTTCTCAGATTGATAATGTTATTACAGTAAATCAACTTTAGTTTTCATATGCGATTTTTTTTTTGTAAACTTTGCATGGGATTAAAACTTTCGAAATTAAATCGCAGCAAATAAATTGTTGGGCATGAAAACAAGAAGTTAAGTCACCGCGAAAACAAGTTGGTTCACGGTAATTTTATAAAACCTCATCTTACAGTCTATCTGTGCCATATATCGGTACGTTAATTACCTCACACAAATGTTGGACCAGAACTGCTTGGCTTTCTGTACATCCAATCTGTCCTCAAATGTCTGTCGCCAGATGGTCAGGCATCGTCGCTGAACCTGAAGATCTTTGGTGCGTTTGTATACTACCAGAATTCTCCTGTGCAGTAAAAGAGAGAAAACTTAATTTATACATAATGTTAATAAGTAATCTTTAATTAGGAGTCACCTGTCTCCAAAACATTTGTAAATCTATACTTGTAAAGATAGTTTATGAATACATGACATCAACTTTCAAGACTTATATAGAAAATCTTTTATCTGTATTCTCTGGTCCATTATTCATACAAGCAGTTTATAATTCATGTTTGCAAAATTCATGTTAGATTGAAGTGCGCTCTATCATTTACATTGTAGCCTTTTCTTGAGACAGTAAATGGTTTACAAAGTATTTAGTCAAGTCTTCTTAAATAGTAAGGAAATTACCTCTGTGATAAGCATTAATTCACACATGTACAGGTCTTATTAAGTCATGCATAAATCTGTAATAATTGAACTAATTAATCTCTACTGATAAAGGTATCCTAATTAACACAAATTACTGAAAAGCAATGCTATAACTACATCAAGACAATGTGCACAGTTGCATCATTGGACTTACCTAACAATGAGCTTTTAATTGACTGTATAAATGTTCAGATTCAGAGCAAAACCTTCTAAATTGACAATTCAATATTAAAACACCAATCTGCCAAGTTTTCAAACATAGGAAGGAAATCCAAGATATTCCTAGAGGTGATTCTTAAAACAGTCTATCAAGAAATAGATTGACCATCTCCCAAGTTCTTATACTCATTAAAGATAATAACATTCAGTAAATTGACACTTCTATATCAAAATTCCAACAGCCACTTTCCACAGTCTTAAATAAGAAATATACTACGTGGGTAAGTATTCTGAACTGTTACAGCTTTATCCAAAAATCACTATTTCCATTTTTTTTGAATTATTTTATAATTACAGTTTTTTTCCCCTTTGATGTAGGTCAAAGATCAAAATGTGACACCTCAATTTCCAGGGGAAAAATAAGATATGTGCAAAATTACGTAATGAAGAATGCAACGAAAATTACTGCAATGATCTAAACTTTGAATTTTGGTCAAAGCCACAAACAGAACAGAGGAACTTCTTTGTGACCGTCTGTCAAAATTTGCATTAAACTTAGAAGTTCTGTCAAGAAACTAGACGAAGAGTGTCCAAAATGCAAACAAAGCACAAATTACAAAATCCCAACTGAAATTCCATAAGAAATTCATAAAAGGAGATACAAGGATTAAAGGGTTGATATTAAAAAGATTGCTGAAAATGTGCCAAAACTTAGAGAAACATAATAAAGCACACAAAATACTAAACTTCACGAATTTCAGAAATCAACATCTTAAATGTTAGAAAAACAAACATAGATTTAAAAACTTCACCAGATAACGCAGAAATCAGATGAACAAAAACAAATGTTAACTTATCTAAATTCCTTTAACCCACTTACTTATGGTTTGAGTAACTATACAGGGAAGTAAAAATACTTCAATTCGTAATTGGCATAATTGACATTGGAATCATATCTTTCTTATAAGGTCATGACTAAATTATAACCGAAACAAGGACGTTAAGCCCCATCAATCAATCAGTTGACAGTATATATACTTCAAAATGCTTGGGTTTTAATACAAAATATAGTAAATATGGTATACTAATCATTTAAAGAACATTTCATCATGAGTTGAAATAACATAAGTTACAAATCCTAACCAGTATTTGACTAATAAAATATTTTACAGGTGTAAAAACATAAAATCACTAAAGCACTAGATATCTAAAAATAAAATTAATTGCTTTACAAATGATTTCATTCTTGGTTTGTGAAGGGGAGATAACTAGGTTGATCTAAGGTGACTTGGGTGCCTACCAACTATACATCAGGTGGAGGTGTGGAAAAGTACAGTAATATTACCTTGTAGACGCTTTATATTTTCTAAATCAATTTAAAGGTAAAGTATCACATTTATTGAACCTAAGGCTATAATACATGTTCTTACAAACACCAATACTTTTTATTGGAACTGCTTGATAATAAATTAAGACTATATATTTCCTTAAATCTATAGATATTAGAAAACTGATGAATCAAAACTTACTCACTAGTGATTTAATATGACTGAATATGTAGTGCATTTACCTCCAATAATTTATTTCTGGCTGCAAATAGTATAAAACCATTTTTTATAAGGTCTTACCAATTTCATACTGCACATCATTTTTTTCTAAAGCTACTGATGACATTATATATAAGACAAAAGAATATATATCGCTGTATACCTGAGCTCTTTTCTATGCTGGGTGTACGCCCTCCATTCCTGAAGGGCATGACGTACTAGCGCCCTCTGTAGATGGACAATACCGGCCTGGCGTCGTCTCTGTAAAAGTTCCACATTGGCGCGCCATAGCTGCATGGCTGTTGTTAGAATCTCACGTCGCAGGCGTGCTTCATTTTCAACCCTCTCTGCTAACAGTCTTATTCCCCTTCAAGGTGATTCGTATAACTTCAAGGCTGTGGGAATGCATTTCTGAGGATAAAAGTATGTATATCATTGTATCACATCATGAGGCTGGTTTCAGGTATAGGCTGTATGACCTAAATCATAGTCTTCTAAGCTTAACTTACACCTAGCTTTTTACACCTATGTTCTTGGTTTTCCACTAAGTCATCTGCCCTTATCTTATGAACTGTTTATGACTCACATCTGTTTAGTTATCTCTTTTTAAACCAAGAGTTGTCTGCAGAGTTATCTGTCCTTATCTTAGAAGTTGTCTGTTGAGTTATCTCCCCTTACCTTACAAGTTGTCTATTGAGTTACCTCCCCTTACCTTAGGAGCTGCCTGTTGAGTTTTCGCCCCAAACACTATGATCTGTCTGTTGAGTTATCTCCCCTTACACTATGATCTGTCTGTTGAGTTATCTCCCCTTACACTATGATGAATGCATGTTGAGTTATCTCCCCTTACACTTTGATTTCTGCCTGTTGGATTATATCCCCTTACACTACATCTGTCTGTTGAGTTATCTCTCCTTACACTATGATATCTGCCTGTTGGTTTATATCCCCTTACACTATATCTGCCTATTGAGTTATCTCCCCTTACACTATGATATCTGCCTGTTGGATTATATCCCCTTACACTATATCTACCTGTTGAGTTATCTCCCCTTACACTATGCATGTTGAGATGCCTCCCATTACACTATGATATAATATGCCTGCTGAGTTATCTCCCCTTCCACTATGATATCTGCCTGCTGAGTGTTCTCCCCTTACACTGTGATATCTGCCTTTTAAGTTATCTCCCCTTACCTCAGGAGCTGTCTGTTTTTGTTTTTCTGAGTCCTCTGTACAAGTAACTGATCATGCCACTGTTTGAACACTTGTTTTGTAGTGGCCATGCGCCAGTGTTCTCTGCTGATACTCATGTCGCGCTGTCGTTCGACTTTACACACATGGGACGCCTGTCTCCAGGCAACCAGTACCATGTGTAACGTCCTCTTCCTGGCCAAACAAACAAACAGCAGTTAAAACAAAGAAACCTTGATTATATTACTTGAAAGATACAAACCATCAGTAATTTTTGGACATTCTCCGTAAACATGATAAATGTGGTGAGTTGTTATGCTATGAGAGGTTATTTTTTAGTTACATTATATTTAGATTTGCAACTTGTGAAAGCACAGTACTGTCTTTATCATACAATCTCACAAAACAAATGTTTAAAACTACAAAACAGGACTCCCCATGTGTTAAACTTCACTATCAAGAAAACAGGTTATCTTACTTTGCAGATTTAAACTGATAATGGACCATTCTCAATAACTTCAAAAATACAAGGTGGCTCTATTATAACACCAAAAACACATCAGATTTAATATTTATCTATTTCCTACCTGTGATGCGACCTGGCTGTGTTAGATTTCCTAAACACCGTCACCATTTGGACAAACATCTTATTTTGTAAATGATGTGAGAAAAACATGCTGAAAGTAGTGAAAATTATTCATGCAATAAAAACTTTTAACCATAAATTATCACACCCTACATACAGACATTTCAACATACTTCGGTCATCCTTGATATTCAAGGAGAACTATCACTGTCTTTATATTCACCCCTGGACTATGTCACAGCAAAGCAAAACTGAAGACTCTGTGTGTGACAATTGAAGAGACAGGTAGGATGGTTCTTAATTGTACAGATAAACAAGAGGCCCAGAAGGCCTGTTTCGCTCACCTGTTGTTGTTTTTTTAAGTAATTATCACAAAGACTCTTACAATTAGAAAAATTAGCAAAATTGACTCCAAAATTTGTTTAATATGAATCACAACAATATAATGATGCTATAAATACCATACAAATATGCTCACAACAATATAATGATGCTATAAATACCATACAAATATGCTATCTAATACATAGATTCAGAGAGTAAGTAATTTTTATGAAAATAGTAGCCTAATTGACCTTTTTTTGCCCCGCTTCTAAAGCTCCGAGGGGTCAGCCATATCATTTGTAAAATTTTGAATCCCCACCCTATAAGGAATTCTGGTTGCTATCATTGCATTATGAGTGCTCTTCTATGCTTAGTTGCAGAGAAGAAGTTGTTTATATGATAACAGCCAAATTGAGCCCTTTTGACCCCCCCTCTCAGCCCCCGGGGGGGTCAGTCCCATCATTTATACAATTTTGAATCCCCATCCTGTATGGATGCTACCATTGCATTAAGAGCGTAATCCAATGCTTAGTTGCAGAGAAGAAGTCGTTTATATGACAACAGCCAAATTGAGCCCTTTTGACCCCACCCTTCAGGCCACCAGGGGGTCAGCCCCATCATTTGTACAATTTTGAATCCCCACCCTATGAGGATGCTACCATTGCATTACGGATGCTATCCCAAGCTTAGTTTATATGGAAATAGCCAAATTGACCCCTTTTGGCCCCACCCCTCAGGCCCCTGGGGGGTCAGCCCTATCATTTGTACAATTTTTAGTTAGTAGCCCATAAGGATGCTACCAGTCAAATTTTGTTGAAATCCGACCACTGGTTATGGAAAAGAAGTCGAATGTTGATGGACGACGGACGCCACGGTATCTCATAAGCTCACCTAGGTCCTTCGGACCAGGTGAGTTAACAAGGTCCTTCGGACCAGGTGAGTTAACAATGGATTAATGATACATTGTATTGCTTTAAAATTGTGTTGGGTATCACTCTTGTAATCGTCAAATGAAGACTCTGAAGGATGAATTGGTCAGCTATTTTTTCTCTTGATCTCAGTTTTTTACTTCAGTTTTACTTTGGATATAACGACAGTCATAATAGTTACTCCTGGAGTATTGAGGATGCACTTAGGTATACAAACATTTAAACAATAATGCCATCCCTGCAATTTGATTGTCTCCCTTTATCTGGTTATATTAAACCTTATAATTATCACACAATAATTGCATTGTTTTTTTTCTCCCCTTTACCTGGAAATGTTAGCTTTATGTTATTAATCCACACAAACATGAAAATCAGTATTATGACAACTAGTAACACACAAACACACACATTAGTTGTCTCCCCTTACCTGGCCGCTGTGATACGACATTTTTTCTCCTTCGAGTCCTTGGTGAAAAGTTTCCAGCACGTCAACTGTTCAGTGAGGAGGGTGGTTCTAGAATTGAGGTAATAGAAAAAATTAAACAGAAGTACCTATCAGCATTGGGTTGTTTTTTTTTGATATTTTTCAATTAAAACATGATTTTGAATTGACTGGTTAGTGAATTTTGATGTTATCTTATGTTAAAATATAGTCTAGATGAAATTTGAAAAATGCCTTCACCTAATAAAACATCTACAAATATTCTTATTCAACTCCACCTAAAATGTAAGTCAGCATTCCGGAGTATAACAATCAAACTGTTGTTACAAAAATTCAGTTATACCTGTGCAATTGTATTTGTATAGGGATCACAGGTAGTCATTACCTTGACATTGACAGAACCATGGAAATAGTTCACGTTATCAGAATGAGTTACGGTTACTTGAATACACAGAGGAAAAATGTGATGGGGACAAAAATATTCTTTGAATCAAACATGGTTAAATTAAATATGTTCAAATCTATTAGATCATAATATTGATTTAGTTCTACCTGAAGTGTAGGTCTGCTTTGTTTTCTTTGAGACGTGTTATGAACTGTGAACGCCACTGAGTCAGGGCCCTCCGTAAGATCTTCTGTTCACCCTGACATCGAAGTTTTCGGACTCTGAAATAACGAAAAAACCACATCATGGACAATTTTCACCACAGAATTTCTAAATCTTTTCTAATCAGTATATTAAACAATAAAAGTCACAAACCAAGGACGACATGAGTAAAGTCAGAAATGATCATTATATCATTATTAGATCAATCAGAAATAAAATTCTGCTTATCATAAAGTTATTTAAGTGTAAGGTCATTTTTTTCTTTTCATAAGAAAAGTATCACAAAATCTCATTGACAATTACCTACTTAATTCTTATTCATTTATTACTATTTCAAAGAATTCAAGCTGCAATATTTTTTTTAAATGCCTGAGACACAAAACAACATTGTGCAGGTCTTCTCAAAACATCAAGGTCTGGTTTACTCACACAAAATTCAAACCACAGCAAGGGCATGATGGAAAAATTTATGATTTTGATATTTTATGATGAAAAAAATGCTATGAGTGAAATGATAATTAAAATTTGGTGTTTTTTTTATATGTAAATGACTAAATGATTCCCTATCATTAATGTAGATGGAAATCTTTATGATCATGAAAACTGATGATGAAAACAACATTAAATCACATCATTATATGACTATTACCTCAGCCAATCAGATGTCGTTTAACAACATCGCTGACCAATACCAAATTAGGACACAAACATCCACATTTATCTGTTATGTCATAGCCATAAAGACCGCTACTTCTCAAATACGCTTAAAAATCGTCACTCAATTCACATTTAGGTATATGTACAATGCAGTCGAGTTAATCAAACAATAAAACAGTGGTGTCACAAAAAACTTGATGATCGTGTTACCACAGGATCACATGTTTGGGCTGTGAGGAGAAATAGAATCTGTGAATGGTTGGAGGACAACAAACTTACGTAAAATAACAAAACAATTATTCAATATAACAATCTAATCTAATCAAATGTTACTCAAAGTACAAATCTGCACTAGGATTCCTGAAAAGAATTAAGTACTTCAAAACAATAATTGTAGTTTCTGAATTTATGTAATAGGCCTTGTGTTATCCTTATATTACATGAAAGTGATCATGAGAAGATTTTTATAAAATCTTTACTGAAATAAGCTCTTATTTATCCTCTATACCAGGTAAATATACATGTATAAATATTGGTTAAAATCATTTCTTGCATCAACATGTTTGATTCTCAGTGATTCTTGACTTCCTTTCTTTACAATGTTTGTAGAAATTTGTTGGATTGAAGAGAGAGATTTTTCATACAGGAAAGTGAGGAGGACTTTGCAGAAGTGAGGAATAAGAATACAATTTAATTTTATTTTGAGATACACGCATGATTAACTGGGGAGGCTGAACATCTCTACTTACATCTCTATAATTCTTGATTGAGTTCTACATCGCCTTTAAAACGTCCGTACATCATAATATGGTCAAATTATAAATATTTTTCTACTTAATTATCCCAACTGGGTTAAATATAAATTGACTGATCGGGTTTTTCCTGTAGATTCAGTTTCTGAGGATGGACAACAGGGCATAATCTGCAACTAATTTCTCAAATTTCAAAAATCTATTAAAAGGTATTTTTATACAATCCAAAAGATTATAAATGTCACACCTGATCAAGAACAAAAAATACAGATTTTTAAATTTGACTGAGCTAAATCCCAACATAATGTGTTGATTCAGGTTCAAATATTGTATTACAGAGTATAAGATACATAGAAGACTTTTAAGAAATAGTTATACTTACTTCTGTGACTCCAGGGTGAAACACTGCCACCTACTAAAGGATTTCTCCAAGCGCTGACGCCGATTCTTCATCGCTAGATTTCGCCACTGGTTGATAAATAAAATAGTTAATAAAGCTGTGATGTTTAAGTGAGCATTCAGTAGCTCTGAATAGTCAAACTATTATAGTCGTCTCCCCTTGCAGCACATTACTATTTTTCTACATCTTAAAATAGGCAACAACATCCCTTGTTTGTGCTATTCCGAATTTGCATATTACAGAGTTATCTGCACTTGCGGGTAGGTATTGATTATGACGTCATGTGTTTGGGAGCGTAACGTCATACGTTTCTGAGAAAACGATGTGAATTGCGCTCACAAAATAATGACGTAACAATCGATACCTACCCGCAAGGGAGCTAACTCTGTAATATGCAAAGACGGAATACACCACAAACTGATTGTGCAATACACCACAAACTGATTGTGCTATACACCACAAACTGATTGTGATATACACCACAAACTGATTGTGATATACACCACTAACTGATGTGCTATACACCACAAACTGATTGTGATATACACCACAAACTGATTGTGCTATACACCACAAACTGATTGTGCTATACACCACAAACTGATTGTGCTATACACCACAAACTGATTGTGATATACACCACAAACTGATTGTGCTATACACCACAAACTGATTGTGTTATATGCCTTCAGAATGTCCACCTGGATCCTAGAGCGACTAATGGCCCAGGAGAACGCCTTCATTCCTTTCCTCAGTGAATGGTACCGATGCAGTGCAACAGCTCGACTTTCCTTCAGTTTAGCCATGGTACGATTTTTCCAGGTCTTGAAGTAGATCTTAAGAAGTCGATCGCGTAGAAATATTTCCGCCCTGTATACACCACAAACTGATTGTGCTATACACCACAAACTGATTGTGATATACACCACAAACTGATTGTGCTATACACCACAAACTGATTGTGATATACACCACAAACTGATTGTGCTATACACCACAAACTAATTGTGATATACACCACAAACTGATTGTGCTATACACCACAAACTGTTTGTGCTATACACCACAAACTGATTGTGATATACACCACAAACTGTTTGTGCTATACACCACAAACTGTTGTGCTATACACCACAAACTGATTGTGCTATACACCACAAACTGATTGTGCTATACACCACAAACTGATTGTGCTATACACCACAAACTGATTGTCTACACCAACGATTGTGCTATACACCACAAACTGTTTGTGCTATACACCACAAACTGTTTGTGCTATACACCACAAACTGTTTGTGCTATACACCACAAACTGATTGTGCTATACACCAAACTGACTCGCAGCAATTGAAGCTCTCTTCACTCAAAGAAATAATGCAACAAGGATTATGGTAATTACATGGCTAATCTTTATGTAAAGAGATGGTCGTTAAGTTTTATTACTAATTATTATCATTCAATTAAAGTTTTCAATAAAATAAGGTTTCAAAAAAAAATGAATTTGAAAAAGCGGCTTCATCTAGGATCAACTCACTAACCCCTGAAGCCACATTTGATATTCATTAAGTTCAAACGATGGAATAGTTCATTGTGAATTTTCAGGGGTGAATGAGTTTACAAAGCAGGTTGTATATACTTTAATATTTGCTGAATTCCTTACACAATCATCTGTTATTGTTTCTTACCTGAGTGAAGCGAGCTGACAGTGTAATACTTGTGATGCGAGCCTTCAGAATGTCCACCTGGATCCTAGAGCGACTAATGGCCCAAGAGAACGCCTTCATTCCTTTCCTCAGAGAATGGTACCGATGCAGTGCGACAGCTCGACTTTCCTTCAGTTTAGCCATGGTACGATTTTTCCAGGTCTTGAAGTAGATCTTCAGAAGTCGATCGCGTAGAAATATTTCCGCCCTGTATAGATTTTATGAACTATTCATTACTAACAAGTAGAAAAAATATATTCCTAAATCTGAGTGTTCAATACACATGAATATACATGTACACTAAGTGAATTCGGTAAGAAAGAAGCACTACAAATTAGGGTCTTTATAATTATATTATATATTTTACAAGATTAAACAGGGCAGGCTCAATCAATATTTGTAAATATTAGTTCATAATTTACATCTGAGCAGAATTCCCTCAAATGAGCCATATTAAAGTATCGCATGTAGAGCTATTAAAAAACTCAAATCTTTGATTATCAGAAACTAGTTTTTAAGCAAAGTAAACTTACCATAGAATACTGATCACTTCAAATATTTTTCAAACTCTAAAAGAAATCTCTATTGCTATAATTCAAATCCATGCCTGGTGGGAAATCTGCAAGTCTTCATTGACTATGTTTATCTTTATGCAATGAAGAATTATCTCCAACTTTTTTCCAAATAGAGTTTTCTTTTGTCATGACACAGAAAAGATATCAGATGTTTTAGATCTAAATTCAATTGGTTAACTTACCGCTGCAGACAGACTCCATAGTTAGCTGTGTCCAGTAGCTGTTGGTCACTATCTATACGGGGTGTCATTTGTGTAGGGACAGAACTTGTCGAATCTCGTTTCTTCTTCTGTATCTTGATGTATTTCCCACCCACAGGTACTTGTTTCAGACTTGACGCCTGACTGTTAGTGAGGCCAAACTCACCGCTGATGATCGGAACGTGATCCGTGACACGCAAATCCATGACAACGTTATTCTGTTTATGTTTGTCCGACTTCACCGAATTATCATCAGATTTCATCAACCTATCTAACGAATTATTCCTTTTGTTCTTTATAAGTCGGCCGTCTTTGCTGCTCACAGAATTTTTCCTTACAGGATAACCCATTTTCATCACATCCATATCAGAATTTTGAGCAGAGGATTTAACTGACTCTAACTTTTCTTCTAAGTCTGTATCAAATTTATCACAGTTTTGTTTTGGTCTCGTGTTAAGGGCTTCATTCAATAACGCATCCTCTGTGGAGTTCTTTTGCCATTCTTGTAATGCGTCCTCCAGGAAGTTTTCTATATGGAGTAAACGTGTATGAGCAAGATTGTGGTCCTGATCAAGATTGACCTTGTCTGCGACCTTGTCCTCCTGAATGACCTTGAACTTGTTGTCCATATCTCCTGCCAAATCTTTTTCCTGAGGATTAAATCCTGTCTTGAGATCATGATCTCCCTTTAATGTGTTTCGGAGGATGGCATGAGCTTTTTGAGTCTCCAAGACTGTTGAGTCATTAAAATTACGTGGTGTGCTATGACGTACACAATTTTTATGCCTTGGTGATTTTGGAAAGTCTGTGAAGGTTTCATCCTCTTGTTCGTCTACAGTATGTTTTCTATGGAAACCTTTGTGGTGATGGCGGACTCGCTTCAACCAACGACGAAAGAATCGGGCCTGAAATAAATGTGTATAAAATGTCAAAAAGGAAGCTATTTTATGATATTCTAGATTAAATATTAAAACTTAGTTCATCCCAAGTAAAGAGCAGAGGTTTACCTTGAGTACAAGTTCCTACCCAGAATGGGGTTATCATTCTTATAGAGCTGAGGTTTACCTTGAGTACAAGTTCCTCCCAAGTATGGGGGTTATAGTCTTATAGAGCCCTTGATAGAGCTTGAGGTATGAGGGTTATAGCCTTAAAAGCTGAGATTTACCTTGAGTACAAGGTCCTCCTGAGTATTAGGGTTATATTCTTATAGAGTACCTTGAGGTTCCTCCCAAGTATTGGGTTATAGCCTTATAGAGCTGAGGTTTACTTGAGTACAAGGTCCTCCTGAGTATGAGGGTTATAGCCTATAGAGCTGAGGTTTACCTTGAGTATGAGTTCCTCCGGGTATGAGGGCTAAGCCCTATAGTGCTGAGGTTTACCTTGAGTACGAGTTCCTCCTAAGTATTGGGTTATAGCCAATAGAGCTGGGTTTACCTTGAGTACGAGTTCCTCCGGGGGTTATAGCATAGAGCTGAGTTTTACCTACGAGTTCCCCGATATTGGGGTTATAGCTTTAGAGCTGAGGTTTACCTGATATGAGTTTACCTATGGGGGCTACGAGTTCCTCCCGAGTATGGGGGTCAGCACTGTAAAGTTTCTTGATGAGTTCTGCAGCTCGTATCACGCTTGACTGACTCCCGGACCACCACACCGATCCTGACAGACTGGTGTCCGATACCCTTTAAATTTTAGTTCACATTAAAACATTTTTATTCTAGGAATTATTTGGGTTACATTATATACCTTTTGTTAATTTTTAAGAAATCAAATGATGATAACAAAAATCCCATGACAAATTTTCAGAAATTAAAAATATCTCTTGAGACATAGATAGAGAACTTTATCCTATTATAATTAACTGACTATAGAAATGAAGCTCAATTTGTTCAGTGTATATTCCAAATTGAATGGTCAACTATGATGAGTAACGATTTAATTCTCTCACACAATAATGACGCCACAATCAATACCCGACCAACTTGCAAGGGCAGATAACTCTGCAACATGCAATGACATTACTATACACCGTAGTCTACTTTTTAAACACTTACTTTGATTCTACAGCATCCTGAAATTTTTTCGAGGAGGGCTGGGAGACAGGTCTGTTAGCAGAATGCATGTCTCTTTCTGGTATAATTTGTAAACTTTCATCTGAAATTCCATTTTCATCATAGTTTTTCTTACTATTTTGTCTCTCCAGGTAGTTTTTACATCTGTCTTTAGAGTACTTCTCTCTACTTTTCCGATGTTGTACATTTCCATTCACAATTCTTTCTGAACCTCGATGTTGAGTTCTACTTATACCCTTACACAGTTTATCATCTATTTCATCACTATCCCAGTCAGAATCAGGAATATTTTCCTTAGAGGAATCGGACATGGAATAATCGGCACATTCCATCTGATCCCGTCTCCTAGGTGACCTACTTTTGTGGTGATAATGATTTCTCTTTGAGCCATCACTATGAAAGCGGTCACTTCCAATATTGGAACTTTTACGATGATGATCGACATAATCATTTTCAGTAGAATGCTTTTGCCTTGGAGTTATCTCCCCTCTTTTAGCACTCTTATTGGTTTTAACAGAGCCCAGATAGCTCTGCACATTTGTTTGATATTTTGTGTCCTCAGCATGACTAGATCCGACCTTTTCTCCATACATGATTTTGGCATTAGAATCGGCTTTTGGCACTTGTGGACTTAATCTGTGATGTTTTGACCTAGGACTTTTTGTCCTATGAACAGACTCCCTACCGGGCGAGGAATCTCCTGGATTATAATACGGAACGTTGCTCTGAACAGTTTTGAATCCCTGGTAACCACCATCTTTGTTCAACAACGATCCCACGTCAGTAAGCGGGTCATTTTCTTGGGAACCAATTGTCTGTGCATTTTGACTAGACTTTGAGTTTCTACTACGCTGATCGGTTCGATTTCCACTTTGAATCATATCGACATCTCCATTTATATTAGACTGGCTAATACCACCCTTCCTCTTAGCTTTCAGTTCAACCTCACCAACTTGACTGATATGCTGCCCTGACCGGCCTGATGATAATTTTAAATTATCTTCATGACATTCATTAACTAAACTTTCTAATCCCTCTGAGAAATTTGGACACCGTTTTTTCCTATCGTGACGATCTATATATTCATCAAGGATATTTGACACAGAAGAATTTTTAATAACGCCGTTATGTACATCTTTCTGGGGTGTTTGTTGTTTGTCCTTTTTGTTTTCGTGTTCTCTATCCATCAGATGAACATGTGCCTGGTAGTTAATGAAAGACATTCGTGACAATTCCTTATCAACTTTACGACTCAAAAGTGATCGTTTGGCCTTAGCTTTATCATCCTCGTTCCTCGAAACTCGAATTTCGGAATAATTTTTATTATCCACTGTAAAAGTATCAGTATTTAACTTTGAAGTTCGTTCTTTTTTCTCTTGATCTTGGTTATGTTTAGATTTCAAAATTGAAATAGGAGGATCTTTCATCGGAATTATAAGTGATCGTAAAGCTGCGATTTTGTCAGTGAAATCCAGACCACCATTGTGCAAAGAGGAATCATCCTCATCGTCATCTGTGTCAAATGCCAAAGTTCGTCGGACTTTGTTGCTGTGTTTTTGTTTTCCCTGTCGGTTATGATGGCGGTTGCTCCTCTTATCAAACGTAACGCCATATCTTATTTCCTTATCCCCCGAAGGAAAACGTGTGCGGTCCCGTGTGCGATGAAGATGAAGGGTCGGGGACCGCCTACCATCCTCAAAATGGAGTACACCAGACATATTGAAATCCGTAATTGAATCAGCCGTTTTCCATGGCGCTTGTTTTTAACATTGGTATGAAGATTGTTTCACCTTTTCTTCACTAATCATTTTGATAATCTGGAACAGAAAAAAAAATAGATTTTGATAGGAGAACTTTATCACAAATTGTTGTTTCAACTCTATAAATATTACATTTTTTTTATTTCAAATCTAATATCACATTTTCTTAATTCAACTCTGTTGTTTTAACTATTTTATTGTTTTAACTCAATTATTACATTTTGTTATTTCATATCAAGTCTTTGTTATAATTATCTAAAGAGACAAAGATGGCACGTGAGATCAATTATGAGTCCAAGCCTAATGCAACGTACTGCCCCTGTTGTAGGTGTTGAGCTCATAACCCAGATATAAATGACCTTATCTTAGTGTCCATGATAGCATGTCAGACTATCTTGACAACACTACCACTATGTATCCTAGCTAGTCAACAACATATTTGCATTCTTTTAATCATATACATGAGTGATATAACCTATTTATTACAATAAAAAGGGCTATCAACTCCAATGAAAAGGCTTTTTAATTTTGGTATTAAGATGAA
This sequence comes from Argopecten irradians, assembly GCF_041381155.1. NCBI lineage: Eukaryota > Metazoa > Mollusca > Bivalvia > Pectinida > Pectinidae > Argopecten > Argopecten irradians. Next base: position 16,264,495 of record NC_091134.1, on the reverse strand, counting down.
CCATAATATCTACTGCAAAAAAATAACATTTGAACATTTGAAACTAAATATCAAACGTAGCCACCACATAACAATTAATCCATGTCTCCGAGAAAACTAGACCAAATTTTCTGCCATATCGGTTGTTATTGATGTTTTCTTGTGATTATGGTCTTAATAGAAAATAAAACTTTACACAACCTCATGATTTAAGACTATAAATTAGTTAATGGGGAAATCATAGACTTATCAGGAAATACCCCAAGGTCTTTGTAAACTGTGCCACAAGTTTCAGAACACCTCCAGTAATCAATTATACCAGGGTATTATGCTCCGTGATTGACATTTAAATGAATGTCGAACCGTTATATCAGTCACACATTATAGCCAGTGGCAGATGGATGTTGTAAAATTGTTGATTTATATACGAAGCATAGCCATAATGAGCTGGACGATGAAAAATGATCTTGATACTGGTGCATGACATCTATACATGTATATAGTTTTCTTCTTTTCTTTTGTATATGTAAAAAGAGATATGAAAATTATAGTGGTTAGACCAAGTTTCAAACTCAGGACCTCCAAACACTAAATGGATGCAATATGCTCTACCAATTGAGTTACTTGGTTGTTAAAAGATTGACTATAAATCCAGTATCGCTAAATGTTGTAAATGTACATATTTTAGCAGTCAAAACAATTTAGCACATTTTGTGCTAGCAAAACTTATATGATTATACGTATTAAACTTTTTTTGCCAGAGTAATAATTGTTAATACACAAGTTACTCAATGTGTTCAATAATTGTTCAATTTTGCACTTTAAATTGTGTCAAAACAAAAATGTTTACCATCAATTAATACTAAAATCACGACAATGAAGATATACATCTGAATCTGTTTACATATGAATTACCATGCAGGTATGTAACTGCACTCACTTGAAAAGTATAGATATTTAGCATTTTGATATTTAGCCACATCTCTGGAGATTTTGTATGTGCTGTAGCTATATAGTTGTTAAAGCTAGCAGACTGCTACTTCAGTACTCCCGAGTTATTACAACTATGTTCCACAAAGAAATTTTTTTAATATAATATGTGGGTATTTTCTAAGCACAAAATGATCAGCACGAACTATCATCTTTTTAAATGCCCTTATAACTTACAGAATTAATTTCTATACTATTAGGTAGGATATATAGTTTAACACTGTGTTTAACACTGAGATGAAAGTTAAAACCTTTTATGTATCAGAGTTTGACACACATTCCTGGTATTAACTGAACTTCTGGATCTTAGTGTCCACCATGTCTGGGGTATTCATATCAGGGACATTTCTGGCATCTTAATCCCGACATTTAAATCCCATCCTTGACATTTGTGATTTACTTACAGAAGTAATAGTTATAGCATGGCTCAAAATTCCCATTAAATATTTTAAATGGTGGACAAAGATCGCCTTTACTACATGTATGTAACAGGTGAGTGGGAAAATAACACAGGCAAACAGGGATTCAAACTTGGGAACCGACAGACACTAGCCGCATATCAATTATACAGGTTGAGTTACTTGATCACCAATGATTTAACTATAGTCATGTTCAGCTACCGATAAACTCTCACTTTCACAAAGTCACCCTCAAAAACATGCGAGATCCTATATAGCTATATCACATGAGATTCAAATGATTTGCAACCAGGGGTGGAGATCTAGAGCATGTGGTTATATGTCGAGACATCTTAACCACTTTGAATTGGCCACTGCGGCCCCTCTGACGGAACAAAAGATACCATACGCATCCATACGGTATGGTATACAAAATTACCAAGATATATTCCTGATTCCAGCTCAGGCTATCTGTATGTTATCCTTCATTTACAGGTATTGATAAAACCTGTTTGGAGATTAGATCAATATAAATTCCATTCATGACCAGATTCTGAGAAATCCATTAACATGACGATCAACTGCGGGTGTTCTCATGAGAGAATGTGTCATATCTTTATACATATTACATTACACACAGAGAGTTGATGAACAGGAAAGACACGACTTGATCAATATTTGATATCTGCTATAGAACTTATCTCCGATAGAAGTTTTTTTTTTAAATGTTCCATTTCCTATACTCTAGCACATTTTGATCTAAAGACAATATGAAAACACTATCACAAGCATTCTTTATACCTTGAAAGGCAGATCCAGGAAGAGGTTGGAGGGGAGGGGTGGGGTGGGGGTGTCGGTTGTGGGAGTTTGAAAAATTATTTGTATATTGCCATAACTTCTCTTCACCAATTATTCGAACATATTTACTTGACACTTTCATCTACAGCTTCATTACTCCACTACATATGCGTATTTAGCATTAAAAATATCTGTCTTCACCTTTCTTTTCCATTTCATTGCAATATGGTAGAGGCATAAAATTAACTAATTCTAACAAAGCTGTAATAAAGATACCACAATGGACTTGGTGACAGCACAGCAGTTTCACATGCTTGTCATCGTGCCAATTAAATCATACCACAAAATACATGTATTATGATAATCAGTCTGGCACTTACACTATATATACAAATGCATGTATAGCCAGGCTTATATATAGCCTATTAATTTTGAGAGTCGGACCAAAATAAAAAGTTGGCGGTCAACCGTTTCACAATGGTAATTGTAAGAATTAAGGCTTTTCATTATGCCAAATTTTCCATTGTATTCACAAGAATTGTCATGTGTCAAAAACTAACACAAAAATAATTCATTTCGGCATTAGTGAAAGCATAAGACAAATCTTGTTACCTCAACATCTATTAGCGAGCGCCATATATGCTCTTAAAGTCATTTGGATACTTCGAGTTCTCAGAGCCATCAAAATGCAAAAACAAAACATTCAAGTTTATTACACAAGTTCCACTAATACCTGCGAACATCTTTTGACTGAAAACAAATATGAAAACTTCAGTGAATCTGATAAAACTGGACTCTGGCCCATATGTCATAAACTTGATTTCTAAACAGAATTTGTGTGTGCCTCACAGTCCACTAGTAAATTCAGATTGACCAAGTGTCATTACATGAGCTAATGAAATTTTAACTTCAGAACCAATCAAGTGAACCCAATTCAACCAGGACCTAATCCATTCATACTTCAGTTAGTTGCCAAATTCAATATTTAGGAGGAGAAACAAAACAACCAGATATGAAGTCAAAACTTGTAAACCTTGAAAATCTGGTCAAATAGCCTTCAGTTTAAGCCAACTGAATTCAGCCCTGTCCAGCAGTACTTCTAATATATACTAAATCAGCAGGTAACGACATCAAGTACTACTTTATCATTCCATAGGTAAACACAAATCTGCATTAATACACAGAACCATGGAACAGAGAAGGGTTGATATAACACATGTGAAGTGGCTATCACTAGTAACCTCAGATATACTGTTTACATTATACCAGTCAAGGACATGGCCATCTGTATTGGAATGACACTAGACATGGAGACACCTGGTTTAGGGTGACAAAGTAATTCTGATACCACTCTCGTCAGTAACCCAAGGGACCAGAGTATGATTCCTTTACTATGTAAAACGTGAAAAATAATACTGTATCATATGATATATTTGTGGTTACTTTCTTTTGCAGGTTTGGAGCTTTCAAATCATTTCATGGGTATATGTTGATAAAATTGTTTTTGTATCCATGAACGGTTCTATTGTAATTATATATAACTACAAAATAACAACGGAAATCTCTACACAATTAAAATTTCATGTTACTTTACATACTATACAGAACCAATATACACTCTTCTCTTTCTTTTTTTAGTATTCACACTGAAGTCTCCAGTATTCATATATATTCAATTACTTTTTCTCTCTACAGATTAAGAATTTGAAGGATACTTATAAATAACCTTGATCAATGCTAGCCACAATATATCGCTTGGCTAGAGAGTTCGATCCCTGTCAAAAGCAGGTATTAAAGGATTGATTGTAAATCCTGTACCCTGTTACATATAGAATGCATATATATAAGGTTCTTTTAGTGTAACAGTGAGACCAGTAAGTAGGGCAGTGTGACCCAATATTTGACCCAATAAATGGACATATTTTAAATTGGCATATGTACAGGTTGTGGTCTATAGTTATCTAGTGATTAATCTTAAAATACAACCAACTATACATTAAAATGGCCTGCAGTTTAATTAAAGAAACTCAAAATGTGGTCTGCAATTTACATAATAAAATAATTCCTCTTGCACCTTACTGATAATACTTCTTTGATCCAGGAGCCACGGATTATCAAAACTGGAGACTCACTGGTTTAATACCTGTCTAGCCATTATTGGGAAGTCAGATGACAGGTTTTACCTAATTCTTCCATATAACTGTTTAAACTCCAACTACAATGGTTTTTATAAATAAGCCATTTCTAATTTCACCTTTTTCAACTTAAATTCACCCTCTATAATAAGGATTAAATATATAAACAGATTAACTGCAATACTGTAATCCATAGGAAATGTGACACTTATCAGATTAAAGGTGTCAGACTCGTTAAGTAATAATGGTCAATTTTTATTTTATTTGCTTTCATCTATATGGGGTCTGAATTTGTATGTTTATTTCGTATTACAAAACACATAAGTGATGATTACAACTCTGAAAATTTTAACCATGCACATATATATATGCTTAGACCATCTGTACTATACCTTTTTCACACCTCAAATTGATACAGCTGTCAAGGAGTTACATATCTATCTATAATGGTATATTCCTAGTACTGTAGAATGAAGTGGAAGCTGTCATGCAATTAATGCCAAAATAGAAATTTTACACAGTAATTAATGCAGGCCCTTCAGACCTCTTGCAGCAGACATCACAATTATGTTATCCTACCAGTATATAGAAAGAGAAAGTACAGAGTGGTCAGCTAGGTTATCTATGGATTAATCTTAAAGATGCTCCGACGCTGACAGAGCATAAATGATATTCATCATTTGAACAATAATTGGTGTTTAATTGTGTACATATATGTCTAATTAACACAAAAAAAATATAAAATAACATATTTCGCCTTTGGTGCATGAGTAATCAGTACTTTATTCCATACAGGATATAGTGACACAGAATTTTTTTCCAGATGTAATTAATTATTTTTCATACTTTTAGCTTGAAACAAAATTAGAAGCTCAAATTTTTCAATGGTGGTAAAGGTGTCTGCTCCTGTAAGAAACTTTTGTAACTGAAGAAAAATACTAAATTGTCTGCTCCTGTTTTTGATAGTGAAATGATACCATTTGTCAGCGGTGAAGCGTCTTAAAAGTACAACCAACCGTGCAAAAAAATGACTTACATGTTAAAAATAGAAACTCGTAATGTGGTTTGCAATAATACATAATGTAATAATTCCTCTTGCACCTTACATATAATACTTCTTTGATCCTCACCATAGATTATCAGAACTGGAGACTCACTGGTTTAGTTCCTGTCTGGCCGTTATTGGGAAGTCAGATGACAGGTTTTACCTAATTCTTACATATAACTGTTTAAACTCCGACTACAATGGTTTTTATATATAAGCCATTTCTAATTTTCACCTTTTCCAACTTAAATTCAATTCCTTTATTATAAGGATTAAATATAAAAACCGATTAACTACAATACTGTATTCCATAGGTAATGTGACACTCATACAGGGTGTCAGACAAGTGATAATGGTGAATTTTTTTTGTACCTTCATCTATATATGTGCAGTCTGAATTTGCAAGTTTATTTGGTATTACAAAACGCATAGGTGATAATTATACGGCTCTGAAAATTTTAACCAAATGCTTAGATCATCCGTACTATACCTTTTTCACAACTCAAATTGATACATCAAACAGATGGAGCTGTCAAGGAGTTACATGTCTATCTATGATGGTATACCTAGTACTGTAGAATGAGGTGCAAGCTGTCAAGGAGTCACATACATTGTATCTTTCTATGATGGTATACCTAGTACTATAGAATGAAGTGGAAGCTGTCACACAATTAAAGGCCCATTACCTTTCCGGAGCAAAATATAAAGGTTTCTTAAAAAAACATTAATAACACCAAACAAGAGGCCCATGGGCCTTAACGGTCATCTGACTCATGGCACAAAACAACAAAGTCACAGTATAAAGTATTGGTTAACGATTAATATAAACAATACAAGGAACTCCTTAGTTGAATATGTAAGTTTCTGAAAAAGGTAAATGTCATTTGTTGACCAAACTTGGTAGCCCTTCATCCAAATATGGTTGAAACCCATTCAAGGATTAATATAAGGAGGAGTCAGATTTTTAAAGCCAAATTTCAGTAAAGCTCCCATTTTGGACCTCGGTCATACTATCCCCACGGGTCTTACCTCTGTCCTTTATAAAATATGATTGTCCTTACCTAAAGTTCCCCCTTCTGAATCAATTAAAACCACTATAGACCAATTTTCATTAAGATCGGAGACTGAAACCTTAAAACAGGAAGTGGGCCAGCGGCCATCTTGGAATACCAAAATCTTTAAGAAATTTTTGCATGTTGTTCGGCATCAATTAAAACCCCTATAGACCAATTTTCATTGAGATCGGAGACTAAAACCTTAAAACAGGAAGTGGGCCAGCAGCCATCTTGGAATACCAAAATCTTTACGAAAATGTTTGCATGTTGTTCGGCATCAATTAAAACCCCTATAGACCAATTTTCATTGAGATCGGAGACTGAAACCTTAAAACAGGAAGTGGGACAGCGACCATCTTGGAATACCAAAATCTTTACGAAAATGTTTGCATGTTGTTCGGCATCAATTAAAAACCCCTATAGACCAATTTTCATTGAGATCGGAGACTGAAACCTTAAACAGGAAGTGGGCCAGCGGCCATCTTGGAATACCAAAATCTTTACGAAAATGTTTGCATGTTGTTAGGCATCAATTAAAACCCTATAGACCAATTTTCATTGAGATCGGAGACTGAAACCTTAAAACAGGAAGTGAGCCAGCTAAAATTAAGAAAATTTGCCCTTTTGGGGCCCCACCCCTCAGCCCCTAGGGTTGGACCACGCTCATTTATATAAAATATGATTATCCTTCCCCAATAATGTTTTACACTAAATATAGATGAAATCCATCCAAGGGAGGAGGAGTAGGATTTTAAAGCTAAAATTAAGAAAATTTGCCCTTTGGGGGACCCACCCCTCAGCCCCTAGGGGTTGGACAACGCTCATTTATATAAAATATGATTGTCCTTCCCTAATGAAGTTTCACACCAAATATGGATGAAATCCATGCATCAAAGGGTGAAGGAGGAGTAGGATTTTAAAGCTAAAATTAAGAAAAATTTGCCCTTTTGGTGCCCCACCTCTCAGCCCCTAGGGGTCGGACCAGGCTCATTTATATAAAATATGATTGTCCTTCCCTAATGAAGTTTCACACCAAATATGGATGAAATCCATCCAAGGATGAAGGAGGAGTAGGTTTTTAAAGCTAAAATTAAGAAAATTTTGCCCTTTTGGGGCCCCACCATTCAGCCCCTAGGGGTCGGACCAAGCTCATTTATATAAAATATGATTGTCCTTCATCAATAATGTTTCACACCAAATATGGATGAAATCCATCCAAGGATAAAGGAGGAGTAGGATTTTAAAGCTAAAATAAAAAAATTCGCCCTTTTGGGGCCCCACCCCTCAGCCCCTAGGGGTCGGACCAGGCTCATTTATATAAAATATGATTGTCCTTCCCCAATGATGTTTCAAACCAAATATGGATGAAATCCATCCAAGGATGAAGGAGGAGTAGGATTTTAAAGCTAAAATTAAGAAAATTTGTCCTTTTGTGGCCCCCGCCCCTCTGACCCTAGGGGTCGGACCAGGCTCATTTATATTAAAATATGATTGTCCTTCCCTAATGAAGTTTCACACCAAATATGGATGAAATCCATCCAAGGATGAAGGAGGAGTAGGATTTTAAAGCTAAAATTAAGAAAATTTGCCCTTTTGAGGCCCTGCCCCTCTGACCCTAGGGTCGGACCAAGCTCATTTATACAAAATATGATTGTCCTTCCCCCAATGAAGTTTCACACCAAATATGGATGAAATCCATCCAAGGATGAAGGAGGAGTAGGATTTTAAAGCTTAAAATAAGAAAATTTGCTCTTTTGGTGCCCCACCCCTCAGCCCCTAGGGGTCGGACCAGGCTCATTTATATAAAATATGATTGTCCTTCCCTAATGATGCTTCAAACCAAATATAGATGAAATCCATCAAAGGATGAAGGAGGAGTAGGCATTTGTATAAATAGTCTTACGCACGACGCACGGCGCACGGCGGACGGCGCACGGCGGACGGCGGACGGCGCACGACGACGGACGAAACACGATGACAATAGGTCATCCTGACCTTCGGTCAGATGACCTAAAAATGCATACCGATGATCTAAAATAAGGTTACGACACCAAAACATATGCAAGATTGCCTGCGTAATATGTGAAAACAATGGAGAGTCAATTCGCTGTTTTGCCGTCTGGACTCTACAAAATTATCGATCTTGTTTTACATTCCCATTTTAAAAATTAAAAGCCGTTTCGGAAAGGTAGTGGGCCTTTAATGTCAAAATAGAAATTTTACACAATAATTAATGCAGGCCCTTCAGACCTCTTGTTTGCAGCTGACATCATAATGTATGCTATTACATGTACACCTGTATATGTAAATATTTTGAATAACATTAAATTCTCAGTGTCCGGTAAACATAAACGTGTTTCTACTTTTTTATTTCTATATATATATAGAAAGATTTAATGTAGGCAATTGAGCTTATTCTATTCTAAGTATATGACATATTTCTTTGTTTGAACTTGATTTGTGAGACACAAATCAGAAGTTTTTATTTCTTATACATAACACACCTGTTTATTAATTATTGGGAGCAATTGTATTACACAAATGTTTACATAAGAAAGAGAAAACATGCATGTGATTAATTAAAGAAATGTCCCTTGATCATCTGAAATGCCTGTATCTATATATTCTCTGTACAGGAGTCGACATGGCCATAGATTAGGTTTCTCTGTATAAATACAACATGGGATATCGATGTCATGTTGTGTTGACCTTGATCAACAATATACTCGAAAGTTTTTGAGACTTTTGACCGAACAATAAGAACATTAGAATTATTGATCACATATGTACAAAACTGTCTACATGGAACAAGAAAATAAAGCTGTTATCGTAAACCCTGATCTTCAATTTCCATTTCTATCTCAATAGAAGGACTAATTGTTGGCATGTTTGTGTATACATGGCTTATTGTATACAGTTCATAATGGATAATCAACAAAGAAATCTCTGTATGGTTGTATTTTAGTTTGGTTTAGGATTTCTGAGCTTCAGGTGAGCTAATAAAAACATGTTGTTGGATAATTAAATTTACACAGTACAATTCTGTAATTGAAAGACACGAAATCTTTATATTCAACGACATAGCTACCAATCTGATACTTCATAAACTCAACAAATGTCAAGAAATAACACAATGACCTTGACCTTGATCCCAATATGACAGATATTAACAGAATGGGTAGTCCCACTGAGCTGTTATTTTCGAAACTTTTTGGGGGAGCTGATAGAATTCATATTCATTTTCCAGTTATTTTCATGGATAGAACAAAAATTCACGATTTTGACTTAAAACAGTTAAAATTGAAATTCTGATAATGCGATAAGAGTACTAGTACATACAATTTATCTGTTGCCTAATTAATATTTTGCGATCACACTTACATCGTGTAAAATTGTGAAAAAATAACCTCAGCAAAAATTGACGGCTGTATAATAATTAAGTATGCTACTAAGTATGCAAATATATGATTATGGATACTGGCTCCAAAATCGACAAATATTCAATTTGAATTAAAATTTATATATACACTTGAGAAGGTTTTTCAGATGAGCTTAAAGTCAAACTAAACATTACCATTCCCTAAGTCGCTTGAGAAACAAACAGTTATGGGAGTTTTAAATCTGCCAGTTAAATAGAACTAAGTAAAGCGATTTCACAGTCAGTCACTTCCAATAGAATCTGTCCTTTTAGCTTCTAAAACATTTTGCCCTTAGGTTTAAAAACTTAAGTAACCATGGGACGTACACTAGATTAATCAAGATATACATAGAACTATATCATTAACAGTAAAATTACCGACAAGATGTTTGAATTTTTAACCTTCAGGTCAACGGCATATACATATGTAAGATTATAGTATATAAATTGATACATTGTGTTGAATAGCAGATATATAAATAACATTTAAGTATTAAATCACAAGAGGTGAAATGAAACGATTTTCAGACTAGCTTTTAAGTTTTAGAGCCCTCAATCTAACAATGCTTATTAGCTAGAATACCTCTATGATCATAAAACTGTGTTACCCATATACTTGCTGTACCAGACTGACTTCAACTTACAAAGGAATGTTTCAGTAATTGCAGATATTGCCATTCAACTGAAATATCTTTGGTATTCAAACTGAGCCATTAAAAAGGTTTTCATATCTCACACGATCGACTCAATAACTCACTTTTATAGGTTATGTCTCATTAAGCCACATGCAATGATCAATTAGACATTATAATCAAGCTACATTTAACTAGCTGTTCGTCATAGATGGACTATATATATATATATCACTGGCATACAAAAAATTAACTTCATGAATTTTTTTTGTGAATTTCCTAACTACTTTCATGTCAGTACTTAATTAAAAATTCAAATACAGATTTAATCTAAGCTTATATATTGAACGTCTTTCTTCTAACAAGAGGCTTTTAACAATATGGCTCATCTTTATATATAGAAAGTACTAAAAATATATGTGTTGAGGTCTTATACAAACCATATTCTATTCAATAAAGATCCATGTCATACTCCTTTGTTGAGGTATTGATTTTCAGATATACATCTAGAAAACATTCAGTATTTGTTTGACAACAAAGTTTAAACGAACACTATACACCAGCTAGCACAATAAACTAATAATTTACCAGTTGTTTTCTATTCCAAGTAAATGGACCTAAAAAACGTTTCCTATATAGTCCATGCATCATTGTATTTTTTTCAAAGGTTCTTCATTGTTTAGAATGAGCAGACAAAAGTTGTGCTTTTGTTTCTACAGTTAGAGAAATGTTATGGAAGTGGACTTGTCGATCATCGGTGATCTGTAGGCCTACATAGAGTATCCAGCTATAGTAAAAATAATAAGTGTTAATTCATAGGTCCCAAGGATCATGTGGTTTGAAATTTTGTTGTCACACATCCAAGGTAGGGAATGATTATAAAAAATTAAGAAAAGGACAAAATGTTTAATCAAAATTAATATGTACACACTCATGCAGTGTTTGCATTTGTGTTAAAGCTGTCCCTGTATCCTTTTTAAGCATAGAAAATCAAAAGGACCCCACATTTTTAATTGAACTCCATTCTATTTACATAAGGGGACCCCATTTTATCTAAAGTGGACCCTATATATATGGAAAGCCCTGAGCGCAAACCCTGCAAAAAGTGCAGTGTATGCAAACCCTCCACTCTGTATGACACTAGCACTCTGTATGACACTATGTGTTACAAAATGAGAACAAATACAATGATCATGATAACATTGTGACTAAAATGCGACATGTACGGTAGATTGGATGTTGTAACTTTTTTCAGAGTAACCAGATGAACAAATTTTAATATTTAGGCAGACGGAAGAGTTCCACATATCAAACTCAAGTCAGCCTTCAACAATCCAACATCTACCAGGAACTGATGTCCATTGCATTGACATACACCTCACAATGATTGATTGGTTTAAACAATCCGAAATGTGTGCATGATGACCTAGGTGTAACAGGAGAGGAGAAGATGTAGTGGCCAGATTGGTATTCAAACCCTGGACCTCCGAACACTAGCAGAATGCTGAGCTACTGGTCACCGATTATCGACCCAGTTCAATTCCGCTGCACTCTCCCCTCTTTTCAAAGTCTTCGCCCCCAAAGAGATACAAGATTCGAACCCAGGACCTCTGAACACTAGCTGAGTGCTCTTCCGCTGAGCTACCTGGTCACTGATGATCGATCAAGTCCAGTCCCGATACATATCTCGATCTTGATATCGCTAGTTACAGTACACTCACATTTTATAGGTTATCTGATCAAAGATGTGCCACTTTTGTTTCACCCCTTCATCTTTTACTTTATAACTATGTCACAGTGACCTAATTAACTCGCATGTTCATTATATACCCTATCTTAGAGGACAATCAGAATTAAGTTATCAGAAGCCACAAGTACCAATACAGTATATGTATGTTACCTTCCTTATGGAAAGGTGCACATAATACATTACAAATCCTGCACTATCACTGTATAGAACTCTAAGTTAGAACTCTATACATTACAGTCATTTGTCCGTGTTTCATCCACGTACCTGATCTTGAGGACATCAATATTTATATACAGGACTGTATACATTATACTCAATGCAATAAGACAAACTTATCTTAGAGATATAAATTCTGATCTTGTTAGTCACATATAAAATAAATTTGTTCTCTGGTCATATAACATATACAAATACCGTATATACAATTTATTTTTTGTTTACAAAACATGTCAGTCACCATCTAGGGTAAAAGTGCCTTTGGAGAGAAAGTCTGCAAAGATCAGACACTGGCACTCGAACTCAGACCTCTTGTACTCAAGACACTCTCAATATTTGAGTGGACCAACTAAGCAGTACCGGTGGCCCTTAAATTGTAACCCTCAGGTTTCACCCTGAAATTGCATGCTCCAATCAGATTTAATTCACTTTAAATTGTACCCCTGATCAGAGTTGACCCTTAAATCGTACCAATCGGATTTTGAGCAACGAAAATATTTATATCAAACAAATAATTTTACAAACTACATGTATAATCACAACTAAAGAAATATTTATAAATATAAATTCTTTGCAATTTGAAAATATTTTTTAGTGTGCTTTAACTTTATAACTATAATATTCAGGAAGTTGAAACAACAGCTACTCACAATAACACAACATTATTTGTTTCAGTATTGAAATCCAGAGGTGATAGGTTGATCAACGGTGAATAATCATCAGTGGACATGTATTTACTGGTATATATTATATCACTGTGGCATACCATTAGACCTTAATCAAAGCTCTCAAAATATATAAAGAGTATATACATCAAATATATATGTAGTAATCGCATGCATGTGATATAAATTGTTTAAATATCACTCACTTACCAATTCTTTCCTGTTTATGTATAATATATAATACACTAGTCTTTCCAAATATAATTCCACAGAATTCACCACATTCTATAATATATGTCACACATAGTGACTGCCATTCTCACCATTCACACACAGTCTGTCACAACCGATATATATATCCCGGTAACTTTTCTAACTAATCTCCATTTCCAGTACTGTACTTTAAAAATGAAAATCCAGTTTAAACATGCAAGTATTGGGTTATAATAAGTAATACATACCTGTTCCCTGACTATAGCTTTGACTGTAAGAATTAACACCACGCCGGGTTAAATCTCCAAAATTCCAACAACACCGGCCACAATATCCTGTACACTACTAAACAAGTATCAATTTGTTTTCAATGTATATTAAAGCCTATCATTGGTTCCAGTGAGCAAGTGGCGGGCTTCTATCCATTATTTCCTACGATCGCTACACCTTGGCACAACACACCTGCATTTCTACGGTAAATGTCCAGAAATTTGCGTCGCTTTAAAACCACAAATATATACCCAACGGCATTATTTAAATGGTGAGTAGGTGTCACAGTGGCTGAGTGGTTAGAATTTTATGGTATATTACAAGTAGCTTTACAACTCTTGATTGTGAGTTCAATACTGTTAATGTCATCAAATGTCATTGTTATGTAAATTATATTACTGACTAATTTTGTTGTCCGAAGTCTTACAGTATAGGGGATAGCAGAGTTTAGATAGGCCTTTCCTTTGACTGAGATCAAACGTCAAAAATATAGGTCACAGTGACCTGGTTTTGTTATGTGACACAATGTCTCACCTAGCTATAGATGGACAAACAGACATAATAAGAAGTTCCAAAGCTTTATAGTATAGGATATCTTATTGTCTGGAAAAGGTCGGTTGGATTGACAGACATGATGCAATCCTAGCTATATAGTCCCCTCCCTTGCCCTACCCCACGCATCCCGATCAGACTTATAAGTTGTTCATGTAACAGGCCCAGTACATTCTATACCCTCAGTTTCCTTGATAATTATAGATACCATATATTATCTTAACTTATGTAGTTAATTAGTGATAAACTATGATTAAATCTATATCAATCAAAAGATTCAATCTTTTCTAAAATGGAAAACGAATGTTTTATTTAATTCAATAAGTCATTACAATCTCATAAATTAAGTTCTTTCTACAATAAACACATATACAAATATATAATATATATATACAAAATGAATGGATTAAATTCAATTGATCAAATCAATAAATGAAAAATTGGTAAAAATAAATAAAGGAAAGAATGATAAATGGAAAGATTGAACCTCTATAAAATATCAAATACAAATAAATATATGAAAGAAAGATCAATTGAATCCTATTAAATACATTTAAACTAAATTCATCATGTCTGTGACTGAAAACTTACACAAAAAAATATGTAAATAACATAACTGAATTCTGTTTTTCATTTAATATTCAAACCTTTATATTTCCGCCTGACTACCACCCTACCTGACTGGAATTTCAGAGAGGACTTTTTTTCATCAAAAGAATAATGATTGAAAGATAGAAAAAGTCAATAACCCATTTCCAAAGGCCTAACAGGTTCACTATTGACAAACACAGAACACAATTGTTGGGTCGCCAGACGAGCATTTAAAGTCCAGTAGATGTATTGATTAGCCATTTTAAATCCCGCACGACTTACGCAGATCTACCGTATTATATTTACCTATTGACTTGCGCAGACTTGTGGGTCTTTGACGGGTGTTTGAATATACAACAACGAATATTTGATATAGGTACTAAGTATACCCTTCAACCTAAAATAATGGGCCAGTTTTCAACACTCCCCGACAATGTCGTCACCGTAAGGGATTTCTGCGACGTCTGTCAAACACTGAATGACTATATAAAACACATAAATGCATATATATATTCCATCTGAGTGAATATAATTTGATCAAGATTTTTTTGTGACACTATACAATAATTAAATGTCAATACGAGGACACCTGATATTGTTAATACAATGATTCTAACGAGGAGTCAGATAAGTTTGGTTCCTAATCAATACTTCAATGGCTATAACATACTGACCGTCAACCATAGCAGGACAGATAAATAAGGATTTAATTCATCAATTTCAACAATTCAATTGTCAATTGTCAAGGACTTTTTTTTTATTTTGTGGTATTTGTTGATATTTTGCAAATGCGACCTACTAAATGCTGAATTCGATATTAACATATACTTATATAAATGATGCTCTGAGGAGGTAGCATGTAGGTTCCTGATTTCCATGTTTGATTCCTAATTTCTCTTTCAGAAATTTGAGTGGTATTACAAGGAAAAAAGAGAAGTATAAGGAGCCTGATATGCTAGCTATATCTTAGTAGTAAAGAAAAGCAATAGAAGGATCTCGGGATGCTTAGAGAACTACATATTTGCAAATATTGTAGTGAGACAGGGAGTAGTAAAGTCAGAGGGTCAGCAATCAAGAGATATGTCTGTGGTGGGAATTGGGGTGGGGATATGCACATGTACATGTATATGTAAGAAATTTCTCATATCTCCACTCACTTTGAAACTTAGGATCCGCATTGATAATCAGCTGCAGGAATAATATTAATTAAGTCTGTAAGCTACAGAAATTTGATGAAGATGTATACTAGTAGATATTGGAATTTTACATAGAACATTTCATGTGCAATAATGTAAGAGGGAATTGTAAACCTGACTGCCAGATACTTCAAGACTGACCACTGACCACTAAACCTCCCTAGGTGGACCTGTTGACTAACCACAAAATGTTCAGCTGATAAACTAGCTGGACGGATGAGTTGAGCATTCGATTATCTCCCCTTACTTTAGATCATTCTAAGGAAAGTAACTTTTGATAGCTATATCGATATTCAAAAGATCTTAATTCATATCGTAGACCTTTGTGCAAACCTAATTATATGTTTATCATTAGGGTATCATTATACCAGGTGCTTTATATGGAAAGACTATTAATAAAATACATATTTCCCTGAATGGTGCGGCATGATCGGGAAATCTGCCTACACATGTATTGATCTGAACAAGTGTCTGTGTGTGACTGTTGCAGATCCATCATTCTTACATATTATAACACACATATAATGGCTGTTAATGTGTTTTAATATATGGCCTGTGATTAATCATGTAAAATTATTATCAATATCCTGTAGTAATAATATTTCTGTAGGGCTACCAGGGCCTCCAGTCTCTAAATGGATAAAAATATTATCAACAAAACAGGTATCCAAAGTTTGATTGTTTTTTGTTGTTTTTTTTTTTTTTTTTTTATATATGTTCAAACCACAAGATTATAATAACATTATTTCTGTCATTAAAACATTTAGGTTATGCTAATGGCCAGTCAATCTGGAGTTGGTTATTTTTCCACAGTTGTCGATATCAATCAATTTTTTTCAAAAAAAATATAATTATAAAAATTACATGTTCTTCCAATACTGCAGTACCTATATGTATTTAAATTATTGTAATCATAGGGCGCCACGATGACAGAGTGGTTAAGATGCCCCGACATATCACCACAAGCCTTCCACCTCTGGGTTGCCAGTACAAACCCCACATGGGGCATGCGCAGTTGCCAGGTACTGACCACTGGTCGATGGTTTTCTTCGGGTAGTATTTCATCTTTTCTCCACCAACAAATCTGGCATGTCCTTAAATGACCATGGCTATTAAAAGGACGTTAAAATTGTATAAACTCAAAACCAAACCCAAGTATGCATATGCATTTATACTGTGAAAATTTGAAAGCTGTTCAAATCTAGTTAAATTTTGTTTTAGTTGGTAGCCAAATAAATATCTTATCTATCATTGTAAATGTTAACTAGTCTCAGCTGTAAGTATATATCACCCGCCTACTCCTATCTGTATATATACTATTCTCGTTAAAGGTAGATATACCTGTACACCTACAGGTAAATGTGTGATTTATGGACTTTTCTCAAAAGGCACTAGGCAATATTATCTGGTTCATAAAATATATTATTGATCAATTGAGAATGTATAGCCAAGGAATTTCCACATAAAACTATAGGTATCAATTGAATCATACCTTAGTCGTATTTCAGGTCTGATAATTTACAATTCAAAAATATCTATCAGATTAGAACGGGACTTGGTACATTTCTCTTTATTTGGCAGTTCACAGTACAGACGTGACTATTATCCAATAAGCAAGATGTATATATATTCCAATAAGCAATCCTTCCTCCCTGTTTTATATCTCACTACTACTGCTGCTGTAAACCAACTTAGTTTTGCACAAGATTAAATTTTCGTGTATTTTCCAGTTTAATAAAAAAGAATTTGTCCACAAAAACATTTCAATTTCAAGTCTAATCATATAATGATAAAGCTTTTTAAACATAAATCATTAAATTAAATTATTGTGAAAATAAGTTTACAGTACAGACATTAAAACCCTGTTATATATATATATTGCCACCCCGTATACAGCCAAGCCCGCTTATTGCCATAAATGCACTCGTTGTACTGGCCGCTATATACTATATTGCAGGTACAGTGCACCAAACTGTAAAACAATCTGTACAGTAAAATGTTAATGACAGCCTATTTTCTCACCTGAAGCCCGTCTGAAATTTGCTGTGTATGTATGGTACCTTTTATCATGTGGCTTTCCCACACCAAGTAATATTTCTTTGCAAAATACACAAGTCAATTCTAAAGCTTAATTGGTATAATTAACATATTTATAATACTGTATTCGACCCAATAAGCGCCAATGTCCCTATAAGCGCCCCTCCCAATTTATGAGGCCTTGATTTCAACTGCTCAGTGTGCTCACGCATAAATAAAACAAAACCCGTACAGATTTGCAATATTTTCGTCTTATTAGCACTTTTTCAATTTTAAAACGCCTGGTCGCTTATTGGGTCGAATACGGTAATAATAAACTTCATTTTTTTCAAATCAATAACTAAACAATTTACACAACTTATACAAATTCCTCTCAATGGCTTAGATGTAAGCGAGGGAGAGGTCTTAAAATGGAGGAAACTGAGAGGCCGGAGAAAACCCACGTGATTGGGCAGGTGACCCTCAACCTGTTTATATCTGTGCGGGGGATCGAACCCTGACCGGCAAGGTGAAAGGCGAGCGGCTTAACCTCTTCACCACCCAATCACCCAGCTGTTAAAATTGATGTAATCTTAACATAATGATTAAAGTAATAACAGCCAATGTCAAGTGAACAATGAAGAACAAAAAGTTAAAACTGTTGAAATGTAGCTGTAGTTTACTTATTCTTATTTGTATAACCGATGATTTTTTTTTCTGACATTGAGTAAATATGACAACTTTGTGACCTTTCCTTTGGTCAGAAAAGATCATATTGTCTCTGGAAATTCTGCCTGAATAGTCAGACCGACTTTTTGGGCCATTCAGAAGGTTAGTCAGTACTTTCTGGACAGATATATATGGGTAGCGTATAACATGTTAGTATTTTTGCTAAACCCAACAAGTAGTTGTACATTAAAGTGCTCTCACTGAACATAACTGGCTCTTTATACCCTTGTCTGCGTGTTCTCACTGTTTTCCTTCATGATTTAAAGTTTTCCATTTATTTGGATCTGTGACTTGTTTGTCCACAGAGAATGTTTCATGAATACCCGTTAAATCTCCAAAACAAATAGGTGTTGATCAACACACTTAGAGACCTAGAAGGCTTAGACATATCAACAACAGATCAAGTAGCTCCCTAAACCTTTCATCTGGTGTGGCTTTGTGCTAGTTCTCCCACTAATGTTACATATGAAAAGTTGGAACAAATATGTGTCTATGTGTTTATAAACAAATATTTACCTATATTTGTAGGTGGAATTCAACCATACATTGTAGGGATAATAATGATTTATGTTACTGAACAAATATTTGTTTATGGTTAAACTTGCAAAATACTGAAAATAGAGATAAGAAATTTTGAAAAACCTGATTCAATAAAAGCTTACAATGTAAATGTATCATCTTCCGTCTTGACAAAAACAATCTGATTTCTCAAAAATACAAAAGTTTGTAAACATGTGACGAACAGATATACTAGTATATCTGCTTCTATTTAATTCATTTTTATCTTTTAAGAAAATTGTTCTACTATATCTATGTATATGAATAGGCTACCAAATAAAAGCCTACAAAAGACTATTAGTAAGTTATGGTTTGATTTGTATTTAAGTACATGTACATCCTTTTGTAAGTTACTCGCCCAAAACATGTACAACGGCATGTAACAAGAGAGGAGAAAATATAGCAACCCGACTGGTACATGTGTATTTGAAGTCAGGACCTCCTAGCTGAATGTTCTACCACTGAGCTACCTAGTCACCAACCACATCCAATCCCGCAACACATACAAGATTTGAACCCCCAATTTAATCCTGGTCAAGTTCTGCTACATATTAACCACTAACTACAATTGTATATAATTAGGTGGTCATAATTAAGGATAAGACATATTTTGAAAAGGGGAGGTAAGCCACAGATATTAGTGTAGCGTCTCTGTACCAGCTCAATTGGCGGAGATCAGTTTATGTAAGTTCAATTTGTAAAGGAAATTCCAGCTAGTGTTCGGAAGGGTGTGGGTTCGAACTCTGCATGTCCTTCATGTTGATGTTGAACTCAGGACCCAAAGGAGTAAAATCACATAAAAAAATCTCTCTAACATAAAACAAGATATGTCCCTATTCATTATAAACATGTTAACAACAGCTATAAAATCTCGGTCCAAAGCTTGAACGTTTTCCCAACAACCTCCACACTAGCTGATAACAACAGCTAGAGCTGATCATAATCCCCTAATTCATTGACGGTAAACCCTAAATTATACAAAATTAGGTCATTATTGGCCATTCCAACAACACAACACAGACCGCTACAACAATTTAAATGTCAAAATAACTATGTACTGTAATCTGTTTCTGCTGAGGAAATTCCACCTCAAGGGAAAATTATATTCCATATGAAACAAAATCTTGATGAGAAAGCCTATTAAGTTTTCAAAAAAATACATGTAATATTTTTTTAATGTCACAAGGTTTAATCTAAAATGCATTGATTCTTCCCTGATGTTCCTACAGGGCTACACAGCTGTTTTTTTCTCTTTTGTCAGTGTGTGTGATCTTAGTTAGGAATCCTACAAACACCTCCTGGCTAAATGTGATGTACTAACTTACACTTTACAGTCAACGACTTAAAGGAAATGGAAGAGATTGAGATAAAGGGAGCAAGAAAGGGCACAAAAAGGAAGGGAGCAGATATAAGAGGATAAATGGATACATATCAGGGAGCAGGTCAAAGAGAGGAAGAGGCCCAGAGGGCCTGTATCGCTCACCTGGTTTGTAATGCCAAGTAATGTTCTGAATACAGGTTCATTGTTTCTTTTCTTAAGGAATTTTAATATTAACCTCTAAATCCCCTATTGGGCCCCACCCCTCCTGCGCCCAGGGGGTCAGAGCCAAAATTTATACAAGTTCTGTTCCCCTTCTCCCAAGGGTGTTTATGGCCAAATTTGGTCACAATCCCAGCAAAACTCCAGGACAAGTAGCGATTTATAGGATTTACCTCTATTTCCCCTATTGGGCCCCACCCGTCCTGCCCCCGGGGGCCAGAGCCAAAATTTATACAAGATCTGTTCCCCTTCCAAAAAGGATGTTTGTGGCCAAATTTGGTTACATTCCATAAAGAACTCTATGACTAGTAGCGATTTAAAGGATTTACCTCAATTTCACCTATTGGGCCCCGCCCCTCCTGCCCCCGGGGGATCAGAGCCAAAATTTATACAAGTTCTGTTCCCCTTCCCCTACGGATGTTTGTGGCCAAATTTGGTTACATTCCATTCAGAACTCTATGACTAGTAGCGATTTAATGGATTTACCTCTATTTCCCCTATTGGGCCCCGCCCCTCCTGCCCCCAGGGGATCAGAGCCAAAATTTATACAAGTTCTGTTCCCCTTCCCCCAAGGATGTTTGTGGCCAAATTTGGTTACATACCATTCAGAACTCTATGACTAGTAGCGATTTAAAGGATTTACCTCTATTTCCCCTATTGGGCCCCACCCCTCCTGCCCCCGGGGGGTCAGAGCCAAAATTTATACAAGTTCTGTTCCCCCTCCCCCAAGGATGTTTGTGGCCAAATTTGGTTACAATCCATGCAGAACTCTATGACTAGTAGCGATTTAAAGGAAATGTTGACGGACAGACGGACGACGACGGACGCCGACGGACGACGGACGACGGACGCCGCGCCATGACATAAGCTCACCGGCCCTGCGGGCCAGGTGAGCTAATAAGGGAGCAGGAAAGGTCAACGGATGTAAGGGAGCAGGAAAGGTCAACGGGAGTAAGGGAGCAGAAAAGGTCAATAGAGATCAGAGAGCAGGTCAAGGAGAAGTAAGGGAGCAGGAAAGGTCAACGGAGTAAGGGAGCAGGAAAGATCAACAGAGGTAAGGGAGCAGAAAAGGTCAATATATAGAGATCAGGGAGCAGGTCAAGGAGAGGTAAGGGAACAGGAATGGTCAATAGAGATCAGGGAGCAGTAAAGGTCAACAGAAGTAAGGGAGCAGGAAAGGTCAACAGAGGTAGGGGAGCAGGAAAGGTCAACAGAGGTAGAGGTGCAGGAAAGGTCAACAGAGGTAGGGGAGCAGGAAGGTCTCACAGAGGTAGGGGAGCAGGAAAGGTCAACAGAGGTAGGGGAGCAGGAAAGGTCAACAGAGGTAGGGGAGCAGGAAAGGTCAACAGAGGTAGGGGAGCAGGAAAGGTCAACAGAGGTAGGGGAGCAGGAAAGGTCAACAGAGGTAAGGGGAGCAGGAAGGTCTCACAGAGGTAGGGGAGCAGGAAAGGTCAACAGAGGTAGAGGGAGCAGGAAAGGTCAACAGAGGTATGGGAGCAGGAAAGGTCAACAGAGGTAGGGGAGCAGGAAGGTCTCACAGAGGTAGGGGAGCAGGAAAGGTCAACAGAGGTAGGGGAGCAGGAAAGATCAACAGAGATAAGGGAGCAGGAAAGGTCAACAGAGGTAAGGGAGCAAGAAAAGTCAACAGAGGTAGGGGAGCAGGAAAGGTCAACCGAGGTAAGGAGCAGTAAAGGTCCAAAGAGGTCAGGGGGCAGGAAAGGTCAACAGAAGAAAGGAGCAGGAAAGGTCAACAGAAGTAAAGGAGCAGGAGAGGTCAACAAAGGTAGGGGAGCAGGAAACGTCAATAGAGATCAAGGAGCAGAAAGGTCAACAGACCTAAGGGGGCAGAAAAGGTCAACAGAGGTAAGGGAGCAGGAAAGGTCAACAGAAGTAAAGGAGCAGGAGAGGTCAACAAAGGTAGGGGAGCAGGAAACGTCAATAGAAATCAAGGAGCAGAAAGGTCAACAGACCTAAGGGGGCAGGAAAGGTCAACAGAGGTAATGGACCAGGAAAGGTCAACAGGGGTAACAGGGCAGGAAAGGTCAACAGATGTAAAGGAACAGGAAAGGTCAACAGCGGTAGTGGAGTATGACAGGTCAACAGAGGTAAAGGAGCAGAAAAGGTCTACAGAGGTAAGGGAGCAGGAAGGTCAACATAGGTAAGCCAACAGAAAAGGTCAACAGAGGTAGGGGAGCAGGAAGGTCAACATAGGTAAGCCAACAGAAAAGGTCAACAGAGGTAGGGGAGCAGGAAGGTCAACATAGGTAAGCCAACAGAAAAGGTCAACAGAGGTAAGGGAGCAGGAAAGGTCAACATAGGGAAGGGAGCAGGAAAGGTCAACATAGGTAAGGGAACAGGAAAGGTCATGGAAATACAGAATAATAATCAAACTAGGCTAGTGATTATCACTTCAATTCTTGTAATAAATTACACATTTTTTTTCCTTTCTCAAAAATATTTTCCTCTAATGTTGCCTGTACAGACACACAAGATCCTATAGCTATAGAAGAACCACCCAGGGGGGTCAATTTAGTGTCAGTTCTGAGCTGCCTGGTTGCTGATGATAGATTCTGTCAAACTCGAAATAACACGCCTTATAAGCCACTACAGTATCTGCTCCTAAAGGTGGGTATATATCAGAAATTTGAATACCACAGACAAAACACAATCAATAAATACTCTACAAGGGTTCCCTGCAAAGATCAAGTTTTGTGCATGATAAGGTGTCGTTTTTACAATTTTAGGCACCTGTAATCAATAGATTGTTGATTTAGTTTGTAAACTGCAATAACTAGAACACTGACACGTTAAATGGGACCAATATCAAATGAGTTAAGTATAAATATGTTACCTTGGCCTGGTTCTACAGAGTATAAATATGTTACCTTGGCCTGGTTCTACAGAGTATAAATATGTTACCTTGGCCTGGCTCTACAGAGTTTAAATATGTTATCTTGGCCTGGTTCTACAGAGTATAAATATGTTACCTTGGCCTGGTTCTACAGAGTATAAATATGTTACCTTGGCCTGGTTCTACAGAGTATAAATATGTTACCTTGGCCTGGTTCTACAGAGTATAAATATGTTACCATGGCCTGGTTCTACAGAGTATAGATATGTTACCTTGGCCTGATTCTACAGAGTATAAATATGTTACCTTGGCCTGGTTTTACAGAGTATAAATATGTTACCTTAGCCTTGTTCTACAGAGTATAAATATGTTACCTTAGCCTGGTTCTACAGAGTATAAATATGTTACCTTAGCCTGGTTCTACAGAGTATAAATATGTTACCTTAGCCTGGTTCTACAGAGTATAAATATGTTACCTTGGCCTGGTTCTACAGAGTATAACCTTGGCCTGGTTCTACAGAGTATAAATATGTTACCTTGGCCTGGTTCTACAGAGTATAAATATGTTACCTTAGCCTTGTTCTACAGAGTATAAATATGTTACCTTGGCCTGGTTCTACAGAGTATAAATATGTTACCTTGGCCTGGTTCTACAGAGTATAAATATGTTACCTTGGCCTGGTTTTACAGAGTATAAATATGTTACCTTGGCCTGGTTTTACAGAGTATAAATATGTTACCTTAGCCTGGTTCTACAGAGTATAAATATGTTACCTTGGCCTGGTTCTACAGAGTATAAATATGTTACCTTAGCCTGGTTCTACAGAGTATAAATATGTTACCTTGGCCTGGCTCTACAGAGTATAAATATGTTACCTTGGCCCGGTTCTACAGAGTATAAATATGTTACCTTGGCCTGGTTCTACAGAGTATAACCTTGGCCTGGTTCTACAGAGTATAAATATGTTACCTTGGCCTGGTTCTACAGAGTATAAATATGTTACCTTGGCCTGGTTCTACAGAGTATAAATATGTTACCTTGGCCTTGTTCTACAGAGTATAAATATGTTACCTTGGCCTGGTTCTACAGAGTATAAATATGTTACCTTGGCCTTGTTCTACAGAGTATAAATATGTTACCTTGGCCTGGTTCTACAGAGTATAAATATGTTACCTTGGCCTGGTTCTACAGAGTATAAATATGTTACCTTGGCCTGGTTCTACAGAGTATAAATATGTTACCTTGGCCTGGTTCTACAGAGTATAAAATATGTTACCTTGGCCTGGTTCTACAGAGTATAAATATGTTACCTTGGCCTGGTTCTACAGAGTATAAAATATGTTACCTTGGCCTGGTTCTACAGAGTATAAATATGTTACCTTGGCCTGGTTCTACAGAGTATAAATATGTTACCTTGGCCTGGTTCTACAGAGTATAAATATGTTACCTTGGCCTGGTTCTACAGAGTATAAATATGTTACCTTGGCCTGGTTCTACAGAGTATAAATATGTTACCTTGGCCTGGTTCTACAGAGTATAAATATGTTACCTTGGCCTGGTTCTACAGAGTATAAATATGTTACCTTGGCCTGGTTCTACAGAGTATAAATATGTTACCTTGGCCTGGTTCTACAGAGTATAAATATGTTACCTTGGCCTGGTTCTACAGAGTATAAATATGTTACCTTGGCCTGGTTCTACAGAGTATAAATATGTTACCTTGGCCTGGTTCTACAGAGTATAAATATGTTACCTTGGCCTGGTTCTACAGAGTATAAATATGTTACCTTGGCCTGGTTCTACAGAGTATAAATATGTTACCTTGGCCTGGTTCTACAGAGTATAAATATGTTATCTTGGCCTGGTTCTACACAGTATAAATATGTTACCTTGGTC
The DNA here is from genome assembly GCF_041381155.1 of Argopecten irradians. Classification (NCBI taxonomy): domain Eukaryota; kingdom Metazoa; phylum Mollusca; class Bivalvia; order Pectinida; family Pectinidae; genus Argopecten; species Argopecten irradians. The sequence goes on along the minus strand of NC_091134.1, from coordinate 16,239,001 downwards.
TGGCTCTACAGGCTGCATCATCATAGCTACATGTTTGTACTATTGGTGATTTAGGAAAAAATTCTATTTAAAAAAAACCTACGTTGACAATAGTCTGTATCATAAGTCTTCAAATTCTTAAATTTCACTACACCACCATTAACTAGAACTTAAAAGTTTTGATAATAAAACTAGATAAACTAAGTCATCTCCCCCTAATTTGATACCTAGAATTTTACATACAGAATTCCGTCTCCCCTACACTTTGTTGAGGTTCCAATTTCCACTTTAATACCGTGCATTAATTTACTATAATGCTGATTGCTTCTGTGTATTTTTTTTCATTTTTTTTTTTTTTTTTTCTTATTTTTTTTATGGCTAATAAATTTTGGACTTGCTTTGTGCCATAATTTGTGAACTGGAAATCCAAATTTGCCCCCCCCCCAAAAAAAAAAAAAATTCAAATTCACAAGTGTGTGAAAAGACCTTCAAAATTAACATTAAAGGACAAGACTTTAATTAAAACTTCTTTTAACATCGACAGTGGCAAATGTTCAATAATTTTGTCACACTGCAGTCGCTTTATAGGCCAAATCATGACTGTTATTTGACAATACAAATAGTATTGGGGTCAAATCGTTTAAGATATTATCTCAAAATGGTTGTAAATAATCCTTGATCTAACACTTGATTTTAGTAAACAATGGCGATTACAGTCACAATCTCTTAATGAGTCTGTTAACCCGTAAATGGTCCTTACACAATTGCTAATTATGTATGCTGATCATAATCCAAAATAAAATAATCAGTTTTTTTGACGCAAGAGAATTAATATCATAATATGATAATACCTCTTCACACCATTTCATTGTGCTAAAGAGAATTAGTTCTATAATAGTCTTTATACAGTCTTAAATGTTAGCTGTGATAGACACAGGTATAACAATATTGACCGATCTCCAGGACGTATGTAGCCATGCCACGTGTTTGCAATTTGCATGTGTTCTTATTTAAAGTTATATGTGCCGTAACTTGGCGAAAATTTTTGCATGTTTATTTTTCTTCCTTAATCTATTGAAAATCATAAGGTTTGATGAATTAAGCCGTGAAAATCATTCTAATGGCTTCAGATGCCTTATAAACGTTAGTTACAACACACGTTATGTACTGTAAAATTGTTTTTTTTTTTATGCCTAATGTATGTTTGAAAGAAAACTTTCTTGCAGAAATCACTTTACAATTACTAATCAAAGTACTGTAAAAATGTGAAATGAAATTGTAGACCACAATTTGGCTTCATGGTCTGACCATATGTACTAATTTCACTCCAATATATATCTACATATAATGATTTCTGGCAGTATACTGCTAAAAACATTTTCTGCTCTTATTAGTGTTTGTAAAATTAAAACCATTGCATTGAAAGTACTGTAATTTTCAATATTTAAGTAAGTACTCTGGTGATGAATAACATATTAAAAGCTCATCTTGATTCGTGAGTATGAAAAAATATGGCACATATGATCACTTTAGAGCAAATGTTGTAGAATACACTACTAAGTCAAGTGTGCTTTATTGTGATATCAGATCATAGGGCTGCCGCGGTTCACCGGTATATTGGGGTATTGCAATGCACCACCAAAATATATTGTACCGCGATACAGTTTACCTGTACCGGTCTTTTACAAGATATTTTCTTAGTATCATAATTTCATTAATTTGATATAATTAAAACGTCCTGTCATTAAAACAAAACCAGCAAGTTGTATTTGTTTTCCTTTCCAATAATATGAAGCCATGTTGGTACAGTACTTAATGCGTCTAACATTCCCTCGAAACGAACGCGAAACGCAGAACGCAAACGAAATGTTAAACGAAAACGAACGAAAACGCAAACGAAAAAACGAAAAATGCAAACGAAAAACGAATAGCGTAAAACGAAAAACGCGTTTCGTCAAGCGCTAAACGCAAAACGAAAAACGCAAACGAAAAACGAAAAACGTAAACGAAGTGAAAGCGTGACCGGAAGACCAGAATGCAATCATAAATGTCGATCGGGACTTCGGTAGCTTAGTGATCCGGATTCTGAAAGCGATGTCTATTTTACGTTCGCAATTTTGATTTAGTACGATTTATCATTATGAAAAATATATCTTGTCTTAGAAAATATGCAATTGTTATAAATATATTACCAATAAGTATGTGATTACGTATATATATCCAAGCATTAATACATTTTTTTTAACTTATAAAGCAAGATTTTAAAAATAAGTATAAAACATGCATGTGTACAAATAGTCTTCAATCAATGCTAGTATTTATAAGTCTGCTCTGAATTTGTCACACATATACTAGTACTGTTTTATAGAAATTATCAGTTTCAGAAAAGAAAACACTTCAGAAGAACTTCTTATTTTAGTGTACATGTAGGTATTGTGAACATGTACGTTTGACTACTGCAAGTATAAACCCTAGGTCTAGCGGTTAGGTAGTTATATATTACATGTATATATATGACTCCAGAGGAGGTCCCCGTACTGGCCGTTATATAGATATCAATGTGGACACTCACCTGTAGCATTTACCCGACCCATTTGGAGGTCTTATATAAATTTGCTTTATAATTCACGGACAACACAACACTCTACCCCTCTCCATCCCCACTCCCCCTCTCGATTTACCTGCTTTCATTTATACCATTTGTTATTTGACAGCGGCATATCTTGATTTTGTGTCAACTTGTATCACACCTGGTCAAGTGCAGTCACCCATGAACAATGGCTCACTGATACGTAGCCTCAGACGCGCACGGCCCCTCACATGTTTATTTAGGCTACGATGTATAATACGCGTACGTGACCCCGTGCATGTACATGTACCAAAGCATACCACAAAAACAACAATGTTGTGTTATTCTAGTCATTACAGAAAACCAGCTCTATGGTGTTTTATTCCTCGTGTGTTTTGTTACATCAACATACCAATAAAATATATTATCAATTACATCAATGGCGAATACGTGTAAATACAGAGATACAGTTGAATGTACATGTATCAACTGTCAGTTTGTGTTTTATATGTATATACATATATAAGTCAATTATGATTTGATATCTATTGACTTCGGTACGTTCTTAATTTCACATAAAATATGTTAAAAAAGTATTCGTTTTACGGTTGAGATATTATTAATTGTGTTATTTTATTATTAGAATAGTGTGTATCACTAGAAAATAATGTGATCCAATGCTAACAGTGATGAGTCAGATATAATTTTTTTATAATGTATGCACCAATGAGTTATATATATATTATGACCAGCAGTACGGCGTCCTGTGGCGTGAGTTCACACCTGTGTGTAATCCATCAGTCCACTTTATCGAGCCCCGCGGGGTGTTACAAGTTTATATTGTACCTGTCCCCCTGTAGCACATACACGTGTATAGCTAGTACTATATAAGACCTTGCAGAAAGGTATACACATGATCATTACTATCAAACAATGTGTGTAGGTTACATGTATCAAATGTAATTAATGTCTAGATACAAAAGGATTTTTTTTTAAATTTATTTGTGTATGTTTACTACATTGTCCAGAACACGTAAATTTATCTGCCTACACCGTCGTTTGACTCCACTTTTAGTTTAGCCAACACATGCGCAGTCAATCATTCCTATTAAAATATCAATGAATAACATCCCGTAAATGAATTGGAACGCAAACGCACGCAAACGCAAACGAACGAAAGCCAAAACGAATCAAAACGCAAACGAACGCAAACGAAATCGAATCGAAACGCAAACGAACGAAAACGCGAAACGCAAACGAAAAACGCTCGACGAAACAAAACGCAAACGAAACTAAACGAAAGAAACGCAAACGAATCTAAAACGCGTTTGAGGGAATGTTAGACGCATTAAGTACTGTATCCCTTTCATTTTCATTCGATTCAGATGTCGGTCAAATGTTTAAATTTGTAACTAACGTGTATAATGTTCAAATGATTCAAACATTTGCATGACGTTGAATATAAACAATATGACATTAGGCTAGTTTCTGAAATATTATCAAGCTGATTTGCTCCATCAATCAACAATACCGGAATATATAATTCTCTTAACACATTTAAGGCCCGGTGAATACATGGCTGCAAGGATTTTGCCAGCTATTTCAGGCTTCATCGTCCGCCGCCATTTTCGAATTCCTACACGTGTCAAAACAATACTGCAAGCCGATCAGCCCTTTGTAGTTTAATCACGATCGTAAGCTTATTTTGCCAGGACAATTGTACTTAAATTAGTTCATTATTTAGGTTCAAAAGTGTAAACTATCATGTTTAGTTATTGCATTATTAGGTTACGATGGTCTGTAGCCTAACAACATTTTCACAAACAGACTCGTATTTTTTAAAACAAGAAACTCACATTTGAACATTTCTGTTACTCAACAACACGGTTCAAATCGATGTAAAACTACATAACATAGCACTGTATGTTTGTATAATGTAAAGGGTGTTTTTATTATGGAATATACAAAATAGACACCACATATGTTAAGGTCAAAATATTGCAATACATATCACAATACAGTTGTTGTGTATCACAATATATCGTGGTACGCTTCTGCCGTATCGTGGCAGCCCTATCAGATCACATGATACATATTGTATGATCACATGATACATATTGTATGATCACATGATACATATTGTATGATCACATGATGACATATTGTATGATCACCTGATGACATTGTATGATCACATGATACATATTGTATGATCACATGATACATATTGTATGATCACATGATGACATATTGTATGATCACATGATGATATATTGTATGATCACATGATGACATATTGTATGATCACATGATACATATTGTATGATCACATGATGATATTGTATGATCACATGATGACATATTGTATGATCACATGATGACATATTGTATGATCACATGATACATATTGTATGATCACATGATGACATATTGTATGATCACATGATGACATTGTATGATCACATGATACATACTGCATGATCACATGATACATATTGTATCAGCAGATTTTTGGCTTCGGTACAATACAGCAACAAAGGCTTGTGAAATTGAAATACAACCATTTCAAAACCAGTTACAAAATTTACTTACTTTACACCATTACTACCAATGAGAAGTTTATTTTGAGCTTCTATTTTACTTCAAAATAAAAATATTGAAAATATTCAATTGCGTCCCGAAAAACTATATACCTTATATGAAATGAAGTACTGATTGCACATCCATTAAAAGCAAGGCAATTTATTTTATATCATTTTTGTGTCAATTAGACATAACGGTACATACATGTACAAGCAAATTCATGGAATTTATATCCCTCATTTTCGTAAATCAAAGGCCCAATAACTCCGCACAAATAGGGCCCAATGAAAATGCCGATCACACTTGGCCACGGCCTAGAGACAATAACCATGTTATTAAATTTCAAGAAAATCTGGTAATATTTACAAGTCTCAGTTACTGAACATGCTTAAACAGACGAAAATATAGTTTTCCGTTTATCCAGGGGCCATCACTCCGCCAAGTAGGGTTCAATCAAAGTCTTTATCGAACTTGGCCAAAGCCCTGAGACATGTTACCATCTTTTGAGTAAATTTAGTATTTTTCAAGAGTTATAAAACAGAAACAGTCGAAAATGCCATTTTTCGTTAATCAAATTAAAGGCCATAACTCAGCCAAATAAGGTCACATGAATGTGCCAAGAGAAACTGTTCAAGCCCTTTGCATATTCAACCATGTGACAAATTTACAAAAAAATCTCTGTAAGATTTGTGGCAGTTATTGCACAGAAACAAAGTGTAACAGACAGGCAGTAGAATCTTCCGTCTCTTGATGAGAGCTACATGTACATCATCTAGTAGGACTCATCACAAAATTTGAAAATTGGTGTTCTGAACTCACCTTAAAAAATCTTATATAAATTGCAGAATCAAATCTGGGTCAAATAATCCATATCATAGAGCCAGGCATGTGTCCAGGATTAACAAACAAATCAGATTTTACTAATCCAAACCGACACTATGTCTTATTCAGGGACATTCATCAGAAAATGAGCTTTGAAATCATTAATAAATACCATGTAATATTGTAATCCATAATGAGATAATTACATTGGGGCAATTGATAGTAAGACATCATTGGGTTACAATTATATAACTTCTACTTAAAATCATGCAGCAATTGGTTTATGAGCAAGACCCGATGATGATTACTGTAAAATGAAAATTATAGGTATATCACAGTGTATATATGTACATAAGGCCAAAAAATATGTCTGTTTAGGTTAAATTGGCAAAAAATAGGGTCAGTAGGTCGGGATTTTCTTCTTCTTCTTTTTTTTTAATGTATTTCAATCTAAAGTAATGGCTGGAACCTGAGTCTGAGATCAAATTTTTTTTTGTCGCAGAAAAGTGGGGAAAAAATAGGGTCAAGGGTTGGTCGAGTAACCCTAAACAAACAGGGGTTTGGTTTTTTTTGGTGTAATATTTACGATTACATCTGATTTTATTTACACCAGTAAAAAGATATTGTTTAAGGAATTTCCAAAATGTTGCTTATTATATAATAAGACATGAAAGAATCAGAAATATTCATGCGATGCGGAGAATTGGTCACTGACTAGTAGAATTTTCAATACAATATTACTTTAACTTCATAATTAATTTTAGCACTGTTTGATATTTTTAACTTTCAAACAAGGGGGAGATAATCACACCGCAGGGGCTGAGTTTCATGAATATTAGATTTAATTAATTTAGGGAATCCCTTAACTTAAAATTCTCAACAGGAAAGCATTACAGAATTTAAGAAAGGCTCCTTAACTTATGATTTTTTCCTTAACTTTAAAAATGCTTTTCTATATGGGGAAATTTAAAGTTAAGGACTTACAGTAGCCTAAGGAATGTTCATGGAACTGGACCAAGGTGAATTCATCAAAACACTGGTAGCCCTGTTCTGTTAATTTTCGTTCTTAAACTGTTATTTTAACCATATTCGTGATTTTTTAAATATTTATGTTGGTTATATCTGTTTTACTGTTATTATCAAAATTTTAGTTATCTTTAACTAAAAGCATGTTATTATTTTCTAGCACACGTTATATTTTTGCTGCTGTGTTATCTCTATCTTTGCATGCGTTTGTCTTTTTTAAATGATGTTAGATTTAGTGGCTGATGTTATTATTTATTTTGCATTGTTATTCATTTCATTTCACCTGTTAGTGTCAGCAATGATTGTTAATGATTTTGTTTCCCATGTTATTGCCAGAATGTTACGTGATTTTTACGTGAAACTTTGTTAGCATCAACATAACATGTGATTATTTACGTGACCACGTTACAAGTATCGTTGGAAACGTTATTTTGTTTTGAAAGCGTTATTTTTTTCGTGGAAATACCACTGCCTATTGTTCTCATTGACCCCCTACGGCGACAGCGCAGTGAGCCAGCGGGCAAGCTTCGCTTGTGTGTTGACCACTCACCCATAACGAGAGCACGGCTCCCAATATATAGTCGACTGGCGGTATCGCTGTCACTGTATCGCTACCGTATCGCATGTGCTGTGCAACTGAGCATGGAATATATATAGTTTTCAGTTACTATATTTACAGTTCTTTTTCTCCAAAGTTTGCATTCACTGTATAAACTTATTGAAAATTCCTGACATATTAGGGTTGTCTTGGAATCGGCAAGGACGTTTAAATCCTTGGAATCGGTCTTAGTTTAACTACACTGTACAAAGATTTGATGTTTTTTTAACATATTGTGTATTTCAAGTTTACTGATTATTACGTTATAAATATAATATATAGATATGTTTCTGATAACGTACGTAATCTGTTTTGATTAACGAAATTGTGAACATTTCTTGTATGGCTGATTAACAAAATTATTTGTCGAAGTTATGCATATTATGGAATCTGTTTTGATTAACGAAGTTGTGTACATTTCTTGAATGGCTGATTTATATATATCACAACATTATTTGTGACATATTTTGGAACAAGTGCTATATATTCAAAATGAACATTACAAAATCTACTATAATTCAATATGATATGTCGTATCATACAGGGAAGACACAAATAAATATCAAATGCACGTGTCTTGAATACAGTTACAATACGCATGATGCAAAGTGACATGCATTTATTTAATTAAATACACTGTATTGTACGTTTGTCTACGTTATGAAAAGTGAAATATATATTCAAGTTCATGCTAAAATCACTGTCAAAACAAACTCCATTGTATCCGACTTAATTTGCTACCGCGCGGGGACATGTAACATGCGCAGCGACCCGTGAAAATCGCCCGCGGGTCAAGCAGTCGTGGATCTTTTAATTTTTTTTTTAAGTATTATTATCTGCGCTAGAAGGCCGTTACCATTATTTTTTATGTACTGTTTGGAATCGGCTTGTTAACTTAAGCCGTTAACTTTTAACTTCAACAAAGATTATTGAAAAATGGTACCGCGACAGAGTCATCTAGCTAAAGGAAAACTATACTCTACTATCAAAGAATTTGTGTCATGATAAAATGAGGTGTGTTCTCCTTTCAAGACACTCGGAGTCATTAGTTGCCGGACACCTAGATATCCGCATTTTGGTGTCAGGACATGTATTGTGGTAACGAGACTTATTTGGTGCGTGACGTAATCGACCCTTTGCGAGGCAGCGCAGCTCATCACTATCAATGCTTGCATACGGCGCTCGACACACCTACCTGTGATTTTCAAAAACGTCTTTTCAGCGATTGGGGATAGTTGCTACGTTTCTCTGATTTTTTTTTTTTATTAAATAGCATTGTCATGAACTTTCGTTTTCTTATAAAATGTTAAGCAATGCGGGACGAAAGCGTAATTGTGAGAACCGCGATGAACAACGTAACCCTGTACAATTTCACCTGGATGCGGAGGCTGGTGGATAATTATGTATATTTAATGAGGGTAAAACTTTCGTGTAGATTTCTTACTTTTTTTCAATGATTTATGCATTCTTTCTAGAGACTGTAGTAAAATGTAACACATACTTGTATTCATCTTAGCGATTAACATTTTTCTACATATTTAATTCTCCCTCTCACTTTCTTTCTTTCTCTGCCTCCCTCTCTGAGTGACAGCACTTATAGGTTCTCGCCATGTCTGCTAGTGTGATTATCCTGTTTAGACAGGAATTCACACTAGACCTATACACGGTGGAGAAGGTTAACGGAATCGTGATGCGCCCTGACTTAGGAGGCTCGACTTACGCGGCGCTTATATTAAGGCGGCACTAGTAGGAGCACGAAGCGAGAAAATGGCCGACAATAATTGTATACACTTTATAGACAAAGATATTGGAAGGGAACGTTAACATTGAAAGTTGCTAGTAGACGTAAAAATTTCTCTTTATGAGTTGCAAATTGGTTGAAATCTTAGCGAAGTACGGGATTAGCTGGGCGGGTGGTTACGTTAAGTATAGTAATCTTCAGAATATGCACACAAGTCATCTACTGGTATTTAAACCAGAGACTTAATAGTTTTACTGTAGACATTTAGTAGACATGTAATATTCTATCATAAATTTTGATTCATATATTGTATATGGGGGTGGGAGTTTATACGTATCGACATTAGATCTACATTGAAATCACGCAAAAACTGCAGATAATTATAACATTTAAATTTTGTGGAACTACACGTGTCAAAATTCATGTTTTCAGAAACATTTTAATTGTCAATCTGTTTTAGTGCATTACAAACACAATAATTACTCTTTTTATTTATTTTGAATTCCAGAACGGTTTAAGAAACACAACTATGTACATGAATTATAGGAATGAATAAAAATCACGATTTTGATCAGATATTAATATTTCCATTCCAGGTTCTGCATCCCATTGAGAACATCTTGGGAAATTTCTGTAATCGTTGAATCCATTTGTATGTGTATGCTTATAAGAAGTTTACTTGAGTAAAAAATATTATTTAAACTAATAAATAAACAGGCCGCGATATTTCCCGGGAGACATTGGGATGATCTTTCCTCGTGAGCTTTGAATCGATCCAAACTTCAAGTGGAACCTTAAGTACTAATTGCCATCATTTATAAGTATGACATCGAACAAGTTTTATGTTGACAGCTGACGGCGGAATTGAAGATAAAGTATATACTTTGTAGGACGTAAGACATTCGCTTCCTTTTGTTGATAAATACAGTTTTATACGGACCAACAGAGGGCCCTAAGACCAATTTTAGAGGTTTCTGAATTTTGATCTAAACCTCTTAAACGTCTATAAATGGTCTCTGGTGGGTCCATAAATAAAAGATATCAAATGTAGCTAATTTTCGGATCCCTGTGATATTACCATATATACATGAAAACAAGTCGATGCTTTATTTATGTATGTATGACAACAGAAACATGTACAAATGTATTGGTTTATGATAAATTGACATTTTTATCCGATTATGTGTCAAAGAAAGATTTGTTTTCCTGCACCAATATTCAGAATTTGTTAAAATAACGGCAAAACACTTAATTTTTAACAAGTTTCGTCAGGATTAGTTTATGTGCCTTTTTATTCCGTGTTAACCCTTAATATTAGGACTTTTCCTTAGAATTCCAATTCGATCAGAAAAATCAAGTATTCTGCCGTAAAATTAAGTATTTTTCTGTCCGCTGTCGCCGCCGTGACGGCTGACTAACAAACCATCAGAGGCTATCAGTTACAAGTACCCACCTTTGTTTACATGCACGGCTATCTAATGCTACAAAGTCGGGGTCAAACTTTTCCGATGCGACAGTGAAATTAACACATTCGGCGATAGAATTAAATATTTCGTCGGTTATATTAATACTTTCTGCGCGAAGATTAACAGATTTTCTGACTGACGTTGGTAATTATCGAGCGGACGCGCCGAGCCGTGACGGCCGAGTACACACGGCTTGCACAGGTAAACATTAGGTTTGTGGAACGGGCCAAGCTATCCGATTGTAGACTACCCCTGTTTACGTCATGCATGCACTAAAACTACTTTATTTTTCTCTAATTCTTGCTACCTGGCGAAACATGCATTTTCAACCTTTTTTTCGGGAGAGTTCCGATACGAGCGGTAAAATATGAATTACTGTTTGTACTGATGTGAATTGTGTTGATCTAAATGCTGTTCGAGGTTCTCGTTTCAGATATCGTAAGACCAGAGAAGAAGATCGAAGAAAATACCAGGCTGACGTTATGATGCAAAACTTATCAGCTGAAGAGGATTAATCTTGAAATAAATGAAATTATACGACATAAGTTCACGTGTTAATTTTTACCAATTTCCAATTTGTAAAGCTTGTCTACACACCTTGTATACATGGCTTCGATCTGCGATTGAAGACGATTCTGTAGTTCTAGATCATTGATATTCAATTAATATAGTATACAAATGTACCTGAGGTTCTCGTTACAGATATCATAGTGTAGGACAAGAGAAGATCGAAGGAAATACCAAACTGACGTCATCACTTGTGTTAACTGTTGAAAAGCTGAAGAGGACAATGAAATTGATCGTGTTGATTTTTTTTACATCCCTGAAAAACTTTGATATATTTTCCCTATAAATGGCGTTTTGTAACACCAATCACAGAGTTCCTTTGATGTGGTCACAGGTAACCTTCAACCCCTCACCGATCTGTCGACACCCGAATGCCAATCCCACTCGAAACTTCCAACGAATAACAATGGATTTCATCAGACCCATATCACGCTTGCGCGTCATTGCGTAAAGAAATCAATCTGATCATCAAATCCATTACAACATCTGTCAGTCTGGTTTAGAACTAATGTACCTAATTTGATCAGTAATTAAAATAGTGACACCTCTGCAAACTTTGCATTTTATTACTGATTATCCATACATCAAATTACAGATAACATATATACAAGTATTATCTATAAGTATCATATTTTAATATTAATGAATTAAGTGTATATCTTAATCAGTGCCATCTATGAACAATACCTTTTAGAAAACAATTAGGGGCGTAATTAAATGCTCGACATATCATTGAGTAATGATACAAAGATTTTTTTACTATATACAGTTGAGTTCTGGTGATTTTTATGAACGTATTAATCAGTATCAATTTCTAAAAATATCGAAGAAATGTCTGCATCCTCGACTCACTCGTGTCACACAAACGCCACCGCCCCATGTATACAGACCGCACACCCCTCCCCGTCATGAAATAACTATCCACCCAGCGTGAACCATGACGACCTTTCTGTTCCTGTCAATTTTATCAGTACCTGGTCATCACGTGTGCAGCCACGCGTAAACTGTAATATGGTGTGTTTTATTTAAGTGACTGCGGACCAAATCGAGTTACCAACAGAATTTAACAACTTTTCATTTCAAAATACAAGTCAACGTATTATGAGATATTTTATATAAAGACTAAATGGTAATATTTCAAAATGAAAAAAAAAAAAAGTTTCACGTTCTAATATACGACTTTTCAGGACACGCACGTCTTTGTTTATCTACTACACTAAACCCAGATATATGCACGATTTTAACAGATTAAAAAGAAACTTTCTATCTAATTACAGTTTTTGGTTTTGGAATCCTTGAATATTCATTTAGGTACGACGATGTGTTCCGATAAGAATTAGATAAAATAAATAGTATTGTATAATATTAGCACACAGTTGTGTAGTCGTACTTATGGTACATGTGTACTTTTGGTACATGTTCTTCGACTACTATTTTATGGTGTATGGGGAACTGGGAAGATTCCCACTCGAAGTAAATATCAAACTGAGAATGCTGTGTTTTTGGAATAGACTTATACAAAATGAAAATAAATTAAGTAGAATCAAGGACGTATATGAGAAGGATAAGTCACACTGGGTTTTGGGCAAAGACAGTGCAGGCGCTTTTGTGTTTGTGCACTGACCGTGACGTTGGGCGACGACTGATTTCCTTTGATATCCGCCGCCGCAGCCTTTGATGTAGCATGGGGGGTGCGAGGGTTACCGTCTTACTTTCTGAAGCGTGCTGCCATTTCATGAGCGGTCGTATTTTTTTAACGATAGTTTAAGACATTTCTTCTAAATCTTCCATATTTAAAGCAAGTTATAAACGTTGTGAAATTTAATTTACTTTACATTGGTGTTTCGTTTGACTCGATGAGACAGGTATTTGATGAGAAAAACGGTTTTTATTCCCGGTTAATAAGCGTCTCGCGTGGTGTTTAGTAGTGTAAAGAGACAGGCACGAATCCTTCTCACTTATAAAATAAATAAATTCCGTACATCAAATTTAAAAATTCCAATTGAGACTGGAAGATGGCGTAATGTTGAGAAACGTGAAAGAATATGCCATTTATGCAATGAAAATATCGGGGATGAATTTCACTATCTTTTTGTATGTAAACACGAAGAAATAAAAAAAAATATACGTATTAAAATATATCCCACAGTATTATTATAGTAATCCCAGTCTTCATAAGATGGGTGGCTTTATAGGTATTTGTAATATCCAATTATTGAAGAAGGTGTCTCTATTCATTAGAAAAATTATGGTATTTTTGTAGATATGAATAGAAGCTATAAGTATTGTTAATTTTCAAATTAATTTTCCATATTTTAGTAATTGGTAATGATATATATTGTCCATCCTGCCACGTGCAGTTAAAAATGTAACTTGTATAATCCATGTAACACATTTTAATGTGTCTGGGAGACTATAATGAAATCTTTGAAACTATCTTCTGAGTTGCAGCAAGGACGTATCCTTGGTTGCAGTGACATGGATTAATTACATATTGGAGTACCCGTACACTGGTTAGGCAAGTCTGTGAATTAAAAGCACGACAGGTGGGCTTTCCACGTGTTTTCGTGAGGTATGGCCCCGTTGTCTTGGTCACGCTAGAACCCCGCGGCGATTTACATGCCAAGCCACGCAACCGTATTAGTTCTCAGGTAACTTTCTGGGTACGACTTCGCCAATTTTCGTTATGGGTTCGTTGGAATGGCCACGCGTGTGATTTTAGAGAGTTGCCGCTGGCGGTTAATCGCCAACCTTTGTCCATGGTCCGTAAACATGAGGTTAAAAGAGAAATTTTAGTGATAGATTGGATTAAATATCCCTCTTGCTAAATAACATTTTTGTGAGAAATCGATTTTTATTTTTTATATTATATATATATATATACAATTAACCAGGCAATTCACGCTAAAAATATGTATATAACCAGAAATATAGTTCCATAAATGCACACGATACAATAAAACACGTAACGCAGTAAGTCAGTGGATTTTATGAATAGTAAAGAAATTTGTAAAGTGAGTTTGACCAAAAGACATAACGGCCGAGTATAAAATAATATATATCATTACTGGGTTTGCGCTGGTGTTCCATAACTGAGGTCCTCAGATTGAATGGGGTCCTTTTAATACATCCTTGATATACAAAGTTCATTTGTTCATTTTTTTTAATTCAAGTTTAATACGATCTTTGATCAATCTAAATGATTCAACCTGCGGGCCGATTATAAACAATCAGGTAAAAAGTGGTTTCAAAAGTATAAACTTTAGTGTTTCATGTATATCGACAAAACACATGAAATTAATGAGAATAATTAAAACAGATGACATGGGTCGTTTAGCTGTACTTTTTTTGTAGATCAATCGATACAATCCATAAATATCTTCATAATTCCTTCCACGGTAAAAAAAATGTGTGAGTCCATATTCGTCATATCTTCTAGGTCCAAAATCTGCTGCATAAAGTCCATGAATACATTATTGTTTTTGTCAAAACTGCATACTACTTTTAAAACCACTGCTCCGTTAAATCAGTATCGTTTAGTACAGTAGTTGAGTGATGACATGCTGTGAGAACACGTGGACGACATTACATCTTTTGCTTATCCGTACAGTTAATTGAAAGAAGTCTACAAATAGTCAATTAAAGAAGTCGTATCACCTGACTGGCTATAATGTTTAAAATTGTCTGAAAAATGAACATTACTCTTTATGAAAAATTTCACCGTGCCTCATGGGCTATGTCATGAATACTATTACCCAATCACATAACAAGCGTACCTTGATTGGTATTAATTGACTCCGCCCCTTGTCATCACTTCTCTCGCTGAATCTTGAATTGAAAAATTTTTCAATTCATTTTATTCCGACCCGACTTCAGTAACAAGCGGCCCTTTAATGACCTGGGGGTTGTTTTTTTTCTGTGGGCTTTGTCGTTTACCTTCATAATTTTGAAGGGGGACTTCTAACACGACCATGAAGATTTGTCTCATACTGTTTTAGAGCTGATATTTCGCGATGACATAGTGACCTTGATGATGCAACATATCGATTTGATATGGTCCAAAGCTAGCTCGTGGAGTGACCGCATTTGTGTTAGGTACTTGAACACAACTAGAAGTGACTGGTTAGCTCGACAAATTTGGACGTTTACTAACCTAAGAATACGGATGTAATATATAGTAACTAGTACTAAGGATCTATTTATACAGGATTTTTTCGCAGAGAATTAGCTAGAACTGTAAATATAGTAACTGAAAACTATATATATTCCACGCTCAGTTGCACAGCACATGCGATACGGTAGCGATACAGTGACAGCGATACCGCCAGTCGACTATATATTGAGAGCCGTGCTCTCGTTATGGGTGAGTGGTCAACACACTAGCGAAGCTTGCCCGCTGGCTCACTGCGCTGTCGCCGTAGGGGGTCAATGAGAACAATAGGCAGTGGTATTTCCACGAAAAAAATAACGCTTTCAAAACAAAATAACGTTTCCAACTATACTTGTAACGTGGTCACGTAAATAATCACATGTTCTGTTGATGCTAACAAAGTTTCACATAAAAATCACGTAACATTCTGGCAATAACATGGGAAACAAAATCATTAACAATCATTGCTGACACTAACACGTGAAATGAAATGAATAACAATGCAAAATAAATAATAACATCAGCCACTAAATCTAACATCATTTAAAAAAGACAAACGCATGCAAAGATAGAGATAACACAGCAGCAAAAATATAACGTGTGCTAGAAAATAATAACATGCTTTTAGTTAAAGATAACTAAAATTTTGATAATAACAGTAAAACAGATATAACCAACATAAAATATTTCAAAAATCACGAATATGGTTAAAATAACAGTTTAAGAACGAAAATTAACAGAACAGGGCTACCAGTGTGACTTCATCAAAACATTAACAAGAGGCCCAAGGGCCTTAACGGTCATCTGACCAGGCAAGTTTCAGCCATTCATTTTCACAACTTTGGTAGCCCTCCATCCCAGCATGCTACAGGCCAAATATGAGTACATTAGGTACTTATGGTTGAGAAGAAGTCGTTTGAATGAAAAGTTTACGGACGGCGGACAACGGACGACGACAGACGGTGCATGATGCTGACCCTTCAATTCGGGTCAGGTGACCTTAAAATTAACTCTTTAGTCTTGACACAAAGTGTCAGCAGTAGAGAAGTTCGACTTCAAACCATTTCAAAGCAATATATGTTGTTAAAATCCTTCGAAGTAAAATAATTTCTTACCTGGCTCATTTTAATTCGTGTCCACCAAAAGTTCCGGAGAACTGAAAATTTCAACAAGAGAGATAACTGGCTGGCATCACGGATATAAGTCGCTTTCTTCTTGTTTTATTATTTTATCATGTGAATTCATAACCAGATTATTGTTCAGCTTTAAAAAGAGCAATGTTCTTCATATAAGACCTCAGGAACGAAATCACCAGCAGTGTAGGAATCCCCGCGCTCCTCATTTTCCGCAACTCGACGGAGGAAGTCCAAACAAGTCGATAACTTTCGATAACCCAAAGTAAAAACTAAGCGATAACAAGAATGCATAGGATCAGCATCTGTAGGCCTACCATTTGGCCACTGAAGCGGGAGGGGGGGGGGGGTGGGGGGGGGGGAATAGCCTCCCCCCCCCCCCCCGTTTGCCCCCCCGTTCCCCAGGACTGGAGGGCAAACATGGCTTTTGCGCCTCCCCCATTTTCCTCGATTGAAATGTTCTAAAAATGCACATTTGAAAGAAAAAAAGGTCCTCCAGCACATGTTTCATACAATTTGGAAAATTTTCCAATACGCGGCGCTTTTCCTTAAACTTTCAAGCACGTAATGTTCAAAACTTTAATAGTAAAAAGTCAATTCACATGAACTAGACTAAAAATGTCCATCAAGAGATTTTACGTACTATTAAAAAAAAAAAAGTCTCTTAAAATATTAATTTTGTTTATATGTCTTAGAAAATTAGTTCATTTATTTTGAGTTACACAGCATTAATGTGTCGATGGTGTGAAGCCGGTAGGTTCAGATCGAGGCGGGTTGTATAATGATATGACGACATTTCTAAATGCAGATGACTTTAAATCGAAAAATTACCATGTTAAGAACGCTTTTAAATCATTAAAATACATCGTAAAACTCAAATCAGCCATTCTCAATCTTAATGTTTTTTCCCGGAGGAGACCCCCGAATCCCCAAAACACCAATCGAGCCTTCGGGCGTTCGCAAATCTTCAAAATGCATCGTTAAACTCATCTCAGCCATTGTAAATCGTAATATTTTTTCCCGGAGTAGACCCCCAGACCCCCAAACACCAAAATCTGCGCCTTCGCTCCCCCCCCCCCCCTCGCCCCCTCCCCCCCAATAAGGTTTCATCTTTCTGCGCCTCTGTACGTACATAAATAATGAACATTGTGTACATATACCGTGCCTGTTATATTTTCGTAAGTGATCTATCCAAGGGGTAAATCTATAAAGTGGACATTCGAAAAAGTGGTGAAAAGTATTTCACATGGATCTGCAAGAAAATAAATTGGATTGAAACTTTGTCCGATCTAAATACTGAAGAGGCCTATGATACGTTTCTAAAGATATTCAACACGTTTGCGGAAAAACATATCCCACAAAAGAGAAATTATGGAGCGCACACACTAAAAACGGCGTAGCCTTAAGCGCAGATCTTCGGAAAAAAATCAATAAGAAACATCGTGCATGGACGAGATTTATAGAAACAAAATCACAAGATAGATAACAGGAGTATGCTAAACTCAGAAAGTCAGTATCAAAAGGGAACTCCGACGGGCAAGAAAAGAAAAGGATAAAGAAATTGCAACTTAGTGCGAAATACCAAAACCAAACGGTTCTGGAAATACATAAACTCAAAAATGCCCGGTAAAGTGTCTGTCCAAACCGCCCACCCTGCGGTAACACCAACGGTCGAACCCATCCGCCCAGGCCGTAGCGATCAACCGCACCCGCCGCCGTATACTGAACCTAACATTATCATCACGAACCCCCCGCGCCCCCGTGCTGCCTACCCACCCGTTTTCCAGCGAGCGCAATATTACCACCCGACAACGCCGCGCCCACCCTTAACGACGAACTAGATTAAGAAAATCAAAAACCCCATATTGGCTATGCACTGCCACCGCACCAGCCCGGACGCGCTGCAACCCCTAAAGCCCAGAAAGTAACTTTCGATGAAGAAATGTAGAAATAACCCCATTTCTAGACTTATCAATAAGTATCCCTTTCGGAAGGGCAAAACCTGCCACAATGTAAGAAGGCTGAACGATTACGGCGGCAATAATACAAAAAAAGGATTCAAACTCAGAATCCAGTGGAAAATTAACCGGTCCCGTATAAGAACTAACTAGTAAAAATATGATATATAAAACAATGGAAAACACAGTAAAACGCGAGATACACATAGTCAAGCAAGCAAGAGTGACACGTATTTAGCCAGCAAACCAAATAATAGGGTGTTTACCTCATACTGAAAGTATCAAACAACACTTATTTCAAATGTATAATCGTTTCCGGTAGTGAGTGGACCACGTATGTTCGGCTACAGGATGAGACACTCGATGTTATGATTAACATGGACTTCCAAGAGAAAGCCTTCGATAAAGTCCCTCATTCGTCGGGCTGATACACAAATTGTACAAATATGGAATCGGCATGAGAACTGTTAAATGGATAGAAAATTTCCTAAACGATAGACATCAAAAAGTGGTTTGTGAACGGAACCACATCAAAATTACAGACTGTTCTAAGCGGAATTCCCCAAGGCAGTGTTTTAGGTCCTATATTGTTTGTTATTTTATATTAATGACATGCCGGAGAATGTCACACATCATCGTGTCCTCTATTCGCTGACGATACAAAATTTATACCTGAAGATGAACACACGGACGAGGAATCAGGAAATCTTGCAAAAAAGATTTAAATAATCTCCAAAAATGGTCAGATGATTGGCTACTAAAGTTTCATCCGAAACAAATGTAAGGTACTTCAGGTCAAGGGATCACCTAACAATAGAACATATCGACTCGCAAACCAAACTGGGGACGTGGTTCTGGAGAAAATCACCAACGAGAAAGATTTAGGAGTCACTGTGGACACTAATTTGGACTTCCGAACTCACATCCAAAATTCAATAAACAAAGCTAATTCTGTACTCGGAATCATAAGAAGAGCATTCACCTTTTTGGATGAACCGATGTTCAAGCAATTATTCAAGGCGCTCGTGAGACCGCATCTCGAGTATGCGGCCAGTGCATGGAGCCCATACAAACTTATGGATATTCAGACGCTGGAGAATGTACAAAGAAGAGCTACAAAACTTCTACCCGGACTTAAGGATCTCACATACGAAGAGCGCTTAGCTAAACTGAAATTACCAACAATTAAACATCTAATCTAATAAACGTTTTCAAAATAGTAAAGAAAAAGTTTGATGAAAAAGTCACTTCCGAGCTGTTTGTGTTTGATAAAAACGAAAGAACTCGTGGGCATAAATTGAAGTTGTATAAACAACGTTGCTGTACTGAACTGAGGAGAAATTCGTTTACCTTCAGAGTAGTGGATAGTTGGAACAATTTACCAGAAATAGTCGTGAACGCTGAAACCACAAAAGACTTCGAAATACTCTTAGATAACCACTTAAAGGACAACATTTATAAATAATTATTGATATATGTATATATATGAGCAAACAAATACCTCCATTGACATAAATGTAATTGTAATGTATATTTTGATGTTTTATGATATGGACATAGAGGCTTCTAGCCTACGTCCATTAACTTCAATTAAATTCAATTAAATGGAAATCCCTATCGTCAAGCTTTCTGGTCGGGCAATTGACCGCGATGTGTATTTTCAATTGTTCTTTGGATTTAGGAACAAAAAACAGTGGGAGCAGTGTAAAAGAGAAGCGGGTCGGTGTGGTTTGTGCAGTATTACTATAATGGTTTTCCTGGTCTAACTTAAACAATTTTAATACGAGGACACCAAAAATGAGTTAATAATGCAAATATAAGCATTAATTATGAATGTATGGTCTATAGATGACAGTCATATGTGAACGCTTATTCTACTATACATATACGTGCGTACGTTATGAATTTAACTACACTGTATATTGCGTGTGAACGCAGAAGTATTTCGTGTGCAAGATTTGTGAAAAAGTGAAAAGGTATTGCATGCGCACACAAAAGTATTACATTCGTACGCAATGAAATCGGCTTCATAAGCCGACAAAAACATTGAGTTCATATTAAATAGTATTCAGTGTTGTGGCTCGCACAGATCAATTCTTCAGTATCTATCGGCTCAGTCACCGCAATGTCCAAATGTGCCAATCGACATGCGCACTGAAATATGTATAATAAATATAAACTGATGCTTAATACCGTCCTATTTATAGTTAACCATTTAATCACCTGGTGACGATGATGCATCAGTAACATCCAAGATATATACATGTATATAATTTCATTCTGGTAAACCAGTAACCGCCAGGAAAGTCTGGATGACGACTAGCTGCGAATAGGCAGTGACAACCTGGATAGAAGGCACCAAGGGTGTAGAGGCCTGGCAGGCTGAAGCACATCTTCGGCAAGAAGATACACGGAGAAAAACCCCCGTGGTCGCAGGATGGCGAAGGAGAGTGAACGACCTAATTTGGCGGACACAATGGATACAACACCAGATCGACCAAGGACTAAGAGACTACATATTCTGCGTTTGCTACAACCAGGGCAACCTTTTGAGACGGAGGAGGCGGTCCAGGATTCAAACCGTAGTGCCCATAGCAACTGAAAGCGTCTATGTGTCAGAAAAGTGAAGAGGACAACCTGAATGATGAGTCAACAGCAGAAAACCGCAATCAACATACCCCGACGTCAGGTTACAGGGACCAAACCTGGCTGATAACAGCGAAAAGTTTGATGTGGATGTGAATGCAATCCTAAATGCATCTTTGACAGGAGGAGTTGAAAGGCAGATCGAAGGCATGACATTAACAATATATAATGTTGGTATTGATAGATATGGTGCAGAAGAGAGAAAACAACCAAAGAAGACTATCACTAAGAATAGCAGGAAATAATATACATGAAAAAGATCTGGGACGTCTTGCAAAATCATTCAGACGTGCAACTGACGAAGAGAGACCTGCATTGTCAGAACTTAGCAGAAATAACAGAGAAAGGTTGAACATTTAAGGCGAGCTGAAAGGAGTAGACGAAGAAGGAAGGAAAGGGGAAGAGCACACGCAAGATTCACACCTAACCCCTTCCAATTTACATCACACATTCTTAGTAGCAAAGGGTATGGAAAACTGAAAGCAAAGTGGTCGATAATCATCTGCACGGCATGTACAGCGATCCTAAGAGGGATCATTAGCTGGAGAACAACGAAAAGCTCGGTCAGATGAACCAGAAAATTTATTTGATGAGTCTGAACCAAAGTTGAAGGAAGTAAAAGATGTCTTAAGGAAAGCAGGAACAGCATCAACACCAGGTCCCAATGGCATACCTTATAGAGTATATAAGAGTTGTCCGAGAATGACAAAGCGACTATGGCAGCTCATTAGGATAGTATGGAGAGGAGGAAGGCTGGTTAACTGTTGGTACCAGGCAGAGGAATGCATCATACCATAAGAGGAATGATCTGTGACAAGCCATTCCGAGCTATATCCTTATTGAGCATCGAAGGACATGTACTTCTGACAATATCAGCGAAGAGAATGACCAATTACATGTTGCATAACAACTATATCGACATCTCTGTACAGAGTCTTGGCACAGCTTATCAAGGAAGCAAATGAGATGAAAGGGGAGCTTGCAGTCATTTGGCTAGATCTAGCAAATGCACACGGTACATGTCGCACAATCCGGTACACTGGAACAGTATCACGTACCGGAGAAGACACGACATCTGCTGGTCACATACTTTAACAAGCTAGAGCTTAGATTCACAGCCCAGGACTACACATCCTCGTGGCAACGTCTAGAGGTTGGGAAAGTCACTGGCTGTACGGTGTCAGTGACTTTGTTTTTGCATCAATGAACCTAATGGTAAAATCAGTTCACAAGATGAGTACGGGATCATGAATGAGAGCTGGAGTTAGACTGCCCCATGTAAGGGCATTTATGGATGATATATATAACCATCAGCTCAAAGACAGTCATAAAGGCAAGAGGAACTCTTCAGGAAATTTAAGATAGCATCGTCTGGGCCTGTATGAACCTATCCAAGTTTAGAAGTCTAGTCCTGAAGAATGGAAAGATCAAGAACAAAGCACCCAAGACTGCAGAGAAACCATTCTATCAGTTTCCGAAAAGCCAGTTTAGTGCCTGGGGAAATACTTTGAAGACTCACTCAGCAATACTGGCAACGTTAACAACGTGCAGATGCAGCTTGGGAAATGGGTGGACGATATCGAAAGAAGTAAATTATACCAGGAAAATACAAGAACTGGATACATGTGTATCAACATGGAGTATTACCAAGGATTCTTTGGCCGCTGTTAGTCTGTATCTGGCTGTGTCAGTTGGGATGTCAAGGTGAGAGGGGTACTAGTAAACATCAGGAGAGGACATGAATGGTCAGCAAAGAAGGTTACGAAAGAAGCAGAATCACAACTTCAACATCGGGACATCGTTGGAACAGTAACTGTAGGTCGGCAAGGGCTTGGAGTGACAACGGGAAAAAAGTGGCGAACATCAACCAGGAGGAGAGGAGACATCTCGTCCAGAGGGAAGTTCGTGCAATGGAATAACAGTCAAGAATGCACGGATGGTTAGAACTACTGGTATGAAGAAACTATGAAGTTGGCTGGATTGGAAAGGCGCCCACCAAAATAAATTGTCATGGAATGAGTGGATGAAGCCTCAGAGGCTGCAATTCCAACTATAGTCTGTCTACGACGTATTGCTGACTCCATTTAACCTGGCAACATGCAGAATGACAAACGACTCAGCTTGTAAACTGTGTGGAAGACTAGCCAATTTGGAGCATATCCTTCCTTCTTGTTCAGGGCTTGAGCAGATGGACAGTACACCTGGCGTCACGACAAGGTTCTTTCTGTATTTGCAGACTGAAGAGCAGCAGACAGAGACCAAAGAGGGACAAAGTCGGCTTGAAAGTTAATGTCGTCAATGCTTGGGAACGGAGTGTGAAAGGCAGTGTGATGGCAGTGGAGTGTTAGGTACAGCAGATTTCCACTAGAAATAGCAGTCACCAATCAAAGGCCAGATATAGTCATTTGGACTTTACCGTTCAAGTAGGCTGTGCTTGTAGAGCTGACAGTGCCGTATGAGGACCGTATCAACGACGCCTACGAGCGAAAACAGGCAAAGGGCCAAGATTTGTAGCAGACTGTCAGCAACGCGGGTGGAGAATGTGATGTCTTCCTGTAGAGGCTGATTGTCGTTGCTTCGTTGGACAGGCTATGTGGAGAACCCTGCGGATCATCGGCATCACTGGTATAGAGAAAAGGAAATTGATAGGGCGGCTCTGCAGAGAGGCTGGGGTGGCATCAATGTGGCTGTGGAAGAAAAGAGAGGAGCATTGGAGAGGGCAACACCAGTAACATCAGTGTATGAACATGCTGGAACCTGATCGTTCCAGTGGTGCACCTCTGTGGGCTGTAGTGGACAGTGCCGAAACAACCAAGGAAGATGGATTCACGTGATGACAGGACCATGATGGATAATTACCATCCAAAATGTACATATGTAGTCGACGGCCTCCTTTGTGCAATGAATTTGTGTTTGATTTTAGTGCTGCCGTGCATCCTTATAATATTGGAACATCCTGCCCAATTTATTTTACTGGTCACATTCAACTTTGCTAGCCAAGGGTATTAGCCGATTCTCTCTACTTCTAAAAGAGTAAACCACTATCTTGATAGCCGATTCTCTCTACTTCTAAAAGAGTAAACCACTATCTTGATGTTGAACGTTAACTAGCAACGAACTTCCAATTTTAAGACTAGCTTAATAGTTAAAGATGGTGCGATATTGTTTGATCATGCAAGAGTTATAAAAATCTTCTTCATAGGGACTAACGCTCAATTCATGACCAAATAAAATATAGAAAGGGCTGTATAGTCATTTACAAATACATTTATATAGAATAATTCCAAGATTCACCTACAGGTAAACTTACGAACAGTTTATACAACTACGTTTGCGTACAGAGTAAATCATCATCATCCGATGGCATGCTCTATTAACGCTATTTCCTGCATGAAAGAGTTAAGGCTGGGCGCCCTACTTCATTTAAACGGTTATATTTCATACATTGTTTGTCATATTAGATTCTCGTATGTCCTTGTTTTTTGTAAATGATATGTCCGACATGCATTGTCTTCGTATTTCGACAATTGAAATTCGTAACCGCTACTTTGGCTTAGAGAAGTACTGCAGGGATTCTGAATTTCTTTTTATACGATACTCTGTACTTTGTTTTTTTCTTTTTATGCTGGATGTTGGCAAATAAAGTTTGTCATTGATCAGATTCAGATTCAGATTCTTTTATTTCCTTGTTTTTTACAACATCGGAGAGTTGACATAAACATATACAATATAACAATGCAGACAGTGCTGGACAAACATATAACTACATTTTGCATGGCAAAACATGTACATTGTATGATTGGTTATGTATATATACTATTTCATAAAACATAAGATCAATGATTTATAATGCACATTTCAAAACTTTGAAATATTAATTAACTTAAATTAGAAATTAAATTATCTCGTAGCTTTAAAGCCAAATCTATATATTTTC
Organism: Argopecten irradians; assembly: GCF_041381155.1. Taxonomy (NCBI): domain Eukaryota; kingdom Metazoa; phylum Mollusca; class Bivalvia; order Pectinida; family Pectinidae; genus Argopecten; species Argopecten irradians. The sequence goes on along the minus strand of NC_091134.1, from coordinate 16,213,826 downwards.
CTAACCTGTTTAATTCTGTGTTTAAGTTGGTACTCTTATTATCAACCCAGAATATAGGGATATTCTGGGTTGATAATAAGAGTACCAACTTAAACACACTAGGACGTTTATAATAATATGATTTAATATATTTTTTTTCTTAATTCAGAGTAACAATTACATATAAGTATAAAGTGAAATTCATCTTCAATGTCATTAGCATTACATACCTCACACAATCTTTGAATTCTCTGACGATTCCTATACCTCCCTTGTTCAATATTTAAATTATGTGAACTAAGTCTTATACGTGCAATATTCTTCATATGTGAATTATTAATTGATTTTGTTAAGTAAAATTGAAGAGTGAATTTATCTACAATATGTCTATAAAGAAACCCCTTTGATATCGTTTGTACATTTGAAATTAGTTCTTGTCTATAAACATCGTAAAATCTATTCTCAATAATTTTATAAATAACTTTATCATCTACTGTCGTATTATTCCAGAGATATGTTAATCCTAATTTATTTAATTCCCCTCGTATATTTAAAATCCAACTGTCATCAGAGCGTATTCTGTCTTCGTAGCAAGCTCTTAATACACAGTTATTTGAGTTACGAATTTTAAGCCAGTATTTAATTATACGTAATTTTCTTAATGTTGACAATGGCAATCTTCCGAGTTCACAATATACTAAATTATTACAAGTGCTCTTTTTTACCCCTAGTATTTTTTTACAAAAATTTAAATGAACCTTTTCTATATCTAAGGCATTATGAAAACCCCAAAACTCCGCACTATAACTCAATATACTATTTACATATGTGTCAAATACAGAACATTGTGTACTTACATTAAATTGATGATTTTTGAACTTATTATTGATTGCATAATAAGCCTTATTGCCTTGTTCAGCAACATGTTTTTGAGTTACATAAAATTTCCCATTATAATTGAAAAAGCATTCCAAGATAATTGAATCGGTCAACAATTTGTAATTCGCTTCCATTATAAAACCACTTTTCATTGTTTCTAATAATGCCCCCATTCCTAAACAACAACTATTTTTGTCTTATCAATATTCAAATTAAGGCTATGTTTATTATTGTAAGACTTCAGAGCATCTAATATTTGCTGTAATTTCTCTGGTGTTTCTGCAAAAAGCACTGTATCATCTGCATACATTAAAAGAAAAATACTTATTAAATTAAGTTCAATTGATGGACAGCATTCATTAATAAAGTGCATTTCACAATCATTTACAAATAATGAGTACAAAATCGGGGAGAGAATTTCTCCTTGGAAGAGACCGATTGTATTTGAGAAAAAATCTGAATAATAACCATTATGCTTAACACAAGATTTGACCGAGCTATATAATGATTGAATTATTTGATCATTGTGTACATGTAGCTTTTCTGTGTCGTTTACAACTGTTTTAAAAGAAAAAAAGGGAAGAAAAAAATAAAAGTATCTTTCCTTCCCCCATTAGACTGAAATAGAGTTCATTTATTTACATTTCCATTGCAGTCCCACTAAGTAACCTTACCAAACCCAGTTGGCATCAGTATTGGCTATGAACTGTCATCCGCTTACTATGACGTCATTATCATTGTGTCGTCACAATTGCTGTGTCAGCGATCACAAAAAATAGCTGTTCCATCCTCGACGATAACGAATATTGTTTATTCGTTATAGATACAAAATTTCTTCAGATTTCATTATGAAATTGTTATCAAATGTAAATATAAGCAACTAGACAGAGGCAGATTCAACATGAAGCGCTAGCGCACTTCATGGAATTTGCCTCTGTCCAGTTGGCATTCATATTGGCTATGAACGCCAACTGTAATACTTTCAATGCTTAAATATTAGTGGCATTAAGGGTATCATCATCCTTCTGGGATTACTTAATATGATAAAAACAAAAACAAAACAAAAAAATGTCTTCAGTCTACACAACACTTGTTCCTTCGGCTGACAGATCTCCAGACCCATGCAGATCTGCCACGAAGTCACATTCAAGGAATCGGCCTTACTTGTTGCTTTATGGGAGGGGATAGAGGAGTGGTGTGTTACTAGTACTAGGGAGTGAAACGGTACGGGGAATAATGATGATGGGAATGGGGATGAGGGGTGCGCAAGTATTTTGCAGGTAATTGTATTTCCATAGCCCGTTGTATGCTGCAAATATTGTATTGTGCCTTTGCGTGTTGCTGCTAACGTGTAAGATTATTTAAATTGTAACTTATTCTCAGGTCCCTGTTTGAAGAACGGGGATCGAACGGTTGATAACATATTACATTTAGTATATTATGTATGCAATATGGCGGATGAACCAAACTGTTTGGCGGGTGACCGTAAAAAATGTGAGCTTCAGTTCGCTGCATATTGCTTTGTTCCTTCTGAAAGTATTTCAAGGTCAAGAAAAAACTGTCAGTCACAAATTTTCAAACCAGTCTAATCAATTAATTTCATTTAATCTCATAATTAATGTATCCGTATTTTTTATTGTTTTTATTCTTTAAAGGGCTCCACCACTCACAAAAGGTTTTTTTTTCTCTATCAAAACCAGGAGCAGACGAATAAGAATTTTTATTCAGTTGCAAAAGTTACTTGCATGTACTTTACATCATTACCACCATTGAAAAGTTTTAGCTTCTAATTTTATGAAAATATTAAAAATAATTAATTGCATCCCGAAAAAAATTCCGTGGCACTATGTACTAAATGTCATGAAGTACTGATTGCGCATGCACCAAAAGCAAAGTAATAATTGTATTTTTGTGTGTGTGTTAATTAGACATATATATACACGATTTGAATTTTTCAAATGATGAGTATCATTTATGCTCTGTCGGCGGTGAATCATCTTTAACCTGAAATCATATGTAGCGGGATTGGACTGGGTCGATCATCGGTGACCAGGTAGCTCAGTCGGTAGAGCACTCGGCTAGTATTCTGAGGGTTCCGGGTTCGAATCCCGGTCTGGCCGCTACATTTTCTCCTCTCCTGTTACAGAATTGGCGCCCAACTAGATAACCCACGGTGGTGGTGTTTGGAAGGGTCTCGTGTGTCTTCGAGGGCGAAGACTTCGAGAAAGGAGGGAGGAGTGTAGCGGGATTGGACTGGGTCGATCATCGGTGACCAGGTAGCGCAGTCGGTAGAGCACTCGGCTAGTATTCTGAGGGTTCCGGGTTCGAATCCCGGTCTGGCCGCTACATTTTCTCCTCTCCTGTTACACATAATCCCATGTCTAGTTTGTTAATTTTTCTTCGCAACGGTAAAGAAAAAAATTGGGCATAGTTTCAATTTCCAAAGATGTCCATGGCTCTTTACAAAACCGAACATTGCAGATTGATTTTGTAACTCGATCTACATATAAATGTATGATATTCAACGAATTGAGAAGTGGATTTGTAAGGAGAATTAACAAATCAGTAAAATGGCATTAAATATGCTTGACAATGACCTTTGGAGTATCGAGGAAGGCAGAGGGATCGGGTCCGTCCAACCTTGGGCCCGCGTCATGATCATGACACATTCTGAATCATCAGAAATAAAAGATAACTTTCTTCGGTGGTCACGGGATCCATGGGATCACTGATCATTGCACGGAATAGGCCTAGATCTAAGTTAACATTATACAATAAATGTAGCACTCGGTACAAGTTACAGTAGGGGAAAGTAGTCAAATTTCGGACACCTTAGTAGTAAAACCTTATATGTTTGAAACCTATCCACATACCCCCATAACTGAGGTATGAGCAGAAAGATAATTTTCTTTTCTTGCATTTATCACTTGAAACTCGACACAGACACTAAATTTGTGTTATACCAGTACAAAGTAATCAGCAATGTATAGCTGTTCGAATTTCAGACAGGGGTGTTCATAATTCGGACATAGGGGTGTTCAAATTTCGGACAATTAATTCCCACTGTATTGTTTATTTTTTACTCAAAATACAATAAAAGGATGTGTTTAAACAAAAACAAAAACAAAATAAAATAAAAAGTTTAATGAACACACTGAATAAGACATGTTTGACATGGAGTTCCATATTGCGTCATTTGACCAGTTCATTTTTGTATATTCAACCGCAGGAAAGGTCGCAGTCACATATTCACATTCAAACTTACCATGCAAAATATAATGCTCACATATCTGTTCTTCAGTCTTATTAATTTCCAATTTGAAATAAAGCATCTAGGTCAGTTACAATGACTTTTTATTAAATATCTGGTCTATTTTATGAGTTTTTAAGTATTTTCTAATTACTGTCCGAAATTTGAATCCGTCCGAAATTTGACTACTTTTCCCTACAAGTTCCGGGTTTTCCCCATGAAGTCACCAATGGATAGAAAATAAGTAGATTCTAAATGAGAAAGAGGCTGGAAAATTAATATAGCAATATCTTTTGCAATTTCAATTGTACTTATTAAATTTAAGGAGACAAAATACTTCTATGTGCAAATATTGACCTTATTTAGATAAGCAACACAAAATATAGTGAAAACGAAAGTACTTTGACTGGCAGCCATGTTGTGACGTCACGTTTAGAAAGTCCGCACGCGCGCGTTTTAGGGACGCAAATTTCAATGGCGGATTTCATTTCGCAAGAGATGTAGCCCAAGATTGGACGTGAGCGACAAAATTATCAAGAAAATATGAATTTAATAGTTGCAGCAGTGTTGCTGTTTTTATCTACAGGTAAGATTGGTATGGTATAAGATTGAATAATGTGTTCCCCCCATTATACGACTGGAAACGTCAGAATCGTTGTGTAGACTAGGCCTACTTGAAAATGAATAAGGTAGCTGCCCTACACTACTACTTTCATATTCTGTCCCGGTCGATGATTGACTGTGAACTTATATTTGAATATTGCATGGCCTAATAAATATATTCTTTACAATTTGCTTTGTTTGATTATATAAATATTAGCCTTACATGGGGGTGTATTATGTTATCGACACGGTGCCAACTGTCCGCATAAAATTCAAGATGGCCGACGCCAGAAAATGGAAATGGTGCAAAAATTCTTTTGCTTATATACATATGTAATCGACACAGAAGTGATATCTTGTCCTAGTTAACATATATGCTTTTATTCTCTCTGTTTGTATAATATTTTGTTTTTTTCTTTATCAAATTATCTTGTGTTTTACTAGTGAATAGATTTCACCCAACTTTCAGAGGGACAATGAATTTTGTAGCGCATCCTGATTCTGAGTGTCCCAGATTCAAAAACCCTGTCTGGCTGTATATTTTTCTCCTACTACAGACTCGTCCAGCTCCTACAAAGTTCAGATGAGCGATAATGATTCAGAACTTTTGATAAAAAATGAAATAAATATTGAACGTCGCTAAGTGGGTTCCATTTTCAAACAAGCTGAAGTTAGCCGACATTGTAATTAGTAACATCATTGCGGAGAATGTCATGTGACTACCGTAACTATGTAATGTCTTTCTGAACTTTTCTGAAAACGGGTCATGATCTTTCTGACTTCCGTTCAGCAATAATCGTAACTTCTATGGCGACTACAGTACCATGTCAAAAGTATTCGGTCACAATGACGGCGCGTTTACATGACGGTAAAAATGAAACAAATTTCAAATTAATTTTACTGATATACTGAACAGTCAATACTCCGTTTCCGGAATACAACATTCAGTCATGTTGCCAACTCATTCCATTAATTCCGTTCTGGGCAGTTTTTTTTTTTGGTCAAATCTACAGCCGAACTTCGGCTGTTTCCCCTAGCCAAAAAATGCCTTATTTTCCCAATTTTGAAGTCAAATTTCCGAATAATAACTGATCAAATGCAGTGACATCTGTTTTGATAATTTGTACCAGATTTTCATTCCTAAAATGTGTAAAGATAATCTACATTACTTAAACAAATAATTTGGGATTAGAATCAATTTTTATTTCACAAAATGAAAACAAAATCGAAATGAGCATAACTAGGTCGCTAGGTGCACCTTCAGTTCAGAGACGTTTTACAGACATTCAAGCTGACAAAAACATAACGTGACGCTACCCAAATTGGAACACTTTTTGAAGATAATTGTAAAAATTTTCTTACTTGTGGTTGAATCCAGATTTTTTTCTTAACATTCCACAAATAGATGCTTTTATTATTAATTTCATGATTTGTTTACTTGTCAGCAGTGCATATATTTATAAATACAGAGCTTGGAAGCATGCTCGGTCCAGCCCTGTGTTTCAGCAGGTTTTGAGTACCCAAAATGGAACACCTCCTAAATAAAGTTTGATTAATAAATGCCCAGGCATGATAAAAAATGTTTGAATTCATTAAAAGAAAGTTAAAACATTTTTTAGTTTATTCAAGTCACATGTCTTCCAAAAATATTCCATTCAGCATTTATTTTTCTTATTTTAAAATATATGGTGTTTATAGGGTTGTCGCACGACGTCGTATCCCGGAGTTTTTCAAAATTTCATTATTTTCATTTTTAAATACAGATAATAAGCAACTGGAAAGAAAATGACATATTAAAATTGTCACAGTTATTAGTCAGCACCTTAATTTTTGTTCAGGACTGTCGGTGTTTTTCCTGCCTATATATTTGGGGCCGAAATTCGGCCCCATTCCCAATTGTATTTCTTGTTATTTTTTCCCAAATCTATGTCTAAATTTCCCAAAACAGTGAGTTGAAGCGTATTTTGTGTGACGAAACAAAAAAAAATCTGGAAATTCCAAGTTTAAACATTGTATTTTAGTATACATTCTTACTATGATTCTTAGAGAAGGATAATTGTTTATTTCTACCTTTTCCAAAATTTCCATAAACACCGTTAAAATTTTTCCCAATTTCCTACTTTTATCGCACAAAAATTCCCAATTTTCACCAGGTGGCAATTTCCCAAAATACCCAGGAAAAACACTGACTGTTATTGTTAGTTTAAGATTGTAAACTGAAAATTCTGTATCACATATTTTAAAAGTGTTTCATTTTGGGTAGCGTTCCAAATTGGGTAGCGTCACGTTATAACAATTTTCCATAGTTAACTTACATAATTAGTCGTCTAATTATTTTTTTTCGACATAAGCAAGGAGTTTTTCTGTGTAAAAACGATCTTTGTTCAAGGTAGGAAGTAGTACTTGGGACAGGTAATATTGAGCCGGAATCCGGTTTCCGGAATTCAGGAATTCAGGAATTCAGAAAAAAAAAATTTAACAGAGAAATGAAAAAAAAGTTTTAAATATGCAAATAGTGCTGCAAATTAATTGTTTTATTTTTCTTCTAATAATAGAAGGAAAATATCTTGTGAAATAGCATTAGAAATGTGTATTGTATCATTCTAAAGTTTTTGATTTTCAATTTTCTAGTAAGTACAGTACTACGATGAAAATATGGTATTTTTGGGGGCAAGTGGACTTTAATTTTGGCAATTGCAAGTGAATTATTGGACTCTACTTGCCCGTAGCAAGTGATTTTAAAATTTTTTTCACCTCTGAAATTTTTCCCAATTATTCCCAAATTCCGAGTTATTTTCCCAATTGAAAAGGCATGGGCTGATGAAAATAGTAAGTGAAAAAAACACTGCTGGGCGATGTAGTCTTGGGTGGACCTCGCACGGTGAACTGGAGCATTGTCGTCTTGGAAAAAATAGCCACCAGTAGGAAAACGTCTGGCAAGAACAGGCTAAAGATTTTCCTCCAAAACCACCTGATGTTTTTTGCAGCATTAATATTTCCTTCAACTCAAGCTAATGTCCCCATACCGTTCCAACAAATACACCCCCAAATCATAACCTCGAGTTTGTTTTGGGTATTACGCAGCTGCACAAGATCCGGTCGCCATCCTTCACCTCGCTTTCTCCATATATAAACCCTGTGGTCCTGTCCAATAACTATTTTGCTTTCATCTGAGAAAATAACTCGCTTCCAATTGTATATTGTCCATCTCCGCTTTTCTCTACACCAAGCAAGTCTCTCAGTTCGGTTACTCTGCTTCACGACAAGTTTCTTCCTAGAAATACACCTAGTATACCCATGTTGGCTTAGATGTCGCTGAAGTGTTCTTATAGAAGTCGTAACATTCCTTTGCTCATTGTATTTAAATTTTAACAGTAATATCATGCATTAAGGGAATCCCTCCTATTGTTTTTAACCCTTTAAGCGCTATATACTCTGACTATACAATGGGCCTCACTGTTTAATTAATTTGAAGAAATACAGAAATAAGGAATACCTTTATTTAATGTTCAATAACATTTTTTCCATGCCATTTTCAATAATAGACATATATACAAATTTTGTTCAGTAGATGTTTAGGTTTACATACTCACTCACTCAGATTGTAAATTTGTCTCTAAAAAATTGTCAGGTAAGGATTTACAGGTAAATATTACAGGTAAATAAATACATTTTCTTCAAAATTCCATAAAGTAGGAGTATTTATAATGTAAATCACCTAACTATCATTCTTTATTCCTGTTCTTCAGCAAGGAATAGAATTAATTAGTTTTGGTGATTAATTGATTCAAATTTCAGGTGTGAACAGGTAAATCATAGCTCTAATTGACAGGTAAACATTGTTGTTGAATTATTAGGTCATCTGACCCAAAGGGTCAGGATGACCTATTGTCATCATGCACCGTCCGTCGTCGTGCGCCGTCCGCCGTCCGCCGTCCGCCGTCCGTAAACTTTTCATTCAAACGACTTCTTCTCAATAACCAGAAGGCCCAGGGTACTCATATTTGGCCTGTAGGTTGCTGGGATGGAGGGCTACCAAGTTTGTTCAAATAAATGACCTTGACCTTCATTCAAGGTCACAGGGGTCAAAAAGGCTAAAATCTTTAAACGACTTCTTCTCAAGAACCAGAAGGCCCCGGGTACTGATATTAGGCCTGTAGTATGCTGGGATGAAGGGCTACCAAGTTTGTTCAAATAAATGACCTTGACCTTCATTCAAGGTCACAGGGGTCAAATAGGCTAAAATCCTTTAAAAAAACTTCTTGTGAATAACTAAGAGGCCTAGAGACCTGATATTAGGCCTGTGACATGCTGGGATGAAGGGCTGCCAAGTTTGTTCAAATAAATGACCTTGACCTTCATTCAAGGTCACGAGGGTCAAATAGGCTAAAATCTTTAAACGACTTCTTCTCAAGAACCAGAAGGCCCAGTGTACTGATATTGGGCCTGTGACATGCTGGGATGAAGGGCTACCAAGTTTGTTCAAATAAATGACCTTGACCTTCATTCAAGGTCACAGGGGTCAAATAGGCTAAAATCCTTTAAAAAACTTCTTGTGAATAACTAAGAGGCCTGGAGACCTGATATTAGGCCTGTGGCATGCTGGGATGAAGGGCTACCAAGTTTGTTCAAATAAATGACCTTGACCTTCATTCAAGGTCACGAGGGTCAAATAGGCTAAAATCTTTAAACGACTTCTTCTCAAGAACCAGAAGGCCCAGGGTACTGATATTAGGCCTGTGACATGCTGGGATGAATGGCTACCAAGTTTGTTCAAATAAATGACCTTGACCTTCATTCAAGGTCACAGGGGTCAAATAGGCTAAAATCCTTTAAAAAACTTCTTGTGAATAACTAAGAGGCCTGGAGACCTGATATTAGGCCTGTGGCATGCTGGGATGAAGGGCTACCAAGTTTGTTCAAATAGATGACCTTGACCTCCATTCAAGGTCACGAGGGTCAAATAGGCTAAAATCTTTAAACGACTTCTTTTCAAGAACCAGAAGGCCCAGGGTACTGATATTGGGCCTGTGACATGCTGGGATGAAGGGCTACCAAGTTTGTTCAAATAAATGACCTTGACCTTCATTCAAGGTCACAGGGGTCAAATAGGCTAAAATCCTTTAAAAAACTTCTTGTGAATAACTAAGAGGCCTGGAGACCTGATATTAGGCCTGTGGCATGCTGGGATGAAGGGCTACCAAGTTTGTTCAAATAGATGACCTTGACCTTCATTCAAGGTCACGAGGGTCAAATAGGCTAAAATCTTTAAACGACTTCTTTTCAAGAACCAGAAGGCCCAGGGTACTGATATTGGGCCTGTGACATGCTGGGATGAATGGCTACCAAGTTTGTTCAAATGAATGACCTTGATCTTCATTCAAGGTACCGGGGTCAAATAGGCTAAAGTCTTTAAATGACTTCTTCTCAAGAACCAGAAGGCCCAGGGTACTGATATTGGGCATGTAGCATGCTGGGATGAAGGGCTACCAAGTTTGTTCAAATGAATTACCTTGACCTTCAATCAAGGTCACGGGTCAAATAGGCTAAAATCTTTAAACGACTATGTTGTATTGTACTAATAGTCAGATGACCGTTAAGGCCCATGGGCCTCTTGTTATGAAATAAAACAAATGATGTTGTAAATTCTGACTTTGTGATTATTATTTCACATATTTCTTGTGAGTTTACCTGCTCTGAAGGACTGATTCAGGAGGTAGATATTTCATCAGAGTACTCGTCATTAGCAGGTAATAATACCTGTCAATAATTTACATACATGTGTAGGTATGAAGGTTACGTTGTCACACGGGTGTGAGTTTGAGAGAATATTTTGGAAACGATCTTTAGACATTTTGTCTCCGAAAAATGGAGTAAAAATAACGTTCTCAGTTGCCCAGTAAGTATCGGTTTTATGGACAATCCCATCGCTATAACAAGACCAAAAAATACTTTCATCTCCTCGAGTGACACCTGTTTCCACTCGAAGATACGCGAGTGATTTCCTTGACGACCTTGATATTTTGCGGTCGGCATATAAATCTGTTGGACAACAATATTTAAAAAAATCGTCATTTAGAAATAAGTGAAAAAAATCTATAGGTTCCTGATTTTCCATATTAATGATAAGTTTTGATTCCCTTGTAAATGGGGCACACAAAGGTGGCCCCGATGATTTCATCCAACCCTCGATCCGCTTTGTCCCAGTAGTGGCATTCGTCGTCATTCTCGGGCGAGAAATCATCCATATCAATGTGAGCAATTACTGCTCCATTCCTAACAATATACTCGGGCCCAAAACCTTTAAATTCAGTTTAACTGTCACTATTTTCATTGAAAATATTTTCAATATTATCGTCTTCGTCACTGTCCCAGTCTGAGTCAAAAGCGGCCGCCATGATGAAATTTACAAATTGTTTACGTTTGCTGTCGGGGCCTGTTCAACATAGCATATCGTAATACTCCCGCCGAGAGTATCGGTACACCCACGCTGTTATGCTAGTTTGAGGCCTAAACTACCAATCAGAATTGTTTTTATTTATAAACACGTGGATGGGAAATACCTAAGAGCCATGTGAAAAAGGTTGGCAACAGAACGACATTTGCGGTGACCAACATTACGAGACCGATACTAGCGGAACGACATTTGCGATGACAAGCGCTTAAAGGGTTAACAATCATCTCCAAAGAACGATAATCCCGCAAATTCACTAACTTTGGTCGTCTGCTTCTCGGCCTGTTTTCCACTGAACCACATGTACAAAATTTGTTTACAATGTGCATTTTTAGGCCATCTATAGTCTTCATGTTTCGTCCATCGTCGTGTGCCGTCCGCCGTGCGTTAACTTTTCACATTTTGAACTTCTTCTCAAGTTCTACCAGTGCGATTTGGCTGAAACTTGCATGAAATGATCCTGACATGGTCCCGACAAAGTGTTGTTATTTTTCGGGTCGATCCAAAATCCAAGATGGCCGCCACAGCCGCCATCTCGAAAACACATTTTGAACTTCTTCTCAAGTTCTACCAGCTCGATTTGGCTGAAACTTTCATGAAATGATCCTGACATGGTCCCAACAAAGTGTTGTTATTTTTTGGGTCGATCCAAAATCCAAGATGGCTGCCACAGCCGCCATCTTGAAAATATATTTTGAACTTCTTCTCAAGTTTGACCAGTGGCATTTGGCTGAAACTTGTATGAAATGATCCTGACATGGTCCTGACAAAGTGTTGTTATTTTTCGGGTCGATCCAAAATCCAAGATGGCCGCCATCTTGAAAACACTTTTTGAACTTCTTCTCAAGTTTGACCAGTGCGATTTGGCTGTAACTTGCATGAAATAATCCTGATATGGTCCCAACAAAGAGTTGTTATTTTTCGGGTCGATCCAAAATCCAAGATGGCTGCCATAGCCGCCATCTTGAAAACACATTTTTAACTTCTTCTCAAGTTTGACCAGTGCGATTTTGCTGAAACTTGCATGAAATGATCCTGACATGGTCCCGACAAAGTGTTGTTATTTTTCGGGTCGATCCGAAATCCAAGATGGCCGCCACAGCCGCCATCTTGAAAACACATTTTGAACTTCTTCTCAAGTTCTACCAGTGCGATTTTGCTGAAACTTGCATGAAATGATCCCGACATGGTCCCGACAAAGTGTTGTTATTTTTCGGGTCGATCTGAAATCCAAGATGGCCGCCACATTGAAAACACATTTTGAACTTCTTCTCAAGTTTGACCAGTGCGATTTGGCTGAAACTTGCATGAAATGATCCTGACATGGTCCCGACAAAGTGTTGTTATTTTTTAGGTTGATCCAAAATCCAAGATGGCCGCCATCTTGAAAACACATTTTGAACTTCTATTCAATTTTTACAAGTGCGATTTTGCTGAAACTTGCATGAAATGATCCTGACATGGTCCCAACAAAGTGTTGTTATTTTTCGGGTCGATCCGAAATCCAAGATGGCCGCCACAGCCGCCATCTTGAAAACACATTTTGAACTTCTTCTCAATTTCTACCTGTGCAATTTGGCAGAAACTTGCATGAAATGATCCTGACAAAGTGTTGTTATTTTTCGGGTCGATCCAAAATCCAAGATGGCCGCCACAGCCGCAATCATGAAAACACATTTTGAACTTCTTCTCAAATTTGACCAGTGAGATTTGGCTGAAACTTACAAATGATCCTGACATGGTCCCGACAAAGCGTTGTTATTTTTCGGGCCGATCCGAAATCCAAGATTTCCGCCACCTTGAAAACACATTTTGAACTTCTCAAGTTCTACCCGTGCGATTTTGCTGAAACTTTCATGAAATGATCCTGACATGGTCCCGACAAAGTGTTGTTATTTTTCGAGTTGATCCAAAATCCAAGATGGCCGCCACAGCCGCCGTCTTGAAAACTCAATTTGAACTTTTCAATTTCTACCTGTGCGATTTGGCTGAAACTTGCATGAAATGATCCTGACATGGTCCCGACAAAGTGTTGTTATTTTTCGGGTCGATCCGAAATCCAAGATGGCCGCCACAGCCGCCATCTTGAAAACACATTTTGAACTTCTTCTCAAGTTCTACCTATGTGATTTGGCTATAACTTCATCTGCATGAGATGATCCTGACATGGTTCGACAAAGTATTGTTACGTATCTGGTTGATCCCAAATCGAAGAAGGCTACCATGACACTATATCTGATTAATTTCCTACATGTTAAGACCCTTGGGCCTCTTGTTTGAAATAAAATTTGTTGAAGGAAATGGAAAATGATCCTGACATGGTCCTGACAAAGTGACACCATATGAAATTAATTTTACTATTGCCAAGGTAGTCAGATGACCGTTAAGGCCCTTTGGGCCATTTGTTCGGATTAAAATCTGTAACAACAGATCCAAGATCTTTGAAATAGTGTTCAACTACAGTTGAATTCGACATCCGTGCCCTAATGTTTCCGAGTTTTTCAGGCTTTCTGAGGCGATCTCGGGATGCCTGTTTTTCAAGCCATACCACCAGTGTTTGGACGGTGTAGTATTTATGAACCCCTTGATGTTCCTTCTTTTGCAGAAAATCCCCGCTCTTGTCAATAGTTGTTGTCTAGACAACCCAAACCCCTTTTCTGCATTTTTTGTTACGTTTTTTAGGATTTCATTTTCAGTTTCCGTATCTAGCACCGGCTTTCGCCCTGGTTTTGTTTTCAGATCAAACCTTCCTGAAACACGATCATAGAGGGTAGATTTGGGGAGTCCGTATCTCTCTGCTGCTGATCTTACTGAAAGTTCCCCAGATTTAACAGCTCTGACAGCTGCCTCCATATTCTCGTAGTTATGTTGAATATATTTTCTCTTTTTATTTGGTGAAGTCCTTTTCGGCATTCTGAAAAAAGAAACAATTCAACTTTTATTTTATTTCAATATTTCAAAGAATTTTTCCAATTCATCAAATTTAAAGTTGTATGTCTATCACTTTTACTCTTTTTGTCATAGTGAAAACTCTTCTAGAGTTATACCCATTTTCTCCGTCTGCCCGAGGTCTAAACTTTCTACTTTTACCACTTTTTATAAAGTTGCAGCACTGGAAGTATTTTTAATTATAGAAATAAAAAATCTTTTTACTGTGTACATGTTTAAAATAGCTTGGAAATATACGAACTGTTTCGATCTATTCCGATCTGTACTGGTATTCCCGATATTGAGCACGTGATACGACTTGGAGGTTCCGATCTATACGGGTATCGCTGATGTCAGTCACGTGATGCAACTCGGTTTTCCGATATTACCAGAAAGTTTGAAACATGGTGTTGATTGTGGCGGTTCTTTCAAAGCGTGTGATATTTCATGCAACATTTACCGCTATGTCAATAGTATATTGGTGTTTTCATGGATCTGAACCATCATATATAAGCATTCATATTCACAAATCGTATGTTTTATAGGAGTTTGTGATGGTGAAAAATCAAGAAATACAACTTAAATGTACTGTCTGAAATTAACAGAGTCGTGAAAATGATGTCCGGCAATGTGGGACACTTTAAAATATCAATTTATTTATAAATTATCGTTGAAATATATTTTTATTTTCATATTTTATTATTTAATACCATTTAAATATTTATAAAACCAAAGTTTTTTTGCATAATATGAAATAGAATACTTACATATCAATGATTGATTCAGATACCTTTGTGATTCATATGTTCGCGGGACAACCTTGCCGTAAAGGGTGAAAAATATCCGGAATATTTTCCGTTTCTAATCGTTATACACGACTTCATACCGTAAGTATATTTATAAACGACGAGCTCACAGTCGAAACGAAGGCATGAGGAAATAAAAAGCTTAATGCAAGACATACATCTTAATGCAACTAACATTTTATTCATGTAATGTCCGCACATACCGGCTGTCAAAGATTTGCAGACATTACCCTAATTGCTAAAATTAAAAACAATATGATTCAAGATGGAATTTAAGTGCCTAAACATTTGTCATTCCAAGTGTTATACTGAAAAATAATGGCCTGGTTATGGCCTTGGGGAATAGGGAGGGATATGTGGAAGAGAATGATAATATCATGTTCTTTTCTTTGTTTACTTTCACAATTCAGAGCATTGCAAATTTTACCCTAAGCCCTATTGTAGATATCGTTATTTTTAAAGTACAAAAAAGTGACTTTGTTGGGCACTAGATGTGTTCTGCTAAAAACATATCTTTTTTGCTAAAGAAAAAAGAAAGGTTTTAGCAACTTTTGCTAAGGCGGCTTTGATCTAGAGTTACCAGTAAAGCCACAGGCCCCAATTTCCCAAAGGAGTGAGAAAAAGCTCTGACTTGATTGGTTACCAAAAATATATGTCATTGTCATACATTCTTGCACTAGTCTGTCCCAATTTTCAACAACAAAATGTTCTCAAACTATCAATCTAAAGTTTCCAAATTCCCCCCCAAAAATATTTTTGTAACTGAGCATTAGTACACTGAGTTTAAATAACGAATACACATTTCGTCAATTTAGTCATATGACTTTCATCACACCATGTGACTATTTAGGGCACATTTCAAAACAAAAATGGGCCCAGGGGGCATTATTATTCAATGGACACTGGTTGACTTGTTTGAGAGTGCAATATTAATAAAAGATAATGACAAGACTTACAAAACATAGAGTACTAAATACAATTTTTTTTTTTGAACTCAAATTGAACTCACCTGGCATTTGCATGGCTTGAGGTTTTTTTTGTGTTTAGGTCACCTGACCATAGGTCATGGTGACCTATTGTGAAAGCCTTTTGTCCGTCTTCGTGCGTCGTCCGTCTTGTGTTAACTTTTTGTTGTGAACACGATAACTTGAGTAAATGTGAACCGAGATTAATGAAACTTTGTATGTAGCTTAATATTAACAAGATCTCGGACGAGTTCGAGTTTCAGGGTTGCTGGGTCAAGTTCAAGGTCACTGCTACTATTTTTAGAAAATTCCTATCAGCACTCTAGCGGCTTCATTCCTTGAGTGATTTTGATCACACTTAACACATAGACAAAGGATCATAATATCTCGGACAAATTTGAGTGTGAAGATAGCCAGACTAAGGTCAAGGTCACTGTTACTATTTTTAGATAATTTCTTTGTCAGCACTCTAGCGGCTTCATTCCTTGACTGATTTTGATCAAACTGCACACAAATACAAAGGACTGAAAAATTGAGTTTCAAGGTTGCAGGGTCAAGGTCAAGGTCACCGTTACTATTAGAAAATCCTTTTCAGTGCTCTAGTGGCTTCATTCCTTGAGTGATTTTGATCAAACTTCACACAAATTTAAAGGACCATAATATTTTCGACAAGATACAGTTTCAGGATTGCCAGGTCAAGGTCACTGTTACTATTTTTAGGTCAGCTGACCATACGTCATAGTGACCTACTGCAATAGCCTATTGTCCATCGTGCGTCAACTTTACTTTGTGAACATGATGACTTGAGTAAATGTTAACCGAGGTTGATGAAACTTTGTATGTAGCCTTATATCGACAAGATTTCGTACGAGTTCAAAAATGGGAATTATTCGACAGTAACGTACAAGTTATTGCCCTTTATTCTAATTTTATCATTGTGCTTGTGAACAAGATAACTTTGGTAAATGTGAACTGATTTTGATGAAACTCTGTATGTATAGCCTTATAATATATCAACAAGATCTAGGGTGAGTTTGAAAAAGGGAATTTTTAGACGGTAACTATATTATAGAGTTCATGTCCTTTGTAATAATGCTATTATTGGACCTTGTGTTCTAAAGATATTGTGGTGCTTTATCAGAATTGTGAATTTTATAACCATTGGCTTCTTTGTTTGCCCCTGGGGAGGAGGCTTAGTTTGTTGTAGTTTATATTGAATACTTCTTGGGTATATTTTGTTTATTTTCTACTGGAAATTGTTCAAACTTTTGATTCACATTTTAACCACAAGAGGACATTTTGCTATTATGTCATTTTGACCCTGTCTCATCCCCAAAGGCTGAGGGGTGGAGCCCAGTGGGGTCCAAATGGCTCAAATGTTTAGGTCACCTGACCATAGGATGATAAAATTAGAAAGAAAAATAACAACCATATGTCAGTTATGATAAATTGTTCCAGTATGCAAATTCATCCAAAACCTCATTGCATACAGAGTTTCATCAACATCAGTTCATATTTACTTCAGCTTCTGTGTTGAATACATGTGTTGAATACAGGACAGGGGTGTAAAAATCCACTAGCCCGACGCCCGGGGCTACCAAATTTTCAGCTTGGGCTAGTGGAAATTTTAGCCATACTAGCCCGGGGCTAGTGACATTTTTCAAAGATATTTCAAAACGAAAAACATCAATATTAAGTCATAATAACACTTTAAAATTAAAACATTGCAATTCTATGTAATATTCGTATCTAACTTTAAATCTTAATCTGGAGTCATGTTGTCTAATTTATTTACGACTGTAGACAGGTACAGTAGACCCCGATCACCACAGTGAATAGTGATGCATAGCATTTCATGTGAAAGTTACGTAATTTGCAACACAAGTTCTAGAAAAACAATATACAAACCATCAAATAAGTCATCTCAGCTATCAGATCAGTAAATTTTAATAGTTACAAAAACGATGTTAAAGAACTTTAATTTAAATAAAAAAAAACTAGATGCAAATAATAAAAAAAACTCACTCAATTAAAAATATTTGAATTTATACAGTATAAAAAATACTGGTATTATAAATTTTCCATTTTTTTTTTGGCTGGGCTAGTAGATATTTAGGCCGGGCTAGTGAGATTTTGGTGTCTACTAGCCCTGGGCTAGTGCTTTGAAATAAATTTTTACACCCCTGACCAGGGTAAAGTTTTAAAATAACACACCATGTGTTAAAGATCCTCATAGCTATTATGTTGGCCCTTAAATGACAAATTACTATTTGATGTCAGGTGACCGTTAAGGCCCATCGGCCTCGTTTTTTTTAATTTATGACTTCCCCATATAATTTTGAAGGACAGATAATTCCTCTACCTCAGTGGCCGATTTGTCTTAAAAACGAATCAACCTTGAGGCAGTTAAATTATTTATTTAGATAATAAAAGGACATTTTTCTGAAAGTCCATTCTAATTATTTCTTCTGGGATCCCATTTTGTCTGAAATGGATCCCATTTCTGGAGTACCCCTTGCAAACCTGATATGTTTACTCACATATATATCTAACTTCATTTTCATTGTTGTGTTTTCCAGGATCACTGGAGGCAGCAGTTACTGTGGAATTGGATCCAACTTATTCACCAGGCCCTGTCCCAGCCAATGATTCCGACCGAATCTATCACTCAGCATTGTACCATCCAATGAGCAAACCTATTCTGGCCTACCTAAAGGTTGGTGGTATAGTGAAGAAAGATTTCTATGGCTCATGTAACATAACAACTGTTGACATATACGCTTACAACTCAACTGGCGGAGTGACAGATACCTGGGAAAGTACTGGAGGACAGCTATGTCAATACGTCAACAGAATGCAATACCCAAAAAGTTATGACCCAAGCTTTAGGTAAACATTTTTTCTAACTGACTGAACTGACTGATAATGAATTAATTTTTGTGTTTAATTGAAGTCCTACTATCTGTATCTGTCTTATTTTTTTCATGATTTAGAAGAATGGTGAAGAAAATAAAACTGTTATAAATCATGCAGAGATAGGACTAAATCGAAGTAAAGATGAGTGAAAATGATTCAGAAACTTTTGATAAAAATAAAATATTGAACATTGCTAGGTGGGTCCCATTTAGTCAAACAAGCCAAAGTAAGCTAAAATTGTAACATCATTGCTGAGAACGTCATGTGACTACCGTAACTACGTAACATCTTTCCGAACTCTTCGAGAACGGGTCATGAACTTTCTGACTGCCGTTCGGCAATAATCGTAACTTCTATGGCGAGTTTAAAGTAAAAGTTTAAAATGAAGGCATGTTTACAGATATCGACTTTCAACAACTGCTGTACCAAAGTTATTAAGAAATCATTATAGATATTCTTTGATACAACTTAATTTCAACTACATCTACAAATACTAACAATATCGGGGTTGAATCTAACTTGACTTTTTTTGATAGTTAAGTATAGTGTGGCTCTAATCTTTTGTGTTTTTCTATATTATTCAGAACACTATCTTATTTGCAGATGTAATAAGGAAAGTGGTAAAAATAACAAATTGTTATCGAGTTAACTGGTTGTGAAAGAGAAAAAATGTATCCATATTATTGAACTACATCAATGTATATATATTTCTTGTTGTAATTTCAGTTGGATTTGTGGTAATAGTACAACTTTAGTTGATGTGCCTGTTTATGCAGGTGAACTAAGAGCAGATGCACTTTACCATGCTCATACCACAGTTCCTCCCAGGGATCGAGCTATATTGTTTTCTGTCGATTACGAGGGCACAGTTTATACCGTTATTACAGACCCTATTGAAGTTACAGGTAAGCTACAATCAAAAGCTAGTTATTTAGGTCATCTTAGGCACAATAGATGTCAAGTTCAGCTACGATTTTTTTCTTGAAACAAATTCAATACTAAAACAATGCTAATTTCCTTATTTGTAGACTGATAATCAAAGCATTTCTTGAGTTGTTTTGACATGAGTGCAGTGATTTACTTACTCAATTATTCCAGGGCCTGTACCTTTTGAATTGGGAAAACATTATATATTGCATCTTTCTTGAAACATGTATATTTTAGAGAGTTTTTCTTTATTTGGGAAAATATTTACAACAAATTGGGAACTTATAGCAAAATTTCTCTAGGGGAAGGGGCCTTTATTTGGCCCAAATGTATCTAAAAACTCACTGTGGATAAACCAGTATTTCACCCGTATAGGTATGAGACACAGTATTCTGTTTTCCTAAGGTCTGTTGTTGTCTTTGCTAGCCAAAATAACATCAATAGAATTGTTAGATAAACATAAAGGGCTATTGTTCATTTGGAAAAGACTCATGTGTTTGATATAAAGAGAGATTTCATGTTCATTTCTGAAAAGACCAAAGGTTCCCTAAACATGTGTGATTTTGTCTTACATTTCAGAATATGCTCAGAATATAACTCTAGCAACACCACCTCCTACTTCCACTATGGCCAATAAAGGTTTCAATATGGATGTACACATCTTGGATTCCAGTGGAAACCTGATCACATCTGGCCTTGATTCCACTTTAGATGTTACCATCAAGGTGGCATGGCTGGAAGGCTTGTCTGTCATGTACCATGACGATGGCTACCGTAACATGCTGTTCTATGAAAGTGTGAGTTACTATTCCAATATGCACCTGTAAGTTGAATCATTACTTGATGTCATGCTGGTACACTCCCTACCCTCTCTTGTGTTTCTATGCATTCAATGTTGAAGCAAATGCATGAGCATGACCATGTAAAGTAACATAATGTATCAGGGGGGACTGGGGAAGGGGTTTGATTGACAATTGGTTAAGTTTCGGCTGCAAACAGAAAGTTGGGACACCAATTCAATAAGTTGTAGGATTCAATTTCAAACAAACTCAATAGCTATTTTTAATCGTGAAATTTCATGGTCTATTTTACAATATGTTAAGTTCGTATTCAGTGTATGGCCATCAGATGGATAAGAGAGATGATTGTTATCTTGTAGGTGAGACTTGGAGGTACTGATGCTGTACAGAGTGTGAGTACCCATAACAAGCTGATTACCAAACGAGCCATTGGAGGAGTTGCTTCCTTCACAGATATCCGTCTACTGGATGTCCACTCGTGTGTCCGTCTCAACATCACCCTTACCATGCCTAGATATCCTCTGTTTAGATTACCAACCACCATGAATGAGGTGAAACATGTCCACACACTGACCAATGGACTCAATGGCTATTACATCAATAGTACAAATGATGGCGGTGTTTTCATCACAGACTGCATCACTGTCACAGGTTAAACAAATAATTGTTTTACTTGTATGATAAATTAATGAGATTAAAGCATTTTCTGCTTTATTTCTTAACAATGGGGTTGCTTCAAAGCGTTGTGGATTAAATATATTGAGTGAAAAATATTGTATCGCTAGTAAACATTTATTGGTATGTTATTCTATGACTGCATTAGTAAGATTAAAAGTATTTTTGGTATTCAATACATTTTTCTTGAAAAAGTATCAGGTGGACGGAGTAGTGATTTTATAATGTTACAATTTTGTTTTTCCAGAACAAACGGCTGCTACAATAAACCTGTTGAATAGTGCTGATATACACACCACTGTGGGAGCTAACTTTCCCATAGAGGATGCTGCTATACTGGAAATTAGGGATGCCGCTGGTGACAGAGTCTATTCTGGTCAAGATGCCAATTTGGTAATATAGCCTAGCTTATTGTTTGTAAGAACTATTCCTGGGTTATCCACGGGGAGGAGTGGGCTACACAATTTGATGGGTGGTAGGGGTAAATCCACAATTTTCTAACATTCCTTATACTCAATATTTCTTAGATCGTGGGGTCATAGAAAGTATCTCTTGCCGCTGCCTTATTGAAAATTTTGGGACAACCTTGATTTACATATATTTCAGTTATTGGAATTAAAGGTTTTTGTAATAGTTCAGTAATATTTATAATTGTGTGTAGTAGAGGTGCATGTTGGTGTGTTTTTCCTCATTGTGTAGATGCAGCAGATACTGTATAGCGGATAACTTTTGTGATTTTGCAAATCATTGCTATGATCATGAAAATTTGATCCTCGAAATATTGAGAAATGGTTGAATCATATGAAAGCTGAAAGCCATATATATTGAACACTTAAAACTGCTAAAAGTTCATTTCTCTGTGTAAGATAAAATCACAAAAAAATTAACCTGGGTAAATAATTGACTTAAATATTTCACATATAATTATAGACCTTCACATCAAATTCATATGCCTTAGCAAATACTTTGAAGGCCATTAAGGCTGCTAAAATTAATATAGTAAATACAGCAGAAATAGGATGACACAGAGTTAATCAGAAAACGGAAAGTTTTATTACTTTTGCCAGACACTGACTGTGACATCATCAGGTGGTGGCTGTGTATCCTCCGACTCACAGACTGTGACGGCCGCTCATGGACAGGCAGTGTATGCTGGCTCATTCTGTGATGTTGGATCTGGCTTTGTTCTCTCCTTTGCTGGAAACAGCTTAGTGACACCCGGCGCTTTGACTGGAACAAGTACCAATGCTTTTACAGTGACAAGTATGTATGAAGATTTCTTGCAGTTGTGAACTTGACAAGGTGTTGTTAGATAACACAAAGTTGTTAAACTACAAACTTTCATTTATTCAACGTTTAATTAAGCACTTATGATTTAAATTGTTAATCACAAGTAAAAGTAAAAAAAAAAAGTTACAAACTTTTGTGCTAACAAAATAGAAGAAGAAAATAAATTCATCATAATATGAATGTATGCAGAATGTAACCATTGCAGACGTTGATATGTTTCAGACAAGATTTATATTGCGAATTTCATTGACACTTATGGCTCATCCGCAACATCAGATACAGGACCATTTATTGATGCATTTGCCACATATGCCATAGAAGACATAGCCAATGGGTATTTTCCAGATCTATTGCCAGGTAAATAAACTAAGAATTACAGTCAAACCTGTTCTAACGACCAACTGTCTATAATGACTGGTTTTTAGGTCATCTGACCGAAGGTCAGGATGACCTATTGTCATCGCGTTTCGTCCGTTGTCGTGCGTCATGCGTAAGACTATTCATACAAAAGCCTACTCCTCCTTAACCCTTTAGTGGATTACATCCATATTTGGTGTGAAACATCATTGGGGAAGGACAATCATATATTATATAAATGAGCCTGGTCCGACCCCTAGGGGGTGAGGGGTGGGGCCCCAAAAGGGCAAATTTTCTTAATTTAAGCTTTAAAATCCTACTCCTCTTTCATCTTTGGATGGATTTCATCCATATTTGGTGTGAAACATCATTGGGGAAGGACAATCATATTTTATATAAATGAGCCTGGTCCGACCTCTAAGGGCTGAGGGATGGGGCCCAAAAAAGGGCAAATTTTCTTAATTTTAGCTTTAAAATCCTACTCCTCCTTCATCCTTGAACAGATTTCATCTATATTTGGTGTAAAATATCATTGGGGAAGGACAATCACATTTTATATAAATGAGCCTGGTCCGACCCCAAGGGGCTGAGGGATATGGCCCCAAAAGGGCAAATTTTCTTGATTTTTGCTTTAAAATCCTACTCCTCCTTCATCCTTAGATGGATTTCATCCATATTTGGTGTGAAACATCATTGGGGATGGACAATCATATTTTATATAAATGAGCCTGGTCCGATCCCTAGGGGCTGAGGGGTGGGGCCCCGAAAGGGCAAATTTTCTTAATTTAAGCTTTAAAATCCTACTCCTCCTTCATCCTTGAATGGATTTCATCCATATTTGGTGTGAAACATCATTGGGGAAGGACAATCATATTTTATATAAATGAGATAGATCCTATCCCTAGGGGCAGAGGGGCGGGGTTCCAAAAGGGCAAATTTTCTTAATTTAAGCTAGATCCTACTCCTCCTTCATCCTTGGATGGATTTCATCCATATTTGGTATGAAGCATCATTGGGGAAGGACAATCATATTGTTTATAAATGAGCCTGGTCCGACCCCTAGGGGCTGAGGGGTGGGGCCCCAAAAGGGCAAATTTTCGTAATTTTAGCTTTAAAATCCTACTCCTCCTTCATCCTTGGATGGATTTCATCCATATTTGGTATGAAACATCATTGGGGAAAGACAATCATTTTTTATATAAATGAGTTAGGTCCGACCCCTAGGGGCTGAGGGGCGGGGCCCCAAAAGGGCAAATTTTCTTAATTTTAGCTTTAAAATCCTACTCCTCCTTCATCCTTGGATGGATTTCATCCATATTTGGTATGAAACATCATTGGGGAAAGACAATCATTTTTTATATAAATGAGTTAGGTCCGACCCCTAGGGGCTGAGGGGCGGGGCCCCAAAAGGGCAAATTTTCTTAATTTAAGCTTTAAAATCTTACCCCTCCTTCATCCTTGGATGGATTTCATCCATATTTGGTATGAAACATCATTGGGGAAGGACAATCATATTTTATATATATGAGTGTGGTCCAACCCCTAGGGGCTGAGGGGTGGGGCCCCAAAAGGGCAAATTTTCTTATTTTAAGCTTTAAAATCCTACTCCTTTTTCATCCTTGTGTTGATTTCATCCATATTTGGTGTGAAACATCATTAGGGAAGGACAGTCATATTTTTAGGTCATCTCAAATGTGATATTTAAATATCATGACATTGTACTTATAATTACAAATATCTGCCGTAATATCAACAACAGAAGCCATGATGGCCTCCCCGGTAACATGAGTGCAGCAGTAAACACATGTGTGATTTTCTCGGTTAATTTATTCAGAGTTTTATATAGTAACACTGTGCCAATTTTTGATTGATTAGAAATTTGGTCACGTCTATAATTAGATTGTAAAGTCTGAACACAGGTGGCGCTTTTATCACGTGATACGAAGCTGGCAAAACATTGCTAGTCAAAATGGCGTCCAGAGTCGCTTGTATTGAGATCGTGTACGGGCGTCCAGAGGCGCTTACATTGAGATGGTGTGGGGGCGTCCAAAGTCGCTTACATGGGGCAAGGGGTAAAGGCGTCCAAAGGCGCTTACATGTGGTAAAAGGTTAAATATCCAATAACAGGTCTGTTTTGCATAAATATAATTCTGTTTTATTTACTGACTCGCTGGTTGGCACGAAAGTCCCAACCTGTCTATAAAGGCAACTTGTCTATAGTGACCGTTTTTCTGTCTCCCCTTCAGTGGTTGTTATAGACAGGTTTGACTGTATTATAATTTTTGAAGTAGTTTAGCCTCTATGAATGCTCTTTTTTGTCCTGCTAAAGAAAGTTATTTACAGATCTATTACATCAAGGCTTCATGGTCCATACTTTTAGCTTTTTTTGCTTTTTTGAAGAAATACTACAATTCTAAATTTATATATGTATATCAATATTGGTTGTTTTGCAACCAAATCCTGAAAAAAAATTTGTTAAGGTGTAAAGGACTATTGCTGAATATTCCTGGTTCAAAATCAAATTACATTGGGTGTCTAATTTCCATTCAAGGTAGAGAATTGCACATGAACAGCTATGATGTTGGAAAAGATGGCAGCAAGGCTCCAAGTGCATTTCAAGGGATGATTGACCAAGGCAAGGTATATACACATGACGCTAATAAATATCAATATGGCTCATAGATTTTTATGTATTATAGATATCATTATTGGGTATTGCAACCTTTTTATATGTTTACATGTTAAAGTGTAGTCAAGTACAAGTAACTTTGTTACATTTGAAAGACCAAAATTTCAAATACCTTTAAATTTATTCTTTCAAAGATATTAAAGTCAAATGTTCTTTGTAGTTTTAAGGTCTTTAACACTTTCGTCACTGAATAAATTGCATGATGGGTATTCTGGCCCTGAGAAAATATGCACGTGATTTTTCCTGGCCTGAATTATTTACGTTTTATTGAAGTGTTGATTCGGTCATATTTTAAAAAGCATGTTATGTCATAAATACATCGTAGAATTGAAGAAACAAACACTTATAATTGTGAATAGGGATTATCGACGATATATTTATCAATCTTAAATATGTGTCGACAAACATACGTTGAGAAAATATGTTTATAACTTGCCTTCATTACGTTTATTCTGGCGGAGAACACGCACGGAGACCGATAAGAAGAAAATGTGTACGTTCGTTTAATCGTTTTGTACCACGATTAAATGTATATTCAGCACAGAAACATATAATCCATAATCCTGGTGAATTACGTAAATTCCACGCCTTAATTTTGCATTTGGAAAATGCATTAAATTGCTGTGATAGATGGAAATGATGTGATGCAAATTCTCTACAATCGTTGTTAACCGCTATATTGATGACGTTGGTCAAGAGAGATAACTCTCACCGCAATGAACTTAGGTAGCATAGTACCAATTTTAAACGTTACATAGGAACATACGAAGAAAATAGGTGGAGATTCGAGAAAAGACAATAAACAACACAGTGACTTTAGTATTAAACGCTTGCACCATGAGAGGGTAGTCACATGCAAGCATGAAAGGCCAGCCCTTTTTTTTTTTTTTTTTTTTTTTTTCTCATTTTTTTTTCTCCATTTTTAGTAAACTGTTGCAAACTTCTTTTTTTTTCTTTTGTTTTTTTTGTTTTTTTTTGTTTTTTGTTTTTTTTTCTTCAATTTTCTTTTCACAATACATACAGAGCTTGGTTGCAATGAATAGGCTACTAAGCGGCTCAAGCAACTTCGTACTGCTCGGACATTTTTTAATATACAATGTACAACTTTTGTTGCAATAAATTGACTACTAAGCGGCCCAAGCAACTTAGTACTGCTCGGACATTTTTTAATATACAATGTACAACTTTTGTTGCAATAAATTGACTACTAAGCGGCTCAAGCAACTTAGTACTGCCAAGATATTGTATAGTGACTGTATGACACTTTCTAGAATACTAGAAGTATTTTGCCTGTGAGTGGTAAATTGTGAAGCATGTTGGAAGGCAGAGATGTTTTCTGCATTCAATGCAGCCAAATTTAGTCTGGCTAGCCTTGTCCTGCATTCCACTCTTAGTGCGCATATAACAAACATGGCACCATGACCTGGATGGTAAGGTTCCCGGTAAATGTCGTTGAATGAGGCGGTCATCCAAGGGCTGCAGCGATGGTCTCCCTTTCCTGGCGACAGACGTGAACCCATCTACCAGACCTCTTATTAGGTATTGGGTGAACTGCAGGAAGGAAAACTGTTGTTTTCCTGGTTCTGGTATGTGATGCACGCTTTGTAGGAAGAGTTGGTACGCGTTCAGCTTCATGACTTCCAGGAGTCTAAAAAACACCTTGACAGTCCATTTTCTGGTCTTGTGGTTGAACGAGTAATATTGAAGATACTGGTCCGCCTTGTCTACACCACCCATGTGGGAGGTGTAGTCGGCAATCAGTTTCGGGCAAGCCACATTCTCCCTGATAAATGTGCCATCTTCTTGTTTTACAAGGCGTGAAACCTCTGTGACAGACTCGTCATGAATTGTGGAAAGGGCAGTAACACATTTCTTGTCCTTCCAAACTACAGCCAGAAGGGGACCTTTTTGTCGGAAGGCCATATCACCCCTATTTACAATTCCTGCAGGCTTTTTTTGCATAATAGCCTTTGGTAGGCCCCGCCGGTTACACTAACTGTCCCACATGCGTAAGTTTTCTCTTCAAAAAGAGATGTGAGCAAGTCTGGGGAAGTATAGAAATTATCCATGTATACATGGTAACCTTGCCCCTGAATGCCAGCCCCTTCCAAACATTTTCTCACAACCCTACTGGCTAGGGCTCCTTCTGAATGATGGTATCTCCCTGTAATGGAATAAATTATCAACACATAAGATCAGATACTCTAGTATGTTAATGAAATTGGTCTTGGTTGTATTTCATTTTAAAAGGTTTATAAGCTATTCACACAGTACTCCTATGTAAGATGAAGATTGTCTGCAAAGCTCTGGCAACTATACTGAGTATAGACCATAAATACCATAGGAAGATAGTTTAATGCTTAAATATTAATAAATTTATAGATAGGAAGAAAAGTAATAAAATAATCTAAAGTGTTCAGTTCACTAAATACATGTATTTACCTGGGTAAATGTCAACATAGCTGACATAGCTGCAGTCCGATTCAGCCAACACCCACACTTTTACACCCCATTTTTGGGGTTTGAGTCTCATGTACTGTTTGAAACTGACTTTGCCTTTGAAAGGCACCATGCATTCATCTACTGTTACACGCCTGCGTGGAACATATTCTTGCACAAATTTCTCATTCAGGTGAGAAACAAGACCCTTAATTTTAAATAAGGGGTCATATGTAGGGCTACCTCTCTCTGTTTCCAAATCATTATCTACAAAGTGTAGGTATCGCATAATCTGACTAAACCGATCTCTTGTCATTGTTTTTCCAAAGAGGGGTGTTTCAGAGTATGGGTCAGTACACCAGTAGTTTCACAGAAGGTTTCCTAGTGACACCCATTGCCATGCACAGTCCAAGAAATGCTTTCATTTCAGGGATAGTCACTTCTTTCCAAGGCAGTTTGTTTTGAGCAGGGTGCCTCTCTATTTGTTGCCTAGCATATCTATTTGTTTCATCTATCAAGAGAGCCAAAACAACTGGATCTAGAAACAGTTCCAGAAAATCTACAGGGCCTTTATCCCCTGTCAAGGGTCGTGTTGGCCCTGTGTTCCCCCTTGGCATAAAAAGGTGTGGTAGTCCTCGTTCGAAGTACTCGAATCCTGCATGCCACTCGTCCTGATCATCTAACGCTCCCCCAGGACCAAGCTCTACCTACGGTTCGTCGAAGTTTGATTCCACATCGCTTACATCACTGAAGTCATCATTACCAATACCCTGCTGCCTATGATATGTAGTTATTTTCAGCATCGCGAGCTTCGTCCGGCTCAAATCCGGCAAAGTTTTCGTCGTCTGAAGTTCCTGTGTCCGAAGACATTTTCAGATATTGATATCGGCGAACGAACGCCTAATAAATACCATGACAACTAGGCTCGCTTCGTTATTGGTCAATAAAATCATATGTCAAGTGACGAGAACGTAAACATGATAAAAATTACGTGTTCAAAGTTTAAATAAATCGCTAAAATATAACAAAATCATGATTTGTATCATACGACTTTACTCACTGATTCCGTACACCGCCATGTTGGATAATAGTGGTCATGTGATCAAGGTCTGTTACTAAAATTAGAACACTAGGTTTCTTCTTCTTCCGTATGTCATAAGTCACTCAAAACCCATATTATTAATTTGATTTTGTCTTTAAATATCAACAGAAATATAATACTGAATAACACCAATAACTCTTCAGAAAGATTTTGAGTATTTCCGACAGAGAAAATCAACCATTTTCTGACCTGTAAATGTTTTTAATAATTTTTTAAGTCCTCATATTGAATAATATTTGGAAATGATAGCATCACTGTGTAGTTTGATTCATTTTGAAGCAACTTTATTATAAAAACATTTCTCAAAAATAAACATGAAAGTAAATAAATCCAACTTAAAAACGTATTATCAATCCAGACTGAAAACTTCAAAAAGTGCCATTGAGATGGTCATACACTTAACAGATGTTGCAACAATGTTCGTGTTGAACATTGTATACTTTCCTCATGGAAGCCTGGTGATGCAGTCTACTAGTTTGCATGTGGGAAAGGGTTTTAATGCATCATCAGGGCTTAAAGGGTTTTAACTTAATGGTCCTTTATTAGCCCCTGCCCAACGAAGTTGGTGGGGGATATACAAATGGATTCCGTCCGTCTGTGTCCGTCCATACGAATGGTTTCCGGAGCATAACTCTAAAACCAGTAGAGATATATGCATGGAACTCCATAGGCACATTAGTCTTATGGTCTAGTAGTGCCTTTTGCTATTTTAAGGTTTTCACTTTTTGTACTTTTTTCTGTAACCATGGAAACATTGCTGAAAATGGTAGATTTTTGTGTAAGAATCGTTTACGGAGCACAACTCTAAAACCAGCAGAGATATTTCCATGAAACTTCATAGACACATTGTTCTAATGGTCTAGTAGTGCCTTTTGCTATTTTTAGGTTTTCACTTTTTGTGCTTTTTTCTGTAACCATAGAAACATTGCTGAAAATATCATATTTTTGTAGCAGGTTCATTTCCGGAGCATAACTCTAAAACCAGATATTTCCATGAAACTTCATAGACACATTCTTTTTATGGTCTAGTAGTACCTTTTGCTATTTTTAGGTTTTCATTTTTTGCACTTTTTCCGTTACCATGGAAACATTGCTGAAAATATCATGGTAAATGGTAAATGTTACTTTGCAAAACTCCACCCATCTTTGTGTATATAGTCTAATATCAATGTCAAGGCTGTATACCTGATTCAACAATTGCAGCCCCGCTCTACTTGAATTATACTCCATCTTTCTTTAGCTCAACTTTCTTTTTCCTGTTGTTTTTTTCATACACATAAGTCTCCACAATCAAACTTACTTCAGCTTTGATATCTCCATTGGCGGGGGATCTGAATGACTATGTCCTTGTTAAGATTAAAAATGTTTTGGTCTGTAGGATAAATAAATACAGTAATTATTAAAATATATAAAAAAAAATCTTTGTTTTAAAAAGGCTGATCCAAGCACAAAAGTTAGAGGAATTATAGGATTTGGTTCCAATACTGCAACAAAGAAAATGGCAAGCTACCTGTCAGCAAATCAAATGCCATCTTTAGCTACTAGGGAAGACGAAGCAGAATTTACAGACAAGGTTTGTACCTGTGGTTTTGGTATTTAATATACAACAGTACAGGCTGGAGACATCTAAATGAACAGGATTTCCACCCATTTGCAGCTTGCACCCTGGTACTTGTACTTATAGTCTTAAGTTCATTCTTTTGATTATGATCAGTCTTCTGGTAGATTGCAGAGTTAAATTAGTGTAGGATTTTACATGATAATGAATTTTCAGTACATTTGTAAGTGGATAAATTTGACTACAGTGTATGGTTTTGGGATGTTTTGAGTATATGTACAATGCATGACTATAGAGAACACTGTTGACAAGTGTGAATGGGGAGATATGTGTGGAGTAAGGCCAGTCGTAAGCATTGTAGTGGTCTTTGTAAAACTGTTTGAAACAGGTTAGCAGGCTTGCCAATTTTGTAACAGTTGAGGAGAATATTAATGGCTATAAGCTTGTTCAAACCCAGAACCATTCTAGCTCTAGACAGATGTTCTACCAACCAAGCTATAGTATATTGTGTGGTTTTCTGGTAACAAATTGAATTTTCCATAAGATTTTGAATTGGGGTGTTTTGTATTTTGAAAAGTTTGAATTTTGTACGAAATGTAGCCGGGTGGTGTCAAATATGACAAGGCTAAAAGTACATTTCTACATAAATATTAAGGATACATTCTCACCACTTTTATTAATACTAATACTAATATTTGATAATTTAACACATTACTAGACATCTACAATCGTGGAATATCCTGTCACCGAACTTGTATGAGAAGTTGTGGACACTGTAATTTTATAACAGAATGTTTTGATCTTTGTTTGCTATTATACATGTATTTTATGATTTCACAATGATTTTGTTACAGACAGTATATCCATACTACAGTCGACTGTCATGGGATTTGGCTGCTGTTGCACAGTGTCTAATGATTGCTTGCAGAGACCGAAACTGGAAAAAAATGGTAAACATGTTATAAACTCTCCTGAAAAATTGCTTGATCTAATTTATTTTCACAAATATTTGTCAGTTGTTTTTAGCAAATAATTATGGTTATAATCCCTTTTGTAGATTGCCTGGTAATTAATATTTGAATTTAGAATCAAGATGAGTTTTGTCTATTTCAGATTATTGTTAGAGAAATTGACTACCAGATACATCAGGTTCTCTATCAGAAAGCTGCCTTGTTCGGCTTGGATATTACAGAAGAGGTAATGATCGAGGAGTTGTGGGTTTTATACTTTTAGTATTTATCAATTATCATAATGGCTAGCATAGATACAGCAGCACTAATATTTGATGTGAACAGAGTTTGATCTAGCTTCATGTACTTATATTTTTGCTTTATTAAACCACAAAATAACTTCCCATTGTAAATCCTTTAATTTGAACTTGAAGGGTTTGTTTATACAGCAAAGAATATTTTATCCCACTTTGCTCAGATCAACCAATTTTTTTCTGTTTTAGGTCATCATTCCCAAACTATTACCAACACAGTATACACCAGGTTGTTATAGATACACAAATGGAAAAAATCAAAAACGCAGGAACAAAGATTATTCACTTGTTTGCTTACGCCCCTCTACAGTGGTTCATCATTAGTGAGGCTATCAGGTAAATAGACAGTATTATCTATGTGGAAAGATGAGTTATATAGCAAAATAATAGCACTAAAAAATGTGTAGTACTGATATTTTAGAATGTTGATAATTAATGTATAGAAAGTGCGTTTAAAATATTCAATATGATACATGCAGAATTGTATAACAAACATTGTATAGGCTTTATAACTTCATATACGATGTTCAATTTAAGATGTTGAATATGTATAGTGTGCACACATCAACCTTTAGTTTCTAATCACTTGTTTTATCATGGATTTATAGACACAATATTTCCTGCTACCACGGATATGAATGGGGTCTTCTCAATGATGTTGGCTGGCAATGAGAATCAAGATGAGTTTTGTCTATTTCAGATTATTGTTAGAGAAATTGACTACCAGATACATCAGGTTCTCTATCAGAAAGCTGCCTTGTTCGGCTTGGATATTACAGAAGAGGTAATGATCGAGGAGTTGTGGGTTTTATACTTTTAGTATTTATCAATTATCATAATGGCTAGCATAGATACAGCAGCACTAATATTTGATGTGAACAGATTTTGATCTAGCTTATGTACTTATATTTTTGCTTTATAAAACCACAAAATAACTTCCCATTGTAAATCCTTTAATTTGAACTTGAAGGGTTTGTTTATACAGCAAAGAATATTTTATCCCACTTTGCTCAGATCAACCAATTTTTTCTGTTTTAGGTCATCATTCCCAAACTATTACCAACACAGTATACACCAGGTGTTATAGATACACAAATGGAAAAAATCAAAAACGCAGGAACAAAGATTATTCACTTGTTTGCTTACGCCCCTCTACAGTGGTTCATCATTAGTGAGGCTATCAGGTAAATAGACAGTATTATCTATGTGGATAGATGAGTTTTATAGCAAAATAATAGCACTAAAATTGTAGTACTGATATTTTAGAATGTTGATAATTAATGTATAGAAAGTGCGTTTAAAATATTCAATATGATACATGCAGAATTGTATAAGGCTTTATAACTTCATATACAATGTTCAATTTAAGATGTTGAATATGTATAGTGTGCACACATCAACCTTTAGTTTCTAATCACTTGTTTTATCATGGATTTATAGACACAATATTTCCTGCTACCACGGATATGAATGGGGTCTTCTCAATGATGTTGGCTGGCATTTCCCCTGGGCCAATCAGCACCCACTCTGTCAAGGTGTAAGTGTTGTACCTTTATCATAAGGATGAGCAAAGTTGCTTTTATTTGTGGCTGATTGGATTTCTAGAATTTACTACATATGCGATCAATTCAATTACTGCTTCAGTATATGGAAAGAATGTTGAAAGAAAGATTACCTGTAGAATTTATTTGAACAATTCTCTCCACAAATTAATTTCAAAGAGAAAATTATGAAATGCCATAAAAATTGAACAATTTGACAGTGTTTTTCATAAGTCTTAAAGAACAAAGGACATGAGTCATGACCTCTCAATACTGATTTTTGTGGCACTACATCAATACTGACCCCTTATGATATGAGGTGGGTAAAGTGGTACCCATGTTTGTCCAATCTTGTCACATTGTATTCCGTCAGCTTACATCCTGTTTTGAATTCTTATGGGATTGCTGAGCATTATTTGTCTTCCATGTGCTTGTATTTCTAATTATTGATATTGATTTACTATTTTTTTTGAGCTGAAGAGGTAAATATGATATTTGTTTTACCAAGAATGATTGATTATGTGTTGGTATAATTATTGTTGGTTGTAGCCAATTACCTGTACAATGGCTTGGATTGGTTACTTTGGTGTGGGCGGTACCTACAATGTCAGTGGAATGATGACACCACTCTGGGAGCATGTCATGATTAAGCATACCAACTTCCGCCGAATTAACTATCGTGGTACTGCACCAAGACGTTCCCTCAATGAGGTACAATATAGAGCTTAACAAGAATACATGGATTACAAACAAAACACCAAAATAAGAAGCTCACAATAATAAACCCTTTGAAATATCTTGAAGACATATATTTGAATAAAATATTTTAAAGGCAAAAGCTTCCTTTAACTGGCCATATTGAACCACTTTAAATTAAAAGAATATGTTGGTTGAATTGAGGGGAAAAACCTCCATTAATATGCTAAGTTTTATTCTAGGTAATGGCAGAATGGGGCAAAGGATATGATGCAGTAAGAACGTATGCCACAGCTTTCACAAAGATGATCAATGAGAGTCTGACAATTACTGGACCATCTTTGACAGCTGCTATCAGACAGGTATGATAAGTAAGAATTGCTCTTCATAGCATCAAGACTCAATCTCTATTTTCCATTATTTATTTCCCTCAGCACTTGGATACAACATGAATACTGGTTGAACAGTGGAAAAGGGGAGACAACTTCCATTATATTGTACTAATTGCATTTAAAATTGCTTTCAATAGACTATATCTTTAGACATTAGAGTTAAATATCCACAAATTCAGTTTTGGATGTTCTATTTGATAAACACATTATTGTGAGGCTGACTTATTTCAAATCTATTTTCAAGGTTGATATAGAAGGCTTGTCTGGAAGGATCCATTTCCAATCAGATACAGGTAATCGGCCTGGGTTTCTGGGAATGTGGGTTACCAGTAATCCCCATCCGTTTGATAAAACTTCGAGCACAGCCACGGTAAGTGCATATCCATCCATCCTTAAATATCACAAGGCAAATTAGAAAATCTATCCTCAGAAATTATGTACTACTTAACTCTCAATGATACAGTGTAACTTCCCTAAACCGAACCTTCTCAAAACTGATCACCTTTAGAAACCGAACACAGATGTCATGAAAGGAATGAATTCCTCTTTAATAATAGTAAATAAAACTCCCAAAACTGATCCCTCCCAATTCCGAATACTCTGAATAGTCAAATGTAACCAAAATACACTTCTGAAAATCGGCTTTAGCTGAGCGACACCATAGCTTGCATTGAGGTCTGATCAACCGACCGTGAAATACACATGTACCTGCGTCCATAGTTGTTGCATGCCATGTCCTGGGGCATGTATACAGGTGTGAAGGCTATATGTATGTACACTGTAATATACCAGAGATGGTGGTGTAATTATTTAATCATGTCTATTGCTTAGATATTTAAGGAAGGTCTGCCACGTGCATGTGGTTTGTTTACTGTAGGAAAACAAGCAGAGCTAGTAAAGATAAAGTTTTGTATTCAATATTAGAGCCTCACACGGGTTATTCATCAAGGCCGATTCCACCATTTTTCAAATGGCGCCCCTGGCAGCTGGATTGGGAATTTCATATTTTTTTGGGGGGAATTTTTTCGACCTCACTGCATTAATTTTCTCAATTAAATGAAATCTAACATTCTTCTATATATTACAGATTTCTATATAATTATATTCATTAACATAAATATTTTGTGTGTGAAGCTTTTAGACATAAGCTTTTCAATATTATCATAGAAGTTTTGGAATAATAATGTCATGAATATTAAGTTAAGCTTTTCTCTCAGTGAGTAAAAACATCAGAAATGGAAAGGTTTCTCGACTGTCATCCATCATAAATTAACATAAAAGTATTTCATTTTTTCTTGTGTAAGCAGCTTTCCTATTCAGAGAAATATTGCTTTCACCTTTTAAGAACATGCAATTGAATGAAATACTGATTTGCTAACTTTGATAATCGTTTTAGACACGACAGTATATCATGTCTGATCCATATCCAAGAAAATCGTCGTCAATATTTAGACTTCAGTTTCACTTTGAACGCCGACGACTGGCGAACTGTTCATATTACTCGGTGCGAAGTTGTGAGAAAATTTAGCAAATTTTTGAAGTAAAATCATTATTTACATGACTCAAAGTCATTACTGTTTTATTTACTTACTATTTCAAATAAATTAATAGCCAATAATAAAGTGATAAACGAAGTGACAGATATGACTTTAGACTGCTGTCTATGCGCAGACTGCCAGATGATCGTTCAGTTGTTTCTAGGAAATAATAATGTGTATATGTTGTAAACTAGTTCATTTATGTTAACTTCATTGTTAATCAATTTATCAAATCATTTTTTACA
Organism: Argopecten irradians; assembly: GCF_041381155.1. Classification (NCBI taxonomy): domain Eukaryota; kingdom Metazoa; phylum Mollusca; class Bivalvia; order Pectinida; family Pectinidae; genus Argopecten; species Argopecten irradians. The sequence goes on along the minus strand of NC_091134.1, from coordinate 16,177,533 downwards.
AATTCCACTTGCCTTTTTTTTATGTTTTCAACTTGAATTGTTTCATTTCAGTGTGTTTGATATTTTGATCACATAGACGCTTGCATTCAAGTGCTACACATCTAAACGCTTGAAATGGCATGACTAAAATACGTAACTGTAATTTCCAGATAATCTTAAGAGTTTTTACATTGAAAGTCACAGATCACAGGCAAGCTGTTAGGAATTTTAAGAAAAATCAGACAATTTAAAATGGGACCGCTAGAAGGGGAATGGGGCCGTTTAGCCGTCTTAAAATGATAGTAGAATCAGCCTTGTTCATTTAGTTGCTGGATAATGCAAATTCTCTGTATGAATTAAGAAGCTGAAGCCATGTATTGTTTTAGAAAGTGACTACCAGTATGTCATATAATGACCGCATCGCCTGATCATTGATCAATTAGACCATATTCAATTTGATTCTTGGTGTAACCGAAAGCGATCGGCCGTATGTAGGTTAGTGCAGACGAGAACATCCCCACACGAACATTCACACAACTAACTACGTTAATAAGCGGTATTAAACAAAGTCAAAATTGTTGTAACCCATTCCTTTTAAACATGATTCTCTCGTTTTTGATAACATTCACATTAACATTAACATTGGTCAGTTATAACAAACACTTAGAAACACATGTATAGGTTACAGTGTAGTGTAGAAAAAACCCGATTAAATCAGGATCGTAATGATTGATATTCTGTTCATTTCTCCAAACCGAACCCTCTCCAAACTGGGACAAAATTCTATGCACCGAACATGTTCGGTTTGGGGAAGTTCCACTGTATTATGGCAATATTGTTTTCTAAATCATTACAAACATTAAATAAAAGTATAAATGTGTGTCATTAATTTCAATACTGCTTGATAGATTTTTATATTGAAAAAGTCAATCCTGTCTTTCAAGACCACTCATTGCAAAAGTGGTCTCTACAGTTAAGTGGGCTTTATTTATACACAGGTCACTGTTAGAAAATTTGTAGGTGGTCTTTATACCGACGTGGTTACTAAGGCAGGTTTTGCTGTATATATTTTGTTATGTTTTCAAGTGAAATAAAAGGATGACTGTAATAAGACAATACATACTTTTAAGTGCAGTTTCTTTTTATGTATATATTCAAATTGCATTGAGATTTTATAAAAGGTCGAAAGAATATTTGTAATTTAATTAGACTAATTCATTGGTATACTTTATTCAGACAGTCACATTTGCTCGTATATTGGAACTGGCTCAGGAGAATGCAACAATGATCACAGAGTATAAACAGCAAGCAAAACGTCCTATGGATTTGCCACCCTGGAATCATGTGATTGCTAACGACACCATTCCACCAACACAATACAAGAACAAATGGAAGTATGTTAGCTTTTGCCTATTTGGTCATAAAAGCATAACAATTTTTGTCAGCATCTCTCGTTCATATTTCAAAAGAGAAATTACAATAATTAATTATGTAATTCCTAACTATTGGCTGACATTAAAACCATGAGTATAGTGTTTTGTGTTGATTTGATCTACAGTGTGACTACCTCTACTGGAATGGTGAGCGCTAGTACACAACAGCTCATCATCATTCCACCGGGAACAGGTGAACCAGAACAAGTGGTGGAGACTGAGTACACTGTCGCACCATTCTACTGTGTCGACGGCTGTGGTGGTAATGCCATCAATGAGTACGATATCACACAGTACCAGTTTGGTGACTGCACCAACCAGGATGTCTGCACGTAGGTACATACAGAAGCTTACTAACAGTGTTAGCACAGATGGTTATAGATGTAACTCAGTGGTTATTGGATATAGAATCTACCTCACACTCTTGAGGTATTTTAAAAAGAAACAAGTTTTAAAGAGTGTAATATTCTAACTTCATAATGAACTTGTGATAAAAAGACAGAAATTCAGTCTTTTTAGCAAAATATTGATTGCAAACTCAAGGATTTTTGTAACATGTCAAAATGAAATGTTGATGAGAATTATCTATTTGAATACAGTCTATACATAAAATATTAAGATATGAAAACTTTATATTATTTCCTGGAGATTTCATAAAAGACCAGGTTAGGCAATACCAGAGTGAGTGCCATAACAAAGCTGGGTGATTATGTCATTTATTTACGTTTTTGTTTGTAGATGTCATCCTGGTTACTATGGAGTTACCTGTGATAAGATGGTTTGTAGCTGTGTGTTTGGCCATTGTGATATTCCTGAAGTCTGCATCTGTCAAAATGGTTATAAAGGAACTCGCTGTGAGATCCCAATTTGTAACACGTATGTATGCATGTAACAACTTTTTATATAGATGTTAGTCATGTATTCTTCCTCCAGTGTTCTGTCCTAATGGATCATTCTAAACCCTAGAACTGGAGCCAAATAATTCAAAATAAATAATTTTATTCAAATAGATCCCAGCAGGCTTGATTCATCTATCAAAAATATGTTTCTAACTTTAATGTGGATTGATCATTTAACTTATAGGATTTTTCGTGGTACATCACAACTAGAATTAAACTTTTCTTACCTGAATGAAATAGGATCTCTTGTGGATCCAATGGTCATTGTTCGGCTCCGGAGACCTGTACCTGTGACTCTGGCTACATTGGATCGTCGTGTGGACATTCCCTAGCTGCTGTCGTTGTTGGCTCCCTATTAGGTGCCATTGTCTTAACGATCTTGCTTGTGTTCATCATCAAATATTTACTGAAGAGGTAAGTGGAAAGAGAAACACCATTTTAATTTAGAATAATAAAATTTCCTTTACTATGACAAACCTCTCTGTACAGAAATAAATGATTTATAAAACGATAAATTCCCTAACATAGTTTATTTATAGGATACTAAGTTAAATGTGCATTTGGGTTCATTTAGAGTTAAAAATGCAGAAAGGAGCAGGGAAAAAATATCTTGATAATGAATGCTTTAAACATAAATACATGTATGTGGTTTTGTTTAGATACTAAATATGTTCCATTCATAACTTCCTTGCACAAGAAGAGTAAAGTAAAATACCTGCACTGTTGTACTTGTGATGACTTTTAGGCAGAGGCTAGCAGCTGCTCTAAAGAATTTGGACTGGCTTGTCAAATGGGATGAGGTTATGGTAGGAGATGCGAGAGCTCTTAGTTTCCTTTCCACTGCAGGAGATGAATTCATGCAGTCTAATAAAACCAACATCTGTACCTGGAGGAGCCAGAAGTGCTTTGTTCAAGTATGTATACTAACCAAGGCCTACCTTCTTAACTATCTCAAGACATTCTCTGAAAGATGTGTTCCCTGCATACAGGTTGAGCTGTAAGACTCTTATCCTTATTTAGAGAACACCGTAGAAAAGTTGAAAAAAATAGTTGACAGAGACAACTTTTTCTCTGAAGCAGTTAATGTAAATGCAGCTGATAGTTGACATGATATAACTGATATGATTTGAAGAATTTGCAGTATGTGAATTAGGTATCATCAGAATTTTTTTAATTATTATTTTTTGTAATTCAATGTGTATTGTTTGTAGCAATTTAACTGTGTGTCCTTGAATGTGGAAGATGAAGCGTTAAGGTATGAAGTTGTCCGCATCAAAGAAACCCGACACAACAATCTGATTACCTTTGTGGGAGCTTGTCTGGAATATCCTTATGTGGGACTTCTAACAGAAGTGGCACCAAAGGTAGGATAGGTTATAAAATCAATTGAAAGTTTTTTCTGTCCTTCAATAGCTCAAAATATTATCTTTAAAATGGCTTAAATAGGAGAGGATTAGGGATAGATAGACAATAACCTACATGACATAGCACCAATTTGAGTTTAGATAATACTTATATGGAGAATTTACATTTTGTTTTATTTCAATCTACCTTTCACATATTTAATTGAAAAATAGGTGAAGTATTAGCTATGCTTACAATTGATTTTGTATATCATTAAAGAGGGATTAACAAGCCAGCCTACCAACTAGTCAGTTGTATTCTGTTTCAGGGAAGTCTGGAGGATATGCTGTCCAATGAGAGTATCAAACTCGGATGGGATTTCAGGTTTTCTCTTCTAAAAGATATTTGTCGTGGAATGGAATTTTTGCATAGGTCTGATATTGGATCTCATGGCAGACTGAAGTCCTCCAATTGTCTTGTCGACAACAGATGGACATGTAAAATTGCAGGTAAAATATGTCATTATAAATAGCTCCTGAAAATCATCATATTTTGCTGCAAGGAAAGAAAAATAGTTTCATCCAAAATCATATGGTCGTAAACACATTTTTGTCGTTTTAGAAATTTACATTTCCTTTGAATTCAGATGCCATTAGATAACATATGACTATTTGTTGCCACAGGATTTGGTTTGCCTACACTTCGCTACAATGGTGTAAGGAAACTTCGGCCAAATGTAGAAGATATACCTAAACCCAGGTATGCCATTTAACACAAAAAATAGAAGTTAATTTATATTGCACTATGTTTTGTGTTAACCACTGCAAAATTAGAACTGCTTTTCCAGAATAAAATTGTAAAACAATTAGACACAACTCTCCATAACTTCCTGTATAATTAGGTTGTGTCCAAGGTTTGCCATTTGCAATTGGGCACAGTTTTACTGTTTCCTCAATATATCGTATATATTTTTTTCATACCTACAATAAGGCATAATGGGAAATGCCAGACTTTATGACTATTTGTTATCCTTTGAATGAGCAGTTTTGTTATACTATATGTCAGATAATTTATTCTTACAGTGAGTTACTATGGACAGCACCAGAATTTCTTTCAAAAGCCAAAAGACTTGATGACGTACGGAATGGATCTAAAGCCGGTGATATCTATTCGTAAGTATATGTTGGAGAGATGAATATATAGGCTACTACCTTCCATATAACTTTATTGTGTGAACCACTGAAGTCATTATACCACCTTCGGGAAATCAAGGTGCATGCCTATTATCGTGACGATCCTATTATCATAATTAAAGTTTTTTTATATATTTAAAAAAAAAAAAAAAAAAAACATCTGAAAACATTTGATCAATATAATTTAATACAAACCTTATATGTTGGAAAATCACAATAATATGCTGATCGTGGTAATAGGCATGTACCCGGCTGTAAAAGTCATCAATATAAGGATGAAAAACCATGTTCTGATCAAACCTAATGACATTACGTTTAATACAATTAATGAATCATACTGATGGTAAACCAGGGAAGGAACTCTTGCTGTGTCAGCAGTAGAGGATCACAGAAAAACAAATAAAAGATGGGTCAATTATAGCTAATATTATAAGACTCTTTCATATGTGGATAGAAGGATAGGGATATTCTACCCGAGGGTCACAAAATGTAGTACAACCTGAGGCTTGCCCAGGGTTTTGTAAATTTTGTTACCCCGAGGGTAGAATTTCCCTATCCGTCATATCCAGTTATGAAAGAGTATTTTTCTTTCATACCTCGACATTTTATTGCAATTTTACAACTATAAATATCCCGCCATTTTGAAATAATTTTGAAATCCACGACTGAAAGTTAATTTTCCATACATGAATACGCGATATTTTCAACCAAAGTTCCGTTGTTTGCATCTTTTGTAGTAAAACCAGTCAAGTTTGTGGGGAAAAAATGTTAAAATTTTACCAAGGAAATAGAAATTTTGTTGACGCCGTGACGTCACGAGGCTTTATTGCATGGGTATATAGCCATGCAATACAGCCTCAGGCGACATGAGTGTATCGCTCTTGACCAGCCAGTATTACACCTGTACATGTAGGTATGAAAGAAATTTAGATATATTCCACAGATTAGGAGAAATATACTTATTAAAACTAAATATTTATTTACTAACTTCAAAACTGTTTTTTGATGGTTTTTTGCTTGTAGGTTTGCAATTTTATTGACTGAAATGTGTACAAGAGAGGAACCTTACACAAATGAACTGAGCTATCTAGATGTTGCAGATGTTTTAGTTCTGGTACAGAACAAGGATGCCCCACAGGCTGCTGAAGCCAAACAGGTATAACTGCTAGCTGTTTGAGATTGGCTTTCCAGTTTCCCTTGGCTGACCAAAATATTACGTAGAATTTTTGCAGTTTTAGTCGGTTGAGATTTCTTTAGAATAATATAAAAATTTAATAGCTAACTCATAAGCTAATGTATGTTTTCCAGATCTGGTACAAAAATGGTGGAGACACAACAAAATCATTCAGACCAAAGCTAGCTGATGACTGTTTACCAGAAGAATATGCAGCTAAAACTGGTATGAGAAAGGTCAGTAATAATTTCTTGGGAGATTTCTTCTTGCAGCTAAATAGAATTAGTATAAACTCTTATTGACATCTCTAATTCTAGCTTTGAAGGCTTGACGGCTCATTTTTTAAAATTTTTGTTTTTGATGATAATCAAGACCATCATGTTTTGAAAATGGCCTTAGAATTGATTTTAAAACAAAACTTATTTTATTTCCAGCTCATGGAATCTGCCTGGGGTGTAAACCCTGACAATCGACCAACCTTCCGTCAGATGTTGGACAAACTGAACGAGATCTACCCCATTAAAGGAGAGCTCATTGATAACCTTGTCAACATGGTAATATCCCAATCATATACAATACAGTATAAATTTCACTGTTTTTACATAGGTGGATTTCTCACTGTGATAGTGTCAGGATATTGAGCTAAGCGTCACTTCAACATAGAAACATCTTTGTTTGAGGAGGTGGATGTGGCACAGTGGTGTAAGCTGCTGGCATATTAATTTGGCTAAGTGATTTGGTGCCTTCGATTGTGAGTTTGAGCGTGGCGCGGTGGCCGAGTGGTCTTCAACCTCTGGGTTGTGAAGTTTGAATCCCATGTGGGGCAGTTGCCATGGCCAGATACTGACTGCTGGTCGGTGGTTTTTCTCCAGGTACTCCGGCTTTCCTCCACTAATAAACCTGGCACGTCCTTACATGACCCTGGGTGTTAATAGGACGTTAAACTAATAAAACTCAAGTTGTGAGTTTGAGGTCTGGCCTATACAATAATACTATACTGTTTGTTACATAATTTTGTATTCAATTACACAGACAAAAAGAAGATGCAAATGAATAAAAATTATCAGCTGTTGCTTCTCAAAATCCTCTCATTTTATATTCAGAGATAATTTTATACTTCCTCATATGTTGTAGCTGGAAAAGTACTCGAGTAATTTGGAGGTAATTGTAGCTGATAGAACAAAGGAATTGGTGGCAGAGAAGGCAAAGACAGAACAGCTGCTAAGTCAGATGTTACCAAAGAAAGTTATGGAGGACTTGAAGCATGGCAAACCTGTGGAAGCAGAATCATTTGAATGTGTGACAATTTTCTTCAGGTATTTATTGGATCAGTATGGACATGAAGCAAACAATTAGAATGATAACTAATTATGTTGGCAGAACTATTGATGTATTAGGACAGAAGCATTTACAGAGATAGCATTAATGCTGTCCCCATATGATATTTGAGAAAAGAAAATCAAAAGATCCTGCCTTTTTTTTTCTCAAACTCAGTTCTAATTACATTAGGGGACCCCATCTTATCTGAGTAGGGCACAATTTATGGAACACCCAGCACAAACCTAGCATATAAATTATGTCAATGAGATTTTTTTTTAATCTAAAAGTTTTAGATTTCATTGATTTGTGTTTTGCCAGTGACATTGTCGGATTTACCAAGATTGCTGGAAACAGTACGCCCCTACAGATTGTCGACCTCCTCAATGATCTCTACACCTGTTTTGACTCCATTTTGGACAATTATGATGTATACAAAGTGGAAACTATTGGAGATGCTTGTAAGTGTATCAACTTCTTGTTCAGGAGCCAGTATTACAAATGTAAAAAAAAATTCAAAAGAGATTTGAGGAAAGAAATTTAGATATATTCCACAGATTAGTAGAAATATACTTATTAAAAACTAAATATTTATTTACTAACTTCAAAACTGTTTTTTGATGGTTTTTTGCTTGTAGGTTTGCAATTTTATTGACTGAAATGTGTACAAGAGAGGAACCTTACACAAATGAACTGAGCTATCTAGATGTTGCAGATGTTTTAGTTCTGGTACAGAACAAGGATGCCCCACAGGCTGCTGAAGCCAAACAGGTATAACTGCTAGCTGTTTGAGATTGGCTTTCCAGTTTCCCTTGGCTGACCAAAATATTAAGTAGAATTTTTGCAGTTTTAGTCGGTTGAGATTTCTTTAGAATAATATAAACATTTAATAGCTAACTCATAAGCTAATGTATGTTTTCCAGATCTGGTACAAAAATGGTGGAGACACAACAAAATCATTCAGACCAAAGCTAGCTGATGACTGTTTACCAGAAGAATATGCAGCTAAAACTGGTATGAGAAAGGTCAGTAATAATTTCTTGGGAGATTTCTTCTTGCAGCTAAATAGAATTAGTATCAACTCTTATTGACATCTCTAATTCTAGCTTCGAAGGCTTGACGGCTCATTTTTTAAAATTTTTGTTTTTGATGATAATCAAGACCATCATGTTTTGAAAATGGCCTTAGAATTGATTTTAAAACAAAACTTATTTTATTTCCAGCTCATGGAATCTGCCTGGGGTGTAAACCCTGACAATCGACCAACCTTCCGTCAGATGTTGGACAAACTGAACGAGATCTACCCCATTAAAGGAGAGCTCATTGATAACCTTGTCAACATGGTAATATCCCAATCATATACAATACAGTATAAATTTCACTGTTTTTACATAGGTAGATTTCTCACTGTGATAGTGTCAGGATATTGAGCTAAGCGTCACTTCAACATAGAAACATCTTTGTTTGAGGTGGTGAATGTGGCACAGTGGTGTAAGCTGCTGGCATATTAATTTGGCTAAGTGATTTGGTGCCTTCGATTGTGAGTTTGAGCGTAGCGCGGTGGCCGAGTGGTCTTCAACCTCTGGGTTGTGAAGTTTGAATCCCATGTGGGGCAGTTGCCATGGCCAGATACTGACTGCTGGTCGGTGGTTTTTCTCCAGGTACTCCGGCTTTCCTCCACTAATAAACCTGGCACGTCCTTACATGACCCTGGGTGTTAATAGGACGTTAAACTAATAAAACTCAAGTTGTGAGTTTGAGGTCTGGCCTATACAATAATACTATACTGTTTGTTACATGATTTTGTAATTCAATTACACAGACAAAAAGAAGATGCAAATGAATAAAAATTATCAGCTGTTGCTTCTCAAAATCCTCTCATTTTATATTCAGAGATAATTTTATACTTCCTCATATGTTGTAGCTGGAAAAGTACTCGAGTAATTTGGAGGTAATTGTAGCTGATAGAACAAAGGAATTGGTGGCAGAGAAGGCAAAGACAGAACAGCTGCTAAGTCAGATGTTACCAAAGAAAGTTATGGAGGACTTGAAGCATGGCAAACCTGTGGAAGCAGAATCATTTGAATGTGTGACAATTTTCTTCAGGTATTTATTGGATCAGTATGGACATGAAGCAAACAATTAGAATGATAACTAATTATGTTGGCAGAACTATTGATGTATTAGGACAGAAGCATTTACAGAGATAGCATTAATGCTGTCCCCATATGATATTTGAGAAAAGAAAATCAAAAGATCCTGTTTTTTTTTCTCAAACTCCGTTCTAATTACATTAGGGGACCCCATCTTATCTGAGTAGGGCACAATTTATGGAACACCCAGCACAAACCTAGCATATAAATTATGTCAATGAGATTTTTTTTTAATCTAAAAGTTTTAGATTTCATTGATTTGTGTTTTGCCAGTGACATTGTCGGATTTACCAAGATTGCTGGAAACAGTACGCCCCTACAGATTGTCGACCTCCTCAATGATCTCTACACCTGTTTTGACTCCATTTTGGACAATTATGATGTATACAAAGTGGAAACTATTGGAGATGCTTGTAAGTGTATCAACTTCTTGTTCAGAAATGTAAAAAAAAATTCAAAAGAGATTTGAGAATTAGGCAAATATAGGAAAATCCCATGGTGGTGAAATGCGTGTGAAACGTTCAAACTCGCTCGCGGTCCGCCATGACACATTGTGGTCGAACATCTTATATGCCGAACCCTGTCCCTTGCTCGTAGAGTAATGCTGCTTTTGTCTAGAACTGTTCAAATCGCTCTGACAATAGTGTGTTTACCTTATTATGTGAATTGTCTTGACTAAAAAATCATTTTATCAACTCCTCAGTGGTAATGTAGTTCATTTGTTTAACGTGCTTGACTTTGGCTCGGGTTTGGGTACAGCATACATATTGTACCTGCTTTATCGTATTGATCAACGATTTGTAATTACAACGGTATCAATTAAAAGTACTAAACAATGACATGGAATTTGTCAATATTTCATGTTATATGTTTCATAAGAAATGGAGAACAATACATTTATGCCATATTTTGCTGCTTGGTTATGTAAAAGATTTAGCCTGAGTGAATTGTCCCTTTAATTTGGGTTTGTCTGTCTGTCTGTCCGTCTGTCTGTCTGTCCGTCTGTCTGTCTGTACCACTTCATTTCCGTGCAATAACAGTAACAAATGTAAGCCAATTTTCTTCAAACTTGGTGACAAGGTCAAATGCCTTAATGGCTCGGTCAAATTGGATCGCAACTGTCGATGGACCTTATTTAGCGGAGTTATTGGTCTTTGAATTACTAAAAATATCATTTTCTGCCATTTCTGTGCAATAGGTGTAACAAATGTGAACCAATTTTCTTCAAACTTAGAAACAAGGTGAAATGCCTTAAGGACTCGGCCAAGTTCGATTACGACTTTCAATGGACCTTATTTAGCGGAGTTATGGCCCTTTGCTTAAATAAAAAAAGTCAGTTTTTGCCACTTCCGTACAATAACTAATAAATATTAGCCAATTTTCTTCAAACTTGGTAGCAAGGTTGAATGCCTTAAGTGCCTGGCCAGGTTCGATCAACTCTTCCAGGGGATGTTATTTATCAGAGTTATAGCCCTTTAATTTACTACAAATGTCATTTTTCTGCAGTTTCTGTGTAATAACTAACAAATATTAAACTAATATTGTTTAAACTTGGTTACAAAGTTAAAGGCCTTAAGGGCTTAGCCAAGGTCGATCGCCACTTTTGGCAGATCTTAATTAGCCTTATGGCCTTTTGATTTGATTAAAAAAAAAGTCATTTTCTGCCACTTCCGTACAATAACTGTAATAAATATTAATCGATTTTCTTCAAACTTGGTAACAAAGTTAAATGTCTTACTTCCGAATAAGACTTTAGTTTATTTTTTCATGTTTCAACCAAGGTTAAACCTAACCTCAATAATATCTACTTAAAATATGTCCTGAAAGCGGGGGATGCTTGTTACTCAATGAACTACACTTCACAACAAAATTAGGTCGGCAGGTCTGCCATCACAATGTTGGAAGCAATGACGAATTAAAACTGAATACTGTATTCTGTAATTGACAGACGTTGTGGTCAGTGGTCTTCCTATCAGGAATGGAAATCTTCATGCTGGTGAAATTGCAACTATGTCTCTTGACCTGATGAGTGCTATTGGAGACTTCAAAATCCGACACATGCCTGATGAGACACTACAGCTCCGTATTGGAATGCACTCTGGTAACTTTGATTTGCAATTTTATCATCATTGTATTTTGAATATCATATCATTGTATTTCGGTATATAGCTGTATATGATGTCAGAGAGAGAAAAAAGTATCCTTGACAGGTTTTTTTTTTAGTTTTTAGGTCACCTCGCTGAGACGAAGTCTCAAGTGACCTATTCTAATCACCTTTGTCTGTCGTTTTCAACTTCTCCAAATTCAATTAAATTTTGCACAAACCTTCTAAGGCAACAAGGTCAATCAAAATTGTGAATTTATATAGTCCCCACCCCCTGGGGTCTGTTGCAGGGGCCAAAAGGGGTAAAATTGACAAAAAATTCATAGATCTTTCTTCTCTACTCACAAAAAAAATGTACTTTACAAAAATTCTGAATTATATGACCCTGAAGTTTCACATTACTCCTTTGGGAGGGTGTTAAGTTTTCTTAAGTTTATATAGGAAAAACATATTTATGAACATTGTTTGCTCAGTTTTCATAGGAAATGAGTCAAACTTGATTATGATTATTAGCCTGAGATCTATCATTTTATCATCCATACGGTGACCCCTTGTGTGATCAGAGGGACAGGACCAAATTGACTTAAATTTCAAAAAATCTTCACAGATTCGATGGAAGCAAATACTCTTCATAGATTAAAACATCAAATTTATAAATTCACTGACCCTTCAAGGACCAGTATATAGTGTTTATATGTCTTTGCTTCATTCTATATCTGAACTCAGGTCACCTTAAAGGCACATTGGGCCTCTTGTTCTTTTTTTCATTTTTAAAAAGTTTGGTTTTGTCAAAAGGTTGAATAGATTTAAACTAAATGTGTAATTTTTCTGCAATTAAGGTCCTGCTGTGGCCGGTGTTGTTGGATTGAAGATGCCCCGTTATTGTCTCTTTGGAGACACAGTTAACACTGCTTCTCGAATGGAGTCCAATTCTGTTGGTAAGTTGATGCTTCAAAAAGATCGAGCTCTTGAATGTGATAAGGAAGTGATACAGAACTTTTCCTATGAAGACTATTGTTATATGTTGATATTGCTTTCAATGATTATATATTTGATCTTTTTTTAGCATTGAGAATCCACATGAGTGAGTCCACTGCCACCATTCTACAAGTCCTGACTGGGTATCATTTGGAGTGCAGAGGACAGATTGAGGCTAAGGTGAGAAATCTGCTTTCTCTATCTAAACTGCTTGTTTCTTGAACCTTATACTTTGGCCATGGGCTTACCTAGATGACTAGGCCATTTCTCTTGCATTTTGAACTGTAACCTTAAGAAAAACTTGATTGTGTACAACATTCTTCTATATCAGAGCGTAGTTTCTAAAATATAATGATAATGGTATTTCATAAAGTTATTTCCACTTTAGTAACATTCTAACATCCTCGTCACTGATCACAAACTTGGCATGGAGCTGTGAGTTTTATTTCATTTCTGTGGATAAGGTTATGCAGAAGTATTTACTGCAAAGGAAAGCTCTAATTTGGGGTATCATGAGATCTGAATTGGATTCATAAAATCGTATAGAATTTTCACAGATGTTTACATTTACTTGCAGGGAAAAGGTAAGATGACAACTTACTGGCTGAATGGAAAAGATGGATTTAATAAGAAGCTGCCAGGCAGAGAACTCGCTGCATCATTGTCTCAGCACGAATTCAAGTGATTCTCCTGTATGACTGTGTATTTCAGTGTGACCGAGATGGAATATTTCTTCAGGAAGACACTTAAGATGGACTTGACATTAAGTTTGATCGCTGAAAACTTGCAGGCCTAGGACAATCTTATAGATTGCTTTATGGACAGCTAACAGTTGTTAACATCCTGATAAAGTCTAAAATCACAATGAAATCAGTATTTAGGGAGATTTGATCCTGGAATTGAAATCTAACAGCAATCAACTGATCGAATTGTGAATAAGAGTTGTCTTTATTCCTGTGCAAGGAGTTTTTGTTTGATGATAAAAGTTTATTTACTGTGAGAGTGAATGAAAGATATCATGTCTACCTTAAAAAGCAATAGTTGTAAATGTGAGAGAAAGTGTTAGAATCCTCCTCCTCCACTGTGTGTGTGAGACACTGTGCTTATCAGTTCTGTGATGGTGTACATAGTAGTTCATGTGTTATTTAACTAGTTCAACAAATTTCAAGTCATCTACAAAATGTAGAAAAAAAAGTAGATAGTGTTATATTTAGATATAGGCATGAAGATCAAAGTGTTTCATGGTAACAAGTCTATAGTCAAATTACAGTGTACCATAATTTTTATCATAAAATAACTTATGTTTACATATTATAATAGTTCAGCAATTTATTTATAGTCTGAAGAAAACTCTTGACTTTCTTGAAATGAATCCTTTACACCTTTTAAAAGATATTGAATTTTAACATTGATTTTTAGCATGTTTTGGACCTCTAGTTTACATATATTAAATTGGTGTGTTTTCCTAAAATCCCTTTACTGCTGTTTTGTGTCAATGCAAGTAAAGAAATGTGTGTTTTAACAGCGTAGCATGTGCTCGACCCATCTATCAAATATGGGCAATATTTGTTGTAATTAGTGACAAATTTTATCTGTTCACGGCTTTATTTGATCACCTGTACTACACTGTTACCTACTGAAGGTACTAGGATCAGGGCTACAGTCTGGTGACCTCAAAGTCACAACACAGTTTGTAGTAAATACTACCCCACAAATGCTTGTTGTTGATGGGTAACTGAGCATTGTAGCCTGATCCTGACACCTTTTTATGTTCAGCCAAATGTAAAAGCCATAAAGAGATAATTGAGAATAACTAACTTTATTATGTGGGTAGCAGATTGCAAATCTGATAACTTTTGCGCAACAAGCAAAATTGTCACTATAATATCAGCAGTAGTAATATATTGCTAAATATGGAGAAAATGTAATCAGAAGTAAAATATCAAATTTTGTCAACAATATTATGTGTATACTTGTATATGGTTACATTTGTAGACTAGAGAATGTCTTCAGTGCTACATAGCTTGAGAGAATATTACTTAAATTATCATCAGTACTAGACATATACCATATTGTGTGTAACAGAGTGTGGTTATAGTATAAACCATGTACACAAATCATATCATTGGAAATAAATTATTTTGTCTTTTATATCACATGATTTGTCATTTATTGTTTACTTTTATTTAGTAAAATGAACGAATACTTTATACTATCAAGGATAGGTTTGTCCTGAGTCAGTTACTCTCAATCTGTTGGGAGTTACAGTAAAAGCTAGCAGTTTGTATGTATTAATATCTTTATACTAAATACTGATATACAGTACACTGTCTGACGAAATCATTATTTGAGAACCCAGCTTTATGCAAATAAGCATTTTGTTCTGGACCAAAGTTTTTATTGTTCAGGAAAACTATAATTTGAATACTTGGATAACACGGTTTTATGCAATAATGTTTGACTGTATTAAACGTGTGCATTTGTTTCTTCAAAAATAATGTGGGTGACAAAAAAACTCTCCAGGCTGGTTAAAATTGGTGTCTTCGGCCATTCAAAGTCACAGTGGTCATGGGGATTTTAAGTAATAACCAAGAGGTTCAGAGACGTCATATTAGGTCTGCATGATAGGATGAAGGGATGTCAAAATTTATTTACAATGAATATCTTTGGTACTTTCATTCATTCAAGTCAATTCAAATATTGAGCATGCCAAAGTATTGACTTGTTAACCACACAAAAAGCAGCCTTAAAGAAGGTTGGTATGTGGACTACAAGTCACAGAAGGTTGATATGTGTACTACACATCACAGAAGGTTGATATGTGGACTACAAGTCACAGAAGGTTGATATGTGGACTACAAGTCACAGAAGGTTGGTATGTGGACTACAAGTCACAGAAGGTTGGTATGTGGACTACAAGTCACAGAAGGTTGGTATGTGGACTACAAGTCACAGAAGGTTGTATGTGGACTACAAGTCACAGAAGGTTGATATGTGGACTACAAGTCACAGAAGGTTGATATGTGGACTACAAGTCACAGAAGGTTGATATGTGGACTACAAGTCACAGAAGGTGATATGTGGACTACAAGTCACAGAAGGTTGATGTGGACTACACATCAGAGAAGGTTGATATGTGGACTACAAGTCACAGAAGGTTGGTATGTGGACTACAAGTCACAGAAGGTTGGTATGTGGACTACAAGTCACAGAAGGTTGATATGTGGACTACAAGTCACAGAAGGTTGATATGTGGACTACAATCACAGAAGGTTGATATGTGGACTACAGTCACAGAAGGTTGATATGTGGACTACAAGTCACAGAAGGTTGATATGTGGACTACAAGTCACAGAAGGTTGATATGTGGACTACAAGTCACAGAAGGTTGATATGTGGACTACAAGTCACAGAAGGTTGATATGTGGACTACAAGTCACAGAAGGATAACATGTGTACTACACATCACAGAAGGTTGATATGTGGACTACAAGTCACAGAAGGTTGATATGTGGACTACAAGTCACAGAAGGATAACATGTGTACTACATATCACAGAAGGTTGATATGTGGACTACAAGTCACAGAAGGTTGATATGTGGACTACAAGTCACAGAAGGTTGATATGTGGACTACAAGTCACAGAAGGTTGATATGTGGACTACAAGTCACAGAAGGTTGATATGTGGACTACAAGTCACAGAAGGTTGATATGTGTACTACACATCACAGAAGGTTGATATGTGGACTGCAAGTCACAGAAGGTTGATATGTGGACTACAAGTCACAGAAGGTTGATATGTGGACTACAAGTCACAGAAGGTTGATATGTGTACTACACATCACAGAAGGTTGATATGTGGACTACAAGTCACAGAAGGTTGATATGTGGACTACAAGTCACAGAAGGTTGATATGTGGACTACAAGTCACAGAAGGTTGATATGTGGACTACAAGTCACAGAAGGTTGATATGTGTACTACACATCACAGAAGGTTGATATGTGGACTACAAGTCACAGAAGGTTGATATGTGTACTACACATCACAGAAGGTTGATATGTGGACTACAAGTCACAGAAGGTTGATATGTGGACTACAAGTCACAGAAGGTTGATATGTGGACTACAAGTCACAGAAGGTTGATATGTGGACTACAAGTCACAGAAGGTTGATATGTGGACTACAAGTCACAGAAGGATAACATGTGTACTACATATCACAGAAGGTTGATATGTGGACTGCAAGTCACAGAAGGTTGATATGTGGACTACAAGTCACAGAAGGTTGATATGTGGACTACAAGTCACAGAAGGTTGATATGTGTACTACACATCACAGAAGGTTGATATGTGGACTACAAGTCACAGAAGGTTGATATGTGGACTACACATCACAGAAGGTTGATATGTGGACTACACATCACAGAAGGTTGATATGTGGACTACAAGTCACAGAAGGTTGATATGTGGACTACACGTCACAGAAGGTTGATATGTGGACTACAAGTCACAGAAGGTTGATATGTGGACTACACATCACAGAAGGTTGATATGTGGACTACAAGTCACAGAAGGTTGATGATGTGGACTACACACAGTCACAGAAGGTTGATATGTGGACTACAATCACGGAAGGTTGATACATGTGACTACACACATACAGAAGGTTGATATGTGGACTACAAGTCACAGAAGGTTGATATGTGGACTACAAGTCACAGAAGGTTGATATGTGGACTGCAAGTCACAGAAGGTAGATATGTGGACTACAAGTCACAGAAGGTTGATATGTGGACTACAAGTCACAGAAGGATAACATGTGTATTACACATCACAGAAGGTTGATATGTGGACTACATGTCACAGAAGGTTGATATGTGGACTACAAGTCACAGAAGGTTGATATGTGGACTACACATGTCACAGAAGGTTGATATGTGGACTACAAGTCACAGAAGTTGATATGTGGACTACACATCACAGAAGGTTGATATGTGGACTACACGTCACAGAAGGTTGATATGTGGACTACACATCACAGAAGGTTGATATGTGGACTACACATCACAAAGGTTAATATGTGGACTACACTCACAGAAGGTAGATATGTGGACTACACATCACAGAAGGTTGATATGTGGACTACATATCACAGAAGGTTGATATGTGTACTACACATCACAGAAGGTTGATATGTGGACTACAAGTCACAGAAGGTTGATATGTGTACTACACATCACAGAAGGTTGATATGTGGACTACAAGTCACAGAAGGTTGATATGTGGACTACATGTCACAGAAGGTTGATATGTGGACTACAAGTCACAGAAGGTTGATATGTGGACTACAAGTCACAGAAGGTTGATATGTGGACTACAAGTCACAGAAGGTTGATATGTGGACTACACATCACAGAAGGTTGATATGTGGACTACACATCACAAAAGGTTAATATGTGGACTACACGTCACAGAAGGTAGATATGTGGACTACACATCACAGAAGGTTGATATGTGGACTACATATCACAGAAGGTTGATATGTGGACTACACTTCACAGAAGGTTGATGTGTGGACTACATGTCACAGAAGTTTGATATGTGGACTACAAGTCACGGAAGGTTGATACATGGACTACACATTACAGAATGTTGATATGTGGACTACAAGTTACGGAAGGTTGATATGTGGACTACAAGTCACAGAAGGTTGATATGTTGACTACAAGTCACAGAAGGTTGATATGTGGACTACACGTCACAGAAGGTTGATATGTGGACTACAAGACAGAAGGTTGATAGTGACACAGTCACAGAAGGTTGATATGTGGACTACACGTTACAGAAGGTGTTGATATGTGAGGGACTACAAGTCACAGAAGGTTGATATGTGGACTAAAAGTCGCGGAAGTTTGATATTTGGTCTAGCATATTTGGTCTAGCAATTATGCTTTTACTGTTAGTAAAGATGATGGACTGCAGAGATTAATGTTCAAATAAATGGCCTAATTATTATGACAATTTTTACTGAGAGATCAATAAATTGTTTATGGTATAAAGACTAACACTGATGAAAAAGCTATTTATCATAATTGTATACAGGTATGTTATACTGAAAGTAGTTCTCAAAGCAACTAATTTTTTTCTGAAGACACCAGTAACTATGTATACAAGGAGTCATGAAGAGAAGTATAACTCTGATACAAGCAGACACAAAAGACATCGCTATATAATAACAAGTGATTTAATGTATGCTTCGATCATTACAACAAAGTTTTACAAATAGTGTTCTATCACAGTTGGTCAGAAATCCATCAGGTGACTGAAGCACAACATTAACAAAATGAACATCCATGTCTTTCTCTTCCATAATGTTTCACTTTACAGCCTCCAATATTTTCATGAATTCCACAACGGACCGAGACAAAGAATCATCAGAGTCTCCCTCGCTAGCTACTACTGCCTTTCTACCAAATTCTTTGGCCTGAAAAATAAAATTTTAATAGTTGTTTTCATTTATGGATCAAAGAAATGACAAATATTGTATGGAAATGGCAATGTTCACTTTAAATTAGAGAACACATTACGGTGATTGGTATTTGTTACAAGTTTGAGAGTTATTCAGATGATCAATTAAAAATTGGTTTGATTCCTTTTTAAAAGTTTTCTTCACATCAGTGATAACACATTACTTGTAAAAAAATAATTTTATAGTTCTATTATATTACTTTGAACATATTGGGCAAGAAAGTCTGCAACTTAATAACTATATCACTGACACTGGTACAAAATTGTACAAACTTCAAAATAGGTATCCTTCAGAAGGCGAGATTTGTTTCATGTATCAATATAATAGAAACAAAACAATGAACTCTATTACTTTCCAGCCATTTCCAAGAAGGGGTAACACAAAGCTTGGGGTGATATTTGAAACAGTGTGACACAGAAACTCAACATGTAGATCGATTGATTTTATATTCTTTATTCTTATGCATGAAGATGGCTAAGTATCTTAAAGAAACTACAGGTGTGTTATTTTCAAAATTCTGCATAATATACAGATGTTCAAAGGCATTCTGAACCAAGTGAAAATTTTACCTTGCTAATATCCATGAGTATAAAGTAAAGCATGGCCAATGCATGGCTGACTTTGGCTAGGTCCTCAGCGCGTCGGTTAGACTGGTGTTCTCGCATGTCGTATATGGCGTTAAGGACCTGGACAGCTTCAGCCTCTTGTGCCTCATCTAAAGGAAATGAGATGTTATCATAATACAAGACATTAAATTTTATTTAAGTCTTTTTATCAGAAAAATTGGTTTAAAAAATTGAATTTCTTTTACAGTTTTTTTTTTATATCTACACCTTTGATATGATTATCATTTAACTTTTATTTCTAAAGATCTAAAATAAAAAAAGATGTAATTATGATCCTAAATGAGTGTTTTTTTTTCAAATGAAATTTGTAGTAATCAAGATAATGCCCAGAAGTTACTGTAAATGTTGTTTTTTCCTTGAGATCTTTGATGTGACTATGAGAGTGCTTACCCAGGCTATCTTCTTCCTCTAGGTTACCCTCAGATATAATCGGGCCAATCCCTTTAGGGATGTCTGGGGTTGCAGTGCGTACTCTGACTATCTGCAGTAAGTGTCTATACCAGATATCAGCTACCTGTCAATCAAATATGCAGTACAATACATGACTAACATTATACAATATATGTTGGAGTAAAGGTAAACTTATATAACCATAAGGCAATGACCAACTGATACATCTCGCTACATAAATTACATTGATTGACCAATCTTTAAAAAATATGATTGATATGGATCAAAGATGAAAATGTAGGTCACAGTGATCTAATCTACTGCCCCATGCAGGTAAACCATTGATGCTCTAGTGACAAGTTATGTTTATCTCCTCAGTATTGTTTTACTACCGATACATATTTTCCTAAATTGTATTGCTACTAAAATAGTCTGCGCATGGCGATCCATTTTAAATGACCTTGACCCTTATATTTAATAATCATTGTCACCAATGGATAACAAGAGCTGGCTGCATATGATATAATGATGTGCCTTTATCATCAGGTGAAGCCACTTTCAAGAAAATATCTTTATTAGGTGTACCTGTCTGTAAAGGGTGTCTGCGATATCCATCCTGCCTTGACGGAAGAAAACATTAGCCATATGATAATATCCACCAGACGTCCGGATGTCGTCTGTTCCAAATTCTTCTGAGGCGTGATAAATCTGAAAAACGGGCAGAATCCTTACTAACATTCTGAATTTAAAAACAAAACTATAGATATAAGTAGTTGATAGATAGAAATGCTTCATTCAATGTTTTTTTTCTTTTTTCTTTCAACTGTAGTCTTGTATTTATCTTTTATTATTATTTATGATATAAAAATTAAAATTTATTAATCTTGTTACTTATTTCGTTTTGGAAAAGACTACAATAGAAAATAGGTCCCTGTCTCATAAAAGAAAATATTAAGATATGTTACTTTTCTGTACTAATGAAATTGTTTTAAATTTTTTTGAAAGCTGATCTGTTCTCCGTAGCATATTTGTAATTATGGTTTAATGAGATAGATATCAATTGATATTTTCCTGCTTACATCATCGGCATGCTGTCGGAGGGAGTCGTCGTACTGTCCTTTTGCTGCATACAAAAGACCAAGATTTCTGTAGAGTTTCGATTTGATTGCATTAGAACACTCTGGCGTTTTAAGAGCTGTCCATTGAGCCTGAGCAAGGTACTCTTCTGCCTGAGACAAACGACCCAATCCTGAAAATACAATATGTACATCATATTGATATAGTCTTAACACAGACTTTCTGTGATTTTTTTAGGCTACCTTGATGTCCACTTCATGTAATATTTACGTTTTATAAATGTATGTCTATCTTTACAACAATAACATAGATGAAAGGTTCACATAAGAATACGTATCCTGAAACAGCTTCACTAAGACAGGACAGACTGAACACTTAACCGTGAGGAAAAGCAGACAAACAAAAATGGATTGATAGTTACATTATTATGAAAATATGGCAAATTCAAATTGTTCAACATCATCATCTATAAGAAAAGTTTTCTGCTATGAGAAAAATACACTGGCACAGATTATCTTATGGTAGTCTTCACAAAAAAAAAATGCTAACCAACTTATAAAGTCACCCTTATATTTCATCTTTGCATATTACAAAGTTATCTCCCCTTGTATCTATTGTGACGTCATCAGTCTGTAAGTGAAAAATACTATTTTTTTCCTGACCAACACTTGAACCTACCCACAAGGGCAGATAACTGTAATATGCAAATACAGAATAGTGTGGAACACAGGAAACAGCGCATATATCCCGTTAACATTCTCTTTGATAAGTCTATTATTATCGTGAAACCAATAGTATATCATCATTGATACTCATGGGGTTACTATCATTGACGTTATATCCACCCCTGGACTATTTCATTGTAAAACTGAAGCCAACAGGCAACATAGATAATTTGTTCCTTTGATGTATATCAAAAGTATTGAATAACGGCACACTGTGGTTGACTGTTCCCTTGAAGTTTGGCATCACTCTCTATCTAATCTTCAAAGGAAGTCACTGCAGGCCTGTGATTGATCAGGGTTTTTTTCTCCTCAACTGCCTCCAGTTTTACTATGGGACAGTTCAGGGGTGAATATAATGTCAGTGGTAGTAACCCCTGGAGTATTGAGTATGATAGTATGTACACTCATTGGTAAATGACTCATTAGGGACTATGTACTATATTTTCCTCGATTAAACTCATCAATACTAGCTTTTCCCAGTATTATTAGAATCAAACCTGTCTTAGAGACCACCTCTGTATAAAGAACACCTGCTTAATGAAACAACTCACCAATACTAGCCTCTCCCAGTATCAGGTAGGATGGCACCAGTTCTATGCTAGCTAGACCATGTACATCTATAGCAAATCGGAGAGATTGCATAGCTGCTGGTACAGCTTGCTCATGTCGACCCTCGAATAACAGCTTCTGACCAGTGGTCCTTGTGAGGTCAATCATTTGTCGCTAAAAATAAAACAAAATATGCCAATTCAATCAAGTGAGGAGAATATAAAATGACATTCAGATATTATGTACATAAACTCTTGAAGTTACAACCAGAACTATAATTGTCATAAAATAGAATCCTTGACATAGACCTTAAACAAAATCATTGATTTAATTTACTAGTCGTTGTTTACCAGAGTATTCAAAATCATTTGATAACAATAAATTCTTGTATGAACACTATCAAGGAAATTATTTAATTGTTTCATCTTCTGTAGATGAAATGACGGCCCAAAAAAAGGGTACTGTAAAACAATGGTGCATAAAAATATCTACCTTTTTAACATTGAGGTGGTTTATGCGCTTCTGTCGTTCTTCTTCAGATGGTAAGAATGGTGATGCCTGTCGCAGGGGAATGAGACTTTGACAGATTTTTTCATGAATTCCCATCCAGTCTGCTTTCTGGTGCTCTACGCCGCTATCAAATTTAATATAACAAATAATAAATATATAGATATAACTGGGGTAATTGGTGCCAACAGATTTTGTCTTAATCAATGTTTAGTAAAAATAGATTCATCTAGCTCAGACTAGCGGCATACAGTATTACTAACAATATTGTGAGTACAAGATATTTGATGCTAGCAGAGACATATTAGGCTCAAGTTGTGCTGTCAATATAACTTGTAACACAATAAATTCTTTTTGGCAACATATATATTAAATTTTTGTTGTTTTTCCCCCTTATTTTATCTTTAATGATATTTGTCAAAATTGACACTTCTATCCCTTGTGCTAAAAATCCTTCAATTGATTAATATCCATCTGTGTTGTATCAACTGGTGATTTCATTAACATGAGGAATAATGAATTGAAAATTGAATTGTGCCGGTAGGCGACCAGTTCTCGTCGAGTACAATTCTCGCAATCGCATATCTGTATCTGTACGATTTCCATGCAAATCTAGTCAATAAAGACTTCTTCTGGTAGAAGATCAAACAAGTACGTATGCGATGGCGAGAATTGGTCAATGCCAGTACTGTTAGCTTACTGTACAACATTGTGCAGATAGATACGTTGTATATAATCTGAGTTCGCCGAGAAAAAAACGTATGCATTACAAAATATTTTGATATTTTAACTTCTCGCTAAATAATACAAATCGCTGTCTAGTAACCAAAACGATATCACGTTACAAAAGTTCGGCATATCAGAAGTTACTGGATTCTGTGTGTTTCCTCATTTTCTCACTCACCAGTAATAAGTAACACGACATTTCGTGCATTGAATAAATGCAGGCTTCTGACAGAGCTCACAGGCAAGTTTTACCCCTTTTGGGTTCGCGAGAGGGTTTAAAGTCATCTCTGTGCTGGTCTTCGTGAACAATTCATACAAATAATGAATGCATCACTAGGCCTATATTCCGTCCGTCAATCCGCCATCTTTGTTGACATGGTTGCTAGTGAATTGACGCATGCGTAGCAACGTCGTGTGGGTCACTTCCTGGGAACAAGCAGAGCACCGTGCACGTGGGTGTGTTTACACACGTGGTTTTGTTTACATGTATGGTTCAATCTGTTTTGTTTCCGAAACAAATTAACAAAAGGCTCTTAAGTAACCATTTTATTTTCGCACTGACTTTATATTACTTATACATACTGGTACATTTCTATTTACAAATGAATACTTTTGTATAGCCAATATATACATGTGCAATGTACAAATTTATAGCTAATATATTACATGTATAGCTAATATAGTACAATGTACAAATGTATTCTTACATATTT
This sequence comes from Argopecten irradians, assembly GCF_041381155.1. Lineage (NCBI taxonomy): Eukaryota > Metazoa > Mollusca > Bivalvia > Pectinida > Pectinidae > Argopecten > Argopecten irradians. The sequence goes on along the minus strand of NC_091134.1, from coordinate 16,153,115 downwards.
CTACAACAGTATATTTTCGACTATATGTCTTGACGTAATGTTTAGATGATATGCAATATAATGTTACAATATATGTCGATTCTTCATGATCTGTGATTTCACTTTATTTTGCATATATACAGTAAATATAAAAATGCAAATTGTTAATCACAAGCTTTTAGCTCTATTGATATATGGACACCCAATTATATATATAATACTGACACAGTATTACACAAATACGTAGGTGTCTGTATAACCATTGAGCCAAAAGCCTGTGGACCAGTACAATGTAATTATCATACTCATATGAGCAGATTCATGCATCTATCATTCGATTGAGCTTTCGATCGTGAAGGTATGTTATTATTTATTTTATTATAGTACACAAACTCCTTATTTTTTTAGCGAAATTTGAAGAATTATTAATTTTTAACTTTTATTCATGCACCAAAAGTTGATTTCAAAAGACTATACATATCGCCCCAATAAGAGTTCAGTAATATAAAAATGATACTGTCACTCCGTCAGTGTCATTCTGCATATTTGATATGAACTTTAATCAGATTGGTTTTCTTATAATAAAAAAATATTAAAGCTAAATGTAACAACTAATTGAATAACAATAATTAATAATCTTAAGTTTACTCAATATATGACTTGATAAGTAAGCACCATTGACAAGATACTTTTAATGGTGAATTTTCCTTGGATTTCATTGTCAACTCATCCAAGGATAGGTATACTATATATCTACATTTTACTATGGGTCCCATCAACAACACTAAATGATCACTGCATCATATCCAGTTTATTTTTATAGTCAAAACATATGTTGTCCTACTTTCCAATTTTCCCAGTCAAACACGTGATTTTGTTGTGTAAAGTAATCTATGCTCACCAAATTTGTTAATCTAGGCCACTGAATGACCATGCACATTCTGATATCCTGAATTTTCTTTCTTGTTTCCATAGCTTTCTGGTGTACGCCTGATAACACTCCAAGTCTACTCCCAGTTTCCTTGAAATGAGGTGTTGCATTCAATTTTGTAGAATTTGGGGAGTTTACGAATCTCTTCCTTTTTTTGAGAAATAGCAAGATAAAAATAAATATCAAACCCCAGAATGGCAAACAGTCAGCCATGTTTTGTTGGTCCTTAAAAGGACAATGCAGTGAGGCTATTTCTGTTAAATAAGCAATTACCATGAGGCAAAATATGGCGTAACTGTATTGTTCTTCATTCCTTATGAGACATATAACATGAAATATTGACATATTCTGTGTCATTGTTAAGTTTTTTAATTTATGTTGTTGAAATTCCAAATGGTAAAGCAATACGATTAAGCATGTGTAATATGTACGCTGTACCCAAACCCGAGCCATAATCACTGTGGAGTTGATGAAATTGGTTTTTAGACAGAAGCATGTACCTAATAAGGTAAACACACTACTGTAAGAGCAATTTGAGTAGTTGTGGACAAAAGTTGCATTACTCCACAAGCATGGGCCAGGGTTTAGGATACAAGACATCAGGCCACAATATGTAATGGCGGACATCAAGGGAGTTTGAACACTTCAAACATATTTAACCACCATGAATTTTTTTGGCATATCACATTCAAACCAAATTATCTAATTTCCATTTAAAGGGACAATTCACTCAGGCTAATTCTTTTACATAACCAAGAAGCAAAATGGCATAAATGTATTGTTCTACATTTCTTATGAAACATTTAACACAATATATTGGAAAAAAAATTTGTTATTGTTAAGTATTTTAATTGATACCGTTGTAATTACAAATCGTTGATCAATACGATTATGCAGGTACAGTATGTACTCTGTACCCATACCCGAGCCAAAGTCACGCACGTTAAACAAATGAACTGCTTAACCACTGAGGATGTAATAAAACGATTTTAAGCAAGGCAATTTACCTTATAAGGTTAACCTTTACTGTCAGAGCGATTTGAGTGGTTCTAGACAAATGTTGCATTACTCTACGAGCAAGGGACATGGTTCGGCATTCAAGATGTTCGACCACAATGTGTAATGGCGGACAGCGAGCGAGTTTGAAAGTTTCAAACGCATTTCACCACCATGGGCTTTTCTAGCATATCACAGAAAAACCGACTGATCTAATTTCCATTAGAACTGGTTTTTTTCCGATATATGTACAAATTTTAATGTTCCAAATTATTGAATTTCCATTTAATAGAATTTGTTTATTTCCAATATATGTGAAATGTTAATGTTCTCTTAGACTGAATAGTCCCTTTAAATGTTACAAAACTTGGTACCAATGGGAACATATGGGTGAAATGAGAAAGATTATTTTAGTGATTTATGAAAAATAGTTGTAACCAGAATCACTAAGGATGGATATAAAAAGAAGCACATGAAAGGTGCTTTGGACAGTCTACCATCTAACAATTGTCTTAAAATAAAAACCAATGCCATTATTCCATGCAAACCATTTATTTTTCTTTGGTCTTTTCACACATATACTTATTTCTGAGTAAAAAAAATATGAGACAGAAATATAGTGTGAGTTTTAATATTTTACAGATAATCTTATATTTCTGTATACTGGTAAGTATAGCATTTTTTGTTCTCTTAATGATTCATATAAGCATAGTCATTCTTGTTCTCCATGTTTCAATAAACACAACCATTTTTCTAGGGAAGTGAATAATTTGTAAGAATTGATAAGTATTAAGAAACACTAAAATCAATTTGATGTACATTTTTGCAAAATATGCATGTTTACATTATTTCAATTTCAAAAGGAAACACTTAACATGAATCTAGCTGATGATTTTTGGAAAAGAAATGAAAACTGGGCACGAATACTTTGTCTTTTTTAACCTTAAAGTCAAAATGATGTGTAACGGTTTGGAGTTGTAGAAAGCCTAAAGTAACCCGAGCAAAATCACAGATCCTTAGTCAGTATCCAGCTATTTGTATTGGAACTTGCAATCCGAAATTAGAGGGTTATTTTTTATAAAATTTTTTCAACACAAACCAGTCTAAAATATGTACACATTTCAAACCATCATTATAATAAATCACCTTACCATCATCAAAATCATACACAAAAGACATAATTTGCAAGTCTAAATCTTATTTTCTCTATTTTTGATAAACTTGTCTAAAATAAATACATGTACCTGAAAGATAAATATTCAAAGATTTTGCAGGTATACTTTTTTAATCAATAGAATTGTTTTAACAACAAAAGTGATTATTGCCCCTCTTACTGGGACCAGTAATGGTTAAGTGATGATATATCTGATTAGAAGGGCATTAAAATTGTTTTTATTGATGATGTCTCACTACCTTCCACCATGTATGTGGTTAAAAATAACCTAACCTTACAAAATGTCCGAGTTTAACATTTATTCATGGCGAGATATTATTTTAGTATGTCTGATATTTTACTGAATTTAGATTCAAATTTGTCTAAAGTGCAATCACAATAGATAGATGGAGAGAGCATTTAATCCTAACATGTTCACATAAATACATTCATTTACAACATAAAATGTATACTATATATACATATTGTATATCTGTAATTTCATTATAACGGCAAAATATCAACAACTAGTAATACACTAAACATGTAAAAGTTATGCACTAAGAAAAATAAAACACTCGCATAAAAGACAAAAACAAATCGTTGTATGTTACATACATATATACATATCATAAACTGTCATCATTGTATGTAAACATATGGGTATACATATTACAAACTATCAAACAATATATAGGTATTACACGTATTGTACAAAATCCTTTTGATAAAGCTTATGAATCAATTTTATTTGTTTATTATTGGTATACAACTAAAGTAAAACCTGTAAATTGATAATAAAGAACCTGATAATCTACTTAATCTGCTCTTGTTATTATGAAGGGACGAAAAATTTGTCTTCTTATATTCACACCATAATATGTTATACTTGAGATGGACAATTTAAGACAAGTCAAACTTAAATTTTTCTCGTGAAAGTGCAAAATAAAGTACTTAGTAGGGATGAAAAATCTAGATTGTACAGTTATCAGATTTAACAGGTACGTTCATATCAAACATAGAAGCTCGGTATGACTTAGTTATTTCTGTCTTTTCACAAGCTGTCTGACATTATGAGGTCATTCTGTGAAAAATAATTTTGTTTTCCCAAAAATGAACAAGGTTTTTTGCAAACAAATAATAATTATATAGCTGTAAATAACATTGATCTTATCAAACAAGCAAGTGTAATGATAGTATATATATACATGACTTAGACAAAAACTTCCTGGTGTGAAAATGTCTAAAATAATGTTCACAATTAAAATATATACATTTCCCCACCCTACTGACACCAGCTGTCTGACACTAGTTCAGAAAAAAAATCAACAACAATAAAAATCATACCATACAAATAATACAAACAAAGCACTCTTAATTCTTATTCCATACAACAAAAACACTTATGACTTTCACACTTAATTCTTATTCCATACAACAAAAACACTTATGACTTTCACATCAAAATAAAATCATGTCAGACATGGAAAGTTTAAAAATTCAACAAAGCATTTAGTCTTCAAGACATGAATTGCAATTACTAATATTCAAATGTGGATAGGTGTGTATATAGAATTGGAGATTTTGATTAAGTACCAGTATATAATGAAATGGGTTTTAATTTACGAAATGGCACACTTCATTCAGATTTTAAAGGTTTCAAACAATATATATAGGGAAAACATCACATCTTTCATCAAAACGCAGTTAATATAAATGATGTTTGATCACAGAGGATTTTTTTTCACACCGAGAAATTTCACACAAAAATGTTTGATTATATTTGATCATGAAAGATTTGAACAAAAGTAATTTTATCACATAAAATTTGATGAAAATATAATACCGTAGTTGACAAAAAAGATTTGATCACAAGAGAGATTTGAACAAAAGAAAGTTAATCAAAAGAAATTCGATTAAAAGATAATTAAAAAAACATTTGATTACAATTGGTTTGAACAAGAGATCTGACCAAAAGTTGGATGAAAAGATCACAAAAGTTTGTGGTTAGAGAATACTTTATCACGAGATCATAAAAATTTTGATCTTTATTATTTTCACTAAATAATTTGATCTTAGAGACTATTTGACGAGGATACTAGATTGTATATTAATTTGCCAAACATTATTTGTTCACAAGAAATTTGGTAACAGGAAAATTGAGGTGTAAATTTTAAAAAATTATATACCTCCTACTTATTGCAATTTAATGAGAATTCACTCTCCAAAAATAGTAATTATTTATTATTAGCACATCATAAAATTATTACATTGCTATCAAAGGTTGTACCTTGACATATAACTATGGCCATTTGTAAATATTCCATTGTATAATGTTAGTCAGGAAATTAAAGAAAATGTCAGAAAATGAGTATTTGTATACACGAATACGTGTACTTAAATAAGAAGAAATCTCATCTTTTTCATAAATTTTCAGAATTTAAGGCAATTACATCGCCTATTCTGGCAATTTCTTGGCAATCTCATAGCTTTTTATGGCCTTTTCATTATCATGTACAGATATAATTTGAGTATATATTACAACCGTACCGTCTATAATTATGAGCAATGACAATGGTCATGGCGATACTATGTCAACAATGTCCTATACCAGGATAAAGTTTTAAAATAAAACCCAGTCCTTTCACTGTTTAGTCTTCTTTTACGTTTGTTCCTTAACACCAGTTCCCAGGAGGTGAGCATTCTGAAACAAAACATCAAACTGGATATATCTGTACATGTAATATGTAAATGTATTTTAATCAGTATGAAATAGTAATACATGATGAGGCAGATATTAGTACACTATATCCCCCATTTCATAGTGGAGTACATCTTATTTCTTGTGGTAATAAACAAAAGAATTACATTCTCATAATTATCAAAGATTGTCTATATACCAGAGATTGATATCTGTACTTCAAAAACAATCATGGATGACCCAAAGAGTCTATAGTCTGCAGTAACTTGAACTGTTGCCAGAGTAGACAATTAATACCCCCTGCTGCACAAATTAAGTAATAGCAGGGGACATTGCAGAACCCTTTATAGATACTTAACTCCCCTTTATGGCAGGGTTCTGTGTATCAAATTTTATCAAAATACTGTCAAGTACATGTATGTAGTTTTGGAGGAGTTCACCAAACAGAGTTATGTCTACAGACAGACAGACAACCCAATACCAGTATACAATTTTGTTGTAGAGGGTATAATCACAAAGGTTAGTGATAGGAGAGTCAGATGGGTGGTAATCTAGAAATGATTAAATCAGAAGGACAATCAAATACAACAGAACCTTATTGTGGTACCACCTATTATTATATAGAATTTGTATTATAACACTGCCTTGTTTACTTGGTAAGTTGTTTCTTGCAATAATTGTACAGATGGAAACTAACCTTCATATTAATATCAATATTATCAAACTTTCCCATCATACATTCACGGAGATGCCAAATATTTAAATTGTGTGACATCTTCCTGTTCTTTTCACAACCACACACCAAAACAAATCGGTCCAAAGTTAAGAGACTGAACTAAAAGACTGATGAGTTTTAGTCAATTTATTCAGATACCTGGCTATTTCTGACTTATAGTATTTATCTAGTTACCTGGCTATTTCTGACTTATAGTATTTATCTAGTTACCTGGCTATTTCTGACTTATAGTATTTATCTAGATACCTGGCTATTTCTGACTTATAGTATTTATCTAGATACCTGGCTATTTCTGACTTATACTATTTACCTAGACACCCAGATATTTCTTACTTATACATTTATCTCATTTTAGAAATTGCTGGCAGCAATTTAAAAGGGAATTTGAAGAATATTGTATTTTAGAGGATTTTTTTTATCTAGAATTTGTAGAAATAGCTATTTATAATAGGGACCATTACTGACCCCAAAATACCCCCATACACATTGTTTAGGTATTCTACATACTTACACTATGTAGTATCCATTCACAATAACCCAACCTACGTTATAGTTACCTTTGACCCATGGTATGTAATTAGAGTTACCTTTCTAATGTCCTGTTCCTGTTTCCATGTTGACATGTTCCTGTGATACCGAGGAACCTTCCTCAATCATTTTCTCCACAATTTCCCACAGACAGGTGTCCTTAGGGAACTCATTGTCCACTAAATTCACCAGGTAGTAATTATCATGAATCTGGTTCAGTAAGTTGTGTGAGTTTGTTCCTGGCTCATACAGACTTGCCCAAGTTTCCTTCCACAGCGCAAATGCCTCATCCTGAGAAAAATATGGTGATGGGTAACTGGATAGTTTTGGATGCTGCTCAATCATGATGGTGTCAAAAGTTCACAAATTATCAACCAAGGTTATATATTATAAGATGTTAGCAGCCAGCCAATCGGATGACTGGTGTCTGAATTAGGAGCTAAAGTATTATAAAAATATTTTTTCATGGTACTAATTTTTAGAAATTCTATTATTACGACAATCACCATTTTTATATTTGACATTAAACAGGCACTCACCTTCCATGTCTTGAAGGCGATAGGATCCACGACAGTGGGCTGTATAATCTCCTTGCCAGGGAAAACTCCCCAGGTTACAGCTATGGGTAGGGTCATGTCACAGTTAGTGTAATCCACATCTCCCTGTATAATCAGAAAGCAATAAACATGTATACTCTCATCCTATGCTAGTTTATTTGCAGGAAAATTCATTGATATTAAGAACACACCAAGTGTAGACAATTGGTTGTTAAGGTATTCAACTAATGACAACTATTATATAAATAATTCATAAAGTGAAGTCTAGTTCAAATTTAATCAGATAAATAGCTATTATAATAATTACATTATAACAATACATATCATATTGTCCTACTTATCCTGGTTAGAACTCTTATAAATGTAGTTTTTGTGAAGTAAAATGTGTAAACTTTGTATAAAGTTACAATTCTCATTTCCTTATCATTAAGATGGTGATTGGTCTCTTTGACAATGTCAGAGTAACCATCCTGGTGATTGGTCTCTGTGACAATGTCAGAGTAACCATCCTGGTGCTGGTCTCTGTGACAATGTCAGAGTAACCATCCTGGTGATTGGTCTCTGTGACAATGTCAGAGTAACCATCCTGGTGATTGGTCTCTGTGACAATGTCAGAGTAACCATCCTGGTGATTGGTCTCTGTGACAATGTCAGAGTAACCACCCTGGTGATTGGTCTCTGTGACAATGTCAGAGTAACCATCCTGGTGATTGGTCTCTGTGACAATGTCAGAGTAACCATCCTGGTGATTGGTCTCTGTGACAATGTCAGAGTAACCATCCTGGTGATTGGTCTCTGTGACAATGTCAGAGTAACCATCCTGGTAATTGGTCTCTGTGACAATGTCAGAGTAACCATCCTGGTGATTGGTCTCTGTGACAATGTCAGAGTAACCATCCTGGTGATTGGTCTCTGTGACAATGTCAGAGTAACCATCCTGGTGATGGTCTCTGTGACAATGTCAGAGTAACCATCCTGGTGATTGGTCTCTGTGACAATGTCAGAGTAACCATCCTGGTATGGTCTCTGTGACAATGTCAGAGTAACCATCCTGGTGATTGGTCTCTGTGACAATGTCAGTGTAACCATCCTGGTAATTGGTCTCTGTGACAATGTCAGAGTAACCATCCTGGTGATTGGTCTCTGTGACAATGTCAGAGTAACCATCCTGGTGATTGGTCTCTGTGACAATGTCAGAGTAACCATCCTGGTGATTGGTCCTCTGTGACAATGTCAGAGTAACCATCCTGGTGATTGGTCTCTGTGACAATGTCAGAGTAACCATCCTGGTGATTGGTCTCTGTGACAATGTCAGAGTAACCATCCTGGTGATTGGTCTCTGTGACAATGTCAGAGTAACCATCCTGGTGATTGGTCTCTGTGACAATGTCAGAGTAACCATCCTGGTGATTGGTCTCTGTGACAATGTCAGAGTAACCATCCTGGTGATTGGTCTCTGTGACAATGTCAGAGTAACCATCCTGGTGATTGGTCTCTGTGACAATGTCAGAGTAACCATCCTGGTGATTGGTCTCTGTGACAATGTCAGAGTAACCATCCTGGTGATTGGTCTCTGTGACAATGTCAGAGTAACCATCCTGGTGATTGGTCTCTGTGACAATGTCAGAGTAACCATCCTGGTAATTGGTCTCTGTGACAATGTCAGAGTAACCATCCTGGTGATTGGTCTCTGTGACAATGTCAGAGTAACCATCCTGGTGATTGGTCTCTGTGACAATGTCAGAGTAACCATCCTGGTGATTGGTCTCTGTGACAATGTCAGAGTAACCACCCTGGTGACTTTGAGATGCCCTTTACCTTAGAATCCACAATGTGGTAGTTGACCAGTGGATACTTCTGTAGAATGTCCTTTAGCACCGTAACATTCTTTTCTGACGTGAAGAATTCCAAGTAGGCCTATAACACAAAGTTGAACATAGAGTAAAATGGTGTTTTACATGCTGGTGAATTCACTGTGAAAGATTCTGATCTCCACTTATACATTTGGATTGCGTTGTTTTTCACTACAGCCCAGGTTTGACCTGCTGCTTTCACACAAGACTGTTGCTAGATACATTTAATCCAACCTGATTAAAACACTTCATTCACATGAAAGGCGATCTGGTGCTGGCCATCAACAAGTCATATCCAGATGATTATCATAAAATAAGACTTGGTTAAAAGGGGTCAACTGTAATCATGCATGAGAAAATCCACATATGATTGAAATCTAGGTTGGGTAGGAAAATTTACAAGAAACATGAATAATATATGCCACTACCCCATTTAATGGTAGGGGCACAAATATTCATACCTTTTGGAAAATGTATCCATTTTTGTCTCCCCAGCCAACCTTGGGGTCCGTTGACGGGGCTGCGTTGATGTTTGGCTGGGAGTTTATCGTGAGAACACCTCGTTTGTTTATAGCTGCCAACTTTTCTGTGATAAGATTTGTCTCTGCACTGAGCTCATCATCCTGCCATGGGAGACTGGTTACCTGCCATTATAAAGTTAACAGCTCTTTATAAGAGGTCAAGGGTTGACAACTTTATACAAAATGTACTAGTTTTGATACACATACAATTTGTGAGCTTGGCAAATGAAGTAATCCATGAGATGGATGTCCATGCCCCTAACTATATAACGGACTGGAGGTGGCACTGTGAAATTTCACATGTCTGTCATAAAGACAAGCAATTGATTACTGTCAAATGTGAATTGATGTAAGGTCACCTCCTGACCACCTGGATACAAAATGTTTCCTGATACTGCAATTACTGATACCTTGCTTGTCGTCATTAGGACCAACAAGATAATTAATAATGATTACAAGTATGGATGGTTTATGTGATATTTTGTTTCACAACCACTGGTCCACTAGTGAATGATTCATGTGTGATGTTGTCATGACTACAAGGTAGTACGTTGTGTACACTTCACCTTCATCAGACAAAACAAACCCCGCAATACATAATATTTTCTATTACTGGATCACTAATTAATATTGTTAGAATTTTTCCATAGCTCAGAGAATCATTTCCGAAAACCTACCTGTAAATACCAGTTAATTTACTGTATAATAACCTGGTTAACGATCGTTACAGTAAATCTTACATTTTACTATATTATAATCTAGTTAATGATCATTACAATAAATCTTAAAATGACTATATTATAATCTAGTTTACGATGGTTACAGTAAATCTTTAATTGACTATACCATACTCTAGTTAACAATCGTTACAGTAAATCTTACCTTGACTATATTATAATCTAGTTAGCGATAGTTACAGTAAATCTTATATTGACTATATTATAATCTAGTTAACGATAGTTACAGTAAATCTTACCTTGACTGTATCATAATCTAGTTAATGATCGTTACAGTAAATCTTACATTGACTTCATCATAATCTAGTTAACGATCGTTACAATAAATCTTACATTGACTTCATCATAATCTAGTTAACGATCCTTACAATAAATCTTACCTTGACTATATCATAATCTAGTTAACGATCGTCACAGTAAATATTACCTTGACACTTTGGCTGTTCGGCAGGCCTGTAATGTAGTGGTAGAATACATCCCATACGTCCTGTTCAGAAGACAGATCTTCTCCCCACATCTTCAGCAGCGACTCTTTAGACGAGCGATTCTTCAGGTAGAACAGGTAGTAGTCTGTTAAGTCACCAAACGAAGCGGCCGATGAATTTCCCCAGCGACCATTAGGGAACTCGTCCCAGTTCGAGGTGCGGTGGACATAGCTGTTGGGTCGACATCGCCAGAATATTGGTCGAACGTCCTCTCTACACCGCATGTGGTTAGCAGTAACTTTAAATGGCAGGGTGCGCTGTGGATCTTCTTTCCACATTCCTAGTCTTTTGAGAATTTCTATGGTGGCCACTTCTCGGTTGAGTGTGTAAACATGTAACCCATACACCTCTCCACTATTGAGAAGGTCTCTGCTCATCTGTACAGCCTGTTCCACTCCGTAATTACGGATAGCTTCGTCATTGTCTTTGATTGGTTCAATAGTGTCGATAATCTCCTGTGGAACCTCTAACCTCGACAATTTCACAATGTGTCGTAGAGATTGGTAGGCCTGTCAGAAAAAATTATAGTAACAAAATTTAGCCGACAGAATTTTTTTCTGCTCCTATTCTTGATTAGTTTGATTATTTTTCCTTTTTTCTTTTTAATTTTCCAAGCACTAATCAATCTATACATACTGATGCATTAACAAACAACTGTCTAAATTGTAAAGTAAAAGTTTTACAATTAACTAATAGGATCACAACAAGAGCCCTGTACAAATCTTCCCTCAAATGAAGAGTCTGAATTTGAGCAACAATAATGGTTTAAAAGCAGACTAAAAATTGATAAAACTTACAGAGACTAAAATTACTAAAATTAGATGGTTTCAACAGAGTTGTTTACAAGAGTGTCAGCAATAGGAATAAACAAGTATCTCAATTCATTAGAAATACTTATTTCACCTAATTTCTGGCATCTATTTACTGTCTGGACAGAAAACAAAAGCAGGAAAACTTAAAAACACTAAAGTAGACATTATACATATTAGGCAATCCCAACCATGAAAAGAACCTGAATACTATTATAGAAGTAGAAGAATTTTATACACAGGTAAAATATGACATTTCAAATATTTCTTGATAAGTTGGCTGACCTGAAAACCTTTGTATATTATTATTTGTCATTTATTGATTGATTGTCTATCATACACAGTACCAAACCTTAATGCATGTATACTATGTACCATTTCTGTATACGTATCAAGAATTGAATATGAGTGAGAAATGTAGATGTGCTGTTTCATTAGACCTTTCCATAACATCCATGCTGTACAACCCTCAAACAGTGATAATAATGATTTAAAAACCTTCTGGTTATAATTCCATATGCTTTAATCATTAAATAGTCAACGTGATTCAGTGTAAAAAAGGTATACTTACTTCATTATTTTCACAAGATATTATTGAATGCAAGTGCTATGTTAAAAGAAACATCAAAATCTGTTGTGATGCTGTTAACTCTGGCATTTAAATTGTAAATAAGATATGCTATTTTGCAGTTCGGTTCAATTTTATCATACATTTGTAACTGATAAAATGTACCGTATTTTTTCCTATTAAGAGCACCTCCTCTAATAAGGGCGCCCCCAAGTTTATGCTGAAAAAAATCTTCTAATTTCATACTATTTTTGTGCCAGATTGCGACGATTTGTCTTTGCAGATGCTTATGAAATACTGTTGCACATAAGTTTGATGCTTAACATATATCTGATCATTCTGTATAAGAACTAAATTTATTGCATTGGACAACTTAGGACATCTTTGCCAAGTGTTTACACATAGAAACAGTGAGAACGCCATGTTCAAAACAAAACGTGTCATTTGAATGTCCAACACACGTGTGTGGATGAAGACTAACTGGCAACAACATTTTAGCAATGTCTATACAAGTTTTATGAATACTTACTGTATATCTATGACAAAGGTTCCTAAATAACAGGAATGCTATCATTTCTAAGTGTTTTAATGTGTGCTCTTGTCGGTATTTCCGATCCATCACAAAACGAAAGTAGCGATTGAAAAAAACTGTCCACCATTTTGTGTACGTATGGTAAAAAAAACAGGCTAGCATGAAATGCCAAAATTCTATTAAACAGGCACATTTAATCAATGTTAAATACTTCTGATGCATACTTTTCTTCATAATTATGCAATTTCAATACTTACTTGACTTCAAAATGTAAGTTGGTTATAGTAAGTTTCACAAAAATACGAAACTAAAAGCAAGATGACAATTTCAGAAAAAAACATCTAAAAATTGTCTCAAATAACGCTCCCCCTTGGCCAATTACCTGCGCCCGGCGCCCTTATTAGGAAAAATACGGTAAATGGTGTCAAGCTATTACAATATATATTTGTCCATCTCTTCGCTTTGAACTATTTCTTGTGTGGATGTTTTGGCATGGAAAAAAAATACAAAATAATTTTTTTTTAGTAGGAACACATATGAATGTATGTTACTATATCTGTATGGGGAAGGATCCCTCATGTGGGGGAGGGAGTATAACTTTATCTGTAAGGGGATACTGAGAGTGGGGAGTATAAAAATGTATGGAAAAGATTCCTGGAAATGGGATGGGGTAATTATACCTGTATGACTAAATCTCTGGGGGTAGGGTATATAATTATACCTGTATATGGAAGATCCCTGGGGGTGGGGTAGGTGGTATAATTACGCCTGTATCGAGAAATTTCCTTGGGGTGGGGTTAGTGTATAATTACACCTGTATGAAACAGATACCAATGGGTGGGGTGTTAAAGTGTATCTGAATTGGGAGGACCCCTGGGGTTGGGGTTGGTGGTTAAACCTGTATAGAGAAAATCCCTGGGGGTGGGGGTATAACTGTACCTGTATGGGGAGGATGCCTGGGATGATGGGACAGTGGATTCCGATATTTCTACAATCCTTGACAAACTGGAGGAAGGTGGAGGCCTTGAAGAAAAGCTGTGTAATGATGAAGTCAGCCCCGGCATCCACCTTGGCCTTAAGATGGCGCAGGTCCTCCTGGTAGGATGTACATTCTGGGTGGCCGGTCGGGTAACCTATCAACAGCATATTGTACATACAGTGCAGTATACTTATAAAATAAAGCTCAATCCCAGCATATACTCAATGTGTATTGATATTTTCAAATGTAACTTCTCCATCTAATGACAGCATAGACAGCTTATTTGTGACAAGTTTAGCTAGGTTAGCTGTTGAAAATTGTATACAATCTAAGAGAACTCTATAATCATATCTATGAATTCAGAATTTGATTAAAGGTCAAACACTTACGATTTGCTTCAAAATATAATAGTTAACAATATAGGACCTGCATGCACTTACATGCATGTCTATTCGTTCTTCTACTTTTAAGACTCATTAAGTATATCTAAATGACAAGTCCAAAATTTCTGCTCCTCTAAAAAGATACAAACTATACTAAATACCTACCTGCTACACAAACGGAGAAATCATCGCCATGTTCCTGTTTGATCAGCCTCACCATGTCTGTGGCGTAGTTGTAGCCTTCTTCCTGGTGCGTCCATGAATCCCCGCCATCTGGGGGGTCTGATAAACACCAGTGAATACATTTCAGTGTCTTTTATCTTAGCATAGTGCCATAGTCTGTGATACGTAAATCATAACACAAATGATAACCCTATTCTTGTACGTATACACCATGTAAAGTATTCATCTAAATCAAAATATAGTGTGATCATGATCATAACCATAAAATGTACCCCGGCAGAAAAACAAGGGGCCCAAGGGCCTTAACAGTAATCTGACTACCTTGGCAATATTCATATAGGAAATTAATAAGATATCGTGTCATGGTAGCCATCTTCGATTTCTGATCACCCAGAGATGTAACCACACTTTGTCGGGACCATGTCAAGATTATTTCATGCAACTTTAAGCCAAATTGCATCGGTAGAACTTAAGAAAAAGTTCAAAATGTGTTTTAAAGATCGCTGCTGTGGCAGCCATCTTGGATTTCGGATTGACCCGAATACAACACTTTGTCGGGACCATGTCAGGAATATTTTATGCAAGTTTCAGCCACATCACACCAGAAGAACTTGAAAAGAAGTGTAATAAACGTTTTCAAAATGGCAGCTGTGGCGGTCATATTGGATTTTAGATCGACCTGAAAAATAACAACACTTTGTCGAGACCATGTCAGGATCATTTTATGCAAATTTCAGCAAAAAATCGAACCGGTGGAACTTGAGAAGAAGTTGTGTTTTTAAGATGGCGGCTGTGATGACCCAAAAACATACCCAGGAATGAATCAGGTTTGCGTACATACATTGTCCATTGTTACACTATTATATACATTTTTCAATACAGTTACTGCTTCTGGTGAAAATGCTCTATAATACGCTCCATTACAAGATTAGCTGTTTGGGTCACCTCAGCACTGGCCTACAATCAGAACATCTCAAAACATACTAGTAGTTGTTTATGCTTTCCTGAGATTCAAAGTCAAACACATTGAAGATTTCATAGGCAACTGCAGATTGGCTCACCAAAGGGGTCAAGGTGAAGTGACCCCAAACAGGAAGTTGTTAGATCTTGTATTGGAGAGTATCATAGAGCATCAAAGTAAAGCAGAATTAGAAGTCTAATTTTAACAAGATTAGATGACTGAAGTGGCTCAGAAAAACTTCTAAATATGCTCTCAAATAATGTCTCATTTTAGTCATTTACCAGCACCTTATTAGGGAAAATACAAGATAAATTTATTTATTCTATAATATACCAACCTGTTCTTAATGCCACACAAAATAAGATAGCTCTCGATTACAAAATGATGGAATCCTAGGACTTACCTCCCCTGAGTGCCAGTAAGTTCCTGATACCAAGTTCTTTGGCGTTCTTTAGGTTAGTTTTGATCTCCTGCTCTGTCTGTCGTCCACAGGTGATATGGAGCATGGTCTCTACACAGCAGTAGTTAACCATGGTGGCTGCCATACAGGTGGAGCTTGTGGCCTTCTGTGTATTCCCTGGATCTCCTGCCGGGTGCCATGTGATGTCACAGAAAAGTGGCTGTCCTTCGTTCATACGCTCAATCCTACAAATCAAAACATTAAAGCTTGATTGAAATAATTTTTTATCAAGGGAGATCTCAGGAAAAACAGATCAATTAGAAACCTCTATAAGACATCATGATCAATATGCCTTGGCTAATAATTAGATGAAATCTGAACACAACAGGATGTGATGTGACACGATAGGGATGGGACAGAATTAGAAAACATTCCCCCTCCCCTTGTGTGTCATGGTGGGGCATTAAAAAAATCAAACGAGTAAATTTTTAATTTCTTCATCCTAAATTGAAGTGACGCTCCTCCCCCTTCCATGTTGAAAATAAAGTACAACGTAACTTTCATAGAAATTATCTACTGTCCCAAATTCCTTTGATACTTACATGAAAAAAGTAAACTATAGAACTGGTTTTAAAAGTTTAAATCAGACATAGCCATAATAGCCAACCAAAGAAAACAGAGTATAGAATTTATAAGCTAACTTGTAAGCTAACAATACTTTAGGAGAGCAGTGTTTATACACATAATCTGTCATGTTTACCGTGTACTTATAACTAGCTATTTCATGTCTCATCTGTCGGCACAGTTGATAAATTGATAAACACTGCTACTGTTTACATTGACTGATGGTATCTGTACAGAAGCTAGGAGGGCTGGCACACATTCTCTCTAGCCAATCACAAAGTCTTATAAGCTAAGAGGGCTATTACATATAAACTCTCTAGCCAATCACATAGTCTTATCTCAGTTAGGGACGGGACCTAGGGTTTGATTGAAGGAAGCACAAAGCTGCCTTTACCTATTGCTATTAGCCCCCAATATTGAGTATTATTTAAATAGAATTTTGCTATATGATTTTGATCACTTTTCAGATAAAAGACTAAGGGGAGATAATTCAATACCAAAATTTAGCTGAGAAAATATGGTTATACAAAACTTTAAGACCACAGGAATAGCAGTTTCATGAATATCAAAAAAATTGTTATATATTATGTATAAATTTTGTCTTTATAATTTCTGTTAGTACAAAATGTCTGATACTAAAGCTTCAGATTTCAGACAAGGGGAGACAATTCAGAGAAATATTATGGGTATATATATATATATATGTCTGAGGTATGCAGCAAATTCTTTTTCCTATTTTTTGGATTCTTTCATTTTCTTGCTGCAATTATTAGTAAAAAATTTTAGGAATATACCCATATCAGGTAATTCAATAGCACTTAGTTACATTCAAGGCTTTTTTCAGTTTTTTGGCATTTTCAAAATTCTTTAAAATAAACTTTATTTTTAATGCATTTAAAACAGTTATGATGCAAACCAATTACAATATCAGAATGAAGTAAATTTGCTTAGTAAATGAATATTCATTGTTGCCAATAAGTTTCCATTTGTTTTTTTTTTTTTACGCAGAAAGCATCTGAGCTATATATTTTCAATTACCTGCTGATTAAATTGATTAAATTGATAGCTCCATTGTTTGTTCTGGGAGGGAAGAATTCAAGTGAGAACCATGGGTCCCTGCTGGCAATCCTTCGATTGATCATCTCGGCTAAGGATTTCCGTTCCTGTTCTGGAGGGGAAGGAGGCAGTCCCTCCGCTCCATTAGAGGACTCATTTTGTATCAGCAACTCCGGCATGATGAGTTGGTATTATTTCTGAAACACAAGTCAATCAAACTTTAAAGTGAATAGTCGGGCAAAGAAAACCAGTCTAAATGCGTTCATTGGCCTTCCAAAAGTTCTCACATATTAATATGACGGTCAAGTTCTGCTTAGTTTACCAGTTCTGACCATTAAAGTAAAGAAAAGTTGAAAGCATTGAAAGCGAGGCTGCGTGGAAATGTAACCACAGACATTGTGAGCCGGGAGGACGTTTTAGAATTTCCATACTTTAAATCAATTTCTTCGTACGCAGACAGATTTTGACGAGAGATTTTATTTTTTCATTTCATAAGAAATTATACTGGATACATTCACACCATTTTTACCGACTTCAGCTTTCCTTGCCCGACTGTTCACTTTAATTAAACATTTATTGATATAAGCACTAGGATCTTAAAAAAATGTTGTGTTGGTAAAACCTTCTTCTAACTTTTGATAGTATTTTTTTTAGTAGATTCCACCTTCAACCTCCCACCTACCACCACTCATGGCAAAGCAATAAAAAATAGAACTGTAATGCCAAAACCAGGAAAATCGAAAAACTCTCTAAAAAATTGTTTTCATTGTAATAAATTTTTACTACCGGTAACCAAATTTTTCTGTTGTTCAGATAAGACTTTTTCCATAAAATAAAAAAAAAAAAAAAGAAAGATTTTTGTCAATTTTAAAATGAAAGAATTTTTATTTTTTTTGGTAATTATTTAAAAAGCAGTCTCGAAAGAAACAAGTGCAAAAGAAAAAAAAGGAGTTTATAATCATATATGTAGCATAGTTTTTATAATCATGTCTTTTTTTTATATTTTGTAATGATAAATAATGAAACACACCTAAAAGCACCTGAAATCTATAGAAGACATCTCGAAGACATACCTAGTATATAAATCATGGCAATTAAATCAATTATAAAACATTTACCAAGGATCCCACACAGGTACCCCTTCCCAAAAATAGGTCCATAAATCATGGTAGTGGAATTGCAATGGACTTTAGACATGGATGTTGTTTACTAACTTGTCACCTGAATGTGAGCTCCCATGGAGAAGAGTTATGTAATCAGATATTTTGTAACCAGACTGACTACACATGTGTACACAGGGATCAAAAGGGCCGTCAAGGTTCAGTGAACAAACACAAAAGTTTACTCTAGTTTCACAATATATAATGACACTAGTATATATCTACCAATAAGATATATATATACAAAATATCTGTTATAAGGCCTATATCAATTCCACCTTCTGTTTAAAATGCTTTTATTTCTTTCACTAGATCTATATATTCTATCCTAATTGTTGATTTTTCAGAGAGATGATTAAGATGACTATAAAAATATGAAAAGAAAAATGGGCCTAACGGTGAAATCTACTAAGGAACTTAAAACATAATACAAAGAAAAAGATACAAAGCAAAAACAAAACATACATAGTTAGACTAGATCTAATACTGCAAGCTGAACACAAATTAAAAAATGATGCATTACATATACTGGAGTGGAGAAATTTGATGTATCAAGTTATTTATTATCTTAGAAAAGAAAATGGATAAGATACTGTACGCAAGATTGATAGTTTAACACTAAGAGAGAATTAAACTATGTCGATATCTCGATCGTTAAATTGATTTAAAGAAAAAAACCACATACACACATGCAAAAAATCTGAAGAATAATACGAATAACGAAGATTAGTGAAAGATATCAAATTTCATGTTTCGTATACAAAGCGTATATCGGCGTTGACAAGGTACAAAATTTCTTTAAAGTAGCCATTGTCACTGTACACCAGGCACAACTAGTACAGTATCTTTATAAATAAAAATACACGCATTCAAGAGGTTGCAGAAAATAGGCTATAGAATTAATTTTCAATAAACATTGCTTTATATAGGAATTGAAGGAAATCAAAACAAAAAGAATACATTGTTTATTGTCACCAGTATTCATCTAAGGTCGACCACTTCAATGTTTACAACGGGACTCATTGTTTACATCTTCACACATCACTGACCGCAAAAACTAAAAGGCAAAAAAAACCACCATACTGGAAAATAGATTTTGCATCCTAAAATAAATTATTTGTGATTATATTTCGATTGGATTGTCTGAGTTTGTATAGTGTCATACCTTGCAAACTGCAGAAATCAGCTGTTTTTATTTTCAGCGCACCGACGCGCTCCACTCCGTTCGAGTTTTCTATAAGAACTGAGAGGCAGGAAATTTGTCTGATCCTATTTTATACCTAAGCCTGGCCAATCAGAGGCGAGAATCTAATCACGCACAGCCTTGACCCTGAATAATACGACGCAAACCTCCACTCTGCATGTATAGAATGTAGACGTAGTGCCAGGCAGCGTAAATGAAATTTCTTTGGCGCGTGATCAGTGACAGGCGAGATAACTCGTCCACTCGTCCTTTTTCCAGTACAGTAGCTTACTCTACAATACATGTTTGTGATTGTTTTCTGTTAAAAAAAATCATATGGGCTAGATCTGTTAGTGTTACATATTTTTTAATTCAACAGATTTTTGGCTACATTTTACATTTTTACATTAACATTTTACAATTTTACATAGGACGAAGATCTAGATCTACATAACCTTTTCTGCTGTTTAACGAAACATACATCATAAAATCAATAATTACTCGAAAATAAATCACCGAACACACATCTAACATCAACTTATAGACCAAAGAAATTGCTTTCAGCTATTTTTTAAATAAAATTGTTAGACCTAGAGCCGTTTTAAAATCCGTACTGGAGGAAAAAAAATATGTCATAAGAACGCAACCTTGGGTTTTAAATGATTCTCGTAAATTTACGCCCTTGTTAGGCCTAGAACACAGCCAGTGAGAAATACGTGGTGTGTGCGTGCGCGAGTGCATGGTAGAGAAATGTGCAGTTTGTACTCAATCTATAAATACACTCGTTGTACAGGCTTATACGTTTTTTAAAACGTGGCTATTGATGTCATCCACTAGGGCTTCCTCGACACTCCAGGGGTTCCGATCACTTACGATCTCTACACCCCTGGACTGTCTCATTGTAAAACTGAAGACAGCTCAGTGAAACGAGTCCGAACCAATCACAGGCCTGCAATTTTTTCTTTGAAAACTACAGAGAGAGCGACGCCCTACTTCAAAGCCACACAGTCAACCACGGTGTACCGTTATACGACTCGATCTTTTCTGCTCTGTTATGTTGCCTCCAGTTTTACTATGAGATAGTCCATGGGTATAGAGATCGTATGTGATCGAAACCTCTGGAGTATCGACTGCTAGGGAAGCGATGGCCCGACATATTACCACAAGCCCTCCACCTTTTTATCGCTAGTTCGAATCCCATGTGGGGCAGTTACCTGGTACAATGTACTGCTTGGCCACTGGTCGATTGTTTTCCTCGTGGTACTCCCTTTCCCTTCTACTTGCAAACCTGGCACGTCCTTACATGACCATGGCTGTTAATATGACGTAAACTAAACAAAGCAAACAAATCCAATCATCTATTGTTATAACTTGTGGAATATGTTTGTGAACTATTCCACGGGAAAAGCTAGGTAACTATTCCACAGTTGAATATGACATCAATTTTATAGAACAAGAAAACCAAAAATCCATAATCCTTTAGGGAATTCACATTTCATTAAATCCAGGTAGAGATGGATCAATATATGAAAGCGACAAAGAAATTCAGAATCCCAAGAGACAACAATAATTGTTCATTAAAGATAAATCCCAGATACTTGTCGTGATGTTTTTGTACTCTACCTGTATTTGTCTTAAATCTTCATCACATACATGTATCATTCCGAGATATAATTCCATCGTTTCTTTCACGGCTACTAATCTATAATGTTTCCGTAAAGGAACTCGCTTAATTATTAAATCCAGAGAAGGAACATTGTAGTTTCCATATATATTCAGATGGGTTTTAACGAGAAAACAGTTTCTGTCAAAAAGAAATAACAGATGCTTTGAAGTGTTTCTATGTTTCATTTCCATTTGTCTATTTTTTCATCTTTTCATCCAAATAACTTCATATTCTGCAAAAATAGCATCTATCAAACTTTACATTCCAACATTTTAACATGTATTTATTGTTATATTTATGATAAAGTTTTTGTGCCATCCAGTAATGCTGAAACTTAAATAAAATGAATAATAACCAACACAGCGTCTTTCTCCTAGACAGTCTGATCTGTCAGAGTTACTTCCCTTCGTTCGTTTTTGCTCCATCAATACGTTTTACATTGTTATCCTTCTCATCAACTGTTCCGGTATCAATAAAAATTAAGTGGTTACACGTATAATATGAATTTACAAAAGCGCTTTTCGTTTTAAAAATCTCTAATCTGAATAAGTCTTGGTACAAACGTTATCTTTGTTATCATCGTTTTACTCACTTATTTATGCCAGTTTGCTAATTTTAGGTTTAACATATTTCTTTGATGCAGTTTGAAAGATATCCCAAATAAGTTTCTAGCAAATCCACCTAACGACAGCCTGTGGATGACTTCTGAAATTAAAGATGCTCCGCTGCTGACGAGTAGTATTTTTTCTCAATTAAATCAGGAGCAAGCAAATAAGTATTTTTCTTCAGAAACAAAAGTTACTTTGTCTTACTTTACACTATAACCATCATTGAAAAGTTTGAGATTCTAATTTGGCTACAAGATAAAAATATTAACAATAGTCCCAGGGGCCTTAACGGTCATTTAACTACCTTGGAGATAGTCGTGTAGGAAATTAATTCGATATGGTGTCATGGTAGCCATCTTCGGTTTGGGATCAGCCAGAGATGAAACGAGATCACTCAGGGTCATTCCAGGCAAGTTTCAGCCAAATCGCACCGGTAGAACTTGATAAGTTCAAAATGTGTTTTCAAGATGGCGACTGTGGTGGTCATCTTGAATTACAGATCGATCCAAAAATAAAAACACTTGGTCAGAACCATGTAAGGATCATTTCATGCAAGTTTGAGCCAAATCGCATGGGTAAAACTTTAGAAGAAGTTCAAAATGTATTTTCAAGATGGCGGCTATGACGAATAACAACACTTTATTTGGACCATGTCAGTATCATTTCAGGCAAGTTCCAGCAATTGCATTGGTAGAACTTGAGAATAAGTAAAAAATAAATTTTCAAGATGGCGGATGTGGCGGCCATCTTGGATTTCGGATCGACATAAAATATAACAACACTTGGTCGGGACCATGTCAGGATCATTTCATGCTAGTGTCAGCTAAATCACACTTATTGAGAAGAAGTCATTTAAAGATTTTAGCCTAGTTGACCCATGTGAAGTTGAAAGATGGTGACGGTTATTCATTTTCACAACTTTGGTAGCCCTTTATGTCAGCATGCTTCAGGCCAAATGTGGGTACTATGGACCTTACGGTTATTGAGAAGAAGTTGTTAAATTTTTTTAGAATATTTGACCACCGTGACCTTGATAGTAGGTCAAGGTCACTCATTTTCACAACTTTGGTAGCTGTTTATCTCAGCATACTACTGGCTAAAGATGAATACCCTGGGCATTTCGACTAGTTCGAAGAAGCAGTTAAAAAATATAAGCCCAATTGACCTGCGTGACCTTAAAAATGGGTGAAGGTTATTCATTTTCACAACTTTGGTAGCCCTTCATCCCAGCATGCTACAGGCAACATATGAGTACATTAGGCCTTTAGGTTGGTTAGAAGAAGTCGTTCAAAGATTTTAGCGTATTTGACTCCCTGTGACCTTGAAAGTAAGTCAAGGTCATTCATTTTCACAATTTTGGTAGCCCTTCATCCCAGCATACCACAGGCCAAATATGAGTACCCTGGACCTTTCGGTTAGTAAGAAGAAGTCGTTCAAAGGATTTTAGCCTATTTGACCCTTATGACCTTGAAAGTAGGTCAAGGTCATTCATTTTCACAACTTTGTTAGCCCTTCATGAGTACTCTGGGCCTTACGGTTATAGTCGTTTGAATGAAAAGTTTACGCACGGCACATGGCGGACAACAACGGCAGACATATAAAAATAATCAATTGCGTCCCGAAAAAAATCTGTGGCACTAACAAATTATTATATATTATTTTCATGTTAATTAGACATATATACATTATAAAACACTAATTAATTGTTCAAATGATGCTCTGTCGGCGGTAGAGCATTTTTTAGTTCCTTCTCACCAACTGTATTGATTGTATTTCGTTCACATGCAGTACTTATTGCTTTCGAACGCGATGCTATTGCTTTCACGCCAATAGTTATTGCGATCACACGCAAAAGTATTGCGTTTACAAGTAATTATAGTATTGCGTTCGCAAGGAATAAGTTTTTGATTTTGCATGTCCTTTCCCAGCCACGGCAGTAAACCAAAGTATTGCGTTTAAACGCAATATCTGTTACTCACAAAAAATATAGCGTATGAACGGAACAGTATTGCATTCGTACGTTGCTTTCCTACGCAATAATTACTTTGTTACGAGTACACAATACTATTAAGTTCGTAAGTAATAACTCGCAACAGTATTGCGTTCGCATGCTTTTTTTTCATTTCCTTTCCCAGCCAGAGACGGAGACAAGTTACAACCACAGGGACCTGGCACGTATTTTCAATCAACGGTATATACTTATATATTTACATTTTGCCACTGCGACTCCCATTATTCTAATGATAATCTTGATCTGCATTATGTGCCAATAAATGCAGCATAGAAGACTTGTTGTAGTAATATCTACATAAATGGATGTGAGTCTTGTTTACTGACACCATATGTTAGTCCGCACGGGAACATTGACATTGCAGTTGAATGAACAATTTTGGTTGTGAAACTTCTGCATATTTTTAAATGTCTGGATAATTGAAAGTAAAATGAAAAGCTATCGAAGTTTCGATATTTCGAACATTGAAATTTTGTTATCTTTTTAATTTTTATAGGGACTATCTTTTATCACATTGAACCTGGCTGTTCAGGTTAAATGGCTGAAGCGGGAAATTCAAACGTTCACTCGCATCAAAATTATGTTTTACTTTGAACTAGAAAGTAAAATGTAAATATAACAATTAAAGGATTGTTATTTTGCATTTATTGGTGATATAAATGCAATCTGGGAAGCAGATAAATATTCATAACGCCCTTACGGGCGCTATTTTATTTATCTGCCACCCAGATTGCATTTATATCTCCAATAAATGCAATCTAACAATCCTTTAATCGTTAAATAACGCCCTAACAGGCGCTATTCTATCTATCTGCAACCCAGATTGCATTTACATTTGTATATCTCCAATAAATGCAAAATAACAATCCTTTAATTGTTAAATGTTTGCGGGGATGTACTATATAATTTACTATAGATACTATAATACATATATACCGTTTGTTGGAATTTCGTGCCAAGTCCCTGTGGTTAGAATATCTCAAACGTAGTGACAGCAGACTCGTATATTTTTAGATTCCTGTCTAAACAAATGAAGTATAGCTGTGTCCACTCTTATATAATCAATAATCGTCCATATCTCAACTCCGTACCTTATCAATATGGCCAAGTATTTCTGTCCGATTCATTAGAGTTATTTCCCTTCGTTTCACTGACAGATCAGAATGAGAGCAGTGAGTATACATATGTATACCTATAGGAAATTTCAGAAATACCGCTGTTCACGTACCGTGAATAATAACTGATACACACTAAAGGTCTATCAACATCTTCATAGGGCCAAGGCAGGAGGAATGTGGAGGCCAGTACGTATGCATACTAGGGAGTACCTAATTAGGGTGTGGTTATAAAAGGTGAGTATATAGAATATTTAGAGCTAATACTAGTTATACATATATATATTGTTTTAACTGCAGCTAGGTGGGGATGGAATATACTATTTTATAGTCTGGGCAAAATGACCGGATTGTTATGATGGTGTTCAAGTCACCATGATGTATATACACGTACACATGTATTCATGCATGCTAGGGGT
Source organism: Argopecten irradians (assembly GCF_041381155.1). Taxonomy (NCBI): domain Eukaryota; kingdom Metazoa; phylum Mollusca; class Bivalvia; order Pectinida; family Pectinidae; genus Argopecten; species Argopecten irradians. The sequence goes on along the minus strand of NC_091134.1, from coordinate 16,127,281 downwards.
GCATAAATTACTTTCGGGTAATAGATAGAGATAGAGAGGATCAATCCCAAACAACACAAGTGTTGTGTATATGTGTGTATCTGTAACACATGTGTGTGCTCTCACAACCACTATACTGCAGCTGTCAAAATAGCTCATCTGTTTCCCAGACAGATATACCGTCGACAAGGTATGTATATCTCCTAATGAGTTCAATATGCAGTCAGTGTGTATGATAAAGAAAAAATAAGCTATTACTAAATGTACTACACATATACGCTTCATAGTCCTAACAGACTGAAATCATTAAAATCAAATGTTTGGAATAGTTTTATTTGATATCTAATCATTAATCTATAGTCATCGTCGTTTTACATCTAAAATGGGAAAATCGTGTAAACAAAAGAAATGAATAACCCAAAGGTTTTTTTCTCGCTTTAGCTAAATAAAATCAGGATGACACCGGCTTTAACTCGAATTTTGACGAGAAAAGCCCCGAGGTGGGTTGGCTATTTTCTATGATACCTGGAGTGAAGGGTCCGTTTAAGCCATTGTCCCTTTATTTTTGAGTCCTAATAAGATATAAAGACAGCTCAATTGGTACGTTCAAATTCCTTCAGGGCGAATTCCTGCTTCAGACAAATATCAACATACATAATATAGGATACATACCTACCTGTTCTGCTGGCAGTGATCGGACTTTAGTAATTTTAGGGAAGTTTGGTTTTTAAGACACTTGCCTTTCATTTAGTGGGCCTTCGATCCCCGGCACGGACATGAATTAAAAGGCCAGGGGTCATCTGCCCGATGACGTGGGTTTTATCCAGGCACTCCGGTTTTCTGCCATTTTGAGACCTCACAATCGATGTAAAATAAATAAAGTTTCTATTTATTAATTTCAGGTATACTAATAAGGTATGAAGCACCAGGACGGAACCGGGATAACTTGTTAGCCTGATTAGAAGATAACGTTAGTATATTATGTAATTAGAAGTTGTACACTGTAGATCGAATGGGCTAGTGGTCTTTGCCTCGTGATAGAATTGGCTAGTGGTTCGAAAACCTTGACCATTGCCTCGCGTTCGAATAGACAAATTGTTTGTTGTTTGTTTAATCAACTTCCTATTAACAGCCAATAACGGCCTCCCATAGTGTGTGTGAAGTGCGAGGTGCGTGTTTTGGGAGACTGCAGTACTTTTGATAGTGCTAATCACTAAAGCATGCCACCGAAGACAACAAGCAACACACTCCACCCAGTCACATTATACTGACAGCGGGTGAATCAGTCGTCCTTGGAACAGAAACACTCGGGTGGGTCTCGGCCAGGGGACATAACCCAGAGCATACCTCACGGGGGTGGACGCTCAACAGAAGGCCAAAAGTGAGGCGGTGTCAAGAGTGACGTTAGGAAGATCAAATTAAGTTAGTTAGGAAGAAGAGAAAAGATAAGTCACCGTTTACGGTATTGCAACAGGCACAACGCTAATGCCCTACATGCAGGGCCAGAATGGGTAAGTGGTCCGACAACCATGACCATTGCTTCGCGCCGCCGACAGGTGCTTTTGATAAGTTCCATCCTGTCGGAAGTACGTTTACATGTAACTAGCACATATCAGAACATGAAATTCTAAGTTTACACGTCAGCCATTGTAGCCCCGTTTGCACAAAACGTAGAGCGTCGTGGAATTTTGGTCGCTCTGACGTCACAATGGATCGAAATCACATCGACGGCAGGTCACACTCACACGTTTTCTCTTACCCAGACAGGGATATCCACAGTTTTACCGGTGTGAGATAAAAATAATCATTCACCCTCTTTGGGGTGAGAAAGGAGATCTCAACCCTCGGGACAAGATTCTTAAGTTGTCAAACACTCGGCAAAGCCTCGTGTTTGACAACTTAAGAATCTTACCCTTCGGGTTTAGATTCTCCTGTCTTACCCCAAAGAGGGTGAAAGATTCTATTATTCTCATATGGCCTGAAATACTACTGCCGTTGACTTGTTTGTTTGATTAATTAACAGCCAGGGTCATGTAATGACGGCCTCCCATATAAGCGGTGTGCTGCGTGTATTTGAATTGCGGATGTGTATTTTGGGAGGCTGCGGTATACATGTATTCGTGTTGTATCGTCTTGTATAGTGGAACTCTTGTTCTTTTTATAGTGCTATATCACTGAAGCATGCCGCCGAAGACACCAAGCAACACATTTCACCCAGTCACATTATATACTAACAACGAGTGAACTTGATAAATTCAAAATTTAGTCGCCTTTCACGATCATGCAATATAATTCTAACGCCCGACCTACAGGGCATCTGCCGTAGCCACCGATAACGTAGCGTAAATCTGGTAATTCATGATGCAGATACATTATGATATCGCCAAGACTCGCAAAAATCGCTTGTTTCATCTTTCATGCTACCATCCCATGATCGTGTCGTTAGCCCCATTAATTAACTAACGAGCGTTATAACTACCTACAGTCTATATATACACGTACATGTATTATACAGACACAGTAACTATATGTTTCTGGCTTAGATATGTACGCTTACTTAATTGTTAACAATGACGGTCTGCGTGTTCTGCATCGCCTATTCTTTTCAGTACCAGTTTATAATATTATACAACAAACTCTGAATTTTCACACTGAAGGTGTTTTTAGGGATAATACACGCAATGTACTAGATATTGATATCTAAATCTAGCGTTCTTAGGTATCATTACTTGTTGATCGAATAACAAAAGTTTTGAACTACACATTGTACTGACACTCGGCAAACCGATGTAGGGTAGAGGAATTGGCCGTGGTTTGCCTAATGTGTACTGACCATGTGTACTAACTACATCCGGTTTATAGGGGATACTCAGTATAATTACTTAGTAATTGGGAGCAGTAATTATCTTTAACAATTTAACCAATCACTATTTTAACGTTATAGTGTTAAGAAAGTGATTATAAAGCATATACTTTTCTGTTTTGAAAAAAATGTATTATATTAATAAGTACGGTAATATCTTAATAAAACAGCATTTTGTTTCAGAACGGACAATGGATAAAATCGTCTTTAAAACGCTGACCACCAATAGAGTACGTAAAAATGCCGTTTACCAGGCATCAGTCCGCGAGGTGTCCGAGGACGGAGACTTCGCCAGTCTTAAGGAAGCACGCAAGGTAGGATTCTTTATTTCAATAATTATAATGCCAGTGACGTCATAGATGTAAATTAACACATCTTTACTCTTGTCGCGCGTAGTGATTTTATGCAATGCAATATATAAATTATGTACTTTCTATCTTAAAATACATGTATGTATCACATTATTCTTATGATGATGATGGACGACAACGTGGATGTTGGTGGTGATTATGATGATGATAATAGTGATGATGAAGATGATGATGATAATGATAATGGTGATGGTGATGGTGATGATGATGATGATGATGATGATGATGATGATGATGATGATGATGATGATGATGATGATGATGATGATGATGATGATGATGAGGATGATGATGATGATGATGAGGATTATTATGATATTGAAGATGAGTATGATGAGGATTATGTTGATAATAATAATGGCGATGATGATAATGGTGATGTTTCAGTAATTGTGTACTTATTCTTTGATTATTTCCAAAGGCTCGTGCAAAGGCGAAAGAAGAAAAACAGAAAGAAAAGGGCCAAGGGGAGATAACAGAACCAGACGGTCACATCCAACCTCCTCCATACTCATCGGTCACACAGAGGGACGAAAGTCACGAGGAAATCCGGGCACAATTGTTCGACGCCATAGAGAATGGTACTGTCCCAGAGGTGAATTCGTTACTTGCTCGAGCGAGGAGCGTTATTAGTCTACACCACGCGGACATGCTCGATCCTTCAAATGGACAAAATGTGTTACATTTTGCACTGAGTCTTCCCCGTCTTGATGTCGTTGATGCTATCTTGGACGACAAAGTGAACGACGACTTATTGAATCAAGTATTTCAAGTCCCCAAAAGCACAAGATCCGTTTTACATCAAATTACGGAACTTAACAATTTAGCACTAGCGAAGAAGGTTTTAGAGAAGTTCCCGATCACAAGCGAGAAGGTGAAACTTATCGGAATGCAAACATTGAATGATGTCGAGGGTCAAAGGCCGAGAGTGTTTTCTTCGTTCCATCTCGCAGCTTACAAGGGATTTACTGACCTAGTTAACCTGTATCTAGACGCTGGCGTAGATGTTAATTTACTGAACGGAAAGAAGGACACGGCGTTGCTATGGGCAGCGCGATGGGGTCACATAGATACAGTGAGATGCCTTCTTGACAGAGGCGCAGATGTCAGTTTAGAAAACGACAAAAAATCGACTGCCCTGTATTGGGCTGTGCGCTACCAGAAGTACGAAACGGTAAAACTTCTTCTGCGGAAAGGAAGAGCAAATCCCAATCAGACCAGACTTTTAGGGTTAGTGGCACCTCTTGTCATAGCTTCAGCGTTAGGTAACAATAAGATCGTGAAGGAGCTAATTGACCACGGCGCGGACGTCAACACCATAATACGCGGAGGAGAAATGCCACTCCATCACGCAGCAAAAGAAGGTTACGTGGATGTCGTCGAGACTTTGTTAAAGGCAAATGCAATTCTTACAGCCACAGACGAGAGAGGCGACAGAGCTCTGATCCTGGCCGCTCAGAACGGACATGCGGACGTCGTCAGGGTTCTTCTTGATAAAGGATCCGACATGTATCACAAGAACTACTTTGGCATGGATGCTTGGTACAGCGCGATAACACAGGAGGATGAAGCAGTGCTTCAGGTATTGTCGGACCACTATAATAAACTATATAAGACCAACAGAACTTTGAAGTCACCTCTCTGCATTGCTGCAAGTCTGGGTAAATTTAACATGATCGAAGCTCTGATGAAGCTAGGCGCAGACCCAGAACAACAGGATGAGGACGGTAACACGTTTATACACCATGCTGCCGCCAACGACAAGGGGGAGGTAATACGACTGTTCCATAAGTCTGTTAACATTGATGCCAAGAACAACGAAGGGGATACAGCACTACATATCGCATGTAGGGAAGGTAACCATATCGCGGTTTTTGATCTGATTGACCAAAAAGCAAGATCCAACATTTCAAACTCGGCCGGAGAAAATGCACTTCATACTTTGGCATATTCCCCAGCTGCAACACCTCTCGTAGCCCGCGCTCTGGTTCAACACACTATAAAGTCACATGATTGGGAGAGCCTGAATGCAATGGATGCCGAAGGAAACAACGCTCTACATATTGCTGCAAAATTTGCAAAACCGGAAGTGCTTTGGGAATTTCGCTTTGTCCGATTTAGAGATACCGATGTTGACGGAAACACGCCACTTCACGAAGCGGTGTTTTCAGGGAAGGAAAATACCCTGAAGACAGCTCTTGATATGTATGAGGATATGCAGAGAGATGCTGACATCAACACGCTCAATAATAATTCGGAAAGCGTCCTTCATCTGGCCGCAGACGCAGGATTCTCAGACAGTGTCGCAAGGCTAGTGTTCTATGGTGCCGACTTATCGTGTGGGGACAAGGATGGCAACACAGTGCTTCATAGACTCATTAGGTCACTGACTGAGGATAAAGACATGCGGGATACACGGATGAAAGTACTGGAAGTTATTTTCCATGATTCAGTCAGGTGGTGGAGCACACTTCAGAAAGAACCCTATCCAGGGGACAACAAAACACGCTTCAAGGAAATGCAAAGAGAAGCACTTGTTGCACTGACAAACGACTACAAAAACAACGAAAGGTTATCGGTCTTGGCATACGCTTTCAAATTCGGGTCATATGAATTTCTAGATCGTTTTCTCATGATGCCTGATGTCATGAAGTTTCAGCGAGGAGATGAGATCTATTTTGACGTTTCATATATGACACCATCGACAGGCGACGAATCCAAGCGTTGTTGCGGTTTTTCAACAAGTGAACAAATACGATCACACATAGAACTTTTGATGACATTAAAAGCCAAAGAACGTGCATCTCACGTGCTCGACGTGCCACCCGTCAAACACATTGAACGGATGTATACTTCTATATGTGCCTGGGGTTATGCTTTCTTCATGTTGCTGCACGTTATCTACATGGTTGTGTTTTCCTTCCTGGGTGTGTCAGTGGCCGAGAAATTCCGAGAGATAGTTAACAGCAACGCCACTGTGTCGCACGAAGACTCTGTCCTAGTGGCTGCCTACTTACTTGTACCGATAGAACCAGCTATAGCTATCATACACACATCGGTGGCCATCGGTAGAGCCATTAACAGAAGAGAAATGCTTGAGATGTATTCGCTCATCACCAAGATATTTCTTACTGTGTTCGCGTGTCTAACCCTCGCATGGATTGGTATGGTTGCTAGGCGAGACCCTAACCAGGATTATATACTGGCGATATGCTTGTGTCTCGGTTGGATGAGTTCAATAGCACTGACGAGAGGTTTCAAGGGCATTCACTACTTCTTCAAAATGTTAGTCAACATGGTCGTAAGAGATGTTCTTCGCTTTCTTGTCGTCTTCTCCTTCGTGCTTCTCGCATTTGGGTTTGCATTGCACGTTGTGTTCCAGATATCTACGGATATATCCAATACGTACACAGATCCATTTGAGACTCTTTTCATGACCTTTAACCTTATGATCGGTATGTCGGAGCTGTTCGATGACAGTTTTGCGACTGGAATGGCTGGAGTTGGACGTTCACTGACCTTTGCTAAGATTATTTATCTGATATACATCTTGTTGTCGACAATCGTTTTGTTGAATCTGCTCATAGCTATGATGAACGACTCATACTCGGACATCCTAGAACATCAACAGGTCAATTGGCGCGTGGAGTCAATTCAGATCGCCATTGGCGTTGAACATCTCTTCCCGTGGTTTCCCTCTGTCTTTGGTAGGACAAAAATCAGGAAAGAACTCCACGGCGGGGGGAAATTAGCAGAAAGAGAAAGATGGTACTTGGTGACAACAGAAGCTGATGTTTTAAAAGACTTGGAATCTACCACCAATGATGATATAAATGAACGCATGGCCATCACTTTAGAAGAGAAACTAGAGCAAGTTGAAAATCGCATGCAAAGTATCGAGCAGCAGACACAAGAAATGTGTGAGAATGTGGAAGCAATCAAGGAACTTATTCAAAACCTTAACAAAAAGTGACGAAATTATAATTACGATGACCATTTTGGCAATACGATCCCTAAAACTGTTCAAATCAGTTTAAGTTGTTTAAAAGATGATTAGGCCAATCACATGTGCTGTACGGCCGGTGATTACTCCTTTTTATTTTGGGAAAATATGAAAAGAATGATGAAGATCCTTAGAAATGTTGTCACATTGGATTTAATAGAAATTATTTTATTTTGATTCAAAAATTGTTGTTAAACTGTAATAAGCCTAATTACCATGTGACCATTTGGTCTCCATCGATGGCTCTATTATTTAAGCATTAAAGTCTTTTTTTTTTTTAATTTCATTGGGGTATGAAAGAAATTTTGTTTGCAAACTGTGTGAATCCTCGTAGCGGATTCTCACAAAAGTTTGCAAACAAAATTTATTTCATACCCCGATGAAATTAAAAAATAGTGACTTCGATGCTTAAATAATAGAGCCATCGATGGAGAAATGGTAATGAAATTAAAAAAATAGTGACTTCAATGCTTATCATTAATTTTCCAGGCTACTTTATAAAATGAAATACTTTTACACGTACTATTCCATTGATTTTCAAGGGATTATTTTTTCCAAATCGATACGCGAAACGCCAATGTTTCTATTGTGACGTCACGATAACGTCGGGTTTCCGCGCCTTTTTCGGATTTTTCATTGTGGAATAATTAATTTTTCTTTGTTTTCATACCAAATCTGGCTTTCTGATTTGCCAATATTTTTTTGCATACCACTATGAAAAAAAATCCGAGAATAGCGCGAAACCCCGACGTTATCGTGACGTCACAATAGAGACATTGACGTTGCGTATTGATTCGGAAAAAAGAGTCCCTTGAAAAACCACTGTAATGTTACATTTAAACATACTTCATTTTATCAAATAGAGTATAAAATTAATAATAAGTATTGATGTCACTATTTTTTAATTTTATCGGGTTATGAAAAGAAAAATTGTTTGCAAACTTTTGTGAGAATGCGCTACAGTTTGCAAACAATTTTTTTTTCATTTAAGCATTGAAGTCACTATTTTTTAGTTTCATTGGGGTACGAAAGAAATTTTGTTTGCAAACAAAATTTATTTCATACCCCGATGAAATTAAAAAAAATAGTGACTTTAATGCTTATAATTAATTTTCAGACTACTTTATAAAATGAAATACGTTTACACGTACGATTCCATTGATTTTTTGCAAGGGATTATTTTTTCCGAATCAATACGCAACGTCAATGTCTCTATTGTGACGTCACGATAACGTAGGGTTTCCGCGCCATTCTCGGATTTTTTTTTCATTGTGGAATTAAAAAAATTAATAGGCCAATCAGAAAGCCAGAAACAAAGATAAAATTAATTATATAGTGGTAAAGACAATATGGAAATGAAAATGCAATCAGTATGTTCGTAAAGTGAAATTTGTACAGTGAAACACATAGCCATAGTCTATTTTATACCTAACAGTGCACAAGTATTACAGTGAAATACGTTAATAACGAATTACAACGAGCACGGGAATTCATTTTTTTTTTATAAGTAGTTCGTTGTACATGTATTATGAGATAAAGCGAATGGGAATTATCTACTGTTTTGATTGGGTTATACTTCATTCCGTTCTTTCCGTTCCGACCTTTCTTTTTTCAGAAAACAACGACAGGTATTTGTTGAAAACTTCCAAATGAATTTATTTTTCATATGCGATTAGTTAAAGGAGGTGATCGGGCGAAAGGACGATTTCGCCATGAACAAAAAATTCGTTATATACTGCAGTTAGGGAACGACTTTGACTTCGTTATAGAAAAGACATCCGTTTAACCGAGTTCGTTATGTTCGAGTTTTACTGTAATAGTTTATACAAAATGTACTGTTTTTTTTTTGCATCTACAACAAGATGGACGCCAAACTCACCATCTCGGATAACTGGTTCCAAGGGTGTCGGATGACCGTTAAGGCCGTTTGGTCTCTTGTTTTTACAACTATTTTAATTTTAAGATTAAGATTCATATGGTTCTGCCGTACCTATGTATGGCACATGTTAGGGATTTCTCTTCTGTGTTTTTCGTGATGTTTTATCGCGGAATTCATTTGATTTACAGTATCCTTGACACCATAATATGAAAATTTTAACATTACCTTCAATTATTACATCCTCGATACTCCAGGTGTTACTATCACTGTCGTTATATCCACCCCATAGACTACATGTGTTATAGCAAAATTGAAGGTTTTTCAGGAGAAAAAAAAAACAAACAAAAAACAAAAAACAAAAAAATCAGACCAATCTCGCTCAGACAGACGCTTCGTTTGAAGATTACACAGAGCTTCATCCAACTTCAAAGCCAGAGAGACAATCACATTGTTGCATTATTCGATTCTTTTGATGTTCATCAAAGTACCAAACTACCTGTTTCGTCGAGATGCTCTGTTTTGGCACACAGGGCCTTTTCCGTTTTGCTATTAAATAGTCCGGGGTTGGATGTAACGACAGTGATAGTAACCCATGGGATATTGAGGAAGCAATCGTTAATGCTCATATCCTTCTATCTGTGATTATGTTGGTATACATGTACATACACTTTTACTTACTTTATTTTGTTCGATATTATACATTTGTTTATCATATTTCTCTACAAAGGATCCTAAATTTGTGTTCATTTTCATGAATCGAGTCAAGGACGATTTAATTTTTGAGCCTTGACATAGCAAAAAAATTCACTTCGAGAGGAATTTCATACAATATCATAGGAAATGAACACACGTATAAGTTACTTTTAGTCACATACATCAATCTATGTTTAAAGAATTTATAAGATCTACCTATTGTTGACAATCATTAATGCTAATTGTGACTAATGTACATATACTTTTACTTACTTTTATATCTATGTTCTATATCATATTTTCTCTGTGATAAAACTATTGTATTATTTTTTAACAAAACAAATACTGCATGACAAGATGAGGGTTGTTTGAGATAAAATTCATTATTAATATTTTTTTAAACCAGTACATGTAATATCAATTTTAAAATTGATACAAAAATATATTGCAACAAAGTTGAAAATGAGTCATATAAAGCCATCCCTTCGAAGAAATGTGTTATGTTTTATATACTGTAATCCAACACATTTTTGGGTGCAATTAAATTTTGTTTTTTGTTTGGCTGTCAGTTAGTACATTCGTAAAAAGAAATCACTTGTAAAAATGTTTTATGCGCAAGAACAAATATTTTTTTGATTGAAAATCATAAAATTAAACAACTGTGAACAAGTGGAACCGTCAAATTAAGTCCTCGCGTAAATTCAGTTGGTTAGCAGTAAAACACATTAACAAATTGTACTAGATACTCACACATGATTATTTATCTGATGTTGCTCAATTTATCAATTTCTGCCTATGAAAATATAATATAACCCTTGACCTCCTGTTGTAACATGATTATATAGCATGGTGTACATGTAGCATGTATATTTTACCTTGAAAATATCTTAACATACCAGTTTCTGACAAACCAATATTGTTTAAATAAATGAGTATTTCAATAATATTGAGTCCATTGTTTTTCAAAACTGAAATCTTATGTAAACAAACAAGAGGCATGACAGGGTCTATACCGATCATATGGTTAATTGTGTAAATATCCCAAAACCGTGGTCTTATAATTGGAGGCCTTCCATAGCATGACAACCTGTCAAAAATACATGCATACCCAATACCTGGTCTCAGAGACAAACTCGATCACATGAATATAGCCGAACCAAGGATCTGAACTGACCACTTTTGGCACCGTCCCTCAGGCTCACAAGGGTTTTACAAAACCAATAAACTTTATAATTTTTAATCTCCATTTAATAGGCTTGCTTTCTTATATGACTCCAAATTCAAAGTAGTTTCTATCAATACAGTTAATTTGACCACTTTTGGCCCTTTCCCTCAGGTCCCCAAGGAGCTAGCCCAGTTACAGATGGAGCTAAACAAATTTGAATCCCCATTCCATAAGGATGCTACTAAATTAAATGCAATATGAATGTTACCCAATGCTTAGTTTCATGGTTTTAATAAGTTATGGGATCCATATGTCGAAGAGTAAATTTCTTCAATTCTTTCCTCATCAAAATGTTTAAAGGGACAATTTAGTCTAAGAGAACATTAAAATTTGTACATATATCGGAAAAAACCCAGTTCTAATGAAAATTAGATCAGTTAGTTTTACTGTGATATGCATGAAAAGCCCATGGTTGTGACGTGTGTAAATGTTCAAACTCGCTCGCTGTCCGCCATTACACATTGTGGTCGAACTTCTTGTATGCCGAACCATGTCCCTTGCTCGTAGAGTAATGGAATTTTTGTCTAGAACTGCTCAAACCGGTCTGACAGTAGTATTTTTACCTTATTAGGTGAATTGTCTTGCCTAAAAATCATTTTATCACCTTCTCCGTGGTTATGTAGTTTATTTGTTTAATGTGCGAGACTTTGGCTCGGGTATGGGTACAGCGTCCATATTGTACCTGTTTAATCGTATTGATCAACGATTTGATATTTCAACGATATTAACTAAAATACTTAACAATGTCGTGGAATTTGTCAATGTTTTACGTTATATGTTTCATAAGAAATGTAGAACAATACATTTATGCCATATTTTGCTTCTTGGTTACGTAAAAGAATTAGTCTGAGTGAATTGCCCCTTTAAGAATTTCAATAATATCGCTTCAAATCTTTAAAAACATGCATTCTATCTCTCAATTATAGAAGACATGGTTTCCATAACTAGACATAGTATAATGTCAAATGGACAGCCATTTTCCTGTGTATAGTATGTGGAAGGGATAAATAAAAGTTTTCATGATTTTGGTAACACTCGTGTTGGAGTTACTTCCCTTTATTCGAATTGCCTGACTGAACATCTGGTGCAGTTTGCTTGGAACCTTTTCAGATACATATCGTCTTGTCCTGGTTACAAATCCATGTACTGCTCGTCGGTAAAAGCAGATTTTTGTCTGTAAATTATTACTTTTTTTGTTTAACACATTATTTGAATAATGATCTCAAGTTAAGATAAACCCCCTTTTCAATATAAATGCGCACACATTGACCGGTAATTTATGTTTATCTTCGATAAAATAAGCAGGAAACTAAAACATGTCAATATATTTACACGCAGTTGTTTCTGACCCCCTGACCCCCACCCATAAAAAAATCAATATAAGTACTAGTACTGTCATCCATAAGTGACAAGAAAACTATCCACAGTAGCCTACTTTGACCCAACATACACTGAATTAAGGATCCGTAACGGGCAAGGGAAGTGCTTTCTTCCGAAGAATGGCTAAATGTTTGGAAATTTTAGTAATGCTGAATTTAATAAAAAAAAAACCAATGGAAGTCCAATTATACAGTAGCAAGATAAGTTATTTACTGTAACTATTACATACATGTATGTGTTATTTTAGAATTATTCGGTCTTTTTTGTATCAAGAGTACTTATCAACCCATAAATGGAAAAAATGACGTTTTCATTTGTAACGCCGCGTCTGATTGGCTGATACCACAGCGTAATGATTTCCTAGAGATATTAAAGGTCCATGAGAGGACTGGAATTTCGAAGAGATCATTTTCAGCAAAATAAATTATGAGGATTAATTTGAAATAGATTCATTTAGGTTTGGCATATTACCAAAAGTAGACTCATTTAAGGACGACCTCCAGTGTATGAGGTGTCTTGTGTGTAAAGTTCATGTTTTGGGAGACTGTTGTGCTTTCTTTTAAAGTGGAACTCTTGCCTTTTTATAGTGCCATATCACTGAAGCATGCCGCCGAAGACACCAAGCAACACACCCCGTCCGTTCACATTATACTGACAACGGGCGAATTAATCGTCTCATTCCATTGGATTGTAAAAATTATAATGATATTAACGAAAATACAAAACTCTCCACCTACAACTAAGATTATTTAGGTGGTATACCCATAAGCCGTTCATGTGCGGGATTTGGGAGGTTGTGGTAAAATATTAAGTCTGTGTTGTGTCTTATTGCGATAGCGGAAGCGTTCTTAGAAACAAAATATAAAACCGGACAAAAAAGAAAGAAAAAAACTCAACTCTAAAGAACGAGATTTATCAGCTAACAGTTAAATGAGTATCTCTTTTCGAAAGCGAAACACTTTTCATCCTCGGTGACCCATCATTTATTTTTAAATTACTATTCGATTTAATAATGTATATATTGCCTAGATTATCAAGGAATAACTCTTTACAATGGTTGGTAGTCTTGCACTGCTCACTATTTGCAAAATGAAGAAATCGTTGATAAATGTGCATGTCTTTAATGAAAAAAGTACATTGAGTTTTATACAATCGCAAAAAAGTACAACAACTAATAAAGAAGGATGGAGAGATGTGAAAGAGACAAATGACGAACCTATGGCATTCTAAAGAAACTTATCTAGACATCTGTAAAGTATAATAGAAAATCAAGGAAGGGGCTGAAAGAGATTTATTCGTACAGAAACGCCGAATACAAGACAAAAAAATCAAGCAAATTGTTTCAGAAAGAGCTTTATTGTTTGAGCCGAAATGCCGAAGATATCCCACGTAAAGAAACAGCACAGAGAAAAATACAATGTACATGTAATATATTAAGATGGATGAACAATCAGTTCTCCATTCCAGAATTTTTTCAGGACGAATTTAAGTATTTTTAATATCTTTAATCTGAAGTAAAATATCCTGAAGCTCAAAACTTTTCAATGTTGGTATTGCTGTAAAGAAAAAAAAATAATCCGCCTGTTCTTGCATGTTTTTGATAGATAAAAAAATCCCATTCATCAGCGGTGTAGCATCTTTAAGACAGATGTATACACGAATTCCTCGTCATCTCGACTTTCCTGAGTCTTGCATCAAAATAATCTTAATTTGTATTGCAAGATGCAAACCATGTCTACTTATTTCCCTTTGTAGTTTAAACGATTTTGCGCTATTTATCATCGCGAATTCCCAGATTATAATCGCTCCATTATACAAAATACTCTGGTTCGAAGAACATGCTTAATGATATCTGGGAAAAATCAAGGCGAAACATCTATTTCATGTACTATGGGCACACGCACTGAGGACTATTACGGTTCCTGTGGGATTGTAATGTACCACACTAGCTCTCGCTGTAACAGCTTGCATAAATAACTGTCATCCTATACGAGATTAAAATTACTAGATCTTTTAATTTCTTTTCATTTTCAATTTCATTCCGCGATAAAAATGTCGGTATATCATAAAAAACGATTCTGTGTCGTATCGGATAATGCTCTAGTTTATATCGAATTGCGATGTTGACTGTGATAAATGGGCAGATTGTTTGTATATCCAATGATGCGAGGAACGTTCTGTCAGAACGCTGAAATTTGTGGCTCTGAGGATTTTATCGTCCACGTTTCTGTTCACAAACCGTTTTAATAGAAATATTTATGGGAGAGTTTTGATAGAATCTGGGTTTAATATAATTGCTGTATTACCATTTACTAATCGTGAAGGGGACATATACTATGGGAAAACAATAGGTCTCTTACATGTTTTATTTGGCAACCGGAAAGCTGAGAGTAATTCAAACACAAATCATTTTGGAATCTGACTTTGGGAACATGATACAATTTTACCCGGACAAATTTTGCTTAGCCAATCCAGATCGAAGTGACATTTTGTAACGTCGACTGTGATTGGTTAAGTGAAAGTTTAGCTAGTTTTGGTCTGTTTTATAGTCCTTGGACCAAATGGCATCGTATGGCTATACAAAGTACAAAAATGTGAGTCTAGATTCGAAGAGTACAAAAATGTTCTAAGTTGACTTAGAATGAAAGTTAACTTTCTTGACGTTTTGTGACATTTCATAGATTCATTTGAGCATTTCAGTCGCATAGCCATTAGTCGATCCATAGGCGTTTGGCTCTATAGACATTTTCTCTCTACAGTGTATATATGTAATATTGTATCAGTATTACATGTATATATAGGAAAATGTCTATAGAGCCAAACGCCTGTGGTCCATCAGCTATAAAACTTTTCTGTGCGGATGCGTACTCCTCGGGTGTTCCATGCTTGCGGAAAGGCCTGGAGATATCCGATTAACGATATCAATGTGTATGTTTCGTACTCAGATCGCAACTGTTGATTCGTGAAATTAGGCTAGCGTTTTTAAGGCATTTTTATGAAACGTATTAGTTTTTTTGCGCCTCGTGTCAAGCAATAATTAAAGCCGCATAATCCGTATCTTTCAGGGTCCGTAAAACAAACAATGACAAGATATGGTGTAATAGCCCTAAAAAGTTATGAAATTTCCCCAAATTCGAGACGAGTTAATTTTGTTCTGTTACCTAAGCCCCTCCCTCTCTCTCCCTTCAACATTTTCTTAATCTAATATCAGTTGAGAGCTGAATTATATATATTAGCAATGCAAAAAAGAGTCTAAATTGTGTTAATGACATTCATCATGGAGTTTTAAGTTTTGGTCGTCATTCAAGCAAGAAAAACCCATCTCTTTTCATAAACCATTTCATAAACCATTCGGTATCATGACGCTTAGGTAAAACACACTCATGACTTATCCTAAATATCGTGCAATACGAGAAAGTAATAACATACCAATAACTATAGATATTGTATACATTTTTACTAGCACCAATATCCCTTAATTTTGTCATAATCTAACAGGTCGACCGTACTGCAAATACGAAGAGGTGTGCTTCAGGCATGCGCAGAACGAAAAGTACAGCGCAACTAATTCATGCACTCGTAGATTGGGCGTGAGTGCAATTTGTTTGGAATAAATGAAATCGCAATTACTACTTTCTGTTTTTGTTCGGAGTGCAGAATGAATAATGACGGCTTTAAAATGCCAGAGGGCTGCTGAATGAGAATATTAGAAGGCTTTTGAATGAGAATGGCAGGTTTTCTCTCGCATAACACCCTCGATCAAAGATTAACTAATCGGTGGTGATTTTACAATTGATTTCGTAACGATAGATGGAAGTGTTTGATTTTTCTGTTTGTTTAAAATTTTATCAGGTTGACGGAACTCAGCTATTTTTTTTCTTCAAATGTGTGTTAGAATTGTGTTTGTGCACAAAAAGCTCCAACGCTGGTGACATCTTGGCTTATTTATGATATCGGAATTGACAGAATTTGTCGAGTTGAAATGTCAAGTAATCTAAACTCAAACTGAATAGGTGGCAGTGCCTTCACGCCTTTGTTGTAAAACAAAACTTCCCTACAAAAAGTAGGATGCAATGGTATATTTATATGATTCAATCCATTTTGCTGTATTCCTTTTTGCATGCATGTACTAATTTGTTTATTACAAGATGCCATCCACCACAATGAGTTACACAGCAAAGTCAAATTATGAGACATATACTAGTTACATATCAACCTCGATGTATCAGGGGTTACTATTACTGCCGTTATATCCATCCCCTGGACTATCTTCGTGTAAAACTAGCGACAGTTCAGGAGAAAATGACTGACCAACCACAGGTCTGTAGAGGCTTCCTTTGAAAATCACAGAAAGAGAGAGCGACCCCCCGACTTCAAAGCAACACAGTCAACCACAATGTACCATTATACAATTCCTTTGATATACATCAAGGGATCAAATTTCTTCGGTTGCCTCCAGCTTTACAATGATATAGTCCAAGGGTGGATATATAACATCAGTGATAGTAATCCCTGGAATACCGAGGATGAACTATGCGAGTTATACTAGCTACAGGAGGCATGCTGCAAACCGCTCTGATACAGCGGTGGTGTTGAACACCGCCAGTTGTAAGACTTCGATAACAAACTCAGTCATGCTGTAAAATGTTCTTATAGCAATGATGTTGAACAGAACAGCTGCCAAACTATGTGGACAAACTATTCTGGTGGCAGTGTCAAACTGCTCAAAATCAGATAAAAATGGAAGTAATAACGTCAACTGTCTTGTCATGCAGCAATTGTGATAGCAATAGATAGGGCTGAAATAATATTTAAAACCGTACTGTTTAAAGTATTTCATAAACACAACAACACAAAAACATACGAAGGCAAACCATTCTGTGCTTTTGGTCTTTATGGGCCTCTATCTTGAATTTTCACCAGCAGCAAAGTCTAGTTGCTCTGCACCCGATATTTGGTGCAAAGCACCTGCAATGAACACACTTGTACACTACAAGAAATCTAAAGGGATGGATCTATTTAGGCTGGGATAGTTTCCATTAGATAGTTCAATCGTCATGGCGAGATTACCGATAGCAATCTCCAGGAATTTAATTGGGAAAACGATACCTGCTTTGCTGTCAGACTGACGGAGAGAGAATCATCACTTTAATTCATACTTAATTACAAGATGGTCCGTGAAGCCTTATGACAAACAGTGACACCTCTTCACTAACCACTCCACGTGATTAGTATCTAGCACGTGGCGCACGAGGAACCAATTTCACATCAATCAGCAACCCTTTCTTGGTATTAGTTTCGTATCTGAAGTGGTATCATTTCCGAAAATTTCGTACTTTTTACAGGAGAGGGAGAGCGTATCAATATCCGTATTATTTACTGAGCACGGCTTGATTGTGTTAAACGCGACCGTTTTATCATTAGATTGGATGTCAATATTTGGCATTGAATATCACGTTACGAGAGAGATGTCTCTATATTCATTGCCATTAGCTTATTGATTCGAGAATACGATTATCCTACACATATTCCGATTACATGTATATACATATTTTGTAAATACTTTTAATATAGAAAAGATAATGTTACTAATCAGTTTGGTAGCATGTAGAATCGGTTCAGAATGTGACAGCATTTTTGGGAGCTATCAAATGCTAAATAGAACGGCGTTTCTATTTGCTAGACGCCATCTTCCTCTATATATCATCACAATGCTGCTCTATGGATAAACGATTTGAGGCGGACCACGAAGAGCTCGGTAGGGCTTATCAATGAGTTTCGTTGCTCCACTTAGAATGTTTGTTTTTTTCTTCAAAAAGTGAAAAACGAAAACCTGTGTACTATTATGTTTCTACGGAAGCTTTAGGGTCACATTGAAAAAAATATTATGTCGTTATAACGACTTAGAATGTCGTTATAAGGACATAGTATCTAGTAAAAACGACTTTAATAACTATGTCGTTATAATATGAAAGGCCGTTCATGTAAAAAAGGACATATTTTAACGCGTAAAATGTTAACACGTAACATTTAACGCGTTAAAAGTCACTTTTTACGCGTTAAATGTCGAAAAGTTTTAACGCGTTACACCGTTTTTATGTTAATGCGGAAAAACTTGTACTTTTTTTTTAACGCGCGTTAAATTTTCAAAGTCGTTCCGACCAATCAAAATTAACGTTATTAAATCCAGAAGAATAAGAATGGCGAATGCAAGTTTGTCTTTGGATATTAACCTTACTTTCCTGTATCAAATCATCTCGGACGACTGGGGATCAGGTCGACTGGAGACGGGACCGGTTTTACCAACACGTTGTTCTGGTACCGCTTAAATTTCACGGCACTGCGATGAACGTCCATTTTCTTTGTCAAACACATGTTACCTAGTCTGTGTGCAGATACCAGAATATTTTTGATTGGTAGTCGCTTTTAACGCGTTAAATGTAAACACGTTAAAGTTGTAGGCCATTTCTTGTAAATTTCACTATCACAAACTCTCATAAAACATACAATATGTGAATATGAATGCTTATATATGATGGTTTAGATCCATGAAAACACCAATATACTATTGACATAGCGGTAAATGTCGCATGAAATATCAGACGTTTTGAAAGAACCGCCACAGTCAACGCCATGTTTCAAACTTTCGGGTAATATCGGAAGACCGAGTTGCATCACGTGACCGACATCGGCGATACCCGTATAGATCGGAACCTCCCGAGCCGTATCACGTGCTCAATATCTGCAATACCGGGAAAGATCGGAATAGATCGGAACAGTTCGGATATTTCCGAGCTATTTTAAACGTGTTCACGTTAAAAAGATTTTTTACTTTTATAATTAAAAATACTTCCATTGCTGCAACTTTATAAAAAGTGGGAAAAGTAGAAAGTTTAAACCTCGGACAGACGGAGAAAAATGTGTATAACACTTAAAGAGTTTTCACTATTACAAACAGAGCGAAAGTGATAGGCCATAAAACTTAAATTAACGTGATCAAATAATAATTGACGTGATAAAAAAACTTTTAACACTTACACGTTAAATTAAAACGAAACATTTAACGCGTTAAAACTGCATTTAATGTGACCCTAACAGGCTTCGGTATGTTTCAAAATTGTGTGCTGACACGTGTCAGAAATAAGTTTCACATTATATTGTTGTATTATTATACATATTGTATGCGCTGACCGACCTGTCAATAAGATGGCCGATGGGTAGCTATCTTGGATTATGAAAGTTATTTGGTTATGCTATTTCGCAAACTGTAACGAAAGCTTTCTGTTCATGTAGGTTGGCCCTGGCCAGCCATATTGCTCATAAATTGCTGTGAATTCCGGTAAAAAACGTGTGATTAAGCACGACCATTTATCACAAATAACATTGAAATCCAAATCACATAAAATTGAGGTCGATGCCAATGACGTTGGTTGGTTGATTATACTGAATTTCTCATGCCATTGAAGAACGGCCTTCCCCTATATATGTGATCATGGTGTTGGCTGTATATTTTGGGAGACTGTGGTATGTATCAATTGTTATAGTGTTGTCCTACTGAATCACTCTGCTGAAGACAATGAACTGTATCACAAGATAGTTGATACTGACACCAGGCAAACTAACTGACCGCTATAACCTATCATCGCAATACGAACTGACCACCAGTTATGATAGAAGAAAAGAAATTACAAAAAACAGTTAAATGAGCAACATGGACACATTAATACTGTCAACGGTATTGAATTCATTTATTATAAAATCAATACAATAACATTAAACATTGTCACTAGCAGATTTCTAGTAGTAACTACAAAAATGTATGTAACCAAATCAAATCAATGGTATAGTAATTTCTTTTGAATGTAGTTTCCAAAACGACTAATCTGGCATCGCACCATCTTGAAGAAGTTCGCTGGTTTCTTTGCTTTGTTTACCCTGCTATCAGAACCTCCCTTCTTTGAACTTTTAACAGAGCAATCGTCTTTTTTCAAATTCTTGGATTCCGATTCACATGCAACATCCTTCTCTGTTTTTATCGAACAATCCTTTGGAAGTTCGACCAATTCCGGATTTCTAATCGCCATCAAATGACGAATACCGGTAGTTGTTGAACGTTTCTTGGCGGGTTTGGTTAGAGTCATCTGAGTTTTAGTTAACAGGTCAAATGTCTCAACAGCTGTGTATGAACTAGTGGCATGACCTTCATTCTCTCTCTCAAGGTCAAGCATCATTACATCACCATACATGGTAATGTCCTCTTCAATAGTGAAAGCTCCGCCTAAATCTGTTTTTCCAAATTGGTTTGTCTTCGCTAATTTGTGGTCTTGGTTAGGAAGGAGTTCCCGGAATTTAAATATTTCCGTGGTGTCCAAAGGGCTAGAGATATGTCCCCGGAGTGTTGTTTCCTCTTTACGGGCGGGAGCAAGTCCCGAAGAAAGGTCTGGCGTAGCTGAATTAACTCTTACCCCTTTAGTGTCCATAAGATGTTGACATGTTGTAGGTGTTGTGGCCAAATTTGGTGCCAGATAATTTGATAGATTGTCTGCATCATCATCATCATAGATATCGTCTAAGTCCCACATCAGTACATCGCCATGAATAGTGATGTTATCATCAATGTTTCGATTCAGACCCATTTGATTCACCGTGGTTCCGGTATTCGCCATGTCTTATGTCTTTGATTTCCGAGAACAATCCAGCAGATCTTCTTCTCTTTTACAGTATAACTCAATTCTATTCGTCTTCTTACTTTTGCGATGTTGGATTTGTTCCCTGTAGAGATTTGCTTTAAGCGCACTAAATATTGGGTGCCAACCAGAACAATAGGCATCACGTGACGTCGTTGTATAGCAACGTTGTCAATTGGAACATAATCTCCTATCGGAACACCTCGGCCGATTACGTTAGACTGGATTACCTGCCTAAGTACCAATTCTCTTCTTCTTACTGTTGTGATGTTGGATTTCTTCCGCTGTGGAGATTTGCTTCAGCGCCTTAAATAATCGTGCCAACGAGAACAATATGCATCACGTGACGTCGTGGTATAGCAACGTTGTCAATCGGAGCATCTCGGGTATCCTCCAACCGGGACACCTCGACAGATTACCTTCGACTGAATTACCTGACATTATATGAATGCTTCTAAGTATATTTAGTTTTCATACAAATGAGCATATTGCTTCAATGACACATAACATATATTTTTGCTATAACTGCTTAACGATAATGCTGTTTGGTAGTCTTGTAATTATATCGCTACTGTTGAACATGTCTACAAGTGTCTAGAGCATAGAATGACTATATACTAAAGTTTGATTGCAACGAAAGTCTATATGAAACGAAACTTATATCATTCAATGTACATATTATTATGACCAAAACATTCACATCTCGCTGAATTTCGATGTCAGGAATATGTTAACGTCTTTGCGAGATACCAGTTCCCAATACTGTCATCATTCAAAAATCTGGTGTTGGAAGTATAAGAAATTACATCTCCTAACAATATAACACTCGTGATATTGTAATTGATGTTCGAGATATATCAGGTACATGTAATGTATCTAACGTATATACTAAAGTTTGATTGCAACGAAAGTCTATATGAAACGAAATGTGTATCATTACATGTACATAAATATTCACATATCGCTGAATTTCGATGTCAGGAATATGTTAACGTCTTTGCGAGATACCAGTTCCCAATACTGTCATCATTCAAAAATCTGGTGTTGGAAGTATAAGAAATTACATCTCCTAACAATATAACACCTCGTGATATTGTAATTGATGTTCGAGATATATCAGGTACATGTTTTACCCTTGTGAGATGCATGCCCTCAAATACGTACTGCCGTACGGAAAATGCGACGATGACCTGCAAAATGTACATTCGTATCCGTGTGTTTGGCTTGTGTCTTTAAAAATACGTTCACTCGCGTCACAAACTCGGATTGACGTGAAAGGAAAAATTGAGTTTTTGTGTCCGTAGAAATTAATTCACGTCTCTAAACAGAATTAATGTCAACGAGCGGTCCTTCACTTCGTCGGTAGTAAAAGTACTCAAAAAACCCTGAAGTACCGAATCAACATCTCGAACCCTATTATCCCTGCTTGATTACCAATTACAGTTGCTAATGCTTCGACCTTGCCTTGTTTATACACGCCGTTCATATATATATATGATTTATAGGCAACCTGGTAGTCCAAAGTCCTCGCTCATCTATCACAAAATCCATCAATATTTGTCCACATGCCCCATATTTTTGTCTGCAAATTGTGGCTTGTAAATTACGGTTATTTGTGCTCTGTATGCCCGTAGTATCATATGAACATTGGTAGGATCCTTTTCAAGAAAAGTACATGTATGTATATAATATGACTGAAAGCAAGGCCTTAAAGGACGCGGCCAGATGTTTCAGAACCATTGATTAGACAGTACAATTTTAAAAGGTGCAATTTATGGAAATAACGGAGCCGAATTTTCTGGGTTTTTTTTTATTATTATTCATATATTCACACTCTATCCTTGTCCCAAAACCCTCATTCGAGATGGAAACCCCCATTAGAGAATGAAGAAATTTCCTTTCCATGACTGATATTCCGCTTTTGGTCAGCTGATTATATTGGAAGGTGGTCTAAATCACTTGAACGCTTGCAAATAAAGAGCGAAAGCACTGGGCTTTTGCCGGATGAAGATTACGTTTGTTAGATCATAAGAGCGTTTAAACCGCCCGATTTCATAATGAGCTTACTTCAAAGCATTATATCCATGGTGATTACCCATGATTCCCCTCCCCATGGGTATAGATAAAATGGCGACCGCAAACTGAAGCTGCAGTGTGTAGGTGGCAGTGTACAGTAGATTTGAAAAAATTCAGCAAAATAAAGTGCAGGCTTTAATTATGTACACACAGCTTTTTAACCTTAAATGACATCTATATAAAAGTATATATATTTTTTAATCTACACAACATTTGCAATTGTTATGCAGAGTTCATTTTTGGACAGGTCTGCTTTTTGTGGTTTTGTGAGCCTGTAAAAACCATGGTAACCAAATTTGTTTTTTTAAAAAATGCAAAAATTGGGATTTTCAACCCAAAATTACACCCCCTCTAGGAGAATTTTTTTTCTTGGACACAGTTTAAAACCAAGCATCACTGCCTTGATAGCGGAACTGAGCCTATTTCGACATAGGTATATCATTAAACTTTTGAGCAATCTTACCTCGTACCCCGGCTATCAATTTCTGCTGCTACAATATTGAGTTTTTCCATCTTAGACGCACATTCGGATACCCTCTAAACCATTAATCTCGAACCCATTTTTGGGGAATTTCTTTATGCAAATGTGAAGCCTGCATATAATTCTCTAGATTGAATTCACCAATTTTAGGATATATACATTTTTTAATTTTTTTATGCATATAATAAAACAGGGGCTTTCTGCTTAATAAAAATCTCACCCCATGGCCATTCGGTCTTACTGTACACTACTACCGTAGGATTGGATTTTGAAGATTGGGGTTTTTCTTATGTACATGTACTGTTACCGTAGAAGGACCTGTAATTATGAAATAGGAATTAGATAACTAAGTTTACGAAAAAAATACAAAAGAGACTAGACCAGAATGCTAAAAGGTTACAGCATTGAAACGTTTTAACAGTATAGATATGCTATTTTTGTCTTGTCGATAAATTGTATTATCGACTTTTAATCTAGACCTATAAAACGTCTAAAGATTGTCTGTGGAATCTAGGATAAGTGCATATATTGTAAATTTACAGGTCCCTGTGCGGATATACATTGTAAATTCACAGGTCCCTGTGTTGATATATATTGTTATTGGTTCATGTATCCTGATTCGGCGGTTTGTCCTTTTGACGTTGTCCATTGTCGTGTAGCTATGAGAACTGATTATTAATAAATTATCTGTATTTCTGATATGAAAGTGTATTTTTTTCTGTCCCGATTACTCACTGATTCCAATTTTGCCTTCTTCCATATTGTTTTAACTACATATTTCGTCGCCGCCATCTTGTTATCGCGCCCTCTTGAGAGAGTTCGATTCTTGATAAATCTTGCGGGGATTTATGACTTGTAAGGCTTAATTATATTATCTATGATACCTAAGACACACAAATAGGGTTTCGCGGAGATAAGATGATGTACAGGACGTGGTCAATACAGCCGGACTCTCGGACCGTGAATAAGGATGCTAACATTTACTAAAAGTTCGTTCGATCATCAAATATGTCCCTTGGTCTCTGTTTTTATTTTATTTATACGTTCCATCAGTAACGTTACCGTAGAATGGCAGGATGTACTGCTAGCTCGCTCGACCGCGGCATTCATGCGATTTAGAAAGTCTGGACTTTATTGTTTCAGAGCTTGTGTCACTTATTTATCCTTATAGGGCTCCTTCGGTTAGCTATCTCTTAAATGAAACGCACGGGAAACATTCTGATATATCAAATTTTATTTGTGTTGTCTGTACCATATTTAAAATTATTTTTTAATTGAAAAATAACGAGTTATGCAGCCCCATCGGCTCTCAATCCATCGCTATCGCAGTACATTAGATTGGGCATCATCGATACTCCAGGGGTTACTATCGCTGACGTTATATCTACTCCTGAACTACTGTATTTCATAGCAAAACTGAAGGACAACGGAAGTCAGAGGTAAAATTATTCTTTGATGTACTTAAAAGGCATCGAATAACTGTGGTTGATTGTGTGGCATTGAAGTTGTCGCCGGGCGTCTCTCTCTCTGTAATCTTCAAAGGAATTTTCTGCAGGCCTATGGTTGTTTATTTTTTTTGTCCAGAACTGTCTTTAGTTTTACTATGAGATACAGGTGTGGATATAACTTCAGTGATAGTAACCCCTGGAGTATCAAGACCGTAGACTTGGTATCCAAGGGAGGTTATTCTCAACAGCCACCTACTTACCTACTTAACTAGGCTCTTTAAAGATGCTCCAACCGCTGGCAAATGGTATTTTCCCTCTATCAAAAACAGGAGCAGACAATTTAATATCTTTCATCAGTTACAAAATTTACTTATTTTACACCAATACGATCACTGAAAAGTTTGAACTTTTAATTTTACTTCAAGAAAAAAAAAAAAAAGAAAAAGAAAAGAAAAATTAATTGCGTCCTGAAAAAAAATCCGTGGCACTATTCCTATATCGAATTACTGATTGCGCATGCACCAAAAAGCAAAATAAATTATTCTATATTGTTTTTTTTGTTTTAATAAGACATACATCATACATGTACACGATTATTATTGTTCAAATGATGAGTATGGTTTATGCTCTGTCGACGATGGAGCATCTTTAAAATTTGAAATTCTGGCACGTGAAATACAACCGTGAAAGGCAATGTTGGGAACTGTTGCTTTATTCTTTTATTATCTTTTTTATATATATTTTTATTCCGATCCTTGGCATTCCAAGAATTGCTATCACTGTCATAATAGCCACCCCTAGATATAGTCATAGCAAAACTGAAGGCTGTGTCTGCGACAAAAGATGAACAGTTAATCGTATAATGGAACACTGTTGTCGACTGCGTGGCTTTGAAGTTGGGCGTCACTCACTGTAATCTTTTCAGGAAGTTTCTGCTGATCTATGATTGGTCAGTTTTTTCTCCTGCACTGTTTTCATTTTGACTATGAGATAGTCCAGTGGTGAATACAACGACAGTGAAAGTAACCCTTGGGGTATCGAGGATGACATATACCAATCAAAACTACTCCTCCGTCATTATGCTTGCCACGACATTTACATTTGTAGACATCAAACAAGATTGAGTTATGAGTCTCCTTGGGTGCGACTAACAAATTGGCACTTTGTTCTAAGAACCATAAATAAAACAGCCGAACAGATAAAGTCAATTTCAGCGTATATAACCTCTATATTTACTTCCTTTACAAATTGTCATAAACATTCTACGACATTTCTTCGTTATCTCCCGTGAGAAATGAAGCACGCGTTTAGCAAATATAGGTATCTATACGGAGCACCTTATTCTATTTCTCAGCGCTTCCGATTACATTTTACAGGGCCTCCGGGAATTTCTTTTTCACAGATCTTTACGAAACTAAGAAAGTAGACTAATCAAGCAGTTTTGTAATCTTCGTATCGGGATTTATATCAGACGTCCACGATTGTCTCGACAAATAAAAAACGGCCTTGCTAATCTAACAATCCGTCATCTGTTTCCTGTGGACGCCGTAGCAGGCTCGTTAACTACCGGGCCAAATACTTCACATGGAGGTGAGGAGAAGCAATATATCCAATATTTGATTCCCTTGTTATATTTCAGGAGACTGTCAAATTGCATTGCGAAGAGAAACTTCAAGCGGGTTTCAATTCAGGTTTGAGTTATGTCTCTCGTATTGTTGTGAAACAGAATCATAAATATATTGCAAACTTACCCATTTTCACTGTGATTTAAGTTTGCTTTTTCATCTGGAAATTTTTTCAGAGAGATATTTAAAATTTGTGATTTAGAGTCACCTGACTCTACTTAACTTGTGTTCGAAACACTTTTCACTGCCATTTATGTAATAATTGTAATGCATGTACATGTATCTCGCTGACTGCATCATACACGTACCTTCTACAGTCCGCTAAGCCTGCCAATATTTTAACGCTTTTTGCCTAAAAATACTTGGGTGGAGCCTAATAATATAGGCAGGTTTAGCGGACTACATACATTCAAGATGGCTGTCATGACTTCTGATTGGTTGAAACCATTTCCTGTATTTCTTTTAAATGACATTTCGTAATTTAGGTTGAAGTTGAAGTTCTGTGAGAGTGACAATGATGAGAACAAAATCAAGATTGAAGATTCTCACCCAATGTAGGTTCTGCTTGATCAAAGTTGAGATATTTCCGACTTGAATTAAATCTAGTCTGGACATGTTTTACGGTCTATTTTTATACTACGACTAAGGCAAAATTCAATTTGTTAAAAATAAAACTTCAATGACAGCAGTGACATGATCTCAGGTTGTTGGCAGCACTAGGTTCGAACATTCGTGTCTAAAAAGACATTTTTATTTTTCAGATTTTTTTATTAGTTTTAACCCATTTATCAACAAAATCGGGTTGAAAGCGATTCAAACGTAATCAAATTACGTGGTGATTTAAAGAACCTGACTAGTGTGATTTATATCAACAATGCATTAAGTCAATGAAGATTAGAATCTTTGCATTCATTAATGTCCACTTAATGCAAGGTTGGCTGACTTTAAAAACACATTCCAAAAGTAAATCTTATTTGCATCTATAACGATCTGCGTCTTTGGATGTTGACCTTGATAGACACATCAGCTGGAGGCAAGGTCTGTTTTCTGTCAGCGTTTTTCAACAGTCACGTGATAATTTACTTCGTTTTGTCAAAAAACAAAATTGACGTAATGTGAAGGTTTTCAGGGTTGGAAACTGACGATAAGTGTAGGTTTGAGGAGTCCAGGAAAAACAAATATAAATGTGTGTGCATATTCTTAAGCGAATCACATAATTATATTGCCAGTTTTATAAGGGTATCATAGGAGATAGCGTCCATTTTTAAAACGAAGGTTTTACCGTGTTCAAGGTAATCTAAGTTTTTAAATGTCAAATAGTGAAATGTAAAAATATTCTTAAAGTGTTTCTTTTCACCGAGATATTTTAAACCAAAACATTTTGGTACAGTAGAACTAAATCGCGACATTAAGAATATGCTCTGGTGAGATTTTAGTCCGTTGAAATCTAGTTTCAACATTGATCAAAGAGTTTTTGTGATTTTCTAAAACTAATTATCTCAATTTGTAGTAAGTTGTCATATAGAAAATATCTAAAAAAAATAGACTTCTAATGCTCGTAGATTTTTTTATACGCGAATTTAAAAAACTTACCAATTTGGGGACCATTTTAAAATATGCGTTTCATACACTTTGTAGAAAGGAGAAATTTCAACTTTTTGACTTCAATGATTTTACTTAACTCGCAGATGTGACAACATGTTTAGCTTCATCAAGTTATTTTTTGTTGTCATCTCATGTTGGTTCATTGATATGAACATGATAAGCATTTAAGCATTTTAACCTATGCTTTTTTGTTGTTAATTTTAACATTTTATTGAAGATTACATAAACTTGAATTTTTAGAAAGAAATGCCGAAAAATAATAAATTTTATAACAAGAGAAAAAAATCAGGAACACTGACCCCCTATTTTTATGGTGGTTTTAGAAACAGCAACTTTTTTTTTCTTTTGAAATGCAAAAGTTTAGAAAGAGTTAGTCATCAGAACTTTTTCTGTGAAGCGTTGAATCTTTCAAAACTTGTAAAAAAACGAGGTGTTTTTATCTTTAAAATTTAGTAGGTAGGGGTAACATATACAGCTGTTCTGAGTAAAAATGATAGGTTGACAGTGTGATATTATTATTGTCTTAAAGAAAGTGCTTCAATGTGTCTCATGTATGCTCAAATCATTGAAATTCCGGTAAAACCATAAATTACGTCAAATAGGTATCTTTGGTTCATAATAGCTCAAAATCAAGATCGCTACCATATTATTTTATTACATCTTTGAGTTTGGTATGGATTCATATTTCCAAAAAATCAATATTAGACACGATGTTTTATAAAAAAAGTTAGTCACCAGAAAAAAAGTCGCGAAACAGTGGGTCCACAGTTTTGTAAGGCTTGAGAGAGCTCCGTTCATGAATCCGATCGATCGTCAACTTTCTGTACTTGATGATTTTTGAGATTATAGTTTCCTTGCAAGTCAAGATAATTTGAAAACGGTTGCCAGTGAGACGTAAATCTTATAAATTCCTGAACACAGTGGGGCATTTACGAAAGTATATTTTCAAATTAATAAAGATCGTTCGAGCAACATAATGGTTAAAAATTGAAATCCCATTTTATAATTAATAATTAATCATTCAAGGCCTCTGACTAGAAATCTGTTTGTTAACATTTCTCCGTAAAAGACACAATTTATCAAAGCATTATCTCAATATAAAAGGATTTTATATGGCAGACATGAGATTTGCTTTTTAAATTACAATTACAGGGAAGCATCTAAATAGACATTTGAAATATTGATAAACAGAGGCAAATACTTTTAAGATATATTTGATAAATGGTTGATATTTCTGAATGACTGCGTATTATTCATATCAGAACCCAAGGTTTCTTTTATGTTTTTTTATCAGAATAAACTCAAACGTTTTTTTAGAACAATTGATCTACGATGTTTGCTTTAAACGACTAGTTTAAAACGGGGATGATTATCGTTGTTATTTAAGCGATTGCCCACTCAGCTGGCAAGAAGAACACAGTATTTGAAGGTCCGTTTAGGCTCTCCGGTCTAATCTTCTGGTTATTATATACAGTAAACCGCTTCTAGTCATAAAGAATTAACTGGATTTTTCATCAAACTTTGATAAAGCATTCAAAGTATTGCTGACACTGATCTGAAGGAAATTTGGGCACGTCATTTAAATTACTATTGCTACGATATTTGCTTTTAAAACTACATGTGCAATGATATATCTTTTGATAGATATATGAATTAGTGATAAGTATAGCTAATGAAAACTTTGATAAAAATTCATACCTGAATTCGATCTGACCAATGCCTCGATAACGGGATGAAATTTTCTTTTATGTCTTGTTCAAAAGTCATTTGGTCAGATGACGTTGCCCAGTTTTAGCAAGGCGATTAAAACATCTTTGAATCAGAGACTGAAATTATAATGCATAATGTAGGCCTATGTCATATAAAGCGATCGTAAATGAAACCCTTCACAAGAAATGTCAACCTAAAAAAGCAGTTTTTGAAACAGGTGAAACGGTGACAAAATCATGGTGGGCACAGGCATTGAAAAGGCCTTGAAAGTCCCTTGAATTTTTTTTTTTTCGTTTTTTCTAAAATGACTTTTTGATTTCTCATTCAAAATTCAAGTTAAAGCATTAAATTCACATGAAATTTGATCAAAGTTGCAGTCGAATCATCCAGAAATTCTATTTTAAATTTCAGATTCTGGGCTGTGTTCTCGTTCTGATTAAGACACATTCTAGAACTTCATTTATTAAACTATTTCTTCATTCAAGAATTTTTTGAATATAAAACAAATCTTCATTTAATTGGAAGCATCTGTTATTGTTTTTGCCGTCTCTCCAAGCATACTGTTGGAAATACATGTATTCATTTTGTACATAATTCCTCCCACTTCTTTTACGGTGTTGGCAAAGATTTAGCTATCAATAAGCGATGATACTCAAAACAATAGACATTTTTGTTTGTTTGCTGTCTAAAAGTGATTATAAAACAAACTACAGATACTCCTCTTGTTTGAGTATGGTCAGGCTGTTTCTTTTCACCGAAATATTTTAAACCGAAACAATTTTTCCACGCGATATATTTCACAATCGAGTTGAATTCGCGTCTATGAATTGTCGTGGAATAGTCACACATATTGGTAGAGTAGAACTAAATCGCGACATTAAGAATATGCTCTGGTGAGATTTTAGTCCGTTGAAATCTAGTTTCAATATTAATCAAAGAGTTTTTGTGATTTTATAAATCTAATTGGCTCAGTTTGTAATAAGTTGTCATATAGGAAATATCTAAAAAAAAAATAGACTTCTAATGCACGTAGATTTTTTTATACGCGAATTTTAAGAACTGACCAATTTGGCGGCCATTTTTAAAAGATGCGTTTCATACACTTTGTAGAAAGGTGAAATTTCAACTTTTTGACTTCAATGATTTTACTTAACTATGTGACAACATGGTTATCTTTATCAAGTTATTTTTTGGTGTAATCTCATGTTGGTTCATTGATATGAACATGATAATCATTTAAGCGTTTTAATTTTTTACATCCCAATCAGCGTGTCGCCTACGGAATCTTCGGTGTTGTTGATTCATTCGGAACGTTTATTCTAACGGATAATAGTACGTCCAGAGATGTTCCGATTCCAGGCCAGATATCATGTTGTGGTAACCTCGAACGGGACATCGTTAGATCTTGTTTCATAGCGTAACGTAGAGTATCACAGTGGAGCAGAATTACAAGTCTAATTTTAATTAGATTGGGATTCATATTTCCAAAAACTCCACATTAGACACGATGTATTAGAAAAAAAATTAAGTCACCAGAAAAAAAAAGTCGCGAAACAGTTGTGTAAGGCTTGAAAGAGCTCCGTTCATGAATCCGATCGATCGTCAACTTTCTGTACTTGATGATTTTTTAGATTATAGTTTCCTTGCTAGACAAAATAATTTGAAAACGGTTGCCAGTGAGACGTAAATCTTATAAATACCCGAAGACAGTGGGACATTTACGAAAGTATATTTACAAATTAATAAAGATAGTTCGAGCAACATATTGGTTAAAAATTGAAATCCCATTTTTATAATTAATAATTAATCATTCAAGGCCTCTGACTAGAAATCTGTTTGTTAACATTTCTCCGTAAAAGACACAATTTATCAAAGCATTATCTCAATATAAAAGGATTTTATATGGCAGACATGAGATTTGCTTTTTAAATTACAATTACAGGGAAGCATCTAAATAGACATTTGAAATATTGATAAACAGAGGCAAATACTTTTAAGATATATTTGATAAATGGTTGATATTTCTGAATGACTGCGTATTATTCATATCAGAACCCAATGTTTCTTTTATGTTTTTTTTATCAGAATAAACTCAAACGTTTTTTTAGAACAATTGATCTACGATGTTTGCTTTAAACGACTAGTTTAAAACGGGGATGATTATCGTTGTTATTTAAGCGATTGCCCACTCAGCTGGCAAGAAGAACACAGTATTTGAAGGTCCGTTTAGGCTCTCCGGTCTAATCTTCTGGTTATTATATACAGTAAACCGCTTCTAGTCATAAAGAATTAACTGGATTTTTCATCAAACTTTGATAAAGCATTCAAAGTATTGCTGACACTGATCTGAAGGAAATTTGGGCTCGTCATTTAAATTACTATTGCTACGATATTTGCTTTTAAAACTACATGTGCAATGATGTATCTTTTGATAGATATATGAATTAGTGATAAGTATAGCTAATGAAAACTTTGATAAAAATTCATACCTGAATTCGATCTGACCAATGCCTCGATAACGGGATGAAATTTTCTTTTATGGCTTGTTCAAAAGTCATTTGGTCAGATGACGTTGCCCAGTTTTAGCAAAGGCGATTAAAAAAATCTTTGAATCAGAGACTGGAATCATAATGTATAATGTAGGCCTATGTCATATAAAGCGATCGTAATGAAACCCTTCACAAGAAATCTCAACCTAAAACAGCAGTATTTGAAACAGGTGAAACGACGACAAAATCATGGTGGGCACAGGCATTGAAAAGGCCTTGAAAGTAACTTGAATTTTTTTTTTCATTTTTTCTAAAATGACTTTTTGATTCCTCATTCAAAATTCAAGTTAAAGCATTAAATTCGCATGAAATTTGATCAAACTTGCAGGCGAATCTTCCAGAAATTCTATTTTAAATTCCAGATTCTGGGCTGTGTTCTCGTTCTGATTAAGACACATTCTAGAACTTCATTTATTAAACTATTTCTTCATTCATTATCATCAATGAAGGTAAAGAATCAATTTAGCAATTGTTCCAGAAGTTAGAAGCCGACAGAACATTTGATTTTTGTATTGATTTAATCCAAATTCGATTTCAATGAAGCCTTGAAAATGACGAAAAAGACCTTTAAAAATCTTTTAAAAGTCCTTGAATCTGTTTTTTGAATTTTTGTAACAACCATGAAATATTAAAATATCGAACTCTACTAATAATAACATTAAAAGAACACTATATCAGCTTGATGAGCACGGACTTTTGCTTATTTGGTAATCCTGTCCAACATTGTAAAGTGTGAACAAATGAATTTAACGCCAACATTTTAAGAACAAGTATATCATGCCTAAGTGACACCCTTATATCCCTTCCCGATGTCGCGGACATAATTGGCACTACATGTTGTTCAAAGTGGCAATATCAGTGCACACAACCCATTATGTGACAGTGTACAAACGCTAAATAAACAATATAAGAAGATTTATCGCTGTGATACCAGTACAAGTGCATCAACTACCAATATGGTACAGCTCGTTTGACAAGTGACTTTACACCAAACAGCCATTGCTTTTTCTTGAGATGGTGTTCCATTACAATCAATATCAGATTCTATTTTTTTCAGATACTCCTATCGAAAAAAAAACCCCAACATCATGACAGCGAAGAGCACTTGTAAATCCATTTCACTCGTATCATTTACACTTCAGTAAATCATATTAAAAACAATATAAATGAATTGGGCACTCGATATTCCGGACACTTGGATTTCAAGCATTCTCAATATTTATTAATAACCTTGGTACAGCAGTTGTTGAAAGTCGATACGTAACATGCCTTCATTTTAAACTGGCCGCCATAGAAGTTACGATTATTGCCAAACGGAAGTCGGAAAGTTCTTCGTTCTCGGAATAGTTCGGACAGACGTTACGTAGTAACAGTAGTCACATGACGTTCTCTGCAATCGTTATAATGTCGGCTTACTTCGGCTTGTTACTAAGTGGGACCCACCTAGCCAATATTTATTTGATCAAAGTTTCCGGATCATTGTCACTCATCTTGACTTCGGTTTAGTCTATTTTCATTTTTAACAGGATTTGTTCTTTACCATTCTTCTAAATCATTAAAAATATAAGGATTAAGGATAGTGGGGCGCTGGAGGTTCCACTGTGTATATTTCCTTCCGGATTGTGAGGTTTTTTGGCGTACGCAGGTCCACTGAGTATGTTCCTACCATGTTATACCGGTACGTGTAGTTGATGTTTTCATGTGACGGAAACTAATTGTGGTAAATATTCTAGTAAACCTTTTGTTTTGCGTAGGTAATTATAATCATCAACTTCAGTCAAACATCGATATTTGTATGTATTTATATGAATATTATCAATCATAGTAAATATTTGCGAAATTAAGTTCAAATAAGGACACATTACAAGTACAGAGGATTTTACGTGTACTTTTCCTGCTAGAACAGGGAATATCAACTGTAAGATCAATGAGTTGCAGTCTTTTTGTCATAGAAAAAGCATTTAAAGAATAAAAATGACATGAAATAACTTAAAACAGAAAATAATGACATCTTCTATTATATTTTTACTCAATAGATACCGATATTTGGAGGCTAATTAAGCTGCATCCGTACGATTGAACATCAGCCCATGGACTTGCTAAAAGGATTAACATTTGTATAGTTTAAAAGGCCATTGAGTGCATTGAGCACTGTTTGCTCCTATGTCTTGAAGTGTTTTCTAGCTTTTGATTATCTCGATGTAGTTGTTCTTCATCATGACTGTTAAAACAAATCTCTTTGGAAACAACATCTGATCAGAGGTGTCCCTAACATTGCCAAGTTCTCGATGGACGAAGAAGCTGAATTATGTTCCCAACATTACTGCCTAGTCTATGAAGCACGGATAAGCTGTGTGGTGTCCCTAACACCATTTCCGAGTCTCAGAAGCACAAATAAGCTGTGTGGTGTCCCTAACACCATTTCCGAGTCTTTGAAGACCAAATAAGCTGTGTGGTGTCCCTTACATCATTTCCGAGTCTTTGAAGCACGAATAAACTGTGTGGTGTCCCTTACATCATTTCCAAGTCTTGAAGCACAAATAAGCTGTGTGGTGTCCCTTACATCATTTCCGAGTCTTTGAAGCACGAATACGCTGTGTGGTGTCCCTAACACCATTTCCGAGTCTTTGAAGCACGAATAAGCTGTGTGGTGTCCCTTACATCATTTCCGAGTCTTTGAAGCACGAATACGCTGTGTGGTGTCCCTAACACCATTTCCGAGTGTTTGAAGCACGAATAAGCTGTGTGGTGTCCCTTACATCATTTCCGAGTCTTTGAAGCACGAATAAGCTGTGTGGTGTCCCTTACATCATTTCCGAGTCTTGAAACACAAATAAG
Organism: Argopecten irradians; assembly: GCF_041381155.1. NCBI lineage: Eukaryota > Metazoa > Mollusca > Bivalvia > Pectinida > Pectinidae > Argopecten > Argopecten irradians. Next base: position 16,091,869 of record NC_091134.1, on the reverse strand, counting down.
CTATCCGGTGTTTCTTACATCATTTCCGAGTCTTGACAATTTAATTAAATCAAATTGTAGCACATTGTACCGATACATAAGTGATGAATCTTAGAGGAACAGACGTAACCTTACCAACGAGTGTCAAGTGGAGCAGTTTGACCGATTTACGGTTTTAATGATGGTTATTTAGAGGTAAATCCTCTCGAATGGCTTGTGTCATGTATCGGGCAAAATTGTCGGTAATGTTTCATTTTCTCTTTGAAATTTCATAATGATACCATCTATGGACATACACGGCCACACTAATCATATCTTGTGTTGAAAACTACCTGATTGATTTTATAACATCTTTTGTACATGTCTTTTTTTCATTATCAATTACTGTATCTGCAACATCAAGTTTATTTTGGGATAGTCTCCCCTTACTTGAATTCGATGAACAATTCATGTATTGAAATTAGACATTCAGACTGACAGAGCCTAGTTACTCCTGCTGTGTGATAAGATATAGACATTCTGAACGATTAATGTCCGACACAGCTGTCTGTATGTTTGAGAATGATGAAGAACTAGAATTAACTTAGGTTAGTGTAAATGGGTATATTTCTTTTGAATAAATCTTTATGAAGAATATTAGTATGGATATAAAAAAAAATAATTGGTTTAATTCCCCCCACAAGCCATCCGGCAATATTTTATGATTATATGTTATTTGCATATATTTTTGCTGTATTCGGCACTGGCGGAAAACAGCTGCAGTATTGTTTTCACGTGCGCCGATTTCATCAACTTCCTATTAGTTGATCCATTGTTTGAAAGTTGGGACATGTTTGTTGAACATTGTAATACGAATATGTTAATAAGGTCGCAGCCCTTCGTGCCGGATACGAAGTGCGAAGCACTTCTAAGGTAACAGATACACGAAAATATAAGAAAAAACACAATCTTCAAAATTCAATCCTACACACTGACAGCTTCAGTTTGCGGCCGCCATTTTTTCATACATATGGGGAGGTTGTGCGTTGCTCCGGTACTGCTCTCCCCAGTAAATATATATTTAACTAATGCAAATGCATAACAGGGGTAATTAAACATTTTTTTATTTTTTTTATTATTTTTTAAATATTAATAATAACAGTTTGAAAATTAAAAGCTATAGAATGCAGTCAAAATATCCACGAAAGCGAAAATGAGCACAAGGAATCATGACGTCACATAACGTCAACAAATGGCGCGAAATCATAGGATTCGCATACGCGGCACTCCAGGCCTTGAATGGACACAGAGAAATCCGAATCTTTCAGCTCATTTCTTTGAGTTTATGCTAGACAATTATTATATCACATACTTCTTTAGTTTAAAGTGTGGCCTTTTATTTCTAAATTATGTCTTCTACATGAAATAAAAAATAAAATAAATAAATAGAGATTTGCTCTTCCTATGCCGTGTATGATTCATATTAAAACATCTGGCTGCGCCCTTTAAGCCCTTGCCTTCAGTCATATTAAATATAACACTGCGAAACATATAAATCATTTTGTAATGTTGCAGGATAAAAAGAATACATGACTAGTGTTTAAAGTATATTTTGGCTCAGAACAGAAAGAAAAAATTGCCTCGCCAGAGGGTCGCCATTTTTGTCTTTCTTAACTCTTGCCAAAATACAGCTAATATTTTAAGACGCTTACCATGTATTGTCTATATTTGATAAAATCATGAAAGTGTGAAAATGCAATAAAAGTAGAAACAATTGATATATTGGTCAAATGAAATAAAATATTGTTAAAAAACGTTACTAGTTATTACAGTTACCTCATTGATATCTCATTTTAGTAATTTTTGATATTTTCGCTTTGGACCAATCAGAATGCAGCCTTTGAGAGTGATAATATCATTTTGATTGTTACGTCATTAGTTTGTGCACAAAAATGACGTCATATTTTTGTGTAGAAATATGACATGTCATTATGCTCACAAATACGTCATAATAATGGCAAGGGAAAATAACTCTGTAAAATACAATGGTGGAATAATTTTGACGGAACTAGTAGTGATATGGTCTATTGTAAATGGAAGCGGGAAACCAAATGTAATAGACAGAACATTCATTGTTTCTTGATGAATACCAGTAATATTTCCTCTTGTAAGGTTAAAACTTTGATATTTTTCACACGTGCTTCGCACTCGTGACAAATATCACAGTTTTCATCTCACTCGATGAAATATAACTGGTATTCATCAAGAAACAAGGAATATCATCTACATATTGATAACATCAAAATTATGTAATGATTAACCATATAATAGTATATTTGAACCATACGAGACAGCTATGGCGTTCCATATGAGAGATATGGTGTTCCATACGCCCCCACAACTTATCGCTCCTGGTATCTAGTATTCTCATATATAGACAGTTGTTGTGTCTAGTGTCTAGGGCCAGGTGAAACATCTTAAAGATAAAAATTGTTTCTAAGACGACGCGATTTGTGTCCATATAAGGTATTTCTGTGATAAACCATGTCTATGGCCGTCTTCTCTATAATGACGGGACCGGCGTCTTTGATTAACTACAGTCTACTTTAACTAATCTTATGTCCATTGCAACTGACACACACAAATCTGATGACGGGGCACTAGTTTAGTTTTATATCATAATGGATCACATCAGCATTAATCTAAAATTAAAACAATTATATATAATGCAGTATTCAGAATTAAGTAAAACAATTCCGAAAACATGAAGTATATGTACATAGATTCAGGGACATGATTAATTATCTATTATGTACAAGAGCGTCTCCCAGCCACCATTACAGTTTATAGAAAGATATTGTTAGCGTACATTGTAATTTGGAGTTGAATCTCATTAAGCCCAGTGATCAGCAATGTAATCACTACTATCTGTCAGTCGGTTGGATTTTATGTCCTGTGATAAATTGACCAATGCTTGCCCTTTTAGACGGCCGATCAGACTACAGAAGAAACCAGAGTTTTGACATGTTTCTGCTATAGGTACGTCAGAAGTAGTCATTTTCTTTTACAACATTCTGTATTAATATCGTATAATAAATTGAAACTGAAATTACTTCCAAATTTTGATACTTCACGCCTGTACCATTTGTTTTAAACAAAATTCTGTATCAATATTGTTTAATTAACTGAAACTGAAATTACTTCCAAATTTTGATACTTCACACCTGTACCATTTGTTTTAAACAAAATTCTGTATTAATATTGTTTAATTATTTGAAAGACTTCCAAATTTTGATACCTCACACACATACCATCAGAAATTTCATCTGATCTAAATGTGGCCTCAGATAAACCATCCTTTTTGTCCTTACCACTATCGACAAGTCTTTACCGTGCGTTCCATTTGCAGATACAACTGGTACGAACCCGCTGTATCTGTAATGGAACACTATTGGTTCGTTTTCAGAAGCGTACCACTTGTATCCAAATTGGCGGAGACGAGATTCTTCATTTGTCACCGGAATGTTTTCTTTGTTGAAAACAAGACAAAGCGTATTTATATTCGATAAAATTACATGGATCGTTTATTTCAATGTGTGCTGAAACTATTTAGGAATTATTTTTATATCCATTTCATTGTTAACACCGAAAATACAGAGCTTTTATATTCGAAGCGTATCTTTCATATGGTTGCCGCCATCATGGAAAATCCAAACGCGTTCCATTTGGCGGTGCCGTATCACTTTAGTGCAATTGGTACGAATCCGCAAATGGAACGCACGGTTAGAAAGCGAACCAACTTTATGGCTGAGTTGTTGTAAAACTTCGAGATAAAATAAGTGGCAATATAAAATGTAGGCACTGGTGCACGACTTCCAAGCTTTATTTTGTCGAATAGGTTAAGCGTCAACAATATCCACATGTTCAAGCTAAATTTTTGTTTATCTTTTGCTATACCCTTGCATCATACTTCCGCCTTTCTGTTGTACAAAGTGATCTGCCCATTTTTAGTACGGTCCAGCAGGGGAGGGCATTATACTGTAGACCCCTATTGAAAGACCATCACAAAGGTGTCTTATATTTTCCTTTTTCCTTTTTTTTTTACTATATCCCGCATACTTCTTTATGTCTCTCTCGACAACACATCGTTTATGTCCTCTGAGATGAGCGTTTTAAAAATGTGTAAACGTAGATCTATCCTCATAAGTCTAACATATCGCATGCAGTATGTAGAATATGTCGACCTTTAGTTGTAGACAGAACGCTAAAAGCCAAACCGGTATCAGTGTGATGTTTCTAATTAAAGCCCTGTGACATTTAGATCGCAACATACTTCAATGACCTAGCGATATTACGAAGACAATAGGTAGTGGTACATGGTAGTAAATGATCCCTTTTCTGCCCTTCTGATTACCACAGAAATATTAAAAACTGCACATTTCACGATTTCAAAAAAAGCAAAATATTAATTTACTAACTTATCAACTTGGAGTTTTTTTAAGTCTACTTTGTCAAACACTTAATTGAACTTGTTCTACTGTGACAAACAAGAATCTGAATCATTTTGAAATATTCGAAGTCAAGAAATACTAACACAAATATTGAAAAAAAAACCAATTCAAATACAGTCTTTCAACCGGGTAAACGTCAAGGAAATATGTGAAGGCTTCTGGATTTCCAATTGCGATGATGATTAGGTCACCACGCGCGAGAAGCACGAGTTCGGGGTCAAAAGTGATATAGATTGTCCAATTGGACTGCACAAGTTAATGTTAGTTTATATATGACGTTTAACAACTTCCGGCTTATCCCGCGAATATGTTCTACGCGTGCAGATTGCCTTGCCCTCGGTAAGACAGAGAAATCTAACACTCACCGGAAGTGCAGATTTCTATGGCCGATGCGGTAAAACCTGTTTTCTTGCCACCACACGGATGAAAATATATTAGTAACAGCGTTTAAGACAAACCTTATTTTGGCAATATCAATAAACCAAAGAAGCTGCATGTGTTCTTAAATATAGATTTATTTCATAATTAGAAGAACAATAAAATTAATAATAATGACATACAAAAAACATATTTTTCTTCATAATGAAAAAAAAAAAAAATAGATCACAAATATAGGTTGGTTTATAATCATAACGACAATATTTCTATTTAAAAATTGTAATGACGGAAATGACCGTTTATAGAGATATCGAGTAATCCGACTTCTAATCTAAATATGAACAATTAAAACAATGGAGGAAACGTCTTCATAACTCACCACTCTGCGACGGAGATGCGACACAATCTGAGATTTTACACTTAGATTGACGATTACTGAAACCACCAACGGATTACTAGCGCCAGTATCGCCGGAAAATGACAACGTTCAGGGTTTATAGGTGCAATAGTACGATCCAATTTCTCTCCGATTTTAAAATGCCATATTCTTGAGATTGATGAGCTGACTTTCAAATAGATTGCAAAAATAAAAGCATGACTGTTGAGCTGTTTGATTTGGTTCTATTGATTGACGTCTTATCAGGAGAATTTTTTCTTCTTCATTTTTTATGCGGCTGTATTTTAGATTATTTCTAAAGCTAAGGCAATTGTAGAAGTGCTGCACTGTGGTAGTGAAGACAAACTAACAGCAGTACCTGTCTTCCAAAAGACCTTGGCTAGACTTTGAACATACCAAACCGATAAGCTGCTATATACCTTCACGATAAGAGGTCACTTCTAGATCACAGATTATTTTTTCTGGTTGGTTGTTTATAGTCAAGATTTAGGTTGCAGCCTCTACTCAATGCTAATCTCTCATTTTCCCAACATGGGCTTAGGACCGGCTATTGTGGAGTTCCTAGATCAACTTCACCCAAGTTATACACATGCCAATTTTGTCCGAAAAGTGGATTGTGCAAACATTAATACATTTGCAATGTCTGCCACTTGTCCTTTACCATCGTCGATAGTCCAGGGGTGTAGATATAGTATGTGATCGAAACCCCTGAAGTATCGAGGAAGTCATTGACCGACAGACTAGTTACTAGAAGTGTATTCCATCATGCTAAGATGGGGCGCCGTAAAGAACAGTACAGACGTCAATGAACATAAAATTGAATTTGCTGTTTATAGCACGTAAAACAAAGCCAAGCTAAATTGAAAACTGCTGATCAGACGTCAATGAATCAAGACAAAGCCAACAGCTGAACAATCACCACTTTAATTTTGTAATCTATTTGAACATCAACCTTTCAATCTCCAGAATATGGCATTTTAAAACGCCAGCAAACAAAAATGACAAAAACGTGCTGATAAGACGTCAACCAAACAATAATAACACCAACATCTTAACAATCATGTCATCTATATTGTTGTAATTTATTTGAGCATCAGCCTTTCATTATCCAGAATATGACACTTAGAGAAGGAGAGAAATTGTATCGATCGATCACAACGATAAAAGTTATGGAAGAAAATCAGCTTTCATTTTAACTGCAAATGGAGCATTCCGCCGTGTACGACATGTATGGATCATTGATCTTCTGTGAGAATCGAAATATAGACTAGTGTTATTAATATCATTGTCTGACAACCATATATAAAACTATACGAACATTTACATAACAGTATTGCAAATAATCTCCTTCACTATATACTTTACATAACCGAGCAATAAGGCGGTTATTAGATTTTTGTACATGTAACAACTATCTCTATCTTACTGCAAAACCAATTTATCTTCGTGGCGACTTTAATTCGCGATCTATTTTTTCGCAGCGATTTCATCTCGCGATTTAGAGTCAAGCGGTTCTTCCTTAAATTTATATACTGGACATTTTTTCATGTTGCTTGATATATGCGATTTCATTTTGCCAGCGAAAAGTAACTCCCATACGAAAATATATTGGTTACAATATCTGCTAAAAGATGGAAAATAAGAAAGCTGTAGAAAGGACTTGAAGAGATACATAATGACCTGAACCTGTGTTTATTTCCAGATTTTCAAAATTTGTTCAGAAAATTGGTAAAAAAATCAGAACAAAATCCAAAATAAAATTCCTCCTTTAGACCAAGTGGTTAAGATTTTTCTGACATTCTGCATATCTCAAGTTTTCCACCTTGGAGCGGTCTCGGTGAACATCTGAGACATTATGTCTAGAGCAGCAGGCTTCGGGCAAGTTACAATGTTCTTGAGCTTGTAGATCACCGTTTTAAGATCACGTTTTGTTCAATTCGAAATAGAAATAAAAATGTATTATAAAAGCGTTAACGTCTGCGTGAATTGCTGATGAATACAGATTTTTAAAAAGATTAAAATGGAATATTTTGAAACTACATATATTTTCATTAGAATCTCTACTAAAACGCTAATTTATCTAGGGCAATAAGGATCTATATCAACTAACATGTTTTAAATATGTCCATGAATTTAGTATCGAAATTATCCAATCATTACAAGACGGTTCTGTAGCCATTAACAACGACCAAACGCCTATTGTTTTAAATATTTTCTGATGAATCGGTGAATTATACCCCTACGTGTGTTAAGATGGCGTACACGCACGACAGAGGTGATGATACATTTCCGGTACACGTGTCGGTAGTAATGGCAGCGGGCAGCTCTTATTGATAGCTAGTCAAGAAACAGGGAAACGTCTCGAGGTGATTCTGGATCTACGACCACCAGTCAAGATTGACGGCTTCATGTCAAGTACAACTACAACTGGTCAGTAAGGGTCAATACAACGCGCACGTGCAGTGGACGTCACACTTAAGTTGCACTCTGACGGTCCTAGATAGGTCAAGTTGCGGTCATTGCACATGTTTGGTATGATGCTATTATGTTGACGAGTGCCTATTGTAACATGGTGATGGACTGTCAAACTTACTCAAGGTTGTATAAATGTGTCAACGCCCTACAATCAATAACCACCAACATAAACACGGAGCGGTGTTGTGAAACTGAAAGGTCTTGATGCTCAACGATCTAAAATGTGGCCGTACTAAAGATATCTTTTGAATGTAGTTTAAAATCGTAAACAGTCTTTCGATTATGCGTTTTTTCTTCATTTCTCTCAATTTGCAACATATCTAAAATTTGATCATTACAAAATAAAAACATCTATTTTTTCATTAAAACGTACATGGTCTATGATTTATGTTGCTATATGATAGTATCAATTTGCAAATTTCAAATATTTCCCCTGCGATCAAAGATTGTAAGTAAAGCTAACATGACATTAAATTTCTAACGTTACAACAAGACATCTTGTTCTAAACAAGTCAAAGTGCAAACATACTGCAGTATTGTAAGACCTGCTATAGATTATACGTCTTCATGTTCGGACCCACACTATACAGGTAATATTATGCAGCTAGAGGATGTTCAACTGCTCAATTAGTATATAATGTCAACAATATGTCTAGGGAGTCTGGGTATGTAACATCCATGGTCCAATCACTAAACTAGGAGCTACTTTCCAACGTAGATTAAAGCAAGCTTCATCAGGTTATACAAAATCATAAAAAATACTTTTCCAGCTCCACAAACAAGTCCTGACACTTCAACGGAAGAAGTAAAAAAAAAGTCAGATGTCATAATATATCAAGTGACTTTGTGTGAGTGTGAACTAAATGAATAAATCTCAAAATCTGTTTCATAAAATTAAAAATAAGATATGATATGTTTTATGTGTATCCACGCGATTTGTAATGATGTGCCGTATACCATTCAAACGCTAGAAGTAAATGAAAGTCGTCATTTCTTGTAAAATAGACTTGCTTTGTAGATGGCATCAGCCTATCTTACAAATTGGGTTTCCTCTTTAATCAGTTGAAATGAACGAAAGCATGTACTCTTTTTATTTTGCTACAATCACACATTGTTAATGCTGACACAAACTGACTTGTTTTATATCCTCGAGGACAACTATTTACTGACGAATAAAGGACTATTTTGTCTTCGTCTTCTCTGCCCAATTACATTAACCAAAGCCGCGAATGTCCAGCGCTGACCCCGGTGGTGTCCTTTAGGCGTGCGGGTTCATGGTCAATACCGGGCACTTCTGTCAACTGCAGGACCTGTCACTTGCAGCTGTCATCTTCCATCGACGAACCGTGGAAATTATTTTGTAGTGTGACAATGCAGTCCAGTTATTGTTTCAAACTCTATTGAAAATACACATTCACAAATTAAATTGTTTAAGCACTTGTATGTATTCTGTTAAGATTCATGAAGACATTTTAATGCTTTTGATCATGATAGTTGTTGCGAATTTAAAAGAGAACGCTCTCACAGAAAAGCATCTCTCATCACCCAAATGCTAAACTGAGTCGAGGCGATAAAAGTCAGAACGAGGCAAAACAAAGTAGCAGTTATGTTAATTGACATTGAAAGCAGAAATAATTTATAAGCCAGAAAATGATTCTTATAAAATGAAGATTTCCGACATAGAATTTCGGAAGACGTAGAAGTCTAGTCGTGGATTCCAAAACGTTCCACTATACGACGGATAAATTCAAGGATGACAATTGCAAGAAACTTAAATATTGGGGACTGAAAAGTATTCTATGTAATTAGTGTTTAACGCAATGTGCATATTGAAGATGCTTCACCGCCGACAGAGCAAAAATGATATTCATCATTTGAACAATAATTGGTGTTTAATCGTGTTTATATATGTCTAAATCACACAAAAAAAATCATATAATATAATTTGGTTTGCTTTTGGTGCGTGCGCAATCAATACTTCATTCCATATAGGATAGAGTACCACGGATTTTTTCCGTGATGCAATTAATCATTTTTCGATATTTTTGTCTTGAAGTAAACTAAGAAACTCAAACTTTTCAATGGTGGTAATGGCGTAAAGTAATAACTTTTGTAACTGAAGAAGAATACTAATTCGTCTGTTCCTGTTTTGAAAGAGAAAAAATACTTTTTGTCAGCGGTGAAGCATCTTTAAATCAAAAGATGAATAAAAATGTATACATAATAGATAAACATTATCAGACAATACATGTACTATATGGATTTCCAAAGGTGAGTAAAACAGAAAGGTAAAGTAACCAAACTATATAATGATACCGGAAATGAGACTTTTTTCCTGAAGAGAGTCATTGATAACAAAGTGCCCATAGTCTTTTCTGTTATACTTCCTTTCTCTTGTATGACTATGACCGACTATGTGCCTGGGTCATGTAACTATTTCCATGACCAGATCATACAGCTGTTTGATGCCTTTGCTTTTTTGCATATTTTGAGGATTAAACTATAAACATCGGTTTTTTAAGGCTTCAATTCATAATCTTTTTTTTATTTCTTCTTTCACTACAGGAATTATAAAAAACTCGCATATTTACAACGCCATTTTGATGATATTTTGTCAAATCTATAAATGTATAGACCGAAAGGGATCGATTGAGGCATCATCCTTTAATGGCCTTAGCTGTTCATGGGAGTTGTGCTATAGAAATCCAAGTTAAAACATCTGCATGTGAATTAATAATCATGCTTTATAAATTACAAAATGAACGTGACGAAACTTTGAAAGTTTTTCTATTTCATTACGGAAATTATATGAAAAATGCTCCTTGAAAATAACAGACAATATGGTACTATATGAAAAATTGCAATTTTTATCTTATTTTCTCTATGAGCCATCAACTGTAGTCACATTCTCATTTCAAGCGACACTAACGGCGGTGATGTATCATATTTAAAATCAAACGTGAAATTGACAAATACATCACTATCGCTGTAGGGTTCGTAGTTTTTATTTTGACAACTTCATCAATTATCGTGCTTCAGATGACTGTCAACTTGGCAATAACAATAAGATTTTATACCTGAGAGTTATATTTCCCTTGGTTCCGATAATGTTTAAAATCCAACCTCGTCACGACACAGCCTGAAATGTCATTGTGTCAAACAGGTTGGCCTTGCTGAATGTAAACGATCTATGGAGATGATTCATAATTAAAGTTTCATGTGGATTCAGGATTGGTATGACAATCAATCTAATTTTATTGTTGTTGACTTCAATTCCATGAAGACGTTTGTTTGGTTATAAAACTGTCTCCGAATGTCAGCTGTAAAGTGTTAATCCTGACACTGAAAGCCATAACAAGGACGGAATAGAAATAAGGTTTCTACACGGACTGATAAACATTACGTTAGATTAGTACCACCAAACACGCAAACAGCGACTTATCATTTTGAAAATTATGACTTCATATTTTCGTTGTTTTATATATAAATAGTGTACTTATCTGAGATTTTGCAGGAGTTTATAACGGTGATTTCCTTTTCCAGCCAACAGAGGAAATGAGGGTGCCCTGACCTGAGTCGTCCCTTGGCAACCATGTTCTGTATCAGGGAAAATACGTTACCATGGTTACCCACAGTCTACCAGGATATGCTTAAGTTACGATAGAGCACTGTTATACTACAGGCAAACAGATGTGAACCAGTCAAACTTAACAATGTACGAAGAATTTTCTTTCGTTATTGAAAATGTCTAAAATTCAAATAAATACGTCAGAGAAGCAAATTTGATAAAAAATGAAAATGCTGATGTAACCAAGTTACCTGTGTGTAAAGCAGCTGCCCAGGTGTTGCTTAAATCTTGGTTTCTTGCACGTGGACATACATATAAAGAAATGAAATAAAAAAAGTATCTTCAATTCCTTGACGACTTCTACATTGTGAAGTAAGACTGTATATTACAAGTAAATTAGGGATATATTTGGGCGATCAGAATTCACCGAGAAGTACAACATTATAGCGTCAATATGTATTATACAACTTTTAATACGCAAAAATGGCGATATAAATGACTCAAAAATATTTTATCATGCAACCCAGCAAATGTGGCGATGCGAAAATAATGGTTCACATTATGTCAAGTCAATAACAAAACTGTATTTAGGACAATGAGAACAAGAAACAAGTCAAGTAATATTTGAGCCATGATAGATTATGTGTACTGGATTCATATTGAAAGTGTTACTTTAAGCAAAAGAGCAAATGCTAGAAAACATCTTTGATATATCAATTATAATATTTTAGGTCTAACGTTGACATTCTACCTGTGATAATATGAATTGACGGTCATGATAATGTAGTAAGAAAGTAAAGATAAATCATTGCAAAATACGATTCAGTTTAATTAAGCATTGAAGTCATTTTTTTCAAATTTCATCGGGGTATGAAAGAAATTTTGTTCGCAAACTTTGTGAATCCGCGTATGTTCTCACAAAAATTTGCAAACAAAATTTATTTCATACCCCAATGAAATTAAAAAACAGTGACTTCAATGCTTATAATTAATTTTCCAGGCTACTTTATGAAATGAATACGTTTACACGTACGATTCCATTGATTTTTTCCAAGGGATTATTTTTTTTCCAAATCAATACGCAACGTCAATGTTTCTATTGTGACGTCACGATAACGTCCGGTTTCCGCGCCATTCTCGGATTTTTTTTTCATCGTGGCATAAAAAAATGAAAAAATAATAGAAGAGGCCAATCAGAACCAGAAACAAAGAAAAATTAATTATTGAATTATGTTTAATTTTAAACTCTGATTCACCGTCTTTCAACATCTAAGGAAGGTAGCGGAATAATTTAGTATCACTGATAATACTTTACGGCCTATTTGATATATTCGAAATTTCCATCCACTGCTGATATATTTGACATTTCACTACACTTTATAACTGAAATTGTATATCTGATATTAAACACATTTCAAAATTAAAGGGAAAATTTCAAATAATCATGATAGTATGTCATGTTGTTGTTCAATGAGTGAAAATGACTTTTCAACTTTTAAAGATAAGACAAAATGAGTTATGCAATATATGTTTTCCTATGTTTTTTCCTTAAAATTTCAATTTTATAAATGTACCCGTGATATATGTATAATTGATTTACCTCCCTTGGTGTATCACGATTACACACAATCAGTCATATGAACACCAGGGAGACCAGACATTGATATATAGAAGATTAAAATGTAAAGGGCTGTAGATTGATGCCAGCCATATCTATACAATATCGCGACATGTGATACCTCGTAGCGTGTCGCATGAGTATTACAAGTTACAACTTTAGCTTGATCTTGTGACATCAACCACACATAACAGAAAATCAGTACCAGTTTAATCTTATTTGTTTGCAACCAGCTCGGGGATATAGATGTGATATGCGCCGTAAAAAAATATCAACCCTAGCTATCTGCTTTCGAATCACAGAATAAGCAATGAATCCCAAAGTTGTTTTACTATCTTATCAGTACCGTCTACTAATGATATTAGGAAAAAGTTCGATATAAAGGATACAGGATGGTGTGATAGATCTATACATTTGTGATAAAATGTCAAACAACGGGAATATGAGAGCTGATGTTGATAAATATTGTAGTAAGAATTCTTACGTTTCACAATACTTACATTATGTATGTTCACATGAAAGAGGAATAAAAAAATATGAATACTTTGCTATTCTTCGTGGGAAACATGTCTCTTTCTACAAAATAGTTTTCTTATTTTGAAAATTCTGTGCTGAAAATCATTTAATCTTTCATTAATAATATTTTTATGCCATTAAATAGCGAAAGATAGTTCGTTTGATCCCTTTAGTTAAAGTCCAAGCCATTTGTAAAAGCTCTGAACGTTTCTGACGAGTCCTGCAAGGATGAGACAAACATATGATGTAACGGCTTGTTATATTTAATAACGATCTAATATCAGTTTAGATACTGCAACTTAACTCTTGACCGACATTTGTCTTCATTGAATGGCACATTTCGAAGTTCAATTGGTTGGTCCTGAAGGAAGCCAGACCACTTAACGCAGACACGGAAATGACTCCGCACCAAAATAGTCCCATTTTTTTACATGCTAATATTATATCATCAATTCAAATCTACCTTTGCATCACTCTAAATGTCGGTTATGTCACTGTAACAGGACAAACGAACCGTGTATTAATGATATAAAGAGTAGATATTAAAACTAGTTAATACTGGTTTGTCTGACTAGTTACTACATACATCCATATGCCTGCAACCTTATGGATTTTAGATGCAGAAAGGCTTTAACAAAATTTCATTCCAATCTTTCGAATGAGACAGGTTGATATTCTCTTCCGAAGATATCATTAAGAAACAAGATTTGTTCGTTGTGGTATCTTAATTGTATAAAAGATTAATGTCTTTTTAATGACAAAACCTAATCAGGATAAACGCAACGGAATTCGTTTGTTTAACTTTTTAATCAATAAAAAATAACTGAATCGGATAAAGCACCAACCTGAACTGCAATATTTCTTTGATCAAACCCAGTTAGAAATATATGTAGATGTAAATCACGTCAAACGTACTTATATGGAACAGTATTAGTCACTCAATGCATCGTTGGCCTTAAATCAATGCTGTATACGTAAATATTTTCGCCAAGTCAGCTTTTAAGCTGTTCACTGTGTTATAATATTCAAACCGTGCATCTCTAGTTTAAAGATTATCCACCCCCGATAGAGCAAAAACGACTCTCATCATTTGAACAATAATTATTTAGTCGGGTATATATATGTCTAATTAACACAAACAATGATATAAAATAATTAATTTTGCCTTTGGTGGATGTACAATCAGTACTTCATTCCATATAGTACATAGCGCCATGGGTTTTTTTTCGGGACGCAATTAATTTTTTTTGTATTTTTATCTTGAAGTAAAATAAGAAGCTCAAACTTTTCTATGTTGGTAATGGTGTAAAGTAAGTAACTTTTGTAACTGAAGTAAAATACTACTTCGTCTGCTCCAGTTTCTGATAGATAAAAACTTCCATTCGTCACCGGTTTAGCATCTTTGAATATCAGCAAAATCAACGGAAGGTTTGGTTTAGTCGGGTGGGGTGTGTTGTTTGGTGTCTTCGTCGGCATGCTTCAGTGATGTAGAACAATAAAAAGGACAAGATTTCCACTTTACTAGAAGGCACAACACGGATACCACAGTCAACAAAAACACGCACCCCGCACCTCACACATGTAAGATACCACATGCATGAGAGGCAGTCCTTAAATGACCATGGCTCTTAATAGGACGCAAATATTACAAACCAAATCAAGCAGATTAATTAAATATCCATGTGTCCATAACAAAAACGATAGTTGCGTTTTAAACATAGCAAATAAGTCACGCAATCTTAAAGCTGATGCCTATAGATGATATTGATTTCCCTCTTGTAAAATGTTTTAAAAAATTAATTGAATGACATTGGTTTACAGTTTTTGAGAGAGTTATTCGAGAAACAGACGCATCTCACATAGCAGACATTTAAATCACACAAACTCGATTTGTTGTTATTCAGAATTTAAAAAAAATCGACTGGAAATGTTTGTTTGTTTTTTTTTGTTTTTGTTTTTACAGCAATCTTCAATAATATGATATAAACCAACACACCTGATGCTTCCATTGCGAAATGTTTCTGAACTTAAATTTCTAAAAAAATTCATTGCTTTTTCATAATCAAAGCCTAATAAATAACAATTAGTGCTTGATTAACTGTAAACAGGAAATATTTGATGCCGAACCTGCAATTAAGATGTTGACAGAAACAAACGTCGCTTTACACAAAGTTTTAATTGTATTCCCGAGAATCCTTGGTAAGATTTATAAAATGTTTTTCTCTGAGGCTGTAAAATGTGATGACTAAGTAATAAAACCTGGGATCGTCACCACATCTTATTGGTCCTATTAATCTGTAGCCAAGGTAAAAGTAAGCCGAGATTACCAACCACAATTATCCCCGCTAACGAAGCCATGTATGCTTTCTTGATTTTGTCACAGCAAAGCTAGGTGCTATCAGACCCGACCATCTCGGCCCCCTGTCGGTTGTCAATCAATATGGCGATGGCGATGTGCAGGCAATTGCGTCTCGTCCGTGAAAAATGTAACGTCGGTTGTCAAGATAACGCAATGATATAGTGAAGGCAAGGGGTTTCCTCGACCCATTCGATAGATGGTACACATTTAAGTATGCTATTTTCAATTAAATCGCCGTGAAATCAAGGTTTTAAATAATAAGGTTTAGCTAATATTTTTTTCAGTTCGTTTATGATAATGATATTTATACTTGCTACATCACACACACATTAAAAAAGTCATTTTGCGTGCGATTGAAATTCGTCCATTTTACTTGCGAAAAGAGTTAACAAAAATAAACCGTCAATACATAGTTAACATCACGAAAATCCTAAGTGATTGAAGTAGGTTTATAGCAATATAAGTCAACGCAAAAATGAGTAAGAGCAAAACAAGTCAAAAATAAATAAACAAATCAACGCAAAAATAAAGCCAAAAACAAGTAAAAAAAAAGGTCAACGCAAAAACAAGTCAAAAACAAGTCAACGCAAAAAAGTCAGCGAAAAATCAAGTCAATGCAAAAAACAAGTCAATGCAAAAACAAGTTTTGTTACATACAGTATCTACGGTAAGTCAACTTCCTCTCGGCGATTCGACAAGGATACATATCTTAATGTAGCTATATTCTGACGCGAGTTGAGTCTGAAGCTCTGGTTTATGGATCCTATGTGAACTGTTCATCTGATTTGTGTCATCATTGTAATGTACAAGTCTGGAAATCTCGAGTTACCTTCAGGAAGTAAAAGTCCTTTGTTTATGATTCTTCCTCTAATATCATAACATTGCTTACAGGACGAATTGCTTATTGAATCTACTGATTACAGAAACGGAATGACTTTGCTCTACTGTGAAATAACGGAGAAATGGAGTACTGTGAAGTTCATAATAAAGATAGTGCATTATTATATAGTTTTGTAGATGAATGTGGGGCGGGGATAGATATACAAGTCCTGGGGGCGCAGACGAGATTCTGTTTATTCATCCTGCCCTAGGTGCAATCTGAAAGACTACTAAAATCGCGATTTCCATTTTCGCTGGACAAGAAATACGATCCGTGCGATTCTCGTACTCCTCTATGATAAGTATGTGGATGGTAACTATTGGCTAGCGAAATATCAAAACAAACTGTCGAAGATTAACATTCGCGGATTTTAGAAGTTGAATAGAAATTCATATCAGTATAAATGATGTAGATATTAATTCGCGGAGATTATCACTAATTTAATACGACCGCGAAATTAAATCGTACGCGGAAGGATTTTGGTGTATAGTATAATGTTATCATCACCCCTTTCGCTAAACAAATGAAAATGAAACTAAAGTATGAATGAAGGATTTAGTTTAGTTTGCTTTGTTTAGTTTAACGTCCTATTAAACAAACAGTCAGGGCCATGTAAGGACGTGACAGGATTGATGGTGCAGGAGATTGTCGAGTGTCACAATTTAGGTCAAATATTGTGTGTTGGGATCCAGACGTTGACCTATTTGAATTCTATTTTTGTTATGTATTTGCCATTATCATACATGTTTCTTTTTTTACCTATTATGACCGACAGGACATGTAAGTACGGAACCGTTGTTTGCTGTAATTTGTATTTTTAAAGATAATTTATACTCGTCCATTCCAAAACTTTGCCCAGTTTCACGAATATTCCTTAAATTTCACGGAATTCCTTAACTTCAAATTCTTCATAGGAAAGCATTTTAAAAGTTAAAGAAAACATCTAAAGTTAAGGAGCCTTCCTTAAAATATGTTATGCTTTTCTTATAGAGAATTTTATGTTAAGGGATTCCTTAAAATTTAAGGAATGTTCATGAAACATATATTGGCCACCGATTTACTTATAAACATTGGCTGACAAACCATTTGAAAGCTGTTTTTTCATGACAAAACGAATGTTTTTATCCTGCATTGTCAGTTCTTTTGGAAATTTTCAATTTCAACAAAATTTTTATTTGAAATAAATTGAAATGGGATCAAACAACTATGTAAGTTCTCTCCCTGGTAACAGAATGTATATATACAAATGACATGAAAGAGTATTTGAAAGCATTTGAAAGTATATGTTTCAGAAGTTATGACAGTATATGAGATATTATTAATGAGATTATAGATAGTAATTTTTTTTCAAAAAGTATAATAATAAAGAAATGAGAATGCAACAGCCATAAGGAAATTACCTTCATCCACCAGATGCAGACCAGAGATTTTGGAAATTAATATTTTTTATACTTTGTACTATATTCATGCATTTTCTTATTAGTTTCAGATAAGGTGTATTAACAGTAACTGTCGAAAACAGATAGCATGGACATCGGTGATTACAAACGCATTTGGAAGGATAATGAGTTACATAGTTTAGCAGCGTATCTGAAACATGAGCAAACTTCGTTATCACATAATTTGGGCGCCACGATATGTTGCATATTTAAGTGCAGACTATCTATATGTGTGAGGATTGATTTGCCATCTAGTACAACTGATAAATCAATTGAAATGGGAGAAACTAAACTAACAATTATGTCTACACTTTTTCCAAAGCAGTACAATTGATTTTGGCTTATATCAATTAATCCGTTCACAATACTTCAACATATGGTAAGCTAAATTTCCTTGTGATATCGGAGCATATACAGAAATCAACATTGAATATCGATCGATCTTCGACTTTCATTTGAAGACAACTTGTACACCTCTAATTATTTGTCAGATGAAGGTACACATTGTAGTAGTCATTAAAACGTCGTACATATATTTGGTTGTTAAACAATATCTTCACCTCATTTCTAACCTGACGAAAATATTTGGAAAAAAGTGTCATATTTTTGTTATTCATGACTAATAGAATTTCAAATTCGTCTGTCCAAGCGGCAAGGGATATCTCAACCCAAGTAAAAGATTTTGGCGTGTCAACCCGAGGTTTGCTGAGGCCAATTTTTTCATGAGTGTTGAAATATGCCTGTCTTCTTGACAGACTCATGCATTCTTTTCTCCCATGTTAAAAAAACCTGAATGATTAGCGTCGCTAAGTAAGTAAATGAGGATGAGAGAGTGAGTGAGGGAGTTGGAGGGGGTTGTGAGTGAGTGTTGGCGAGAGGGTTAGTGGATTGGTCATCGTACGAAAAAGAGGTTACCGATTAACTAGCTGTATTGTGTTTGCATAGGGAATAAGAACCTCATGGAGATTAATTTGTCATAATTGGTTGCTACAGGGGGAAATGTTAATGTAATTACTACGCTGATGATGAGATAATTGCGCGGAGTCCCAGTACACATGTACTCTATCTCAGAACCATTGATTACTATCATTCCTCTACCGAAGTATTTTGTTCTCAAGAATGCAAATGAAATAATACTTCCGATCTGTGTTGTTGTTTTATTTTCATATCTTATTTCCGATTTGGTTAAAATTCATTTTGAATGGTTTTGCATATAAAACAAACTTTAAGCGCCTAGTTAGTGAAGCCGTACATGTTCGACTTTCTATCTCTTAGTTTAACGTCCTATGTACAGCCAGGATAATTTCAGGACGTGCCAGGTGTGTTGGTGGAGGAAAGTTGGAGTACCCGAAAAAACCACCGACCAGTACCTAGCAACTAACTCACACGGGATCCGAGCTAGCAACCCTGGAGGAGTAGGGCATGTGGTAATATGTCGAGACAAATGGCATTAAAGCTATTCCGTTTTTATTTTTTTTTTCATGTTTTATGAGTTCGAATTGATGAAGTTCAACTGCATGTAGAAATTATCAACGCCCTGACATTATTTTTCATATAATGATTGATAATGGCTTCGTTAACAATCTAATATGTCATGTAGCACAGTTGTGCTTTAGTTCGCTGTGCTTAATTTGAATTAAAATAGTATTGGTGGACAATGATTCACGCAATTCCTTTTTTACAGAACTGTTCACAGAAATTTACATTCAATTCTAGGTTCGTCTGTCTGCAGCAGATCAATGGTAATATATTTTAATTATATATATCTTTTATTTACTATATTTTGGGGGAGGGGGAGGGGGTTACGAAGAAGTCGCGTTTCCACATTTACGTCTGTAGAGGCTAGCTGATAACTCCGAACACTTGATTATTACGTGTGTTTTGACTTTTTCTGTATGTTCTTTTAATCCCTATTCATTTATACCAGTACAGGGGATATTGACCCCCTTTCAAACAAACAGTTTTGGTTACAGTGTACTGAACTATCTAGGGATTCAGATGAAGTCTTCCTCCTAATTTAATTGTTAAACACATCTATTAATTGGATCACGGTTCAGACGAAAGTTAATCAAATCACTATGTTTGTTCCAATGGCAATGTCCGTACGGTAAATCCACTTATATAAGATGTTGGAAAACCACTTGGACTGAAATCTATCTTTGGTCACAGGTATTTTAGCTGTGGTTTCAGTTCTGTAAAATTTGTTTTTGACAATGTATGTTTATAATTTCGCGTCAGAGATACACACTTACTAGATGTAAACAAACATTTAAATCCAATTATTAATTTTTTTCCAATCTCAATGTTTTAGATATGTTTTTTTCTAATATATGAGACCTGATTTTAATTTTAAATATAAATATGGTACTCTCATGTCATCGAGGTTGGTACATGTATATATATAGAAATTAACCAAAACAGCTCCATTTATCAACAACACTGTCCATGGTAAAGAGATTGTGTATTTAATAGATACATACTACATTTTGTACAATTGTGTAAAAGGTTGTTCCTAATAAAGTGACCCTCAGAATTAAATTATCTTTTGAGTAATATTGCATTACAAATTAATTAAAGTTTAAGTATACCAAAAGCAAGGACCAGACGAACCCAGGACATGTCTGAGAGATTTACAAAATTGAGGCTGGAAGAAGGAATCGTGATAATTATTCCTTTCAATATTAGACACATTCAAATGTCTACAGTTCTCGCGTTATCACATAGTGTTCTATATATATATAGCACGTCGACTCGGTGTATCCATTTTCGAGAATATCGAGTCAATATTCCTTTGTTTCCCAAACGTTGAGTTCTTTAGCGGGGCGTCGTATGACCATCGTTTTTCATGTAATTAAATTGCACATCAGATAATCCTTTTGACTTTTATAAAAGAAAGTCTAATATATGTACAAATGTATTTCTAAATTAATGACCTTTGATTCGGTCCATATTGTGTTAAACTACCTTGGTAGAATATAAAATAATGACCAAGGGCTATGCCCTCGGTTATTATCTAATTCAATATTGCAACATAGCAATTAAGCATAGTTTTCCATGTAAACGTTTTGCTTCTGTTTGCTGTTTTGGAGGCTGCAGTATTATCAATACAATGTCTCTTTGCAATAGCAAAATCTCTCTCCAATTTATAGTGCTATCATACTGAATCATATTCTATCTGGCAAAAAATAAACAAGTTTTACTTATGTGTATATTACGTGTGTCTTGACTCTTGAATGTTTTTGATAATTTCTACCCTCACTTCTGACTTTACAGTGCTACCTCACCGAACCGTACTCCATCTGGCCGGTAGGAACATTAAATTACCGTCGACATGTTTCTGAATCAATGATACAAGCTTATGGCAAATTGTTCGGCTAACTAGTCAATTTCATTTTTTAATTTTGCTGAACATAACTTCATTAATATTTTGTAAATCGAGGCAATTCCAGGAAGCTGCAAAGCTGCCGTCGGCGATCTCAGACACAGGATTAATCAAAACTAGAAGATTCAATCTCAAAATGTAAAACCGTCACGTTGTCGCCATGCAATACGTATACATCGGTGTTTTTCTGGAAGTAACGCCGATTCTAAATGGTTAATCAATATATATGGGACATCCGACTTACATCTGAAGGCGTTTCGAGAACTCTTTGATCTTCTTTTAAATGTTTCATATGGTATTTCATATTGTGGCATGGATCATTACAAAGTGATTTTGCTGTTGGTGTCTCTCTTTGAAAATCCTCGTTTTGAGTTTGTTATGCTCGTTCTGAATATTTCACTTTTTTCATATGACGAAGAAAGATAATTTAGTCAGATGATTGGCATACCATGGTAACGATGTGTAAATACAAAAGAAAAAAATGTCAAACAACTCTTTCTGAAAAAGATCGCGCACAGTTAAGATATCAAAATTCAGTTCATTTTACACTCAACGAAATAGTGGCAGACGTTCTTACATGAAAATCCGCGGGAAATTTACAAGGTTCGTCTCGAAAATATAATAGTTTAGGGAACCACATTGGTATATCTGTTTAGTATGTTATCCCACCTTTGCATTGATGTAACTTATGGTTTGTAACTAATTTCGTCATTTTGAGATCGAAGTTCGCATCTCTGTCAAATCGTTTTCTAGTCGAGTTTGCTTTTGAGAGCATCTTGATTAATTTTCTTTTGATGACGTCATATTTGTGATTCGCTGCTCACACCATCCTCTCGTGTTTTTATCTTAGTAGAACTTTAACTAGATATCTACCTTCGTTTGCTTTTTTAAATATTCTCTTATTCCCATTCCATTGGGTTGTTTTTACTTAGAATGTTCTTTGTAGTCGTTTACTCTTAAAGGCCTTACCCAGAGAGCCTTGCTGTTCAAACCGTTCCCATGTGTTATATTATGAAATTTGCTTTTGAGAACGCTCCCCATGGTCTTTTTCTATTTGATAGTCACCTTTACCCTCAGTTACTGTCAATGTATTCGAATTCCCTATTGTGTCGTTTGATGTTTTATATGCTCTTAAGGGTACTTTGCTGTTATGATGGTTTGCTAAATTTGTTTTGAAGTAGAGCAGTTCCAATCATTAAGGATAGTCGATGATGTTAGTTTGGTACGTTTCTTAGTATTATTTGTTATTTATGACAAGGGAAGATGTTTCTGTTGTTATCAATGTATAATATTTAGTATTTTATTTGTTTTTAACAGTTTTAGAGTCAAAAACGGTTACTGATTCGATGTTGTTTAACATATTACCCTCGAATTGATATCTGTTAAGGTTACATCTCGATGTCTTTGCTAGTGCCGAGCTCTAGTATTAACTGACCGCAGAGGAAAGAAGATTTACAATGGTAGTCTGAAAATGACTTATGATATTGCGACGGTCCTTTGTTTATTACCATCTAGTCAGAGCGCTGGCTTCATTATCACCAGAAGTATTAAACAAGTAAAACTATATACTATTAACAGTCTTTATTGTTCATCAGTACATACAATGTTAGTCGGAATTGTTAGTTTCAGACGTATATACAATAGAGATTCAAACAAAGAGTAATGCTAAAGAGTAATATCTACAAGACTAACATCCTCGATATTCCAGGGGTTCCGATCACTTACGATCTCTACACCCCTGGACTATCTCATAGTGAAATTGAAGGCAACTCAGCTGAAAACATTTGACCAATCACAGGCCAGCAAAGATTTCCATTGAAGACTACAGAGAGAGCGACGCCTAACATCAAAGCCACACAGACAACCACAGTGTACCGTTATACGGTTCTTTTGATGTACATCAAATGACTAAATTACCTGTTCTATTCTGTTGCCTCCAGTTTTACTATGAGATAGTCCAGGGGTGTAGAGATCGTAAGTGATCGGAACCCCTGGAATATCGAGGATGCAAGACTAAGTATCCGACAATAAAAGTCATATATATATTAAAAAATATTAGATTTCCATACAAAGCATATTGACCACCCGTACTTTATTGAATTAAAATACAAGAAATTAAAGGAAATAAATGATTAAGAATACATGTATGGACCTGTGTTTAATATTCGGGAAAATTAGAGACGGTTTCACAAAACTGATCTTTCTTAACGATTGGATCCTAACTTGGTCCTGAATTTACGAAACAAAAAAGTTTTTAACGGACCAATAAAATGAGTTAATATTGCTATAAGCAGTAGCCAATTAGCTCCGCCCGACAGACAGACAGAAAGCACGTGTGAGACAACTACAATATATTCTAAACTAGTCTGAATACAATCCAAAAGCTACATTTTATAAAACAGAATATAGATGTGATTAAAAAATATGCAATAAACAAGGATGTCAATTTTCATGAAAGGATCTGAACATGCGTCAGTCCCTCACAACTCGTAAAAGGCAGCAATATTGTAAACCAGCTTTATTTTATGGTAATTTATTATTTCCCCGTATTTCACGGCCGATTCGATTTCACGGAAATAAATCTCCACTGAAAAAAATAAATACAATAAGTACAACGATTCTTTTTACCTATAAATGACGTTGTTTTTTTAATAAATCACTGTGAAAAAAAGTTCGTTTACTTTATTTTCACTTTTTTTTCAGTTACTCTGTCATATCTTTCACTTTTAGTAGATATCATCATTGTAAAGGCAATGATCACGGAACCCAGACAAGCCAGGTAAACCAAACGCAATATCTCATAAATACCTTTGTGAATATCGAAAAGGTATGCAGAAAAGCTACTTACTTTTGAGTCTACTTAGCTTGGCTAATGATTCTTTTGTTTTCACACTAAATCTGACTTTCTGATTAACCGATTCTTTCATTTCATACCTCTTTATGATTCAAATCTGAAAAATGACGCAAACCCTTGACGTTATCGTGACTGCACGATTTGGATAAATAATTCGTTGGAAAGTTAATGGAATCGTACATTAAAACTATGGTTATATTGTCAAGTAGTTGGAATAATTACTTATAAGCACTGATTTCACCGTTTTTGAATTTCATTAATTGCTTAAATAAATTTACTTTATGAGGTTTAGATATTAATAAATGTCAGTAGATTAACAATCATTGTCAAAAATCCTGCATCGATTTCCTTTACATACTGCAGATTAACGAAAGAATAAAAAAAAATGGCAGAACAAAACACATTTGCGCAAGGATTTCATTTGCTTTTTAAAAAGGTTTGTAAGATAAAGTTTACTTATGACGTTGTGTAGTTCCTTCACCTATATCATCGAACAGAATTGTCAGCCTCACAGTTGATTACACTAAGCTACGTCTAGTGAAGCATAACGTAGTGCTATCGACCGTGGTTAGTGCAGCATGACGTAGTGCAATCAACCGTTGGTCTCCGACGATACTCCAAACAGAGGAAATAAACTGTCTATATTATTATAGTAATTAAGGTTTACGATGCATTAAGGGCGATGGTTTTCTACATATAATGCTTGGCGAAGCTGAAGACAGGAAAGTTATTTTGAATCGAGGATATCTTAAAAATGCTCCACCGCCGAGAGAGCATAAATGATATTCATCATTTGAATAATAATTGGTGTTTTATCGTATATATCTATATGTCTAATTAACAAAAAAATATACAAAAATTATTCCTTTTGCCTTTGGTGCATGCGCAATCAGTATTTGATTCCATATAGGATATAGTGACACGGAATTTTTTCGGGATGCAATTGATTATTTTTATATGTTTAACTTAGTGTAAAATTAGGAGCTCAAACTTTTCAATGGAGGTAATGGTGAAAAATAAGTAACTTTTGTAACTGAAGAAAAATATTAAATCGTTTGCTCCTGTTTTTGATAGTTAAAAAAAGCATTTGTCAGCGGATGAGCATCTTTAAATAATCTTTCAGAATTTGCTCTTCCTCAATCAATTTCTTTTGAAGCGTACTTGACAATATTCTTTCCCTACTTGCCTACTCGAGAAAATGAAAATGTAACCCGTTTTTTCAGCAAATCAGAGCAGAGAAGACAACTAATCACGTGATTAAGCTAGTCACCAGTAAGTCATAAGTAATCATAGTAAGTAATTTTAAAGTTAAAGCTATTCTTCAACTGAAAAAATCTCAAAACTGGCAAATATCACTCATAGTCTTTCTCTCTTAATAAGGTATGACGTACACTCATTCATATTTTCATAAATATCAATTTCATATATATCAATTTCATAAATATCAATATTTACTAAAACAGCTCATTCATTGGGCCGCACTATAAGCTTCTATCCAGGAGGATAAAAACTGGAAGAATTTACACAAAAGAGAAAGTGACATGAAGTTATTACGCCAAATGACAAATACTGCAGCCAAATAATGCTGTGTAGTTTGAAAAAAATGTTCGTTAGAAACAAACATGAAACACACATTTCATATTCATTCATGTTACGCAGCCAATCAACATACGTTGATATCCCACAATGACACAATATGCATCTACCTGAAACTTTAGTGACCTTGCGAACTGACTCAATTTTTATCACCCTTAAAATAAAATCTAGCACGTTTCCCTATCCGGAAGTAGACACATTCAGCTGCGCAAATCGAGATTACACCAAAATATTATCGAGTTTAATGAAGCTTTGTTTCACGTTATAGCCTATATCTTCAATATCGTGTCCTGTGTTGATAAGGCATTTACATAATTAATTCATCGCTTCCATAAGTCATTCTCCATATGTAATGTATAGTATAGTGTGTACTTCTTTATCTGGTGTCTCGGCTGTAACATCCAGATACTGTATCCGCTGTCATGGTCAGTCTCCATCGTGTTAAATATGACAGCAGATCACTTTTAGTATCTGTTTTTCCAGACAAAATCCCTGTTCCACGTTTCTTGCTTAACAAGTACGTATACAATATTCTACCCACTCACCATTCGAAAATCCTGTCCTTTGTGATTCATAGTCTATTTGGCATTTTGTATCATCTACAATTTTACCTACGTTTTCTGCCAACTTCAACTTAATTCACACTTTTGATACGAGCAGATGAATATTATATTTGCTGCGTTCGTTGCCATACCTTTTGTCTATTTGTTTTGGTTTATGCCTGTCACGAAAAGCACATAAAATCAAAATCTTTCATATTTTTTTATAGTCCCGTTGCGAAATTCCTCAATCGTTCATTCATGTACTTCCAAATTATTTCAAATTTGTTTCTCCCACACATAAAACGATTTATCAACACTAATACATCTCCGATATATAATTTTGTTTTGGCTTAAATTATGTAATCGTCCTTGAAAATGTCTTTTTATCTGCAATAACAACATACATGGAGCTTTAATAGGTCGTTTCTGAACGTAGGATTCATAAAGGCGTATATGACAGGATTGGCGACATTGTAAATAAAATATATGTAAAACCCAAACTCATTGTAGCTGATCAGCCCCAAGGCCATAAGCCAAGCTGGTAGAAACGCTATGATGAAGACAATCGTAACAATGCACAACATGATCGCCATCTTAACGTTCGCCAGTAAAATATGATCTTTCTTTTCTTTAAGAGTGTTTTTTGGCGGTGCTGATTTTAGCGGTACTGTCTCGCCATTATTGAGTTTGTGCGTGACGGCCTTCGAACATGTTCCGTTCTCCTTGATTTCAACATTCATATCAACGGTCGCCGACAAGGTGGTGGATTTGGTGTGGCTGACACTGTTTGCTGTTTCATCCGTCTGTACCATGGTGGTTGAGAATTGCTTTTTACGTTTTTGTTTCTGTCGTTTGGCCCGCCGCGATATCACCGACCTGTATATGACAGAGTAAAGCCCAATCACAAGAAGAACAGATATCAAAAAGAAAGATGCGTATATTTTTTGATATACATCTCTGAAGGACTCATGGAGTATTTTAGAGGATGGTTGACAAACCCCAGTGTATATCATCTCACATTCGTTCAGACTTGACGAATTAGCCAAGTGAAGTGCGATATCCTCATACGTTTGGTATACGTCATAGTTCAAGGCCGTTATCAGACCGAGGACACACGCGAACGCGGCGAGAAGAGATATGATTGTTTTGGCACGAGGAACGGTTAGGATATGGACGAAAGGATGACAAATGCAGATGTAACGATCAACCGCAATGGCTACCATGATGAATGCTGACAACGGCACATTGGATGTAATAAGAAAGTTGTAAAACTTACAAACGGCGTCAAAACGGAGAACGTAATTCTCGTATATAGCCACTATAGTATAAGGAATCACGATTAAACACGTAATGAAATCAGTTCCCGCCAAAGCCAGAATAAACACCGATGACGTCAAATGGTCCTTCCTTTGTGCGTACACATAAATCACTAGCACGTTTCCCACGGTTCCGATGATACTGAACACAGCCAACATACATATAATGGCAATGGAGGTTGTGCTTATTGGCTCATCCGGGTACTCAAACCTACATATGACGTCAGCGATTCTTGTGAAATTGTACTCAATTGGTTCTGCAAGGCTCCCATTGGTGTAGTGTACCTCCGTCATGGCGGTAGAGTAGGCCTGTTACTATGGCAACCTATAAAATATCAAAAATAAACGAATTAAATTCAGATTTGAGGAGTGTCTTACGACAACAGGTTATTTATCGTCGTCAAAGACATAGATAGATACACCAAAACAAAACAATAACAATACAGTGAACACAGATAAATAAACGAGAAAGAAAGTGATAAGGAAATAAAACAGAAGTATACAGAACAATGAGAGAGAGAACATACCCATGTCTTCATAAGTTTACATAACGTCGTTCACTAACGCTGAAGTCAGTAATGGTTTTCACCAATTGCCAAAAACAAGCTACAAAAAGCAAACTTTCTACTGCATTTCCATTTAGTGATATCACACATAGTTGTTTAACTCTATAACAAATAAAATAGTGTGGTTACTGTTTCGTTTTTTTTTATCTCGCCCTTTTGTTTTGAAAATATATTTATGCTTGCTCCACATAAGACTCAAAGACAATATGAATTGAAATGGCCATCTTATAGGAAATACAACTTTTGCACAATATATTAAAACAGTTTACATCCTGTGGTGGGAATTCCACAGAATTACGCCGCCAATATGCATATAGAAATTAAAATAACAAAATTCTACTGAATTAAACACTCTGGTAAATACATCAAGATATACTTATTATGCAATAAACAAAAGATAACAAATTGGGTGGATTGAGGGTGGGCTTAAAATTGTCTATGAAATCGCCAAGTTTAAATGATGCACAAAGCTGCTGGACAAAATGGCGCTGCTGAATTTTTTTTCTCGCATAGACTGGCTAAAAATAACTAGCCAATCGGAGAGCAACTAAACTGGCTACTGAAGGGGCCCCCAACAGGATATGGAGGCCCCATAAAGGGATACGAGGAAACTAAATAAGATTATTTAAAATAGTTGTGTCGCAGGTTAAAATAAGCTATGCATATGTCTTGCATATCTGATACATGTACTCATTGTGAAGGCTCGTAGGGAGAATGCCGTTCAATAGTATATTTCCATACAGAATCATAGCTGGGAACCATACACTTACAAAAATCTATATCGTTTCCTCACACATAGCACAACAGGTTGCGCGTGTTCGACTGGGGTCTCGTGCTTCCGTTCCGAACAAAAAGTGACATTTCTAGGTTGTTTTGGTAATGGCGGCCACCTGTTGTGTGAGTCGGGAGAATCACATCTAATTGGTACGTATGACGTATGTGTCTACTTTCCATAAAACTATCTTTGGGAATATCTTTACATTTGCGAGACATCACACATATCGTATTGAGGTTTCCTTCAAAGGGCATAGCTGTTAAAGACTTCAGATTATAAACTCGACTTCAAACGCAAACAAGCATTTGCCAAACACATGCATACAATATGTAGTTAATTTGGATAAATTGGTAAAAGATGTTGTTAAAGTATATGACGTCATAATTTGGTGGAAATGTATGACGTCATCATACGTCGTGTAATACATCATTAAATCGACGTCAAACCGTTCATTTTCGTATTAATATTCTGTATTTGTATATTCTGAATATATAGCTTTCGGTTAGTGTCACGGGATATATGTATGTACCAAACTTCATATTTTGTCAGGGACGACTACGTTACATTCACACACAGAAGACTTGACAACATCTACTCGAAAAAATAAGGGAGATATTTATCCAATGATGGAATAAAAGAACCAAAAATAATCTTTAGCGCTTGCCACATACGAGAGTCATAATCAGAAATAAAATATGTGTATTACAAATTATTATCTTTTCGAATTATTGTGATGCAAACATTCCAATAAAAAGTGTTCCTCTTCTTATAATTACCACCAATTTCTTTTTATCGCATAATAGAAGAAAGTTTGTTTACTCCACGGGATTCACTTTATAACTGTAATTAAGACAAGTCATAGAGCTGCTTAAAATTCATCGTCAATTTCTAGACAGCAAAGGTGATATATCTTGCAATATAATTATACATTGACTTTGAATTTTCCTAGAAGCCGTGATCAGTGATTTTGTTTCTGTCAATTAAGAAGCAAGAGTAGCGGTAAACAAATTAGGGTTATTTGTAAACAAGCCAATGTCATTTATCGTATCTTTGGAGGTAGCAGAGTTATCTACTCTTTGATGGGAAGGTATCGGTTGTTATGTTATACGTGTACAAAAATAACGTCAATTACGTTGATAAATATTCGTTACGCTTACGAGCACTTAGAGCAAACAATTGATACCCATCCGCAAGAGCACTTTACTCTGTGCCATCCATAATATTATTTTCCAAAGTATTCCGCTTGTTCTAACTAACCATAAACCCCTACACAGTGTTTCAAATTGTGGAAATACTGTGACAAAAACCCTATGAAAGCTACAATGTTGTAACAGGATATGTTATTGGTATATGTAACATCCATCTACATCACCCTATGTGTTCTAGAATCTGCCGTCAGATTCGTCGACGATAAAGTTGTCACCATCGCCTGTGTTATATATTAATTAGACGATAGTGACCGGATTCGCGGCCGTGTAAGTCTCTGATTACTCACATTCTCAAAATGACCACCAGTCGTACATTAAAACTGCATTAGCGCCAAGCAATCAATAACGTTATAGCCATTGGTCAGTACCTTACCCTTTTAAAAACCCTATCGTGTTTAGCCACTTATAATCAATTAGCTTCTTCAGTGGTGTCAGGATTAACGATAAAGGATGTAACATGACTAAAGTGCTTCAGTGCTGAAACTGTTTCACTGACACAAAGGCTACAATCTGCTAGGAAACGGTAAAACACTACTGAGGACTTAGGCCAACTGAAACTGCCATGGACGGAAGACGCTACTGAAACGTCTGGCCAATAATTGTTGTAAACGCTGTGGGGTTAGGTCAAACACCATGGACTTATACTGCTTAAACAAAAAATCACATTTTGGTCCAAACAATGTTTATAACATCCTTTAGGTCAATTTCCACAAAACATTGTACTTTATGCCTAATTTTTGATAATCTGAACACTCCTCATTGTTGACAGGATTTAAGATTTGCAAGTATTAACATTCCTAATTCCTAACGATGAAATCCTCAAGTTTCACGAAAATCCGACCTTTTCAAGTAATTTTTCAAACTTAAATTGTCATTTTCACTTTTCTTAAACTACAATTAAAACTTCTGTTGTGATGAAATGTCGCCGATGGACTCTTGCCATGGCGGATTACGCGTAAAAGACAAGGAACTATGACGTAACACACAAAATGTGGCTACATCACAACAGATGACATTGAACCACTAGTATTAACATAAAGCTTAACTAGGCCTATCTGATCTTACCTAGAGCTGTATATTCCTCGTGTTACTGATGTATCATGGCATTGATACTAGTATTAACGTAAAGAAAATTTATCAATTTTATAGAAACAGTATATCATTAATGACGCACAGCAGGAGACTATTACCATTACTCGAATCTTAGTGTTTGTTCCCCGCTCGGGTGATTTATGTAAAAAAACTGACATAAGTATAAGCTCAAACAAAAATTTATAGAGCTACCAACACATTTGTCGTTAGAAGGAGGCAATTATTGTAATAGATGAAGACAAATGGACCACCAAGAAACACGAACTGCTTTTCGAAAGATATTATTTTGTTTTCGTTGTAGTCAAGGAAACCGTGCGAGGACATAACAATGTATCATGCCTTTATCATTTATCAGCATTCAACCAATATACTACAGCAACCATCGTTTGTCAAGTGTTGGAACAAATAATAAAAATAAGAAACCTTACATAGGCGTTTCTTTTTCCATTGTGGAATGTTTGCCATTTATTTCTACACCAAACCTTACATAGGCGTTTCTTTTTCCATTGTGGAATGTTTGCCATTAATTTCCACACCAAACCTTCTGGGTAGTGAAGCACCAAATACAATAGTTAGTCCGTCAATGTCAGTAAGATATGCAGCCATATTTAAAATGGTCCATTTAACTACATATCCCCTTTTCAATAATTATATAGATAGGGTAATATTATGTCATTATATTTCTCTCCCCTCCCCCCAACAAACAATTATATTTCATTCATTTAGATAACTAGGAAATGTATACAAGCCTCTTTATGCACCAGGAGATGCATTCAAGACACTCAAAATATTATTTATTTGTAATTTTACTGTATTTTGAAGTAAATTATATTTTCAAACTTTTGCAAATTTTTTTTCTTATCCCGATGAAATTAAAAAAAAAGTAACAAACATGCTCAAATAGACTTCATATTATTAGGCCATACACGCACGAAAGCACACTCTCACCGTTACCAGCATCAAACTCTCTAGTTAATTCACCCTAAATATCAACCTCTGAGCTTTAGAATTTTCTGTTAAGCCATTGAAAAAGAGAAATAACATTAATACTATCAGACTTGTCGTTTTAATGATGTTTACATCCCTATACTGTCCAGTTTTTAATAGGTCTTTAATAGAAAGAAACATTGTTCTCATAAGATTCCTATATCTCTTTTCTTGGAACAGTATGTTCCTTCTCAAAACACTATTGCCATTGCTTTTTTGTATCAAACGCAGACAACTGCGCCTGTTTTACGAGCTCCTGTCTCTTGAGGTAGGATCAAATGTAAATTGTGAATACTTCAGAAAATGAACAGCCTGCAAACATAAATCAATCTACGATACAAGGTTTCGTAACTACAAGACTGCTACATTAGTGGTACCTAAGGCTTTATTACCCCTGCCAATCGGTTTTACCAGTGTATTGACTATTCTATATGCCATCGCAACAGGGACTCATTATGCTATTATTCTTAAGATTTGGAATTTTAAACGGTTCTTAAATAGCCGAATGTCTTTGTTATCTTAGGAATAGATTTCAGTTATGTAACAAGAATTGCAAAGCAAATTACACCGATGTATTTGATATGCCCTGAATGGAAGCTCGCATAAGGCCTTCGTATGGAATGATAGGGATTCGAAGCCCGGTCGTCCAAGTGAAAGCCAATATTTACCACTATGTTACCAGAACATTCGTAACTGATTATCACTAAACTCTCGCAAAAACCATCGACTTTTTGCGTTTGGAAGTTACATGTTTATTAATTAAGCGTTTTATTTAGGGCCATTTTATTGTGCTTTGTGTTGTAAAAAATTCTGCACAAAATTCTTACCTCAGAAATATCGGTTGTTAGGAATGAAGTTGATGTAGAATTTACATAAAATTTTTGTTATATAACATTTTTCGGTTATTTATGAAAAACCTTAAGCTCTGATAACGTAAGCTGTAAAAACATCATCCAAATGAATAGAAAATTGTGAAATATTGAAATTTTAAATGAGGAATTTAATAATATATTCTTAAATTATTAAGACAATTTCTATTTGCATGTCTCAACTGGAAGGATATTTCACTCTGACCCCTTTAATCCCTAACATAAAGATAGTGATAAGCAAAACAACACCAGAATTGTTACCAATCAGAACAACCAGTGTAATGATATGGAAGTAGATAAAGGCGTTTCCCAGGGAGCCACTATTAGCCTATTTCTGTTTCTAACATTAAATCTTACTGACGTTTCTTGTCTTTATAGAGACAAACCAACTAAATGAAATATAGACGGGTTTATTATACCTCAAGTGAAAATCCTGCATTCTGATTGGTCGAGAGATATTTGGTATTTTACACTATCATTGGTTTTTTATTTGATTTAAACATATTTTATTGCAAAATGTGCAATGGGATTGGGCACAAGTTATAAACTTATATAAACCCGTTCCAAAAAATAATAAAACATTCAAATTACAGACAAATGGCATTTACAAGAGAATATATACATATATATAAAGTTGTATTTGAGACGAGAGAGAGGAGAGAGTAGGGAAGAACGAGAAAGAGAGGGTGGGGGAGGGAGAGAGCTATTTTATAACCAGTATGCTCCTCAAGGTGTTAGTTTCACTCGTAATATACTATTATTTTAAAATCTAAAATCATTGGTCGAGAGATATTTGGTATTTTACACTATCACACGGCAGGTAACATTAGAACAATAGGAAACAATAGACACGTTCGTAGCAACCCCCTAGCAACGGGTGATAGTGTATTTTTGACAGTGCAAAATATTAACCGCCCAAAAAAGATGCGCACTCGTTTCTTTTTTCGACTCCATCTTTGTTTTTTGAAGAGGCGCTTCAAAATTTATCTGGAGCTATTTAGTAATAGTTTTGCCAAATTAGTCTGTTTATCAATACATTTTTTTCCAAATAAAGGACGGAGCTTTCCGTTTACGCCTTTTCGCTTACCGTCCAAGCGCTATATGTTGGTGTTAAGCTTCTGAAAACGAACCACTTGTACCGGTATAGTTCTGCTGGTACGTCGCGTTACATTTGCAATACAACAGATTCGTATGGATACAACTGGTACGAATATGCAAATGGAACGCACGGGTTGTTTGCATTGCAGCGTAACAAAAGTATCTAAAATAATTCTACATAACCCGATGATGTTTCAAAACAGTGAAATCATTGACGTAATTAATTTATGGGACGCTATAACAGAAGAGCAACTTAATGTTCAATTAATTTATCAAGGGGTTATTGTCAACGTCAATTTCTCTGTTTTGATATCACAATAATGTCACCATTTTTCAGCATTCACTATTTATTATAGGGAAGAGAAGAAAAAACCTTAAAGTTGTATTACTGCTAATTTCACTGTAACGATATGTAACTTAAACATTTGATATTTAAACATTGACATATAACTTGATGATTTAGCTCCCCAAAAGCATATGTCGGCCTATAAGAGAGCCGAAATCTAGGAATCATATATTTCTGGTTTTGAATAAAGCGCCTTCAATCACCGCCATGTTCAGTAACTTCGGGTTTTGTCGGATTCCTAATCATATCACGTGACTGACGTTCGACACAACCTGCACGTGGTGAGCCAGGTAACTAGCGTAAGCACACATGTGTTTGTTTACGTTTTCCTTCTGGCCTATATGAGCAAATCATGCTGGTATATGTCCACAGATTGAGTATTTGAAACATCCAATTTACACATTACCGTAAAATGTTGTGTGTATCAAATATTGTAATGTGCGAGCATTATTTTCTTTGTAGATAGAGTCTGATGAGGTCGACCACATGTTTTGTTTATGAAAAATTGTTGATATTTTCTCTTGGTTTCACAACTCTCGTTTTACTTCGAGATTGTCGCGACGATGTTCGGAAGAGTTCGGAATGATTCGGCATCTTTCGAGCCTATTTTTCACGTGAACACGTTAAAAAGATTTTTTACTTTTATAATTAAAGATACTCCCAGTGCTGCAACTTTATAAAAAGTGGTAAAATTAGAAAGTTTAAACCTCAGGCAGACGGAGAAAACATGTATAACACTTAAACAGTTTTCACTATGACCAAAAGAGCGAAAGTTATAGACCATACAACTTTAAGCAATGCTGCATTTTGTGTAATATAAACAACGAAAAATTAAGAACAAATCGAGTATGTGCAAATAGAATGCTCCCAGAACTTTACTGATCTCGTCTTGATCGTCATCAAATCTGCCACTGTAATGGTTCAGTTATTTTAAGAAGCAAACCGTAAATGAATTCACCATTGTGTATTTAAATTTTGTATGTATGGGTTAGTAAATAAAGGCGTTTCCCAGGGAGCCATTATTAGCCCGTTCCTATTATAACATTACATGTTTACTGATGTCTCATATCTGTAGGGACTAACCAACAATAAAACAGCTAAATTGACACATAAAAACTAACTATGAAACAGTTTAAACTATTGGCCTTTTGTTCTCTCAAAGCCATCAATGTTTCTGATTTAACCGAGTGTCAAATTTTATTTTCTGTTGAAATTGTGACGGTAACATCATTAAAAGCCATGAAGAACAAGGAAGCTTTTCCTTGGAGACAGAATCGAAAGTGAAAATTGCAAGCATGCGTGATGTCTATTTTTTTTAAGTCGGCATACATGCATGGATAATGCAGTGTTGCTTGTTTTGTTTTAACAAAATAAAATGTTTTAACAAGATTTGTACCATTCGCAGAGGTAGCATAAAGCAAGTTTTAAAAAATCG
Source organism: Argopecten irradians (assembly GCF_041381155.1). Classification (NCBI taxonomy): domain Eukaryota; kingdom Metazoa; phylum Mollusca; class Bivalvia; order Pectinida; family Pectinidae; genus Argopecten; species Argopecten irradians. Next base: position 16,055,704 of record NC_091134.1, on the reverse strand, counting down.
AAGCAATTTCAAAACTGTAAATGAAATGCTGTCTGAGACATAAAAAGAGCATTTTGGATCATTTGATAGTTTTATGAATCTCAATGTATTTACAATGGGAAAGCTATCATAAGGTGTGACAACCATCCTAAATAAATCCTTTAATATGCTCCATACAGACCATTTAGCGATCTGTTTTATTTTGTGTTTGACAGTAATGACCCGAACTTAAGAAATGTCAAATTCAACATTCAATAAGGTTTTTCGAGATATATTTGAAGACTTTGCAATATTGAAAGATGCATTTCAAATTAACGAAACACTCTTACAAGATGCAAACATCGTTTATGGAAGACTTGCGAACTTCCTTAAAAATTATAAAAGGATGCAAATTTATCACGTAATAGCAGATTTTGAAATGTGTTTTTTGTACCTTATATCAACCAACACAGTCATCAAAGATGAATATCAAATTTTAAATGCTTTTAACAAATAGAACTGTACAATAATTCTTGCAAAATCTATAGAATTTTTGAATGTGGATGCAAATATGCTTATATATTTTACACGATATCAACGTCTTAGTGTAAACAGGTGGTAGCCAATGAAGTCATAAAACAGTATTATGTTCGAATCTTGACCTCACACAATGGTCACAGAGGTGTTTGTATCTTAAAATTTATTTCAATGATAATGAAAAACGTGTTCTTTTTATACATAATTGTAAAACTGAAAATAGGACCTTACCAAACAGGATTCATCGAAAAAGCCGTCTAGGTTTTGATAATGAGTTTTGACGCTATAGTTAGGCAGGGTCAAACTCATAATAGTAATTCCGGAAATTTTTGTCCGATGTCTGGTTCTTTGTAAATATCTTTGTGTAGACTGTTGTACGTCCGGCAGAAATGGAGGAAAACACAACTGCTTGACATGCGAAAGGGTAATTCGACGTTAATGTAACTATTATCACTGTCATACCAGCGTCGAATGAACCCTTTTGCTGCAATTCTGAGCTACCCAGCCCAATGACCTCTAATGTTGATGCAACACGAGTCTGTACGCTCATTTCATTCATCTTTGCATAAAAGGGAATGAAAACTATAGATGGTTATGATTAGGAGATTTTCATTGTCTATGAGGCTTATTATCTCCGAAACCACAACTAAATTAGTTTTGATAATTCTTCTTATAACCCTATTCAATATTGCAGAATTATGTGTAAGAATATTCAATTGTTATAATAAAAATAATTAAATCTTGCTTGCAAAGGTCATTCTAATTAAATTACATTTATATATTTTATTACAAAAATCAATTTAACTTAAACCTTAAATACCGATAACATAGAAGCAACGGCAAAGAAAATTTATAAAAGTTAAGATAAGATTCACGTAAATGAATTTTGTGACAAATTCTTTGATGTGATGTGTTTTGGAGAGGTTTAATGTTGTATGTGTAATAGTCACGATAGTAGGCCCACGCATTCAATGCTTGGACTGGCGCAAGTTTTGCTCATCGAAATTATTTTTTGCGTTGTGCATCTAAGATGTAAATGTATTTGAAATATCAGAAAAAGACCTTGCGAAGCTCAAAAGTGCCTAACTGTGATTTTGGTTTGGTTTTGTGTTATGAGATATTCCTTGCGGGTTTGATAGACAAACACCATTGAAGGTATGCTTGTGGTAGATGTGACAGAGACTCGATGCCTTTTTTTTACCGTAGATATCACGGATCTTCTCGTCAAACGACTAACCGACCATTGTTAGGCAAGTCACGTTCGGGGAGACAAACATCGTAATGGCCTTTACTTTCCAATTATCTTACAGTACTTGTTTACGGCGAGTCCAGACTTACGATCAATATCTAATTTCGACTTCGAGAAGAGAACGGTGCATTGTGACAAGACGTCACTATTATAACGTCAGACGGACTCCACGTTACTTTGAGTACCGTCACACAGAGAGTCGGACGTGTACTTTATACTGCTGCAGACAAGTCTAGGGCGACGCTTTAACATTATAGTTGTCCCTACTCCATCCCCAAAACTCCAGGGGTTACTATACCTGACGTTATATCCACCCCTGGACTATCTCATAGTAAAACCGAAGGCTGTTAGGTTATTTTTATAAATCTTTGTATGATGAATTTTAAGTTAAGGAATTACTTTTAGATAAGGAATGTTTGTGAAACTGCTGAAAATATCTCATTTTCAAAATGCTAGACTGTGCTGTAAAATCACGAGAGCATATCGGACAGATTACCACTCGACATCAGTACGCGAACATTACTCCTGCATAGTAATCACATTTTACTTCAATTTTTATAGTAGATATCAATGATGTAGCCAAAGACGCTCACTCTCCCGGGATATTTTTGTAGTATCGACGAGTATATCGACGAGTATTGATCTAATATAGCTCAACATAATAAAATTTCTTATTTGGCTGTGCTACATTTATTCCGTATCCCAAGTTTAGTACAATATTTTTTTTTCTGTGCCTAGTGACGTGAAGATTCTAAGTACTGATCAACTTTATCTGTCAAAGGTAAAAATAGAAACAACACAAAGACTCCAAAATATGACAAACAATCAACTTACTTAACCGATAAAGACATATCTAAAAATAAATGTTATGGTTTTTTTTAAAACTTGCATTGTCAGTTTTAAGACCAGTGCTGATATTGTCTGATATAACCTGCAGTAATGTCTGATATATTGACAGTGACGTCTGATATCACACTCGATGACGTCCATATGATCTTCAGTGGTCCGTCCTCCTTTAATTAACAAGATAGGTCGATGACATGACAACGTCGTGCAAGATAAATTGGATATGTACAATGTCTATAATGAAAGGTTGCGGACCTGTCATTTTTGTATTAATTAGATATAATGCACCTTAGACTGACATCGATACCGGACAATGTCTGTTAATTAAGTAAACAGGAGTATTATCTCGGCGTTCGTACAGATACACAGATACATCTCGCCGCTAACGGTGTACAGATGTGTCAATTAGACGCCTACCTTATCAGACATACGGCGCACGTGCTCACGCTCTTCGTGGATAATGTTGTTGATACCATCAACAAATTGAGCGTGTTACAATCTACAAATCTATTTACACAATATTACCACATATTAATCTTCGATCAGAACCAGATTGCTTCAAAGTGCAGCAAATACTGCACAAATCTCAGTATACAACACAGGGACATGATAATTAGTTGAAATCTACATATATTTGTACCTATCATGGTGTCAATAGACAATGTTAGGATGGTAAGATTATGGTACCCTATTTTGTGATAGGTAGGTAATAGGTATGAGGAGAATATGCATATTCTGGGGGTATATATTAATAATGTACTCCAGAAATGTGAAATTTTAAAGGTTTACACAAAAACGGTAATCGCCATTGAAAATGTTAAACTGTTGTCATGACAACAACAACACAGTCGTGTCAGCATCATAGACATGTCATCGTCGTCCTGTGTTTATTAACCTCATAGACCTAATATTCGGTCTATATAGGCATTACTGCCTCGCCTCTTGACATTCTCACGAAATCTCGATCGTTGCAATATTTAAACGCATGGTTTATAAAAGAGTAAACAAAGTATCAGTAACATATTATTAATTTGATAATCCTATAATTTACATCTCCATATTCGTCACGATTTCTATAACTGACCGAACAATGCGTTCCAGACGTCACGTAAAACAAAACAATCCACATACTATTGTCATTTTATTGAAGAACAACAACCCTTTGACATCAGAACTGTCCACAATGACCTTCCATTGCTTTATTTGATTACAAACCAGTATGGCGTTTTTTTTATGTCCGTGTATAGATATTGGAAATCTTTATTCGAGTCACCAACCTTGTTTAATAATTGATTACCTGATGTGAGTATACATATGACATTGCATGGTATCATTCTCCACAGACACACGATCAAACACCAGGGAATAACTCATTAAAGGCCTTCTACCTTTCCAAAACAAAAACAAAAAAGATTCTTGAAAACAATAATAACATACGAATATTTTTATCGATGGCCTAAGATGAGGTTACAACACCAAACAAATGCAAGTTTTCCTGCGTAATCTACATATATTTTAACACTGAAGATTCATTTCGCTGTTTTGCCGTCTGGCACGGTGATAGTCAACTAACGCTCGGTAATTAGGACGACGGCGGGAAACATAATACGACCCGCGTTATGAATTATACATTCAATTCATTTTAATTTGACTGCTATCATTTCAGGTTTAAAAACCGCTTTTATGTTTGTGATGACGAGATCATAGGTCTGCAATGGACTAATCAGGATTCAGGTAAAGAACGGCTGAAGTTATACATATATAAGTTATATATCCATCGCATAATTTTAAATGCCACATTTTGCGGGTTTAGAGCTATATCTTCATAATACTATTGAGGTATCCAACCTGTGACACCACATTTTACATGGACAACTATGGGATCTACCTCAAAAGAAAGATTCTTTTTAGGCGAAAATGGAGTTTTGTGTGAAGCAATAACATCAGACACTTCATGCCACCGATTAGCTTTCGTTAGATCATATGCATAGAATATATTCGAAAATAAAATTCACAATTACCTGCTTTAATCATTTAAATCATGAAATATTACGCAAATAGCCTTAAAAGATAAAAGACGTATTTTGTAAATCAGATGTTTGAACTTGGCTGTCCGCCTGATGAAATCATCACGGTTGGGTATTGTGGTTGAGTCCTGGAAAAACATCTGAATGTGGCAGACATTTTCAAATGTAAATATTTGTAATATAAACCCAAAACGCACGAAGGAAACTTCTACCTTATTAAAACGTCAAAGGACACTTGATTTGAATGTAATTGTAATTTAAGCTACAAACCATAAAATGTGAGAAAACACCAACAAACAAGGAGAGGTAGGAGAAAATTACTTCAATGTAACTAAAATATTACGAACCAGGAGCTCCGGAAGAGTAAGACATTAAACTTGATCTGCGTCATTCATATCAAAGACCAGCTTTACTAATATTCACAAGACTAAATTAAAAAGAACAAATCAGAAAAAGAAGTATTTGGCAAGCGTAAATACATTTGCTTACATTTTATTTGCAAATTATCTAAACAAATATGCAGTAACCTTAACTAAACCAGTCTGACATCGCCGCCAGTCATGTGATTATTTACTAAGCGGCGACGTATATCACCGGTCCAATTCGTCTAAACCCCGTCAGACTGTCAGTTTGAGGGATATGTTCGGTAGGATCGATTTAGCGATGGATCACTAGAACGCCTGATCCCGCGATGTTGATCTATATATCAGAAAGCGTAACTATACAATAGTATATGCCTTTTATAAAAATGCTCTCTTAAATAATTGATATCACTGTCTACACATCGCTCCAGTGTTGGTCTGGTTACATCTTAACTGGTGTAATAATGTTTCATGTTCCGTCTCAAGGTGAACGGAATTTGGCGACAAAACTCTGAGAGAACACGGTGAACTTCCCCCTGGGAATCAACCAATGCTTGATTGGCACTAAACCGAGAACCTCGCCGCGGAAATTCAATCTTTGAATTCTTTTTTTCCGCATACATTTCAATGTTTCGTGGTTTTAATCCTTGGAAATCTTTTTAGTGTCTACCAATAATGAAATTACGAATTCACATGTTTCTCGTCCTCTATAAATGGATTTATGGATCGGCAAACCTGTCGTCTGCGAGTCAGAAAGAAGTACGCTGGAGTCATGTTACAGTACTGAATCCAATTTTTTTTTTTAATTTTTATCCCACACTTTTTATCAAATACAAATATCCAGACATATAAACAGGCCAATTTGTTCTATAAAAAGTCACTGAATTAGTTTACACTTTATGACGTAAACATACTGTTTATAATACATGGCGTTGAAATAACATCAGTTTCCATTTCTATTTTTGAAAAACAAATATGTCTCCTGACAGATAAATCCGTCTCAAAATCCGTCTTCAAATTGTAATCAAATCAGAATTATAGAATTAGTCTTTGCATAGTTGAGTGATTTAAATATCCTTTCATTTCAAATAATTTTAGTCCAATTGTTTTTCACTTATTATTCATATAACGCTTTCAGAATTTAATACCATTGAAGACAGCTGACTAAGCAGTTCGTATAGCAATAGGTCTAGAAAAATAAGATTAAGATAGACATTCCAGCACAATGGCGACCAGAGGAATTGAAGCGTAAGATATCTAAAACTATCCGTTAATATAGTAGATGTATGATCAGGGTTATCCAAGTGCAAAAAGCCGACATATTAATGGAAATATCAAACGTCTACACGTCACGGCGACTGCGTCTTGAGAAAATAAGCCTTTGTGCCTGTAACATGCAATTAATGAACGAAGGAAAACCAGTCGAGATGAAACATCCCATATATTTCACTATTAGAGCACTTGGGTAGTTAAGTTAAGTACCAGAAAAAAAATTATAATGTGTCGACCATATATACATATCTTACACTAATCGTACAGTAAATAGACTCGTGGAATAACAAAAATGAGCTTTAAAGATGCTCCACCGCTGACAAACGGTGTTTTTCAGTATCAAAACATGAGCAGACGATTTAGTATTTTCTTCAATTACAAAAGTTAATATCTTTACACCATTACCATCAATGCAAAGTTTGAGCTTCTAAGTTTACTTCAAGATAAAAATATTGAAAATAATTAATTGCAAACCGAAACAATTCCGTCGCACCATGTCATATATAGAACGAACTACTAATTTTGCATGCACCAAAAGCAAAATAAATTATTTTGAATGTATTTTGTGTTAATTAGACATAAAGACTGTATATATACACAATTAAACACAAATTATTGTTCAAATGATGAACATCGTTTGTGCTCTATCGGCGGTGGAGTATCTTAAATACGAGTATACGAGTATTTGAAATCGAAGCGAGACTTTTGATTGCAATTTTCGTGTAAACAATCAAATTAACCAGGTGTGTCGAAATATTTCAGTTAAGCAATATAAAACAACTCAATGGAGCTTCTTTATAAGAAATATCAGTAAAATGAGAATAATTAAACTTGCATACATGTAAGAAACATACAAATTCCATATGTGGATCTAATACATAAACTGTGGTCAAACATTCGATAATTATCAAGTTCATCCCATGTTATGGTCCGTCAGGTAAAATCAGATGATTTCAAGGGTAGGTGTATTGATTGTTCACCTTGATATAATGTAGACAAATCGACACGGCACGTATCATCACAGTTCTGGACTCATCTGTCATTTCCGTCACAAGAGAGTTCGCCATGATCCAGTCAGTGTCATCAATACGCTTACTTCGTAAAACAGCTACTTGCCGAATCTAGGTCAAACAGACGCTTTTTATGACAGTAATGAAGAATCCGTCGTAGTACGTATATTGCTAGGACCACGACCTCGTGACATGTTGTATATTACGAAAGTTTAGAAATGATATTTCCCTCAAGTATTGTGATGTAAGGAGAAATCCACAAATAATTGATGAATAAGAGTAAGCTGGACCCGATCTGACGCACACGTGATACAATTAGATCGCCAGGAAGTACATTTTATGAGCCATTCAACTGGACAGAACGATAAATTCCTAATAAAGTTATACATGCTTCGGGAAATTTCTTCATTTAATAGTGCATTCCGATAAAACCTAAATGTCAATTCGAATATGGCATTTCACGATGTACTAAGACATCAATGTCATCACGAAAATTTTATTGTCCGTAAGAATAAGTTGCATAGAAAACTGAAAGCTTTTTGTGAATATTAATAACATCTATCACCAAAAGTACGTAAAATTGCAAAATTTATATGGAAGAATGTGATATGAATAGGATAATAATGTCACTCTTCTTTATCTATATTGGCCCAGGGACTGAAATGTCTGACAGTTTTCTATAAAGAATAAAGAATAATTATGAAAATGGAACAAACAAATTCGCACAAGTTTAGATATAGTGTCCAGAGCTTAGTATATATTCAATTGCAAAAGAACTTACGTTGAATAAAACAAAATATTTATGTTGCATGCTGAATTTGATTAGTTGAACGTCCTATTAACAGCCAGGGTCATTTAAGGATGTGCCAGGTTTGTTGGTGGAAGAAAGCCGGAGTACCCGGTGAAAAACCAACGACCAGCGGCCAGTACCTGCATGCTGAATAGAAATCGTGCGCGCACTAATTTTTCAGTTGACCAAACATATGCCGTTTTTTTATTTAAAGGGACATGATCCAAAATAAGTAGTTCTGTAGGGCTAGTTATTTATATAAAACGCCAGAAACTCAGGAGAACATCAACCCAAAAATATTTTTAAATTTGAACGCCATATTCTTTTCTTGGAACGCAAAACGAAAGCTGGTCAAAAACGGGGTTATAATGAACAAATAAAGTTTCTGGCATTGTAAAGAACATTCAATTTCCATTGGGCACCAGAAAGGGGGAGGGAGGTTCTTGAATTGTATGTGTACATTATGCAAGTATAAAGTCGGGAAATTGCCCCTGTCTCTTGTATTTGCTGCGATCCATTTATATTTATCTCCTTTCAAAACACAATCGCGTGTGTTACTAACCCTTGCCGTACTCCGTTTTCTATTGGAATTTATTTCGCTTCACCCACGTTTATCACCCGCCATTTTGTTTACATTTACTTAATTTATGCCGTGCATTGTGGGAAGTAACCAAAATTTAATGCTACTATTTTATCTCACTCAGCATAGTCTCGACCTGATCACTCAAAAATATAGAAAATTTATGGAAATTCCTTTCTAATTATTTTATTTGACATATTTGAACAATAATTCTACTATATTATTTAGTAAGGTATCTGGCACGTCATAAATATGTATTTTACTCAAACTTCAAATTTCATTTAGAGTCACGTCCTTTTAAAATAAATTGACTGGAATAAGGAATACCCCTCATCATTGTTCGTAAACTGTTTATGACTAATGCATGGTGAGCTGTCGTTTTGATATGTTCTAATGTAGTCGTAAAATAGCTCCATCTTTCTTCACAAACGATAAAACAAATACAACTCACAACGAATCTGAACAAGGTGGTGGATTAGACACGTAAAAACATTCTCCTAATTAACTCGATTTTACGTTAAGGTGCTGTCACAGAATACTTCAATTTACAGCAAAAGATAGTCAGATTAGTTTTGTTGTTCTATCGTCCTTTTATGTAGGCATTGGAACGATGTTCATCGGCTCAAGGCCTGTATTAAAACGATACAATGGCGGAATCATTCGGCCTAGAACATCGTATGAAGGTTTATATAAAACGACGATAGATTTATTGAATAATTCAGACGAAGTGTCAGCATTAAACACACTATCAAGTGAGAGAGCGTTTGACTACTTAGTATGTGCTCAAGTAATTATATTTCTACATTCCCATAAATTATTTTTAGCATATACGGGCAATACGGCGTTTTTTATCAATACTCACTGTTCTGTAAAAGAGTGGTCCACGGATTCTTTAGTGTAGACTACTTCGCCGGATCTGGTGTATCCGTCGTCTTTATTTACATTCTCACTTCCGGTTTCTTCGTCATGCGTAGAGGTAACATTTCTGGAAAATATGAAGAATAAGTCTTGACATTAATACGATATTGAGAGATATCAATCGCGTTGATAGATGTCAAATGGTGATACGAAAATGTCATATTACACCTAAACCCTAATGTAGGTCCCGCCAATAACCTGGTTTTATGCTTTAACTAGTACGTGAAGGAGTGAAATGTTCAATTATATTTCACAAAATCATAAATTTGTTAAATTCTTTGAGATAACCATGCATTCAAAACCGAGGCGAGCATGCTGTTGCCCTTGATATTAACAGCCATTGTTAGAATCGCGCTGAAAATTGTATACACATATTTAAATAATTAAGTGCCCAAGGCCAAGAAGAAGGGTCAGATTCAGATAAGATTATTTTATTTCCTTGTTTTTATCACAGTGGACAGTTGATATATACACATGTAAAAATGCAGACAGGTATAGGTACACTGTATGCTTGTATCAATACTTATGTATGTATGTATATATATACCATTTCATCAGACATAATCATATCAATGAACGACAATGATATCATAATGCACATCTCAAAACCTTGCCAATGCTTATATTAATTAACTTATCGTCGAAATTAGATACTCTCGTCGCTTTAATGTTAAAGTCAATGTTACAGCGAGTGGAAATGATAAGAGGTCAAGAAGGTTGGGGGGGTTTAATAAATTCAGCGATTGATTAGTATTAAATAGAGATGAGGGGATTTGTGTAAATAGAAAAGAGGATCCCGCCAAACCACAACCAAAACATCTAAGGATTAAGATAAAGTATCATTAAGGAAAAGGCGCAACTAAGCATCAATGATTACGAACTATTCAAGGTGGTCAAGAGACGAAATCGTCTAACTAACAGACCGAAGCCAGGTAGACTAGGTAGGTAGATAAGTCAAACAGGAACGGGCAATAATTGAAGCAGGCGATGATACGTATGAGTTCAAGAAGATGTTTCAAAGTTCAAACTCTTATTTTGATAAATACCGGAGGTCACGTAACAGGTCAAAATAGAACCGGGTTGGTTGGCTCCTTGACTGATTACATTAACAACTAGGATCATGTAAGGACGGCCTCACGCATGCGTGGATGTTGGGAGACTGTGGTACATTCGTATTGTCTCATAATAGTGGAACTCTTGCCCTTTTTAAAGTGTTGTCACTCTGAAATATTCTACCAGAGAGGGACGAAAATTGAGTTTTAGTAGACAAACTATTATCTGTTTTGGAGATACATCCTTGTTGATCTATATAAACAATTGTGAGGCCAAAGGTATTACTAAGAGAAGGAGACAAGGCGCCGATGACACTTTAAAAATAGGTAAAGCCTACATAATATAGTATTGTATGGCTTCATTGTCTGACGGCATTATTTTATTTGTATCAATGTCGAGAGAATATATCTTTGTACTCTCGAATTGATTCAGAGAAGGATAAATGGTATTAAAATTTCGCCAAGAAAAAAACAAGATCAATGCGTTTGTTCGATATCGCCTTTGATTAGCAAAAGCCTTCTGGATTAGATTGTCATAACGTTACATTATTGATATACCGTGTTTTTTGAAAAAAAAAATATATTTCATACATGCTTTTTAGTAAGATTAAGACACATTGATCGCTTTCTGAGTATAGAATGACTATGTTTCTTTCCATTGCGTATTGATTTAATTTCCCTATCACTGGTTCGTCTATTGCAAGCACATATGTAAAGAGAGATCGATAGTATACAGTTGTTGACTGGGGTTGAGGGTAACAGGTGATTTGTTGGACCCGAAGACAAACTGTTGCCCAAGGCCGAAGGTCGAGGGCAACAGTTTGTGTGAGGGTCCAACAAATTATCTGTTGCCCGAAATCTCAGTCGATAACTGTTTTGTCATAACCATTGACTCAAACAATGCATTGACGTCACAAATTGTAGGTGTGACGTCACTCCGTCGAACAGCACATTTTAACAGTCGATAGGGATTGGATTTCGTTTTTATGTTAACCATGCTTGTATGGAGCAATTCCTCTAAGAATATATTCTATGGGGCGCTTGAATATATTCTTAGAGGAATTGCTCCATACAAGCATGGTTAACATAAAAACGAAATCCAATCCCTATATTTACACTCACACGACTTTTTATTTATATTTTATGCAATAAAATCGTCATTTGAAAGTGACGTAATTATTCAATAAAAGTCGGTCAAAAGTGGGAGGAGCTTACTCAATTGAACAGCGAATGATGACTCTGCACGTAAGGTAGAATTATTCATCCGCGCAATGACAAAAAAGTTTAATGTTTTAGTGTAAAATAAACATGACAAACAAAGTAAATTTCAGAGATAATTTTATTTAATCAGATCAGAACTTTAAGTAGGTATTAAATTTTGCAAAAAGTTCATATATAGCGTAATAACATAAAGTATTTGTTCTCGACCACATGTGTGAACTCGGTGACCGTTATTGTGCAGCGAGGCGAGGCTGACGCACGCTTACACAGTGGAGTTTTCCGAAGTTGTCAAAACACCAGTGTTCAAGTAGCTAAATTTGTTTGAGATTGTCGTCTATTACATCCTTCGGAGCCATGTGATTATATAATCTACGCTTATATCCATCGCCATCTAGGCTATAGATGGAACAACTTCACTTGTGTTCGATGGATACAATGTATTTGTGGTGACGCGTAACTGTCAACACGTGGATTACTAGCGGTGCATGTTTTATAATACACATGATTAAATTCTCAAAGAACAAAGACAAGAGGATATGTTTATAACTGACCTCTATCAGGAGGTCTCACGCCCGTCCACCCAAAAGACTAGATCGTATGACGAACACAGACACAGAGGTAATGTTTACATTTGACACCCATCATTTTTAACAAAAATGAAAGCACGTCGCCCCGGTCGGGATATTTTTCCGTTTCTTTATACAATTGTTAATTTAAAAATTGTTTGAATCATATATAAATATTAAACATGTATTTATTGTTTACATTTTTCCAAAATTCTATGAAAAACAACAATATACACGTAATGTTGCATCAAAATGTAAACAAAGCCATGTGTTTGTTTAAAAAAGTAGTCCTTTTACGTTGCATAGAACATTTTCTTACGCAAGTTCAAAGTTCAATGTTACCATGCAGTTATGGTAAACAAAATCGGCTAGTATTAGCGTATAGTGACCAAGCATAGCAAGTGTAAATATACGTCTTTGGACCGCTCGACGGAACAATTCATTTATTGGCATTTTTGTCAATAGAGTTTATATAGAAACTATTTTATAGGGGTATAACAATAGTATGATTCAGTAAGATAGCACTATGATTTAGACATAAGGGCTTGTCACCACAATGAAACATTAATAAATAATAGCTGTCTCGCAACACTCACACTTGCTAAACTCGTGTTTGTTTCACATAAAAGGATTGTTATAGTAGATGCAGGTTTACCAACAACATTCGCAACAAAAACGTAAATCAGAAAAAGCACAGAGAGTAAATAAATGAAAGTACAGATGTAGTGTAGCGGTGTGCAAGCAACCGTACTTTGTCTCCGACTATGATTGCCTATATCATAGGCGATTTTTTCCTAAAGTTAATGAGAGATTCTTTGAAGACATGAATTGTTTGCGCAAATGAAATGTAACAGAAAAAACCCCACACACACACACAATATAAAAAAAAATAAAATAAAAAACACACACACAGACACAATGTGTATTCTTCTTTTTATAACTGACACATAAATTATGTTCTGTATAAACAATTTGACAAAATAAGCAGAACTAAATTAATTACGTTTGTTAAATATGGCGTGATGTACTATTTGATATTTTTTTTCGACTTTGATTTCTACTCAGTTTCACCAATACAAGTGTCACATGTAGGCATCCATACTTCCCGTTATCTAAGCTGCTATAAACCCATTATCTAGGACAAGCGAAATTGTCTTCAAGGCATTCAAACAATCTGTAAGTAAGTTAATAGGTTATTGATGAACATTTCTGCCGAATGTATTATATTGGGTTTAGCGTTTAATCAGCCTTTCTGTGGATGGAAATATAAGAGCGAGAATTTAAAATCTTTAAAAGCTCCAATATCCATATTTAAATTGAAAATAATTGTTCGTAATGCACATCAGTGCCCCGCAGTCTCATATATCACCAATTTCCCAAATTGGAATATGGGATTTTCTGCTTTGTCGTACTCTTGTCTATAGACCATCGCGAGCATATCTTATTAACAGCCGTGATAACAATCCAATATATACTCTAATCTAGTTATTTTGGCCTACATACGGTTCCAAATATAACAATAATAATTTGAATTTTATCCATTTTTATCAGGATTTATTTATTTTTCATATATTGCGTCCCAAAACATCACCTGGATCAAAAATGGCTTATGCCTTACTAAATCTTAACTTAACATGGTTTTAATGTGTTTATCATCGTATTTCGACCAATATTATTAAATTAGTCTTTTCTATCCTAAAAAACCCCACTGAAAGTGAAAGACATGTAATTATTCCGGACATGTTGTTTCCTTTGGAATTATGGTATTTCTAAGATAACAAATAAGGTGCATTTTAAAAAGAATGAAATGCTTCTTATATAATCCTATATCTCCAATATTTGCCGTAATGAAAATTACATTAAAGGCACACTACCTTCCGAAAACGGTTTTAAATTTTTTAAAATGGGAATGTAAAACAAGATCGATAATTTTGTAGAGTCGCACCTTATTACATTATCATCACCTTCCGAACGATTTGATTAAAATAAATAAAATGTTTATTTTCATACCGCGGGTCGTTTATGTTTCCCGCGTCGTCCTAAATACCTGGCGGTAGTTTTATCACTGCGCAGACGGCAAAACAGCGAATTGACTCTCCACTGTTTTCATATATTACGCAGGAAATCTTGCATATGCTTGGTGTCGTAACCTTATTTAGGTCATCGGTACGCATTTTCTGATGTTATTTATGTTTTTTAAGAAACCTTTATATTTTGCTCCGGAAAGGTATTGGGCCTTTAAATAATATTAATCACCTTATTTCCTTTCATCAATCGTTTTTTCGTTAATTTTTTTAAGAAAACAAACATGTAATCTAATTGCTGCATACGGGCGTTATTCTTTTTGATATGAAATATCATAAATATAAGTTTACACATTGAAATGAGTTTCGCTATGATACATGAACTAGACATCAGACTTGACTGGATGGTAAGGGTTCAGTCTTTATCAGGTTAACGTCCTATCAACAGCCAGGGTCATGTAAGGTTTGTTGATGAAGGAAAGCCAGAGTACCCGGAGAAATACCAGCATCCAGCGGTCAGTTCCTGGAAACTACCCCACATGGGATTTCAAGCTCGAACCGAGAGGTGGAGGGCTTATAGTAATATATAGGGACATGTTAACCACTCGGCCACCGCGGGGTTAAGCAGTTCAAGGTGTTCGCTGTTGTTGCAAAAGATAGTCTTGACAACATTTGCGTTTTGTTTTTCGTTTAACGTTTTTTTTTACTTGACTTATGTATTCAAAAGCACTATTTATGTTCTGATATACATCATATGTCTTTACTTACCAAGTGTACAGGCTGTATCGTGCTCAAATAAGAAAATTCAATATATCTGCCATGGTTAGATTACATGGTTACTCTGTCTACGGTAAAACTATGTTACATAAAAGAAAGAGAAAAAAAGCAGCCGAATACTTTGCTTGCAGACATAGGGCATTGTTCCAATTATTTTCTATTATTCCAACCAATTTTTGGAAAATGTTCATAAATACAAAAAGAAACCACACAATCTGAATAAAAAGCAAGACTCGTATAGCTACATATAAATCTAATAATGTCTCACCAGCAGAAAAATAAATCAGTCTTGATTTTTTTTCCCCGAGATTGATTTTCAAAATTACTTTAAATCCTCATGTATATTGCTGCAGACATTTTAATGGTGTACCTTCAGATGGAATTACATGCTGAGATTTGACATCACCAGGTATTGAACATATACAGACTATTATGTCGGTTTCTTGAGCCAAACGACCTAATCACAGAGTCATGTTACGACGTGCAAGTCTATATTACATTTTATACACAAGGCTGTACCAATAAGATGACGTTTATATATCTTTTTAAAGCAATATCCCTATGCAGTAATAATCTGGAAACAACATAGAGTTTGAGGAGATCAGGGCGTCGCGTTTATCTGATCGCATTATACTAACGGTATAAATATTATAGAATCCGCCCCAAACAAAAAAACAACCTTGCTCAACTTCTGCTCCCCCCAAAAACAGGCCCTGTGAGAAAAACCCACAATTTATCCCCAGGAGAGAGACTGTACGTTGTCCCCTGACCCCTGTTAGAGAGACTTTACGTTGTCCCCAGACCCCTGTGAGAGAAACTATACGTTGTCCCCTGACCCCTGTGAGAGAGACTATACGTTGTCCCCTGACTCCTGTAAGAGAGACTATACGTTGTCCCCTGACCCCTGTGAGAGAGACTATATGTTGTCCCCTGACCCCTGTGAGAGAGACTATATGTTGTCCCCTGACACTTGTAAGAGAGACTATACGTTGTCCCCTGACCCCTATATGTTGTCCCCTGACTCCCTGTAAGAGAGACTATAGAGAGAGAGAACTATATGTTGTCCCCTGACCCCTGTGAGAGAGACTATACGTTGTCCCCTGACACCTGTAAGAGAGACTATACGTTGTCCCCTGACCCCTGTGAGAGAGACTATATGTTGTCCCCTGACCCCTGTGAGAGAGACTATACGTTGTCCCCTGACTCCTGTAAGAGAGACTATACGTTGTCCCCTGACTCCTGTAAGAGAGACTATATGTTGTCCCCTGACCCCTGTGAGAGAGACTATATGTTGTTTCTTGACCGCTGTGAAAGAGACTATACTTTGTTCCCCAGCCCCTGTGACACATACCTTATCTCAATGTCACTGTGAGAGATAGACTTTACTCAATCTCCATGTCCGTATGGGAGAGAATATACTCTACTTGGAGGCCTCTGTGAGAGAGACTATACTCTATATTCAGGCCCCTGTAAAAAAGACTATAATCTATCTACAGACTCAGTGAGAATCGCTTAACCCATGAGAGAGACTATAAACTATACCCAGGCCCCGCTGACCGATACTTTATCCCAATGTCCCAATGACCGGGTCTCCAGTGTTGCCCTCCGCACCACTGTGATAATGACCAGAAGACAAGTCTGTGATTTATCAATCCACACTTTTAATGAATCTCTCGCTGCCTCTTAATTAACCTGATATTGCCGATTGATGGCTATTCCTATAAATATCCTCCCTCCCTCTGGCCTTACAGTCTGCATGTGACAAGCTTATTGTGTGCGTCATTAAATATGTTTTACTGCCTTACCATGTATCAGTGGGCTGCGGGATAACGAACGGCATGTGGAACATGGAAGTCCGTGTCTGCAAGGCAAATACCGGTATGTTAATGGAGGTGTTTCAAACACCAGTGCGGGTATATTTGGACCGTCATAAGAATGCTATAGGATTTGTGAAATGTCAGAAAGCTAAGGATATACTTTTATCATAGTTTCATTCTCTGGTCACATTAATGCATTTGAATGTCTTGAAACATTTTATCATGCGCACAATTCAATTTACTTCTAATTGGTGTACCTTCTTTTTCTCGTTCCCATAATGTCTGATGATATAAAAGCACAAAGAAATGCAATGCATGAATATAATTAATTAATGTATTTGGTGAGAGAAAGAATTAATTTATACATGATTGATTTATATGAATGAATGCAAAATGTAAATATTTATGTTAAAGTTATATGTGCCGTAACAGGGTGAAAATTTCGACATGCTATTTTTTTCTACAGTAATCAATTGAAAATTGTAAGTTTTGATGAATTAAGTTGTGAAAATATTCCACATTGACAGAGAAACTTGCATGGTGCCTTATAATGCACTGTAAAATTCTTTTTAATGTCTTATACATACTTAGATGGAAACATACCCGAATAAATCATTTTACATTGTTAACAACTTTCTAATAATGCCAAATGAAATTGTAGACCACACCTTGGCTTCATGGTCTGTCCGTATGCACTCATTTCACTGCACTATTGACGTAAATATCATAAATTTTGGCAGTACTGCCAAAATATCTGTTTCAACTCTTATTTGTACCTGTAAAACAACAACCTATGCATTGCAAGTTTTGTAATTATCAAAATATTGCTACGTTTTGGTGTTGAATGTCATATCAAAAGCTCTTCTGGATTCGTGAGAATGAAAAATACGGCACATATAACTTAAAACCAGCGAAGGTATATAACAAACTATCCATAGTGCAATATACATTTTGTAGTAGAACTAGAAATATACTTTTGAGGGTTTTTATTTATGATATGGATTCCCGAATGATGTTTGTGGATTATTTCCGTGCGGTGTGTAAGATGACAAGACATAGAAAGACAATGGGCTGATCTGAATAACATCAAATCACTTTCGAATCTTGTCTGAATGGCAGGTTATATATTTCCTGTCTCAAGAACTGTCAATTACTCATCCCCGCACTGCTAACAGCGAGCGTAGATCAACTGTCACGGGCTCACACCGCTGTACTCTCCTCCTCATTGAAAAACACGGTTTGTTTGTTTGATTGTATCTATGTCCTATTAACAGCCAGGGTCAAATAAGGACGGCCTCCTGATTCACGTGAGAGCCCGAAGTGCGTGTTTTAGAAGTCTGCAATGTGTTCGTCTTCTTGTACAGTGGAACTGTTGCCCTTTTTATAGTGCTATATCACTGAAGCATGCTGCCGAAGACACCAAGCAACACACCCCATCCGGTCAACAACGGGCTGAGCACATATGATTTAATGAAGATGTGTTTAATGACCATAATACCAAAATAATTAATGTATATAATCATAAATAAGTCTTTGCACAGCAGCAATCTAAACAGGGTTATATAATAGGTGGTCTCATTTGATATACCGCCTTTGGATCTTTAATTAATGAACCTATTTTCTTATTTCCAGAGAAAGATGGATGAAATAGGTAAGGAAGACATGGGACAAAATAAAATGCAGCGAAAAACAACAATGACGATTGGTACAATACAACGAATAGAAATGGTAAAATAGGCCTACACAAAAATGAATCAATGTAGAGTATTTCCTTCTCATCTTTGCAGAATTCCTCCTTGGTGCTCTAATATCTCGTCCTGGTAATTCTCTCTGTAATGCTATTTTCTCTCTCATATTAAATTCCTCTTTTGTTATCAGAGTGGTGTTTTTACAAGCTTCTGTTAATTTGCCTTTGATCAGCTTTGAATTTTCCGAATCTAATCTATGCTCTTCATCACAACACAAATGAATTGTTGCAGGTGTATTTTTAGCACAGCCTTTGCGTTAATCTAATTCCAATCGTCAAAATGAAAATCATGCGTTGCCATGGCTTCCATTGGTCAAGTTTTTAAATATTTTATGAGAATGAATAACCTAATGTAGTTTGTGCATTAATGTTGTTTACATTGCACTTCTTTGTTCAATGCTGATTGTTTTCCCTATTTCAATAAAATTTATTTTAGATGTCTATCTTCCTTGATATGCATTAGTTTCACAAATATTTCACTACGGAACACATTCCGTACTAGCGACACCGTCACGGAATTGATTCTCGGTAGACTAAGCACACCGACGCTAACCTGTACCCTTTCGCACTTGTTGGGTGCTTGGCAAACATATATGACAATATTAATCCCGGAAAATCACCACCATATCCAGATAATATTTTCCGGAATTGGTTTTGTTTTGTGCTATAGCATGACCGGATATTATTTTGATTGGTCGATGACACGCGCGATATCAACCGGAAAGACTAAACTGTCCATGCAGTATGAATAATGACAAGTATTCTGAGCGTTCTGACTTAAATACGTGTTGTATTGGATCACCATTGACATACTCATGTAAACAATCTGTATTTCTTTCATCCTCCAGCGCAAGTCTTTGTATGTGGATATAAAAAAATCTACAGGAGGGGTCAGGAGTCACAAAAACCGAGATTTCCATGGGACGTCACAAAAACCAAGATTAACCGACTTGTTGAATTGATAAACCTTAAATAGACTTCGACGCAAAATTCCGAAAAATTCGCATCATCCTCGACTATCGCCAGTTTTCAGATATTTCAGATCACACGTTTTATGTAATAAACATGATAATTTATAGAGCAAACTATCACAAATAGTTTTTTTGACATTTGTATAGCTTTTATTTTAAGCTTGGTCATTGGTCTCATAGCGTTCATGATGCTCATTCTTCTTTAAGCCTCCGTTCTCCGATGGGTTGCTTGTTCTTTTTATAAGTAAAATGTACACTTACTATATTACTTATCAAACAATGGGCCTTTGTTGTAGTTCATATAGTGTTATGCGGCCTTAGTAGAATTAAATAATGAACGAGGGCAAAGACATTGTTTTATATTCTACTAAGATAATATTTTTCATCTTAGATATGTATTTCCTCGGACATAGATAAAAATGATTCAAAGTGTGTGATAGAAGTATTAGAAGAAGAGCGATGGTCAAAGGATGTCACCCTGAAGAACCTTGGATAATATGGTCACAGAAGGAATATTGACTCGATGTTTCTAAAATGATAACACCCAGTCGATATGCTATATATTGAACCCCACCTGACCATGTATTAGCGAATCAAAATAGAGAAAAATCTGAACACATGTAATATATCTTTTTACGGTTTAAGTATAGTTCATATTCCATGCCTGTATTTGTATCTTTATTGTTTTGTCTTCGAGGCATATGTCCGAATGACCTCAAAGATTCGATTTTCTGTCAAGGCGACGGTAGGCATTTGTTTTATGTCCCTTATTGGGCATTTTTAGTACATCTGTTAGCCGTATCCCGCCGACTAACGTTTGTACAGGTCTAATGTTATCTGGAATATTACATCCGATATTGTTTTGGGGAAAATTTCATATTGCCTGATATTGTTGTTTTGAATATAATGTTTCGAAAATACAATAATACATCAATCATTGATTACAATTACAATACATATATAAATGATATATTTTACGAAATAGTCATGGATATCGACTATTATCAAGAGCAAACCTATTAACAAATGTATCAAGGGATATGAAAGTTTAATTATAGTGAGATGCCATCACAGATTTCCCAATATTCTGAATTGAGCTAATTGGTAAACGTTGAATACTTTGATCTGGCTAACGGCGATTTGCACAGTAAACAACTGCAATCATCAATTATTAATTAATGACTGATATGCCCGCTACCTGTTAAATATTCTGTCATAATTTGATCGAATCTTGTTAAATCACCAATGGTGTGACCATATCGACTGAATAGCAATTGAAACTGAATGGTTTATAATTCACAACGTCATCTTGTACAAATTACTGATATATATTACTATTCTTAGTACATACATTCGCTTCTTCTATATATATATATACTTTTCTTTTACATCGATTACGAAACAAGTTATACAACTTATGCAAATCACTCTCGATGGCCCGGATGTAAGCGCGTGAGGGGTCTCAGTGTGGGAGGAAACCGGAGTGCCCGGAGAAAACCCATGTCATCGGGCAGGTGACCCCGAACCTTTTCACGTCCATGCCGGGGATCGAACCCCGGCCGGCTAGGTGAAAGGCGATTGGTTTAACCACTACACCACCCGATCACCCACGCTTCTTCTGTTTTAATTCAACTGTATTTTTTGAAATAAACCAAACAGCGGAAAATAACGAACCCCACCAACAAAACATAATGAATTATAAAAAATTCTATTTTTGATTGCCTCCTTCAACATCATCAGTATTGCTGGCAAATCAAACAGGGATTTGATTGTACGGTAGGATCCATCAGTCAATTTCCGTTTTAAAGATATTGATATTTTGTATGTCTTTTGTATAAAAGCAACAGCTTATGTTCGCTAATCTCTGTTGTGACATCCATTAACATGGACATGTGACTATGACATAGCAATGTAACATATATTCATGAAACAAATTCAGGATTTTTTCTATCAATGTCTATGGAATCTTCAAAATCAGTAATAATGTATTACTGACATATCTGTGTTATATTTTATGAGAATTTCCCTGTAACGAGATGTCGCTTAAACATTTGATATTTGAACATGGGCATGTAATTTGAGCTCCTCAAAAGCATATGTTAGCCTATAAGAGAGCCGAAATATAGGGATCATATATTCCTGGATTTTATTAAAGCGCCTTAAATCGTTTTGTCGGAATTTCCGAATCGTATCACGTGACTGACGTCGACAAGAGAGCGAGGTAACTAGCGTAAGTGCACATGCTTTTATTACGTCTTCCTTCTGCATGGCTGATATGAGCAAATCATGCTGGTGAATATTTGAAACATCTAATTAACACATCGCCGTAAAACATTGGATGTATCAAATATTGTAATGTGTAACAAAATGGGCTGATAATTAGTGAAATGCAAGGGTAACTAAGATATTCAAATGACGAGCCTTCAGTACAAGGGGTTAGGTTTAGGAATAACAGCCAAAATGCATCACACAGGTGATGGGCATAGTATCTGTTGTGGTCGGTAGTTTAGGGTTCTGCAGCCACTAGCCAGCGATCTGACAGCCTGTAGATGATAGTAGTGATTTGGATGGTCAGTGTGAGGGCAGTCTGTCAGATGGGGGAGAGCGTATATGATAACGCACTGGTTTGGAAAGGGTATGGTGGATGTTGCAATTCAGATAGATGATTAATATAAGTGTATTTTAGGCCGCACGTGCCTTTTTAATATATGTACAAAGATGTGTGGCGGAGTAGGCGTTAGGTTGTTAGATATACTGGGAATTTGAAGAGTTTAGAAAGAGACTCCGGGATGTAGGCCACGAGTCAACATCCCCCGGACGGGGGTCCGAGGTGGTCGGAACTGGAGTATGCAAAGGATATGTAAAACACAATGGAAGTACAAAATAAACTTTTAACTAAATACCATGTGTATGTGTTGTGTCACAAATGTGCGAGCATTATCTTCTTAGTAGATCCAGTCTGCTGGTGTTGAACATATTTTTTGTTTAAGAAAGACATTGACATTTTCTCTTGGTTTCACAATTCTTGTGTTATATACCTCGAGATGGACGCGACGATGTTCGGAAGAGTTCGGAATAATTCGGCATCTTTCGAGCCTATTTTTCTCTGCAACTTTATAAAAAGTGGTAAAATTAGAAAGATTAAAACCTCAGAAAGACGGAGAAAAAAATATGTATAACACTTAAAACAGTTTTCACTATGACAAAAAGAGTGAAATTTATAGACCATACAACTTTAACTGTTGAAATTCCCGTGCTTTCAAAATAAATATTTATGTAAAATGTTTGTAAATGCCTTACTTATTTTCTACAAATGCCATTCAATGGGCATTCATGACATCTGGCGGGTGGATAGACATCTGCATTTGCTTATTGGGTTGATTTAGTTAGAAATACTATAAATGTACTAAAATGATTTTAATTCTTCTAATTTAAGCATGTATAGAACTAGAGGGTCCGCCTTGGAATTAAAATGCCAATATATAAAAAAAAAATATGTTTCTCTTTGTATTCGTACTATAAATATAGTACATGTAACCACGAAAAAACAACCAAAATTTCTACCCAGAAACTGTTCATGTCATTTTTGATGTTATGCGTTTATGGTTTCAAAGGATAATTAACATTCAGAGGCGTGACATCAGACCGTTATCGTAGGAATATTTTTTGTCGTAAGTATTCCATGCACTCCAGACTGGAAAATGTACTTTTTAATTAATAAATAATTTCATTAAAACTTTAAGATATTGTATCATGTTGATGCACAGCATTTGCTGAAAATTCTTCAGACATGTATTAATTTTTATTAAAATTTCATCTATTGACCAATTAAAAGAAAACGTTACAAATGCCAATTTCAAATTAACGGCAAGGTCGAAGAAGTCCACATCAGTCACACCACTGAAAGCGCTTGATTCAGTTAATACGAAATTCTAACTTTAGATCTATTCCCCTTTCCGGAACAAGAATCAACTACAGTGAAGTGGCCAATATATAGGAAACCCTGCTGAAACCTTATTCGCCTTCACTTTATGTCTGAGAGGAAACTCCATTTAAACAGGTGGAAGTATCTTCTATACGAAACAACAGCTTACGTAATGTGGTCACTATATAATGGTAGGCTGGAATCCGAGACGCTCTGCATATAGTTCTGATTGCTTTAACAACACTCATCCTCTGGGAACATGCCTTTCCATTTCCTATCATCCTGGAACATACTCTTTCGCTAAATTTTGTTTTGTATTTGCAAATGTAAAGGATGAAAGTGATTAGTTTTTTTAACAGGGAAGAGCCATATTGAATTTTGTACCATGATGAGAACAGATAATTTGATTCACAATCAACAGAGGCCAAAACAGCTTTGTCACCATTGCACCATTTCTCTCACGTGCCGCAACAATTAGTTTAATTAACGTTCATATCACGTGACATTCCCCCACTATTTGCTATTAGCAAGGACCGATATTATGAAGCCTGCATTAACGAAGAATTGTTACATGATACTGCAATTAGGCTATTGGTTACAACGCGACATTATGTACAGTGTGGGTAATTGAAGAGCTTGTACGAAAAATACACAATAAATTGATTAGCACCTTCAAAAAGAGGGGAAAAGGAACACATTGATGGCAAGAATTCTAAATGAGGCAGAAACAGTTAATTTGGGCTTTTTAACACACTATGGATAGTGGTAACCGTAATGATATGATGTAAATAATTATACACCTCCACGCAGAAAATAATAAAAAAAAATGTTTTAAAACGACTGTAATTCCAAATTAGATTATTAAAATACCGTATTACAGATGAAATTCATTAAAACAAATAGTGGGATAAAAAAATACCTTTTTAATGGATATGTAGGCTATGCACGTCTCGCTATGAAATACTGGACAGCGATTGTAACTATGTAATGGTAGACACTAAATTCAGTAAAACTCTTGTGTATGTTATAGTCGCCACGCATTCTTGAAACAAATGCTGGTATGTCAAGAATTATATCTATTCTGTTCCTAAATTCAATCGACACTCGGACAATCTAGCTAGATGCCAATACTTTCGTCCAAACAGATACGGGTTCCCTATCCGACGAAATCGCTGTTAACGCTAAAAGACAAATAGAAAGGTGTCTATTGGCGCGAAAGATATAAATCTTTACAGACGCCATCACGGAAATAGGTCATGACTGACACCAAATGTGATAGAAGCCGCTACTGACGATAACATAAAGACAGGTAACCACTCAATTCTGACGCCCAAATATGGAGGAAATTAACAGACCTCAAAAACTGTAGAATCGCCTTTGGCGCCCAATTAGATAACTGATATGCGAACTAATATTCGAAAAGATACAGGTCGCTATTGTTGCCAGATAGATAAAGGATGACACTGACACCCAAATAGATAGAAGTAGCATTTTACGTTCCAATATACAGAGGTCACTAATGAAGTCAAAACGCTGCTGTTCTGACGCCCACAGAGATTGAGGTCTTATGTCCAAAGAGTCAAGGTCGCTAACTAATGTCATCCCAATACGAGTACATAAAGGTCGCTGTTATCACTCAAAATTTTAAATATTGTCACCGGCTCGCGATATATAATTTACATCGTGAACGGCCCGGCCCGTTTTCCTATAAATCCACCATGAAGACATGCGTTGTTTCATACTTTCGCTTAGTGACGTTGCGGGAATAAAATGTTTTATATAGTCTGAGGGTCATCCAGAAATTGTACGATGTGATTTCTGGTATTACCTTAGGTTAGGTCGTTCTGATACTTCAAAGCAATGAATTTATCCTATGAAACTTTTATATCAGCTAAAATTAGTTTATATATCAGTTGATATACACACTTAAGCTAATAATAATTGACATCACATCAAAATCAAAAGACCATTACGACCCACGAGAAACCATTGCCAACACCACAAGAGATTTTCCCTCTCTAGCTCAAATGAAAGAAAATCCATGGCTCCACAGGGGCCAACAATGATACGCGGTTCACAGAATTGATTTGTCAGATCTTTACACCCTGCCGACAGTATGAGAGACGACGCTAAGTAACGGGTTCGTGTTATTTCCGGCTTGAATGCCGAGAACCTTCCAGATACTGCACAATCCTCCAGCGACATTATGCAATCACCTTCATGCATCATTAGATTTAGCGTATTATAGTATTGATGACTTCTTTTTGACTTATGTAAAAGTTCGTATTTGGCTTAATTAATGGATTTCAGCAACTTTCTACATAAGACATAGACCAGAATAACGAACTATATACTATGAGTGTACAGGTGTAGTTGCATGTAATAATCAATATTCGACCGAGGAGACTAGTTTTTAACACCAAATACATTGCTTCGAGTTTATCTCACCAGAAATTCATTCGATTTTTAATTGCAAACCTTTTGTTTCATCCTTGAGAAAACGGAAATCGGTACCTTTAGGGGAATACTGAAACGAGTGAACTTAAATAACAAATTAATACAAATTAGCTATTTCTCAGGTCTCTAAAATTCGGTCGAAGCTTATTTTTAATTATAGTCAGAGTTAAATCTACTGGAAAGACCTGTACTGTAATCCAGTATAAATTTGCCGCATGGCGCAAAATTCATTTGCCTTGAATATGTCGTAAGATATATGAAAACGCGCAATGAATTCGACGCGAAGATAAGTTCGTTTGCAGTACTCAAAATTAATCCATACAAACGCAAAAGAGGTAATAAATCTGTGATGTTTGTTTAACATGAAACTGTCAGAGGTATCCAGGCAGGAGAATAACAGCATTAGAAGACACTCTCCATCAAACTAGCTATTGGGTCGCATGCGAAGAAAGGTTTTTGATGAAAATATTTTTTACCTGCGTTAAATAGAGGTCAACATGTTTGAAACCTCTTTATCTTTGTAAGATACAAATTTTCGCGCATTTTTTGAGAAGTTCGAACGCATATCAAAAAATCGTTTCTTTAACATCTACTTTTGAAACACATTATTTAATTTTATTTTTAACCCCAAACGCTTGCATTTTACCTTAGATTTTCAGCGAAAAGATGCGCTTGATTTGTTCCTTGCGCACCCTGAAAAGTATCCCTCTCTGTTCACCACGTTTCAATCACGTGCATATAGCTGCGCATATGTTAAGTAAGGCTATGGATCTGTTGAGTTGTGTGTACGGTAAATATGTATCAATTATATACTCTGTATAAGCGGTTGATACCAAAGTATGAGGGAAACTATGATAAAATTAATTATTAGTATGAATTATTGTTTATATTTATCATCCGAAATTGTTTAAGTGATTTATTTTATCAAAATATCTAAGGATTAACTTTAATAGATTTTTTATGTTATGGAGATATAACACAAAAATCAGAGTGCACTATAAATAAACCGAGAAGCGGTTTATGATGAGAGTACACTCATATTTTTGTGTTATATCTCCATAGCATAAAAATCTATTCAAATGAATCCTTATAATTCAATTTACTAAAGATTATCTCTTCAATAATCAAAATTCCTTTTGTGACTCTTTTATCTATGGAATCATTACGCCGTCATCTCAGCCAATCTGAAGCAACGTTACAAACGGCGACGCCATTTTTTCCTTTATGGACTGATAGTTAATTTTCAAGCCAATGAAAATGCTCGTAACAAGCAAAATTGAATTATCTAAAATAATTTTCAAAGGAAATAGTTCAGTCACAATTGTTGAATCCACCTACCCCACAAACTTCCTTTGACCAACATAAGTATAATGGTCGTTTCAACCGGTTTCAAGCATAGCGTTCTAGCGTTTTAGTAAGTTCTAGAAAACCTCGCTAGATTCTGCCTTCAGCCTCCCTCACTGAAGGATTTATTGCGTTTTTCTTTGTCTTCGTGTATTCTCTATTGCTAAATCTATGTTATTGCTAAATAAAGAGGCGGACTGCCTTGAGAATTCGACAGTGTATTTTGTCTACACGGTTAATATTACTATTTGTCCCATATGTGTTTATAATAATACATTTGTATTTATAGGTCTGATAAGAGTAAGCAACTGTATGTCAGACAATTTGATGCGAATAAACCCGAGTAGTATATATTAGCTTCGTCATGACCTGATACGGAGACATCGCCTATATGCACCAGTGTGTTTTGTGTTACGTAATTGCCCCTTGCCTGTCTAGACAAAAGGACAAATTACCCCAGGAAGCTTGCCATATTATTCTAACATATCAGATCGACATGTCACTGTTATGAAAGTCAATTAAACATTGCAGGCATGCCGATGTCTTGTAGTTTCTACGAGTACAAAAACATTTTTTTCATGTTTTCTCGCACAAGTATATTTCAGGAAAGGAGAAATTGTGGCGGCTAGAGCGGGATTCAAACTCAGAACCTTCGAACACAAAATTGAAGAAGTATTTTATCGCAAATATATGCAAAATAATGTAGTTCTTTCTTTAGGAGCTATTTGTAATAAATACTATTGTGCATTAATGACGTCACAGTGCGGACACATGTTCGTTGAACTCTAAAACCTTAGTAACGGGTTGCCATAGCAAAATGACAAATAAACTATTGCTTTGATCTCTAAAATTCGGTCGAAGCTAATTTTTACCTATGGTAAGAAATTAATTGACCAAATAGACCCGTACTGTAATCAAAAAATAAATTTAGCGCATTTCGCAAAATGTCTTTAGGTATGAAAACGCGCAATGAATTCGACGCGAAGATAAGTGTATTTCAGGAAAGGAGAAAATGTGGCGGCCAGAGCGGGACTCAAACTCGGAACCTTCGAACAATACCTGAATGTTTTATTAATGGAAACTTGTCAACGATGAACGGTCTGCTATACAATGATAAACTGAATGTAATAAACGTCCAAAGAAACATTTTATTTGTGTGTAATAAATTAATCTAATGCTATGGTATTTCATATTACATTCCTATATTTAGATTTTCGTTGCAGTCCCATTATGTAATCCAACTAATATATTTAGCACTTAACAGTGTATGGATTGTTGTCATCATAATGATTAATGTGCCTCATTAATAGATACCATTAGTCTATTCCCGTTCCTCATCTTATAAATGCCAACTGAAAGTAAATCAATGCTAAAAACCCGAAATAGAATCGTATTATGTTTTAATGTTTCTATTCTGAAAAGACATTAAAACATGGAAATGAAGAAATAATATAGCAAATATATACAAAGTAATGTATTTCTTTCTTTAGGAGCTATTTGTAATGAAGGCCATCGTGCAGTAATGACGTCACAGTACGGAGACATGTTCGTTGAACCCTAAAACCTTAGTAACGCGGTTGCCATAGCAAAATGACAGCTTTCCTGTCAAAGTTTTGTATTTACTGCCTGTGCAACAATGTGTCGAAAGAATTGTTGAGTGAGAATAACATGTTCTAGAGGAAATATTTTGTGTTTATAATTTCTTGCTTTAATATACTTCTATGAAATAAAAAGGATAATTTAACTCATGACATTTTGTAAATATTATCCTAAGAATAAGTAAGTGTGTGACCTATTGACATTTAAAGCCTGAAATGGAACAAATAAAGATATACTTCTTGAATTGTGTCAGAATAATTATTTAGTATTTAAAATGAACGCTTTGGAAATGTTGAATAACCATTCGTGTATATTTTTTATAGATTCTATTGATTGTTAGTACACTTTGTTGAATCATCATAACCATAGATGATACAATGTTATGGGCTTGGTTTGCCATATGGAGCGAGCACTCTACCCAAAGTCTATCGAATGTCATTTCGTCAGTCACAAGTTAATTTTCCAATAATTTGTTTGTTTGTTTGTTTGATTAATTAACGTCCTATTAACAGCTATGGTCATGTAAGGACGGCCTCCCATGTATGCGGTGTGTTGCGTGTATGTTGTGCGAGGTGCGTGTTTTGGGAGACTGCGGTATATTCATGTTGATGGCATACCAATGTTAAGCAAGTTAGATATATTTATCAAAGATCAATGCCGTTCCTATATAAAACTAGGCATATATGATTTAAAAATCACGCTCGAAAGCGATTATCATAAACATATCTCTTTTGTTGTAAATTCGACAGTTAACCGTTTAGGAATTACATGTAGGTATGTGTTGATATTCTAAAGTGAATATTACGTATAACCAAAAACGTTAGATATAAAATAAATGCTTGAAAGCATATTCCACGAAATATAATATTATTAGCAATAAATATTATAGAATCGTACGGGAAAATGAAGGAGCATACATAGATACTGTCGATACCCTCTAAGGCTTTAGCGAAAACTAACGATATTTCGGAAATAAATAATAAAACTTGATAAACTTAATAACATGTAAAAAATTGTTGGCTATCCTAAGAATGTCAAAATCGTAGTTGTACAAAGAACAATTTTCTCGTTATATTTAAAATCGTCATATAAAAACCGTTTCAAAAGAAATTACTCTCTAAACTATCTCATTTCAAAAATCTCATTTCACTACAAAAATATATTGCATAAATACACAATTTTGATATTGTACGAAATGTTTCTTACCATATATTGATAATACTTTTGCTATTGTTTTGTTGTGATTTACTAAGAATTATACAAACAATATTCCATATACATGATATATCATATACAAATATGATATCACACATTGTAAATAATCAGATGCCAAATCCTAGCAACTACTGAAAACCAATTCCACCAAGCGCTAATTCATGTACAGCTCTGAATTATGTTACATGACATTTCCAGTATTAAACCATCAAATTTTGCTTTATCCGCGCAAATGCATCATACTTAACAGTTTTGTTTTGCATTTGCGAAAAAATAAGAACGCAACTGTACTCTAAATAGAATTTCTTTGTTCAAACACAGGAACAGTTGAACCGTATACGTTTAAATCGCGAAGCTAACTAACCCACCATGAACACACGCTAAGGAAGAAAACGCGAAATCAAGTTACCACGAGAATACATTGGTTCACAGTATCAATGGCTGATAGACTCGACAGGATTGATACTTGAAACAAATGTTTAAATGACAGGGTTAACAGTTGCGATACTGTTACTGTATATCGATATATATTTATACGGATGAAATTGCCTGCACACACAGCATTAGCGGCATGTAAAGGGTAATGATTTGCCTCAACATCACCTATTAGATGTGTACATAATTCATTTCAGAGCATCTCTCAAGGGATGCATTGCATAACCAAATGGCAAACGGTCTAACATTGATGGTGGATCAATCGGAAGGATATCGTGCCAGGATTCATAGACCAATTTTCAGCACTTTCACTACAACTATTTAATTCACTTTAGCAGTAAAATGAGCCTTTGGGATTGTATTAAGTGTCACGTCGACTTCAGTAACCTATATTTACGAGCAAGTCTATATTAAATCTACTACTAGTTATTTGTATCACACTCTAACAACCAAAATGCGTTAGTATTCAGTCAGCACTGAATACAGGTATTTCCAATTTCCAGGTTCACTGTTTCATGCGCTTTTCCACGAATGAATTGATAAATATGGGTTTTGGAATTGATTTGATCCTTTCACATTTTAAAATATTTTGCAATTAAAAGATTTAGCTGAAAACCTGATTAGTATCCTGGTTTGACGAGAGAATCAATATCATTAGCCGAGTATATTAGCACTGTCAATCGCTTTACTTTTGTGTAAAACAAGTCGTCTTTATCTTTAACATATTCACATAAATCAATAAATCTTACGGACAACAATGTTTGTTCATTTTCCCTTTTATAAAATTTTATTTTGCGTTCAATCTCTCTCGCGCGAAATAACGCGAACATTTTATGTCGCGAAAATTTAGCGGTTTTTCAAAGTTATTTAAATGTTATATAATACAACACATTTTTCCAGTCTTTCGACAACTTTCGAGAACATAGAGACCTTTTAAATAGAAATAAAAACCTTTAAATATATATCATTTAGGTTGGGAATATCAGTAGACAAACTTACCTGTCACTATAGAATTCTCCTTTAAAGTGTTCTTTCCCCACAGGACAGAAGAAAATATATAGTGTCACAATATCCGTAAAACGTCTTCTATTATCATAACCGTGCTCTTAAAGATTACTGAAGATCCGTAGCGGACGTACAGCACGTTGTTGGTGTCCCAATAATCACGTTTAAGTCATTGAAAACATCATGTTCATTACATGTCAACAAATGAAGCGATCATAAAAAAAACTCTCACCAACCAATGTATTCTATTAAAATTAACAAACAAAGAAGCAAGTGTTTTTCCACACCAAAGACTTCGTAAATCGCTTAAAATGCGAGTCAAAGAAATTGAAATGAATTCTTGAAATATCAAAAATTAAAAACTTTTGAAATTGAAAACATGAAATGTTGGTTACCATAAAGGACGCTGGAATGTTTATAGAAACAAGCTGTGATGATGACTTAGGTGACAGAATCTCTCCCAGTCGTAAGGGCTGTCTGAACTCAGACTCAGTAGTGATCGCGAAACTTTGTCAAGGCATATTGTCAGAAAGGAAACGATTCTTTGAGAACCAATCAGATACACGGAATCAGCGCGCGCTGCTGCTGCTGCTGGATAGCATCGGATGCCAGTGATAACCGTATTGTACAGCCAAGTGCTCTGATATACGTATGTGAGACTGATGCTGCGGAGTTAAGCTCCGTGATTCCTCCATCGCCTTATATCCATGTAATAGGCGAATCGGGCTATCGATAAATGATGCTCTAAGGACGAGATTGCTTTCTTCCACTGTTAAAGGGTCCCGGGATGGGAGCGAACCTCTCTCTATACTAGAATTCGAGTCACCAACGTTTTGCGTACATGTTCACAGTTAGTTTTCTAGAAATCAATCGAATCGCTCTTTGAAACTTTCGTTACACTTATTATGATTTTCAAATCCGTTTTTCCAGATTACAATCGATCTTAAAACCTTTCTCTAGTTTTGATTGTTCAGTTATTAACATTGATTCTTATTTTTGAGATTTTAGGGAGTCCAGCAATGTCACGGTATTTTGTATGTGTTAATTTATTTTAAAAACACTAACTCTGAAGCCTATTTGATAACACGTAATATATATTGAAGCGGAAGGTTAAGTCAACTGATTACTATGACTGTTGAAACCAATGCTCCTTAAATGAGTAATAATTAGATGATGTTACTAACAGAGTTGAAATACTTGAAGGAATTTTCCATAACAGGATTAAGAAGTTGACTTTCTTACTTTAAAGATGCTCGACCGCTGACAAATGGTATTTTTTTCACTTTCAGAAGCACGAGCAGACGATTTAGTATTTTTCTTCAGCTACAAAAGTTCCTTGCTTTACACCATTACCACCATTGAAAAGTTTGAGCTTCTAATTTTACTTCAAATTAAAAATATGAAAAATAATTAATTGCATCCCGACAAAAATCCGTGGCACTATATCCTATACTGATTGTGCATGCACCAAAGGCAAAATAAATTATTTTATACCATTTTTTGTGTTAATTAGACATATATATACACGATTAAACACCAATTAGTGTTCAAATGATGACTATCATTTATGCGTCTGTCGGCGGTGGAGCATCTTTAAGTATTAGTGAAATCAAGAATTTCAGATGAACTGTAAAATAATAAAGATACATCGAATAATTGAAATCTTAAACATATGGCAATATTCCTTCTTTCACGAACTGGGCCTCGCGCAGGTCTTGCCCGAGCTAAAAATATGCCCCAGGTCAAATGTCCTATGACGTATTTTAGATCTACCGAGTCTAAATTAGAATGGCATGAGTTATTTCTTTGGTCGCATGTTATCGGCAAACGCAAAAACATTACATGTGCAATGTAGATATAATACAATAATGTTATCTAATTCTGTGAGAAAATCAAAGAGCATAGGGCATACCCCTCACCAAAAACTTCGATCAATAATCGATATTAATTACATATTTAAACACTATTGGCGAAATAAAAAAAGTAAGTGATAGAAATCAAAACTAGAGTTTGTTGCTGTCCTGTTCAAACACTCGATACTCTGGTCATAGAGGACTGTATTAATCGATCAACATTGTTCACAATATTGTTCTTGTCATAGGTGTTTTCAGATCCCAGTCTCTTAATTTGGTGCGCACTGACATACAGCTATATAGGGGTTTAAAGGAATGCCGAACAAATTATACTATTTTCAAAATGATTTGTTGCCATCATAACAAAACGGCTTCTGTTTGTTCAAAAATTTAGTCGTTAGAAAATTAAAAAAACAAAAGATACACAGAGGTAATGAGGGATAACGAACATAATAAAAACATTTTCAAGCCGATCCGTTGTCATGGTAACAAAAAGGAAGCCTTAAATTGGTCGCAATTAAGATGTTGTTAACAAAAATGATAATTGTTACAAAAAAGGTTATGAGGGATACTCGACATAGTGATAATATTGCATGGCAGGTAACGTTTTCCACAACAACAAGTTAATATGTAATATATTTCAACTATGAATTAATTCTTTTTTCTTTTATGTTTTTTTAAATTTTTTTTCCAATATTTTTTTTTACATATATAAATGACACATATATAAAGTACATATACATGCAAAATAAACACACATACACACACTCATACTCTGAGATACAAAATCTTAACACCCGGCCTGGTCTTACACCTACCATCAGTTACACACCAACACACTATTCTTGTCAAAAGATAAATGCTCAGTACACACGTACATAGATATATAAACACAGTATCTTAAATGGATGACAAGTATGTGTAAACATATACGAAAATACATTTTGGAACACATATACATGAAGGACAAATTAAGACACAAATTAATGGTAGGTTACGATACAAAAAAATGAAGACCAGAGACAGATAAGCAAAGAAATCTATTCTGTATTTGCACATAAAAGAATTATCTGCCCTTGCGTGTAGGTATTGATTGTGACGTCATGTGTCATCGAGCGTAGCGTCATACGTTTCGGAGAAAACGACGTGAGCTGTGCTCACAAAATATTGACGTAAAAAGCGATACATACCCGCAAGGGAGCTAACTCTGTAATATGCAAAGACGGAATACAACATGTATTGACACACACATGGGGTAGACAGGAAGTATAAACAAAACATAAACATGGACAGACAGGATAAATAAACTTACTTTGAACATGTGGTGTCAGAATGACAACTGATAAAATGGATGGACATAAGGATAAATATAGACAGACAGAAGAAGAAGAGGGGAGACAAC
Organism: Argopecten irradians; assembly: GCF_041381155.1. Lineage (NCBI taxonomy): Eukaryota > Metazoa > Mollusca > Bivalvia > Pectinida > Pectinidae > Argopecten > Argopecten irradians. The sequence continues at coordinate 16,020,745 of NC_091134.1, read as the reverse complement.
TGTATTTAGATATGTATACACTACCCCCTTTTACAACGATTAACCAAAGCGAAACTATGTATTTAAAGAAGAGCGATCTCATAGGTATTGGGTGAAAATAAAGAAAATAACGTGTGATCAGAGGCCTCCCAAAATATTTGGTGCTTTGCCAGGGTATGGACATATAAAAACTATGAATTTGAGAGATATTTAAAAAAAACTTAAATGTCATATATCTAACAACGACAACCACCTTTTCCAATCATTTTCAAATTTCATTCGAAGATTATCACTTTTATTAAAAACCATATGTTTAATGATAATGTAGTGATCTTTTATAACATTTAAAAATGCATTTATATTGAGCGTTTTATGGGGACATTTTGTTTTGTAAATATAGTGCTTTATATTAAGTAAGATTTTCATTATCAGCCACATTAGCATGCGGTGAGAAAACTCCAAAGAGACGTATATCTTTATTCATTAAGAAGGGGATAAACAAGATTTCAAGTAAATAATCAAAATTCTCAAAAAGTGTTCGGACTTCAGTACATTCCCAAAGACAATGTACAAGTGGTTTTCTTTGGAATTGGATTTGTACTAGGGTGCAAATTAATCTTATAGAGAAAAGTATTGGTCACTTATCTAGAATATTATGTAATTCTCACTTGAAACCACTTTAGTTTAGAACTTTTTGTCACGGTGAAGGGGAGTTTATAGATTTTATGAATTAACTGCTTTTCATTTTGTGAGGAAGATCGATCGGAAGTTTAAACCCCTTGCATTGATTTGCAGAAAATATCATCTGTTGATAGCTTACATAATATTTATTGCCTTATTTCAAACAAACCTTTTTTATATGATATTTCAAGGCTTACGTTTGCTAAAACATGGATGCGGGATTACTTAAAAAGTGGCCAAAAGTTTGTTTAAGAAATTATTTTTTATTTTGTTTTCATACGTGATACATTGTTTTTACTGTAGGGTCATCCTTTTTAGCGTTTTATAAATAAACTTATTGTGAAAGCCATCAGCAAAACACATCAACCAGTAAACCTCAAGGAAACACGAATGGTCGCAATATAAAGATAATACCTTATTTTCCGACAACTTATTTCCCCAAATTTTGAGCTCTAAACATTTGATTACAAGCGAAAATATTTTGTCATGTCAAATTACCATAACGTTAACTTCCATGGACAATTAACATTTGTCTCCCGTCGTTTGTCATTTCGTTATATCTATAGAAGTACTTGTAGAATCGCACTTTTATTGAAATGGAAATCTTGTTTTAACGTATATTAAATCTAGCCATTTTGATAAAAGCCTATCCGTTCAAACACATACAATGTAGTCCGGACAGACACTGCACTATAAAAGCAATGCATAGAGTTGACGTTGACAGGACACATATACCATGTCAATAATGGCTTAAATAGATTATTTCTGATGCTAAATCCATTAACTTTTTGCAATAAAATTAGTTGAAATTGAAATATAGATATTTGATTTAATTTCTTTCATGGTAAGATTTTTTTTCTGTTTTTAAGCAGCATAAATAATTAATATGTATGTCACTGTCTGTGTAATCCGTTGTGACGGTATAACAAACACCACGTAAGCTTACTTACAGAGCTTACTGTATTGATTCACATCCATATACAGATAAATAGTGTTTGGCAGTGACCCTTTGTTCCTCTATGAAGTTTGAGCAAAACTGTTTTTGTCTCAGAAACTTTTAGAGCTTCTTCGCGACCTACATTGTATGCAAACATCAACAGCCATCTTAGATTGGGTCTAAGCGTGTGCTGCTGGCTGTTTTCCCTGCTGCAACAGAGTATGTATTGAACATGATTCAAATGCATTGTGAGAGAAAATTAAGATATGTACTTGTTATTTGCTTCCTTTTAAGAGTTCTATGAAATGTGATGTATAATTTTTATTAAAAGTGAAATTCTGTAATAATTTAAAAATGAAATATCAATTTTGGATAAAAACATTGATATTTGAGATTTTCTACAGTACAGCGATAATATGTAAATAGAATAAAAAATGTATATGTATCAACAATATGTACAACTTTTCTTGAGATGGCAAAATAATTCTAACGACAGATAAATGACATTATACCATGAACACTATGAAGTCAAAAGAAAACTGTGCAGTAACAGGACATACTTTGAAATATCAACAAAGTATTGTCTTATAAAGCAGAAGCATGCGGTTGTATCCATATTTATTTTGGTACGAAGTTTGAAATGACAATTGTTTGTCATACACAGCAGGTCGCGTAAACATCATGATATCGATTCTGATGTGTTTACCAAAACCTAGTTATGACGTCATGAGCTTTTCGAGTGTACTGACAAACAGAGAGACCTCTTGAGTTAGAAATACTAGGTCGGATTGCCAGCGTATTAGGAAACCAGATACTCATTTAAAGACGGGAGAGTGTCTCGAACGCTGATGTGACGATAAGATAGAGGGAAAGTGACAGTATCGGGTCACGAGACCGGAAGTGACATATGTCCTTCTCCATCTCACCACGAGATGGCGTTTGTGTACCTTAGGGTTGAATGAAGCCAGCTGCTCAGGAATGGAGGCTAGAAACAGGAATGTCAATAATTGCGTAATCATGACGTCGGTATCGAACACCTCTGGTAGCAGATTATATAAAGAAAACACGTAAAAACTAATAAACAATCGTAGATGTTTACCAGAAAACGGAGAAATAAGTGTAATTACTATTTAGCTAATTCCTTTAGCCGAAAACACCACGAGGGTTCTTACCGTATATATGACTGTGTCAATCTTAAATATAAGCATGTAGTGTAGTTATACTTTTTTGCTTGTTTGCTCTTTGCTCTGTTTTGCTCCTACCAACTAACATAGCCATTTGATGAAATCTAAAGAATGAGGGCTAATGGAAAGATGCGAGAAACACCTTATAAACAAGGTCGACCCACCTCATTCAGAACTCATCGGGTCCTTGCCAGGCATCACATTTGATGTAACAAGTTTAAGGGTGCCGGTATGTGGGAAATTCAAATATATTCTCCGCCACTAAAGGGTTACGTCTAGGATGCAAATAAGAAAATAAATAGTAATTGAATTTTTAGAACTGCAGTAGACTTATTTTTAGAAAGGGGATATAGCATTTAATTCGTTCTCGCAGTCGAACAACGTGAAATATCGATAAACACACGGTTATTAAAGTCGTCTCATAGTTTCAAAATGGACGCCCGTATGACGTTCGATTTCATGTTTGTTGGTAACATACGAGGAGTTCCGAGTGATCTAAGCCCTTGAAGTTGGTATAAGTTGAACAAATATATATACTAAATCAACCAGCTTCAGTAAATGTTATTATTTTCCGAGGGAGAGAAATCCTGCGAATTTTCGTCCTAAAGTACTTATTGATCGCATTCCATCACCCTAAGCACCAACATCTACAACAAGGTCACACCCTTCATCTAAATCATTGCTAGAATACCCTTTTCCAGAAAACGAGTACCAGACTGTTTTATTACCTGTACAGTGTTATCAAGAGAGATTGGAGCAAATGTTTTCTTTAAAGGTAAAAACAGTTTCAATGGAACAATACGAAAAAGTTTTGTGAGAGCTAATGAAATGAAGCTTGGATAGTATAAAATCGGCCATACATCCAATCGACATGTCAAATTATTGTCTAAAAATAGAGAAGTTTTTTTCTCTCATTTAAGCCATACAATTCTGTTTGATTTGTTTTTCAACTTGCTATGTAAATTACTCTTTGAAAAAAGTTTCTTTGGGTGAACTTTGATATTTGAGATCTAGAGTATATAAGAAATTCTTGTCTTTTCTGGTTAAGCATAATTTGTTTTCAAATCACATTAGCTGCAGGTCGAATGCTGTTTTTAAGTGAGTTTTATTGTGGGCGGAAACTGAATTAGCCAGAGGCAAATCCACCAACACAGAAAATGTAAACAGCTAAAGTACGGAGAACTAGCTCAATTAGTCTCAGCTTATAGTCGTACCTGTATATCAGAAAAAATCAGTAAGCCATTGAATCAGCCAACCAGAAGCGGCGTTACAAATTCTGATGTCAGTTTTAACGTTATAAGATAATGAGATTTTATCTTTATACCAATTGAAATGTTCGGTAGAAGCATAACTGAATAATTTCAAAAGCAATGGAGAGGTAAACAACTTGTTTCAAACTAATTATAATATCGCATGGCCGCATGTTTTTGCAAATTTTTGCAATTTGACCAGAATTGAGCAAAATGGATTTTGATCTTAACGAATTAAAATTTCTAGTTTCGGCTTAAAGCATATAAACTATTTACTCAATACACCACTTGCATCTTATTTCATTGTTTACATTAATTATCGCAGTCTAACCATATCCTATGAAATCGCGGAATTAGTATCTTCGTGAAAGTTATCGTTTAAACGGAAATGCATACTATGGTCAGTTGAATGAAGGTTTAAATTGGAGGTGCAAATGATCCCAAAATTAGGCGGTTACATAAAGCCTAAAAGCAATACACAGTATAGCCGTATGACATGAAACAGAAATGAAATCACTTAAAAATAAATGGTTGGCTTGCTGATTGGGTATAACGTTCTATCAGCAGCTAAGGTCATTTAAAGGATGGTCATATGTTACGTATGTGCATATCTGTATGTTTTATTATGCTGCGATATTTTTATCTCGTGGGTGTATCTTTGCATCAGCGGAAACTCTTTCCCATTCTATAGTGCCATCTCACTGGAGCATACGGCAAGAGGAAATTACAGATAGCGAATCTATTTGTAAAGAGGATCTTACTGAAGCGGCTATGTGATATGAAATTTATTGAACGAGTTCAATTATTGATATGTCACGAGCCTTTCATGAGTGTAAGATTCTATTTATCACATAATTTTAAAAGGAAATATAAGTAAAATTTTCAATTTCGTCTATATATAAAAATAGTAGAAATTCGGCTCGGTAGTGACGTATCCGTCTAACTGAGACAATTATGCGACGACATACAATGTATATAGATAATGACGTCAAAACTACTTGTGACGTCATAATATTGTCTTACGATATCTATGACATGGCCGTATGACATGGCTGGACGGTCATGTGATAAATATATTAAACAATTTAGTAGTCTACCGCAAAATATATTTTATACAACTTCTTATTGATGGTGTAATCGATATTTAAGATGGCGTTTTCTGCTTCCAAAAAATACGATTAGTCATGTCGCTAAGGCGTGCCATAATAGGTTTTACAGTAAATGCCTCGTTGCTTGTAATATCAAATGACCGGACGTATTTAACAGCAACAAAACAAGAGTTATTCGGGTGAATGTATTGAGTAAGTTATGATTTTTGAAAACAGACAGGATGTCACAGGTAATTTAATGGCAAGTTTCTGAAAAAATCTAACCTTAAGAAAAACAAATGAGATTGTATCTTACATCATACGAATGTATGCTATTACTGTTTTAGCCGCAGTTATCCAAGTGACGAACCGAATTATTTTATTTCTTATTTGATTCTTTAAATAGAAAAGAAAAATTATCAATAATGGTGGAAATTGAATTGTTGACTTAACCAGACAAACCATCCTACATCACATACAACTGAAAGGTGGTTGTGGTATAAAGGAACAAAAAAAAAAACAAAAAAAAAACCCACACACCATAAAATATAAATGAATTCCCTGACTTATGATACTCTGCAATAGTGTTTAAAAATCAATCCAGCTGTCAGCTGATAGTGTAATCATAATTTTGCAAGTGATGTTTCCGACCTTATGCTTCAAATTTTCTGCTATGTTGCCATGATTGTGAGCTATTTTATCGTATTAAAGCAGAAAAACCGTACCCCAAGGCTATTTTATGGTATCAAAGCAGAAAAGCCGTACCCCAAAGGTATTTTATCGTATCGTACCAAACCAAAAAACCCTGAATATACGATATGTATTTCAATACCATTACACAGCCCGACATTTCTGAATATAAAAACAATATCTTTGCTATAACATTACACCAATGTCATTTGAAGTTCAATTTCAATGTGAGCAATTACAGCGACTTAAAGATTAAGCCACAAATACCATCACATTACGAATCTATGAAGGGGATTCATTGTTTTATATGGAGAAAAGCGGCTTACTTACAAAAAGAATACATTTGCATTAAATCATTGTTTTCTTAAAAATAGTCATAGAAATAAGCCTTTAATGGTGACCAGAAGAATCTATTCATCAATGCTCTTTCTGTTCACCGAAATGGATTACATAATGCTTTTAATATTGTTTCCGAAACCTGTAATGGACAAAAGTCCATCAGAGGATTTCTATAAGGACACGAAGACATATCTAAACCCGTCTGAGACCCTGATACAAATTCCTAATTGATAGCCTAAGTCTATATCATGGTAGTGGACGCGTGAAGGCAATTACGTAATGCAAAAAGACGAATGATTTTGTTGAAACAGTAGGATTACATCAAGCTTTATTTGAGATCATTAATATCGAAGGAATTTGAGTTTACAGATCGGAGAAAAAATGGATAAATGATGTACTTTATACTAATTTTTTGCGTTTTCGTATCAAACGACAATTTCAGGTCGATTTGATTTTGCGATTTATAGGTAAAACGTTCTTTTGTGCTTGTTGTTGATATTTTATAGGCGATTCATTTTCGCGAATTTGAAAAGGTCGCAAATTGCGCGAAAATAAATCACACGCGTACATTTCTTTGAAGGATTATACTATAGGAGTACATGTTATTCTATGTCGAATATGTCCCTATCAGCTATCCATGTCTGACTCTGAATTTAGTCACTTCAGCTGAAAAGAGAGACAATTCAAATCTTGACCGTTAGTCATTTTGTTTAATGTGATGAATATCGTACTTTTGCCTTAAAAGGATGATATTGGTGATGATCGTAATGATGATTGATGTAGATGATGATATAGGTAGTGCTGGTGGAGATGAAGATGATAATATAGATGATGATGGTGGTGATGATGATGATGATGATGATGATGATGATATATATGATGATGGTGATGATGATGATGATGATGAGGATGAAGATGATATATATACTAATGATGATGATGATGATATACTAATGATGATGATGATGATATATATGATGATGGTGGTGATGATGATGATGATGATGATGATGATGATGATGATGATGATGATGATGATGATGATGATGATGATGATGATGATGATGATGATGATGATGATGATGATGATATGATGATATGATGATGATGATGATGATGAGTGAGATGATGGTGATATGATGAGGTTGGCATGATGATGTGTGATATGATGATGGATGATGAGGAGAGGAGAGGAGAGGATGATGATATGATGAGGTTGGCATGATTGATGATAATGATGATGACGATGATGACAATAATGATGATTGTATGATTCTAAAAACATATTTTTTTGGTTATTTTGTTTATGTTTCTGTAAAATATAAAGAATATTACAAATAGATGTTATCTACGGTATGGGATTTAGAAACAATACCGATTCTAAATGTTCTATTCTGCATTGATTTATGCGCTAACTGTAACGCTATATTAATGTAACTTTTAATTGCTTTTCAGTTAATGTTACTCTTTGTATTTCAAACTCTGTAATTATAATTTTTAAACATTACAAATCTTCCGCTGTAGTCCTCACTAACGCCGACGAGAAACAATAAACTTTTCCCTATATCTACACGTCTTGGTGTGAATTAAACTGATTGATTAGCTCAATAATGTCGGTAATAGAAATAAAAGCCGAGGATGTATCGGATGGGAAGTTTATGTATCGCTAAAGACCAACCAGTCTATCTGTGTTTCAGAAAGCAGCGAGCACCAGTTTGGTGTATCATAATTGAATATACTGAACAGGTCTAATAACAAAAACACGTGTAATTCATGTTTTTTTAAATTTATCCCATATGGTCGATCGGTATATCTTGTCCTGGGGTAAGAGGGGAAGCATTGATAGATGCCTTTTTACAATGGGTCATGTGGCTTTTATTCCTTGCACCCAATACTCAATGTGTGTTAAATGATCTTCTGCATACAATAAATATTCGTTTGCTAACAAAAACATCTGGAATTGCTTAAACAGGAGAATAAATTCTAATGCAGTTCGGCTTTGGAACATATATATATATATAAGAACAAAAAATATAGTGATGAAGGGAAATAATGCTGACAACGCATTTTTCTGCCAACCATAATTTGAGCACCAACTAACTACTATAGCGACCAGTTTAAAATCAAAGCATGTTTACAAGCAACGACTTCCAATAACTGGTGTACCAAAGTTATTTAGAAATCATTATCAATATTCTTTGATATTGCTTAACTTTAACTATATCTGCGAATACTACTAAGATCAGAGTCGAATCTAACTTTTTGCTGTAAGTTACGTATAGTGCGACTTTATATATGTAAAGTAAAGCTTATCAGCGGTAATTCACTTCGTATCACTCTGTCAGTACTGAGGAGGTGAAACAAAGGGAAATAACTCTATTGATTAGAATGAAGTACAGCACACTCACAGCCATCGATATCTATAGGGAACAGTTCACAATTCTTTCCTGTGAATCGCTGCGTTGACCTTTAACGATTTGAAGAGACATCAAAGAAATTTTCTCAAAGACACCCTTTACACCTATTGAACAAAATATGATTTTTTATATTATTCCTTTATTGATGTAAAAGACTCTAGCGGCGAAAAAAGTATGTATTACTTATCTTTTAATGCTTTCATGGAGTGCTTTATGTACGGAAGCTGATTTTCCAAATAGCAATTTCATACATATGAATCTAAATTGGCATATAAAATCCATCTTTGCCTTACACGAGAGATTTAGATTTCCACACCCGATAACGATACTCAACACCTCAATTTTGCACGAGGGATAACGTATATATACGATGACATTTTCTTAATACAAACATATATTTTGACACCCTTAGCATCGTTTTCGACTTCCTCAGATCGACAATTAAAATTACCTCACAGAAGTTGATCTGTACATAGTTGACTCAATAAGTTCCACGGAGAAGTCATGTGCTCATGCATTACAGCAAACAAAAGAAAACGCATTATCTAATGAAAAGTTTTATATAACTGTTGTCATATACATCACGACAATGACAGTTTACGTCAGTTCAGGACTGCCGTAAATAGTTCACGAATGTCGTAAATGGGCAATTGTCTTTGCCATTTGAGTTTTATTTTATGTACTAACCACATGAAAGGTAAGTACTGATTATATTTGTTATTTATATTTCATTTCTCTGGCTTTTTATTCAGTGAAGATAAGGCATAGCTTGTAATAAAATGTATCTATGTAGTGTGACGTAAGTTCTTTGTTTTTATTTATTTCAAATGATACACCATTGATTAAAATAGTTCATGCATGTTATACGGTAACTAACCGTTTTTTTGTGTTTACTTTTCTGACATTATTGTTTTCAAATTGGTGCTTAATACACTAAATCTGGGGGTCTCGAATTTTATTTGAAGATGCAGCTTGTCGGCACTGGCCGTAGGTCGGTTATATGCCTGAAAGTATCATGGATTCAACAACTATCAAAAATAATTTCAAATTGTATGTTATTTTTGATAACAACGAATTGTATAATGTTTTATATTGCATTTCTTTATCTAATAAAGTGTACCCAATGACCAAAACATTGTGGAGTAATATCCGTAATGGAGGATTGTACCTGATTGATTCCTCCTTTCCTGTCGTATTTGGATTTCAATCTCGTTACGATCATGTTCTAAAGCAATCACATCCTTCCTATGATGAAAATAGCTTTGTATTTCTTTTAGGCTTCAGATGATTACAAAATATTCTGTAAACATTTCCATGTAATCCAAAATAAATCAAATATACATCAACGGAAAGCATCTCGAGACGCAGTACATATTCAATGCATTATGTCTACAAATGTATATGTTAGAATAGTGCAGGTGTTATACAAAAATACACCTGTTGTACCATTTGTTAGGATTGTTCTCTGGACAATAAGATGTCGGCGTATCCATTGAAAGTGCCAACTCATCACTGATGTATTGTAAATGATAATACATATGTACCTGATAAGTGGATTTAATATCAATAACACCGATAGCTAGGAGCTGTCGCAATTTGAATCAGTCTTAAAATGTGAATTGCGCATGCGCTGCTCGTTAGGATTTAATCATTAATGTAATTAAGTAATGAAGCTACCTAGATTAGCATTATTTCATTACAGTTTGGAAGCCACTCCTTCACGTTGTTGAAAAATAGAGTCACTAACTTCTTTTCTATGAAAAAGGAATGGCTTCTTTTTCATCATTTTTACGACATTACGTATCAAATTTCGATCAGATTCATTAAAGTGAAGTATCGTCCTTACTCTACCGATAACAAGCGTCCGTTCATAACAGTAAATCACTTATAGTTTGTTAAATAACACTCGATGCGGTATGTTTTGAGATATAATTGGGTATACTTATCACTATCGATAATGTCTACATATAAGCGCTTTAAAAGGTAGATAAACTAAACATTATCGTAAATATGTCTGAAAATGTAAGCCTGTCGTAAATTAATCTATTAACGAAATCGGTGAATTATTGAATAGGGAGTTTAGAGAAGAAGTGAATGAACAGTTTATGATTTCAGTTGTTGGAGACAATGTCAATTTTTTCAATATTAGAAAATAAATGTTTGGTAGGTCTCATTCTAATAAGTGTTTTTTTTTCCAATAACTATGAATATTAAAATGCAGCCCTATTCCCATCTTAAAATGAATATTTGTAAGATGAAGACTTAATATTGATATAATATCTTAAGTCGCATTTTACGATCGATACGATGATAGTTTTATAAACAGTTTGTATTCTACGTGCAGGGCAGAAATTAAGACGAGATTCATTCGATAAGCAATTGAATTGGAAATGAATCACAGAAGAAATTCATGTCTCACTACATTCACTGATCAGTTTAAGGCAGCAGAAAACTGATAGGAAAGTTTCATGATATCCCGAAATATATCATCATGTGAAATACTAAATAAGGTCGAAATGTAACAGGGTATAAAAAATCAATCCGTGTCCTGCTGTCATTTTCAAGGCTGAAATGTCTTTGGGTTCGACTCTATCAACAGTCGCCGTGGGTTCAGATAGATTAGCTAACTCGTCGATAACTCACCATGTCGTTGATATATTATAAAGCTGACAGCGTTACCATTCAGTTTGACAAATGAAAACCGTTTCTAACTAGATACAGAATGTTTTTGCAATAATTCTATATTTGCGTTGAAATTATCGGACTGAAGTTCTTGTCTAGTAATATATATATATATTATACACCAGAGATACGCTTTCGTATCATTATGCGAGGATTTCAATGCATAAGTTAGAAAATTAATATCATACAAATTACATCTAGTTGATATCAATAGGGTGATGACTCTTGATTGTGGATCTATAAGGATTTTTTGAGAAACATTAATAATGATCGGCTCTTTGGAAAACACGTTATAATTTGACAAAAACACACTGTAATGCATTTTTGTCAAAACATTTCGGCTAATCTGGTTTAAGACTAAAACGTAACACCTTTTTGTCAAGAAAGATACTCAATTAACATCATTATATTTGGGAGTCGCAATCAGGAATATACAGAAAAAAATATAACTAACAAATAACAGAGAAATATTTGTGATTCTGTATGTCGAAATTTTACGTACGATTTTTGCGTATTTATTTGACATTGATGAGAGCGTACGGTAATGGAAACTTCCTTTGATCAGATAGCTTGAAATGTAATTTACATTCCAATTAGTGTTCCATGGATTTATCTCATTTAATCAGGTCTGCGTTGTTGTAATATATTGATGAAGGAAAGCGCATTCTAAATAGCACATATAATGCAAAGTAAATTTGCTGTCGGTAAGTCACCCTACCTTCGTTCATAAAGCCATAGTGTGTCTTAATTTGATTGTACTAGAAACACCCAAAGGGTGACGACGTAAATATTGTTATGTTAAACACCATAGTTTTCCTTGCTACGAACCCGTTTTGAGAATACAAGTTCATGAAGACTGTGAGAATGCTTTACGGTCGACATCAAATTCTTGAAGCTTTACTGAAGCATTGATATCAAATATACCAACCGCAATAGCGCAACTACCATGCTTTTTTGTTAACTTCGATTTAAATGTTCTCAATCAATCTAAAGTATATTATAATGTTTATACTTATAATTATAATTGTTGTCATCTACGGATAGCCATCATTCCGCTTGGCATGTGTGTATGTGCTGAGGTATAGAAAACAAACGGGCGCACTATTGATCTTTTTAAAGTTTAAGTAACAACCGATTAAAGTTTTTCAATGTACTCACATTTAAAATTGTAAATGTCCATGATATCAATCTATCATAAGAACACTGGGATCTATTCTATTTACCTTACATATACTAAGTTTCTTAATTCTGTACCATCCTGTTCTCAGTAGAGAATTTGACTAGATGTCTATGGCGGTTTTGTCGATAAAATAAATGATGTTTGTTCTCTTGAAGCCTATGGATCTAACTTCTATGTTCTTTATTATCGAAACTTTGTTCAAATCAAATTATGAGTTCAGTAGTGTCTTTAAACTATTTTTAATTTTGGTTTATGCAGGTTTATGAAGTCCGTGAGAATGTTATTTTTTTACTTAAGCGTTAATCTTTGGTTCTCATTATTTTAAGTTTATTACAGCTCGTTATCTTACCCGGACTATCCATGCAAGCACGCGTTTTACGATGAAGTTTCCCATTTATAATAATTTTGATAATAACATAAACGAGCCCACGTAAATTGGGAGAAAACGGCGATTACACCAAAGGTGAAACCAAAAACTATTTACTCTGACCCATACTATTTAATTTATTTCAATATCCGGTACTGTTTATGTAATGAGAATGAATCTTAATTTAATGTTGACACTTTGATACATATCATTATCGTCAGCATATACATATAAATAGTGTCAAAATGATGATAATATGGATAGAATTTATTTTTATTATCGTCCTATCAACACCTTGGGTCATTAATGGATGGCTTCGCATGTACATTTTGGCGTGGTATAAATGTGGTACGATTCATACGTATTGTATTGTTCCCAATGAACATACAATAGAATATATCGCAACTAAGATACACCTTCTTCACAAGGACTGCATTGAAATAAATTATTTTCGTTCGGCTCAATTTTCGTTGGAGACAAAACTTCTATAATTTCTTTGGAATTTGAATTCATGGGGAGACATGTACATAGTGTTGATATGTTTTCCCTGTAATTTAATCTTGATGTATGGTCTTAGAAAAAACCCCAAACAATTTATCAAATTTGACTCCGATTAAAATATAGACATGTTCTTATTTTATCAATCTTACATGAAGTGGTACTTAAGGGAGAAAACAAACTAATCAGACATATTTTACGGATTTAAGGCATGTTTGGTATCTACTTCGAAAGCATAATAACATTTAAATGGATGTAATCGAATTATGGATTAAATTGGGTTATCAAATATCAGATGGTCGCTTTTGATTTAAGTTTTTATATTACTATGTATCCTTGTCGTGGGGCAACACCAATCTTCACCACCACAAGTGCATGCAAAAACATAAAGACTTTTTTTTGCCTACCGTTCTTTAAACATTTATGCCTTGCTTCTGCTGACCTTATTTACAACATACATATTCGCTAGCATGAAATCATTCGAATTCCTTGCTAAACTTAGATTTGCAAGTTTGTCATTTGTTGATGATGTGTTTTCATATACAAGTATTGATGGTGCCATTCGACAACCAAGACAACCTATAGAGATACATTGCGGTTAATCCAGGTATAAAACTTGAATTCGATAATTCCTGGCATTATATTTACGCCAATTGTTATTGCGGCAACAGTACATAATTCATTATCTCAGACGGTTGGTGTTGTACTTTCTTTTAGCAATAAAAGTCTGGTTTTTAAATAATATCTTTTTTCAAAGAAATATCGACTATTACTTTAGACATTTTATCATTCAACTGAAGGTGTCGCTCTCTGAAAGCAAAATATTTTATACCATCGAAAACTGTAGACTTCTTGTTAATAGCGCTGTACAAAATTGTTGACGATAGGTTTTGTCAATGAACATGCACAGATCTATGCATGTTGTGTTCTGTCAATGAAGATGTACAGATCTACTGATGTGTTTTGTTAAGGAAGATGTACAAAATTATTGATGTTGTTTTTGGCATGTAGATGTACTTTCGGGAACCGTTCTTTAAGCGACAGTAGATATTGCACTTACGGTGATAGCAGAAATAAAACTTTGATTTGATGACTTCTTTTTATACTTTCTATTGCTTTGACAAATGTAGACGTCGTGCTTTTGCCATCCATAGACCGACGTAGGTAGTTCAAGTCGACGAGTATCCCGTCTTGAATGTCAATTGTGGCTACGACCTTGTCTGTACTATCACTTGTCACTGAGAAATTCATGTCTAGACATTGTTAAGCTGAGACAGTTGGGTAGATATCTAATGATATATAGCCGAGCCATGCAGTCACTTGGGTCTATAAATTATGGCAGGGAAATCTAAACGAATGGACTGCATTACATTTACATGGGTCTGGCAAGTGGACGTAAAATGTTAACGCAAGTGTAAGAATTTTGCTGGTCAAGGAAGCTGTGTGTTGGTCAGCTAAAATATTACATGGTGGTTGAGATATCCCTGTTCACTTGACAGACAAATGTTTATTTTCCTTCATACTTAGACATCATGTGATAAGATTGATGACATCATCGAGAATGTACCGAGTAGTTGCGCAATATGAAATGATTACGTCACGTATTCTTCTAGGGCGTAAAAGCTGTCTTACACGCCAAGTATAAGACATAGTTGCAATTCCATAACAATGGAGGAACAACACAGTATGGTAAAGGAGAAAATACGTTCCTAAGTGTCTAAGCTTTACTGTGATTTACCTGGGATTACATTTTAACGAGTCAGACTTATTTAACTCTAGAAAATACACATCAAATGCTTTAGTGATAATTTATATTATTTTTCTCTTATAATGTTTCATCCTAGAAGTTATATTA
This sequence comes from Argopecten irradians, assembly GCF_041381155.1. Taxonomy (NCBI): domain Eukaryota; kingdom Metazoa; phylum Mollusca; class Bivalvia; order Pectinida; family Pectinidae; genus Argopecten; species Argopecten irradians. Next base: position 16,005,598 of record NC_091134.1, on the reverse strand, counting down.
TAAGACTCATAAGTGGATAATATGAAGGATAGAGATATTCTACCCCAGGGTCAAGCCTCGGATTTTACAACATTTTGTTATCCCGAGGGTAGAATATCCATATCCATCATTTCAACATTTGAAAAAGTATTTTTTTCACAGTTCTCTATACATGAAAATTGAGTGATATTTTCAACGCAAATCACGCTGTTTTTACCTCTAAAAGTAAAAGTAATTTTGTTCATGCTGTGACGATAGAGGCTTTATTGCAAGGGTAGTCATGCAATACAGTGTCAGGCTACATAACCGTATTGCCACAGTCCAGCCATTATTTCACCTGTAGGTATGAGAGAAATGTATTGTATATGTATTGTATCTTATCTGTGTTATGTTTTTCTCCGCCCTTCCCCCTTATTGTCAAAGCAATCGCTTTAAAAGAATATACTGGACAGACATGCAATAGAAATTCCTCTTGAAATTATCCTTTTTCCTTATTCATAATAAATCATCTGTCTCTTATTTCCACTAATTCTTCCCAAGAACGAAACATGGCATGACCTTTTTATTGAGTGTGAAAAACAAATGCCATCATTGCCACGCCAGGTCGAATTCAAATCGATTACGTTCAAGGCCAATGCCAATTATCTGTTCAGTTCTTTTAGAAAATTGATCCCAAATGGTCTTAAACGGAAAAGTAATGGCGGTTCCTTGCATAGCATCCGTATTGTATGACCATGTTATGTCGTCGTCCAAGATGTTCTTAAACATGATATAACAATGTGAATGGCCAGGTGATCCCTATGAAGTTAAAGATGCTCCACCGCTGACAGATTGTATTTTCCCGAATCAAAATAGGAGCAGATTAATTAGACTTTTTCCCCGGTTACAAAAAAAAAAAAAAAAAAAAAAAATAATAATAATAATTTACACCATAATCACTATTGAAAAGTTTTGAGCTGCTTATATTTTACTTTAAGATAAAGGTACTCAACGAAAAAAAGTAAGTAGCACTATTTGCTATGATTGCGGATGAAAAAACAAAAAAAAACGAAAACAAAACCGAGAAACATCTTATATTATTTTTTGTGTTAATTACACATACATGTATATATACACGAATAAATACCAATTATTGTTCAAATGAAGAGTATCGTATATGCTCTGTCGGCGGTGGAGCATCAAATAGCACAGACAGGACAACAAAGTCAATAAGTTTCAATGCTACAACATTAATTTACCTTCATTTCTTGGCGACCAGCAGCTGTCAAATACAGTGGTATTGACTCGTTCTGGGACGGTTCTGACGTTGTTTTTTGTTTTGTTTTTATTGAGGGGAAGGGGGGGAGCAGCAGTCAAACACTCACACAGACACACATGGCCGCTGTTAATTGTGTAATGCAATTTCATTGAACCCGCTTTGGTTTTATATAGGCTTTTAACCAAAATGTCTTTGGAATTTTTTATTTAACATCAACATTACGTTTTTTTCTTTCTTATTCTTTATTCTGCTTTGAAAATAAGGATGATGAAGGTATATTTTATAGGGTCCAAAGCAAGGGTAATATAAGAACATGTGTCAAGGAGACATCAGTAGTGCTATAATCATATGGAGACAAGTGTTGGAGGCCAGTAGCCATTGTCATAATGATGGCGACAGACAGTGTGTCAGAGAAACATTTACGGTCAAGGCCATTCGTAGAGATATATATATCTAAAGTCATTCGAAGGCTTATGTAAGAATTACAGGTATTACAAGGTAATCAAAAACACAGAGTAATCAAGCCTGAACAAGAAAAAAAAAACAAAAAAACCCAAAGATCCAAGTTGTTTAAGATAAAAGATATCTAATTCGTTTTCCATTCCAATACTCTCTAGCTAAAAATTGTAAAAGTCTCCGAGCCTTCAGGGCAACACTGATACGACAATACAGTCGATGTCCTCTATAAACTTTCCATGGAAACTCAAATCACTCCCTGAAGATCGGCTGTTATGTCTCAATATATCTCCATAACGTCTGTGATTCCATGTGATACATCAAACGTAAGGGTATACGAGTAAGACACACGAAAGAGTCCTTCTGATTTTACACCATATTAATCACACTTCCTTCTTATACCAAAATATCATTACGAACAAAAAGAACCAACGGTTATCAGTTTTATTTTGACAGTTTAAGAAATTTATCAAAGAAGCTATTTAAAAGCCTTATTTTCTGTATATACCTTTGAGGGAATAATTCAGATATATTTATATATTTGACACCGATCAGACATAGTACATCATGAAATGCTCGCTGCTGCTGTTTTCTTGCATACATAGGCGAGATATGGCTGTAATAGACATAGGTTTTAAGCGTTGCGCTAAGTGAAACATACACCGTGTTTTGTATGTAGGTATGACATTGTGAAATATATCCGGGAATCAATCTCACTTTTATATGTCTGTTGTTTACAAAACATGACAGTTTAATATAATATTATGCCACAAGTTTTTAGTAGAGGAAATATCAATAAATATAAGCATGTAACTGATTCTTCATATTTTCACTGGACGATTTGCTGCTAAAATTATTTATCTTGTTTAAGCATATTATCCAGCAAATAGATCGATGATTTTATTTATGTGGCTTGCAGATTATAATATAAAAGAAAATATCTCATCAAATTGCAAACAATATCGTCAATTCATTTTGCTATAAGAAAAGGCGGCCCTGCTGGTAGGGAGTTAGAGTTGTACCTGCTGCCCCTATTGCATGATCGTAAAAGGCGACTAAATTTAGGATCTTATATTTTCTCTTCTTCCTAACTACCTTTGTTCTTCCTAACGACTCTCTTGACACCGCCTTACGTTTGGCCTTCTGCTGAGCGCTCGCCCCTGTGAGGTAGGCTTTGGGTTCTGTCCCCTGGCCGAGATACACCAAAGTCTATAAACGTGGTAGTTTCTGCTCCTGCCTAGCTCTCAGCATACAAGGAGTAGGACGACTGGTTCGCCTGTTGTCAGTATAATGTGGCCGGATGTGGTGTGTTGCTTAATGTCTTCGGCAGCATGCTTCAGTATATAGGAATATAAAAAAGCGCACTATACAAGAAGACACAACATGAACATAACGCAGTCTTCAATAACACGCATCTCACACATCACACACGCTACACACTGCATACATGGGAGGCCGTCCTTACATTACCCTGGCTGTTAATAGGACGTTAATTAATCTAACCGGCAAACAAACAGAAAGGAAATGTTAAGAAAAAAACTAATGTGTTGGTAGACCATACTACACAATGTACATATTATATTACAAGCCTAACCACTTTCATTTAAATGGGAAATATGATGATGACTGACGTCATACTGTTTTATTATGAAATTCTAGCTGTAAATGTTTGTAAATCAACAAATAATGATATATTTTGCTTTCTATGTAACAATTTGTGCAGTTTTAATAAAGAAGTTGACGTCGGAACATTTTTCTGAAACACCCTGTACATTCCGTTACCATGCGCACTAGCTGAAACCCTAATTCGTCTTCCTTGATATACTTCGGCGTACACGATAGCAGTTTTTAAATTGCATCTGAACTAAGTACTTACGTTACGAACAAATTTGTATGTGTTACTTCTTTCTGCTTCTTTCTTGCCCTTGACCTTTCTTGAACCAAATGTAAGTGTATTTGAATTCTTTATTTATTAACCACCTTTAATAGGCAATTAAATTTAATTGTTCATTACGTGTTAACTTCATCAAATGGCGGAATATTAATTATTTGCAAACGACTCTGTTTTTCAGTTTTAGCACTATTTGATTTTGTGAAATTTGCAAACAAGGTAGATTTTCAAAAAAGGTTTTCTCCGTGAATCGATATTTTTCATAATTATGTTGCAATGCTTTTCATTTAATATATTGATTTCGCAAAATTATTTTAAAAACATAATCTGATCACAGTTCATACTCAGCGTTGCTTTGAACGTTGACTTGTTGTGTTCTGAGGAAGCATTAAATCATGTTCTCATCAAACTTAAGAGAAATCTTTATTAAGTTTTATTTCTTGTTTATATTTGTTTTAAGTGACAGTGTAAAATTAATGATTGTTGTGACTATTCCTTGGACAGGATCCGTCTCAATGTCAATGAATATGGTGTAATAGCATAATAATTCGGCCAAACAACAAAAGTAAAAATCACTTCTTACTCCGATGGATATATGGTAACAACCATCAATTTGACTCAGTGATCCGATCGTGTATCAACTTGACTAAAAAGTATTTTATAATCATGACCTTTTAACGTAAACATGCAATAGGAAACTGGATCCTTTATCAACATCCGTAATGCATTCAAGCGGCTCTGAAAACAAATAAAGAAATCGGAGCAATGCAGCGGTACAAAATATGCCTGGAAGGGATAAATCTCCTGTATGATAATGTCAACGCAGCCGTACTGAAGGGAAATGGAAGATAAAATTCTAATCCCTTTCTTCTTAATCGCTATTAATATCAAAGCCTAAAGACTGTTCTCTACGTCCAATTTTGTACACAAATACTTTTATCGTTTCAATCGCATGACTGCCAATTCATCGGTTTAGGTAATAAGCCGATATTGCGTTACCACATGACCCAGAAAGTTCGGTGCTTTGTAAGCGATGTAGTTCGTCGTGTCATTTAGGTTCCTTGTTGAGTTTGGTTGATTTGTCTGATCAAGTCACCCAAGGTTGTGCTAATAATAAAGTTGCTGAATCAAACAACAATAAGGCTTGAAGCAGACGCTCTATCTGGCATTATATTGTGTATAAAGAGTGACTGAAATGACCAATAACAAAACTGTGATTTCATATTTTACTTTTCCATTTCACAATTAAGATCCGTTTCAAAACACCAATATGGATATCGCATCCATCATTCTATTCGCTTTCACAATCATTACATTGAACAGATGTCTCCTATATTTGTGCCTTCGCAAAAAAAAACTCTCACGAAACTATATCTAGAGAACACTGTAAAGCCTCTGCTAAAGCATCAGGAGAACTTAAGAATGATTGGAAATATGTAACTTCCTGCTTGGTGTATTGCTTTCCTCAGCACTAAATTTTATTACGTTGCGCTTTGGTTGCGATAGATATTAAAGAAATGAACTTTAGGGACAATAACGTATATATTTCAATGGTAAGCTAGGTGTAAGAAGAATGGTAACAAAACATTAATATGCATCATTTTTTGTTATGATTTATGCTTTTGACATTAAGACATTATTTTGCATGCGAATTAGAATTACACTCGTGAATTTCGTGAATTTTTTAGAAAGTTTATTTTCTGGAGTAAATGTTTATTTACCTTTATGATACAAAAAAGAACAATAGACTCGATATAAAATCGTTTAGCAGTATTTTTTTTATTACGTGTATATGCTATTCTTTGATACGTGTATATGCTATTCTCTGATGAATAATCTTGGCAATAGGTTATAATGCGATGTCAGAGACGAATTGTGTAAAGTCGGTCAGTTATGTAAGAAAAAATACATTTAAAAAAACCGATTCAGTATGTCACTGTCTGGCTTTAAGAGCGTAATAGTAACACACCTGGGAGACGTTCAATAATCTACAAGACACACGCATCTCATTATTCAACACTTAAAATAGACCTGCAGTAACATGACATCGGTTAGATCAGACATGTATGAAAAATTAGTTAAAGCGCTCCAAAGGTATTGTGAAATGTGCCATTAAACGGATGTAATATACATGTACACATCGCGTTATATTTACAAGGAAAGATTAAGATTAAGACAGATTATGTCTGATACCTCATCCTATTGACATAAACCAAACATCTTTTGTCAATACAATAATTGGAAAAAATGATAATACATGTATATACATCACTCTTTCATTAAATTGTTAATTAAATAAGCGTGCCAAATTTTTGTTCACATGAATACGAATTTCGACTAATATTCATTAAAAGTTCCGTTTTGTTTTTGAATGAGATATTCTTCCTGGAAATATGTCTTAATGAGCAAAGTCTAGTACCAATCGATAACAAATTTGAAATTGATAATAAAGAGCGTTTGGATCTTGAAAGTGACACATGTTTTTGAAGAGCGATTAGTTGCCCAATTGCAAAAGCCTCCATCTTTTCGGAGTTAATCATCTTCAATTTCATCTTCAATTAAGTCCGGTCGGCCACCGATAGACGGCGCTATTTGACTGGATAACTCACGTGGAAAGTGCCATTAGGGCATATCACCACTTTATCTCTATTTCCGTTTCATCATTAATGCCCAACACAAGCATTTGCATCACGGAAGTGATATTGCATAATGAGTTTGTTTTTTCTAATATGCACACTCTTGTAGCTACCAATCCTGATATTTAACAATAGGTTTGTTATTGAGAATAGTGCAGCATTAGTATCATTGTGACTGCTAACTGATATTTGGTTATCCTGTGTCTCCCAAACCACACGCAATTATTGAATACGCACGTCGCATATCAGAAAGGCCAGAGGAAGATACTAATATCTCAGCTTCTGAATCCATATTGAGCAGAGCAAACTTTTGTAAGTCATTGGACTATATCTCGGATATGCTAACAATTTTGTGTTTGAATGAGTTAAACACAATTGCGCTAGTGTTGAGAAATTCCTGAAATTTATCTAAAGAGGAATAAAAATGGACATTTTATAAAATGTTTCATTTTTTTCTTTAAATCTATTTTGGCATGAAATACAACGTTCGAAAGTGAAAATATTATTTGACGCCCAGTTGAGCGATCGTCTTGTTGGTTAATAAGATAATTAAGATGACAATAATTGATCAGTTTCTTCTTAGTTGTAATTTCGCTGAATCCAAAAGAAACATTTTTCAAAAGGAGAAAACAAATCAGTGAATTGATTCCAGCCATTTTTCATTTTCAAACGGCTGTCGTAATTCACTTTTGCATGGTCTGACTTCTTGCTTGATGATGGCAAAGGACGTTTTATCACCCGCTTTGGAAAAAAAAAATAAAAATATGTATCACTCAAATAGCTGTTTGACAGCCCATGTCATTTTTAAACCGTATCCTCTATTAAATGTCACGGTATTGCTGTGTAACATAATTAAAATACATGTTTTTAAAACAAAAACAAATATGCTTTGTCCTTGGAGATCCAATACATTATGTATAAGGTGTCCGTCTGTCCACAATTTATTTCCGGTGACTTCTTAAAAATCAATAACCATTTTGTTTTACGATTTCGAATGGTGGTAACTGAAGATGGTAACAGTAGATATTTGCAATAGGGTTTCGCTTATCCTTATTGATAATATGATACTGGTTTCGGAAAAAAAAGAGAAAAAAAAACAAACCTACCCCCCGCCCCGTAAAAAACACACACACAAAAAAACCAATATTAAATCATCCTTATTAGTATATTGGGGTTCTTGGAGGACAGGATAGAAAATTCAAGATGTCAATGAATATTGCTGTTAAGGTGTGTTCTTGGCTACTGAGTATCAAGATACATTGTACTTTTGAGATTTTGGTAGAAGTGCCCACTGTGTCCCCTAAAATGACAAGAGTTTACCCGAGGTTTCGGACGGAGCACTGAGTAAGTCCCTCGTGTAGTGTTTTAGTAAGACTGCTGACATCCTGTAGGTGCGTAACAAGTTAACACCGAAGTGTGATAGACTTATTTAGCGGTGCGAGTCCTATTACACACACCGATAGTGATGGCCTCAGGGGAAGAGTTAAGAAGCTTAAGAGCACCACCTGCGTTCTATCAGGAGAGAAAAACAAATGAAATTGCTTGGTAGTTGTTATGCTGGTGTTGTAAACACCGGGAAATCAGGGTGTGAACCCCAAGGGTAGAATAACAAAGACGCATACAGTGGTTTTTAGTTTATCATTGATTACTAGTACAAATAAATGTTAGATGTTACAGTTCTGACAAGAAAAGGAAAGATGTTAAATGTTAAACTTACTCTTTATTCTTTAGAAGTCATGGAACTATAGTTGCTTTACATAAATATATCATTTGTGCTAGAAAGCAAAGCTACATATTCGCTGAAGATAAAATTTACTCTGATATAACAATTACACGAGCGTTGTATAATAAATCGTGTTCAGCCATAAACGATGGTTTTGCAAAGCAATACGAAATAACATTGGTCACAAATCTATTTTTGAACCATGCAATACGCCGTTACATGGTTTTTAAATAGATATATTTTAAATATTGTATTATATATTCTACAAACATAAACTTTTTGTAATTCGTGTTTACTCATGAAAGGCGCCGTGAAATTTAATTCTTCACTATTGAGAAAATTCGGTTTAAAGGGAACATTGCAATATCACGATGACACTGTCTTTATGGATGGTGAGCTCGTTCAAAGCGACCAATAAACGATGTACACACTTTTATTTCGTCGTTCAATTCTTCAAGCTTTATTTTGTAAAAGTGAAGTTCAGTCTCCTGCAGCCAACTGTGTACTTTTTCAGACAGTACGTCTGTTTGAAGAAGCCTCAGCATTTGTGTCTGTTTTGATTAATGATTTGTTTTCGCAAGAGTATTTAAGTGCATTTTCCTGAAATTAAATAAAGATACATAACACATAAGAGTGTGTTATTCACATATTATTATACGTTTTTTTAATTTTCGATTTCATTTGAATAGAAAACAATTGTTTTGTTTAAGGAAATAGAAATACCAACTTCAAATTCCAAGTTTTCAAATAAAAGCATTTGTATTCGATAAAACATATTGTTGATTAATTCAACAATACGAAATGTCCATTGGTCAGCATTCGAAACGTTTTCTCATGGCATTCGAATTCTATGACTTCATGGACATACACAAAGAAGGAAACGGAATTATCATAGTCACCGGCAAGCTCTCTCGTGAATTATTCCTTCCAAGTTAATACCAGACCGTTATCAAAATGTCTATTTTATTGATTTAATGTTGTCTTATAGCAGGTTTAATGTTATCTATACGAAATAGTCTTGCTAAATACAGTTGATTTTTTTCTGTACTATGAATATTTTGTATATTTTCAAAGGGGATCGAATATAGCGCTTAAGGGTCAAATATAAGAAGAGAACAACAGGTTTTTTTTTTACATGGAGGCTCCATAAATTTAACGGCCTGATTATCAATATATCATAAGATGACCCATATTTGCAGTTTTTCGGAGTGATATTTAAAACACGGATATTGACATTTCTTTTCTGAATTCACTTTTAAAAAATCATTGGAATCAATTTTCTCTTTCAGACATCGATGGAAGTCCTGGCATTCGTATGTTACCGATATCACCGAGGATGCCTCCAGCATGCATATCTTATTACACGTGTTTGATAAGATCGCAAAAAGCATCGCGACTTGTCATCTGCGACATGTTGCCAAATATGTAGACAACATGTTCCTGCTTTCCTTGCTTAAAGCCAATATAAAATTGGTTAAACATGGGTTCACTGCCCGAATGTGAAAGAGATGCAACGATAGAGCATCTGGTTTCAATAAGTGCACATGCACCAACAGCAACAAACGATCCATTTTTATAGCCAACTTTGAACCAGAAGTAAGTTTGGTACATTATCTACAAGAGTACGTTGGATGTCACTTCCAACCAAAAAAGAAAGAATCTGCACTTGCGATGTCGTAGTGAATATTCACGTAATAAAACGAAAAAATAACCTTTGAGTGATACACAAAGTGGTAATGAAGTTACAGTTGTTATCTGTTATAGACTACATACATGTTCTAAACAGCACAATGACCCTTAGTAAACAGATAAATTAACGAATGGAAACATACTAATATTAGCATTTTTTGAAATTCTATATATAATGTTTATACATCAGTCACAAACGTTATTCCTTTATCGAAAGCTATTGTATCGAACGTTTTCGTTTCCTTACATTTCGTGTGCTGATTTTTTTCTGTTTTTGTGTGTATACGAAATATTATTATTTTACGGTAATACTCCAATTTAGAGATGTAAATCTTTCAACGATCTAAATAAATGTTAAGTTTTCTGAGGCTCACATATCAAACTCAAGATTTTGTAGATCAAAACCGAGTAACATGATTTGTGTTCCGAACGGTTTTCAGGAGATCTCTCCGTATAAAATTGTAATCTGATATTTCAAAAGCATATTTGTTCCAAATGACATCTTTAACTTGGAACCTCCTCGTTATCAGGGTATGAAAAAACTGCTAAATCTGTAGATTGATGAGGTCTTAGAATATAACTGACAAGACATGAACTCTGCAGTTTTTCACTGCTCTGTAAACTTAATCTTTATCAGGGTTAATACTGTGGTCTAGAAACCTATAATCCGATAGGCCATGGAACCCCCATGCGAGTTTGTAAATTTTCAGTAATACTAACTAATCGAATGCTTTTTCCTTCTTCCTGTTGTTACGAAGTGCATACGCTAAGTTTCTAAGTGGCTTCTGAATACTGTATTTATAACTCCCTATTGGGCTGTAGAAACTTAAATCACATTTAAGTCGTGGTTAGGGGACAAAACGTTCACAATACAACGAAAGTGATACCCTTTAATTCATTTTAAACTATGCTGATTTGGTAATTTCTTACCTAGGTGAATGCGGAAGACTGTTTCTGTTAACATAACTTGTGCTGACAGCTTTCGCCGTGACAGCAATTAAACTGAAAACTGCAAAATAAATTATTTTTAATGACTGAATTTCGCATCTTCATGAAAAACGAATTCTTCGCGGAGTCTTAACTTCACGATGTGCACTAACGATTTTATTAACATTATCAATCTTTTTTATTTATATTTTTTTATAATCAATGACGTATTAGAGTCATTATATTTTTTATCTAATGTCAATGTTAAGGTATGAATATAAATACGGAAGTGGGTATCATAATTAGATTTGAAATTTCAAGCGTATTATCGCTACATTATTACGAAGTTTTGCAACATAAATACCATCAGACAGGCATTATAGAAATATAGTCTCAGAGTATACCATAAACAAGTTCCATAATTCCATTACGAATGTGAAAACTTGGTAAATTCTCTCTGAAAGACATTTCTGGGTTCATGTACTTAAGATGTAACAAGGATGTTTAGCGTTGTGCCTTCTGCCTCTTTATCTTAAGAACCAAACAGATAGAGAGATAGAACACGCACTTGATGCAAAGAAAGTTTTTTAGAAATATTTTTTTTTCAAATCATCTCCTAACCAAGGATTAAATGTGTCGTTTTTAATCACTGATATAAGAAAATGTATAATTTGTATATGATCGTATTTAAGATTTAGTTACTACATACTATCTCTAGATCACTTTTTCTTTATTTACATAGGCACTGCCTGTTGCTTGATCCCATTTCAATTTATTTGATTTAATTTTTGTTGAAATGAAATGAAACTTTTTCTTTATCCCGACTTCAAAATACACAGGGGCCGTGATAGCCGAGTGGTTAAGATGTCCCGACACACTACCACAAGTCCTCCATCACTGGATCACTTGTTCGAATCCCATGTCGGGCAGTTGCAAGGTACTGATATCTGTTCGGTAATTTTTCTCTGGCTTTCCTCCACCACCAAATCTGGCACTTCCTAAAATAACACTTACTTTCAATATGACGTTAAACAAATAAAAAACAAAACCAATTAAAATACATTATGTGAAGACATCCGGAGCAGATAGGAGATCTCGCGGTTTCGGATTACGAAACTCCGTATTTATAGGATGTTGAGCTGGATACAAAAAACCTTGTGATTTTATTTTAGACTGGACTTAAAATTAATAGAAAGGAGTGTAGGTTTGTGACGTACATATCCATTACTGGCGGCCTGAGAAGCTGTAGGAAGTAAAATGCATACTTAGATATTGAGTATCATGTCGACATTCAGATATACTTTATCATTCAAACAACGAATTATGATCACAATGATTCAAAGCAGTTTCTTCTTACATAGCAAACAGTTATATTTTGTGGTTCTAAATAGTCATAAAATCGCGTGAAACTAATGTTTCGCTGAAACATTACCTACGCAAACTGAATTATGATTCAAGGAAATTAAAATCCTATATATAGAAAAAGATCCGGAAGGATTAGGAACACGAACTCAATATGATATTAATATCATCATGTTTTGCCCGTGTAGATTTGATAAATATTTCGTAAATGCAACAGCAATGGCATGAAATACTGAAATCGTTTCGATCTGAGCCAGTGGAAGCCCTATGAAGTCTCGACTGGAGAAGCTTCTCTCCTTCCATATCAATGTATTCGGTTTCTTCTTAATTGTATGTCTAGAATGCTATTGAATATATTGTTCAAGACCGCCGAGATCTGTGAGCGGCAATCAATCAGCAGATTCCGACTGAGCAATATTTCGCTACGGCCTTTCGAGATTGCTTCGATTTAGTATTATTGGGAAAATTACACGGAATTGGTAGTAACTCTAAGTGTTCCTTTCCTGAAGCGCCGACCTGGGGGTCAAGAAGTAAACATGGTTTTAGAAATCAAAATAGGCCGCAGGTTAACCCACCTTCACCTAGTGGATCGTTCTGTTGATTGAACAATAAACACTAAGACTAGCATGGGATGTGATGAACATTAAGAAAGTTGAAAGTTTTGGATTGTGATAGTATTTCAAGTGTCGACCTTACTGGATTGTACAAAAATTCTTTTTTAATTACTTTAGCATAGTGGTTATTGCACATGTTCCATTGATAGTAGATTCATGTAACATCTGATCTATTGATGTTATAGTCACTCTTCTTCCTCTCTATTTATCTATCTATCTCTTTTTTCTCTCTTATCTATGCCCTTTAAGAAAATGAGTATGATATTATTTTAATAATATAAAGCCATATTATGATGTATATAATAAATGTGTACTAAATTGTAATGGAGAGTGCGTTTGTAAGTTAGAATTAACTTGTGCCTGATCCTATTGCTACTATGGCAATAAAATATTTTTAAAATAAAGACACTAAGAAGCTGAATGTTGTTTTTCGTGATGAATACATTTCGGGATATCTGAATATTGAAATAAAAACCAAATTATGTGATTCAGCGAACAGGTGTGCTTTTGTTGTTCTGACAGTTTGGTTCTGTTAGATCGCGCTATAAGGGAAATAAGAGCCGCTTTTTTACAAGAGCAGACAATCGGAATATTAATATTATGCAAAGGTGACAAGGTCAGGACATACAAATAAAATATGTTTCTGACTGAAAGTAAACACGTCGACTGCTTTGATAATTAGTAAATACACGGTTAAAAAGCAAATGCAATTCGCATAAAAACAACAAAGTACATTTCCTCCCCAAATATCAGAACAAATTTGTGTATGACGTGTTATCGTCGTCCAACCGCATCAATATGATGAAAAGAATCCATTTTAAACATCATTATGAGTATTTCAATCAGAATCGTTACAACTTCATTATGATATCGTTGTTCTTTCTATTGTTATAGGACGGTCATATTTATCTTTTAATTTATTAAACCATTCCCCTAAAAAAAAAATTACAAACCACAACAAATCGAAGACACGAAACATAACTATGGTTTCCTTTGTTGTTGTTTATAATTAAGTCTTGTCAACAGCTATGACCACTAAAGGGCGATAATTTTATTTTAGCAGACTTACTCCATTCATAGAGTTTGAGATTTAAAATTCCATTCAGCCTGCCACAGCGTACGCACTTCTCGAAATCAGATATTTCACATTCTGATAAACCATCCCTTAAATGACCACAGCTGTTAACTGCTGGTCAAACTCATTATACCGGCATGTTTCGCACGCTTCGATTAATTGAAATCAGTTCGACCAATATCGTCGGTAATTGAGACACCAAATAAACGACATTTTATCTGGTGGAATGAGGAACGTGGAAAAGAAGACCAGATTGGTGTACATTTCCCGACTTCTGCTGTTGAAATTGAAGTGTAATGGATTTCTCTAGTTTCTGGTATTTCACATGATATCGTGAAATCTTATCTATGTGTTTCCAGGAAACACATTATTAAAATACAATTATGTTATAGCTGTATTGAATAAACATATTGTCATACGTATTTATTCTCTCGCAAGGGTAGGGTTTCAATCAACAAAATCATATACATGTACAGCGATACCGCTTATTATTTAACAAAACTTGTAACGGTTAATAGTTTGGACCCCTTTGATCTCCCACACAGATCGGCGACGATCAGTTTGCAAAACGTTTCTGATTGGCCGACCAATCAGGGATCAGTATCCTCTGGTGGTACGTAGTTCTTAGCGTGTGAATGTACGAAACAAAATTATCAGAATTCCGCCGGACCGTGCGGATCTCCTCTGCAGATGGTATCAATTCCTCATGCAAAGTACCTATCAATCCCAGCACTCATCTGTTGCCATAGTACACTGTAAATAATAGCGGACACTCCATGCATGAATGCGCTGACGCTTGGACTTAGTATCACCCATTCATCAAACGATCATCGAAGCGTCCCGGGATGGGTGAGAGGCTTAATCGTCCCTCAATGTTGTCCTGTTTGGTCACTCAATGTTGTCCTGTTTGGTCCCTCAATGTTGTCCTGTTTGGGTCGGTAAAATCCTTTCAATGGCTCTTCTAATTCACTGTTGTGTAGCTGCTGACGCAGTGTATATTTCTGAAGTCTGATCAAACGAAATCTATTCATGATATACATTCATACTGTACACGAGTTATTTATTTTGTGACTGCATGTGCATGTAGATAAAATCTAACACAGTTACGAAAGTCAAAATAGGCCTAATATCAAAACGGGAATGAAGAAACTATTGATTCAAAGTAACTGAAATGCAACAAAATCCCCAAAGGTAAATATTGATCATATTGATCGCAAAAGCGTTTACTAATGAACCGTTACAGTAGCTTACAAGACGAAGTAAGTTTATTGACGCTATGACAGACTAAAACGCTGGACACAACACACAGGTCCACAAATTGTGTTACATGGAGACGGGTCATGCTAGGAGGATGGACTCTCTCGTCAGTTAAGTGCGTGTCGGTGACCAAATGCATTTCTGCTGTTAATCTTCCGTGTCCGAAACACAATTAAGGCCAATAGGCAACTTTATTGGCACCATCTTACCACGTCCAAGTGGACGTGTACTTTGATTGACATCCACATTAAGTGTAACCTCTATAATCTAATGGTACTCTTGGTCAAGTGGACAGATAAGATTAAACACTCTAATCACAGGTCGCTAGAACCCATTATATCTGCAGCCTCCATAGCACGCAATCGTGAATACGGTCATGTACGCGATTATCCAACGAACTTAACTTGCGTGTAGTGTTCTTAAATGTCTCGTCAAGAACAGGTGAGAGCTTGGTGTACTCATACAGGAATAGAATATCGGATTTGGTAAACTGCAAGACATCTTAAAACGAAGATAATGCACCAAACTTGAAAGAATATATTTGACAATCAACAATGAATTCAGCTGGTGTACCAATATCTTGTCAAATATAACTACATAACATGTAATACACGACTTTTGTGTGGAACAAATTGTTTTAACTTTAATTCGAAATTTTAGAGTGCTTCCGACAAGTCTAGACCGAATAGGATATTGGTATATGAGGAATAGCGAGATTTATTGCGAACTATGTGACTTTTTTTGCCGAGACGTCTGGTGCAGAATCATATCGGTCTATTTACTTTGTTATACAGACAGTTATCTGTGGTATTAATCAATAAATATGTCGTTTTCATTACAACGTGCATGAAATTGTAAAACGTGTATGAATTGTCTTTGAAATTTGAAAATCGATGGTAGATGTCGATTTCGGCACTATTGGAGTATCATACAACATTGTTTGTGTAATAGCATTGTTACTGAGCCGAAATGACTCGAACTTGCCACTCTTTCCCTCATACCTATGTGTACTCATGTATGGTTTTCCTTTAAAATATGTTTTATAGACGATGTTAGGTTTTAAAGATGCGAGTTGAAAAGAAAGTATGATGAAGGGTTGTTGTGGATCTTATAATTTTACAGGAGATATCCTCTATCACTTCACGAAAAGTTGTAGAACTAATGCAGTTCTTGTAACTAGAATACTTTTGTTTTGCAAAAATGCACATTCTGCTAGATGTCACACTCTCTCTCGAAGCACAAATCAAATGTTTTGGAATTTTGAAAGAGAGTTTTATGTAGTATTCTAGGTTTAAATTAAAAAAAAACCCATGCCCTATGAAATTGTTTAGAGTATTGTAGACCATGGGTACATACATGTATATTAAATACCATTTTAAAATTGTCCAAATAAATATCATTATACATAGATATGATATATTTACCCTGTTTCGTCTAAAACATACCACAAAGTTTTCGGAAACTGTCCATTCTGCTAAAGACTACGCATTTCTTTTATATTTGATGTCCTCTTAATACTATTGTCTTGTATCCAAAGATGATATGAAATTGGAGTTGACCTTTAAATTATCCATACACTGAATAAAGACAAAGCTTCTGGTTTTTTTAAAACACTTAAAAATAACCGCTACTTTGTGTACTATGGCTGTGTTTGATATAGACTCGCATTTTAGATTGGAATGGGTTAGGTCCTTAATTGATGGAAACAAGAAAAAATTTTCTCATTAAAATATCCGACGTCATATAAGTCTTGCAGCTAAATGCTACAACTCATAGTTTTCTTTAAAATAACAAGGACACTGATATGTTTTTTTTTCAAAAGATTTGTTTTCTTAATATCGCTACACATGTTCCAACAGCCAAAACGCTCTGCTTTTTCACAAAAAAAAAATAAAATAAAAAAATCAGCGACTAAAAATTTAATTCCGGAACGTAATACAAAAATGAACATGTCGAAACAAAGTTATTGCCGGACATAAGAATCATTGCAAGATCCGATTGATTTCTCGAGTAGAAATTCTAACTTATGATGTGAATATTTAATTGCGAGTAAAAAATGAACAATACAAAGGTTGTGTGGTAGCTTTTAAGATCATTGGAATTGATTTAGGTGTAAATAATCTTAAAAAAGTCATCACTTTGTTGTTGTCTAGATTGGTCGAGATTAAACGAGTTGTAATTTAGTTTATCGATGCATAAACCGATTTTTTTTTAAAAAGGGCACTGTAAATAAAACTCTAAATAAACCATGTAAAAACCTACCATCTCGCCTGGTATTTATATCTCCTAGCTTAATTTAGTTTGTATCATCAGGGGTCGGAGTATTTAAGGCGATTAATTGCTGTAATCCTTCCACACGACAGTACCAATGAATTTCATTTTTTCTAATTGTGAATGTCAAGGAACTGCATGCATTAACCGGATGCTATCCGCATGGCGACAAAACCCGACATTGACACGTAATTACCACGTGATTAGCGCGTGATAATAACCATAGTGACGGGGTTACGGAGTCTGCTTAGCCGATGATTTGCAGTGGAAACTCCGATTCTCTCATCCATTTCCGCTAACCAGTAGTTAGTAGATCATTCTGCTTCATTAAGTACACATAACATAGGCTCTGTTTAATGTCGAAACCAACCCCGTGCGGCTAGGTGTCACATAGCGTTGTAATTATGTCGTAATCTGCCTGTTTCAGGGGACTGACAACCTCTAAATCCACGGCCTGTTAATAGGTAAGTGTCGCAGGAAATGATAGAAACGTATCTTATATACTTAACCTTTGAGAATCATCTATCTATTTTTGCTATCAATTCGTTACACAGGGGTCATATTAAGGAAACAAAATAAAAAAATATCGGATCAACACCATTAGAAGTCCGTATGAACAACATAAATCTACAGTACCTAGTCATTATTATAGTAACATTCAGGTATATAAATTTTTGGTTTAGAAATTAAATATGTCGCAAAAAATTATCTGAAAATACAAAACTCCACAACAAATACATGTATGTCCTCCCCTCCATCACTTGCTATATGCACCGTGAATGCATGTGATAGAGATGGAGAGGGCGTTTAGAGGCATGTTGCCTGTTGTCCAATTTCCATTGTCTTTGACACATGACAATAATACATTCTGAAAAGAAATGCATGTGATAATATCGCATGATGTTTTGGGAGTCTCACCAGTTGAATTTTTTGTCAGTTGGTATTGTTTAAAGTAAATGGTTGGCCAAAGGAAGGGCTAACGTCGGTAAAAATGGTGTACAAATATTTATATATCCCGTATAATTTCTTATGAAATAGGAAATTAAAAATATCCTATCAAAATCTCTTTGCATGCGAAGAAGTTAATTTAATTTATAGAAATCCTAACGTATCTTCCCGGGTAGCTATATACATGTATATGTCAGTGTTGACATTTCTACATAGCCTGATCATGACTTTCAAAGATTTATTTTTAGAAATGTGCTAAATTTACACGGAGCTTTTTCATTATTTCAATGGTTAAAAATAAACAACATACAGTGTAAGCAGAACTTGACCGTATGTTTTATATGTAAGGACTTTAGAAAGGCCAATGAACACATTTAGACTGGTTTTCTTTAACCGACTGTTCACTTTGATTTTATTACAAATATTATTTTTCAAAGAACATAATGTTTATGTTTTTGTCACACGTAAAGGCAAATCGATAGCTAAAGACGTAAGGAGATCCTCTCATGTACTTTGTCCTATCGTTAATGCGTGTGATAATATGCGTTTTGGGAGGCTGTGGTGTTGTGTAAATAACCTTAACCGTGCTATTCTATAGTTTGTTTATAAATGACTTTCACCTTCTTGACATTTGTTTTTTTCGAGAAATGTTTTTTGATTTATGTTTCATTTATGGACTATACTCTTTTTTCCCCATAAAACGTTGGGTCGGCTGATACAAGACCTTGATGATGTAGAAGACGATATCTGAAATTTCCATTTGAAAGCTGCCAAGTTAGATCAGTCGAAATCACTCATCTTCGGCCAACAGACTGGAAATATTACTTTGGAATAACTGTTAGGTATATAACGTATTACTTATCTAACAATAAATCACATAGTGAAGTTTCATTTTATACTGGTTAAGAAGCTGTAAATTGAATGTGTCTGGAAGATATCTGGTGAGATAATGACAAAGCAATATCATTTCTCGTATATCGAAGAGAGGTCTTTATCCCCGTTTCATAGTTCCAAACGAATAGGCGTCAGACAGATTCAGAAACAAAAGTATCGAAATTTCAGTCTTCGGCGTTTTTATCGAATATGGCCGCATCTTATATATAGTTGACATAAGGATATAGACGCAGTTTATCTCAGAAATGGAGAATTTGATTTCATACGTGTCTTGAAATTTAATGCTTATCGGCTGCTAATTAGCTTAACTATCAGAAAACGAGGGTTTCAAGATACCAAAGCCATGTGTTTAAAGTACATTTACTGTCGAAAAGTCTAGTCTCCCGATAATTATGACGTCACAAACATCACCTCAAAATATGACGTCATAATCAGCGACTGAAATGATTAATCGACGTCATTTCCATATCTCAAAATCGTCTTTTTAATCATGATATTATGTCTAAGGAAAAAGAATTGTGTTTTATTTGCTAACATGTAGGCATTTTAATGACAAAATAGACAGAATGAAAAAATGAAATAATTAGAAATGGATAATTGATAAAGATATTCTATAAATGAAAGCCTTTTCGCTTTATAGCTGAGAGTTAACAAATCCTTTCAAACTTCGGGTCAAACTGTCTTAGAGAAGACATTATAACTCCGAAGGGCATTTTTTATTTAAAAAAATCATCTCACAGTTCGGACATTAAAACTATTTATCTGACCAAAATAGCTATTTCTTCTCTCTAGAACTCGGCAATAGCAAACAAGATTTAGGCTCCAGCCATGAAGATGGAAGACATCGGTCCATGCATTCCGTAATTCCCTGATAAGACAATGATATTCATTTTCATCTCTCCTTGGGGGTTTCTCGAATATGAGATGATAGTAATCTGAAATAATCCATGTTATTTTGATAACCCTATCAAGGGATAATGTCCAATCCGTCAGCATATTGATGGCAAATTGGCAAAGATGGACTATATTGATAAAACCCAATTCCGGAAGCTTTAACAGATAATACTATGGGACCGAATTATACACCTTCCTGCTGTAGGCCCTAATGTAAAGTATCCGTGTCGTGTCTCTCAGTAATTCCGCGACAGAACAAAGTTATCATATTTCTTTTTATCTCTCTTCAATGCAATTATTAGTAAAATAAATATATGAATTAATGAATACACAGTAATGGAAAATAACATGCGATATCAAATTAGATTAAAAAAGTATGAAATATTTATGTGAATGAATTTTACATTTATATAAACTTATAAAATGACGATTCTACAAAATAGATATTAGTAGACAAATGAAAAGGAAAGGGTGACAGGGAAATTGACTCCGATAAAAAGTGGAAACAGAGGACAGGAAAGACACAGAGTTGATATATATGAATATTTTCAAAAGGCTATTTTACTACTGACATTTTATGATCCATAAAGAAATAAGTTGTTTACTTTATACAACGATCAGATAATAATTGACCAAACTATGCATTAAAAACAGAGCCAGTATTTATCATATTTCCATAATAAAATCAATATTGGGTTCAGCTGATAAAAATAACAATCCAACTACATTTAAGCATAACGAATATTATGATTGTTATGTAAAGTGCATGAGTATCGATTCAATCTGTAGTTCACCATTGCAATCATTGAGATTGCTCAGTGACACATTTTGGTCTTTAACTAAACCTAACACACGCCGGCAAGTGTTTACCAGTACCCGTGGAATGTGTTAATGACAAGCCGCTTGCTTTACAAATCAAATTTTAATTGATACGTCAAACTTTAAGCTATCGATATAGCGCCAGAGTGGAGGGATATAAGACACTCAGAAACTTTATCTTTCGCCTTACGATACCGTTGACGCTATTATCATTCCTATTCCAATCAAAATAACCTGTACCACCTTACTTTTGTGGATCAAGAAAAACTTGTAGAATAAATACAATGATGTCCTTATTCTATATTTCTTCAGAACGAGTGATTTTGTTTAGGAAAATTGTTTGTGTGTATTGAAAAGTAGCATTGGTAGCCCATAATACGGAACCACACGATACATATATGAATGCGCTGCACCAGGTATTGAGAGACAACTGCATGCACGTTTCTCGAGGCTGGGACATTTTTGTGTCCGTTTTCATGTTAAAACGCATATCTTTGTAGTGTACCTCCCCGTAGTCAACTGGTTTTTTTTAACAATATATTTTATTTTCAAAAACGAAGACATTTTTTTCAAAAAATCTTGTCCTCTCGCAGGATTGCTTTTCACATATTTTCAATCAATTGAAATATTTCTTTCACTTTCTTTGTGTTTGTTTATTTGTTTATATTTTCCTTAATGCAATCAGAATAATTATTACAATATTACAACCGTAGTCAACTGTCAATGGTTCACAGCGCGATAACTTTTTGCTATTTGAAACGGGTAGGCCAAATATCCTTTTTTAGCTTTAAAATGTTTATGTCCGTTTTGGCGCATGTTTTTATAGCGCTATCCCATTGAAGTTAACGGTTAATGAAACTCAGCGGGATAACACTATTTGAAATTTGCTATTTGAAACGCGTTCGCAAAAACCCGCTTTGAGCTCTAAAATGCAGCATAAACTTTGATAGTATATATTGGAAACGAGTTGAATAGAACAAGAAAGAAAAAAAGAAAAAAGAAAAAAACCAAAAAAAACCCCGATGTCAGCGCATTCTCTTCCAAGAGAAATATAGATCATTATAACTCTCGATAGATTTATGGATCATTAAATACGAAATGTGATACTTTTAACGTATTCCATCGTTATACAATACATTGTGCTCTACTATTTGAAATGCTCCCGAGGGGTATACTTATCCTCTTTGTGATCAAAGGATACAACCTGATGGTGCGTGGAGATTTGATGGATGAAACAACAGGATACATGTGACAAAATCGTGAAATTGCATGTTTATGGGCCAAACTCGTGCTCCAATTATGTATATACTTTAACACGAAGGATATGATGCGGACCACGGATTTACACGAAATACACCGATGACAAGTAAATACAACCCAATTGTACTGGGAATACAGACATGCTGGTCGTAGTCTACCCACCTATCATAACTCTGACACATTTTTCATAAAGGTTCGTCAAGTTAAGCAGAGATAATTCAGAATTTTACCCATGGGTGTATTTGATATCACAAACATTGTCAGCGGCGACTTTCGATTCTTGGCAGACTGGATACCGATACAATAATTATATAAAAAGTAGTGTCCATAACTTTATCAACGAATTATAAAATGTCAATCGAGCTGCCTGCCGTTCATAATTATGCAAATGCAGAATACGCATTGTTAGTCAGATTAGCTTCATATGCGATTTACATTAACAAATTACGCGATCTAAATTAAAGAAAACTTCTCTCATATACGTTTTTATCGACTTTTGTGAAAACGTACTAAAACTTTATCTTATTGTGTGAAATCTTATCTATATGATTTATTTTGAAATGGAAATTGAAAGATAAATTTCCGAGAAAGATTATTAACAACAATTTAATGTGTCAGTTGATTGATTTGTGATTGCACGCTAACCCGACTTTGTGACGTTGGTTGGTTAGTTCCTTAGTTTGGGTGTAATCCCTATCAACAATAATGGTGAAGGATGGCATCCCTGTATGCCATACGTTTTGCGTATAAATGTATACTTTGGACTTTGGATACTGTGGTACATTCGTGTTTTATCTAATTGCAACTGTACGAACTTTGTTTATTTTATATTGCTATCTCACTGACACATACTGCCAGAGGGGTAAACCAATCGTTCCACTTCCATTATGCTGAACGCTAAGCAGGAGCATAAAAAACACTTTTATAGACTGCGATGTGTTTAAGCCAGAGGTCAAAACTCAGAATATTTCTCACAAGGTTGAAAGCTCAACAAACGACCGAAACGTGAGGTGGTTAAAAGAGAGATTTCAGGAAAAAGAAAGTCAGTAAGGAAGAAGAGAAAACGATAAGACCCCAAATTAAGTCGCCTTTTACAGCCAGGCATTGGGGAATACAAGTGCAAGTTAAACGCCCTGCATGTAGAACAGTCTTTGTGACTTGATTTTCTGTATGGACTAATTGACTAAAACATTAAATGTCTGGTAAAAGCGGTATATAATCAAGGCAATGCATCAAATATTACCAAAATATCTGTTATAGGTCAAAACCATTATAACTGTTATTGAAAATGTTAAAACCCAATTAACAGCAATAAAGAAGTAGGTAATTTTTCCTTATATGTCATCTGTAATCTTAGAAATCAGAACATATTTTAGTAAAACCTCTTGCCAACGTTTGAAATATTTCTTTAAGTACATCATGGACAAGTATAACCGGACGGACGGACGGCTGCGTGACATACAAATCAAACTTTGTTTGTGTACATTAACAACTGGACGCTGACCTCCGTGGCACCTTCCCCGATAGATTGGCCTTTTCATTTGTTGTAAACATACTTGTCCTGTTTCAAATTGCTATTTCATTGTCACACAAGCAGCCTTCCTATATTGTAATGTGCACGCTTATCTTGATAAATCCTCCCTCTGAGTGCCAGTATCAACAAAAAAAATCCATAGTGTGCTATTTCCCATAAAGCTGAATAGCCAAAACAAGTCCTTCACAAGGCTTAATTACTTCTATCTTACACATGCTTGTACTTCACCCTAACCACGGAACAGATAAATCTAGATCAAGTACTTTCTTGCATCTACCAAAATGTTCCTTGATAGATACTTGATAAAGCAAGAACAATTACCAAGCCTCAATTCGGCTAGGAAACAAACTATCGCTAGGGACACTGTATCGGTAAATAACGTTAAAGCACTATTGATGAGAATCGATGGCATTACATTGAAGAAACTCTATCACCATAAGAAATGTAATTGAAACTTCTAATTACTGGAAATTTACATAACTTCTGTATTGTTATACCCCACATGAATGACACAGTTTTCAAAAATATACGTTCCTAGCTATTTGCCAAGTTTTTATGACTAAGGCTATTCGATCAAGAAAGAAAGTTATCTAAATCAATATTATACTTCTAAATTATGAATGAAAAGATACGGATTAATGGTCAAATATTGATGTTACTGAATTAAATCAATAATTCTCAACTGAATGCTTCTACATGTAACTTGCATTGTCCACTTTAAAAATATTCGATTCATGCTGTACATTAATTCCTTTTAAGGAACTGAAACATTAATTTAAAATTAAGTGTTGAGCAAGTTATCGTTACGTGCCCTTAATCATTGTACTCTTATCATTTCACTGATAAGTGAAAGGATGAATTCACGAATTCAATTATTGTTCAGTTGACATCAACAAAATTCATCACCGCAATACTAGTTCAATGCGAAATAGCTAATACAATAAACGCTCAATCATTAATATTGCTAGATTACTAACGTTAAGGACATTTGAAGGAAAGAATGATGGACAATTTTATTGAGTATCTATCGATAATGGACAACACAACCTGCAGTGTATGTCCTAATATTGTATGGATGGTCATTGAAAGTGGCCAGAGTTGATGTGACCAACACTCAAAGTGAAAAAGATTCCTGATATCAAACACACATAAAGTGAAAGGAATGTGTTATATCAAAACTTGTAATGAAGTCAATGAGTGAAAGATAAGAGAAAGATGAAGAAACTATGCAATTTGATATATAAAAGGAATAAAAAACATAAACAAATTTGTAAAATGATACCTGAAATATTAATAATAAATGTATAACAAATTATTATGAAGTAAAATATATACATAAGATGATTGAAGAAGTATAATTAATGAAAGTAGTTATAAGAATAACATGATATGAGAAGAATTCTGTAAGAATTTGCTTATCCAAATATAATTAATTTTTCTTTGTTTTCATACCAAATCTGACTTTCTGATTGGCCAATATTTTTTTGCATACCACTATGTAAAAAAATTCGAGAATGGCGCGAAACCCCGACGTTATCGTGACGTCACAATAGAGACATTGACGTTGTGTATTGATTCGGAAAAAAGAATCCCTTGAAAAACCACTATAATATTACATTTAAACATACTTCATTTTATCAAATAGAGTATAAAATTAATTATAAGTATTGTGTCACTAGTTTTTTATTTGTTGGTTATGAAAAAAATATTGTTTGCAAACTTTTGTAAACATTTTTTTTTTTACTTAATGCTTAAGTAACCTTCCTCTACTTAAAACTAATACTGATGTTTTGATGATTAATGTGATGGAGCGAAAATGAAATAAATGTATACCAGACAGATTCTTTTTTTCGTTTTGTATTTCTTAAACTTCCATGCTACCTAACAGATCCACTATATCGGTTCTCTCTTTTTTCTTTCTTTCTTTCTTTTTTCTCGCTTTCTTCTTTGCTGTTTCACTATGGAATACTTCTGAATCTATTTCACTGATCATTATTTGTTTCCCATTGTTTTGTCAATTCTCGGGTCCTCATTAAAAATGATTTAAGACAGTGTAAAATAACTAACAGCACACCCTTTAAATTCTCGAATATCGAACCTTATTATTTTATTGTTCCCTAGAGTCTGATCAACATGATAATGTTCGTTTTCAAGATAAACTTTTAATAGGTTTAGGTATAATTAATGATGATGTTTGTTTTTATTTAAAACATCTATAATACGAAATGTTTAGCATACTTATGAAGTAGTAAAAACTGATTTGTAAATATATATATTAATGTAATCCAAAAACTCAACTAGGATTAAAATTATTATTGGTTGTGTCAAACGCTACGTCGGTCTCCGAAAGTCATCGGCCATCACTAGTTCCGACATCTTACAAACGTGGATTCCCTTAAAAAGGCACGTTAAGTTAAATAAAAGGGAAGAGGGTCAACAAAAACGGTTTGTGAAATAAACATTTAGTTTTTAAATGACCGAAATGGTATCTTTTGTTTGATGCAGCACCAAATGAAAGATAAATGGGTTCAAAACAAATTACCATACCACTAACGTCTCTTCAATGGTGTAAAGTTTGCAAACTCTCTCTTGTGTAGCTTCCTGATGTTCCATCGCCTCACCTGTGTGCATGTGTTGCGGTGTGTGAATGCCTTTATATTTTGGAAGACTGCGGTATATTCGTGTTGCGTCTTCATACAATAGTGGATCTCTTGCTCATTTAACAGCGTAATAATACCGGAGGAGATCGACAAAGACACCGAACAATACATCCCACACGATCACATAAGTATAGACTGTTATGACAACTGACAAATCAGTCGTCCCACTTCCTTTATGCTGTGGACAAGAGCAGAAATTAACAATTATATAGACTATGGTTTGTCTCGGCGAGGGGACAGAATACCAACTCAAGGCCTAATGCCAAATGGTATTGGAGCTTGGAGCACAAAGCATTTAAGCATACATACTGTATACAAAAGAGGGCGTACTTGAAGGACATTCCAGATAATTGTATGACATCAAATGAAAGAAAACGAAATTAAACCATAGATCTTACTTTTATTATGGCGGGCTTATATTGCTATACTGTAAACAAATAAATGTCATGAACGAAGAAATTGTGAAAAAGTAAAGATGCTATTTTAAGGTTGTAGGTTAAATTAAAATGATAGTGATTGTGTTTAAAGTTGGAAAACAAGCTGAAGATGCTCCCGTAAAAGGTTAGTCGTAAGTCGGTCAAGAGCGATCCTCTTTCTTTGTGGAATATACTACTATAATCATATGGTATAAGTATTTATGTGACACATTTTACTGTGTATATATAAATATGTGTAGTCTCTCTAGACTGTCCAGCTTAAACAATTCGATTTCATTATCTCTACGTCCTAACGTTAGTTGTCCAGTGTATCCTACACTGCATGTCACGCGACTGATCTGCTAGTGTATGTGTATCTTGCTGTGTTTGTCACACCATAAGCTCTCTCTAATTAAGTTGTAGACTCCGGCCTGCCACAGATTGTTAAGAAGATGTCTCCCACAATTACAAAGGTCCCTTCATACTTCATTAACAACCCCAGCTTCCACGTCAGTGTTTATTTCACCCTCACCAAGTCCACATAAACACATTACAATAGGGTTCTTGTCAGGCAAAATTTCGCTTTAACTATAGAGTACGGGTCTTATGGCATTACCGGCCAAATTACAGTACAGAGCGACCGTATCTACCTACATTTAGTGGATCTAAAGCAGCGGAAGAGGCGATGTCTGGGGTTCGCAGGGAAACGAAATGTCATTACCAAGACAGACATCGTAGGCTTTCAATAGCTTGAAGCACCAAACGCTGGCAAACCTGGCGTCTCGAGCAGTATATCTCAGAATAGTGTGATTAGATTTCTGAAACTGTAAAGTATTCACCTAAGCTTAACACCTGCTTTGGTCAATTCCCGTTACACGCAAATGGTGTTGACATGTCCCCTATGTTAATTAAGTGAAACAGTTTAACATGGAAAATCTCTATCAGTCATTTTAGTTAAGGCCTAACCCTAGCTTTCTGTATGGATACGAGAAAACATTTCATGCAGACTGCTTTACTTGTTAACTTTTATATGCTAGTAGCTATATTGGGCTGTATGCACTAGTCTGATCTCATTTAAGGAGATGTAATTCTGAAAAGGAGTCGATTTTTAGGATTAAATTACATGCTTGAACACAATAATACAACCACACCTTGTTATTTTCCGGAACCGGCATCGCCAATAGGGCTGTAAAGCCATGCTTTCTACATACGCTCGAATAACTCAAGACTATCATCAGCGTCAAATTTTGTTAACACAGAAAAAAATAACTGATAATCATATTCAATAGGTTCAATATTAGTTAGGCTTGGTTATAAGAAGAGAAGAGTTTTACGTGCCG
Organism: Argopecten irradians; assembly: GCF_041381155.1. NCBI lineage: Eukaryota > Metazoa > Mollusca > Bivalvia > Pectinida > Pectinidae > Argopecten > Argopecten irradians. The sequence continues at coordinate 15,977,695 of NC_091134.1, read as the reverse complement.
TCACGCTATATATATCGTTTTGGGGCACGCTTGCTTGGTTATGTTCTCCGTAACATCTTTATACCTGTTAAGGTATCTTTTTGTAGTATGGATTCGTTAAATGAGTGTATTTATGTTGTGTCTCCTAAGGATTGTTTCGTCTTCCTTGATAATCAGGACTACCAAACAAAGATACCGAGTAGTAAAACTCACATTTTTGCAATATGCATCATGTTGGAATACGTAGGGTGTATTAGCTTTTAGACAACTGATTATTTAATCATGTATCCATGAAACATTTAAAGTGATGCCTTTTTTTGTAGTTTCTTTCCTGGTGATATTTGATTATTTATGTTAGTTAGGACATTGCGATTTAAATTAATTTGAATTAACCAAGCGACGTTTACAAGTATCGCTTCATGTTACCAATCTGTTTTCAATGTTATAATTTGGAGAGAAATGTTTGTTCTTAAACATTGCTCGTGTGTCAATTTTTAGTTTTTCTTGTTGTTATTGCAATGTTTGTCTTGCTGCGCGAGCATTTTTATTTTTTGTACAATAAATATTTGTTTTTAGCATTTATCATGAGATATAAAGGTTTTGCTGAACCGTTAAAACAATTGATTGCCGTCTTTCGAACAAAGACGGTTTGTTATTGCAACGGACCGATGAAATGTCATCATTGCCACCGGAAGCGGAAGTGAGAAAAAAACAACATGCATCAAGCTTTGTGTCGGAAACACTTTAAACGTTAATGCTAAATCAGAACATTCTTCTAACATTTAAAGGAACCCTTTAAAATACCATGGGAAGAATACATTTAGTTCAGACCGCTTAGCTGTAAACAGGAAATGATTAAACAGACCTGAATACCATGGGGCCAATCACAAACATTACAAACAGCAACGTAAGACTAAGTCGGCAGCGCTATGTTGCAATGTATTTTTTCACTATTACAATAAAAATGATAATCAACAACTAATATTGGTATGACATGTTTGTTTCTTTCGATGAAGAAAATCTGTTCACCTATTGCTGCTTTTCGATGTGAGCGTGTTTTTGCTATCACAATGGATATGAGCTTATTTTTGCTATCACAATGGATGTGAGCGTATTTTTGCTACCACAATGGATGTGAGCGTATTTTTGCTATCACAATGGGTGTAAGCGTATTTTTGCTATCACAATGGATGTGAGTGTATTTTGCCATCACAATTGATATGAGCGTATTTTTGCTATCACAATGACGGGACTGATAATGTCTTGATGAATGGAAGCGACAGAATAATTTGCGAAAAATAAATAAATACAAAATTGAAGATTCAAATGAAAAGCAAATGTCATTATTATCCACAATGTACAACAACAATCAGTTAAAATATCATTGTATGAAAACAATATGACCGCCTGTCATTGATTTAAGCTTCTGTACAGATGTCACATAGGATGAGATTAATTTTTACCAGCAGTTGTCTACCTAAATCCATATGGTCGCTGTTTGTTTGTTGTGATCAAGCCGAAGACTTTCCCATACAAAAGTGATTTAAGCAGATCTGTTGAGTGCTTTGCTGCAAACTCGTGCGTGAGGTCATCTGGGCAAGGAAAACGAACGTTATACAGTGTAATTTGATTTGATTTGTTCGTTTTACATATCAGAGATTGTCTTATAAACATTTAGACAACGACATTGTATGTGAATGGTTAAATCAATAATAATGTCTCGAGGTAAAAAAAAACCACAAACAAACAGCAACAACAACAAAACCAACCCACTGCAGGCTTAATAAGTCTATTACTAAAATAGTATATAGTGGGCGAGGAGGATGGAGGATACCATACCTTTCCATAAGATGTTCATGACGTTTGTGGAGTTTACCACACCCTTTCATTTCTTGAAAATTATTCAAATGAGTTTGACTGGATTTGGCGGACGGTTCCTATTTCCCAGATACAAAGTTCAATTCACCATTTGTTGTTTCCACAGAATTCAAACAAAGCTATATCTAATTTTCTTTCGCATCATTTACATTGATTGGGCTTGACTTCAGATGACAGTTTTGTCATATAGTCGGAATCCTTTGTGCTAGATTACTATTTTTGAAATCTGCAATTGCGTTATTCAACCGGCCAACGGTATCCTTGAATCTGTCGCCATGGACACGAGTTAATACTGCAGTATTATCATGAGTGGCGATACCACCATGATTAATTCTCCAGAAACAGAATGTATTCACGCTTTTTACGAGAAGCATTTTATTTCATAGGTTTTATTGGAATAGGAATTTAGCTTTGAGCACAGTAATTATGTATCAGACCTAACGATTTACGGAAAGGATTGTAACACTTCCTCCCGCAGGGCAACACAAAGGCAGCTTGTCAATTGTAGTCTGCTATGTGGCCAAGTGACTCGGTGTCCTCTCACGCTATATATCTAATCCAGATGGAGGAATCCACAGCAGAGAATTCAGTAAGTTACTGTAATTCAGTTATATGTACTAGACTCACGCCCATAGAGAGTTTAACTTTAACGGAAATTGATAAAGTGAATCAAAATTGAGAAGATATAAAGTTATTGTATTGAGCGTCTGTGGATAGAGACAGAAGCATCATTTGAACCGTATGTATGAGAGATTGACTTGAAGTCAGTTTAAAATGATGCCACGACATTATCAACAAACTTCAGCATTTTCCGCTCAATTACGTATAGTGCTGAAGGTAAACGATTTCTGGTTATAATGTCTGGTTTTGACATTGATATATTTTAAAATGCACGTGTCAGTCGCTAAAAACATTGTTCGGACGACATGTCTTATTTTTTCAATGGCGTTTTCATTCATTGCGTTCACCCACCCAGTTATTATTTTAAATTGTTGTCTGTTATGCGTATTAGACCTACTGTGGAATCATCGAGTTTCCTTAATTTAATTTTCGATAGATTTTTTTTTTTTTACAATTTATTTCTTTAATATCCTGACATATACACAGCGGTGATATATTTGCGTGTTGTTACTGTAGTTTAAGATTTGTGAATAGTCTTGGACAAAACAAGAATTTTGTCAAGCTTGTCTTTAATTCAACTTTGTCTGTTATTTTAATATACCCAAATGCGGTAACCAGAGATTTCATAGTGAACCTTCATGCATATGTTCCTTTAAACGGATACAATTTCGTAGAAATGTATTTTCATTGCTTCAGGTCAAAACGTAAAAACCACTGAAATTAAAACCTCATGATATAATTAAGATATACTTGTAAGGTTAATGGTGTTACAATGAACAGTTCCTCAGCCGGAGAGCCATTTTAGCATCTGTTGTAAAATTTTTTCTCAATTCTTCCAAGAACAACCTGTTTATATCGATATCTTATTTACTTTTATGCCATGACTCGGATAGAAGTTTAATATTTTTCCATAAAGTTACTCTAGTACGTTTAAGCCTCGGGTAACCCGCAAAACATGTTCATATTCACTTATATGTAAGTTTTCGTATTGAGCATGTGAACTTTGTCATCCGGTATATTTTCCAGACAGCAGAGCATTGAGATATAAATTGATTTTGTCTCGTTGTTATTGAACACAGAAAGTGCTATAAATTCGTCTTCGGTGTCTGCGAAAAATGTTTTCAAAAGCCCTATATCCGTCAAAGACAGACTAAAAAGAGTGTTCTTTAAATACGTTCTGAATAAAATAAAAATAGCCACAGGGCGCTTACAGACGCCGCTCATGGAGTCGAGTCCTACAGATAACTTCCTGTACGGCAATGGTTGAAATGTCTGCTGTCAGCGATCGAAGAAAGTGTTCTTCTTGGTTCTATTTCTGTTTCTTCTTCTTCCTTCTTCTTATTTTTCTTCTTCTTCTTCTTCTTCTTCTTCTTCTTCTTCTTCTTCTTCTTCTTCTTTTTCTTCTTCTTCTTCTTCTTCTTCTTCTTCTACACTAAGAAACAAATGCAGGATATCAGACCCACATCTAGTAAACTTACATACATATTTATATTTTGTTTTTTACTTTTTTTAATGAAAATGCAATTGTAAAAAAATCAAACTGTAATTATCAGATAAAACTAAAAAATTTAAGAACAAAAATTAACTAGTTTTATATCGGATAGGACACTCAAAATTTAAAACTGGAAGGGACAGAGTATCAACTGTTCTTTGGTTTGGCTTGATTTGATTAGTTTAACGTCTTATAAACAGTCAGGGCCATATAAGGAAGTGCCGGGTTTGTTGGTAGAGGAAAGCCTGGCAACTGGCAAACTTGGGATTCGAACACGCAACCAAAAGTGGCTTGGTCGGGACATTTTAACCACTCCGCCACCGCGGCCGGCCCCATCAAGTGACTTTATTTAGTGTTCAAAGAGATACTACCCCATGTCTTCACAGCATATTCTCACCTAATCCAGATAACGCCATAATTTCCACCGATAGCAGGGACACAACGAAGTCTTCAGGTGCATATGTACTGCAGAATTTCGTGTCCTAGAAATAATTATGTTTGCTTTATTGATTGGAATTCACTGTTAATACCTTGGAGACATAATTTTAATTGATATTACTATTGATTTGAAAGCTTGAACAAGCAGAGAAACGTTTTATTTTGATTAATTGTATTACTTTAAGGTCGAATGACATTTTAGAAAGTAAAAAAATGGTTTGTTTCTTAGCAACCGTCATGAGCAAATAAAATGTGTTTTGGGGTTTATGAGTTTTGTAACAGTTTGAAAATGTACTGGTAGTAAGGATCCTTGACACCACGATGTATTTGATTTTCTAAAAATACATAACTAATGACGCTAAATCCCTCCAACAAAAGAACATAAATTTTGAGTTAGTTCATTATGTAAGTTGTATGTTGGTTTATAGAATAAATAAGAGTCCCAGTGCATACTGTATTATAGTCTAAATTCACTTTCATGTTTATCATGCTAGAGAGAATGGAGTTGCTATCCTGTGAACTGTAACTACGGTATATTATATGAAGGTGCTCAATATTGAGTGAAACGCTACTCAAAACCAAGTACATATATATTTGGAGTGACAAGAAGTGATTTAGGTCATCTGCTTTATAAGAGGTTAGTAAACCATGTAATGTTGAATGTTCTTCTAGACTCTAGTAGTTACATGTATGAGCATATTTTTTCGCAATTTCATAAGAAAACCTCTTAATTGGTGGACACCAGATATTGCCTATGTATTGACATGCTTTTTTTTAGATTATATCAAAACCCTTCAATGATTTTAACAGCAAGTATGACTTATAAAGACGCTAATTTAAAAACTTTGGCATACTCACTCGCATGTATATCCAATTAATACTTTAGGTTACACCTGGATGTGAAGTGGATAGTTGTGGTGCTGTGCTTTCTGTGATACTGAGAACCTTGCCATACTCCACGCTCCAGAGGTAACCATCACTGCCACTACACCTATCCCTAGCCTAAACCAAAGTAAAACTAAAGGCATTTCAGGAGAAACAAAGCAATCGATCACAAACCCACAGAGACAGAAGATTACAACGAAGCGAAGCTCAACTTAGAAGTCAATACAGTCTACCATTATTCAATCAAACGATTTCTTTTGATGTTTGATAAAGGTACAAATAACACTGTATTATCTCTGTTCTGTCGCACACAGAGTCAATTTACTATGATATGGTCCAGGGTGGATAGAAATATAGTGATAGTAACCCCTGGGGAATGATTGAGGGTGAGTTCTTACCTAAATGATATGCGGCATCAGATTCACTCAAGTATAATGGAAGAGAAACCAAACAGTGCACCACGCCTTGATACAAAGTAACAAACAAACAAATGGTTTTACTCCTAATTCTAAGCGCCAAACCCGTTGTGGCCAAAATGCGACGTCAAAATAGAAACATTAACGTTGACTTAACATTGACTTCGAAAAAAATCAAGCGTTGATATCAACGTACATTTTATTGTGTGATATAATCTAAACAAATAACTTCCATAGGGTATGAAAAAACGTTTTGTGAATTCAAAATGCTTGCAAAACCATGATTATAAATTCATCAGTGTTTGAATAAATTCCTATCATTGTTAGCACTAGTGTTCGTCAGCAATTAGACAGAACACACTTCTAAAAGAATGACGTTGTCGTTCTGTATATCTGTATCAGAAACAGACAAATGTGATATTCAATTGAAATAAACTTACATCAATTCATTTCAGTCATGAAACCATAAATTTATTTAGTTTAAATCCAACCCCTCTTAATCATGATGAGTCAGGAACCTTTTAATACGTAAACTGCTCTCTGATATTTTTATCTTTGCGACCAAGGCAAGAATTGAGACATATCGATATCATTTATGTGATATCTATGGAAATACTGATAAAAAGGAGTTTGAAGATATGAACGTAATAAAAGAAAAAAAATATGACAATACAATTTGAAATATTTTAGAATATCGTAGGGATTATAAAACCGATTGGCAATATAATCCACCTGATTTAGTGAATTTTTTTTATTTCTCATTTACTGCAAAATCTCTGAATTCATCTTCATTAAAATAAGTAAGTAGCTAGGTAAAGAGTAGAGTTCTCAATAATTGTGCAGATTTCTGTGAAGTTAGTATTACAAGAACGGATTTTATATTGATTCGAAAATTTTCGTTAAACTGTAAGCTAATCACCCTTTGATCAACTGGACCCTGCAAGCTAAAAGATATGTACAGCACACAAAAGATCGGAGAATGAATTTCGTAAAATAGGAACATCTGTACTGCTTAACAGCCACTTAACTAGTTGCCAACACGTACTACATTTGCTCCGAGGAACAAGGTTAATCATGCAATTATGACAAAGTGAACAATTTTAAATGGGTTTCACGGATTATGCAATAAGCCACTTTAAACTTTTAAGTGTGTCAAAATGCAGAACTGCGATAGTGCAGTTAACCTGTCGATTCCTGTTCTTATTTCAACGGAGAAAAACAAGAGTTTATTTTGATTAATTGTAAGTTTTAAGATATTAAGCTCCACTCGAAACTGCCTTATTTATAAGAGTTATCGAGTTTGTATAGTAAAGTGACCGTTAAATAAACAAAAATTGTACTGCTCCTGAAAGATGTGACTTTCAAAATGTCATAAATTTAAACATTAAGTTTTGGCTAATACAAATGTCAAACATTTCTGATGTAATCATATATAAATGTCGAAAACAATGACAGTTGTTACGGTAACAGAACTTATATACTTTACCTTAAGTGTTAAGTTAAACCTTAACCTGGGATTTCCAACGTCGACGTCGATGCCGACGCTGTCACCAGTGGTTCCGTAAGGTCGCCTGTCGAAGCAATCATCTCTTTAAAGAAATATTTTTCTCTGACGTTTTTTCTTTCTTGTTCTCAGATATATGCAAAGCTAAAATAAAATAGGATAACACTTGGTTTCGAACATGGACTTTTACGAATATGATGCGGATGTGTGTGAACTATATATTATGTAGTCAATGGGAATCAATACATTATCCTCTGTGGCCTGGCATCTTACTGTAAACACAATTTTACTATTAAATAAATGAAATAGATAAAAAGAAATCAATGTTAATCATATTTGTACGTTAGAGAAATACGTTTGAGCCAACATACTGCACTGCTTAGACTTTTTGTCTAAATAAGATTTAGCAGTATTGGATTTCTTCCAAGGTGAAAATTACTAGCATGCATTAGGGGTGAAGACATGCTTTTAGTACAATTACTACTAAATTAGTTTTGAAATATCCCTAACATTATGTATTTCATGAAAACAGAAACTGCAGGCAAAGTGTTGATAGTCTTGGCTACACAATATGTCATAAACCAAATGTTCTCTCACCTTTATAACATGTTGTACAAATGTATAATGGACTCAGCTCAGTTACATGTACTGGTAGTTAAATAATGTGATAGCAATAATGATTCATGAATTACGAATAGTGAGAAGTAAGTCTATACGTTACAGCTCCAGGCGACGTCCTGAACCAGAAGAGGTGTTGGATTTAGATGAGACATGCTTTTATCACATGCCGTTTACAATCTGCGTACATCACTTGAACGGTATATCCTAAGATCAATGTTACTACGGCTCAGTATAGTACAATATACCATTACCAGACACTAGGTTCCATATGCAACCTTATCATATTCCATGTGCCGCCATTCTAATATGACTAAATGTACGAGAGAGTTCGAGTGGTTTTGATAATAATAAGCAAGTCTTTATCTAGCTCTAGTCATCCCAAGAACAAAGGAACCAGATACATTTAAGTCTTTCATTAAACATAATCGAGAGCTTTACAGAAAACTACAACCAAGCAAATATGCCCTGATCTTTGAGGTACAATATGGTATTTTTTGCTTTGCCGAAGTTAAAGCTGACAATGCATGTTAAAAAGCATGCATTTGAAATTTAAAACCATAAAGAATAACCATGTTTCAAACATCGTTTTAGAGAATCCCCTGTTTATAACAGTTCCGTATCCAAGGAAGTGAAACCTTGGAAACCCGTACATACATGAATGAACGTACGGTGATTGAGATTTTGGCTAAACGAAAGTCATTACGTTGTCGCAATGCAACATTTTTGACCATATCTTGTTTAATAAATATGTGAAATATTGAATACCTTTGCTGCAGTTTTGAACAAATATTAGATTTTATGAACAAATATTATGTTTTGACCATACATTAACTTTTTAATACATGTAAATATATTTTCAAATACATTTATTAAATTTGATAAAATATCTTTTATGCTTTAGGAATATTTTTTTTTAGAAATATTTCATATCAGGAAATAAGTTACATTTTACGTGCTAAATTCTGTGCTATTATAAATGAAATGGACAGATATTACATAATAATTCTAAGTCACGACTGGGGACATTAGATCATCATTGCTTCATCTGTGGGCGAGGTGTGCCGTTCGGTGTCTTTTGCAGTATTCTTCTGTAAGATAGCACTATAAATGAACAAGAGCTTTACTGGGAAATAACACAACCAGCCTGTAGTCTCTCGAACAAGTAATCAGTACATGGAACGCAACGCATTACAATGAAGGCCGTCCTAAAATGACCCTTACATGGTAAGATTTTATGCAAAATATAATAAACCAAATGTATCTGATCATTAAGATGCAGACTACTGAAGATGTATTTGGTATTCAAAGTCGTTGTTCTAAGCATTAATAGATATCATCGTTGAATAAATAACTTATAAGGGTTTGATACAATTCAGTGTAACTTTGTGCTTTATGTTTACATTTGAGAACAAGAACAGCCACTTACTAAATGACATTTATCAAAACTAGCCAAAAATGTAAGTGAAAGAAAGTTCAAGAAACACAAACCATTAGATTACATGTTATAGAAAGTAATTTTAACTAAAATGTAAGATTTAAAAAAAGATAGAATAATACACAACATATAGTTTTGTAAAAAAAATCAAATTAAATCCAATGATACATAATGTTGGCAGAATAGCACGTTTAATTGCATATAGGAGTCTGGACAGATTTAACACGACCCAGATTGGGACCTTCATGGTGATTACTTGTTAGAAATATATCATTTTCACTGGAGCAGCCGAGTCTCTGTGCGGATTCCGTACCTCAAATTTCCGTAAATGACATTTTCTTTTCGATTATTACATATGCCCAAGGGCTGGTTTTGTCTGTGCCCGGTCTACCACATAAGAAACTATAAGTCATCTTATGCGGTTTCTAAGTGAGATAGCTTGAAATCTCATAGCTTTACTTATATTCATTAATGCCACTAAAAGGTCTCCATTTCAGCGCGCTGCTAATGTCTTATTGGTAGCCGGGGGACGTTCTACAAAACCAGAGTTATTTCCCTTCTCTTTAAAGACGATTTAACCGCGACTTGACAGGCGATATCAGCTTAGAATCACCTGGGGCCTTTCTCAGATAGTAGATTAATACCTTGCATGGCTTAGATGAGGAATTAATTTCTTCATGCATGCATAAGATACAAACCACGAATTTTGAGTTTGTGATTTTTATGTGGTTTAATCCCGTATTACAAAATGAGTTCTTTTGATACACAATGCGATCTGCTCCTGTGATACTGTTTTTCGTCGCATCATCATTTTTTTTGTGAATATTCTCACGAAATACATGACGAGACATCCTCACAAGTTGATGACGATACATTTATTTGGAGTAACATCGTTAAGCTGACAATAAAATCTCGTGTTCAGACTAAGATAACCCTTATCCCTCGTATGAGAGTTGATTATCTAGGTAAAGTCAACAAATGTAACATTAGCTTGTAAATAAACATTTTTAAACCGTGGGAAAGATAACATTGAAAGTCTCTAGAAACTAGTTGATCGTTAGGACAAAGAGCCTTGGGAGAATACTATGTACAGGTAAGTAGCACAACAAAACTGTCAAAGGTCACATACTTTCAAAATTTCTCTGTACCAAGTTTGGGTCAATTGTGTGTTAAGAAATAAAAGAACAGGCGGAAAGATATACATCTTTACTCCATAATAGTGATTCGCATAACAAATTAACGTCATTTCTTATAACTCTCTTATGATAACGTCAATGCATGAACAGTCATTATATCCAAACGATTTTAAAAGGGTTTTTATTTTGAGATTTAGTGTAATTGAAACATGACACACAAAACATGACTGAAGATAAATAGCCATATATAATTTAAAGGGTTACAGACTTATGGCTGACCAGCAATGAAGATTGCGTTGATATGTCAAAATGTTTCACGAGAGTTGCTATGTACCTGTCTACTTATTTAAAAAAAATCTTTTTCTCTCATACTTGTGCTAAATTAACTACATGAAATAACTTCTTCAGCAGAATTTTAAGTTATATAGACTGTTTTGCTGGCATCTCTATGCTGTATGTAACTGCTTCCGGTACACAAGTGGACCGGGTGTTGGTGATCGACTGATCGGCTTGAAATGTCACAAGTAAGAACCATGCTTATGGAGTACAATTATGTCCAATTTAGTCGAAAATAACTTGTTCATATTGCAGGTTGTCATTTTAATATTCATCCCCAAGGAACATACGGTCTTGTACAGGAAGTCGGAGAAAACAAAATTGCTGCACAACTGGGCCGAATCCATTTGTCGTAGCGCATCTATATCCGGGAACTGTCGATGGCGGTCACGATCGAGGTCCATTGTATAGGAGGCGGCTTATGTTATCGGTAAAGTGATCTACTTTTCTCCACATTAAGTCAATAATACAATATAGTCCATCTTGAAGGTTTCTTCGGAGATTATTCCTTATAAAGCCAGGGGCTTATCGGACACAACAATCTATATTTCCGGGAGATGACAAGTAACAATTTCATGCTCTGAGTATGCAACACAAATTACCATGGTGATACGTATCGTGACCTTCTCCGGGGTGTGATTTTAGACCATTGATTGTATTTTCTTAAAGGGATTTTACAGATCAGATTAGGTGTGCTATGCTATATTTGATATTGAGCTATGATTAGATTAAGAGGATTGAAACGTTCAACTATACTTATATTTCAACGTAATTTTATTTCAGCAATTTTTATACCAGAAAATTAAGATTTGCGCTAAACATTTTTACGCTAATGACAGCTTTCTGTATGTCGTCAAGGATTTATAAGTGAGATTGATGTCGTTAATATAGAATTTTTTTTTTACAAATTCGTGAACTCATACTAACACTAACCAGTTTAATGTCAATAAGCGGCTAAAAGATGAGTGTGACAAAATTTGTGAATTTTAACTTAAATGTCAATACATAAGCATTACAGAAGTTAAGAAAAAAATATTCATTAAGATCTATAATACTTTCTAATAGAAAAAATTTAGTTGATAAATTCCACAAAATAAAAAAATGTGTGTGAAACTGGACCCAGGTTGATCATAAATGAGCCTTTTGCTAACGTATGACATGTCCTGTTTGTTAGGTGTACAGGACAACAAGGTCTTAACCCAATGAATGGGAATAATATCTATCTTTCTCCCTCTCTCTTACTAGTTTAATGTTCTTGGTGTTTTATGTGAATTCATACTATTTTGTTCCATGTAATCACGTGACTATTCATTTATGTATGTTTATATTTTCTATATTTCAGGAGAAGTCACATATAAATTGGAAAAACTTAATGACTGATCCTTTTGTCATTTTATGTCAATAAAATATGTTTAAACTAACAAGGTGAAGCAGAACAGCATGATGTACCAATGATTATATGCAACTACACAACAGAACCGTCTTGCCGGTTATTTTCGAGGGGATGATATTTGCGCGAAAATTTAAAACCGCTAAATTGGACTTTCTCGTTTTAAGATGAAATCGCGAACATTTTGGTCCGCAAAAATAGCCGGCAATACGGTATAATGTCAACACTAAAAAATTAGACAAGAGGAAAATTGTCCTAATAATTACATTTCTCAGATTAGATATCAATGACAATTAAAGCTTTGTGCAACAAAATCGGCGTGAAATTTGCGCGATGAACTCTAGAAATTATAACTACGATCAAGTCTTAGGATAGACAAGAGTTTGTGGTAAGTTAGCATTGCACTGAAAATGACGTCACAAAGGAAATTTGTTTCATATCAGGTATGGTGTTTTAATTGTTTTTGGAAACGAACAATCAAATTTAAACATTATCTGGTTTTGCTTGTTGTCCATTAGATATAAACAGAAAAGAAGATATCTACTGCGGTATGACAACACTTGAATATCGGCATGAGTTTGGAAATGGAGGTGTGCTGATGTGGGCCCTCTTGCTGTTATCATAGATAAGCCTTTGTTTACTATTGTTATATCTATCCAAAAATAAGATTATAAAAAATACTGGCGAAGATTAAATTCAAATTGATAAAAGACAACAATTGGAGTTAAGAGGATACACAAGTAACAAATAAACTATCCACGTTTCTTTTTTCTTCCTCTTTTCTTTCTTCCATTTTCTATTCATCTTTACCCCAAACAAAGATTATATCTAAAGTGAAGTGATGTCTCGCCAAGATACTGAAGCCATACAGAAATAAACCTGAATACTTACGTTTCAGAAACACTTACTCTTTCTTCTCATTCTTCAGGATTATAGTATAAAAAAGGTGCAATTTTGGCACTTCTTCTAGATTTCCTTGCATAGTGATGTATATAAGCCTTTGTATTTTTAATCCGTCGTTCTTTTGTAGGGATTCTTGATCTAACTAAAGATGCGGGTTTGGCTTATCTTTCTATCGCCCACGTAATTGTGGTATAGGTCTGCAACCATTGAAAAGAATTAAATTCTCGTTTAGAAATGTATACAGACAAACACATTATTTTTTCAAGGTCAAAGGTTTTGCGGTGCTCTCGTTGAAATGGATCTCTTTTACAGTAACAAATATGGGAATTTATGATAATTTAATCCTTGCAAAAATAACTGACTTTAAGGTAATTTGCATGGACAAACGCTCCGTAATATAGCTAAATTATCAGTTTTTGTACAATTTATGGACTATGTTTAAGCGTGCCTGTGCCTTTTTACGTTAGCGGAGAAGGGTTGAATGCTCGATAATGATATTTCGCTGAAATATACGACCAAAATAATATCGAAGGCTATCAATATGAGCAAACTCTTTTAAACAAGTAACGTAGACTATGAACTTCGAAAAGAATGAACGCAAAACAGTAATAAGAACCAAAAACCTTTCTCACGACGAGCGTTCAACAACAGTCAACGGAAGGTTTTTACAATGAGACGATGATACGATAATTCTAATTTTTGCTGTAGTGTGACAATACTTATATCCTAGGGGTATCGTTTTTCGTGCACCAAAAATGTTTGGGTTTGAAAAATACAGAAATAAAAGAAAGTCAAACTAATCATAATCCAAATACATTAATGCTATGCTGATGATCAATTCAACGATTTTTTATACTCTCTCCTTGTCATATATTCATCCGTAGACGACGACGAAAACTATACTTCAAACATACAATTTGTACCTTTCGGATGCCTACGACCTTTATCGCGCACCTTACAACACAACATTTCTACGGTGATTCACAGACAACTTATGTCATATAACGATATATCTTTATTTTGTGTGTATTATTTATGAAAATTAGATTAATTCTGTTCTAATTTGAAAAAAATGCATAATTTTAAAACAGTTTGAGACTGTTTTATTTTGAATTCAAGACCTAGATAAAAAAAATAATGTGATGTTGAAAAATTTGAATTTTGAATTATTTTAATGAAATTTAAAAATAACAACAATAATTATATTAAAATTAGAAACATGATACTTTATCTAGTCGTTCGTTTAATACTGAGGAGACAAAACGGCTTCCTAGCGATGATATTTTCTGCAGTTATAAAGTTGCCAAAAATGTCATATAATTTTTTTTGGACTGAAAACAATCTCACAAAAATACCATTACAAAATCTCCAAAAATAAGCACTGTATTTGCGGGCTAAATGCCAGTAGATCGTTTCTCGCCGTCATTTTGCAATGAAAAGGAGTAAACAGCAACTCCACAATTCACATATAGCCGAGTAAGTGATGTCAGCGTTTTCCCTGCAAATGACGTCACCCGGAAACCAAACTGCGAGATTATTGACGTGTGCGAAAATAGAGCCCCATACAGTATTAGTAAGTTTTATTGTTTTAAATTGTAATTTATTTGTAATTCATCTTCATCAAATTTTTTTAAACTCATGATTGCAATTACACACAATTCACATAGCAGCATAAAAGTATTTTCAATAGTAAAATATACAAATTAAAACGTTTCTTCCTGAAGTGTTTTGCAATTCCTCTTCCTTGTTTGTATATATATCATGATCCTCGATACACCAGGGGTTCCGATCACTTACGATCTCTACACACCCCGGACTATCTCGTAGTTAAACTTATGACAGCTTTGCGGAAAACATCTGAACCAATCAAAGGCCTGCAAAGATTTCCTTTGAAGACTAGAGAGAGAGAGAGCGACGCCTAACATCAAAGCCACACAGTTAACCAGATTATATCGTTATATTCCTCTTTATCTATTATGTTCAATTACCTCCAATTTCACTCTGAGATAGTCCAGTAAGTGATCGGAACCCCTGGAGTATCGAGGGTAAAATGAATAACTAAACTGCGTCCACCATTACATTTATGCATGATAATATAATAACTCGTTGCTTCACGAAATATCCGGCTGAAAGTAAATAACACTTCTCTTAAATCGATAAACTTTTACTTTTCTTCAAC
Organism: Argopecten irradians; assembly: GCF_041381155.1. Classification (NCBI taxonomy): domain Eukaryota; kingdom Metazoa; phylum Mollusca; class Bivalvia; order Pectinida; family Pectinidae; genus Argopecten; species Argopecten irradians. Next base: position 15,962,482 of record NC_091134.1, on the reverse strand, counting down.
TGTATGCACTCCTCGCTGTGAATGTCAGACTAATTTCATTTCATCCACTGTTACCCGAAACACCATATTTGCATGAAAATCATATGTCGACAATAGCGAGCCATCTGCTGGAACAGATTTGATTCCAGCTAAATGAGGGATATAAAAGCCGGAATTCGGCCGGTTCATTTCATTAGAAAAGACTTATCGCCAAGGTCGTCTTAGACGTCAAACTTCCTTCAAATTCGGATGTTCGTTTCATCAATTAATCAGATTGCTCGTGAATATGTATTAAGTGTCCCATATCCGGAGTAAGCGGGAACTAGATTCGATTCGTGGATAATGTTCCGTACAAATTCCGAAAACAAGTTAGACTGTTGTTCACTTCATCATTGATACGCTTAAATCATCTTTCAATGTTCTCTATTACAGTCACTGCTGGCTGTCCAATTGACCGCCCAGTTATTAAGGATCTGTAATGAGTAGAGCGCACATCTTAATCTAGAGATGATCCTTATAAAACTCGTGTGATGTAACATTGACTCATTACAGTCCGTGGCGTTATATGATAACCCGATATCACTGTGACCGACTTTTGAGAAAATTACCCAAAGGCTTCAAAGATTCACGTTACTTACTTCAATACAATAAAAAAAAATAGGTGATTCTATTGCCTTAGCATGTGTTCGTTTCAATTAATATTCCGAAAATAAGTTTCTGTTCTTCTTTAAACCAACATATTTGCTCGAATGTTTAGCGTGAGATTTAATTGCTGCAAAAAATTAACTACAAGTAAAATAGAGCGTACTGTCTGTAAACCGCAAAATTAAATCTCAGCGAAAAAATAACTACAAGTAAAATATAGCGTTCTATCTGTAAAACCGCAAAATTAAATTTCAGCGAAAAAATAAATACAAGTAAATTAGAGCGTACTGTCTGTAAACCGCAAAATTAAATCTCAGTGAAAATATCGTTTGGCACGAGAACGCGAAATTAAGACGCCACAAAAAGGGTTATTTTACAGTATTACATTTTCGGATGCTGTATCCCTTTACAAATAATTTAAATTTTAAGCATTATCGATTGGTCCCTAGAAAAAGAAACGGATTTATCTATTTCATTTTTTTTTCTAAACGCACCCATCTATCTTAAGAGTTATTAATACTTGTTTTGTTAACTCAAGGACTTTTAGGAAAGGAAGGGCGATGGTGACTAATAACTCATTGCCTACTCAAAATGATATTGAAGAATAATTAGAATAAATATAATTGCTAGGATAGGCCTATAACGTTTAGTTTGATCAAGCTACAGATGTTTTAGATGGTGATATCAACGGGCGATACCTAATGCTTTGCGATTACCAATAGCGTTGCTTATCAGTAGAGCTCCTAGAGAAATAAGGATGACAAATTGAATTTGGTTATGTAATAAAATCGCCATTCGGCATATATTACTGGGGTTGGAGGGTTTCTTTCCTTAGTCTACTTTGATATGCATCACATTCAACAACAGAAACATAATGACCCCCTCACAAGATGGTCAATATTTACAACAGAGTAGTCATTCTAGGGGATAGTTGGGTGAGCCAGCCTCTCTGTAGCACTGCCTCTCTGAGTGATACAGATACGATCGACTCGCTTCCTTGGATTAACTGCCAAGATGGTAATACCGACAAATATGGCTTCAAACAATTTGATTTGAATCTGTAACTGTTTACTTCCAACTTACAAAACAACGCTGTTTATTCGATAGTTCACGAAATCCCGCGACTTCAAATCGAATAAATATCACTCTAAGTTTTAATCATCACAAAACTAGTTAAACTGAAGTATCTATGCAGTTCACATGTTATCTTCATTTTAGCATCATGATGTGACTGCAAATGTTTATTATATCATTTGGCTCATACATAAGATCTTAAAGTAGTATTTATTTCAAACGGGATTTTATGAAACGAGTCTAAGCCAGATTTCTCTTTTTCGAGCCTTTCATATATTTTTTAAAAGTTTCATAAAATCTCATTTGAAATGATTTAAAGGGTTTGAGATTTTTTTTATTACAGAAATACAGCAATCTACATTTCAAGAAATCTTAACGTCAGAATTTGTTGGAGAAATTCATCGAATGTAGAACTTTTTTTTTATATTTATTTCTTAATGTCTCCTTGGCGTCCATTATAAGGTGACGCTGCCCAAATTGGAACAATGTTTTAGCTCATTTAAAAAAAACTATTTGAATTAGGATTTTCCCCTAATAATTCATAAATAGATGTACAGTTTCGTCTCTAGTTTTTGTGTACGTGTCAGCAATGCATATCTTTATATAGAGAGAGATGGTCCAGCTTTGTGTTTGAAAATGCTTGAGTACCCAAAATGGAACACCTCAAAAATATAGTTTGTTTTACTATATTTTCAATTTGTTAATATCAACACCAATGATAAAAGATATTTAAACATCTGGTTAAGCGATATTTGCCAACGATGCTAATTACATGACACCATGATATTATAAGTCAAAAATGAAAGTACGACACATTTTATAGCTTTTATGTTGGTTCTAGCATCTTTGTCGTAACATAACGAGCAACATCGTCATTGTCGTTGTTGGTTGAAGTTGCAGACGTTCCAGATCTTCCAGGAGGTTATTTCCCCACGGTTATTTCTGTGGTGTTATTTCCATGTCATGTGATCAAGTTTTATCCAATCAGAACATTTTTAATGAAAGTGAGGTACACTAATACGGGTAGTGCGTTTGAAAATTATTTTGATATTTTTAGATATAAAATAACAACACTATGCTCCTTCTTATAGAATCGCATATATACATTATATAGCATTGGTAACTGGTATTGTACAGTGAGGACAGCGGACCCACATTGTCTCCCCTCTTAGTGCGATTGACAACCGCTAGAGGTCGCGTCGCTGAACTGATTCTGGCCTATCCGATTAGGGTTTACTCCTGGTGACAAAGCTGTTTTGTCAAATTAGATTTACTACGGCTTCTCTGGTTTCAAGCGTCTCACGGATACAGCCCCTGACATAGGCCTAATTCGGCAAACCTACTAAGATACCATACGCACGATCTCTTGTTTATGTTTCCCAGCCGGCAATTTCTAGTCTTTATTCCAAGGCAGTGACGAGATAATTAAGATAGACAGAGTAAACACTCACGAATAGACACATAAACCCAGGATGTAGTGGGGTTAGAAATAGAATCCGGTCCGTGGTAATCAGATCATTTCTCCATTCCGGGCTGTCCTTCTCTCTTTTGCCCTTCCAGTAATAGTTTTGTTTTCAATTTCCATATGAGGTGTACTGTGAAAGAAGGCACGGGCATGATGGAAATATTAAAGATATACAGTATATAGCCTTCGCTCGATAGTTGTATGACGTTCCGCGAGCTAATATTTATTTTGTTCTTTCAGTCACTATATGTTCCCACGAAATTCTTTATCTATGTTATCGTAAGTAGGATGATTTAAAATCAACGAACCTAAAATACTAGATCCACCAGGCGGTTGCAGTTCTTTTAATGTCCGCATCATTAATATTTGAAGACACTGATGTTCTTTCTTACACATAGGTTGCATTCCTTTCTAAGTTCGTTCTACTTTCCAATTTTAAAAATTAAAAGCCGTTTCGGAAAGGTAGTGGACCTTAAATATTGAAAAAAAAAGAGATAAATTCTATAGTTGATTACAATTATAAATTGGCATATGAACGGGTATTATTCCAAGCGAATCAGTACGGTATCATAGTGGGAAAAACGAATTTAATTAAATGATAATAGTGATTTGTTCATTTATCAAAGCCACCTTATATCGTTTCGGATCAATACTTCAATTACAATGATGATGGCGTCATAGCGGGAAAATATTTAATGTTTACTATCAAAATTTATTTTGGGGATTGTGAAACTATCTTGCTGTTTCCGTTGCGTTTCAAATTAAAGGCTCACTTCCTTTCCGAAACGGCTTTCAATTTTTAAAACGGAAATGCAAAATGAGATCAGTACTTTTGTAGAGTCGCAAAAACTTATTAACTTACCGTTAATACTTCACATATCATCATCTTCTGAACAATTCTAATTTTAAACATTTTAATGTTCATATCGCTGGTCGTCTTATGTTTCCCGCCGTCGTCTAAATACCACGCGGTATTGACTATCACTGCGCCAGCGAAATGACTCTCCACTGCTATCATATATTACGGAGGAAATCTTGCTTATGTTTGGTGTTGTTACCTCATCTTAGGCCTTCGATATATATTTTATGATGTTACTAATGTTTTTTTTAAAGAAGTCTTTACGTTTTGCTCCGGAAAGGTAGTCTTGCATGTTCATCATGGACATTCATCCGTCTTCAAACGCATAACCATTCCTTATATATTCCAATGAAGTAAAGCATAATTATCAAACATGATTTTAACATGCAAAATATGAAAGCAGTCAATTCATCGAGACACAGATTTTGACGGATTTGGGGGCTAAAAATGGTCCGAACCATACAATGTAGTGCTTTCTCAAAATCTTGTTATACGAATATTTTCTCATATTTTTTTTACAAACTATCAAGATCAAAGTTCACTTGCAATACTAATACGAAGAATCATGAAATATTATTTTTTTGTTTCCTAACGTATTTTTGTTTTATTTCTTACAATTATTTGATATAAACATATGAGTTGACCCAAACCAAATGTTATTGTGTCCACCGTGCACAGAATCACGTAGAAACTGTTGTCACATCTGCTGCTGTACAAACACGGCTGTTGAAAATAGATATTCCGTCCTCTATATTTACAGAGTGCCTAGTGGTCCTCGACACTGACGTCGGGTATTAAGTATCCAGGATCCGGTAAATATGTAACATTACGGCTGAGCCGATTATTGTTCAAATAATTGACTGACACAGCAAATCAGGAAGAAGTGATAGACCCCAGCGTCTAACAAATCTCCTCACAAGGACTGAAGATCCGGACAAAACTGGTTATTATAAATATATAATCATAGATAGACTTAGTGCAAATATCCGTGTGGTTACGAATATTGGTTTTAGTAGTGCGATGCCACCGGAAACGGTTGCCTTCTTCTGTGATAACAAAGACAAATATATATCACAGATTAAATTAGGCAAGCATATGCGATTGGATTATCTTTTATGAAAGCATTGAACGTCTTTCAGTTGGCATTCATAGACAATATGAATGCCAACTGAAAGACGTTCAATGCTTATATTTACATGACAAATATGTGATGAAATCCCAAAGGATTTTGTATCTATTTAAGGTACATATTGTTATTTTGTTGAGGTTATGAGGGTATAATGATAATGGAGCACGTGTAAATTATGTAACATCAGCGAAGAAATCTATCCCTTATATTTACGGGTTTTCACGCAAATTATTTTTATTTATTCTCGCGACAGTCGCATATTTCTTAATAAAATACCAATATTTTTTCAATTGAACAGCTGATTGTAATCGAGTCATTTATATGGTCCCACTTAAATTGGGGTCATAACCCCACATTGCTACGCCAGCGCCTATTTCCGTAAAAATAGAATCGACGAACGTGTTGTACTATCATTATACATTGATAATGATAATACTAGAAAGCATAGTTATTGAGACCATGTCAGTACAAACTGTAAATATAATGAATTAATCATTCGTTAACGTTATTGATGGAACAGCCCTTTGAGCAGCCGTTTTCCGTGATCGCTTATAATTACACGACCATTGTTACGTCACAATGATAAAGACGTCAAAATAAGCGCTTGGAGTTCATAGACTGTATGAATGCAAACTGCGCATATTAGGTAACATAGTGGGTGCTGCAGAAAAAATGTAAATATTTATATTATAATTTTTTTCTATTACTGGATTTTCTGATTTAAAAGATTATATATTTTCTTGGTTGCATCCAAACACAATTGTTGTTTTAATGTTTTGCCCTATTATATATATCATATTTGTATATTAAAGAATGTATCTTAATCTGCTATCGAGGAGTAACATTAACTATTCGCGAGCGTTCCGAAGTACAAATGAACATGGCGGTGACGGTTAAAGTAAGTGAGCTACACGATATATAGATGGAGTTTCTACAAAGTACGGGTCATGACACATCCAAAGGAGATTGTGGATGAACACAGTTATGGGTACTCTTTACCACCACAAGCGTAGATTTTGAAATTTTGGCTTGGTTTTTGAGGTACCCATTAGAGCCGAGACGACATTTCGACCGGACAGGGAAATGTCTACCTAGCATATTTTTCGTAAATTTCCCGATACATCAAGCCATAACTTCGTCAAAACTTGGCCAATTTTGTCCATCAAGCACTCAATGTAAAGATAAATTATTTCTCTTAAGGTAAGATATTTATCAATGTTGTATAGAACCCATTTATTAAAATAATCACGGTTTTAAAAAAAATGGGTCCGTTTTTCTCGACCGCCGAGTTCATACCCTTGATAATATAATATATATATATGTATACTGTTGGTTAAAAAATTTCGTGCCAGGTCCCTGTGTAACATAGTGGGGCTGCAGAAAAAAATGTAAATATTTATTTATAACTTTTATCTATTACTGATTTAAAAGAATATATTTTTCTTGGTTGCATCCAAACACAATTGTTGTTTTAATGTTTTAACCTATTATATATATCATATTTGTATATATTAAAGATGTATCTGCTCTTGCGAGGAGTACATTAACTATTTCGCCATCTGTACATACATGTATGAGCGTAACGTCATTTTTTTCATACAGAATTTTACACATAAACTAGTGATGTAACAATCAATACCTGTCCTTAGAAATAGAAATAAAACACATGTTATCAACTGTTTTTTGTTTTTATTATTAAATTTATGCGTAGTCTCTACACTTTCTTAGAATGTCCTTTAATGTTTGATAAATCAGCGGTTCTAGGGTTAAAGGGAAGCAACTCTTATAAAATTCTAGGTTAGGAATATTTTTATAAAGAGAGAAAATGGACTACAATCGTTTGAATAAAATTTTCGTTTGATTTGTTATTTTATTAGATTCTATTGTGACTTAAATGTTACAAATGTATGCCATTTGTGTAACTGACAATGAACATGAGTACAAATAAAAAAATATATATGAATGTGCAGTGACAAGGAATAGTGCAAAGACGTTAAAAACGACTGCACATTTTTGATAATACATGAGCAAGCAATGTGACTTGTGTTCTCATTTTGAATCATGAAAAGTGAAAGCAAGCTTGTGAAGGATATGAATGAGAAGTTAAATTACCCTGAATCAAATATGATAAATGAATAATAAATTGTAGGAGAATTAAAAACGCATGTAATAGTCTTCATAATGAATCCCTTAATTTATTTCATATACCTGTATGTTATCTAAAAAACATTAATTTGTATGATCTTTTTTGTTTTAACAATAACAATTGTTGAAATGCATGAATCTTCTTCAAAAAATCAAAATAATTTATCCAATGAGGGAAATAGGGGTTCAAAGAGAGATAACTCTTATATGTTTTGGTTTGCCGTGTGTGATGGATTTCAGGCTTATTAGTCTTGTTCAGTAGCAAGAGTAGTGTATTGGCCTTACAAAGTACCAATGACTTGTAAATTCTCATACTGATATACGTAACTAATAAAGAACACATAATTCAGAAAGCAATATCTCTAAAAGGTATGGATTTCTTAATACGGCTGTTGGTGTTTCAAATGTAGTAAATTTTGTATATATGATGTTTATCAATATCTAGCTTGATGTTTGAGGACATTATCATCCTTAAATAAATATAGCAATTGAGATTATTTATGTATATATCAATATTATTTTGTATCTACTGTTAATATGTAAGGAGGGGGCGTGTACAGGCATGTTGCCTGTTGCCCAATTCCGTTTGTCTGTAACATCTAACAATAAAATATTCCGATATGAAATGTATAGTAAACAAAATGTCCGGAGTTGTCTTCCTTGGCCTAGTCAGTGATGCTTAGTGACATGAAGAAGAGACTTAAGCCAAGCGTTTTCCAATATCCGTCTCATATTCTCTTTTCCGTATTCAAATATCTTTGTCATCATTATGACAAGCTGAGAAGCACCAGGTATATGTCACCAGAGTCATAGTTTGATTTTTGGGTGTATTTATATTAATCATATTGCATAATTCTATTCACCATTTTGACACAAGATATAATTTCGAAGGTTTAGTTAGCAGTTTTATTGGCTCATTGTTATGTTATTTTCAATTTGCAGCTTTCCGTCTTAAAAACGTACCATAAAACATCTGAATTAACTTTTGAATGATTCCCCGTTGTAATTGTTGCTTTGTGAAAAGCTCTTGCTGTTAAAAGTATTGGAAGAGTCATTTAAATAAAACCAGATATTCGACTATAGAAAATCTATTTGTTCAGTATGAATATAAATCGTTTTCAAATTATTCGTATTGAGAAGCTAGCATTAGCTTACCAATGATGTCCTATGAGGAAATATTGAGCGAATTGAGATATCCTTCACTCTGTTAAGAATTAGTATATCTACACCCCGAGAAACACCTGTTGCGTTCCTAATTCTTGATATTTTGATTTATTAGTGACACATACGATGTCAATTTCATCAGCGTTTTTTTCGTAACTGGATTTCCCGTGCGTAAATACTAGTTTAAGCAAAGTTTATAGTCGGAAACATGTCGAAATAGATATTATGATAGAATCATCAGAAAAATTGACAGAAATTGTACAAACAGTAACCTTTGAGTTGTTTGACATTCATGAATCACCACAATATTTCCTTATTTGGGCTTTGGATGATCTATATTGCATAGCTATTCCTATTTAAAGCAAATACCCATTAAGGACTGTTGTTGATTTTATGTCCATATGCATCCTCCTAGATATTCCTGGGGTTGCTGTTGTCGTTAAATCCACCCATGGACAACAGTATGTATTGAATTCATGTTAATTACGTTATTCCTGTATAATTGGTCTTTTTCATATCCTATGTCACTTTTCCGTTTCTTTTAGATTTAAAGTTCCTCTGATTTTATCAAACTTATCAAAGATAGCGCTTATTGCATTTTTGACAAGTATTTTTGTTTCAAAATGTTAAAATCAAATAAAAGCACGAATTTGTGTTTGCTGCATTAGCCCGGATGAACGTAGAATTGCATTCCTTGCAATCCATGGAAGAAAGACTGTATCCTTATGGCGCAATTAATTGTGTTTGTATAACTCTTTGAAAGCAAAATTATATAAAGAAGAATACAATGAGAAATCGATATTATTTAATGTTTTAATTCAATAATGATGAGAATGCATTGTTACATCAGGAGAAATGCGTTTAAACAACATCATCATATCAATAACAACAACAAAAAAATGTTACGACGTTCGTCGGTCTTGTGTAACCACTGTCCTTGGTTCTGATTAGAAATACTGTAAAAGTATATATATAAATGAATGTCATTATTTCAAATAAAGCATTGATGTCACTATTTTGTAATTTTATCGGTGTATAAAAGAAATTGTGTTTGTAAATTGTGTGAATCCGCATAGCAAATAAAATTTATTTCATAACCCGATCAAATAAAAAAAAATAAAAATAAAAAATAAATAGCGACCATCAATGCTTAAAATTAATACACTTACACGTACGACTCCATTGATTTTCCAAGAGATAATTTTTCCAAGTCAGAACGCAGCGTCAATGTTTCTATTGTGATGTCACGATAACATCGGGTTTTCGCGCCATTCTCGAATTTAAATATTTTCTTAGTGGTATGAAATCAGCCAATCAGAATGCCAGATTTAGTTTGGAAATAAAACTATAAAAGTTTAATCAGATCTGATGGTAATGTCTTCACATTCCATCTATTTCTTTCTCAAAAAATTTAATGCGCAAATTGGTCCAAACATGACAGCTTTGACCAAATATGTAACATGAAAAGTAATTTCTGCAGGAATACTATTTTCACATTTTTGAAGACATTGTTGTGATCATGACAATGTTATGGATGAATCAGCAATGACTGGAAAGTTACATATACGATGTTCTCGTGCGAATTTTGTAGTCCTTAAAATTCAGTTTACTAGTTTTATGCACAAATCTCGAACTTTTTTTTTCATAATAAACCGACTGGTTGGCATATCAACCTTCAGTGTTACTATGACTAAATCAGTAGCATTGTATTTTAAACAAATTTATTTGCATCTGACAAAATATACATAAACAGATTATAGTGGATTATGAAACTACAAATTTTGATGAGAGTGAGCTTTTGATTGAAAATCTAAATGATGCTTACGTGTGATCATAAAGTAAATATTTGTCAACTCTTATCTTACAGCCACAACAGTGAAATGAAGATGAACAAACAAATTCTACAGACCTATATACTTCTCATTTTGTCAATTAAAGTATGGTTAACGCATCGAACAGGTATACACATTTCACATGCACACGGTAAAATTTAAATTGTATTGATCAATTTAACAGGGCAGGGTCAGTGATTAAAAACGTACTAAATCCATGCTGGTAATCTTTGAAGAAGCAAAATGTGGATACAGTTTATGGCTACTTAGTAAAATCTCGTTTTAAAATAGAGGGTGACAATTCCTTGAGACTTTGTATGATATTAGATAGCCATGCTGTTTATGACGTCATACAACATCAAAAACAATAACACGAATAAATGCTCCGATGACGCGATATTGGATAAATATTATAACTCATTGTCTGATGTCAAAATAATCCAGAATGTGATGATTGATGGGCATAGTTTTCAATGTAATAAATCAGGTGGTAATATATGGACAAATGTTCCTATGACGTCATAAATAGGGGTAATAAATGACCACCAGTAGTGTCGATGACGTCATCATTGAACTCACTTTCTGATGATGTACACGTAACAAATGACAGCATTTGGTGAATGTGGATGAGCACTGTTATTGCTGACGTAAGGAAAACCACGACTATATATGAACACCGATATCAGTGATGTCATAAATGACAAGGAAATAGATGGGCACATTTTTCGATGACGTTGTAAGACATTTGATGATAAAAAGAAAAAACGTTATGATAATTTGGATATCGTTTATATTAAATGACGATGTCCTATGATTCAAAGCAAATGATAAATGGTAATTTGGTTAGAGATCGTCATGAATATTTTATCTTATAATTCGAGGAATAGGTCGTTGGTTGTATGGGGACCGTGGCGGTGTTCCTCTACCCGGTTGCGCATGGAGCTTGACGCTATCCATCGGGTCACTTCGTCGGTCGTGTACTGCAGAGTTTTTGTATCGTGGCAGACTGTCTGACAGGGTAGCCTTGTACACGTTTGGGGCGCTACAGCTCGGCTTCATGTAGGCCTGTTTGTCAATTGGTGCTGCAAATCCTCCAACATGATTTGGTACATTCAAACGAATGGCTGGTCCGCACTTCCTCATTTCCTCCTTTTTCCGTCTTGTTTCGCCCTGTACGACAATCACTCGATACAACAGAAGCACTATCACTAGGGAATTTTTTGACGTAAAGAACATGTTAGTGTAACTTATCACGCGGTATTTAAATATTAACAGAAGTCTAACCACCAGAAAAGGACAATCCTGCATGAAAATCGAGGTGACAATTCCATAGATCTCCGGGTTACAGCATCCGACTTTTTCCGTGTCCGCGAGTGCTGACGCGGGTACGCCAGACTGGTCCCGACGTGCACGTGTGGCGGTGAGAACCAGAGTGAATTGGAGAAGACTCAATGTCCAGATACCAAGGATGATGTAACACAGCAGACGGTTGTACATCACCTGTAACGTAACAATTTGATTTAAGATTATCATTCTTCTATTTGACATTTAACCTGGTTAAAAATATAATTGAATCTGTTAAATACGGTGACCAATGAGAAATCACCTTTAGATGATCTTTGCATTGCCCAATCATATAACAGCTTATCAAATGACTTTCTATCGTGGCATAGTATTAGTTGTTGTTTTAAATTCTCCACGCGCCAACACAGAGCGATCGCGAATGTGACAACTGGCATGATATGAGAGACTGTTTCTTAAGAACGCTATTTTACAGTACGGTAACCATTGGACAATTAGCATTTAATGACACCGTCAAATTAAGGCAGAACAACAAAGTGTATAATAATTATCTTTAAACACAATTGAAAAAATCTGTCAAAATATTGCTAATATTTCTGTTGTGCTTTATATGAGCGTATACGTTTGTTGACTGGCTCCTATTATATTTGATAACTTGGGTGCTATGCCCGGATAAAACACGGAGTCGTCAGAGCACGGATATTTATAATTGTCAACTTAACAAATATAGATAGTAGCATGATCTTGACATCCACACATCTAATGTCATGGAAAAATGTTGTTCGAGTTATTCTCAGGTCAGCGGAAACCTTTAATGTACATATATAAACAAATGAAAACGCGCATGCATTTGCCTATTTATCTCTAACTATCAAATATCTGACTATAAAACAAAATACCTCACATATAAAGCCTATTTCTCTGATTAAATCTGGTGTGCATGTCTACTGCTATCTAAAAGAAAGATGTTAATTAGTAAAACATCCATCAGGTACGTTATCAAATACAACAAATGTTGACCAATGTGCGTTTTGTACCTATTACCAGTCTACACAAGAAGGGGTTTGTCTTTGTAGACCTAATCGCACACAGGTGATTCAGAAACGTAACTCTTTGATACAGTTAGTATAGTTATGTTTAAAAGACAGTTTCTACTTTTTCGTAGAACATAGAAAGAACTTTGAAAAAGAGATATACGCTCGATTTATTAGCACAATTATGTGATCCACAATGATCTCAAACACAAAGGTAACACAATTATTCATTACCCACAAGCATAAAAGAATAAACATAATTAAGTGGTTTTGAGATTAACAATAGTTGCTGTATATTGTCCGAAATGCCGTACACGAAATCTACTACAACTGTGTTTGTTTTATACAGGAATACAATTTACCTTAATTTTAGTTGATTCGATTAGTATTTTTCTTCTACTCGAAATAAACAACCGCTTTGATGATAGAATGGTTGGTAAATATCACTTTTATTGTGTAGGATGAGGACAACGTAACCTAGTTCCATAAAACCTTTGTTAAGTAGGTCGGTGCAGGAAATACTCCCTTGTCAAATTAATACCTAGTGTTATGCTATTGGTACAAATATGACATTTTTTTCGCGATATTTCCATTTTTTTTTCATCAAGTGTACCAAATAATGTCGAAATACGTTAGTCACTCTCAAATATTTAAATTAACTTGTCACTTCTACTACTTAAACTAACCAAGACACAGTGAAGTATATGTGGGTATAACTGGACCCCTAAAACGTGACCATTATGACATCACTAATGTTGATGTGGTGACGTCAACTGATTACCGTCAAAATGGCTGTTCCATCTCGTGGATTAAATCGTCGTTGATCAACAGTTTTCCTTGTCAAGCTTAAACAATGTTAATGCAAAGACCCACAAATGAGATATTAATGTAAATATAAGCATTAAATTATCTTCTTATTACATCTATGGTCTATATACATGTAGATGCCAGAGCTTTGCAGAAAACCATTTCATAATGCGCTAGCGCGCAATTTTAAGATTGTCTGCAAAGCTCTGGCAACTATATAGTCCATAGATTCCATGGGAAGATAGTTTAATGCTTAACAGTCCAAGAGAGATTCCCAACTCAATTGTCATTATAAAAAAAATAAAAAATAATATGAAAAATGGGAAGACATTGTTAATTATGAAGTAAAACCAAATCTATCTCTCTCCTTTATATTGGTACAGTAGTACTTAATATGAAGCTTACTGTCATAGACCCATTTGAAAGATGTATGAAATCGTTGCAAAAATTCTGATATAAGGAAAGAGTAATAAAAATCAATGACATTGGAACATGGGAATTGAACCACAACTCAATATGATTGGTTTGAATACCCACCAGTTCTTCGCTAAAAGCCTCGTAGAACTCGACTATATCGGCGGCTGTCCCCACATAAACCAATAAAAGCTGAGACAGTTGGTCATGTGACAGTGAACCTTTCGGAAGCAGCCATCGACCAACAATAAGCATGAGCAGAAGGAACTGTTCAAGTATCCGCAGCCATAGATTAGCTGGGATAGCCAATGGAATGGTGATTTCTAACTGTAAAATAAAAGACATTGAAATTGAAGGAGATACGATAAACCAATGAACATCTTACCTAGAACATAAAAATAACTTGAAAGAAACCCAATCAAACAAAAACATATTTTCACGGAAGTGTGTTTAAGACAGATAATCATAATTTCCCAAGGTTTTTTTATGACAGCCTTTTACCTGCTGTCGGATCGTACCATCGTTAAAAGCGACTAAATTTGGAATATATACTAAAAACCACTACAGTAATATATTTCTTTATTCACCTCACGTTTTGCCAGAAGTTAGACGTTTGCCCCTGGTGTGCTGTTCAGCATTTTTATAAAGAGTACAAAAGTCCCACTATTTCAAGGAGACACAATATGGACATACTGCAGATTCTCACAACATATACAATAAACATATTGTATTTGGGGAAGCCGTTCTTAAATGGTTTTAACTGTTATTAGGACGTGCATTCAACCAATAAATAAGTATATTTCTAAAATATATGACAATTCTGCAAAGTCGAAGAAAGTTTCAAAAAGTAATGTAAAGTTAAGAAAGTAATAATGAGATTTTCAAAAATTTTCAAAGTCGAAAAAAATTTCAAAAAGTAACTTGGAGGTAAGAAAATAATAATGAGATTTTCAAAATTCTGCAAAGTCGAAGAAAGTTTCAAAAAGTAATGTAAAGTTAAGAAAGTAATAATGAGATTTTCAAAAAGTTCAAGAAAAAAACATCAAAAAGTAACTTAGAGTTAAGAAAATAATAATGAGATTTTCAACTTTCTGGAATAGCATAATTACGCATTGAACAGCTGAATCAAAACGAAATCAACAGTTATCGAATGTAACCCTACATCTCAGAAACGCAATGCGTTGTCTACGTGACAAAAACACTAATCGAGCTGTAAGTCTGATCATCTTTAATGATAAGTAATGACGAGCACATGTATATGTATTACGAGGCGGGGTATACGTTCGTAAATTTGTTTTAAGCTCTATAACCTTCGGATGTCTTGCTGTTATGAATATTCCGATTCCTGCTTCAATATCATACTGGTTTCTGTCGATCAAACAGTATGATACATATGGGCTATATTCTAACTTTGATATAATAAATAACCTTCCTGATCGAAGTTGCTTCACTCATAACCATTAATCGTACAGATGATTACAGTGATAAAAGAACCACGTCTGAGTTGAACTGTAAGGCATGGCGATAAAACGTGCACTCCACTGCGCTACAAATGCATACACGCGCTCGCATCTTTACTCTGCTTTCTTTGATACATCATACCATCCACATATGCCAAAGTTTGGGGAAGTCATGGATGTAATGCAATTGAAGATGATATGCCTTCAATGATTGGTTGATAATGCTTCATGGATGTATCAACAGTTAAGATTACATTTAAATAATTCCATTTTGATTGTAACGAGCATTTACATTGGCTTAAAATTTGCTTTATCAGTCCATTAAGGAAGCATGGCTGAGATAATGGCGTGATTATGTCATAAGCAAAAGAGTCCCAAATTGAATTTTGAATTTTGAAGAGATAATCTTTAGTATACTGAATTGATTTGAACAGTTTTTTTATGTTATGGAAATATAACTCAAAAATCTGAGTGTACTCTCATCATAAACCCCTTCACGATTTATTTTGAGTACACTAAGATTTTTTGTGTTATATCTCCATAACATGAAAATATATTCAAGTTAATCCTTAAACAAGGACGCCACTACCACTCTCTTGACTCGTGCGTCGTTCTATATACCTTATGATAGTGGACCTCGTAGCTATATTTTACTGAAGCATGGTGCTGGATTCATCGAACGAATATATCAAATATATCTGATTCTAAAGATACGCACCAACTATAGCAATAATACACTAGATTGAACCATATCTATATTTAGAATAGCCACCTTCTTTTATAACTTAAAACAGATTGGCATTGCGTGGGTGAAAGTTGATATCTTAGAGAGGCTGAGAATGCAATGACAGTCTACACTATGACAAGCTAGAGGCTAATAAAATGTCCCCAAAATGTGTCATATTTCATATAAAATATTAGTCGAGCAGCTCTGAAGAAACATCAGATTATTCAACTACGTGTAAAGGGTCAGTAAAGAGTTATGAATGTAAAATGATGATGTGTATATTTTAGTGCATATTTTGTGACAATCTTATAGTAGTGCTTTAGACACTTTTGTGCACGCTTTGCATTTTCGATATATCGTTTACAGAAAAGTGCAATGCAATATTGCAAATGTGTTACTACGCTAAACTGTTCTAAAGAAATGTTGGTTAAAGTGTGATTGTGCTTTCACAGTATATTAAACGATCTACTGAAATGAAGAACAGTCAAGACATTATGAAATGAAACTCTTATTAAAAGTACAGAAATAATGAACCAAAAAGATGAAATAGTGGGAAATATATCTAATATTATAGTTAATACAAATGTAGACTCTCGAGTACTACATTCACTCTGTAGCCGAGTTTGCGCGTGCTGCGCGTGAGACTCGAGACATGTGTTATTATCGCTATCTGGACTAAAGTAAGCGTGAAATGGGCAAACGTACGTGTTACTTCCCTTTATCACGTGATAAATTCCGTAATCACGTGATAAATCACAAGCGTTTTCTCACGTCGTTAGCGGCTATTGTGTTGAGATATATACAACTAGGAAAATATAGAGGTATTGAGGTCGGGAAAGCATGTATCCCTGTGCTCAGGAAACAGCTAAACCAACACATCTGTAATGGTAAATACAGTGCCTGTAAGCGTAAGCATTATAAAAAAGTTATGTAGACTGTTACGTAAACAGGAAAACGTAGAGCTCCAAAATGTTAGCTTTAGCTTTCTTAAGTCGGATACATTGGGAATTAGTTATGTTATTGATTTTTTTTAAAATTTGTATTTAATTTTTTTAAATGTTCTAATTACGTCTTACATGAAAAAAAATAAAACAGTCATTGCGTCACATAGCGTTACATGTTCTTTTGATTTGGTCGTATCATTGTATTAATGATGCTGATACCACAAAATGGTATATTTATATACTCTCTCTATATATAATAGCAAATATCAAAGTAACACAATTTAACAAAGCATGACAATTTATTGACTCGTGCCCTATCCGGGCCGCAACTCACGATCTACGATCGCCTAGCCAAACATACCTGCGCCATCTACTACTGCGCCACATCCACATCCCATGCTTTGTTAAATTGCGTTTCTTTGATATTTTATATATAATAGCATCAACTCTATAATGACAATGTTATAACTAACCTTAGACATTGATGATGGGCTTTATATAGCTACATGTCCAGATTTCTGTATTAACTTACACTCCCTTTTATAGCCACCTTATAATGATCTCCATTTCATACGGATACTTCTCGTATCATAACCTCTTTACATTGATCTTCAATCTATATCAACACTTCTGAATATGCCCTCCTCTCACTATAACCCTGTTATCAAACCCTCTATGTTACCAGATTTTCACTTCTTTACACTTATACCATTTCAATATCGACTTATACACATTATCGACAAATACTCACTCAAAATCGACATATACTCACTCAATATCGACATATCTTCAATCATTATCGACATATACTCACTCAATATCGACATATCCATTTTGAATTGCCCCTCTGTATTATAAAACATAACTTACCCCTTCTATATTAACACTAAGGTCCTCTTTGTTTGTACGGTTGACAGCCTCATGGTGATGAAGAATTGTACTATTTGTCATGGCGTTCCTTTCACGGAATGCTATTCTTTCTTCCATCTCGTGCAATTCGAGAAACCAGATAGCAGGAACCACACTGCCAAGGTAGAAAAACACACTGGGACAGAACCTGAAAAAACAGAAGAAAGTTATGAAATTAAGATTGATGGCGATGTATTGTCGGAAGCGTTTTGTCTCGAGTTGAACCCATGTATATGATATCCCTAAATTAGAGAACAGTGTCCATTCTGGTATCCCCAGTTGGTAACTGCACATTAAACAAGCGAGGTGACTGTATGAGGGCGTTGGTCATTTTTGAACATCTATGCTATAAGATTTCATTTAATTCAATATCGCTTGAAACAAACATTTCAGCCTAAGATCCTCAAACACGATGATTCGATGCATACTTCAGTGACACATCTACGTTTTACTTTTGACATTGATCGTAAAAGAAGGCTCGACTATAACCGGAACAAGGGCATTGAATTCCATCAATTAATAAACCAATCGATTTATTGTCAGGATTAAACCCTTGAAAAAGGAAATAAAACTGACGTTAGTAGCAGATTCGTTTTCGAGAATTTGAGATTTGGATAATGTGTCTGTGGCCCGCAGCAATTGAAGATTCAAATAAAAAATCCCCAATCGCGATATAATCATAATGAATAAAGAGAACTACATTTTGATTCATAAAGATAAAATGTTTTCTTATTCTACTTATACTAGCTTCATTCAAAGAGTTTTAAAATTACGAATTCGTACGTAGAATTCAATCTAATAATCATCGGCTCCCTGTTTTATTTGCAAACTACGCCTGCGCGTCATGTGTTCAATCTTGGTTATGTGATTAAAACAAATTCGTTGGTATGCCATTGTGTGATTATTGTGACTTTAGAAATGACATCGCCTAATTATACATAGGGAGGAAAGTCTTGTGCATTTATATAAGCACTTAAATAAGACTACGGATGGGTTATTTGCATTTTTAGAATGTAGCTTGTGTGTATTTTTAATTGCTTTATATCGAAAGTAATGTACATGCAATCAAGAAATGATACTGATACCGATGAGCTCCTCATGTTGTACTTTTCATTTTAGCCTTTACATGTGAGAATATTTCAGTAACGGTATTAGCATAGTAAACCAATATATATATGAATTAGAAATGCTATTTATAACAGATTTGAAACCAATTTATCAATTACATAGCATGCATTTAAGAACATTCTATAACAACCATAGACTTTCTCTTGCAATATGGAAAATATTCAAATGGCAGTATAGGCACCAATTTGCGAAAGTATGTGTCCATTATTTAAAAAATGAAATTGGCAATTTTCGTTACATTACGTAAACCCAAGGACTATAATGCATTAGGATATTGCCTGAATATATTACAGTAAATATTGATTGAATCTCGGCGGAGCCGGAGCTGCTATTATCTTATTGACAGGAATTTTTATTTAACATATAACCCTTCAATCCAGATAATTTGATGGGTGTGTGTGTGTGGTGTTTTTGCAGGAATTTACATGTTTAAACTCGCCGATTAATTTGATATACTTTTATTAAGTTACTATGTAAACGGTGGATATTACACAATATATTTTTTTTCCAGATATGTGTTATTCTCTGACACAGTATTCTATATGGTGTTGTACCTCATAAGAAACATATGTAACAAAATGTAGACCAATTTACTTAAGCTAAATATATCAGCAATCATACTATCCCTGACAAGTCATGTGAAGCCCGGTTTACATATGATGGATATTACAGTGGAGAAAAAAAAACGGCCATCACCCGACTAAATTCTTATCTTTATCATTATCGATTTTTTCCATTTGTGAATTCGATGACATTACATTGATAACAACCAGAACTCGAAACACAGAAATTTAATTATTATTTTCAATTTTGTTTCTGTGGTAACCATTAAATTAACTAGTCGCTGTTCCTGCGATGTAGAGTGAAGTATTTCCCAAGCGACAAAACACATTGACAGCAAGGACACACAGATACATAATGGGCATCACAGACATCGAGAAGGCATGGATTGGTACATGAGAGCTGCTGATATATTTGATATGGTATTATCATTTTGTGGGGGTAAACTGTCAAATACGTGCACTTTACTTTTTCCCTTTATATTATCATACTTAAATCTTAAGCAATTAAGTAAAACAGTTTTGGGGTTTATTTTGTTGATTAACATTTTTCTTTTGACATCCTTTTTAGGACGAAACTGGTATAGGAGATGGAGAGTACCTCGAGAAATAACAAGGCAACCACATTAAGTAGATTTAACTTGCAGTCGAGAGGCGAAGAGCTAGTAATAATGTGTCGGAACCAAAGCATTAATTCATTGATGTTTCCGATGTGTATCTTCACAGTGAATATACAAATGTAGCATGCCGAAATAACTAAAACAAAACAGGGCAAAGTAACACAAACATCGTTGCGTTTTCTTTTCGTTAAGTTACAGAGTAAAGTAATACAAACATCGTAGCTTCAAATGTTTGTAGTTTTCTTCTACAGTTTAAGCCAGATAATTTAGGTAAGACTATACTATGATAACGTTGAAACGAGAAGTTCGTTTCAAAAACTCCAAATCGTTTTGCGAGATCCAAAGGGTGAAATTTAAGAATATGTGTTTCGATAATATATTCGTTTATTTTCACTTTACAATTGACATACGCCATTCTAAATTCCAAACGAATGTCAATTTTAGACACAAATATTTATAAAGGGAATCTTATGGTGTCTACGGGTCTCTTGATTTATGGACTTCATTTTTCTTTTCCTGGGGTTATTTCAATAAAATATTAACACCTTTCCATATTTTACATTATATATTGAATCTTTCTTTAGAAACAAATTGCATTGCTATACAAATATACACTCTATAGGCAACCGAAATTATTTCAAAACAAGGGTTTGCAGATTGTATAAAAAAAACATAAACGAAGAGATGAATTTGGCATTATCTACACGACATATTTTGACAATTGCTTTAGTGAAGTAACTGTCTTCAATATGCTTCATAATTTATATAAAAGTATTTTGGTTGAATTGGCGATAGGGAAAATAAATTCGAATCTAGACGTCGATTGGGGTTTTAGTAAACAAAGTACGGTAACTGGTTTGACACAGACTGCTGATCATTGTATAAGCAGTGAGTTATTGACAGCGTACGAATATATGGTTTCCCCATCAATATATAGTATACGAACTTCACAAAGATCAACAGGTAAATATTTTAGAGCCACCGTGTGGTTTACTCGTCAGTCAGCAAGCATGCGCGAAGGTCACGCTCGATTGGCTATCTGTGACGGTTGCGTGTCGAAGTGCGTCATGCGCCACGTGGGAGGTACAGGTACCTGTGTAACAATAGGGAATTGCTTAAACTAGATATAAACATTGCAGTATTGCGAACTCACCCGATATTTGACCCGTTTTTTATTGGACATTTTAGAATACATAACCCGAATGACCCGTAGGGTTATCAAATAACCCGGTTTCAGTGTCAAAAACTTGACAAAAATGACATGTTTGTTCTAGCCATAAGCGCAATTTTAATTACAACTCAGGGCATAAGAGTCATATCAGCCCTTGCATAATTAATGAGATATAAGTTAATGTTAATTTATTATTTACTTAAAATATATATGAATTTACTCAATAATCTTCCACTGTTCATAAACCAATTAGTTTTCTCCACTTAAGAACGCGTCAACAGATGATATTCATCTTGATAAATATATCAAACGTATATAAAGGGATTTGATCATTATTTTCAAAACCATCAACCAATAGGGTTCTTACTGTATATGTAAATAATCAATAAATAGAAAGAAATATAAAGTGCATAATAACCTACGCACACCCGAACTACGGGCAAGGTAAATACATCCATTAATTACCTTGGCTGGTGCAAAGTGGTCATTCAAAATAAAATAACAAACAAACCAGAAAACTGCAAATTGACTATTTTCAGGATTTGTTTTGATATTGAACAACGTCACCACTTTATCCACAAATATTCATTTTCACAGATTAAATGTTTGGCTGGCATATCAAGTCTATGAGTACGATGTGCGTATCCACCCACAGGGATTATTGCGTGGTAGTGAGGTCAAATGTCTGGGAAAAAGTTCGAAATGCACTGACTGCTATCGTGTTGTTCATGTAAGAATTTCAGGAACACGATAATAATTGCACGATAAACTACGTAACATATGGTTCGTTACTAAATAGTTACATCAAAACGTGTGGCGTTTTGCCAATTTCTCATGCGATGTAATTTTTATAAAACATTCCAATAACGTGGACAGGGCACTTCAGTGCATTTTATGTCCGCTTGTAACTGTAGATTTGTATACTAGATATTTCATAATATAAAACATTGGGAATTCTACAGCCTAATAAAATCAGCAATTCATTTCTTGAAATGCTACTAAAATAACTAAAACTTTGATAGCTGGGGAGAATGAAGTTTCTCTTGCATCCGGAAGACAAAATCAAAGAGGGATGACGCTTTGTAGACACGTTTTTTATTGTCTATGCTCGAACGGCTCCTTATATCAGGTAAACGTGTAAAACAAATATCCAGATACATTGCCCAATACTTTCACAAGCGAGACTTATAAAAGAACAACTAGTTTTTTTATCTTGTTAATGAAAATTTAACCTGATATGAATTTATTTGAACGGTTTTAAATTATTTACAGTGTCACAAAAATATGATCAACCTCGGACGATTGAATAAACATCTGCTAGTTGTTGACACGAAAATTAAAAAGGGGAAAAAGAACTAATAATTTGTTGAGAGCACACCGAAATGTTATAAAAAACCTTAATAAAAGTAAAAATTCAAAACCAAGAAGTTATTTTCAGTTAAAATTCGCACCTGCTGGAAGGAACTTTTATGTGCAAGACGTCGAATCGGGAATTTAAAATATCGTTTGCCGTGAATTTACAACTTCTCTCCAGAAAATTGGTGTCTAGAACTCTGTTTTTAAATGTCTTCCACACCACCATACTAGCTCTTTAGATTATATTGATAAATCCTCACAGGTGCTTGCTTCAGTTTGTTTACATTAACATTCAAAAGATTCTTAAATAGTATGATTGATGTAATTTCCCCCTTTCCTTTCGCTTTGTTTAAAAATTATGTTGCCATGGCAACTAGCCTTTCGTTAATTCAAATAACATACCAAGGCATGAAGCAGACCCCTCCCATACCGCAATATCCGTTATGAAACAGAATTGTATATTGGTTCCTTATAATGACAACCTTGTTATCATGAAACTTTACAGCACTTCATTAAAGCAGAAGAAAAAGGAACTGTTATCCAATTTGATGTTTGGATTAAAAAAATAATTTTTCAAATATGCCTTACTGCGATGTTTAATTTTAATGATAATTTTATTTTATCTACTTTTTTCACTTTTTTTTTTCACTTACGACATATATCATCCACGATCTCGAAAATTAATATACATTGTATTATATTTCAGTAGTTCAAGTTTTGATACATCGTATATTTGAACACCTCTTTATATATACTTGAACGAACGTTAATGGAATTCAAGGTATTTAGCTGAAATCATACCGAGGTTTTGGTATCAGTAAAAGAATTAAAAGAAAAAAGATAACTCTTCAAAACATTGAAAAACCTAAACCTACTACATTATGCATTATCATTACTATTTTTAAATATTTTGACGTTGTTAAATCTGCTACATCATTTATGGTCAAAAAGTAATTTTGTTACAAAATGTCTAGGGATACAGACTGACATTATATACCAAAATATTCAGAGGGTTTCCCTAAAAGTGATATCTACTCTGGCCCTTTGACCCAAAGTTTGACGCGAGGAAAACCACCGAAATGCACCTTAGAACTAAATTAATATGGTTCCGAATTCTCATGGAAGTGTGGGGGTGGGGGTTGGTTGGGGGTTTGGTTGTTAGAGGTTGAATGTCGGAAACCTAAGTATTCAGTCACAATGCCTTCTTCTCACTTTTAATGTAAAGAACCTTCGACACACCGATTACACTGTACAATTTATATGTTTTAATGTTCACGCTGTAGTTTACCTGTGAATTTCTAATCCCCCTGTTGTTATGAATTATTGTTCTAATCATATATAAATTGAGTTTATTAGATACTACCAAAGACTAAATTATCTAGTAATTTAGATATCGATTCGCCTTCAATGTAGACGCGTAATTACAAATTAGCTGATTACTTAATGTTTTATGGAAGAATCTACGTTGCATTTTCCTCACATTTGCCCTTTATTTATACACATTACCACGATATTAAATATCATCATAGCGTTAGTAGTTTTCCACAACACAACCATTGTGCCGCGTTTGTCTATTCAGTCTGATGTAAATTACATTAGCGTCAAAGGCAAGATGCAATCTAAAGTTGGCTTTCGCAAACAATGTTATGTTTTAACTGTGAAAATATCCATGGTACTTGTAAATAATACCGTTAGTTGTTGTTTACATCACAAACTGATACTCTTGTGATATTGCAGCATCACCTGAACTTGACCTAGTTTGCTGCAGTGGGTATTGGCGTTGAAACAGACTTACTAATACGGAGAACTTGTTAAATCTATAGGTTCACCCTTCTTTAATCCTAATTAGTACCTATTCTGTCAGTACTTTACTGTTCACACTATAACACATTGATTTGGTCACCGGTAGATGTAATTACTCAGAACACAATTACTAAAATTATAAAATATTTTCTTTTTCAAATATCCGATTAAAGAAAACAGACCACTCTCATCGAATAGTTTAAAAGTAATCGAATCTGGTTCATATAAATATAAGAATGCTCAAATTTTCAAGGTTGTTAGCAGAGTCGAGGTACATTTCTAGAACCATTCGATGCAGTTTAAGATAGGTGAAATAGTTGTTTGTTACGAATTATTACACAAGTTTAGGACACTATCAGACTGTGAATGTTGTCGCTATCCCTTGCCATATCAAAACCTATTATCAGTAGTTTGTATCTCTTTCAAACCATTAACAGGTGCATTCGAATACACCACTTTTAACAAAGTGCATTCGTCTAAAACCATGTTGAGCAATCATTCAAACCACCCTCACTGCAGCAACTATACACCTTACCCCTCAGTAGTTTTACGACTTCATAGACAAGCAGACAAATGACTTTAGCTATCTTATCACTCAAAAACATTTATTTATTTTTTGCAATTCCCGGTGTTATTTCCTATCTTTTAAACTCCATCGCCACTTAAAGCATTAGACAAATTTTGTGCTTTGTTATCAAAAAGAAACATCGCGCATTAAGTGAATATGATGCCTCTATCTGCAATTTTCGCCTCTTTTAAATCCTCCATAAATCGACCCCGTCTTCCATAAAGTTTTTATTTCCCATAAAACACTTAGATCAACGTTTGAAATATAAACTATCATTTTACAACATTTCGGTGTGCCAAACAGATATAGGATTCTTCTGTAAATGGTTTACCTACTGTTAAAGAATTGTCTGAAATCGATTAGAAACCTAACAACATATCACACATTCCTTAAATTCCTCTATAGACATGTGTAGGTGGGTTATCGACATGCAAAAACTAAAGATGATTACGGAATGGCAACTATATGTTTATTTTTTTATTTATACTGGACATAGCTTGGATACTTGGCAAAAGAATGTCACTTTGCTTTACAAAGTAAACCACTTAAGTTTTACGTATACAACTTCTTCATTATTTTCAACAAAATCGCGAATAATTAATTTCGAAATCAATTAATGTTACTGGCAATCGTGCACATGCATATACACGTGTCCTACACTTATTTGCGAAACATTTGAAGAAATGTTCTTTCTCTCTTGAAATTACGCGAAAATCCGCATCTCGCTAAAATAACGCTGTTTGCAGTATTGCTTAACGTTATACAAATAGCTAAGGTCATTCAAGGGCGCCCCCTGTATGTTAGAGGCTCCGAAGTATTTGTGAATTTCGTCCTTTTGTAGTAATGAAAAACCTTTCCATTTTCACTGAAACATACCGTCCTAGGCACATACCAGCGCTACCCGTTTGCTTTACCATGATCGCAGTTAATCCGATCGCCATATTTTCTTTTGTAAGTTTTATTATTTCTTTTAAACTTTATCGAACTATCAGGTCATTTAAGGACTGCTTCGTAAGAATAAGATACATTTGCATTGTTGATGAACATGTTTATCTGTTTTGGTAGGTAAGTCTTCATCACTCTATGATGGTGAGTGATTTTATAGTGCTATCTGGCTGTTATCACCATCATATACATTTAGAAAAAAAACCGTATTGCTTGTAAAATATGGTTTGACTTAAGTGACGACAACATCGTGCATTGTCAATCATATCTATTACAGGTTTAAGTCGTATGCTCGTTCTTAGTACATAAAATGGAAAAGTAACGTTAGAAATAAGATGCCAATAGTTCAAAATCACTCATATCAATTTACTTTTTGAAACTATTTCTGTATGGATTATGGTATTATAATTCAGCCATGTTTTGGCATTTTTTTTACTGATAAGCCAAAACATTATTTGTTGTATACGTGTTGTTGTAAGGTTTCCTGAGTAATTTCCCTACCGGATATTTTATCAACATGAAGTCTCCATACTTTTAGATTTTGTTTTTCATCTTGCGTAAGTTGTAAACATTTCTGAAATACAGTTACCGATTCGAAATTCCTACTCCTAAGATCGACAGAGGTGTGGGTATGATCCACGACTAACATCACCTGGCCGATACATGGTCTGGATGTAACGGTATTTGGTGGTAGAGCTCCAGCCTCCATCGCTCTCTTATCTTTTGACGATTATATACTTTAAAGAATTTACTAGGCAATGTTTAAAGAAAACGATGGTAATCTTCGGCTTCGCGGCTCAGCACGATGGCGCGTGCACTGAATGATATCTGCAGAACGCACGTGCATCGTCGACGATACAACACGGATATGTACGTAACACTTGGTTAAACTGTTTTACAGGTCAATGTATCTCACATGTTACCAAGTAGCCATTCAAGGATCTAACCTATTCTCTATTAATAGGGTTATTTTATTGATAGGTTAATATGGTGTTTTATTAACCTGGTAAAATTACCCGTAAATAACAAGTCAATACTATATTTTAGAATTATATTGGTTACATAATGGCGTCGGTAAATCACGTGACTTGTTAGGAAAATCTCAATTTTCAAATGTGAAGTAACACAGACAAATTAAACTCTACTTTAGATGCGGTAAGAATAATGCAGTGTTATACACTAACTATGTATCACCAATTAAAGATTTTCAACAAAGATGATAATAAGTGTCAAGAATACCTAATTTACATATCCGTCTGGAGTATTTTCAACAGAGGCTTTCATATTGTGAGTAGTTAAATCACTCGAAAATGGAAATTTGGTTCTCGTTTGTAGTTAAAAATGGATCTGCGCCACAAAATATTCTACCCGGGATAAAATGGAATATATTTCAAGGAAAAGTGTTAAAAATTCACTTAGCCGTTTTACTTTTTAATTTCTATTTATAGGCTACCAAAAATTCAGCGCAACACAATGTGAATTTTGCATAAATGTAAATCTATCTAGCATTATTACATAAAAATCAAGAATTAAAGGTTTCTAGCGTTTTTGATATCACTGACAAACCAAGATTTTTGAGATGAACGAAACCGCAGTGTACAGACTATCTTCCCACTCGTAAATTACTCCTAAGAAAAAAATAAGACTTTCTAACAATTACAAAAAAGTAAAAACGTCGGGCCTGTCAAACATTGCACGGCAAGTGTGGGGATTTGTGTATTCCGGGTTAACGGCATGCCATTCTACGTCTTAAGTGTTTTTCAATGTGTTGTGTACAATTGTTGTTAAATTTATGATACAGCTCGAGCTTTTGGAATACCTCGATTTCCTCTCTCCGTGTCTTCGTTTACAACGTGGCATTGACTTCCGCCATAAACAACACTCCGCGACACTAACGACATCTGGTGGTGGTCTGTGAAATCACTTTATACCGGAAGTCATACAAATGAAGAAATACTGGCCAAGTAGATCATTACAGCTTTTTGTACCGACGGATTTCTAGCTAATCTATGGTTGCTTAAATAATCGATTATTTTGCTGTAACTATAATTGGAATTTAATTTTAATATAAATTGGTTTGAGCTATATTCTTGTGCGCCAAACTTGCTTTCGATAGGACATTTGTTGTGTGAATCAGGATTTAGAGGAAGAAATACTATCATGATGAACAGATAATAGGAAAATATATTCAAATAATATTTCATAATTTTGATTTTGATTTTGATGAACAATAAAGTTGGCATGTGTTATCTGAGATACTCTATATTCTAAATTTATCTAACATATCAGCAATTATACAATGTCGTCAGGTGTATTTCATGATTGTTGTAGATTTGGAAAAACCGTTATCTATGCCATGTATGCTACCAATCCCTTTATAATCAACAGAACTCCATTAGACCCCGATATCCTGTAGGGTATCGATTGAGTATCCACCCAAGGGGGGCTCATCTAAAGTCCAGTAGACTGTGACCAATGGTCAGCCTTGTCACATAACCGACGGGTGGCCTATCCAATTACATGTCCCGATACATTTGTGACATGACTAACTCTCCTTTGTGTCAATTAGGTCATGTGAATTGAGTGCATTTGTTATTGAATTAAAGCGACACGTATAGGATGACTATTTTATATATTTATGAATTTATGAAATAATTTGATGCAATTCGCTAACTTATATACTCTGCTAGAAAACTTGTTATGTTTTCAATAAAGTTTTATCAGAAAATTAATCTGTGTATGATTGTCAACTGTATGTCTATTTTGCTTTGATTTAAGGACATTATGAACAAAAAGGACTCCACCAACTGAAGACCTAGTAATAAGCTTACATCAAATACACGCATGGAGACGAATATATGTCATGATCAGAAACATGATGAAAACAGTTCAAATGCAATATATTTCAATTTCTAGTTGTTCCAGAAATATCTTAGAGTGTGAAAATAGATACAGCATCTTGATGCAACGAGAGCGTTAGAACTATGTCGTTCTATTAAATGAGCATAGAAGGCGACAAAATACAAAATCTTATTTTTCTTCGTCATTGAAAAAATGCTTTCCAAAAAGTATCCATTGACACTATATGCCTTTAAGCATTAATTTGAGCGTTTGCTCATGCGAGGAAGAGTTTTTGGGTTATCATCTTGCCGAGACATACACTAGTTTGTAACTCTGATAGTATCTATACCTAGCACTCAGTTTACGGAAATGTGAGGACTGGTTCACTGTGACCTAGTTTGGGTGACCTACTCGATGTCTTCGATAATATGGTTCAGTGGCATTGCACTATACTTTAACTCAACACCCTTACTCGTGTCATATGTAGGGTCCTTACATAAGCTTAATTGTCGACAGAAAGTGAAGCAACATAAAACGTAACCATTAAAAATAGAAGGATAGATACATTTTGTAGCTTTAACGATACATTCCTCAATTGACAAATCTACCAAAAGTAATGGTATCCCAATGCCATAAAATGCAGAATTAAAGCAGAAAAAAACCCACTTGGACATGTGCTAGTTATCCTAAATAAGTATCCTATAGATTAAAGGATTCCATTTCATTTTTAAACTACTAACACTACTATATCAGAACTGGTTTAGATCACAAGGAATCTACTTGTCTCCCGTTAGCTTATATTCCATACAGGTGTAACGATCATACATCGATAAGTTAGAGTTGGGTAGAATGTATCGGGTAGTGTCTGGAAGGAGAGATGGACTAAATTGATCAGTATGCAAATGTCTACAAAAATATCAACTTCAACAAAAACGATAAAGATTATGTTGTTAATTCTTATATAATCTGCGCTAAAAGCTAGTGTAAATTAAACTTTGAATAACTTGAGTTTAGTATACTATAGTTTAGTTTCTACGACGTTGCTCTATGTTGTGAAACTCATGTTGGAACCCAAAGCCATGAGACGCCAGGTACAGCGATAGCTCGTGTCTTCAAAGGGTTGTGTTATTGACTCTATAAATACATAAGTAAGTGTTTGTACAAAGATAGTACCACATACTAAACACAAAACACAGTTTGATCCCTGGTTTATCTTTCTCATTCCTAAACAACTTATTTTAGTTGAAGAGATAACAACATACCACCTGACTCGGTATCTGCTGCAACGTATTATTGTCTGGGAGCCTCCCCGCAATTCAGGAAAAAATGTTACTATCTTGACCCAAGTGAACTGACATTAAAAGCATCCCTGATGTGTGCTTCACTCTGGTTAATGTATTCTATTATTAAAAATTGGTGAAGAAAGTAGATTCATCAACCCCAAATTTTACATTGCTGTATTGTTGTTTATATTGGTACGTAGAGGATATAAATCACTGTTGTGATAACCATTAATAGCAGGAGCGATATCAGTAAACAATATTAATAAAAAAATGCAAGCAAGCTAAAAAATCCTTACAGTATAACTTCTTTCGGAAGAACTAAGAAGATGACTTCAGGTTAACGAAATTGGATAATTCGTTCAACAGCAGCAATGATAAAAAATATTATCATACATTGCAATATGCATTGAATGTTCTAGACTATTATTGCACAACGTTAAGATCTTTTCTTTCCGATTAAGCGTAAAAACGCATCCGACCATCAGTAACGGAATCTGTAGACAAATCTGCCTAACATGACTGACAGTGCATTTGTTTTTTTTTCTTCTTAGTGTGACCACAATGTCGTATTATTATCATAGGTTCCATAGTTATCAATACGCACTACAATATAACATTCTTTATTTCACTACTAAGCCAATAAATATTACAACAAGTCCTCATTCTTCGAATTATCATTTTTGTCATAGCTTTTAAATGAAAATTTAGTTGTGAATTTGTTTTTAAATGCGACAGCTGACGAAAATTTAAATTGCTAAAACAATGGTTCAGCCGTAAGTGCGTTATTTGCGAAGATGGATGCAAAAAATGCCGTTAACAATGAAGCTGGCGTTTACTCTTCTGAAACATCTGGTTCTATTTGCATTGTATTGTTTATTCAAAGTAAATACTATGTACACAATGTGTTTTGTCAGATCACGGTTTTGTAATTATGTAAGCGTCTGTTTATGAATATGAATGCTTGTTGCGCCGTTTCACATTAATCAAATATAAAAGTGACAATTTAGTGATACACATATTTACATAAACTAGAGAAAGCGAAAGTGAAGTAATTGGGCCATTCCGGCCAGAAAATAGTGTTTGAACTAATTTATTTCGTTATGGGTTTTAGTCGTTTCCCATAATCAATACTGTGTACTTTAAGCATAAATCATAAGTCTGAAAAAGGACAAGGGAGAAGCTATTTATCTAGGCTGTAGTTTGCAAACTCTTTTTTTTCTCAAACCCTTATCTTGTTAACAAAATGTAACTTTAATCTCAGGCATCACTTCGTCCGGCTGAAATGACTGGCATTTAATTCTACGTTCAGTGGATTACCTATTGCTGAAAGTATATTTTTTATTAAAAATGTTAAATGCTTCCTGATGAAATTGCGTAAAATTTTCAAACACAAAGCCTTTTTGATAAAATAAGATAAGAATTGTTTACATAAAATAAAAATCATTTAAAACTACCTACCATTTCCATTCTTTCCCCCGTTTCTTTGTGAGGGTGATGATAGTTTCTATCAACAATCCTCCAAGTGCCGCTGTCAAATACCAACACCATGTCTTCCGGATCACCATGAACAGCCGCCATATAGCAATTACACCATGAGCGGCGAAGAGAACGCGCACGAGAAGTGCTCTAATGATCGTCATACACCTCATTTTGATGACTTACTAGAAAATCCTTTGTTTAATTTCCACACTGAAGTTCAACTGTACTTAATTATGTCCAATGAAAAAACAGTTTTATGAATTGCTTGACATATTACGACTTTCCCTTGGCGAACCCAATCACTTGGACACATTAGCGGAAGTTCCCGGGTCGGAGCTCCTCTGCTGAATCCCACAGGAAGCGTACACGTCATTAGGGGTTCACCAATACTTCAAAGAGGGCTGTTGGACTTTGGCATTCAAAAGTCATAACTAGCCACGTAACGAACATCAGCAGTAGGGTTAATACCATAAAGGCAATTCCCGATCTATTACAGAAGATATGTATCCAGTGATTCACAAAAAACAAACGGGAGCCATAAAGGGCACCACCACTACCGTTAGGCTGTGTTGCTGTACTTTAGTGCCGAAATCTATCTCACCCAAACGATATGAAAGCGTATATTAATCCTGAGCGAACGTTGTATGATAGCTATCCCAGTGCTTTCTGCCGAATTTCTTCTGATTGATCACGTTTTGTTTAGTCGATCAGAGCTACACCGTACCGCATCAGATCAACCGTCTAAACGTACTACTGACGTAACATGGGTCCGTTTTTCTCCTCATCAACTCCAAATGCCGATGCCAAATTTCTAATACGTTTTCAGTTTTATAAACAGTTATTCTTCACTATGACTAAAACTTGTAATTCATCAATCGTTGATGAAGCTTGATAACATTGTTTATTCAGAAAAATGGTAAATATTGGATCGCATTGTTACAATAAATTTGATGACAGTGTAATTAACGATATACCAATATCAATTAGATGACAAATGTTCGGTAGACCTTACTTAGAAACCGGCGCTGACTTGAGAAGTTACGTCAGTGATCATACAGCGTATTTGTCAGGTAACGCAGCTAACTGCTGACTTTTTTGAACTGATCTAACACAGGGAAACACCTAGACAATTTCTCGATTGTAGTCCCTCCCCTCACAAACGCCTATACCTCCATCTGTTGCCTTCGTTACCACGGCATAGACAGCCAATCAGGTTTCACGCTTTGACCTTTATTGCCGTTAGTGATTAATAGTTGTCTTTCCCTGAAGGATTGCCTGTGTCGCCAATTAACTAATGTTCCTGTTTGCTTTCAAAGTTAGAAGTTCCAGCGGGACAAATTATGTTATTCAAAACCATGTACCTTTAAAGTTCGTCATGAATTCCACGCGCGAATGTGAGCTGTGATGTAAATATGAGTTCGTATGCATGTTGGCAAGTTGTTTCTGATAACACCAAACATTCTACATCATTACTGAATATATTACCATAGCGATTTCATTTCAACATCCTCGGTTGTACTGTCTAATCATCTCGCCCATTGGCTGTCTGCTCGATCGATCAGTATATCATCCACGGGCGGCGCGTGGAGCCTCCCAATAACAAAACCACGTGGTGCTATGTCCCAGGTCGAGAAGAAAAACATTCCCAATGGCAAAATGATATTTGGTAGTGTGTGCCCCTGGTATGCACACGGATCTCTCACAATAACATATTCAGGTCGGTACATATGTACTTGCACTACCTGGTTGATATAACACCATAATAACCGAATCAAAGGTCATTAATTTTAGATACTGTGGTCAGCGTTAGGCGCATGCCGACATTCTACTGTTAACCAGCTATATGGAGGCTGTTTTCTGGAAACTCCTGCTTCCACCCAATTTCAAAACCTGACAGTTCCTTATATGCCATATGTTAATAGACATACAATGTATATCTCTAATGCAAAATACAAATGAAATGCGCAAACTGCATTACTTAATCAGTTGATCAGAAATTGTTCCTGTGTGAATGCACGGATTATTTCCATATAATTTGGAGTAACGTTGGATGCATTTTTGAGCAAATTTAGGCTGTCATGTAAAAAAAATACAACATTGCTGCTTATTTTTTAAAATGTACATTACAATGTACCGAAATGACTAACGCGACATCAATATTTTTACATTTTATCTCTGCGACATGACTGATTCTAGAAGTTTCCAACTAGCTGGAGATAATATAGAGTGTTAGAACTCTGAGATAATCTTATTACATGTAATAACTAAGTTAGTTTTATAACCCGACTCTCTATTTAAGCATATTCAGTGCAACCCAGTTGTATTGAAGTCCTTGGGGAATTTATAATGTATTAAAGTTATCCAGATTTCAATATAACCAGGAACCAAGGTGAAAGGCAATGGATATGTTTGAACATGGATTATAAATCCTTTCAATATGCCTGATTTAAAATTAAGTGGGTCCCACTGTATTAAGTATTTTGATCGGTTTTATGTAAACAAACCATTGGTTAATTACCAGGTACATGTATGCAACTCTAGCACTGTTACATACGCATAAAATGTGTGCTTTAGTCTGCCCCCCTGAGATCCCATTTAAGAGTATAAAACTGTTTAAAACATTTTTCTAAAATAATGTTCTTATTTTCTTTAAAGCAGATTTCATTTCCATAGAGAATCATGAAATAAAGCATAAGTTCCATAGATACTTGGAACCCCTAGGAAACTATAGCACTCGGCTGAGCTGTTTCCAGTAAAAATGACAATTTTCCTTTTTACCAAAGATAAACTTGAATTGTACACTGGGTAACCTGTGAAGAGGACATCGCGATATCATTTTTCATGAACATTTTTCTCTTTAAAGGTACGTGGACTTTTGTTGATGTCTGTTGGTGAATCACAATTAACATTATCGCACAAAAATTATCATAATTGCCCCTAATACTAATTTGCAATACTTGCAGTAGATTGATTTGGGATTTAGTTAAAAGAACATGACAGGATTTATCAGATATTATTGAAGTGGAGAATGATACTGACATACTGATGTTTGACATTTAGGCTCCATTTGATCGAACCCTATGAAGAAACCAGTAAAAGAAACCCAAAAGTGGAACGGTCAAAACCAATAAACAGTATTAAAATCGCTCTGTCGGCGCGTTATTTATTCTGTTTACATATCGAATTGTTTTTGTGTATCCGTGCTTGTTGTCAATGAACTAAAAAGTGATATATTTCCGTAAACAAAATGTCAATGTGATATCTATCGTATTCCACTTAGTTAAAATAACATGACTAAACACATAGCAAGATTAAATCGCCTTTCTTTTCTTCTATAGTGTTTTACATTTAGCTTTCCATCATAATCGTCATAATATGATCATCATGCGCATCGCAATACGGCGGTGTCGTGATCCCAAAAACGTTGTGAGTATACCTACAATATACTGCCGATAAGTCCCACCTTTCTTAGATAACGTTTGATCTTCTGGACGAGATACAATTTTCCACATACACATATGATATGTATTGAATATTGTTGAAAGTTGCGTTATTGATACATCCTTCAAACTATTTCTTCTTATGGAATCTATGGACTGCTCTAATGCGCATTATGAAGATTATCTGCAAATCTCTCGCATCTATATAGACTATAGATTCCAGAAAAAAGATGTTTTAATACTTACATATTTACATTATTAACTCATTTTTGTTGTATCTACATTAATATTGTGTAAGATATACCATGCTTCGATTTCTCGACACAAACTTAAGTCAACAAATGACTTAAGTCATAATTTTTCATAAAAGTTAAAGAAGGAGAAAAACTTAAATTTTGACTTAAGTCTGTATTTTTTGTTTCGAGAAATCGACACTAGAAATACCGTTTATCAACAACGATATACTCCATAAGATGGAACAGCCATTTTTACGGTGATCAAGTGACGTTACCACTTCAACACTGCTGACGTCATATGGTCACGTTTTATGAGTCATTTATACTCACATAAACTTCACTTTGGCTTGATTATTCTACAATATATAAAGTAAGTGTGACAAACAAATGTTAACATTTGTCAATATATATGCGCAAAAATGTAATATGAATACAATTAGGGTAATCAATGAATGGATGACTTAATTATATAACGTAAGTCAGTAAATAGTCAATTTCGTATACATGAACAATTTATTTCCGGATGTAAGCGCGCGCGGGGATCTTAGTGTGGGAGGCAACCGGAGTTCCCGTGATCGGGCAGATATGAATTCGGTTATGGCTAAAATGAAGGCCGAACCATTTAACCAACAACCCCTATTCGGAACAAGTGAGCTCTGTGTACAATTCTAACAACCTCTCTGCAGAGAAACAAGATGCAACATCATTGTTGAAGTTAAAGACTAAATAAAGGTAAAATTACATGTAGATGATGAATTAAATAATAACATCCCACTTTTATTCAAATACAAATCATATCAGCAATACTTCTGATGGGAATTTTTCTGTGTATTATTATAGCAGCAGTTGTAGTTGGAAATCGCTGTTTGGTGTCATCGTCTCGGAAAAAGTCCATTATCCTTAGCCACTTTATTATAAAAATAGTTTGAACTGTTTCTTGTCCGTTTAGAGAATATACATTGCGAAGTTTCGAGAAATTTTGTGTTATCGAACATCGATATTATGGTTTTGAATAGAAGATACATCGGTATCCCTTTGCATTTTTCCAGAATTTCCAGAAAAGGTACGTGTTTGGCCTTCCAGTCACGCTGGACCGGATTCAATGCCTTGTTTGTGAAACATGAATGTTCCGTCCTTCATTCAATTCACCAGTGGAGAAAAGCACGTACTCATCCTGAATGTATTGTTAAAGACATAATATAAATCAATACATTGTCAATACCAACAGTAGATAACGCAAACAAAGCAATGTATTATTAGGGCGATATAAACGTATATTAGTGCTCCCATCAAACAGCGCGGATAGTGTAGAAAATGACACTGGATTGACCAATGGCCTTTGATGGAGGCTCGTGAAGCGTGTGTCGTCTGCCCATAGGGACAGTGGGTGCGCCATGACCGATCCATTAATTAATTATATGCATTCCCCCGATCACAATGCCTTGTGCTCCCTCTACAAGCTTATCAACCCTCTATACCGTACTGGCCAGTACTTGAAGGATTGAGAGTCTTCGTAAGAACAGGAGTTTTGCAAAGCAACTTCCCAACGAAATTCCGATTTGGTGATTAATGGATGGTAAAGTTTTGCATCATGGGGGTTTGACATGGAAACTATTGCTCACTATCCAATAAAAGGTATACATTCACCTTCTCATATACAAATATACTCACGTTGGTTTGTGAAGTCGTGTCAAACCCCTGTGTGTCGAACAAGTGTACAGAGTCGATTATGTCATCCAACCATCTGGCAGAGGTGACGTAAACGTCATCAATGTTAATTTGAATTAGAATGTTATGCGCAGAAGGTTTTCATTTGTAAAGCTTTTAACATTCAATGAACGGTTCCTCTATATGCGATGTGTTGCGTGTGATAATAGGGTATGTGTTTTGGAAGATTGCGGTATGCTTCTGTTGTGTCTTCTTGTAATGGTGAAAATCCTTGTAGATATTATAGCGTTATCTCAACAAAACCTACAATGAACTAAACAATCGTCCAAATACCTGAGTGCTTCGTACATATATGTGCGGGCACTAGATATTACCAATATGATTTGTGTCGGGCAGCGGACAGAACCCAACGCCTGTCCTACTTTTGTTATGGATGATTGATTCGTTACTTAATATCCAATTAGCAGTTAAGATTAGTTAAGGTCTTCCTGTATCCAATGGTTTGCGTGTATCTTGTGTCATGTTTGTGCTAAGTCTTTTTGCAATAGTGACAATTATACAGCGCTATGCCACTGAAGGATCCATCCGGTCGCATTATACTGGTAACGTTCAAACCAGAAGCCCGACTACCTTATGCAAAAGTCAAAACTACTAGTTATATCGACCAAGTCACTTTCCGAGGGTGTGTCTCGAAAAGGAACCGAACCAGGAGCCTTCCACACAGAACCATCACTTGACTCAAGGCGAAAGTCGTTAGAAAGAAGAATGTCGCTCAAAAAGAATAGGATAGAAGATGCACAACGTTTAGTCGCCTTTTGCGATCATAAAATGCACCTTCTTCACAAAGGCGAACGCAATACCCAATGCCAAAGTTAAGGCGGTAATTTAAGGGAGACGTTTGAAAAATGAAAGCAGTTAGAAAGATGAGATGAAACAATTGCTTTAGCTTAAAAGTCGCCTTTTTCGATCATGCAAAGGGGATAGCAGGTACAGTTTCAATGTCCCAACTGTATTGCAGTATAAATAATGCATTAAATCTGAATTTATTTAAGATCTTAAGCATTGTATAAATGTCAATTATGTAATAAATCTGTGATGGAATTACCGATGGAAAATTACTCGATTATAACATCACATTTGTGTTTTCAGACATACTTAGAAATTCAACAATTATAGTAAAATTCAACTAAAATGTGACAGAAATTTATGCGAATGTATATTTTACATATGTAATGTATGCCATGATTGTATGCATACTTGTAAATTTTGTTTACTACTTGAGAAATCATGTTTAATATACTTTACAATTATTTGTCTTCAAAGAATGTTACATTGTTTTATGTAATTTTGAAACATCAATTTATCAATGTATGTGATCTTGAAATAAGGCCATTGACATACGTATAGAGTTAGTCACATTTTGACCGATCCTGCATGGATCCACTCCACTAATGTCCTTCAAACAGTCTAAAGTAAACGATTCCTAAACCTGCTAAAGCTATCGCAGTTGTTGTCCCTTGTTTTAGCAAATATATGATAAACGTAACCTGACAAATGGTGGCGTATTTTTTTGTTCTTGAGAATGTCTTAATCTGGATATTGAAAAATGGTTAACTGTTCCACATATCCCTTAACTTTCCATATAATGTATAATACGTGATTCCATTTCCCATAATCCCACCATATATTATACTCGAATTTATCCCGAAATACAATAGGAATGTCAGAGTTATCTCCCTTCGTAACATATTGATTTTTAATAAAACTACAATGCACAGAAAATAAGAAAAAAAACCAAACAAACAAAATAATACACAACAAAACAACGCTTTCCTGACATTATATATAAAATATTAAATTACAAATAAAGATTTGTTTAACATTGATATATTTTCTTTATTGTTTAAAATGTGGTAGGTATCTAATAATATGAATATTGTTTCAATACTCAAAAGACAGGACATTATGAGAATGTAAAGTAAAAGCGAAATCTAATATGTTTGTTGCAAAAACATGGTAAAAATTAGCAATCAGAGAGAAGTGAAATCCTCAAAAATAAACAAAAATAATTACTGCAATAGAGAAATACTAACGAACTATTAGAATAATGGACTACAATACTTCCAGTAGGCTTCCCTATAGCCCAATTTCAGTAGAAGTCATTGTTGCCAAAATATCTAGTATTAATTGAATGTTTTTAACCAAGCATGCTACATCATAATGGCAAGGTTTCTTTTTTTTTCTTCAGAAGAAAAAAAAATAAAAAGACGAAGAGCGAAGAAGAGGAAACGCAAGGTGGTGATGATTATATGCTTGTCCATTACGTAAGTTTAAATATTATCATATTCGAACCGAAAATCCATCATCGGATTATGTATCCTGATGATCGAATCGATGCAATTATAATTCTTAGATAAGGCGTGATCATCTATCTTAGTCCGGAAATCAGTATCCGTCCTTTTTCGTATATTACTTTTGTTATAAACTTGGTTGCATGGTTCATACAATGTAGTTTCTTGTCAAAATGGACACCTATGTGAGGTAAGTTTATGAAAGCAGAGTTATAGCTACATCTGTTTTAATGTGATTTTGTTTATTTTGTAGTCACTTGTAAATTTGCATTCAATTAGTTTTGCATTATTTCAATTATTTTCAAAAAAGGAAAATTCCACCATATTTCAATATGTGTCGTCTGTCAATTAATACAACGAGCGTTATTTGGTCTAATCTTATGGACTGCCCTTTTTCGAGGGATATATTTGTTTGAACGTTTGGTTGATACAAATATTTTACTATATTAAGTATCCCTCGTTCGTATTAATGTAAATCGATTACAATGAATAAATAAAAGATAAATTATTTCTGTAAATATTAGATATGTAGGTATTAGGCTCTATTCATAAAAAACATTGTTTTGGTGATAAAGTCAGCGACAATATTCCGTAGTATCCCGTTTATTCCTAGAAAAAAAGGAGGTGTGTCAATTTGGGCCCTCTGGTGGCCATGACCGATAAGCATCATTTTTTGTTAACAGATACCCGGGGGTTAGGATATCATGATATGAATAAAGATTAAGGTCAGGTCGGAGTCTCTTGTCAGTTATGTGGGGTTAAACATGTAATGGTGCCATAATATACGAGAAAAATTGTTATATATATATCACATTATATTGCACGGAGCAATATTTTTGAATATTATAAACTCAGGCAAAGAATATGGCCACCAGAGGGCCCAAATTGATACTCCTCTTTTGAACCATATGCAAGTGTTGAGGCATGTGTTTGAATGTCTGTATAATATTTTAGCTATTTCGTTTGTGCTTCAAATCTTGTAGACTAATATTAATTAAACATCTTTATTAAATTGCAAGACACCATCTACTTAGCTATAATTGTATGGATACAGATTATCGTGACATTGCTGAATAACTTCTTGGAATTAAGAAAAGTATGCGGAGGAAGTAGTTTCTTCTAGCTATTTGCGTCTTAAGTTTTTCACTTCATGGTAAGTCTGCAGCCATTTGGTGAACATAATACATACATATATCACTATTCTCTTGTTATCGGTTCCTAACAAAATCTTTGTCCTGTAGTAAAGTGTGATAGCTAGGTATCTTTATAAACGAATATCAAATCTAGCATTGGCGCAGGATACTTTAAACAGTGTAGAAAGTATGCGTCTGTTATATAAGTGTTCATGATACACGATAAACAACCAACTCCAGGAGCTAGACATTTTTATAATCATATCATTTTATTACATTACATTTCATAAATTCAGTTAAATCAAAATGAATATTCAACTTTACACAAAAAACACGTAATTTTATAATTTGTGATGAACCTTAATGCATGTAATCAGAAGCCTTAAACATCTAATCTACAAAACGTATTCCATATACTATGAAACAATCACTTAAATTCAACAATGTTGTGGATGCTTCTATGTACAGCTATTACTCAAAGTTCTATACATCAATTGTACCACACATCCATTCTGAAAATCCAGAATTACTTTCTTTGTTTTACCAGTCAGCACGTTCACGGAACAGCAAAAGCCAGGCTGCTGACTGAACCGAGACAGTTCATGGAATCTGGACCCAAACTACTATTATGACGCTTAAAGAAACGATTTAATTCAAGGTAATGTCTATTAAACGCAATATCCCTGTATACACGAAATTGACAGACTACCAGGAAACAATAATCCCGTAGCTTTACCCATTTTACCTTTAATTGAGAACTGTCTTTCTCAAAAGATTCTTCATTTTCACATCAATTTGATGTTTATTGAAGACGAAGATGGGGTTATTAAAACCATGTTGATAATATACTATACCATCCATGGTCATTTTGAGTAAATTACGGACAAAGTTATTAAAAAATACACATATAAGCATGAAATCAGTCTAATAAGTTCTCCGGCAATGATATACTTTCATCCGTTCTGTTCTTTGAACATATATCATCAAACCAATCAGGCCTCTCTTTACAAAAAACAGGACACTCAGCATTCATGACATTAAATACAAAGAGTTTCAATAAGTAGCACATTAATGCACGCATATTTGACAAGGAGACAAATTTGCGATTCACCGAGGCTATTTGTCAGTGCTTTTCCGCTTCAATACAAATCAGTAAGTTGAGATAAGAGAAAATGTTTCATTTTGTGTGTGAATGAAAATGATCGTTATGAATAGCATTTTCAATGGAAGTGCAATGACACAAACGTAATGGATGGGCGCTCACTTGAAACGAGATGAGAACATTGAGACAGGCACAAACACTTCTTCACAGTTTGTCCTTGGTCAGGTCATATGTGAAACTTTAACAAGAATGAGTTGCATCCACACGAAACACCAAGCACGATTCGCACACACGCATCGTCTTTTCATGTAAGACAGAAGATTGTGTTCATCCCATACAGGCCAGATAATTCATACTGACAGTCACAATAAGTTGGTAAAAGTCACTTAAGGAAAATGGCACAGACATGTCTTCAAACCCAGATCAATGATCCCATCTGGTCAATGCCCTGTTTCAGAATAACTGTCGTTCAGCATTGGCCATCGGAAAGTTTACCTCTAGTTCTATCTACCACATTACGATGCCGGGCGCTGATCTATATCTTTATTATACTTGTAATCTTTATGGGATGTGGCACAAACCCGCATGTCTTGAATCGTCGCTCGATACCATCACTACCAAGAAAGTGGTGGACTATTTCGACAATCTCGTAACACACGTTCTGATAAACACTTATGTACATGTACATGTCACAGGCCAGGACGCGTGTGTATATCTATACAATATCTACAATGTATTGCTTCTTTCACAGAGTTTTGGTTTGATCCTAACATACTGGCCATTGTCTCTTTCGACAAATTCTGTATGGCAATGTTGTAGATTTCGCTATATAATGATCATGGCGATACTTTGGTATTTCAGCACGGGGCATTCACATTTGGTTTCATCGAACATCATACACATCTATCCACGAATTCACTTCCGTAACCTGATTCTCGTCCACTATCATACACAGAACCTTACAATAGGGGATCTTTGGTCACTGCGGTGGTCAATCATCTGAAGTTTACGGCCATTAATGTAAACTTCTTCAATACATCCTCTAAAGCCATGATAGTATTGGTCAGGTAGGCCAAGAGGGAGGCTGCTTTTTCCACCTACAAATAAATCAAGGAAAACAATAAAATATTTTCGTTTCATCGTTTCTTTGTGGTTAAAATATGTACATACAGCTCAAATGTCTGATTAATTAAAATCGGTATAAAATTTTGATAGATTAGAATGGAATGACTTGTGGTAAGCAAGTTTTTGTTTATAAATTCTGCGTGGCGATTTCTGGATTATTGATAATGTGTACTTATATATTTCTGATAGGTAAAGTACTCTGATTAGTTAAAATGTATAGAGACATCTGATTAGTTAAAATGTATAGAGACATCTGATTAGTTAAAATGTATAGAGATATCTGATTGGTTAGAATATATATACATGTTTCTAATGGGTTAGAATATATATACATGTTTCTAATGGGTTAGAATGCAAAAATAAATATAATTTCTGATTGGTTAGAATGCAAAAATAAATATAATTTCTGATTGGTAAGAATATATATATAGGTTTCTGATCGGTTACCTATCCACAGGTTTCCGTCAGTATCCAGCTGTGACGCTCCTTCAGATGACATGCCCTTCACTGGTCTCTCATCGTCTACCTGTAGTGTGGCCTGTCTCTCATCCCTACAATGTAACCAGGTAACGCATATCAATCCATCATTTATGTATAGGTGCTACACAGCCGACAAGTAGTAATTTATACATATATATTTATATTAAGAATATGAGCAGACTAATTCGTATTTTATTTCAACACCAATAGTTTTTTTAAAAGTATCACCATCGTTGAAAAGTTCGAGGTCGTTCAACATTTCAAATGCCCATATATATAGACTCTAGAGAAAATGATAAGCATACATGTAATAAGAATAGCAAATTTTACAGGCTACTGCTGCGTGGCAACTTAGCTGGTGGTGGTTACTCTCAATCATTCGATATGACCCATACTCGTAAACTCTACCAGTTCTAAAAATCAGTTCTGTTACCCTAATATTCACACTGACCTGTTCGCCACTAAAGTATGCCAAAGTCCGTCGTCCACCGCTACCGTAGACCTGATAATGTGAAGACCTTCTTCTGTCTGACCGCCCAAATTGTAGCTAAGCTCCACACTACCGTCCACCACTGCAATGGCGAAGTAGTCATCGAGTACAGGAAGGGTACCTTGTTGGAACAAGATGAGGCCGCCTCCCCGCGTCTCACGGAACTTAATCGTGTATTTGTTAGTACGCTGGCCAGGGACTCTGAAATTATTTCATAAATGCAGTAATTATATAGGGTACTACAATTGTGATATTTCATACTCTAAGCAGATCTCGAAACTTAATCTTCTTTAATATTTCATGATGGTACAATAATGCAAATGACTCAATGGTCAAATAAAATTATTACTTCATAAATAGAAATCGCTAAGAACATCATAGTCATTGGGTATGAATATGTATTCTAGCAGATTCATTTTAAATAGGCTCACCTATATGTAAACATTTTTCTCTCTCATAATTTAAATAGAAAAAGAGAACTGCAAAGCTGAAACCAGGATCGTTGTGGAGCATGGACAATTAATCTTAACCCTACCGGATGGATATTTTCACTGTGAATGCTCATTGAAGTTGTAAGAAATTAATAACCATTGTGTAAGTATCATAACTTTTACAGTCATACGTTTTTAAAATCAATTTTTAAATTTAATTTGAAGTTTATAATGTTTTAATGTAAAGTGATGACAAAGAAAATATCATCTTTAGATGAGCAGTGATCAGACAAAGGCTCAATCGTACTTTTATATAGGGTGTCCAAATTAAATTTACAATTGTACTTACTGATGAGAAATTTCATTTGGATATCGAAGATACGTGCGCCCATCAAATTTCACAGGTAAATCTTTGTTTATAGCGTCTGAACCTGTTCATATAGAAAGAATAGGCAATGCATTTTCAATAAGGTTTCGATGATGAATGTTTACAACTACGCATTGCGAAATAGTTAATGAAATGTAACATAGTACCCTATTAATATTGCACTAACATAGTATTAGGCTAAGGTATAAAATATACAAAGATAATTTGACCAACATTTTCAAGTTCCTACAACCAACTCCAGCAAAGTTTGCTTTTTTATCAAGAATCCAAAATACATTAAAACCTGTCTTAGCGATACCTTTGTTT
The DNA here is from genome assembly GCF_041381155.1 of Argopecten irradians. Lineage (NCBI taxonomy): Eukaryota > Metazoa > Mollusca > Bivalvia > Pectinida > Pectinidae > Argopecten > Argopecten irradians. Next base: position 15,917,689 of record NC_091134.1, on the reverse strand, counting down.
ATATAAATACCACACACACTATCTTTGGTTATTACATGATTCAATATTGACACAATTCGACCTCTGTTTATGTTTAAAGAACTGTACATATTGCTATGCAAAACCATTGGCAGATAGGTTTGACCGACACAAATGTATTACTCACGTTTCTCACAGCGCTGGCCAAGGTATTTCATCGGACACTTGCAGTCAGCTGCGTTAAGTTTGGGAACACACACACCGCCGTTAAGGCATGGATTAACATTACAAGGGTTTCCCAGATACTCCTTGATGTTTACTCTATCCCGAGCCACCTCCATGATGTTGTCTATAAGGCGCCCGTTTATATAAATCTACAACAGAACAATAATATCTCCATCATATTGTCTTGTTACAAGTTGAATAGGAAAACAAGTTTTTTTCAATATGGTGACTCTAGCGCCAATCTTGGACGACTTTGGACAAGACGGCGCAACGTTTATAGCAGGATCTAAAAAAAACTTGCGCTGTCCTTGAATTTCCAATTGTTAGCACCAGTAACTTCAGAATAACTTTTAAATTTTGTTTTCAAGGATTACGGAGTTAACCTGAAAATAACAACACTTGGTCGGGACCATGTCAGGGTCATTCGGGACCATGTCAGGGTCATTTTAGCTAAGTTTCAGTTAAATCACACTGATTGATTGGCACACGCGGCCGACGGCAGACAAAGCACAATGGCTATAGGCCATCCTCACCATTTGGGTAAGATGACTTAAAAGGTATATAAAGGATCGACAGCCTACTGGCCAAATGTTACAAATATAGATAACGCACATCTACACTGCTGTATAAGGATTGCTGCCACCAATTTCATTGGATTCCCTCTGGTAGATAAGGGGAATTAATCGTCGTTGTGTCTACAATCGGACTAACTTGTGTTGCGGGGATAAACGTCCTATTAACAGCTAGGGTCATTTTTCAGGTTTATTGTTTGAGGAAAGCCGGAGAAAAAAACCACCGATCGAACCAGTATCGGTCAACTGCCAAATGGGATTCGGCCCACCTGGTGGGATTGTGGTGATTTTTCGGGAAATCTTAGCCACTCGGCCACCGCGGCAATTGTTGCGGGGGTGCATGGGTGTATAATGAATACAAGGAATATATGGACTCGATATCAGAATTGGTCACATAGTGAAATCTATCCAGACAAAGGATTAACGGCATCACATTGGTTATAAAACAAATCAACGACAGATAAAAATATCCAAAACGTTACAATAGACTCCGAGGCTGACAGTTGATCATGATGAGGTTTAATGTAAAATTTGCTGACCACCTACCCGTTGTATAACGCCAGTAAAGTTGTACAGGATGTTAGAGTCAGCAGGGATAGTGTTGTTGTTTTGAAAACCTCCTAGGAACAGATTTCTTTCTTGAAGATTCAGCTCTGTTAGTCCGCCCTGGAGAAGCAATGGAATGACAAAAAATGATAATAAATATTGAAAATAAAATCTAAACAATTTTAGTATGAAAATCATAAATGAAATAAAGCTATTTGGAAAATCAAATTGTATCAGAACAATCGTTTCTCATAAAGTTGAACTGAACGTAGAAACAGTGATACTTTGCACGATCGATGAAACCATACTGACCTGGGATTCCGCCATCGTCTGTCGCTCTTCACTACTGTCAATTACAAGAGTCCCAGCCCTGTCAACTTTCTGGACATACACTTCATGCCACTTATTGATTTCTATTTTCTCGTCGCTCCTACAAAATAAAAAGTTTTGGAATTTTATTTAAAGACATATTAAAGTTATAGGGCATAAACAAAAAAATCCATGAAAATAATTCATTCTTCGCCTAAAGCAAAAGGAACAGGATTAGACAATCAAGTAGTTAGACAATCAAAATTTTGCACATCGGAAGTTCAAAAGTTCAAATTCTACGCAGTGCTTAGAGATACGTTTTATCTGTTTATGGTAATCCAGCATTCTAAAGGAACTCAGGAATCTCTAGTGGCAAGACTCACCTGATGACGACAGTTCCGCTACCCATGTTGAATCTGAACTCAATGTGTAGATCCACTATGTTCACAGAAACAAAGTCGCCTAGTCCGCGGGAAAACTGACTAGCATACATCAGTACACCTGCAACGAAAACAACTACCTATTATATTGATCATATGTCCAGGGTTACTTCATAAGGTATAACGCATACTGATTAGTTGAATGTGTCATTTTCAAACATTCTAGTCTTGACTTCTCTGAATTTAAAAATGGATGTGTCAGTTGGAAATAATGCTGTCTTGCTATTTGATAGGTTTATATGTGTGACATGAGACAGACTTTCAATGATTCTTTCAACATTCGGCTTCCGTGTCTCATACCACCAAACTTTGACTTAAATCATTCCCCGTTTGGTGCTCTAACAATGTTTTATCCTATTCACCGTTAGTCTTTGCTGTCCAGAATTATGCTTAAATATAGACAGCATAATCCTCACGTTTCTTATATCACTCACCGTTAGGCTTTCGTGTCATGAACCAGACTTTAAGAGAAAGTGCGGTACTACTGACATCGCCGAGTGGACACTGGATGTATGAACTACCGTTGAATTCGGGCACAAATATCTTGTGTAACTTTTCTAAAAGATAACGTAAATACATCATTACAACCTTTGGGAATTAGCTGCCTTGTCGTGACATCAATACGGTACAAATGATGTATTTGGAGAACAAAGGCATTGTTATAGTTTTACTTGCTTTGATTACACATATATTTAGATAGCTGCAACATTGTAGTTCTAAAGACAAGTTTATTTCTTTTTAGTGACATTAAGATATCAAAAAGTAAAGGGAATATGTTAAAACTGGAGATCAAAGGAATTGGCATTGTTATCACTTTCTTTGCGTTTACAGAATTTAAAATACAACTCTAGTTACTTTCTCTTTAAATGACATCTTATCCATACCATATTCACAGAACTCCCCCTCCCGGTTGTCGGGACAGACACACTCGTATCCCTCCAGTGTCTGACGGCATGTCGCCCCATGCTGACACACTGCACTGACACATGGGTTCAAAACGATTTCACAGTTGTTGCCTAGAAAGAGCAAATACAGATAGATAAGTAATTTTCAATATTTTCATATTTTATCCGTTTGTTCGAAAACTCTATAATTAATGTTTTATTTATATAACCTACCTGAATATCCTTCTTCACAAAGACATGTGAAAATCTCAGCGTCCGACATCAGACAAGTCCCTCCGTGCATACAGGGTAGGCTAGAACATGGATTCTGTCCACACTCACCTAGTGGATGAACAGAACTTATGCTGCATGAACGTGAAGAGTAAAGACTGCAACTTACGAGGTTTAAGAAAAAGTAAAATGGATAAAAACTAGCAATTGCCAGAAGAGGCAATATCATAGACATACATAGTTCCACCAAAAGGCTTGATAAATAGCTGAGGACTTATCAACTATCAGAATCTTATTGCATACCACTTGATACGACAACAATGGTTTATATTATGGGTTCATACCTATATCCCTTGCCTCGTAGATGTCTGGGCGAACTTGGGGATATGTCAGATCGTAAACTTTAGCCAGGTGGGATGTACTAGCCTGGAGGGTCATTACACAGCCCACAAACCCCACATCTACACCAGCACGTTCTAGGCCACTGGAAGAAGAATAGAATAATTACACTGACGTGTTCAAAGTAACTGAAATAAGAATAGGGGAATATCACAGCAGACCCTTCTTTACCGATGACTAGTATGATACCGTATACATAATCGAAAAAATACAAACTATTAGCTCGACTTTAACGACGAAAACACAAAAGGCTAATATTCACCCTGTGGATACTCTTTTGTTTAGTCTTTTCATACTTTTCCGAACCGAGTTGTACACAATGTATAACAAGTACTTGAAATGATAAAAAATTTAAATACACGTCTGTGATATGGATACACTTACAGTCGTTTTAATTTCTCGTTTTAGGTCGAATGATTAAACAAAAATTTTACAACAATATCCAGCGATACCAAGGATACGTACACGACAGTCACTGTATTACAAACCAACTATATCAGAGTAGAAATGAAACTCACAGGTTTGCATGTTCGGGGAGAAAGCCAATGTATAGTGGTCCTTTCAGATCCAGAGAGACAAGCGATGCTGGGCTCATCTGGGAAACTCCAGGAGAAGCATTCACAATCAACATCCCCTCGCGATCGAAGCGACTGGCAATCACATGGCAGTCCTGGTTCAAAGGAATTTTCTCCAAACTTCTAATAATAGCAATACCGCTACCAAGGTCGAACCTACAACCCAAACGTCCACATATAGTTTCTTACCTTGAACTACTTGGTGCAGAATATTATATAAACTCGATAGTGTTAGGAGTGTTTCTAGAATTTATTCAATTTCAAATATCAGCTGAGGTAAGTAACGCAATAATCTAGAAATTGACATCTACTGCGTCTGTTCCACTTAATACTAAACGGAATGGTAGTAAATGGGGTGTTTTGACCTGTTTCGCCCTTCCGGGGTTCTTCGACATTAACATGAACCGCGTTGGCTGTGCTACCATTTGATCGGTTGAAGAATATATATTTGTATACACATTTCTTACCTGAACTCTACATATTGGTCTACAAGCGTGATGGAGATAAAGTCGCCGGTACCATTTGCAAACTGACTACTAAATAACAAAAGCCCGTCGGTGTTGAGGGACCGGAAACTCATTTCAATGGTGAGGTCGTCATTGGCCTTATTTATCTCCGTCACAGACATGTAGGACATCCCCGTGAAGGAGGGGACACGGATACGCGCATCTGTAATAAATGAGGGGACAAAGATAATCGCATCTATAATAAATGAGGAACAAGGATAACAGCATCAGACGTATCGAACAGGTAATGTAAGGTTAGAAACTAATGAGGTGATCTTTCCCGGCTTTTTTCAAGTACTAAATATAGAATTTAATGAAATCCAGTCAATACTTATTAACAGAGCAATATCTTTCCGGTGCAAAATTTAAAGGTTTCTTGAAAACATCAATAACATAAGAACATACATATCGATGGCATAAGATGAGGTAACAACACCAAACATATGCAAAATTTTCTGCGTAATTTATGATAACTGTGGAGATTCATTTCGCTGTTTTGCCGTCTGCCGCAGTGATATTCAACTACCGGACGGTATTTAGGACGACGGCGGGAAACATAAGACGACCCGCGTTATGAAAATTAACATTTTATTTATTTTAATTATATTGTTCAGAAGATGATGATAAGTGTAGTATTAACAGTAAGTTAATAACTTTTGCGACTCTTACAAAATCATCGATCTCGTTTTACATTCCCATTTTAAAAATGAAAAGTCGTTTCAGAAAAGTAGTGGGCCTTTAAAATAGAGCAATATCAATCTTGATTGTGAAAAATAACCTCCATGTAATTAGCATACAAATAGCGAGCTCAAATTAACACCTCAAGATTCACGAAAAAATCCTAGCTCAAAGATGAGAGAAATCGAATGATAAACTATCTCAATGGTATTTGTGCACAAGGAACGAATAAACATGTCATGATAAAACAGCACTGACCTCTTTTACAGTTGGGTCCAGTTTTACCTAGAGGGCAAAGACACCGGTAACCAAGGAGATCGTCTGGGACACATAACCCTTGGTTACGACAAGGGTTGATGGAGCAGGCTGATTGGTCATGAATACGAGTATTACCGGGTTTAACCTGCTTCACCTCTGTGTGACAAAAATGGAGTAATTTAAAATCCCATCCACAGAGGATGTTATAAATTTAACATTCACTCAAATGCTATTATATCAAGCAAGAATTACCAAAAAGTGAATGTATTGTCGACAACTATTATTAGTCATATTGAAAACTAGATTCTCCTCTGAGTAAAATCTTGTTTTGAACTTCAGAACTGCCAAGCATTATCAAGCGAGCACTATTGGTAAAGAAGTTCTGCAAGAAGAGTTTGATCGACCTAAGCCTGACACTTCAGTTATGTATTATGTTTTTATTGACAATCTGTATGTCCTTAATTATAGCAACGTAAAAAAAAGCTTTATATAGTTCAGTGAAGTAAATGTCTTCAATTAATAGAAACTGAAATGCTACACATACCGAACGTTAACATAGGGTCAACAACAACGATTTTTAAAGAATGTTCTTGGATTTGAAACGACAAAACCGTATTTTTTTGTTTGACATAAAATGTCACACGGCGTCTTTGAGTAATTATAAACCAAACTGAGTAAGTGTCTATAGCGTATCTTGTCTTCGACTGACCTGAGCAGTGAGTGTTATCCAATGTTGGTATGTAACCCTCCCAGCACGTACATATTCCCAGGTGACAATGGCTGTTTTGGACACTGCAGTATGTGTCATCTAAGCAAATGTCCAAGATTTTACCTGAAACATAACAGTAATGAAATACTGAAACTCATTTTGGAATTCAGTATAGTTCTCATCTAAAGAGGTCAGTGTAACGTTTCGGCTGCAATTATCATTTTATGGATTGGTAAGCACGTTTTTTTCATGGAATATCAACCTTGGGGTTCTACGTCAAAATTATCCTATGTCGTCCCCAATCTGAATTACTTTCCTTCGTTTCACTCCGTCAGAAAGGAACGTTACTCTGGTAAATCAGAAGTGTCGTTCCCTAGACACATGTGTACAATATATATCAAAATAATAAAAGTCAACACATTTCTTAAATTACTGGTCACATGCATTATGAATATTTTTTATGAGTGTTCATCTGCTATATGTGATGGAGTCTTCTGGTATAGTTAGACCCACCTTCTACAAGAGGTGGAGGGTTGGTCACGGGTCTAGCTGTTGTCCGTGTCATCTCATGGCTGGCCTCTGGAGGGGGATGCCCAGCATGGCGAGTTGTTTTATAACTACTGCGCGGCCGTTCGTGTTGTGCTGGTGTTGGTGTGGTGGCCCTGTAGTGGGGCGTTCGGCGGGGATGACCATTCATAATCGGCGATGGGGTTGTTCTCCTTCCTAAATTAAAAACAAAATCAGCATTTTGTTTTAGTGTTATTTGTATGGTATTAACAGTGGTCAACAGACGGATCGCAATTCAAGTATGCAATGTCAATGTTTGATGTGATCAGGTGGTTGGTGTTGTAGCTGACTGCATGGTAATTTTTCTGGGTAAGCTAATGTTATTCTTACTTTCATTATATGGTGATACCTCACTGAATCAAATTACTGAACGCAATGAGCACTACAAGCTCAAATGTTTAAAGTATGTGTACTACAAATGCAATAATTCCAATGCATATCTCACTGCAGTATACTCACGGATGCCACATTCGCCGGTGAACACGACGGTGATGTTTGTTTGTTGGTTGCAGGCATTCCTTTTTAGTTCACACTCGGACTCGTATGTGTTTAGATCACTTCCACACACTGTCACTGACCGTGGCCAGTCCTCGGCGAAACAAGGTAACGATTCGCAGTCACAGAAGGCTCGGTTATCAAACTCCACACAAGTACCACCAAAACCGCACTGCACCTCTCGACATGTTCTCGGGATAGGCAACACATTTGGATCTAACAATATAAAGTATGTGAGAGTTTGTAGAAATGGTTCAATGTTGCAACAAAATCATCATACATGAAAAGGTATATGATGAACAAATTGGATTGTAAGAATGTTTTTTATAATTTAGCACTCAAAACTTTTTAACTTATTTTAAAGTTTAAAAAGAACTATTTTTAATATGTAGAGTATTATCCCAAGTTATATTGTTTTAATCACTATAATGACAGGTTTCTGAAAATATGTTTTAGTAACTGTTTTTGAAACATGGATATATAGCATGCTAGCTACATATATCGGGTATTTTAAATCATAAAATAATGTGTTCTACCCAAGTCAATGGAAAATCATCTTTGCACACTTAGATATGGGGGACATGACTTACCTTCTGGACAACCATATCTGGACACGATCAAATTGCCGTTCGGACAGCGGTCACATTTTGATCCGCGTATTTTGGGCCGACAAAAGCACTTTCCTGTACTTTGGTCACAGTCTCCGCGAAGTCGCCCCAAGGTGTGACAGTTGCAAGCTAAACAGGTAAAACGCGAAATCCTTTGTAACATTTGAAACAAATAATTTTGGCAATTCTTAACTGTATGGAAATCAATTATCACTTTCTTTTTAAGTCCAAAAGACCATTCAGAGAATAAACTGGTGTAAAGTGAAAGTTCTTCAATCGTGAATTTTAACTTAAAATGTCTGTAGATACAAGTCCAAGCTGTTAGTGAAGTTTGATCGATGCAACAAGATGTGACGGGTATGGGAAAGCTTGGACATATAGTTTCGCCACCCAAAAACATTTACAGTTGGAAAAAGGAACGATATGGAACAACCAAGGACAGGACATGTTTCGGCTTTGGAAAAAAATCACCAGAAAAATGAGCGATATGGAAAAACTAGGACATAATATGATTCAGAGCTGGAAAGAATTTTCAGCAGGAAAATGAGTGATGTGGAAAAACATACAGTAACAAACTTACGGACACAGCCGACACTGTCCTGGTTGAGAGCTAATCCCCAGTAACCAGGGAGACAGCGGTTACACTGTTTCCCTCCGACTCCAGGTTTACAGCTACATTCACGTGTTACAGGATTACAGGTGATACTGATGGATCCCTTCTCGTAACAGGTGCAATCCGCTGTAAATAGAGGTCTTTATAGGTCACTTCAGTATTATAATGGTCACCTAAATAATAATAGAACATTACAATTTGCATTCTAGCCGCAACGTTATGGTTGTGTGAATCAAGCTACGTGACACTTTAGGTAAGTGAATTATTCGTGTACCATCATTTTTTCTTTTGCTCCTTTTCTCCCTTTTTGTTGCATTGTCAAACAAGGGATTGTACGAGCAATCGATTGCCACTAACTTTAGTCCTGTACTTCTTTTTGTTTTAATTGTTTCCCGCGTTTTTTCACTGACATTCGGTGTCATAAAAATCTTATTGTGAAATGAACCTCCTATATCAAAGCGTTTTTCTCTCTCCTTTTTGGCTACGCATAATTTTGAGTCCTATCAGCGGCAATTATATGATTTGATTGAAGTTCTTTCCACTGAATTTACTCTCGAGTCAACAAATTCTGTCACTCAAAATTAACTCTTCTAGTATCAATTTCCAAGTTAACAAAACAGAAACAGAATCCAGGGATAATTTAACAATAACTGGAATAAGACTATATGGATTCTCGTCAAAAAAGCCTAACGTCTTCAATTGAACTAGGCTCCATTTCATGTACTTTATTTTTTTCACATAGCTGCTTTAAGCAACATCAATGAAGCTATAGTTTTAAAATATTCGCTTTTTAAAGGAGATATTAAGCACAAACACGTGATAGTGTAAAAACACCAAGTGAAGTGTGATTGATACAACACCGACAACAATATTAAAATCTAATACCTAATTGATTATCAAATTATCGTATTTTTGTATTAATTTCCTAATAAATGCTGAAGATTTCATCATTAAACAAAATGAAATTGCAAAATATAATTTTCTGTAGTTTTTCCTGAATGAAAAATATGACAGAAAAGTGCTACATGCTTTCATGTTTTTTTCACATTTTGTACAGGATCGCCCAAAGTATATAGTTCGATTTGCAGTTATAATTATTAATATAAAACTTTAGTCATTTTTATACTCAACATGTTTTTTTTCTATTCTATAAATATACAAATATTTAAAAAACCATACTATAATTAATTTGTAATACAATATTGCATGAAAAAAAACCCATAAAATTAATTTCGAAATTTCTTTTGACGGATCATAATTCGCTGACTGATTGGGTCACTTCAAAGACAAGACAATGATTAGCCATGCTCATTAAGCACAAAAGGTGGCAACGTAAAAAAAAAATACAAAATCAAAATTCATAAAAAAAATCATGGACCATGCAATTATCTGCAGGTAGCTTGTACGTTTCCTTTAGGAAATATTAAACCATATTAAACCTTTGATACGCAATCATCTGAAAAGTGAACATAAATAGATGATAAGTATAGGACATCAAAATATTTCAGTGAAACATGTGTTAAATATTCCGTAGAATACACTGCATATTGTATAGCACTGTAACTTCGCGGGGTTAATATTTCACGGTTTTCTGTACGGGACATTTTGTTGGAGGTTGAATTACGCGATCACCAATTTCTATAATTCTTTGAATTGTTAGGAACATAAATGAATTTCTGAATATTAAGCTTGTGTTTAAAATTCGCGGTTTTCAGTAAAATCACGAACATCGCAAAATTAATCTATCCGCGAAATTTAATTGCTATACAATAGTACATGAGTTGATCTATCCAAAAGATCACACCAAAAATCTAAAAGTTTATGATGTGCCTTTAAATATCTTTTACATATTATAGTTTGATTATTTACAAAAGTGCTACGCTGACAAGTAGTTAAGCGAAACTTTTGATCACACAGCTATTCATCAAGCTATGTATATGTATATTGTCAATGGGAAAGCATTAGCCAGTAATTCACTTTTTTTAATATATTTTTTTTTTAAATTTTTAACCGTAAAAGCAGCAGTAGACTCTGCGATGAAATATTATTTCTAATATTATTACAAAAATGAGATAAACTAGCTGATCCCAGGGGAAACTTTGAATCCCAAGAGAGATAACTGTGGTCATACTTACAATAAGGAAAGTGGTCTCTTGGTGGATCTTGGGCTGATCATCATGTTCTCGGCGACCATACTGTATGTCATTACATTGTATGAATGCAATCAGAGTTTTATCATGTATAAAATGAAAATAAAGATCGGGTGAAAACCAACAAATGGTAAAAATAGATATAGAGGGTGATCATTCAAAGGAAGACAAACTGAATCACGATAAAAAACAATTTACGAAATATGTTCTAGCTAAAAATATAACACGATATAAATCAGTACTTTGTTAAGGCAGAATTGCCAACTTTTAAAGATTCGGTAATTTTCGTAGTTTGATTTTGCATGTAACCATATATGTTTACATGACAAAATTGCATCACGTAAATGTCCCACTTTGAGCAAGTTTTTGGTAAAAAAATTCACCTTTGTCATCTTTAGACGTTGACAACTCTGCTGATATGGAAATAATGTTAACACTTTACCCTACTAACTGACCAAATATAATCAATATTTCCTAAACAACCCTATAGCTATGTGCCTCTCACTTTTTGGCTACTCAAACTTCTACAAAAGTGATTTTAGCAGTTCTATCGTGAACTTTGGTATCATTTTTATTAGAGTATGATGAAATTCAAATCGCTGTTCTATTAATTATTCCCATTAAATCTAAAGACTATTCAAGATATGTATATTTACACGATTTTGCATGTGTGTGGTTAATAACATGAAAAGAAAAGAAAGGATTATTGTACAATTGGTTACTTCCACAAGGATGATTTTTTTTATTTCGTGAGCCGCATTTTTTTATTTTCTTATTTTATAACTTCGAAAAAATGGCTATACGGCACATTTTTCATGTTAATAATATCATTTTATAATACTTTATAACATAGCGGGCTTTGGATTGTTTGCTTATTTCCATGAAATAGTTAATTGTTTCAGTAAATAATAATCATTCACAGCTTGTAAAAAGGTGTCAAAAATTCAAATCACTACAGGAGAAGAAAGCAGAAGAGTATACAAGTAATATAGGTGCAGGAGTAGCAGAAACAAAGGTCAGTCAAAGGTCAATCAAAGGTCGAACAAAATTCAAACTACTTCCTAAAATTTCAGAAAAAAAGGAAAAAAAAAATTAAACAGAAAATTAATAACCAAAAAGGTGGAATGCAAGGTGATGTACCTTCTCGGCAACATTTGCCGAATCGTGCATGGCAGTAGCTATTCGGTGGACAGTTGTTCATGGTGGAGGAACATGTATACTCGAACGGGTGCGGAGGTTCCAAGGGTGGGTTACCATCACAGGGTTCTTCTGTGAAGTCTATCAATACAGATATAAAACACGCATAAAATTTACAGCATTATCTTTTCTTAACAACTGTCTGACATTAGTAGAGCGAAGTTGGATCTAAGTTTTTTTCTTATCATTTTGTAAATTCATTGAAACAGACACTTACTAGATAGAACATTTTTGATTGAAATAACTGGAATGGTATTGTTTGTAAAACTTTATTGAAAATACATTCTCAACTGTACAGATCATTCTATTAAAAAGTTGATATAGCCACAAATTTATTTTACAGTTCAAACCAAGATGGCATCAATAATACTTCACTGCAATTCTCAGTAGCCAATTAGGATTGGAATTTTTATCCTATTACTTTATTGGTAGAAAAACCCAAACATCAATTAGGATTAGTTATATACTATAATACCTTGACAGTTACCGAGTATAAATACTAAGTTTAATTTCAGTTTGATATTGTTAACATGCTTATAGGTATAATAAACTCTCATAATTATGTCACCTTCAAACAGTCATACCTCAACAACATTAATAAAAAATTATTAACACATCAAAATTATCATTTAGACCTCTGGTTGGTGTGTACGAGTTTAAACTAACTTACCAATACAATCATCATTTGAGACTAGACTTATCTCCCTTTGCTCTTGACACGCCTCATATTGCATTTCACATAGATTTCCATAGGTCCTACCATCAGAACCACAAACAGGAGATCTTTAAACAAAATCAAGATAGAAACACTTTACTGACACGTTAAAAGTAAGAAATATCGTGGCCTGTAGTAATCAGAGTAAATCGGACATGTATATTGTAAAAGTATGTATTTGTTGCTAGATTAAAGTTCTATGACAGCCAAGGTTAACCCTCCGTGTATGCAATGAAATATGTGTGTGGTTTAAATAAATTATTCCTACTAATGGAACTTTTGCCCTTTTTATAAAGCTATCTTTCTAAAAAATAATTTGTTAATGGATCAAAGTTGACATGAAAGAAAACATTCTCATTGACACTTGAATTGGTATAACAGATCAAAAGTAGACACCTTGGTCACTTAAACTGACAATTGGCGCAGCGTTTAGTTGATTTGTGATATTTCCTGTAGCCTGGTCTGCATTATATTTATGAGGTTTTTCGAAAGAATGTCCAGTAAATATAATTGATCTAATATTGATACTCCTACCAATAAGATAATTTTCGTGTACATGTGTATAATATATGTGATTATATAATAAGACATTTTTGTGAATACGCAGAAAACATCTGTATAGATCTAAATATTGAGAATCTAATACGATAATTTTAGTAAGAATTGGAAATTTCCCTGATAATTAGTAAGAGTGGATGATTTGTTGAACAGTACATGAATAAGAAATCAAGGATAAAGAAATTATGTATTCATTTTCAGACATTTTGTGTATGTATTATAACCAGAGGGGCTTGAACGCTCACCAGAGTTCTGATACAGAATGAAACAAAGATGTGAAAAACCATTTTAGACCCATGCATAGATCATGCTCCTGCAGTAAGTAAAAAATCAATTATTTTATATATCCCAGTATAAACTATAATTAATTTGATCTTTTTGACCATAACATTCAATTTTTATAGACAATAGAATACGTTGAGATTTTGAAATTCTAGTCAATTTTACCCATTTTGGCACTTCCCCAGTCATCGGGTGATGTTGGTCATACAATACACGATCGTGATTTGACTGTTTGTGAAATATTTCATTGAATTTGCTTCTGTAGTTTTGAAAAAATTGAAATGTGATTTTTTACGTACACACGACAGAAGAAGCATGACGGACGATGACGGACAAAAGGCGAGTAGAATAGGTCAATTGAGACTTTGTCTCATGAGACCTAAACATTTTAGTTAGTAGATTTAGTAGATGTATGACAGAATGCGCAATCATGCCATTGTTTTTACCCCGCTATGCAAAATCAGAAGATGAAGTTTTACTCGATTTATCAACTTGGATGCAAATTAAAAACCATGCAAGGATGTTTTAATTTAAGGTGTTCATTGTGTATGATGCAGCTAGAATACGTTATGGAAAATGGAATATACAGGACAGAGGAAACTTGTGTAAGAAAGGATAACATTGAGAATACAGAATTAAAAAGAATTCATACTTCCATGAATGATAAATGAGTTTAGATGAAGTGTATATTAGGAAGAAAGAAAGCCACAAAAAGACTGGTAACAGTTCAAATCTTTTCTGAGTATTTTTGTTATATAGCTTATAAAGAAGGCTATACGTAACACTTGGAATTACATCATGAAAATCTTAAAAGATTCAAGGTAGAATCGATGATATAAATTTGAGAGGAAAGAAGAAATGAGACAAATAGTTGACCAAAACATATGAAGGAATTATTCTTGTTGCATAATCTATATTATAAAGGAAATTGACCACATTCAATATGCTGGGAAAAAACAATACTATTGTATGACATAGTTTGAGATGAAAGAAGATATGAGATGAAGGATGGTGGCAAGAACATGTTGAGATAGATGACAGTGTTTCAGATGAAAGAAGATATGAAATGAATAAAGATGGTGATAACATGTTAGACAATGTAAATTTTGGATTTACCTGACTGCTTGGCAGTTGAAGTTACAGATACATGCATACGTTCCCTGTTCGTTCAGCTGGCACTCCCCGCCATATTTACACAAGATCTCGTCACAGACTGGCATGTCGTCTGGGGTGTCACCTGACCCACCTGTACCAATAATCAGACAGCATGCAAAACCAAGCCACGCCTCCCAGCAATCTGATTGGGTGGTCGGAGTAACCATGGAATCTCATCCAAACTCCTCCCCTCCAATCAGAACCTGTTACCAAATTAAGCTACCTGCATTTCAAACAAAACAAAACAAAACACACCCAAGAGAATGAGAGAACCAAGTTGATTTCTGCAATTTCTTTGTATATCTGACAAGTCTGAAAAAATCAAGCATCGTCTTCTTTTCTTCCAGAAGTGGAGAGTTGTGTTCTTGGGGTCCGGTTTAAAGATGCATCAATTTGGACTAGCATGAATATATTTCCTAGTTTTACTTTTCATTTTCCTAATTTATGACATTTAAACAGATAAATAGCTAAACACTAAAGGAGAACTACCTCCACGTCATGGAAAAAAATAGAAAAAGCTCGAATCTGATACCTGAGACTAATTAGCAGGAGAGATGCAGATATCAACCATTTATAAACACAAGTGGAACTGATGTCTTTATACATGTTTAATTTTCTTCAAACTATCCATACAAAGACTACTTGATGGGAATTTAAATAATCTTTGTCGTGAAAAGCCGTGACTGGCATCTAAATGGTAGATTTAGAGAATAAGATTTTTGAATCATAAAATGTTTTGTGTTTTTATATAGATTACATGATACTTCCCTTTTAGGGAATGAGTTTTCCCCATATAAATTATACATTAATTGGAAATATTTCGAAGAAAATGATAAATATGTGAAAAGACTTCTTCTGGGGAATGGAATGCACTGAAAACCTTGTAGTAAACCAAAAATAACATGCTTCAAACTATAATTCAAATTCATGCAAAACAATGAATAATCAATAACGTCTAGAAGGCTGTATACATGTTTGGCACAACTATGCTTATTAAGACATAGATCATCGGTAAGCAATGCATTCAATCTAAATGATACACGGAAACACAATCTCTTTCTTGCATAAAAGGTAAGTTTTAAGACTGCAATTGTTCCAGTTTACACTCAATGTACGTATGATTGCTTCAAATCATTCTGATAATAAACTGATTTTTTTTTTTAATTCTGATGAATAGCAAACTGAAAATAAAATATTACCACGAATTATATAAAAAGGCCACGTCGCTTAAATATCGCACAATACAAATATTATTAGACGTTTTAATATAGACTATTTAGGTTTATCATAAAATTAGTTATCGCTACTGAGAAGTGGGATAATATCTATGGCTATTATAAAAGCAGTCCTTCGGATATTTCGTAATCAAAAATAATGTACAATCTTGTAACATTGCAATATATATAACCTCACACAACTGTGTTATCCGGAATACTATAGTTTATATTGCTTCTTTGACCTATAACTTTACATGTCTGTATAGATCTGTAAAAAAAATTGTGAAACATTCTGAAAATTTAAAAATACCATTTCCACCTTGTAATTTTCTAAAAGATTATAATGTAGTTAGTTGAGGAACACGACCCTGTTTGTACAAACCTCCAGAGTAAACGGTATCAACTTCGTTTTCACAAGGTCGATTGTCCATCACATACAAGTCGACATTCTGCACGCAGGCGGCACGTTTCATTTTACACTCATTTTCGTATGTTTTCCTATCACTTGCGCACACTGGTTCCAGCGTTCTCGGACAGGTCAGCGGACAGACACATGTACCATTTTCACAACGTGCACCAAAGTTACACGTGGTTCCTTTGCAAAGTTCTGAAAAATCCACAATAAAATTTTGTTTCCATTTTCAGTTCATTTGAAGTTAAGTGTAACTATAACCGAACATGAAACATCATCTGAAAGGAACGAACAAAACATAGGTAAAATCATCTTTTCTCAGAAAATCTTAAGTGTCACAATGATTTCATATATACAAGTGTTTTGGTTTCAGAAGTCAAGCCGATAATGTTTGGAAATAAAAACATATTCTCAATGTACAAATATACTGGGTGTCCTGTGAAAAACATATTTGACGCCCAATACAATTCCCATGGTGGTAGCATAAGAGTATCCTGTGTATTGAAAGAGGGGAATTTAAAAAAGGAGAGTGGGTAAACCTATGTAAAATTCTTTGTCAACCATGCTGTTTCATGTAACAAACACGTAAGTTTACATGTAAGGTTGACATGCTATTTCAACATTGGTCAACCAATGTAACACGCAAGTTGGCTTTGGTCAATTTAGGTCACCGTTCGTACGGGATCTGTGTAGTGGAATTGGCCTAATTTTTTCTTCGGCGACCAGGGAGTGTTCAGTGGACACGGCTTCGAGTCCCGGTCTGTCTAGCATCTACATTCTCTTGTCTTGTTACAACTGTTCTCTCAGGCTATCTAGATATCACTCACTGCATACGACCACCACAGCTGTACAACGATGACACTTTTACCTTATATTACTTACCACATTCGCCTATGGAGGCCACAATGATGAGCTGTTGGAGGCGACAGGATTCTAACATCAGCTCACATTCATTCCTGTAGGTTTTACCATCTGATCCACATAGTTTCGCTACCTGGTTCTGATTTTTCAGAAAGCAAAATTAAATCACATATGGTAACAAAAATAAAAGGCAAATTAACTCTTAACAATTTAGCCTCTGACAGGTTTCGGGTGGTTTTGGAGGGAAAAAGTGGACATGTAAATTCTTCATGGAGAAAAATTATACGATGGATGACGCATGATGCATGATGGATCTAATAAATTGCATACATTGGAAAACAACAGCATTTGGGATAGGGCACTTGCGAGTGTTTCTTTGTGACCTTAACAATCTGAGGTTGATGATACATGCATTACCATTTGAATTATTAGAACACACAAAATGAGTTAGATGCATCTCAATGGAAAGGGTCGAGTATTTAGATAAGACATAAAGAAAAAATAAAAAAATAAGGAAATATTTTAGTGGACGCACTATTTATCATTGAAATTGATTCAGAATGATTATGTACAGCATAAATTCCATGGGACAATTTGCATATATGCAGGATAGAAAAATACATTCTGGATTACATTTTATAAGATTCCCCAAATTGACAAATCTAAATATAATTTCAAACTTCCTTATTAAATGTATCATAAGAATAAACTGATTATACTGGTGAAAATGGTGTCATAATGATATAAAACGTTGTGGAAATTCATACAATTCCACATTTTCTACATGAATTTTAAGGTTAAGACTTATTCTTCTCAACCAACTTCACTTTCACTATCTCTGGAATTAGTGAATTATATATAATGGAAAAAAATCTACAGCCAAATGAATGTCATTTACCTGTTTACATTCCCTT
Organism: Argopecten irradians; assembly: GCF_041381155.1. Lineage (NCBI taxonomy): Eukaryota > Metazoa > Mollusca > Bivalvia > Pectinida > Pectinidae > Argopecten > Argopecten irradians. Next base: position 15,899,655 of record NC_091134.1, on the reverse strand, counting down.
GGACAGACACAAGTTGGGCTGTCATTGCTTTTGTCACAGACAGAATAAAATTCACACGGGTCCTGGTCCCCACATCCCCCTACAACAGACGAAAGCGTTTAATGACATGCCGCACAACAACTACTGCATATCCTACCACCAACACTACAGACACCTACCTTGGCCACTCACCCACCGGCGATGGACTACAACCAACACAACGAGCCATTAAAATATACAGTGTCAAAGCCATTAACGACATGAGCTATTAAATTAACATTTAAAGATATAGCAATTAATGCCTAAGTTTTTTTTAAATTTTTAATAAGGTGTTCAGTCATGCCTGGTAACGGAGAACGTCATCAGAATATCAAGCGTCAAAGTGTTTTAAACAATTGGTTACTTTAAATGACATAATGGACCAATGAAATACGGCTAATCATTAATTCATTTAAACACCAAGTCATTAAGATTTAGAGTTAAGATCTTTAATATTTAATGACACATCGAAGTATTATGATTAAAGTTTTAACCAGTTAATTCATTTGAAAATAAAATAATTAATGTTTAGAAGCAAAACCATTAATATCAAATGAAAGAGGTTTAATTGAAATTAGGACTAAAACATTTAATACATTAAAGCTTATGTCATTAAGTTTAAATGTCAAAGCTATTAATACCTAATGATACAATGAAATTGGGTTTTATTGAACAAATTATTCATTAAAACATATTTCATTTATGTATATATAAGATTTACTGCCAAAGCCATTACTTTAAAAGATATTTTTACAGGTCGTTAAAATAAGTGTCAAGTCAAGTCTAACAACACAGAAATTCTGTAAAATTTAAAACACCGCAGGTAATTATTTTTCCAAGTCATATATTTGATTAAAGACTAATTTCAAGCCAATGAAATAATTTTTATAGAGTGTCAATTAAATGTATCATGACAACATCATTAAACTAAAGCTTCAAGTCATTTTGAAACAGAAAAGTATAAAAATATAAGGAAAAGTAAGAAAAAGAGTTATCAAATGCACAAGTATAATACATTAAGTCATTAAATTAGAGCTTTGTGCCTATTTCTAAAACACAGTAAGTCGTGTACCTGTAAAATCTATGAAAGCTATCAACACATTAATATTACATAATCTAGTGTGGAAAAACATATTAGTTATTAAAAAGGCTTTCTTACTTATCTATAATATAATTAAGATTAGTTGAAGTAAGACTTATATACGTACTACATCTGCCTTGATGCCAGATCTGTGTACTTGTTCGTTCATCACAGTTGGTGAGACGAAGTTTACACTCATTGGGATATGTCCGTCCGTCTGTTCCACACACCTGTACAGATATTCAAAGGTTATGATTATTGTGTTCAATTTCATAGTCACATATAATAACATTGAGAGCTATTGAAGGATGTGCAAAATGTAGGAGGTGGTTTTCCGATATCACTTTGTATCGATGCCCTTGAAAAGTTTTAAGGAAAGGATCTCTTTTTTTCTTTCTTTCGGGTTTTCTTTATAGAAATGAAGGCTAACTGACTAAAAGATGATGGAACAGACACTATTCAAATTCATCAAACTCTTTCATCAAGATGAGCTCAAAATACATACGGGTTCAAATTCTTCAGAACAGACAGGACATTCACAGGACGGTTGTCCTCCTCTCATCTGACAGATAGCATCGTTATGACAAGTGTAACCTCGGCAGGAAATTTCCCCCGTACCTTTGGGGAAAAGATCAGTAGGTAAATTAATAGAAAGAATGATAAATAGCTATTCATTGTTATAATCTTTTATACAATTTTTTGTTGTTGTCTACCCCTCATTAGAAAAATGACTTCTCCCTAAGACCAGTGTGACCTCTGCTTTCTTTTCGTCATTACAAAACCACACAAAAGGATGTAGTCTCAAGATTAAGTTGCAATATGTTTTAGCAAAGGTCACAAGTCCTTTCAATTGTTTTCTAACAGTACATCAAACGTGTAGTATCTGCAAACTGTCGCATTCTTTAAAATTCAGATGGGACACTGACTTACCGTTTAAGGCCTAAGTTATGGACTTACCACATGGACCGTGATGGAAAAGTTCCACATTTTTTTTCTGACGACATGAATCTCGCCTCAGCTCACATTCGTTGTCATATGTGTAACCATCAGAGCCACAGACTTGCTGTACAATTGGTTCACAAGGGGAAGGGCACTGACATTTAGCAAGTCCGTTTTTGTTGATTGTACATTCCTGACCGAATCCACATGTTATTTTCCTACAAGGGTTTGTGCCTGAAAGCCCACAAATACAAATTATGCTTGTCCTTCGAGTAATGTAGCTTCTCTTTCACCCTTTGACTTCAACTTTGAATCTATTGGAAGCTCTTTTGCAAAATCATTGTTTTACGTTCTCAATTCTGTGAATTGGGGTTTTATTGTAATGTAGTGCCTCATATATTTGTTTTTAAGTAATATTTAAATTCTTCAAAAACTTGAAAAATAATAATAATCGAGAAACCTAGATTTTTTGAACTAGTAAATATTTTTCAACACTTATTATTATTTTCTTATTATATAAATATTATTACATATGTAAAAATAGTAATAACAAATATATATTAAATGGAAAAGAAAGAAGATAATTATAAAAAATTTGTTTTCATGCCCTCTCTCTTCATGACTAAATGTCTACATTTCAGATTCCAATTTAATTTTTCTGGCAAAATATTCTAGATTACCTATGTTGAGAGACAGTTTTTACCAAAATATAGATGTATTTATTTTTAAGGTTTGTTAAAAATGACTAAACAAAGTTACAATAGAAATACTGTACATGCACACCTTTTCTCAAAAACATTAAAAAGGAACTGGTTGCTGTAGGTACAGCTGTAATTTTTATGGACGAAAAAAATGTGAAATCCATTGTAAATTATGTACCTATTTTAATCTCCTTTACTTTATGGTGTAGGTGGCATCAAAATGTTTGTTTCAAAGTAAATTATGACAAATAAACCGTAATAAATAATGATTATATTATGAAGGTCACACACACTGAACTATATACCAGTATCTTAATAGCATGAAAACTGCCCATAAAGTTTACATCATGAACAAAATCAATAACAGCAAAAACAATCTACTAGTCCTAAGGGAGATGTATATTTGAAGTTTAACGTAATTTATTGTTCCTTAGAACGGTACAGAAAACTCCAGATAGATTCAAGTAGGTTAACGTTATAGATAACTGTCGTCATGCACATATAAATGGTAAATAAATATGAAAAAAAACTTTACAGATATTGTTTTTAAGATTCACAAAAACAAACGGAATAATTCCATTTATTTTACATTTGCGTTTATTCTAAATGATTAGATCAATGTGTTTTAACTTAAATTTGTTGATTTTTTGTTAACATTATCATACATTTGATTGAAAATAAACAATAATTGACAAAAGCATCTATTTATTTATTAACTTAACAATTTTAAACTAATATAAATATGTCCTGACAAAAAATTTTACTCTGCAAACTATATAATTTTCACTAATAAATCACAATGTCTTTGGGGGTAGAACATACATAAAAAACAAACATCTATTATTTTCATTAGTAACAAGGAAAATTGGATTATGTTAATGAATTATTGTTATCAATAATAATAGAATCGCAATTTAATGACTAAAATTAAGATATTAAAAGCATAACTATGATCAAATTGATAGTCTATATGCTCATATGGTAATACATGATGTACTAATTTTATGATAAAAAGAAAAAGAAAATAATAATAATAAAAAACACGCACAATTGCAAGCTGACTGGATTTGTTAGTGGCATGCATTGATATTGAGTACACAACGCCAAGCACAAAAAGACATGTTTAAAAGCTCCAGTACTAAAGTAGAGTGGCATGCTAAGAGATAAAGGTTTCTCACACAACAGCCAAGACTAGTGGAGACTATATATCTACGCTAGCGTGCAGCATGCAAACGGTCGACAAATAGTGTGGAGAAGCCATGGAAGTCAACACTTCAGCAAGTTTGCCTGCTATCAATCTTTACTACGCATTTTGCACCAGAGTGGTTTTGTTTTAGAGGAATTCCAGCATGTTTTGTAGATATTTGTTACTCAACCTTAGTGCTCTGTGGTAAAAACTATATGGTCGGTCTAGCAACAACTTTGTGGTTGATGTACATCAGAAGTATCCTTTGTATTGAGTTTTTACAGTAAAGGGAAGACAATATATATTCGGGAAAGCTTATCAGAAAACAAACAATCAATGATGTGATACGTAAATTGCATATCAATTCTCTAATTGCGTATATGAATTTTTGAGGTATAATGTTTAAAACTTGTAATGAATTTGTCTGAATGTGATCATAAAGTAACATGTATATCGAATGCATCTTTATTATACTAAGAATATTAGGAAGAATAAATCGAAATCAAAAAGTACTAAGTAGCTGACTCCAGTGGCATACCAGTTGGAGCTATGATTTTGAAGATCCATTTCTAGACTAGAGAATTATTGATAAATCACCAAATTATAACCTTTCCACCTTAAGCTGACAAATCATTTTCCAATTGTTTGATAAGTGATTTTTGTTTTCTGAACCGACTCATAAATGTTTCATTGTTACAAATATGATGAAAGAAGAGACTTGATGGGCCTGCATTTCTCATTTCTCTGTTAGTCCACTAAAAGTGATATTTTTGTAAAAAAATTGTTAAGTATTGTTGTTTACATTTTAAAACAAGTAGATGGAAGAAGTACGGGTTCAGGGTGCCATCATAATGCTTCACATACTAGGTCAGCTTAAATACTTAAAATTCCATTTAACGATGTTTAGATCAATAAAGAAGCCAAATTCACATTCATACCAGCATATTCAGTATCTGTGAACGCACTGGGAACATTTGCAATTTAAAAAAAAAATAAAAAATTAAATTTATTCTTAAAAGAGATTCCGAAATTGATTATCCAAGGAAAGACATTTGTCAAGTGTCCTGCAGCAAAATTAAATACATAGAGAATTATTTCCATTTTTGAAACTTTAATACCCTGAGGACTTGTACCTTCATAGAACTGAGAACGTACATTCTCGATGTAATGATGAGATATGTGCTGCTATATTACAGAGTCTGACAAAGAAATGGACTGTTAAAGTACCATTAAATTTTAATGTAGCACCATATAATGTGAGAAAGATGTTATTAAATTCAACTATTCACTTGTCAATCTGCAATGAAATCATTGGCATATACATATTTTAGACGAACACAAAATCTACTACTGTGCAGGTAATATTGTCTACTGTTTTCCCGGTAAGGTTACTCAGCAACTCAACTAAACACCAAACTGTTTTAACAGGTATTCAGTATTCCCAGAAATAAGGCATGCTTTCCATATCGAAAGTTTGATACTGAAGGAAGTTATTGAAAATTAATACCCATGTTCCCCAGACCCAATATTTGAGAAAAAATGGAAAGATATTGATTACAAACATTGCTGCATGATTTATATAACAAATGGAATTAAATGAATTAATGACCCTCCCTGATGGTTTTCCATAACCATGTGTCATTTTATCATAGAGAGCGTAGCATTTTTTAATTTCTGAAGATGTCAGATGAAAATGATTTAAAATATGATCGAGTTGGTGTTTAGGAGAGGGAGTTATCTTCCCTGATTATATCAGAAGAGTTATCTCCCCTCAGAAACCTTATGGGGAACCTGTGCAGTGTGTCTCATTCCCAATTAAAATTGCTCCTCATTAGTGATAATTTTTGTACATCTGTAGTAATCGCAAAAAGAATGTAACATTTTAACGATCACAATGTGCACTGAAGGGTGAACATCTGTAACAACAAATCGGCGGCTAAAATATTTTAGTTTATGTCCTGTTGAAGTTGAACAAAACCAAATCAAATCCAGAGTATATTTGAGAATAAGAAACGATGTTAAAATATGACAATAGAATGTGTTTATTTCAAGCTTTCAGAGATTCAGGTTGTCACGATAAACCAACCTTCTTTTGCGACTGTTAAGTGTTGCAATTTTGAATTGAAAAAAAAATTTGCACAAATTGACTTTCATAAAATGAGTAAAACAATAATTGAATGGAATCACTGTTCATCTTTGGTGAGGTAGATATTGACTGAGATAAACTTCAGGAAGATTTTGTTACAAAATTTACGAAAGTATGTATCTCACACGAAAGAAAGTTGGATTCAGTTTAAGCCATTGTACACTAAGCCAGAAAATCTTAGATTCAAAAAATAGCTGAATGCTAAGGTATGAAAACATATATTATCAATGATCTATTCATTCTAACAACAATAGCATGAAATTAGATTGTAGTCCTAGATTACGTGCTACAGGGAAAACAATGAAAAAATGAGTATAAAAGAAGCCGATATATGTACTTGATATCTTATTCAAATGTTTTAAACCTGATGATAAAAATGTCCTTTTTAGCCGCATTTGTCTATGCCTTGATGCAATAATTTACCAGATGTTTTAGCATTGAAATATCAAGTCCTAAATAGTATATATCACAAATGAGAATGATGCGCATATTACACAAGTTTTATGGAAAATTCTGGCCTAGATTGGCGAATGAACACTGAGGAAGGAATTACTACAGAACAGAACTAGAGGATGTTCAAGTAACAGGAGACTCAAACCCACAAATGATAAGTTACTGCGGTAGAGGGCATTTCTACAGATGTACAAAATAGCGAGGAATTTCCACGGCAACACAGATCAACATGGCTGCTTCCGAAAAAAAACCTTAAAATTAACTTCAAAGTTTTCAAAGGTTAAAATGATTTGTGACTATTTATATTCAAGTCTTTAAATAATGATCTAGACTTAATAAAAGAAAATGACTAAAATGAGAATGCATGATTTTCTTTTTGAAAACAGTCATGCCTATCTGTTTCCATGGAAACTGGACATGGTTGTACTGAACAGTTTTACCCTGATATGCTTCTACTTCGTCCTGAACAACAATGTTTACATTGGGCCCCGTTACTGCTGAAAATACACATACACAACCGATCAAACGATACTCAAGAGGATCAGACCGAGTCTGGGAACTCAACGATGAAAATCTCACATGGAAATTCTATTCATAAAACCAAGATGTGCCACGTTGTGTACTTTTCCGACGTTATTCTCAAATGAAAAAAATGCTGACTTGCCTTCTTTTGATGGAATGAGTCACAGAATAATATAGAACATAAGATTCTTGAAACGCAAAAAAAATTATCAAAACGGAATATTCACACATCAATATCAAATTCATTAGACAAATTGATATCATGTGACATGACACATATAAGACACTTTATATTACGTGGATGGAGATTTGACCTTTGACCCCAGACTGATCTAGACACTAAATGCAAGGATTAGTAGCTCGCTAGAGAAGGGTTAGTAAGTTGGGTTAATTTGTACTCTTGTCAAACTTCGGACTTCGGAGTCTATAGCTCACAGTTCCAGTGGCTGAACTAGGAGGCACGTACAACATGTATTTTGATAAGTCTGTTCATGCTTTCAAGTAATGTTTTCAATTTCATTTTGAAGCAGTTTCCTTTGCAATAGGACATTTTTTATCGTTGTTAAGTATGGATGATATTTATTCCCCTTTTTAAAAAAAGTTTAAAATGTATCCATATTTATTATTGATAAATTGATTAATCTAAAGTAATTAATTGTTGTCTTTTTAATTTAATGTATGATTTTACTTGCTACAAATATCAATTTCGAGCATTTGAATCTGAATTTAATTCAAATTACTTTTTTATAATTATATCCAAAAACTTCCATCAAGTTTGTTATATATTTATTGAATTATCATTTAGGCTCAAAGAAATTTTCAAAGTTCTTATTTTTATAAGTTAATTGATATATACTATATCTTTCAAAATTCACCAACTTTTGTAGAATTCTTAAAGTCATATTTTATTTTTAATTAAGTGGTTAATCATCAAAATATTTCAATATTTTTTTTAATAAATAGTTTATCACTGCGCCAAAGTGCAAAATGATTTTAATAGTAAATTTGTAATTCTATCATAATTATCTTTCTTATTTTCTAACTATTTATTAATTATATTCATTTAATTCTATTCATTTATTTTCAATTTCAGAAGACAAGTACACACATGTATATATTTGTATGAATTTTGTTTGTTTAGAAAACAGAGTTTTAAATATGCATGTGCCTTTTTAAAGTTACAGTTAGAAACTTACTATTTCAAACAAGTAACGTTGTTCTTACATATTAACAAATAGTGTTTTCAATATGTTTTTTTTTGTTTAAGCTATTGCTAAAATTGATTCTCAGGAAAAATATATAATTTGTGTGACTTTTCCTCAGAAGGAATTGATCTTAAAGCAACAAATGGCAGAAGTGTTTTATTTCATAATCAAGGGAATGAATACTTGTCTTAAATTTAAATAATCGTATTGTTTATTTATGGAATACAGTGTCAAATATACCTGAGCCAATTTAATGCAGTGCTATTTTTTATATTCAACTTTATTTATTAACAGGTGACAGGAATAAACAAATGGATTCTTCATGTGTGCACCTACAAATGTCGATGGAACAAAATTATAGGCCATTGTTCTTATTAACAACTTTAAGAATTACTTAAATTGAGAATCTTTTGATCTAGTTAAGTACAACCTGTCGTGCATTTATTGGAAGGGTATAAGCAAGGCTGTGAATTTACAGTGACATTTAGTGGGAAGTTTTACATTTTGTAATTGAATTATCTGCTTTTTTTTAACCAAAGCAATTAAAGCAAAGCATATCATTAAAAAATTTTCTAGAATATTAAAAATTGTTTTGATAAAAAATGGTTTATAAACGTAATAAGCATAAGCCCCATGATCAGCCCCTGGCACACTGAGAACATGGGGGAGTTAAAACAGCCGAATCAAACAGATAATTCATGGACATGAGTGTAAGGGGGACTGCAACCAAAATAATACTGATCTAATACAGATTGAGAATAATTAAATACACTAATTAATAGCTGGTGTTGTTCTACATTAAAAATGTCAATCAAACTTCATATGTAGACTTTATGATTTTCAATATTTTAATTTGAATTTGATGATTTTTGTTTTGTTTTTTGCTTTGTTTGTTTGGGTTTTTTTCTCCTTTTTTCAATTCTAAAGAAAATTAGCAATTTCAAAAAATGTATTTGCATGCATGCCAAAATAGCAATTTAGTAATTACCTTGGTAAATATAATTCAAGGTAGTCAAATTCCATAATTATTCTGTTGGTTACATCAGTTAACTCATATTTAAACTCATACTTTATACTTAAATTACAACACCAGCACAATTATCAAGTACATGTAAATATTAATTTTTTTTCTAATGTGATTTAAATTTTGATCAGTGTTTGGCTGCAGCCCTCGGATTAATAACTTATTACACACACCACAGCCCGCAGGTAACCCAAGATTTAACATTAAATGTTAAGGAAATATCATGATGCCCTTTCTGAATAGCAACACCAGGGGTTACTGAAAGCTGTGATGTTCAAGTGGGCAGTCTGTGTAACCATGATTGGCAAATTAGTGAAAATGTGAAAAGACGGTAGCCTCTGATGCAGTTTATATATATATAAGTAAAATTAAAACACTTTGTTAGGGGAAAGTTTTCTCATTCAGTGTTAGTAAAATCTTATTGAAGAAAAAATAATATATACATATATACATATATGGTATATATATCATAAAATCCACAATTGACAAGCAAATATACAGCACATTATGGAGAATTGAGGGTTAAGAATAAGATAGTTAGTCATCCAAAAATGTTGTAATAAAAGATGCAATATTATAGATTGTTTTCGTCAAATATTGAAAATAATTTTGAAGTGAAGGAAACCCATACCTTGACATTTTCCGGAATGATGAAGACGAATGTCACGCATCGTGCGACAAGCCTCCATTTCAAGCCGACACAAGTTACTGTATGTTGCCCCGTCGGTTCCGCAGACAAATTTCAATGTGTCGGGGCACGTCTCAGCACAACGACACACAGGCCGACGATCAGTCTGACTCGCCAACTGGCACACTTTAGGTGGTTCACATACGAATCCAGCACATGGTTCTGTGAAAATGGCAATGATTTTTAAGAAATTTATTCTTGATTTCTACAAATTTACAATCACACAATTTTATAGGTCTTTTTTAGTAAGGTTTTTCTTAAAGGAAAAATAATTCTTGATTTCTACAAATTTACAATCACACAGTTTTATAGCTAGGTCTTTTTAGTAAGGTTTTTCTTAAAGGAACAATAGAAGTGTTTCATCAAAATTATCCCAATTTCAGCCATGATCACCTTTAAGCACATTGGAGATCGTCTACCTAACTACTTGCCTATATCATTGGTAATAATAACTTAATTATCCCAAACAACGACAAATTCTGCATTCATTAATTAGATTTGCACTTGTTATACTTGACAATATAAAATAAGTATGAATCTGTTGTGTCTGTATGTTACAGGGGTCAGAAATGTCAGGTGTCTGATTTAAGGCAGAATCCAATGTCATATTATAATATCTATACAGTTAGTCATACGATAGAACCCAAGGACCTTAGTGAACTCATTCAACTCATTAGATATTAAATACAATAGTTCAAGGGAGACATTAGGAGGAAGAAAGTCATTGTAGAGAATGGATTTGGTCCAAAATTAAGTCACTTTTCATTATCATGCAATCGGGCACAAAGCTATTGATCGCAATCTTAGTTCGTAATCAAAAGGGAAAAAAAATTAGCTTTTGTGTTCAGAGCATTTATTTCACATAGCTGCAGCCATCTTGAAGGAACCTGAATATGTTACATATCACATATATGGAACCATTAGCAATCTCACATCTGATAAAAGAACATATTGTAACTTGCAGTCACTTTAATATTTAAAATATCAATAAGTTATCCATCTGACTGGAACAACAGCTTGTTTAGTATAAAATCACATCAGTTTTACTAAAATCCTTAAATCAAATAAATTCAACCCCATAGTGAAAAAAATGTCATTAGAATGTGCCTGACAGTTCATTTTGTGATGAGAACTCTCCAGTTGTATTGAAAATGACTTGGAAGGATTTGATGAGTTTCTGTCTCTTAGGAAATCACTCCCAAAAAATCACATTTAGTCACACTGCCAATCAAAGCAGACTATTCCATCAAAAGACCAGATTGATTTTCCCAGTCATAGACAAATTAACACCACTAGCATACGTCAAGTAAATGTCTTGTTTCTGGAAAGGTAGCTAAGGATAAGGATATTGATTTCTTTATCTAAACTTGTAAAGAAACATTTCTTTCAGATTATTTTTGAGATTGTCTGCACCTCTCCTTACAACTATTTAATAGATTAAACAAAGTTGCTTAGCTGTAACATTTACGCACAATAATTTTATTCATTTTTTTTTTTTTTTGTAATTTCAGACATGTAGATAGCTTGAAAGGATAGCTCTGTCTCAGATTGCATGCTTAATATTTTACCTTGAATTAAACAAGATTTAGGAAATAATATTTTATCATTTTTATCATGGTAATACATATTTCTGACCATAAAAATGCCTTTTATTAGCCATACCTTAGGGAACAATGGACAAAGGAAAGATGCCATGAAGCAGATACAAATCCTTTAAGACACTACTAACTAACTAAAAAGTCACACCTTTATAAGCAATGTAAGCAAAGACATTTCTAAGCAGCTAGGTCTAAGTTATTTTGAGACACAACCAACAAAAGATGAGGATAGGCCAAATTAGATGTCCAATCCTTTTGACATTTATTACATCTTTTATATCAGTAAAAATTGTGTCAGTTGGAAACTGATAGAAGAAACGACACCTTGAAATACCTAGGTAGGTAATTTCTCGTAAACATATATCATAACAAAATCTTTGTTGAGTTGAAAATTTCAGGATTTATTCTTATCTAAAAAGTACATATGGGTATATTATTGGAAGAAATTGCATTTGAAAAATTTCTAAAAAAAAATGGCATAGATCTGATAATTTTTTTGAAAGCACAAATGGACTGGAACAAAATTTAATTGGTTACATATCATTACCATGTATTTCAATAATTATTGCTTCATTATACTGACAATATATGGATGACTATGTGTGGCAGAGACCCTCACAGTAATGCACTTCATGAATACAGAATCTGAAACCAATTCAATACAACTTCCTATTTCTGTCATAGCCTGAATGCACACTGTCAAAGGCAGCCCTTACCTGTAGCTTGTAACCAGTATTAATATGAAATCAGACAGCACAAATCAATACCACAACTACATTATAATATGCTTGTTACACAATCTAACAGATTTTACAAACTATCGATGCATGGAGCAATAAACTCTACTGATAATGTAACGGCACGCAACCTGAGCCAGTTTGTAACAACTGTTTTAATTGATCCCCGCCTCAGGTGTGCAGGGCCGCCTCACAGGTGTATTGCTATGCTAATCAAGTGTCACTATTTAATTTCAGGAATGTATTATTGATGTTTAGCTACTGTGTTGTTCACTTCTGGAATAGGGAAAACAGTATTGCAAAGTAAAAGTATAAAAAAGATGTAATAGGGAAAACAGTATTGCAAAGTAAAAGTATAAAAAAGATGTAATAGGGAAAACAGTATTGCAATGTAACAGTATAAAAAAGATGTAATAGGGAAAACAGTATTGCAATGTAACAGTATAAAAAAGATGTAATAGGGAAAACAGTATTGCAATGTAACAGTATAAAAAAGATGTAATAGGGAAAACAGTATTGCAATGTAACAGTATAAAAAAGATGTAATAGGGAAAACAGTATTGCAATGTAACAGTATAAAAAAGATGTAATAGGGAAAACAGTATTGCAATGTAACAGTATAAAAAAGATGTAATAGGGAAAACAGTATTGCAATGTAACAGTATAAAAAAGATGTAACTTCCATTGCAGACTCATTGGGTTGGAATCTGCAATCTCGATCTAATGGACAGTTTACAAGTTGAGCTTTATTGTCAGGTCACCAGCAATTGACAAAGTCCAGAACTGCTACACTCGAATTCCCTGATCCTTTCTCAAAACATTCAAAGAGCTTGTTCTCAAAAACAGTCTATATTTACCATCACAGTGGATATTTTGATTTAGTTAAATTGACACCTAGCTTGTTCATATGCAGCAAAGTTGAACTTAACATCCAAAGAGCTATTAGAGCATTTGGTTGATGTTTGGAGGTCCAGAGTTGGAACCCCAGTCTGGCCGCTTTATTTTTCTTCTTTCCAGTTACAAAAGTAAGCAATATATGAAGAGAAAACTTAGCAGCCTGACTCAGGGGTTTAAAGTGTACACCTCAAAACACGTTTTTTAATAGTCCTATAATATTCAGCTGATGAAACTATTCAGCTACCTGGTCACTGCATGATCAAATTTTTTTTATTAGGGGCTTCACAATATATAAAGATATTATAAGATGAAGATTTGAACTGGAGACCTGAGGAACATCAGATGGGGTGATAAGTTACCAATTGAGCTATCAGCATTATCAAAATGATTTAGAACCATTACACTGCTTAACTGAACTTATGTTTTGGACTTGATCCTGTTGCAGGTGCAATGCCCATGCAATTAAAGACACAGACAACCACAACATCAGCTAAATTTATTATTTTGTGAATAGGGTATAAGCATTGAATTTTAAGCAACACATGAGAAAATATGCATCAGGACAGATATTGGACATCGATTTGATTCATTCTCGTCATATATATTTCCCTTTCTATTTTACTTTTAGTCATGACATGCATGATATATATCTCCTTCCTTATGGAAAATCAATTGCATGCATACTAACTTACTTTTTTAAGCATTTAGAGTAAGTACTTTTAGGGTATATAGTGCCTCTCTAAATGCTTGAAAATGGGGTTGGATGGTCACCACTTCTATGATGAAAATCATAAGGAAGAAGCACATTGAGGCACATTGAGGCTTTGAAAAACAGCGAACATCCCAAGATAACTGTCTTGGCTTTCGTTTGATTGTGTTTTCAGAAGATTTAATATCTCTCCACATTGTATCTGGATATTTACGAGGCTTGTGTTTTAAAAATTTCTAAAGAAAAAACAGACCATGCACAAAGATAAACTTTTAACATTTCTTATAATCTTGTCTACAACGCAAATAATCTACAATTATTATGCTCTGTTTCATTGGTTGTGGCATGCGCAAGTGGACTTCGGACTTACACCATTTTCACTTTGTTCCACGAGGTTTGTATCATTGGCTGATATATAAGCTACTGTTGTACTGTATTTAACTACACATATATTCAGTACCAAATTTGTGGTATAAGGCCTAACTTTAATACTAAAAGGTTGTATAAATTTAACATATTGTATTTACATTCACCAATTGTATTGTCATCGCGCAAATGGATATAAAGAAAACAGCGATAGAACCGCACAAAGATTGGAACTTTTAGGACTTATAATCTTGTCTAACCGTAGACGCAAAGCTCTGTTTCATTGACCTGGTCCATATCTTCATGTGGCATGACCATTGGCTTTCGTCTGGTGTTTTTCATCACCAAATCATATATAGTCACTGATATAAAGCTACTGTTACTGTATTTACTACACTATTTTGATTATTCTGTTCCACATTGTATATTCAGTACCATATGTTGTATAAATTTAACATATTGTATATTAAGTTACCATATTGTACATTCACCATATTGTATTGTCATCGTTTTGAATATTCAGTACCATATTGAATATTCAGTACCAAATTCAATAGTCAGTACCATATTGCATATTCAGTACCATGTTGTATATTCACATACCATATTGTATATTCACATACCATATTGTATATTCAAGAATCATATTGTATATTCACATATCATATTGCATATTCACCATATTATATATATATTCTGTAATTCCATACCATATTGTTTATTCAGTACCACATTATTATGATGTATATTCATCATATTCTATATATTCACCATATTATATTTTCAGTACCATATTGTACCTTCGATGCCATATTGTATATTCATTGTATTGAATCTGCAGTCTATATTGTATATATTCAGTACCATATTGTCTCCTTTCCTTACCCATCACCTGCCTATAATACACAATAACTGACGTGTATGGACCCACACAATGGATCACTATTATCTGATAAACCCTACAGTACAATATATCTAACCGTTAACCTGGCAAACAGACAACAAGGGAAAAATGTTTCTAATGAGCTGTTCGTAGAAACAGCGACATAAGATTTATACCAAAATCAATAAAGCGTTTCTAGACTGCCTCCGGCTCCGTGTGCAGATGAGTATAAGGCTGAGCCCTTTTCCGATTGTATTTAATACGAAACATGAAGGTTTTCTCCTCTCAGACAGAAGAACATGGAAACTTGAATTATATTAACTGCACCCTAGAGATGCTATTGTGTCTCACCCAAGGTTGTCCAAGTATCAAATTAGCAATAGCCTTGCATAGAACAAAGTAAAACAGAAAAACAGCTAGTCTCCCAATGTACAGATGGTTAAAGATGAATATTCATCTTGGAAGATAAGATACTATAGGAGTTACAATGGAATACCGATATGCTACATGAAAGTTTTAACATGACAACGATATGTTAATGCACATGTATGATTATAGTGAATTCATGAACATTTCTTACAGCAATGCTTATAAGAGTACATATAAATTGTTTGATTCTTTGTCATGAAATATGTTGGGGATTTAAACCTGGCTCCCTAAGGAGACACCCAATTCCTACGATTACCTAATTTAATGCAAATTTCTTGAATTTGTTAACCTAAGCAACTCTCAAGGTGGAGAAATAACACAATTTGAACAAAATGCCACACACCCTTACCACTTAGCCTCCTCATCTTAGATAACTGTACGATAGGGCAGTTCATTAAATTTAGGCATTCAGCATTAGCCATAAAGCAATGTGTGATATATAATGTAGATTTGTGGTGGAAGCATATTTGGCAGAGGTTACCATAGTAATGTATTAATTCTATCTCAGTAATATCATCAGTTGTGAATGTTTAATGAGCATAAAAGGCCACAGACATCCCTAAGGGGTAAAGACAATATAATGGCTAATGGCACTTGCCTTTTAACGATTTTGATTCAATGTCCAATAGACATCTCGAGGGATGACAAAGCTCGTATGGGTTATCTATGATATCACATTTATAGATAGGATTAAAATCTATATCTCTATTTTTAAAAAAAATATTGGATAACTCAAAAACAGACAAACAATTATACAATTGACTTAGCCAGTTTAATGGCTATGCCTGACTTTTTCATGCTCAATTAAATGTATCATTGTGATATTGAAGGTCAAGGTCATTCATGTAAGCAAACATATATTCTGATCTGATATCCATTATCCCTATGGTAAAATTAGATTGTATGGAAATCATTTGTGCTTTACATTAAAATTGTAACCATAGGTATTGTTTTTAGACTGAACATACCAGACAATCATCCAATTAGATGATGAAAGATGTTGGTGATTTAACTCTCATTCAGACATGCTTTCATGGCCAATGTGAAGACTTTTTTTTTCAATGAAATAGACTTTTGAAACTAAGGACAAAAAATTTATTCCAAAATACTACTTGTGCAATATCATTTTCTGTGGTAACTTAGATGTGGAGAAGACTTTAATGATTCTAACAATTACCTAAAAAGAGTCAGTAACCCCAGAAATTGGTATAGCTTTCCTTTTTTATTACATACTAATTGTACAAAATGACCTCAATACTCTTGGTTTTGAATTTAACATGTAGCTGACACTTTGACTTTGAATGTAATTGTCAAGGTCATTGAATCCTTTGAACAACTTTGGTAGCCTTTTTTTACCTGCAACAATAAGCTAAGCAATAGAATAACACTAATTAACTTTTGAAACAAGTGACTTTGAAAGTGTAGAAGATATTAACTAATTTGCTACAGGCCAAATATCATATCATTCAGGACTCTTGAATGCATATTTATTTTGAAGTTGATTGACCATATTAGCAATTTAAACAAATTACCAGTCCTATTATGTTGGATTTATTACTATTTATCATGACCTGTGACCTTCTGTTGGCCCAACCATCTTGCCTTTAATTTTATAAACTCTATTCATCTTAAATTATATACTTTCATTCTGATTCTTGGCTTCTTTACAAATTCACCATGTCCCTGAATTGCCTTTTCTTAGAGCTATTATGCATTCATAATCATTGACCCTTACATGCGCCTTTATCAGAATTTCATCACCTTTTTGCCTCTTAAAGCAGCTCTTTATCACAATCTTGGGCTTCATTTAAGCCCTTCGTTTTGACCCTTTATTTATTAATTTTCTTTTGGCCCAATATATCATGCCCTTTTGCTTTTTTCAGCAATTTATTGTGCTTAGACTTATAGTCCTAATTACTTCTTCAGCATGCCTCTGGAATTTCTTTAAGCCTATCATTTAAACCCTATAACTTTGTATTTTCTTTTGACCCTTCATCAAGAACCTTGGATTTCTAAAAGACTTTTATCTTGACACTTTCCATAGTAATAGACTATCATGATAGCCACTTGTCTTGGTTATAATCCCTTGGTTGACCACTTGCTTCCTTTATATAGCCTTTTAGTCTGATGCCCCTAATCTCTTTTAGCTTTCATCATAACTCTTGGCCATCTAATTATTAACCCTTTGACACAATCGCCGGCAGTCTTTTTGTTATTGATTAGGAACGGTTTACCATATTTTGACCCATTGGATTTTGAATGAAAGTGAAGGCCATTTGTTTTAAGATCTTATTAGCAGTGTTTTTACCCTTCCCTGTCCACCTCAATAATCATGACCAATGAATTTAGAAAATTGCTTGCAAGCTACACAGACCAATTTGAAGATGAACATTGTAAGTGGATATTTAATCAAGACTTTGCCTCAGATTACTTAAAATGCTGGAAACATGTACCTGCAATGACTGCATGAAAGATTAATTTTGAAGCTATTTTATAGCAAAGAACAGTTGGTCTTCTTTTGAAAACTGGAGATATTTGTTAGATATGATTGATTATTAACATACATCTGAATGGGATGTTATAGAATGCAATGATGTTTGGATATGACGATATGGGACAAGATGACATCAGGTGACACTTTGTATGATTACATTGCCCCCTATTCCAATATATACCGGGACATTCAAACACAATAAAATATGTGGCAACTATACCCACACAGTATGTGCTCAGACCTGCATGAAGAAATATATTTCCTTGTAAGGGTACCACCATGCACGTTACCGTGCATCACCCTTCACAAATTCAAGTTCTGAGCCAGAGTTCATCAAAAAAAGGCCTCACTGTTAACCCTTTAACCCATCAAGAATATTCATCTCATAGCTTATAGTAAAGAATATATAGTTAAACCTGTCTATAAAGGCCGACCATTAAAGGCAGAGGGAAAATGGTCTTTATACAAAGGTGGTCCTTATACATAAGTAATTGAGTTGACATTTGTCATTTGGGACCTTAGAAAGCTGGTCTTATTAAGCAGGTGGTCATTATATAAAGGTGGTCGCTTACTTACAGCAGGGTTTCATTGTGTAAAGCTACATGTTACAATATCAAATAGATGTATTGATATGCTCTTTCATATCATGCTTCATAGTTAAGACCATGTAATTTTTTTTTAATAATCATAATTCAATTAAAAATATAAACTTACTGCATTTTCCGTAGTATTTAAGTTTTATTTCCTTCATATCACGACAAGACGCTCGTCGTAGTTCGCAGGAGCTGTTGTAATCCTTCCCATTGGTACCACAAACAGGCATACCTCCCAAGTTGTCCCCATAATTATCACATCGCTCCGGGCACATGCAGCGGTGGGAAAGACCGTTTTTAGAAGGCACACAAATGGCCCCTAATCTACATGTAACTCCATCACAGGGGTTCTTGCTGCCAGCTGGGAAAACATAGCAGGCTTGACAAAGGCCAAAGAACGTTTGGAATATACCTGCACTTACTATTATAATCCACATGCTTTTCAAGTTTTTCAATGAAACTGATTTTGTGGAAAGCGAGCGTTTAATTTTCATAACCATTCCCATGGCCTAGGATCAATAATATGATGCTGCTCTGAGAGACGAGGCAGCCATTTCTCGATGTCAATATTCCTCTACCACCATAACTCTAGCTGCATCCATAAACCAGGAGCACACAGCCATCAAACACAATTCTTCAACATTCTAAACCAATATGTTTCTCCTGGTACATATATATGTGTGAGAGAATGATTATAAGATAAAGATCCTGATGGATATTTTGTCAAATATCATAAAGGCGACCATCTGCTTTTTGTTCCAGTTTAAAATTTCAAACATTTCACTGATCCAGATTCAGTGTTGCGCAAAACATAGATCGGCATGCGTGCAGTATTTACAGGGCGACAAATCTATCGCTTTAAGCACTGCAAGCTGAATATTATACACATCATGTCTTGCAATTGTATATCATCTTTTTGAGTCTGTGAGAATCTCTCCTACATTCCACAGGCAATACATCAAAAACCATTTGAAATTTCCAAAATTTCCTTTTTCGTCAATTTACACAAAAGGCTGTGAAACCACTCTGAACAATTCAAATTGATCCCAATTTAGTTCTGACTTGATCTAATAAGCCCAGTTCTGACTCGGCGCTCTGGGAACAGAAATATCATTGCTATTGACTGCCACACAGTATCTGTTGATATCGTTAAAGAATTTCAAATGAAATTACTGAACCGTCTGTTGGGCCATTGCTCTTATCGGCACTATATAGCCAGTACATACATGTGTACACACAGTTCAAAAAGTCACTTTACTGAAAACATTTCATCTGAATATTGACGTATCAGAGTTCCAGTTGACGGCACAGTCATTTTTCACATTATTAATTCATTATTAAATGGCACATGTTTTGTTTTGCTATGGAAGCTGAGTCTGTGTGTTGTAATGCATGAATTGTTTACTCGTCCATCCAGACAATGACAGTGTCAATCAACAGAGATCCATCGTAATCTGATTGGCTACTGGTGACTGCATCACTCAATCAGATATATTTTTTTTTATAACTAATAAATGTCAAACAAGTACGGTAAGCATACAGTCAGTTATTTATCTCCAAATTCTATAATCAGGTTTTATAATTGTCCATATCAGATAGATGCTGATGATCGAGATATAAAGTTTGAGTTCAAATGGCTAGAAATTTCCAATACAGAGATTGTCTGAAAGCAAATCTCAATGGTAAATATCAGGATTGAAGTCACGCTTTAAGTGTCACGTGATGAAATTATTCACTCATTCTAAAGTAATATCTGATGTTTTTTTCACAACACTCCTGCTGATATCAATGAATGGTTGAGAATAAAGGTTGAAGATTGCACGGCGTCTACTGCACTAACTGTCGCAATCTTAGTCAATTATTCCACGGAATCATCACAGTTTTATCTCGCGGCGATCTGCTGTTAATTCTTACTGATCATGATAGCATTACAGCACAGATTCCAGATCTCGATCGGAACAGACTGTCGTATCATTTTCACAGCACCCTTCCGAGTATTTCATTAATGTTTTTGGCCACGAAGGAATGCAGAACTCTCTCATGTCGCTATGTGTCACTGCCTTCCACACAGTAATTATAAACGTGATGGGCGAGACGGTAGCTGGTCGTCGATGAACGGCGACTTATCTTGTGATGATATTGATTTCAGTGGAAACAATAAGTGTCCTGCCTAAAAACCACTGGCCAACATTTGGCTTCGCACAACAAAACATTGGCTCTGATTATTTCTGGAATTCTTAAGTAAACACATCTCCCATGCTGCCTTTATAAAGACATCAGAGAGATATTGGAATACACAAATAATGGTTGCAAGGAAGCTAGGAGCAGTATAGCACACCGACAAAGCACACATGTAGACCTTTGAAAAAAAATCAATTCTTTTTCTGACAGCGTACATTCCCTAAGTCACCAACCAATCAGATTGAATTGTTTGTTTAGAAAGAAAATTCGGTCTTTTTGAATAAAAAAGAAATTTGAACTGAAAGGGAAAATAACTCATGCATACAAAATTACATACTAGGTGTATGGTAACTTATGTTTTTGGATGTCTATAAATACATTTTTATGTATATCTCTAGCTTTAGACTTTCTTAGCATATGTTGAAACATGTTCTTGTCAGTAAGATGCAACTTTAATGTCAAATATATTGAGATTGATAAGCTAGTAATCCGAAGATATATTCTAATGTTAGAATTTTAAATGTAATTTCCAACATCACAAAAATGTTCTTTAAAATATTCCAGCTTTTTATGAGGTGGGTTAGTTTTCAATTTATAATAGAGTGGTACCTTGATCAGCTCAGATATTTTTTGAGTTTTTGCGGGACATGGAGGTGATCTCAAACATTTGATCTATGAATTATTGAAAAATGGTTGAATGATTGAATGATAAATACTTACTCTCTGAGAGCC
This sequence comes from Argopecten irradians, assembly GCF_041381155.1. NCBI lineage: Eukaryota > Metazoa > Mollusca > Bivalvia > Pectinida > Pectinidae > Argopecten > Argopecten irradians. Next base: position 15,878,073 of record NC_091134.1, on the reverse strand, counting down.
AGATCATATAATTTTAAAACAACAAAATTATAATTTTCTCATTAAAAATTTTTGATCTTCATAAATAACAGAAATTAGGAATTAGATACAGACAATGGAATCAAACTTCAATTAAAGAAGGCAACTGATTGATTTTCATTACCACATATATATTTTTTTTAAAGATGCTTTGACCACCGCTGACAAATGATATTTTTTCACTAACATAAACAAGAGCAGACGATTTTGTATTTTTCTTCAGTTACAAAAGTTACTGACTTTACACCATTATCACCATTGAACAGTTTGATCTTCTAATTTTACTTCAAGTTAAAATTACAAAAAATATTTAATTGCATCCCGAAAAAATTCCGTGGCACTATATTGTATATGGAATGAAGTACTGATTGCACATGCACAAACGGCAAAATAAATTATTTTATATCATTTTTTTTGTGTTAATTAGACACATATATACACAATTAAACACCAATTTTTGTTCAAGTGATGAATATAATTTATGCTCTGTCGGCGGTGGAGCATCTTTAAACAAATCTTTGTTTTCTCAGTATATATGCCTTAGGATGGAGTACAAGAAATGGACTGGTCTGTGACTTTTGCATTTGTCTTTTCGGTAACTTGTGGTAGGATGATTATGGTAGGATCTTGCATGCCCATTTCATTGAGGTAGCCATCAGCAACTACGTATACATGCATGGTGGCTTCAAAAGGGGAATAACTGGTGCTAGAATAATTACATCTTCGTTTACTGTCTGCATGTATTTTCAGCATGAGTTCCAGTGTTTCTCGATTTCTGATCAAATCCTCATTTATAAGGTTTTCCCTCCAAAAAAGTCACTTGGTTTCATTCAGTATTAATAATGAAGAGAAAAAAACCCTGAAATTTAATTTGTTTTCTCAGTTATCCTTAAATTTGGAATTGTAGGAGACAGCAGCTCCACAAACCTCCAGGAAATCTCATTAGAAGGTGTAGCAGTGTTAGTTATACTGCCTTTAAACTTCATTTTTTATGAGAACATCAGAGTCGGAACCAGTTCCTTACTTTGTCAAATTACCCTTCGGGAACACGACTCTGACAGTTCAGACTATCAATCTGTATCTTCTCTAACAACTTCTTCTTTTTCATACTTTAAACAGACTGCTGGTCCAATTTCAATGTTCGTGTAATCTCTAAACCCGGCATGGAGGCTCCAAGCTGCTACAATAAGATGCTCCTTCCAAAGATTCCAATACTTCAGATACCGACTGTGATTTCCAATTATTCCGTGGAAAGCGTCGGGAGCTCTGATCACGTCACCAGCTTGTCCTGTCTGTAATTCCCGAGCTAAAACACTCGCCGCTAATCCTGTTCAGCCATTATACAACACATTAATCTAATACTCTCTGTAATTTGACGGTGGTCCGTAATGGTGTTCTGTGTTGATGGAGGGAAGCATCCCCAAGTCCACTTACAGTCTATTATAATCACTGTCATAAAATATTTGAGATCGAACGCAGAGTGGGAGAGAGACGAACGTACAACATTTTGCCACCTCCACGGTACACGAGGACAACATAATGGCTACACTACAGAAATATATACATTAGTATAACTAAATCCAGAAGCCTATCGCCTATTAGTACCAACATTTGGACAGCAATTATCAAGGCTCAGACGTATCAATATCGGCTCATTGTCCATCCGAGTCATTCTATATAATGATTCAGTAAGAAATATATACACCAGAGAATTGGCACCTGAGGTTGCTTATAGAACCTCACTGCCACCTCTTTCTGTCATTAATTCCTATGAGGCAGCAGAAACTGGACACCCAGGCATGAAAAAATATCTGGTTGATTTTCTGTAATTGTAACGGGTTTGTAAAACCAGACATCAGAGCATTCTGGCTCCAGGAACACTTATATAGCTAAGAATCCTCTGCAATAGAAGCAGAAGCTGTTGGCAGTAACATTCAGGTCAACCAAAGCATTGCTATCTCTTGACCTTCAGGTGTGGTAGTTGACAATTACCAGTAAGTTTTTTGCCATTACAGCGTAAATAAAATTAAGTGAGTTAAATACTTAAGGATTTCTCTGTCGTTCTAGCAAAACATTCATGCAAAAAACCTGAAAAGCATTTGATCATAGTCAACAGTTCAAATTTTTTGCCATCTTATCACTGAAAATTGATTGCCAATGAATGATGGCATCTACATTCAGATTCAACTATTACTTAGTATCCTGCTTAAACTAGCCTTCTTTGAAGAGTCAGTATAAAAAAATGAAAATATAAGCATTTGATCAATTCAGTTATTTGCTATCTCATTGACTAAAATGAAGTCTCGCTCTTTGAATCATCAAAGCAATATGCATATATGGCACAACAAACCTCACAATTACAAAATTACAATTCAGTTTGCCATCTCAGTCACTAAAATAAACATTAAATTGTACGTGGCATCAAGAGTAGATGAACAAGGAAAAATAAGTTTAAGCTTGCTGAACACCACAGCATAACAGTACAATTCAGTCTGCCATATCGCGGTCATAATAAAATGAACGTTAAATCTTGGTATGAAGGCATTGACACAATCCCCTGGTAAAACACCACTCTCTGGCCTGTTATAATCTGTAAATGGATCCCAATCCTATATCACTGTCTACAGCTGGGGTGCCATTTACAAATCAATAGCCTAAAAATTGATGTGACTTCTCAATATCTCGGGTCCGGTAACGATGCTGGTACCTATATCATCGTCGTGACCGATACCTAAATTAATCTTCTCCATTCTCACACATCCAGCCTGCTGGAGGTACAGTATTAATGAGCTGATCAATCCATATAAGACATTTCATCAATATCTAATAGAGGCCACTGATCAAACTGCCACTATATCTAATACAGCTCATGAACGGTCTTAATACCAAAGTGAGGGTCAAATCTGTACACACACTATTTATGGATTGGTATCGACATCGAAACATCAGTTAATTCATGTGATATAAAGAAATTACTAACCAAGGCCATTTATATCAGTGAGTAAACATCAAATCAACATCAAATGCTGCAAGCCTAAGTATTTTTAGAAACAATCTTCGGTAAATTGTGGACTTGCTGTAACTGTATTAATTTTAGCGGTAGTTTTATTTAGGCACATTCGCTCTGCCATAACAAGTAAAATTTTCGATAGTGATTACAACTGCAAAATATGACTTCACACAGACTGCCTTTGACGTTTGATTAATCTTGACTTTTGACCTTTAAAGCAGATATTTATGTAGCAATTGTCTAATATACCGGTAGCCACATGGCTCCATGGTTATTAATGCAGAGAATTTTCATGATGGATATTATAAGTCAAATGTGTCTATAAAGATCACACAAAGAACATTAACAAAAGTGTATATAGTGAAGCTTTTTGGTGCTCTAAGGATCGGTGGTCAAATTAAGCAGGTGTTCATTTTATAGAGGTGGCCAGTAGCTACAGGTTTCAGTATATAAATGTTATGCATGAACATTTCGAGCCTGCATGTTTCCACACATCCATACTGTTTAATCGTTATCACATTAACAGAAAATATTATAGCAGGAATAAACCACAGGGGAAAATGGCTGATGATAGATTCAATATCAACACCATCCCGCATGAAATATTACTGTAACAAAATCCATAGGACGGCCATATTTTATAACCGCCGATGAAACCGTGTGTAATAAAATAATGGATCCAGGAGGATTTAAAACGCAAACAGAATCATAACAACAAGGATTGTACACACAGCCACTCCCTATAATTCATTTGATGATGATATACTTGAATGAACACTATAAATTCTAACATGATGAGTCTGTAAAACTATTTGAGATATATATACATGTAACTATATATACACAAAAAACAGATGATTTTCAGGGAATAGATTGGGATAAATATTTGATAAAGTATTGATCACTTAGGTTAGTCAGTACTGTCAATTGGTGTGATGTGTCATTGCCTTCGGTCATGTGACAAATTCATTGTTGAAATGGTGGCAAATCAAAGTACTGAAAGTACTGAGAACTTGACGAAATTAGAATTCCATGAGGTTGCAATTTTTATAATAAACTGCTATTACATATTCCTCAATATCCTGATAAAGTTCATAAATACATACCAAAACCATAGTTTTCTTTCTTTTTTTATTATTAGTAAATATTTTACTTTCATGAACGGTGTCATATGCTTTCAGACTTGTCTACTCAGAAGAACATACTTTTGTTGATGCTCATGCAGGCTTGCAAACTCCATGGTGCTTAACAATACCCGCTGTATGTAACTAATATAACTAAGAAGACAACAAATAATGATGAAACTCAAACTTATAAATATATCTTTATTCTTTTGATTTGTGTGTGAAATATGGCAGGAATTTTTATGAAAAATGAAAAAGTCACTCTGAAGTCACTCAAAACTATTCCATCTTTGCATATTACAGAGTTAGCTCCCTTTCGGTTAGGTATCAATTATTACGTCGTTATTTTGTGAGCGCAATTCAGATCGGTTTTTGCCAAAAATTTTGATGTTACGCTCGCAAACACATTAAGTCACAATCAATACCTACTTGCAAGGGCAGATAACTCTGTAATATCAGAATAGTAATTCCAAGCAGCATTCACTATCATCCTCATCCTTTCAACAATGGGACCCTGATATCTAAGTCTTCAAGAATTTACCAAATCTAAAAATTCAAAATCCTATTTAAGGGTTAAAAAGCACAAAAAAAGCTAACAAAGAATTCTAGCAATACTAAATGTGACTTTGACCTTGACCTTAAACTGATTCTATAATTCAAATTTGTCGAAAAGATTTTGAATGGTTTATATATATATTCATATGCAATGACGTAAATTAAGAATTAAGCTATTCATAAAAGCAATTGCAAGCGACCTTGACCAATACTTGACAATCCTTGACTTAAAATTTGTTGAAGGGATGTTTTGATTTTCTAAATATATGTGATCAGTTTGTTACAAAAAAAAAAAAAAGAAAAAAAAGAAAAAAAAGTCACTAGATTTCCCTTGGTTTTTTGGTTTTATTATAATTATCAACCATGTGACATTGATCTGTTAACAGACCAAAACTCAAACTTGTCAAAGATATTTGGACTCTATATGTATGTTCCATCTGTTGAAAATCCATAAAGAAATGAAGCCTAATTCTAAGAAACATCAATTCTCTATATATGTATTACCGTATTCGACCAAATAAGCGCCAAGGGCGCTTAAAAAATTGATAAAACTGAAAAGGTGCTAATAAGTCAAAATTATTGCAAATTTATACCGTTTTATGTAGTTTTGGTCCTTATTTATACCTGGGCAATTGAAATTGAGGCCTCATAAATGGGGAGGGGCGTTTATAGGGACATGGGCGCTTATTGGGTCGAATACAGTATGTACAATTTGATAAATAAGCTTAATTAGACTGCTGACAATAGTTTTCTAACATAAGAACGATTTTATGACCTGACACTCTTGAAAATTGAATGTGTCTCAAAAATATTTTCATTTGGTATGAGTATGTGAAGTTGGTGAAAATCCATGAAAAATAGACCCATAACATAGGATACTCAGACACATTTCGTGTGGACAACTGGACAGACAGTCATAGATTGATGGATAGACAAACTGATTAATAGATGCTAGGACAAGTACAGAAGACCCGAAACACTTGAAGCATGTTCATTTCAGAATAAAATGTAGTATGTTACTTTGGTATGTACATGAATTCCACCACATTGAACTTGCTGTTTGATTGATTAGTAGGAAGACTGAAATACAAAATCCATAGGAAAAATGAAACAGGATATGCTGTCAACTGAGTCTGGATGTAAGCTGTTTCATATTGATCCACGCGTATGTGTCTAATATACTGCCGTTCCAATCCACAATGGACCCTGCTGTAGTGCTGCCATTATTTGATATCATTTCTGATGGATTTTTTTTCTGTTCCTAAGAGACCTTATATACATGAACTATCAGGCTCCAATAAAAACCTATGACTATCCAAGAGATTTGAAAATAATTCTAAAGAAGAGTCTCAAAAGTCTTAAAATAAACTGCTTATGAAATATGTATAACTCAAATGTCTGTATGAAAATATGTGTGTAAATGTGTTTCTGTAAACATTTAATTGTAGTGTTTTAAAACATGTCTGTTCAAATATTTGCTAAAATTTTCATAGAGTTAAATTCAAGTTGCATTATATTGTGTTTTAACATTGTATTTTTACTATCATGCATACAATATACTCTGTCAACAATACCAATTTGGTTACTTCAGCAGTTCAGCATGTTATGTGTCCAGTGTCATGTGTCAATGTATATTCATGAGTCTGTCACCAGCTAAAAACAGTACTTTTCAAAGCTAATAGCACACTTAAACAATACAAGTATATATGTGTACTATCATTTTTCTTTTTGTGTTATTACCAACGACCAATTTGAGTTGTTCACCCGGAAATCCTCAAAGAATCATTGAAAGAACTGCACAAGACATTGTGTTGTCTCTAATGCTTTTTGAGAAAGTGCTGGTAAATTTTCTGCAACAGCAATTTTGCACTTGCACTATGTCCTTATACACATGACTTAGTGTACCATGTGCCAAACATCTTTGTCTTAATAATATGGATAAGGAAGATTAAAACCTATGTTAACATGTTAGCAGACGTCCATTACCACCCAGTAATGTAGCAAGAGCAACATTACAACAGGAGGATATAGTATTACATTCCCAAAGCCGCTTGTGTCAACAGCCATACAGGGTTTTTTATGGCGCCTGTCACTTACGCCTTGACTTTTCTGGACATTAGTCAGGCAGACACAAGCTTCTAATATATGATTGCTTTCAGTAATTCTGTTAAGTCTAAATTGCTTCCACAAGAAACAGTGTCTCAAAATTAGATTAATGAAATAAGGCATTGATCATCATTTTGATTTTTGCGGGACAATTGTAGATTTCTGTCATCAAAGGACTACAAAAGATGTATACCTGATAGTGAATTAGCACATCTAAGGCACTGAAAACACCATAACATAAAAAATGTTCATGGTGTAGAAATATTATATTTTATTTTTTCCATGGTTCCTATGTAACCTCAAATATAAAAACAATGAAATATATTCAGTACATCATTAATATCATTGTTGTTCCATCCGAACCACAAATATTTCTATCAATAAAATAATTTGAAAATATTGAAATTAATCTAAATCTTTAATAATAAAGAACCTATAAATAATTCATGTACATACAGTGTGATGGTCTGGACATACATACTGTTGTAATGTCCATCTTAAATATCTCCTGGACATACCATACTGTTGTAATGTCCATTTTGGACTTCTCCTGGACATACCATACTGTTGTAATGTCCATCTTGGACTTCTCCTGGACATACCATACTGTTGTAATGTCCATCTTGGACTTCTCCTTGACATACCATATTATTGTAATGTCGATCTTGGACTTCTCCTGGACATACCATAATGTCGTAATGTCCATCTTGGACTTCTCCTTGACATACCATATTATTGTAATGTCGATCTTGGACTTCTCCTTGACATACCATACTATTGTAATGTCCATCTTGGACTTCTCCTGGACATACCATACTGTTGTAATGTCCATCTTGGACTTCTCCTGGACATACCATACTGTTGTAATGTCCATCTTGGACTTCTCCTGGACATACCATACTGTTGTAATGTCCATCTTGGACTTCTCCTGGACATACCATACTGTTGTAATGTCCATCTTGGACTTCTCCTGGACATACCCATACTGTTGTAATGTCCATCTTGGGCTTTCTCCTTGACATACCATACTGTTGTAATGTCAATCTTGGACTTCTCCTTGACATACCATACTGCTGTAATGTCCATCTTGGACTTCTCCTGGACATACCATACTGCTGTAATGTCCATCTTGGACTTCTCCTGGACATACCATTCTGTTGTAATGTCCATCTTGGATATCTCCTGGACATACCATACTGTCGTAATGTCCATCTTGGATATCTCCTGGACATACCATACTGTTGTAATGTCTATCTTGGACTTCTCCTGGACATACCATTCTGTTGTAATGTCCATTTTGGACTTCTCCTGGACATACCATACTGTTGTAATGTCCATCTTGGACTTCTCCTGGACATACCATACTGTTGTAATGTCCATCTTGGACTTCTCCTGGACATACCATACTGTTGTAATGTCCATCTTGGAGTTCTCCAGGACATAATACTGTTGTAATGTCCATCTTGGGCTTCTCCTTGACATACCATACTGCTGTAATGTCCATCTTGGACTTCTCCTGGACATACCATTCTGTTGTAATGTCCATCTTGGATATCTCCTGGACATACCATACTGTCGTAATGTCCATCTTGGATATCTCCTGGACATACCATACTGTTGTAATGTCCATCTTGGACTTCTCCTGGACATACCATTCTGTTGTAATGTCCATCTTGGACTTCTTCTGGACATACCATACTGTTGTAATGTCTATCTTGGGCTTTTCCTTGACATACTATACTGTTGTAATGTCCATCTTGGACTTCTTCTGACATACCATACTGTTGTAATGTCCATCTTGGACTTTTCCTGGACAAACCATACTGTTGTAATGTCCATCTTGGACTTCTCCTGGACATACCATACTGTTGTAATGTCCATCTTGGATATCTCCTGGACATACCATACTGTTGTAATGTCCATCTTGGACTTCTCCTGGACATACCATACTGTTGTAAATGTCCATCTTGGATATCTCCTCGACATACCATACTGTTGTAATGTCCATCTTGGACTTCTCCTGGACATACCATACTGTTGTAATGTCCATCTTGGACTTTTCCTTGACATACTATACTGTTGTAATGTCCATCTTGGACTTCTCCTGGACATACCATACTGTTGTAATGTCCATCTTGGACTTCTCCTGGACATACCATACTGTTGTAATGTCCATCTTGGACTTCTCCTGGACATACCATACTGTTGTAATGTCCATCTTGGACTTTTCCTTGACATTATATAATGTTGTAATGTCCATCTTGGACTTCTCCTGGACATACCATACTGTTGTAATGTCCATCTTGGACTTCTCCTGGACATACCATACTGTTGTAATGTCCATCTTGGGCTTTTCCTTGACATTATATACTGTTGTAATGTCCATCTTGGACTTCTCCTGGACATACCATACTGTTGTAATGTCCATCTTGGACTTCTCCTGGACATACCATACTGTTGTAATGTCCATCTTGGACTTCTCCTGGACATACCATACTGTTGTAATGTCCATCTTGGGCTTTTCCTTGACATACCATAATGTTGTAATGTCCATCTTGGACTTCTCCTGGACATACCATACTGTTGTAATGTCCATCTTGGATATCTCCTTGACATACCATACTGTTGTAATGTCCATCTTGGACTTCTCCTGGACATACCATACTGTTGTAATGTCCATCTTGGACTTCTCCTGGACATACCATACTGTTGTAATGTCCATCTTGGACTTCTCCTGGACATACCATACTGTTGTAATGTCCATCTTGGACTTCTCCTGGACATACCATACTGTTGTAATGTCCATCTTGGACTTTTCCTGGACAAACCATACTGTTGTAATGTCCATCTTGGGCTTTTCCTTGACATACCATACTGCTGTAATGTCCATCTTGGACTTCTCCTGGACATACCATACTGTTGTAATGTCCATCTTGGACTTCTCCTGGACATACCATACTGTTGTAATGTCCATCTTGGACTTCTCCTGGACATACCATACTGTTGTAATGTCCATCTTGGACTTCTCCTGGACATACCATACTGTTGTAATGTCCATCTTGGACTTCTCCTGGACATACATACTGTTGTTATGTCCATCTTGGAGTTCTCCCATACTTGGTTTATATAAGGTCATTTTCAGAGGCTGCACATGACCAGAGAGAAAAATGGGTTGGGTCAGCAATTGCTAGGTAGTGAATGGTGAAAGTTGATGTTATTTCTCCTGGTACTCCAGCTTTTCCTAACCTAGGCTAAACCAATGGCCTGTACATCCTTAGATGACCATCATGCTATAAATCATATTAAAACATCTGTCCTCCAGTTAGCGTTCATACTCCCGTAATTGCTAACTAAATGCAGTTCAATACTTTGATTTTAACATTTAAATAAAAAATTTATGATCAAATACTTCGATTTTGCATCTATAATTAATAAAGAATTTTCTCATCAAAGACAGATCAGCCATTTTCTGTGATAACTTGCATGACAACAATTGTGACAACATAATGATAATAATTTCAAAATTAGCGGATCTCAGTTCATGGACTGATGAACACCAACATTGTAAAGTTACATTACATAACTATAAATGTAGTGTGGATGCAGTGAGAATATAAATAATTGATAAATATCCTGCAGAATTTATATGAATGTAAAGCAAACATATCTCTTAATTACTAAAACCTTCCCCCTTTTCCATTTTTTTTCCAAATTGTAGAGATAATTTTTATTGACAAAAGTAGAAGAAAATACTTTTCTATGTGTATGTTTGTGAAAATGCTGACATTAAACAATCCCATAAATGTGATTCATAGCGGCAATATACATCATATAAACAATGTAATAAAAATTTATTGTACGGCAGATGTGTACGTGAAAAACAACTATAAATGTAATTACTTGGGGTGCTATAATTCACAGTGTTTGCTGTCAAAATGAAATAAAATCTATCCCCACTTTCTCAGAAATTCACAGCACAGCTCAGAAAAGATCGACCTGGGAAGGAAAACATATTATCTAGCTAGCAAATACTTATTTATTGACATGGGCTCAATTATACACAAGATAATTCTGTTTGTACAGAATGGAGTATCCATTCATCAGATAGATCTGCAAGGTCCATGACCAAAATCTCTTGGTTATTAATGCTATATCAACTCGTTTTTTCTTTGCATCATTTGAGTCGTTAAGTCCATAAAGAATCTGTTAATTAAACCCATAAATGAATTAACTTAAAGTATATCCATGGAAACTCCGCACATTATTTCTGTATTTTCAAAATTGAATCCCTTTTCTGGACATTTCCATTGATACCATTTCAAATACGAAACTAAAAATACTGAGTTTGCCTCCATTGTGTCTGCACCATACTGCTCTGAAAACACCAAACCAGTTTTAAAGCTCTGATCTGGATGGGACAGAAATGGGTTACATATTGATTATACCCTGGCCATCCCCTATCCCATCTGCTTCTCTCAACCTCTCAATCACTGCAGATTATTCAAAACAGTATTTCTGTCCTTTTTTTTCTTTCCTTTTCTTTCTATCCCCTTATGTTTATTGTTTATTTATTATTTTATATACTTATTTTGTTCATATAGGATTCACTTGAATATTTTTAGACAGCATATAATTTATTTTTCTTAAGCTACCATCCCTCTTCATACACTTATCCCACTTTACCTCCTTCCCCCCCTTCCCTTTCTCATTCTTCATTTTTTACCTCTTCTAACCTCCCATCCCCTTTTCATTAATGATAATAAAAAAAATTGTATTAAATTTCTAGCATATGAGAGGAAAATGCCAGAACGGTAAGAAATTGGATAAATGTACATGTATATGTGGCAAATGTAGGTTTTGTTAATACATTATTTGAAAAAAAAAGAAAAAAACAAAGAAAAAAAAAAGATTATTCAAAACGAACACATTTCATACACCCCCTTTCAGCAGCATTTGAAGAGAATGCATTGTGTTTGTTTGTCCATGCATTTCATACTGTTTACTTATCTTTCTGAACAGAATTGAATTTTCCTAAATTGTTTACACAATGTAAACTTAAGGTTCCGATATGATTTATTAATCCAAACTTTTATAGATTGCTTTCCTATAGACAATTGCTTCTGAACTCTGTAGTTCATGTATATATATCAAAACATGACATATCCCTCTGGTAAAGAAAATATTATGTTTCATACATGAAACATAAATATCAATAGAGCTACAAATGAAACGATGATTTCGTGTGAAGTCATCAAACGCTATAGATAGCGTGATGCCAGATATTTGACGGTAAACGTTTGTAACGTTTATCTTATTTGCTATGGTGTGAACAAGTTTTACACGGAATTCAATTACAAGCATCTGTGTATAGGACCGAAGGTGTCGGGTAGTTATAATAGTCGATCACATGCGAGGTGCAATCTTTTCTGATTTCTGGTACGCTGGTATAATTAAATAACGGCATATAAAGCGGCTCGCTAGGACAATCTGACAACAAGTGTTAATCGTCTATGACATGTACAATACTGCTCTAGATGTCTGTATTGACATTGCTAACACTTACTCAACTGCATAGGGACATGACATAATTCTATGTTCCAGGGAGTTTAATAATAACCGTGGATTAATTTAGGATCATGAGAAGTCATGTCAAGTCTCTGATCTGGTGGCACACGAAGCTGGAGGTCTGATGAGGTGTTGGGTGTAAGATACACTGGCCACCTATGGTAGCCACCTGAGTCTGTAGAATACTGAACACGTCAGCAAAATTTGGCTTGATTATTTTTTTCTCTACTACATGTCTCAAACTAGGGGGAGATAATTTAGTGAATAACTCTGCTGAGAGAGTCTTATCAACAACAGGGTCTGGTGGCCAGTCTAGGTATAAGGGTTATAAGGAGTCTTGGCCTCCAGCAGATACATTTACTTATAGTTTGTCAAGTTTTGCCTTATCCAGATCCTACCATGAAGATCCTGGGGTTTTGCTTACAATATATAATTCTTTTAGATTAATTAACCTTTATATCTTGGGAGTCTGACCTAAACAAACCCCATACAGATCTTGGTAGTTTGCCTATATATGACTATAGATACATTTACATTGTATGTAAAGATCTTGGGATATTCTTATATTAATTAGATACATCAAGATCTCAAAGGTTTTCCTATACCTACAAGAAAGTCAAGGGATTCATGTATATAGCTGCAAAAAGATCATGGGTTCTATTTATAAGCCTTAACTTATTGTCAAGCTACATAAAGTATCTTCAGTAGCACTATGCCAGCTATATATGGGTGTTGTATCTCATTTTGGTGAGATATGCTTTATTGTGATCAGCCAGGAACGATGCATAATGTAAAATTGCAGATGTCTTTTTAAGTAGTTTTCAGAGGAATACAAGGTCTGTACACTAATGAGGCTATCTATAAATAGAACAAATTACAGGTCTACTAAAGATGCTGCAAAAACAATTAATGCTGCCTCATAATGAGCCTTAGGGAATAATTAAATTGAGTATGTAATATAGGAATGGAAAAATATATGACCCGAACTGGAATCTAACCATACATTTCTGAATTCTAGACTCATGAAAAGCTAAACGTAACCATTAAAACTATCTAAACGTGAGTCGTAGTATTCTCAGACTTGTAATATCCACCTCCAAATGAAAATAAAACTGGACTTTATCTACATGGTACCTCTATTTATACCTCCTTATTTTATTCTAGTGATATTGATTTACTTATTTCTTGAATATTTGATGATTTTAACATTAGCGTTGCAATCAGCATGCATTGTATATGGACTGTGTTGAAGACCTGACTTTGAGTCCTCAGTATCTTTTTAACATTTTTACAGTCCAATCTACAACTATTCTAAAGGCTATAGGATTCTTATCTTAACAGTGTGGCCTTCTAGATTTAGCTAAAAACATTATAATAATACCCATGCAGCCTGCAGGTATAGAATTTTCTTTTTCCCAGGACCCAGCAGCTTTCTAATGTATTACCTCTGCGTCAGGTAATGCATCATCGTGATCAAATGTTTTTCCCATTAAAATCTTGTAATGAATTTCAAACTGCCCCAGGATAGAACTAAATTAAAGAAAGAAATTGTATCTGTCTTCCTCAGTTTGAATTATTAAATATTTCCCAAGAAAACTGGTAATTTTCTCCTTCTAAATTACTTCGCTAGTTTTTTCTTTATCGTCTCATCATGTTTACCTCATCCAGCAAGTTAAAATTTAATTGGATTGGGATGTTGAAAAGACACGAAGCTATCACGCTATATGAAACAAATTCTTTCAAATATGTTGCTTCATAATAAATGACATTGTATAAATGACTTGTACTTTGAATGAAATTCCAAAATGTACCAAACTCCTCAATTTGACGTAGATTGCACTTGGCATAGTGGTTAAGGTGTCACAACATGCCTGACAACTTCAATCTTTGAGTTACAAATTTGAAACCTCTGTGCCACAGCTTTCCCTTCACATTCTTAATTAACTTGACCTTGAGTAATTCCTTTAATGACCCTGCCTGATAACAAGACAAATAATGCAACAACTAAAAATCTAAACCATACAAAACAAAAAACAAAAAAAAAGAAGGAAGAAAATGCATAACAATCACTAATTCCATTGTTTGTCATCAGAGACTTGAACTCTGACCCCTTAAGTCACCTTAATTCCTCCTGTTTCAGCTACAATTAAATTGTTTCATTAGCCATATAGAAGATGTATTAACATGATAACCTCATCAAAATTTCATCATCGTCAGGTTACTTGACAGCTCCGTAATTGATAGCTCAATATATATTTACATTTTTGTTTTTATTTCCGCAGCGAAAAATAAATTCAGCTCCACACACATTCAAACACTTAAAAAAATGTCTGTAGGACAAAAAAAGCTTCTACTCCCATGTAAAATTTGAACGGCACTATGTGAAAGGCTAGAAGAGGACAGATATGGACAACACAATATGCCCTCTCCATTCATGCTGGTCGGGAGTCATAAAAAAATAATCATCCCTTCATGAGGCCCCAAATAGTCATGCAATTGTTACAACTAATAGCATCTGTATATATAAAAATAATTTCTGAATCATAATCTACATTGATTGATATCAACATCATGAGACAACAGGATGATAAAACATCATTAACTTTATGGATATTATTGCTGGAATCAGACAAAACAAGCAAAAAATACTTTTCATGCATATTCTTCATTCATACCGTTTCTACCCAAGGGTATCATGAATATTGATGAACTCATCAACATCCGAGTTGTAGCCATTTTTAACCCCACTCAAACAGCCATGAATATTTATGAGATTGTTCGTTAAAAATTCCAGCTCCGTAGATTTTTTCTTCTTGGCTCTATCTAGTACATTAATTGTAGATACAATAGTTTCGTGACTTCACTTGTTAAAATATTCTGACGTGTCTCGTCTGTACCTAATTCGTACGGATTATAGTCAAACTCAACGCAACAAAGGGAAGTTATTCATGACTATCTTTTTTCCGTCTTTGATCAGATACACTTATGATAAACAAACAGTCATGACTGAGATTGCCATCAGAAACAATAACAGGTATATTTCTTGTCAATTCTAAGGTGGATGAGTGCAATAAAATATCCTGCAGGTATCTCTATACAGCATAGAGCCTACATGGTGTATTTAAACTTGTATATATACAGTGGTTCAAAGACTAATTTTTAGTTTAAAGTCTTTAAATGATACATGCATGATCCATCAATAAACTTTTCACAGATATTTTTTGATTATTGGCATATTACTTCAAAGTTTAATCAGTAGTCACATTGACCTCCAAAACAGTCATTAATCTGTCTATAACGTCACCACCTCCAGGACAGTCAAACTGTCTATAAAGACCACCTCCATGACAGTCAAACCTGTCTATAAAGACAGCCTCCAGGACAGCCAAACCTGTCTATAAAGACCACCAAAGGGACAGTCAAACCTGTCTATAAAGACAGCCTCCAGGACAGCCAAACCTGTCTATAAAGACCACCAAAGGGACAGTCAAACCTGTCTATAAAGACCACCAAAGGGACAATCAAACCTGTCTATAAAGACCACCAAAACGACAGTCAAACCTGTCTATAAAGACCACCACAGGGACAGTCAAACCTGTCTATAAAGAACACCAAAGAGACAGTCAAACCTGTCTATAAAGACCACCAAAGGGACAGTCAAACCTGTCTATAAAGACCACCAAAGGGACAGTCAAACCTGTCTATAAAGACCACCAAAGGGACAGTCAAACCTGTCTATAAAGAACACCAAAGGGACAGTCAAACCTGTCTATAAAGACCACCACAGGGACAGTCAAACCTGTCTATAAAGACCACTAAAGGAACAGTCAAACCTGCCTATAGAGACCCCCCAAGGGACAAGGAAAATGTGGTCTCTAAGAGCCAAGTGGTAACGCAGTTCAAATTATATACCAATCACCATTTGGAACCTTTAGTTCTTACTTAATAAGCAGGTGGTCTTTATATAGAGGTGGTTGCTAAGACAGGTTTCACTGCGAATTATTAGGGTTTAAATTATTTGTATACAAAGGCCCAACAGGGCTATTAAAATTAACAAATGTACCCTATTATCCTCAAAGTGCGTGATAAAGGTGGTCCTACATATTGAGCCCTCTATTTCTAGGTTGTGAGTTCAAAACCCATGTGGGAGGCAGTTGTCAGGCATGATTTATGTATGTTGGTTGTTTTTCTACAGGTACTCCTAGTTTTCCCCACCTCATAAAAACTCTTAAAATGTACATGACCTGACTACGTTTAAAACAAGATGTATACTAAAACCAAATGTTTAAAATCACTAGAAGATCAATTTACAGTTTTAGGCATACTGTATCTGATTTAGTTATTAATAGAAGAAAAAAATCTATTCACTACTAAATGCACTAATAATCATACAGTGATTACTGGAACAATTTATGTAGCTAGCATGTAACATTATCATGAATCCTCATAAGCCTGTTTTAATAATCATAATGTGCATTTGAAAGAAACTGTGAATTGTGATTCTATTTCAAATATTCAGAACCCACATGACTGAAGGCAGAACTAATTAAGTTCTGAATTAAATAGGGGTAATATTTATAGCGAGTGCGGTCAAATTTGAAATTACAGGAACTGGATTTGTTTTTCCAAAACCAGATTAAAATAAGTATAAATATTGTAATTCTACTTTCATAATCTATTCTGACGATATTTTAAGAGAAAATCTTTATATACAGACTTTGCTAGCTAGTCTACAGATGTTGATAAGAATTTACTTTCTCATCCAATTTCTAATACAAGATTATCTCCCCGTACTTTGAAACTGAAAAAAAAAAAAGAAATTAAAAAATTCTAATTTCACTGATAGATGAGTTAATTTATCACATGACAATTAATTTCAAAGAAAATTAAAAATGATTCTTAATTCAAGATGATGTATTACAAGGATTTTATAAATGTAAGATAGTTAAAATGATTACATTAAAACAGGAGAAATGTGATCAACAGTAATAAGAATTTAATTTTACCGAGGTATCATAATGAAGTTATTTCAGACAGATTATACTAGTACATTAAACAGAAATTTTACAGGTTCTCTGTATAAAAAAAATCATTTCACTTATAGTGTTTTTTTTAATTAAAGTTAATAAAATCCCATTATAGCAGGGTGAGATGCCATCTAGCAGTGATGTGATGTAGAAAGAGTTTGTGTGAGTTTTTTTACAAGGGTTGCCTCCCATGGAGCATATCTGCCTATAGCCAGAACAAACTCGGTGATCACGAATTCAAAAGTATAAACGAAAAATGTACATAAAATTACACAGCAATACATTTTTAAATAAAATATTTACAGTCAAACATGTCTATAAAGACCACCCAAGTAACAAAAAAATGGTCTTTACAGCAACATGGTCTTAAATACATGGGCCAAATTGTGTTAAAATTGACCATTTGGAACCCTGACAAAGTTAGACTTATTATTTAAGCATGTGATCTTGACATAGATGACTGGTTTGACTGCGTATATATAGAAACATTGTATTATTCTTAATTTCCCTAGGTGATGGAGTAAAAATGGTAAAGAATGTCTTTCATATCATTATCAATCTTATAGAGCATAATATACATCAGATTTAATCAAATAAAATCACTCCAACTTAGCCCAGTCATTATACAATTGGATTTTGTGATTGTGATTCAAATTAAAGAAACAGAAAGATGACTAACCTGGGACATTATAGCACTTGTCTTTGTGACGGACACGCACTCTGATTCTTCTCTCACAACTGGATTTCTGTAGATATAAGAAAAAACAGCCAATGTTGATAAATCTCAATGCAAGCAGATACATATAATACTAATAGAAGTTATAGTCTAAAATCCATTTTTTGATAGGGAAACATTATTAGAGATTACAAAAGGGTTTGGAATACAGCAGATGTAGAGCTTTTAAAACGATTCATGATTTTAATACAGAAATCTGATTGTAATAATATATGAAACACCTATTTCTTATTTTCAATAATAAGGATTTCATTGACAATAATAATGATTTAATTGACAATAATGATGACTATATTGACAGTAATGATAATTATATTAACTTATTATCAAATTTACTAACAATGTAATGTACAATAACACTGATACCTGTAGCCAACATTTGCTGACATACGTCACACCATTAGTTCCACAGACCACAGACGTCCTCCCCTGGGTTAGGCACTCCTCTATACACCCACAGTAGGGCTTGGACGTCGTCCGATTCACCTTACATACCCCGCCCCAGGGACACAAAAATCCACGACACACATCTGTAGAGACGAAAATATAATTAATGAAAAGTTTGAAAATCAAATAGCCAACTGCAATGGGCCTTAATATCTGCATATAGATGAATTACATATGCCCCCTTTTTGTCCCAACCTTTAACTCCTTGCATGTACTTGCTGGCTGTCCACATGCTAGAGACACATTATCAGGATATGACTGACCTTAAATAAAGGTCAAGGTCATTGATTTGAACAAAAACAGTTTTAGTCCTTAATCCAAGCATGTCAAATATATATGTACTAGGCTAAATATTAGGTCTTGATGACTCTTACGTATAAGTTTAAAAATTTAGCCTATATTTGAATGAAGGCCAAGGTCATTCATTTAAACAAACTTAAGAATTCTCCACCCAAGTTTACCACAGGCCGAATATCTGAGGTAGGGCATTATAGGCATAATAAATATGACTTGTATCATATTTCACCTTCTTTGAATGAAGGTCAAGGTCATAATTTAAAAATAACTTTGTAGCCCTTAATGTCCTGAGCATGCTCCAGGCCCAATATCTGATGTAGCTGTCACTGGGGCCTCTTCATTATTGAAAATTAGGTGAAAAAATTATTAAACGTTATCCAACCAAATAGCTTTCAAAATAATCTATAGTCTGATAATATTGATTGCATTACAAAAAAGACCTTATAATATTATATTAGCATGGATACATTTTTGTAGATTCGGCCTTCGGCTGCCATTTACCAAAGGGTAAATTGCGCTCCATAGTTTAATATTTGTCTATTTTGTCCAGCATTACTGTTCATATCCTTTAATGTAATCGTGTTCGTTTTGTATGTCTTGATAAAGGGGCAGATCGCCTCGAAAATTTGACAATTTTGTTTTGTCCACATGGTTTGAATTAACTGCCTTGTCCCATATATATATATATATAACAAATGAAAGAAAAACCAACATAATTTGGCAAATTAATTATATTCTGCTCCCACTTACTTTCTGTCTAAATAGAAGTTAAAATAGCCATAGTGCACAGGCAAGTACACTAAAACAGTTAAATAGTCTGCCAGCATTCTGTCTGTGCGCTGGTCATCATTTGTCATGGCTGCCAAAACTCTGCTCACGTTTTAAATCCCATATTGCCTACTTCAGTGAAAATTTAACACCTATGCTATAAAATTTTAGATTAAACCCATTCCACAAGTAAATTAATAAGGCCCATCTCCCTTCTAGCCCGAACTCAAAGCACGTTTGTTCCTAAATATAGAACTGCATGCATTTGTTCAATTGAATTCAATATTTTGTTGAAATATAGTATGTTTAAATTGCTTCAAAATGAAAGGAGTTGGATTGGGTCTAAAGTTGTTGGAACCATTGCTACTCGATATGCCTGATAATCTTCTCATTAGGAGCGACTACGAAATAGGGGTTGAGTTTTTAGTAAACCGAATAGCGTAACGATATTGATTTTCATCTGAAAAGCTTAAACATCATTTAATGTAATGTCAATCGATGTAACAGAATCTTTAGTTCAACAAAGAAAAGTAAATTTGATTTGGGACTTGTTTCTTTGCTGAAATGAGTTTTTGACTTAATGTGTTTCGCAATCATTGAGCTAGCTGATTGAGATTTCGAAATCTCAGCCAAAACATATAATGTACAAGAGAGTGTTTCAAGAACACATGTTCCAAAAGTGGTAAGGTGATCATGCATACATGGAACGATGAATCAATAGACCCAGTCTATACCCAGGATGATAAGGTAATGATCTTGCATCCATTTGAACATTTTCCAAGGATTTTCATGGTTCAATCAAAATTAGGCTCATAAGACCTTGGGATCCATGGTAAAAGCTAGGAATAATAGAATCTTTCACCCCCTTTGGGGTGAGACAGGAGAATCTCAACCCGAGGGGTAAGATTCTTAAGTTGTCAAACACAAGGCTTTGCCCAGTGTTTGACAGCTTAAGAATCATATCCCGAGGGTTGAGATCTCCTGTCTCACCCCAAAGAGGGTGAATGATTCTTTTTCTCTTACCATGTGCATCACTTTGTGTCTCTAATAAACGTGTCACTTATGCAAGCGAGGATGACATGACCTAAATAAGTTGCCGTCTTCGCTATCTTTGTGACGTCATTTCATTGTTGTCATGACGTTATAATACTATAACCGCGACGTCATGATACTGTTGTCGTGAAGTCATACCATTGTTGGGCACGTGCAAAGATCTCGTGTAGCTTGTCTTTACCCTAGGGTGAGATAGAAAAATCTCACACTGGTAAAACAGTGGATATCCCTGTCTGGGGTAAGAGAAAAGACAGTCCTTCTAGATTGTTAAAATGAAAACCACTTAACAGCTCATATTCATGACAGAGAGAACCTTATTATAGATCAGAACACCTATCTTGCATTTTATCAGATTATTTTTTCACTCTTAATATCCTTATCTAAAAATGATATTGGAGATTCAGGACAGAAGCCAATTATACTCCTTCAAACCTGCATATCTAGCTCTTTCTAAAGTCCTTTCAAGCTGTATTATATAAGATTAGTATGGAAAATGACAAGGATTTCCATTTGAATGTAAATCAATATATGTTTCTCTAAGAAGGTTTTACAGATTTAAACACATTATCTCATGTAATTGTTTTTGACAGTGAAATGTCTTCAGCATCAATGTTCAATATACCCCTATACCGCTGTACACATACGGGAAATGTCAAGGAATTCCATTTTAATGCAGATCTATATCTATTTCTATAAGGTGTATCTGTATCCTGTTAGTGAATCAATAAATAGCAAATATAAAGATTAAATAAAACACATAATTTAATATGTAATTATTTCTGGCAGCAAACTGTCTTATAAAATTTTGCATAATGGTCGGGTTGACATAACTAATAAAGGGATCATCCTTAGCTTTGTGAACAATCTGTAGTTGTGTACAGATGTGGAATTGAAATGTGTTGAAAGAGTAACAGAATTTTATACATACCAGTCTACGACTTTAAGCACTAGTCTGATGCCCAAAACTACCCTTGCAATGTAATTCAACGGCTAAGCTAGTGCCAATTGTAATGAACCAGTCCGATTGGACTAGTAGCTCCCTACACAATTAAAATCAGGTATACTATATTTACAAGAGCATTGGTCAATTGCATTTTTTAATACATTTTGAGTGCATTATGCATGCGATTATTTCAGTCGGATGCATCAATTTGTGAGAATTTGTGTACACAAACACATCAGACTGCATACAAATTTGAGTCAAAACTCATAAACTGATCCTGACTGAAGTGCTGAAGCTGTGTATTTAATTTCGACTATTGATTAAATTGTTGGACTATAGAATTTTTTTTGGGTTTACTAGTCCAATGACTATATATATATAGCATAGAAAAATGAACGTCAGACTGATGTACAACATGCATTATCTCTTTATAAATATACTACCTTCATACCTTATATCAATTAGAGGAGATTGACACATATGATTAAAATTCCTGTGATGATCGACCAATATATTCAGTCCTTTAAGAACTTTTGCATAACCAATTTTTTAAATGAATTTCAAAATTCTGATCACTTTAGGAGTCATTTATTCTCTCTTTTGATGGCCATCCTGGATGTTTCAAGAAAAAACATAAGAGACCTATTGTTGATCTACATCGATCAGTTATCATGTATCAAACACAAGGTTTATTAGGTTTTCAGGAAATCTCTGGAAACCATGCAAGTCTCGGCAGACATAGATGGATACATTGATCACGATATACTTACTGTATATGATCCATGATGGTCCCTCATCAGACCTACTTAGCTACTTATTCTATTTATGAAAAACTTGATTTTGTTAATCCTATTGAGCAAATTTTCATTGAGATTTGCTCGCACCAGGAATAAGTAAACAGTATAATGTCACTGCCCTTTAATTACATCATCTAAACTATTACCCATTTTCGTCCTTCTAGATACGTACGTTGCTGCTGAAAGTTGATAACATACCTCAATTACTACTTAGATACAATTGTGGCCTGTGGAATGGATGTTTTACAACCTGATTTTGTACAGAAGCCGTAATTTATTGGATAACCCCAGTACTTAAATATGGCATGTAGGTCAGTTCTAGTCTAGAAACTCCAAAATCTTTCTTACCAATACGGTGTCCACGGCCATATAAGGAGCTAACTTAGGGCCAGGTCGACTATAAAAAGTATCCAATCCCCGAACTGGCTGAATACAAAGCCATTGTTTTAGTTTCCGTACTCCCTCTGGTATCAATATGTGAGTTCACGTAAACAAAATATAGATCACCCTAACCTACCTTATAGTCTATATGAAGCTATTTTTGAACACTAGGAAGACGTCAGTTACACAATGCCAGTACTTCTCAAGGTTTTCTAGGAAAAATAATCGTTAAAGAATAATGACTTTTGCTCAAATACGTCATCACGGGGATTCCAGATGTGCAAGGGTGCTTGCTCTGAGGTACAGTTCTCAGCGTGCAATCACTATTACACCGACGGATTTTCTGGAGTATATTAGGTAATCATTTTTCTATATTCAGTACATGCAGTAGTTCAAGGACTTCACTACTCCTAGATAATTGTGATTTTTATTCTATCTCATTGTTTTACATACTATCAACAATATTTTGTTTCATTTAAGGATCATGTCAGGTGACCTAGACTTCACACCGATTCAGTTAATTTTGAGAATTAATTAACAAAATAGCAATTTCACATCAATGTAATTAAATAATAGATACCACGTATACATATCCATGAAATTGAGAGATTCATAAAATTGGAATATTTTAACAACATCAATAATTGTTGAGTATAGGGTATGGATTGATCTAGTTTAACTGTACGTACGTATTCTATCATTATTTCAAAATTGGTAACAGTGACATCATTTTGGATGTACCAGCTGAGACTTAGGTGTATTTGAAACCCAGAGTTTCAGGTGATAATTAATTAAGCCATCAACTTACAGAATTTACCTTAAAATGTCCAGAAATAGATTACAATTGTCACCTTTAAGGCCGTTTACAAAGGGAGGAAAATCTTGTATCTTGTACAGTGATATATGATTGTACATGTACAGTAAAACCTACTATATATGAAGGACAATTTTCATAAGGGCCAAATCTACATCAACCTTATTTGGTGCAATTTACTATATAATAGTCACCTGTCTATAAAGGACATGATACTGTCTATAAGGACAGTTTGCTTTATCCGTTTCCGATGCCCTAAATTTATAGACAGGTTTGATAATGTATTGGTGAAACCAGAAATCTAGAAATCCATTCCAGTTACCAAAACTTCCGAAGACGCCTTATATAAAATTTTTGGTATTTTTCATCCTCGCTCTTATCATTTTAGCTGCCAACTAATCCAATAGATTTGTTGAATATTAGATTTCCTCGCTACAAATCTGGTAAAAAGGTTACTGCTACCGTTATTTTAACCTGTGCCCTATATGACGATGTGTAAATGATCAGCAGTCCTTCATTTGTATAATTTGACGGAGATTTATCGTCCTCCCAGGGGAGAATGGGCCAATCAGGACGGTCGAGTGCATGGCTGAATACCAATTATGTTCTCCAAAAACTTTGGTCAGATGAAAAACAGTGCTTATACACACATATAAATACAATGAAGTTATACTATTTTGAAAACATAAATAGTCAGGTCAACATATTTACAGGTCCAATAGCATGAAACAAATTCAGACATAAAATTCACTAAAATTGCATTTTTGAATACCACCTTATTATTTTGACATTTTGTAAAGTGAAGATTTAGATTAATTATTATCTCGTCACATTTTTTCCATAGATTTGGAACCAATCTTCTTTAATACTGTATTCCGCGTTTAATTTGTGGGGTCCATATTTTATAGTTTCATGGACAGAGCTTATTTGTAGGGATTCTAATTTCTTTTCTTTTGTAATTGTTTTTAATGGTGTCAATAATATTATTAATATTTTGTCATTTGGGACACTGGGTCCTGCTCAGTAAAAAAAGCCCTGTCAATGGTGCAATAATGTAGTAAGTATTTCGGTACAATCTCGAATTTAACAAAAATAAAACCACCTGCAAAATTACTAGATAATACAATATATACCAAAAGTTGATGTGAAATTGTAAGTCCGGGTTACAGTAAACCATTTACATGTATTAATTAGTTAAGACAAAGTCTAGAGATGTATAATTTGCATCTTCATTACCTTATTGCATTAAAAACATTGTTACATCCATTTTCAGTAAAAGAAACCTTCAACTTTGACCCACACACCTTAATTGCATTCCCAAGGAAAACACATTTCTGTAAGAATTTTAAACCTAAAATTAGAGCAATGTCCGTCTGATGGGTAACTAGTAATTACAGCACAGAAATAAAATTTCGAGATCTATAAGAAGTAACAGAGACCTTGAACTTTGACCTATTGAACTTAAAAAAACAACATCAAAGAAGACAAAACTGTATTAGGATTCCCTAAGGTACTTCAATCTTTTTCATTACAAAGAATAAAAAGTTCATTTTCTTATATTTTCATTTTCACTACAGCCCCACTATGTTACCTTACCAAACGCAGTTGGCAGTCATATAGACAATGAACTTCAAGTGCTTTTTATGATGTCATTATCATTGTGACGTCACAATTGTCGTGCCATTGATCACGGAAGACGGCTGTTGAAATGGCTGTTCCAACCATGACGATAACGAATGATTATTTTTTTTATATTTTGTATTCCTTGGGATTTCATCATAAAATTGTACCCAAATGTAAATATAAGCATTGAACATCTTTCAGTTGGCATTCATAGCCAGTATGAATGCCAACTGAAAGGCTGAGAGACAAATTCAATATGAAGCGCTGGCGCGCTTCATTGAATTTGTCCAGTTGGCATTCATGATGGCTATGAATGCCAACTGAAAGACGTTCAATGCTAAAATGACATCAACATATTAGCAGCACAAAGTACTAAAGTAAAACCTGTGTTAGGGGCCACCTCTGTATAGCAACCACCTGTTTATTCAGACCACTTGGCTAAAGAGACCATATTTCTCTTGTCCCTTAGGTGATTTTTTTTCCTTTTTACAGAAACCATATTTATTCATTTTCCCCATTGTTTGGTCTATAAAGACAGATTTAATAGAAATCACTGTACCTCTCTGTACTTGTGGTCACTATAAAGATTAAGTTGATCACCGTGTCTCCTGTGACCTGAAATTCTTTTTGTCTAGGCTATAGGACAGAGGGACATCTCTAGCTGTTGATGTGTAAGTTATAGCTCTGAACGGCATAGGCTTATGGGCTGAAGGAAGAGTACAAAGTACAATGACTGGAGGTGATAAAATATTGATAATACTTTTGTTGTTTAACCTAGCAGGAGACCGTCTCATCCATCCATTCATGACAGATATTAAGTTGTACTATCAATTTCCTCAGCGCTGTGTATTGTTCTATGAAAACAGGCGCTGTCATTAGTAAATATCTGATATGCCTGGGCTTAATATTTAATCTTCTAATGCAAAATGTTGAAATAAAATAAATGGATAGATCAGAACTGCTGATATATAAATTTCATCAGCATGTATTAAAGAAGATAGATACGGGGACAGATATGAAGCTGGAGTTAATATAAATGAATTATTTATCATCAATCACAAAATCATTTATCCTTTATTCCTGTATGGTCATACCATATATCATATTGTCACTTGGTCTGATCAGAGAAGTGTGTGTGTGGGTAATATGTTTAGCTGGATTTGGTTTGATGTCCCTTTTCACAGCCATGATGTCATTTAAGGATGATAGCCAGGTTTGGAAGTGTAAGTGGAATACCCATAGGAAAACAGTGGCCCCATTGTCAGCTTCAAACTCACAACACAGAAATTGACCACTTCAGCGAGATAACACTGTAGTAAAAGGCCTAAGGGCCTTAACTGTCATCTGACAACACTGGCAACAGTCGTATAGGAAATTACACTGGTAGCCCTGTTCTGTTAATTTTCGTTCTTAAACTGTTATTTTAACCATATTCGTGATTTTTTAAATATTTATGTTGGTTATATCTGTTTTACTGTTATCATCAAAATTTTAGTTATCTTTAACTAAAAGCATGTTATTATTTTCTAGCACACGTTATATTTTTGCTGCTGTGTTATCTCTATCTTTGCATGCGTTTGTCTTTTTTAAATGATGTTAGATTTAGTGGCTGATGTTATTATTTATTTTGCATTGTTATTCATTTCATTTCACGTGTTAGTGTCAGCAATGATTGTTAATGATTTTGTTTCCCATGTTATTGCCAGAATGTTACGTGATTTTTATGTGAAACTTTGTTAGCATCAACAGAACATGTGATTATTTACGTGACCACGTTACAAGTATCGTTGGAAACGTTATTTTGTTTTGAAAGCGTTATTTTTTTTCGTGGAAATACCACTGCCTATTGTTCTCATTGACCCCCTACGGCGACAGCGCAGTGAGCCAGCGGGCAAGCTTCGCTAGTGTGTTGACCACTCACCCATAACGAGAGCACGGCTCCCAATATATAGTCGACTGGCGGTATCGCTGTCACTGTATCGCTACCGTATCGCATGTGCTGTGCAACTGAGCATGGAATATATATAGTTTTCAGTTACTATATTTACAGTTCTTTTTCTCCAAAGTTTGCATTCACTGTATAAACTTATTGACAATTCCTGACATATTAGGGTTGTGTTGGAATCGGCAAGGACGTTTAAATCCTTGGAATCGGTCTTAGTTTAACTACACTGTACAAAGATTTGATGTTTTTTTTTTAACATATTGTGTATTTCAAGTTTACTGATTATTACGTTATAAATATAATATATATAGATATGTTTCTGATAACGTACGTAATCTGTTTTGATTAACGAAATTGTGAACATTTCTTGTATGGCTGATTAACAAAATTATTTGTCGAAGTTATGCATATTATGGAATCTGTTTTGATTAACGAAGTTGTGTACATTTCTTGAATGGCTAATTTATATATATCACAACATTATTTGAGACATATTTTGGAACAAGTGCTATATATTCAAAATGAACATTACAAAATCTACTATAATTCTATATGATATGTCGTATGATACAGGGAAGACACAAATAAATATCAAATGCACGTATCTTGAATACAGTTACAATACGCATGATGCAAACTGACATGCATTTATTTAATTAAATACACTGTATTGTACGTTTTGTCTACGTTATGAAAAGTGAAATATATATTCAAGTTCATGCTAAAATCAATGTCAAAACAAACTCCATTGTATCCGACTTTAATTTGCTACCGCGCGGGGACATGTAACATGCGCAGCGACCCGTGAAAATCGCCCGCGGGTCAAGCAGTCGCGGATCTTTTAATTAATTAATTTTTTTAAGTATTATTATCTGCGCTAGAAGGCCGTTACCATTATTTTTTTATGTACTGTTTGGAATCGGCTTGTTAACTTAAGCCGTTAACTTTTAACTTCAACAAAGATTATTGAAAAATGGTACCGCGACAGAGTCATCTAGCTAAAGGAAAACTATACTCTACTATCAAAGAATTTGTGTCATGATAAAATGAGGTGTGTTCTCCATTCAAGACACTCGGAGTCATTAGTTGCCGGACACCTAGATATCCGCATTTTGGTGTCAGGACATGTATTGTGGTAACGAGACTTATTTGGTGCGTGACGTAATCGACCCTTTGCGAGGCAGCGCAGCTCATCACTATCAATGCTTGCATACGGCGCTCGACACACCTACCTGTGATTTTCAAAAACGTCTTTTCAGCGATTGGGGATAGTTGCTACGTTTCTCTGATTTTTTTTTTTATTAAATAGCATTGTCATGAACTTTCGTTTTCTTATAAAATGTTAAGCAATGCGGGACGAAAGCGTAATTGTGAGAACCGCGATGAACAACGTAACCCTGTACAATTTCACCTGGATGCGGAGGCTGGTGGATAATTATGTATATTTAATGAGGGTAAAAACTTTCGTGTAGATTTCTTACTTTTTTTCAATGATTTATGCATTCTTTCTAGAGACTGTAGTAAAATGTAACACATACTTGTATTCATCTTAGCGATTAACATTTTTCTACATATTTAATTCTCCCTCTCACTTTCTTTCTTTCTCTGCCTCCCTCTCTGAGTGACAGCACTTATAGGTTCTCGCCATGTCTGCTAGTGTGATTATCCTGTTTAGACAGGAATTCACACTAGACCTATACACGGTGGAGAAGGTTAACGGAATCGTGATGCGCCCTGACTTAGGAGGCTCGACTTACGGGGCGCTTATATTAAGGCGGCACTAGTAGGAGCACGAAGCGAGAAAATGGCCGACAATAATTGTATACACTTTATAGACAAAGATATTGGAAGGGAACGTTAACATTGAAAGTTGCTAGTAGACGTAAAAATTTCTCTTTATGAGTTGCAAATTGGTTGAAATCTTAGCGAAGTACGGGATTAGCTGGGCGGGTGGTTACGTTAAGTATAGTAATCTTCAGAATATGCACACAAGTCATCTACTGGTATTTAAACCAGAGACTTAATAGTTTTACTGTAATTTAGTAGACATGTAATATTCTATCATAAATTTTGATTCATATATTGTATATGGGGGTGGGAGTTTATACGTATCGACATTAGATCTACATTGAAATCACGCAAAAACTGCAGATAATTATAACATTTAAATTTTGTGGAACTACACGTGTCAAAATTCATGTTTTCAGAAACATTTTAATTGTCAATCTGTTTTAGTGCATTACAAACACAATAATTACTCTTTTTATTTATTTTGAATTCCAGAACGGTTTAAGAAACACAACTATGTACATGAATTATAGGAATGAATAAAAATCACGATTTTGATCAGATATTAATATTTCCATTCCAGGTTCTGCATCCCATTGAGAACATCTTGGGAAATTTCTGTAATCGTTGAATCCATTTGTATGTGTATGCTTATAAGAAGTTTACTTGAGTAAAAAGTATTATTTAAACTAATAAATAAACAGGCCGCGATATTTCCCGGGAGACATTGGGATGATCTTTCCTCGTGAGCTTTGAATCGATCCAAACTTCAAGTGGAACCTTAAGTACTAATTGCCATCATTTATAAGTATGACATCGAACAAGTTTTATGTTGACAGCTGACGGCGGAATTGAAGATAAAGTATATACTTTGTAGGACGTAAGACATTCGCTTCCTTTTGTTGATAAATACAGTTTTATACGGACCAACAGAGGGCCCTAAGACCAATTTTAGAGGTTTCTGAATTTTGATCTAAACCTCTTAAACGTCTATAAATGGTCTCTGGTGGGTCCATAAATAAAATATATCAAATGTAGCTAATTTTCGGATCCCTGTGATATTACCATATATACATGAAAACAAGTCGATGCTTTATTTATGTATGTATGACAACAGAAACATGTACAAATGTATTGGTTTATGATAAATTGACATTTTTATCCGATTATGTGTCAAAGAAAGATTTGTTTTCCAGCACCAATATTCAGAATTTGTTAAAATAACGGCAAAACACTTAATTTTTAACAAGTTTCGTCAGGATTAGTTTATGTGCCTTTTTATTCCGTGTTAACCCTTAATATTAGGACTTTTCCTTAGAATTCCAATTCGATCAGAAAAAATCAAGTATTCTGCCGTAAAATTAAGTATTTTTCTGTCCGCTGTCGCCGCCGTGACGGCTGACTAACAAACCATCAGAGGCTATCAGTTACAAGTACCCACCTTTGTTTACATGCACGGCTATCTAATGCTACAAAGTCGGGGTCAAACTTTTCCGATGCGACAGTGAAATTAACACATTCGGCGATAGAATTAAATATTTCGTCGGTTATATTAATACTTTCTGCGCGAAGATTAACAGATTTTCTGACTGACGTTGGTAATTATCGAGCGGACGCGCCGAGCCGTGACGGCCGAGTACACACGGCTTGCACAGGTAAACATTAGGTTTGTGGAACGGGCCAAGCTATATTTATGTTTACGTCATGCATGCACTAAAACTACTTTATTTTTCTCTAATTCTTGCTACCTGGCGAAACATGCATTTTCAACCTTTTTTTTCGGGAGAGTACCGATACGAGCGGTAAAATATGAATTACTGTTTGTACTGATGTGAATTGTGTTGATACTAAATGCTGTTCAAGGATTTATAAGTTTATTAAATTTTACAACGTTTATCACTTGCTTTGAGGACGGAAGATTTAGAAGATATGTCTTAAATTTTCGTTAAAAAGTACGACAGCTCATGAAATGACGGTCCCGCTTTAGAAAGTAAGACGGTAACCCTCGCACCCGCAAGCTACATCAAAGGCTGCGCCGGCAGATATCAAAGGAAAACGGTCGTCGCCCAACGTCACGGTCAGTGCACAAACACAAAAGCTCCTACGTTGTACTCCCCCAAAACCCACTGTGACTTATCCTTCTCATATACGTCCTTGTGCTGTTCGAGGTTCTCGTTTCAGATATCGTAAGACCAGAGAAGAAGATCGAAGAAAATACCAGGCTGACGTTATGATGCAAAACTTATCAGCTGAAGAGGATTAATCTTGAAATAAATGAAATTATACGACATAAGTTCACGTGTTAATTTTTACCAATTTCCAATTTGTAAAGCTTGTCTACACACCTTATATACATGGCTGCGATTGAAGACGTTTCTGTAGTTCTAGATCATTGATATTCAATTAATATAGTATACAAATGTACCTGAGGTTCTCGTTACAGATATCATAGTGTAGGACAAGGATTTATAAGTGAGAGTCATATACGTCCTTGGTGTAGGACAAGAGAAGATCGAAGGAAATACCAAACTGACGTCATCACTTGTGTTAACTGTTGAAAAGCTGAAGAGGACAATGAAATTGATCGTGTTGATTTTTTTTTTACATCCCTGAAAAACTTTGATATATTTTCCCTATAAATGGCGTTTTGTAACACCAATCACAGAGTTCCTTTGATGTGGTCACAGGTAACCTTCAACCCCTCACCGATCTGTCGACACCCGAATGCCAATCCCACTCGAAACTTCCAACGAATAACAATGGATTTCATCAGACCCATATCACGCTTGCGCGTCATTGCGTAAAGAAATCAATCTGATCATCAAATCCATTAAAACATCTGTCAGCTGGTTTAGAACTAATGTACCTAATTTGATCAGTAATTAAAATAGTGATACCTCTGCAAACTTTGCATTTTATTACTGCTTATCCATACATCAAATTACAGATAACATATATACAAGTATTATCTATAAGTATCATATTTTAATATTAATGAATTAAGTGTATATCTTAATCAGTGCCGTCTATGAACAATACCTTTTAGAAAACAATTAGGGGCGTAATTAAATGCTCGACATATCATTGAGTAATAATACAAAGATTTTTTTACTATATACAGTTGAGTTCTGGTGATTTTTATGAACGTATTAATCAGTATCAATTTCTAAAAATATCGAAGAAATGTCTGCATCCTCGACTCACTCGTGTCACACAAACGCCACCGCCCCATGTATACAGACCGCACACCCCTCCCCGTCATTGAAATAACTATCCACCCAGCGTGAACCATGACGACCTTTCTGTTCCTGTCAAACTTATCAGTACCTGGTCATCACGTGTGCAGCCACGCGTAAACTGTAATATGGTGTGTTTTATTTAAGTGACTGCGGACCAAATCGAGTTACCAACAGAATTTAACAACTTTTCATTTCAAAATACAAGTCAACGTTTTATAAGATATTTTATATAAAGACTAAATGGTAATATTTCAAAATAAAAAAAAAGTTTCACGTTCTAATATACGACTTTTCAGGACACGCACGTCTTTGTTTATCTACTACACTAAACCCAGATATATGCACGATTTTAACAGATTAAAAAGGAAACTTTCTATCTAATTACAGTTTTTGGTTTTGGAATCCTTGAATATTCATTTAGGTACGATGATGTGTTCCGATAAGAATTAGATAAAATAAATAGTATTGTATAATATTAGCACACAGTTGTGTAGTCGTACTTATGGTACATGTGTACTTTTGGTACATGTTCTTCGACTACTATTTTATGGTGTATGGGGAACTGGGAAGATTCCCACTCGAAGTAAATATCAAACTGAGAATGCTGTGTTTTTGGAATAGACTTATACAAAATGAAAATAAATTAAGTAGAATACTTTATAAACTAATCTCGAAGTTACATTTCGAAGGAATATACACATTTTAATGGATATATTTCATTAAAATTTTTTTTGACGAATCTGGTAAGTCAAATATCTTCCTCAATTAAATACAA
Organism: Argopecten irradians; assembly: GCF_041381155.1. Lineage (NCBI taxonomy): Eukaryota > Metazoa > Mollusca > Bivalvia > Pectinida > Pectinidae > Argopecten > Argopecten irradians. The sequence goes on along the minus strand of NC_091134.1, from coordinate 15,845,062 downwards.
ATGATTAACAGTTTTTATAAATTAAAGTTTTATGAAACAGCGCCTTCAAGATCAGTTTATACAAAAATGGTTCTCAGGTGTGGAAAACTCCTCAAGAGACAGACTTATCTAATATATAAAAATGAATTTGGATTTGAAAATTATCTTATAAAATTATCGGAAATGAATAGAGTATACATAAATAAATTCCGTACATCAAATTTAAAGATTCCAATTGAGACTGGAAGATGGCGTAATGTTGAGAAACGTGAAAGAATATGCCATTTATGCAATGAAAATATCGGGGGTGAATTTCACTATCTTTTTGTATGTAAACACGAAGAAATAAAAAAAAAATACGTATTAAAATATATCCCACAGTATTATTAGAGTAATCCCAGTCTTCATAAGATGGGTGGCTTTATAGGTATTTGTAATATCCAATTATTGAAGAAGGTGTCTCTATTCATTAGAAAAATTATGGTATTTTTGTAGATGTGAATAGTATTGTTAATTTTCAAATTAATTTTCCATATTTAAGTAATTGGTAATGATATATATTGTCCATCCTGCCACGTGCAGTTAAAAATGTAACTTGTATAATCCATGTAACACATTTTAATGTGTCTGGGAGACTATAATGAAATCTTTCAAACTATCTTCTGAGTTGCAGTGACATGGATTAATTACATATTAGAGTACCCGTACACTGGTTAGGCAAGTCTGTGAATCAAAAGCACGACAGGTGGGCTTTCCACGTGTTTTCGTGAGGTATGGCCCCGTTGTCTTGGTCACGCTAGAACCCCGCGGCGATTTACATGCCAAGCCACGCAACCGTATTAGTTCTCAGGTAACTTTCTGGGTACGACTTCGCCAATTTTCGTTATGGGTTCGTTGGAATGGCCACGCGTGTGATTTAGAGAGTTGCCGCTGGCGGTTAATCGCCAACCTTTGTCCATGGTCCGTAAACATGAGGTTAAAAGAGAAATTTTAGTGATAGATTGGATTAAATATCCCTCTTGCTAAATAACATTTTTGTGAGAAATCGATTTTTACAGTAGTTGAGTGGTGACATGCTGGACGACATTACATCTTTTGCTTATCCGTACAGTTAATTGAAAGAAGTCTACAAATAGTCAATTAAAGAAGTCGTATCACCTGACTGGCTATAATGTTTAAAATTGTCTGAAAAATGAACATTATTCTTTATGAAAAATGTCACCGTGCCTCATGAGCTATGTCATGAATACTATTACCCAATCACATAACAAGCGTACCTTGATTGGTATTAATTGACTCCGCCCCTTGTCATCACTTCTCTCGATGAATCTTGAATTGAAAATTTTTTCAATTCATTTTATTCCGACCCGACTTCAGTAACAAGCGGCCCTTTAATGACCTGGGGGTTGTTTTTTTCTGTGGGCTTTGTCGTTTATCTTCATAATTTTGAAGGGGGACTTCTAACACGACCATGAAGATTTGTCTCATACTGTTTTAGAGCTGATATTTCGCGATGACATAGTGACCTTGATGATGCAACATATCGATTTGATATGGTCCAAAGCTAGCTCGTGGAGTGACCGCATTTGTGTTAGGTACTTGAACATAACTAGAAGTGACTGGTTAGCTTGACAAATTTGGACGTTTACTAACCTAAGAATACGGATGTAATATATAGTAACTAGTACTAAGGATCTATTTATACAGGATTTTTTCGCAGAGACTTAGCTAGAACTGTAAATATAGTAACTGAAAACTATATATATTCCACGCTCAGTTGCACAGCACATGCGATACGGTAGCGATACAGTGACAGCGATACCGCCAGTCGACTATATATTGGGAGCCGTGCTCTCGTTATGGGTGAGTGGTCAACACACTAGCGAAGCTTGCCCGCTGGCTCACTGCGCTGTCGCCGTAGGGGGTCAATGAGAACAATAGGCAGTGGTATTTCCACGAAAAAAAATAACGCTTTCAAAACAAAATAACGTTTCCAACGATACTTGTAACGTGGTCACGTAAATAATCACATGTTCTGTTGATGCTAACAAAGTTTCACATAAAAATCACGTAACATTCTGGCAATAACATGGGAAACAAAATCATTAACAATCATTGCTAACACTAACACGTGAAATGAAATGAATAACAATGCAAAATAAATAATAACATCAGCCACTAAATCTAACATCATTTAAAAAAGACAAACGCATGCAAAGATAGAGATAACACAGCAACAAAAATATAACGTGTGCTAGAAAATAATAACATGCTTTTAGTTAAAGATAACTAAAATTTTGATAATAACAGTAAAACAGATATAACCAACATAAATATTTAAAAAATCACGAATATGGTTAAAATAACAGTTTAAGAACGAAAATTAACAGAACAGGGCTACCAGTGATAGGAAATTAATTAGATATGGTCTCATGGTAGCCAATTTTGATTTGGGATCAACCCGACTTGGTCAGTATTATGTCAGGATAATTTCAGGCAAGTTTCAGCCAAATTGTACAGGTAGAACTAAAGAAGAAGTTTAAGATTATATTTTCAAGATGGTGCCTGGTGGCCATCTTGGATTTTGGATCAACCAAAAACAATAACAACACTATGTCAGGACCATATCAGGATCATTTCAGGCAAGTTTAAGCCAAATCGCGCTGAAAGATCTTGAGAAAAAGTTCAAAATTTCAAAATGTGAAAAGCTTCAGCCCAGCTGAACGACGGCAGAGGAAACATGACAATAGGTAGTCCTGACTCTTTGGACCAGATAACCTAAACAGACCAAAAGTTCCAAAGTGTCACAAAGATGAACAAAAATATATTGCAGTCTCTCAAAAGATGTACACATTTGACATGACACATGTGACATATACATACTAGGCAGCCATCATCCTTAAATGAACCTGGATGTTGATTTAGGGACATTAAGCTAATCAGACGCAACCAACCAACATGTAGCGCCACCTAACATAGCTGGCACCACTGGTCAGTAGGAGTGGGGTAAGGCATAAAATGGCCCATATATGAACGAGCCATTTGTTTATCACTATTAAGACAGTTTGTTTCGCTGTATACTTAAAGTGACAATATCAGTATTTAGTGATTAGCATACATTATTTTTGGCAGACTGTGGTATACAGAAGTACGTAGACAAAATCCCATGAAATGGATGAGGTTTAGGCCGGATATACTTGGTAATAAAGAAAAAAAACTCAATCAGGGGCTTAAAAGTTTTATTGCTAATCCACTGTAATAAAAATTCCAATGTGTCCAGATAGATTGTTTCTAACCGAAAGAGATTGTGACAGCTTTAACAAGTGACATTCAAGTTAACATGTGGTATGGTTACAACTTTCATATACTTGACCTTCAAAGAAGACCTTCATTGAATTCACAGCAGGTGTAGCAATAAACATGATAATGCCACTTGACAGAAAACACTCAAGGTCTCTTTTGGTCTTACAGCAGACTCCTGTGGTCATGAATCAATGTCAGAATCAGGTATTTGCATGAGCAAACGGAATAGTAGACCATATCCATAACTTGGACATGCATATATAATATTTAATACACTCCAGTATCAGACCCCAAATCTGCCTCAAGTAACTTTCAAAATTTCAAGAAGAAAAAATATTACAGAGGTTAACTAATGAGCCATCAAAGCATTGATTCAAGCTAATATGCCAAAATAATCTGTAATAATAGATTAGAAAACATTGTTTGCAGTAGTTCGTATTGTATTTTGATCCTAGATCATCTGGTAAATATTTTTGAGATGTAAACTTTGTGCAAAATGTGATGTATATAGAGGTTACACAACGAGTGGCTGTTGGATATGTAATTTATTTCCACAAGAGTGAGTTATTTTTTGTAACTTTTAAAAAATAACTTACGAGTGTGGAATAAATTCCATATCCAACAACCACAAGTCGTGTGACCTGTTTCTACCACAATTATATCCGCTTTTAGCCGATAGAAATACAACGAGGATAAGTACGCTATCCAACAGCAGTTGGTATAAACAAATTGTTAATCATATACCACATGTGGTATAAACAAATTGTTAATCAACAGCTGCATCGTTTATTTGATACCCTGAGAGTTGAATACCACTGACTATTGTGGTAGAAATAAAGGTTAGTCCCCTTCATGATCAGCTAGAATATGTTATAATTCCACTGCCAGTATATTGTTTATATTTTTGATGAAATTTTATTCCTGCATCTTTATCATCATTATCAATATTAGCTAGACCATCTTTATTTTACCTAGTGTTTGACTGAAAACTTACAACAATGTCAGACATTAAAAAACTGCAAGATGGTAGTTTTTTTTTTTTTAATTATATCAATGTAATTGGGTGGGTTGTTTGCAAATAAGACCCCCCCCCCCCCCCCCCTTTAACCATCACCACTTTTGACCCTTTTTTCTTTCTGGATGTGAGGAGGGAGTCTTATTTGTGTTAAATATGGTAAAAAGTACAGGAACCCCAAAGATACCACTTTTGACCCTTTTTTATTTCTGGATGTGAGGAGGGAGTCTTATTTGTGTTAAATATGGTAAAAAGTACAGGAACCCCAAAGATAATTTCACACAACATTGTAGTGAAGGGATGAATGTTAAACTAGCTGAATTAGAGTGACATGATAATGCTACGCACTTGATTGAACAGGAAACAAAATCAATCTTTTAGTTGTCAAACAATAATTATAAAAAGTCGTGGATTTGATTCCTGATTCATAATTTGCATCGATCAACTTCAACAAAACAGCAGGATAAAAAACAAACCTCAATTATTTCGGAGGCTTGTAGTTGTCCATAGAAAGCCCTAGTATAATTGACATGTGCTAACACCCCAAAATGAAATTCCAAACCTAATTATATCAGAAAACAAAAATTTATTTAAATATTTTGTTGTGATATTTCAGAAGATAGGGGGGGGGGGATGGAAATGAAGAATGACACGGTCTTAATGCGACAAGGAGTAATTACTCAAGTTAATATATTGTGACAAATTGTGCTTAATCACACAAAAACTGGCCATCAGGATTCTCAGATAAGATTGTTAACGTGACCCAGACGATAAGTCTCGAAGAGTGCAGAAACATGGAATCCAGGTTAATTAAAGTCTGCTTGGCCCAAAACAACATGTTTTTGAACAACAACTTCTAGTGCTAATATAATGTGTTGATTCCCGAATGATGAGGGCATGTTTTTCAGCCCCAATATTTTTTTTCCACTGAGTTCTATAATAGCAATGTTCTCATGTCAAATACAGGACATTTTATTACACAACGTAGAATTACCACTCTGGGACACATATAATTTCTTTAAGACAATATGGATTTAGCATTTGGTTGTTCCATTCATGCTACAAAATCTAGTTTTAAATGATTATTATTGATGTTTTAAATTTACATCCTCATGACATCAAGCCATTGGTATTTACAATAATATGGGTAATATATGAAAACAGTTACGGAAAAGATGCGGGAGCAATGATACGAAATCAGAGTCGAATATAAACCAATGACATGTAATGTTACATATCAATCACATTGGACTCGATGGCCATAAAACACAATCCGAGCCAGATAAATGCTGGCATGGTCATAGATACCAAAAATACCATCAAGTCACAAATTCAATTTCGGGAAAAAAATCCCCTCCAGGACATATTGTACATAAATGATCGGATCAGAACCAGCGGTTTTCATGGCTTTCGATTAAAAACAACATCGTATGAAGAAAGATGGAGATACTCCAGAAAATAGATATGGTTTAACAGAATGGAGGTTTCCTGTATCATTTAAGCATGTTCTGGGAATATTGTCTTTCCTTCAGTGGGTGTTGCGGCAGTTATAATGATACGGATGCTGGGAGTAATGCCAAATAAGGACGTCTACTCTGATGTGACATGACTGACATTATTCAATCTGCTCCGTACCAAACATTTATAGGAATGATAAAACCAACTACCAGCATGCACATTATATGAAAAAATGTGATTTTAGGAACACGATTTATATGCAAAAAATATGTAACAGACAAATAGAACATGAGTCTATCATTTATACAGAATGTGCTGCTTTTAAGGGTGCAACTTTAAAAGAGGCCCAGAGGGCTAAAATTGTATCGCTTAATTTTGGTAACTATTAGAAGTAACCATGACAAAATTCTTTGTATTGAAAATACAAATTATATCAAATCTTTCTCAAGTTTAGATTAAGAAGCCATTACAGTAACTTTCAAAAGAACATTTCTATATGGTAATTAAATCTCACAGAATTGACCATATTTGGCCAATTAGGCCTGACCATATAGGCACTATAATGGCAGATTTTAAAGTCAACCATATAATTCAATGAAGTAGGAATAATATCATTCAAATAGATAGAATTTGCAGTTTAACAGATTTTTTTTTTTTATTGATAGATATATGAACTGGTACCATTTACTTTCAATATTAACATAAACATTTTAACCTTTTGTCATTATTATAGATGATTGTCAATCAAGTTTTTTAAGTACATTGTATATCATTGTTGATGAGCAATCTATATAGCTAGATTAGTCATGTTGAGCAGTCTGGAAGTCATTTTGAGCGCTTCAAAATTCTATGCAAAACTGGCAAAAACCAATTAATTTGCAAAATGCTCAAGATTATGTTGAGTGCTCGTGATAATCAATACCGTGAGTGAGATCATGATAATATTCTGTTAATGCCTTCAATGTACCATGTGTGCCACGCAAATGTAACAGTCCATCGGTCCCATATAAGGGGCCCACACTTTGGAAAAACAACCCCCATAATTATTTAAAAGCCAATTAAGCCATATTTGGTAATACATTGCAGCATAACTAAGTTTGATGTATGCCATTTTGTATTGCAAGAGGCCCAAGAGGCCTTGACGGTCACCCGAGTGCTGCTTATACAGAAAGAGCATTGCAAAGTTGGTTCAAATCTGTAAAAAGTATTTACGAATCAAACTTTAAAGTTGAACCTTCGTATTAGAATTTTTATTTTTTGCTTTTCATTTTGATAGGTAGTGTATCATGCTACCAAACCTTATGCTTAAAATTCCAATTGCTATTTCAGGCTAATAATTCTAACCCAGTTTGACTCATTTCCTATTAAAACTAAGCAAATAATGTTTCATAAATGTGTTTTTCCTATTAAAACTACAGTAGATTAATTTGACCCCCTCCCCAGTGGAAAGTCTGAGATCCTAGGGCCATGAAATTCACAATTTTGGTAAAGGGCCTTATTACCTTCCAATTTATGAAGAGTATCTGGTTCCATCAAATCTGTGAATTCAGGAGAAGATTTTTGAAGTTTTAGCCTATTTGACCCCCTTTTGGCCACGCCCCAAACGCCCCTGGGGGTCGGCCAGGACCAATATGGATATGACGATAAAATGGTATCTCAGGCTAAAATTCTAACCCAGTTTGACTAATTTTCTATTATAAAATGACCAAATAATGCTCCAAAACATGTTTTCACTATATAAACTATAGTAAACTTGACCCCCTCCCCACGGGGAAACATGAAACCCCAGGGTCATATAATTCACAATTTTTGTAAAAGACCTTAAGACCTCTTCATCTCTGAAGAGTATTTGATTCTACCAGTTCCAGAATTTCGGAAGAAGATTTTTGAAGTTTTAGTCTATTTGACCCCTTTTGGCCCTGCCCCTATAATAAGGCCCCTTGGAGTCAGTCATGGAAAATTTGTAAATAGGATTCAATGGCCATTTCATAGGGATAATTTTGACAACAAACATTAAACTAATTTTCTATTATAAATGACCAAATAATGCTCCAAAACGTGTTTTCACTATATAAACTATAGTAAATTTAACCCCCTCCCCAGGGGGAAACCTGAGACCCCAGTGTCATATAATTCACATTTTTTTGTATCGAGCCTGAGAGACCTTTCAATCTATGAAGAGTATTTGATTCTGCCATTTCTGGAATTTCAGAAGAAGATTTTTGAAGTTTGAGCTTGATTGACCCTTTTGGCCCCACCCCTCAGGCCCCTGGGGGGCTGGGATCATATAATTCACATTTTGGTTGACCTTTGGCTATGGAAGGTTTCTGCAAAATTTCAACAAATTTGGTGCAGTAGTTTTGGAGAAGAAGTCAAAAAGTAAATTGTTTATCGCCATACGACGACAGACAAAAGGCGATTAGAATAGGTCACCTTCGTCTCAGGTGACCTATTCTAATCGCCTTTTGTCTAAAAATTCATCACTGGATTATCAATCAACATACATATATCACGCTAAAGACTATTATATGGCAATGACTAATCCTTCGAATCTTCAACCACTGAAACTCCAAAATGAGGTAAGATCATTTTGAGAACCTTTTTTGCAGTAACACCAGGATTTTGATTTTTACCTGAACCTTAAAAATTCTTGACTTCTGAAGGCATATTCGTACAAGTTTAGGCATGGGTAACCATTGGTTATATTTGATCCCCTCACCTCCCCTTATTTCATATGTAGTTCAAAGTTAGCATTTTAATTTTTTTCTGGTTTTATTATTTTTAACGTCCTATTGAAATACAGCCAGGGTCATGTAAAGACGTGCCAGATTAGGTAGTTGGTGTGAGGAAAGCCGGAAATACCCAGAGAAAAACCACCAAGAAGCGGTTAGTACCTGGCAACTGCCCCAAGATGCGATTCCTAGGAGGTGGAGGGCTTGTGGTAAATATATGTCGGGACACAATCTTAACCACTCGGCCACATGGGCAAAATTAGGAAGATAGGGATATAAAAACGTTTAACAAGTGCAAAAAGACCTCTCTAGATTAATTATATTGTGTGAATCATTCATTTTAACCAGCTATGTACTGCACTGAACTAGTCCTGAAACACATACATTTCCATATTAATAATGGAATTTTCCATGGATCATAGGGAACTTATGGGCGACACCTAAGTGACAGGCCTCCCATGAACTAATGAATATAATATATATAATAGTGGAAATGAACGGACCCATATTGTAATATTGGGATCACACGACTACACAAACTCCAGACTGGTCATTTGCCTCGTCCTGTAATCCAGGGATAGATGGAGTGGTTCATTGTCATTATGGTCATCAATGTATACAGTTTGATGCCTTTCCCTCTCTGAACTATCCTTAGTAATCCAATGTCTAAAAGAGTCCCTATAGCTATTGAAAAACAAGAAATTTTTCTCAGTAAATAGCTATAGGTGTGTAGTCACCCCCAACCTTCCCATTTTCATACAGCAAAACTTTGTGCATCGAGATCTATTCTCAAGTGTACTTGAAATTCTGTTACATCACTTTACTGTCCCCAGCATAATGAACAATGAATGAAATTTAGCTGTCAACAGTCCCTGAAATTTCATTATAAAAGTTGTTCCTGTCCTTGATTTAGGAGAAACTAAATGTCTTCAGAGGTGAGTTTAAGAGTTTGATCACACATTAAATAGTAAAAAAAGCAGGAGTACCCGAAGAAAAACCATCGACCAACTGCCTCATATGGAGATTTCCAGCCCGCATCCAGAGGTGGAGGGGCTAATGTGGTGGATATTGTCTGGACATCTTTTTTTTTTCGTTTTACATTCCGACGACTCACCGACCCCTATATAAAGTGCGTGAAATCGACACACGACTTGGCGCTCATTCATGTACCTATACACCCAGCAGTCCACAGGTTATATCACCTACAAATAGGTAAACAAAACCCTCACCTGTAAATACTATATGGAACTTTTTTTTAGCAAGAAAACATGTAAACTCCTCTAAGTTGTCATTTAGATGTTTCTCAAAATAAAATTCCAATGCAAGTGAATAGAAATCCAAACAATAATACGTCCACATATCTCCACGTATATCATCGTACCCGATGCACTCAACTGACCATAATACACGTGACTACGTACCTGACCCCGAACGAGCGACAACTATCAATAACACACACGTGTCGTTCTACATGTACGTGTAAAACCTACTGTATATCGAAGTGTTTTAATTAGTTCGTATTGGACATGTGTTTGGGATTTAGCTGACAACACATTCATCTATTACTTCAATGAACTATTGTCAGGTGAGTGTGCACTGTTTATTTTTCAATTTGACATTGTTATTTTGCAATATCGGGGCATGTGTATCTGCGACAGAGAACATGTTTAGAATGATACACGTGTGTCAAGTGTCCCGTGCTTTATATAAGGGGTTGGCCAGTGAAGGTTACTAAGCAGAGCAAAAGAAAATTGGCTGCCACTTCCTTAGATACCACACTGTCATAACTAAGGGATGTCTCAGAAACAATTTTTGAAAAAAAAAAATATTTCGTTAAAATTTTTTTTTTTTTAATTTCAACTGCATGTTTTTAACTTGCATTGTCAGCTTTAACCACTTGGCCCACCGTGGCCCCATAATAACTCAAATGTGATCCTGGCAAACAAAAACCAGTAAGTTCCATCTGTAGAACATATAACTAGTCTTGACCTCATGATGAGAATGGGAATATATGTTCTATAACGACCAACAAAAGACAGCGATGATAATATCACCAATACAGGAACAATCAAAGAAGTCTGTGAGCTAGTCACTGTAACTGTGTCACCAGCCGATTTTCTTCTGTGAAAGAATTTCACAAGCATTGTTGTCAAAAGTTTGATTATCCTAAATCACATTTCTCTGACCAGGGACGATAGCTCCAATCAAATAACATAAACATCGCGGAACGTAACTCAATTATCCTCTCGGCTGTCCATACAGTTGTTATTTGTGATTCATACATGTGGAACGGCTTTTGACAACCAATTGTTTTAATGTTGTGCTGATGATTGTCTTCTAAGCCAGAACATATCAAGATGTTTTATATGGGCGACATTGTGCGTCCTTATATCTTGGCTCCTATAAATTTGTGGTCTAGGACACTTAGAGCCTTATATGGTAAAGTATAGACGTTAAACTTTTGAACCCTCGTCGGCCCCTGCCGCTCTATTTAGTCCCAAAACCTCCCCGCATCCTATACTTGTCTCCATATTACAATACGAACAGTAGGCAATCAGAATGGGAACAGATAAGGCCAGTGGTTCAGATAGTTCGCATATACTAGTTAGGCCAAGTTCCATAATAGTTTAGGCCAGGTGGTTCAGATTAGTTCCTTGATAGTTAGGTGTGCAGTGGTCAGTATAGTTACCCATATTAGTAGAGACCAGTGTCAGATAGTTTCCATAATAGTTAGGGCAGTTGGTTCAGATAGTATCCATGAAAGTACAGTCCAGTTGTATCAAGATATAGTTGCCATGATACTCAAGGCCATTTGTTGGTGGGGTGTTGGGTTGGGTCAAATATAGTTCCATAATAGTTAGGCCAGTGGTCAGATAGTTCCATGATAGTCAGGCCAGTGGTCAGATATAGTTCCATGATAGTCAAGCCAGTGGTCAAATATAGTTCCATAATAGTTAGGCCAGTGGTCAGATAGTTCCATGATAGTTAGGCCAGTGGTCAGATAGTTCCATGATAGTTAGGCCAGTGGTCAGATAGTTCCATGATAGCTAGGCCAGTGGTCAAGATAGTTCCATAAAGAGTTAGGCCAGTGGTCAGATAGTTCCATGATAGTTAGGCCAGTGGTCAAATATAGTTCCATAATAGTTAGGCCAGTGGTCAGATAGTTCCATGATAGTCAGGCCAGTGGTCAGATATAGTTCCATGATAGTCAAGCCAGTGGTCAAATATAGTTCCATAATAGTTAAGGCCAGTGGGTCAGATAGTTCCAGATGATAGTTAGGCCAGTGGTCCAGTATAGTTTCCATGAATAGTATAGGCCAGTGGTCAGATAGTTCCATGATAGCTAGGCCAGTGGTCAGATTAGTTTTTTTTTTTATTTAAGAGTTCCAGGTTTTGGCCAGTGGTCAGATAGTTTCCATGATAGTTTAGGCCAGTGGTCAGATAGTGTCCAATTTGATAGCTAGGCCATGGTGGGGGGAGGGGGGTCAGAGAGTTCCATAATAGTTAGGGCTAGTTGGCTCAGCTTAGTTCCATGATAGCTAGGTCAGTGGTCCAGATAGTTTCCATAATAGTATAAGTGACCAGTGGTCAGATAGTTCCATAAATAGTTAAGGCCTAGTGGTCAGATAGTTTCCATGATAGTCAGGCCAGTGGTCAGATATAGTTCCATGATAGTCAAGCCAGTGGTCAAATATAGTTCCATAATAGTTAGGCCAGTGGTCAGATAGTTCCATGATAGCTAGGCCAGTGGTCAGAATATAGTTCCATGATAGTCAAGCCAGTGGTCAAATATAGTTCCATAATAGTTTAGGCCAGTGGTCAGATAGTTTCCATGATAGTCAGGCCAGTGGTCAGATATAGTAGTTCCATGATAGTCAAGCCAGATGGTCAAATATAGTTCCCATAATAGTTAGGCCAGTGGTCAGATAGTTCCATGATAGTTAGGCCAGTGGTCAGATAGTTCCATGATAGTTAGGGCAGTGGTCAGATAGTTCCATGATAGCTAGGCCAGTGGTCAGATAGTTCCATAAGAGTTAGGCCAGTGGTCAGATAGTTCCATGATAGTTAGGCCAGTGGTCAGATAGTTCCATGATAGCTAGGCCAGTGGTCAGAGAGTTCCATAATAGTTAGGCTAGTGGTCAGATAGTTTCCATGATAGCTAGGCCAGTGGTCAGATAGTTCCATATTAGTTAGGCCAGTGGTCAGATAGTTCCATAATAGTTATATGCTAGTGGTCAGATAGTTCCATAATAGTTAGGCCAGTGGTCAGACAGTTTCCATAATAGTTAGGCCAGTGGTCAGATAGTTCCATATTAGTTAGGCCAGTGGTCAGATAGTTCTATAATAGTTAGGCCAGTGGTCAGATAGTTTCCATAATAGTTAGGCCAGTGGTCAGATAGTTCCATAATAGTTAGGCCAGCTGGTCAGATAGTTCCATAATAGCTAGGCCAGTGGTCAGATAGTTCCATAATAGTTAGGCCAGTGGTCAGATAGTTCCACAATAGCTAGGCCAGTGGTCAGATAGTTCCATTATAGTTAGTGTAATTAAACTCTGTCTGTAGGTCTTTAATCTACAGATAAAAATCTTCATGCCAATCTCATGTCATATATGTCAACAATTACACATGGAACAAATTAATAGATATAATCTTTGACGACACTCTTAGAATTCTCTTAGCTGGAAATGTTATTACGTAATGAACAAAATTCACGGATAAAATTTTGGTTGTGCTGTGTTTTAGAGAACTTAAATTACTCGACACTCTCCATGCAATTGTGCAACACAGTTAATTTATAAAGGCTTGTTTGACAGTCCTTAAGACCTTAATTAACCTTAGTGTGCTTTAGTTACCTCATAAACCAAATACATTACAGATAAACTTGACTTTCATCAATATTTTTCATTTATGTGTAGATTAATTAAAGCCAAGCCCATTTTTAGTGACACAATAATCAATCCCTATTTCACCATGACTATATATGCATTGTCTTTATTCAAGAAAAGTCTAATAAACATTAGCCTCAGAAACAGCTCATTCTTATAAATTCAAGTTGATATTCTGTCTTCAAACAAAAAATAGATGTTGCAAACTCCCGTCAATCTGACATGTAAGCGTTGTAGGTAAAAAAATGGAAACAGAACAAAACCGATATTTTAACACCGCCTGGTTCTGTAGTGTAGACATGGTGCCATAAGACGTTCACTCTAAAATTTATGTGAAATAACGCCTTGTCTGCTCCTGTTAAATCAACTGTCAATAGAAGTAGTGGACAAACACGCCAATGATCACAGTCATATCACATGATATACAGAATTTAGTAATTTATGGTTGTCCAGAACAGAAAAATGTAGTTTACATCCTTTCAATATAATATCATGCATCATATTTTCTTTTTAATTTTTTGTTATTCCCAAAGAATGATTCATCAACTATTGTGAGTCTGGAAAGATCAAATGAATCATTTTTGAGTTTAATACCAGTCATGAAGTATAATACAAATATAGCAATAATGTATAGAACAATATATTTTAAATATATAACAAAAAAAAGTGGCTGAAGGAACCTATAAACACAGTTGTGTACTGCCGGTAACATAGTACCTATGTAATTTCCCGGACAATAAGTCCGCGCACGCTGTTGTACATGCGCCGTCGTGATTTATAGTGCGCTTATATTACACGATTTTAATTTTTCATGGTTTTTGTAACACACTAAAGACTCACCTGTTACCATTAAATTTTTTCGCGCGGCTAAATACCCAATACTACCCAATACTAACCCAATACCACCCAATACTACCCAATACTACCCAATACTACCTGTAAATAGCTAATAAACCATTGTTTTGGGACTTTATATAATCAATACCATTCAATTAAACTATATTTTGCATTTAAAAATGAGTTTTGTGTAAAAATGAGTGTGTTAAAGCCAAATATCGCCCAATACTGGCCAACGAAACGACTAAATACCCAATACTACCCAATACTATATGTAAATCACTAATTAAACATCCTTTTATGACATAATCTATTTATTTATATTAAATTTAAATAAAATTTGTCTTATAAAATGAGTTTTGTGTAAAAATGTGAGTTTTGAGGCCACATATCGGCCGGAAATTACCCAATACCAGCTAACGAAACGTCGAAATACCCAATACTACCCAATACTATGTGTAAATAACTTACTAACCATTCTTTTATGACATTTTCTTTTTGTCTATGTTAAATTAAAATAAAATTTGTCTTATAAAATGAGTTTTGTGTAAAAATGTGTGTTTTAAAGCCAAATATCGCCTAATACTGGCCAACGAAACGACTAATTACCCAATACTACCCAATACTACATGTAAATCACTAATTAAACATTCTTTTATGACATAATCTATTTATTTATGTTAAATTGAAATAAAATTTGTCTTATAAAATGAGTTTTGTGTAAAAATGTGAGGTTTAAGGCCTAATATCGGCCAGAAATTACCCAATACTAGCTAACGAAACGACGAAATACCCAATACTACCCAATACATACTACATGTAAATAACTTATTAACCACGCGTTTATGACACATAATCTATTTACTTATGTTAAATTTAAATAAAATTTGTCTTATAAAATGAAGTTTGTGAGAAAATGTGAGTTTTGAAGCAAAATATCGACCGGAAATTACCCAATACTAGCTAACAAAACGACTAAATACCCAATACTGTACCCAATACTATATGTAAATCACTAATAAAACATTCTTTTATGACATAATCCATTTATGAATGTTAAATTAAAATATAGTCTGTCCCATAAAATGATTTTTGTGTAAAAATGTGAGTTTTAAAGCCAAATATCTCGCCCGAAAATTACCTAATACACAACGACTAAATGCCCAATACTACATATAAACTAATGTTATTAACACTCTTTTTGTCTATTTCCCCCCCCCCCTTCCCCGTATTTTGAATGATATTTTGCCTAATTGTTGTAATTTTATTGCAATTTTTAAATGTCAAATAACACCCTATACCGACTGAACCAACATATAAAAACCCAATAATACTTTTAAATACAACTAATTTAACACGTTTCGATAATTGATATTGTCAAATGAAGATTTGGCCTTATTTCTAATTTTAAGGTTTTTTTTTTTATGCCAAATGCATCTATAAATACCCAATACTGAAACAAATTAACAAATCAATACTACTGAAATTAGATCAAAATGCTGAGATCAAATCTTCATTATTTTATTTTTATTAGATGAAAGTAAAAGTCCAGCTAGAAAACAAATTTTGTATCCCCCAAACACATCAAAATAAATAACTCTATAACACCACTTTCTAATTATAATATTTAATAAATGCTAAAATCGCGTTTGTTCCAAAATATCGCTAGAAATGTTCATTATTTAAAACTGATAGTTATATGTAACCAGCATGTAGAAGTAATTTTGAAGAAACGTTGTGTTTGCAGTAAGGGTAATGGCGTATTTGCAAAACTAATGTAGAACTTTTAGCCTTTCTTTTAAGTAAGAATGTTACCAGGCTCTGCAGTTCTCCTTTTTTCTTCAATATCCCACAGGCGAAAATAAAAATGTCTCTATCTTCAGTATTGAACATATTCAAGTCATATCTTTTCGAATTAAAGCCTCATTTTACACATTTCACATACATGTGCAATTTATTTTAGAAATAGGTTAGTTCATGTCTGGGGAAATATTCGATCCGGGCAAAAGAAAAAAGGAAAATTCTCATTAATCTGCAGTTGTATATATCATACCCATATATTTGTCAATTTGTTTAATTTACTTTGCATATAAGTATACCGGAATTATCCTCCGCCATCTTGATAATATAACAATGATCATTGTACTATGTATTTATGTATATGTTAAACCTATGTGCTGTATTGCATTGGTAAATAAAAAACTTGAAACCTTGCCAAAGATCAAGTAACCAATGAGAAGCTCCGCCTTGTCAATCACTTGATTTATTTTCAATGACTGACACCTGTAATTAGTCTCCGCTAGCCAATGATAGGTTTGAAGGGGAGGGGCCTAGGGTCGTGTACCTGTCAATCATACCTGACTGCGGTTGATAAAACGAAAAAAACGAAATTAGAACAAAAGTTGTAATATTTCCAAAAGCTAAATCAGCACCAGTTTACGTTATGCAATACAGAATTAGATCTATTAGAAGGATATACATATCTAGGCTAGGCATATTTTTTTTTAAATTTCAATGGTAGCTTTTTTAAAGCAAGGAAAAAGGACTGCTGAATAAATCAGTGTTTGCTAATTCGACTATATCTCTGCCTGTTGATCTTCAACTTAAAATATATTATACTCATCAGAAGTATAGGGATTTGAAAATACAAATGTTGTAGAAAAAAAAATTATGGTATATGGCGAGCTGGGAAGATACCCGATTGATATTGAAAAAAAATGTAGAATGATTACTTTTTGGCATAACCTTATAACTTCAAATAAATTACCAAGTAACATTATAGATTAATGTATACTTTACATGAAACTGGTCTATGTCTTTTAAATGGTTGTCATATGTTAAAGATAATTTATCCAGAGCTGGGTTCAGTTTGCATAGAAAAGTGTTTATTAGAACTTAATGAAAATGATAGAAAAATTATGTGTAAATTTAGAACCGCTAATATTAACCTACTGATAGAAATCAGGAAGATGACTTGGTATTCTGCGTAATGAAAGAAAGTGTGATTTATGTAAATCGGATATTGGCGACGAATTTCATTATCTTTTTAAATGCAAACACGAATCAGTGATGTTTTTAAGAAATAGATTTATTCCAAAATACTGCTATACTTACCCAAGTCAAGAAGAAATGGAAGGAATGTTCAATATAGTTAATGCTAAAACCTATATAAAAAATGACAATATTTCAGGTGGACAACAGCCTATTTAACGACGGAAGTACGCAACATATACAATCAATCAATAAATTGCCTCTGTCTATTATATTTAATTATTCCCTTTCGTCTGGTGTATATCCTGACGCATGGAAAAAGCTAATGACCCCAACATTGTGTCTAATTACAGACCAATATCTCTTCTTAGCTTTAAAAGGTTCATTTACAATGAGTAGGTATCCATATAATTTATATAAAACAAAAAAAGTAAAAGTAGTCTTTAAATAGGAAAAGGTCATATATAAGTTTGGGGTCAACGGGTATTAGTGTGCTCGTAATTGGTATCTGGTGATGTGTACACATTTCTCCGGATGTTAATTCAGCTGACACATTCGGTGATTTGACAGGTGTTTCAAAGGTTACCTAGCTGTCGCAACTAAGCGGGGGGTGGGGGTGGGGGGGGGAGCAATTCTCTTGCCAGATATACGTATCATCATACACTCTTCAGGACAATATCGATTATTCGTAATTCTGCCATGATCTGCATTGTATTCATTTTTTTTCAATTTAATTAAACATGTCTCTTTATGATAGTAAATGTAGAATGTGAGAAAGAAGTGTCGGGTCAAAATTTATGATGTTCGCTTTTCTACAATTAAACAAACTATGTGTACTCATTTATTTATTTGTACATATATTTACAGTATTTATGGACTTCAAAATATGTTTTGCATCGAATATACATAAAATATTAGAAACCGAAGTTGTTTTCAATATGTTAAATCTGTATTATTAACCATTTTAAAAATCCTCATACCGGTATATGCTTGTCTTACAGGTTAATTGTCTAAATCTTTTAGCTTTTGATAGATTACTGAACAAAACTCTACATGTCAAAATTTGACAAATTATAACTTCAGTTACGATGCTTTTTTTCTAATAAATACTTTAGAGATACACTTCTTTGCAATACAAAATATAAACTATACATGTCACAAGAAATGAAAGATGGCAAAGAATGTCACCCTGGAGAAGTCTTATAGCAATACAGAATACTGTTACAGTAATAGTGTTCAAGAAACCCGCTTTGATTTTCTAATAAAATCGAAAAAATTGATATGAAAAAAAATATTTCATCAGAAATACCAAAGCTTTTTTTTCTTCATATTAATATGCATGTAGATCATTATCAATTCCACGAAATCTGTATTTTCCTTCTGCGGGATGTTAGATTTAGAGAAATTTGAGCCAAGCGTTTTCGTTACAATATCCACGACGTGAATCCAATTTCATCCTTTTCAATCCATATTTACATGTATCATTGTACCCTTTTGATAAGTTCGCAAGAAATACTATTAAAGATGCTCCACCGCTGACAAATAGTATTTTTTCACTATTAAAAAAAGGAGCAGACGATTTAGTATTTTTCTTCGGTTACAAAAGTTACTTAATTTACACCATTACCGCCATTGAAAAGTTTGAGCTTCTAATTTTATTTCAAGTTGAAAATATAAGAAATAATTAATTGCATCCCGAAAAAAATTCCGTGGCACTATGTCCTATATGGAATGAAGTACTAATTGCCCATGCACCAAAGGCAAAATAAATTATTTTGTATTATTTTTTGTGTTAATTAGACATATATATACATGATTAAACACCAATTATTGTTCAAATGATGAATATGATTTATGCTCTGTCGGCGGTGAAGCATCTGTAATGCCAAATAACAAATACAGTATAAGATTTTTTTTTCATTAAAATACAATGCTGGTGTAGTTACCCTCAATGACTCAACAATTAATACTAATTTTCTCCAGTTTCAAGGTCTTGTGTCTGCAGTCAAGAATTTCCTTCGAAAAATGTATGTACAATTGCATTTGGAGATACTCTCCCTACCCGCTATACAACTTGAATTTAAGATTTTCTTTAAGAAACAAAAAGGGTCTAAAGATTTTTTTTACTGTTTGATTTCTCCTGCTGATACACCAACAGGTACAAGAAAGTGGAACCTTGAATTTGATTATGATAAAGAGAAATAGGAAAAAAAATTATAAACTCCCCTTCACCGTGACAAAAAGTTCGAAACTACAGTGGTTGCAAGTGAGAATTATACATATTCTAGTGACTAATACTAATAATGAAATCTTACTCATTATTAACCACTATATTTATAAAACAAAGTGTCTCCATAAAACGTTTAATGTAAATGCACATGTAAATGTTATAAAATATCACTACCGTATCCAAAAATATATAGTTTTTATTTAATAAAAGCGATACTCTTCAAAAGAAATTTGAAAATCATTGGAAAAAATGGTTGTTGCCGTTGTTAGGAATATGACTTTTAAGTTTTTGTTTACCTTTTTCAAAAATATCATCTTAATATTATTAGTGTTGTGCCGTCATATTCGCATAGATATTGTAATTTTTAACTCCAATGTCCAAACGTTGAGTTCACCAGGGTAGTGTCCTATGGCCATCCTTCAAGCACCTCAAACAATCCAATTGATATTTTTTCAGAGAAACTACGCATCTAATGTAAAAATTAGGGACCGATTCGAATTCGTTTAATATGCATATGGTGTTATATTGCCCAGGTAGAATATAAAAAAATGATGTCCGATTATGTATACGACCTCATTCATAATTTACACAATGTAAATTAATTATGGTGGTACAACACCATAAAATAAATATTTGCCTCATCAAATGCACACGTTTTTGCACCATTGATCATGTAATAACCGTTTGGTTTGAAAGTTGTTGATTATTTTCTGATAGCTACAAAAATGTGTGCTAACGATCATACGTATAATGTACATTTTGCGTAATAACGCGATAGTTTTGCGTAATAACGCCAAAGTTTCGCGTAACAACGCCAAAGTTTTGTGCAATAACGCGATTTTTTCTACAAAAATTTCGTAGAAATCCATTCAAACTTTATAATTAATCTTTTTACAAAATACACGGTATAGAGAAATTACGGCATTTGTCCGTGGACGTCCCCTTTGATCAGTCAGGTATAATTGACAGGTGCACGACTCTAGGCCCCTCCTCTTCAAACATATCATTGGCTAGCGGACACTAATTACAGGTGTCAGTCATTATAATCATCAAGTGATTGACAAGGCTGAATTCTCATTGGTTACTTGATCTCTAACATTGGACATGAACGAATCCACAGTGTATGAACGGAAGTGTATATATAGTATTTTTTAAATTTCGTAGTTGCGAGTCTGTATAGCGGTACTCGATCACTTGCTAAGACAAATGCAACAATGGATAGTGGATAATTTTTGCCAATTTCATTTATTCTATACATTTTTTTTTGTAATTTTCAGTTATAAATGGCGTCATGGATAGCAATTTGAACTACCAGTGACTAATGAAATGTTGAGGGTTAATCAGTATTAACGTTTCAGACACTTTTCGAGAGTTGATCTGCTGTTCATCATCGAAGAATTGAGACGCCCGCCTAATATTTTGCACAATTTTAAGGTATTCTGTATGACTTTCATTCTTTCAAGCACCATCTAAGGTTTACAAATGAATCCAACAATATAAAACACATATCAATATATATCAATGGACACCATATCTTTTACTTAATCGAATTTTGAAGTTGTAGGATGATTAGTTAAAATTGTATAGTCACTTGCATTGTTTTGAAACTGGCGATGTATAGTTGCTTGCGAGGACACTGTATAGTCGCTTGTTATAGAAAGGAAATATATTCAGTGATAAAAGACTCTGAAGCTAAGAAATTAAACAAATCAATCTTATGGCAAGCCAACATGACATTTATTCAAAGAGCAATGTCGATCCTTAATTTCACTGCATATATATAAGATATTTTATATACTTTATAAGATATCTTCATACACTGTGTAATCTATTTCTAAAATTGCACAATGCATCTGAAATGTGTAAAATGATACTTTTATACTTTTATATAGACTATATATTAGGCAAAAAAAATAAATAAAAAAGCCTAATAATATAGGCAGGTTTAGCGGACTAGTAATCGCATTATACCAGATATTTAGATAGTTAATATTTAGTCAAATTACTTTTGTCCGCCGTTAATATGAAAAAGAAATCTTTTATTACACTCACTGGAGTAAATGTAACATGTAACTATAATGAAATACCAACCCATTACGAACCCTAATCTAACAAAAATGAAAGGTCTAATCTCACTGTGTAACGTACGTATTCTTTCGCAACTTAGCAGGTTTATTGAGAAATTAGAGAAATTAATTTATAATAATTAGATCAATTAATTCCATTATATTCTGTATTATACTTATGTTGTGTTGATTGTATTATACTAATGCTATGTTGACTGTGTTCCGTCATGTCAAAATGTATTACACTGATTTGACCTCTTGTTACACACGTAAGAGAGTAATAAAGAAATCTGAAGAATCTGTCACCAAAATCGTAATTGGCTGGATATTTTTCATCAGAATTACGTGATGTACATATTTGAAAAGTTGCTAATGAAGGTGTTGATCTAGTCGCTTCATCCAAGTCATTTCCCACATGGAGAGAAGAATGTATCAAAGAACTTTTAGAGGAAGAAGTGACATGGAGGTAGTATGGTGCTAAATTACTCTCGATTTATAGACTAAACAAGTTTTCTTATTTTGCGTCTGTCAGAAAGTCTTCAAAGCCTGTTTCCGAGTATGAAACTGAAACAGTTATTAGGTATTTATGGGTTGGCTCAGTCAGTATAGGACTTACAAATTTTGAAATAAATTTACACCAAAACATCATTCAAAACACAAAAGAAAAAAAACGGCAAAAGGATTGTTAATCATGTTAGTTGTTTTTATGTAGTATTGGGCATTAATTCATTGTGTATTGGTTATTTCCGCGCGAAATTTGGCTTTAAAACACACATTTGTAAAAACAAGTTCATTATTGAAGGTAAAAGATACTTGATTTTAACATAATTAGATAGATTATGTCATAAAAGAGTGGTTAACAAGTTGTTTACAGTATTGGATACAATGAGCATTTAAAACTTCATTTCGATGCACAGCCCATACTGAGAACTTAATGAAATATCTCCAATGGTTCCTAAATGTAGCTGAATATATCGCAACATGTATATCCATACATAATGGTCAGACTTGCTAAATTAGCCTCTATACTGACCTTGTATTCAATAAATAAGGATATGATACTATCAATTCATCTTAATCTTTATTTATACTGTACATGTATGAAATTCAAATTCATTCCGGGAGGATTCCCCCCCCCCCAAAGTTGAACCAATATTGTACATGGCCATTAAAACCGTATTAAAATTCGTGATGCCTTTATATAACAAACGCTTGTAACAAGATAGATACAAATTTATATTTGTGAAATTCAATCTGTTTCTCAACTTTGGAAATGAAACCACGATCCGCGAGAGAATTTCACTAAAAAAGTGCAAAACACGTGAATTTTTCTGCAGTAAAAAACCTAGTTAAACAAGTAACATGCTTACTTCCTCATTTGTGTCATTGGCTGAAATATGGAATTGTACTTTGGGTATCTAGTGATCACGTGATTATGTGTTTATTTCCAAATATATAGTGATTTCTCTGACCTCTTACGTGCTCAATACTATGTAAAATAGAAACTTTACCGATTTTCGATCTATACCAATAAAACGGGTCCATATTGATATAAACTATAACTAATTTTATGATCCCTGTGTTTCGCAATAGAATATTTGCCGTATTGCTCAAAATAGATAATAGAACGGCAAATGGAAATTGCAAGTGGTTATTAATATTTTTCATAGTTTTACGTTGACTTAAAGACAGGGAATTAAAATGTATATAGAGCGATATGCATATCCCATCTTCTACTTCTAGCCAAGCATATTTTTACCATGTGTATTCCTGTAACGTACAAAATGACGTTTTTTTACAATATAAATTGATAACTTTTAGGATATAAATATACGGAAGCCTATTGGTGCCAAATTAGATATAAAAGATGAAAAAAGTATTGCAAATAAATGCAAAAACTTGATATTTTACCCGGCTGGAAAATACCGTATATTTTCACAATAAAACCTTGCATTTCACAGCAAAAATGTAATAAACCGTCACATTGTGGACTGCTGTCTCTCAAGGAAAGTCATTCCTTTTCCACTCCCACAGCAAAATCTAGCCCAGTAGATGACAAGCACGCGCATTTTATTGACAAATAACATCGTTACATAATGTACGTTATACTTAGGAGAGTTTAACAAAACAATGTGTAAGTAGTATTGTGTAGTATCTAGACTCATTGTGTTGCGTGATATCAGGTATTTATGGGTAAAGGATATCAAAGCAAATCATCTATTTTACATTTACAAATTACTTTTTTAGGCCATATATAACTCAAATAATAATGTCAAGGATTTATAAGTAAGACTCTCACTTCTAAATCCTTGAATAATGTAAACTAGATTTGGATTAATGATACATTATTTGTAATAAAGTAAAACTTATTTATCATAAAACAAAAATTAATTAGAAATGTTGCATAAAATGCTAAATTAGTTGCTTTTTTATGTAGTATTGTGTAGTATTGGGCATTTAGATGTGTTTGGCGGTATATGGGTGTTTATAGGCGATATTTGGCCTCAAAACCCACATTTTTACACAAAACTCGTCATATAAGACAAACTCTATTTTAATTTAACATAAATAAATAGATTATGTCACAAAAGCGTGGTAAATAAGTGATTTACATGTAGTATTGGGTATTTAGTCGTTTCGTTGGCCAGTATTGAGCGATATTTGGCTTTAAAGACACATTTTTACACAAAACGATTTTATAAAGACAAACTTTATATTAATTGAACATAGATAAACAAAATATGTCATAAAAGAATGGTTAGTAAGTTTATTTACATATAGTATTGGGTAGTATTGGGTATTTCGTCGTTTCGTTAGCTAGTATTGGGTAATTTCTGGCCGATATTAGGCCTTAAAACTCACATTTTTACACAAAACTCATTTTATAAGACAAATTCTATTTTAATTTAACATAATTAAATAGATTATGTCATAAAAGAATGTTTAATTAGTGATTTACATGTAGTATTTGGGTAGTATTGGGTATTTAGTCGTTTCGTTGGCCAGTATTAGGCGATATTTGGCTTTAAAAGACACATTTTTACACAAAACTCATTTTATAAGACAAACTTTATTTTAATTTAACATAGACAAATAGAAAATGTCATAAAAAAGTGGTTAGTAAGTTATTTACATATAGTATTGGGTAGTATTGGGTATTTCGTCGTTTCGTTAGCTAGTATTGGGTAATTTCCGGCCGATATTTGGCCTCAGAACTCACATTTTTACACAAAAACTCATTTCATAAGACAAATTTTATTTTGATTTAATATAAATAAATAGATTATGTCATAAAAGGATGTTTAATTAGTGATTTACATATAGTATTGGGTAGTATTGGGTATTTAGTCGTTTCGTTGGCCAGTATTGGGCGATATTTGGCTTTAAAACACACATTTTTACACAAAATTCATTTTTACAAGCAAAATATAGTTTAATTGAATAGTATTGATTATATGAAGTCCCAAAACAGTAGTTTATTTAGCTGTTTACAGGTAAGTATTGTGTAGTATTGGGTGGTATTGGGTAGTATTGGGTAGTATTGGGTATTTAGCCGCTCCCTTTATATTCCAATGGACAGCTGATAAATAGTAGACCTTCTCAGATATATTTTTGTGAGCAGGTTCCATCATTTGAATATGCCATGGTTCTGGTGAATTGATCAATCTTTAACCTTAAACCGAGTGCATCATTCTTAATATGTTTCAGACTTATCCCGTGTAAAATTGTGAGAAGGAAGCAACAAACCCCACTACATAAGATCAGCTATCTGGCTATGTCAGAATCTTCTCTGAAAAAGCCATACAGTAGCCTAGATTAAAATAATAGTTAAAATGACCTTCTGTTGGGATGAGAATCAACAAACGATCGGTCGATATTAATCTGGGAAATATGTTTGATAACCTAAATGCGTTTATTGTGCATTACCTGTACAAAAAATAAACAAACTTCATCGAAGTACCTGCTGCGAATGCTGATTGTTGTCAAAGTCCGGGGTCATGACCTTATGGCGCATGCGCGCTCCACCTTGTGGCAAATTTAAACTTATGGGAGCTAACTCCCATTCGGCAAACCTCAGCCGATTCCGGTACCATACATTACGACGCGCAAAAAAAAAAAAAAAAAAAAAAAAAAAAAAAATTAAAAAAATACAGTACGATTAGTATTTTTTTTGCGCGTCGTAAACCTGTGGTTCGATAAAATATTCCGATAGGTCCATGTACTTTGTACAGGATGAAAATGAAGAATATTTTTGCCATATCTCAGAATTCGCACCTGGATAACTATCACACTGGTATGTAATATTAGGCAAAAAAATAAATAAAAAAAGCCTAAAAATATAGACAGGTTTAGCGGACTAGGTACTACCGTACACGGCTAATGGTTCAGTCCCGTTTCAGGTCAGAACAAGAAAACCGCATCAAAATTCGTCGGCCAAAACTTGTTTTGTTACTTAGTATGCTGACCTGATTACCCTCCGATGAAATATCAAAACCATTGCTACATATAACTGCACCGTATTATGTATTCATGGCCCGATGGTACGTGTGGTATTATGATGACTGGGATGTGAAGGATAGGGATTTTCTACCCGTAGCTGTAAAACCAGAGGCTAGCTAAAACGGAAATATTTTAACAAAAATTTATAATTTGTAGAGTGGCGAACGTTATTAAGTAATCATCTTCAGGACAACTTTATTAAAATAAACAAAGCGTTAACTTAATTTCCATAATGCAGGTTGTATTATGTTTCCCTTCGTCGTCCTAATTACCACGCGTTAGTTGACAATTAGTGTGCCGAAACGGCAAATGATATCGGGCATTTACAGTTGGCAACTAGGTCACGTGACTTATGGCATCCACTTCATTTTAAGCGATTAAAACACGTTTATTCCTAAAAAAATACATGTTACAAACTATAACGACTGTTTATCTTTCGTTTTAAAACGTATCACTCATTGCCAACACTTATATACAACTGGAGAATTCAGAGAAAACATCTTCAAATTATGCCAATATATTATGTGTAGCTACCCAAGTCCAAAATGTCATTAGCATACGAGGTTGAAAGGTCATATGAATACATAACTGGGTCCAGTTTAAATATTTACTACTGGTTACCAAACTGCATATATAGAGTCATAATAATTATATCGAGTTATTTAAGAACAGTTGTGGTACTGTGGTACTTTGTATAGATGTGTGAGATGATTTTAAAAGGAAAATAATCACTCTTTCCAAGACGTGCTACATGTAGGTGGGGTAGAAATTTGAATTAAGTGAATTAATGTAATATGTTGTATGGATGTTTCCATTTGAGTATATTCTTCGTTTATGCTTTGATTTATGGTAAACAGATATCGCAGAAAGTGATTGATAGAATGTTGTAAAGTTGCTTAACATGATAAACACAGACACAATATTTCACGTCTTATTTGAAATTTTATAAATTAATATAGCAAAAGTCTTTCTTTTCGATCATTTTACTGTTAAAGCGGTAGTTTATAACACTACATTTATGTTTAATTATCATCCTCTGTATTTTACTTATACATATAGAGTTATCGTTCTTTGTTTTGTATGTAATGTATATGCTTAAATCAACATTTCAAATCAAAATGTTCAATATTTCTCGATGATGATTTTTGTCGATTTTGAATATGTGCTTCATGGTGTCATAATTGATACTTTTTAGTTTAAATTGTTTCTATTGAAATTACTTTGAGGTTAAACGTAGGGTGAGTAGCGCGTATAGTTTGTAACATCTGGATTGATCTATATATATGTCCTTACATGTTTCATAAAAACAAAATGTGTACGTGCCCCTGTGTATTTATTTGATTGCCCTTTTTCAAACGGCTGCTTTTATCACAGGGATCTGAGAATTAGTTACAGATTATATAATCATGGACCCACAAAAGTACCCTTAGACCATTTTTAGACGTCTTAGAGTTCTAGATATAAAAAACCGATAAAATCATACTCTACATTGTACTATATACGAGAAGGATGGAAACTCAAAGACTCCAAATTTCTAACCTGCCTACCTTTTTAAATAGTGGCAATAAAAACGCATTTCTTGCACATCTTCATAAAAACGGTAAATACCGTTGAAAAGAGCGATAATTTTCCTTTCAAAATCATCCTACACATATATACAAAGTGCCGTCATTAAGACGATATGAGACCCATAATGACAAACACCGTGAAAATCAGGGGCATAGGAAGCGCGGAGGGGGAGGGGGGAGGGACATGTCTTTTCCCCGTATTCCCGAAGACCGGGGGGGGGGGCAAATATGTCTTTTTGCTGAGTGAAGTAAATGCAGTTAACTTTGCATCGAAAAATTACCCTATAAAATCAACAAAATACATCGTAAATTTAAAGTGAACAGTCGGGCAAGGATGGCTAAAGTCGGTAAAAATGGTGTGAATGTATCCAGTATAATTTCTTATGAAATGGAAAAATAAAATCTCTCGTCAAAATCTGTCTGCGTACGAAGAAATTAATTTAAAGTATGGAAATTCTAAAACGTCCTCCCGGCTCACTATGTCCGTGGTTACATTTCCACGCAGCCTCGCTTTCAATGCTTTCAACTCTTCTTTACTTTAATGGTCAGAACTGGGAAACTAAGCAGAACTTGACCGTCGTATTAATATGTGAGAACTTTTGGAAGGCCAATGAACGCATTTAGACTGGTTTTCTTTGCCCGACTATTCACATTAACTCATTTCAGCCATTCTAAATCGTATTTTTTTGTTCCAAAGGAGACCCCCGGACCCCCCCAGTCTTCAAAATCTCGCGCCTTTGGCGCTCGCAATTTCAACAAAACGCATCGTAAAACTCATCTCAGCTATTCTGAATCGTGAATTTTTTCCCCGAGGGGAAAACCAAAGATAAAAAAAACAGCGAAATCTCAAGCCTTCGGCGCTCGCAAAATCATCAAAATACATCGTAGAACTCATTTCAGCCATTCTAAATCATGATTTTTTTTCCCGGGGGGAAAACCCAAGACACCCCCCAAACACAAAAAAATCCCGCCTTCGGCGCTCGCAAAATCATCAAAATACATCGTAAAACTCATCTCAGTCATTCTAAGTCGCAATATTTTTCCATTGGATACCCCGGACCCCCCAACTCGCACGCTAATTGTCTTATTCATTAATTTCCTGTTAGAGACGCTACTGTCTATAAATGCGTACACGGATTATGTGTAATGATATATGAAAAAAAAAAGTATATCAATTATCTCCTGTGGGTGCGGGGCGCGCGAGGGGGGGTTGTTATTAACATATCATCTGATGTGATTTTTGCTGATAGTTTAGTGTCATCTGCAAATAGCTTTATTGTACAGTCCAGCATATCTGGCATATCGTTAACGTAAATTGGGAATAGGATTGGCCCCAGCACACTCCCTTGTGGTACGCCACTGGTGACGGGTAGTTCTGTTGATAGTTGACCATTAACTGTGACACTTTGAACGTTGTTGGCCAGGAATGCAGTTATCCAACTTAGAATTTTTCTTCCAATACTGTAGCTTCTCAATTTGTGGATAAGAAATCTGTGTGAAACCTTGTCAAACGCTTTACTAAAGTCTAAATATATCACGTCGATGTTACTTCCTGAGTCTAGTCCACTATACCAATCTTCAAGTGTTTCTAATAATTGTGAAATGCAAGATCTTCCTGGCCTAAACCCATGCTGGTGTGGAGTAAAGAGATTATTGTTGTCCATATGCTCAAGAAGAATATCTCTGATTATTCGTTGCATAATTTTTGATGGTACTGAGGTTAGGGGCTGATGGGCCTGTAATCATTGGCTACCTTTTTTTGTCTCCTTTTTGGAAAAATTGAGTGTTACTATTGTGCTCTTTCCATCTTTTGGTAATATTGATTATACATCGAGTGGCTTTCCTGTAAATTAAGGATAGAGGTATTTTATGAGTGATGACAACATCAGGTTTTATCACACAAATGAATTTATATGGGTGTATAGATGTTATCTGTTCCGGACCTGAGAGTTAATTGGTGTAATTTCTTTAATTGCTTGGGCCAGTGCGGTGGCCGTAGGATGGTTAAGATAGTCGGCCGGACATATTTACCACAAGCCCACCACCCCCTCGTTATAGCTGGGGTTGCGAAATCCCATGTGGGGCAGTTGCTGTTGCAGGTACTGATCGCGCTGGTTCGGTTGTTTTTTTTTCCTCCGGGTTACTTCCGGCTTTCTCCTCTGAGACCAACAAACCTGTGCACGTCCATCCCTTTTACATGACCCTGGCTGTTAATAGGACGTAAAAAATAAACAAACCAAACCAAAAATTTAAATTGCTTTTAGGACAGTTTCTTCGCTTATGTAGATATCCGTCAATAAGCTGTTGACTTGTCTTGGAATTACCACTGGCAATGGTTGAGATCCTCGTCATTAACGAAGACACTGGCAAAGAAAGTTGTTTAGGACATTCGCAGTTTCTTCGTTATTTGTTGTAATTGTTCCGTTTTCCGGCTTCGATAAACCCCCCTGCCGTTGATTTAGTCTTGGTTTTGGATCGGACTCGGGACCAAAAAAGTTTTAGGATTGTTTTGATTTTCAGAGATAAATCCTCTTCATACTTATATTTTGATTTTCTACATGGATGATTTTCGTTGCATATTGATTACGGGCCTGCTTGAAAGCTATGGAAGTTCTCAGTAGATCTTGGGTAGATAAAAGTGAATCAGTTCGGGGCGAATCCGGGCAAGGGATGGGGCGTCAAGTCGGCGTAAAAAATGTGGTGAACTGAATCCAGGTATAATTTCAATCTTATAAGTGGCCCACAAAATAATAATCTCCTCGTCAAAAATCTGTCATGCGACCGAAGAAGAAGAAATACCTGTTAAAACGTTAAGTGAATATTCTATTAAGGTGTCCTTTTGTCACCGGCTGCTACAACTTGATGTACGTTGGTTTACAGTCCAAACGCAAGGCTCCGCTTTCAATGCTATATTATCAACCGCCAACTTTGTCAATGTTCTTGTAAATGGTCAAAACTGGGATACTATAGCAGAACTTGGACCGTATCGTTATTATTAAGATGCGCGAACGTTTGAGTGTCGCGGAGAGGACACATCGATGAACGCATTGTATACTGGTGTTTCTTTGCCCTACTATTCACAAACACGGTTTTGTTGTACCATTTACGTCTTTTCACCATGTCTATTGCTGCAACGAAGCTACCTAGGCACTTTTAACATGGATAGTGCGTGGTCGTCTGGAGTGTTTGGTACCCTACTCCACTGGTATATGTGTTTTTCGATCTTACGGTTTTGGACGAATGAAACAGACCACAGGACGGGGAACATGTGTTACGCAATGCCCATCACTATAGTTTAGGGAATGAGTCACAGTCCCAGTGGTGAACCAAATCATGCCTAGATAGCATCTTATTATCCGACCTCTCTGGAAAACATTAGTCTCCTCCACGTTGATTGCCTGTTGTTGCTTTACCAGGACTTTGTTGTAGCAAAAGCTCATATTAAATAAGATAATACCTCCATGGTCGACTTTTGCCAATACTAGTCAAGGTACCGATGTACTTCTATCATTTCTCCGTGGGCGGTAGCGCCCGAGCATGCCTTGGCATTGCTCAAAGCAATGCCAAAAATAATCTGATTACATTTTTTGAATACAGTCCCCCCCCCCCCAGAAAAAACTCAACATTTGAACTACGCGTAACGCTGGCCGAATAATAAAATTTCTTTAATGAAGACATATGGATCATTCCCCAAACTGTATGCCAAACATTATACTTTGTTGCTACATTTGAAAAGACTTAGATGATTGGCCATTGCGGGAGAATTTTCTTAGAATAGTTGCTATCCTAATTCCTGTTAACGCAAGTTTTAAATGATGTTTGAATTTTTGTCGAAGACAATATTAGACTTAAACTAAAGAAGAAGACTTCTTCACCAAAATCCTTCAAGCAATTGTGGATTTTGAATCGGGAAACATTTTACGAATACCAAAATAAACAACATCGCATGAAAAAGTTAGAAATATTCTAAAAACATATAATTATCTTATAAAAATGATAGCAAAAACAACTTAAAGCAATTGCAACATGTTCTTGGCCTTAGTAACGAAAAAGTGAATTGATCAATTTTGGTTCACTTTCCGCCCCGTTAAAAAACGCGTGTTAATCCGTGATTTCCGGGTGTCACGAAATTAGTTGACTTTTTTTTTTGTCGAATATGATTTAGAAAAGAATATTTGTTGTTGTAATTGTTAGAAATAGAACAGAATCACAGGTGAACCAATAGGTACTATTCATTACACTAATTCTATATATACATTTTATCTACTTGAGGATGGTCGAGGGACTTGGTCCCTTCTTCCGAACGCAATTTCAACCATTTTGAACTTTTGTGAAAGTGGTCTTTGACTTCGCATGTCATAAACAAACACAACACGTAAACTTAATTTTAATTTTGTTTTTGAAATATTTCTTCCATAAGGTTTTTTTTCATCAGTTTTAAAATTAACACAAAATTCTCCCAATTATAAACGAACTAATTTAATATTTAACGACGGCGGGGGGGCCAAAAATCCCGTGTCTTTTTTATGTTCGAGCACTTTTGTCACGAGGTTAGTCTAGGTATTGTATACCAAATGTTATGTATATAGTTTTGCCATGGTTAATATCACCTAAATATCGCGTTACCTTCGATTTAAGCCGATATGTGGTATATCACGTTAAAAACCTCACCCAAAGAACGAAGTTAAATGGAAGGTTAAGTGGACTACATTTGTAACAAATTCCGTCAGCTTCTGCGGTCGAGCTTTATTCTCTGGGGGGCGGGGGGCGCGGGGCATTCAGCCGCCCTCATACCCCCTACCAGGGGGCTTACGCCCCTGGACCCTGAGCAGGTGCTGTCCGCCTCCGGCCCCCTGCATAAACCCTGCAGCCTACCCCTGCACACCCACAGGCATGGCATGGTTCCATATCCCAGGACCGTACGGCAACGGTGCCGCCTGATTTCCTCTTCAAATTTCTTGTGAAATATTTCAAGTCTAGTAGAGATGGGATTTGGGTTTTTTTTCCCGAAAGTCTTTAATGTTGGTATGTCCTTAAATGTTGATGCAGGGAATTTGTTCCTAATAGTTTCAATGAAATTTTCTCCCACCCCCCTTGCGGGGTTGTTCGGACTCTGCCATTGATATTGAAAGTTCCCAATTAATTTTATTCTTTATAATTAATAATCACCTAACCAGCCAATATATGATGGGTTGGTTTTATATGATTGTTATGTCTATCCCATCAATAATTCTGTTCAGAAGCATGTTGTTATTCCCTACAGAGTGCTATTCGGGCCTCCTATAAATACAACATATATGAAGGGGATGTTCTGCTGTTTTGTAGCTTGATCTCGTATTTGAGCATAATCTAGGACAATGGTATTACCTTAATTTGTTCTGCATTCGCCCGAGATTATTGGTAATATAAATAATGGTTTCCCCCCCCTGGCGATTCACTACTTACCGAGGTATGACGTGTACCCGTCAAATGTTGTACAAAGCTGTGTCGATAGGTAACGTTGTAAACTTTGGGAAGATTTCAGTCAGGCATATGATTCCAGGTTTTTCTCTAGAAATGAGGTTTTCCAATTCAAGTTTTTTGGTAGTGGTTAGAGTATCCACATTTGAGTAGTAATTTTGATGTTTTGAATTGTTTCAGGGGGCTGTTAATTTTCATTGTTTAAAACTGTTAAAACTTTGTCTCCTAGTCTGTTTCTCTCTGATGCTCATGAGGGTATGTTAAATTCCCCATCGGCGCCCCCTAACATAGATATTATGACGTCATAAATGACAGGATACTTCCGGAGAAAATTTGGTAGCGCGCGATCGCATTCTTCAAGACAAATGTACAGTTTATATGTATCCACACGCATTGTTTTTTCAATGTAGGACCGGTGCCACATACCAACACCGTGTGTTTATATTATCAACTGTGTGCAACGAGAGACGGAGAGCAACAGGGAGGAGCGTACAACTACCCGTATAGATACGATGAGCTTTCAGATTTCGACTGGGACAGTCCTGGTCTGACATACCGCCTGTACAAGTTGGTGTTGAACAGAATTAAATAAAGCCGGGGACATTTTTTTCCCAGTACAGGGCACAGGGACCTGGCACGGAAATTTTTTTAACCATCATGTCAGTATACATATATATATAATGCGATCTATAATATTATAGTATGTATACTGCAGTTAGTTTCAAAAAAAATCGTGCCAGGTCCTATCTGTGGTATCAGTTCCATGTATACTACAGCATTCTTGCGCGAGGGTTATCGTTTACACACACTAGCTGTTAATAAAGCGTAACTAAAATCTTGATACTAAGAACGTTCGTTAACTATTAACCGCACACACGATACGCAAATAACTTAACGAAATACGATAATCAGCTTTATCACAAAAATGTGTTCGTAATTTTTTTGCGGTAGTGTTTTACGAAACAGAGACGTAGGAAGTACCTCGTTCCAACTGGCATGGAATATCAGGTGAATTTGAAATAAGGGTAACGATTTACTGCTATAAATTCTTCTTTAGGCAAATGGTAAGAGTAGAATTTTGCCATTTAAATGAACAAAACTTAAATGGATCGCTGTTATATTAGCATCACGTAGTTTCAGATAAATATGTGCTATATTATCTATATTGAATTAGTGATTCTTATAGTATTAATAATTTTACGTCTGAAATGTGACATTTAAAATAGTGAAATACATGTGTGTAACCCGTCTTCACTCCACAGTATACACATTGCATTTCTGAGACTGCCTACAAGATTTACTTATTAAACGGTGTGACCCGTGCATGTTGTATCACCAAGCTGTGAGTGGCATTATACAGTTATTTAGTAGGTATTGATTGTCAATCCGAACTTGATTGTCGATAGCCTTGTCTGTCCATATAATTAAACAGAATTGACAGGGAAAGAAACACACCGCACAATACCATTCAATGTCCATTTACGTACACTCGCAGAGTCTCTATGTCAAACCCACTTCTAGAGACTCAGCAAAAACGCCATTCATACCATAGAGTATGTCCCCGTCCCCGCAAACTTTTATCAGTGTAGCGTAGAGACGTAGAGTCTGAGCTGTATTTATGACAACTTTAGTTCTCCTCTAAGGAAGAGGGGGATGAGGTTGAAATCTTTGGGGTCTGAAAACTCACCTCTATTTGAATAGGATATTGAGAATTTTCAATGTTACTGTAGCAGGTATGCCTCGTAATAATACTTTAACAGATGCTTCCCGTAAAACACGCAAGATTGGGCATGAACGAAGTTGTGTGATATATATTTCACTACAAAATAACAGGTGAGCACTATGAACACTAATTCACTATTTTATCATTCAGCTTATCAAAACATGTTACTTACTTTAAAAAACAAGAACCATTCCCAACCATTGAAAAGTTGAAGCTATCTAAATTTTCTTACAAGTATGAAAATACAAAACATAAATAACCCTCAGCAACCCCCCGCGAAAAAAATCTGTATGCACTAAATCCAATCATGGAATGATAGTAACATGATAGTGCATCGCACCAACGAGTACTAAAATAAGTGTTAACTTTCTTGTTATTATTATTTAGTAATAAGGACATCAGGAAATCAAAATTACGAAGCAACACAATTCATTGTGTTCTCTTAATAATGATGAATGCCTATATTTCGTCTCCCTGATCGTTCGGTGGAAGCATCTTTTAAGTTTACAAAGGCCTACATTCAATACAGAATAAAATTATTATGTGTATCTAAAGCAGATGGTCCTGTATATATGCCCAGGTTTTACCACAATTGGGCATCTTGAATTGAAATAGTTATTAGAGGGACTTGGACGGCTAGCGGCGCGCCTTATGAAGACAGTCCTGTCTCTCTATACCCGAATTTCACCTCACTCTGAAAACGATAAACAACAGTCCATTCTTTATACTTGATTGATCTACGGTACAGTATGTCGCGCCTATGCCCTATAAAAACCCTGATTTATAATATAGTATATCTTGCGTTACATCAGCGACCTTGGCATTTTTTAGGCATCCTTTAGATTTAGTTATTCTCTATATCATATACATTTTTTAACAGCGAGACATTTGTATACCACGGTATTTGAGAAAATTAATCTTTCTAGCTTAATTTGCACGCAGATTGCAGCACAAATCCACCCAGAGTGTCTTATGTAACTCATATTAATATCATGGACATTAGGTGACTTGTGTTTGGTTGAGTTGATTGCCCGCATGCAGTTAAAGAGTATAGTTGTCTTGTCATAGCGGTCACAGTTTGGGTCTGAACTTATGTTAATGTTGTTTCTCAGATTCCGCGTTTCAGAGCTTGCCTATAAACTCATAGGACCTGCATTTCTCAGGCTGGCCTCACAATTAATGATCAAAGGGTGTTTTTTTGTGAATATACATACACTATATCTGAATCTCGTGATGGCGAGAAAATAAGTGAAGCCTCTCACACTCAAAATTACCGTGCTGACAATCTAATGAATATATATAGATATCTCAGAATTATGACCTTCAGGAGCTATGTACACACGAGCTTAAGCTTCTCTTACTATATTCTTTAGAAATGTTCTAGTATATCTAGTACAACAATTGTCAGATATACTATTAACAGACATATATCTTTTAGCAACATATGGTAACTTATTTCAAATGTTGCTAGCATTGCACTTTAATCAGATGTTGTTGTATGCTTAACAGTCATGCCACTGTGACTATACTGATATACATCACCGATGCTCGCGAAAAGACACCAATGGGATTAAACCCTCAGATCATATCTGCAACAGTGGTAGCTGTAAGTCCTACAAAAAACGATGTCGCATTGACTATAAAGCAAGATCAGTCAGGTTTAAACAAGATGTTTATCATTGTTGTGCATATGATTAATTGCTATCAACCAGAGGCGGTTTTGAGAATACAGGGCACAATTTTCACGAAATAAAGGCCAAATGACACGACTTTTGGTTCACCCCTCATTCTAAGGCAAGTGGGGAAACAAGTCTGAGTGGTTCAATGTTCCAGTATCCTCTGACTTTTAAGATTAAAATTATTTGGTGGCGCCATTTATTTCCGAAAATTTTTAATCCTTCTCATACTTTTCAGTTTTACATCTTCCTTATGTCATGTCTGTATAATGAACTATTATTTGTGTGATTAAGCAACCGTCCTTTCATGACCATAGCTGTTAATAGGACGTTAATTGTTGTTTTTATTTTTTTTTATTTTAGACAAATCATTATACGATGACATAAAATGCCGGAACTCGCCTCAAGTCTTCCCTTTTCAGAATGATGATTTTTTTTGTAATGGGAAGGACGTCTATGTTGGTAAGTTCACTTTGAAAGTAAGTCCTCATCACCATTAATCAAACAAGTTCTTGTGTTTACACATTTTACAACTTCTACAAAAATTATATATATTATATTTAATATGGATTGGAAACTGAATAATATTTTTAGCTTACCTGGCCCAAAGGACTGGTGAGCTTATGTCATGGCACAGCGTCCGTCGTCCATCCATCGTCAATTAACTTTTCATTAAAATCCCTACTATTAATGAATCACTTAATGGATTTTGACCAAATTGGGTTTGAAGCTTCCTTGGGTGAAGGGAACCAATTTTGTATAAACAGTGGGCCTGAGGGTGGGGCCTAATAGGGAAAATATAGCAAATTCTTTAAATTCTGTATTTTGTAGGAATGAAGGGATTTTGTGCTAATATGGTTTAAAGCTTCAGGGAAACCAATTTTGTGTAAACGGTGGGCCTGTTCTCTCAGGGTTCAGACGAGCGGGGCCCAATAAGGGGAAATATAGCAAATTCTTCAAAATCCTACTTCTTTTGTAGGAATGAAGGGAGTTTGTTGTAATTTGGTCTAAAGCTTACTTGGCTTAAGGGGAAATAATTCTTTATTTTTATGAATGGAAGGTCTAGAAACACCTACTACTGCTAGTGTTTTATTGTTATTCACAGAATTATTCTGTTGCAGTGTTTAAAGTTGATGGTTTACCAATACAATACGATAGGAAGAGTCCGTGTAAAGGAAGAACAACACCTTACTTACAACACCAAAAGAGTCAAGAGAACATAAAGAGAAAGTCCAACACTGCGTTCATTCAAAGGAAGCTCAGTCAAAATGGTAGTAACTTGTAGGCCCAACATCCTCATCATAACAGCTTATAATCATGTCTCTGGGTCCTTTGTTTATTGCAAAGTGTTCTGCATATTTGACCACAAAGGTACATCTAGATCATAGCCTATAGGGATCACAGTCAATCATTTTGACAAATGTGGTACTTTAAATAACCCTCATTCCTTCATGTTTAGAGTATTTGATTCATGACCTTCTATGGGTAAATCATTTGCTGGGATTTTGGATCTAATTTGTTTCCATCACAGACTTGTATATGAATTTTATATAAATTTGTTTCCATTTTAGACTTGTATATGAATTTTACATAAATTTGTTTCCATTTTAGACTTGTATATTAATTATACATAAATTTGTTTCCATTTTAGACTTGTATATGAATTTTACATAAATTTGTTTCCATTTTAGACTTGTATATGAATTTTACATAAATTTGTTTCCATCACAGACTTGTATATGAATTTTACATAAATTTGTTTCCATCACAGACTTGTATATGAATTTTACATAAATTTGTTTCCATCACAGACTTGTATATGAATTTTATATAAATTTGTTTCCATCACAGACTTGTATATGAATTTTATATAAATTTGTTTCCATCACAGACTTGTATATGAAATTTACATAAATTTGTTTCCATTACAGATATGGTTGTATCTGGTACCAGATTTTCAACAAGTATGATTAGTACAAAACAAGGATCCCCTGTCAATGGCACCGGGAAGACCACTCTCATTATTGACCCAACAGAAGACCCTAGAGTGGTTTCCGACCACACACAACAGAGTAAAGAAGAGATTGGGAGGAATGACTTACCCGTTCAGATCACAATAGATAAACTTTCGGACAAATCCATTCGCCAACCTCTTCAGGACATTCAAAATGTCTGGGACAAGAAATTAGAAAAAAAGTATGGAAATACACATATAAAATCCATTTAATGTTAACTTTATACACAACTGGGCTAAAAGTTTGACATGGTATTTTAAATATTTCCATGGGTAATTTAATGAAAACCATTTGGTTTGGTGAATTAAGCTTTGAAGATTATTCAAATAGACAGACTAACATGTATGATGACTTCAATATTAAA
The DNA here is from genome assembly GCF_041381155.1 of Argopecten irradians. Classification (NCBI taxonomy): domain Eukaryota; kingdom Metazoa; phylum Mollusca; class Bivalvia; order Pectinida; family Pectinidae; genus Argopecten; species Argopecten irradians. The sequence goes on along the minus strand of NC_091134.1, from coordinate 15,806,260 downwards.
GATGCGCCACCATCAACTGAACATAAATGATGCTCATTATTTGAACAATAACTGATGTTTAATCGTGTCTATATATATATGTCTAGTTAAGACTGAAAATAATATATATCGCTTTTGGTGCATGCGCAATCAGTACTTCATTCCATGTAGGTCATAGAGTGTTTTGGGAGGAACTTTAAGGGTGGTAATGATGTAAGTAAGTTTTGTAACTGAATGAAAATACTTACCTAGTCGATCTGTATTTGATCTGATTTTTGGAAAAACATTTGTCAGTGGTGTACGTAGCATCTTTGATAACAAAACAGAAATTAGGTAGTGTGAAAGTTCTTGGAAGGGTCAGGATGACCTATAGTCATCATGCTTCGTCCGTCGTTGTGCGCCGTGCGTCGTTTGTAAACTTTTACATTTAAAACGCTACTCCTCCTTAACCCTTGTGTGGATTACTGCCATATTTGGTATGAAACATCATTGGGGAAGGACAATCATATTTTATATAAATGAGCCTGGTCCGACCCCTAGGGGCTGAGGGGTGGGACCCCAAAAGGGCAAATTTTCTTAATTTTATCTTTAAAATCCTACTCCTCCTTCATCCTTGGATGGATTTCATCCATATTTGGTGTGAAACAATCATTGGGGAAGGACAATCATATTTTATATAAATGAGCCTGGTCTGACCCCTAGGAGCTGAGGGGTGGGGCCCCAAAAGGGCAAATTTTCTTAATTCTGTATTCAGGTTTCGGTCTCCGATCTCAATGAAATTTGGTCTATTAGGGTTTTAAGAGATGGTGAACAACATGCAAACGTTTTCGTAAAGATTTTGGTATTCCAAGATGGCCGCTGGCCCACTTCCTGTTTTCAAGTTTCAGTCTCCGATCTCAATGAAAATTGGTCTATACTGGTTTTAACTGATGCCGAACAACATGCAAACAATTTCGTAAAGATTTTGGTATTCCAAGATGGCCACTGGCCCATTTCCTGTTTTTCAAGTCTCGGTCTCCGATCTTAATGAAAATTGGTTTTATGGGTTTTAAGTGATGGCAAACAACATGCAAATATTTTCATAAAGATTTTGGTATTCCAAGATGGCTCCTGGGCCAACATCCTCTTTTGATATTTATGAATCTGATTTCAATGTAAATTAGTATATAGGGGTATTAAGGGATGCTGATCAACATGATAAACATTTTGGAAGAATGTCGGTGGGCTAACTTCCTGTTTTTCAAATTTTCGTATGCAATTCATTGAATATATAAGTTCCTCAAAATTTCTTTCAAGATGTTTATACACTGTGCAACTGCATTCTTGATTTGTTGCAGGTGGGGATGGGGAGGGGGAGGTCGTTTAGGGGATTATGTAATGATGTCCATTACAATGAGTACTTGTTTTAGCTTTAAAATCCTACTCCTCCTTAACCCTTGAGTGGATTCATCCATATTTTGTGAAAACATCATAGGGAAGGACTATCATATATTATACATATTCTGAACAACCCCCCCCCCCCACCTTCCTCTCTCTCTCTGTCTCAGTCTCCCCCGCCTCTAGATCTCTCTCTCTAAAGTATGTATGTGTGAGTGTGAGCGTGTGCGACGTTTGTATGTCTTTTGTGTAATTGTACATATTGTTTTGTTTGATATATGTTGAGGAGATCGAGCATCTAGTAGCCTTCGGGCTGTTAGTAATCCTCGTTAAATAAATAAAGAATTAAATTATATATTATACAAACTAGTTAGGTCCGACCCCTTGGGACAGAGGAGCGGGTCTCAAATGGGGCAACTTTGATGAAATTGGCTTTAAAAGCCTACTCCTCCTTAACCCTTGAGTGGATTAATGCATCCATATTTTGTGTAAGACATACTGGGGAAGGACAATCAGATTTGATATAAACGAGTTTGGTCTGACCCTTGGGGACAGAGGGGCGGGGTTCAGAAGGGGAAATTTAGTTGAAGACAATCATATTTTATAAAGGACCGAGGTAAGACCCATGGGGATATTATGACCGAGGTCCAAAATGGGAGCTTTGCTGAAATTTGGCTTTAAAATCTGACTTCTCCTTAATTCTTGAATGGGTTACAACCATATATGGATGAAGGGCTACCATGTTTGTTCAACAAATGACATTTACCTATTTTAGAAACTTACATATTCAACTAAGGAGTTCCTTGTATTGTTTATATTAATTGTTAACCACTACTTTATACTGTGACTTTGTTGTTTTGTGCCATGAATCAGATGACCGTTAAGGCCTCTTGCTTTTATGTCTTATGTAAGTTTAGGTGAAAACATACATGCATAAATCACTTTATGATATATAATAATTATCAAAATGTTGGTAACTTTTGGTGGGAAATTAACATTAAAAATTGTTCCTTCTTGATAAGTGAGTATGAAAATTGTGGTACATATATATTTAGAGTTCAACATTATTAATTTTCTGGGTTTTTTTTTTCCAGATTTGTGTCAGAATTCGATCAACATAGCAGTGATCATGATAAAGAAATAGAAAAATTAACCCATGAGTTGCGTGAGGCTAACAACATCCTTCAGGACATTGAGACAAATATTTATGCATTAAAGGATGTAAAAGATGTCGATCATCAATGCCTGGTTTCCATCAAAGAAGGTTATCGTAATCTACTGGAGGAAAAAAATATATGTCATAAACAGATTTCTTTTATCAAGAAGGAGCTCAATAACTATCGTATAAAGGACCGACGCCTAGTACGAGAGTTTGACCAGCTCAATTTGTGTTATGGTAAACTGGACCAGAGAGAACGTTTGATGAGGAGGCAAATCTCCCTTATGGAAGCCGAGCTTTCTCTTGTTGTATCAAAACTGGAAGCTCCAAAACCAAGCAATGTCAAACCTGTTGTACCGAGACTTGATCTGAGTAAACTAAAACAACCCAAGAAACTACCACCAGTAAAAAATCCTTTTTGTAGCCTAGGCAAGATTAAAGAGTTACAAAATACATACCCTGTTGTGCCAAATGCCCCAAGGAAAATATATGAAATTATAAAAGTTTATGACAGTAAAGATTCGCAAAAAACGACAAAGCGAAGGATGTGGCCCCAATGTTTAACCAGTAATCCACTGTTAGGTAACAGTGCAGTTAAGACCATTCCCAGTGCCCGAGTGACAGGGTATGACAGTCTGGTTATAGGAAATCACTGCCCACTAGCTAGTCGTACAGAAAAAGATACCAAAGCAGATGTAATGGAGCAAAACAAAGTGATTAAGCTACCGTCTATTGATGAGGAACTCCGGAGAAAAGATCGGAACTCTACAAAGGAGGGAGGAACACATAAACAAGACCCGTTTCTATCAAAGCTGGATGGTATTCCTAATATGAAAAAACTTCCATAGGAAATATTTACAAAATTTATCATTTTGAAATGTTGTCATTTCATATCATATTCCGCATATCATATTGGAAAAAAAAACATCAGCAAAACTTGATTTATAAAACTTAATTTGAAATGAAGAAAATCCATTGTAAATACGAAATGTCTTGAATATTTATATTGATACAAGATTTGCAAATACCAGTATTTAAATGCATGTGAATTTTTCTTAATTTTGTATTATATATTCCATATGAGATTAAAACAAAATAGCTTTCCAAGCTACTGTACCTTATTATTTTCATCAGTAAAAAACTGTGGTAATTTCATCCCTATATAAGATTATTTAACCCAACATATATCATCATGTAGAATTTCACCACAATTGCAAAAGTATAAGCAGCATAGCTACAATACACGTATGTCACTCCATGACAATATGTATCTGTAAAACATTGTGATTTTTTCGTCAGCTTAAAATATTTTAGACACAGCGTGTGTTATTGTAATTATCAATCAATTGTTGTATTCCTTGGAAAGTATAAGTTTGCATAATTATACAACATATATGCAAAACCATTACCTGAAATCATTGGTATCAGGCGAGTTATGTCATTTTTGATATGCATAATAAATGCCACCAACATACCGGTAAATTGAGTTTTATTTAAACACAGCTGTTTATGTATATTCTGTTTTGTATCACTTACATTTGATTAATTTTCAGTAATACCCGACATTATAAAATGAAAAACAATACATGATCATTTAACAATTGAATATGTTGCCATTTAAACATAAACCTAATTCAAATAACAATGTCGATAAATGGATAGATCAGAACTGCTGATATATATATTTCATCAGCATGTATTAAAGAAGATAGATACGGGGACAGATATGAAGCTGGAGTTAATATAAATGAATTATTTATCATCAATCACAAAATCATTTATCCTTTATTTCTGTATGGTCATACCATATATCATATTGTCACTTGGTCTGATCAGAGAAGTGTGTGTGTGGGTAATATGTTTAGCTGGATTTGGTTTGATGTCCCTTTTCACAGCCATGATGTCATTTAAGGATGATAGCCAGGTTTGAAGGTGTAAGTGGAATACCCATAGGAAAACAGTGGCCCCATTGTCAGCTTCAAACTCACAACACAGAAGAGGATTGCTATTGACCACTTCAGCGAGATAACACTGTAGTAAAAGGCCTTAAGGGCCTTAATGGTCATCTGACAACACTGGCAACAGTCGTATAGGAAATTAATTAGATATGGTCTCATGGTAGCCAATTTTGATTTGGGATCAACCCGACTTGGTCAGGATTATGTCAGGATAATTTCAGGCAAATTTCATCCAAATTGTACAGGTAGAACTAAAGAAGTTTAAAATTATATTTTCAAGATGGTGCCTGGTGGCCATCTTGGATTTTGGATCAACCAAAAAAATAACAACACTTGGTCAGGATCAACACTTGGTCAAGACCATATCAGGATCATTTCAGGCAAGTTTCAGCCAAATCGCACTGAAAGATCTCGAGAAAAAGTTCAAAATTTCAAAATGTGAAAAGCTTCAGCCCAGCTGAACGACGGCAGAGGAAACATGACTATAGGTAGTCCTGACTCTTTGGACCTGATGACCTAAACAGACCAAAAGTTCCAAAGTATCACAAAGATGAACAAAAATATATTGCAGTCTCTCAAAAGATGTACACATTTGACACGACACATGTGACATATACATACTAGGCAGCCATCATCCTTAAATGAACCTGGATGTTGATTTAAAGTGAACAGTTGGGCAAGGATGGCTAAAGTCGGTAAAAATGGTGTGAATGTATCCAGTATAACTTCTTATGAAATGGAAAAATAAAATCTCTCGTCAAAATCTGTCTGCGTACGAAGAATTTAATTTAAAGTATGGAAATTCTAAAACGTCCTCCCGGCTCACTATGACCGTGGTTACATTTCCACGCAGCCTTGCTTTCAATGCTTTCAACTTTTCTTTACTTTAATGGTCAGAACTGGGAAACTAAACAGAACTTGACCGTCGTATTAATATGTGAGAACTTTTGGAAGGCCAATGAACGTATTTAGACTGGTTTTCTTTGCCCGACTATTCACTTTAAGGACATTAAGCTAATTATCAGACGCAACCAGCCAACATGTAAAGCGCGCGCCACCTAACATTAAGGCACCACTGGTCAGTAGGAATGGGGTAAGGCATAAAATGGCTGATATATGAACGAGCCTTTTGTTTATCACTATTAAGACAGTTTGTTTCGCTGTATACTTAAAGTGACAATATCAGTATTTAGTGATTAGCATACAGTATTTTTGGCAGACTGTGGTATACAGAAGTACGTAGACAAAATCCCATGAAATGGATGAGGTTTAGGCCGGATATACTTCGTAATAAAGAAAAAAACTCAATCAGGGGCTTAAAAGTTTTATTGCTAATTCACTGCGATAAAAGTTCCAATGTGTCCAGGTAGATTGTTTCTAACCAAAAGAGATTGTGACAGCTTTAACAAGTGACATTCCAGTAAACATGTGGTATGGTTACAACTTTCATATACTTGACCTTCAAGGAAGACCTTTATCTGAATTCACAGCAGGTGTAGCAATAAACATGATAATGTCACTTGACAGAAAACACTCAAGGTCTCTTTTGGTCTTACAGCAGACTCCTGTGGTCATAAATCAATGTCAGAATCAGGTATTTGCATGAGCAAACGGAATAGTAGACCATAAACTTGGACATGCACATATAAAATATTTAATACACTCCAGTATCAGACCCCAAATCTGCCTCAAGTAACTTTCAAATTTCAAGAAGAAAATATTACAGAGGTTAACTAATGATGTAGGATGTCACTGTGGGCTATATAGCCATCAAAGCATTGATTCAAGCTTATGCCAAAATAATCTGTAATAATAGATTAGAAAACATTGTTTGCAGTAGTTCGTATTGTATTTTGATCCTCAATAATTTGGTAAATATTTTTGAGATGTATACTTTGTGCAAAATGTGATGTATATAGAGGTTACACAACGAGTGGCTGTTGGATATGTAATTTATTCCACAAGAGTGAGTTATTTTTTGTAACTTTTAAAAAATAACTTACGAGTGTGGAATAAATTCCATAACCAACAACCAAGAGTCGTGTGACCTGTTTCTACCACAATTATATCCGCTTTTAGCCGATAGAAATACAACGAGGATAAGTACGCTATCCAACAGCAGTTGGTATAAACAAATTGTTAATCATATACCACATGTGGTATAAACAAATTGTTAATCAACAGCTGCATCATTTATTTGATACCCTGAGAGTTGAATAACACTGACTATTGTGGTAGAAATAAAGATTAGTCCCCTTCATGATCAGCTAGAATATGTTATAATTCCACTGCCAGTATATTGTATATATATATGATGACATTTTATTCCTGCGTCTTTATCATCATTATCAATATTAGCTAGACCATCTTTATTTTACCTAGTGTTTGACTGAAAACTTACAACAATGTCAGACATTAAAAAACTGCAAGATGGTAGTTTTTTTTTTAATTATATCAATGTAATTGGGTGGGTTGTTTGCAAATAAGACCCCCCACCCTTTAACCATCACCACTTTTGACCCTTTTTTCTTTCTGGATGTGAGGAGGGAGTCTTATTTGTGTTAAATATGGTAAAAAGTACAGGAACCCCAAAGATACCACTTTTGACCCTTTTTTCTTTCTGGATGTGAGGAGGGAGTCTTATTTGTGTTAAATATGGTAAAAAGTACAGGAACCCCAAAGATAATTTCACACAACATTGTAGTGAAGGGATGAATGTTAAACTAGCTGAATTAGAGTGACATGATAATGCTACGCACTTGATTGAACAGGAAACAAAATCAATCTTTTAGTTGTCAAACAATAATTATAAAGTCGTGGATTTGATTCCTGATTCATAATTTGCATCCATCAACTTCAACAAAACAGCAGGATAAAAAACAAACCTCAATTATTTCGGAGCCTTGTAGTTGTCCATAGAAAGCCCTAGTATAATTGACATGTGCTAACACCCCAAAATGAAATTCCAAACCTAATTATATCAGAAAACAAAAATTTATTTAAATATTTTGTTGTGATATTTCAGAAGATTGGGGGGGGGGGGGATGGAAATGAAGAATGACACGGTCTTAATGCGACAAGGAGTAATTACTCAAGTTAATATATTGTGACAAATTGTGCTTATAATCACACAAAAACTGGCCATCAGGATTCTCAGATAAGATTGTTAACGTGACCCAGACGATAAGTCTCGAAGAGTGCAGAAACATGGAATCCAGGTTAATTAAAGTCTGCTTGGCCCAAAACAACATGTTTTTGAACAACAACTTCTAGTGCTAATATAATGTGTTGATTCCCGAATGATGAGGTTATGTTTTTCAGCCCCAATATTTTTTTTCCACCGAGTTCTATAATAGCAATGTTCTCATGTCAAATACAGGACATTTTAGTACACAACATAGAATTACCACTCTGGGACGCATATAATTCTTTAAGACAATATGGATTTAGCATTTGGTTGTCCCATTCCAGCTACAAAATCAAATTCTAAATGATTATTATTGATGTTTAAATTACATCCTAATGACATCAAGGCATTGGTTTTTACAATATGGGTAATATTGAAAACAGTTACGGAAAGATGCGGGAGCAATGATACGAAATCAGAGTCGAATATAAACCAATGACATGTAATGTTACATATCAATCACATTGGGACTCGATGGCCATAAAACACAATCCGAGCCAGATAAATGCTGGCATGGTCATAGATACCAAAAATACCATCAAGTCACAAATTCAATTTCGGGAAAAAAATCCCCTCCAGGACATATTGTACATAAATGATCGGATCAGAACCAGCGGTTTTCATGGCTTTCGATTAAACAACATCGTATGAAGAAAGATGGAGATACTCTAGAAAATAGATATGGTTGAACAGAATGGAGGTTTCCTGTATCATTTAAGCATGTTCTGGGAATATCGTCTTTCCCTCAGTTGGTGTTGCGGCAGTTATAATGATACGGATGCTGGGAGTAATGCCAAATAAGGACGTCTACTCTGATGTGACGTGACTGACATTATTCAATCTGCTCCGTACCAAACATTTATAGGAATGATAAAACTGACTACCAGCATGCAGATTATATGAAAAAATGTGATTTTAGGAACACGATTTATATGCAAAAAATATGTAACAGACATATAGAACATATGAGTCTATCATTTATACAGAATGTGCTGCTTTTAAGGATGCAACTTTAAAAGAGGCCCAGAGAGCTAAAAATGTATCACTTAATTTTGGTAACTATTAGAAGTAACCATGACAAAATTCTTTGTATTGAAAATACAAATTATATCAAATCTTTCTCAAGTTTAGATTAAGAAGCCATTACAGTAACTTTCAAAAGAACATTTCTATATGGTAAATCTCACAGAATTGACCATATTTGGCCAATTATAGGCCTGACCATATAGGCACTAGTGGCAGATTTTAAAGTCAACCATTTATCAAATAGAAGACAAACACAAAATTGATATTTACCAAGACTTAACTTTAATTGAAAATATCTAATCAATATTCAATCAATAACAACCTACATTATAATACTTAGCCTTCAATGGGAATATTAAACTATATTTGAATATATTTTTAACCTAATATGAATGATCCACCTCCCAACTGGAGAGTTCCACTGCTATAGAAGGACAGGGGGCGTAACTCTTTTGTCTTCATCTGATAAACTGAACTAATTGAGAGACCATTAGTTCTTAATAATTCAATTAAGTAGGAATAATATCATTCAAATAGATAGAATTTGCAGTTTAATAGAATTTTTTTTTATTGATAGATATATGAACTGGTACCATTTGCTTTCAATATTGACATAAACATTTTAACCTTTTGTCATTATTATAGATGATTGTCAATCAAGTTTTTTAAGTACATTGTATATCATTGTTGATGAGCAATCTATATATAGCTAGATTAGTCATGTTGAGCACTGGAAGTGATTTTGAGCGCTCAAAATTCTATGCAAAACTGGCAAAAACCAATTAATTTGCAAAATGCTCAAGATTATGTTGAGTGCTCGTGATAATCGATACAGATCATGATAATATTCTGTTAATGCCTTCAATGTACCATGTGTGCCACACAAATGTAACAGTCCATCGGTCCCATATAAGGGTCCCACACTTTGGAAAAACAACCCCCATAATTATTTAAAAGCCAATTAAGCCATATTTGGTAATACATTGCAGCATAACTAAGTTTGATGTATGCCATTTTGTATTGCAAGAGGCCCAAGAGGCCTTGACGGTCACCTGAGTGCTGCTACAGAAAGAGCATTGCAAAGTTGGTTCAAATCTGTAAAAAGTATTTACGAATCAAACTTTAAAGTTGAACCTTCGTATTAGAATTTTTATTTTTTGCTTTTCATTTTGATAGTTAGTGTATCATGCTACCAAACCTTATGCTTAAAATTCCAATTTGCTTTGCCAACATTAAACAACAAAACCAAGCTAAAAGTAAGTCAGTGTAAGTGATTTTATAAATTTCATTTTTTAATCTATGAAGATTATTTGGTTCTATCAAACCTATGAATTCAGAAGCAGATTTTTGAAATTTTAGCCATTTTGACCCGGGCCCTTTTGGCCCCGCCCCTCTGGTCCCTGGAGGTCAGTCAGGACCAATATGGATATTGTGTGTTAAAATGCTATTTCAGGCTAATAATTCTAACCCAGTTTGACTCATTTCCTATTAAAACTAAGCAAATAATGTTCATGAATGTGTTTTTCCTATTTAAACTATAGTAGATTTGACCCCCTCCCCAGGGGAAAGTATGAGATCCTAGGGCCATGAAATTCACAATTTTTGTAAAGGGCCTTATTACCTTCCAATCTATGAAGAGTATCTGGTTCCATCAAATCTGTGAATTCAGGAGAAGATTTTTGAAGTTTTAGCCTATTTGACCCCTTTTGGCCCCGCCCCTAACGCCCCTGGGGGTCAGCCAGGACCAATATGGATATGACGATAAAATGCTATCTCAGGCTAAAATTCTAACCCAGTTTGACTAATTTTCTATTATAAATGACCAAATAATGCTCCAAAACATGTTTTTACTATATAAACTATAGTAAACTTGACCCCCTCCCCACGAGGAAACATGAAACCCCAGGGTCATATAATTCACAATTTTTGTAAAGGACCTTAAGACCTCTCCATCTCTGAAGAGTATTTGATTCTACCAGTTCCAGAATTTCGGAAGAAGATTTTTGAAGTTTTAGTCTATTTGACCCCTTTTGGCCCTGCCCCTATATAAGGCCCCCCAGGGAGTCAGTCATGGAAAATTTGTTAATAGGATTCAATGGCCATTTCATAGGGATAATTCTGACAACGAACATTAAACTAATTTTCTATTATAAATGACCAAATAATGCTCCAAAACGTGTTTTCACTATATAAACTATAGTTAATTTAACCCCCTCCCCAGGGGAAACCTGAGACCCCAGGGTCATATAATTCACAATTTTTGTATCGGGCCTTGAGACCTTTCAATCTATGAAGAGTATTTGATTCTGCCATTTCTGGAATTTCAGAAGAAGATTTTTGAAGTTTTAGCCTGATTGACCCCTTTTGGCCCCACCCCTCAGGCCCCTGGGGGGCTGGGACCATATAATTCACATTTTGGTTGAACTTTGGCTATGGAAGGTTTCTGCAAAATTTCAACAAATTTGGTGCAGTAGTTTTGGAGAAGAAGTCGAAAAAGTAAATTGTTTATCGCCATACGACGACAGACAAAAGGCGATTAGAATAGGTCACCTTCGTCTCAGGTGACCTATTCTAATCGCCTTTTGTCTAAAAATTCATCACTGGGATTATCAATCAACATATATATATCACGCTAAAGCCTATGATATGGAGATGACTAATCCTTCGAATCTTCAAACTCAAAAACTCCAAAATGAGGTTAAATTAATTAGGAACCTGTTTGCAGTAGCACCAGGATTTTTTTTACCTGAACCTTGAAAATTCTTGACTTCTGAAGGCATATAAGTACAAGTTTAGGCATGGGTAACCATTGGTTAAAGTTGATCCCTTCTCCTCCCCTTATTTCATATGGTAGCCAAAGTTAGGATTTTTTTTTTTTTTTTTTTCTGGTTTTATTATTTTAACGTCCTATTATACAGCCAGGGTCATGTAAGGTGTCAGATTAGTTGGTGGAGAAAAGCCGGAGTACCCGAAGAAATACCACCGACCAGTGATCAGTACCTGGCAACTGCCCCACATGGGATTCCAACCCACATCCCATAGGTGGAGGGCTTGTGGTAAATTGTTGGGACATCTTAACCACTTGGCCACAGCGGCAAAACTAGGAAAGGGATATAAAAACGTTAATTGGCAAAAAGACTCTAGATTTATATATGTGTGAATCATTCATTTTAAAGCTATGTACTCCACTGAACTAGTCCTGAAATCATACATTTCCATATTAATGGAATTTTCCATGGATCATAGGGAACTTATGGTCGACACCTAAGTGACAGGCCTCCCATGAACTAATTATATATATATATATATGGAAATGAACGGACCATATTGTAATATTGGGATCACACGACTACACCAACTCCAGACTGTCATTTCCTCGTCCTGTAATCCAGGATAGGAAGGTGGGTCAGTGTCATTTGTCATCAACGTATACAGTTGATGCCTTTTCTCTGAACTATCCTTAGTAATCCAATGTCTAAATGATGTCCTATAGCTATCGAAAACAAGAATTTCTCAGTAATAGCTGTAGGTGTGTCACCCCTAACCTTCCCATTTCATACAGCAAAACTTTGTGCATCGAGATCTATCTCAAGTGTACTTGAAATTCTGTTACATCACTTTACTGTCCCAGCATAATGAACAATGAATGAAATTTAGCTGTCAACAGTCCCTGAAATTTCATTATAAAGTGTTCCCGTCCTTGATTTAGGAGAATCTAAATGTCTTCAGAGGTGAGTTAAGTTTGATCACACATTAAATAGTAAAAAAAGCAGGAGTACCCGAAGAAAAACCATCGACAACTGCCTCATATGGGATTCCAGCCCGCATCCAGAGGTGGAGGGCTAATGTGGTGATATTGTCTGGACATCTTTTTTTTTTCGTTTTACATTCCGACGACTCACCGACCCCTATATAAAGTGCGTGAATCGACACACGTGCGCTTATTCATGTACCTATACACCCAGCAGTCCGCAGGTTATATCACCTACAAATAGGTAAACAAAACCCTCACCTGTAAAACTATATGGAACTTTTTTTTAGCAAGAAAACATGTCAACTCCTCTAAGTTGTCATTTAGATGTTTCTCAAAATAAAATTCCAACGCAAGTGAATAGAAATCCAAACAATAATACGTCCACATATATCTCCACGTATATCATTGTACCCGATGCACTCAACTGCATGACCATATACACGTGACTACGTACCTGACCCGAACGAGCGACAACTATCAATAACACACACGTGTCGTTCTACATGTACGTGTAAAACCTACTGTATATCGAAGTGTTTTATTAGTTCGTATTGGACATGTGTTGGGATTTAGCTGACAACACATTCATCTATTACTTCAATGAACTATTGTTAGGTGAGTGCACTGTTTATTTTTCAATTTGACATTGTTATTTGCAATATCGGGGCATGTGTATCTGCGACAAGACATGTTTAGAATGATACACGTGTGTCAAGTGTCCCGTGCTTTATATAAGGGGTTGGCCAGTGAAGGTAATTACTAAGCAGAGCAAAAGAAAAATGGCTGCCACTTCCTTAGATACCACACTGTCATAACTAGGGGATGTCTCAGAAACAATTTTCGTTAAAATTTTTTTTTAAATTTCAACTGCATGTTTTTAACTTGCATTGTCAGCTTTAACCACTTGGCCACCGTGGCCCCATAATAACTCAAATGTGATCCTGGCAAACAAAAACCAGTAAGTCCATCTGTAGAACATATAACTAGTCTTGACCTCATGATGAGAATGGGAATATGTTCTTAACGACCAACAAAAGACAGCGATGATAATATCATCAATACAGAACATCAAAAGAATTCTGCAGCTAGTCTGTAACTGGGTCACAGCCGATTTCTTCTGTGAAAGAATTCACGCATTGTTGTCAAAAGTTGATTTCCTAAACACATTTCTGACCAGGACAAGTTCCAATCAAATAACATAACATCCGGACGTAACTCAATTTCTCTCGGCTGTCATCAGTGTTATTGTGGTCATCTTGTGAACGGCTTTGACAACAATGTTTTAATGTTGTGATGATGGCTCTAAGCCAGACGTGCAAATGTTTATTGGGAGACATGTGCGTCTTATCTGGCCCAATAATTTGTGGTCTAGACACTTAGAGCCTTATATGGTAATGTATAGACTTAAACTTTACCCTCCTCCCCTCCCTCTATTTATCTCAAACCTCCCCCTCCTATACTTTCTCCATATTACATACAACAGTAGCAATCAGAATGGAAAGATAAGGCCAGTGGTCAGATAGTTCAATAATAGTTAGGCCAAGTTCCATAATAGTTAGGCCAGGGGTCAGATAGTTCCTTGATAGTTAGGGCAGTGGTCAGATAGTTCCGTATTAGTAAGACCAGTGGTCAGATAGTTCCATAATAGTTAGGCCAGTGGTCAGATAGTTCCATGATAGTCAGGCCAGTGGTCAGATATAGTTCCATGATAGTCAAGCCAGTGGTCAAATATAGTTCCATAATAGTTAGGCCAGTGGTCAGATAGTTCCATGATAGTCAGGCCAGTGGTCAGATATAGTTCCATGATAGTCAAGCCAGTGGTCAAATATAGTTCCATAATAGTTAGGCCAGTGGTCAGATAGTTCCATGATAGTCAGGCCAGTGGTCAGATATAGTTCCATGATAGTCAAGCCAGTGGTCAAATATAGTTCCATAATAGTTAGGCCAGTGGTCAGATAGTTCCATGATAGTCAGGCCAGTGGTCAGATATAGTTCCATGATAGTCAAGCCAGTGGTCAAATATAGTTCCATAATAGTTAGGCCAGTGGTCAGATAGTTCCATGATAGTTAGGCCAGTGGTCAGATAGTTCCATGATAGTTAGGCCAGTGGTCAGATAGTTCCATGATAGCTAGGCCAGTGGTCAGATAGTTCCATAAGAGTTAGGCCAGTGGTCAGATAGTTCCATGATAGTTAGGTCAGTGGTCAGATAGTTCCATGATAGCTAGGCCAGTGGTCAGATAGTTCCATAATAGTTAGGCCAGTGGTCAGATAGTTCCATGATAGCTAGGCCAGTGGTCAGATAGTTCCATATTAGTTAGGCCAGTGGTCAGATAGTTCCATAATAGTTATGCCAGTGGTCAGATAGTTCCATAATAGTTAGGCCAGTGGTCAGATAGTTCCATAATAGTTAGGCCAGTGGTCAGATAGTTCCATAATAGTTAGGCCAGTGGTCAGATAGTTCCATAATAGTGAGGCCAGTGGTCAGATAGTTCCATAATAGTGAGGCCAGTGGTCAGATAGTTCCATAATAGTTAGGCCAGTGGTCAGATAGTTCCATAATAGCTAGGCCAGTGGTCAGATAGTTCCATAATAGTTAGGCCAGTGGTCAGATAGTTCCATAATAGCTAGGCCAGTGGTCAGATAGTTCCATTATAGTTAGTGTAATTAAACTCTGTCTGTAGGTCTTTAATCTACAGATAAAAATCTTCATGCCAATCTCATGTCATATATGTCAACAATTACACATGGAACAAATTAATAGATATAATCTTTGACGACACTCTTAGAATTCTCTTAGCTGGAAATGTTATTACGTAATGAACAAAATTCATGGATAAAATTTTGGTTGTGCTGTGTTTTAGAGAACTTAAATTACTCGACACTCTCCATGCAATTGTGCAACACAGTTAATTTATAAAGGCTTGTTTGACAGTCCTTAAGACCTTAATTAACCTTAGTGTGCTTTAGTTACCTCATAAACCAAGTACATCACAGATAAACTTGACTTTCATCAATATTTTTATTTATGTGTAGATTAATTAAAGCCAAGCCCATTTCTAGTGACAAAATAATCAATCCCTATTTCACCATGACTATATATGCATTGTCTTTATTCAAGAAAAGTCTAATAAACAATTTAGCCTCAGAAACGGCTCATTCTTATAAATTCAAGTTGATATTCTGTCTTCAAACAAAAAATAGATGATACAAATTCCTGTCAATCTGACATGTAAGCGTTGTAGGTAAAAAAAATGGAAACAGAACAAAACCGATATTTTAACACCGCCAGGTTCTGTAGTGTAGACATAGTGCCATAAGACGTTCACTCTAAAATTTATGTGAAATAACGCCTTGTCTGCTCCTGTTAAATCAAATGTCAATAGAAGTAGTGGACAAACACGCCAATGATCACAGTCATATCACACGTATAAAATTTTATTTTGGTTCCAAACAAAAATGTGTTTACATCTTTCAATATATTCATGCATCATTTTTCTTTTGAATTTTGTTTTCCAATGAAATATTCATCATCTATGGTGAGTCTGATAGTCAATGACATTTTTGTATGTATACAAGCATGAAGTATAATACAAATAGAGCATTAATGTATGGCAATTATTTTAAATATTTACAAAAAAAAATGGCTGATGGACCTATAACAGTGTACTGCGGTACATATACATGTATCTATATTGATACATGTAGCTTGTTGATGAAATTTATTTGACCTTGAAAGATCATTTTAACAAAAACGGTAAACCGCTCTACTGGTGAATATAAAGAAATAGTGAGCCAATCAAACTCTCAAAGACCTCAATTTGCCCATAGCTATTATGATAATTGAATTGTTAATGAAAATCTTAATAATCGGTCCTGAAGGTCAAGGACATTTATTTTACTACAAAATGATTTATTGAACATTTAAACCTCGGATGCAGCTTTCCGGTTATCATATTATTCCAAGTTCACCTGTGAAGCTTGCGTATCAAAATTTTATCGAAAAACTTTAAAACATTTGATGTCAAAATAACTTAAGATAAATTAATCTGAATAGACTTGAAAGTGCAATGTATAGGGCTTTATGTTATATTCCAGTTTCTTATGCATTGACCAAATTTGACATAACCCCCGAATTGGTGTTGAGTTAAATCGAGACGACCTTTGTATAAGACTCCTATATAAGGAGGTTAAAATGAATATAAGAAAGATAATGTACTCACATTCTAGTGATTCAGGGGACGGTAAATAAGGTAGATCTGTAAATACAAATAAAACAATAAAAACACCGAAACAAAATCTTCTAGTTTTGATTTTTGAGAAAGTTTGAGTATACAGTACAACATGTGCAGAGTGTCGAGCTGTTAAAGATAGCAGCTAGAATCTGAATTTACACAGATTATCCACATTTTCCACAGAATACCATGTAAATCTATAATAATGGAAAGCTGTAATATTATTCCATATCATTCCAACAGATGTTTCCACAAAAATCCATGTGCATAAAGATTTTTTCAATAGATTTTCTATATATATTATATAGTATTTCCATTTTGTATTTACCACATTCACTGTAATTAGCGACCAGGGTGCTTATACATAAATGTAACAAAGCGGGGGGCGCTTATAATAATGCATCAAAATGTAAGTTGTGGGCAAAAAAAGTCAGCCATATTTTAAATCTTTTTGCACTCATGGAACATAAATCTTTTATAGTAATTATGCATATGCCTTTTATCCTATGAGATGCATTATTTTTTTCGTGATTCACATGTAAAAGACTCGCAAGTTCATATAATATGGGATGTAATGCTGATGTTAGAGGCATCATATGTTGTAAAACATTCTTAAATCCATGAGATAAGGCTTTCATATATATCTTTAACTCGTTTTCAGCAAAGGGGAGCCATGCTTGTAGGGGGAGGGGCGCTAACTAGGGGAATATGGTAATTACATCAATTGGAGTATGTGCATTTGTCTGATAAGTAATAGTACCTGACTGAAAGACAGTACAAGATGATATTTAGTGTTTACAATCATTTGTAGACACTGGAATGATAGAATTGCAGATTCCTCAAAGACAGATATACAACACTATTAATGTCCAGATCATATGACAAATCCCATTCATACCTACACAGGTCTTAAACTTGTTTGTCCTTTTAAAGCTCATAAAATGTCAAAAACTGAAATTTCTCATATATTATTGACAAATTATGGCAAAAACTATTAATATTCCCAGGGCATGCAAACACTACGCTATTATAACTGTCAGTTGACGTATTGAATGTACTGCTTTACATTTATGACCACATAAAATCTAAGTTGAATATCAAACAAGTACAGAAAATATACCAAAGTTCTATGAGCTGATAGATACAGTGTCGGACATCATACTTTGACATACAGTCATTCATGTCGATAAATTTCAAAGCCAGCCGAGAGATACATAAAACAGCTACATTGTAGGTATGTGTCTGAGAATGAAACTTAGACTCACTAAGTGTCAGAAGTAAAATTTGTTCAGTTTTCTAGAATGTGTGACTAATTTAAATATTTTCTTTTATTGAAGTTAAGTCAACGGTCTTACGATTAGACACACAAATATACGTGCATATTAAAGTATTATAAGTAAACAGGAAAGGAGAAAATGGAGTAGTCAGGCAGGCAATACGGATTTCTGGAGTCAATTTATAACCCTGGACCTTCTGAAAACGCAGGCGGGCCAGCTTCCTAAACCTAATCATGCATACCCTTAATTGACCCTGGCTGTTAGCCTGTTAGGATGTTTACCATGTTAACCTACCAAACATACTGATATAGATATAACCTTAATCCAGTCCTCAGTTAAACATGTCAAACAACTGATATAGATATAACCTAATCCAGTCCTCAGTTAAACATGTCAAACAACTGATATAGATATAACCTAATCCAGTCCTCAGTTAAACATGTCAAACAACTGATATAGATATAACCTAATCCAGTCCTCAGTTAAACATGTCAAACAACTGATATAGATATAACCTAATCCAGTCCTCAGTTATACATGTCAAACATGTATAACCTAATCCAGTCCTCAGTTAAACATGTCAAACAACTGATATAGATATAACCTAATCCAGTCCTCAGTTAAACATGTCAAACAACTGATATAGATATAACCTAATCCAGTCCTCAGTTAAACATGTCAAACAACTGATATAGATATAACCTAATCCAGTCCTCAGTTAAACATGTCAAACAACTGATATAGATATAACCTAATCCAGTCCTCAGTTAAACATGTCAAACAACTGATATAGATATAACCTAATCCAGTCCTCAGTTAAACATGTCAAACAACTGATATAGATATAACCTAATCCAGTCCTCAGTTAAACATGTCAAACAACTGATATAGATATAACCTAATCCAGTCCTCAGTTAAACATGTCAAACAACTGATATAGATATAACCTAATCCAGTCCTCAGTTAAACATGTCAAACAACTGATATAGATATAACCTAATCCAGTCCTCAGTTAAACATGTCAAACAACTGATATAGATATAACCTAATCCATCCCAGTTAAACATGTCAAACAACTGATATAGATATAACCTAATCCAGTCCTCAGTTAAACATGTCAAACAACTGATATAGATATAGATATAACCTAATCCAGTCCTCAGTTAAACATGTCAAACAACTGATATAGATATAACCTAATCCAGTCCTCAGTTAAACATGTCAAACAACTGATATAGATATAACCTAATCCAGTCCTCAGTTAAACATGTCAAACAACTGATATAGATATAACCTAATCCAGTCCTCAGTTTAAACATGTCAAACAACTGATATATACCTAATCCAGTCCTCAGTTAAACATGTCAAACAACTGATATAGATATAACCTAATCCAGTCCTCAGTTAAACATGTCAAACAACTGATATAGAATATAACCTAATCCAGTCCTCAGTTAAACATGTCAAACAACTGATATAGATATAACCTAATCCAGTCCTCAGTTAAACATGTCAAACAACTGATATAGATATAACCTAATCCAGTCCTCAGTTAAACATGTCAAACAACTGATATAGATATAACCTAATCCAGTCCTCAGTTAAACATGAAACAACTATAACCTAATCCAGTCCTCAGTTAAACATGTCAAACAACTGATATAGATATAACCTAATCCAGTCCTCAGTTAAACATGTCAAACAACTGATATAGATATAACCTAATCCAGTCCTCAGTTAAACATGTCAAACAACTGATATAGATATAACCTAATCCAGTCCTCAGTTAAAACATGTCAAACAACATCATCTAAACATGTCAAACAACTGATATAACCTCATCCAGTCCTCAGTTAAACATGTCAAACAACTGATATAGATATAACCTAATCCAGTCCTCAGTTAAACATGTCAAACAACTGATATAGATATAACCTAATCCAGTCCTCAGTTAAAACATGTCAAACAACTGATATAGATAATAACCTAATCCAGTCCTCAGTTAAACATGTCAAACAACTGATATAGATATAACCTAATCCAGTCCTCAGTTAAACATGTCAAACAACTGATATAGATATAACCTAATCCAGTCCTCAGTTAAACATGTCAAACAACTGATATAGATATAACCTAATCCAGTCCTCAGTTAAACATGTCAAACAACTGATATAGATATAACCTAATCCAGTCCTCAGTTAAACATGTCAAACAACTGATATAGATATAACCTAATCCAGTCCTCAGTTAAACATGTCAAACAACTGATATAGATATAACCTAATCCAGTCCTCAGTTAAACATGTCAAACAACTGATATAGATATAACCTAATCCAGTCCTCAGTTAAACATGTCAAACAACTGATATAGATATAACCTAATCCAGTCCTCAGTTAAACATGTCAAACAACTGATATAGATATAACCTAATCCAGTCCTCAGTTAAACATGTCAAACAACTGATATAGATATAACCTAATCCAGTCCTC
The DNA here is from genome assembly GCF_041381155.1 of Argopecten irradians. Classification (NCBI taxonomy): domain Eukaryota; kingdom Metazoa; phylum Mollusca; class Bivalvia; order Pectinida; family Pectinidae; genus Argopecten; species Argopecten irradians. The sequence goes on along the minus strand of NC_091134.1, from coordinate 15,785,820 downwards.
AGTTAAACATGTCAAACAACTGATATAGATGATATAACCTAATCCAGTCCTCAGTTAAACATGTCAAACAACTGATATAGATATAACCTAATCCAGTCCTCAGTTAAACATGTCAAACAACTGATATAGATATAACCTAATCCAGTCCTCAGTTAAACATGTCAAACAACTGATATAGATATAACCTAATCCAGTCCTCAGTTAAACATGTCAAACAACTGATATAGATATAACCTAATCCAGTCCTCAGTTAAACATGTCAAACAACTGATATAGATATAACCTAATCCAGTCCTCAGTTAAACATGTCAAACAACTGATATAGATATATAACCTAATCCAGTCCTCAGTTAAACATGTCAAACAACTGATATAGATATAACCTAATCCAGTCCTCAGTTAAACATGTCAAACAACTGATATAGATATAACCTAATCCAGTCCTCAGTTAAACATGTCAAACAACTGATATAGATATAACCTAATCCAGTCCTCAGTTAAACATGTCAAACAACTGATATAGATATAACCTAATCCAGTCCTCAGTTAAACATGTCAAACAACTGATATAGATATAACCTAATCCAGTCCTCAGTTAAACATGTCAAACAACTGATATAGATATAACCTAATCCAGTCCTCAGTTAAACATGTCAAACAACTGATATAGATATAACCTAATCCAGTCCTCAGTTAAACATGTCAAACAACTGATATAGATATAACCTAATCCAGTCCTCAGTTAAACATGTCAAACAACTGATATAGATATAACCTAATCCAGTCCTCAGTTAAACATGTCAAACAACTGATATAGATATAACCTAATCCAGTCCTCAGTTAAACATGTCAAACAACTGATATATATATAACCTAATCCAGTCCTCAGTTAAACATGTCAAACAACTGATATAGATATAACCTAATCCAGTCCTCAGTTAAACATGTCAAACAACTGATATAGATATAACCTAATCCAGTCCTCAGTTAAACATGTCAAACAACTGATATAGATATAACCTAATCCAGTCCTCAGTTAAACATGTCAAACAACTGATATAGATATAACCTAATCCAGTCCTCAGTTAAACATGTCAAACAACTGATATAGATATAACCTAATCCAGTCCTCAGTTAAACATGTCAAACAACTGATATAGATATAACCTAATCCAGTCCTCAGTTAAACATGTGTCAAACAACTGATATAGATATAACCTAATCCAGTCCTCAGTTAAACATGTCAAACAACTGATATAGATATAACCTAATCCAGTCCTCAGTTAAACATGTCAAACAACTGATATAGATATAAACCTAATCCAGTCCTCAGTTTAAACATGTCAAACAACTGATATAGATATAACCTAATCCAGTCCTCAGTTAAACATGTCAAACAACTGATATAGATATAACCTAATCCAGTCCTCAGTTAAACATGTCAAACAACTGATATAGATATAACCTAATCCAGTCCTCAGTTTAAACATGTCAAACAACTGATATAGATATAACCTAATCCAGTCCCAGTTAAACATGTCAAACAACTGATATAGATATAACCTAATCCAGTCCTCAGTTAAACATGTCAAACAACAACTGATATAGATATAACCTAATCCAGTCCTCAGTTAAACATGTCAAACAACTGATATAGATATAACCTAATCCAGTCCTCAGTTAAACATATGTCAAACAACTGATATAGATATAACCTAATCCAGTCCTCAGTTAAAACATGTCAAACAACTGATATAGATATAGATTAACCTAATCCAGTCCTCAGTTAAACATATGTCAAACAACTGATATAGATATAACCTAATCCAATCCTCAGTTAAACATATGTCAAACAACTGATATAGATATAACCTAATCCAGTCCTCAGTTAAACATGTCAAACAACTGATATAGATATAACCTAATCCAGTCCTCAGTTAAACATGTCAAACAACTGATATAGATATAACCTAATCCAGTCCTCATTTAAACATGCACTCCTCTCTACTTTCGCTTGCTCTAAGACACATAACCCTTCATAAACGAAGATCAGATTATCCCCCTGCTATATACATTGCTCCCATTTATATTTGAAATATAGGGGCAAAATTGGCAAGCTCATGAATGTTTTAGCTGGAGAAGAGAAAAATGTAGTTTGCTAGACTAGGATTCCAACCTCGAAGACCCTCCAAACACATGCTGGAACCGTCACAGACTGTAGTACCAATAGTAGTTATAGAATGATGGACTCAGTTCAGCCTCCCTTCTGGTTATTGTATTGCTCCTGAAAATGTTGTGTCCATTCAACCTTGATGGGGGATAGTATTTTTACATTAAATATTCAAATGAATGAGTGATTTCCTTGATGGCAATGATTTTTTTATAGAACAATGTATATTAACTTTTATAGTAAAACTCTCTCATGAATCAAATATTACGGAGAGTCAGGCAGGGTTCAATGCTCCATTCAATATGCCAGCTAGGAGGAAACAATTTTCCTTTTTTCCTAATACTTGGTACACTTATTTTCAAACATTCCGTATCGGAGGTAAAAGACATTATATCACAAAGTGAAAATAACAATACTTTTTTTAATTGGCATAGAATCGTCAGCTTAACAGAACTATAATTACTTTGTGAAGAGGCCAGAAGTGGTTATTTAAAGGCAAGAAGATGGCAATATCTTTCCATGAAAACGATTTCCATCGCTATGGAAACACACATTGATTATCAAGAAAGTGGTTATAAAGAAAAAGAGTCAAGGATAATGTAGGCATGGAAACACTTGATTTTAGGATATTAGTTGATTCATCCCAGATCATAGACATTTGAGTCTCATATGAAGGAATATATACATATATTGCAAGTTTGAGTTTTACAGTTAAGCTATAGAGACTGGGGGGAGGCGAGCTATGCTGTTTCTTCACAAAAAAAATGTCAATTGAGAATATTTTGACATTAAAACAAAAATGTTTCCAAGACATAAACATCAGTTAATTAATTAATATGCCTTCAACTGAAATCTGGGTATGACACTAAAAATGTGATGGTGGGTGAGCATAAAATTCAAAGTTAAAAAAATTATAAAGTTTTTAGGGTGTGCTAATTAATTGCACCATGAAACTATCAAAAACTCCAAAAAACAAATCCGGCTATTCATGCATGTTTATAAAAATTGTAACAAATTGAATAAAGTTAATTAACACTTAAATTTTAATTAAAGCTATAAAATCGGCTTATGATGCATGACCTTATGAATTATAGGTCATCTAGTAAGCATATAACCTTGTATAATCAGTAACCATGGTAACTAATAGGCAATAAACAAGTGTACCTGGATTGATGAAAACACATCAATATTTCATGTTATCAAAGCAAGGCTGAACTGCCTGGGTCCAATAGGTGCCTTCAATCAGTGCTAGAGCAGGTGATATTGTACGATAAGCTTTGATCTGAAAACTAACCTGAAACTGTATCGCAATTTGATATAGTCTATGTATGATACCGAGCTCACTATCGCTCTCTACAGACATATATAACTTCAGCTCATGCTACTGTAATCATAAATTCATTACTTAAAAAGAGGAAAAATACATTTTTTTTTATTCTAAAAATTATCTTTGACCCTGCATGCCACGCTAATTTAATAACTGACCATCTGGGTTGGCCTTGGGCAATAGAAATTTTCAAGAAAAAAAAATCATGAAATTTTGTCAAGTTGCTTTAGAGAAGTGAAATATGTATTCTTTTTAATTGTTAATATACATAGATTACCACAGAAAAATAACAAGGGACAAAAGACAATTAGAAAAACAGTCTTTCATGGCGTTTCAGGGAAATTGGAAGAACAATTAAAGTCATGTTCAGCCTCAAGATGTGGTGACGGAGACATCACTCGCTAGTGATAATGTGATCAGGTTGACAGTATTTATGTACCATGCACCTTCTATTAGCTAAACAACCGAATATTGTTGACACATGTTAATGATGAGGTTCTATGGCCCATCCTATCTGACACACTACCAATAAGGCGGTCACCACCTTATATAGATATCAATAATGTTAAGTCATATCTGCGATTCCTGCCGCAACAACACAAGTCGTATGACCAGAGGGATTATTTCTGTCAACCGAATGTAATAACGGGTTAAGTTAGGTGAAGATCTACTTGTGCAGTAAATATATCAGTCTGACAGGCTAATTTTTCCTCGTCAACAAAAGTACCGGTGTACTGATGTCAACACACAAATTTTAATTCTAAACTGTCGCCTGGTGCTCGGTGTGGCCCAAAAGCACTTTACCACAGCGTCTGGTGTGTCCGCGAATGTACGGACATTAGCAGGGTCTCCATGTTTAGTCTGATAATGATTTATATGTCCAGTTCTTTAAGGCATCTGTTTACTATACTTTTGTCATTTATCTCATTCACCCCTGAAATTCCATAATGGACTGGTCTACTCTTTGATTTAGAAGAGTCTAAATGTGTCTTCAGGGGTGGGAGTTAACAAACATGGATCAAAATAATAAAGTCATCAAGTTATCGAAAATTAAATACTACCAAAAGGAAACAAGAAGATAGAGACCAAACTGTTGTATCATATGGTTGACATTTTAATTACGAGATGTGATTAACTAATATTCACACATTTAAGCATTTTCGATCAGATGTTGTTTTCTTTTCTTTTTTTCTCCTATACAAAAAACTTATTAGCTTTATGAATCAGTCTAGCATGTTGTTTCAAAAGTTTGAAGCATATTGGAACATTGGTGAGAATATATATAATTATGTGTCATATTGATCAAATCATTTCATTCCCTTAAGGTATGAAAAAGCATACCTCAAATTGGAAAGCTGCACTGAGTCTGCATACAGAAAATAAATTATTTGTTTAGATGAAAAATTAAAAAAAAATCTTTATTTTCTAACCAGAAATTATTGAAATTTTTAATTGATTTTGTAAATTACCATATAATTCCAGTTGTCATTGACTGAATTCTGAAAACACTTAATTACACTTAATAACCATGCACATTAGCTGTATTTTCTTCAGCAGTTTTCATACAAATCTGAGTCTTTATTATATGTTGCAACCTCTTTGTATTTGATTGTTCAAATTTTGGATTGGCGTTTAAGTACTAGGCTGCCATTTGTTGTCATTGTTGTGTAAATCAATGATATGTTTCACAAGTATCTTTTAAAATGAGGGCTAGTTCATGCAATGAACTGATCCATTAGACAATGTGCTTTTAAGACAATGGCTCCGAGTTAGGAATAGGTTTTTCAGCTACAATGCCAAACCAACGCATTTTGGCTTGATCGAAACATTATTAAATGATTTACTTTTTGACAGCTAAAGCATGTTATCATATTAGACAAAGCAGGAATGGGATAATTGACTGGCGACTAGTGAGAGTGACTTCAATTCCATAAACAACCTCTCAGACAAAACCTTTCAATATGACAAGGAAGAAATGTCATGTAGATGAAATATCAGTCTCCAAGTTCATGCCACAGGAGCATAAGTATGTCCTATATTTGGTGAAACGTCAAGACTCTCACAACATCAGAGTTTACATATGATATACAGTTAGTTCAATAAAAAGCTAGAATTAAATTGCACATGCAAATCAAAAATAATTTTCTTCCTTTTTATTAACAAACAAACTGATGATAAATTGATTTGAGGCACAATATCATTAATGGTCTAATGCCCATATATGGATGCTGAAACATGCACTTTTAAAGTGCTTTTGATTACCTCACACTTATCTGTTAAAATTGTTTGCACTTGATTTAATATCACAAACAATAACTCATTTGGGGATAAAATAAATCAAATATGGATTCCAATTATCCTTCATTTTGGTTTATATACATATAAATGCAATGTACTTCTAATGGGGTATATTTTGACCTTATACAAATATATATAGAATGGTGATTTTTTTATTGTTGGCCACAGGTAAAACATTTTCACAGCCAGGGTCATTTAGAAACTGCAAAGAGAAGGAAAGCTGCAGCATCTGTAGAAAAAACACAAACCTCTATCTACATATAAGTAAAGTCATGACATTTCAACTGTCCATTTGCATCAAGGTCTCAAACTTGGGACCCAATGGTAGACAATTTCAGAATTATGCTAATACATTTTATATGTCAAAACACCTAAATACCACTCGGCCATCCCAGCCCCCATAGTATTGCATAAAAGGTCTGCATGGTCATACTTGTGCTTTAATTAGCATAGCAGAATGTACCAAATATTTCATTACCATCAAAGGCTGAATTTAGGCTGAACCTAATTACCACTCGGCCATCCCAGTCCCCATGATATTGCATAAAAGGTCTACATGGTCATACTTGTGCTTTATTTAGCATAGCAGAATGTACCCAAATATCATTACCATCAAAGGCTGAATTTTTATGTTTGTAATTGGAGAGTTGTCTGTTAGTCTTTGTAAGTGCCTGTTAGAGGTCGCTCTGTAAATCATTGTACTTACCCAGATACTAGCTACGACTCGACTTAAGATCGCTTAAGTCTCTGAGGATTACCTCCCATCTCTCCTTAGCTACAGCTTAGGATCGCCTAAGCTTGGGATCGCCCAGCTCTTAGTGTAGGTCCGCCCAAGCGTGGGGATCGCCCCAGCTTCTAGACTTAACTTAGGATCGCCTAAGTTCATCCATCATATTTTTATATGTGTACTTGTTTTAGTATTTTTGTTTATGTATATAACGGTTAGTTGTAACAGAGCAACCCCAAGAATGCCAAACCTTTAATTTTAATTAGTACTTATGCCTGAACAAGTTACTTTACTGGGTTTAATAAATAATTATTCTTGTTGTGGTTTGTGTTTAAAATTTCTTTAAATAATTTCACTGCTGCTGACTGTTTTATTAATTAGCACCCTAGTCACGTGACCAAGCTTGACCAATGGTCATTGAGTATGAGAAAAGGGTTAGCCTGTCATCAGTCAGTTTTGGTAGGGAGCTTCACAGCAGCTGAAATTTTGTTCATCCCACCATCCGCCCCTTCCCTCCCAACTTAACTTGTTCAGGTATTCCCATTTTTGTTTTTTCCTTTTCATTGTGTTTATGTGAGTATATTTGTTTTTAAAGTCCATTTTTTGATAATTTAAAAATTTCATGTCATCCAGTTAGCTTCTTAAAATTCTTTAATTGTTATTGTTGTAGTTATCATTTTATTTTGTTTTGCTCATATTTGTTGTATTGTTTCTTTTTAATATTACTTGATATATTATGTGATAGTGATCTCAAAGTTTAACTTGTTCACTGGCAGCCTTATTTTAAGTAAAGCCTGAAAGTGAGACAACACTTGGCTACTGTCTGAGCAATGGATAAACCTACCCTCCCTGTTTCAGGTTGGGGTCAGCCGGCTCGCAGCAAACTTTGTACATTTTCACCTTAATTAATTAATTAATTTCTCTCTCTGCTTTCATTTTCCCTGTATTTGGGTTTGTTCTGGATAGTGTAGGCTCTCCTAATTCGGGAATTTTTTACCCCCAATTCATTTATGCTTTGTGTTCAATTGTGTTTTATTTTTACTTACCTTGTTAGCTTTAGTTTAGTGAGATAACTATGGGAATCGTCCCTCTAGTCATGTACATAGTTTAGTATGTTTTTAATTTTATGTTTGTAATTGGTAGAGTTGTTCTAGCTTGTAAATCTGTCTTTGTAAGTGCCTGTTAGAGGGTCCGTCATCTGTAAATCATTGTACTTACCCAGATACTAAGCTACTGGACTCGACTTAAGATCGCTTAAGTCTCTAGGATTTACCTCCCCATCTCTCCTGTGTAGCTACAGCTTAGGGATCGCCTTAAGCTTTGGGTATCAGCCCCAGCTCTAGTGTAGGTCCGCCCAAGGCGTGGGGATCGCCCCCAGCATCTAGACTTAAAATTAAACTTAGGATCGCGCCTAAGTTCATCCCATCATATTTTTATAGTGTGTACTTGTTTTTTTAGTATTTTTGTTTATGTATATAACGGTTAGTTGTAACAGAGCAAAGAGAGCAAACCTTTAATTTTAATTAGTACTGAATTAAGGCTGAATTGGTGTTGTTGTTTATGATAATATATCTTAAGGTACCTAGATATGTCTGATTCATAGTGTACCTTTATTCATAAATTAACCCATGATTCAACATAGCCAAATTTTAACATTTTGAACATACAGAAAATTGTGGTAAGCTAGTAAAGATGGTAAAAATAACATTGAAAGGTAAAATGTGTACATATAAGGTTAAGTGTACCGAGTAGCACTGGCCTGCTTCAAACCAGTTATCAAAACTTAATTCATTAAGCTAACACTTTGTTAGGACATGTGATTGTTACAAAGAACCTGATGTTTGAGGTTACATTATTTGCCATTTGCTTATATATATATAATATATATTCCTCTTTAAGACATAGGTTTTGGTACACAATTCCTCGCTGATAGCAAGTCACAACTTATCAGAGCAAAAATGTCTTTTGCCATTTTCCACTGCTGATGAATGGTAGTTTTTCTCTATCTAAAACAGAAGCAGATGAATTTATAATTCTCTTTATAAACAAAAGTGAAAATACTTTGCTGTGTCACCACTATTGAAAAGTTTGCACTTCTTTTAATTTTTATATAGAAATAGTACAAAATAATCAATTGCCTCCTAAAATAAACTAGTCCATGATGCATTGTGCCTTATATGGAATGAAGTACTGATTGCATATGCACCAAACGCAAAAAAAATTATTTTCTTTTTAATTTTTTGTCAATGAGATATACATTTACACCAGAAAACATCAATAATTGTACAAATAATGGATATCGTTTAAGCTCTGTCAGCGATAGAGCATCTTTAATATACTATTGCAAGGCTATAACGACAGTATGACGATCAGAGGATGTTAAAGGAGTTATAGTATTGTGTCATAGTTGAAGTGACGACCATTGACACGTTATAGACTTTGGATGTAAGGAAGTGAGTTAACGGTAGTAAGCTGGCTTCCCCTATAAACATGAGCCCTAATATCACACAAACATGTGCCTATAACTACGGAACCGCTGCGGTCTCGTAACTATTATAAACATGAGCCCTAATATCACACAAACATGCGTCTGTAACTACAGAACCGCTGCGGCCTCGTAACTATTAAACACACCAGCATGGCTAATTGGAATCGCTGCCTTTTATTGTCGTTTCTCATGATACCCAGGGTAACTATTAACTGAAACTTGAGTGTAGCCAAATCAGGCTCTGAGTAAATCAAAGCTATTATTATTCTTTGTGGAGAAGTTGCTGCACGCACATTCCCCCCTCCCTTACTCCTTATCCTCCTTCCTCCCTCCCCCCCCCAAAAAAAACAAAAAAAAACCTCATTGTTAAACATTTAAGTTAAAGTCGCAAGATCCGTGTCTATCTTTGTTTTTTCGTGATTTAGAATAATGTTGAAAAAAAGATCTTGTTGAAAATAATGCAGAGATAGTACTAAATCAAAGTCAAAATGAGCGGTAATGATTTGGAAATTTTTGATAAAAATCAAATAAATATTGAAGATCGCTAGGTGGGTCCCATTTAGTCACACAAGCCGAAGTAGCTGACATTGTAACGTCGTTGCCGAGAATGTCATGTGACTAGCTTTACTACGTAACGTCTGTCCGAACTCTTCCGAGAACGGGTCATGAACTTTCCGACTTCCGTTTGGCATTAATCGTAAGTTATATGGCGACCAGTTTAAAATGAATGCATGGTTACAAGTATCAAATTCCTACAAATGCTGTACCAAAGTTATTAAGAAATCATTATAGATATTCTTTGATATAACTTAATTCAACTACATCTACAAATACTAACAATATCTGGGTCGAATCTAACTTGACTTTTTGTTGATAGTTACGTATAGTGTGGCTTTAAGTAATATTGTGAGAAGCAAGGGTGGCTGATAATTTGAGAATTACTAATCTTGCCTGCCATCTGGCAATGTATCAAATATTCAAACGCTTTATCACATACATTCAAATTACAGATGCATTCAACAGCAATTTAAATATATAAGAGTTAGCAATGGTAACTCCCCATAAAGAGTTCTAAATTTTGTTTTCACCCCAGACTGTATACACGTCCTCCGATTTTTCAATAAAAAGATAATTTGGTGTACGTATTTTACCTGTAACAATTTCTCTATTAGAAGAAATTCTTACAGAAAACCCAAGTGAGTATAGATAAGAATGTCTAAATTCACCAGTATCTAGTGTTTTTGTAGTCAAATAAGAAATCAAACACAGAATATCCCAGGATGACATATCCCAGGATGCATATAGTCAGCAGAAATTCCATGCAGATTGTATACATTGTAAAAAGGACTAAACTGGCGGAAGAATCTCACTAAATTATTATGATAAATAATCTTATGGGTTAGAAACTTCAGAGTTTAAAACACAGAAATTTGCAAAAGTTTTATTAATTGAGAAACATACAACTATTCTATTTATCACTTAGTAACTCAAGAGATATATTGAATCAAACATTTATTAACTGATTTGTTTTAATTTAACCACTGTATTTTGTGGACTGGTTTGGTTTTATTATTCTAACGTCCTATTAACATCCAGGGTCATGTAAGGACATGCCAGATTTGTTGGTAGAGGAAAGCCGGAGTAACAAGAGAAAAACCACTGACCAGCGGCCAGTACCTGGCAACTGTCATACATGGAACTCAAACTTGTGACCAAGAGGTGGAGGGCTTGTGGTAGCCACTGCGGCACTTAACCCATCAAAGGTCAAATTCTGTGAATAATTAACTAAACCTTATTTCACAGGCAAATGGTTTTAATCAAATATCTTTTAAAAGAAAAGAGTTTAATTATACAGTAAATATCTTTGAAGAGAGTACAAGTTTTGTCCAATATCATGACCTTATTGAACTGAACTAAAGCATTGTTCTTCTTTGTGGACAAATTAAAGAGAAAAGATATGACGGAGACCACATTGAGGTTTTCCTCTTGATGATGATGCAGGTGGGCTGAAAGACAAAGTAAACTAAGTGATTTAATTGTACCTTAATTACCAAAGAATAACGAACCCTATCAAACCACCATTACATTAATGAGAACAGCCTAAACCACAGCTATGGCGGGTAACTTACGTCACATTGAGCACTATTAGATGGAGATGTGGGGTTGAAAGCCCAAAGTGTTTTAGACCTGTGGCCATTATTTTGTTGAGTGGCTTACTATTACTGGCATCAAATTCGGTTAGTTTAGAGAAACCAACATTAAGTGGATTTCTCATACGATTATAATGCACCGAGGCTTTTAGCTCATGTTACGGACATGAGCTATTTTTGAAGTTAAAGTGTTCTCAATTCTCTGTATGATCGTTGATATTATAATTGCACATTATGGTTAAAATAGGGTTTTGTGTGGGTGACGTATGATATGTACTGTTGATTACATCTACCTTGTGGCGTAAAAAAAATCACACCCAAATATGATGTCACCTGAATGAAGAGATAATCGAACGTAAATTATTTTTTACCTTAGTCATTCTTTAATCTCAAAATTGACATATATGTTACTTTATGAAGGACTTGCAAAGAGTAAGAAGTTGAAAAGAGTACTAAAGAACAATTGGGCCTTTAAAACGGTCACCTGAGTTCGGATAAAAAAGTAAAAGATAGACATTGCATATAAACACTATATATTGGCCAATCAGGCTGTTGAAGTCAGTCAGTTATTTTATCAATTTGACCTTTAAATCTATGAAGAGTATTTGATTCCATCACATATGTGAATTCAGAGGTTTTTGAAAATGTTAACCCCTTTTTGCCCTGCCCCTATAGCTGTTGGGGGTGACAGCCTCTGGATCAATATATGATGCTATCTCAGACTTCTGAGTTAGACTTAATGTCTATGAAAATTGAGCAAATAATAATGCTTATATAAATTTGTTTTCCCTGTATAAACTTTAGTAAATTTGATCCCCTCCCCATGGGAAAATCTGTGACCTCACAGACTTGAAATTCACAATTTTTATATCTGCATTGGGTCTTACATTAACTTAACACCTCTCAATCAATGAAGAGTATTTGGTCCATCAAAGCTGTGAATTCAGAAGAGTTTTGAAATTTTAGCAATTTTGACCCCTTTTGGCCCTGCCCCTTGGCCCCGCCTCTTATAAGGCCACTCTGACAGGAAGAGTCATATAATTTACAATTTTGATGAATCTTAAAATGTTTGTGCAAAATATTTCATTGAATTTGAGCTTTAGATTTAGTCGAAAATACAAATTGTTTACGAACACACAACAGACCATGGGCAATGACGGACAAAAGCCGATTAGAAAAGGTCATGTCTCAGATTAGGTGGAAATAGGTTGGAAACTAGGGAAGAGCTCCCACATACCTGAAGCCGATGTTTCTGAATCTTACACTCTGAGACCATGGACAGTTGACAAGTTTTATGGTCGAAGATACGACACTCTGCGAGAAGCACGCACAACGAAAATGAATTAGCATTAAGAACTAGTTTGGAAAGAAATATGCAATAGCACAATAGTGTTTCGAAAAGTACAACAAGCTCCCAAATTGTTATATTCAGGAAATTCCAAGACACAGGAATTAACTGTAGTTTATGTGTAGTGGCTTGCAATTTCCCGCATCCGGTGCGGTTTTGTAAACCAAAATGACACAATTCTCTTTTGGTTGTTGGTTGTTGTTGTTTTAAACAGATTGATAAGAGGTCAAATAAACTGATTGTGAATAATTAATTTGTTGTTGGGACGGAAACAATTTTTGCTGCGTCATTGGTTTTGGTTGTTTTTGTTGCTTAAACTGATTGACAAGTGGTCAAAAAACTTACAAGAAATAATAGATTTGCTGTTGGGAAAACATTTTTGCTGCGTCAAACAAAATATGAAAAATTTGTGAGATGAAAAGCTTCTTTACAATCCGAAATTTTTCATTTCCTGCGTAGAAATCATTACATATATTGGATTTTTTGGTCCTGATATGTATTGGTTGTTCTATTTGTGGTCATTTTGATACCATCATTTGTCTACTTCGGTTGAAAAATGTTAATGTTATGACTATTTTTCAATTTTTAGTGAAATTCGAGATGGCGGACCATCTTGATGACGTCATAACCGGGAAGTTCATTCCCAACTTATGCAATGTTAACATTTGGATTTGTGATCAGTGGGTCATAAGGGTTCAGAAAAAATATTGGTTCGGAAGGTTTGGGGGGGGTGCATGTGGGACCCCTCCTAGCCCATGGCCTAATACTTTAAACATGGAAATTAAGGTATGAGAAAATGGATATTTATGCAAAATATGCGAAGGACTTGCTAGCACGAAAATTTCACCCATACATAACATATTTCGTATATATATGAAACTATGTTGCAAAAATTTTAAGATGCTCCACTGCCTACAGAGCCTAAATGATACCCATTATTTGAACAGTAATTTGTGTTTATTCATGTATATATGTGTCTATAAAAAGCACAAAAAGTAATGAAAGATAATTAATTTTGCTTTTGATGCATGCGCAATCCGTACTTAATTCCATATATGACATAGTGCCACAGAATTTTTTGAGGACGCAATTCATTATTTTTAATATTTCTATCTTGAAGTAAAATGAGAGTAACTAAATATAAATACTAATTTGTCTGCTCCTGATTTTGATAGAGAAAAAATACCATTTGTCAGCGATGGAGCATCTTTAATAGATGTAATTATTTTATCATGGAAATGAACACCATATAATTAAACGAAATTAAACTTTCATGAATATATCCACGCTTAAAGCATATATTGGTATGATATAAAAAATTAAATTTTAGTCCCTGAGCATGCCATGTCAACGTTCTTATTATGACAGTAGACTATGATACAGTACATCCCATTGGTGATTATAAACACCAACAGTAACACATTGAAACCTCCCATAATCCAGACTTTCTGGCTAAGCAGAATCGGATCACTCTTTCTTCCCACTTCTTAACGCAGTAACAATATCGGTCTCCATGGCAACATGATAATTGTCGAACAAATTAATCAATGTAATTGCTAACACATTCGAGCTCAGTTACCTTGGAATTGAAAATTCTGCTGGCCATTTCAAGAAGCGAAAGTGTAACAGCTTCATAGCGAATAAAAATATAACTTGCGAAATAAAATAGAATTGGGTGCTTTAGCTTCTCACACAGCATACAGCAAGCTATAATCAAATCATTTGAAAAAGGATAGAACTAATTACATTAACAGAAGTGTATTTGTGGAATGAACCGGTGTAATAAGATTTACACGAATATCTATTAGTGTATAGAAAGTGTTTTGATACGTCTGACAGTGCAGTTACAATGAATTGGTTATACTGCATCATGTCAGGATGTTCTGAACACAGTGACCATCACAACACCATTGAAAGGTCTTTTGAGTGGGATGTCTTTCGTGTACTGCTATTATCAGACCACTAGTATATATATTTCGGTCCTTGTGGCACAATGGTAAATGTGACTGAGATTCTAACCCTAGTGTATTTCTGGCTGTGAGTTTGAGGTCTATAATGGGGCTGAGTGAGTTTAATGTTAAGCAAAAGGGAAAGATATGACTGGGAATCTCACCAGGATCCTAGATTCACTAGTTAGTGTCCTTCTACAGTATGGAGGATTAACTACACTGTATATATGGATATGATCCGGTATTTTGTTAGGTCATCTGACCAGAAGGTCACGATGACCTATAGTCACCATGTTCCGTCCATTGTCATCTGCAGTGTGTAAACTTTTCACTCAAGCAACTTCTTCTCAATAACTGAAAGGCTTAGGGTTAACTGTAGCATGCTGGCTTGAAGGGCTACCAAGATTGTTCTAATGAATGACCATGCTAGCCATTCAATTTTAGTCACAGGGGTCAAATAGGCTAAATCATTAAATGACTTCTTGTGAATAACTATAAGAGGCCTCGGGCCTGATATTGAGCCAGTAGCATGCTAGGTTAAATCATGTTTGTTCAAATGAATGACTGCATTAAGCCTTCATTCAAGGTCACAAGTGTCAAATAGGCTAAATCATTAAATGATGTATTTCTTGTGAATAACTAAGAAGTTTAGAGACCTCAGATACTGGGTCTGCAGCATGCTTGGATGAAGGGTTACCAAGTTTGTTCACATTCAACGTCACAAGGGTCAAACAGAATTGACTTCTTGTTAATAACTAGGCCCAAAGACTTGCAGTGTACTGGGATCAAGGGCAACCAAGTTTCTTTAACTGAATGACCTTGACCTTCATTCGAAGTCACATTGGTCGAAAAAGACTAAAATCTTTAACCAACTCCTTGTGAATAATTACAAAGAGGTCTAATGACCTCCAAAATTGGGTCTGCAGCATGCTTGGATGAGGGCTACCAAGTTTGTTCAAATGAATGACATTGACCTTCATTCAAAGTCACAAGTGTCTAATTGGCCAAATCATTGAATGACTTCTTATGAAATACTAAGAGGTCTATAGAGACCTCAGTTATTGAGCATCATAGCATATACTGGAATGATTTGGGCTACCAAGTTTGTTCAAGTAAATGACCTTTAGGCTTTACCTATATTTTAAAGGTCAAATCATCCAATATTTCAGAAACTTACATCTTCAATTAAAGAGTTCCTGTGTAATTCTTATTGCCTTAATTGTTAGCCACTACTGTATACTGTGACTATTTTGTT
Organism: Argopecten irradians; assembly: GCF_041381155.1. Lineage (NCBI taxonomy): Eukaryota > Metazoa > Mollusca > Bivalvia > Pectinida > Pectinidae > Argopecten > Argopecten irradians. The sequence continues at coordinate 15,770,108 of NC_091134.1, read as the reverse complement.
TTGTGCCAATAGTCAGATGACTGTTTAGGGCTCACGGGCCTCCCCCCTTCTTGTTCCAATTAAATTGGTGATTGCTCACTGCATCATGTAAAACTGGATTTTGTTCCGTACTGCACCACCTTTTTGATTCCTGGATTAGCTCCCCAGCTTAAAGCATCAATCAAAAGCTACAGTTATAGTAGCCATCTGGGTTACATAATCCAATCCGATACCAATTAGTTTGGCAAAGATTGGATTTATTTGGTAAATGGTTAAAATTATCAAATTATATAAAATCAGGAAAATAAAAACGAGGATGGAATACTTGAATTAGCCAGGGGAGTGCATTTTCAGCAATCATGATATAACAAGCTATCTCATTAAAAGGCAGGAGTGTAAAGTAAAATTTTGTAATTTTTTTTACTAAGGTAGTAACCAGATTATCATAGATGTAAATACTTTCATATTGACTTTTGATCTGTATATGAGAAACTTGTGCAAAACTATATATTCCATGTATTGAAAATTATAGCCTGTCGAAGTTGTCTTGTTTTAAGACTTTCTAAAGTCATTTACCTCTCCAGATCTGTTCAATTTACAGTGACAAAGTTATTTTCTGTGTTTTTAAAAACATCCTATTTTTGGTCTAACTTGAGATGCAGGTCTCTGGGTTAGACATTTTTATAACCCACATGTGATGCGCTAAAGTTTAGGGGGTTGACAATTTTACGACTTGTACTGTAGAAAAAAACTTTAAAGCAATATTACAACAGCTCTGAGACCTTTAGACACACTCTTGAACATATGGAAACAACAATTCATGGATCTTGAATTTCTTCATACAAACATGAACTTCAAGACTTGTGTTAAGGTTCATTAATACATTAAATATATTTTAATAATAATAATATAAATATATATATTTATTATTCAATAGTAATTTTTAGATGTTCAGAGGAAAATTGTACATAAAGCTTTTAATAACTTTAATTTTTCTATGAATAATATTACGACATGATTGATTTCTTGTCTTTGAATATGGGCCAAGGACATTAGTGTAAAAGCATGCCCTTATTCTCCACACTTCAGAAATTCACACATAGACTGTCAGTTCTTTAAAAGAAAACGGGGGTTATAAATATCTTGACACATTTGACAAATGAAACTGAGTAATTTATCCTATCTTTGGGATTTTTTTTTTTCGTATGGTACATGTAATCATGATATCATATACCTCCTGCTGAATGGTGACATAATGTACCGGTAATTATACGACCGGTAAAAAAAAACGATTTAGGTGACCTACATTGTGAAGGTCCACACTCCTACATTTGTTACAATGAACTGTATTAAAGATGCTCCACCGCTGACAAATGGTATTTTTTCACTATCAAAAACAGGAGCAGATGATTTAGTATTTTTCTTCAGTTACAAAAGTTACTTACTTTACACCATTACCACCATAAAGGTTTGAGCTTTTAATTTTACTTAAAGTTGAAAAAATGAAAAATAATTAATTGCATCCCGAAAAAATTCCGTGGCACTATATCTTATATGGAATGAAGTAATGATTGTGCATGCACCAAAGGAGAAATAAATTATTTTATGTTACTTTTTATGTTAATTAGGCATATATCTACACGATTAAACACCAATTATTGTTCAAATGATGAATGTCATTTATGCTCTGTCGGCGGTGGAGCATCTTTAACCCGTTTATCCCCAAAGACACATTTGAACTCTTCCATTGCAAAGAATGGAACAGTTCACAATGAATTTTCAGGGGTGACTGAATGTTTTCACATCAGCACAAAAACCAAGCACTTCAGATCACCCTGTTCTGCAGCAATAAAAGAAAGGATCACATTATCATTAATTCATTAGATTTTAATTAGATTTTAACCTTTGACCTTCAGATTAAATCATGGACTTTGGTTAATGTTGTTGTTCACTTAAAGAAAAAAAAACATCATGATCTGTGTATAAATTGCTACAGATGAAATATTTACAGATTGAAAGAAAGCAAGAAGTCGATTAGATCATTTACATGTATAAGACTTCTTTGAACTAGAAAAAAAGCCTTCAAACAATTCATGTTGTTTATTTGAACAAGCATGCAACAGATAGATCTCTGTTGCAACATGATGTGGACCACCTAAAAGAAGTTGTATCTCAGAATATCTTAGGTCAGTTCTATGAGTTTCAGAAAAGCATTACCAGAGCCCAGTTTCTTGAACATTCCTGAACTTGAGGAATTCCTTAATTTAAAATTCCCCATAGAAAAGCATTAAAATTTCAAGGAAAAATCTTTACAGTTAAGGTGCCCTCCTTAAAATTGGTTCCTATGGAGAAATTTAAGTTAAGAAATTCATTAAAGTTAATGTTGGTGAAACTGAGGCCAGCTCAGATACTGAAAATGCCCGTGGGGCTGAGACAAGCTGCAAAATGTAAAATGAAAAAAGCAGAAGCACCATTTCACCACTATCCATGGTATATGTAATTCCTGGATGTCTGAATTGTGATGTGACCTTTTTAAGCTCCTTCATAAAATGATTATATTTAAATCCAATTTTCCACTTTCCTGTTCCTACACTTCGTGTATACTATATGATATGGTAATCTTTATCCTATCCAATTTTCCAAACCAAAACTTTTTACATAAGGATGATTTAAAACAGTCATTTATTCTTTTCATTTTTCAATTAGGGATGTGTCTCTTGCCTAATGCGATCCGATGCTGCAGAATAAATAAATAAATAGATACAGTGTTGTGCGGTGATATTGATTGACGGTGTAATATATAATCAATGCTAACCAGATTGAGTCGGTGTACAATATCAAGGATGACGTAAGATTTCTCATGTTACCTGCAGAGATCTGAGAATTAGCATTTCATGTTTCCAGCATCAAATGTTTCCACTGATATCAACACAAAGTAAAGTTTAATTGACCTTTACCTTGAGCTGCTTTCTAAGACAATCAAGGGTTAAAGGTTAACTCAGAGTCAGTTATCAATTATATATAAAACAAGAAGTTATTATTTAGAATTTTGAGTTTAATTTACTTGTTTTTTAAGAGTTTAATAACCTAGCATGTTTTTAAAGAAACATACTTTTTTGTCTGGAGCAAGGAAAATTCATTTGCATTTCTATTCCGTCTATGCATATTACAGAGTTAGCTCCCTTGCGGGTAGGTATTGATTGTTAGTCATTAATTTGTGAGCGCAATTCACGTCGCTTTCTCTGAAAAGTATGACGTTACGCTCGCAAACACATGACATCATAATCGATACCTATACCAGCAAGAGCAGATAACTCTGTAATATGCAAATAGAGAATATGTCAGATGAAGACAAATTGATGACAAAGTACAAAAGTTTATTAACTTGTTTAAGTGTACTTTTTTTTAATCCACAATTGCAACAGCTCTACTTCACAAAACAAATCCACCAAAACTCTTTGTCACCTTAACCATCATTATCTACATCACCATGTAGACACAGTTACATGTCCAAAATTTGAAAGAAATGAAAGTGTATTGAAAATTCTGGAAGAGAAATATTAAGATATAATATTGATTTTCTTGAAAAAATGGGCCTATCCCTTAAACACCAATTTGAACTTTTGAGGAAATACATAATTTAACAAATGCTGGATAAAACGTAATCACATAATATACAAGTTATAAAACTTCAAAATGATTTGAACAGTATCATTTAAGTCTATCATATATACAGTATATAGGAATGTCGTAACGATACTTATTCACTGCGATCCTATATATCACATAGCACTTCTATACATAAGTTGAGTGTCACATGGAAATTAAAAAGAAGCACATAAAATGAAGCGCTGACACTTCAGGGACACCTCAAAATAAACCAGTACTGTTACATTACACAAGAGGTTTAAAGGCAGTAATCAACAAGTATGTATAATCTCTGAAGAACTTCACTAATTACTATAACATTGCTGTTCAAAAGGTTCAAGTGGCCTGTATGATTTGTTTTTTATTCAATGGGGTTTTTAGCTTGCATGTTATTGAGATGGGGTAATGTCAGAACTCCGATGAGCCTGACTGAAAAAAAAAAAATTTCTTCTTCGGAACAAGATGATTGTCAGTCCATATTATAACAGACCAATATGGTTTCTGACAATTATAGCTACAAAAATTTATTTAGAAACATTACTATATATAGTGGTGTCATGAGAAAATCAAAGTCATCGATTCAGCATTTTATACATCAGTATACAAAAGGTTTGAACTGTCACATCTCTAACCCTGACAGTTTTATCCTCTTTTTTTAATGTTTTTCGGAAAGATCATTGGCATGCTTCTTCGAACTTAAAAAAGTCAAGGTCATTCAATTTTAAACAAACTTATCAATAAACATGAACCAGAAATGTTCCATCTGTATAAAGGGAGTTCAAAAAGTTCAGAAATCTTAAGCTTTAAATGGAGCAGGCTTTTAAGGAGGCAGCAGAATATATTAAGAAATTATTTGTTGCCATTGAAAACATGCAATGTTAATCTGCTATTTTATTTAAACGTAACGTATCAGAACCATGCAGTTAATAGATATGCAGCAGGACCTGAGATGATCAGCTTGACCTTTTGCAAAAAACATAAACATTTATTCTATCAAAAGTATATGTCAAAGCAATCAAGAAATGTTGATGGACATTAATTGTAGTATACATGTATATTATGTCATTTTCCTATGAGTTAGTGGGGTGTCTCGAGGATTGCTTGTCGACGAACTAAATAGTACAAATGTCCATCATTTGGTATACTGTTTTATTCAACAGACTGTCCATTAGTAAATTATTTCCGAATCCTCCCCGACAGATCAAGGACGAGTCGGTATGATATGTTCGTTTGTTGGTCTCACATCAGCGTCTCCATATTTTATGACTTGTCTATACTGGTTGATATCCCAGGGGTAAAACAGAGTTGCACCCCTTACCAAATTTCAAATTACGCAATGAATTAGTGCCATACATTTTGTATGAGTTTTTCTATATGAAATCTCTGTGGTACTCAGACAAACTGGAAATCATTCCCTGCCTTATAAATATATATACTGATGACACAGACAATGCATGTGCTGATTGGGTTAAGTCGATAATTGCGATTGCTGTGATAAAAATTGGTCAAATCTTTATGAATGACCATCAGCAATTTTTATGACATTTCCAAAATGAAAACCAAAATGTCATTCATTTGTATAAAAGTGATTGCCTTTATCAATCCTGCAAATAATAGGATTTTAATATCAGGTGTACTGGACTCTTGGTTCTTGATCAGAGTTTTTTTTTTAAAGATTTAGTCTATTCAGTTTACTCCCTTGAAGGTTTAACATTACCGGCCGGTCTGGTTGGACCTCAACCACAGTTATTGGAGGGCAGTCAATGTTTCAACTATTCAATTTGACATCAGAATTTAAAAAATTCAGTAGCTTATAATCATACACATAACTAAAATAGCATAAAAACTTCTAAGCAATAAAGAACTTAAGGCTAAGGATAAGGATGAAATAAGGATTTCAGCCTTTTTTGAATTGTGTGACCATTAAGCAAAAATCTAATGTCAGGATCCATTTGAACAAATTCAAAACCTAAGATTATAAATATTATACCAAATCTATCAGCCTCTTGTTTATTAAGAAGTTTTAAAGATGTTGGTTGATTTAACCAATTTCATTGACCTTGATGAAGGTAACGGTAACGCATTTGTACCATCTAAAGATGTGCCTTATTCCTGGAAATGCTCCTTTCCAAATGTCATATGCCTAATTGGTAAATAATGAGAACATGTCCAGTTGTTAAAAGGGACAAGTTGATGATGGACTCCTGGGTACGCGGTCAGATAACAGCTGGACAAAAGATTGAGCTCATTGAATCTGGCATGCTCTATAGTAGATGACTCATCAGTATAAACCTTAGGCCAAATGTCTTTAAGCTCAGAGTCGCAAGACCTTAAGTTTAAATCTCCATACGAATGCCTATAATTTTGAGGAGCCTTCTTGAAGACCTCACCTTAAGTCATTTTGACTTCCAAGGGAGGCTAACCAACTACCTGTGAAAATTTGATATAGATCAGACAACGTTCCCAGAATTGGAATGAAGTATGTGCAAATGAGCCAGCCAGCCAAATACAGCAATGTACCTAATTACCTGAAGAACACGTACTATGCTCTAAAGACAATTTCACACCTTCTCTCTAAGGCATTTTCTTGTACTGGTTATTGCAGCATTTGCTGTGAAACCAAGAGTTAAATTACTACAGTTAATTGTTCCAAGGTCCCTATAGATAGGGGCCAATGTTAAGAGCGGTCATGTCTTCCCAAGTAAGGGTCAAAGAAATAACCTTGCACTGACTTTCTCGTCTGGCACTCTTATGTATATATATAATCTATAGACCCAAAGGAACAATTGTTTCTTCTTATGTAAGGATAGCATTTAAACCGTATGCTGATCATGCTGCAAGCAGATACAAAAAATATGTCTTGAAGTCATGGTGTCACCATATCTTCTTCTTATGAACTAGGTTTTTTTCCGTTTTGATGTGCCTTTTGAGTCCCCTGAATTCTAAATTATACCAGATTAATACTGGCTGCGTTTTGACTTTAAACCTCTATCAGTCTCTTGAGACTTTCTAAAGTCGACATGTGCATGTACATATTCATATCATATCTTGGTTAAACCAAACACTCAATGCTATCAAATGAGCACACACTTCAGCGAAAAACCAGCCATGAGTGCCAACCACACTGACCAATCACAATCGTTGGTGGCACTAATGTGGCCCAATTGCTAAATATAATTTTCTCAAGATGGCCACACTTTAGAGTGGATTAAATTAATTATTAGGCAAGTGTTTTCCCCAGTATAATTATGAATAGTTATAAGCTTTATACACTCAAAGTTCCTTTCTCAATGTATAATCGGATATATTTATGATATTGAATCAAGGTCAAAGAAGTAATATCAACAGGATTTTCCAGATGACATGGGATCCCATCAAATGTAAGTCTGTAGGATACAAATTACTTCAAATGGTATATATGGGACCAAAGAAGTTATTCTAACCGTGTGGGAAAAAAACCAAGAGCTGTTGGAGAACAGCAAAGCTCGCCTATTCAGAAGAAGTTGATGTTCAAGTATTTACTATTTAAACATGGAAATATGACAAATTAACAGACTCAAAAAAGCCCTAAAGGGCCCCAAATTGGTTGTATTATCACGTTCAGCATCAATACACATTAGGAAAATAAAATCATAAACATTTATGATGACTTATGCTTAAACAATTGACAAAATAGAAACTTGCTCAAAAACTTTAACATGGAAATATGACAAATTAACAGACTCAAAAACTCCCTAAAGGGCCCCAAATTGGTTGTATTATCACGTTCAGCATCCATACACATTAGGAAAATAAAATCATAACATTTATGATGACTTAAGCTTAAACAAATGACGAAACAGAAACTTGCTCAAAAACTTTAACGTGAAATGGGACGCCAACGCTGACGCTGACGCCGACGCCGGGGTGACAACATTAGCTCCCCCTACTCTTCGAATAGGCAAGCTAAAAATTGTCAAATTTTCAAGGCAATATGCCCCTTTATCAAGACACACAAAAACGACCACGATTACATAATATGATGCGAACAGTAATACGGGACAATGAAAGTAGAGCAATATCGAATCACAGATACTGAAACCTGATGTTTATCATACATGTATAATTGCCTGCTTTGGGCATTTTTTTAAATTTTCTACTGTTTTTCATGAAAATTATTAAAATAAAAAGAATGAGGTGCCGCTGTTTTTTTGTTTTAATATAATCTTTATAAAAAAGATATATCTGGTAACTAATGTATTTTAAGTTTGAATTGTTTTTAGAAAAATTTTAAGTTGATAAGTTATTGATAAAAGCAAATAAGAAAATCTTAGAGCTGAGCTAGATTATAATGTGAAAGGTAGCTTAATACATTATAAAAGTATATTAAAGTCTCATATTACATCTTATAAGTTCATTCTTATTTTTAGACTGTATCAAATTGGTTTATGTAAAGTCTGTGTTTGGTAATACTACATTAAAACCTATACCCAGCGCTCTTCATAGATCAAAAATGGTAACTTTCGAGCAAATCAACCAAAGTACATCTCGATCTGAATATCACGTGTTCACCAAACTGTTTACAGGTCTTAGAAAGCATGTTGACTTCTAAATCAATAAATAATTCAATTAGTAAATAAGTTAATTGGGGGAAAATCCACGTACTCCCTGTGGCATTGTGATCGAGGTATCATAAGACTTGTCGCTGTAACATTTACACCTAACCATTTCTTTGGATTCCACATGCTATGTGTACAGTGATTCCGTCAGGCCATGATCCGATCCATCATCATGGTAGGTGTCCCGTCAGCTGGACTAAGTTAGCCAAGGACAGAACAGTGGGGGTGGCCAGCTTTAATAGGATATAGTTAGGTAGGGCCGAAACAGCGGGGCAGGAAGCCTTAATAAGGTTACTCCATCAGTTGTCAGGTAACAACACCAAGGGTATCCACTCATTATAGCAGGGCTGATACGTGTAAGATATAATATCAGGCAATAAAGTAATCTGCCATTATATAGATTTTTTACATTATCAATTAAGTCTAATAACAGCTGAGGTACAAAATGTAAAATTAGACCCATCACTGAAAATTAGACCGCTGCAGTAATATTGCCCCGGGGACATGGAAATTAGTACCATGGTGGTTATTTTTAGACCAGTTTGCTCAGAATTAGACTTTTTCTGATTATTAGGTCATTTTCTCTCAATATTAGGCCTGTTTTGAAAATTAGGGCAATTTCTGTCAAAATTAGGCCTTTATGGTCTTCCAGTGATGTTTATCATACATGTATAATTGCCTGCTTTGGGCATTTTTCAAAATTTTCTACTGTTTTTCATGAAAATTATTAAAATAAAAAGAATAAAGTGCCACTGTTTTTCTGTTTTTATATATATAAATATAATCTTTAGAAAAAAGATATATCTGGTAACTAATGTATTTTAAGTTTGAATTGTTTTTAGAAAATTTTTAAGTTGATAAGTTATTAATAAAAACAAATAAGAGAATCTTAGAGCTGAGATTATAATGTGAAAAGTAGCTTAATACATTATAAAAGTATATTACATCTTATAAGTTCATTCTTATTTTTAGACTGTATCAAATTGGTTTATGTATTAAAGTCTGTATTTGGTAATACTACATTAAAACCTATACCCAGCGCTCTTCATAGATAAAAAATGGTAAATTTCGAGCAATTCAACCAAAGTACATCTCGATCTGATTATCACGTGTTCACCACTGTTTACAGGTCTTAGAAAGCATGTTGACTTCTAAATCAATAAATAATTCAATTAGTAAATAAGTTAATTGGGGGAAAATCCACGGACCCCCTGTGGCATTGTGATCGAGGTATCATAAGACTTGTCGCTGTGACAATTACACCTAATCATTTCTTTGGATTCCACATGCTTTGTGTACAGTGATTCCGTCAGGCCATGATCCGATCCATCATCATGGTAGGTGTCCCGTCAGCCGGACTAAGTTAGCCAAGGACAGAACAGTGGGAGTAGGCAGCTTTAATAGGATATAGTTAGGTAGGGCCGAAACAGCGGGGCAGGAAGCCTTAATAAGGTTACTCCATCAGTTGTCAGGTAACAACACCAGGGGTATCCACTCATTATAGCAGGGTTGATACGTGTAAGATATAATATCAGGCAATAAAGTAATATGCCATTATATAGATTTTTTACATTATCAATTAAGTCTAATAACAGCTGAGGTACAAAATGTACATCCTAATAATTTATCCCCGATATGAACATATATATAGTACTCATAACTCCAAGCCAACAATTCTCTTGGATATACCTATGATACAATATTATACATATTAACTTCCAGTTCAACCGTCATTAAAATTTCACATATACTATACAATTATTGACTTTTTACAAGGTAAATATAAATATTTATTACCCAGAAAAAAGGGATATTCATTGATGCCATTTCTGGGTTGAGTATAGGATTATTGATTATAACAAGAACTGGTAAAGAAAGTTTTGTTGATGGAAGAAATTAAAGCCAGAATACTATGAGAAAAACCACAGGCCTATCGAACATTAGCAACAGGCAAATATCATGTCTTGAATTAGAAATTGAAGCCTGTAAGGAGATGGAGTGAGTGATAGAAATAATATTAACCATTTGGCCACTGTAACATCTATTAGTAAAATAACTTTTCACAAACATTTTTTTAGTCTATTAATCAAATACTTTAGTCCAATTAGATTTCATAAAATGCATGCAGTCTGTTCTTTAAGCTTATCTAACTTTATACATAAAGCAGTTTAATGCTTGAATGTGTACACATACTTTTACTTTTATTGCGATCATTAAAGCAACCTAATGCATCTTTTACCCTTATCCAATCAACCGACAATATCTGCTCTTTTTATGAATTTAATCAAAGGGAGTTCATGATCTATTAAACATAGCATGCTGTTATCAAACTAGACAAAGATATGTATGTATTAGAGCAATGTTTATATAATGTAGCATTTAACTTAAAGAGGCCTACAAGCAGCAAATGCACTTGTAGCCTACTGATGTTGATAAACATCTGGCTTTGATCCTGCATGAAGTTCGGAGATTCACAAGTACACCTTAACGTCCAACTAGCAAAGTTGCTTCAGGTCTGGCTGTATATTTTCCATATCTGATGCTACCCAAATTGGAACATTTTTCTCAAATTAATTGTAAAAATAAAATTGCCTAAATAGTGTTGAAGTTTCCTAATATTCCTTCATTCCTCATTTCATGTTTACAGTTTTGTTTACATGTCCTCAGTCCATTTATTTAGAACCTTATATAATAGTAATCTTCAAAGCATGCAAGTACAAAAAATGAAACACCTCCAAAATATGATTTGCGTACATAAATGAACAAATGCTTTAAAGCTCTCCAACATTTTCCATTGATTTTAGTCACATATTCTGTCTACAAAGCCCCATTACGCAATAGTTTTTCTTGTTTTGAAATATAATGTGTTTTAAGAGTTTTCGCACAATGTCATTTCATGGGTTTTTATTGCATTCTATTTTCATATCTAACTGGTAACATTAGTCTGGAATGTTATAATGACTCTCTCAAATACAAATTAAGTATATGAGAACCTGAAGACCACTGTGTATGTAGCTAAATTGGGGCCAATTTTGACACAGGAGAGGAATTAAATGAGACAGCAGCATGAGATTCGGGATCTCCAAACACTAGACGGATACAGATTGACTGGGGTTTGTACCCAGGACCACCAAACAATAGATCATCTGATGGATGTTCTACTGACTGACTGGGGTTTGTACCCAGGACCACAAAACTAACACTAGACAGATGTTCTATTGATTGGCCGTGGTTTGTACCCAGGACCACCAAACACTATATATATAGACAGATGCTCTACTGATTGACTGGGGTTGTACCCAGGACCACCAAACACTAGACGGATGTACGTTCTACAGATTGATTGGTTTGACTGGGGGGTTTGTACCCAGGACCACCAAACACTAGACGGATGTTCTATAGATTGACTGGGGTTTGTACCCAGGACCACCAAACACTAGACGGATGCTCTACAGATTGACTGGGGTTTGTACCCAGGACCACCAAACACTAGACAGATGCTCTACTGTTTGACTGGGGTTTGTACCCAGGACCACCAAATACTAGACGGATGCTCTACAGATTGACTGGGGTTTGTACCCAGGACCACCAAACACTAGACAGATGCTCTACAGTTTGACTTGGGTTTGTACCCAGGACCACCAAACACTAGACGGATGCTCTACAGTTTGACTTGGGTTTGTACCCAGGACCACCAAACACTAGACGGATGCTCTACAGTTTGACTAGGGTTTGTACCAAGGACCACCAAACACTAGACGGATGCTCTACAAGTTTGACTTGGGTTTGTACCCAGGACCACCAAACACTAGACGGATGCTCTACAGTTTGACTTGGGTTTGTACTCAGGACTACCAAACATTAGACGGATGTACTACTGATTGACAGGGGTTTGTACCCAGGACCACAAACCCTTGATAGATGTTCTATTGATTCAGAGCTACCTGATGCTGATCAGATCACTGGTGATTAGTCTGTAGTCCTGAGTCCCACTACACTCATCCTTCCTTCTTTCTTTGTCGTCAGTGACATAATTAAGCCGTACCTTAAACTACAATTGGGTATTTAGTTGGCATGCACCAATTTTGAAACAAGAGCAGCATCCAAGGAAAGTTCAATCGCTCGGCTCGCATTTCCAAAAAGCTGGATGCTGACTAATACTAATTGTGTAAGTACTTGTCATCGATAATCAACTCATCCCAATCCCACTAGTCACTTCTATTTACTATCATAATGAGTTACTCAGGTAAAAACAATCAAGGTGTGTCGTCTGCCAGTTGTACTGGGTCATCAAGCAGCCAGTCCAACCCACCACAGTGTCCCAGTAACGTCTACTGGGAGAGATAAAATACATAATTAAAGGGACATGAATACCTTATCAAGTGTACAGGAAGTGTATAGTAAGTGCTAAAGGCCCCATGGACCCGCTTTGTCTTCTTAGAATTGAATCATAGCTGTGAAATAATTTGTTTACAATCATTTGTTTACTATGATGAACTACATAATGTGATGTATGATTTTCCTATGTTAAATTATTCAGAATCAATAATTTTTTTATTGCATACATAACTATACCAGATAAAAATGTTTGTATTTTAAGTATAATCAAATTGTTATACTGGGTATACCACTTATACTATAAACATACTTTTTTTAATACTAAATGAATGTTAAAATGGACACCAAATGACAATCATACCGGGCATACGAACATAAAATAAATGAAAGTGTCCCTTACATACATACCTATTTTAGCGCAAATATGAAATCAAAGTACTGAAAGTACTGAGACTTAAGCAGGGCAAGAAATATCCCAGGTCCGATGGCCTGAGACCAGTAAAATATGATCCCGGCAAATGAAAATTGGTGTAAACTTGCCCGGTTTTAATGTTAATTACCCTGTTTTGGGTAAAATTAGGCTAATATCTCAAATTGGGGCAAGTGGTTTTCAAAATAAGTTTCTTGCCCTGTTAAGCCTAAAAAAAATTACAAATCAAGAATTCTGATTTGCATTGATTACATAAATGATGAATATAAAATGAACAATAGCATGGTCATTAATATCAATTAAATTTCAATGGCATAAAATTGTTTATTTATCTTTTTAAGTTAATTTTCTATTTCCTTCTACTCAAAAAAAGAACATGCTTTTTTATAATACAATAATGTATTTGAAAGACATTGAAATTCCTTAGATGAATGCATGAACCTGATATTGGTGAACAACAAATCCTACACATATCATGTTAATTCCAAGTTGGAAAATTATGAATTCAAAGTAAAAGTGTTTTATAAATGCAAGCACTCTATTATAAGATGACAATTTATTTTATTATTCATAAACACGACAAATACATATTAGTAGCAAATCACAAAATAGGGTCATTACAGGAGACCTGGCTCTGATTTCTCGAAACAGAAGTGCAGACTTAAGTCAAAACTCAAGTTTTTCTCCTTATGTAACTCATATGAAAACTTAAGACTTAAGTCAGTTTTGGACTTAAGTTTGTTTCGAGAAATCAGGGCCAGGACTTACAGTAAGTCTATGATTGATATATAATATACCATTCTCTCATTTTTTGAGAAAACGGCAACAAAATGTCATTTAATTTGTTGCTCTAAGATTTTGTTATTACCTAGATTTGTACAAATGATTTAGCATATCCTTCAATTTTCTTTATGGCAATCTTCAATTTAATCAGACAATATCAATCAGATAGCATCCTAATTATCTAACTTCTTTGCGCATATACATATTGTTTCTTTCATTTCTTCATATTTAATCGAAATTGATTGATTAGCATGCATTATCAGTAATAAACACAAAGAGTAAATTTTTAAATCATTTTATGAATAATAATAAGGAATCAAACATGAAACATTGTCTCATTACATTCAGTGTATTCAATGGGATTTCATTCTAATGTGCTGAAAAAAATGTTACTGTTGTTTTATTTGTATATGATATGTCATATGTATTTGAGTAAAAGACAAAAAAGAAGATTCCTAGGCCGTTACATTAATCAGAAATGATCAAGCAGCACACGTATATATGGAATTCATGATTTTAGTGAGACCCCCCAAAGTTACGTCTTTGTTAGGCTAACAAGATGCAAGCAACATATTTCACTTTGAACATTAGATTACATAAATGTGTTTGTTTTGAATGTTTATTGGACCAAGAGATGAAAAATCATACCAAAAAATATATAGCATTTATTCATGTTAATTTATAGGAAAGGATTTGTTGTATTATAACGGCAAGAACAGTACTAGTGTATCCATATAGCTCAGATACAGTATAGGTCAAGGCCATTTAAATTAGTATGTCAAAGGTCAACAGCATTTAAATTTCAAAGTTTAAAGGTTACTGAATGCAATCCCTTAGACTCAAACCGTACAAAGTACAGCTTTTTTAAAAGTAAATTTAGAATAAGAAATGAAATTGTAGACCACAATTTGACATCATGGTCTGACTGTATGCATTTGTTTCACTTCACTTTATAAGATGTAATATTTTTGCAGTTGCTTCCACAAATAATCATTTAAGTGAAAATGATTTTTAGTTCCAAGTATTGTTGATTATATGACATTATGATACACCATTTTGTTTTTACAATTATTATTGTTATAGTGAAAAAAATAATAATTTCCTAATGATAAATATATGACCAATTAATTATAAAAAAACATTAAGCTGTTAGGTAGATTCCCTATCCCCAGAAAACACATACTGTATCATAGAAAATTCAGCTTAATTTAAAGCTTTGTGTATCTATCAGCAGTCAAATGTCTTGTGACCGAATTTGATAACAATTATTTCAAGAATATTCAACTTATCACAGAAAAACCATATATTTTTGTTTAACATTCTTCTAAATTATAATTCCTATAAATAAAAGGAAAGAAATAAAAATTAACGAAGCAAAAGTCTTATATTCATTAATTAAAACAAAGTTTTTTCCCTACACTCTTGTGTTGCACATTTATGTATGTAGGTAAAACCATGCATGCACACATGAGGGCAGCCTTATATTGTCTTTTACCTCAGATCTGTTTTCAGAAACATTATTTAATGTACACGGAAAGAAACTCAGATTACTTTACTTTAAAACTTTTAGGTCTATAAGACTTAGATTAAAGTAAGTCCTATTTATTATGTCATTAACAAGTTAGATGGGGGAGTCACCAGTGTGTGTAGATGCATGGTGTGTAAGAATACACTGTACCATTATATGCACATGTCTTTCAATGCATACATGAGGGGAGAGATGTAGGATACAGGTCAACAGCATTTAAATTAGAATGTCATAGGTCAACAGCATTTAAATTAGCATGGCATAGGTCAACAACATTAAACTTATTTAGTTGAAAGGTTACTTGAAGTAATCACTAAGGCTTAAACCACGCATACAAAGTATGGCTTTAACGGTCATCTGACTATTGGCACAATACAACATAATCATTTAAAGTTTTTAGCCATTTTGGCCCAATATCAGTGCTCTGGGCCTTCTGGCTCTTGAGAAGAAGTCGTTTAAAGATTTAAGGCTTTTTGACCTCTGTGACCTTGAATGAAGGTCAAGGTCATTCATTTTAACAAATTTGGTAGTCCTTCATCCCAGCATGCTACATGCCAAATATCAGTACCCTGGGCCTTTTGGTTATTGAGAAGAAGTTGTTTGAATAAATAGTTTACACACAGCGGATGGCGGACGGCGCACACCGACGGACGGTGCATGATGACAATAGGTCATCCTGACCCTTCGGGTCAGATGACCTAAAAATGGAAATTTTTATAATGACTTATTAAAGTGGAAGCAGCAAAAATCAGTGGTTCAATACTGAAAATGCTGTTTTATAAAATTTAGTGCTGTATCCATTTTTTAAACTAGCATCTTTAAGGCTCAGTAATTGGCTTGACACATTACTGATTAACCAACCAGGTATCTGAGCATGTTTGGCAATAAAGAAAACAAATAATTACCAAAATCTCTATAAATTTAGCACTTTATATAGTAATTAGAACTAATTCTGCACTAAAACAGCCACCAGTTCTGACGTGGACCTAAAGTGCAGATAGATAAAGAATGATTTGTCAATAGCTAAAGGCCTGGGATCATCTGATGGAGAATTAATGGAGCAAATACTGGATTTGAAGTGATCTATGCAATATGACAAATAAACATGCAAGCTTCTTTATCAGACTATGGTAATTAAGTAGAAAAATAGGGAAAGCACTCTAATGATGTTGATATAGACAATACATCTCAATTTGTGTCTGGCTAACTGTATTACTCTTTTGTCAATTAGATCAGCAAATTTTTTTCTGTTAGATATCCCACTGGATGTGAATTTGCTTCAATTGATATCTACATCAAGTTATTTATTTGTTTTGATAATACATCTTTAATACCAGCCAGGATCATTAAAGGATGTTCAAGTTTTTAGATAAGGTTTTAAAAACCTTCTAATTATTTATAAGGTTTAAGTTAAAATCATGAAAATTAAACTTTTCCTCTTTCACAAATTTTGAAATGTTGTTTACCAGTAATGATAAGGAATTGATTAATTAAAGCACCTTTTCTGACCACTGCTTGGTGGTTTTTCTCTGGATACTCTGGCTTTCATCAACTTTTTAAACCAGCCATATCCTTAGATGTTAATTAACAATATGTTGAACAAATTAAGCCTGAATTCTAACCAAATTAGTTTGGTCAGAATCACATTTAGAATCCCTATAACCCCCATTATGATAAGTGTTAATAATGCTCCTTTATAAAGACAGTCAGTATGCTGAAGAAAGACAGGATATGTGATGTTACAGACTTTTATTCATACCTAGGATATGTCTCCTGGTTCACTTTGAGCTATGATATATGTCCCCTGGTCACATTACATCATATTTATAGCTATGTCTGGTCCTCTTACATCAGCAAGAAGTCATATTAGGACAAGCAGGCTATGAACGCCATCCATATTGACATCAATTAGGGATTTTTAATTCCCTAAGACCTCCTTATAAAAGTTACAGCGCATGCCACTGTGCCAACAAACCAATTATAAAACTGGAGAGAATTTATGATAAAACTAGAAATGCCAGTATAGGACAAAGATAAAGGTCCATCTGAAATCTGAGGATAGGATGATATGACTATTAAGGACTGGACACAGCAGAGTGATATAAGATGGACATAGGTAACATTAAAGATGCTCCACCCCGACAGAGCATAAATGATATTTATTGATATGGAAAATAAATGATGTTTAATCATATGTATTATTATAACTATGTGTCTCTAATTAACACAAAAATACATTAAAGATAAATAAAATAATAAATAATAATTCATCACATATTCTGCTTTTAAAATACTAGATAAAATTTTCCATTTGTAGGCAGTGCAGCATCTTTAAAATTAACTATTGACAACGATTGTCAACGAAACTGTCTGAGAACTGTGTATGTGACTTTGTATTTTGCATCGTGTATATATGCTCCGAATGGGCCGATATATACTGACAGGTGTGCATGTGCAAGCACGAGGCAATTGTCTAAAATGCATCCCAAATTGATTCCATTGGCAGAGGCATAAAAACAACACTGTTACATGCATGCTTTGAAGCTCCAAACCATTCATCATGCAAGTTTGGAATATTCCTGTTAACTGGATGGTTCAAAATCTTCATATAGTGGCATACTCCTCCTATCAGAGGACCAAATCGAGATGTACATCATGTATATGCATATACAATAAATATAAAAATAGCATATAGCATCAGACGACTTCTGTAGAACCCTGTATTTGAGCGGCGACTTGGCAGTGGTTTCGCTGTAATTACCATATAGAACTGAGTCTTCTACATGAATTGTATAAACAAAAAAATCCCCAAAACCCAAAGCCTGCAATCTAAACATATCTGGATGATTCAGCACGGAAATAAGGAGGTTTGATGTAGCAATCACCACTTAACTCAAATGTGTCACAATTTATACCACGTGTCTTTACTTTGTTGTCAAATACTAGGTCTTCAGACATCATTTTGTCCAATTTTTAAAATTAATTCTGACTTACAATAATATATTATGTCCCTTTATACAATCGGACCTATGTTGAAGATGTGACCTTCATATTTAGTTATAATCTAATATAATGACCCTCACTTTTTGCATTTAATTTGACCTTGACCTTCATATCTCTCGACTTTACCTTTTCATCATTATATCTTAACCTTTAATATTTTTGTCCTCTATCTAATCTAAGCTTTGATTTGTCTCACATACTGTTACCTTCAAAATCTGTCTTCTGTACAATTGAACGTCATCTTTTCCTCCATGTCTATTATGACCTTCAACTTGTCTCGATCAGTTATCTTTTACCCATTAATATTTGTCCTCTACCTTCTTATGACCTTAACATTTTGTCCTTATAATTCCTACTGTGACCTTCACCTTTTGCCACCTCAATCTACTGTGATCTTCTCTATATTTGTCCCGTGTTGATTGTGACCTTCACCTTTCGTCCTCTGTCTAACTGTGATATCTACCTTATATATCAGGTCTTAAATGTGACCTTCACCCTTTGTCCACTGTCTACCATGACCTTCGTCCTTTGGCCTTTGTCCACTGATGACCTCTTACTTTACTTTTATCTGCATATTTTTACTGTGACTAATAGAATCTTACATGGATCTGTGAAGTGGACAGGAATATCTCAACCCGAGTGACAGATTTTGGTCGGTCAACCCGAGGCTTGCCGAGGATTGACGGCCAAAATCTTTCATGAGGGTTGAGATATCCCTGTCCACTTCACAGACCCTTGTTTGATTCTTTTTCTCCCATACTTAGTACAAAAAATGATGAAATTTCACTTCATTTCCAGCTTTTTCATCGTGCCATTATTGCAGGAACGTCGTTATGCATCAAAATTGATGACGTCATCTACTATGCGCGGCGCAACTACGCCGCATGTATTGATGACATCACATTATTGTCTAGCGCGTGTGAGTTGTCTTACATCCCCCTGTGTAAGATAGAGTAATCATTTCCCTAGCAACCGCGGGAAGTATGGGAGAAATTAAAATCCTGCATTTACAACGATTTTCTGCCTATAACTGTCTCTATAGTGTCTATTTTGACCTTCATTATTTGTATCATAATTTCTTTGACCTTCAAATTTTTGTCTCATATCTTCAATGACCTTCAGTGACCTTCATTGAGATATAAGATAAATATTGTCATCTGGAAATAGCTTTTACTTTCTTTCACCTATACAAAAGTATTGATTGTAACATTTAATTGAATTCAATTCTTTTTTCAGACATTTAATAATACTTATCTTGTAATGAAATTAGATTATCATATGATGATGCATTTTCATGTTGGATATTTTTCACAGTAAATATCTCGTGCTCTTGTAGCTATATATATTAATATAAACTATTTGTAATATACAAGTCCTAAAACATATTAGATGCTGTTTAAAATAGTCATAGACTTTGAATTTTTAATTGTAAAGTGATCCCCCGGTATTGTATTCCATGTACAACGTTACTTTGTGCTGTTACGCTAATACACGATGCTGTATACATATATACCTCCATAAATTACTCACGCTGTAGAAACAATTATAGGAAACATGCAATTGTTTATTGAAAGTGAACAATTCAGCCGCTCAGATGGAAATTAAGTAGCAATGCATCATACACTATGTAACAGTGCCATAAATTTCAGCTTTTTGGTATTGATTAATATGAACAACAGAAAATTGATTTAGTCTGATAATGTTTCAGGTTCTGACTGGAATAGATACAAAACACATAGAATGAAGTATTCAGACAAGCTCATCCCATGCTCTCCAGTATTCTAATACAATAAAATCTCAGTTAATACCAAGATATATAAGTGTTCCCTTGAATTTAACAACTAAAGATCGTTGGCGTATGTCTGCCGATGCTTGAGCAGACGTACGCGGTATAGCGATTTGTGACCTGATGGTACAAGTTGGGATCACTAGAGAGAACATTCACTCCAGAAAAAACTGGCTCAAGACTGGAAGTGCCCATTTTCTGCTCAACCAGAACTTAGAGGTGATAGAGTCAGACAAACAAGGGACATGATGCTGCAGTATTAATAGTATTCATGGTGGGTAAGATCTGTACAGGTCGTAACCATGTTAGCTCTCTAAGTTAAGAGCCACAATGTAAGGCTGAATGGCTTTCTGAAGTATGTCTTGTACTATTATTGGGGTCTAAAGTGACCTCAAGGCCTGTTTATCTGAGCCTTCTGAGAAAGCAATATTGCCCCAATGTTTTGTTAAGAGATATAAAACAGTGGACAATCGGAAGGCTTAGAGAACAATAAGATCCGTTAATTCACATCAGATTCTCTTCCATTATAGCCCTTGATCTGCTTACTGTTACTGTCATAAACAACTACACTTTGTCACCCTTCAACCTTCAGGCTTTTAAATTTCAGAGAATCCTTCTCATCCATGGTAGTTAAGACACTAGGAAGATTAGGGGATTTTTATTAGTAGAAATTAATTACTTTAATTTTGATTCAAGGTTATTCCTTTCATTTTTTACTAAGGTATGTCATGATGATATTTCAGAAGACAGTAGCAGATCTCAAATACAGTATCTTATAATGCATGGATAACTTCAAAATACAATTCATTTTAGAACTGTTATTTACTGGTGCTGCATATCTGTGTAAACCTTTTCTTATTTTATAGTGCTATCATACTGAATGGTACTTCTGGTTAGCAGAATTTATGTCATAGCATATCTAATATACTCGCAATAGACAGACTTGTCATACCATCACCATTATAATTCATGTTCAAACTTAAAAGCTGCAGACACAACACCAAATGTTTTATAGTGCAATCCTACTGGAGCATACTTGGTAAGCAGATATATAACATTTGATCTAATATACTGGCAATGGGGAAATCTGTTATACTCAACCAAACAAATGCTCAAACTTGAAACCAGATGCAACATCAGGTCTTTTAAATTGCAAAGCAAAACCCTGAGACTTTCTAGCACTAGATAAACCAATGCTTATCCTTAAATGGCGAAGACTTTCTCAAGACTTCTTGAGTTTTTTCAGTAGTTTGATTGGTACAATTTGTGATAATAGCCTGATACATTTACATACACTATTGTCTTAAAATAGGTATAATGTACATGTCTTGACAACTGCTTAGACTGCTAGACGTCTTTATAAGACATGGGGCGGATGACCTTGGAGGCAGATGACTTTGGAGGTGGATGACCATGGAGGCAGATGACTTTGGAGGTGGATGACCTTGGAGGCAGATGACTTTGGAGGTGGATGACCTTGGAGGCAGATGACTTTGGAGGTGGATGACCTTGGAGGCAGATGACCTTGGAACATAGACACTAGCCGTATGTATAGCAATCATGGCATTGGGTCATAATGACATAGCCAGATTTTAGACAGAAGGTTGCCAAGCATTTAATGTCCTGGCATGTTGTCTTACCAAACCACGACAACTGCTATAGGCGACTGTTTACCTGTCTGGCCTGGTTCTATAAATACCACAAGTTTTAGCACCATCTGTACTCATTCACCGTCAACGGAAAAATCAGTCAAATGCGTTGATCTGTTTTAATGATCAAAAAGATGGAACAACTAT
Source organism: Argopecten irradians (assembly GCF_041381155.1). Classification (NCBI taxonomy): domain Eukaryota; kingdom Metazoa; phylum Mollusca; class Bivalvia; order Pectinida; family Pectinidae; genus Argopecten; species Argopecten irradians. The sequence goes on along the minus strand of NC_091134.1, from coordinate 15,748,219 downwards.
TCCCTTGAAGAAACATTATCTTTTCATTTTATTTTATTAGTTTTCAAGTAAACTGACTATTGGGTCTTTATTTTCATAATGTTTTACACCTTCATATCTTACTTAAATGAATGCCAAAACCACTATTTATTAGCTTGAGGTCAATTGAAGATATTTTGGTTGTTTGGCATGACCATCAAACATTTTTTAGCTAAATGTACAAAGGTATATCAATTCTCCAAGCACATTCAAAGCATTCATTCAAGCTAAGAAATGTTATTTACAAGCATCTTACTAGCATCAGGCTTGGATGATAAAGTGGCACCTCTAATACCTTGTATAGAAGATGTACAGAAAATTTAGGTTCCTCAGGATGTTGCCCTAATTAAATGAATCAACGTTAGCTCAGAAAGAAAAGACTGGAACATAGAAGTACTGGACTCCATTTAGATCTCTCCTTTAACCAGATAAATCCAAGTGTGTAAATTAAAATCAAACTGCTTCCATTAATATAATGGGGAGTCATTAGAAATGTAGTTTATGTATGTAAAATTCCATTACTTCCGTATGCTTCTCGCTGCTTTTGTTGAATTTCATCAGCAGATTTTTGTTTAATTTCATCAGCAGATTTATTCAAAACGTTTGTTTACAACTTCTTGAGACATATTACTGCAGGTATAATGTATCTTTACATTATTTGTAGTGATATTAATCCTATGTTGAAAGCTGTGACCACCTTAGTATGAAGACCACCATTGGATTGCTTTCCTATGGTCCAAAATTGCGAATTTCAAGTACGATTTGATTTGGCCTTTGAATATGAATCAATATTTTCAGTATCTCGAATCAATTGTGTATTTTGAACCATGGTAGAACCTAGCAGATGTAAAGAATCTATGTCCCTAGCTGACCTATTGGTGATGAATTATTAATTTTCTCTACTATAAATTTTTGATGAATTGACCTCATTAAGCTTTAAGTTTTCCATGGCTGTTCGGACACGGGTGTCTCAGGGTTACACCGTTTGCCATTACTACGATTGTGGCTTGTGTCTATTTAAAGCGTCTTAATTTCTCTGCTAAGGAATGTTCTTAAGCCCTGTACATGACCTGATCAAGAAAAGAATATCCCCACAAAATACCACTTAATGTCGCACTTCATCAATGGATGCCAAGACAGTTCGATTCGACAGCTCCAGTGGCTGTATAAACACACAAATAAAATGGACAATAAAAAGTCGGTGAACAGACCGGCGTCCAACACAACATTTAAGGTATCTGATGTGTCCTCTTAGCCAGCAATACAGTGTATAATGCCGCAGTAAAGGTACTTCAACCTTAAATTGGAGAATCAAGGGAATTGATTATCTTAACTTTCTTTAACATTAGTTAGTTTATTATCTTCTTGTCTCAACTGTCAGGCAGCACAAATCTCAAAGACTTTATGTAAAGGTCTGTGACAATTTTTCAAAAAATCTGAAACTTAACCTGAAAAGTCTATTAATTCATAAGGCAAACCTTTAAGGCATGAAAAGTAATATTACCTTTGAATTAAGTCATATTGACAATTTATATTTTTATCATAACCGGAGTACTATTTAAATCAATGTGGTCAGTTGATGGCAAATCTTCCAGTCAATAACTTTGTGATATGAGTGGCTATTATGTGTATTAGGCAAATTACATGTACTTTTACCACATCAACAGTCAAACTTTCAGTTACGTTTACAATTTTAGAACTTTCCAATTAGATTAAAATATTTGTATAATTAATATTGATTATCAAAATACATAGTTAATAAAAACAAATATTATTCATTCGTTCTCTCATTGGTGAATGCGAGAAAGCATATAATTCAGTTAGAAATCTTGTACACATCCAAATGGTAATTGGTTGTAATCTGACTTTTGATTTAAATGTAACGACATCTGAAAACTTAATCATTTAGACACAAGCATGAAATGCCATCATTAAGTTAGTGACAATCAAATCAATGTACTCTCTTCATCATTACTCAGACAACAATCTTAACTTAATGACGAAAGTCAAAACTTGTTTAATGAGCCTCGGAAATAGCAACATAATGTCTAAATGACAAAATTGCAATAAATTCCCGATACCGTATTTGTAGCAATAACAGCTAGACTCCAGGCAATATGTGGTGAAAACTGTTATGTTCAAGTGCTTCTAAAAGACTCAAAAGTCAAAGGTATTATGGTTTAAAGGAAGTTATACTTGTTTAATGAGTCTCAGATAGCAATGTAATGTCTAAATGACAAAATTGCAATAAATTTTTGATACCGTAAGTTGTTGCAAAAATAGACTGACAAAATAGTGGATGCTGTTTTGTCAAAGTACTTCTAAAAGACTCAAAAGTCACAAAATTATTATGTTTCAAATAAGTCAAAACTTGTTTAATGAGCCTTAAGAGATTAAAGCAAAACATTTTCCAATACCGTAGTTGATGCAATAAAACACTGCAGGCAAATGTATATTGCGCACAGGGTTTCTTAGATACAAAAAGACTTGAAAGGCACACAATTTAGATTTTAAACATTAAGACACTAAAGGACTGTATATGCACATAATGACAATCAGGGTTTTATCTCATTCTATTTGAAAGTGACCCTTTCACCTCATGCTTTTGGATGAAAACTAGTAAATTGGGAAGGGAATTTCCCAGAGTTGATTGTATTTTCTTAATTTGGCTAAACTTCTTGGTGATTTCTATTGGGAATTGAGTCCATTATCTGCTTTAGGAAAAAGCCATTGTAAGAATCTCTGGCAATTATTGTGGTCAATCATTCATTTATTGTACAGTCATTTTTTGTTTTTTTTTGTTTTTAGACAGCAATTTCCCGTGTGGATATTTTCACAAAGTCAGCTTTCAAATTGTTTGCGAAATATTACAGTATTTTTTGTGCAAGATCTTTATTAATTATAATGGGTACTCATATCAAAATATGAACTTGGTGATATTTTTAAAGTTTGCAGATGAATTATATTTGTAACAAACGAACGTGATACAAATGAAAATGTCCACACCACAACTTACTCCATTTTGACAGTATATATCAATTACCGAATATTAATTAATTAATTAATTATACTTACTTTTGTCCTGCTGCTGTTGTTGATACATGTTGTCGGCGTCTTCCGCTAATGTTGTATACAGTAAAATCATCACCGCCGCCAAACAACACCAAAATAATCCAAAAAGGGAACACAGAATGGCGAGGCGATTTTTTCGCCAACATCGTTGACAACATAATCCCGCTGGACTTATCATCATCTTCTCCGCACATGTAGAATATTCATCCTCTTCCACCGAGTATTTCATTAAATTCGAGCTGAAATTTTCTCTCTGCATCTAAGTTTATTTCTGTAGAATAAAAACCACAAATATTAAATTCGAAATTTTCCAATTACTCTGTCAACGAAAGGTACAGCTTTTCTTGCAGTAAAATACGAAAATTATACAAATTCAATTTGCTATATGAGTTTTTACTCTGCCTGGTGACAGTTTTAATTGTGTTCGACTGTATGTCTAATATATCTAGGTGTCGAAATTGCTTTTGAAGCATTTACTAAGATGTAAGATAAATATTCACTGGTGAAATTAACTTGGCATATAAAATCGTTTATTCAAAGGGAAATTATTCCACTTCCTTATGCATGCATAACACAATAGTCTGTTCAATCATCAAAGATGAACTCCTGATACGATATTCACATCAGGGTCAATTCAGCGTTTGTACCGGATAGAGATGTATATTTAAAAGTATCAACATTTGAATAATTCAACAAGTCTCTATCACTTTTATAACACTTCCATTTCCTTCAAGGCTCCACATATTTTTGAATTCTCTCGCACAAGGAAATGACTCTTAATGATCGGAGGAACTGTGTTACATGAAACAGAGTTGTCTCAGTACATGAAATTACATATTGTATTTTTCCATTGATGAGAGCTTGACAGTGATAACCACCCAGAGCAGTGTGTGGTTCAATTAAAAATTCCAGTAGAGTATAAAATAAAAATTGCAGGCAATGTTTCAATTAATACCATCCCATTGATCACAGAATATAGATTAGTATCTGCTGTATTGGTAACCGCACACCAACAATTATATTGTATTATCCAACAATTTCTTTATAATGTAACTAGTAATTTTCTTAATGACACACTGCTTTTAATCTCAGAAAATTCTTCACAAAAGAACTTTACACGAATGTAAAATGGGCCTTCAAAAATAGCTAGCACAAACACTATAATGGCAGCCAAGCAGAACTCATCTATGTAATAAAGAAATGATTGCCAAAGATTACCGTTGCTCAGGAGAAATCCTTTTTTATGAAGAACGTATCAATTAAGCCGGCGTAACAGTTGGCCCAGAGCGGATCGCATGACGTGAGCTACTGTGATTGACAGGTAATGTATCCCATTAACACCTGGTCAGCACCCGCTGATAAAAAAACAGCTTCATCAGCCACGCACGCTCTGTCACACTTCACCAATCGTTGTGTTGGGTACTACCGTCATGGTCCAGCGGCTGTCATACATGAAGTGTGTAGTGTATATCGAGTGTATCAGCATGCTGTGTACCGTTCCACTCTGAGCCTATAGGATATAAACTGTAGCTTTATCGGCAGCACTCACAGACACGCTGTGTCAGGGACCCCAGCTTCAGAACAATACCTCGGACAATTTCTAAGGTACTATAGATATGTATATATGTTGGTCCCCTAGCTCCAGTAGTAGTCTCACAATCACAGCTGACCCAAGAACATTACAATGGTGACAAAGTAATTATGTATAGGTCTCCGTATAGCTTGGAAATCATTCAATTTTCAATGGGAAACTTCATAAAGGTACAGTAGCACAGATGTCCCTGAGTTGCTTCGATAGAATCTCATCGGTATAACAGAATTTGGAAATAATCTAGCTCATCTTTTAGAAAAACTCACTAGGACATTTGGACTTCAGCGACTAGTATATTTTTAGAATACTTCAAAATTACTTTGTCAGAACTATTCATGAGATAAATAAAAATCTTTTCTTCTACATATTTTTTTTGGTTCATGAAACACAATTATGTTTCATATATAAAAAATTTTTACTCTTCAGTCAGAACTCTTCAATTTCACATATATTTTTACTTTGGGAGCATGATGTACCGAGACTTTTCTCCATCAGAACATATCACTTAGGATTTGTTTATCAGAACACATGTCAGAACATAATACAATTAGACTTTGTTTGTCAGAACACATCACTTAGACTTTGTCAGAACACATCACTTAGACTTTGTTTGTCAGAACACATCACTTAGACTTTGTTTGTCAGAACACATCACTTAGACTTTGTCAGAACACATCACTAAGACTTTGTTTGTCAGAACACATCATTTGGACTTTGTCTATCAGAACACATCACTACAGGTAGGGCGTTAGAATTGTACCTGCTTCCCCTATTGCATGATCATAAGAAGCGACTAAATCTAGGATCTTATATTTTCTCTTCTTCCTAACTGACTTAATGCCTCCCTTAGCACTGCTCACTTTTGACCTTGAGTTGAGCGTTCGCCCCTGTGAGGAAGGCTCTGAGTTCTCACAGTCCCCTTACCAAAGACACACCAAAGTCTATAAAAGTGGTAGTTTCTGCTCCTGCTTTAAGCGCTCAGCATACAGGGGGTGGGACGACTGGTTCGCCCGTTGTCAGTATAATGTGACCGGGTGGGGTGTGTTGCTTGGTGTCTTTGGTGGCATGCTTCAGTGATATTGCACTTTAAAAGATCAACAGTTCCACTATATAAGAAGACACAACATGAATATACCGTAGTCTCCCAAAACACACACTTTGCACAACATACATACAACATACCACATACACGGGAGGCCGTCCTTACATGACCATAGCTGTTAATAGGACGTTAATGAATCAAACAAACAAAACACATCACTACAACATTGTCTGTCAGAACACAACACTTAGACTTTGTTCATCTGAACACAATACATTTACACTTTGTCTTTCAGAACACATCACTTACCTTTGTCCGTCAGAACACAACACTTCGGTTTTGTCTGTCAGAACACATCACTTAAACTTGTCTGTCAGAACACATCACTTAGACATTGTCTGTCAAGACATATCACTTACACTTAGTCTCTCAGAACACATCACTTAGGCTTTGGCAGAACACATCACTTAAACTTTGTTTATACATTACTTAGACTTTGTCTGTCAGAACACATCACTTAAACTTTGTCTGTCAATACATCACTTAGACTTTGTCTGTCAGAACACATCACTTTGACTTTGTCTGTCAGAAAACATCCCTTTAACTTTGTCTGTTAGAACACATTTTTGACTTTGTCTGCCAAACCACATCTGACATAGACTTTGTCAGAACACTTCACTTAGACTTTGTCAGAACACATCACTTATACTTTGTCAGAACACATCACTTAGGCTTTGACTATCAGAACACATCACATACTATTTACCTGTCAGAAAATAAACAGTATTGTAAAATTACTCTGGAAATATAATTTTGTCATAATCAAAAATAAAAAGCTTATTCAATTGAGGTTTCTTATTGTAACTTTTAATCATTGGCATGTAGTGCTTAAAATCTTTTTATATAACTTAATTCTTTTTGTGTTATACAAATCTCGTTAATGTCATTGTCGACAAATAGAAAAGGAGAACAAATAGGATTAAGTTATTAACATTGAAGTTTTCCCCGATCAATTTAGTTCATGGACTTTCTATGATTTTAATACATGTTCCATATGGTCGCTTAATATGGGTATCATTTCCGTTATCCGGCCTAAATTAACTATAATAGCATGTCTGAGTACTTCTTAATCTCCCCTTGGACTCCCTATCGGATCATCTGATTCGCTGATGTAACTTAGATATAGAGTAATCGGACATTTTCCAGATTACAGTCGTCTGAGAGGAGACATATTTCCAATAAATTCCTCTAAGGCGCCGTCTATTGATAAAGTTATTTAATACCTGGTACTATAGCTGTACATGTGGAGCCTATTAAATTGTATAACAGAGAGGAGACAGCCGGAGACAATGGAGCACCCTGGACAGGACTAAAGAACCAATAGAACCTTTATTGCCCAATCAATTTACACCGCATTCCTCTCTTCTAAATTTCAAGACAGTCAGGTATCCCTGAAGCCGATCAACTACCAAACAAAGCTTAGATAAGGTGTCTTATTTCTATTAAGTGTTCTGTCAAAAGGTTAGAGCTGAGGACAGAAACATCTCTGTGATGGTTCCAGTGATATAATGTGGTTCCATAATTTGTCTTTTTTTCCAATCATGTGTCAATTTTTTGTTATAATGAATTCCTCTGACACTAATTTTGTAACTGGCACTTACTGCACATCAAGATCAATTAAGGTCCGTTCAAAGATCGAAGAAACTGTTGCTACAAAACAGATTAATTAATCATGTAGCATCTTTAGTTTAGAAGGTCTCAGTTTTGACATCAATAATGTCTGCACAGGGATTGTCTGGGAAAAGTCTTACAAGATGGCTGAGGCACATGTTGAGCCTTCCAGCGTTGAAGTCCAATACTATTTGTTTATTGATTTAAAAGTTCATGCAGTGGCCATAACACGTACAAGTATATATAATGGTTGTATCACTAGAGATCAAATATTGATTGTTTGTATATTAAATTGTAAGTCACTTAACCTTGGCCAATATACATACAAATATAATTTCCTAATAGAATAATCATTCATAACCACTGGACCCACTTATTTTCATAATCAAGTTATAAGGATCAGAACATCTGGTACAGAGTTAACAGGGAATTCCGTCAATTTGATAATAATTTGTAATGGAATTTAGATACATGTAGAATACATTGACACATGCCACGTCCAAGCAAAGAGTACCAATAGTTATGGTATCATTATTTGTCGCATGTCCATTGCCAATTTGGCAACCGCATCTTCAAAATAATAAAAAAAAAATCAAAGAAAATTGAGTTGAAAACAATGGACTGACAGCTTATTAACAGAAGATGGCTGAACAGAATGAACTTTGTAAGTACAAGAAGTAGACGTTAGTAAGTGTTCTGTCTAAACTTCATTGTTCTCAGCAATTGAATTCAATTTCCTCAGTACCTCGACATTAAATTCTAACTTTCTTGTCATTAAAAAGATTACAATTGGAACTAAATCGTGACTCGGAGCTAAATATGACCACGAAATAGCCTCTGATCAGCATAATGAACATGACAGACATCCGCAACCCAGAAATTAGACATCAATACTGGCCATCAGCTTATGAATATAGAACTGAATCCGCTTTGACAGAAATAACCATGCTGATGTTAAAGTATTAACAGATACCAGGTTGACATTTACACCTCTGTTTATTTGGACAATATACATGTAGACTGACCAATGGTCTAGAAATAGTGACATAGACCCTTTAATAAGCACCTTAATCCCATGACTCAGAGACCCAAAAATATCAATCAAACAATAAAAATTGACCCTCAGCATTCATGAATGCATGACTACAGGCCATTTTTCTAATTGTGCCAACAGAAGACTTTCAGGATATTTATCACCGCCAAGAACCCAAACAGCAATCCTCAGATCATGACCTTCAGAACCATATAGTCCAGATACAGGACTGACCCATGACACAGAAATGACAAAAAATATAAAGCAATTGATCAGACCCTCAACATTAATGAACAATCAGTCGACCTAGTCAGCAAAGCATAAGAAACGTTGTCCTTTCTGATGTGTATACCATTAGGCCCTGTCGAACTAATACAGAGGACGGCAAATGGGGAGCATGATGGAAGCTTGTTTCCATCAGTAATCAAGTGTGTACCGTATACACAATGGTAATTAATGAGAAGAGAGTCCGGGACCATTATGGCTATCGATCCGAGCCAATTCACTAGTTTACGGTATTGTATAACTCGGAGTGCCCTGTTGGAGCAATGAAACAATGATTATTTATGAACTAGATCCCGATGGTGCCTTCCTAGTATTTACATTACATAATTAGGAACTCAATTGTGCACTTGGATGTTTAAAACTCCTTACAAGGCATCATTACGAGGACATTTAAAATTTACTGTATTTAAAGTCGTTTAGTGGTTATGAAGATAGAGCTAAGTGCATGCCTAGAAAGTAGAAAGCAAGTTTAAACATAATTACAAGGCATTATTACGAGAACTTTTGAAATATACTGTAATTGAAATTCAAATAAAGCTATATTACATAGACATACTATGCATAATCGACACAGAATTTTAAAAACCCTATAGCTAGCTAGGCCCATCTTCTGTCAGGGATTCTGAATGTCATCCATCAACTAACATTAAATCACATCAGAATTCTTTGTTATTCCAAGCTTGCTATCGTCTTAGAGTTGAAAAATAAAAATAACGCGAGTAATGTTGTAATAATACAACATCATGCAACTAAAAACACTGTATTAAGATACAATGAAAATAGATCTTTATAGAGCCAGTTGGTACAAAGGTTCACTTGTGAAAATTGGAGATTAAATGGACCCCAAGAAAGACGTTTAAAGATGCTCCACCGCCAACAGAGCATAAACAATACTCATTATTTGAACCATAATTGGTGCTTAATCATGTATATGTGTCTAATTAACACAAAAAATAATGTAAAATAATTGATTTTGCTTTTGGTGCATGAGCAATCAATACTTCATTCCATACAGGACATAGTGTCACAGATTTTTTCCGGACACAATTAATTATTTTTAATACTTTCATCTTGAAGTATAATAAAAAAAAAAACTTTTCGATGTTGGTAAATGGTGTAAAATAATCAACTTTTTTAACTAAAGAAAAATACTTATTCATCTGCTCCTGTTTTTTATTGAGAAAATATAATATTAGTCAGTTGTGGAGCATCTCTGACTAATGTTTAACAGTTGATCTAATTTTGCATTAACCTGATTCATTTCTACTTGTTTAATAAAAAGAAAAGAAAGAAGCTATAAATCTCAACAATAGGAAACAGCCGTGAAAGAACAAACTAGATCGAGTGACCGGTACCATATATATATATAGCAATGACCAGAAACCAGGAACCTAGGGAACAATTAATCCAAGACTGGGGCATTAATGCACTGAAACGTCTGTCTTAGAGTCCCGTAAACAAAAGATCTGACAATAAAACTAGAGAATTGAGGTCATTAGTTCGATCAATCTCAGGATATTTACATAGTGGCTTCACCACACGTCAACATTACAGCTCTATAAAGTTATGGACTGTTAGGTTTCTTCTTTTTTTTTTTTCATTTGTAGGAAGTTAGGGTTCCTAAAAAATAGTTTTTCATTACAAAGAAAAAAAAGGATTAATTGACAGGTTTTTACTCGTTTTTTTTTTTTTTTTTTTTTTTTTCTAAATTTATAGGACATTCAACCCTGAGAAAGCATATGAACTCTTCATTTTTTTCTGGAACAGTTCATTTCAAAAGAACTCAGAAAAGAAAAGGGAAAAAACAGAAAAAGTATCATGTCTTATGGTAAATAGTTGATCCTGAACCACTGAAGGCAAATAAAAGTTATATAATAATTAAGATAAATAGTATGCATTTTGTAAATTGGGTCTTCAAACCCATGTCTTCAATTACTGTCTTGTTTAAAAATAGACCTTGGAGACATTTGTCTGTTTCCTTATAGACCTTAATTTTGTCCTGTATCAAAATCTATGAGAATTAACATTTTAAAAAAACTGAAAGTTGTTAAAATATTCTTAACTTATATAAATTAAGTATTTAGTAAAAGATAGAAAAAAAATTCAAATGATGATTGAACTATGTCTGAGAAAAAAAGTCTTCCCAGTATTATATATTTTTAATTTACCTTTCATTTATAGAGAAACCTGCCTTAGTGACCACCTCTGTATAAAAACCACCTCCTCAAAAAGACCACTTCCTTGATTAGTGTTCCATGTGGTCATTTATGCAAGAATTTGACCTGTGTATTATAGAATTACTGAACTAGTATAGTAATATAAGGACCACTTTTCCCTTGTCTCATTTGGGTGGTCTTACGTACCTGTATTGGTCTCCCCATAGTTTCTATCTTGCATATAATTATAAACAGATGGACCTATGAACATGCACTTATTTGTAAGTTACAATATATTACTTGTATAGATGTCAGCAAATGTACAAATTCCTGATGGTACACTGACCTAATTCACACATTTACAATACCGTTTTGTCTATATCTAACAGAGGGTAGGTTCAGATTGTACTTTCATTATGATTTTTGAATACCTGGAGACCTACAGAAGACCAGGTGTTTCAAAAGAGTAAGGTATATGTTGTCGAGCAATCGAAGCAAAGAAACCGATTATGAAGAATCTGAACTAGTGTCGATCTCCAAATGATTACAAATCAAATCTCAAAAATTCATTTGACAAAATATCTCATTGTAAGAGCGAGCACAAATTAGGATAGTATTAGGCTTAATGTTGTATAAAGTGTCTTACCTTTGACGACATCTATTCATGATCAGCACAGCACAGCAATAGGAAACTAAATATTTGTAACTCAGAGTTAACGCGGGAAGAATATGACACCGGAAATTGGTACTTAATGATGACAGCCTCGCACGTGGAAACGATAATTTAAAAAATCCAAAGCACAAGATTTAAAATTGATAAATGCTTATTGTTTAACGCGCTGCATGGAAACTTGTATTTAACCCGATATTTCTAAAATAGTAATCAACCCGATATTTAAGTCTTACATTGTACCTTTAAAAGACACTGTCGCTACTGCGCTAACAAACTTGGACATTGCATATTGGGAAAATAATCGAAACGTCATTTTATTTAGATAATCATGTGATACTGCAAAAGTGATTTTACTCTTTTGTACGGTGGCTGATTTATGCCATTTCGTCTTTTCGTCTTTTCGCCCCGAAAAGACGAAAATTAAATATCTTAATTCTCGTCTTTTCGTCTTTTCGCCCCGAAAAGACGAAAATTAACAAATTTAAATTTCGTCTTTTCGCGGCGAAAAGACGAAAAGACGAAAAGTCAAACACGAAAAGACGAAAGTGAAGCACGCTAATTAGCGCCTTTAATTTTCGTCTTTTCGCCTTCAAAAATCTCGTCTTTTCGTCTTTTCGCCCCGAAAAGACGAAAATTAACAAACCTTAAATTTCGTCTTTTCGTCTTTTCGCCCCGAAAAGACGAAAATTAACAAACCTTAATTTTCGTCTTTTCGTCTTTTCGCCCCGAAAAGACGAAAATTAACAAACCTTAAATTTCGTCTTTTCGTCTTTTCGCCCCGAAAAGACGAAAATTAACAAACCTAAAATTTCGTCTTTTCGTCTTTTCGGGGCGAAAAGACGAAAATTAACAAACCTTAATTTTCGTCTTTTCGTCTTTTCGCCCCGAAAAAAATACAAATTACAGATATACTTTGTCATCTATCATATACGACGGAGATTATAATGTAATTTCTAATGTAAAATTATGATGAAGACCATGTCATGTATGTAGTCAAAATGTCTTTTCAAATAATACACAGTACATTGTACCTACTGATTGACTGTTATAATTAACTGTATTTGAGCAATTTCTTGGTACAAGTCCTTCCTTTAAACTCAAAGTCTTCACAAGTTGTCTTTCATAAATTATTTTGTTAACAAGTTTATCCGTGGTTCAAACGCTTTCAAATAATACCCGCCGACAACTTTTTTTTTCCAAGTTGTGTAGGGGAGGCAACTCCTGTAAGTGTTATGTTTAGCATCTACACGGCAATGTTTTGATAAGCGTAATTGCTAAAGAGGGCGATTAGAACACAAAAAATAAGATATTAATGAATTTTAAAAAAATGTATCAATCACGCTAAAGGATTTTCGGAATGATGAATCTGTTAGTGGCACGTGGCATATGCCACGTGTGAGAAATCTACGTAACTGCTGTAAACAAACATGTTGACTTCTGTTTTAAAACTTCTAATCTTAGTTATTGATGAAGATACTTGTAATACTATCAATTTAATAAATCGATTGTTATCATAAACTACTTTGATGCTTCTATATTGAACAATTAAGTCAATATTAAGATAAAAAGATTTCAAAATGACTTCCACACCAGACCGGAAGGCGAAAAGACGAAAAGACGAAAATTAAGGTTTGTTAATTTTCGTCTTTTCGGGGCGAAAAGACGAAAAGACGAAAATTAAGGTTTGTTAAATTTCGTCTTTTCGGGGCGAAAAGACGAAAAGACGAAAAGACGAAAATTAAGGTTTGTTAATTTTCGTCTTTTCGGGGCGAAAAGACGAAAAGACGAAAATTAAGGTTTGTTAATTTTCGTCTTTTCGGGGCGAAAAGACGAAAAGACGAGAATTTTGAAGGCGAAAAGACGAGAATCAAAGTCGCTAATTAGCGTGTATCACTTTCGTCTTTTCGTGTTTGACTTTTCGTCTTTTCGTCTTTTCGCGGCGAAAAGACGAAAATTAAAGTTGTTAAATTTCGTCTTTTCGGGGCGAAAAGACGAAAAGACGAAAAGACGAAATGGCACAAATCAGCCACCGTACTTTTGCGTTTACAAAATGTCTATCTCTTTTCATCATTTGTACCAAATTTCGGATTATTGGTTTTTGATAGGTATTTGATTGGAAACAATCATAGAAGTTTCTATTGAGGCTTACTGCTCGCATAGGATTGTAAAACGCACATCGTAAGATTTATTTTATAAAATTGCAATTTTGATGAATTTATCATCCCTATTATCTATTTGTTCTGAACATTTCAAGTTCATTTTTCGGGTAAGATTTAAGTAAAAAAAAACTTCTGACTGACAACATGTTAAAGATTTTCTACAGAAAGGAAATTCGGTGAAAACCTTACAGCGAGAAGTTATATAAGGAATCTTTATGTCTACTCTAAGAACTCCAGGAGGCCTTGATAACAAATTCTATATGTCCTCCAAAATTTAAAAAAAGCGGAAAAAAGCATACGTATGATGTTATTTTTGCAATCCAATGACTGTGACAAAGAAAATCTCTGAATTGCATGGAGCTAACACTGAATAACTATATCTTCAGGCCTAACGGGCATTTGAACGTTGACGGACCACAGACATTTCGTGGCCAAATAATTCTGAATTATTCAGACGCACACGATTTAAAAATGCAGGAGATCTAGATCTTAGCATGTAGCCGATGGTTAGGGTTGGTCCTTCCGGAAACATCCTTGTGATGTAGATTGTAATACATGCGCCTGCCTTAAACATCCCAGCACGATATAAACAGAATATTTACTGGTCTCAATCGGTGTTTCATTGAAAACATACCCGGTAACATCGGCACATCAGGAGGTCGAATCTCTCTGTCCACGTGACATGGTCTTGGAGTCAAACTATTACAGACAGCACGTGCACGCGTCTGGCAAAAAACCTTATTAGTTTTCATCTTAGGGATTGTCTGGTCGTTGTATCAACATGTTTGATTATATTCTGTCCCTGTAGACATGTTGACTCTATTCTGTAGCTGTAGACATGTTTGACTATATTCTGTCGCTGTAGATATGTTTGACTATATTCTGTTGCTGTAGAAATGTTTGACTATATTCTGTTGCTGTAGAAATGTTTGACTATATTCTGTCGCTGTAGATATGTTTGACTATATTCTGTCACTGTAGATATGTTGACTATATTCTGTCGCTGTAGACATGTAAATTTTCCCAATATGGATTTTGAAGGTAGATGTCTATATTCTGTCGCTGTGGATATGTTTGACTATATTCTCTCGATGTGGATATGTTTGACAATATTCTGTCGCTATAGACATGTTGGACTATATTCTGTTGCTGTAGACATGTTTGACTATATTCTGTTGCTGTAGACATGTTTGACTATATTGTGTTGCTGTAGACGTTTTTGGCTATATTCTGTCGCTGTAGACATGCTGTAGACATGTTTGACTATATTCTGTCGCTATAGACATGTTTGACTATTTTCTGTCGCTGTAGACATGTTTGACTATATTCTGTTGCTGTAGACATGTTTGACTATATTCTGTTGCTGTAGACATGTTTGACTATATTCTGTCGCTGTAGACATGTTTGACTATATTCTGTTGCTGTAGACATGTTTGACTATATTCTGTTGCTGTAGACATGTTGACTATATTCTGTCGCTGTAGATATGTTTGACTATATTCTGTCGCTATAGACATGTTTGACTATATTCTGTCGCTATAGACATGTTTGACTATATTCTGTCGCTGTAGACATGTTTGACTATATTCTGTTGGCGTAGACATGTTTGACTATATTCTGTCGCTGTAGACATGTTTGACTATATTCTGTCGCTGTAGACATGTTTGACTATATTCTGTTGCTGTAGACATGTTTGACTATATTCTGTCGCTGTAGACATGTTTGACTATATTCTGTCGCTGTAGACATGTTTGACTATATTCTGTTGCTGTAGACATGTTTGACTATATTCTGTCGCTGTAGACATGTTGACTATATTCTGTTGCTGTAGACATGTTGACTATATTCTGTTGCCGTAGACATGTTTGACTATATTCTGTCGCTGTAGACATGTTTGACTATATTCTGTCGCTGTAGACATGTTTGACTATATTCTGTTGCTGTAGACATGTTGACTATTATTCTATTATGGCCCTTTCCAGAGTGAACTGTTCTCCTATAGTGTTGTCTGGCGAGATATAGTCCCCGAGTCGAAGACTAGGGGACTATACCTCGCCAGACAACACTATAGGAGAACTGTTCCCGAGGGAAAGGGCCATAATAGATTTAGTACGTCACATGACATTCAACATTCATGACGACGTCATATATTTGGTCTGACCTTGACATTCCGGGGGGGGGGGGGGGGGGGGGGGGGGGGGGACTATACTTTGGTGTTAGTAGTTCCCGTAGTCAGGTATAGTCTCCCGTAGTCAAGAAGGACAGGGAACTGTCGCAAAATAGACCATGGCTGTTATTCAATCGCATTCCTAGTAATTATCATGTGATGTACTAAATTCTGATGCCGTAGACATGTTGACTATATTCTGTTGCTGTAGACATGTTTGACTATATTCTGTCGCTGTAGACATGTTTGACTATATTCTGTCGCTGTAGACATGTTTGACTATATTCTGTCGCTGTAGACATGTTTGACTATATTCTGTCGCTGTAGACATGTTTGACTATATTCTGTTGCTGTAGACATGTTTGACTATATTGTGTTGCTGTAGACATGTTTGACTATATTTTGTTGCTGTAGACATGTTCTGTCGCTGTAGACATGTTTGACTATATTTTGTTGCTGTAGACATGTTTGACTATATTATGTCGCTGTAGACATGTTTGACTATATTTTGTTGCTGTAGACGTGTTTGACTATGTTCTGTCGCTATAGACATGTTTGACTATATTCTGTCGCTGTAGACATGTTTGACTATATACTCTTGCTGTAGACATGTTTGACTATATTCTGTCGCTGTAGACATGTTTGACTATATTTTGTTGCTGTAGACATGTTTGACTATATTCTGTCGCTGTAGACATGTTTGACTATATTTTGTTGCTGTAGACATGTTTGACTATATTGTGTTGCTGTAGACATGTTTGACTATATTTTGTTGCTGTAGACATGTTTGACTATATTCTGTTGCTGTAGACATGTTTGACTATATTCTGTCGCTGTAGACATGTTTGACTATATTTTGTTGCTGCAGACATGTTTGACTATATTATGTCGCTGTAGACATGTTTGACTATATTTTGTTGCTGTAGACGTGTTTGACTATATTCTGTCGCTATAGACATGTTTGACTATACTCTGTCGCTGTAGACATGTTTGACTATATACTCTTGTTGTAGACATGTTTGACTATATTCTGTCGCTGTAGACATGTTTGACTATATTCTGTCGCTGTAGACATGTTTGACTATATTCTGTCGCTGTAGACATGTTTGACTATATTTTGTTGCTGTAGACATGTTTGACTATATTCTGTCGCTGTAGACATGTTTGACTATATTTTGTTGCTGTAGACATGTTTGACTATATTCTGTTGCTGTAGACATGTTGACTATATTCTTGGACCTTATATGATTTCAGACAAGAATACATTAACTACAGAATGTTTTGATTCTCCTGTCCTTGTGATTGAATCATTCTCAAAAATCAAAGACCGCATTCAGATTCACATATGACTGAAACCTATAATGAAAAGTAAAGGTCGTTTTGGAAACAACGATCTGTTTCCTGCCCAGGAAGTATTGTCATTTAACACGCATATCAAAACCATAGGAAGTAATGATTTTAATGTTATTAGAAAATAAAAGCACTGACTCGCTGGAGCGGAAATGTCACTCTATTTCCACCATCATGGCATGAGAGAAGTTTGTCTAGTTACTCGCCCATAAGCATGAGAAGAGGACATGACACATGTACAATATGACGAGGCCGGTTGAGGCCTGGACTCGAAATCTGACTGTGCCCAACCACAGGGATCTGAGAATTAGTTAGAGATTACATAATTATGGACCCACCAGAGTCCCTGATCATATAATCTGTAACTAATTCTCAGATCCCTGTGTGCCCAACCAAAGAGCCAGTTACATCATATGACATTTAAGTCCTTGTTCAATTGCAATGTGCAAGATTTAAAGATCATAATCCAGGTTCGATTTAAATGAAATTTTGGTCCGAATTCATTGTTGTAATCTGACTTCTTTGGTCAATTTTAAACAAGGTGCATTTTCAACATTACATGGGACATATTAATTAACGAGCGATCAATATAATTGTATGCAAGCCTAAAACCGTCCAGACCACTGGAACTGTAAAACTACCGAGGCCTTTTCGCATCTTTTTAAAAAAAATCGTAGGTTTTGTTTTTCCCTCAAGATACTAGCGGGAAACGCCGCATAGTTCTCAATTGCGAGAAGAGCAAATTCATAACCTAAGTTGTAGTAAGCAAAGGTCGCATTGAAAACTCGTTTCGACAAATTAAAGTGAAAAAGAAAGGATAAAACTTCATGAAATGTTATTCCGTGATTTCATAAAAGATCGAAAGCACCACAATAAGACTCACATGAACTTGGATATTTTTTACAGAAAGACATTGATGTAGTAAAGGCCCCCTATAAACTATCCTGATGCGGGGTTTACAATCGAGTTAAATACCAGGGCTTACAGACAAGCCACGTCAAATGCTATTCGATCTTTGTCTAGAATATTTTCAGAAGGGCAAACTCGTTTTATGTTCAGAGCGTCTGGGATTCCGTTCATATTTTCCCTGGTCGACGTAAGTTGCAGAAAACAAAAGCTTGACGGGTTCATATGATAATATTTTACCAGTCGGAATATGCTGCTGCTACATAATGATATAAAAATAAAAAATATGTATTTCTGCATTTCAAGAAAAAAAGAAGAAATAAAACACCTAAAATACTCGGTAATACATTCAGCGTGAACATAGCTATACTAAGTAACAGTAGACATGTGGACGGACGTAAATTGCTCACGAAACATCACGTATCTTCCAATATATTTTTGTTCAATGTAAAGCAAGTGATAAATTCTCTACAAAACATGTCTTTTATCTGTGTCTAGTAGAGATTTTTACCTAAATCAATCTCAAATTCAACTAACAGTGTCTGACTGAGAAGGGAGAGAACAACAGCAGAAATGATAGAATCCGGAGTACAAGGAGAAAACACGTCGACCTATACGGTCAGTACCTTGTGTTTGCGCCCATAAAATAATGACGTCACAATGGATACCTACCCGCAAGGGAGTTAACTTTGTAATATGCAAAGACGGAATATCAACCAAGAAAGCATCTTCGATTACCCCAGGGGTTCCGATCACTTACGATCTCTACATCCCCGGACTATCTCATAGTAGTACTGGAGACAACAAAACAGGACAAGTAATTTAGGCATTTGATGTACATCAAAAGAGCCGTAAAACGCTACACTGTGGTTGAAGTTGGGCGTCGCTTCAAAGAATTTTTTGTTGGCCTGTAATTGGTTCAGATTTCTTCCTCTGAGCAGCTGCCTTTAGTTTCATTATGAGATGGTCAAGGGATGTAGATATCGTAAGTGATCAGAACCCCTGGAGTATCAAGGATGCCAAGATTGGTGGGTGTGGCATATGGAAATATGTCGTCGGAATACCTTTACACTTTACACCGCTACACCTCGTCCCATTTCCGTTTTTCCGACGTTAATGGTTATTGTGTGGATCTATAGGGACGAATAGTCTACAGACTCCACAGTATGGCACCAGCTCAATTTGGTCCTTCTGTGAAGGCGAGGTAAAAACTCTCTTTTCAATTCCACGCTGTGAAAGATATATGCAATCATGAAATCCAATCCCACACTGTATCACTGACGGGCTTTTGTCCTGGCTCACCTGTACGTCGTCCCGAGGGTCATGGGCTTGGCCGCACGTGGTGTAACACGACATGCGCGCGCCATTACGTATACAGTTCATAATTATCGACACTTGTTACTAGATTAGCTAAGGGATTACCAGCTCCCAAGTAATCAAGATAAGCAGAGATATATAGCAGAATTATCAGCGAAAATCAGGACAGACACAACTTATAATGGTAGATAAGGGTCCATTAATACCACCCCTTTCCATCATACATATTGTGATTACGACGTTCAGTCAGTATTGATTATATTGGAAATATATAGACAAAGGTTGTTGAATTATTGATAATTCATCTAAATTTGGTAGCGACAGCTTGTAAAAACATGTCTAAATGCTTATGATAAGAAAATATCTGAAATATTATTGATTATTAAAAACCAAAAGTAACATTTCATATAGGTTTAATACGTCTATAGCAGCGGTAATTCTAGATGACAATGGAACGTGACCGAGTCATAGACAATGGCGGCGCAGTCATGGTGATCATGCATGCACAATTTTACACAGCTAGCCCATGTGGGTATATTCGTTCTAATGTATATATGCATTGTATATGGAAATAGCAAGAACGCAAGTATCAAAGAGTCTTCAGCTCTCTCCGGTAGTATATTGTAATATATCATGCTTGTGTAAATATACCTCATAGGAAATTGTGTATGTTTAAAGAGAATGCAAGTATCCATGAAATAAAGTGAAGGTACAATTGAATGTAAATTTGAAAAAAAGATAGTTACATGTAATTTAAAATTCCATTTATAAATGAATGACTTCATCAAGACTTTCTACATAATAATTACAAATGTCTATCATGAAAGAATTTTCTATGACTAGATTTCAGTGTAGTGTAAACAACATGTTTACACACTGCTGAAATTAAAGGAACAACATTTTTTAGTTCTACCAAAGGAATACTCTTAAATAAATAATCTTGGCAGTTCATACGACATAGACAATTTGAAAATACATGTCGCGCCAATGGCTAGGCCTAACGAAAATTCGAAAGAACCTACATTGATCTTGCGATTCAAATTAAATGTTCATATGCAACTTAATTTCTTGTATTCCATGGAAATATTCACCACAAAAATGGTTCAAAGAGGGAAGAAACATAAAAGTTAAAATAGCCAAATAAAATCGCCATAAAAAGGGGAAGGCATGAAAACGCGAGAATCAGTCGCCACGAAAATATGTTGTTTTGTAGTAATTGATATGAGAAATCATTGTCAAAGCCGGATCATCCATGTTGGTACGCACCCAATCACAACGTTTGTTTGTAAAGAGAAATTATTCCAAAGTATCTGATTATCCGTATTGATACTCCATTTATCAAACGTCCCGCCTAAAGACAGATGGTCTCCGGTGATAAGCTGCTTTAGATACGGGTTTTTATTGAACAGTACAAAGACCACCATAAAGTACAAAACCAAAGCGCATCTACCGAATATGTTACTTATCTAGTAAGAGACTTCATTGTGAAAACGTGCTTTTTCATTTGTAGCTACGACAGACCGTCAAACGTAGCGCAACGATTCCTGAAACACTTTTTACCAAAACCTAACATGAGTCATGACGATGAAATACAGAAGTGAAAAGTTGTAATTTCAGAGACGGTCTACTTGAGCAATACATGCAATTGTATATTCATGATCAGAACAAGAGGAATGAAACAGCAGAACAGGAACGTTGAAGCCCGTCATCAAACGGTACATATATCTACATACAATATGTATTCTGGCTGTGATTCCACAGTCACAAATGACAATATTCCCACCACAACATGTGTCTTCGCTTGGTAATCAATAACGGCACCAAAAACAGCTCCTTTTTATTCATAGCAATGCCGCGGGTGTTTACAATGTAAAGGTAGCGGGAGCATTGATTAGACTCAACTCTGGGGAAATGGAGGGGAAACAATTCTATCAGTAGTAATCCCGAACTTACAGACGATGTGATTGGCCCCCGAGACTTCCGCCGTAGCCTCCATCCCCAAACATTAACGGGGGATGACACTTTAGTCGCTTAACTATACAAAAGTCAGAAAGTGAGTGAGCTGCGAATGCAATTTAGGTCATAATAAACGTGTAACTATTTAGGTTAGATGATCAGAAGTTTTGGTCGACTAATAAAGTTCGTGGACTAATTTTACTATGAGGTCAGGATTGTCTGGAACAAGTTAGACAAGGTCAATTTAGGTGAATTTTTACCGAAAATGTAAACTGCCTTGACCTGATAACCAGAATCTTGGCCTAACCGCTATAGGTCATGTTCAAATTATAAACTTAGGCAAAGCCAACAAAGGTCAAGTAATATAGTCCTGAAAACCAGGCCAAGCCATTAAAGGTAAAATTATAACTAAAATGCAATATTTTCTTAAACTTTTGAAAAAAACCTGATGGATCTAAAAATCAAAATAAAGCTTCACCATACCGGTAGGATAGTCACAAAATCAGGGGCAGCCAATCAAAATCATTTTGACAGAAAACTTTTGATGTCAGAGCTCTTCAATTGTTCAAAATACGAGAAGGCCAATTACAGTTTAACGACAACTTTCAAATCACTAAAAGAAAAATTATTTTAAAGCTAATTTGACAAAATTAAAAAAAGAAGGCCTGAAGTACTCCATCATTTACCTACTTACCAACTTCCAAGACTATATAATTACAGGATTTGACGTAAAAGATTATCTCATTAATCATGCAAATCAGCTTTTGAACAATCGAACCGAGATTGTGAGAACATCTGACTATGTCAACAAAGGTGATGTAAAAGAATTAAATTGCCAGGACAAAAATAAAGCAAAATAAAGTTCTCGCTGAACTTTTGTGTAATGTATACTTGTGGTGTTAACATGACCTAACTGAGCCCATGTTCTTGGTCTTGTCTAATAAGCTAACTTTGTTATTGAATTTATGAATACGGGTTGATGAAGACTTCGGAAGAGGCATATCAGACCCGGTGAGTACTTTTTTTCTTAACATGCCATGCGATTCTGTTGTTGCAAATCGATAAGCATTTCATAAATCTGGTAGATCTTAGCTAACGATAACATATTGGGTAAATTTGCTTGGTGAGTATCTTTAATGTAGAAGAAGACACTTACTCTTCCGGAACGTGTGGGTCACAGGGGAATACACAGGAAAAGAGTCGGCCTTGAGCAGGTAAATATCTGTTCAAACTTTAAATCAAATAATTAACCAGAAAATTATATAACATGTGGTAACGAAACTGCTTGAACATGTCAATTTAAAATCTAGTTTACTTTCACCGTTTCATAGTCAGTTTAGTTTTACAAATGTACAAGCGCTAGAAATATGTTTTTGTATGATTCACAAGTTTGTATGTCTAACATATTCGTTAATTTTGGAAACGAAAAGAACAATTTCTAGACATGTCAGTTTTAATCTATTGATGGTGTAA
Organism: Argopecten irradians; assembly: GCF_041381155.1. Classification (NCBI taxonomy): domain Eukaryota; kingdom Metazoa; phylum Mollusca; class Bivalvia; order Pectinida; family Pectinidae; genus Argopecten; species Argopecten irradians. The sequence continues at coordinate 15,725,350 of NC_091134.1, read as the reverse complement.
TTATTGACTGATGAAAGCTACATTTTCTGATCGTCATTATCTAGATTTTATTTTTTATAAATCTAGAACGAGATTCTAAGATTCGTCAGAGTGCTGAAGAGAACTCGCGGTATTGATTTATTGTGGAGTGAAATGAACAGAGGTATAACCGATGTTCCTTCCTGGAGCGCTGTGATGCGTCAAGCGTCACAACTGTTCTTCTGACAAGTGACAAATAAGTGTGGACAGTCGATAACAACCTGGATTATTGATAAGCCGCTATTTCGAGAGCGATAAGTGTCTCATTTAAACCCGTCGATTGATGAGCAAGCTCTTCATCATCTGTAAACTGGGGAGGGAAAGAAACTTCTTTTTGATGCACATGTCGATCATCGTTTTACATACCTGTCAGAACCAATTTTTGTATGTTTGTTCTTATAAAAGGAAAACAACAACTCCCGTAAAAATAAAACAAAAGAAAAAAAAACAGAATCAAGAAACAAGAAAAAAAAAGAAAAAAAGTAAAAAAAAAAAAGAAGAAAAAACTAAAAGCAAAAAGCAAAAACAGAAGCAAGAAAAACCCCCAAAAAAAACCCCCAAAAAATGCAAATACAAATACTGAGCACTTTTATTTTTTTTTATAATTATGCTTACATATTTTCAATTCTATCGAAAATACGACATCTCGACTCTGTGTTAGCCTGCCAGGGAAACGTCTAATCATTAAAAAATACCATTAAAATCCCATCGGGAAACCGGCAAGTGCAATAAGTATTACTTTTGATAAAATGTACAAAGGTTTCGCCAAGGTCAATATTCGAAAGAGAATTGTGAATTAAGCAACTACGGTAGGAAAAATCGTCTTGTTAAAGTTATACAATAATTCATAGATGAAGAAAACATAATTCCACTAGGAATGTGTTGGACAGGTGACAGATAAATATTGGTGCCATTAACTCGATCTGAATTTGTTCCCCTTTGATACCCAGTACCATGCCTAAAATACACGCCTAAGTTAGAAATGGGTTAAGATTGAAACTGGTCTAACAGCAATGGTATAGGCCTCAATGCTATTTTGATATTTAAAAAAAAACAATTTCAGGAAAAAAATATTCATGAATTAATTTTCACGTAAGCAGCTGATGCTGAAAACAGAGATAAAAATGGAAGAATAACTGTTAACGCTTCCTTTGTAAAAGATATAGTGAACTGATTATCTTGAGTGGAAGACAAATGAATTGAAAGTGAGAGAAAAAGTGATTTACTTTGTATCAAAGTTCCCTAGTGCGAACTATGTGTAAAATAAACGGGGTGCCAATACCAACTGATTTCAATTACTTATAACATCTACCAGTAAAATATACAAAGATTCAGTTCTACCAGTAACGGTGACAGAGAAGCTATACCGTCCGAATATTGTAAATCAGTAAAGGACAAAGAAAGCGTTCATAAAAATGACGTTCAATGTGCATCTTTTCTACAACAGAGGTGAGATATTTTTCATGGACATTATTTATCGTGTTGATCGCCTAATGCACAAAGTCGATGTATAGAGTTTTTAGTAGATTACATCTACCTGCATCATATGATATTTGATACAGCCCTTCCCTTCTTCTTTTTAATATACAGATGAACCAATCAAATGCTAAGACGTTTTCAATCCCGGTAATGGAGTGGATAAGCTAGCTTCCTCAAATGAAGGAAACAGCGTCCAACTTTTAATGGAGACCTCTCAGAGTGGTATAATGCGTTGTCGGGAACTCGACACGACACGATTCTAGGACAGGTAATGTACCAGTGACCTTTACTAACAACCTTCCTCGTTAGGTAATGTAGGCAATATTCATATTACTTACGATAATGAAGATAATTTAATATCATGCACATATACAAAGGCATGATGATATCAACAACAATGACTTGCAAAACGTAGAACGGGGATAGTGACACGTTATCCAAAATCATAGGTTCAAGGAAGTGAGCAAATATGATATAAAATCCAAGGTTGTGAACCAAATTGTTTTTGAGTCGACTTGATTTCGGGTTTTAGGCTAGGGGTAATTAGGAATGATTTTAACTATGCTCAGAGCCATTTTTAGCTCTAAACTCTCTTAAAATACGCGATATTGAATCATACGCGAAACATATCTGTTCACAGTATTCCATTTTTGAATAGTTAGCTCCCTTACGGGTAGGTATCCGTTGTGACATCATTATTTTGTGGGCGCAATTCTCCGAAAATTTCGACGTTACACTCTCAAACACATGACGTCACAATCAATAGTTACCCGCAAGTGCAGATAACTCTGCAATATGCAAATACAGAATATCCTTACCAATTGTGTACGCACCGTAAAAAAACCTATCATTTTCGATAATATGATACCTAACAAGACTTTAAAAAAAATTAATAAAAAAAAAATATGTTGGCCTTGTTAAACATCTTGATCGAATGATTTTTTTATTTGGACCAATAACTCAGTGTCTCATCTAAATTTTCCTACTTCTGTTTCATCACCATACAGAATCGAGGATATATCATGCTGACTTGGAGTATATGGAATGGAGAGGAGGGCTTTATACATATGTATATCTTCACTGAAGCCTATCTTACTTTTTTTCAACCAGGTATGGACAGTGTTAATCTATTGGGCATGTAATTAATGGTTTCTATACTGACGTCTGAACGAATCGTCTAGACACGCTGTGGACACACGAAACAATGACCCTGTATTATAACTAGAGTGCAAAATGTAGATTTCTTGTCTTGCTTTGCCTATGGTGATATAAGGGAAATAACCGTTTTAAAATCAACGTTTTATACAGTAAAGTTTCAAAGAAAAAACTCGACAAACAAAACAAACAAAAACCATATCAATTCCGCACTGAATCATTTTAAAGCAGTATATTGTTAATGAAGATTATATATATTATATCACGTTAAATTGAGACAATACTAATTTTTACAAAATTTTATTTCGCTACTACGAAATCCTTGTCTAATCACACACATATGTACATCGTATATTTACACTAAAACACTCGACACACTGGTGTTGTACATGACACTAGGTTTCTATTTAGTTTTGGCGGACAGCTGATCATGAACTGGTGATATTATTTATAGAGGACGTCGCGACTTTGTAGATGACTTTTATTAATTTCGCTGTACCCGGATAAATAACGTGGGGCAGGACATGACTAGAGGTTATCAGTAAACTCATAATTTACGAGTAACTTTATTGAGGCCAATAAAATGAACTACTTGTGACTGTAATGTTGGTATTCGGGTTACTCGCTATGTTACACTGTAATCTTCTTGATTGTCAGTATCCACTTGTTCGGATTTGTGAAGACTAAGCAGCCATGCTTCCCGTTTTGGTATTGTTGGTGATGGTTTTAACACCTGGTGCAGGTAATTTATCAATTTTGTTCATGTTATAATCTACTTACCGTGTAGCTCTCAATATTTCAAGCCTCTGTCGTTTTCAAATTACAATTTTTATCGTCGTTCATTGTTTTTTATATGTGGTAGTTATAACACTATGTTCTGATATCATTGTGTTAAATCTGTTTGACAAAAATGATAACAAAAGTTATTGGTGTGATAAAGAACTCAACAATAATGTTTGTGAATTACAAAGACAGCAGTTTGGATTGAAATGTTTCTGTAAGATATTGAAGAAGATTATTTCGGGAGCCACAGAATGTAACTGAAAACAGGACATATTTCCATGAGTTAAACCCTGAAATGTTGGAATTAAAAATCAACAACCAATATGTTTGATGTTACAGGTAATTGCAAAATTTCCAAGGCAAGTGACCTTTATTTTAACAGTCAAAGTGTTTTAATATTAAGCGTGCTTAACTTTGCACCTTGTATAAGATTGTGAATCATAAATAGTGTAATTATATTGTCTTATAGTGCTTTTGTCTACCCATTCGAGATTAGAGATTATATACAATAGGTACCTTGTATTATGTTTTTTTATTTTGTATACTACTATCAGGTTGTGGATGGTAAGGTCTATTTGTTTAACCGTTTTAAGGTTTCAGACTAAGTTTTACAATGTAAGCTTATATCATTCTAATTAAAATACAGATCCTTATAACCACTTCGTTAAATAAAGGATCTGATAACATCCCATATGGTGTCATATTCAGATGAACTTTTATGTCACATGTACTTCAAATAAAATGCATTTTCTATGCCTTACTACATCAATTAAAAACGCCATTTCGTCCCAGTATACATATACAAGTAGCTTTGTGGTGCTCTCAGGGCGAGACGACTGCGTACACGAAAATAATTCAAATTATTTCGTCCACTGAATTTCACAGTAATTTGATTGGCAATTTCCAAACAATCAGATTAAGCTTATATTGAATGTTGCTTTTTACAGCAAAGATAAAAAAACTATGAAATTTCCGATATGTTTGTTTAGAATGTCTGATGTGTTACCAATGCGCGGATACACAAATGGAGGGTCCATGTCAAACAAAGACAGCGGATTTAATGGAGTCAAGCATGACCTGGAACAGTACTGACGATACTAGTCCGTATCTGGAATATACCAAAATTTGTCCCACTGAACAGAAGTATTGTGTTATCGAACGTATTGAGGACAAAGGTATGTGATATGATGCCCTGCTTCCCTTGAGGTCTTGTGTCGTACACAAGATGAGATGACCATTTAATATCTCCAATATGTTATTCATTTTATCGGGTGGATTTCATGTTTATACGATAAGTGTCTGGTGTGGTATAAGTAAAGCCTTTTTTTAATCTTATGCTCCACAGTCATAGACTCATAAAAAGTAGTAATGAAAACAAATAACATAATTTGTTCTTTTCAACCTGCTATAACTATGAAAGCTGTTATACTCACAGAAATTAAGGATCTATCGCCATAAGTACATAGTTTGATTTTAATACGGTATAGACTTTATGTTTTGTGTTTGCTCAACACAAAAAAAGCAAAAGAAAACCTGCCTTATCACAGGACAAACTATATATATCTTAGCCTGTCACTTTCGTTGTTGTGGTTTATAACAACAATAAAGAGTTTGTATTGCTGTTTCATGATCTACTGTGGGAGTACTGTTTAAACATGGGCGCCCTATAAATCATTTGTTTATTGATGAAATTGGGTCTTGAGGATCTGGGATATTAAATAGAATCTTCTGATTTCTTTATCAATATATATAAGTACATATTGAGAGGACTACTGTTTAACACACATTTATTAGCTGAAATCTTTATAAAGCGCCAGAACGCCAAAGTATAATTGTGCTTATCGCATTTTCTGCGTGTCGTTGACAGAGCTATTTTTGAAAAAAAAACGTGAATTATTTATTGTGCAAACCTGCTCAATATCATCACCTTCATGCAAAATAAAGCGCAAAAGCTACATCGACATTGACAGAATTAATTGCAAGTAATCTCTACTCTTGCCTTAAAATGTATTTTGTCCCTTCCCGTCCAACATGCATCGTGAATTACTTGTAAATGAAGATCAACTTCACGAAAGACTGAAGAGCGAAAAGTTCTATTTATACCCTACGGCACATGGTATTATTGTATTAATAGCGAATCATAAGTATATCCTCGGCTATATAGCATGTCGACTACCGAGTCGTTGCCTTTTTTTACCCCACTGCTCAAACAATGAGTTAATTAGGGCGATGTCCTATGACCATCGTTTTTCTTATAATTAATACGCATATCAGTTAAACGTATTAATGATGTTTCAAGAACTAATATGTTACTAATATAAAAGGTAAGGGTCAGGCTTACATAAATGTTATTACATAAACATATATTTATTGTCTTATTTTCTCTGTATTTTAGGAGTGATGTTCGCCTATATCAGAGACTGCAGTGACGGTGTTACAATGTCGGTGAACGATGTGGAGAGGTTTCAAAACATATCATTTAACAAAAACAATTACACCAGCTGTGGTTTCAGGTTCCAAATTGGCCTTGTATGCATCACCCTGTGTGAGGGCGACTTTTGTAATGGTCCTAATATCAACGCAGTTAATGGTGCTGGGCGGCCAGGAGATTCCCTCTTCTTGTTGATCATAACATCGTGTTGGACGATTTACCACCAGTTAAAATTATAAGCGACTGCCGTAAGTCCAGAAGTTCAACAAGTTCTGCAATTGGAAACATCAATGTGAATCACATTGTCAAAGTTTTATTTTTTTTATTCGTTTCCAAGAATTTATTTCCAATTTGATTACTGTAAAAATGGAATTTTAACATGTGGGATAATATTCGCTTATTTCGCGAAGTCCTTTTTAAAATGTCCACCGCACATATATTTAATTTTAGAGGTTGTCGCAGAGACTCCAATGTTTATGTTGTTTTTTGTTATGCCCGTAATCTGTCTTATACTTGTGAATTGGAATGTCCACCAAAATTTGAGTACGCTAATTCATTTGTCTTCACAGTATATTGAAGTAATTTTAATCGTTGAAGCCTATTGGGTGTTCAAAAGTGAACACCGACTTGTACCGAGGAGGTTAGTCATCCACACCTCATGTTTTATTATCCAACTTCCTGGTTGACAATCATATTTATTTTATTGACCCGAATTCAATGTAAAAAACCAATTCAACTGATAACGATCAAACTAATAATAGCAACATTGAAGTTACATTTTTACGTTTTCTGTGTTACATACAACAGATTGATGTTATATTCAAATTTTCTGTGTTACATAGAACAGATTGACGTTACATTTAAGTTTTCTGTGTTACATAGAACAGATTGACGTTATATTTACGTTTTCTGTGTTACATAGAACAGATTGACGTTACATTTAAGTTTTCTGTGTTACATAGAACAGATTGACGTTATATTTACGTTTTCTGTGTTACATAGAACAGATTGACGTTATATTTACGTTTTCTGTGTTACATACAACAGATTGACGTTATATTTACATTTTCTGTGTTACATAGTACAGATTGACGTTACATTTACGTTTTCTGTGTTACATAGAACAGATTGACGTTATAATTACGTTTTCTGTGTTACATAGAACAGATTGATGTTATATTCAAATTTTCTGTGTTACATTGAACAGATTGACGTTATATTTATTTTTTCTGTCGAACACAGAACAGATATTGACGTTACATTTAAGTTTTCTGTGTTACATAGAACAGATTGACGTTACATTTACGTTTTCTGTGTTACATAGAACGGATTGACGTTACATTTAAGTTTTCTGTGCTACATAGAACAGGTTGACGTTATATTTACGTTTTCTGTGTTACATACAACAGATTGACGTTACATTTACGTTTTCTGTGTTACATAGAACAGGTTGACGTTATATTTACGTTTTCTGTGTTACATACAACAGATTGACGTTACATTTACGTTTTCTGTGTTACATAGAACAGATTGACGTTATATTTAAGTTTTCTGTGTTACATAGAACAGATTGACGTTATATTTACGTTTTCTGTGTTACATAGAACAGATTGACGTTACATTTAAGTTTTCTGTGTTACATAGAGAACAGATCGACGTTTTATTTAAGTTTTCTGTGTTACATAGAACAGATTGACGTTATATTTACGTTTTCTGTGTTACATAGATCGACGTTTTATTTAAATTTTCTGTGTTACATAGAACAGATTGACGTTATATTTACGTTTTTTATGTTAAATAGAACAAGATTGATGTCACATTTAAGTTTTCTGTGTTACATAGAACAGATTGACCTATACAGGAGTACACTTTGGGTCCAATCAGTTTTGTCATCAACCCATCTGGTATGAAGCTTACTAGTATCTCTCATGGCTGTTATATTTAATGCCTAGTTATATACGGTTACCCCTAATAGAGCTATTATCTATATATATATATATGTTCTTTCTTCGAAAAAAAAGTCTCGTTTGAGGAAGACAAAAGCACGATAAAGGACTCTGGAATTATGGTAAAAAACGTAGAAATAATATTTTAATTAGGTGATTACAAATAAAGAAGCTGCTGAAGAATTATAAAAAGTATCTTTAGAGACTGAGTTTGCAAAATTAAAGTTTTTTTAAAGAATATTCAAAACGTGTAGTTTTAAAATGAAATTAAAGGTTTAGATAAATGTGAATTTATAAAAGCTATCAGATCTGCACTTAAAACATTGCCTGTCATGATGGCTTTCAGATAAAGATATAGCATATAAACGAGAAGCAATACCAGATACATGTAATATTCATTGTCATGGATTTTTGTTATAATTATTAGTATTTTATATTATAATATGTGATAAATTTATCCCACTGTATATGTTTTAATATTGTACATTTCAGTACAACTGATGTTTTCATTTTTCTTTCGTTTAAACGTATTTTATTGCAAACAAATCTACAAAGGGATAGGACACATTAACGATAGCTTATGTTTTTGATTTAAGCACTTAGTAGCAACTTTGATTAATTGTAAAACATTTTAGAAATACAAATCAATATCGAATATTTCAGCATAATTTTTGTTTCGTCTTTGTAAATACGTACTGTATCATTCATGTTATAATTTTGAATTATTCGCCGCAACGTTGTGTTTTACCCATGTACATTTTAATGTAATTTATACATTGATATTGTGCATTTTGATTTAAATTATTACATTTGTGTTCTTACCGAATAAATATACTAATGTATTATGTGATGTACATGTTAACATTTTGAAAATATTTGTTTAAAGTACCTAATATATTTATAAGAAACGATAATTTAAACATCCACAATTGTAACGTGGCATTCATATAGATGTTTGTATAATTTTGTTGATGTATCGCATATTTCGTCAAGATAATTCGCAATTTACTTTTTAGATTCTGACCTGTCAGACTTACCTCCCTTTGTTTAACTCTGTGGAATCCGTGGCCGTTTTCGTTTATTCGGAACAACCAGTTCGACCGTTGGTTAAAGTCATTATTTCAAGTATAAAACCTGGCGGACCTGTAGTTTTTGATACAGGCCTGTGAGGGCTTTGTCAAGTCTCGCCTGGAAACAATATAAAATCACCAGATCCGTCTTTAATTAATAAACGAACACCTAGGTCCAACCAGTCAAACCGTATAATCGAAAACGACCCGTGTCTATCTAACGAATTAAGGAAAGATAACTCGAGCGAAAACATTTTAATCTTCGATTATTCTCCATTTTATTTATAGGTGTAAAAGTAGATAAATTATTAAATGATATGTTTGTATGTTTTGCGTACTTTAAAAACATTTGTTGTAATATTGACATAAAAATGATTTATATATTAAAGACCAGAATGCAATCAAGCTTTATTTCTGTTACTCTTTTCTCTTAATGCAACTAATATATATATATAAAGGTTAAAGTTGTACATATCCCTGTATACATCGCTATTTTATTAAAATAATCTAAAACAAATTAAACAATGCATATGGTATTGCTTGTTCTGAATGTTTTTGTTGTTGGCTTAACCTTTTATTATAGATTTAATACATTGTTGATTTGTCAATGTTTCGAAAATCATAATTAAAACCAACCATTTATAATATGCTCAGTATTGTCTGATGCTGTAGCAAGTTCCAAACTCTGAGGTTTGAAGTAAAGTCATATTTTGTTAATGATGCTCCATCGCCGACAGAGCATAAATGACATTCATCATTTGAACAATAATTGGAGTTTAATCGTATGCATATATGTCTAATTAACACAAAAACTATAATAAAATAATTTATTTTGCCTTTGGTGCATGCGCAATCAGTATTTCATTCCATATAGGGTATAGTGACAATGATTTTTTTTGGGATGCAATTAAATATTTCTTTAAATTTTTACTTTAAATAAAATTAGAAGCTCAAACTTTTCAATGGTGGTAATGGTATAAAGTTAGTAACTTTTGTAACTGAAGAAAAATACTAAATCGTTTGCTCATGTTTTTGATAGTGAAATAATACCATTTGTCAGCGGTGGAGCATCTTTAAGATAAAAAAATATTGATATTCGGATATACAAGGACAGAACTGTATAACAAAGGCATTGTGAAGACATATCATTTTAATTCATTAAATAAGTTTAATTACAGTAATTACGACTGTACTAAAACAATAACTATATTCTATTTTACCCTTTATCAGTGAGATTTATAAGTTAAATAACAAAATGTTGTAATAGCGATAATTTCAAACCAAACAACAATACTCCACCTGGGAATGGGGAAGTCAGTACACAGGTGCAGCAGAGTGCTAAACACTCTGAATAATGTTATCAGACACAACATGAATCAATAGGTTCGACCACTTATCTGTGTGCACCCTGAGGAGCAAGAAGATATAAACAAGAAAATGTCGGCCCGTAAAAGTTACGTGCGATTTGAATTTATATGGCTACAGTTTTTGTTGCTGGGATTTTTCCGTAGCACCGGTAAGTTTTATTCGTATAACAGAATATCCTCTTTTTGTAAATATGTCACAGCTTCTTTCGGTTAGTCGAATTTAAAAACTTTACCATGGAATAAAGTACAGGATCGTATTATACACCGGATCTAACTTATCCAATCGATTTCTTTAATTTACAGAAGTAATGAAAAGAACACAAATGCAAATACATGGGTTTTTTTGTCCGTTGATATAGGCACGTTCAATATTAATGTTCGTTTTCACTTTTTGTTCCTTTCCTTTCTATGTGGTATCTATCGCGTGCATGTATAACTGGCCTTGTATACACAAATCGTGTACAACTTAAACTAATAGACATGCGTATCATACACTATGGCGAATATCATTACATTTGTAGATTGCATTTCAATTTTGACATTACATGTCATAATAAAGCAATGGTCTTACAACTGTCATAGTTAGATTGCTAAGGTGTTTACAAAAAAAACCTATTGTTCGGGATAGTGTAACTTTTTGAACTATGACGAAAACTCTCGATATTAGGGATTATCCTACAACTGAATTACAGACAACAAAACAAAATTACACGATTGATGACAAAAGATTACGATAAGATATGCATAGACTATTGAAATATTCCATGGTAATAAATAAAATCACTTGATGTAATGAAGCTAAGCTATATATCTTCATCGAGTTTACCTGCCATGAAATATATGTCAATAAGACCAAAACTTAGTAAGGGAGTTTGAGTAAGAGCAAGTGGGACCATCAGGCAAAGTAAAATGTCTCCAGCACGTTTGATCTGCTATCTATTAAGTAAATAGGCAATTTTCAAATGAGACTTTGCTACCGACCATAAACCACCCGAATAGCTCTGAGGGTGAAGGTGGTTGATACGTCAGAGAGCCATAGACACCGAATCCATTTAAAAAGTGGCCCCGATATCGTTTTATCACTAACAGATAAAGGAATTCAAATATTTATGTTTGTCATGAGCTTATTGATCACAACAATTCACTAAACAGAAGCAATATTGAACAAGGGGTTTTAAAACGAGAATGTAGTACATATACACGAGAGAATAGAACACTTTCATCAGTGTTGCCTTTAAATGTGCTACGCATTCAGAGAAGACAGTCATAAAGTGCCCTTGATATAATTTTAAGCAATATGGAAAAAAATTGAATGTTTAAATCTTGCCTTTAAAGGTGAGTTACAGATGTCACTTGTAAGGACTTACAACAGAGGGATATATTATCAGGAGAGTTCTGCAAAGATGCCACCATGGCAATTAGTACCACCATGGTTATATATTTACACTTGCTAGGCTTGGTCACTATACGCTAATACTAGCCGATTTTGTTTACCATAACTGCATGGTAACATTGAACTTTGAACTTGTGTAAGGAAATGTTCTGTGCAACGTAAAAGGACTACTTTTAAAAAAAAGAAACACATGGCTTTGTTTACATTTTGACGCAACATTACGTGTATATTGTTGTTTTTCATAGAATTTTGGAAAAATGTAAACAATATATACATGTTTTATATTCATATATGATACAAACAATTTTTAAATTAACAATTGTATAAAGAAACGGAAAAATATCCCGACCGGGGAGACGTGCTTTCATTTTTGTTAAAAATGATGGGTGTCAAATGTAAACATTACCTCTGTGCCTATGTTCGTCCTACGATCGAGCCTTTGGGGTGGACGGGTATGAGACCCTCTGATAGAGGCCAGTTATAAACATATCCTCTTGTCTTTGTTCTTTGAGTATTTAATCATGTGTATTATAAAACATGCACCGCTAATAATCCACGTGTTGACAGTTACGCGTCACCACAAATACGTTATATCCATCGAACACAAGTGAATTTGTTTCATCTATCGATGGCGATATGGATCTAAGCGTAGATTATATAATCACATGGCTCCCAAGGACGTAATATCGTCAAGTCAGACGACATATCAAACACATTGAGCTACTTGAAAATCGGTGTTTTGACAACTTCGGCAAACTAAAGTGTGTAAGCGTGCGTCAGCTTCGCCTCGCTGCACAATAACGGTCACCGAGTTCACACATGTGGCCGTGTACAAATTCTTTATGTTATTACGCTATATAATAACTTTTAGCAAAATTGAATATATATTTAAAGTTCTGATCTGATTAAATAAAATTATCTCTGAAATTTACTTTGTTTGTCATGTTTATTTTACACTAAAATATTGAACTTTTTTGTCGTCGCGGATGAATAATTCTACCTTACGTGAAGCGTCATCATTCGCTGTTCAATTGAGTAAGCTCCTCCCACTTTTGACCGACTTTTATTGAATAATTACGTCACTTTCAAATGACGATTTTATTGCATAAAATATAAATAAAAAGTCGTGTGAGTGTAAATATATGGATTGGATTTCGTTTTTATGTTAACCATGCTTGTATGGAGCAATTCCTCTAAGAATATATTCAATATGGGGCGCTAACGCGCCCCATAGAATATATTCTTAGATGAATTGCTCCATACAAGCATGGTTAACATAAAAACGAAATCCAATCCCTATTTATACCACCATGGCAATTAGTACCAGTATGGTAATTTATGCCACCATGGCAATTAGTACCAGTATGGTAATATATGCCACCATGGCAATTAGTACCAGTATGGTAATATATACCACCATGGCAATTAGTACCAATATGGTGATTTATACCACCATGGCAATTAGTACCACTATTGTAATTTATACCACCATGGCAATTAGTACCACTATTGTAATTTATACCACCATGGCAATTAGTACCACCATGTTAATTTATATTACCATGGCAGTTGGTACCAACCATGGCAACGAAACATACATAAAAGTACATGTATATCCCGAGGACGATTAAATACAACTGAATGCCTATTTAGCAGAATATATAGCATTCCTAGATATTATCATACTTATAGATTGTATAGAGAGTTTGGTGTGCAACCGTTGCAATACTTCTTTTCTAGTCTTTTATATAGAGAGTTTGGTATGCTATCAATGCAATACTAGTAATTTTTTCCTGATGTAGTATATAAAAAGTCTTATATGCTACAGTGCAATACTTTTCCTAACCTTTTATATAGAGAGTCTTGCATGCTATCAATGCAATACTTTTCCCATGCCTTTTGTATAGAGTGTTTGGTATGCTACCCATGCAATACTTATTTCCTTACCTTTTATATAGAGTGTTTGCTATGCTACCAATGCAATACTTTTTCCTTACCTTTTATATAGAGAGTTTGGTATAATGTCAATGTAATAACTGTTTCCTTACCTTTAATATAGAGAGTTTGGTATACTACCAATGTAATAATTTTTTTCTTACCTTTTATGTGAAGAGTTTGGTATGCTACCAATGCAATACTTATTTACTTATCTTTTATTAGAGAGTTTGGTATGCTACCAATGCAGCGACTCGGCCAGTGGAGAGGACTGTCAAATAAACTATGAAGGAATGGAAAAGGAGTTTACTCTTCTGAAGATCCCGTCCAACAGTTCACAAGCCGTTATAGAACCGTTTTTAGAATACACTCAGAAGTGTAGTCAAAATTTCTGCATCTTACAAAAGATTACACAAAGCGGTAAGACATTACAATTTTTCATAAAAAAAACACATTTTATAATACTTTTATATATAGATAGAGAATCTTAATTTTTACAATGTTTGAAAGGGTAAATCAATGTATAAGATGCACCAATTAATGCATTTATCAAATTTTATTAATCATGTTCTTTTTATTTGTTTTCCGATGGAACCTTAGACTATAACATATAATAAAAAAAAATTGTAGAACTAAATTCACGAAATTATAAACAAATGACAACGTATGCTACCAAACTATGACCATATAGTACACGTCAAGTACGCAACTGAAAAGTTTTCATCCTATTCTAACAAGAGTTTTCGTACCGCTTAGAACTGTTTTTAGTTCCCATTAAAAGAAATGGATCTTGGTTATAGACGATATGAGTTTCATAACGTCATTTTTAACTTAACCCCTTAACTCCCAGGTGATGTTATAGAATGTATTTGGTGATAATCGTTCATAACGGAAGGATTTAAAATAATTTTGCTTTTATTTTGTCAACTTTGGATAATTCACACTAACAATTACTTTCTGAAGATGTATCTTAAAACATGTAAGATGACTAATAATATCTAACAAAAGCGATTCCTTATGTATGTGAATTATGGATACTAACTATAACTCAAATATCAAAAACACTGTAAGAAAACAACAATCTTGTGTATCGTTTATTTGAACTAACAGAGCTACTTCCCTTTGTTTCACTGTGAAATGAATGGTATCGTTCAAATTCTACCTATTGCATCACTTATACTGTAAAACATGCATTTATTTTATTGTATATAATGAAATCTGTATTTTTCGAAGTCTTTCGTTGTCTTTGGTTTTTGGGGTTTGTTGATATGGAACCATGGATATAAACAAACTACGAATGCTCTCATTACAGGAGATACAGTTGGCTTCATTAGAGGATGTAGTAGTGGCAAAGACACTCTCCCTCGCGCCAGTTACATCACTAAGGAAGAGGATATCAAACCTGACAACAAGACCACATGTGGGATATCAGAGTCTGGGACCATGATTGTCTGTGTTACGTTTTGTCAAACAGACTTTTGCAACGGCCCCCAATTCAGAGCTCCAGTTAGCTCTGGCAACATCCATTCGCATGAGCTCTCCGCCTTGTGGAAAACAGTTTTATTGTTTGTGATTGCATGTTTGTTGTCGCGTCGACATTTCCCTTGACATTTCACTCTGTTTATGTTGATCATGATAACATTGAATTTAAATAATTTAGATGATTTCAGATACCTATCTAAGGGTAAAAATATATAAATGTCTGGGTTATTTGATTTTGTTTTTTTTTTCAAATTTATCTCCGTCTTTAATTATTTATTTTTCAATTTAGTCTACATAATCTATGCTTTACATAGAAAACACTAAGTGCTCGTAATGTTAAAGTTACAATATTATATGTGGGCAAAACTAAATATATATTACTATACAATATCTTATGCTCAAAATACAGGTAAATGAAACTGTTTGTATTTATCTATGCCGTCTTGTTTCATTTAACATATTAACCGCCTTAGATAAAATAGTTTGCTGAAAATACATCCGATATTATATATGACCTTTGATTGGTATGTGCATGTGATAATTATTAAAATTAAGTGGTTTTATGTGTGTTTGACACATTTTAACATCATCAATCAAATGAAGTGCCTTGATAACAGCGGGTTTTACGTACTCATTTTACAAGTCAAAATAACGAAAAAAAAAAATAAAAATTAAGAAAACTCCAAAATTTGGCTACAATTTCACGAACAATGGAATTTTGCCCACGAACCAATTTTATTGAAATTACATGTAATATGTAGCAATATAAATGCAAACCCTTGAAATACGTTAAAAAAATTCAAAAGGTCCCAGGGGCCTGTGCTATGGCCAAATTAATTTTGCCCAGTAGAGGTGTATGACAGGGTTCCCTTTTTGATCCAAAATGGTATAAAAATAATGTTTTATGTCATAAAACTGTATTATTTTCTGAAGAGTATAAATAATTACATATAATGATCACAAATATGTAGGCAAAATGGGACAAATAAAATTTTGGCTACATTTTAAAGACAGAAAATATCGAAATTTTGGGTGTTATTTTCGGTCATGTCAATTATTAACAATGGTGATTCACCCACTTCCAGTTTGAGTGCACCAAAATCATTTTCTTAAAAGTTGGCTCATTACCTGAAGTAAATATTATGAAAAATTCAGAAAAATTGTGGACCGGTAAATTTGTCGTTTAAAGGTTATAATATAGCATGGTCTATTTTTAGTAACGTTACATAATGTTAAGAATATGCTTATTTTGGATCATTTATCACGAATCTAACGGTGTCAACATTAATGTATAATCCAATACTCATTTGTAACGCTTGATATGATTTCAAATTGATTTATTTAGTGATACTTTGTAGAAAAATTAAGTTTTACATAATCAAAATTACAAAACATTTGGGTGTTTTATGACCACAATAAGCTGTTTTGCATTTGAAGTAGCTTCACTAATATGTCCTGTTCTAATGATTTATTTTCTAATTATAGAGCATATTTACAGTGAAGAGAGTGATTAAAATGGGATTCTGTAACTGTGTGGTTTGAGAGGGAAGAGTTACCAGGTTACACGGGTCATGTTACAAACATACTGTAGTTCAATTATTTGCAGGGCTAACACTTCTGATTAACATTTATGTTGATTCATGCTAAAAAATGTAAATCTCATCACTTTAACATATCGTTTTAGATTTTAAGTTTATTTTTTTTCGGGAAACTCATTGATGTATTATTTCAGATTTAGATACATTAATGGCAAATACTTCTTTAATCTTGCAAAATAACTAACTGAATGTAGCAGTTTTAATAATGAAAATAGACATTACCTGTAAGTAGATCATCAAAAACTTGATTTATCTTTATTGTCAATAATCATATTTGAATTCCATGTTAGTGTTATTATATAATTAGAAAATTAAACAGCTTTACTGAGTAATAGACACAAAAGAAAGGCTTCGATCACAGTACATGAACATGGTGTATATCCCCGTGGTAAGTTCAATACTATATAAACTGACTTTGAGTTTAGAATTATATGAGTTTTATAAGTAATTGTAAAGTAATCCGTATGGACAAAAACATCTCTAAAAATCTTAATTGGCGGATATGGTATTAATCGTACAGAGATAATGGAGAAACAGTCAAACAGGAATTGAGAGTGTCTGATCAAACTGGAAATCATTTAAATGCAGTGTATTGCATATACTTTATGTTACTTAGCTTTGTGTCACGTATAAATTTATTTATTTGGATCCCCCTGACATGTATAATTCATGTTGTGATAACCAAATTTCTTATAAAAATCATTTTTTTACCTGAAATGATAAACCTTATGCCATTTTGATTGATAGTATGATGTGTTTACGATACACAAAGCTAATTATGAAAAATAAAACTGTGGACCTCAAAAACTTTTGACTGTTTCATTAACCATAAAAGATGCTGTTATTTTTTTAACTGAAAAAAAATTTCTTAGTTAACTTTTATGGAATTCATGAAAATTCTAAAGAAAATTTAAAAAAAACTCGAAATCAAACTTCAGTTGATTGATCACAAAATGTTCTGAACAATCTAAATATTAAACTGCTAAGAAATACTTATATAGTAAAATTAATACATTTTTGAACGAAAAAAAAATCATATATCAATTTGTCTTTGTTTTTTTTAAACAAAAACTTGTAATGGTGTGATTTGATGCCATTGCCAACACTTTGAAAGCACAATATTTTGAAAAACAACAACATTATACATATATGCACTAATATACGGGATGTGTGAAAATTGGTAAAAACTTAATTCTGTTACATAATAATCTACTCCCACCCATTTTTTTCTAGATTTTGTTATTATTTTACTTTATATGCCTTTCAGCTGTAAATAAAAATAATATTTCTGAGAATGCAGTTGCAATCATCATCTAGCTTGAAAAGTGAATGATAATGCCCTAAATATTCCGAAATACTTTGTTATTGTGATTCAATATTTTGATTATTCTACAATATATAGGTTATAAAATCATATATTAATTTAAATTTAATGTAACTAATGAGTATTAAATAAGATTAAGAAATTAGTTTCTTTGTTTTTCTCAATTTTTATGATTGAAAAGGGCCGTGGTGCAACCACGGTGTAATACTGCTAAAAATAGACCTTGCCGCCTTAAGACCTTTAAACGACAAATTTACCGGTCCACAATTTTTCTGAAAATTTCACAATATTTACTTCAGGTAATGAGCCAACTTTTTAGAAAATATTTTTGGTGCACTCAAACTGGAAGTGGGTGAATCACCATTGTTAATAATTGACATGGCCGAAAATAACACCCAAACGTTCGGTATTTTCTGTCTTTAAAATGTAGCCAAAATTTTATTTGTCCCATTTTGCCTACATGTTTGTGATCATAATATGCAATTATTTATACTCTTCAGAAAATAATACAGTTTTATGACATAAAACATTATTTTGATAACTTTTTGGATCAAAAAGGGAACCCTGTCATACACCTATACTGGACAACATTAATTTGGCCACAGCACAGGCCCCTGGGACCTTTTGAATTTTTTAAGCGTATTTCAAGGGTTTGCTTTAAAGGGACAATTCAGTGAGGCTATTACGTTACATAACCACGAAGCAAAATATGACATAAATGTATTGTTCCACATTCCTTATGAAACATAATACATGAAATAGTGACAAATTTCACTACATTATTAATTATTTTGATTAATACTATTGAAATTTTAAATCGTTGATCAATACGATTAAGCAGGTACAACATGTACGCAGTACTCTTACCCGAGTCAAACAAATAAACGTTAAACAAATGCAATACATAAACACTGAGGAGTTGATGAAAATATTTTTAGACAAGAACATGCATTTAATAATGTTAACAAAACTGTAACAGCGTTTTGAGTAGTTCTAGACAAAAAAATCTTTACTACACAGGCAAGGGTAAGGGTTCGGCATACAAGGCTATGTGTAATATGGCGATTGAATATTTCACATACATTTGACTACAATGGGCTTTTCTGACATATCACAGTTAAATCAACTAATCTAATTTCCATTAGAACTTGTTTGTGTCCGAAATATGTGCAAGTTTTAATGTGTTCGTAGACCGAATTGTCCCTTTAACGTTGCTACATGTAACATTTAGTTTTAACAAAATTGGTTCGTGGGCAAATTTCCATTGTTCGTGAAAGAGGTCCTTTGGCTACAATTTAAAGCTTACTCAATTAAATTCAAATTCATTGTTTTAGTATTTGTATATGAAACAACGACAATTAATTAAAAATAATAGCATAGACAAGGACGAAGAAAAAGCATCTTCAGCGTCAATATGTGTGTGAATTTGAACTTATTCTCAGCCCGAGCTGATGTATATCTTTTGTTCATCATAATTACTGCCGACACTGAGAATACAACACGTTTTGACTCGATAAACATTTGTTGTATGGTCCTTATAATTTCCATATCAGTGACAGGATATAGAAAATTCATTTGTTGTAACAAAAGGTTTCTTTGGTATGGCTACAGACTCTAACACCTTACAATTGGAGAACCCTTTTATTGATGAATTATCATGGATGGAGATATTCATGAATAATTTCAATCACATGAACACTATATTTAATTGCTACTAATGACAAATATTTTTGACACTCGAGGTTATTATAAAACTAATTATGGAATGCCACCCAAACTTAAACCAATATTTACTGCGGTTACTTCCCGTTCTTAGAGTCCGAATTCAATACCGCCAGACTTTTTAAAATATTTAAGCAAATAAAGGATCTAAATTAAGTCTACCCTTACCTTGGCACGCGTTAAGGTTTCCAATCGAAAAGGGAAATTCAACATTGAGTATTTAATCTTTATACCGATAACTTTTGTTTCACATCCTTTGTGCTATTGATATTCAGCGAACTTGGGTATATTTGTGT
The DNA here is from genome assembly GCF_041381155.1 of Argopecten irradians. Classification (NCBI taxonomy): domain Eukaryota; kingdom Metazoa; phylum Mollusca; class Bivalvia; order Pectinida; family Pectinidae; genus Argopecten; species Argopecten irradians. The sequence continues at coordinate 15,705,351 of NC_091134.1, read as the reverse complement.
AACAGCGAGCTTATTATACAAATTATCTATTAACCACTGGTACGTTAATTTATCAATAGAAATCGAACACAATATATGTACTTTAGCCGTATACAACAATCAATAGTGTACCCTACCCAATGATTAAGGATATCATTTGAAAGCAGCCGTATCGGAAGCAAAACTTACGTTAGATTTATCTACTATAAACATTAAGCATTGTCAACTTCGTTGTCAAATTTTATGAAATGAGTCGTGTTATAAATCAATAAACCAGAAATTGCTTTTTTATGAAAATCGTTTTGATTTATAGTAGCGATTTTGTTATTGTTCAAGATAATGTTCGAATCTTAAGATATTTTATGACTAACGTAATTGAGTGCATTTCCGATGTCGTCGAAAGTTGTAAAAAAAATCGCCTACATGTGTAGTAAATTTAAGTTTATAACATTTGTTCAGAGTCGACACTATTGGAGTACATTGGCTCAATGGTAGTGGTCTAGATGTCTGAACCTAATATTGAGCATTGGAATTTTGGAAGTTTGACAAGGGTGGTTATGCAATATCCGAGTGTTGAATGCAAAAGGCGCATTGGAACTGAGATTTGGAAAACCCGGAAAATAATGGTTGGCGATATACATAAAAAAACCAACTAAGTCTTTGAACTTCACTTTTACACCTATTACAGTGTGACGCGCACAATCATTGGCCTTAGCAAAAGCTGCAGAAAGTTGTAGAAAGAAAATATTGGTTGGTTCCAGGGATATATAAGATAACTAAATAAGTCGGTGGCTTAAATTGTGAAGGAGTTGTGGAATTCATATATGTAAATTTCCCGAAGACTTGGATTAGTATATTCCAAAGCGTCAAAGGAGTCTTTAGAACAAAGTGTCTTTATGTTCCAGTGACATCCAGGTGAGTGTCTCAGAAATACTAAGACCGATAGCATTATTGATAAACACATTATTAAGCATCAGCTGTATAAACAGTATTATTTTTATTTGCTAATACATATGAGATGCAAACGTTTGTTAAGGTGGATGAGAATATGTCTATAGCACATTGAATGTTGCCATGTTCAAATGATAAAAAAATGTGCCATTTTTTCACGAAACATAATTCAACTTTAATCCCTTTGACTGTCAGAGACCTTTTTTTAAGTAATTTTTTGTCACTTCCGGTCATTTCATGGCATTTTGTATGATAGAAAATGTATATAAATCCACAAATTCACGTTAGGTGGTGACGAAGTGAATGAAGACTGAAAAATACTCTCCTAAATATAAAGATAAATATTTTAATGTGTAAATAATGCATTCTATATATTTTCAGGCGCAAGAATGACTCAACACTAAACACTGAGGTGACACAGGTATAAAAAAACAGCAGCGGGATGCCGCAGGTGACAAACCTTCGCCTAATTCGAGACAAGAACAACTCTCCGATAGGCAAAGGAACGCTGCATAATGCACTTCTCAATATATCAACATCCACCCGAGATAGGGCGGTGAAACTGAATATTCTTGAAAATGAAAGACTGAAACGTCTGAACAGACTTTATGACAAGAACAAACGTCACAGTGAGTACCTATCGGCGCAGTTCCTTCAGAGGACACAGAGATCCCTTCAAGACCTGAACGCGTACCAGTATGTACTCAACCACGACTACAGAGTCTCACAATTCAGGACAATGGACCCAAAGTTCACGCGCGAGTGTGCGCAAACGCCTCGTAGCACGCGTCGCTACAACTTAGAAACTAGAATATACAACACTGGGTACGGAATGAAACCGTTCAGGCCAGAGATAGACAGGAGGATTCGTCAGACAGATCCAGCTAGAGTTACCAAAATCTTCAAAAAAGTTTTACTCGAGAAATTCAAAGATGAAAGTGACCTGGTTATTAATCGTAGGATGTCCCATTCCGGATTTTATAGAATGTTAGAAGATAGAAATAACTTGAAGGATTACAGTTATCAGCGACTGAAAAGTAATGTACGATTTGAGGACGAGGAGAAATCCCAAACAAATGCGTCAGTACATGAAACAAAAGAAATCGTTGATTCATGATGATTCCGTAAGACTGATTTTTTATTAGTGTTCGTAAGCATCGGCAACAAAAGCAAAAGGTACAGTATTAGGTCTCCAACTTGAGCAGACTAATTCTAGACGTCATTTGTGTTTACCTCAAACCATGGACATTGTCTGAAAGTGACGCCTACCAAACGTTCTAGTCATCAAAGATTACACTTTATCATTAGAATATTTACATACAGTTGTACCAAGAATGCTGCAATTGACATTGTAACATATTAGATATATCTATCGACATACGATTCTGTATTTGCATATTAATGAGTTATTTGCCTTGCGGGTACATGTAGGTATTGATTTTGAATTTGTGACGTCATGTGTGTTTTCGAGAGTAACGTCATACTTTTTAGAGAAAACAGCTGCTCACAAAATGATGACATGACCATGGATACTTAGAAAATTTTAAATATTGTTTGTGTTCAAAAATGTTATATCATGATGATGTGTTTATGTATATACAGTGTATCTATGCTTGTCATCTGTTATAGTTCCTTGGTAGAATTAAATAATGACTGAGGACGAAGTCCGAGGCAAACGCCTTCGGTCACGGGTCAAAATTCAAGATTTTACAAGTTATAAACACCATATGGACCGAATCAGAGGTCCTTATTTTTTATAAGGTATATTTAGTTCCTTTTACAAATGTGAAAACAATTGTTATATGTGTATATTAATTACAAGAAGAAGGATGGCCACAGGACGTCGCCCTGAAGAACTAAACTTTTAGATTTGAAGTCTCAGAAGATACATCGTTGGTTACCTACGTCAATCAACCTGCGGTCTGACATACGGAGCGTAATTGAGTTTAGACACTGACCGTGCGTTCCATTTGCAGATACAACTGGTACGAACCCGCTGTATCTGTAATGGAACGCGCTGTACCAGCCGAACCGAATCGGTACAACTTGTATCCAATATGGCGGACCCGAGATTCTTTATTGGTCACCGGAATGTTTTCTTTGTTGAAAACGGGCAGAGTGTATTTATATCCGATAAAATTACATGGATCGTTTATTTCAATGTGTGCTGAAACTATCTAGGTATTATTTTATATCCATTTCATTGTTAAAAAATATACATTTGAGTATAAAAAAAAAACAATAAAGGTTTTTTTCAATATTTTTTTAAAAATTCGGTTCTGAGACAACCCCTTGCGTTTCAAAGGACGGGCAGTCGGCATTTTGTTTTAACTCTGCTTGGATACAACACCGGGTACCGGCCCCTATATAAAGCGCGTGAACCACACATACGTGCTATCAGTCGAACGCTTGCTGTTCAATGTGTAACAACTAACACTTGACCGGCTCTAGATCTACTGCACTATATACCCAAGACGTAATGATAATAAAATGGTTAGTACTTTCAATGTTTTCTCAAATAAAGTTTCTAAGAACCATATAAAGATATATACAGTTAAATTAAAAGTAATGCATGAATTCATACTTTCTTTCCACGTGCGAGATCCATTTTGACTATAACGTAAACAGACACGGAAATTCTAATAGGAGATAACGTTGTCAAACTAAATATAAATACTGCACTCACCTGACAAGGTTTCATTGAAGTAATAATGTCAGCTAGATCCCAAAATATGTCAAATACGAGCAAATAAAACACTTCAACATATTAGATATTACACGCACATGTACACGTGTGTGCATTTGGTAGTTTATAATCTCAAATGTACATTTTTTAACTTGCATTGTCAGCTTTAACACCGAAAATACATAGCTTTTATATTCGAAGCGTATCTTTCATATTGGTACCGCCATCATGGAAAAACCCTAACCGGTGAGTGTACTATATATCGAACCTCACGTAACCATATATTAGCCAGTGATAATAAATAGAAATTGTGAGCATATCTTATATTATCAGTAATTGTTATTATCGACATGTTTGACAAGAATTTCAACTGGTGGTATCGGTACGTACGATTTATTGTATCTACTGTCTAACACTTGATTAATGTTTTATATCAAATGATTTAATAACTACATTAAAATTGTCTTTGTAAGTCAATAAATTACTTCTCTTTTAAATTTTTCATATTTGCTATGCTATTTACATGTCATACACAATACAACAATATTCTTATGTTGGAACTGAATTACAAAAGCATAACCCCATTTTCCTGTGATTTCAAATCCTCTTCCAAATTGTTAGTCCACTCCGGTAATGGTTTGATAGATTCCCGGAATCTCTACAATACAACAATATATAAAAACCGGAAATTAGAATGGATATTGATTATGAGTTTTATATTCATATTATGATAGTAGAATATTTCTACAGATGCACATTTGAAACGATGAATATGTTATACCATAATATGGAATGTAAATGCTGGAAATGTAACAATTCTGGTACCAATATTCGGTGAACGGGTATACAAAGCGTATGTGTGGGGATATTGTACAGCGCACTTTCCACCAAATCTTTGAGACACATAGAAAATAATTTGATGTATCAAAGTAATCGAAATGAAATACTGTAATTTGGTTCATCGTTTACATAAGTAGACAACTATAACCATGGAAAGTTCCAATAAAGTAAATAATTATATGTTAACTGTTCAAATCATTTGACCATTATAAGCTCTTTCTAAAATAACGAACACTTATACATTAACAAAGACATTTTTACCTCAAATCAATTAAAAACATTCAATGGATTGAAAAGATTTGTCAACTTGTGGAATAACAGATCAGGCCTCGATTTCTCGAAACAAAAGTTCAGACTAAAGTCAAAACTTAAGTTTTTCTCCTAAAGAAACAATTTATGGCTTAAGTCAGTTTTTGACTTAAGTTTGTTTTAGGAAATCGGGACCAGAACATAAGCATACGTTCCGGAAAGGTCAAGATTCCAGAGCTTCTCTCTTTCTTATCAACCTCAAAAATACACGCCATATTTAGTCATACAAGGGATCAACTTCGCTAGCCAAGGGTATTAGTCCGATTCTCTTTCTACTACCCCTGGCATATCTCACTTCAGAACGGGTGTTCCCGCACTGCGCCACCTGCTGGATCACCGCAGTTGCGCCCCTTCCATTTACGTAATAAGCAACCAATTAAAAAGCTCGTATCATTGTTGTATGGTTGAAAAAATGGCAGCGCCCTATGGAACACGTGTGTTGTTTGCGACAGATTCAAAATACCAAAGATGAACATGTGTGTGAGTCATTTAAATTGTTTATTAGTAAGTTCGGACAGCAGTTTTTGCGTTTCATGCAGAAGTTCTGCAATGTCCAATTTTGTAACGAGATCGCAGTATATCTTTTAATTGATTAATTTGTGAAACATAAACCACGCACGTACTATCCAATCTGTTTGGAGAGCAACGTCTCCAAGACGTTCATTTAGCTGGTATAAAAATTTAATTGATTAAATAGATAGTAATTTAACTTCGCTAGGAGTTGATGTTGACAGGCATGGTATGCCTGATGCCTCATTATACAAATGTAGGTCACTATACTATCGCTTCCGTTCAGTTTTGTTGACATATCAAAGCTGCGTTTTCATAGGTCGCCTGAACCTAGCCGCATCGAATGAGAATTTGAAAGCAAAAGCACTTGTTCTGAAGTGAGATATACCAAGGGTAGTAGAAAGAGAATTGGCCTAATACCCTTGGCTAGCAAAGTTGACTAGTGATATGTTAAAATAAAGAAACTGATTGACTGACCTGTTTGAGGGTTCCTTTCTGTTGTTTTAGTGTATAGACAATGTTGAACATCAGGGGCATTAGAGGGGCTATAGCGATAAGCCATCCGACTCCTATAGACCATAGAGGGTAGGCCATATCTCCATACGTCACAGGGCGATATTTCACCAAACTTACAATCCAAATAAACTATAAACAAATAAATAATTACTTACAATCAGTTGTCCAATGTTTTTTAAACTTTTTTTTCGGACGACTTTAATTTTGTGATTTTTTTTGCATAAATACAGCTGTACTCAAGATTAGAACGGTTTTAAGGCATTTTCTTTTACGAATTTGTATCTACACGAAAGTGAGTTTGCTTACAGCATAATGCACTAAAAGATCCCAAAATGACGATCAAGATAAATGTGTCATAGAGAGGCTTTATTACTATTATATTTTGCCTATTTTTCGAAATATCATTATATCACCCTATCACATTATGAAGCACAGCTGGTAAACAAGCGGTTTTAAACAACACGGATCCATCGAAGCTACTGTAAATGAAAAAAAACAAACATTGTCTAGTGTCAAAGGTTCCTGGTTGTCTAAACATACTTACCAGTGTTGTTAAAGGCGATATATATTTCCAGAAGAGTTGCCAGATTTGCGGTATTGGGAAGCCCACCATAACGGATATATCTTTACTTAGTCTTTCAGCTCCTGCAACGTTTGCATTTGGTATATCAAGTAACTGAAGCATGGTGCTTATTATTAAAAACACCAATATTCAACCAATTAAAACGTCATATAATGCACAGGTGGAACATATTCGATGACGGATATGGTATTTACTTCACGCATAAAGTTACTTTTTTAAAGTTACAAAATAAGACGATAAAATGAAAATTTTTAATGATGTTATATACTTCTGCTTTAGACATTTGCAAATTCTTTGAATTGATTTATTAGAAAATCTTGTGTTTGAAAGTTCCCAAATAAATTGGTGTCGATAATAATTGATGATGTACATGCAGATAATTTGATGATGGTAATGATGATAATGATTATATTAATGATACTGCTGCTGCTGCTGATGATGATGATGACGACGATGATGATGATGATGATGACGATGAGGATGATGATGGTGATGTTAATGATGCCGCTGCTGTTGATAATGATGGTGATATGATGATGATTACGACGACGACGTTGATGATAGTGATGATACTGATGAATCTGCTGATGATGCTGGTGGTGGTGTTGGTGATGATGATGATGACGACGACAATGATAATGTTTACCGTATAACCAGGCCAGAACACTGCATTCCAGTAGAATAATTAACAGACCACCGACACTGGCAATGTACCAATCAACTAACTGAACAACGTACATACCGCCCTGTTAAAAGGGGATTAGACACAAATTTATTCATGGTTCGACTTTGGAAAAAAATGATATGCGTGTAAAAGAATCGCCATTGAAGGGATGAAGCGGCAAAAGCCTGTATATTTTTATTTAGAGTATTTATATTATTGATTTTGGTATTTATTACAGAAAAAACCGCATCTTTAAAAATACTCCATATAAAATTTTTAAATTGTAAGTTTCCATACCTGATAGACATAAGGTATCCCGATAATGGTTGTTAGTGTACAAATGACAGCGGAAGTCAATTTCAATTTTGAGCGAAATACTTCCGGGTACACATCCGCTAGGGCACCGTTAACAACCTGGAGATGGACTATCTGTAAGAAACGGAAGTAACATATCATTATTGTAGGTAAGTCACGTGATCCTTAGAACCGTACACGACAATTTCATGCCCGCTTCAGGTACGAAAATGTGTTGTTCATGTAACAAACGTTTTACTAAACCGATTATTTTGCGGCTTTAATCATCCTAACATCTCACCATAACGCGAGCTTCAATTAAAATTGAATTAACGACTTTTTAGATTAGACAAAGGATTTCATGTGTTTTGTCTCATATTGATCATTACCCGACTGTCTAAGCCCACAGTGAACAGCGTGAAGAAAAACAAGGCCGACCAAAGTTGTGGAAGAGGAAGCGTGGAGATAGCCTCCGGGAATATCATGAATGCTATCCCAGGGCCTTAGGACATAAAACATCATCAACCTTAGCATGAACGAAAATATGAATACATCTGTATTAATGCTGTACGTACTTATTTTAATGGTAGTTTTATTTTAACGCTTTTCGCGCTGTCTTTAAGTGCTAAATCATGTACAACGCTAAATTTAAAAAAAATGTATTACCAGTGTGTATTGAACCACCAAATTCCGCTAATTTGTATTTGCGCTAATGATTCATTATTTATATTTGCGGTAATGATTCATTATTTATATTTGCGCAAATAAATAATTTTTATATCCGCGTTAATGATTCAGTATTTTTATTTGCGCTACTAATTCATTATTAATCCGCGTTAATAATTCATTATTTATATTTGCGCTAATAATTCATTATTTTATTTGCACTAAAATTTAATTATTTATATCTGCGCTACTAATTCATTATTTATATCTGCGCTACTAATTCCTTATTTATATCCGCCTTAATAATTTATTATTTATATTTGCGCTACTAATTCATTATTTATATCTGCGTTAATAATATCGCGTTAATAATTCATTATTTACATTTGCGCTAATAATTCATTATTTATATTTGCGCTTATAATTCATTATTTAAATTTGCGCTAATAATTCATTATTCATTTCCGCGTTAATAATTCATTATTCTTATTTGCGCTAATAATTCATTATTTTCATTTGCGCTAATAATTCATTATTTATATCTGCGCTAATGATTCATTATTTATAATTGTCCTTATAATTCATTATTTTTATTTGCGCTTATAATTCATTATTTATATATATGCGCAAATAATTCATTTCTTATAATTGCGCTAAGATTTGACTGCGCTTAGATAGGTACGTTTACAGCCATTTCAAAAGAAATGTAGGAACTTGAACAGAAACGGTCAAGAAAACATAAAATATAATTTATTCTTGAGTGGATGAAAAGCTTAGATATCTTCGTCATTTAAAATAAATAAAATAACAACACTTCTATTAAGAAAATTCTCACCGTCAGCGACAACATCTTTAATTTCCACGTTGAATGAAACCGACATGTAACCAAGGGTTACAAAGATGACACATCCGGCGAAAAGACTGGTAAAGGCATCAACCAATGGTATTATGATGGAGTCCCTGAAATAAAAAAAAATGATATAATGCATGTAAGCAACACTGAGCGGGGTGCACTATTCGTTGTCTTCATAAGCAAAAGGCACTTAGGTAAAATTATAGGCAGGAAACAGTTACCTGCTACCCCAAAGATACAAAATCTTACTATGTACTTATCCAGTCTACAAAAAAAGTATTTTTCATTGTGCAGAGGCAAGAATCAGTTCTGTGCTTTCATGTTTACACAGGAAAAAACCCAACTAACTCTTACAGAAATCTTATTATGAGATTAATAAAAGCTTGGCACATGGACGTAAATTTCTTCTCACATTAAAAGCTTATTTAAGAACAAATTTAGTAGCTGTGCCTATGTACTGAGAAGAACAAGGACATATATACCACAGCCTCATGAAACACAAGCTCGTGTTCTTAGCATAAACATGCATGTTAAATATAATGATCATTCTATAGAGATCTCAGTTGATAATAAACGTTAAGCAATAGAGTCCCAAACCTGTACAAATTGTGGTGGAAGTGGTTGTAACTTGATAATGTTACGAGATCTGCAGCAGCAAACCCGGCCGAGTATATCACCTGGATGGCTGCATCGGACCACACCTGGAAAATACACCTTCGGAAATAAAAGGAACACCATTATCTTAACACAATAAAGGTGTAATAAAATGCATTAAGGGAAAACTGAAAACCTCAAAGTGTATGGTTGAGTACCATAATTATCAACACTATATTTTAAACAAATCAAGGAAGACTAGAAGAGTAGGCAGGCTGTGCTTCATCGACGGCAACAACAAACGATGAGGTAGAAAAAGATAACCCATTTCACACCATCTTTATAAATCGCTGATCTATCGAAGTTCATTAATTTCAGTGTTCTTCGCAAATATCATCTAAATTTTGACATTTGTTATGTTGCGCTCAACATTGCAAATCGTACAATACACAAGTATTTCATATAGATATATAGTAAGTTCGAGATCAATTATACTTCCTTTTCGCGTCTAACTCGAACTATTGTTTTGTTTTATATAACAAATACATTACTTATTTTCCGTAATGAAAACGAAAACCAGTTGTGGAAAAAATCTCATTTCTCATGACTTCAATTTCCTCAGATAGAAATAAATAAAGAATAAATTCCATGTTATTTCCCCACTGATAAAATCAAGAGAAATAAATAAAAAAAAAAAAGATATTAAATTTGAAAACGAACCTTCACTTGACGAAGTATTTTGATTTGTAAGTCCATGGACGATATTCTGAGTGTCAATCATTGAGTATTGCTATGGTGTGTACATTTACAACTCACTAACACTTAAGATAGATGTTTCAAAAAGAACGAAGTAAATACAGAGGCAAATGAAAATATTTTTTTCCTTTAACTTACCGATAACTTGCTTAACTCTTCCCATCTGGGTATGAAATAGTACCGCAGTCCTTTTCCTGCCCCTTCCAGGGTCAGCCCTTTTACTAGGAGAATGGTCAGTAGAACATAGGGAATGGAGGCTGCTACGTACATAATCTATTGGAACACAGAAGGAAAAAATCTCTGATAAAATAAACCAATAGAATGTGCAAAAGCCATATAATCGATGAATTTAAAAAAAAGAAATAAAAAAAAAAACAATTTTGCTAAGTCTAGCTAGTAATCATCAAAGGAAATTATGTACTTTGGGTGGTGGAGACAATTTCAACTGTAACGTCAACTATCAATCCATTATTCAGTTTGTCGGTGATTTCTAACGACGAATCTGACTTTTACTACTAAGACTGCTGTACCTTTCCAGACATCTTGATGCCCCGGAAGACACAGAGGAAAACCACCGTACTGACCGCAGCATTACACAACAATAGTTCCCAGCGGATCCCACCGAGATTCTCTATGTTTTCGGACAATTGTAGCACCTTGTATCTGAAAAAATAGCTTGACTTTGGTAATACTAACTCGTATAACTGAAAAGTTCTATCTAACTCGAAGTAAATTGTTGGTATCGATGAAGCGCTTCGATGTATATTCAAGCTCACTCGAATACTTGGTAAACTCGACAGTTTACCTTAATTTTCACTTATATCATGTAACCATTGTGAATACCAGCAGTAATATATATCTTGGTTTGAGAGATCTCCTCTTTAGCTCTAGGAAAGCATTCATTACACCCGCTTGGACTTAGAGTGGTCTTCTGTCCAAGAATTTTATCAATATATAAATACAATACTGTAAATATGAGTAAATATGTGAAATATTTATTAGCTTTATATCATTTTTTCAAGAAAATCGCATAGTTTGTGTAAAACATCATAGAGTAATTAATACAAGTAAATATATCGTTTTTAGTTGCCGCAACCAGCAACTTTACAAAACTGGTTTGAGCATGAATGTAAAATTACGCTCACAAGTAGGTTATATTTGTATAAATTACTTCAACCAGTCTGAAAAAACTGGTTTGAGCATGAATGTAAAATTACGCTCACAAGTAGGTTATATTTGTATAAATTACTTCAACCAGTCTGAAAAAACTTACAATAAATATACATCAATATGATATATCTTAACTAATAATAAGTAATGTAACATGGGTTTTTGCAGGCTGTTACATCATGAATGCTCGAATTTAAACGTATACTGAAGTTTTTGAAGTAGGAGATTCTAACACGACTGAATCTTCACTTTAGTAAAACGCTGAATTTGAAACCCTTGACGTAGATAGATCTTTTTGCAGGAGCGTTTCAAAGTATCTTTAAGTGTTTAATTAGTTTTTGGTGAGAACGTTATTTCTTGAAAGATTTACTATCTCATTTAATATTGCAGTGTACGTAAGCAATGTCTCTTGTTTACCATTACCATACGATTACCATAACGAGCAATTATTATACCATCGTTTGTTACTCTTTTACCACCAATAACTTATGTACTACACTTGCGAATTCTGTTAGGTTTTACGTTTACAAAAAATACTCAAAGGTATGAAATGCCAGGTACTGTAAACCATTTTACATTTGTCATACTTGTAAATTTGTTTAATCTTGTTTACTTTTTTCTTGAGAGGCAATTGCAAAAAGCGCCATAATATCAAGCCAAAAAGGTCTTAATGGAAGCTTGGTTTCTTTGTGTTTGGTACGACGGATATTAGCTTTGGATATCACAGGAAGTACCGTATGATGGATGATGTTTTAAACAGTTGTCAATGTGTTATAACAATACGTCGAGTTCGAGATGCCAAAGCCAAGTGGTTAAAATACGAATGACATGACGTCACAATCACAGGAAGGGGACACCAATCAACAGTAAGCCGTATTTTACCCATGTCGTTTTGGTATCTTGAAACCCACGTATTGAAATGTCTCATAAACTTACTCCCAGAATTCTTCTGTAGCTGTTTTAGCACTACTTGATAGTGCATCGGACATATTACGTGACGTCATGTTGTGTGTCGTCGTGTTGTATGACTTCATATTTTGTGACGTTATGTTCTGTGACGACAGATACTGTGACGTCATAGTGGTATTAGTGACGAAAACTCGGCTGTAGCATTGGTCTGTGTTCCACTCGTTATCACAGCTACTCCACGGAAGTGTCGAAGTGAAACAGCTGCCGAAGTAGTAGAGGACCCAGGCGATAATCACGTTGTAATAAACGGACACAACCACATTAGTCAGAATCATGGCGTATCCGATTCCTACCAAAGAGAAAGTAGCTTTGATATTGCATCAATGAACATGATTACTTTCATTTTTTTTCGTTTTTTTTTTTTTTTTTTTTTTTTTTTGTCTCAAATACAATTTTATTTTAAAATTCTTTGGCACAAAATAGGCCAAATCATTTGTATGTAGCAGAAACATATCAACAAATGTAAGAAACTGCCAGAATTGACATACCTTTTTCACGATGTAACATTTAATTATTTTTTTTACATTGCAATTCATGCTTGATTGATTTCTAGTATTAGCTATATATGAAAATTGATAACAACCACTATCATCAGCACAACAAAGCAATTATGTGTTGCGATTCACATGTTTTATATAAAGATCCGTCAGAGTATTGGTATCCAAATAAACCAAACCTAACATAGCCACCCACTTCTTTGGATATGACACTGTCATAATTGTAACTATATGTGTCTTAGAAAGTATTTTCGAAAGCTTTTACTGCAATATGTTTTTAATCTCAAATGAAGGTTGCTTTTTAACTTGCATTGTCAGTTTAAATATTGGAAATATAAATGTAACAAACATTACCTTTGAATATTGGACAGCATACCCAGGCTTTAGCCGGTCCAAGGCTTGAGAATTGAGGGTAGGAAAACTGGAGCATTTGTTGAGGTATCGCTATTATTATCATAAATAGGAAGTACGGTATAAGGAACGCTCCTGAAGAAAATAAACAAATTAAAAACCAGAATCACACACAAGAAAAACGGTATTAGGAAAATTCCTGTGTGCATGAAATACCAGAATCATACGGAAGACATTTATACTGTATGTATAGTATGTCCCGTATAATGTATGGTGTATCCCATGTCCTGTTACATGTATGGTTTGATGCGTATAATGTATGGTGTAATCCATGTCCCGTTACACGAATAAAAAAAATAAACAGATAAAATACCTTGTCAAAGCAAACAATCAGGATCATGTATAAGACATAAGGTATGGTGATAAATAAAAACAAAATCTTTTAGTAAGAACAAAGTCATGTTATTCCTATTCCAGGACTTGTTAATCCTTTGCACTTTGATGTCTACAGCGGAAGAATTGATAAATGTATAAAGCTATTTAACTTTATTTTCATCATAAAAATTAACCATTTATTACATCATGTTTTCATTTCAAAGGTTAAATAATAGTATCAACGATTGGAGAATAACAACTTAAAGGTTTAAGCTTTATTGATGTTCACTATTGAGTGAATATTAACTGAATTCCATGTGTATAGATTTTATTGACTATTTAATAGAATGATACTTCGTAATATAATTTACAGTGAATGTAAAATGGTAAAAAGTTACCGCATTTAATTAAGTGACTCAACCGTATATTGAGGGTCGATCTTATAATCGATCTTTGGTTATTCGGAAAATAACCGTGCAATAGCGTCTACGTCTTTATGAAGACCATTTGCTGAATAAGATCACTTCTTATGGTCATGAATGGCCAAATTAACATAATTTGACCTATGTGTAAAACCTACTTGGATTTAAAGTCCATATTTCTTTGCCGACTACTTGGGCCTTTCTGATAAGTTTGACCGTAGTGCGAGAACTGAGTTCATAAACCATCGATGGAAAGTCGATATCTACTTGTAATGGATTTTTATAGACATTTTATTCCGAATATGTCTTTTTATGATTGAATTAGGTTATAAATTTAGATAAGTACGTTGATCCTGGCATACCACATGTATTATTCCATCAAATTTCCATTTTATTAATATATTGGTGTTATTACCAATCTGCCCCAATAAAATCATTTTCGCCAGCTGTTGTAAAACTTTTTTTTTCTTATTATGTAAACATTTATTTGTTGAGAGATACTATTTCTACAACAATAGGCGATGTTATTCAACTCTCAGGGTATCCAATAAACGAATCAGTCGTTGATTAACAATTTGCTTATACCACACGTGGTATAAACTCGGTACGCATTCAGATTGGCTGACATGGTGAACTTTGACCGAACTACTTATTTCTCAGTGTCACGTCGTCACTTTGTTTCTAATTAGAAAAATATATATATTAATGCATTCTTTATAAAAATATGACTTTTGAATATTATTGATTGCCGTTTTGCTGATGAAAATATCAATATATCTTATTTGCAAATCTCGGTAAACGCACGTAACTTAATCTTCGTCGGATTTCTATCGGCTAAAAGCGGATATAATTGTGGCAGAAACAGGTCACACGACTCGTGGTCGTTGGATATGGAATTTATTCTCCACTCGTAAGTTAGTTTTTAAAAGTTACAAAAGACACTCGCTAAGGGCTCTTGTCTTTTGTAACTTTTAAAGATAACTCACTTGTTTGGAATCAATTCCATATCCAACAGCCACTCGTTGTGTAACCTCTATATTTCAAATGCAATTCACTAATGCAATGTATATATAACACGCATGTCAGATATTGTTTCATGAAATGCTCTAATAATGGATTTTAGAACCTAAAATTCATGATTGTATTTATTCATATTTATTCATGAATTAAAATATTGATTTTTAACGTGTACACATTTAAAATAGCTCCGAAGTATGCGAACTGCTTCGATCTATTTCGATCTCTACGGGTATTGCCGATATTGACCACGTGATCAGGCTCGGGAGGTTCCGATCTATATGGGTATCGCCGATGTCGGTAACGTGATGCAACTCGGTTTTCTGATATTACAATAGTATATTGGTGCTTTCATAAATCTGAACCATCATATTTAAGCATCCATATTTGCACATTGTATGTTTTATGAGAGTTTGTGATAGTGAAAATTACAAGAAATAACTTTAAAGGCAGTTCTAATATCCAAATATAGAATACAGGTCTGAGTACTTTGAGTAGCTCTCACGGTCACGATCGTGCATTAATACGTTATATTATTAGAAATCTGTCAGTTTACTGAAGAATGATACTGTGTTTCATAGGTATATTTTCTGTAGTTTAACTGTTAAGTGTAGTTATTTATGATGCACAACATGATTTTTCAGGAAGTTCATCCCATGGCGCCACAACCATGGCAACTCCTATCAAAGTACAGATGACTCCCGGCCCATAACCGTGCGCTTACATGTAGCTTGTTGCTATGAAATTATATTATACAAATGTATACATTTTTAATCTGGCTATTTTTTCTAGCTGGAAGAATAAAACATTTGTAAAAAAAATATTAAAATGGTTTTCATCTTTAACAAAAATCAAAACGTTCGATATGATATTGACAGGAAAATGGTTTGACTAGTGTGTCAAATTTCATTTTCTGTATATATCATTTCAATGGCGATCATGTGCTAATTAATCTTCGCTAACAAGCTAAAAGACTACATTTTCGTTACGATTGTACCGATATGAGCCAGCTTACAGTCAGTATTTGATTAATCGCCAATTGTACATGTTATGACACTTTAATACCGCACCACTGTTATCACCCCACGTGAAGTAACCGCAAAGAAGGAAGAAAAATGACATCGTTTGTTGACCTTAGCTTTCAGCTAGGAATAAATACCATTTTTTACAGAGACAATACATTAATGCAAAATTGAGGCGAATGCTGCCCGAGACACATCACGAGAAAAATATGGAGGAATAGTTCGCCACACTTGTTTAAATCATATAGAGGAATAGTTCGCCATACTCATTTAAATCATAGGGAGGAATAGTTCGCCATACTCGTTTAAATAATATAGAGGAATAGTTTCACCATACTCATTTAAATAATATTGAGGAATAGTTAGCCATACTCGTTTAAATCATATAGAGGAATAGTTCGCCATACTCGTTTAAATCATATAGAGAAATAGTTCGCCACACTCGTTTAAATCATATAGAGGAATAGTTCGCCATACCCTTTAAAATCATTTGGAGGAATAGTTCGCCATACTCGTTTAAATCATATAGAGGAATAGTTCGCCATACTCGTTTAAATCATATGGAGGAATAGTTCGCCATACTCGTTTAAATCATATGGAGGAATAGTTCGCCATACTTGTTTAAATCATATGGAGGAATAGTTCGCTATACTCAATTAAAGCATAATGAGGAATAGTTCGTCATACTCGTTTAAATCATTTGGAGGAATAGTTCGCCACACTCGTTTAAATGCATATGGAGGAATAGTTCGATATACTTGTTTAAATTAGAATATTCGCATACCGTTTAAAGCAATAATGAGGAATAGTTCGTCATACTCGTTTAAATCATTTGGAGGAATAGTTCGCCATACTCGTTTAAAATCATATAGAGGAATAGTTCGCCATACCCGTTTAAATCATAATGAGGAATAGTTCGCCATACATGGGAATATTAAATCATATGGAGGAACAGTTCGCCATACCCGTTTAAATCATATAGAGGAATAGTTCGCCATACTCGTTTAAAAATCATTTGGAGGAATAGTTCGCCATACCCGTTTAAATCATATGAGGAATAGTTGCCATACTCTTAAATATTGAGGAATAGTTCGCCATACTCATTTAAAACAATATTTTTCTTTGTATACTTAATGTCTCCATGGCCGCTTTCTAAATGGATTGCCAGATGTTCAAATTCTTTAACATAAATTATTTTTTACCTCTGCTTAATGCTCTATTTTATCGATAGACGAATATCTTCACAATAAATGCTGTATAACGCTTTAAATTCGCGGTGTCCATATTTCGCGGTTTTCTTTACGAGGTTTATTCGCGGAGGTTAAATTAAGCGGGTCATCGACTCATAAAATTCTTTCAACTATTGTTCTTAGGCACGTCAGTGGGTTTTTGAATATTTCTCTGGTGATAAGAATTCGTGGATTTCAGTAAAGCACGGAAATATAGCGAATATAAACCACCATAATTTTACCCGCTGTACAGTACAACCACGAAATCACAACACAAATGTGTGATGCAGAAAGATCAAAATACCATTACAATGTTGTCATAGGACATTTAATTATACAACAAATGCTTTCTAAGGACCGAAACTAGAATGTCTAACTAAACATACCACCGCCATTTCTGTAGCAAATGTACGGGAATCTCCATATATTTCCTAGTCCAACGCTGACACCTATACAAGAAAACATGAACTCCTTTCCATTTTGCCACAACTCTCTTTTCCCAACTGTTTTGGAAGCAGGCTGATCCATCTTGACTTTTGATGATATAATATTTTATCATCTGTAAGGAATGCTACCTAGAACAGACACATGTAGGTACTGACCTCTTATCATATAGGTTTAACTTTATTTGTATCAAACTAAAGGTAATATTCATGGCCACGTCATTGAAAGTTATTAATGTCTATGCCGCACACTTCGCTTGCTACAGAGATTCACAATCACGACTGCTACATCCTAACGAGTAATTATAAGAGAGACATAAGATACATGTATGTATATTTTGAAAGGATGAAGGCCTGGATAGGGTTTTAATGCGGAAAACTATATAATTGAAAAAAACGATCACTTTTCACGTCGGACAGGGATTCGAACCCTCACAATATTGTTGAAAAGCAAGTGCAGTGTTTTCTTTATTTATTAGTTAAACGTCCTATTAACAGCCAGAGTGCCACGTTTGTTAGTGGAGGAAAGCCGGAGTACTCTGAGAAAAAACCCACGACCAGCGGTTAATTCCTTACAACTGCTCCATATCGGATTCGAACCCGCAAACCCAGAGGTGGATGGCTTATGTGTATTATTTCGGGACACCTCAACCACTCGGACACCGCTGCTCCTTAGCAAGTAAATGGCCACTGTGTCAACTAACTATTACAAACAATAACATTCAGCGCTCCCTCGAATTATTGAAACACAAAAATACTGCCAATCTCGCATACCGCCAACTGAAGCCCAAGAACGGATTTCTGCTCTGTGTGATCCAACCTTTACGTCTGCCAACATCGTATACCGCCAACAACCATATGCATTGTTCTCAATACCGTTTATATTCTCTCTGTATTATCCAGTACTGTCAAAAATCATTTTAACTATTGTGTGTTAATAATGTTGTTTATTAATTGAATTATACATTATATAATCAGCCACATTCCGTCTGATGCAGTGATCGTTTACTGGTAAGGCTTTGCTTGGATGATTTTATCAGATGTCGTATTACCAGCCAGGGTATGCATGTTTCCGTTCAGTCTAGTTTATACAGCAGTTGCACTAAAATCATATATGTAATTAAAAGATTTTTAGAACTTTCTGCTTATATGGTGACTAGCTGAGATAAAGATGAGTTCAAATTATGATGACCGTTATTCCAATTCATAAACATTATGTTAATAGAGACAAATTCGTTTTACAGCTACTAAAATGGCATTTATGACTCGTATTAACATTTATATTGTATGGAGTTATTTATTTGTTATTTTCATAAGATGTTGTTTATTACTTTATTAAAGACTAAAATATGTGCATGAATTGGAGGCACTGCCTTGATATTGGATATTAAACCATCTGTCCACTTATGCTGTATTTGTATTGTACAGTTGTTTGTCTTCCCGGGTAAGTATTGATTGTGACATCACGTGTTTGCGTGCATGATGTCATACATGTACGTTTAAGAAAAAACGACGTGAATTTTGCTCACAAAATAATGAAGTCACAAAAGATACTTACATTTACCTGCAGGGGAGGAACTTTTGTAATATTGTAAAGACGAAATAAAACAGAAAACTTTATGTAGCTTTATAACAGTACGTCAGAAAATAGAAAAAAATTGTCATTTTCGATTAATTTAGGAGCAGCCGAAATACGACTATCAAATATATTATGGATGGTCTATATAGGGACCGTAGAATCAAACCAAAAATAGATTCCTGGAAATCCCTTTTTGGGCACAAAAGAGAGGTGAATGTTTCGGAGCCTGCTGATTGGGTATTCAGGGGGCATCAGTTTCAAATGTTTAATATGTGGGTAGGGCAATACATGTAGATGTAAAATATATAAAGAAATTTTAAAATTCTGTCAAGTGTGTGTCAAGGGGGAGGTAATCAATATTGGAATTTCATGAATATTTTGGTCAATATTTGGTGCGGAATTCAACATAAGATGGCACCCCCCACATAAAAGTTTAGCAAGATTTTAGATCTTAATTTCTTTTTATTCATAGGTATGCGAGATGCCATTCTTCAAAATTAGTGACAGGTGACCAGACTTGAAAACTCCATTTAACCTGGACAGTGGCAAACGTTAATATATCGTATATAGCGAAATCATTTGGTTCTGCGGTCTCTATATTGGGTGCAATTGAAGAGTGGCCTCCGCTGTTGGTATAGAAATTATTTGTATTTAAGTTCATAAATAGTGTTATACACATAGTGTGAGATGTTCAAATTGACTTAATACTATTAAGAGTTTAAAACCGTGATTCCATTGACATATGTCTTCGTAAATTTCACGTTCATATAAGCAGGTGTATACATGTATTACAGTAAGAAGATTTTCAGAGGCAATAAACTGAAGAAGAAGCCTTTCGTATATAAATTTGCTATATAACCATTACAGTGCTATATAATTTACACCATGAATCATTTCAAATGACTCTTTCTAACCAGGTCAAAAGAATACCTATACAAGCATAACACATGAAATATTAAATTTGCTGTTTGTATGCAAAGCGAGTAAATAATATGACGATATAATCACAATTTGCCTATTTCTGTACACAGTTGAATCTTGTCTACACAATTCCGAGAACTTGCTTTAAAACCTTAACTTATTTGTTCTATCGTTATCCTGTTTATTCCTGAATATCATTTACGTCTCTAAGGAGGACGAGCAAAACAGCTCTTTGTGTCTCACAATGAGTCTCGTTTCTGGATGACGGAACTGTTTTTTCGAGAGAGAAATTCCAAATATTAGAAACTGTAACAAAAGTATTTCAGAAAGAAGAAAAAACAACTTGTAAAGACATCTGAATTACTTATCGCATGGTGGCTCACAATTATATGCAAACATCTTGTGGGAGAAACTTGTATTTACAATGATAACATCCACTCAATCTTACCACAAAATTAAGTTGCCTTCATTTTGAGAGTTGAAATACTTAAAATGTACGATGCATATGTTTTAATTTTACGTCTACATTACACTGAGATGAACAGTCTGACAATGTTATGATGTTACGATCTACAATTTCATTTCACAATTTGACAATGTTATTAGTAAATTTTTAAGTGCAATATGATGCTTTTCTTGAAGCATACAAAAGGCATAGAAAACAAGAACTTTTATAGTACATAAATTCTGTATTAAAACTAAGGTTTATGAGGCATCATAATGTTTGCATGTCCATTTGAATAATTACCAAAGCTTAAATTCATCAAAAGCTAAAGTTTCAAAAGATATCTGAAAAAAATGACATTTAAAAATATTAATATGTCGATTTATATTCCAACAAAGCACGCATCGTTGCATATTTGGGTCACACTTATGTCGACGAGGCTTATATACACTCGGTCTGTACATCTCTATCTAAAAGGCCCACAGCCTTGCCGGAGTAAAATTTAAAGGTTTCTTAAAACACATTGATAACAGAAGAAAATACATATCCATGACTTAAGATGAGGTAACAACACCAAACATAAGAAAGATTTCCTGCGTTATATATGGTAACTGTGGAGATTCATTTGGCTGTTTTGCCGTCCGGCGCAGTAATTGTCAACTACCGCACGGTATTTAAGACGACCCGCGTTATGAAATATTAACATTTCTTTTATTTCATATTTTTCAAAAGATGATGATGAGTGTTGAACTAACGGTATGTTAGTAACTTTTGCGAGTCTAAAAAGTCATTGATCTCGTTTTACATTCCCATTTTAAAATTTTAAAATTTAAAAGCTGTTTCGGAAAGGTAGTGGGGCCTTTAAAACTGTTGCTGGTGACCCCTCCATCTCTCGTCCATCTTTCTCCAAATCCAGCCTGATGCCGCCTCTGCCCGTCTGCTTACTGCTCCCACGAACTTCTTCCTTTCTACTCCCATGAAGCCCAAGCATCTCAGAGTTCTCCACAGTAACTGGCCTGTAAACCCTCAATATCCGACCTCCACTGGAAGGCACCATGTCCTCCAACCTTGTTCTTGGCAATCATCCAAAAGTTGCTGGTACATTAGCCTTTTCCTCTCGTCCTGTTCTCCCATGGTACTGTGAGGTCATCCATAAGAACCTGCTTGGAGTTCTGGGACCACAACACAATGTATGGGCAAAGGGGTGTTGACAGGACTTCCTCTGGAAATCCCATGCGTTAGTGGGTGTCAACCCTCATCTCCAAGTCTGTTGCCGTTGCTAGTATCCCACATCCCTGCACGCTGCTCTTTCCCTTCGGTCCTGCCTTCACAAAGTTGGTGAACTTTGGTCCCTTCGTCAATGCCTCATCTTCTTTCTAGCACTGTCAAGACTCGCAGCTATCTCCTTGAGGACCTCAATTGTGAGAGATAGGTATTACTAGGACAACTATCTGTGTTTAGTGTCGAATGATAGATCGTTATTAGACAGAGAGAATATGTAAAAGCATCATCTATAGTATTAACTGCTTTCTTTTTGCGAGAAGGAAATTTTCGCATCTTTTCGCGAGATAATCTGAACACGATTTAAAATGTTTCGCGAATAATTAATTTTTATTTGTTTTCCGACATTCTGATTATTCATATACTTTGGAAAAAAAAATCCGAGAAAGGCGCGAAAACCCGACGTAATCATGACGTCACAATAGAGACGTCGACGATGCGTATTGATTAAGAAAAAATAATCCAATGGAAAATCAATGGAGTCGTACGTTTAAACGTAATATATGTTATCAAGTAGTCTGAAAAATATATTATAAGCAGATCCACACAGTTTGCAAACAAAATTTCTTTTATAACCCGATGAAGTTAAAACATAATGACATCAATGCTTAAATAATAAAATAATAATCGTAATTACGAATGCATAGTTATCAATAAGAGGCATTGGATACGAACTTATATATTCACAAGTATGTTGAAAACAATTATTTAGAAAACGGAGATAATTAGATTGAGAATTCTGGAAACGTAGCATCGAATTTTGAATGAACGATTTTAGGTCAGTATCTCATATGCATACGACTTCTGATTCTGAAAATGTGCTGCATGTCCTTTTATAATTATAGTAAATATGAATATGATCTATTATTTTATAGCAAAGATCATGGATTTTCGTGCTTTTTCTTAATTTTACTGTAAAACAAATCCCGTTGTGTCGCATTGATATCTTAGCAAATAGTTTAGTTTGGCCAATGACAGTGCCGCTTTAAAAAAAATCTCTCAAAACCCCTTTTCGTCACAAAACTCGACAAAAAATTGTACAGATTAACTCGACAAAAAATTGTTCAGATTATGCAAAAGTTATCTAAAAAATTTAAACCAATGGAAATTGGTGTTACAATTGAAATTAACTTTTTTCAAAATACATGCAAAGGTAATGACGTGTGTTATTCAATCAATTACATCCCTATGTAATTGAGTCAATCCATGGAGATAATCACACACGGTTAGTGAATAACTTTTATAATAAAATGTGTCTTATACAACGTGTATTACTTTAGCTCGTTTTATATCGCCATGACTTGTTAAAACTTATTCGAAAACCCAATGTTAAACGCCGGGAAGTTAACTTGTTTGACAATAATAGTATACCGTGCGGGGTTCGACTCAATCGTCACTAATTATACAAACGAGCGAAACATATAAAAATGATGTTTATATTACGTTTTTCTTCATAATGCTGCACATATATTTATTTTTTATCAAACCTCACACAAAGGTGGTATATGAAATTACAGCTTGGGATTAAATTTGGGATCAAAAGTCCAACCAAAAAGGTCACTGTTAGACACATTTTAATTCTCGGGTGATAGCTTGGGAACACATCAACATAATTTGTTAACATTTCATACTATGATATCATAGGAAGTGGCACAGCTTGGGGTCGAATTTGGGTTCAAAAGGTTAATTACAAAGGTTACTGTTACTAAAAATAGGTTAATAAACAAATTTTAGTTTCTGGATGATAACTTGAGGACATATTAACAGAATTTGTTCAAACTTTATACAATGATAGCATACACATCTTGGGTTTTTTGTATGAGACATCCGGTCACATAATTATAACTTGCCATAGATTAGAAATGCAATTGATGGCAGGGGACGTGTGTTGCTTGCAACTTTTACTGTTAGCTGTTATTTTATATTTCCAATAAAAGCAAAATAACGGAGTCAACATGTGTTACTGATTTTGTTTTCAAGATGTAAAAGATACCGTCATTTATAGGCCATCAACTCATATCTATTTACATTTATATTGACAAATGTATGACTTAAACGTATACATAATTACTATAAAGGACGTCCATCAAACCATATTGAATATGTGGACAGAAACTCCATGTTTGGCGCTGTGTGACTTGTATTTATCCTCAGCCATGTGCATCCATGTGTGGATGGAACTCCCAGCCGGGTTATATTCAAAGTCGAAAGATCACGTGATAACTGTGAAAGGTTGATTAGCTGCAGTTGTAACGCCATCCGTCAGAAGTCTTTTAGGCTCGGTTATAACCGGAACTGGGATGTTAGGCCCCATCAACCAATGAATCAACCGTCCGTCGGAACAACTCTCAATATCAACATAACTGAAATGATTTGTTATAAGGATCAAAGCTAGGAACGTTAAAGGTTATACACAATTTTTCGTACTTCTCAAGTATAAAATGGCGAACCAGTCGCGTGGAAACTGGTCTAACCGACTGGAGTTTTTGTTTTCTTGCATTGGAGTAACTGTTGGACTGGGTAACATCTGGAGATTTCCGTATATCTGTTACAAGAACGGAGGGGGTAGGTGTTTCAGTTCCATTGTCTGTTCTCATACATACATGTTCATACTTATTTAGTAACTAAGACAGTGAAATAACAGTCAACTCATTCGACAAGTCATTAGGGTCGAAATAAAGCAAAGATTTGTTTTGATGTCGTAATCCAGGGTTATCGCATTAAATCATTATTTCAAATGCATCATAGAGTTTGCAAGTGTTTGCGAGACAATTTTCACGTGAGAAGCACTTCAAAGCTGAATGTGCAGTGATCTGTAACGTTTTTCATATTCTAGCTGTTACCATGACGTTAAACTAATAAAAAATAAAACCGAAGTTGTTTCCGGAAATTTCCATCAAGTATATCAAAACTGTGTTTGAAATTTGAAAGCGTTTTCAATGGAATTAAATATGCAGACACAAAAATTTGCTTCACAATCAATGTAAAAAATAAAATAAAAATCATAATACGCGTTTGAGTTTCAGTGTTATCAAAATTTCCAAACAACTTCATGACAACATTTACCTTAGTCCGTACCATTTTATCATCCTCCATGTACATATTAATAATATTCCTGTTACAAACTTTATATCTCAATTTATATATTTTGTTAGAGCATTCTTCTATCTTATAACAGTTGTGACAAATATCTACAACCTCTCATGTAAATCACTCTTATTGGCCCGCATAAAGGTACACTGAAGGTGATGGGAATGTGAGAGGAATACAAATCAAACGATTACGTGAAAAAAACCCACATAGCAATGCATGTGCAATCATATATGCCTTCCTTTCCACGTCTGAACAGGAACAAATCTCGACTGTCCTTCTGATCTAATCTTCCAAAATGCATTATTATTATTACCGCTCGTTGCACTTACGAAGCAAACAATAAGGAATTGCAATAGCTGTTTGTTAGTTATTCGTGCTAAATTCTTATTACACGAATGATAAATAATCCATAAAAAGTTTCGAACTACCTAAAAGTATATGATATTCTGTTATTACAAAATATTTCCATATTTAGATAAGCAAATGAAATTTGATGTCGTTATCAGGACTAGACTTTTATTATAGTATACACTGTTGAAATTGTTTGTCTCGCTGATTCATATCAACCTTTCTGTACTGACAAAAACTATTACGTGGTCCTATCATCGTGAAACACCTGTTACGGCGGTAGGACAGCGAAACCGAACTTATACATTTCTTTCGCTAGAAGTAAAATATGAAAATATGATTTTAATATCTGTCTCGTAATAGTACCCCTAAACCACACTTGTAAATAAATTATGTTCCCGGAGACATGGAATATATATCTACCTTTTACACTTATAACTTAAATACTAAATCACCCTTAGACTGCAATATGAATACCTGATATCACGTCGTGCATTCGAATGGGGTTTTGAAATGAGATGAAACATGATAACAATGTTTTAAATTTGTTTTATTTCATTTGATTTATACAAAATTCTGTGGCCTCATGTATTTTGCCATTAATGTTACACAGGTAGCCTTACGCCTACTTGACTTTATCAATAAGAAGACGACATACTGAAATATCTATTCTAAAACGTCGAGTTATAATATGCCTTCAATCTTTATTTAACTTGTTACTGTTGCAGGTGCATTCCTCATCCCATACTTCCTGTGTCTGTTCCTTATCGGAACACCATGTGTCTTTCTGCAATTTTCGTACGCCCAGTACTCAAATCTCGGACCAGGAAAAGTTTGGGAATGTTGTCCATTGTTCAAAGGTACCGGTATGATACGGGTCTGCTGTTCATCTAATGTACATGTATCACCATTCAAATAATATATCAGATACCACGCAGCTCAGTAAATATCTGCATACTATTGATTGACAGAAACGTTGTTATTTCTGCGTTTCGAAAGTTAACAAGGTTAATGATAATCATAAGTAATAACGAGTAGAAATTTCGTAATAATACGTATTAATTTGAGAAAAGGTTCAAGATTAGATGCGTTAAGTTTCAAAATATGATAAAAAGTTTCCATGGAAACCAACATAACTCTAAGATAAAAGAAGTTAAACATACTCACTCATTATATTAATGTATAAAAAATGTACATAATGGCACACTGTCAAAGAATATCATTGATTTTATACAGGAATTGGTTATGGAATGATGACCTTGACCTTCATAGTAGGGACCTACTATTCAGTGATCCTATCCTGGACCCTTTACTACTTTGGAAGTTCCTTCTTCCCGACCGTACCTTGGTCCACGTGTGGTAATGATTGGAACACAGAAATATGTTCTGTAAGAACTCGGATGTATAGCAACGGAACCGGAAACGAATCCATGTTGATAAATAACACTTATATCAACGGAGATACTAATATTACACGCAAACCTCCATCTGAGGAATTCTGGGAGTAAGTTTAGTTTTTTTCCCATACAACGGAGAACTTATATTTTCATTCCGTCTATTTGTTATTTTAATTGTAGACTTACTCTTTCAGCATATTTTGTTGGCATTCTGTTTTTCTTTGGCGAAAGGATTATGTATGTCTCTTTCGATCTCCAAATCCATCAAATTTTCAAAAGTGTTATTTAGTGATCAAATTGTTGTATTTGTAATATATAGTACATCCCTGATTCAACTATAATGATTTTTTTTTAATTTAGAAACTTTCCTTTTTAATTTATTTCATCACAACGATTATTTTTTATTTATTTCAAGCACCTGTAATAAGATCAAATGTCTTAGCGTTGATTTCTGTTCAACTCAAATGACTTGATTAGATTTGGAATTCTTACAAAGCTGTGCGAAACAGAAATTGCCATGACTAAAAGCATTTGCCACGTACCTTCAAGTGTGTCAAATAAACCATAAAAACAATTTCAATCCAATGGGATAAAAGAGTCATGAATTAAGTACGACTTTCCTGCATTTTTATAGATCCATAATAAGTAGAACGGACAAATATTATGCTGTTCAGTGATAACAGACGAGTTAAAATGGTATTTCAGGACAATAATCAATCGATTTAACTCCGGAGTTGTTTCGTATTCTCCGTTTTTAATAATTATCTGTATATTTGTATATTTTAAACAAAGTGTACTTTCTGTTTGACAACTATCTGGTTTGACTATATAACTGTATGAGGTCATCAGAACATCGTTTGCCATTTACACATCTTACAAAATCACCATCTTCAGTGTATATACATTGTATGTACTTATCAAAAGTCCATATCACGCAATGAGAGTATAGCATTATCAATGAACAGTATAAGGCTTTCCTAACATCCATACTAACTGATAGTGTATCTATTAGATAAATCACGCAATTTTAATATATGATATTATCCTATTTTAATGTTAAACTTACTGACACAGTTATCAGACAGAATACGCATTGAATGGGTGAAGTACTTGCTGGTTACTCGCTTTTGTTTGTTTGTTTGTTTGATTAATTAACGTCCTATTAACAGCTATGGTCATGTAAGGACGTCCTCCCATGTATGTGGTGTGCTGCGTGTATGATATGCGAGGTGCGTGTTTAGGGAGAATGCGTTATATTCATGTTGTGTCTTCTTGTATAGTGGAACTGTTGCCCTTTTTATAGTGCTATATCACCAAGCAACCCACACCCCATCCGGTCACATTATACTGACAACGAGCGAACCAGTCGTCCTACTCCCTGTATGCTGAGCGATAACCACGTATAGGCTTAGTCCTTTCCCATCGGTAGTTTGATATTTGTTTGACCTATTTAGATTATAATGTTGAAAATCGGTCAATTTTAAGTTGACAGTGGAAGTTAAAAAATCGTTTAGTAAATATTTTAACGATATTCTTATATGGAATGAGAAATTATTCTTTGAATAGTTTTTGAAGATACACATTGGATTTGGAAATGGAATTAATGAAACTTTCTGAGTGAATTATAATGAATTAACACAGGTTGTAATGTGTATTTTTACCAGATTTCCATGGTTTTGACCGCCCAAGAATTGGGTGTTTGTTAGGTATAATTTTTTGAAGATATGACAAAAACCAGTGTTTTGTTAATTCTTTTAAAAAATATAACTGTTACTGTTATTCAAAAGTAAACCAATTATATTTGCTCAGAAAAGTAACATATTATATTCCTACTCCCTTTACAATGCAGATCGAAGATTTGATTTCAACGGATTAAAGGTTTAAAAACAACGTGAAACTGATGTTATTTCTTAATATTCTGCCAGCAGTAGAAATCTTACTTTGATACATTTTTCATATGCCAAACTTGTTGCAAATAGAGACAAATATCTTTTTGTAAAAAAGACGAAAACTCATTGACCAAGGATGAATCGAGATTTTGACGAGACTGAAACCACACCAGAGAGGTTTCTTAATCAAATTTCACTAATCGTTAATGAGACTTTATAATGTCATATCCAAGGAAAAGGTATTACATTGTGTGAATTGGCATTCAATGTGAGTGCGCTCAATCTATAACACATGCGAGTATAGTGATAGTACACAACGTTGTTTGATCGATACCAAAAATAAAAAAGTCTAGTACCTGCTAACCGAGTTCAGGTATCCATGGGTATAATGGACTGTTTTTCCAATAAAGTGATTAAAAACAAATAATTCCAACACATCTTCCCGTCTCTTCAATTGAAACTAACAGAAATTGTAGATTTATCTAATACAACCCTCTCATTTGAATCACAACATATGTCAATTTATTTATCATTTGAAACAAATAATAAAACGTATCGTATGTGATACCGATTTAGCATCAAAGAAAAAAACGTCGCATTTCAGATTGTTTCTAAAAATCTTTTACTCCTTTATATTTTTTTCAATTTAAACCTTAGACTTAATAAATAGTAATTATTGTCATTTATATTGGCGTCCTTCAATTTAGACTATGATTAAATGTTTATTAATGATGGCATTACTAACTTCAGGAACAATGTCCTACAGCTAACCGAAGGTATACAGACCATGGGGACAGTTCGCTGGGAGTTACTCCTAGGGGTGCTCGCCACTTCTATCGTCATCTTTCTTTGTCTAATCAAAGGAATTCATTCTTCAGGAAAGGTATGTCTACACATTACTTTCTATCCGTTCTTAATTTCGTCAGGTAACACCGGTATGTAATCATAACGTTTACATTTAAAATGTTTTGTAGATCGTATTGTATTTTTATGTTATCATTTGCCTATAAGATAATGAATAATGCAGGTATTTAAAAAAATATCCAGTGTGACTTTGAAAAAACAGGTTATATAACACTTCGGAATCTTTCAGAGGTTCTCAAATAAGATTAAGAGATATGTTATACAATGTACTACAATATTTCTTTCTCATTAGGAACATTTGGGGAGATCTTTTTAGATTCTTATATCTTTAGACATATGCTAATAAGTCTTGTTTCCAATGGTACATATCTGATACCCTAAGAATGTATTATTTTTTTAACTGTTATTAGGTTATGTACGTAATGGCATCAATACCGTACGTGTTCCTGACAGCTCTGCTGATCAGGGGGTTAACACTGCCAGGATCTATACAAGGATTTAAGTACTACATGCTGCCCAGATGGCAGGAACTCCTCAAGTTAGACGTAAATATTTGCACTTACGATGTGTAATTATTGTATACATTTATGCTGTAAACTAATTTGTTTTCGAGACTACAGAATTTCTCGAATTCCAATTCAAAACATATTTGTGAAGATTATTAGTTTCGCGAACAAAAGTTAAATGGAAATACCTTTCAATACAATGTTGAAGATAATAAACTTTCGCAAATATTCCTTGATCACGATTTCAATAAATCGCAGGCGAAAAAAAGAGAAGTTTTATAGTATGTGTAAAAGTTATTCTGATCTGTAAGAATATGGAGCATACCGACAGTCAGACTCGATTCGATATGCATATGCTTTCATCAGATCCGGCAAAAGTGAAATGATTTCTTTGAGAAAACCATCTGCAAGATAAAACATAAATCAAAGATCAAGTAGAAACTGTTTTCTGCTATGAAGTTTGTACTGTATACCGCGTTTCCATGTTACTTAATAGCAGGTTTAACAGTATTTATATGGTTTCTTTTTCCACAGGTTTGGGTGGATGCGGCGGCACAGACGTTTTACTCCTTGAGTCTGTCGTCTGGTGCTTTGATCGTGTTGGCCAGTCATAACAAATTCCACAACAATATATACAGGTACAATATCACGACAGCTGTATGATTATCTCTCAAACATGAACAAAACTTAGTAGGGGGCTAGCTCAGTTGTTAAGCACCCTGACTCACTACTGTAATCCTAATCGTGTGATCAATTTAAAACTATTAGGTACTGTTACATTTCAATTTTTTCAAATTTTTTCCATTTCTCATACATGGCAAGACAATTGTACGTCAAATTTCAAGTAGACTCCCCTGACAAGTGCTCGAGAAAAACACACGGATAAGGCTGTTAAATTAAAAATAATTACCTACTATTGAAGTTTGTGTTATTCTAATTTAGAACAGACTTATGGCGAATATTTTCAACAAAATTAAGATTAAGTTCACGTGTTGGTTCGTTTACGGCAGCGAGTCAAAGACCATTGTCAAAATTGTGGAAATTGCGTAAGGAGGGAACAGTTCCCGAACATTTTACAACTTTTAACCTAGAGAAGATTATCGTCTACAGAGTTGTTTATGATTCTGCCTTAAGCATGCTGATTTATATTGCATTAATAAAGGCTGAACATAATAATGTATGATATACAATGCAATTTCTATATTTGACATTATTTTAATGTTCAACAATAGCATTGTTTTTATTTTACAGGGACGACGCAATGACAAATCCGTATTTTGACACTAGCTCTTTTGTATATATTACAGGGATGCGATGACAATCCCGATGTTTGACACAAGCGTTTTTTAGTCATTTTACAGGGACGCGATGATTATTCTGATGTTTAACATTAACGGTTTTTAACAGGGCATGACACTAGCGCCATCTTCCATTCAACAGGGACGCGATGACTTTCCCGATATCTGACCCTAGTTCCGTGTCTAATTTTCAGGGACGCGATGACAATCCCGATGTTTGAAACTAGCGCCATTTTCCATTTTACAGGGATGCGATGATAATCCCGATGTTTGATACTAGCTCCTTTGTCTAATTTACAGGGACGCGATGATCATTCCGATGTTGACACTAGTTCCTTTGTCTATTTTACAGAGATGCGATGATCGTTCCGATGTTGACACTAGTTCCTTTGTCTATTTTACAGAGATGCGATGATCATTCCGATGTTGACACTAGTTCCTTTGTCTATTTTGCAGAGACGCGATGATCATTCCGATGTTGACACTAGTTCCTTTGTATATTTTACAGAGATGCGATGATCATTCCGATGTTGACACTAGTTCCTTTGTCTATTTTGCAGAGACGCGATGATCATTCCGATGTTGACACTAGTTCCTTTGTCTATTTTGCAGAGACGCGATGATCATTCCGATGTTGACACTAGTTCCTTTGTCTATTTTGCAGAGACGCGATGATCATTCCGATGTTGACACTAGTTCCTTTGTATATTTTACAGAGATGCGATGATAATCCCGATGTTTGATACTAGCTCCTTTGTCTAATTTACAGGGACGCGATGATCATTCCGATGTTGACACTAGTTCCTTTGTATATTTTACAGAGATGCGATGATCATTCCGATGTTGACACTAGTTCCTTTGTCTATTTTACAGGAGATGCGATGATCATTCCGATGTTGACACTAGTTCCTTTGTCTATTTTGCAGAGACGCGATGATCATTCCGATGTTGACACTAGCTCCTTTGTCTATTTTGCAGAGACGCGATGATCATTCCGATGTTGACACTAGTTCCTTTGTCTATTTTGCAGAGACGCGATGATCATTCCGATGTTGACACTAGTTCCTTTGTCTATTTTACAGAGATGCGATGATCATTCCGATGTTGACACTAGTTCCTTTGTCTATTTTACTGAGATGCGATGATCATCATTCCGATGTTGACACTAGTTCCTTTGTATATTTTACAGAGATGCGATGATCATTCCGATGTTGACACTAGTTCCTTTGTCTATTTTGCAGAGACGCGATGATCATTCATTCCGATGTTGACACTAGTTCCTTTGTCTATTTTGCAGAGACGCGATGATCATTCCGATGTTGACACTAGTTCCTTTGTATATTTTACAGAGATGCGATGATCATTCCGATGTTGACACTAGTTCCTTTGTATATTTTTACAGAGATGCGATGATCATTCCGATGTTGACACTAGTTCCTTTGTCTATTTTGCAGAGACGCGATGATCATTCCGATGTTGACACTAGTTCCTTTGTATATTTTACAGAGATGCGATGATCATTCCGATGTTGACACTAGTTCCCTTGTATATTTTACTGAGATGCGATGATCATTCCGATGTTGACACTAGTTCCTTTGTATATTTTACTGAGATGCGATGATCATTCCGATGTTGACACTAGTTCCTTTGTCTATTTTACAGAGATGCGATGATCATTCCGATGTTGACACTAGTTCCTTTGTATATTTTACAGAGACGCGATGATCATTCGGATGTTGACACTAGTTCCTTTGTCTATTAACAGAGACGCGATGACAATTCTGATGTTTGACATTAGCACTATTTTCCATTTGACAAGGACGCATGTAAGTTCTTTGACACTAGCCCCATTGTCTATTTTACAGGGACGCGATGACAATCCTGATGTTTGACACTAGCGTTATTTTCTATTTTACAGAGACGCTATATATGACAGATCCTATGTTTGACACTAGCTCCTTTGTCTATTTTACATGGATGCGATGATCATTTCAATGTTTGACACTAGCTCATTTGTCTATTAACAGAGACGCGATGACAGATTCGATGTTTGACACGAGCTCCTTTGTCTATTTCACAGGGATGCGATGATCATTCCAATGTTTGACACTAGCTACATTGTCTATTTTACAGGGATGCGATGATAATTCCTATGTTTGACACTAACTCCATTGTCTATTTTACAGAGATGCGATGATAATTCCGATGTTTGACGCCTTCACCAGCTGGTTTGCAGGCTGTGTTGTATTTGTAACGTTAGGATACATGGCACAGGAGGCGAACTTATCGATTGAAGACGTCGTTGATCAAGGTATTAAAACATCATCTTTTATTACTACGAGATATTACCTTGATAAAATACAAATACTCTCACTTTCATTCGTTAATGTTCTTTTATACTATGTAGTTGTTAAAATTTCGCAGGTGTAAAATTTCGTGATTTATTATTTAGAACTTTTTCGTGGGGGCTTATATTCGCGAATTATATCTTTTGAAAAAATCATTCATATGACAGGCTCTGATATGGAAAACTATAATTTTGATTTTCGCGAGTCGTTTGTTTTCGCGAATTGGGAAAAATCGCAACATTTGCGAAATTTAAATCCTCGGGAATATTAGCAATTATACAGTAAATAAATGACTATGTTCAAGGTCCTGGTATTGCGTTCATTGTGTACCCCGAGGCACTGGCAACTCTCAAGTTACCACAGCTCTGGTCAGCTCTCTTCTTCCTTATGCTGTTTACAGTTGGTCTAGATTCTCAGGTATATTATCTACATTTCAATCTTAAAGTAGATGTTTTTGATTGCTCTTCATACTTGCTGAGTACTTACCAGCCCGAAACTTTCACAAGATCTTCTCTATTTCATACATCCATATTTTTATTATAATTAACCAGATTAGGAAACAGACAAGGACAAAATATTCGTGGTAGAAGACAAAAGTAAGAGCGATATGATATTGAAGAATTTATCGACAATAGCCAAAGACGTGATTTATCACGATTTTCAAAAGACAAATATCTGTATCACATGTTTCATGCTTAGAATTCTCTTTTGTCTTCTAACTTTAAGCTATTTTAAATACGTGTCATACATCATTTTCTAAAGCCATAATGACTTGAATAGCTTTCAGATGTCGACTTACATTACTTTTCTCCATGTTATCCACGCATTTTTGTTCACAGATTGTTCATATGCAACTGCTATATACTGGGCTAACAGATACCTGGCCAAATAAATTTGGGCGCCGTAGACTACTGACAGTCGCAGTGATTTTATTACTCTCCTCAATTATTGGTATCGTATTCGTCATGCAGGTACGTTATACAGATCATGCATACCATACCATAGGACCATGTACATTTCGACAGCTGTTTCATGGTCACTTGTACATGTACGTGACATATCTCGCCTGTTACGGTATATCTTATGAGCTTTACACTCACAAACAAGCTTTATATATCAAGGAATATTTATAATCATTTTTTTAATAACTATGGTACCGCTGGTCACCATAGAAGCTACGATTGTTGCCGAACGGAAGTAGGAAAGTTCATGACCCGTTCTCGGAACATTCGGAATGACCTTACATAGTTAGGATAGTCTAATGTTTTTTACAGTAACGACGTCAGCTATCTTCGGCTTGTTTGAAAAATGGGACCAACTTAATGAGGTTCAATATTTACTTGATTTCTTATCAAATGTTTCTGAATCATTATCGCTCCTCTTGACTTCCGGTCCATGATTTACAACAGGATTTTTTTTTTTCAATATTCTTCTAAATCATAAAACATTCAGACAGGCACTGATATTGAGACTTCATGTTATTTGTGGGAAAGCAACATTTGATAAATCCGTTGCTTGGTTATTCAAGCAACAGGCCAACACATAGGCGTATTTTTTTTGTATTTTTTTGTTTTTTGTTTTGTTATTTATGGAAAATCGCCATTTTATATTGTCCGATATCAATTATTGAGGACTATGTATAGCAAAACGAGCGTTTAAATTCACGGTCAAACAATTAAATCAGGGGGTAATATATAAACTTAAGTTGTATTTTCCTACAAACAATTCGCTCCTTTCTTAATACAAAAAAAAGAAATTATCTTAATTAATGATTAGCGATTTTAATAGTATACCGTCCTATCCCTGATTACAGATGTATTTACAAATATCTACTTCTTTTGTCCCATTTTATACAGGGCGGTATGTACGTCTTACAGCTGACAGACTGGTACCTATCAAGTTTATCGATATTGTTACTGGTGGGCTCGGAAACAATTGTCCTAGCGTGGGTATACGGTAGGTACTATACAGTTAACGTTTTAATAACGCAATCACATGTATTTTCATTAGAGGGAAGGTCGTCAAGCATTGATCAAAGTTATTCTCTAAAACATCAGTTCCCTTGCAGGCTCCGGACGTATCTATGACAATATCGAGGCAATGATCGGTTACCGGCCGAATAAGCTTTGGATGATTCTCTGGAAGTTTGTAACGCCTTTCCTCTGTTTCGTGAGTATGGTCTTTGTAAGGCAACTCATTGTTTCTGTTTTTCATAAGTTAAAAAGACATGATTTACATTCTATGATACTTCAAAACAAGTCATGGCACTAGCATATACTATTAAAAGCAAAGCAGAAATACTATATAATTTGTATAATTAAGAATGTTTAAAAACCATTTTCCCTCTGAAGTCTTGTTTTTGTGTAGTTTTTGTGAGTGTGTGTATGGGGTGTGTTTGAATTAATGTTAATTAATCAAAATCTTCATCTACAGGATATATTTTGGCTCAAGAATGAAAAGAAAGCTTGTGTCGCAACTTTAATTCATTCTTGATCCTCGCCAACTAAATTTACAACTAAAGTTAATGACGGATACTGATCATATATATGTATTCTTCTTATTATAGTGCTTTAATGTTCTAATTCAGGGGTTATGGTTGATAGGAGTGATCAACCACCAGCCTGTGTCCTATGGTTCCACTGCCTACCCTGGTTGGTCTATAGGAATAGGCTGGATCATCGCCTTCCTCCCTCTTATACCTATACCAGTAACGATGTACATCATTCTGAAGCAGCAACATGGCAGCCTAAGGGAGGTAATGTATATTCCTAAGGGAGGTAATGCATATTCTTGAGGGAGATAAAGTATATTACTAGTGAGGTGATGCATATTCCTAAAGGAGGTAATGTAAATTCCTAAGGGTGGTAATGTATATTCCTAAGGGAGATAATGTATATTCCTATTGAGGTGATACATGTTCCTAACGGATGTGATGTATATTCCTAACGGAGGTCATGTATATTCCTAAGGGAGAAAATGTAAATTCCTAAGGGAGGTAATATACATGTATATTCTGCATACAAAACAGGTCAGGGCTAAGTTCCACGAACATTCCTTAAATTTAAGGAATTCCTTAACTTAAAATTATCCTTAGGAAAGCATTACAAATTTAAAGGAAGGCTCCTCGACTTGAGGTTTTTCCTTAACTTTTGTAATCCTTTTCTACGGGGAAATTTAAGTTAAGGAATTCCTTAATTAAAGTTAATAAAAGTTAGGAATGTTCGTGAAGCTAGGCCCAGTTCATATTCTTGTAAACTAACTTACTAATGTGGCAACCTATTTTCGCATTTCTATGCCAAATAAATTTGATATAGCGATTTTACTTCTTATATTATTTAGTGACATGCATGTGGTCTGTTGTACATGTACCTACGTTTGAAACATGTCAGCGGCGATGGATTTCCGAATTTTTTATTTGATTTGCAGTTGTGGGTTTTCTACGAAATTATTTCCCTAGATAGCGGGCTGTCATAACTGTAACATTGTAATAAAAATACACTTTCACGTGCGGATATGAAGGATATGGAAATTCTACCTTCGGATTCAAAAACTGTTGTAAAACCCATGGTTGTGACTCTTTTGTAGAATATCCTTCATATTCACATAGCAAGGAGTCTTATGATATATATTTTACTATTGTTCACTGAATTTTAATTTTGTCAGTTTTGAAATAGGATGTCCTTATAGTAAATTTAAGCTCATTGGATGACTGTTCTGTTTCAGAGATTCAGAAAATCATTGAACCCTACAAAGGAATGGAAGCCGGCAATTTCATCCATGCAAGATGATAAAGACGTTGAAATGAAACTTAATGGAAATGCTAGTTATATGTGATGCACAATATTGAAGATATACTTGAACTTGTAAATCGAATGTCTTGTAGCAAGGTCCGCCCTATTTTAAAGGTGCATACCTTTACCAAAACGGTTTCAATTTTTAAAACGTAACTGCTAATTTTGTAGATTCTTAAAAGTTCTTAATAGATTACGGTATACTACAATTATCATAACTTCCTAAACATTTTTAAAAAGAGATATTAATTTTTTTTTAATATTAGATTTTCATGACGCTGGTTGTTCCGCCGACGTCCTAATTACTGTGTAGTAGTTGAATATCACAACGTCATTCGGCAAAATAGCTAAAGGAACCTTAATTGGTAAATTTACATAGGAAATGATGCATGTCTTTTTGTGGTAACTTTATCTCAACCCATCAGCTTCACTTATAGGTAATTTAAAGAAAACATTGACGATCATTTGCTCAAATTGAACATTAAATTAAAACTTAATGTGTTGTAGGAAGGAACGAAGCAAACATTATTCCGAAATGTACAGTCTAAAGTAAAAGACAACAAAATACTAGGGAATACATGTTAAGTAGTGGACCTATGTGTTATTAATAATACAGTTTGTTAGTGACCTAATACGGAAAAATGTTGGGTCGAAAATAAAATTTATCGGGCGAGGCGAAGCCGAGCCTGACACATGTTTATATGAGACCCAATATTTTTCCGTATTAGGTCACTTACAAACTGTGTAACGAATTTATCTCGTCGATGACCCTTTCCATTTAGTAACTGCAAAATGAATAATGTATGGAGACCAAAACGACTCAAACTTAAACAATTTTCACCTCATTGAAAACTCGAATGTGTTGTCATTGTCCATTTCTGTTAAATAATCCTAAATAAGTGTTGCCGATTTTGGTTTGCTTTGAAAGTGGTCATCAGCGCTATCATTCAAACATTTGACCGCAATCTTGTTGCTAATGACGTTAGGGGCAAAGAACGATAACTCTATCGTCCAAACCTGATACGATTTCTAATAACTTGATACGACTATTTCTCACATAGCTAGCCATGTAAGATAGAGTTGTCCCATGAAAGACAGCTATGCAAGATAAATCTATCTTACATAGCTGTGACGTCACAATTGAAAAAACAATGAGATGACGTCATGTCAGCCAAAGTTGACGTCATTTTTCTTCTATTTCGATTAATTTGTCGGATTTATTTACCATTTCATTTGTTTAATTTGCATTTCAAACCGTTTTACCTAAGATTTCTTGTTTATATTTACAATATAAACCAAACTTTGAGGAGCTCTTTCGAATGCCATTCTTATTTTTAAAATCGATCAATTATTTAAGAAGTTAAGATTTTGTCACAAAATGGCTGCCTCGCCTTTCGTGCAAGTAATTCGACAAGCAATGTGAGAAAATAACTCTTTCATATGTAAATTATGTAGGATAGAACTATTCCACCCTCGGGTACAGAATTTTGGGTCAGAAACCTCGGCAAGCCTCGGTTCTGACCCAAAACTCTGTACCCTCGGGTGGAATAGTTCTATCCTACATATGTACATACGAAAGAGTCATATAATATTGGATATCACGTGACGTCATTTTAACCAATAGGAATACACGATTCTTGCGGGATAAATGTACTCATATGGCGTGAAAGTGGTTGTGAAATGTTACTTTAGACCATGCTTGTTTCAAAGGTGTGTTTATTTCGCACAAAAGACTCGATTACTCCAGTATATAAAAATAAAAACAAGCGCTGAAATGAGTTTGAGATATTTTGTTTGTGTCGAGGAGATACATCTTTACAGTACAGCTCTACTTGTTTACGCACAAATAGGTGGAACGACCGACGGCAAGCGAAAGACTAGAATAAATGGTAGGTCTTGACCTGAAGCTGGGTCGTTATAGCGTCGTACTCAAAAATATTTCAGTAATGCTTTTTTCCGTTTTCATGGTTCACAGTTATCATAGCTTACTGAACTTCGTGGCTCCGGTTTGTGACACCAGAAATTTCATCGAACTAACTTCTGCTATTAACATAAACAAAAAAGCCAGAGTAGATTAAATAAAGATTTTCTTTTCAAGTCGCTCACCACTGTTCAGTTCGTCACT
Source organism: Argopecten irradians (assembly GCF_041381155.1). Lineage (NCBI taxonomy): Eukaryota > Metazoa > Mollusca > Bivalvia > Pectinida > Pectinidae > Argopecten > Argopecten irradians. The sequence goes on along the minus strand of NC_091134.1, from coordinate 15,665,770 downwards.
TCCTTTCCAACTAATCGATTAATACTTTGTTCTGATGAAAGCTGATATTGTTTATTGCTATTGTGATGTATAATGTTAGAACTTTGAACATGGTCGCCATGTATTGAATGAAGATTGATTCTATTAGTGTCCTCAGTGGAACCACAGGTGGAACCACAGCACTCTAAAGAAGAATGTTTGGATATATCCTTGGAATGTGGACCATAGAAGACATCGGATTTATCAAGTAGTTGGTCGTCATCTGCGAAATTGACGGCTGAAAACCACAATAGGTCATGCAAGTTAAATGATTTTATTTGAAAATTTGGAAAACACAAAGTAATATGAACCAAAAACCTGTGTCTATGATTTTCTTATACTTTTATTTAACATTTTTTTTATTGATTTATATATTTATTAATTTTAATTCATTTTTTTCTAATGATAATAATAAGTCATCCTTTAAAAACTTACTACTTATACAGTCTTCCTCCGAACGCATAATCTCATAATAACTTTTAACTTATATTCCATAAATTTTTTTAATATTTCTATTATAAGAATTTTCGATATTTTTTATTAAAACAAATATTCCATAAGACTTATCTATATTTTTTATTATTATTAAAACATTCCAATACCTTCTTTTCTGAATGTCGTAGACTTGAGAAATAGTCCGTCTGGCCCAATGATATCCCTGTCATCTAGTTCCCCCTTTCCATCAAGTTTCTGATGCAGACCTTCCAAGGTTGTTAGTCCTTTGGCGATATTTACCATACATCCCACCATTTTTCTCACCTACAATAAACATTGGTATGAAATTAAACTCAAGATAAGGCGACCGTGCCTCCAGTTAAAACACTAGCATTATCAATCAGTCGTTACGATTGTTCACATCTGTAGGCCTAGTGGACATCTCTACATGTAGGCCTACCGTAATCCAAACGAATTTTCCAATATTAGAATATTCGGATATTAAACCGATCGAATAGTTATTTCAATCATTTGCAAATAGACAAGTCTTCACTTAACTGAAAATGTGAATTTGAAATAGATATCACATATATAACAAGCTTGATAAAAGATTATGATAGTAATTATACATGTCCAAAAGATTATTTTGCCTCTTTAGTATCATAATCGTTATTAAATTGGAACAAAATAATATGCTATTTTGGCCCTTATGGTATTTTGTTCAATAATATTGCTCTATGAACCGAGTTCTTTCATATATATGTAGTTCAGGGAAAAGATCAATTACATAATCATAAAGGATGTGGAATATATGAATGTTAAATTTTCTTAACCTTCTTAACATCAATTAATCATATCAATATGTATTATTTACCTGCTTTCGCATAAAAGATGTTCCTGTGATGTGAATATCCCAGAATTCCCCACTTCCGATACAAAGGTCATTGGACTGGGAGATTCCACGACGTATATGCACAATCACAGATCGTTTTGTTGGACCAATAAATTGGTTTTTCTTGTCTGCCTGTCTATAAAACTCAAACTGATTCCTTCCGGAGAACATCTCTGCAGCCTTTATGAATTTGCGGGTGTCAAACTTTGGGCAACTAGGAAAATTAGCAAAGAATAATTTTCGTATGAAAATTATGATTTCTTAAACTGTTTGCTGTCAACTCTGTTTCATTTTAACCCTAAATAGATGACAACAGAAAACAATACCGTTACTTCAGTCATAATCAAGAAGTGCTTGTAAAACTAAATCAACCAAAATTATTTTGATGGAACGGAAAATGAAAAGGTTTTTTTTCATATCGTAGTGGATTCATGGGGCTATTTATCTACACATGATCAACTTAATTTGATAATTCAGTCATTTACACTACTCTAAATCCATTGAAAAGGTACTGTTATGCTTGTTTACTACATGTATGTACTGCGTACGATAAACACAAAAACTGTGTTAAACACAAAACAAGATATTTTGTATATTGCTTAAAAGTGGTTATTCAAGACAATAGCGAGTATATTATGATTTACATCACTTAAGGGTGTACACCTCTGAGAAGTCAAAATTTTCTTGTATTAAACTTTTTTTCTCATATAGATTTTTAGAAAAAGGAGTTCGTACCTTAAAAGAAAATGGAAGAAAAAACATATGTCCGTGTGCTCGTTTTTGAGCTTTTATCACTCGAAGACACCTAGTTGACAAAATGTTGGATTTTATGGGAATTTTGCCATTTTGACCATATGAGATAGCGATTAAAGCCATAATTTCCTAATAAGGTGTTTGATATGAATGAATGTTTGTAGAATTCATTTTCTAGTAGTCTTCTTTAAAAATATACCAGTTTTGATCAATTAGACTAATATTTTTTCTCAGAATAACAATATATGTTACCCCTACCCCGTAATTTTGAGCTACGAAATGCACCATTTTCAGCCATTTTTGCCAAATTTAACCCTTTATAGAAAAAGTTCTGGTATTAAACTTTTGTTATTATTTTGCATATCAATAGGGAAACAGTAGTTCTTTCTAAATCAAGAAGAAAAATTGGGGGTCCGTGTGCTTACTTTTTTGCCCCATTTGAATTTTTGTTATTTTTTCAGTATTTTAGAGTAAAAAATAAAAGTGCCCAAATTACCATTAAATGTAAAAATAAAGTCACAAAAGTGTATCGTTTCACATATTATTGCTCAATATTTTAATTACTACGAACCTAGTAACGATTTGCAGCAAAAATTAGCTAAATAAAGCTAACAATGCTGGCGCAGTGATGATTTTAGTAAAAACAATTTCAGTAAAAAATGGAAAAACTGTGGCTCTACTTGAAGCGAAAAAAGGCACAATTTCAAAATGGGCGCCAAATGGGCCATTTCTTAAAATCCCTGTATAAAAAAATCTACTAAAAATAGAAATGTAATTTTTTGACAAAATTTGCATCTGGCAACTTTCTACAGATACTGATAAATTATATTTGAAAATCTCATAACTTCTTTGATCTATGTTGAAACGAGACTTCAACGGGACTGAAACCTCAGAAGAATACATCCTTAAGGACACATTTTACATTCGTGAGAACACGCATATGCGTATCATATTATCAAATATAATACAAAAATGTAACTGTTCTTATTGTCATTGAAAGTTGTATGTCCCACTAGGCACTTCATATGTTCACTATTCCGAATTTGCATATTACAGAGTTTTCTGCACTTGCGGGTAGATATTGATTGTGACGTCATGTGTTTTGGAGCGCAACGTCATACGTTTCGGGGAAAACTACGTGAATTGCGCTCACAAAATAACGACGTAACAATCGATACCTACCCGCAAGGGAGCTAACTCTGTAATATGCAAAGAAGGAATTACAACATGTTGGTTTCGTCGTGATTTACTGTACACGTACACGAATCTTAGTGATTGTTGTGCCAAAACTATTTTGCTAAAATATGATTATGCCGATTCTTTTTCGTGTGTTTCATTTATATAACAGTTTTATTCATTGCGCTTAACCTGTTCAAGATTGATAAAGTTAGATGAACACAAGTACCTTAATCATCTATACTAACCAGACCCATTGTATTTCTGAACGTTCCTTGAAGGCGCGTTCGTAAAATGTGTTCCCATCCTCAGATGCGATTGCCAAACGGTACACATAGCTCCGGGTCAGGGCAGCAAACCGACAATGGAAAGTTCTGGGGACTTGTTCGATATTCAGCACTCTGTAGGCAAAAAACATGAATATTGGGGAATGAAGAATAATCGTAACCACACAAAGACGTATTCATTTTATTATTCACCTTCTAACACGAATCCAAAAGACCTTACATTGTTAATTTTTTGAAGAATAAATTTGAATCTATGAATCGACTAAGTTGTCTTTCAGTGCAGATGTAAAATTGATCAGTTTACTTGAAAGCTTTATTTCGTACTAAATGTACTGAGATATCCAATCGTGTTCCAACTTTACCAAAATTTCACAAACGACACATTTTTTTATTTTGCAATAAAATGTTTGATTTAAAGTACCGAATACTTTCTCTCTGTAAATAAAGCCGTCTGTTTATATCCCTGGCGACCTTTTCTAAATCAGGTGGTTGAAAAATACGGCCATTTTCTAATGTTGATCTGTAAAGGGATAACATCTTAAGATGTATTACAGAAAGTAACAACATTCCTCACATAATCTTCATATCTTACAACTAATAACAGATAAAATACTGTCAATTGTACAATATGGAAATAAGCAACAACATATGACATCATCAAAACTTAAAACCTGAGACAAATTCCAGGGAAAGAAGTGGCATGGTCCTATAACAGAAATGCAAGGGTCAGCAAGGGAAAAATAAAAGTGTTATAAAAATTATGGAATATTACGGTCATCCTCCCGATCATTAACTCTCAATATTACGGTCATCATGTTTTGATATAACGGTCATCTTGGAGATATTTTTCTAGCGTCTATTGCGTTAAAAGTCTACACTTTCAGTGTAAACCGATAGGATTTTCAGATACAGCAGGTTCAACTCTTCCTTCGAAGAGCAAAGGAAATCGTCAATCGTCAACGTCATCTTAAAACATCAAAATCAGCCAAAAAAACGAAACTTAGCGATTTCGCCGGCATCCATCTTTGATATATATATATTACGGTCACCAGTGTGTGCACAGTGATGTATGGTGGTCAGCATATCAAATTAAGATGCAAAACCTCGTGACGTTAGCTTAACATACATTTTTAACATTATATATTATAACTGAACAGAAATATAGACAATCCATAGATATCTACTTCGTTTGTTTTGACGATGACATTAATCGTTAACAATGATGTGTTATACACAGTTTCGTAGTGATATGAAGGCAAGTGTCATGTATTAAACTTGTTCAAGTTCAGTGATGTATGTAATTATTAATTCTTAAAAATGTGATAGCTTCACAATAATAATAAATAATTCAATTTTGCTTGTTACGAGAATTTTCATTGGCTTACAAATTTACTTTATCAGCCCATAAAGGAAAAAATGGCGTCGCCGTTTGTAGCGTTGCTTCTGATTGGCTGAGATGACGGCGTAATTTCATAGACAAAAGAGTCCCAAAATGAATTTTGAATATTTAAGGGATTATCTTTAGTAAATTGAATTATAAGAATTAATTTGAATAATTTTTTTATGTTATGGAGATATAACACAAAAATCTGAGTGTACTCTCATCATAAACCGCTTCGCGGTTATTTAGAGTACACTCAGATTTTTGTGTTATATCTCCATAACATAAAAAAATCTATTCAAGTTAATCCTTAAATAACCTACCCTACAGGTAAATCAAAGTGAAGATGGATGGAGTGGGCATTAACTCCCTTGTCAGTCCGACTACTTAACTTGGATTTCAGATGCGGCTGCCTCAGTATCGCCCTCAGATGTTTCTACCAAAGACGTAATAACATATAACAATAATATAAAGAAAAACGTACAATAAGATGATAAATCTACCAAAAAGAGATTACATGATTACACCAAAGTGCAATTTTAGGTTTTGGATACGGCAAATCAACCCTTCTTCGCGTGTGATTAAGTTTGGGATATTTCGCGGGCAATCGCCAAAAACCAATCGTCAGGGATCGCAAATAAAATCGCAAAGAAAAAAGTAGCTTCTGCTAGGGATGGAAATGCGAAATTGAGTCGTCTCAAGAGTAAGTTGGTTTCCGGATTTGGTATGCAAACTTTCTTTAAATATCACACAACTTTGACTTGCGTGCGGATATTAGGATAAGAGATAAATTTTGCGAAAAACTGAGAATTCCGTTATCTAGGAAGGTAGGGATATGCAGCATATTTAATTATCCTCTCCCAGTAAATAAAACATTTGATTAGTTCGATATTTATTTCCATTTACATTTGATACATTACTGACCTGTAACACATTATGTACTGTATCGCCCGAGTCAGGATGTAGGGGTTGAATCTGTAGACCTCTAAAACAGAGAAATCATATAACAATATTTTTGTTAATGCAAAAAAAAAAAAATTAGCTGCCATGTTTCAAGTAGATAGGTTACAAGTAGTTTAAAGTATGTATTCGATGATAAATACCTTATAATCATTTTGGATACGTTAAACCTTTGAAACAGACTTTCTGAAAGCTCTTATCTCGGGAAGAAGAAGGATGACCTAAGTTCTTGTCTCCGCTTCGTAAACCGGTTCTGCCAATAGCTAACTACATGTAGTACCCTTCTCTCACTGACCTTGGCATCCTGGCTTCTGCTTGATCTGAAGGCGTCTAAGGGCGACAGTTTGCTCTCTCCCTGTCGTTTACTTTATACCTTTTTTTAAAGGTAGAAACCATGAGGTACTCATTCTCGTCTATGTACGCCCATGTTACAATGCCAGCAGGATATTTCACTATAGATCACCTCTAAGTGGATATGACAGGTGTCAATTCAATATTGACTATGACCAGTCTGATTCCGAGCGAAGGTTCGTGATTGTAACTTGGACTCTTTTTCAAGGATGCATTGACCGCTCCACTGTTAACTAACTGCCCACGTGCACTTCATCGGTTAGTTGTGGTGACGTAGAGATTTCTGAATGACCGACAGGAGATTTTTGACAGATGGTCGTTCGGAGTGGAATCAATGTACAAATGTATGATTATTTTTTTATCCAACGGTGGCTACGTGGTGTATTTGTAAGTCTCCTAATTATGGTGGCTGATTACGGCCATCTCGTGTTGTTGTGTTGTCGCCTTGTCGTGTTGTCGCCTTGTCGAGTTGTCGCGGTCTCAAACTGCGACAACCCGAGATTTAACAGTTAAAATGTCGACTTGTTGCGTTTTCGAACCGCGACATGTCGACAAGACGACAAGACGACAAGTCGACAACACGACAAGTCGACATTTCAAACACGCTAATTAGCGCGTACAGAATATCGTGTTGTCGCGGTAAAATGTCGACTTGTCGTGTTGTCGAGTTGTCGTGTTGTCGACTTGTCGTGTTGTCGAGTTGTCGACTTGTCGCCTTCCTGTTACTCATGCGCAAATCATATGAAATAACCACTATCTTTGAATATAGAAAACTGAAGTCAGTGCTTGTACCATAGACTATATTGGTGGCATATTTCTGCCATCGAGTTGCCGACTTACGACTTAATGATGACGACATAATTAAGGCATTAAGTCGACATCATATCGGAAGATGTCGACATAAACAGAAGAATATGTCGACTTACCACATGAACCTGCCCACATAATGATTCCAAGATAATTATGTAGAAAGTCGGTAACTCGGCGATTAATAGTGTTTATGCTCGGTGTGACACCGACTTGTCAATTATTGATGTCGACATCTAAACTATAAGATGTCGACATCTGGTCTTGAAAGTGGAATTCAAAGGCCATCCTTTCATAGGGCACTGTGTATATGCAGCAAGGCGCCATACAGCAGAGTTCGACGTTGATTTTGTTAATTCAGAAAAGTTTTTATTTATTTGATTACAAAATTAAAAATTGTGATCCTGCATATCCCGGCCATGCAGCTGTAGCCTGCGTGTACGTACACATTGTAGCTGTTAGTCCGAGCTGAGGAAGTTAGAGTGCAAAAGGACTCTGCTTTCTACAACGAATTTCCATCCTCTTGGCCATAATCATTTATTAATATATATAACCGTGGGTTGAAAATTCGTTTAAAGTGAATAGTCGGGCAAAGAAAACCAGTCTAAATGCGTTCATTGGCCTTCCAAAAGTTCTCACATATTAATACGACGGTCAAGTTCTGCTTAGTTTCCCAGTTCTGACCATTAAAGTAAAGAAAAGTTGAAAGCATTGAAAGCGAGGCTGTGTGGAAATGTAACCAAGGACATATAGTGAGCCGGGAGGACGATTTAGAATTCCCATACTTTAAATTAATTTCTTCGTACGCAGACAGATTTTGACGAGAGATTTTATTTTTCCATTTCATAAATAAGAAATTATACTGGATACATTCACACCATTTTTACCGACTTTAGCCATCCTTGCCCGACTGTTCACTTTAAAAGCTGTGTGTGTGCTTTGTGGATTAGCATTCGTACTAAGTCCATGTGGTACATACCGTACTATACTATATTACAATTATTTTTTCAAGATTTCATTTTTTTGAATCACGAAAAATACCAGTTACGTAATTTAAAAGCCAAAAAGGTCACAGTACAGATACGCAATACCCATTTGGAAACCAGCTTTACTATACATAAATATTTACATCCCTCGATACATTTATATATAGGCACAACGAATTTTTGTTACGGTCTTAATGGCCAGATTCAACCTTTTGGCTAAAAATCCTCCCGCGGGACGCGGTTTTAGCTCCAAACTCGGGATATATCTGCATCTATTTTTTGTAGTAAAAACGTAGTAAAAAAAGTCACGTGCTTATACCTCATTCATGCCATTGGCCGGAATATACAATTGTATTATGGGTAACTAGTGATCACGTGATTGTGTGTTTACTTCCAAATATGGTAATAGTTTGCTTGCCATTTCTTCGGAGAAATTGATTTATTTGAAAATATTTAGACTCCAAAATGTTATTAATATTGCATGCATATCATTTTGACTTGCACATATGTATTATTTTACTATAAATAATGATCTGAAATGAGTTATAAAACTGTCATTTCCACGTTTTGTAAATAAATGATATAATGCGAATTGACCAATTCAATAGGTCTAACCGTCTAATCTAGGATCAGCGAAGATCGGCTACTCCCGGCTAAATTCGTAGAATTCTAAATTTATATTTATATATATTATTACCTGCTTTAGGTTTCAGAACATATACATGTACATATAACACAGAGAAAATAAGATCTTCATCAAAAGGCCGAATTATGTATAAACACACACTCATGTGATCACTAGTTACCCACTAATACAACCATATTTATTTCGGCCAATGGCATGAATGAGGTAATAATCACGTGACTTGTTTTACTACGTTTGACTACAAAGAACGCGTGTTTTGTGCCATTATTGGGAAAATCCCCCGCGGATCGTGGTTTCATTTCCACCATTTGAAACAGAAGGCTTAGAGTAGACTTTGATTGTGAAACATTGATAAATTGAAGATTACATGTTGTGCCATGGCAGATGTCAAAGTTCATGTATATATACTCGACAATTACTTGAAACATCATCTAATAAATTTGTGTTGAAATTATAATTGATGTTGACCAGGAAATGTACCAGTCTAAATTTTGGTTGAATAATGCATGGAAAGTGAATTATTCAAACACACTCTGGATATCGAATTTTTAATAATTAATTTCTTTTGAACTCGGGACTTTTTGGGTGTGTAATTAGGGGAAAGTTGATAACTTTTTATAATATATGTACCCTAATTTTCTTTTGTTGATTTACGGACCCTGAAAGATACGGATTATGCGGCTTTAACTTTTCCACTTTGTGGAAAATCCTTCAAATCGGATTTATCTCCCTTGATTAAAATGACAAACCATGTACCTTTGCTATGTTATTAAGGTTTTTTTCATTTTTTTTTTTAAATTCAATAATGAATGCAGATCAAATATATTAATCAAATATGTGTATTAATTTAATTTGAAACATGTTTGTTTTGCTGAAAAATTTGCAAAAAAAAAATAATATCAATACAAAATATTCATGATTGTAATTTGATTGTTGTTGTTTTTGTACTTGCTGTAAAATGAGAAAAACCGTGTTGTGGAGAAGAAGTTTGTTAAAATTTGATTTTTTTACAAATGGATGAGAGTTGAGAATGTCTAACAGTCACCTGAATTCCGATATGCACAGTTATAAATAATGTTTTGCTTTTAAACAAACAAATAAATATGTCTCCTATATAAACTATGGTAAAGACCCTATCCCCTGGGGAAAATTCCGAGACCCCAGGGCCATGAAATTCACAATATTGGTAGAGGGCCTTGAGACCTGCCATGTAAGCACATAAGCCCGTGTTTCTTAGTATATGTGTACATATGTATTAGATTCCCAAAAAGCTAAGTGGGCTATGCGGAAGCTTATAACTATTTGTTTGGAAATAATATGGAAAATAAACTATGATATGATAGTATTGCTAACAATTTCAAATGGTGGAAATGAAACCACGATCCGCGGAGGATTTTCCCCATAATTGTACAAAACACGCGTTCTTTGTAGTAAAACGTAGTAAAACAAGTCACGTGATTATACCTCATTCATGCCATTGGCCGAAATAAATATGGAATTGTATTAGTGGGTAACTAGTGATCACATGAGTGTGTGTTTACTTCCAAATAGAGTGATTTCTCTGACCTGGTATTTATACATACTTTGGCCTTATTTTCTCTGTGTTATATGTATATGTTCTGAGCCCTAAAGCAGGTAATAATATATATAAATATGAATTTAGAATTCTACGAATTTAGCCGGGAGTAGCCGATCTTCGCTGATTTTAGATTAGACGGTTAGACCTATTGAATTGGTCAATTCGTATTATATAATTTATTTACAAAACGTGAAAATGGCAGTTTTACAACTCATTTCAGTTCATTATTTATAGTAAAACAGTCCATATGTGCAAGTCAAATGATATGCATCCAATATTAATAACATTTTGGAGTCTAAATATTTTCAAATAAATCAATTTCTCCGAAGAAATGGCAAGCAAACTATCACCATATTTGGAAGTAAACACAAAATCACGTGATCACTAGTTACCCATAATACAATTGTATATTCCGGCCAATGGCATGAATGAGGTATAAGCACGTGACTTTTTTTACTACGTTTGACTACAAAGAACGCATGTTTTTACTACGAAAAATAGATGCAGATGTATCGCGAGTTGGGAGTTTAAAACCGCGTCCCTGGAGGATTTTTAGCCCAAAGTTTGAATCTGACCATTAAGACCGTAACAAAAATTCGTTGTGCCTTTATATAAGTGTATCGAGGCAGAGATTTACATTTAAATCTCTGATCGAGGGATGTAAATATTTATGTAGGCCAAGCTAACAAGTAAAGCTGGTTTCCCAACGTGTATTGTGTACCTGTACTGTGACCTTTATGGCTTTTAAATTACGTAACTGTTTTTTTTCGGGATTCACAAGAAAATACAACATAAAAAATCTTTTTTTATTTAATTTTTTTATTTTTATTTTCATTCATTCTTTTAATATAGTATAGTACGGTATGTACTACATGGACTTGGTACGAATGCCAATCAACAAAACACACACACAGCTTTGAAACGAATTTTCAACCCACGGTTATATATATTAATAATTCGTTGTACACTTCCTTAGCTCGGGCTAACAGCTACGTACACGCAGGCTACAGTTTCATGGCCGGGATGTGCAGGATCACATTTTTTCTTTCTTTTTTTTTAAATCAAATGAATAAAAACTTGAATTAACAAAATCAACGTCGATCTCTGCTGTATGGCTTTTGCTGCATATACACAGTGCTCTATGAAAGGGTGGCCTTTGATTTCCACTTTCAAGACCAGATGTCGACATCTTTTAGTTTAGATGTCGACATCAATAACTGACAAGTCGGTGTCACACCCGAGCATAAACACATTAATCGCCGAGTTACCGACTGTCTACATAAATATCTTGGATTCATTATGTGGGCATGTACATGTGGTAAGTCGACATATTCTTCTGTTTATGTCGACATATTCCGATATGATGTCGACTTAATGCCTTAACGATGTCGACATTATTAAGTCGTAAGTCGGCAAATCGATGGCAGAAATATGCCACCATAAAATTGCAATATTTTCTAATTTTCGGATTAACGGGCCTTCGAACTATTAGGCCTTAGCGGTTCAAGTGACCTTAAAATTAACAGATGACGATTACTGCGTATAATCAGACGGCGTGACCAGACCATTATTACACGATTATCATATAATAAACAAATTATTGAAATTCATAGTTCAGAGAAAAATACTTTGACAACTCTCGGTAAAGAAATTGCTATCAAATTTCTTCATCTAGGTACAAACACATGCACACAATTATTTTCATTAGCAATCCAATATGGCTAGTGTTATCCATTGTTTGCGTATGTGTAACAGGAAGGCGACAAGTCGACAACTCGACAACACGACAAGTCGACATCACGACAAGGCGACAACACGACAAGTCGACATTTTACCGCGACAACACGAGATTCTGTACGCGCTAATTAGCGTGTTTGAAATGTCGACTTGTCGTGTTGTCGACTTGTCGCGGTTCGAAAACGCGACTAGTCGACATTTTAACTGTTAAATCTCGGGTTGTCGCAGTTTGAGACCGCGACAACTCGACAAGGCGACAACACGACAAGGCGACAACACAACAACACGAGATGGCCGTAATCAGCCACCATACCTAATGTCGCAGCATTCGTATAAAATAACGACAATTCCTTTGCTCAACGAAGACCAATCTTTTGTCCAGTTTCTAACAAATCTTTGATTTTTTTTTTTTTTTTTTTTTTTTTTTTTGTGCAAGATGGTCTTTTTATCAAGGCCATTAAATTCTTCGTGGAGCTAAACAAAATTTTCGATATTTTTATGAAATATGATTTACATCATGTAATAAGTGCCAATACATACTTGTGAACATAACATAAACGTGGGGACAAGATGCGATGTTGTAGCTCGCTTCGATTTTGTTTTGCATGGGTTCATTGATCGACTTAGGAATGAATATTCTCCCATTTGCAACAGTCCAATCCAAGGACGTATATGAGATATAAATCCTTGGTCCAATCAAAACAAAATTAGATCTAGGAAAAGTTGAATAATCATCAGCAACGGTGTATTAATCATTAAAAAATATTTTAAACTTAAACTTACCGATTTGACATACGGAATAACATATGTGATGACGCCCGTCACTCCCTTTTGACGTCATTATTATCATTATATTTTTTATCTAAAAATGAGGCTACATTATACATATTTTACAATCATATGGGCCCTATATGTGTATAGCCTATTAATTTTCTAACTATATCTACTATGTAAATAAAGGCCCACGACCTTTTCGGAGCAAGCCTTAACTGGATAAATGGTTTATGAAATATAGGACGATAACTTTAATATAGAATCTACTAAAAATTCATAAAATTTCAGATAATGCCGATAAAACTTTTGAAAGAAAAATAGTGTTTCGATCGATGTTTTAATAAATGAAAACCCTTTGTATATCTTAAATATATTAATGAATCGAATTTTTAAAATCATTTCCACTCTTTGAACTTTATAAAATTACGCAAAAAATAACGCTAATAGTAAACGTTAGGCAAGACAAAATACCGACAAAACCGGAGGTCTCTGTAGATTACATGGGTAAGTGCACAGGGACTTTATGGACGATACTGTAGGCCCCATACATACTGTATGTACATGTACACATGTAATGCGTACCTGATATAAACCGGTAATTCATGCCAGGTCCCTGTGTAGTAGTGAACATAAGCATATGTATGTGTTCTCTTTTCAGTATTGATAGTAAGATGAAACTAACCTGTAAGGTTTACCAATAAAGGCAAAGTTCATTAAATACCGGCAACTGCACATCGTTAAAACGAAAGTCCATTTAGACGGAAGTTGACAATTAAGGTGATGTGTGATAAAATTGCGTATGTTTGTTCCCAAACCGTTCTGACCTGTACGCGTGCTGAAACTAGCTTCTGTATTCAGTTTGAATCAATCTATGATGAGATCCCCTTTCCTTAGGTAGGAACGGGTTGTCGCGTATGAGCAGTTTTATTTTTCTCTCGGATGTATTTATCAAATCCAGGTATGAAAGCTTCTCTGTCAGTCAGTCGTAGTATTGGGCTATAAAGACGTCATCAATCACGTGACAAAATGAAAATGATGGTTGATATTTCTTAACGTCAAGTATATATTTTAATATACAGCTGATGTTTGGTGTGTTTTTTTAAACAACCACATGTTTGTGATGTACCTGTGTCTCCTTGTGATAGTGTAATCTTGTTTGTTTCTTAAGATGTCCTACAGAAGCATGCATGCATGTACGTACTTTCAAAGATTCATATAACAACGTACGTTGTCACTATAATGTAGCCGAAAGGTTGTGCTTATTCTGTGGCTCTGGCAGCATGTTTCAGTGAGATAACACTATAAAATGAAGGAGTTCTAATATTATAAAGAATCAAAACCCGAACAAACTACATGCACAGTCTCTCAAAACATGCATTTCACACCCGCAACATTGCATACACGGGAAGCCGACCCTAGCTGTTTAATCTGAATGATATGAAAAAACTCGTGCTCTCTTCTTACAGAGTCGCCTCAAAAATGAGAATGTAAACTATTTTTCCTCAATGATACAAAACAAAATGATAAAGATCATATATATACAAACAAATGGGACTAAAATAAATTTACCAATTAATTCGGAAAACAACATTTCATATTTGAAATTGTAAAAAAATGAGAATGTTTCGGTCTTCTAGATATTGAACTATTACTTTTTAAACATTTTTCCCCGAACGTTCTGCGTGTACATATACAGTATATGCACATTATTGTGTATGTAGTTGTATAAACTTAGTAGTTCTACTGTACAGAATGTACATTGTGTATACATGTACAGTCGTGTGCCAAAAGTCTTCGTAATTTTTATTTTTCCCTATATATTCTTTGTATTTTTACATTTTTCTTAGATTTTTCCTGATCTCACCTAGGCGCAGATCTTAATCAAATTTTACATACTTGTTGAAATTATCTACACTTTCATCTTATAATATTTACATAATTTTCCTTCGTGCACTTTTTGAGAAAACCGTATTTCATTACCACGCAAAACTTTTTCGTTGCCATTTTGGTAAAAAAAAAAGAAGGAAATGACGTCATAAGTTTAAGTGGTGCACAAAAAATATATATTTTCAGAAACATATATAAATGTATATATGTTTCTGATATTTTGAAAACAAAATATCGAAAAATTATACAAATATTATGAGCTGAAAGTGTAGATAATTCTCTATAAGTATGCCAAAACTTATCAAAAATCTGCCAAAAGACGAGATCGGGAAAAATCAAAGAAAAAATAAATAGATTATATAGGGAAAAATAAAAATTACGAAGACTTTTGGCACGTTACTGTATCTTCTAATCTTTGAACTTTGACGGTCATTCAAGCTGATCAAATCACACTATTTGGTATAACCTAACCGCCAAGCTTAAGATTGACAGCGTCTTGAGTATGCATTCAATCTCAACGTGCTTCATTTTAGTTGGGGTGAAGGAAAATCGACCTATGATATTACAATGGGTCAAATCGATTTTGGGGTAAGCGTACAAGATTTCACATGTAGATTGATCTGCGCATGCGCGCTACACCGGATATGTCAAAGCATCCATTACTTCGTCAGGCGGTCTGCAACGTGGCTAGCTCAAAGTTTGCACTGTAATAACCAAACTTAGACAATTTTTACACTCATATACAGATGGACTATTGACTCTAAAGCCCGTTTTAACAGAAAGAACGATCAGGTTTGTGTTATATCCGGTACTTGCGCGAACGTAATCGCCGAAGATTTGGTCGATTTAGAATTGATGACCCGGTTTACTGAAATCCAATCCATTTCTAGCTTGTTTACTTACTCAGACTAGAGTCTAAAGCAAATATGTCATCGATCTTTTGTTTAATGCATCGCTTTAAGCGGACAATGATTTATAATTTCTCTCATTTATCCCATTCACATACTGACTATAGACCTCAAATCCACATGAAAATAAACCTTTTAGCGACATTCTTGCAATTGATAATCCTGTTACTAAGTGTTAGTTAGAATTCAGTGAAAAACAGTCGGATTGGATTCATTTTCAAATCCTTTTCTAGGTTTGGTGGTATTAATTTCATGGGTTTTGTCACTGATTATTATATTCAATATTTTTATATGTGTTATAAAGCTATATATTTCCATCATAAGGTTCAAAACACAGTCCGATCAAGATGGCTGACTCTGATGGTTTGCCAGGCTCGCCACCTCAGCCTAATCCTGTCCGCCAATTCTTCAGAAATATAGGAACGGTAAGAAAGGCTAATATTAAAAGCATAAAATTTGTAAGTTTGAAGAAAATTATTCAATTTAAATTCATTAAACATGATCAAAATGACTACCAACACAAAAAGGAGAGAGGGGCCGCGGTGGCTGATTGGTTAAGATGTCCCGACATATAACCACAAGCCTTCCACCTCTTGGTCGCGAGTTCAAACCCCATGTGGGGCAGTTGCCAGGTACTTACTGCTGGTCGGTGGTTTTCTCCGGGTACTCCGGCTTTCCTCCACCATCTAAACTGGCACGTCCTTATATGACCCTGGCTGTTAGTAGGACGTTTAACTTATAAAACAAAACAAAGAAGAGCCTAGATGGATATGACCAAACCTCGCACTCACATTTTGTAGATGTGTAACAGGATAGGAGAAAATGTAGCGGTAAGACCAGGATTTGAACCCAGGATCCTCCAAACACGAGCCGAATGCTCTACCACTGAGATACCTGGTCACCGTTGATCGACCCAGTCCAATCCCGTTAACACTCCTCCCTCCTTATTCAAAGTCTTTCCCTTCGAAAACATACGAGCCCCTTTCAAACACAACCACCGTATGTTATTTAGTTGGGCACCAACTCTGTAGCAGGAAAGGAGAAAATGTAGCGGCCAGACCGGGATTAGAATCCTGGATCCTCCAAACACTAGCCGAATGCTCTACCGCTGATCATTAGCTACCTAAACCTGGTCACTGATGATCTACCATGTCCAATCCTGCTAAAGATGTCATCATGATCACTGCACACCCATCTTATCAACAATCCAGTGTAATGTGACAAAATTCAGTTTAATTAGTAGCCTCCAACAGGTATGTAACAGCCAGGCCTAAAAGGAGAGGTGAAAATGTAGTGGCTAGACCTAGGCTGTAGCTTGAACTGTGGACCTCTAAACACTATAACAAGTTCCTCAACAGATTGAGCTACCTGGTCATCAATGATCAACCTAGTCTGGTCCTGCTACTGATACAATATTTGTGATAGCTTTTTAGTTTTTACCTTTATAACATAAAAAGCTATATATGCAAATGTTGTATCTAGCAAACACCCTTAGAGTAAGAATTGAATATCAATTTATGTAAAAAAAAAAACTTTTTATAATGACAATAAATGGCATATTTCATCTTGATTGGAAAAAAAAAGGTTCATTATCAAATTTGTTTTCAGATATATCAAAGTAATTTGGATAGAACAACACCACATACAGGAGTAAGGTGGATTTCTACAACTCTACTGTCTGCTGCTTATTGTGTCCGAGTGGTTTTACTTCAGGTAAAGAAATAACGAGGCACTGAAGTTAATTAATACAAAATATAACAAGTTATACATATTTGTACAGTCAGCAGTTTATTGGATATTTTTAAAGGTGCGTCCAGAACATTAGTTTTCAAATTTTAATAAGTACTAATACGGACCCCTTGACAGTTTCACAAGCATTCTTTAACGTCTCAGAATTTCGTAACATAAAATTCTCCATGGGAAAGCATTACTGAATATAAGGAAAGTTTCCTAATTTAGATTTCCCTTTAACTGCTAAAATGCTTTTCTTTGGAGAATTTTAGATTAATTTGCAACCTTTAGTTAATATAAGGATCATTAGTGCTACAGATTGATTATCGTTTGATAGCAATGAGTGATTACTTTTGTTATTTACAGGGCTGGTATATAGTAACATATGCACTAGGGATTTATTTGCTGAATATGTTTCTGGCCTTCCTCACGCCCCAAGTCGATCCAGCTTTGGCAGATGATAATGAAGGTAAGATGGCATAAAGAGTGATTCTGACGATTTCACTTCTGAGTTATTTGGTACAAATAATGTATTGGCTTATATGAACCAAATTTTATTAACGAGTCAAAATTTATTAATGTGACATCATGAAGAGATGTCATACAGAGATAAGACATTTTTTCTACTATTTTTTTTTCTTTTCTTTTACAGAAGATGGTCCATCACTGCCAACTAGAGCAAATGAAGAATTCAAACCTTTTATGCGTAGATTACCAGAATTTAAATTTTGGTTTGTATAGCTATTATATCTTTTTAGTAGATTGAATATTCTCTTGCAACTTCTACTGGCAGTATATGATCATAACCTACAGAAGTTTCCTTGCTCAGTTGAAATCACTGCTTAAATTAGCAACTATTGTACATGTAAATAAATGTATTAATTGTACACTACCTTTTACTATTTCGGTGATGATTTTGAAAGCAAACTACGGATACATGAATGGAACAAAATTTATTGTAATTATTGTGCAATACATTTACTCTTCACAAAAGGAAATATCATTTTTGGTGATAATTTGAAAACAAACTTCATTACATAAATTTCTAAGGTACTTAACATTTGTTTTTCTTTCTTTCAGGTACTCCTCTACCAAGGCTATCTCCATAGCCATGTTTTGTACATTTTTCGAAGCTTTCAATATTCCAGTATTCTGGCCCATACTTGTAATGTACTTTATAATTCTGTTCGTCATCACAATGAAAAGACAGATAAAAGTAAGTATCAAATAATTACCTATGTATGCCAAGATAAGTTTACATTAAAATCTGTATTAGAAACGGTTGAATAGATCTCTCATTGCAACAAATGAGTTGTAGCTTTTTGTACACTCTTTCAAATCTGATTTCAATCCCTCATGTAGATTAATGAAGTTTCTTCTTTTAGAATTAATAAAAAAACTAATTTATGTAGGATTTTCTAAGGCTGTTCAGAACACTAATTTTCAAAGTTTTGATGAATCTGGGTTCAAAAAGCAAAAAGGGTTCTCAAATTTTTTCGTGAGTCCCGGGACTTTTCTTTCAATAAATCTTAGGTACACTTATTAATTACCACTGTATTAGAATTGGGTAAAATTTGATGACACTGTGTTAGAATTGTTAAACACTAGTTTGTCATTTAGAGAGCACAACCTAGAGCCCATATGTTTTATAATAAACATTTGGGTGTAGAAGTTGTGCTATAGAAAACATGTGATGGTAAAATATAATCACTTCCTCAAACAGCAGGGGAGGTATCAAAGTACCTCACATTACAGTCAGTTACTTACAACTTTTGAATGTGTTTTATCCAGTTATCTGAGTTCCTGATGACATTATTACCTGTATTGGAGACACTTGCACAAATTAGATTTAACATTGTTTGGAGGAAAATAACTAAACTAAAAAATATATTAATATTCAAAGATAACGCATGGGGATAAATCCATTTTACTGTCAGAATCTGGTGCATTTCGTGAAATATTCTTTATAAACCAATGTCTGGAATACCACAAAATGTTAACCTTAATTACCTGACCTCTACCTATGTTGGCCTTTATCCTTCCCCGTCAGAATAGGCACCCAATTCCATAAGATTGTGATAGGTTATAATATATAAAAACATAATAAGCAACTATATATATAAAACATACCAAAACAAAATATTGGAATAATGGTATTTGGATTGAACATAGTCTTATTAGGTATTATACACTTTGACCGATTTGTTTCAGAATTCTAAGAACATTTGCACAACCTAGAGCCCATATGTTTTATAATAAACATTTGGGTGTAGAAGTTGTGCTACAGAAAAACATGTGATGGTCAAATCTAAGCACTTTCTCAAACAGTAGGGGAGGTATCAAAGTACCTCACATTACAGTCAATTACTTACAACTTTTGAATGTGTTTTATCCAGTTATCTGAGTTCCTGATGACATTATTACCTGTATTGGAGACACTTGCACAAATTAGATTTAACATTGTTTGGTGGAAAGTAACTAAACTAAAAAATATGTTAATATTCAAAGATAACGCATGGGGATAAATCCATTTTACTGTCAGAATCTGGTGCATTTCGTGAAATATTCTTTATAAACCAATGTCTGGAATACCACAAAATGTTAACCTTAATTACCTGACCTCTACCTATGTTGGCCTTTATCCTTCCCCTCAGAATAGGCACCCAATTCCATAAGATTGTGATAGGTTATAATATATAAAAACATGATAAGCAATTATATATATAAAACATACCAAAACAAAATATTGGAATAATGGTATTTGGATTGAACATAGTCTTATTAGGTATTATACACTTTGACCGATTTGTTTCAGAATTCTAAGAACATTTGCACAACCTAGAGCCCATATGTTTTATAATAAACATTTGGGTGTAGAAGTTGTGCTACAGAAAAACATGTGATGGTCAAATCAAATCACTTCCTTAAGTAATTGATGAAGTAACAAAGTACCTCACATTACACTCAATTACTTACAACTTCATAATGTGAATGTGTTTGTCCAGTTATCCGAGTTCCTGGTGATATTATTGCCTGTGTGGAATAATACACTTGCACAAATTAAGTTTGATATTGTTGGATGGAGAATAACTAAACTTAAAACATAGAATATAGTTATTCGAGGATATTACATGGGGATTAAACAACTTTCAATGTTATACTGTCAGGTCTTTTGCAATTTATGAAATAAACTTTAAGTTACTGTATCTGGAATACCACAAAGTCGTTCCCGTACCTGATCTTAATTTTATATAATATCCTTCCCTTCAAATTATGCACCAATGATAGTAATGAATTTCAAATATCAGAAAAAATACACACACATATATATATATATATATCGAGTAAATGTCTTTTTTTTTGAAATTGTATTCGTTATCATCCCACATTTGTTAGAATTTTAAGAACATTTGCACAACCTAGAGCCCATATGTTTTATAATAAACATTTGGGTGTAGAAATTGTGCGACAGAAAAATGTGTTGGTCAAATCTAATCTACTTCCTCTATCACTTGAGGAGGTATCGAGGTACCTCACATTACATTACAAGTTACCTCCCTTTACATATATCAACCATGTTATACATGTTGGACAGTCAACTACAAATTCATGACAGTGTGCTTTTATATTTGCGAGCAAAATATTAAGAATGCCTTCTGTCAAGATACAAAATTTAACAAGCAGAACAGTACAACGCTGGTAAAACACCCAAGGATTTCCTTCATTGTGTGAAATACATTTCTCAGATTAATTTATTGATAATGAAGAATTACTTTTTCATTGTGTTTACACCAGTATGTTATTTATGTCCTGTTCTTTTGTCTTTCCAGCATATGATTAAATACAGATACATACCATTTTCACATGGAAAGAAGAAATACCAAGGAAAGGAAGATAGTGGCAAGGTTGTGTCTTCCTAAGGACAATTATGTACTTTGTACATGTGAGGAACTGTAAAATAGGTTTGTGTGAATGGAACGGCAGACTGATACAGTGGTAGTCTGTTAGTCACAGTATGGACCTGATAAGCAGACATGCACGACTGGAGAGTCAGCAGGAGTTTTAAATTCCTAGAATTACGGGCTACAGGTGAAATTATGTTTTTGATGTAAAAAAAAAAAAGCTCTTCGTACCGAATAAGACGCTGTGGGCAGTAATAATGTTGGTTTATTTTATTAAATGTGTTCTGTTACATTATTGAAAGAGGAAGATTCAAGGTTTAGATAAAGTTCCCTGGGGCTATGTAGAGAGGGAATTGAAGTGTTTAATTCTTATAATGAAAGTATTTGGTCCACATTGTTTGAATTATTCCTAAAAATGGAAATTAAGCAATAATACAACTGCTTTTTTGGACACTTTCATATTAATACTAACATCTTTATAATCAGGTTTTAGAAACATGTCATTGCTGGAATAGATGTGAAAATGCCCTGTATGCTTCGATATTAAAGAATGTATGGTGGCAACAACTGTGAATGTAAAACTAGTTCCATGCTTGTACAATAATTAGATGAGCTTTGACACCTTCCAAACTTGATCCACAGGTTTAGCAGGAAAGCAATATTAATGTCACTGCTTTTGTAATGAATGGAAACAGTCTTATAATAGAGGTGATATCAGAAACAGTATTAATGTTTTTGACAAAAATATTCATTCTTTCCTGACATTCAAGATATATGTAAACTAAAGATATCAGTTGATGATACTTTCAGAATGGAAGCATTCTAATAATGGAGCTTAAATCAGAAACAGTATTCACGTTTTTTGAAGAAAAAAAATCAATCTTCTCTGACATTTAAGATATATATGATGATGTCAGTCGATGATCGATACTTTCAGAATTTTGAAATGCATGTGCTGAAGTATTTGACTGATGAGTTATATTGTAACATAAAGGTGTGTGAGTTATAAAAGTGTAGCCTAGTCTTATGAGCTGAAGATTATTATATGAGAGATTGCATTGTAACATGTTTGTGAAATGTTTGTGTGTGGTTGATTGAAGTTATAAGTGATCCATTTATTCTTTCATTACAATACTGAATTTCAATACTGAATGTTTATCATCCCTTTTGAGGGAACATATCTGATAGAACCCATTAGAATATAATGAGTACTCATTTCATTTTCAAGTGATATGCTGTAATTCTCCATTTGTCATTTCTCGTATATCAATTCCTTATTTTGATCCATGCCAATTCCAATGATTGAAGTACTAGTTGATGTCATACAGATACAAGTGCCAGTATGAAAACTAAAATTCCATACAAGTCATGTAACTTTTTTGGTTACTATGAAATCCTTTGTTTTATCTAAGTAAATCAATGTGAAAAACTCCTCATTTGATTGGAAATGGCTTCTGATTGTCACATGGAAATGAAAAAAGAACATAATATATATCATTGATAAAATATTTTATTATTCGTTTTTAAGGTCGTTGTAATGATCTATTTTATTCATGCTTATGATCAAGATTTTCTGAGAGAAGAAAATCATAAACAATTCTATTATGTACATGTTTTGATTTTTATTGAGGTGTGTATACACCTTCCATTATGCAGTTACTGTGGTTCTCGTGATAACCGGAACACTATACCTTGGTAATCCTATCGGCAATAGCCGTAACTACGGGAGATAACTTTAACACTGTGAATTGTAACGTTGTGTATTGCTAGGAGGTCAAGAATTGTCAGTGATTGCCGGTTCTCACATGCTTCACATTTTCTACACATACTTTAATAAATTTGGTGTATTTAGTTTTGCGTCCTGTCAACAGCAAGGGTCATCAAGTTATATTATCCCCAATGTTATTATATTTTATTTATCTAAATTAACATGCTGTATGATCCTGTGTTTTCTGAATTGTTTGCAATATCTGTCCTGGTAATTTTCTTTGTTCTAGAGTCAGACTTGATGTAACGTATTGTTGTAAAGATAAATATGTTGTTCCATAACCAGTAGTTGTGACCATGTACAACTTGACAAGGAGATTGACCTACAAATTAATTATGATAATATCATTACAACTACATAGTATTTTATCATGTCCTGCTTTGAGAAGAATGGCAGATTATCAAGTTCTATTTATTTAACTGTGTTGTCCTACATTATTAATCACAAGAGACAAATGTTATTTGAATGTGAAGAGTAAAAGTTCTTTTTATCGAATAGAAATATTTGTGTGATGATTTACATCAACTTGTCATACACAACATCGATCGATGGAGAGAGTCTTTGTAAAACGTGACTTCTATACTTGTAATAACTTAGATAAATGAGACAATATTAGCAACTGTAGAAATATTACTATAAAAGTACTTATTTTGTTGTAATCATGTTTAACACAGAACCAATTACTTTTAATTATAATATAATTATCACAAGATGTTTTTTTTGCGATAAAATAATTTATCATCAATATAGAATAGAAATACCAAGTCTTCAGTATCGACAGAAACGGGCATATATTATTCATGTCTACAAAATAATCAATAATATCGATATTATGGATTACGACAAGCTCTTTACAATGTCTCCTAGCTGTCGCCAGAGGGCACTCAAAAAAGATTCTGAAGCGCGGGGCTAGATTGAATTTCACAAAAAACAAATTCAACAATAGCATTGTGGATACATGGAACAGTCTACCTGAAAATGTGGTATCTGCAATGACTTTGATTTCATTTAAGTCACGCCTAAACAAGAACTTGCACAATGAGCCCTCTAAATTTACACCTACATGTTTTTAATGTTACCTGATTGGACATCGAATGTATACAAGGATACGCCTTCAGAAGTCATTAGAGCTTATAACGGTGTTATTTTACATAATTACATAGAAAACTCATTCAGTCAAATCTTATTTAAGCAAACATTTCTTTCAAAAAAGCATGTCAAAAACCTTACCGTTAAAATATTTACGTTTACAGTGAGTCATAGGAATGCATATTAAAACCACCGAACATAGCACTTCAAATATTCGTCCAATTTGTTCCCTTCATGCACATTGAAATATTTCGTTTGATCCTTTTCCATGATAAACATTTTAGTATATAGTACTTGACCATGTCAAGGGACGATTTGGAGCACTCTAAACAAACCTTAAGTTCAAACAATTTGCCGAAATAAACATAAACAGAATGAAAATTTTAGCTGGAATGCTATTTAATTAATTTTATGAGAATAAACTTTCGTGTACAGTATTTGTATCGTAGTAAATTTTCAAAAGAGATATATAAAATATAAACTTATTTATTTTACATCGATTACGAAACAAGTTACACAACTTATGCAAACCACTCTCGATGGCTCGGATGTAAGTTCGCGAGAGACCTTATATAATTAGTGTGAGAGGAAACCGGAGTGCCTGGAGAAAACCCACGTGATCGGGCTGGTGACCCCTAAACTTTTCACGTCCGTGCCGGGGATCGAACCCCGGCCGGCTGAGTGAAAGGCGAATGGTTTAACCTCTACACCACCCGATCATCCGCTCAAAAGATGATCACAGCAAAAGGAAGTTGGTGTATAATGCAAGACGACAAAGGGCTTGATATGAGTTTTAAATGGAACAAACTGTTTTGAAATGGAATACTGTTTACTACTGTAGATCTCTTGGTGACATCATTGGCATAAAACTCAATATTCTTGAGATTCAAACCTTGCTTATCACAGGGAAAATTCACAACAATATCTAGAGTATCCTCGCGGGAATTCCATATGACAAAAATAGTATTACGCGTTTGATGGCGATGGATATACGTGCTGTTCAAATACTCAGATGATAAAATGACTTGCAGACATTGTTTCTGGATGGATAAGAAAGCATCTTTACGGTTTTCAGCCGTCAGGACAATCATTATTTCCCTAGAAAAATGCGATTGCTTATAATTGTTTCAGCAAGCAGTGATAACGATATACATTGTTTCGACTATCAGACCCATATTCTCGTCACCAGACTCTAACATATTTCCGAAGTTATCAATCAATAGAATATATAGCACGATGATTGTCACTACAAGATGTCAAATTCTAGATTCGATCACAAGTTTCAAACTAGTTATAGATCCTAGTAATATAATTCAGCTGATACGTTCTTAACCCATCATAGTCTGATAACCAGACAACTGGACCCCTAACCTCGCCCGAAAACAGTCACCCTTGTGATAGGAGACCGTCGTTGTGGGGGTAGGAAATCTACACACCGATAGACTTGTATCAATGTACTACTGATTATTGATTGATTTACCAAGTTTACACACAAAGATATCTCCAGCAATAACAGGTAGTGTTTATATAGCTGATTACAAACCACTGTACAGGGCCAACACAGAGACTCGAAGGTAAGTTTTATAAATACAGAAGTTATTTTTATTCTTAAACGTATTTTAGAAAAGAAGTACAGCTTGGGATACTTCAACATTTATTTCAGATGCCAGTTCACCGATTTTCTACTTCATTTCATATTTACATTTTCATCACAAGCTTTAATGGCAAATGTTCTAAATGTTGCTAATATATTGGTATTTCCCGTTGAAGCCAAGATGAAGTCGAAAAATATTTACTTAATGGAAATTTGGAAATACGAAATTAAGATTTTGGAAATTCAAGAATAACTATTCTAACGTGGTCTGCTTTACATTGAAATGCATTAACATAAAGGTCTATTTATCGAAAATAGTTTAAATTAAATAATGCACCGTCTCCAAAACAAGACTGATCATACACTGTACATAATATAGCAACAACTACCAGACCTTTTAATTAATTATCCCTTTGACTTATTTTCTTTTAAGCCATCATTGTAACTATAAGCTATATACGTGTATTTAGTATTGACAAGCCACACATTAGTATTTTTCTTTATAATATTGTACCATAGATGTATAAAGCTGACAATGCAAGGCATTTAATCAGATTACAAAAAAATTAAAATATATCAAGAATCATTTATGAGACACCCCTACTTACACTTGTACCTGCTTGGATACGCCAGTCATAAAAAGTCTCAGAAACGATTTTTAATACAGGATAGCAGATCTAGATACTACATTATTTTTGTCAAATTCAAATAATATTTTCAGCTTATATTGTCAGCTTTAACAGATTTTACACCTAGTACAGATTAAAAATTAAAAAAAAAATGGTCATTGGTTCTGTTCATTTGCCATATAGGCGTATGCCTGCTGTAGAATGAGACAATCATTTACAGATGCAGTATATACGTGACAATAAAACACCTATCCCAATCCCACGTGGATTATATAGTTGTACAGGTAGATCGTTCATTTTTGAAGAGCTCTCATTCATCACTACTTTACTACACTTAGAGGCACGACTAAAAAGAACATTATTACGATTTAAAAAAGATAAATACCGCCCCGTGTCTAACGATTTTATATTACATTATTCAGTGGTGTACTTTTGTACGCCAGACTTATTTAAAACACGATTTGATGTGAACTGGAAAAGGTGACATTAATAATTTTAACCTACCAGGAATTTTGAAGCACATTTTATGTTAATCGGATAACATAATAATTTCATTGATTTAAACAATTATATTTTTTGTGCAAGCAAATAATTAGACAGAAATGAATACCTAATGCTGAGCATACAACAATACAATGGACTACATCTATCCACTAACACATTGGTGATAATTATTACAAGTTCGTGCTGGACGTCAAAGGAATGTTGAGGGTTAAATAAAGGTGTAAATAAGACACAAAGATTATCAATAGTAGTTCTTCTATAGGATTAAAGATTATAAAGAATCGAATGTAAACATAAGGTATGGCATTGAACATCGTTGTTTAAAAAATAGATTGAATTCACAGAAAGCTGATACTGTTCTAAAAGCCTACATCGCATATTTACACATTTTTATTAATATTAAGATTTATATTAAGATTAATAAAGATATAGGGCACGTTATTATTGAAAGAAAACGTATGAAAACTTTGGAATTACTTTCTTTGAATTTTGTCTTACCTTTTGCCTGATGAAGGATCAATTGGCGCGGAGAAGATAGAGCTGATTGGTCCACACAATATTACGAGATGGGAATCCCAATATGTGACAAGAAGGTCGCTATAGTAAGTAAAGAGTGTATCTAGAGTAAGAATAATCCCAAAGGCAGGTAGGTACATATTTTAAAGAGGTTGGAATACTGTTAATGATGGTACACCGCTGACAAATGGTATATTTACTATATCAAAACAGGAGTAGACAAATTAGTATTTTTCAAAAATTACTTACTTTACACCATTACCACCATTGAAAAGTTTGAGCTTCTTATTTCCCTTCAAGATAAAAATATTGAAAATAACTAATTGCGCCCCGAAAAAAACTCCATGGCATTATGTTCTAAATGGATTAAGATACTGATTGCGCACTCACCAAAAACAAAACAAGTAATTTCATATTACTTTTTGTAATAATTAGAAATACATTTATATGACTAAAAACCAATCATTATTCAAATGATGATGATCGTTTAAGCCCAGTCGGAGGTGGAGCTTTCTTAGACGCTATATGGAAATAGTTAGACATGCTCCTTTTGTTTATGAATTTATGATTATATCAAAGATGTATGTTTCATTGCAATTATAATACTGAAACGACCTTAGCTTACCATTTCCATTCTTGTAGGGATTTCGCAAAACTATTTCTTCATAAGGTAAATTGTAATTCCACCTCTCCCATTTTAGGTTATTACGAAAAGATATATTGTAAATATAAAATGAAGAGACGTAAGGGGCAATAACTCTAGTTATCGTTCCTTCCGAGCGAAATATTAACTCAGCTGTATGTACATGTAAATTGGCCTACCAACTTGCTTATTTTCGCGGTTTTGGTAATAAGGAAACTGTTCTATAACATTTATGGAAATAGTGAATGTAAGAATATCTTTGCGTGATCTATCTATTGAAATAATCATTTCAGTCACTTACATTCAATGTAATTTTACAATAATTCTTTCTTGAATTGATCATTTCATATAATTTTTAATGCATCATGATTTTCTATTAATTTTAGAGTTCAGAGACGCATGATATGTGTCTGGATATGTGAATATTTTATTGTTTTTGCAGAGTGCATTCCAATCATTTCACCTTGCCTAACCCTAAAAAGACCTGAAAAGCTATTTGAAATTTTTAACACACCGTTGTTTTATTTTGAAAACTCTCACTTTGTGGGATGTAATCCTTATATAGACTTTAATGGATGTGAATTTATGTGAACACCTCCATGTCTGAGGGTTGAAAAAATCTAAGGAAAATACTCAAAATGTAAACATGTAATTCCGAAAGCATATTATATGATATATATACATTTTATATTATGGTTGATTTGGGTTACTTAAGTTGCATCTATATAACATTTTTAGATTGACTTGGTAATGCTAGAGTGATCCCCCTTACAACGCTTGAGGACAAACTTGCACTAGTAGCATAGGTCGAAACAGATAATGATACAAAGCAATTTATGTAGTATTCAAATTTTGGTTTTGCCTATATGTATTGTATATTGTGCAAAAGTGTTTTTTAGGAATACTTGATCAAATTTACTGTAGAGCAGTTAAACTTCGAAGGTTATTTTTCGTTTTATTCGCTCTTTGTG
Source organism: Argopecten irradians (assembly GCF_041381155.1). Classification (NCBI taxonomy): domain Eukaryota; kingdom Metazoa; phylum Mollusca; class Bivalvia; order Pectinida; family Pectinidae; genus Argopecten; species Argopecten irradians. Next base: position 15,636,846 of record NC_091134.1, on the reverse strand, counting down.
TCTTGAAATCATTCAAAGATTTATTTAGGAATTCACAACTTAAAGGTCCATTAGCTTTCCGGAGCAAAACATTAACATTAATGACATTAGAAAATATATACCGATGGCCTAAGATGAGGTTATAACATAAAACATTTGCAAGATATCCTGCGTAATATATGATAACAGTGGAATGTCATTTAGTTGTTTTGCAGACTGGCGCAGTGTTAGTCAACTACCGCGCAATATTTAGGACGACGGCGAGAAACATAAGACAACCCGCGTTATGAATATTAACATTTCATTTATTTTAATCAAATTGTTCAGGTGATGATACGTGAAGTATTAACGGTAAATCAACAACTTTAGCGACAAAATTATCGATCTTGTTTTATATTTCTATTTTGAAAATTAAATGTCATTTCGGAAAGTTCGTGGACCTTTTACCTCCGCGAAAACAAATGTGCCATAAAATATTGAACTTGCGATTTCAAAACACCATTTTCCATTACGGTATTCATTCCCTTCACCCATTGCCTTTTCCTAATTCATCACCTTAGCACAAAGTAAACGTAATCAGTACTGTCCAATTGCATATATAGATAATTCATTAACAAACCAATGTAGCGATCGCCAACCATTTTTATTTTGCGCTCAAATGATCATCTTATTTATTTTTGAAATAGGTAACCGGCGCCAGTCGCGGTATTGGCCTAGCTATTGTCCGAGGTTTGTGTCGTGTTTTCTACGGAGATGTCTACCTAACAGGTGTGTCCACAATGTAGACTTAGCTATCAATTTACACTCTCAAACTTCAGCGTTGATAAAAGCTAGTATCCTTCTCTGTGACATCTCCATTCATTATGAGTTACAATACAGTACGTGCTTCTTCAAAATCGTAGGGTAACATATATGTATTGAACAAATGTGGTAAGCGAAGATGTATCAATGTATCTGTATGTAACGTATTGGTAGTTTTGGTAACGTTAGCTAACACACGTACCAGTATGTACTTAGTATTCAGATCTTTTCCAAAGATTTGAAAAGTAAACTTAACTTTCAACTGCATGCAACAAAATTTATTTATTTTTTTTTTTTTTTTTTTCATTTTCGCTTAATAAGAGCCTATAAATTGTATCTATAAGTCTATAAATGTATCTCTGAAACAGCAAAATACACTGAACTTAAAAAACAATACACACAACATGATTGACCGATATTTACCATCGTAATTTTTTGTCTCATGGATACAAACAAATTGCGGCGAAACTGATATACTGAATTAAAATAGATCCAATATGAACAACTTGCTTCACCGATATTTACCACCTACATCCCATCAATAACGATATTTTGTATTAAGATGCGATTCCAAGCAGCTAGAGAAACTAGCTATATAAGCTTACACAAATATCGATAGTTGACTGAGATATAACTGTGTTAAGCGTGTTACAATAGTGAAAAAGCTGGTTTATCATGGGAAACCCTATATTGGTTTGGCAGACTTCCTTATGTCTCTTCCCATCTGATCAAACATTAGCTGCACTGTTGGGTGATGGAGCCGTTACAGCTACTCATGCAAATTTAAGATAACACGTTTTTTGATAATTCAAAAATGACATTTATCTCATGAATAGAGTCAGTATCAGTTTAAGGCCCACTATCTTTCCAAAACGGTTTTGATTTTTTTAAATGTAAATGTAAAACAAGATTAGTTATTTTTAGAGCCGCAAAAGTTTTAAGTCTACCGTTAAGAGTACACTTATCTTCACATTTTGAACAAGTTGATTAAGATAACTTAAATGTTAATTAGCTCGCCTATTCGAAGAATAGGGGGAGCTAATGTTGTCACCCCGGCATCGGCGTCAGCGTCAGCGTTGGCGTCCCATTTCACGTTAAAGTTTTTGAGCAAGTTTCTGTTTCGTCAATTGTTTAAGCTTAAGTCATCACAAATGTTTATGATTTTATTTTCCTAATGTGTATGGATGCTGAACGTGATAATACAACCAATTTGGGGCCGTTTAAGGGGTTTTTGAGTCTGTTAATTTGTCATATTTGTCATATTTCCATGTTTAAATAGTAAATACTTAAACATCAACTTCTTCTGAATAGGCGAGCTTTGCTGTTCTCCAACAGCTCTTGTTTTCATAATGCAATTGGTCTTATGTATCCGCCAATTATCACGCTAAGTTGAATTCATCTCTTGGCATCGATATAAATTATCTGATGTTATAATTAGTTTTTAAGAAACTTTTATTTTTGTTTCTGAAATGTTGTGGTCCTTTAACATGAAACCCCAATTTTTGTTTTCTTTTCTTCTGCAGCTTGTTGATCAATAAAGAATCTACCAAACATAAAATAATATGTCCGTATGTGTGTGAAATTGTACGGTCAGCATACAAAGTGAAACTATCTCTATCACTGGCACACTGGAAATTAAAAGTCGGCTCTCGGGTAATAAAGTTCCGAAAATCACCAGGGTAATCCCTTTTAGACCAAGCCGCCATATCGATCGTGAATATTTTGACCGAATGTTTCCAACGGATAAGAGATTGTGCAAGTTTCCAACACCGTGACAGATTTAATGTCGGCAGTTCAATATACATCAAAGGATTAACAGGGCACAACGGTATGACGTCATTAGAATATCCTAGAGTATGTTGGCACCATGAAAAACGGGACTCTAGAACAAAAGTTGAGGTCAAGCAACCTTGTTTATCCAGACTTATATATTACTCAGTACATTGCACGTGTTAGCAATAAGGCTTTTCGATGTATTGTATATGTTTTAGTTTAGCTCCAATTATGTTCTCGAAAGAAGCATGACCTCTTGTTAACGTCATTCATATATGCCCTGGTCGTCATATGTTGTATGGCAACGTCATATTATCATAGCATATTAGGCTTCAACATCAAGCGCACTATTGACATCATCTGATTCAAAATGATTTCTGTTATTACAACGGCCTACTCAACATGTAGTAATCTGAAGAAAATTAACCCAATGCCTGCTAAGTCAGTGCCTCCATTGGTGTTATACTACCACTAGTAGTAGTTACTGTACAAGATAAAATGTCCGTGGATACTTAATTTCATAGGTTGAAACTTTCAAAATTACTTCGTGGGTAAACTTGTATGCAAAAATGTATGTGTGCAATACTTCAAATAATGTATTTGATACATATGCCGTTGTTTTTGAATTCATGGTTCCACAACAACTACGAAAGCGACTAGCATTTCTACACAAATAGTATGTCATGTTATACATTATTGGATATTATTTTGAGGGGAGCAATGGTATCGCAATGTGTTAATGTCATTCAGACATTTCATTGACATGGGTTGTTTTCTGTTGACATATAACAGTTGTTACTACTGATAAATGGAGTTGAAAGTAATGAATGGTTTGAAAATTATAAATGTGGAATATATACAAATTACCGAGGAAGCTTGTGTCTTTGGTGATTTTCAAAATTATCTCGCCCATTCAAGCAATAAAAAGACATTATCAAGCATAGTCACCACTGTGTATTTTCAAAATTGAAAACGCTAACATGATGGTGCAATGTGCAATGTCAAACTATTTCAGCTTCAACAATATAAACAGCTTCGCTAAAAAATATTTCCTACTAGTACCTATGTATTTCACCCGAAATAACGTTATTATTCTGGGGCCGCGGTGGCCGAAAGATGTCCCGACATATTACCACAAGCCCTCCACCTCTGGATGCGGGTTCGAATCCCATGTGGGGCAGTTGCCAGGTTACCGCTGGTCGGTGGTTTTTCTCCGGTACTCCGTTTCCTCCACCAAAAACCTGGCACGTCCTTACATGACCATGGCTGTTAATAGGACGTAAAAATAAACAAACAAACAAACGTTATTATGCTATTTTGGTCTTTGACAAACAGCGCCCGACAGTGAAGAGGCCAAGAACACAATTGAAGGACTCCGACGGGAAGGGTTGGATCCTAAATTTTATCCTTTGGACATCACAGACACGAGCGGTGTGGAAAAGTTTGGAGAATTCCTGCGTAATTACTACGGCGAAATCAGCATACTTGTCAACAATGCAGGAGTCGCATATGCGGTATGTACAATGTAGACACTGTAGCATCACATCTTACTACCAACACTTTAAAATGTATTGCATTCCCAATCTAAATAAATACCACGCATTCTAGTATCAGTTTTCTGTATTTCGAACGATAGAAGACCTACTTACTAAGTTAAGGCATATGTGTTTGATCACGGCTTGTTGCAAGTTCCTACCTACCAATCCCTCTTTTAAACCTGTTGCATGGAATATATGCTATTTTCACTTGGGTTGCTGTGTATCTTTTTCATTCAACTTAATGATGTCAATTGCATTTATAACTCAAAAATAATCCTGATTGCTTGTAGGTATCTTTATACATTGAATTTTACCCAACCATCTCCAGCTGGTGGTCTATTCACATCGTCTTTTGCCAAGGCTCGTCCATCCGTCCGTAAACGATTACTGATATTCCTATTGCATTGTGGGAATGCATAAAAAGCAATATGGCCGACTGTCTGCCGTCTTTGATTTTAACGTTTTTCGTTGTTATATTTATTTCTCAAACCAATGGGATCTTTATAAAAATAAATATATAAGTTATATTTGTCCTGATAATTCGACCTAGTGCATTTAAATTTGTTAATGAGCAGGAAAATGACTAAATGTAGTAAACATGCGCCATATTGAAACTTGCTCAGAACGATTGAAGAGGCCATCCTCAGAATTTTATAGGGTCTACTTGCATTGTTCCTCAATACGGCTTTTGGAACGATATAGCGGGCAGTACATGGCCTTGTTTTTTTTTTTTTTTTTTTTTTTTTTTTTTTTTTTTTTACAATTGAAATGTGGTGGTGCTATGCAATCTTTATGAGAATTTTACCTACGTGAATTAAATGTATCAAAAGATGACAGTGATAAATGGAAAAGTAGGGTAAAAAATCTTCTTTCTATTGTCTGGTATATATCATTTCAATAGAGTAGGCTTCAGAATCCCTCTGGGATGACTTGTTGATACAAAGTTTTAATTAGTTTTGGTGTATAGGATTTTATAAGACTTGGTTTATGGTGATAGAGTTGGCCAAATTTCGATCTAACTGCATCTTCCTCACATAATCAATCAATTTGCCACTTATCAGCTAATACAATGTAGAAAATGGACGGTGGTACCCACCGTTGTCTCCATCACGTATCCGAGTCGTGTGTTACCATAGGTGATTTTGAAATGGAGATTTCGTTTAATACTAGTCATGTTTATATCTAAAGGTCAATGCCAATCCTACAATATATCTGACATATATCTTTCATGCCGAAAGCATCATTGGCGGCTACTGTCGTTGATATCCTGTAACCGATATTGAAAGACCAAGGATATACGTTTTAAATGAATGTTTCTAGTACCCTAGCCTCCAGAATGTCACAGAATAACGTGTCTTTCATTATCGATATTGAAAGACCACGGAAATACTTTCTGAATAACTGTTAAGTTTCCAGTATTCTAGCCTCCAGAATGTCACAAGAAAACTATCGTTCATTATCAAAATGCTATAACACTCTTCTGAATAGAAAGGGCGAATATGATTACTGGTTAAATATTGCATGAATAATAGTTATTTTTTTATTCTAGCCTGATTCTGTGGAACCTTTCAGCACGCAAGCGGAAGTGACGTGTAAGACTAACTTCCATGGGACTCTTCATGTATGTAAAACGCTATTTCCGCTTCTTGGACCACACGCAAGGTACCATTGACAGAAATGTTTTTATAATCATTCATTTAACATCCTGTTCTAGTCAGAACCTATTCATAATAGAACAATATGGAAAAATCTGCAGCGTACGTGTTTAACGTAACGCTACCAAAATTGGAACACTTTTTGAAGATAAGTATAAGCATTTTCTAACGTGTGCTTGAATCTAGATATTTTTCATAACATTCTACGAATAGGTGCTTTTAATTTTAATAACATTATTTGGTGTTGGTTTTTTTTTTTTTTTTTTTTTCTTGTCAGCAGATTGGTCTATATATTTATAGATAGAGAAATTTGAAGCATGTCCGGTCCAGCCATTTGTTTCAGCAGGTTCGAATACCCAAAATGGAACACGTCTTAAATATTGGTTTGATTAAAAATGTTTGAATTCATTTAAGAAAGAAAGATTTTTTTTATTTAAGTCACATATCTGTCAAAAATATTCCAAGCAGCAATTGTTTTTCTTGTTTTAAGATATATGGTGATTTTAGGGTTGTCGCACTACGTTGTTTTCCGGATTTCTCACAATTTCATTATTTTCATATTTAAATAGAGATAATAAGAAACAGGAAAGAAAATAACATTAGAATATGTTACAGTTGCTATTCAGCACCTTAGGAGAGTTATTGTCAATTTACATCGTAAACGGAAAATTATGTATCACATATTCCAGAAGTGTTTCATTTCGAGTAGCATTCTAATTTGGGTAGCGTCACATTAAGAGCTAAACATAAAAGACACCTTTTTTCTCCCATACTTCGGCTACAATGTTCTCCGACAAGCCTCATGTTGACCAGATCTAATCAAAACTCTTGAGCTGCGAGACCAAAGTATTTTAATATTCTATCCAATGAATATATACTATAAACAATGGAATAATGCACCAAATATTATTGTCAACTATGTGATATGTTGGAACTCGAAGATTGATGTCCATTGACGGCATTGCAGTTTGTTACAATTCTATGTCTTAGCTTATAAACTGACAAATATACTTCGATTCTGCCACAGTTAGTTTTTATTAATATCATACCATTATGATATACGTGCGAGTGTTTACAAGAACACTCATCCCTATTTAGCACAGATCTTTGTGACATATTAAGATAGCCAAATTGACTCTTCACAATATTGGTTTCCTTTTTCAATACTAATCAATGCTCATACTCATGTAACTTCTTTGTGTATGACGTGGTCTATAATAACCGATATATTGATATGACCTTCATACTCTCACCTTTCTGAATGGCGGAATTTCTTCACTTCATACCTTGGAGTCTTCTACAGAATTCATTAAGACCAAAACCAAAGCGTATTATTTCTCCAAATATGCTTTTTCTAATAGTTATTCAGATGAAGTGTTATTACTGTACCTGCAAGCTCTTCGCATAATTGTAAAAGACGAACAAAATTATATACGTTTTTCTAAGAGAATTCTCCTATCCAATGCTCACGCCGACACTACTTCACTTCTGCCTTTTCGCGACCACTGAGCCTTGTGAGGAAGGTTCTTGGCAATCCACAGGTCGTGATCCACAGAGTTCTATAGCGGAAGCAGTGATTGCTGCTCCTGCTTATTCTCGTGTGTTCGGATAAGAAAGGTGTGCTTTTCGGTGTCTTTGCAATAAGCTTCAATGAAGCAACACATCAAACTGGCGACATTTGTTGTTATTGATTTGTTGCCATTTATTCAGGTCAATACATTTATCATGTATTACCTCAGGTCAATTTCGGGTCAAACTTCATGTAAACGTTCGGTCAATTTTAGGTTAGGGAAGTGTACAGTGTGTACTGCAATTGCTAGACATTAAATAAAAAACCTCTTTCTTATAATAAACAGCTATATAATGAATTTAACAAATTAATTACATTATAGCTGGTTGTTTCATGGAAATAATTTAAGTGATTTCAAGCGACAACAAAATTAATTGTGAATAATTAGGAATGGTTAATTCAGTCACTTTTTGTTGTCCGCAAAAACAACAGCTTATGATAGCTATACAATTTACAGAAAATTGTATGACACTATTCCAAAATTATTTCAAGCCATGTAATTTTGGTTATGTCTGCAAGAATGATGCATAAAATCAATTTTCTTTTTAAATAACTAAAATTAAAAAGATTAAATTGCCTTTATTTTGTTCCCTTTTGTCAGTAAACCGAACTCACAGCAGCTGAAGAGCTTTAATGATGCAGTTTTCACAGGAATGTTCCTCATTAAATCGGCTATCGTGTGCGTACGAGTTGTCATTCTCTTATTACTTTATTAGACTAATCACTGTTTAATTCATGATTTCGTTGTTGGATCAAAATTGCGAGGTAAAATGGACCAGGTCATTAGATATTTATTGCGTTCTAAGAAAAAACTTTGTGTTGTCCATTAATGGTGTCTGGTAAGGAAGTTAACGCAGAATATCTCTAGTAACGTTATAAAAGACTGACATGCATGCAAATGGACTAAGTTTGCCAAGAAACACCTGTCTGTAAGGAAAACCACAACATTGAGGAAGTGTTTAGCTCTGGTGTGATATAAATAAATCATTTATCCTTTTTTTAGTCAAACCAAAATGAAATTTGCATAACCGTATTCTACTGATCGCGTGTGACTTGATGCGCTTAATTATCTAGATACAAAGCACGTTCACTCTAAATAGAAAATAATATTTTAATCGATTTCAACGTCAGTTGTGGGAATCCGTTTTGGGGCATTCAGTAGAAATAATTGGCAAATGATGAAGTCTTAAGCGATTAGGAAGGCAGCATGTGATTTTTTATTATTATTATTATTTTACTGGTTGAACAGGTTCCTATTGGCTGTTACCATAATAGGCGGCATCAGGGGTTCATTGTCCGATAAGAGCATCCAACTTGGAGATTAATATTAAATCCATTTATGAACTTATTGTTTCTCCGTTTCATTATCAATTATTCGTTTCCTTGTGTTTGAAATATACATTCATACTATATGTGAAACAGTTGTATAATTGACATAAATCCACATTCCTCAAATGATTCGCCGATGAAATATAGAACATTTAGAACATGTTACTACTGTATTCTCTATGGCATGTATGTGAACCGAGAGAGATATATCTCCTAAGTATGTAACTAGCAAACGTATGCATTTGTTTGAGACTATTTAATAGCAATGCATGCCATTTACTAAAATCTTGGTGTTTTTGAAAGAGTATGGAACCTGAGTAGGGTTACTGTGGTTACACAGTCAAAATGGCGACAGATCAAATGGTGACAAGATCGTAACTATGTACGTGTATATGACTGTGGTTTCAAGTGATTTTTAGACATTAAACAAAAGCATGGTCTACATCGATCTTTCCATCGAAATATCCGTAAGTCCTGCAAACCCATGTATCACTATTTCACCAATTCCGTGTCGTTTCTCTCCTCCCCCATTATGAATGCAGGTAACTGCAGTTACCCTTAGCAGGTTCCTTTGGGCATGTCTGTGTTGTCTCTGTCTCTATCAAGTTTACCCGTATCATCTAAACACTTGACTTCAATGAGCTCAAAATATCCCACAAATTGTTGGTGTATTGCTAAAAGTAAGGAGCTCACGGTGGGATCAGTTTATCAGTGCAACTGAACTACACCTATTGCAAATCTATGATTTTCCTCTATGTCAGGGTGGACGCATATATAGAAAACGGGTCTTTTTTAATTTGTGATTGTTCTGTTTTAAAGTTTTCTTACTTGGCTATCTTATTCTCAGTGCCAATCTTTACCCGATCCCTACTGTTCATGCTATTTTGTGGATAGTATTTTGATATTTTGTTTGATCTACGAATATTGATTTCGGACCACTTGGTGAAATTACTACTGGCTTCTATATTGAGAACCAATTTCTTTTTCGCGATGCGAGTTGATTTCCCGATTTACATATAAAGATATAATATAGAAATCTTTATACTTCAAATTATTTCAAATTATATTATAATCCTCAATTACAGCTTAGAACTCGAAACACTACATAAAAAATCCGGAAACCCTGTACATAGCATCGACGCTCGATAACTTTGACCTTTGTTGGCGAGACCGAGTGTTAGGCACATCAACCGATCGGTCGACGCGCATACAATTATCATAATATACTCTTCTAAGTGCACAAATAATCCTATTCTAAGTGGCTTGATCTCGCATGTAAAAAGTACAATCGTAAACGGAGATTGTTTTCTTTGCTTAATAAGCTTAAGTGTCTACGTAACATCTATAAGCATTAATAGGGATAGTAATGTCAGCTGATGGTTTACTGTTACTGTGAAAAGTGGTGTTATTAATGTAGAATGAACCTTGATGCATCGTCCTATGATAACAAATATGTGTAGAATGGAACCATTAGTACGTTGATGCATCTTGCCAATTGCATGGCAAATGTTGACTGGCTGTTTTCGCGCTAAAACATTCCGTTAATGGAAGGATCAATCACAGAGAACGAGTAGGCGGAGAGAAATTGTGTTTCTATATCCAGGTACAAATAATGCTGTTTAGCTTGTTATCAAATAACATTAACATTGAGAGCCGATTGTTATCAATGTGGCAAACCTGTAAAATGTATCAAATTTTCAGACCAGTGACATATACACAAACAGCATAATGGATCATAGGTGACACTGTAAAATGAAAGATTCTTCGACTCTGATCTATAATATAAATCTCCCTTATCACGATTTCCGCGAAAAATGCAAAGACATTGAAGAAATTGGATACAATAGGGATTTGAAGAATGACATTTCCTTAAGATAAACAAATTTAATCAAGCCACGTATTGAAATGCATTTTGTTTTGTGCGATGTGCAAGAGGACGTAATGCATACCGGTTTTGGCGTTGATATATTTAGACAATCATTCTAATCTATCAAGTTACTTCCCTTCGCTTCACTCCGTCAGTACTGCCGTCTTGAAATGAAGAGATGTATGAGGCTCAACATTCGTATTTCACACATATGTTGTACATTGAACAAATCATTCTTGTATATTGTTGTAATTGCACTTACTGTTTTTTTTCCTTTTTTTTCTTTCTTTCACATGGCTCCATCGGTCGATAGATTACAATTTTGATAATGCTTTGTTTTCCTGTTTAAAATATTGCTTTATCGAAGATGTATTTGGCTTTGGGCACCAGGGAATTTTCTTAAACAAGAACTCCCTCTTCTTATCATGTTAGTTGTCTTGTGTCCAAGATCTCCCTCTTTTTATCACCCCTCTTCTTATCATGCTAGTTGTTTTGTGTCCAAGATCTCCCTCTTTTTATCATGTTAGTTGTTTTGTGTCCAAGATCTCCCTTTTTTTATCATGTTACTTGATTTGTGTCCACCGATTATTGATATTTCTTTTGTATTTTTACAAGGGTCGTCAACATTTCCAGTGGAGTCTCTAAGGTTGCCATCACAATGTGCAGTGAACAAGTTAGAAATCGTTTGCTCGATCCCAACCTCACTATGGAACAACTTGGGGAGATGATCGACAGTTACGTCGAGTACGTTTTCTTTTGTCTTCAATATAGTACACACTCACTGAAGCATATTGTCAAAATCACTGCACAGACCATATATCATATAGTCATAGTATATATTGACAAAGCCTCTTACTCATAAAGAAGCGATCATTTGCATCTTTCTGATTGCGTAAACATTAGCGTGTTGTACGCAATTCTAGATAACATAGGAACCACTCCGACTGTTGTTACTAGCTTTATTCTGTCAAAATCAGAATAGATATGTAAATATAAGGAAGATATAAGTATCAATCCTTAAGTTCACTTTATTTTTTAACCTTCGGGTTTTTCTACTACGGTAGTAAAGTGTATAGCTGTAATCTATTGATTTTTAATTGACAAACATCTTTTTTATTCTATGGGGACAAATATAAGTGGTGACATGATATATACAATTCCATCTTGATTTGATGTTGAATACTATGTCGGTACACAGTCGGTTATCGCAGTTGCTACATATAGATTTACTGATTTAATCAAAGGGCCACAAAGACTGGTAGACAAGTAGAAGAAGGCTGGCCTATCACCCCCTATGCTGTATCTAAGATAGGAATTACAGTGATGACATTTATCCAACAAATGGAACTCCTCGGGGATGTCCGTTCAGACATAGTAGTCAATGTGGTAAGTCGTATCTTACAACAGGAACCCCTCGTGGATGTCCGTTCGAACATAGTAGTCAATTGGTAACACGCATCTTACTACATGAACTCCGTGAGGACAAAAAACAGTGCAGAAAAGGTCAGGCAATATTTCTATGACTAAATCGATATGCATTGGAAGGCATGGCATTGACTGAATTTAATATTCATTGTGATAATTAATCAGCTGCCTACCAATAAAAGAGTTTCATTTTCCCCAGCCAAACGTAATGTACGCCGCCTTATAAACCTGTTTTCTACACCGAGCCTTCGTTTTCAATGCAGACCAAATTATTTATGTTTTGTAAGGTATGTTAGATAATGAAAATGATACATAAGTAACGTGAGGGGATGGGACTGTATTCATGTAACACGTCATACCACATAACGTGCGGTACTACTTTTCCCGCTGAAATGACATTTACTTGGGTTATCATCTTTTATTTAAAACTTTGTTTATTTTACATCGATTACGAAACAAGTTATACAACAAATGCAAATTATAATTACTCTCGATGGCCCGGATGTAAGCGCGCGAGGGATCTTAGTGTGGGAGGAAACCGGAGTGCCCGGAGAAAACCCACGTGATCGGGCAAGTGACCTCTAACCTTTTCACATCTGAGCCGGGGATCGAACCCCGGACGACTAGGCTTTTATATCACCAACGCCAGTAGAAACAAAAGTCGGCAAAACGTTATCAGTATATCAAGTTCTACGTGAATTAGTCCTAGTTCTCTACTTGTTTCAGTGTTGTCCTGGTTTTACAAATACCGCCATGACACGACATCGAGGAACTGCATCACCTGATCAAGGTAGGGACATGTAAACCAATCTTAATCACTGTCAATATTATGCCATTTAAAAGTGGTTTCTTCGTCTGATAGGGTGTAGGGTTCCGAAATGAAGCGAAAAGCGAATTATGTATTTTTGCCAAGTAATTCTCAGTTACTGTCGACTTTACGCCATTTTTTTAGTGATTTCGTCCTTTAAAGGTTCCAAAATAAACTGAAATAAAAATTAGGTATTTTTATAAACAAGTGGACAATGTAGAACGATAAATATAAAGTGACCTTGTTTGTGATGCTGACGAAGAGGTTGCAAATTTATTTTCCCCGCGTGTAGTCTTGTTACATTTTGATATACCCTAGATCATCACTATGGCCTTATGCCAATATGATCTTCTTTATATATTTATCTGATAATTACATAGGCCTAAGCGAAATATAATTGATTTTTTAGGTGCTGATACGCCTTTGTACCTTGCAACCCTCCCAAAGAATTCGAAGACCCCCTGCGGCAACTACGTCACTAACAGGAAGATCCAAACATGGGCCTAAGTTAGCTATACAATTTATCTTTATTGCGTTCAATAAAATCACTTCACCTTTATTGCGTTCAATAAAATCTCACAAGGTTTAGAAACCTTGTGAGATTGACTAAGACCGTCATCTGATTAAATTTAAAGACATGCCTTTATAGCATTAGGTAGACTCATAGTCAAACAGATTTGTTCATATTATACGTTATTTGATAGTAAAGCTATTTCGGGATTGTACAAAATAGTCAAAACACTTAACACTATTTGGTTACTGCACATAATAACAACCTACACGATTTTATCTATTTTATCAATTTAAGACTACTTTGATTTGATTCCCGTTTTGATCAACTATTTCCTTGTCAAACAATGAAGCCATGTTTAACTGAACAAGGTTAAACAATGTCGACAACATACAGTGTCAAATGTAAATCCTACTACGATATATTCAATGTTCAACCAGAAATGTCCACTAGGTGTTTCTATCCCAATTCTCATACAGTCATAAACGTTATTCGTTACCTGTAAAAAGAACTATATTAATTTTGGGGGGGTTGATTTGTTCTGTGTATCAGCGATCGCCCGTAAAAAATAGCGGACAATATAAGGTGAACAGAATTTTGATTCTATAATTAAATATTTTATACATAGCCCAAAGCTTTCGATTGTTTTTGTTATATATGATATAAACATTTAAGGTCATTTAAATGAAGAATTTGCAATAGTTAGGAAGTGGGAAAGCTGGGTAACGGACAAAACCACTGACCTACAGTCAGCATCTGGTAACCGCCCAACGTTATGGTATGAACTCGAAACCTATAAGCTGAGGGCTAGGAGAACTCATTGACCGTTTGGCTACCGCGCCCCCAGTAGGTAGTGCGCCGTCGGCGATGAAATAAATAATGAATTACTGAATGGTAGGGACTAAATTTAGATATGTTTTTCTCTGATTTCGCCATGTTGTCATTATTGATTTCTCTTTATCAGCTTCTTCACCAGACTTTAACTTCTAAATCACTGTGGGTGACATACTAGTGCCAGATGTGATCGTCATTCGCTAATAGGTACACTTGTAGAAAAAATAACGACTCCAGACAGGGACTACGGTAGGTTTGACCTAAGCAAATGTCACGTAACTTAATTATCGGGAGTCAATGACCACATATCTCGTGTGTTTGGATACTCTGCTATTGTAGCAGTGACTCCGAATGCTACATGTCTATGTATATTACAGAGTTATCTGCCCTTGTGGATAGGATTTGATTGTGACGTCATGTGTTTACGAGCAGCGAAACGTCGTGATTTTCAGAAAAACGACGTGAATTTCAATTCGCACACAGAATAATGACGTCACAATAGAGGGAGGTATCTCTGTAATATGCAAAGACGGAATAGTGTAAGTGGTTAAGATCCATCCATTCGGACTGCAAATTAGGCGGGTAAGTGGTATATATCTGAACAGTTCAGTCACCATGACCAAGAAATCAAGTTTCACAATGATAAAATGCCAGACACGTGGTACTAGGTAATGGTGTCAAATTTTGAGACGGGGGTTTCTTTTCCGCTCTCGCTCATACATGTAATTGGTGGTTGGAAAAACGAAAAATTTCCTCTTTTTTTTCTCCTTGAAAAATAAAATAAAATAAAACACAAAAAAGGTGTTGTGAGAAAAAACATAATAACTTTAGACATGCCATAGAACATGAACTTCACAGGAGAGACATAAAAAAGAGATTGTCTACGAACATGACAGGAAGCGTCAACAGCTCTTAATGCGACAAACGTCATTAAAATCTAGTTGAATCTCAAATGGGAACAGGAAATAGCACGTACGAAACTGTATGACTTCAGATGAAATAATTTAGTTATGATTTTTATTTTATATATTCTCAACTGTCTGCTTAGAAACACCCGGAAGCTGTCTTTCTTGTCCGTAGCATATACTAGTCTTCATATCGAAGCAATATCAGTAAGAAGCGATATGGTGAAATAGAATTATATATTACATATGATGAAGTCATAATGCAAGCGAAAGGTTTTAACGGTTTATATGTAATTTAAATCAATTAAACTTCTTTATATAAAAGCAGAGTGTTTCAAAATTATTTGAAATGCAGTGGAAATGTTATTAATAAAAATATTAAAGATATAATGACATGATTTGAACGGGAAAGCATGGTTTGTTCTCGTTAAAATGCTAACAACTGGTTTAAACTACTTAAAATATTTTAATATGATTAAAAAACATTTATAATACTATAGAATATAGGCATCTGATGGTGTGGCTATAATTATAATGTTAAAACATCTGAAATACATATTTAAGAAAAAAATAATTCTTTTTGTTGTAATAATTCTTTTTGTTGTATAATGGTGTGCAAACTGCAGGTTTAATTTTATTTCAAATGTTACGCTCATTTCTATTGTTAAAAGTTTGAAATTATTTTTTTGCATTTACAAAGACTGAAAAATTGTACGTCGGAATTTATGACGTCATATACGAAGTATGTTTTCTAGGAAAATTTTAAAAGTGGTATAGTCATTTGCTTAAATTTAATCATAAGCTAAGATATCAATGCGCCTCAATTTTTTTCAAAAGTAAGTAAAAGCACGAAAATAAATACCAAATTAGTCTAGTACCCCACTGTATTAATCAAATTATATATAAGCATTAATCTCAATGACTTTATTTGTTTGGTTTATAAAGTCATAAATAAAAACAAAACAAAACGAACGGACATTCGTTTTTATAGACGCTTCGAATCGCGATCAGGATGTACATCCTTTATGTGACCTATATATTTAGAAGAAAAGATAATGACAATGTAACCAAAGTCGTGTTTGAAACCCCCTTTACTGGCATTAAACTATGACAGAAGTTTAAAAGGTTGAGTAGACACGAGTCGAAATAAAACTAGCGACCTAGGAACACCTAACATTTGAAGAGCTTTTGTCACCATATTATATTCACAATAAACGAAAATACGCTTGAAAAAAACCCCACAAAATACGCTTATGGTTAGCATAGGAGTACATGTAGGTACGAAGGTGTTTTGCACAGCGAGTGATGTCAGCTGGCTGGAGCCGGAGAGGTGTGTGGTGAGGAGGCAGGTGTGAAAGAGCCGTAAATAAAACAGTGTATTGGTGCTTAACCTACGGAAAGATTGCTGTGAAATGTTCTTTTGATGTGCTTTTACGTGGTAGCGTATACTCTTATCGGATGTGTTTAGGAACTTTGCATGTGTTTGACCATGTGACACAGTCTCTCGAGCACTTGTGTTGATTGTTTGTCGATACATATGCGTACTAAGTTCGGCTTATCTGCTTTGTGCCACCAAAGTACATATACAAACCAGAGCAACCTCGTTCTGTTGAATATCAGTAGATCTAGTATTTGCTTCCCAGATTTTTTCAGATGCTTCATCTTTCACGCCAAATATTAGATTAATATGCAATGGAATACATTAAATATCTTTTGCATCCATTTAATTCTTTTATTGTATTTATCTATTCATTCACTCATTCATTCATTCATTCATTTTCTGTATTTATTTATTTTTATTTATTTAATTGTGCTTTTGTTTGTTTATTTATTTATTATGTAGTTTGGTAAGTTTGGAAAGAAAAATTGCTATGCATTCATTCATATTAGTTGCTCTATCCATTAATGTTGACCAAGATCACATAGAATACAATGTTTATTTCGGTCCTAATAGTACATAAGGTCACAATAAACCATTAAAGTTAGACACGTGTCCAAAACGTTGTTATCGTGACCGAGCTATGAGCCCCCTGTGGTGCGTCACTAACGATGTCCATAACGACGGCATCTACTATTAAGACGATACATACATACAGTTGGTCACGTGTGTTATACAGTTAGTCACGTGTTCATCAGATGAGTAAGTGCTACCAGAGTGCAAAGCTGGGAAAAAGTCAGCATTAAATGGTCGTGACAAGTACGTCTCGTTACGTGTCCTCAGATTAAGGTCGAAACACTCGACCTGATTTTTGTTTCCTAGAAATGGCTGTTAAGAGATATATTAAATCGTTGACGAGTGTTTACTTCACATGAGATTTTTTTGAAACGAGCAAAAGAGTTTCGCGATATTACCAAAGTATGAATTTTTGTACATAACTAGGACAACACGCACTTGAATTTCGACGTCAGAAAAAAGCTAGATCCAGCATAATCCACTATTTGTCATGACGTCGTCGAAAGTTGGTTCTCAGGATTGTTTAAATAATTGTTTACTGGCGTTCGGTTAAAACGTCATCATGGATATCCTTTCCGACGCAACCAATGAAAATCATTCCATCGTCATATAATGCTAGTGATATGTTGCAATGGTGAAATCACTGGATATCAGGCTTTTATGTGATAAATGATAATAAAATAAAGTTTAATCCTTTAAGTATACCAATATATACTTAACGTTTCTCCCCGCCAATTCAGTAAGGATTTTGATTTGGTTTTGTTTGGCCATTTATTAACAATTAGGATTTTTTAGAAGGTACTTAATTTCGTTGATGTGGGGTAGACGGAATACCAAGAGAAAAAATCACCGACCCACGCTCAGTATTTAGCTTATAAAAACTATCCTCAGCTCGTCTAAATGGATGACCACACCTCCTGTACTTCACATAAGATCTGTTTGGAATGATTCCTGTAAATCGTGTGTGCTGGCGGTAATAAAATTGTTCATACATTTTAGCTGACTAGCAATTTCCTCCTTAAGTGACAAATATGAGAGCTGCTACGATGTAAAAATAATTACTGATATAATTGAACGGCAAATGCTGGGCTACCATAAAGTACCTAGTCTAGACGTATGTTTTTGGTGTTGACAGAGCTTGTTTCGTAGGATAAGCCATTTGCGACTAATTGAAGACGCCGTGTACACTATTCCTAGAAAATAGCATGAGTACGAATGAAAGCAGGGTGTGAACTTTCTTTACTGGTACATAGATATAAATGATGTCTATATTATTGATTACGATCCATATATCCTCGAGGCTTGAGCTCGTCTTTATGTTGAAAAGGTCCAAGTGTAACACTTCCTGCAGAACAAATGAGAAATAAATCGTTGAAGCCACATCGGGTTATGCAAAATGATAAACAAAATAGTGTTAATATGACCCCAATAAAAATATAGTATCAGATTTAAAACCGCAAAATCTTAAAATTCAAATAAGAAACTAATCAAAGTAATACAAGTTGTAAACCATCTACTGCTTAGTAGGTGTTTTTACAAGACAAAAATAGCTATTTGCACATTAAAACAAGTCGTGACTTTGTAATAAAAGAATATATTTAACAGCCATCTTTTCTTTATGGAATATTTTCGACGACCACAAACATCTAATGGAACAAGGATGCTGCAGTTGAATTCAATTAATTCCGATACATAGGTTCATTTTATACTCTTACAGTCCGTGCATTTACGTGTAATTCAGGTACATAAGCACAATTGCTGAAATAGCGCACTTTATACACTTAATGTAATAACAATCTAATGAATGCATATTGAAATCAATTTCATTCAACAGAAACATTTAAAATGATACGACTGCAACTGAATGGTGTACTGAAGTTGAATCTTAATTACTCAAACTCGTATAACTTGAAGGCTTAAAATCGAAACGTGGCCCGGGGTTTTATTTTATTACACGATTTGTGAAAATATTTTTAAGCTTCCACAATACATTGTAAATAAAGTACATGTGAAGATATTACATCATTATGGTTGCTTCCGAGGTTTCGTGATTAAAAGATGTACTAACGTCGTTACCATATCAGAGTGAAACGCCACCAACACGAGATGACCGAAAAACAAATATCTTACGGCCTTCTTATACTATTTACGTACCGTCTTGGTTATTTGCTGTCAACTTACTTTCTCTTAAATGTAACTAGGTTAATATTCTGAAAACAGAAAAAAAATAGATGGATGTATTTTTTCACGAGAATGTCGGAAATGAATGGAGATATCGAATTAATTGTATGGTAAAATGTAGGTTAAGGAACAATCTCGTTGTTTGTTAATCAATTGCCATGTGTAATATTTACAGAACATTACAATTTAGGTATAGGGAAGACCAATTTTAGTGCTATATCGACCTATGGAGGCCTCCACCAATATACCTAGTGTTAGGCAATAAAGGACGCAGCTACCATACACCAACTTCTCGTTCAATCTGTGTTGCTTAGACTTTTGATTACACTACTACATAAATTCCCCCAACGATTTTCCAGACAATTCCGGCATATGACACGATTGGCAGGAAAAGACAAATGGCGATGGCAAAGTATGTGTCATCCAAAGGCTTTGATAGATATGTTCGAATTGCTTGGCCAGAACACATCCATCTAGTATGACGACACAAAAAACTGGCGATATTGTTGATATCTTACGTTGGAAAACCCTTTATACAAGTAGCGACCGTAACCTCAGTTGCCTATCCTTCCATATACAACAACCAGTGTTTGTGTTTAACGGTCATTCTTTTACGTAAGCAGCTGATGTAAACAAATGTAAATGACCAAATCGTTTGCCTTTACTTTTGTACGTGTTGTTTCGTGAAGCATTCAGGCTCTTAAATGATTTTTTAATTTAATTAAGATCAGAATTCTGTGTTGTAATCAATGTTAATTACTCTCTAGAGATTAATTTAATTTACATCCATTACATTCCTTAAGAATAAAAACGCATTTTCAAAATCTACATTTTACATCATTTCTCTTTTGCCTTTGAAAGTGTGCATAGGTGAACAGTCTGTTAATACTCTGGAAATGACGACATACATGTATATGCACGAATGAAGCTTTAGTAACAGACTATACCCTGAACAAGTTGTTATGGCACATTCCCTAGTTTCACAATCAAAAGTGATGGGTCGTCTACGTTCATGTAAGTTCAAGGAAAATTCTAGGTTATTGCGTTTGACACCACATCAAACCCTTAGAGATTTTTTTAACGGGGCCAACAAATATGATTACTACGCATTTTAAAGTTTGTCTTGCGATTCGCAATCGTTATAAAATAGAATTAACTTGCCTACGTGTAAGACGGCATATACATATATAATACCCCTGTTAATTCTAAATATTCGATATCGAATACTCCATACTAGATATAGCGAGTAACCCCCTCTCAGCTAAAAAAACCAAAACCCTAATGATTTTGGAGTTGTCAGAACATGTCTGTATCAAATTGGTTTTAAAAAGTTAACTCTTTTCAAACATTGTCACATATATGTTACTAATTTAGACAATTTACACATGATAAAAGGTAGTGTGAAATTGAAAAGTAAAACAATCCAGGCGAAGGAACTCCTTTCTTACAAAAAATCTTTTTTATATAAATAATTTTAAAAAAATCAGAGGAATTTTTAAAGCTCAATCGAACTTTAGTTTAGATTATCAATCGAAATAAAAAAAAATATTAATATCTTAAAGGGATTTATGAAAACAAATTCAAATATGACAGAAATTGAATTTTAACTATTACCTTGATATAAGAATTTAAAATTGATACCCGTATATCTATTCAAATTAACTATAAGATACTGTCATTTTTATCAAACCTGTAGATGGTGATGTATATTTTGTAACTTGAACTCGATTTCAATTACACTATGTGCTGGTATCATTTGACAATGGAAGCCTTCTTTAATAGTTTTGTCATATCGAATCTTCACTGTTTTCACTGATTTACTGCATATTTTGATTTTTTTTTCAATTTTAAAAAGTATACGGGTTTTGTATACAGCGCCTATATACTTCCTTCTCTGCACAAAGACACTTAAAATGCCATCCAATTAAAGCAAACTAGCATTAGTGACTAATAAAGCAAGTCCTTGTTGATATTTAATAGGTTAATCGTAAGAGAGAAAGCCAAACACACAATGACACTAGTAAACAATTAGACTAATAGACAAGTATTCTGTTTCGCATTCTGGAAAAATATAATATGGAAAGGAAGAGGCAGACGAAAGTAGTCATTGAGCAATGTAGATTCTGTGTTTAAGACGTGGCGGAAAAGGAAGTGGATCGGTCTCCGTGTCGGAGTCGGCCTAGACGTTTGAAGTAGATATGCTGCCGAGACCATCACCAATGCATTACGCTAGGTGTCATAGTGAAACTCCAAGTCTACTTCGATATAGCTCTGTGTGCCAGGATGTCTGTCAAAGTGTATTGTCTCTGAAATATAAAAATTCCCTCAGGAGTTTCAGAAACGATCATGTCAATAAAAGGAGTAAGTTACGTGAAATAAATGTTCTTGTCGGTCATTTGAGAATTCCTGTGATTTTGATTGGGTTTTAGCTTTGTTTTGTTTTTTAAAGATTTCACAAACAGATATGGATATTCCATCATAAATTCGACATCCGCGTTTGTCATCGAGTGCAGCTGAATTTTAAGAGAATGTCAATATTGCATGTTCATGGTTGTCAGGGCATCATGATCTTTTTATAGTGCAATATAATGTTTGTACCAGTATTCCAAGGATGCCCTACAGGAAAACACACCCAGTCACATGACAGTCATTTGATAGCAACAACACAGATGGCAGTGACAGTGACAATAATGCATTCAATGTAAACTTCCTTTTAAAGATGATTTGTTCTTGAAAAGGAAAATAAAATAATACGAATGATCTACAAGAAAAATAAAGAGAAATATGAATAAATAGGGACAACCGAATATTCTTTTTAAGAAAAACCTAATGGTCCTTACAAACTTATCCGTTGAATATTGCATTGATGGTGGATTACATTTTAAATGTGTGGGAAAAAAACTATAGCAAGACTTACAAATTTCAGTGGTTTGAGTCTACAGTCAAGTGAGCAAACACAATTTTTTATGTATTTTCTCGCAATATTTCGGAAGGTGTCCCAAAGAGGTTTTTCCGTGAATACTATTATCATTTACTGTCATCATGATAGTGTATGAAGGGTGTAAATGGGTATGAGCATTAAATATGACTGCAGATAGGCTTGTTGCTCTCCTAACATCTTGTAGTTTATTCGGGGGATTTTCGTTTACGAAACTGTGTCAGTACAACTCTGGATATACGTTCACATCGATACATAATATTTATCTACATGTGAGATGAGCATTATCAAACTAAACATATGCTTCGCATACCGATTTTCACCCTTCGCATTACAAGACAGATTCGACGCCTTGATAATAAATAACGATACCATCGGGAATCAATTACACTACCGATAATCGATGATACTTCAGAATTTATTTTTAAAAGTTGCAGTCGTGAATAAATATTGATGAAGAAAATCGTTTGATAATTGCATAGACTTCAATTCAAGAAAGTATCCTAAACTAAATCAACAACACACGCTGTATGATCTGTCTGATATTCCATATGAAATGCTGTTTTTTTTTTATCTTTTTCTTTCAGACTATTGTTTTTTAGATATCTCATCCATTGTCAATTAACTTCTAGTAATATACGAGTATTGCAAATGGCATATTTCGGTCATACAAAAGGGAAAGCAATTGAAGAGTTTCTTTGATCTTTCGGATGTACTGGAACAGAACACATACGTCAAGCAAGACGTATCATATATTGTTCCCCTGAGCCATATACTATAGATGTACTGTTACACTAGAAAATACATGTTTTATATCAAAGGCAGATATCTGTATTGGTTCACCTTTTATGTATATAGATGTTTGTAATTATGTATGTATTGATTTTGAGCGTGCTGGTCAGGGTCACCATGCTAACTGTTAGTTGTGTGTGGGGATACTCGCCTAGGACAATACCAGACATGATTGATGTTACATTGGGGGACACTTGTTCGGAGCTAGCCAGTCTCAACAGTTCACTATTGTTCCGTTGTGGAACATCTATCTTAAGGTTTGATATTTATCTGGCATTTTAACGAGGACATAACTTCAAGTAAAAATGTATAGCCATTCTCACTAGTTAAGACGTAAACGATAGAAAGCGTACTAGATCTCGGCTATGACATTTACAGATTGTTGGTGAAAATATCTTAGGTAAACAGAAGACAGGCTTATTTTAACGCATACAAATAAACGCTTCATCGATCGTAGTGTAAGGAGATGTTTTATATCCAATCAAAATTTTGCAAAAATTACATATATATATATACATATGAAAATTATATTACCCGGTCATTATTTATTACTATTCAATAATGCAAACCCTGTTCATTTAGATTTCGAAAAGATGGTTAAAATGTTAAGAAAAATAAGGAAACTAATATCAGTAAAAGCAGTAGAATTACAATTAACTTCATGAAGCTAGTTTTCCACCGGTATCACTACTATTTTAATTGCTAAACTCGATTTTAAACTGTGGCGTTAAGCGCTTAATTGAGTAAGCACGCAAGCAATGTAAGGCAATTTTCAACGAAAAGAAGTGTTTTACTTTAAAAAGAAGCATTTAATTGCTATTTTCGGTAGTTTTTTTTATTAGAGTGCACAGCGGCACTATACTCTAAAGTTCACCAAAAGTCGATATCTTACCGACGATGATAATAGTATCGTAATGACATATTGATTAACAAGGCCGAGCTGACTACGTCGTTGTAGACGCGTCCTTTATATGACGCAATCAGGTGTCTATGCAGCGTCCTGTTTAAAAACGTGTATAAATGATATCACGCAATTCACAGATTCGTTTGTAACGAGAGCCGCAAAAGTCTACACCCATGATGCATTGCGGTGTTATTGTCTGTGATGTATTGTGGATTAATTGTTTGATTCGTTGTCAGCATCTTACATCATCTGTCACGTGGACCACGTGTCAATTTCCGTCTGATACATGATTCAATTTATGCTTCATTTGTGTAGAAGATGTATATAATTTTTTTTTACTATGGCGTTATTTATTAATAGAGATTTGTATTAAAAGTAACACATGTTGGGATATTTGTTTAGATAAAATCGAAAAAATAAACAATTAGACTAACAAACCTGAACTGGAAAAAAAATACCTTTTCTCTAGAAATGTGGTTGTTATATATTATAAATATCTAAGTACAGCAGAATATAGAATATCATCTTTGGAATGGATGGAAGAGTGTTACATATGTTTGATAATATGTGAGGTGAATCTGTGGTATATATTATTTTAACTCTTGTTAAGTGTGAAGGCATTGCATTCTTTATAGTGATACTTCCACGCAGAATACTATTATTTTGATACAAAACGAAACAAAATAAATGTATGTCAGCCCCCTCAAATTGGCAGTTCTGTCGTTTAGATAGACACATGGCAAGTTATTTATAGGAAACAGATCAGTGAGGGAACGGAATTGGAGAGAAAAGTGCCAATTTTGTCGCTTTTTTTAGCTTACAGCGTTGTGCACTGTATATATTAGTCTATCTCTATATGTTGATATCTTGAAGTATTAAGGGACACGACAAAACAGGAAATGCAATTTAGGTCAGATACGACGGTGATGAGCAAATAGGAATGGGGGCGATTGCTAATTTTCCGTATAATTTATATGCAAACAAACTGTGGAAAATAAACGAACATAGTCGAAAGTAGATTACAAGAAACAAATGACAATGATTTTGGTTACATTAAAAGTGTATATGTGTTAAGAAAATGAAACTTGCTTTATTTGAAAACTTCTTTTCTCTATTGAAATAAAAATCAAAATTATGTTTATCAATATTAGTTCTGATGGTTATCCTCCAAGAAATATGAAATAATTTAGAATGACAGAGTTCAGAACTGTATAAATTTGAATTTCCAGTGATTTGGATATAAGAGAAATTTAAGTATGCTTTAATGTTATAAAATCATCACCCAATACAATATGATTGCTTACACAAAGTATCACCTTTTAACTTTCATAAGTTTGCTCTCTCTCACCCGAAGGCCTTAAAGCTATAGAAGTTGATGGAGAATTTAGACTTTGCCCCGAACTTTTTTTTTCTCATTGTCACCTCACAAATTGTTAACGTCATCATTTGTTGAATGACGTCATGTTGCTGTACTCCGATCGCTGCTTACAGAACAAACCGCTGTTGAAACCAGATATGTGCG
The DNA here is from genome assembly GCF_041381155.1 of Argopecten irradians. Lineage (NCBI taxonomy): Eukaryota > Metazoa > Mollusca > Bivalvia > Pectinida > Pectinidae > Argopecten > Argopecten irradians. The sequence goes on along the minus strand of NC_091134.1, from coordinate 15,611,560 downwards.
GCGGAATCTTTCATGTGTTTTCATGCATACGTAGCATAAACTATCGACTCAAAATTTCTACCTGCCTTTTGTTTAGTGGTCTATCTTGCAATACGAGGAACATGTGTTGATTTCGGTAGAATTAACGCAGCTAGGCCGGACCTCAAACTTGGTTACAATGGTTTGAGGATCATTTGGCGGGATATAGCACTTTGCCGTAAACATGTCCGAATGTGGTATTGTTCGAGTAATGTAGAATCAAAACGACGTTTGGTAAGTATGAATGATTGGGATAGTTGTCAATAATTAAAATGATTTGTTATTAATACATTTTGATGCAATTAGTAAGTATTTCCTTGTGATGATATTATATCTTACTTGCATATGTCGGCAAATAACGTCATCTTTTTCTGGCCTTCTTAAAGATGATTTCATTGTGGCAGAAACAGGTAACAAAACTCGAGGTTATTGGATATGGGATTTATTTTACAATCGTAAGTTATTTTTCAAAAGTTACAAAAGACGCTCGCTAAAGCCTGTGTCTTTTGTAACTTTTAAAAAATAACTCACTTGTAAATAAATTCCATATCCAACAACCATTCGTCGTGTACCTTTATTTAGACAATTCAAGCTTACATAAAGATATTCTCTCTCTTTCCCAGGATCAGCCAGACATAAAAGGTTGCTTTCAATAATTTGAAACATAAACCTTTTGATTACATTACACAATGATATGATCTTATTCAAATAAAATGAGACCACAAAATTACGTAGAATTTACCTTGTAAGTTTAAGTGAAACATTGGATTATAATTGTTATGTTCATGAATGGTATTAAAGCATTTAAATGTATGTAGTTACAACATACATATATATTATACATTTATCAATATATTTTCAGTTGGATACGGTGATTTATAAACCCGATTACGTGATGTGACCCGAGGACTAGGTAGGAGGGTATATAACTTTTATGGGTTGATAAATCACCGTATCCATCCGTGACTAGGTCAATAAATGTTTTATTTCATGACATTAACATGACACTAACCCTTCAATGAAACTATTTCATCCGGCGGGGTTGAATTTTTAACGTTCAACTGAAATTTGCATTTGATTGATCGCAGTAAACCTGTTGTCTATTGTTAATAACATGCTGGCTAATGCCGTCACATAAGATTATCATAAAAATCGAAAAGTCCCTTTAGCTATGTTGGGTAGGAATCAACCTGGAAAGTTGATAATGTCGTTACATCTGAAGATCTGCTCGATCTATTTTTAGAAACAGGTTTCTTGACTCGCTGATGGTATCTAGATGTAGTAAGTACCTCATGTGGTTTTTGCCGTCGAATTAAGTGTTAATATTGCATTTAGTAAATGTTTCTGCCAATTAAAAAACAAAAACATTAATCATATAATGAATATTTATATGTATACAAGAGACAATTAATAAATTCTGAACAATATCAACGAAAATCTCTCAGGATAGCCTTACAGTCAAAAACGTCTCGTAAATCGCGCCTAAATGCCTTATTCATGAAGGCATATATGATAGGGTTCGCAACGTTATAGATAAAGTACATATAAAACACAACCATGTTATACGTAACAACTTCGTGTGCCATGAGCCAGGCGGGCAGGAAGGCGACAATAAACATGGCGGTCACAACAAATAACATGGCCGCTGTCCGGATATTCGCCACCAAACCTCGTTCCCGAATCGTTAATTGTCTTGCAAGTTCGACATCCGGGTGCCTTTCCTCGCCGTTTTCTGTAGTGTGTTTCGGGATGTTCGCCTGGGATTGTCGATATTCGCTGAACCAGGAATCTTTTGTCAGAGAAATTGTTCTGGTTGACCTTCTCTGACGTCTTCTCTTGGCCCTTCTGACCAGTACTGACCGATACACCATGCCGTATAGTACAACTACAGCCAGTAACGCTAATAGGAACAGCGTAGCGTATACTTTCTGGTAATTTGTGATAAAGTGCCTTGAAAATACAATTTCGTTAGGGACACAGCGACCCGTGTAAATGGTTGTGTACACGACACAGGATTTAGGTCCATTATCAAACTTCACTGGCAACCCATTCCCAAGAGTTTCTGAACTAGAGGAAGTGTTATATACTATATCGTATTCGGTCTTTCCTGTTAATTCCAAAGCTGTCGAGTTTAGTGTTGCATTGTCTGATAATGGACTCGAACAAGGATCTATTTGAGTGAGATCATACACCCCATAGTTTAGGGCCGTGATGATCCCAAGGGAAAATGAAGTTAACGCGAGAGCAAATAGTGTGAGTTTGGCACGCTTTGCGTTCATTAGATGCATAAATGGATGGCAGATACACAAATACCTGTCAAACGCTATCGCTACCATGATGAATGCTGCAAATGGGACGTTGGAAGTGATGAAAAACATATATAGCTTACAGGCAAAGTCGTACTGCACATAATAGTCGAGGTACTCCACAGCAATAGTATAGGGGACGACGATCAAACTTGTCATAAAGTCTGTACCCGCTAGGGAAATTATAAAAACGGTTGCGGCAAGCTTATGGCGCTTCTTTACGTAGACGTAAAGTACCATAGAATTCCCGGCGGTACCTATCACACTAAAGAAAGCCAGCATGCCGATGACAGCCAACACAGGTCGCTCTTCTTCCTCTAGCCTTGGTATGCTGGTGTTGGTACTGATGTTAGTTGATGCTTCCAGGGCCGAAAGGGTTGTCTCCATGGTTGGTATCATCTCGATGATATACCTAAAATAATAATAAAGGTTTAAGTGTCGTTACATATATATATATATATACCATCTGTATATCTAAATGAAATAGAATGTTTAAGTGTAAATTTATTTTACAGTTGTAATCATCTTCTGTACATTACGCTATCTTACAGTTGTTACTCTATCTTACAGTTGTTACTATACTTTAAAATAAAAATAAACGTGTAAGTGTCAATGTGTGGAAAGTCGTTACTATCTTCTGTATACCTTTATGAAATCAAATGATGAAGTGTAAAAAAAACTTCTGACGAGTTAAATAGGTATTGAACATTGGCCAATATATTACAGCTATTCCATAGCTGCATATACAATACCTAAAACATTCAATAAGTTAATATCTGGATGTCTTGCAGTTGTTGCCATCTCTGTGTGTTTGAATGATATGAAAAAGGGAAGTAATTCTATAATAAAGCATGTAAAGCTCATTTTCCTAAGATTTCTTGTCGTTTGATTTATGGTTGCTTTTGGTCTTACATTCAAAAGACAATCAATTTATTAAAGTTGCCATTATATTTCTAACACGAAATTTATGACATTGTCTTAATTAAGTACAAAATTTAATTTAAAATGTCCTTGTAAACAGTATATCAAATATTGGGTAGTAAAGAATGTATTTTGACATATTTATTTGCTATAAAATAATAATTACTATTAAATTTATACATTATGCAAGATGAGTAAAAATATTTACGGGCATTTCGTAAGATAATAAGTACACAATATATTCGAATTATACAGTGTAAATGTTATAGGTATTATGTTATAAATGTTTATTATGCTATATTTTGATATTTAACGGTTTGATGGCAATATATCTGTGATAGAACCCAGTGTGCGGTCGTGAGTTAATATACAATATACAACCATCTTACGCCAGATAAATGGTAGGTGTGAATGTTTCAAAGAGAGATGGGTGGTTAATGTATTAAATATTCATCTAGTAAGATATTTCATGCCTCCAACATGCACTAGTGAGTATTTTATGGGGATGAAAAATTCATGCGACACCGGTAAAATCCATACACAGGAAGTAAACTGCGGGATCATTATGTTTTCCGGGAGAAATTCGTCATTGTGAGAAGTACACATTTCCTTGTAGACTCTATAATGGAGTGTTACTAATGACGTAATTATGGCCGTCTGAGAATGATCATCAGGAGTATTTTATGGAAATGTTATCGGGGCCCTCACTTCCTAGCCGTAAACTATTGAACCGTGCATGAATAGAATCTTGGGGAATTTTATTGGCATGTTTTGTGGTGTTATCAGAGAATGCCTCACGATTGGACCATCGTACACAATTGTAATTAATTATAGGTATATATCTATACATGGCAACAAGGGGTTTATATTACTTTCTGACTTTTGATAAATCGATATTTTGAATTTTGATCCGAATTACTCTTTCTTGATGTCAAGTAACCATATAACATATTCGACCGAGGTGAGTTGGTTTTCAGTCCAAGATTTATAAATCAAATATCTGGAACGGACGTGACACAACGTATTTATGAATAACTATCCATCAACACTTAGGGTACGGTATGGTAAATCATTAAAGTGGTTATACGTAACAAGCAATTATTATTAAGGATTGAATAGATATGTAAAGTTGTAAATCTGTTCTATCTTTCCATATATCTATAATGTTTTAATATACTGTGTGAGGACAGATATACTTATATTATAGACCAAAACGCCGACCTAGGCGATAGGTTACAAAGATTCCTCGTTTACACTAATGGACGGATTCTGATATCACACAATCATTAGGATATTAGAATCGATATCAAAAACCTTTTAAACTTTGAAAATTTGGAATTTTTTCTCTTTTTTTTTAATATATTTTCTTTCTTTTTTTCTAATGTGCTCGTGATATCGCATCTATTATTGTATTTTAGTTGAGTGTTTGACCATGTTTTGAAGACTCTGAATATTCTAGCTCATCAGATCCACACAAATATCTAAAACCAGCGGCTTTTATTTTACTTTTTTTAGTTTAGTTTTTCCTTTTAAAAAGTATACTTAATAGACTTTATAGATGCAAGAGCTGTTATATTACAGCTGGTCTCTATAAAACATCAAATCCATAGACTTTCTTTAAACTTTTCCACTTTCTCAGGTCACTGCTTTATGTCGTTGAATATGGTGCTGATTTCACACTCGTATGATATACAAACAATACAATGTTGTGTGCCAATGTTTTAATTATGATTATACAATGAGAAAGACATTGTACTTTCACCTTGCAATAGTTTCAGTTCATTTTTTAAGATTAGTTTAATTTTTTTAATTTACCGAATCACATGTGACGTGTAACATGTATGATGCCTAAGCCCCTTTTGTAATCACGAATTGCACCATGAGCACAAAGCCTGAATCAAAACTACATCAGTCTATGAAGTGTCACAAAAATAGATGATATTTTTAATACATGGACAGATGTAGATTATGGTCTATTATGTAGAAAACTTATAAAAAATACAAAATACATTCATATTTTTGCACATTTAAGTAATAATGCCCCTGCTTTTTTTAAATATGAAAACTATGACGTCAAGACGCCTGAAGTGTGTTACACCTCTCTATCCATATGAAATTGTATACCCCTGATGGTTAGAGAAATGGTTTTATCGATTTTGTTAGTCAGAACTCTGATGACTTTATGTCTATTCAAGATCAGATTTAAAGCGCACTGCTGTCACATGAAACCCCGATATCGATAAAATTTCAGTAAAACATGCAAAAAGGCAAAAACTTACCTACGATCAGAACGCTAACTCTACACCAACAGTATCACAAAATCTTATCAGGATTATAACGGATTTGTTGGATTTGGGTTACATTCTGTTAGTATCCATTGTTATTTAAGGACGTCCTATGGTCAGTAACTGTCTCGTGTCTCCTAATGTCTCTGTACTGTCTCTGTACTGTCTCTTTCTGTCTCTGTACTGTCTCTGTACTGTCTCACGTCTCTGCTCTCCAAACTTTCTGTCTGTCTCTTACTGTCTCTGTACTGTCTCTACTCTGTCTCTGTACTGTCTCCAAACTGTCTCTGTACACTGTCTCTTCTTCCGTACTGTCTTCTGTCACTGTCTGTCTCTGTACTGTCTCTTACTGTCTCTGTACTCTACTGTCTTGTACTGTCTCACTCTCTACTGTCCTGTCTCCATGTCTCTCTGTACTGTCTCTTAACTGTCTCACTGTCTCTGTACTGTCTCTCTGTCTCTGTCTCTGTACTGTCTCTGTACTGTCTCTGTACTGTCTCTGTACTGTCTCTGTACTGTCTCTGTACTGTCTCTGTACTGTCTCTGTACTGTCTCTGTACTGTCTCTGTACTGTCTCTTTACTGTCTCTTTACACTGTCTCTGTACTGTCTCTTTACTGTCTCTGTACTGTCTCTGTACTGTCTCTGTACTGTCTCTGTACTGTCTCTGTACTGTCTCTGTACTGTCTCTTTACTGTCTCTGTACTGCCTCTTTACTGTTTCTGTAATGTCTCTAAACTGTCTCTGTACTGTTTATTTGCTTATTATTTTTTTGATTATTTTTGAGAATCAATATACATAATATTATATAATCCCATACCGTTGGCCTTTCAACTTACACGTTACTACGGAATAGACGTGAAAAATCAGTGGTCGTTTGACCAATTACGTGGGTTGTTCCCAAGCACTTCCGATTCTTCCCACTATAAGACTACTCGAACGCTCACAATCTGTTTTCAAAAAGGATAGTTTTATCAATAGAGCTGCCAGCTGAAGACTAACAAAAAATCATGATCTAAGCAAACTCGATATCGAGTTGTGCCTTCTTCCTTTGACAATCAATCTGTCAGTGATTTTATGGAAAAAGGCAGTGTTTGCCATTCTAATATCTGTCCCCTCTAAGAGTCAAGGTCGAATTCTTGACAATACGTTTCTGCCAACGGTCAATTGTACAGCACGCTAGCCCGACACATGACCCTTGCCGTGCCGTGGTTTCATTTAATTCTCAATATGGATCATTTGCAGACGAAATGTATCTGATTTTTACGGAGCACTTTAATTAAACGTATGTAAAGAGGAAAATGGAAGATGGCTATCACAGTTTCTCGGAAACTGTATCGCAATCAATATTCTCCAATTTGTCTGCTACTAATTTTATTGAAAATAAGCTTATGTGTGTGCCTGATGCCGAGGCATACCTTGTAACTTTATGGTTATATACTGGACACATGTCAACAAATAGATGATCCGTCAGACAAAACCAGACATATAATAAAGTTCCGATCGCCTTAATCCGCAGACACCATCAATTAACCTTATCTGACAGTAGCAACCGATCACCAAACCAGACGCTCTGACATTTGAAAATATTTTCTATTCTTTCTAATATAAGGGTGAGAAAACGAAGTATGTCTTTTCTATTGCATTTGAATTTGCGAATAATGTTATACCGAAAACCTTTATCTTATATCATGGTGGATCGGCGCGGGTTTTTTCACTGGTGCGAGATTGAATCAACTCTTGATTAAGTAACTTAAACGAACTGTCCCACTTCATCAACCTTACTTAATGACTCATTTATTTTAGTATAACAGTTCATTATGTTTAAAAAAAAAATTATTAGGAGTATTTCCTACGTTGGATTATCTATCTGTTGACTTACGTACAGCATCAACCCAATATCCTTGGTACTTTTCTTGTATTTCATATCATTGTAAAAAAACATTTACAATAACATGTAATTTTGTAATTTTTCGAAAGGATCGTTTGTCGTATAGAACCATCTAGCAGTCAAACGAATGGCGTCGTATGTATGTATCGAAATACTATTTGATCTAAAAAAACAAAGCGAGAGAGAGAATGGATTGCATGAGTAGACTGCGAATCAGACGCCAGTGGTACCACCGGAAAAACCGTAATCTTAACTTTTGTATGGATAGTATGACCTTTCTGTGGTTTAAGCGTCATGTGTATCGCAATTGACGTGCCCTCCAAGCAGAAATTTTGATTTAATGATAAATGTGTTATTTGTACATGAAACAACCATTGTTAAATGTGTCCTTTATTTAATTCCTGCAAAAATGTTGGTTCAGCAACGACCACAGTGTAAGAAAAAGAAAAGCATAGTATATCGACAACCATGGAAACTGTAAAGCCGGCTATTTTCGCTGAGATAATATTTGCGACATCACGCGCCGCCTATTTTCGCGATATCACGTGATTTTTACAAGATCGCAAAATTTTATTACTAAACAGCATAATATATTATTATAAATCAAAAATGTATATCCATGCGTCCTAATTAGTTTAATTAGTAGTAATTATATTATCTTGCTTATTGTGAAGATCGCATTTTGTCTACCTACGTAAAATAAAATTTAAGACATGTTCTGCACCGCATGTAGTGTGTTAGAATTGTAACTGCTACTCCTTATGCGTAAAAGGTGAGTAGATTTAGGATTTTTCTTATGTCTTCTTCCTAATTTACTTTAAACGTCTCACGACTAGTTCGCCCATTATCCGTATAAAGTGACCGGGTGGGGTGTGTTTGGTGTCTTCGGCGGCATGTGGCAGTTATATGGCACTATAAAAAGGGCAAGAGTTCCACAATACAACACAACACGAATATACCTCAATTTCCCAAAACATGCACCTCGCACTACAAACACACAAGACACCACATATATGGGAGGGGCCATCCTAAAATGACACTGGGTGTTAATAGGGCGTTAATAAATCAAACAAACAAACAAGTCAAGACATGCTAATTTCAGACACCTTGTAATAGACGGAGTCATATTACGATAAAACCAGTAACTAACTAAATAACAAGACAATGTTTCGATAAGTATAAGTCTTATGACGACAAACGAATGGTCCCTATCTTCAGTGCTGATCGAGATCAACACGTCGACTTAGTATTTGATAGATGCCCTAGTTTGATACATTATGACTCCCTTATAGAATATCAACACCCACTTTTCCCATGTGTTAACCCAATAATCTCATGGAATATCTTCATCTGAGTACGTATTTAATTCCCAAGGATATAATAAGACGCCTCGTAAATATAATCACTATGCATGTACGTCGATTCCCTTAAGGTCCGTACGCGAAACATTTTGCAAGGCCTCTCCGAATGGGGAATTGGGAGGTCATGAGTTTGGTAATAATTTATTTATTTTTCAATTGATATAAGAAAATAATTAATATCACAATAAAACACGAATGTTTTTGCCTAAATAAGTGATATCAGATACCAAGATTTTTCAATTAATTGCAACTGAAATGAAAATATCTAATATTGATCGTAACTTTAGATTGGATTCGTTTTGTAAAAATAGCAATTTCTTGGTTTATTAATTAGATCTTTCACGCATTTATAAATGATAAGAATTCTTCCCCATTTAATTGTTCATGATGAAATATAATATATATCAAGTAAGGATTATTTAAATGAATATTTCAAGACAAAATATTGATATCTTGTATGTAAAAAGTTCATATATATATATATATAGATTATATTGAATGATTAAATGTTAAGCGAGTAGACATCTCCTTGCGCACTATTATTGCATAATTATCGCGGGTATATGTCATTATAAAGCAATATCTATTTATTTTATTACCTATTAGATATTTTGCGATGAATGTCTATAGACATCTGCTAAGTTGCAGGAAGGAGAAACGTTGAAAACTTATTTCCGGCTACTTGTTTAATGTTACCGGTTGGTTATTTTTTTAATACCATTTCTTTTATTTATGTTTCTTTCTTTCAAATGTGTCAGTAAACTCACGGAAAGCCATTACATTTATTTTGTTTTAAAAGTATCTTGTAACATTCCAGAATGAAAAAAAAGAAACGTACTTTGAATATGCAGCAAACATGGGGTATATAACCTCTATTTACCTCCAATGCTTCGCGAATATTGACGATTCCCTTGGGGAGTTATCCGGCTGTACAATTATCCCTCCGCGAACAGCGGTGACAAAAGGTGAAGTCCAATTGCCCCATTTGACGCAAGTCTGCGTCAGCACAAATAAAGTTAAAACGGAAACCGACTTTAAAATACCTTAGAATTGACAGTACCCCGCACTAAAACTGTCTTACTCCTTTTAGGATGCACTTTTCGGTTTTTGGTTTACTAGCATTAACGTAACTTATAGGACACTAACCATGCTTAGAAATTTTTTGTGTGTTATTTAAGTAATGAGGGACGAGCGTCGAAAAGCTATTAGGATACGAGAAATGCAGTAAGAACGATCGATATAACAATTATCCTCATCTGCATGAAAATGTGCAGTCATACTTTGCATGCAATGACATTACTTTAATAAACCTTGGTATAATGTAATTTAAAGATCATATTAATGCAGTAACGTGGAACGTGGGAACGGTCTATTAGCGTCCTCAGTTTAAAGAACTGGCGTCGTTTTAATTGGCTAAACGAAAATCTAACTCTAAAACGAATTCAAGGCCGTTTGACTGAAGAAAGATTACCTTGGTCATATAATCCTATTGTGTGGAAACGTTTACATTTTCGAGCTTTGGTATAGCCTTGGTAATCGTGAGATAGTGTTTGATTGTAGAACCTAGTAGCTACACAATGTGTTTCATCATATGATACACAGAAGAACCGCTGTATTATGTTTATATTACAATTCCCATTTTCTTGAAATGTACGAACCAAAACGAAGTGTTCATTCGGTATTCCGTCTTTGCATATTACAAAGTTATCTCACTTGGTGGAAGGTATCGACTTTGACGTCATTACTTTGTGAGTGAAATAACGTCATTTTTTCTGAAGCATTTGACGTTCAGTTAACAAAAAGGAAGTCACAATTAATACCTACACGTAAAACTCTTTAATATGCTAAGACAAAATACTGTTATGACGCCGTTTTTGCAAACCCGCAATATCACATTATGCAACAATGTAAAACTATACAGTACAAGAAATAATTTATTATTTATTATTTTTAAATGATACATCGCGTTATACCTGATAAAGTTAATTATCGCTCTCGATGCGTGCTTGCAACTGAATATGGACACTGTCTTTCCAATTAAGGCTGTTTAAATTGCTAAAAGTAACACGAACGCAATCTGTAACTATCCATGAATGCACAATTACTTTTGAAAAATTAGAACGTTCTTCCGTCTTAAAAGATCTCGGTTGAAATACATCAATATCTTGTCCATAACGGTACGTAAATGTCTTTGTGTTCAGCGTACTCTCTGAATTAAGTGGGATCAAAACGGTGCTTTTTCTCTTGCGACATGGAGGACCAAATATGACGCGTATCTTATTTAACTGAAATTTGATAGCTTTGAAATGATTTACACTAAAATGTGCTACCATAGAAATGTAATTCCACTTCATTTTCCCATTGAAATGAATCAGTGCATTATATGTGGTTTTTACATCTATAGAACATTTTAAAAGGCTTCAACAATTTTTTAAAGACAACAGGAAAAGCAATTTTGATTTTGTGAGCTTTGACAAATACTAGGTGTATTTCATTTCATTTTTATTTTGAAAGAAAATTTTGTAAAAGCTGTTGCATCTGGTTTTGTATTGAAATGCTATAATTCTGTAAAGATTTTTTTTATTGTTATCCAATTCTCTTTCCAACTTTTCTAAAAGTCGCCAAAGTCTATGTGACTCGGTATAAAGTCCCTCGAGAGAAATAAAAACGGTATCAACTTTTGACAAGCTGTTTTACAACCTTATATGAGAAGATTCTTGGGTTATACCATTTGAAAAAATGGATATTCACACGCACTGTGTATGTCGTTCGGCAAGATTGTAAGAGATTCTGAAAGATCAAAAGTACATATAATATAACAATATTTGGAAATTATTAGATCTCGATCAATGCTTATAGAAGAGATCAGATAAGAAAATTGCGTTGTACGTATGATTTATATCTAACACATTTTTGGTTTTATTATTGAACCTTGGTGAAAAACCAAGATTTCATTGTAATAATCTTTCATTAATTCTACTAGTTTATAGATACAATTTTTATGTCACTACCGTTGCATAACTTTGATTTGGTTATCCACCAGCGTCATAATTAATAGGAGAAAATGGCTTGCTAAGAAAACCTCTTGCTACAAGACGTTCAGATAATTGTCGAGTAGTCAAACTGAAGATAAACCATGACCATTCAGCATAAAACCCGGACAAAATTAGATATAGTTTTTTTTCATCTTTAACTTATTTCACCTGATCAAAGTGGATATATTACGAATTGTAGGGAAATGATTACCTGAAACAGAGATACATACAGTTGTTTTAGAAAAAAAAAATAACAATATTTTTATCTGTTTTTGGTTTTTTTTTCTAATGCTAAGGAGACAATATTTAAGTAATATTGCTGTCATGTTTGTGCAGACGGATCTATATTTTGTTCTCTGTGTATTGGCTATCATAAAAATGTTTATTGTCTCTTTCACAGAAAGTAAATGTTTCCTCAGACGAAAACAACACTTTATGATCCAAACCTCTTGTCAATAACAACACTTGCTTAAACGTCTTATTACAAAATAATGAAAAAAAAATGAAAAACGTTGCTGTGTTCATACGTTCAGAAAGAAACACCTTAATCTTTGTTACATCTTCTATCATGCCATGAAATACGACATGAAATTCCCGGGAAGTTATCCAACGTTGTGTAACTTAAGTCATACAAACATTTTTACTTGTCGAATACCTCACTTATAATACTATAAACTTTTATAATGTTTCCCTTGCCATTGTTTTATAGTCATTTTCAAATTCAAATCCTGCGTTCATGCTTTTCTGAAGAAGCATTTAGTTTAGATGATAAAAGTAAAAACAATACAATAATCGTGTAAACTCCACGGACACCATTAAAGACGCACTATGTAAAATATAAACCGCAAAAGGGATATCCATTTGTATAACTATTTGGAAAGTGTTTCGATTCTTATCATAGAACAAAACACTAGAAAGTTTATATGACTTACAGAAACATAAACAGCAGGCCCCAATGTTTTATGAAACTGATGTAACGTAGCAAGAAGCGAAATTGATCTTGTTGCCTTTTGCGCTTCTTATCGAGAATTTCGAGTACTTCTAATTTCTAATAATTTTCATGAAAAAAAATCATGTTCTAAGAAACGTTTTTAACCTGGGTGCTTCAATGTTGCATTTATACAAATATTATAATGTTAAAACCATACAATGTTTAGGAAAACTCCTTATTTTCCAGTTATCACATTATAACACCCTAAAATCACTTCAAACGATAGTTTGTTCGTTTAGATCAAAAACGTATGGCTTTGAATAAATGCGAAGATTAATAGAGGCATCTCAAGGAACGAGTGTCAATTTTAAATCTCCCTGTTTGTAGCCTCTATTCTACCTTGTTATGCTTGAACAATTTAACGTACTGCGACAAGACCAAATTTAGATGACAGTTGCGAACACTGAAGATATTTTCCGAGTCACGTTAACAATAGATAAAATACACCGTATTGCTTTGGTCATTCATTCGTCTCATTGAACGATTCCAAGGATTCGCGTCACTAAGATGGACAATATTTCTTAAGATTGATTCCATTAACGCATGCTGGTTAAGGAGTGGGCGAAGCCATGTAAATATTCAAATCCAATCACTGACGTTACTCGTTAACAATGATCCAACATCATTTTATTCCCCAAGCTGTGCCGACGTTTCAATACTTCACCAAACTTTGCTTAATATCAAATAATTGTTCATGACATCTGAGGTCATCTGAACGTAACCTTGACCGTTTCACCTTCAAATGTTTAGGGACGTACAATCATTGAAAAGGTTAGTTCAATCAGATAGAGAGGTTATGAATGTTGGATATGGTATTCATTTTACGTGACCTGTACATATTAAAAGTAAGAATAATACACCCGACCTCTACGACAGGTTACAGGTAACAAGATTTAGGGAACATTTTTTTTTTATCTATGAAAATTAATTAAAGAATGATAAATCAAAAAGAAAATCTACATTCTCACATTACTTAGATTGATAAACTATCAATTGGCGTACACTATACGAGTGTGCGGTACCGTCGACTACTCACCAAACAATCATCAAGTGTTTGTAACATTTAACGATCGGAGTTCATGGCCGGCTTAAAAGGTTAGTTCAATAAAGCAGCTGAAATCATCAGGGGATCCCTGTCGGACAAACCATTACAATAATTAACTATATTCCACGTCGGCTTGTTCTGTTTTGTATTATATTGCTTAACCTTTTAGCATGCTAGAGCTAAGGTCACCAAATGACTGTCTCCCTTGTAATGCATGTCTGGCGCAACCGTGGCACTTGTATTTATGGTGTTTTTTATGTGTGTGGTTTTTTTAAATTCGATGTATTCGTGTAATGCCCCTTTCTGCAATTGTTCGCCTACTGAATTTAATTATCTAAATTGAACCATTCTGCCAAAAATTATTAAACAAGTTTTTATAACAACCGGTTTCAGTCAAACGTTTATTTGTACTGGCTACGGTTGAAACATATTATCATATGTACTTCTATTTACGGTAACGAAAATAAACCGTACCCCACGTACCCAGGTTACCCTGCAACAATTACAACAAACTGTAATAACAAACAGAAATACTTTTATCCTGCAACTGTCCCACATACCGACCGATAACTACTGCTGTATAATCTTGTGCTTTATCCGACAATACGAAATGCTTTATTCGTCAATACGATCACGTGAATTTGTTCCATATCTGATGGAACTTTTTCTAACTTGACCCAGAACTTGAACCTTCTGGTGAATGAAACATGAATGAGTCATGCTAAAATGTGACGTCACATTCACAGGAATGACGTCACTTTTACGATATCGAAAATCTGGTATGTCGGTGTCGTCTTTTTCTTGGCTCATGGCAGTAAACTCTCATTCGGTTAAGTGAATGAACATTTACCTCCGCATCAAAGAAGCGTCCCGCTTCGAGCAAAACCAAGTAAATAACTGCCGATTTGCTTTCGTTTTGAATGTCATAATGGTTGCAGGATAAACAGAATACACGGTTAGTATCTTACAATACAAGTTTTATTTTGGTGCTTGACACGGAATGCTGAGATGACTCGGCTTACCTAAGTCTCGCACCAAAATTAACCTTGTATTGTAAGATACTAACCATGTATTCTCTATCTCTATTGTTGCTAAATTTTGTTAGGAATTGTTATCGCACTCTTCTCTTTCATAGTCATTTCCGGAGAGAAATGTTCACGCGTTTGTCAATATCTAACAGTCATAGGCAAACCGGTTTTTCCATTTAATTCATGAGAGTCACTGTTCTTTGTAAGTTGACAGCAAATATAGCGAAATATGTTGATAAACGCAGCTATACAGTATACAACGCGCAAATAAGTGCGTGTGTGTATGTTCGACGGGGAATGGGAAGTGGGCCGCGACAGCGCGTTGAACGGTGAGTGATAATACACGATGAACAAACGTATCGTTCGTGCGATTTAAAGTTGTATTTCTTGTAATTTTCACTGTAACAATATATCGTTTTCACATTTGATATTTGAATATGGACATGTAACTTGGTGATTTAGCTCCCCAAAACCATATGTCAGTCTATAAAAGAGCCGAAATCCGGGTTTTGTCGGAATTCCGAATCGTATCACGTGACTGACGTCCACACGTCCTGCACGTGGTGATCCAGGTAACTAGCGGAAGCGCACATGTGTTTGTTTACGTTTTCCTTCTGGCTAATATAAGCAAATCGTGCTCGTTTATGTCCACAGAGCGATAATTTGAAACATCTAATTCACACATTGCCGTAATTCAATATTGTGTGCATCAAAAATTGTAATGTGCGAGCGTTAATTTCTTTGTAGATCCAGTCTGCTGAGGTCGACCACGTGTCTGTTTACGAAAAATTGTTGACATTTCTCTTGGTTTCACAACTCTCGTGTTACTTCGAGATTGTCGCGACGATGTTAGAAAGATTTCGGAATGATTCAGCATCTTTCGAACCTATTTTTTACGTGTGCACGTTAAAAAGATTTTTTCACTTTTACAATTAAAATATTTCCAGTGCTGCAACTTAATGAAAAGTGGTGAAAGTAGAAAGTTTAAACCTCGGACAGACGGAGAAAAATGTGCAAAGCACTTATGCAGTTTTACTATGACAAAAAGAGCGAAAGTGATAGACCATACAACTTTCAGGTATTTTGAAGAAAAATTTCAAGTTTGAAAGATGAATGAAAGAAATGGATTTATTGTAACACCCATTTGTTTACAGATAAAAAGGTTAGCGTTCATGCAAACGACCTTTGAAATTGAACCCAAAATATAGTAAAAACGCTTTTGGCAATCAAGTTACTCGAGATGTGATATGAGTTTTCACTTTGGGAATTTCATCGAATATGGTTAACTAAAATACTAAATGTTAAAGTATTGCCAAGCGACAATGCAAAAACAAGTATGTATATAATTGTCTTCGACAATAATGTTTCTTAGATTTTTACCAAGTAAAGGTCGTACATGTAACAGCATTCAACAGAAAAAAGGAAGTATTAAACTTGTTCTAAAAGTTACTAACGCAAACCACATTCTAATCTATCAGAGTTAATTCCCTTTGTTTTATGCCGTCAGTACTGACGGAGTGAAACGAGGGGAAGTAACTCAGAAAGATCAGAATTTGCAAAACTGGACTCAGATTAACCAAAGCTGGACTACGATTAACCAAAACTGGACTCAGATTAACCAAAGCTGGACTACGATTAACCAAAACTGGACTCAGATTAACCAAAGCTGGACTACGATTAACCAAAACTGGACTCAGATTAACCAAAGCTGGACTACGATTAACCAAAACTGGACTCAGATTAACCAAAGCTGGACTACGATTAACCAAAACTGGACTCAGATTAACCAAAGCTGGACTACGATTAACCAAAACTGGACTCAGATTAACCAAAGCTGACTATTAACCAAAATGGACTCAGATTAACCAAAGCTGGACTACGATTAACCAAAATGGACTCAGATTAACCAAAGCTGGACTACGATTAACCAAATCTGGACTCGGATTAACCAAAGCTGGACTACGATTAACCAAAACTGGACTACATTAACCAAAACTGGACACAGATTAACCAAAGCTGGACTCTGATTAACCAAAGCTGGACTACGATTAACCAAAACTGGACTCAGATTAACCAAAGCTGGACTACGATTAACCAAAACTGGACTCAGATTAACCAAAGCTGGACTACGATTAACCAAAACTGGACTCAGATTAACCAAAGCTGGACTACGATTAACCAAAACTGGACTCAGATTAACCAAAGCTGGACTACAGATTAACCAAAGCTGGACTCTGATTAACCAAAGCTGGACTACGATTAACCAAAACTGGACTCAGATTAACCAAAGCTGGACTACGATTAACCAAATCTGGACTCGGATTAACCAAAACTGGACTCAGATTAACCAAAGCTGAACTACGATTAACCAAAACTGGACTCAGATTAACCAAAGCTGGACTACGATTAACCAAAACTGGACTCAGATTAACCAAAGCTGGACTACGATTAACCAAATCTGGACTCGGATTAACCAAAGCTGGACTACGATTAACCAAAACTGGACTACGATTAACCAAAACTGGACACAGATTAACCAAAGCTGGACTCTGATTAACCAAAGCTGGACTACGATTAACCAAAACTGGACTCAGATTAACCAAAGCTGGACTACGATTAACCAAAACTGGACACAGATTAACCATTCCGGCTTTTGCATGACAATGCCATCTGTCAGAAGGTAAGCCTCATGGCCAAGGTTTTGCTCTCTTAATTAAATTACGATATATTTATGAAAATCCACATCAGTATATTGTCTATTTATATTGTAAATCATAATAAAATCGAGTCCTGATGTATATGATAAACCGTTTATATATTTTATTTTAATGCATATCAAATTAAGTTAAAATTTTTAGCTCAGGCTGTAAAAATTTTAACTTACCATGTAAGTTAAAAAATAGCGAGTTTTGTTATCACTACTTTTTACTCTTTACTTGAGTCAAAAAATCTATTTAACTTAAGATGAAAACAGTGATCATGTATAAACTCTAAATTTGAAACAGCCTATGACTATATTTATATGTAAAATGTATATAAAAAACGAATCTAAAAATCAATATCGAAAAGATATGGAATTATTGGCTCAACTCCTGCAAGCTGATCTTACTTTTTTTCTTTCGATAGTTAAAAATAGAAGATACTTACTGTTACCAGTACCAAATCAGCACTCATTAAGCAACCAATATATACAAATACTCCGATCCTTGTTTAATCTATTTAAAGTATGCCCAAGAGTGGACATTAATCAAGGCTTTAGGCCGATATTTGAATTTACTGTATATTCCCAATGTGTGTTTATTTCAGTTCTTGGAGTAATGGCACTGCTATACAAAGATAGGTAATTTCGCTTTAATTAGTCATTATTGAATTTAAAGCGGAGGTAAAGTTCAGTGGTGAATCACCTGATTACGTTACACACGCCGACTAGCTGTCTGTATGTTGTTATCGATAGCGATTAAAGGTAGATTCCTAGCTAGCGTTTAAATTTCCGAAAGAAAACATGCATTAACGATTTTTTTTTTTCAAAATTTGCATTTTATAGCATGGTTACACGCAAACGCAACTAGAAATATTTGGTAATGTCCTGAACTTTCATTTAGTTATTCTATTAAAGTAAAACAAATAAAATATCTAAAACTATTCTATTTGATTATATATGTATTTCACCGCATTTAATTTACAAAAAATGAGGTCAAGACTCAAGAGATAGTATACAATGAAATTGGCTGATAACAGGCAACGAAATTCATTGTTGTAATAGGAAAATTTAATTTCTTGTGCTCTGTGACGTTCGTAAACTACGATTTTTTCCTTTGAACCAATATTATTTTCGTGCAATATGGTTAAAAAGAAGTTCGCACAAGGACGAATTGCTATTATATACAGAATAAAAGTTATCATAGATTTGCGCAAACATTAAAGGGTAAAACGTGCCAAAATAAGACCGGGACTGAAATATTCTGCAACTAAAAACAAGGTGACTGACACTGAACTGGTAGATGTTGACGTGATCGAAGGTCAGAAGGGTGCATTATTGGCGACAGAATAGAGCGGCGAGGTTAATTCACAAAAACATAGTTGTGACAAACGGCACGACTACAAATTGCAAAACTGAGGTCAAAGCGTTTCCTTCAGTTTTCAAACCGTAAAACCCCCGCCCAAAAACTTTTTTACTTTAACCTGTCACATGTAATCTTATCACTTATATAGGAACATAGAGTTTTCCATGACAGCATTATTATAAATGCAAAAATGCCATGTTGTATAGGAAAAACAATTTGATGGTAGTTCGGGGTCAGGGAGTGTAGTGTTATGTCGACAATGATTTAGGCGGATTCCAACTACTAGAAGCCATAATATGGAAGATGCCTCTTTGCAGTAACTTGCAGTTTTCATGTACTCTATATTTCCTTTTGCAGTTTGCGCAGTATCCAATCGATAACGTCAGTTATGCAATGGTTGATTGATTTTGACGTGACGCCGTAACGGTTTGTGATCAGGTAAGGCCATATAAAGACGAGATATTGTGCTTTTTGGACATATAAGGCGTGCTTATCATATCTTCTCAGGAACTTCTGAATAAATATACATTTAGAAAAAACTCAAATAAATAAAAAAGCAGCGCTTGACATTTAGTATTCAATGTTGACGGCTTATCAATGTCGACATGGAAAAACAGTAGAAACCTCTTTCAACGACATTTGGAGAGTGCTTAACAAAAATCACTGCGCTTCTCTACTGAGTGTTCTACGAACAAATGAGCCTCTTTACTATTTTCATCACATACCTGATTTGTGACATCAAGTCTCAACATGAAATACTATAATGTACATTAGCGCCTATGAACGTTTCGCCGCGCTAAAAAAAGCGTTGTGTAACCTTTTTTTACTCCAAAAGCTTCAAGAATGTCCTATACTGTATCTTCAACTACCTTTGATCAATCGTTTCTAAGATAAAAATGGATCTACAGTTCCATATAGTTACCAATGACATTTATCATCCGTGAACTAATTAGGTTTTTATTTTTTTCATTTTATTTTAAATTTGGTTTTACAGGTTTAATTTCTTACTTTACTTACTTATGAAATTTATATCTTTCGATACATCGAAAAAAATATATATGAATGGAAAACTGATTTGTTACAACTGGAAAAATGGTTATTCGCTGAAAGCACTAAATTTTACATATAGCGTTAAAAATCAATTACGTTGATATAAAGTTTAAGTGTGAATAGGTTAGAAAATGATTTCTTGTAAAAAAACTAGAAAAGGAATAAAAAAAAATATTGATAAAGTGCTCCAGAGTTTATCACCTTTCTCCTGACAGAAGCTCTTTAGTATAGTCAAAGTACAAGAAAACACAAAGTTTCCCGACAAAAACGTTCTTAATGAACTTTTGTGTACAGAAGATATAATTCAGTCTTGCTTGTAATGAGCATTTCCATTGGCTCCAAAAATGCGTTATAATTTTAAAACGTAAGAAAATGACGTTGTTGTCTGTAACGCCATTTCTGATTGGCTAAAACAACGGCGCAATAATTTCATATAAAATACGGGATTTGACTGACTTACAAGGATTAAGGGCGAACAAAGAAAATGACAAGTATATCTGTAAACGTTACAATGAGCCATATAAATTATTTTCTCTTACATAATGACCATTGAATTTTTTTTCATTTTTTTTTTCAGAAAGTGGGCAAAATATTGTGGTAAAGGATCATTGGAATAATCGTCATTTCCTCTTCACAGGATATATCTGGACCTTTTTCGTAAAAAATGGCAAAATGAAGGAATAATGGTTTAAGGAATCATATAAGCTGTAGGTCAGGTAACAATCTCTTTGGTGAGTTATTGAAAAACAAAACTGATAAATAATATTGAATGAAAATCACCGATGTCACCAACAACCAAAGAATTATTGCCACATCCTTTTCTGGAAGAAGAAATTTTATATTACGTTTTAAAGCAATTGGGAAATACTTCTAGCCAACAATATAGTATATATGTGATTATCAACTCCAAACTTACCTAATGAATAAAGGAAGTCCTGAAGCAAGTACTGATAGTAGCAGTGTGATCAATAAATCCACTCACGTCTATCCCTAAGAATCTCATGTTTTGTTACAGAAAATGAAACAGATCCCTAGGTTAACACATGAACAAGGAGCCAACATAAGGTCCATCTATCCTTGTGCTGACACTCAAATTATTTAGAACTTGCAGCCGAAGGTTCCTGGTGCTAAAACACCCGTTATGCCTTCTTCCGCCTATCGCTTAAATCAACTCGCACTTCTCACAGTAAAGCACTAATTGCAACTGTAAACCGCTCGAGACACTCTCGTGCGATCGCCGTGTTAATAATGCTGTTGATTCTGTGCCAAGCGCTTCGACGGATATATTCGGTAGTAGAACAATCGCACGCATCTGTGGAACGCCTACCAGAAAGAGAAGTAATACAGATATAAAATAGGGTAGTTGATGTCCCTCCAAATGGGTCACGCACCAAAGTACATAGTTATGATGGGTAATATATATGCTATAATAATTGTGCTATGTAATAAAAAGTGACTATCAGAAAACGTACATTCTAACTTTTATACTTTTCATCTTTTCATTGAAGCCAAATGAATACCAATGCAATCATGTATCATATCGCTATACACAATATAGAATTGATAGTATTCACCATTGACGATACATATATGTCAGAGTGTTTGTTTTTCTGTTTAGATTTTCATGTCTAACTGAAAAAGGTAAAAAGGAACTACAACTAAACGACATGCATAACGATAGTTCAACAGACCACATGAATATTATATCTTACAATGGAAGAGCAGTTTTTAACACCATGAATTTCAGAGAACAAACAGTCAAGGTACCAGCATGTCTTCCCTCACTGCGTTGGCGGCACAATGTCAAGTAGAAACACCTTCGATTGTGTTTTGCAATTGAGCCCAATGTCAACCCATTGACCGAAAACTATATCGGTCACATGTTGGATTATTATCATTTATTACCTTTTTGCGAAGCATAGTTTTATGAAACAAGTAATAGTTTTGCAACCGGAGGACGAAAAATTAGCAAATTAGCTATAAATCATGCCCTTTCTAGAGATTGACGGAATCTCTATCAATGGAGTTACTTTGTCACCGATAGTCAATTATAACCTTTCTCTAAATGTTAACTTTTCCCTATTCCTTCTTTGTATATTACATAGTTTGCTCCATTGCGGGTAGGTATTCATTATGACGCCATTCTCTTATGAACGCAATTCACGTCGTTTTATCCGAAAATTATGACGTTACGCGCGCAAACACATGACGTCACAATCAATACCTACCCACAAGTGTCGATAACTCTGTAATATGCAAATGCAGAATAGTACATTTGTATGTACTTCGATATCAGTTAACATCCCTAATGGTTGTTGTTTTTTATTTGGATGAATTCCATCAGTTTAATATGACCTTGGCTGTTCTGTATCGAAAGTTCATTCTCACGTCATGGTATAGCAATTACGTGACGCCATGACTCAAGGACGGCGTGACAAAAAGGCTTCCTTTCTATATTGTAGCATTTGACGATGATTTTCTGTAGGTTTTTGTGAATAACATTCTTAATTCGTATCCATTTAAAATGAGATCAAAGAAATTCTATTCGAAGTATCAGTTTTTGCTCATTAGTCTCACAACGAACGCTCTTTTAAGATCGTCACTTCTATACGTCTTTTTACTTTGCTCAATATTTTTGTCTTGTTCGCCCGTGCATTATGCATGGCCCCAACTATAGGCTCAGACATCCGCCGAAGGTCTTCATTGAGATTCTCCCAGTACCGGTATAAGATAATAAAAAGCCAACACTCGCTAATGTCCAGGAAGGTGGTTAAGATGAGATTACAAGAGTAAAGGACAAGGTCAAAGCTCTCTGTCGCTCAAACATTCCTTATAGGGTGCTTAAGACTTATCCTGCTGTCACCGAACTCATCAGTATTTCGGCCACGCCATCTCATCACCACGGCAAAACTATATAGGCGTACAAAACAAGCAAGTAGTTAGTGAAAGTAGATAATTAAATAGTGTTTTCACAACAAGTGTCAGTTTATCATGTTTATAAAACTCGAGATATATGCAATTTTCATATTTTGAAAAGAAACGGATATATTTTCAAAATTTCAAAATTAACAAACGAAAGTCAGATAAACATGATAAATACGTCACCCGTTTGGGAACTTGTTTATCCCATAAATATAACATGTCTTTATATCGTGGTAATCAGTTGTTTCTCGTCTACATTCAAAGAAGTTTACCATCACAGATTGCGTCACACATATTGCGCTGCCATAAGATAGGGAGTCAGTATTCTGTTGTCTGTACTTTGAATTAGCAACTTCCTTAAATGCAATAAGAATGAAAAAATACGATGTGAAAATTTGTCTGATGTCGAAAGCCATATGCGACCAATCGGGATCAAGCTTAAGATAGAGACGTTAATTATGACAAATGAGAGGTGCTAGAAGAGTTCACACACTATAAACGATAATCAACTGTTATTTAGTTTATCATCTTTTTTTTTTTTGGGGGGGGGGCATACATAAATATGGAATATCATAGTTTATCACTACAGTGTTCCTGCTGGAAATACTTCGAATTCGTGTAATAAAAGCCACTTGCAAATGGAAAAACGAATCCCTTCAGCATTATTCCAAGGCCATTGTTTTCGGAGCAATAGTCGAATTTCGGTATTTTCAAGACGCAACCTACCACTGTGAAATTATTTCCGTTAATTTGATGTTTTAGCAGCCGACAGACCCGGATATCGACAACAGATCTACAAATGTTGTATCCTGTTTTCATTGTTGTAGGAGAAAATTAACACTTTACATGACTCTGTCAAGTACAGAATGGTTTTGTGACGAGTAGTCCAAATCTTTCACAATGGTTGTGAAATTTCTATCAATTGAAAAAAAAAATCATCTTTTACTTATTGCTCATATACTCACGTAAAAATGTTATATTGAAAGCAAACTCTTTTATCGTGTCTGCATCAAAGACGCTTCAATTGGTGATTAAATAATGTAGCAAGCTGTTTGATCCCTACTCCATAAAAGACTGGTTCTCTTTGTTTGGAAATAGATATCGAAATTTAAACGGCGTGGAGTTTCGTTATAATATCATAGCGTAAGGAGAATCTATATAAGATCATACCTTGTTCGCAGCCATTGCCTGTCGCCGCGGCTACAATGCCGTGAGGTCACGATTTACTGTTGCGACGAAAGCGCGCTGGCGACGATTCAGTCACGTCATATTATAAAACTGGCTTTATATTACTAACACGTCAACATTAGATTATATTATTTTAAAATATACATTTGGTGACATCAAGTAGTAGCTACCACATAACTTCAATGAACGACATGCGGATTTCAGAAAATCGTTTGAAAATTGCGTGATTAGGGAACAAGAACGACACACCTACACGTTAGCACCACTTTATTATCTCATTTTACATGTATATTTTTTATGTTCAGACAATAAACTGAGTTACAACAAGGGGAGCAATAAAGAAACAACAATTCAGTTGCTACACCTAGATTTACTGTTAGTTTTGATTACCATGCTAGTACGTAATAGAAGGCCGCGAGACGCTGTTCCAGATGTAACGTCACGGGGGAGCCGCATTTTTGTTGGATCAGCTGTAACGAAAGGAAACATTGATGACCACGTGTTATCTACACCCATGGGGCATCAGGATAGTTTTATATGTAACCCTATAAGAGATTACTACTACTGTTCACCGACTTTCAAGAGCGACAGCTTTCCGAGTATTTGGCGGGCGATTAGATTTTGAGAAAATTTGTCGATCTAAAATAGATTCAATCATATAATTTTAAGACTGCATTCCACGAAATCGACCATAAAGAATAACGTATTTAGGGGTGTCAGATTATAAAAAACCGATTTTAATGCTGATCAAAATATATCATCACTTAATATATATTTTCTGTATCTAAATTGCTTATCGAAATTTGTTGTGTCACAAACCTCTATTCCGCCGGCATTACAAGAGTGGAAGATGGCTGGCTTGCCCATCATTAGACCGCTAATGTAGACGGATATGGGGGTATAGCGAGGTATCCTGTTACAATTGTCCAAGACCTGATTGCACAAATGTCGCACAAGATAAAGTACATAAGAATATATGCCAATGTAGAATATTTCATACTGAAGGATAGTTCAAAAGGAATATTTCCCATTAAAGGAGAGTTCAATAGGGATATTTCCCACCAAAGGACAATTCAAATTTGGATATTTCCAGCAGGGGGCAGTTCAAAGGGGATGTTTTGCTTACAGAGATAGAATAATAGGGGTTTACATTCCACCAAGGAACAGTTCAAAAACGTTATATTCAACTAAGGGACAGTCAAAGAAGATCATTCCCCATTAAGGGACAAGGTGAACGGTTGAAATCCTGTTCAGATTTGACGTATACATAAACAATCGCCCGACGTCAAATATTGATTATGGCTTCATAATTATCTTCATAATATAAGTATTACACGTGTGCTCTATAAATTTTATGACATGGACATATTGGTCGGCTGGACGGATCAGTTATGTGATACTATAAAAGGTGACACACTAACATTTATTCCTTGTTTCCATTGGGACATCACAGGTACCCCGCAGTACTCCATCAATACAGCTTCCGCCGACCTAGGAGAACCATCAGGACAACTTGCAGCTCCGAAATGTTCCACAGACTCGTTCAAGGCCAAGGAAAATATCACGTCATCTTTACATTTGTGAAATTCTGCGTAACATACGTAAATATATCTCAGTAATTTGATATTTCGTTTATTGGAGACTTACACTCTTTTATGAATCTGACGAAAGGTTATCTCCATGGGTAAATAACATTCCAAATTAGAATTCAATTTTAAATTCGCTGTTTCTGCGATAACAATTTTAAGCTGTAGTCGTGATATTTAGTGATTAAGAAAGTACATTTGTTTACAGTATTATTTCAGAATAGCTGATGCGCTTATGAACAATCAAACTTAAATTGGCAAAGAACGTAGTGTATTTAAAAACATTTGAGCCTAATTATTACTATATACAAAATAAAGACATTAATGAAATACAACACAGAAATTAATTAAAAAAAAACATGAAACATATTGAGTTGAAAGATATAGATATATATGTCGTGTGACGTATGTTTTTATTAGTACACATATTAACTTGAAGGCTCAAAAATTCAAATGTACAAAGGCATCCATCCTTACGTGGCGGCGGTTTTGTCGTTGTTGTCGTCGTCGTCGTGGGTGTCGTCGTCGTCGTGGGTGTCGTCGTGTCGTCGTGGGTGTCGTCGTCGTCGTGGGTGTCGTCGTCGTCGTGGATGTCGTCGTCGTCGTCGTGGGTGTCGTCGTCCTTTTCGTTGTCGTCGTATGAGTCGTCATTTTGATCGTCGGTGCCAGTGTTATAGGGACGAAATGTTGGCCAGCTGTAGTAGGACCTGCAATGAATGGCGTAGAATGGCTGTGTGTGGGACCTCCTGTGTGGCCTCCTGTACATGTAAAATGTTTATCAATCTCCCCAATAAATGGCAGAACATACACATAGGATCTTAATCAATGTTATGAAAAGAAGTGTTTTTCTTTTATCGAGCCTTGGCAAGCAAAAATTAAACTTCGAGACGAGCTTTATAACATCTCATATGGAATTATGAACAACTAAAATCCACCAACAACAGTTTACATTTCGAATATATATAACCTCAATATGCAAAAATCTAATGAAGGCCGCCATTTTGTCATGACGTCACATCATTGTTTACTAATGTAGTTTTAACGTCACAATTAATTTTCAGCCAATGAGAGAACACCACATAATACATGTTACGTTCATGGTTATAAACTTGAATAATGTATCTCTGTGTGGTATTCGTGTTGAATAACTGTGAAAAGCACATGAATGTTACTTCATATACAAAATCTTATTTTGATGAAAATATGTGACATTTTACGGCAGTTTAAAATGATCCTGGTTTCATTTGACTTTATGTTATGTAACATGCTACAGATTGCATTTAAGCAATAAACTGTTACCAGATTGGACATACAGTTGATATGAAGCCCATCCGGAAGGAAGTTAAATAGAATGGCGCCCGTTAGGGCGCCATGAATATTTATCTTTCGGACGGATGGGCTTCATATCAACTGTATGTCCAATCTGGTAACAGTTTATTACTTATATTTCCATTACGATTATCAAAATTCAACACTATACATGTATATCCTTTGAATTTTCCCGCTTGCGCTTGTGTTGACGTCACCAAGTTTAATAAAGAACAGCCATATATCAGCTTCTGAATATAGTTCAACACAAAACGGTTTGAAACAAGCGAACAAATGAAAATTATGCGATGATATATTTTTTAATACATGCTACTTTGTAAGCATGATAATACTATTAGATTTCATAGACCACACAACTTTAAAACCACTTTTTAAATTATTTGACCGTTATGTATAGGCGTAAGTATATATTGTATACACTGTCCGTGACGCGGCGGAAACGTTAACTATTCATTACGCTTGACCAGATTGGAGTTCATAGCGTGATATTGCCCATCTGGTTTAACATAGATCAAACGGGAAACTGAAAGTAGAATGGAAATATATATCTATATTTTTTTTCTAGCTGTCGTTGGGTTTTGTTGTTGATGATGATGGTGTTGTTGTTGTTATTACTGCTGTTGTTGCTGATGATGGTGTTGACCTAAACCTGGTTGATGCCGATGATTATGAAACTTTCCAGTACTTTTGATTCAAATTTGTCACATTAGAGGTGAGACTCAGAGGAAGTTATGGCGTCCGTTTTTTGTATTTAGAAGAGAATTTATTCCTCTAGTTAATTTTATTAATTTGGTACCAAATATTTAATAAAACCATGTGATGCAGGCTGTAATTGATTTGCACTTGAAAGCTTTTAGGGGACGTGGACGCTACATTGTATTTATTGAAATGAGAGAATTTCTAACTGGTTAAATATTACTGTTTTCCCGAAGTCTTTGAATACTTAAATACTTAAATTATAATTATAAAGAGGTTGTTCATCTATTGTTATGCTAAAAAATCAACCACAAAAATAAACCTAATGATATCCCCTTTGATTACGTTATACAATGATTTTCTGTTGTTTCTGACGTCTCTGATTTCCCTTACATATCTTTCAACAAAGACGTTAATTTTCAAAACAAGTTAATGAGAGTGACATTAATTTCATTTACAACTACTACCAAACTACTCACCGTGAGAGATGATGTGTACCGCTTCTGTACAGTTTCTCGGTATAAATATATCTGTTTGGAAGAAATCAAAACTCTAAAAATAAATCAATATTGTAGTAAGATTCTAAACTTACTAGAATGCTAAGTGAATTTCTAACGAATACCGCCGCTATACACATTTCAGGTCATGGCAACCAAATGACAACTGACACATAGGCTGCAATAACAGTAAGATATGGATATTTAAATTATTGTATTATCTCCCGATGAGGGTACGTATGATATAATAATTGTTTTTGTGTTGTTGTGTTTTCGTGCTAGTTTTTACCATATTAATAATGTCCCGCTTTGTTTATTTATTACATGTACATAACATGATATAATGAAAATAATTAACATGTGGATCTGCAAAGCTATACAAAAAAAAAAACGATAGGTAGAGGAGAACAAATAAACTGATGGCCACATATGGACATACATGTATCAGTAAACATTTTAGGATACAACTTACCTCATTAATTCGAAAACAATTGAAGCGGAACTCATGAAATCGTCAAATTTCTGTGGTGCTAAAATAAATCCTAATATTGAGATAACCAAATGAGTTACCTTTCCTATGTGTATGATTCCCAGGACAGGCAACTTCTAGAAGACCGACGTCTTTGAATATAAACCCGACCTGTTCAAAGAACCATTTTCTTTTCTTGTAAATATAACAGATGACAAAAATTAATACATTTATTTTTATGATACTCGCGAAAATGGATGGGGTTAACGTATTTGGTTTCTTAAGACACGCAGAGTTAAATCACATGGCTTATACAGTTAGTAGTTGGTTTATCATCGTGTATATGACACACAACTCGGGGTTAACATTTACTAATTAAAAAATAAAGTAAATTTCAGAGATAATTTTATTTAATCAGCTTAGATCCATCGCCATCGATATATAGATGGAACAACTTTACTTGTGTTCGATGGATACAATGCATTTGTGATGATGCGTAACTGTCAACACGTGGATTACTAGCGGTGCAAGTTTTATAATACACATGATTAAATTCTCAAAGAACAAAGAAAAGATAATATGTTTATAACTGACCTCTGTCAAAGGGTCTCACGTCCGTCAACCCCAAAGACTCGATCGTAGGACACAGACACAGAGGTAATGTTTACATTTGACATCCATCATTTTTCAACAAAAAATGAAAGCACTGCACGTCGCCCCGATCGGGATATTTTTCCCGTTTCTTTATACAATTGTTAATTTAAAAAAATGTTTGTATCATATATAAATATAAAACATATATGTATTGTTTACTTTTTTCCAAAATTCTATGAAAAACAACAATATACACGTAATGTTGCGTCAAAATGTAAACAAAGCCTTGTGTTTCTTTTTAAAAAAGTAGCCCCTTTATGTTGCATTGAACACTTTCATACGCAAGTTCAAAATTCAATGTTACCATGCAGTTATGGTAAACAAAATCGGCTAGTATTTGCGTATAGTGAACAAGCCTAGCAAGTGTAAATATATCTGCGTATATCAGCAATACTATATAAATTGACGTTATTGTAATCGCTAATGTAGTGACGTCATTAAATTGCTGCATTGTCGTCATAACATCATGTCTTTGAAGAATCAATATTATTGCTTGTTTTTATCATTGTTGAAATATTTTACAATGGTTATTAGAGATTTTTTCTCTGTAAGTATTAGGAGCCATAGCTGGTCAAATTCTCAAACGCTAGTTTACTCTTGAAAAACATCTACAAAATTACAAATTTTCTTCCCTAAACGAGGTTAAAAGATTTTTTCAAAAATACATGAGGAAAGGCGCTGCGAGTCAAATAGCTTATTTCCATTTTTAGTCAGTGAATTTTATTAAAAAGGGCTACACTCCAGTCAATGACTCATCTGTTATCGCATACAGAACCATCCGTTTTACTATGACATTTTTCAGGGGTGAATACTACGACAGTGATAGTAACCCCTGGAGTAGTGAGAATGGAGAAAGACATACCCGATTATTAACGTCCACAGGCACCCATCCTGGTAGTGTTTTAACGCCTTTGTAGATAGGTTTACACGTGGTAGGGGAGGTGTCCACAACGCCGTGAAAGAAATTGACATCCTTTGGGTATATGATGCTGTACACAATAGATTGCTCACTGGGGCATTGTGTGATGTGTACGTTGGGGTGGTTCACATTACAGATACATTTAAAGTCAGCGTGAACCAGACTTAGTCCGCCGATCAAGGTCAGTAATAATAACAGCTTCATTCTTTAAACAGAAGAAATAAACAAACTTCCAACGAAAGGTTTTCGAATAACGTAACAACTTGGTTCCTATTGTTTACTAAATCATTGTATGCTTTATGATAGAATTAACATATAATCCTTTGCCTTATAATACGTATATGTTTTAATTACAATATAACATTGCATACACATACATAAAACATATACAATTTATAAATACCTATGGCTGAAAATGTATTACTTACTTTACCTTCCTTGTAGCTTTATCAGTCCTTCCCGTAGTAAACATCTTAATGTCTATTTTAATGGGTCAGTTATAACATAGGACAACGTGATAAGAAAGGTCACTTTAAACATGGTAACTGAAAAGCGTGAACAATAGGTTTACCTGAGGATCGTACGTTCGTGTGAGCGAGATGGTCAATTTGTAGTACACCATTAATAATTCCAAAATCTAAATAGCGATATGAACACAATTAAAAACTAATAACTGTTGACGCAATGTATTTGATGACGTCACGTAATTGTCAAGCGACCCCTAACTCCCTTCTTCGTGTAATCGTGTAAGATAGAGGTATTTTTTCCATAGCAACCACAGAATATCCTTGTGAAGTATGGGAGAAAATGCCATGACGTCATCAATACATAAACCAACAATAGTCGACGACGTTTGACGCAATGCGACGTCTCTATGATGAGACGGTATTTTTATTATCACAATTTCAATCGAGCATGGGTCGGTCTATCCTCAGAGGAAGAAATTTGAACCAATCACAGGCCAGAAAAAAATCTTTAAAAGCGGCGCCAAACTTCAAAGCCACACAGTCAACCACAGTATACCGTTATACGGCTCTTCTGATGTGCATCAAAGGTCTAAATCTCTTGTTCTGTTGCCTCCATTTTAACTATGAGATAGTCCAGGGGTGTAGATATCGTAAGTTATCGGAAACCCCTGGAGTAAGCGCGGACGGGATCGGTCATCTTAACAGGATTTAATGAATAGGATCATCCACAATATTTCACTTTGGTTGATATATCCCTTTCCCATTGACCGACCAATATCAGACTATAATTTATCTAAGATAACAGTCATTGAAACATCAGCAAACACTACAACATCAGCGGAAATCATGAAGCAGTACAATAATAATAGATCAAGGCGTTCCGAAAGATTTTCCGTCCTTTGCTTCACAAACATAATTCACCAAGCACATATATGTCAAATATGGATGATTACAATTTTTAAAGATGAAACAGAAGGTATTTTCTATACCGCGAATATTCAAATGGATAATATGCCGAGTATGAAATGATCGGGAAAAAACTGCAAATACATATAATGTATATACTTTTTACATGTGATCATTCGTAACGGTGATCATACACAAATAAGTCATGATAAGAGATAGTCGTAAATCAAACATTCCATTTTGAAGAGAAAAGATTAGTTATTAAAGTAGCAAATTCCATCGCAGCATACGATCATGATTATTTTTTAGTTAGCATGACCACTGTTTGGTTTATGCTTCGAACATTTTCCACGTCGCTATATAAGTTTGTGAATTTTTAAATATGTCATTTGCCCAAAAGTACTAATGACCAAAGAAAACTGGGCAAGTGCGTGTAGTTGTACGAAAACAATCGATTGGAACACAAATGAAAATATGTAATACAATTGAAAGATTTTTTTTTAATCTAATGAAATAGCGTTTTCCCTGAAAATCCCTGCAAGACACACAGTAAATATATCGAGTATACTGATTGACAAGGACAAGTCAATAGTATAAAACAATGGGATTGAAAAGGGCAAGTTAATAGTATAAAACAATGGGATTGAAAGGCAAGTCAATAGTATAAAACAAAAATGGGATTAGAAAATAGGACAAGGCAAGTCAATAGTATAAAAACAATGGGATTGACAAGGGCAAGTCAATAGTATAAAACAATGGGATTGACAAGGGCAAGTCAATAGTATAAAACAATGGGATTGACAAGGCAAGTTAATAGTATAAAAACAATGGGATTGACAAGGGCAAGTTAATAGTATAAAAACAATGGCATTGACAAGGACAAGTCAATAGTATAAAACAATGGGATTGAAGGGCAAGTCAATAGTTAATATAAAAACAATGGGATTGACAAGGGCAAGTCAATAGTATAAAACAATGGGATTGACAAGGGCAAGTCAATAGTATAAAACAATGGGATTGAAAAGGCAAGTCAATAGTATAAAAACAATGGGATTGAAAAAGGCAAGTCAATAGTATAAAACAATGGGATTGACAAGGGCAAGTCAATAGTATAAAACAATGGGATTGACAAGGGCAAGTCAATAGTATAAAAACAATGGATTGACAAGGGCAAGTCAATAAAAGGATTATATAAAAACAATGGGATTGACAAGGGCAAGTCAATAGTATAAAACAATGGCATTGACAAGGGCAAGTCAATAGTATAAAAACAATGGCATTGACAAGGGCAAGTCAATAGTATAAAAACAATGGGATTGACAAGGGCAAGTCAATAGTATAAAAACAATGGGATTGAAGGGCAAGTCAATAGTATAAAAACAATGGATTGACAAGGGCAAGTCAATAGTATAAAAACAATGGCATTGACAAGGGCAAGTCAATAGTATAAAAACAATGGC
This sequence comes from Argopecten irradians, assembly GCF_041381155.1. Lineage (NCBI taxonomy): Eukaryota > Metazoa > Mollusca > Bivalvia > Pectinida > Pectinidae > Argopecten > Argopecten irradians. The sequence continues at coordinate 15,578,473 of NC_091134.1, read as the reverse complement.
ATTGACAAGGGCAAGTTAATAGTATAAAACAATGGGATTGACAAGGGCAAGTCAATAGTATAAAAACAATGGGATTGAAAAGGGCAAGTCAATAGTATAAAACAATGGGATTGACAAGGGCAAGTCAATAGTATAAAAACAATGGGATTGACAAGGGCAAGTCAATAGTATAAAACAATGGCATTGACAAGGGCAAGTCAATAGTATAAAAACAATGGGATTGACAAGGGCAAGTCAATAGTATAAAACAATGGCATTGACAAGGGCAAGTCAATAGTATAAAACAATGGCATTGACAAGGGCAAGTCAATAGTATAAAACAATGGGATTGAAAAGGGCAAGTCAATAGTATAAAAACAATGGGATTGACAAGGGCAAGTCAATAGTATAAAAACAATGGATTGACAAGGGCAAGTCAATAGTATAAAAACAATGGGATTGAAGGCAAGTCAATAGTAAAAACAATGGATTGAAGGCAAGTCAATAGTATAAAAACAATGGGATTGAAAAGGGCAAGTCAATAGTATAAAAACAATGGGATTGAAAAGGGCAAGTCAATAGTATAAAAACAATGGGATTGAAAAGGGCAAGTCAATAGTATAAAAACAATGGGATTGACAAGGGCAAGTCAATAGTATAAAAACAATGGGATTGAAAGGGCAAGTCAATAGTATAAAAACAATGGATTGACAAGGGCAAGTCAATAGTATAAAACAATGGGATTGACAAGGGCAAGTCAATAGTATAAAACAATGGCATTGGCAAGGGCAAGTCAATAGTATAAAAACAATGGCATTGGCAAGGGCAAGTCAATAGTATAAAACAATGGCATTGACAAGGGCAAGTCAATAGTATAAAACAATGGCATTGACAAGGGCAAGTCAATAGTATAAAACAATGGCATTGACAAGGGCAAGTCAATAGTATAAAAACAATGGCATTGACAAGGGCAAGTTAATAGTATAAAACAATGGCATTGACAAGGGCAAGTCAATAGTATAAAACAATGGCATTGACAAGGGCAAGTCAATAGTATAAAACAATTGGATTGAAGGCAAGTCAATAGTAGAAAAGCAATGGGATTGAAAAGGGCAAGTCAATAGTATAAAAAACAATAGGATTGAAGGGCAAGTCAATAGTAGAAAAACAATGAACTTACAAGGCAAATTAATAGTAGAAAAACAATTGGACTGACAAGGCAAGTTAATAGTATAAAACAATGGGATTGAAAAGGGCAAGTCAATAGTAGAAAAACAATTTGACTGACAAGGCAAGTTAATAGTAGAAAAACAATTGGACTGACAAGGCAAGTTAATAGTATAAAACAATGGGATTGAAAAGGGCAAGTCAATAGTAGAAAAACAATTGGACTGACAAGGCAAGTCAATAGTATAAAAACAATGGGATTGAAAAGGGCAAGTTAATAGTATAAAAACAATGGGATTGGCAAGGGTAAATCAATAGTTAAAAGCAATGTAATTGACAAGGGCAAGTTAATAGTATATTTTCGTGATTTCGCGGCACATTGCTATGATCACGAAAATTTTAACTGCGAAATATTGAGAAATGTTTGAATGATATCTTCCTTTAAAACCCACATCGCGGAAAGAAATCCCAATATAATCTAAAGAAATCCAATTGATCAGTAACTGCAATATCCTTTGAATAAATTTAATACTTTTGTATTTGATATAATAATGACTTTCATATGTATATAGTCACAGAATCTTGTTATATCATATCATACAACAAGACCATATGCTTAAAAATTAATAGTCTGACATCATCATCTTTATTAACTATGAGACCAAATCGCAAATAAATGTCACATTGAGGCTAATAATTGACAACATTGGGATGCCACTCAACGACTGCAAAAGAAGGAAACGTCAATAAAGAAATTGAATATCAATTTAACAGTTTGACTTTATGTTGATAAACCGTTATGGTCGTTATAAGGATGACTTCTATCATACAAGGTATGCATGCATGTCTTCAGTGCCTTTTATATGGAATATTGCTGTATAAGGTATCAGTTTTGTGTCTTCTTGTTATATCGAAAACTCAACCTGATAGTACTGCTTCACTGACGCACTAACACAAATACGATTATAGCAGTATGCCACATCCGGACACATATCAATAGACCTAAACAGACGTATCACTGCGTGCAGCACCTACAACTTTTACACAATCCGATATTGTTCGTCCTTCACAGGAACACATAGACTTCAAACTGCAGTAAACGATCGCGATAAACACATTAATGTCAGATAGGGAAATCTGTTATTCCGATCAACACTGCCTTTGCTTTATTGTACAATAAATGGTAAAAGAAATACCACGTAAAGCAAACATAAATAAATTACGAGGACATCGACTGCGTGAAATAATGGTCATCTCATTTTCTACGTAACATTGAACATAAATATAGTACCATCTCCGACATTTTCTGATTAAATTTCGCGATAATTACTCAATTTACATATACTTCACGGCACGGAATACAAATGTATCTTTTTGGCAAGATGCTTAACTTGTTAGTTATGATATACCGAAGTAAGCCGCTATTGATTGGGTTTTTTATCGATCGATTATAACGTAACACTCCTTCAATACGTTTTTATTACCAAAGGGAATGTATTCTACCATCATTTTATGTCTTTTTCGCCTTGCTACGAAGTTTCATTCTTTAGTTTGCATCACTAAGCACCATGAAATACGCGTGTCCCATATGAATTATTTTATAAAGTTAATAAGCCTTCTTAGATTCGCCAAATATGTTTTAAGCAATCCACGACCAAAACGGAATAACATTATTTTATAGTTATACTTGATAAACCAAAAACTGTATATGAAAACTAACAACACTAACATTCACCAAGGTTTTTTTAATAAATTATTTGAAATAGTGAAGCAGGGATGAATTACAACTCATGACAAACATATAAAGATTGACACCACTTTTTATTCCCATTCTATTCACATAATGTATGCAGGAGAATGAGAACTGTTTATTGAATGAGATAGTAGTTATCCGCATTATCGAGTATTCCCGTTAGCCCAGGTACGATCTCCACAACCTCGATCTTACCGCTGGAACAAGTCTGTCGAGCCATCTATAAAACACAAATAAAAAAGAGGATTTTATCACAAGGCTGTAAAATGAAGCACATTGCATTGTCCTTGTGTTTGTTTCGGAACGCTGACTGACTCAGCGGACGCCCCAGGGCACCGTCTGATTCTGATACTCTTTGTGAAATACAGACACTAACACTCTCTACTACGTAGCTACCGAAGACGGCTTGACAAAATATTGTAACCATGAAAAAATATCGTAGTAGTTCTAGTGTAAGAAAGTATTCCTTCAGTGTTTGAAACTATTGATACTTATTTTTTCTCCATCATGTAATATAAGACTCTTTCATATGTGGATATGAAGGATAGGGATATTCTACCCGAAACAAAATGTAGTAAAACCCGAGGCTTGCCGAGGGTTTTGTAACATTTTTGGATCCCGAGGGTAGAATATCCCTATCCTTCATATCCACATATGAAAGAGTATTTTTCTTTCATACCACGACTTTTACAGCTATAATGTCCCGCAATTTCGAAATAAATTCGAAGAAATCCACGACTGAAAGTCAATTTTTCATACATGAAAAATTACGTGATATCTTCAACAAAAATACGTTGTTTGCATCTTTTATAGTAAAGCCAGTTAAGTTTGTGAAAAAAAAATGTTAAAATTTCACCGAGGAAATAGAAATGTTGTTGACGCCGTGACGTCACGAGGCTTTATTGCATGGGTAGCCATGCAATACAGCCTCAGGCGACATGGGTGTATTGCCCTAAACCAGCCAGTATTACACCCGTAGGGTTGAAAGAATACAGTGTCCAGACCGTTTCTAACACATGATACAAACTATCATTGCTTACCTTGAAACCACCGGAAGTTGTACAACCCATAAATATTCCACTTCCTGATCCATCCACCATTTGTCCAGTCACAAATACGGAGATTGGAGAGTACATAGCTAGTCTTGCGCAGTTAGGCCGTACCTAGTGGACATAAGCAAATGTCAATACTTAAATTAAACGTTCAATGATGTATGAACATGATTAAAACTCGTCTTCCTTTTACTTTGAAATATGTCAACTACTATCAATTCAAGAAATCCGAAATTTATTTTCGAAATCTCAATAATAATTTTGTTCTTACATTAAGGAAACTGAACCCCATTCGAATCGATTCAACGATGACATATCATAGACTTTAAGTACTTAAAGACATTGCCAGGGACCAAATTAAACGGTGAATTGGATAAAATGTCGTTGTACTATTTAATATATAGTGATGAACAGAAACATTTACCTGCATATATTTTTTCCAGTAAAATGGCTCCCTTATATTACAAAAGGCGAGTGGGACAGACTCATCTAACGACAGACCACTGCCTTTACAAGCCCTGGCGTCCGAATGGAATATAGATTTTCCGCCACTAATGGCCGCGTCAATCTCCACCTGTCTACATCCGGGTTTGTTTGCTAAAAAATAAAACAAAAAACACCGTATTTCAGTTTTAATTTGACAATTATAGATTGTATAATAAGTTGCTGCCATTTTAAGTAGGTATACTACTGTAATGTTTCGTTTGTTTACGTCATCAAAAGACAGTTCCGGTTCTTTGTTTGAGGAGTCGATGCCTTACGGAATCCTTAACGAGTCCTAGAAGTCCAGTTTCTCATCAATTTCTCATCAGTCAAACATCATTGGAAAGCCAAAAAAGGCTTGTTGAGATATATAGTGATATTTTCAATAATGGTAAAATATTTAAAGCGATTGCTTAAAATCCTTAATAGTATGTCTAGGTTTGTGTATAATATACTGTTGTTCCTAGGTTGATGGTAAAAATTTCGTAACGTGGTTTTTCCAGTGCTTGTTTAATCTATTTTTGAAGATGTTCAGGTTCTCAGCATTGACCACATCAGCAAGGAGAGAATTCCAGGACTTTATCACAAAGAATTTTGTGATAAATTCTAAAGTGCTTTGAACTTGTGTTAATAGTTGCTAAATTTTAACATCAATTATCAGTTAATACTATTGTGTGTAATTTGACAATCCTTAGGTTATATTCTTGATTATATTTAATCAAATTATATCGTTCGTGACATATGAGATAAAAAAAAAACATATGTGTGATTACTGTATATATCCTCTGGCAATTTACTTCGATACCTTTTCTGAAAGATTTTATGTTCCATTCTATTACATAACTGGATTAATTGCACGGCCATCCTAATTGCTTAAAGGACACTGACCACGGCTGATTAATCTGCCAATGAGCGATATCTGTCAGTTATCATTCTGTAATTTTATTGTATGTAAAAATTATTTAAGCATGAAATATTTCATTTGTAAGTCAGTTAGGTCTCCGACTTTGTACGGAACACAACGGCTACATTCTGGACACTCCAGAATAGCCATCCGTCAAGTCAAAGTTATCATCATTAAATTCCAAAGTTCAACTTCAACATTTCTTACGTCATCTTTACTTCGTGACAAAACGTGCGGGAGTTTCCGTATGTTAACTCAACTATCCTGTTACTGAAAACATTTCTTGCTGAATTGAGACGAAAGGGTTTTTTTGTAGAATTTTTTGTTATGATCTCTTTTACCCGTGTGTCTCATTGGAGTACATATGTTCTCACTGGTAACAATGTCGATTTGTTGATTACTTTGAAGGTCTCCACCATATCAATATTCTATACTCGAATTAAATTTCAATATATAGCAGTTTAGCACCATAATAACCTTGTATTTGTCATTTATCATAGCTTGTTAGTTATGTAATTAAATTATTTAACATAAATTATCACTTTTTAGGTTATGATTGTTACTTCTCATATAAATAGAAGCTATTCCTTGTTTCTTGATGGATACCAGCTATATCTCATCAAGTGAGGTAGAAACTTGGATATTTTCACCCGTGAAAATATCACATATATGTTCACCGAAAAAACCTCTTATATTTCACTGCGAAAAAATGTAATAAATTAATTAATTTATTCGTAACTTCAAAGAAGACACCTTGTTTAGCATAAATTAGTTACCTGGGTCTTCATCTGTATGAAAAAAACATGAGTTGTGTTCCTTACTCTGAAAGCTATACCGGTATTATAAGTACTGCGGTCTGACATTGTAAAAAAAAAAAAGATGGCAGCAACCACTGAATGCTGATAAACCATTATTAAACTAGTTTTAAAATACCTATACAGAATTGACCCTATTTTTATTTGGTTTGTTGTGTATTAACCCTATCTATATCAAACACATTCAGCATTAAACACCAATGAGTAAACCAGGTAGTTATAAATAGTTACAATGAAAACGAAAGGGTAGGAAGTTATTATTAATGAGTGAATAACATTACAGCGGAAATTTTCGATGTTTATCTATTGTTTTAATGCGAATATGCTATTGAAGACATTAAGGAAGAAAGTCTTTTTTTTTTTTTTTTTTTTTTGTTCAGAGCATGCGCTCGATTTCACCTATCTTATCCCGCAGCCGCATCAAAGCATGTATCAGATATATGCTCCTGTTGTATGCATTCATGAATGAAGAGCAGCGATGAAAAAAGAAAACAAATAATGCTGAAAGATAGATTATGTCCTTCAGGTATAATAACAGTCTGCATATTGATAGGAAATGCGACAAAACCCAAACTTCATTTTTTTTTCTTCATTTTTAACATGTTTCCAGATCAAGTACCTGAATTTCCTGTGAGTGGTATCCAGTGTGACGAGGGTGTTGTAACAGTAGCTGGTCCAGGACCAAATGTTAGCCACGCTCCGGTTAAGGGTTTCGCTGTCGTTTGGCTTGTTACTTGAGGTGCTTGTGTCGCCTGTGTTGGACCATGATTTATTAAACCTATAAAATACGATATTCATTTAAAATTGAATATAATCATAGGACAATTCCAATACGCTTATATTTCTGAAACTAAATTATTTCACAACATCAAGGTATAACTTTTAAAGGTATTATAAATCTCATTTTTATTTTTAAAAGAGATAACTAAGGCAATTTGTAATTCTCACTATTAACTGCATAATACGCTTTAATATATTTCGTTTTCCATATACAAACAATAAGATAACCACATTGATGGTACTTTTTGCAGGTGTGGTATATTTTCGCAATTTCATAGTACATTAATTGATCGCGAATATTTTGACACACAACAATAATTAATGCTGCAGTATGACATCCTTAATAAATGCAATCACTCCCTTGCAATGTAAACGAACTACTTCTACGATTGGAGTCATAGTACTAGTTCTGAAAACGGCTCAAATAATCTCTTATCATACCAAAAATAAACATAGAAAAGCATTACATTACTATTTGATAGACAGACAAATCAGTCTATATGTGCTGTCCAATCCAACAAACAGAGAAGAATTAAACTTTATAGCTAAGTACTTGGTATACAGAGGCCAACTTCATATTAATAAACAGGTGGTCCTTGTACAGAGGTGGTCGCTATGACAGGTTTTAGTAGTTAACACGTATCTGATATCGTTTTCTTACTTATCGGTCCTGTGATATTGTGTGGACAGCTTTGGGACATCTTGATTTGTGCTGTAAATATAAGTGAGAAAAAAATGTTACAGTGTACAATTCAAACTTTTTATTAATTTTTTATTATTTTATTAAGTTTTTGTTTTCTTTCCGCACTTTTCGAGATGAAGGCGTTCCTCATTTTATGCATACAGTAATTACTCAAAGGATATTTAACTGTGGTAATATTTGAGTCTGCATTCTAGTACTAATTTGGTTAAGTTTATAAATCATGGGATCAGAGTCAACAGAACAAACAGACAAATTAAAAACTTTACTTAACAGGAACCTTTTTCAGTCCTGGTTAATCCGTTTCCTGCGATATGATTGTCAATAAAGAAAACCTTAATAAACATTAATATGTAAATTTATTGCCGTGCAACAATTTTCAACAATTTGACAAACCCGTTAAGGTAAGTCGATTTTTTATGTTAAAAAACGGCATTGAAATAACTTAATCGTGTAGTAATGCAAGTCTTATAAATGACCTTGACTTTATATAAGACATCAAGCAAAATGAAACCAAAGACATTCTGCTCACTAGAAAAGTCAAACGCTAGCTAAAGTAATGGGTATGGAGTGCAATGCGATTGACATCAATTGCAATTCTGCTAAATGTTTCTATTTTTTGCACGTTGGGCTAAACAACAAACTGGAACTAATTTTGAGGTGTGATTAAATATATAATATACATTTTCTTTGTGGTGTTGACCAAAAGTTTCTTACCTGTGTTAAAAATCACTTTTCCAGAACATTGGTTTACTCTAAAGCCAGCGTCTAGCTTCAGATAACCTATCTACATTAATGTTAAAGAAAACAAAGACAAATAATCAAGTAAAATTATACTAAATTCTATTAAAACTGCAATTGCATGCTGTACTGACCGTAACAATCCGTTATATCCTCTGGCATCTTTATTTAAAAAGTTAAAATTACCTTTTTTTTTAACTTAGGGTAAAATTTGAAAACCACTGTTATCTCAATGTATTCTGTAAACTAACTGTTGTTTTGCATGCGATCTATTTTCGCATATCTTTCGCCGTAAAAAATCAACAATTACACATCGTGAAACTTGTTAGGGGTTAAAACGCGAAATCAGCCCGCCGCAAAACTAAGTCAAACTATCATATAAACATTATTAGATGTATTGCTTACGACACTTAAAATACATGTTGATGGTTTTTTTAAGATAGATGTAATTAGTTATTTTTGAGAATGATATTTTCATGATAGTGTGATTTATCTTTTTTTTTTTTTTTTTTTTTTTTGTAAATTACGGATAAGTGGTTTTGTTTTGATGTTAGAGCGAGTTACAATCTGACAATAAAAGTAGCATCATTCATAAAAATTGTAAGAGTTCCTTATCGTAAGGACTGGCAGACTTGAATACAACATCCATTTGTTATTGTGACAAATTATTAATCCGATAAGGCATGAATGACCTTAGACTATATACTCTACAATAATACTACATATCCGGACATTTTAGCAAGCTTGATTTTTGCAATTTCATGGAACATTAACATGACCACGACATTTAGATTCATGAAATAAAAAAAGTATAAATAAGCAATACTATAAATATACATACACTCGGAACCAGATTGATATATATTGTTTGTTATTGTTAGTTTTTTTCATTTTTTTATTTTTTTTATTTATTTAATTTTGTTGTTGTTGTTGTTTTCAATCGATATTTTTTACCAGCAGAAATACCTGGCTATACAGTATATCTAACGTTTCATACCTGATTGTAGTGTAAAATAGGTTCGTATCCCGCAGGCGCCTGCACCCCGGAAAGTTTGGCCTTGCAGTATCTGTCATTCAGATCATAGGGGTAGAAATGGTTTAGGACATGATCTGGCATGTCAATAGTCCCAATGGGGCGATGGTTCATGTCCGCACACGGCAACACAAAGTATTCAGGATGTAAGAAGTTACAGAAACATTCAAACGTTCCAGCGACTGATGTTACTGTTAGACATAGCAGCAAGCCTCCCAGAGTTGTCTGCATCTGAAGTAGTAGACACACGGAATCAGACGTGGAAACATTCTAATAAAGAGCGTCATAGCTATGAAGCAAAAGATTATTCCCTTCTTGGATTTTGCCATAAAGCAGATAGTCGAATATCATTCATCCAGTACATCATGCTTTCGCCAATGGAGATTAAGTATCATTCCAAATACCAATAATTCAAAGTAATATACAGGCTTATAAAAGCATCACCTCTTTTCATAATCCTACCGGATGTAATGTATGCTATCAATGAAGCAAACGTATGCATTATTATCCAAAAACATCTAAGAAATACTAGTGACCAATTTTATAACTCGTACCCTAACCGGACCTCGAACTCACCTTAATTATAATGCCTGATTAATACGAATAAAAAATGAAAAAACAAATGTGATGAGGATGAATACAAACTTACCTTGAAAGATCCCATGATTTAGTTGTATGTCTTTCTTCTTCTGTTATGGTAGTAGCAGCTGCTATGCTAGGTATACCTCTTATCTTTTCTGGGTCATGAATGGACTCTCTCACTCCTCCAAGTGTGTTGGTACTTAGTGAACGAGGTCTTATATCTGACGGGACACACTGGAATTTCATGATAACTTTATTTCCGTCCACACTTTTGTTTACTTAGATTTGTTGTTACTAATTTTAGAAATATCATGTAATTAATATTATTGCTAGTGACAGGTTCAGCTTTAGTCAATACCCTTTCCGTACCAAACTGATTATATTGATATTACCAGGACAGGTAATAAGGGACCATGTCCAAATCCGAGGTCACGTTATGTGTATTTCAATATCATGATGTGTCACGTACTCAAAATTCATTACAAATATTACAATTACATGTGATCATTGAGTTATTTAAATCAAAATTTCAAAATATCATAACTTCGATATTTTCTGTGATATGTTCTTCAATATACTTCAGACCTTCTGCAAAATCTTTGGTGCATAATAGAACTTTTTTTATTTTCATTTTAGCGACAACTTTTTGATAACCAACATTTTCCCGATACGACTTAATTGCGCAATTAATATTCATAACAGTTCACTATAGTTGTGATTAGAAATTTCTCACTGCAACATATCTTTCAGAAATATAATCACTGCAAAATGCGCGATACTTCAGGATCTTCTCTGGTGATAGTTCAGTACAGTTGAAGCCTCGTTACAAACACGATAAAAATTGTCACTATTTGTACATTGTAGCAAGGTTCCATATAAAAAATATGTCAAAAAAGTTTATAGTTTTTTGTTTGTTTGTTTTTGTTAGTTTTTTGGGGTTTTTTTTTCAAACAAGCATTTCAAAAAAATAACCTATTTGAAGGCCAACTGTTAACCTTCAAATGCGACCCCGATTAATTAATTGTCAACATCCGGTATATTCATGCTCATGCAAGAACATCATAATGACTCGTTGTCAGTTACGTATATATAATGCAATGAAGCGTGTTCATTGTGTGATCAGCAGCTGTAACACTTCACCATTGTTAACTCTTGGCTTCAGCAGCAGCCGGTGAAATCAGAGTCAAGTTAACATAAATATTATATTGGCTCACTTCATATCTAAATAAAAATTAAGTACATCGTGTGTCGCCAATGAAGCGTTTGATTGGTTGGTGTTTGGCTGTGCTTAACGTCCTATGAAAGGCTAGGCTAGGTCATATAAGGACGGTTCCGCTGCAGGCGATAAGATGCAATTGGTGAGTAGGTGCGTTTTGATGGAAGACTGTGGTATATACGTGTTGTGTCTCCTTATAACAGCAGGACGCCATTTTAGTGCTATTTCACTAAAGCATACAACCAAAACATACGGACACTTTTATATGTGTAATATCAAGTGTTAAACATACAGAGGTGCACGTATATCTACAGTGTCAAACGCTTGTGATCCGTCCATTCATCTTTTGCTGAAACCAGGGCGAGACAACCAAACCTTCTTTTGCAAACAAAATGAAAGACATCCAATTCCGGCATATTCACATAAATACGTTGTCTCACTGGCAAGGACAATGCACTTAAACAGTCCCAAAGTATTATCTTAGTAAATACGTTTTTCGGTACCAAAAAAAGGGTCATGGGACATTGACAGCTGAGATTTTATCTTGTTTCATACAAGTTGGTCAGGGATTTCGATATCCTGTTGTCCTGACTGGAGATGATAATGTAAGGTTGGTAGGTGTAAACCCGAAAACCCAGTTATCAGATGCTATGACGCACGGAAATAACAGAGGATTAACTGGATTCGTGAATCTCGCAGTAACTTACATATTCGTTTAAACTTTCATCAATGCAAATGGTCCGAATCTCCACTGAATGTGAGATACTTATATCAATGAATCATAAAGGAAATGACAAATGATAATAGTACAATAACGCATTATCCTGCTCAGTATCTTTGAAAACAGCATATGTGAGAAAGCATAAGAATTCACTCGAACATACAAAAAATAAGCCGCTTGAAGACACCACAGCATATACCGCGCTCACAAAATAAAAGGTATTCCCATTATGACTATGGAATTTGAGAAATTGTTTCAGAACCCTTGCAAAACCGTTTATTTGCTATAAACGAACTCATATCCGTGGCGACTTCATTTAGCATTTTCATGCTTGACTGCATTTTCAAGGTTATTTAAGCCTCGTGTTTGACAATTAACTTAGAACGTCTTACCTCTTGGGTTGAGATTTCCTGCCACACCCCATAGACGGATAATGTTTTATTACCAAGTGACCATATGTGTCTCTATAAATGATGCGTCAGCAATGCAAGCAGTAATGACGTAACATGAATGAATTGTCGTCGCCGTCGTTGTTGTGTCGTCATTGCATTATATTGTGTTGCATCGCAAACTTTCACCCAGTTTGCCTTTATTCTACGGTGAGATAGAAAAATCCTGGTCCGGGGAAAGAGAAAAGTTTTCTATCCCATCAGACAAAGATATCCGTACTTCCGGTGACATCACCCTAAAATAAATACACCCCCCCCCCCCCCCCCCCGAAATATATGTACCAGTGGTACAGGTTCCATTGAAATGTTCCCAGGCTTGATTGAGTGAATAATGCAGAAATCGATGTATTCTTTCTTTGTTTCAGGATTATGGGTTATCGAGCTGAGGAAGTTCACACACATCGTTTGACTCCGTTGCATTTGTGGACAGTTGAATGGATCTTATTCTATAGACACTTTTGGTCGATGAAGATCATAATTATTACGGTCTATCGCTTTCAATCAATTCTAATGTAAATTATCTAAAATCTCTTTGAAAATCTGCTGCTGCAGACGGTTGGATTGTTGTTGTGACAATGACGTCCTGCTGCTGCTGTTGCAATTGGCTGTTATCTAGTTTTACTTAATCAATAATTTCATTGGAACTTGTGACTAAGAACATAATCTTAGTTTGGTAAAATCATAAAGAGAATAACACATTGAAGAAGTGCTTAAAGTACTAAACGTTGAATGTGATAACGGGTTTTTTTTTATTGATGAACATGAACATGCATTTATCCACTGTTGCATTGAACTGCGTGTTTTTTACCTGGATTACTATTTCTTCTGTTTATAAAGATGTTACATATTGTTATCGAAAATTCTTCAGGATTGATCTTCATCTTGACTGGTGTACGATAATGTAAATGCAGTTGGTAATATTATCATATATTATATAATATAGTGCGCGATAGCGCTACATAAATAAATTTGTCCGTTATCAACTGAGTTCATATTACCATATTCGGTGTCATATTGCAGATCAATCATTATATTCACATCTCTGTTTTGTTTTTAGACATACAATATACTATCATGCCACGGTAGATTCCTACATGTATATTTACAGACTTAGGAGTGAAAATAATCGATTATATAGAAAGTGACATATTAAAGCCTTTTTTGAACAAACAATTAAAAAACCAACTTAAACGTAAGAAAAATTAACTGAAGGATTCCTTATATTTATATCCCTGTTCTGGTTTTAGAAAGAAGAAAGATGGTAACTACGGTCACCATAGTTACTATTCCGTATTTGCATATTACAGAGTTATTTGCACTTGCCGGGTAGGTATTAATTGTGACGTCATGTGTTTTCGAGCGTAACGTCACACTTTTCGGAGAAAATGACTTGAATTGCGCTCACAAAATAATGACGTAACAATCGATACCTACCCGCAAGGGAGTTAACTTGTAATATGCAAAGACGGAATATTATCTAGACTGCATAAACGCTACTTTATATGCAATCAGCAGTAAGAGAAAGGTGTGAATATAATCGATATAATTACAAATTGTATTATGAACTTGCTTGCTTTCAACTTTCGCGTTATATTTAACGGACGATTTCACCCAGTAAATTATGCATTAATTTAAATCATGAAGGTAGTCTCTTCTACATGTCGTTGGTCATGAAAACGCGAATATAATTCAACAGTGTATTAACTGCTTTGATATTTAATAGTGCTTTATATCTACATTGTGGACTTCTAATCTGATACGGAGTACAATCAGTATTGTATTATGAGAAAACTCCGATCAGTATGAAGCCTTACACTAGAGACGCATTACTCTCATCTATTGATACATTCATCAATTTTGTTATAATTGCACCTCTTGTGTACTTCTTTTGGAGAGGATCGTGGGATCTAATTGACCTATACTTCATGCCAGAGGACTATGAACTTAGCTTGTGGGTGTCCTTTTGTGTAGGTACTCTCATATTATCGTTCTTTACCCTGTTGCAGATCCCGTTGAACAGATTTTTATTACCAGATAAATACCCCGTTTTGTTCCTCATTGTCTCACGTGTACATGCCTACGTCGTTGGTAACGCCACGATACTCCAATGGAGGGGGTACTGGGGGCTGTTTGATCTTTATCTCACCACAGAATGGCTTAACTCATTCCTAGGCGGGCTGATTGGAATGTTCATCCTATCAGGACTTGGAAAAATTAATGTCATCGCTGGACAACCTACATGTCTGCAGCATGACTTTGACACAGAAGATTACTTCACAGTCACAGAAATCAGTAGACAAATACAAGTGAGTAGTTCCTTATAAATTTGGTTCTAATCCAACACAAAATCAGTTAAAGAGTTCATTAATAATTTATTTTATCACCAGGCAAGTTGAGGAAATATAATTACACGATGTTGTTATTCAAATTTGTACATATAGCTTATTTGACTATAGCGAATTATACCTGGCATGGTCTATTTTAAACGATTCTGCCTCTATAAAACCTTGATTAATTCATCACCGGTGTCATACCTGGTTGCATATTTCTTCTAATTCATTAGTGTAATGTCTTAGGAAATCGATTACACCTGCCTTGACAGTGCATTTGTTCTATCCTCAAGGAAGTAAATAATACATTAATAGAACACATTAACACATTTGCTTTTATCTCGTTATCAAAGTAATAAATAAGCCTCAATACACATCTGTACGAAACATTATAAATGTGTTTATTTCTTTTAACATTTTCAATGGTTTATATTTAAAATCGGAAATGAACATATATTTTGATTACGTTACCGTCACCATTTAACTTTTCAACTCTGTAAGTATGTCTATAAATCTATTCGTTGACGCTGAATAAATAATAGGTAAATAAAAATAAATAAATGACATATAAATCAATTGTACTTTCGATATAACTGCGTTATAATTATTTTTATCACTGTTTGGTTTTTAATTGATTCATTATATCATTGAGGTATTTGTTCTATTTTTTTTAATCAAATACATCCTAACACTGATTTATCGAACAGTTAAAACTGAAAAAAATGTAAAAAATTTGACATCTGTTTCATGAAATGGGCTGAGGGTTAATATTTCATACCCTATTTTAAATATAATGTCTAACTAACGTTAGATAACGAACTGATGTGGATTGATGAACTGTTAGTATTAGATATGCATTTTATAGAGGTAAGGCTTTAAGTATAACACGATGTTGTTTGATTTTAAGGCACTCGATGATAAGATGATGTTATCAAACAAATATCAACACATCAGGTCAACAGATAAATAAGTTATGAATGATGACATCAGAGTCCTACATAGAAGTGGATGGGATATAGTGTATCGCTGATAATTAATGTCAATAGCGAACAAAGATAAATAAGTTTTCTGAAATGGTCCCTTCGGTAACTTTGTTGTAAAAGACGTAATGGATCAATTGTATACTGTATAATTTAAGATATTTGCCGCCGTGTTGAAACTATCGTTGTTTGTGTGTTTGTTGTTGAATCCCGAATACAACAACAATGAATTTAATTGTATACGTTATTGAAGTGCTGCCCCATGGACCAGGCCTCGATTTCTCGAAAAAAAAAGTGCAGACTTTAGTCAAAACTTAAGTTTTTTTCTCCTTATGTAACTTATATGAAAACTTAAGCCAGTTTTGGACTTAAGTTTGTTTCGAGAAATCGGGGCCAGAAGTGCTGCCCCATGGACCAAGCGCAATGTTGTACTATAATGATAACTCCACTTAAAGTCATGTGGTAACAAGTTATCATCACTGGATCAATAAATGGGACATTATATTAATGACATAACGATACAAAGTGTACTATATCTTAGTGAGAGAGCTATGTCAATGGTCCCTGCAGGTAGGGCGTTACATTTGTACCTGCTGCCCCTATTGCTTGATCGTAAAAGACGACTAAATTAAAAATTTTATATTTTCTCTTCTTTCTAACTTACTTTATCCTTCCTAATGCCTCCCTTGGCACCGCCTCACTTTTTGCCTTGAGTTGAGTGTTCGTCACTGTAAGGATGGCTCTGGGTTCTGTCCCCTGGCCGAGACACACCAAAGTCTATAAAAGAGGTAGTTTCTGCTCCTGCTCGGCGCTCAGCATACAGGGAGTGGGACGACTGGTTCACCCGTTGTCAGTATAATGTGACTGGGTGGGGTGTGTTATTTTGTGTCTTTCGGCGGCATGCTTCAGTGATGTAGCACTATAAAAAGGACAACAGTTCCACTATACAAGAAGACACTACATAAATATACCGCAGTCTCCCAAAACACGCACCTCGCACAACTAACACGCAACACACAGCATACATGGGAGGCCGTCCTTACATGACCATAGTTGTTAATAGGACGTTAATTAATCAAACAAACAAACAAACAAGCTATGTCAATACATGGTAAAAGGAACAAAACAATTAAACGAATGAAAATAGACTTTCGATGCGATGTATACATGATTAAAAATAGACATTCAAGATACTTACATAATAGGTGTATACTTTATTAAGAGGCTATTGCAATGGTCCTCTCATGAATTTGGCAGAAAATCGCCTTTGTAAAAAAAAACCTTTGCGTATGCCGAGTTGAAATGTAGATTTTTTAAATGGCCCATGTGTGCATTTGGCCAGAGATGGAATTTTGACGGTCTTTGATTGACCACTTAATCATTAAGTTGTTACTCCACGCTGATACAATGATTTAATGGGTATAATTATTATTTTTTAATTTTGACTCGAAAATAAAAAAATAAATTACGGAGCTGATGTCCTATATGTGGACCGTTTCGTATTTCACTTAGTAAATTTTATACAGAATGTGTTTGATACATTGTAGGTTTTTTTCATTTTTTTAAATACTGTCTTGTTACTTTTGTATTTTCAGCACATAAGGGACTGGGTTTGGCTGTTCATATATGGTCTCTATGATTCCGTTGTGTTCAATCTCTTGATAGTTGTATCTTGGCGACTTTCGTGGAACCTCGCAGATGATTACCTACTTCCGGAAGACCCGGCCCTTTCCGCCTATATCTCTTTTTTCATGTGCGTCACTTTTGCGTTTCCTCTCCTTCTAGGAGAGAGAAGTATCCGAAATTACTGTAAGAAAAAAGAAACAAACATTGCTATGAAAGCTTTCAAAAGTTGCATAGCGAAATGCTACCTTTTCCTTGCCTCTGCCGTTACTGTGACAAGCTGGAGAGGAGTATGGAATCTGCAGACAGCGTTGCTTCTACCAGAGAGACCAGCACTCAGCGCATTAATTTCCCATTGTGTGGGATTCTGTGGGTTGGTCATCATGCTAGTGACAAGATGTGCGACAGGTGGTTCTACTTTTGATGATAATGACATGTATAGCGATAAAGACACAATATTCAGTATGCCATGGTTGAAGCGATTTTGGGAAAACAGTAAAAGTAGCAGTTTAACGGTTGTTCAACATGAGCACGTAGGTGTCGGCAAATTCACAGTATCTCTACAGGTAGAGAGCATAGTAACGATAACTGCCGCCAAAAGACAGGAAAAGTATGGTGTCGTGAAAAACAGGCACAGCAAGGCAACTGTCGCCCCACAGGGAGAAAGCAAACTAGCTATCGCCCAAAGACAAGACAACAAGGTTGCTGACGCCACAAACGGGCACAGCAATGCAAAAGTCGCCTCGCATGGAGAAAACAGAGTAACTTTCGCTTCTCATGGAGACAGCACGGTAGTTATCACTCCACAAGATATTGAAGGAATTAGATTATGATTGTGTAATTCAAAACTAGACCAAAAACGAACAAGATTTAGTCTTACCTCAACTTATTATCAAACATATTTCAAATGTCTAATGACATTATACCACATTCACTTTTAAATGAGTTTTATATTGATATTGTTAGGAAATTGAGAAGATAGGTGTAGCTAGGTGCTATTATCATAGCCAAATAGAATTCAATAGAAATTTTAAAGAAAATACATCGCTTTACCGTCTATTGACATTTTCAACAATGAAATCCGACATTTGTCCATTTGCTAGTGACATGCCTTTTTATAATAATATAATAAAAAACATTGCTGTCATCTTAAGAACGCCGGTTATAAAAGAAACAAGAGGAAGAGACAAAATTACAGCTCATTTCAATTCGTTAAATGAGTCCATACAAGAAAAGATACATTACGTAGTTATAATCGTTACAGTTCCCTTAAACGTAAATATATAGTTTTGTTATTTGTCAGAGCAAGAACTATGGAATATGATCATATGTTTCACAAGGCATATAACGTTGTATTGACGAGTTTTATTGATGATTTTTTTTATTTGTGAACCGTTTGGATACTGTTGAATTGCGATAACAATGTGGTACCTTAAACTTAATAAAGCATTTATACAACGGGATTCCTCCATTTATGTCAAATCAAATTGATAGGTTAACAAAATTGTGACTTGTAAAGCTCGTATAAACACTTTCATGTTGTTTCCAGCCAAAGTAAATGATGCTCTGAAATTCGGAAACGAATTTTTATGTCCATAGACTCTAGTTATATTCAAAGTATATATTCAGATGTGTAGACAAGGACATAATTGATATTAAAGCTTTGTTATTTGACAAAATTTTGTGTTACGTCCTAGTATTCAATAGGTCATTTAAATCCCAGTTGATGGCGTCAGACTCTAATTCTAAATATATCAATATAGTCCAGGTTGTGTTCAGTCGATACCAAAAAGTTTTTCAGCCATTTGGATCACGTGAAATTGTCTATAATATATTCCGTTGCAGATCTTAAACACGTTTATCAAATCATCCAGAATAGGAAGTTGGTCGACATGACATTTCTTGAATGAATGTCCGTGGATCCAAAATTCTCCTCATATACAGTGTAAGATAAAAAATATCTTTGTGTGAATAGAAAACTTCGTTGCATTACAATTGAGTTGATATGTGTCTTTGACAGTCCTGTACATAGATAAAGTCACTTTGAACAAGAAATGGTCACATAACCCTTGAAATATCACCGAAAATACATTTTGTTTTTTACTTTACAATACATCCAAATGGTAAGTTTAAAGAGTACTTGTATTTGTCTTCAAGCCCGGATGACATATACCAGCGAGCAAGATGAGAACCGTTCAAGTAAGATTTACTGTCAATCAACTTTTTTGCGGCTACTATATTTCGCGATTTCTAATTCAACTCAAGTTCGCGAAGATATTAACATTCGCGGATTTAAAATGAATGAAAATACCTGTCATTATAAATGATGTAGATATGAATTCGCGGAGATAAACATTTGCGAAAATAAATTGCACGCGATAGAAAGTTTGTTTACAGTATTTTACTGAGAAAAAATAAATGAACGTGTATTGTTCCTTCTTCAGATATTCTTTTAATCACATCACAGCCAAGAAGTTACAATTCATATATACAAACTGATTTTCATATCAATTAATTAACACATGAAGAAGTAATCAGCGATTAAATAAAAGTCAACATCTTACAAACATTGCATCAACATAATATTACAAAAGGAGCATTCATCCCTGATTATTTTAATGAACTCTTCCAGCCTTAGATCAGGAAAAGTCCAAACTTCTTATCAGGGGTGAACGAGTTTAAATCATACTCTAATATATAACAAGATCATATTACTTCTACAAAGCATATCAATATAAAAAAATACATCACACAGGTCAACCTGATTCAAAATGTGACTATATCATACCAAAACATGTTTAATGGAAGTTATTGTAACGCAGTAATTAACAACATCTACTAACACTTTATTCAACAAACGTATCATTCACAATTTAAGCCTGCTTAAGTTTCCCAAACACTAAGATCTTATTGTCAGCTCAAATGTAGATGACATGATCTACACTACATCAATAATCTCACAGTACTTACTAGAACTGCTATGGATTTTTTCTTATTTCGTAAGATCACAAACAATTTATTGAAATTTCCTGATAAGGCTTAATGTTTTATTTATCACTCATCATTTTGCAGTTAAGATTTCAATAGACTCAACAGCATCCCAAGAAATTAACAGCCCTCTAGAATAACTAGGTGTATGGTACAGTAAGCTCATAAATTATAATTATTATTAAAATAATGCATTGTAAACAGAACCAACAAAGAGTCAGAAAAGTTAAAACTAGATTCTGAAGTAAGATATTATAAAAAAAAACATCGGAGAGATTGTCAAGTATATATGTAAATAGGCAAACTTCAATGTGGGTTTTGTTCTAATGAAGAAAATAGGCAAATAAATTCAAAATGGATTTGTTCTTTGTAAATTTTCAAAATTCAAACTGGATTTTTTCTGCAAGTAAAGGATTTCTGATAGATTCTAGTACAATACATAAATATAAAAAGAGAATATACACATATTATCATTTCATATAGATAATGAATGATATCCATAACCTCAGAAGAAAAAAAAACACATTTTAAAAAATTAGAATGTATGACAATGTTAAATTTACCCTTAAAAACACACTCCAGGTATCCAAGGTCAAATATCTATCTCTGTAGTGTATACAAAGCTTTATCTAGCAATAAAGCCTGAATGAAAAACTGAGTTATCAATTAAATAGTTTTATAATGTATGACATATTTACTCTATAGTCATTCCCAGATCTACTATTGTATGAAAATCTCTTGTAAACCATTAGGTACAATATATACAAATCACAGCCTTTGAGAGTCTTTGTGGAAACATTGATATATTCTATTGCGGATGACATATGCATGTATTTGATTCTGACACAATTTTGAGTATTTTATCATTAAATATTAAAACTATGAACTGATTAAAATCAAAGAAAACAAAGAAGAATTGATTGTTCGGCAAAAAAAAAAAAATAAAAAAAAGAAACATACAATTATGATAATAAAATGTATTGGAATTCAGAGAGGAAAATGCATATACATATACAATGTACAAGCTTCATCAGGGATGCAAAAAATGCATTGATTCATTCAGATCTATATCTATATTTTAATGATTGCACACTTGACAGTTAGTGAGACACTTTCCACTATTAGACACACAATTTCAACGTAACCCAAGTATATGTATAATTATATAGTTATGTGTAACCGTTATTAAGAAAGATTTGATTATGTATAAGAATTCAGAAATGAGCTAAAATATATAGCTGAATGGAGCTGCTCCATTAATGTATCAAACAACTATATAAAACTCTTACTTTAGACAAAGGGAAATTAATCCATTTGGTCATTTTCAGACATGATTATGATAATGGTATATACAAAACTGCACTGGTAATTAGTATCATTATTCATCAATCATTGTAAATTGAGAACAAAAGTAGTTATAATATATAAAGTGGTGTTGTTCCCAGTCAGTGAAGCTTATCAAATTAGTACTTAATATATAATCTAATATAATCTGACAAAAGCCAAAATATTTTTTAGAAGTAAGGAATTCCTCAAAAAAACACAAAAAAAAACCCAGAATTTGATAACATATATCAAAAATAATCTAAATGTAATTGTAATTTATGAAATACAAGTTATTTTGATTTTAATTCTACAACATGATTCTGTTTTGCCAGAATCTGCAGCCTTATCATCTGAAGGTGTTGTTACAGAGTGAGTTAGTATTAAACTAAAATTGTCTATAAAACAGGACTAATCCCCTTCCTTGAGGGAGACCCACATTTGATTGTACTATGCTACATACGCTTCACTGATCACTGGTAGCTGATAAATGCAGCATAGTGCAGTGCAATCAATTGTGAAGAAATCCCCAGCTTCATATCAAACCAGGACGTTATAAAATGTAACACAACGTAGATGTATATAGGTAACATTACATGACTCCCCCTCCCCCGAACCCTATGGGTAACATTACATGTCGACTCCTTTTCCCCTCCCACATCCTATCTCTCACATATCATAACCAAAGAAATCAAACACATAAAAAAAGAAACACAATGGATCTATTCCTAATCAGTAGGAATGCTGTGAATTTAGCCCTAAAACATTTGTTCTGAAATATGACTGACAACTTTCTGTACATCATTTACTAATCAGTAGGAATGCTGTGAATTTAGCCCTGACACATTTGTTCTGAAATTTGACGGACAACTTTCTGTACATCGTTTACTAAATATGTATTAATCATTATAAATTCACAATATCATCAAATCATCATTGCACATAATGAATTTTGCTAATATGAGTACCGGTACATCTGCAGTTGCCGTCATCAATAAAAAAAAACTTCAATGGTTTATGGAATGTAAAGCATGTTTAAATCATTGCATTAGTATTTCTACTTATAAATGACATAAAGGAGGATATTATATTATATTTAAGGAGTCATTTATTTATTTATCCTAACCTGGGTATACATATTTGAATGATTAGAAATATGTATTTGTTTCTCCAAACATTCGTATCTGATATAAGTATAGACTCATGTGAAGTGAAAGTAAACACCAATATATAATAACTGGGTATATTTTATTAGCCCAGAAACTATAAGGGATATAATTTTCTAAAAAAAACACACTCATACCGAAAGAGTTAGATGGCATAGGAATTTCACAAAATCATAATCAAAACTTGTTATTTTGTTTTGCTCTTTCTCTTGACTACAGCATATTAAAAAGTCTTTGAAAGGGAATCAACACATTGCCAAATATCAAAGATGACGGTAGGAAATATAAATATTTGCGTAGGAAATGGTTGTGACAACTCTCTT
This sequence comes from Argopecten irradians, assembly GCF_041381155.1. Taxonomy (NCBI): domain Eukaryota; kingdom Metazoa; phylum Mollusca; class Bivalvia; order Pectinida; family Pectinidae; genus Argopecten; species Argopecten irradians. Next base: position 15,555,365 of record NC_091134.1, on the reverse strand, counting down.
ATTAACTATATACATAATTTCAACACGATATTAGGATTACATTTAAAAAATGAAGCATCAAAAATGACATGATTGTCATCTTAGACTAAATGGACCATTTCTAAAAGACATTTCTTAAGTACACAAAATAAGACAAAATAGACTAAACAGATCATTAAGTATAAGATATTTCTTTAGTACACAAACTATAGTACACAAACTATTTCTTTAGTACACAAACTATTTACACAAATTATAGTACACAAACTATTTCTTTAGTACACAAACTATTTCTTTAGTACACAAACTAAGACAAAACTTAAAGCAACAGTAAATTACAACTTGTACATGAAATTAAAACATCTATGGTCAAATAAAATGGATTTCAAAAAAAAATGAGATCAAATTTCAAAAACTACAATAAAATCTGAAAACTAAGAAGCAATGAATCCCCCAGATGGAATACCTTCCAGTAACATCTTATATATTTAAAAGTCTTTAAAACCTTCTAAATGTTTAACAGCCTTAAATAAACAAAATATATTTTAAATAAAATGACATATAGATATTATTTGGTTAAGTAGTGTGCATTCTAGTATATCAGAGTTACTTCCCTTTGTTTCACTCCCTCAGCACTGAATCTATAATAAATCAAAGTGAGTGGCATGGAATTCATAAACTATTGAGTCAAATATATAAATTTCAGTTCAAATATATAAATCCGATCTCCCATAAACTTTTTGATGATTCATTTGTGATATCAACAAATTTCATATCACAAAACCATCATAGAACCAGTTTTCCATGAAATGATATTCATCAGAAAACACAGGGAAAAAAAAACAAATTTATGTCTATGTAAATTTGACAAAGTCAAACTCAGGTGGGAACGTTTTCGTATACTGAAGCAATCAAACAAATTACATATATATTATGACATCTTAATAAGTACTCATGAGACATCAGTACAAGACTTAGTGTTTTTATTACATTCAACCTGTGTGATATTAAATTATTTTCTTGAAATGTTTATGACGTTGCCATGTATAACAACATATCACATGAAGCCAGTTACAATAATGTTTTCATAAAAGTGTTTTTGTATCTATGAAAAATAAATGCTGATTTAATTACTAATTGCCATTTAAATCTGACATGTTATTCTGTACATCTTACATAGTTACTCCTCTTTCTGGTAGATATTGATTTTGAAGTCCATTTGCGTGTGATTTGAATAGGTCACACATTTTTCAGAAAAAACAACATAAATTGTCAAATTAAAGATCTCTACCAAGAACAGATAACTCTGTAACATGCAAAGATGATAACACATTTGTATATATTATCATAAAAAACATTTAAATGCTCAATGATTTATTTTAATAACTCTTATTAATTCACAGCACCTTAAAAGAGAAATTAGATTGATATTTTGTGACCTTGACACTCTTACTTTTCACAACATATTACGGTATTTTATTTTCTCACAGCCTGTGATGAGTGGCAGTAAATGCGACCTTGACATTACACAACATCCAGTACAAATATTAAATACTGCCTTAAGAGTACAAAATTCAGCCCTATTTTGCCATTTTCCAAAAATTCAAATTCATCAACACACTTTACACTAATAAAATCTTACCCTGGGTACAGTCTTTATCTTCTAACAACAACAATGCCCTCCAAAAATTGATAAAGGTCATCAAAGATCATCAACATTTTAACTTATTTCATCTAATAACCTTTAGTAAAACCGTAAAAGTTGAATGATTCTTATATCTTTTTTAAACATTACTGATAAAGTCATAATGAATATTTCTGTTGTCTCTTTGTTACTTATTATGACTTTTAAATTAAAATTTCTGAAGACAATGTATTCTTCTCATAACAATCTTTGAGAATCAGAGGATGATTTTTAAATTAAAATTTCTGAAGACAATGTATTCTTCTCGTAACAATCTTTGAGAATCAGAGGATGGTATGGTTAATATAATAAAGAGGCTATTTTTAGATATAATATTGTAACTCCTTAATCTAATGTCACCAAATACTACAAATTTATAACAGCATAGTACTACAAGGTTTCATTTACACATATCAACCTTCAATGTTTGAATATCTCTGTACCTATTTTAGCGGTTACCATAGCAACCCAATTTAATAAACAACAACATTACGATGGAGACTATGACTATGCTATTGCTGCTTCCATGGCAACCAGAATGGCCATGGACGGGAGCTAATAGACGAGGTCACTACCATACCTCACATTTCTTCTTTGGATTCATCCTTGATCCCACAGGACATTTGAACTCTTTTGCAAACTCTTTGGAATTGGATAATGTCCCGATAACCCTAAAACAGGCAAAATCATTCGATAATTAATAAAAGGCAACAATAGTCAATAACAATTCCTACTATAAAGAAAAATAGTCAAAGATAAAACCTATACAAGACCAAAATAAGGAACCTTCAATCCTACAACCATACAAGAATTCTGCAGAAGTGGAGTTGTGGAACCAAAATTTCTTTTTCAGTAACAGTGACCTTGACCTCTGTGAGTCAGTTGCCATTTTGATTAGATAACCATTAATGATAGACAATTGGGACAAAACACAACAAAAATTCTATCAAGGACACTATTTCCAACATCAGATGATTTTTTTTTTTATCTTTTTATTCTATACGAATTACATGGTTTTAATGTCCAGTGACTGACCTGTATTTGGCCGGACTATGAGGATCACCCACTAGCTGTAGATGGTCAGCTTGCTTCAGACTATTAGAGCACCACACCTGTAAAATACATCAAAACGACAATGGTCATATTATTGCATTGATTGCTATATCATGAAGGTAACATTATATTTTTAGAGAAGAAAAAAAAACCCACTAAAAGTATCTTTGTTACAATAAAGGGCAGATACTCAAATTAGTATTGGCAGAATACAGATTGTTAGTAAAAGATTTTAAAATTAATCTGTTTTTGACAGAATCTATGTAATTTTTTATCATTTTCGGTTTAACTGAAAACGTCTAAAGCACATAAATTTGACCACCTCCATATGACATCCAAAAGCGACAGGATGTAACTGCACATGATGAAACATGACACAATGAATATTGGTATTTTTTTAAGACAAAAACCATTACAGGGAGAGATCCATCTTCGATTTGCAGGGGTTACGATCTTATATGAAGATCTCGATGAAGAAAGCATAAGCGAGTGTAATCGATGGAGATTGAGGATGGATGAGATCATAAAATTATGTAACGTTCTAAACTTTCTTGAACTCTCCCCTTCCTTATAGACATGTAACAAACAATCACGTGTTTCTTTAAAGACATCAGTTTTTTAATACCTGTGAAAAGCCAAGGAAGAAGAGCTGTTTGTGTGTGAGATTCAAAGCCGGTAGAGGGCGCTCTTGTTGATTGTGTGACACCCAATCTGTATACGCCTGTTAAACAATACAGAAAACATTTTCATTACTTACACATTTCTCACGATTTTAAATAAATTAATGAAAAATTATTTTAAAACCTTGGGATGATTTTGACATATTTTGGTGGGACTATATGATGTTCAGAAATCAAGAGTAATCAAACTCAAGCCACATTATTTTTCAATATCCGTGTGGCAGGGCAGATTTACATGACATATATGAAAATAAAGACTTACATGATAGGCAGATTTGAGACCACCATTGTCAGCTATGTTTTCTCCCAATGTCAGCTTTCCATTGACCTATCAAAACAGAAACAGTAAAATAGTAATATCATTTCTTTTTCTTTCCTTTGTCACTTTAAATTCAACACACACAATCTTGGAATTCATACCTCCAGAGTTTAAAACATATAAAAGTAATTTTGCTCATAAGGTTAACAGAAAAAAAATTACAAAACATGTTAGGTGGGGTCTTATTTACGATTAAAAGTATTAAGAGAAACAACTTCAACAATATTATGTTCTTTAATAATGTCTGCAGTTAACTCTTGACTTATGAAACGGTAGAAATCATTATTTTCGTTAATCAAAGGGCCATAACTCTAATCTATAAGGTCCATCCAAATAGGTAAATTTAATCTGACTGAGTATCTTCACAAAGTTTCATGAACATCAGTTCAAACTGTACTGTACAACAATAACAAAAAGTTGTGTTTTTTAAGTTAATTACTTGGCCACAACTCAATCTAATAGCATCTACTACATGTGGGAATTAAACTTAGAGCAAGGATTTATAAATAAGAAGGATTTGTCACTGTCTCTTTACACTACTAAACACCATGCGGGACACCTATGAACCGGGAATAAAAACCATTTTCCTCAACAAATACTTGTCTTATTGAGTCAAAAGAAACAACAATGTAAAGCGTGATACATTTCACAATGTATATTCCTTGTTTTAATGACGGAAAATTTAAAAGGAAATGTCTCATTTCATGAAATAACAGCCCACTTCAGAAAGCAAGACAGTAAGCCTGGTACCTGCAAGCTACATCAAAGGTTGCGCCAGCATGACATCAAAGGAAAATAAGTCTTTGCCCAACGTCATGTTCAGTGCACAAACATAAAAGTTTTCGCGACATATTCTTCCAAAACCTCAAGTGACAAATCCTTCTTACTTATAAATCCTTGCTTAGAGCAGTTATTATAATATCTATAATGTTCGTACATTTTCACCATTCAGTTTATACTGGGAATATTGATTCTGTATGCATTCAGCCCTCTCCTTGAACTTTATCACAGACTGATTGTTCCACCAAGGTCGGAGGTTACCATTCTTGTCATATTCCCGACCTGACAATCAAAAATAGTTTTTTCAGTTTTTTCTTTGTATAAAATACATGCCTGTGCAAAGCATCCCTAGAAGTGCAGTGTAGGTAGTATCAATGAATATAAATATTGAAATAAACACTAATTGTGAAAACTGGAGGTCATTGGATAGAAAGAAATCTGACCAAAGCACAATATTTTTCACATGATGTGGCATCTGCAAAGCTTGTTTTTTCGGGAAAATTTATTCCAATGTGATCAATCAATTTTATCATTGTTGTTAAAAACCATCAAGAAAGTATCTCATATCCAAAACAATTGAAAGATGGTGAAAAAATGAAAAAGATCACTCAGTCCTGCAAATCCTAACTATGTGTTAGATATCTAGGTAGGGCTGAAGTGCTGAAGTGGTTAAGGTGTCCTGATACATGAAGTCTAACTTGTCAAGGTATGTAGCCGGTAAAGTCAGGATTCAGGATTATATAAGTATAAATCATTATAAATTAAAGATGCTCCACCGCCGTCATAGCATAAATGATATTCATCATTTGAACAATAATTGGTGTTTACTCGTGTATATATATGTCTAATTAACACAAAAAATAATATGAAATAATTTATTTTGCCTTTGGTGCATGCGCAATCAGTACTTTATTCCGTATAGGATATAGTGACACGGAATTTTTTCGGGATGCAATTAATTATTTTTCATATTTTTAACTTGAAGTAAAATTAGAAGCTTAAACTTTTCAATGGTGGTAATGGTGTAAAGTAATTTTTGTAACTGAAGAAAAATACTAAATTGTTTGCTCCTGTTTTTGATAGTGAAAAAATACCATTTGTCAGCGGTGGAGCATCTTTAAGAAGGAAAACGCCATACACTTTCGTAATACACAGGGATCCATATTAGACAATGGTCAGTTAAGACAAGTTCTACTATATTCTACCTTTAGTCCTTTACCTTTGTGTTTTCAGTTAAAAATCAAGTGGAGTAGATGCCAGTTATTGATGAAATGGAACAGAATTGGACGGAAATGGGTAACACTATATACCCTGCACCTCCTACCCCCTTTCTTTAGTTAGTTCGTAACTGGTTTATCGCCTACATCACTCTGCTTATTACTAGGCTTTATCTGCCTCCTTTCTGATGGAGGGACATGAAAAAACAAGAGATCTTGCGGTTGAATTTCAGCCACCGTTACCAGGTTGTTGATAAATACTCACCTTGGTCATCAAACCCGTGAGTGAGTTCATGTCCCATCACCACACCTATGGCCCCAAAGTTTAACGACCTGTAAAAATGTAAGTTTACAATCATTACAATCGCCACAAAATTATCATGAATCTCACCAAAACACTATCATAACTTTAAAAAAAAAATTATAATTTCCCTGTTATCTAATTATTGGTGATTGAATGATTAAATGAAAAAACGATATCCTAAAAGATGATATCCTAAAAGATGATATCCTAAGCAAATTTCAGCGGAAAGATAACAAAGAGTTACGTTCCATCACCATTGCAAATACTAGTACCGCACAAACATTATCTGGTATCACATAATTCATGAATTAATATTAGTCCATTGTTTTTAAAGATATTTCATGTGTGTGCATAAATCATCATTCCAATTCCATGCCTATTCATAAACTTTGAAAGTAATTTTGTAAAAGAAAACAAATAAAGAAACTCCATACCAAAACATGCAGTATACTTGACATAAGTATATTTGTATGTATATTAAAAGTTGGGAATGATAATATAAGAAACATTTACATTGGAAAGCTGGCATCATAAAAAGGTGCCTGTAAGACACCAGCCGGGAGGACTATCTCGTTCTTCGTGGGTGTGTAGTAGGCATTGACAGTCGGTGGCGTCATACTCCATCTGTAATTTAAGGTTTATTTCTCTTACAAGGTTTCACATATATATCTCAATAGTCTTCCTGTTATCAAGAAAATCATATAAATAGGCTGAAAAAAACTCAAATGACAACTTAACTGATCCATTCTAATCACAAATTAATTTCGGTTCGTGGTAAAGAAATTGCTTAAATATATCATAGTTGTACCAATGTTATGAGCACATAATCCTTAGGATTTTACCTGTTCTTCTTTGGCGCTTTCCTTAATTCTGCAAAGTTCTTCCTGAGCTGGTACTTTGTACTTCTGATATTGTTACCGAAGTACTCATCTACTTTTATCTCCAACTGGAATGATAAGATCATATGATACATTCTGATGGAGAATTCACTGTCCATTTACATAGCCAAAATGACTTTAACACTTAGAAGTTGTATTGACAATGGTTATGATTTTTTTATCATTATTCCAAAACAGTATCTCATGGAAATTATTTAGTTGTTCTCAGCATAAAAAGACAATTCACAATAATAATAACAATGAGCTTATATACAATGGGCAATTCTTATTGGTACATTGGAATTTACATACTTGTAGCTATGACAGGAAATAAGTAAAGATTTATTTTGGTCAAAGACAAACTTATTAATGTATCAGGAAGATACATGCTATGTAACTTAGCATTTCTTATTTCTTGGGCTACTGAACAAATGTTTTAAAACTGTTCAGCTTGATTAACCCAACAAAGGTTATATTTGACATTGTATGAACAGCCATGATAAAGGATTGTGCTCAAGTATTACCGGAGAAAAATAATTGTTCTTTACTTATCACTTCCATTTTGAAGGTTTTGAACTTTCTTGCCTTCAATGTACAGTATGGATCTGCATCAAATCAGAATGTTGCTTATTAATTTATTGAGTAATCAAGAAGTTATAATCCAGTTGGTACTTACACGTTTGTATTCCTCGTTTAATTTTGAAACATTCAGGATGTAATCTGGGAAGCCAATCATATTTATCACAGCATTTGCCTGTAGATAATAAACAAATTCATATTATATTGTTGTTTATTGTAATTTATCTGAAATCTGAAATTATCAGAGCAAAAAGTAATCGTGACAAAGCAAATAAACATGTGAAACTCTTAATCTTCATAGAGGTAAAACTTAATCCAATGTTCAGAAATCATAACTTGAAATTGATATTCATCAATAATTGATTTATATGACTCCTAAGGAAATAAAATAATCAACTCAAAATCACAATGGTAATTTCTTTTAGCTGTGATTTATTTAGGCATAGGCAATTTTTTATGATTTTTGATTTGAAAAATATTGGTATTCAATCTGCTAACAATCCAAGTAGTGTATATACTGTACAAAACATCATGACACGAACTTTTTATTGAAGAAATAGTAGAATAAGAATTTACTATGGAATTCAATAGTACATTTGACGTATTCTCTAACAGAGTGAGGCCAGTATGACTTACTTTATCCTCAGCTGCGGCTCTCGTTTCTTTGTCCATCCAGCTCAGATTTGGCAGATTGTTCTTAAAAGCTGCCTTGACTTCATCAATCATATGCTCCGCCTACCAAGTAAAAATAATGAATGGACTTTATATGTATAAGTTCTGAGTTGAAACTTGAAATATTTCAAAATTTACACTACTTTTAGTCTAACTATTTTATTTTCCAGGATATTTAACAATATTGGATGCTTGATAATTAGCTGTAGATGTTTGATAATTAGATGTATAAATCAGCCTGTTTTGCAGTTTCAATTACTTATTGATATTACAGGTTCAATAGAATGTTCCTGACCCTATTCTTAAATGAGATGTCAGCATATTTGACCCCTGTGACCTTGAATAGAGGTCAATATCATTAGCTTATATACAAACCTTATCCTTGCTGTCACCCTTGAATGCCTCTCGGATAAACATGGCACCCAAAGCAAAGCCGAGCGTTCCATCTGTATCTGAGATACAGTCTCTCCATAACTCCTCGCCTCCTGTGGTACCTGGTTACCATGGAAACCAAACACAACAAATGATTACAATAGGGAAAAAATATTTTTAATATATGGTTATAGAAACCACAACAAATGTTTATCAAAGGCACTAGAATGTGTTTAATGTAGTAATTCTTAAATTATTTTTCCCATAATTACATTAATTTAGGAGAAAATATATGTTCATATATATATGGTATGATACAGAGAAAGAAGGAGAGAGATGGACAGAGGCCCACAATAATGGCATACCTACAATTTAGTAAAACACAGATATAACAAATTTCTTTGGACCAAGAAAATCATTTTGTTATAAACATATATAGTTTAACGTGATAACCATAAATTTACTGTAAGCATGTTTTACTGTATTATCTACATTTTGCAGAAGGAGGTTGCCTTACCTGACAGTGCCTCAGAAAGTACTTTCTGTGCATTACGGAAAGGCTTAGATAAATAGGACGTCGTAGACTTGATGATATGCCACATCAGATAGTTGTATAGGGTCCTATAGAAAATATTTTTATAGTTACCAGTTGTATACAGTATCATTTAACAACATAAAATTATATCATCATCTCTAAAATTATAATATACTTTAGAGTTGTCTCCCCTATGTTTGGCTTAAAAAGAATTTATGAGTTCTTTAATCATGACTGGATATATCCATGATTTAAACATGTCCTTTTCAAAATTAGTAATTAAAAGACAGCCAAATAAATTCTTAATGTGGAATTTAATAATGATATCAAGTAAAGCATGTGAATGGGCCACTATCCCACCTGACCCACAACCCCCACCCACAACCCCCACCCCTGAAGGTCGTTTGAGTGACATAACAATAACCTTTTGCCTTTCTCTGTACTCATTGTTTCGTTGACAAGGTTGGCCATGTCGTGTAGATAATTCCCAGCGTATGATACGATTTCCTCCGAGGCCGTGACCTGTAGATCAGCTGGAGAGAGACAGGAGTTGATGATGTGGAGCCAGTTAAACTGTAAACAGACACAGATGACAAAAAAGTTAATAACAGGGCATGTTAATTTTGAAACTGGCATATTTTTTCCAGAATGTAGTTTTAGGTCATATCACAGTAACTTAACCTGACAAGTAATATATGTCAACAAGTTAATCAAGTAAAACCCAGACTAATGTCGGCAAGTCAACTTATTACACATCATGCTGACATCAGTCAGTATCTCAACAACTGCATGGTGTTATAATTATATATAACTCTACTTGTTGACATACTTGTCACATCAAGTTACTGCAAAACAAACCAAATCATACAAAAGCAGAGACACACTGCCATAGATTTGACTATTCTGTATTGCCTTTTTTGGAAGTGGCAGAAATTAAGACCAACCAATATCAAATTTGTTTATTCTGTTCTACTTCTTTTTACATGAGAGAAATGTAGACCTACCAGTGTTACGTTCTGCTGCAGCTGCTGGATGGTAAGTTTATTATACATCTTCTCCTCATCTCGGTGATCCTCTGAAGGGATGGTGATCTGAAAATAATACATTGATTGTACCCAACACAAGTCGTTTCTTAGCCCTATTCTAAAACATTAAATATTTGTGTATAATTTCTTTCTCGATTTGAAGCTTTCAAAGTATTAAGTATTTCATACATTATGTAAAATATTCATCATTTGGCCCACATGGAAGTACATTGACTCCATTGAACATATTTCATTGTTTTTATATTTGTGGTAACAGAGCAAATATGGAAACAACTAAAAATTTATATACACAATGATTATTTCATAACAATAGCTTATATTTGATGCGATTTCGGTCATTAGATAAATCTTATAGTGATTTGTTATTACATTTTTGTATTATTATGTACATATTTAATCATGATGACTACAGAAATGCTTTATCATATGAAAATAAACCGTTCATACATGGAGAAGATAATTGCAGAAGTTTATGTAATTACTTACATTGGCAAGGTTTGTTTCAAACATGATAACGTCAATCATCTGAGAGCGAGTACTGTTTTCTTCTCCGCCGAGTAACATGCCAACCTGTGTCATGTACTCTAGGTAGGCCGTCAGCACCTACAGGGGAGAAACAAAATCTTACAGGGAAACAAAAATCTTACAGATAAAGCACATACAAATTCCTACAGAATTTTAGTTAACCTTGTGCAAATCATCTTTATTACTAAAAAGTAAAGCAAATCATATAGCACACTGACCCTTCTAGTACTAACTAGAAATTAAATATTGTACAGGAAGCCAATTTAATTAAAGGAATCTGTCTTTTTTCCTAGCTCACATTTTCTACCCATAATCTGTTGGGGAAATAGCTTTATTTCAAGATTGGTGATTTCATGATGAGAATATACCTATAACCCATGCATTCATCACTTACTGTGTCATTTTCAATACTTTTGTTGAGGTAGTAGTCTCGATCAGGTAGACCTAACCCGGACTGGTCGACCTGGAAACAATAAAAGTATAGCTTTAATTATACATATATCTGTTTGTAAATAATTACCATCCACACCTTCCTTAAAACTTTAAGTACAACTTGCAAACGTAAACCATTCTTGCTAATTCACAAAAAAATGTTTAAGATATTCATAGCTAGAACCATATGTATTGTACGGTTTTGTTTTTTTTTTTGTTTTTTTTTTTGTTCTTTGACAATAGAAGGTTCATAAAAAAATGTCCTTGATGATGACTGACAGGCTTTTAAAAATATGAACACAGAAAATGTTTCCAAACTTTCCACAGCTTTGACAAAATACCAAAGGTGATTCTGATTTTGTTAAAGAGATGTAATGCCTTGTACTAAATCTCTCCTGTGATTATATTAAATTGGTCATCATAACAAACAATAACTTCAAACAAAACAGATGTAACTCATCTTCTCAATTTAAAGTCTTGAGAGCATCATAGTGCTGACAAACCTTTAATATGTTTCTTGCAGAGTTCCGATCGTCCTCTCCGACCCACACACCAAACAAAGTGGATATGCCATATTTCTTACTCTTTTCCAGTAGGTCCTGGAGGTCAAAGTTGGAATCTATTACAGAAATAGACCAACTTGGAAATTCCTTCTGTAACACAAATTCATTGGAACAGAAAATTAACCTCAGGTACACACTGTCATACAAGTATTTCTATTAATGGTTTATAAATAGGTTACCTTGATCTATTAACGATAGACATGAATCCTTTTAAGAACCTATGATCCAGAAATGATCTTCTAATTGATAAGAGCAAAAGAAACATACAAGTTTTTAGAGATCACAGACTTAAGATTTTTTCCTTAACCTATATAATGCTTTTAATTTTCTTTGGAGAAATTTATTTAAGAAACTCCTTAAATTCACAAATACTGATGAAATATATATATATTAGGTCCAGTAAAGGTTTGGTTGCAAGAGTTAAAGGACAGCTGTGATACCTGAAGTATATCCTGTAACGGTTTGGCCCCGAGATCCTCTATCGTCTTATTCTCGTCCATACACGACAGATAATAGGTCTTGGCCTTCCACTCCGACAGATTTATCGACTTATTCACCGGTTGTTCTGAAATATACAGTTTGTAACATGCTAGCACAGGAGTAACAGAAAGTTAAGGCTATTTGATGTATCCTAAATACAAAACATTTATTTTATTCTGAATGCATGAACAGTTGATGTAACCCATAATGTGTATATAATCAAACTAAGACAACCAAATCAACAGCTATTTTAATGGAAATTACATTTTTTACAATTTTAAAAATTTACATGATAATCCTTAAACAATACCATAAAATTTCAATTCTTTGAAATTTGAATTCCTCATTTTAAATGAAAACCAACAGATTTTGCTGCACAAGAGGTATGTGCTATGGTTATATTATTGTACAAACCTATGGCGTGCTTCATGATGACCTGATTAGACTGCCACAGGACACTGAAGGTGCTGAAGCGCGAGTGACCCGAGGGGATCGGGTGGGATTTCATCCAGCCTCCACAGGCATACTGATAGAAGTCATCACAAGGGTCTACGGACCTGTCCATGGCGGTTATAATGGAGCTCGACACCTGTACACATGACGCCTCCAAACAAACAGCTGCAGAAGAGAAAAAGTTAAAATATTGCTGAGTTACATTTTAGTTCACTAATAAAAACACCCCTGTAGGTGTTACAATTTTTTTAAGTGCCCTGGGAGGTAATTATGGCGAATATGGTACTTAAAATAAGTCAAAATTTACAACAATCTAATGTAATGTCATTCATGGCTAAATTATCTCCCCTTGTGGGCAGTATAAATGCATAAAAAAGAAACGAAAATGATGGATATATTATATAAAAAGTTAATGATGCACCAATGAAAACCTGCTCTCATGTGCAGATAATATATTAATAGAAAAACAGAATTAATTCTTCAGATACAAAATCATAAGAGATAAACGAAGAAATATTGTAAACAAAGGAATGAAAATGACTCCATTATAACCATGAATTTGTTGAAAATGTGTTCGTTATAAACATACGTTTTACTGTACACCTGTTATACTCACATGAATTCTGAAGATAGGTGATGTGTGCCTGTTTTGAGGCCAGTACTATGGCCAGAATGATGACGGTGATTGACAAGACGATGGTTAGAATTAGAAGGACTCTTTCCATGATGGATTTCTTTTGCCATAGCGACAGTCCACCCTTGAAGACGACGCCGGCGTTAAAGTCGAGGGCTGGAGGGTTGCTGGTGTTTGAAATGTCATCTTCCTCAAAGTTGGTTCGTTTATAACCCTGAGTGCTCATCTGTTTGTTCAGAAATGAAGAGAATTAGAATTAACCCTGAGTGCTCATCTGTTTGTTCAGAAATGAAGAGAATTAGAATTAACCCTGAGTGCTCATCTGTTTGTTCAGAAGTGAAGAGAATTGGAATTAACCCTAAGTGCTCATCTGTTTGTTCAGAAATGAAGAGAATTAGAATTAACCCTGAGTGCTCATCTGTTTGTTCAGAAATGAAGAGAATTAGAATTAACCCTGAGTGCTCATCTGTTTGTTCAGAAGTGAAGAGAATTGGAATTAACCCTGAGTGCTCATCTGTTTGTTCAGAAACGAAGAAAATTAGAATTATAACTCTGAGTGCTCATCTGTTTGTTCAGAAGTGAAGAGAATTAGAATTAACCCTAAGTGCTCATCTGTTTGTTCAGAAGTGAAGAGAATTAGAATTAACCCTGAGTGCTCATCTGTTTGTTCAGAAATGAAGAGAATTAGAATTAACCCTGAGTGCTCATCTGTTTGTTCAGAAATGAAGAGAATTAGAATAATCATTATAAGGCATGTACATGTACATAATGGCAGCTGTATGCTGTACAATATATTGACAAACTTTGTTTTTATCAAATTGAATGTTAATCTTCAAATGTTAAAAAATGTATTACAGTTAATCTTAATACAATTCATTTATTTGTTTATCCTAATTTGAATTCTGAATGGAATTCAATTATTTAATATTATCTATCTTCACAATGTTTTATACAAAAATTGCATTGTATAGAATTAAAGTATGTGTACTATTTAGCATACTGTACATTTTTTCTAACTATTCTTTTAAATAGAACATTTAAATAGGACATTTTAAAATCAACACACACAATAAAATAAACATAATTGTCTTATTCAACATACTGTATTGTACATGTATCCATGGGTGACAATCATTTCATCAATACTGCTGTAAGTCCCCATAAAAACCACGAAGATTAGACTTGACGATGTCAATACTAACGCCCAACCATTCTACACAGATTCTTTCACCACTACAGTCGACATCTCAAAGACTTCCTTTCATTGGTATATTGATAAATCATGAGCATCGACTGTCAACAGCACCCCCTAGACAATCTTGTTAGAACTGAGGCCAGAGGTCAACCTCATGTAAACCAAGGAACTAAAATAGGTGTTGTTTAATATTATAAAACAGCTAATCTTAAGCATCCCATGCACATCAACGTGTTCATCCAAATATGTATGTCTTTTTTTTCCCCTTTTTTTTATCCATTTTTACAGTTTTTGAAATATAAAAGGGCATTTGTTCTCTTTTTCAATATAGTATTTAAGTTTTTTTGTGCACAGGGGTAATGTCAAAAGGGCTTTTGTCCAGAAGGGATTTGTACATTATTCCACAGTATGGAGGTGCTTTTGTACAAGCTTAAGGGGCTTCATGTCCTAGGAGCTTTAGTCTGGGGGAGCTTTAAGTGTTTTTGTACCATATGGGCTTATAATGTATGTCCATACCCCTGATCCACACTGTGTTTTGCCTCAACAATATAATGCAAGCACATGATATCTGTGATAGAAATGCTGCTTTTTTCTTGACACCCCAATATAGGCCTGCCTTGCAATGATCTCTCAAGACCTGCATGGTTATGAATATGTTATTTCTGTAGAAACTTTGCAGCTTTAGGACAGATAATTAAGACCATGCATGCAAGGCATGAATAAGTCTTGCCGTTAGAATTATACAGAAAATATGAGCCGATGATTAGCCTTTGGTGTGATTTGAGAATAATTTTAAGCTGGTAATTTACTAAATGGACCCTTTAAACACATAGCTCAAATAAGCATCCAGGTTACCTATCCTATAGGTAATTAAATTTTTCAAACAATTTCATTGACAATGTCGGCGTCAATGTCAAAGGAATAAGACAACAGGCATTGTCTATGTAAGTCTTCTTACAAAATCTCAAATCTTAATTTACAGATGCTCTATCACCAACAGAGTCAAAACGATACTCACAATTTGAACAATAATTAGTGTTTTATCGTGCATATATACATTATGTATATATATGTCTATATATATATATGTCTAATTAACAAACAAAAAAATCATACAAGATCATTTATTTTGCTTTTGGTGCATGCACAATTAGTACTTCATTCCATATAAGACATAAGTGCCACAGATTCTTTTGAGATGCAATTAATTATTTTTAACATTTTCATCTTTGAGTGAAACGAGAAGCTCAAACTTTTCAGTGGTGGTAATGGTGTAAAGTAAGTACATTGTAACTTTTGTAACTGAAGAAAAATATTGTCTGTTCCTGTTTTCGAGAGAGAGAAAAAATATCATTTGTCCATGATGGAGCATCTTTAATACACATACATGTCTAAAGATCTACCTATAATAAAGCATATTTACACAATACATGTATCACTATATCTTCTAATCCAGAGCCCAAAAATGAATCCTGAATTAATACAGACAAAGATGGACCTGATTTCATACAGTAATTAGGAGACAGAAACAGTCACTACATTTACATACATATATTCAAAACTGTGACCATACCATCCTATAAAGGTAGTAATGGGATGGACTTCACTACACTAGAATTCTGAACTTGTTCTAGCTACATTTTAGTTCCCTGTTAGCCATTTAAATTGATCGATAGTCTTCCCATTACTAAAACCGAACTCAGTTACAGTGTGCTAACAGACAATCTCAGGTAAGACAATAAAGCAGAAACCCCATCTTCAGTAATCAAACAATTCATCATTCAATGTAATAATTGAATTTTACTACCCTAGAAATCCATACAAGCTTACTTTTTCAAAATTATATGTCAGCTTCTTTATACATCTGATATACAGTGTAGTTCTAAAGCCAAAACACTTACGATGCAGCTATTGTAATTGTATCAGTAGATTCAGGCAGCCTCAGGTAAGGCATTATCAATAGCACGCCCTGAATCACCTGTCCCCCTCTCCATATCCTCCCTTCATCCCCTTTCAGCACCAACCCATTCATCTCTGCCCCTGTCTCCTCCAATTCACTACATCCAACCCCCCCTCCCTACCCCCATCCCCCTCAGCACGGACCCCAACTCCTTAGAATGGTTTATCAAATGAACTCTAACAAAAACAAATAAATCATAACTCAATATCTCAGACACACAATTTCCTCTCACCTGAGCATTATATTCAGCTGGATCCATCGCTGATTTATACGATGACAATTAAGTTCTTACCCTGTCAAGGTATTTAACCAAACTGTGATATCTTCTAAGAAATTAAACCCTATGGTGTTTAAATACACACACGATAATGCGTCGACATTGGGTATATCCTAATAAAACAAAAACCCGAGACAATTTATGCCTTCAGAACCAAAAGTTCAAGTAACAGGAAGGTATCGATGTGTAATCACATGTACACCCATATGTGTGCATATATACATGTATATATACCCACCTCATGAATATAAAGTCACAAGACAACTTCATTTTATAGGTTTGTCAACAGTGTGCTGTACCAGTTAATTATTAGACCATGAAGCTTCGGGTACACACATACATTGACCAGTCTTCGTATATATTACCTTGGTACTAAAGGTAAACAATATGGTTAAACACTCGAATTGTATTGTGTAAAGATGGCTTGAAAATCTGAGCTTCAAATGTGACTGTCACTTAATTATATATAATATGACATCAATAGGCAAAATATGTTTATCGTGATGTTGATTTTAACCTTTTTAACAGTGTTAAGTTTTATAGGAGCTTTAAGATCAAGCTGGAGAGTGAAATTTAATATATAATTGTTATTGCCAATTTATCATTATTATCAGCTGTTCAGGTGAATTAAGTCAGGTATGTGGCACTAGTGCTACTATTGTCTTTCAGTTTTTAAAAGAAATATCAAAGTTTAATATGTTTTACACATCTGGTTATATGTTATCTCAAATGTGATAATTTTGCCAGCTCAAACCAATGTAAAAACTGTCAATTTCCATCAAGTTTTAGCAGAATTATCATATCATTAATTTCTAACAAAATCTTTAAAAATTAATGTCTTTCCCTAATATTATCAACCCCACTTTGATATTTTCATCCCTATGTTAAAATTATCACTTTTCTGTTGTTGCTGCATATAAGAGGTTTATCCCTCTTCGAAACAGCGGTATATTAATTAGTATTTTGCTGTAATTAGTACATTGGGGATTTAAAAATTGTAACAAAGGGGTCCCTGGGTCCTTATTAGGGAACTAAAATGAAAGCTGTGGACAAAATGCCAGCCATATTTTATCTTTTTCTGTATGTACTCATGGCACATTAATCTGTCACAGTAAACAATGATATGCCTTTTTGAGACACATTATTACGTCATGATTCTCATGTGAAAAGACTTGTGCAAGTTATATAATGTACATATGTTATAACAAGAACAATTGTAATGCAATAAAAAGTTGTAAAACACACTTTAAACCCTGTTGACTTCAACTCCTTTTGAAGAGTCTTTTGGAGAGGTATGTATAGTGGGAGGGGTGGTAATTATATGTCAAATATGGTATACCAGGGATGTCTCCGAGTTCCTTTGCGTTGCCGCACATGGCCCGTGAGGACCAAACTCCGATGCCGGGTTCGGGGCCACTTTTCTTCAAATGAGTAAAATTAAATATATGTAATTATGGATTGGGATCTGTATCTATGACCACATGATTTTTCACTTACCGGGTAGTTCTTAGGTCCCCTTTAACAAGAAATGAAATTCAGTTGAGAATGTGTATGAAATTCAAATTGGTGCGTTCAAATCTCATCCGATTAACTTGTAAAAGTTTTTTTTTTTTTTAAATTTTGCTTACAATACCAGCTCCATTGAGATCAGCTATATGTGTATTCGGAAATGTAAAACTCAAAGCCATTTTTCTATGAATTAGTTTCATAGAGCTTTCATTAAAGTGAACAGTTGGGCAAGGAAGGCTAAAGTCGGTAAAAATGGTGTGAATGTATCTAGTATAATTTCTATGAAATGGAAAAATAAAATCTCTCGTCAAAATCTGTCTGCGTACCAAGAAATTAATTTAAAGTTGGAAATTCAAAACGTCTCCCGGCTCACTATGTCCGTGGTTACATTTCCACGCAGCCTCGCTTTCATGCTTTCAATTTTCTTAAATGGTCAGAACTGGGAAACTAAGAACTTGACCGTCGTATTAATATGTGTACAATGGACGCATTTAGAACTAGCTGAACCTTAAGATATGTACATGTATACATAAAGATATTGATCAATCCCATTGTATATATCTACTGATACAACATACCAGATGGTAATGTCTCCATTGATATTTTATTACCACTAATAACTCTCCTTATAAAGACCCCTTGTCTGTATCTTATAAATACCAGATAATATATTCTTCATAGCTTTATATATATATAGCTATATAGCCATGTCAAGTTACACATATGTCCATACGTATACAGCAACAGCAGTATCGAGATAATATGATCATGATTTTGTATTAAGTATTACGAGTCCGGTGAAGATTAGCTGTGACCTCATTATAAATTAATTAACTCCAAACAAAATTAATTTCACAATCACTGGAAGGCAGCACTAATTGTACCCATGGAAACCATGCCATTTTATATTATCATCTTGAAATTCCAGTATTGATATTCAAGGACCTGCCTAATAAATTAAGATTTATAAGGAGATGAATCATTCAATTATTGCAGGAGTACATATGACTATATCCCATGTATAAAATTGGTCTTTCCTGGGTTTTTTTTAAATTTACATTGTAAATGGAAAGGCAAAAAGGTATAGCAAACAGAATAGGTCTCGAACCAGGGACCTTTAAATGCTGTCAGATGTGAAGTAACCTGAAAGTCCCAATTGATTGACCAAGTCCAAATCCGTTGTACAGTATATTCTTCCATCATTTCCCCTCGAAGACAAACAAGACAATATATACCACCATTGTGGATGTAGTTGTGTGTTAATTTTGTAACATGAAGGAGAGGAGAAAAAGTAGCCACCAAACCATGACTTTAACCTAGGACCTCCATACATAGGGTCAATGCTCTATTGATGTTCCTACCCTCCAACAAGAGATACCTCTATTCCTGAATTTCGCTTTTCTTCCTTAGAGGCCCTGTGATGAATCCATGGACACCAGTAGGTATTCAGAACAGTATTACGTTATCCTCTTTCCAAGGAAGATGTTTCAATCACATCCTTTTACAACTTTGAAACAAATTCAATTTGAACACAAGCAAGTGAAAAGACTAGAACTCTAGCCACTGGATTTTTCAATGAACAACAAACAAACCATCCTATTTAGGTACATGTGTACAACATCATCAAGATAGGAAAGCTGATTAACCTTACACATAGCATGACTCCATGGCACTGCATGGCAGTACAATCGCCTTAGCTTTATATCATTATAATCTTACTTAGTAAAAAGATCTAGGACATTTTATATGTATATACCTCATTTGTAATGAATCCAAGGTCATCCGTCTGAACCACATTTATGGCATACTTCATCTTGGAATACCACAGACCAAATTAACGATAATTATATAAGCTACAATCTTAAAGACCTCTTGGGTTAATGTCTAATATCATATATCTCTGACACAATCAACAAGGTCTATATAGTGTCAGAGTTTTCGATTTCATTTACAAGAGTAGATTTGAGTAATTATCTCTTCCCTGTGACCTTGATTTGATTTTGTCAAAGCAAAGCACAAATGGATATTTTGCAATTAAGGGGAAATACCACAACCTTAAGTTCAGAATTTCTTTCTCTACCTCATGTTAGTATGATTGTTCTACTATGCTGTACTGGGACCCAACCAGTATTCGTGTCAGAAGAGTAGTCATGATTGTGTGCAAATTCTACTGTGCGTCCAGATTTCCGAATGTCTGGAGCGCGCAGTTGACAAATACCTCATGATGGTGTTGTCTTGTTTATGTAGAAATACTGTGTTTCGTGAGATGCAAGCAATTATTTTTTTCCCAAATCACGACTACTGTTCCTTCATGACTACTGGAAGCTAGCTATACATGGTCCCAAGAGGGTTGCTAATATTTGCAGGGGTTTTAATTATGCTAAATTTGCTGATTCATCGAATTTTGCAAAAATTCATATCTTTTTATTAAAACCATGGTTTTACATATCATAGCCCACAGGCGTCTGCATCTGGTTTTGGAAAAATAAAATATCCTACCCCTACTTAATAGTTGGGTAAGGCAAATTATATTTTTATCAAACTAGAAGCAGACGCCTGTGCATAGCGAAACGGATCATTTGAATGATGATTTCAAAGCCTTATATATATAAAAAAAAACTCAAGAAAATAAGTCCCATTGAAAAAAATTCCAAACAGTAAATAGAGAAATTTTACATCCGCAAAGTTTAATAACTGTACAGTATATGTGACTTACAGGTGAAGTAGAACCGTAGTTATGTCTCCATAATGACTCCTGATCTTCAGGTAACAGCTCGGCCATCATCACAGTTTAATACAACTCCCAAATTATTGTAAAACCTTACTTCAGTCTTAAAATCTTCGAAAGGTAAACTTCAGTCAGAGAAGCAAAAAACAATTCCAATGTAACTTTTAAGACTGCCTAATTATAAATAGTTTTGACCCTTTGCGTACAATATGAACATAAACAATTAAAGAGAGTATCTTTAAGAAGGAAATAATGGAAGTCAGTAAGAAAATGCCCCCCGGTTATTTTCATCCAACAAACAGGATTTTAAGTGAGATTTCACTAATGGACTTTAGTACTTTATATACATGAAGTACAAACTTTCTTTAATGTTTACATATCTACAAACTAGTATGCACAAGCAATCACCATGGCTTTATCAAAATATAAATGACAATTTAGGAAAGTAATATTACATAGGGCATAAGGTGCCTGCAGTCAAATCAGCATATCTAAGATAGGTAGGACAATGAAGTGCCTGTGGCAGCTAGCCCTATAGGAAATACATGTACATACAATTTGAGAGACATTGGACCAAGTACAAGGGAGGTATATGCAGTTAATATGAGACATATTATAGACAAAATATTGACTATAAAGTCAAGCAATTAAGCTGACCAGGTCAGTTTTAGAAAATGTCACACAAATATCCCAGAGAGGTAATCTCACCCTCAATCCTGTACCAGGTGCCTTATGCCCTAGCTCCTGCAAATTTTTGAAATGCCACATCTTCCAGGGTTTGCATATTATGAAAATTAAGGAATTGACCTAGCTCAGCAGTGATTTACATGACTCGCCGAGACGAGTCCTGCCCTCATGATTTTCTTGTGGGACTCACCAAAATTTTAGAACCCTCTATATTTCTTTGTACTGGGACTCATCAAAATTTGAAAATTAGCGTTCTGGACTTGTCTTAAAAAATCCTACATAAATAGCTGAGCTGTCATGATCACCTAGCTCGCCATCTGAGGTTCCATTCCTGGCATATAAAGACATGTACATTGTACAAAAAAAGGGCATGTCATTAGGCTGGGGATACTTACCGTATTTGACCTAATAAGCGCCCAGGGTTTAAAAAATTGAAAAAATGAAAAGGTGCTTAAAAAGACAAAATCATTGCAAACCTATACAGTTTTGATAGTTTTGGTCCTATGCATAGGCAATTGAAATGAGGCCTCAATAAGGGGAGGGATGCTTAATGGGATATGGGCGCTAAGCATTGTGTCAAATACGGTATAAAAATTACACGAGTTTTCTTCAGTCACTGTAGCTTGATTTCTTCCAACAATTATATAAGATCTTTATTGTACATATATACATTTACAGGGGACATCCAGACCACTGATTACCATTAAATATTTTATTTAATTCTTTTTTTCCTTTTTTTGTTATCAATCATTTTGAAATAATGACAGTTTATACTACAGATCACTACGAGATATTCTCCACACTTATAGCACCTGACTACTTAGTCAATCTTATAGATTATGTCATACTACACGCCCCTGGGAGCTCAAAGTGTCTCACACCCCTGAAGCTGACCTACCATTTCAAAATATGCTACACCCTTTTTTTGGGAGGTCAGACCCTATAGAAATAGTTTGGTGCTATATATATGGATATATATAGGTATAATAAGAAAATTCCATGTAAACTGTCATTGCCACAAAAATATTTTCACATTTAATAGTCTTGATCAGTCATTTTTAGCCATTAATATTTTTTATCATAAAGACACAATGCTGACAAAAAACAATTCGCCAGTACATTTTATATACCAAAAATTCTGTACGTATTACCTTTTAAACAAAAAATATTTTGAAGGCGTTTGGATCATTGTAATCTGAACATATATACTTAAATATCAATATGGCATTGTCGTCAGTGATTTATATACCCACTAAATATTTAGAAAGCACCAACGATTATTCTTACCCAGTATAACTCTATACAAATTTAAGGTAAAGCACATACATGTATCGTGAGCATATTTTATCATTCCATGTACATCTGTATAATTCTGTTATCGGCATTCCCCGCCACAGCTTAGGTCAAAGCTAACTGATTACTGAACATGCATATGCAGCTAATTCAGGGCTTAAATAATCAATATCAGTCTATAGCATTATGTAATTTCTCTGCATTTTATCATTTGCTTTGATCTCCAGTTCGAAATATCCATGCATGTCAATTAAGGGAGGTGGTCATTTGACATTTATACCAGGGTGACACCTATATATATATATATCCAACTTTAATTTGATGTTTCCATGGCAATCTTTGGAAATGTTGTGTTTTCACAAAGCTCATAAACTTGATTATAGCTGATGTACATATGAAATCCAAAAAGATGGGACGTAATTGCATATCTGAACTAAAGATCTAGGGAAAAATCTTTACTTTTGTTATTTTTCTTAATTTTTTCCATCTCTTGCCAGTGTTCCATTTGTAACTTTCAATTATCAATTGGAATGTCGTTAATTTACATGAATGCAAATCAAAATTAACACTACACTCCAGCATGATCTTGAAGACTAGAACCATGGAATATCACATGACCATTGTATTTAACATTTTTAAGGAGTGATCATACAATTTATCCTTTTTGACACCAGTGACTTTGTTACTAGTGCTCCAGCATGCAATCAGCCATCTACATGAAATTACAGTATAAAATATGTTTGCAACTCAAAATTGCCCTGAAAGATAAATTATTCAGATTTAATGCTTATTTTACTTCTTTCACATTTATGAAAATAAACATATATACATAAAATATGTATAGCATGATATATTTGTATATCATTACAGATATCCTTCCTGGTTCTCATTTTTCAGAATTTGAACATGATCACATATGCAGGATTTTGACTGAATCCAATTAAAGCTCATCAAATGGGAATGACATTTTAGCAATTTTATTGAAATGACATTTTAGCAATTTTGGTATAGGTTTCTATACAAATTTTCAAATTACATAACCTTATTAATATACACTGCGAAAAATGAAAAATATTGATCTTTCAACATTGTTTCCAGTTACCATTAATGATTGATACACACAGGGGCATGAAACGTTATACATGTATGGGGAGATGGGCAATAAATTATACTGTATTACCTCATACAATTTTACAACACAGTAGCCCCTGCAAGGTGACATGCCCCTGTGCATTAATATAACATTAATCATATAATGAACAAAACAACAGTGAAAGCTATATACATGCAGTGTAGGGATACTGTTACCAACATCTGTGGATATAAGGTATCATTTCGTCCAACAACGTCTGTGCATTATATATAAATATTCAAGGTTTCACATAAAGGATATGCAAATTTATTGTCCTTATATTATGCAAATCACGTACATATGCATGTATCTTTATCACAAACTAGCTAGGCAAATCAAGATAATGATTTAATTAGGAATAAAGGTTTATATGTTTCAGAGAAAACCTATGATAATCTTTATAACACAATCTGATAAATACTTCTACAGGACACATGTAAATAATTTACTTAATTGATAATGTTTTTGTTTGTTTTTGCTGGATGTAAGATACTCACAATATGTTCCACAAGCTTAAGCTAGCTCTAGCTATATATAAGTAGTGGAGAAATTTGAGAAAAAAATCATAAGCTATAATTATTTTGCACAGAAAAAGCATATGTCCAGTCAAACCTGTCTATAAAGACCTTCCAAGGGATAAGAAAAAATGGTGCTTACAGGTCTTTTATTATGTACACGGGGGAAATTGTGCTGAAATTGAGACCCGGAAAAAGCGGTCTGAATAAACAGGTGGTATTTACTTATACCAAGATGGTCACTACGATAGGTTTGACAGTACATTCAATTCAGATTCAGAGTATATTTTATTGTGCAGTACTTATTTTATTTTGTAATTTTATCTATGCATTACATGCAACTGTCTAGCCTTGCCTGATTGCAGATATATTCCACACTAGGGCTTTACAATTCCCCTGACATAATTATATATATATAATTTTCCTGCATCTTTGACTGAAAATATCTTAGTATGGGAATCTCGAGTTCCAGACCTTTAAGAGTGCCCCAATCCCCTTAAAACATGTGAGGAACTGCAATCATTGTTACACAACTCAAACTAGCTTGCTAACTCATCAAGCTTGCATAAGCCAAAGAATTAGTTGAATTCTTAGTATTTCAAAAGAAATTGAACCTATAGCTTTACAGTTACCAAATAATTGAAGGTCTTGTTGCTCTATAGTTCAAAAAGTTTATATTTCACTAAATTTTGTTTAAAGAGCCATCAGTTCTATGTAAAATATAGAATGACAAACACTGTACATTTTTCAGTGCAAATAGGTTAGTCCACAAAATGTATATGTACACAATATATGGTACCTATCTTGTGTATGATAAGCCCAAGAAATACATGTTTTTGTAATTGAAGTTAATCCAATCAGTGTGTTTATTATTACTAAGACTATGCGACACCATTCTTAATTTGGTTACCATGACAACAAAAACTTTGACAAAAAAACCTACACGCACATCTATAGAGGGTAACCTAAACATTGTTGCAAAGTTTTTATTGAAATTGATTCAATATTTAAAGATGCTCCACTGCTGACCGATAGTATTTTTTCACTATTAAAAACAGGAGCATATGATTAAGTATTTTTCTTC
The DNA here is from genome assembly GCF_041381155.1 of Argopecten irradians. Taxonomy (NCBI): domain Eukaryota; kingdom Metazoa; phylum Mollusca; class Bivalvia; order Pectinida; family Pectinidae; genus Argopecten; species Argopecten irradians. The sequence continues at coordinate 15,529,800 of NC_091134.1, read as the reverse complement.
AGTTACAAAAATTACTTATTTTACACCATTATCACCATCGAAAAGTTTGAGCTTCTAATTCTAATTCAAGTTAAAATATGAAAAACAATTAATTGCATCCCGAAAAAATCCGTGGCACTGTATCCTATATGGAATGAAGTACTGATTGCGCATGCACCAAAATGAAAATTTATATACTGGTATTATTTTTTGTGTTAATTAGACATACATACACACGATTGAACACCAATTATTGTTCAAATAATGAATATCATTTATGCTCTGTCGGCGGTGGAGCATCTTTAAGGAGCAGACAATTAAACAAAAAGATAGACAAACAAGAGATCCCAGAGGGATCTTGGCGCCCACCTGAGAATGATCTACGTCTGACAAACGGTAGCGGGATCTTTTCTCTGCTTTTCAAACTGGTACTACATATTACTACATATGAATTTTGAGAAAGATCCTTTGAGTACTTTCTGAGATATATAACAGTAACAAACTTCACGTGCACATGAAATTTGAGGCAGCTCCCTTGAGTCCCTTCAGTTATTCTGAGAAATAGTGGCAACAAACTTCAATTGTAGAAATCCAAGATGGCTTCCTGTCGGCCATCTTGTTCACCGATCGGTACAAAAATGTAATATGCTTAACCAGGGATCTAGTGGACCATGCACATGGAATTTGAGACAGCTCCCTTCAGTACTTTTTGAATAATAGCGGTAACAAACTTCAATCGTCAAAATCCAAGATGGCGGCCTGTCTGCCATTTTGTTGATCAATCAGTCCCAAAATGAAATATGCACAACTAGGGCCCTAGGGAAACCTACATGTGAACTTTGAGAAAAATCCCTTCAGCACTTTCTAAGAAATAGCGGTAACAAACTTTAACTATCAAAATCCAAGATGGCTGCCTTGCAGCCAAGAACCTAATGGGCATTAAGGTCCATCTGACTATTAGTATAACACAACATGGTCATAGTATATAGTAGTGGGAAAAGAATCATAAGGGCTGAAAATGCTCACATCTGCTTCAACTAATTAAATTTCAGATATTGTATAATAGGAATATATTTTGACCACTGTAATTTTGAATGGTTAGTTTCTGATATATTTGACCACTGTTACTTTGGAAGTAGGTCAAGGTCATTCAAGTAAACAAACTTGAAAGTGTTGTATAAAACACACTTTAATGGTACAAGCCTAATGTCCGACTTATGTAGGTCTTTCCTTTATTGAGAATTTGTTAAAAGATTTTCATATATCTAAACTCGCTGTGCATTCCATTTGTGCATTTGTTTTTATCAACCATGAGTGTATTTCTTATTGCATGCATATATATGTGACATATATAATATTTTGATCCAGATAACTAAGTTACATAGATCTTGGGCTTATTACAGACAAGACACAGTACACAGGTTATCAGGGGAGGAGTGTAGTATATATAACACTGGGTAACAATTAGTGCCTTACTTTCTCCATTCTTATTCCAATCATGTTATATCCAACTGCAGCAGTAAAATCAGAAAGTGGTATCATTAAGCATAAACAATTGCAATCACTTGTTTAAACCAAAACCTAGTCTGCATTCACTTCCAGTTTGTCTTGATAATATTTTACTAACATAGAAAAGTTAGTTATATATATATATTTTTATCTCCAATTTTAGTTTCCAATGCAACATATAAACAGCATCCTCGGAGACCAATAGGGGTTTTTATATGAGGGCATGTGTCAAGGAGACACCAACAATCAGGGTCATATGAGGACATGTGTCAAGGAGATACCAACAGTCAGGGTCATATGAGGACATGTGTCAAGGAGACACCAACAGTCAGGGTCATATGAGGACAGGTGTCAAGGAGATACCAACAGTCAGGGTCATATGAGGACATGTGTCAAGGAGACACCAACAATCAGGGTCATATGAGGACATGTGTCAAGGAGACACCAACAGTCAGGGTCATATGAGGACAGGTGTCAAGGAGATACCAACAGTCAGGGTCATATGAGGACATGTGTCAAGGAGACACCAACAATCAGGGTCATATGAGGACATGTGTCAAGGAGACACCAACAGTCAGGGTCATATGAGGACATGTGTCAAGGAGACACCAACAGTCAGGGTCATATGAGGACAATTGTCAAGGAGGACAAACAATCAGGGTCATATGAGGACATGTGTCAAGGAGACACCAACAGTCAGGTTCATATGAGGACATGTTAATGAGACATCAACAGTCAGGGTCATATGAGGACATGTACGTATACAGGTATACCCAGCTTAGTACAAAGGGGCAACTGATCTGGACATGGTCATGATCACCTACGTATACGGTTAAATTCATCTGATAAGGACATATAACAGCCAGTTAGGGATATGAGAACATGTGTTAAAGGGGACACCAATGATCAAGATCATATTACAAAATCTACTTCAAACAGTATTGCTATAAGTTCAAAATATTGAAAAAAAATTGGACTAATTCATGTACCATGTGATATCCGATAACGTTTGTGCGGGACTAGCTATAGTATCTACATTGGTGATGGAATGTAACTATTTGTAATATTCCCTCTAAAATGACATTAACGTGGGATATCAATATGACGTCATTCCATCAACAATAGAAACAAGAGTCCTGCATAAACGTTATCGGGTATCACATGGTACGTGAATAAATCCCATTGGAAAGCGATTTAATATTTTTTTCAAAACAAGGAATTGAAATGTATGCAGTCTAAGTTCTGATCACATTTTTAAAAGCATTTCCATTCACACATTGCAATGCTAAATACATACAGGCAAACAGTCCATAACTAATGATGTTGATTCTTCCTGCAAACAAACAGATAAATAACCATCATAAATCTGATCTCAGAGATATAAGTTTTGGTCTTCATGCACTGTATGTGGTCTTTATACCCAAAATATGTTGAAATTGATCATTTGCATTTGAGACCCTGTCAGGGAAACCAGGTGGTCTTTACAGAAGTGGTTACATATATATAGCTATAAGACTATACTGCGCTGCATCAATTCAATTTTTAAATTTTTTTTTTTTTAAATTTTTTTTTCAATATTACCAATCCAAAATTTGAAAATCTTTGAGACAGCTAGCCCAACCCAAAGAGGTCTTGTAATTGAAAACCTATTACGAAGTGGACATGAATACATGTAAAATTTATAAACTTCATCACCAGAAAAAGCAATAACTTTTAAGTGTTTGGGTCCAAGACAACTCAAAACTCTTTTAAGTATAAATTATTGCAATGATTTAAGTCACATATAATTCAATTTGTTTCACAAATACAATGTTTGCACAGTATATATAAAATATATCAATTTAACATTGCTATACGTAACAACTTATACATAATACAAGCTGTACACATCTACTTTATACCATATACATTCGTACATTGTATGTACATACACACCTGCATGAACATGCGTGTACAACAGCTAATAAATGTGATAATCAGCTGAATTGTAAAAATGTAACAAAATCATGTTTACTACACATACGAGAGGTGTTATTGTAACAATTTCTATACTGTAATTACAATACAATTCTGTGTGCATATATATATATGTTGGGATAATATACAATTGTATAAATGGCTGGGAAGAAATGTTAATTGTAATGCTTTAGTTATAATTATAACAGACAGCTAGAATATACAGGTAATTTAATTCTTTTAGTTTATACATGTACCTGTAGGCATTTTTTTTAGATTTCTTAAAGCCACACTATACGTAACTATCAACAAAAATTTAAGTTAAATTTGACTCCGATATTGTTAGTATTTGTAGATGTAGTTGAAATTAAGATATATTAAAGAACATTTATAATGTTTTTTTTTAATAACTTTGGTATAGCAGTCGTTGATAGTCAATACACGTAAACATGCCTTAATTTTAAACTGGTCGCCATAGAAGTTACGATTATTGCCGAATGGAAGTAGCAAAGTTCATGACCTGTTTTTGGAAGAGTTCGGACAGACTTTACATAGTTACGTTTATAGTCACACGACGTTCTCGTGTTTGACTCACCTAGCGATGTTTAATATTTATTTGATTTTTATCAAATAATCCGAATAATAATCGAACATCTTGACTTCAATTTAGTCCTGTCTCTGCATGATTTACAACAGGATTTTTTTTCAACATTCTTCTAAAGCATGAAAAAAATAAGAAAGATACCGATATTGGGCCTTTAAAGCAGATCACTGTAATATCAAAATATGATAATTTAGCTAAACTGTATTTTATTTTATATCTTAATTTCCTATTAACAAAATGATACAAAAAAAAAACAAATTGATTTAATAAACGAACAGTTACATACATAGTTCCAATTCATATTACACAAAAATAGGCCTAATATGACCTGAATTTGAAATCAGATTCGTGTAACGTTGGGCTAACAACCACAAGTCTTGTTAACTGTTGCTTTGTAGAGAAGATACACCGAGATTCAGAGAGTGCCAATAAACTACTAGAGTATTCAATTGTACGGAATGGCATTGATTCTACAAAATGACATCAAATCGGTGTCACTGATCTAAGGAAATTCTCTAAAGACACGCAAATGTCACATTGGCAGTAGGCCTACTATATCAGTAGAATAACGTTAGGTGCGAGCACAAGTATCGATCTATTTGACAGAATGAAAAACTTCAAGTTTCTGGATAAAAGCATCCATGCAAGGTATATTACAAATCACTATAAGTAAAAGCTTTATGTAATTTACAAACCTTCAAATCAGGATTTTGCAGCAGACCCGTCAATCCTCCCGAACAATCGCTTGTTTCAGATGCTGGATTTACATACCGGAAGCTCAATTTACACCATTGTTGTCAATTGAAGGCGAGACTAAATTAGGTGTGGTCCCGGCCGGTCTGATCCGGATTTTAGAGCATTTCTTTGAATGTCAAGACTTTACTTACGTCAAATATTTTTTAAATCATGTAACTTTAAAAATCTATATTTTCTACAGACAATTTTATCGACGATACATTTACATTGTTTTAGTAATGTTATTGATACATTCTGCATGTGCGTACACATATATATATAAAAAAAAAATTAAAAAAAAGAAATCTGTAGATTTCCAAGAGTTGACTAAATTATAGGATTATAAAAAAATTCTGTACATGATTACATGTATGCTACATTTCAGATTGAATCAACTGAAGAATAATACTTGTGGATATGGTAACTCTGTTTTTTTTTTTTTTTTTTTTTTTTTTTTTTTTGTTGTTGTTTGTTGTTGTTGTTTTTTTTTTTTTTTTTAGATATTCTGCAGATCTAAACTGACTTATTTGTTTTCAAAACATTTTGAAACGAGATTTGCATCGACTCTAATAATTTATTTGTTTGTTTGTTTAACAGTTGCTTATCCTTTCTATGTATAATGTACTGTACTTGAGATTGTATATTTACTTGAGATATTGCAATTACTAATAACACAAAATGTGAAAAAGAAATTGTAGACCACAATTTGGCTTCTCGTGTGACCGTATGTACTCGTTTCACAATGTACTTTGTAAAATGAAAAAAAAATATGATAAGTACATATATATTGTAATTCTCAAAATAATGTTGTTGTTTTTTATTTGTAAATAAAATATTAAAAGTTCTTTTTAATTCGTGAGTATGAACTGCACATATAGATTTTTTTAAATCTCGATAATTTGCAAAAAAAAAAAAAAACCAACATTTTTCAACTAATTTCAACCTTTGAAATTCCGCACACAATCTACGCTAAAATAATCACTAATATAACAGTAATGTAGTCTTTGATAGTGCCGTCATATTTATTGTTATATTACATTTCAAGATTTTAGACTTTCAGATTGATTCAAAATTTAGGAACAAAAACATCTTACATAACTTATAAGTTCTCACACATTATATAAGTATATTCAAGCACATCCTCGATACTCCAGGAGTTCCGATCACTTACAATCTCTACACCCCTGGATTATCTCATACATTATAGTAAAACTGAAGGCAGCGCATAGGAAAAAAATCTGAACAATCACAGGCCAGCAAATATTTCCTTTGAAGATTAAAGAAAGAGCGACGTCCAACTTCAAAGCCACGCAGTCAGCCGCAGTGCATCTTTATACGGATCTTTTGATGTGCACCAAAGGACTAATTAAGTGTTCTGTTGCCTCCAGTTTTGCTATGAGGTAGTCCAGGGGTGTAGAGATCGTAAGTGATCGGAACCCCTGGAATATCGTGGATGATTCAAGCATACCTTAGAAGAAGATATTAAGTGCCAGGCTGTATCGTACATTATACTTCTACAGTCCTGACCCACCGCTGCACCTTATTGAAGCATAACAAATGTCATCAATTATTTTTAGTTATGTAGTTTGAAAATATAAAATTAGATAGGATAGAAATTAAAAATTAAATTACTTAGAGAAGTTTATCAAATGATTAAATTAACTCACAAGTTGTTATTGCGTGTGCAGGAAGTGGATGTCTAGGGCCAAGAGTGGACGAAACACATGCACGATTGAATGATTACATGTAGTAGGGACATACGATATATTTATATTGTCTTAGATTTAAAGGCTATTAACCAATTTTCTGAATCTACTATAAGAATAACTAGTATGGCATATATACTCATTTACAAATCCTTGGCCCAGCTCAGAACCGAGACACTATGGGGTCAGTTCTGACCAACCCTCGATCAGGCCAACACGTGCACGCGACATAGCGACAGATAAACTTGTCCATTGATTTCAGCTTCGATGTGTTTTTTTTATATTACATGTATTATTATTATTCAAAGATTTTCAAACTACGCATGATATTTAGACATAACATAAACAATTAAACACACATTTATATAAATCTAACTTCTTTTTTTATTCAGTTATTTCTCTAGGATATTCAAAATTGTCTTTTATACAATTTTTCATACTGAAGGATAACAAATAAAACGATTGAAATGGAATCCACAGTCTCGTGTCAAAACTATGCCACACTATCAATGAACACTGATAGTGTTATAACTATACCAGTAGTTTTGATCTATGGACAATGTTTATTTCGCACCTTTCCTTGATTATCAGTTGTCAATCGTGTCAATTTCAACAAACACCTGGCCAGCTGTCTGTAGTCCTCTAACCGATCAACTCCAAGGAATCCATTCATTGCATGCTAAATAGCCTATTTTAAACTATATGTATTCCAACTGAGCACTTGTGAACCGATTTATAAATACATTTCTGTACCATAGACATGACTGTACGTATATTTTTTGTTTCACTTTAAACGTTTCGAATGTAAGCGCAACTAATTTATGAAATTAGCAAATCAGCAAATTTTGTTTTGACATTCGGTTATACAACTAAACATATTGTAGCTTATTGCATGACAACGTATACAAACCGGATAGAAACACGTGAATTTTTATTCTTAGTAATTAGAAGAAAATCATCTCGTATAATAACTATCCCGTTATACCGAGATACACCTAATTATGTCGTAATTAAAGCTTTCAGTTGTTTTTTTTTCTTCGTGACACTATTCGGCTTTCGTATTAACAGTAACGGTATTAAATGTTATATTTGTATGTCTATGTTTTTATCAACTTGTATTTCTACATATACTTTAATTAGATAATTCCGATCTTGCCTTACACGGACGGGTACAGTAGCTCCAAAATTGACTTCTTATTTACAAGAATGTCTCGATAAACACATCTATTAATATGTGTTCCATGTAGGTATTTTTGACGCGATGTCGTTGGTTACGTCCCCTTGGAAGTTATCGAGTGGATTGTCAGCCACACTACTGCCATTCTGATTCATCAAAGTAACTTCCCTTCGGTGGAAGAACTCTGATAGATCAGAGTGAAGAACTTAAAGAATTGCAATTTTAAACAAAATATCACGCATCAATACTTCATTTTTAATATGTATCAAATAATATCAGACTACGAAGGGAAATAATCATTTTAATTTGTATGTTTTGATTAAGAAATTACTAAATACCCACATACGAATAAAAGATAAATAAAGGAGACTGTCCTTGAATGACCACATCTATAAAGAGGTCGTTTATAAGATCGAATTAAACCAATCATCGACGCTCAGTTTTGCCTATTTATGTTTATATTATCGATGACTCAGCATTTGAATTTAATATATCATATAGTTATAGACTTATTGATTTAATAAATTCGAGTATTTGAAAACATTATTTCATTCTGTTACTCTGGTAAAATAAATGTCTATAATAACGAGACGAGTTTCCTGAAATGTTATCATCAATATGTCACAATTGTAAATGTTTCGATTTTAAATCATAAAGACCAAAATCGAACTTTAAATGAGTTTATGAAATGTTGCGTATAGAAGACAACTTTTGTTCACTCAGTGAAATACTAGTATTTTAGTCGGTAAATATAACTAAGTAAATTTCCTTTGTTGATAAGCTGCCGGAATCAGCTCGAAACCTCTTAGACGGGAGGGGGGCATATGCAAAAATTAACTCTTACATGTTAATTCCATCGAAATAAGGTGGAAAATACGGATTAAAGTATAGTATTATTTTTTTTATTACAACGGACATACAAAAAGGAACATACGATATAGAATAAACTTTATACCGCAGTACTTTCAGTACTTTGATGATGGTGTCCTATAAAACAACAAATAACAGATGTTTAGCGGAAAATCATTTGCTCGGATGCTCCTGAATATTTACAAGAAGTTATCAATCAAATGTTAACGAAAAATAATGGCCTATATTTTACCATTCATACGCGTCAAAATCCAGGTCAAAATTAAATCGGGGATATTTCATAATTATCAAAGTACTGCGAGTACTGAAATATAGATAACGAATAAAAAAAATATACGATTCGTCTATTTATCGTATTGAGGATCATGTCGATATTGGAAAACATTTGACTATGTATAGGTATATATTAGAAAATGATATTAATTTAGAGATGAAAGACGAGATTTAAAGCAGTAACTAGTATATTGCTTTCATATAAAAAGATCAGGAGGTAGTACGACCCAGTCTTGAATATTACGGATTTTGCGAATTAGAGAACATAAAACATACAAAAGTTGATCGCATCCATAATTAAGTTGTACGATCACATAAAATAAGCACTTCCTTCTGACTACAATTACATATTAATTCTTCGATTTTGAAAATTTACCGCTTGTGAATTAGAATAATTACGGTAGAATACAGACATGACATTAGAGTCATTACAATCATTAATTCAATTACAGCACATTAAATATGTAACATCATAAAACATCGTATATATGAAGTTGAATTGATTTTACAAAATAATCCTGCTCTATACATCAATTCATACAGGGTATTATAATTTAGCATTACAAACAACATCATCTCATAAAATAAATCTCATGTAAATCACAAGAAGCATTGGGCTATGAAATGACGTGAGACAAATACTTCAAAAATGGTACGAAATCGATTTCGATTAAAGCAGAAAAATATTCTTATACAAAGAGAACAGAAAGCCCCAGGAAGAGCGAAAAATATACAAGTATATACAAAACATAAGCAACGTAACTAGTTTCGAGGATTATTAGGTAAATGGAGAACAAAATAAAAGAGAAGAGGAAATTGTAGTCGGATCACACGATAAAAATCAAATATACCTTTAACCTAAAACCAAAACCTTTCGAGGTATCCCTAGTGCTTAAATAGAGTAATGTCGATACCGTGCATAACAAATGAAGCAATGTCTTAGCATGCACAAGTTCGTGATATTGAATCCGGACTGAAATCATTATTATAAACACTGTGTCAGAGTGATAATCACAACTTCTCTTCCTTTTAAAGCTTTTTATGACCATAGGATCCAGTCTTGGATAAAAACCTCTGTCTTTACAAGTTAAGTGCTCTCTTTGCCAGCTGAGCTCGCAACTTCGTATGTGACGTCACTGTTGTTGTGGTCTGTTGGCATGGCGTACAGGTCCTCCGAGACGCTCTGGAAAACACCGGCGTTACCACATGGACGTTTCATCTCGGCGGTTATGCTCTTCAGCTTCTCGTGTAGTATATATGTATGCGATGTCTAAAACGACAAAAAAAAATCATATAATCTGGCTTCAATAATCATATCTTCGTAATAAATATCTTATTCTGTTAATGTTGGTTGATATGTTTTTTTACCAAAAGGAAAAACAGCATTGATTTTATATAAGAAAAGTATCGCTAAATCCTATACATCGATAACACCTTATAAGGATAACTAATTTTAGATAATCATACCGATATTTCATCGAAAAGACATGAAATTATTTTGACCTCTCACAATGATCAGTATAAACAGATGACGCTAAGTGGACTTAAACACAATAAATACATTACCTCCCCTTCGACCCTTGCTAATTTCTCTACCATATACACGTTCTCCTTTTTCAGTGCATCGTACGTATCCTTACTTATGTTGATGCGATTATCTACAAAGAAAAACAAAAATGATATTTGAACTATTATAAGCTACGGTACATGTATACTGTAGTTAATTTGGCAGGGAGACGATCTCCTCTTCTACTTATGTTCGATTTTTTGTCAATTTTTGACATAATTTGTCAATTTTTAACATGAATATGTTAATAAAGCCAATCTATCTTTTCATTTTAATCTAATTTCTCAGAAATTAATTTGACCTCCAAAAAGAATGATATTTTATCCTCATCGAATTTATAAAATCTACTACACAATATTATTCGTTTGTTGTACCACTTGCCAGACAAAAACAATAAGGTTGATAGTTAGCGACCATAAACAAATGTCGAAAACGTCAAATGAATAAATAATTAACCGAGCTAAGGTGCACAAATACCCAAAATTTAATCACATGCAATAACTTAAAATGGTAGTCTGATGATATAAAAGAAAATTCATGATAATCATCTGAGCGGTGAAGTGTCGATCGTTAGAGAATTAACGGAAACGAGTCTGAGAGAGGATTTTGATTTGGATGAGGTAATCCAACGGTATGATAATCAACATACTTGGTCGCAGATGTATAAATATATGCGATTCGTGTGTGATAGCGAGGGTTTTATTGCACACACTTTTCTTTTGTGAGAGGTTGGAAGTATACAGTGTAAGTAAAGGTTCTTGCACAGCTTTCGAATTATAAAGGATTTAATACACCCGAGCGAAGCGAGGATGCAATAAATGCAGAGTGACGAGTTACAAATGTATCATGCTGGTTTATACTTACGACTACTGTGATTCTGATCCTCGAACACAGACAGGTTAATACTTACGACTACTGTGATTCTGATCCTCGAACACAAAGACAGGTTAATACTTACGACTACTGTGATTCTGATCCTCGAACACAAAGACAGGTTAATACTTACTGTTACTGTGATTCTGATCCTCGAACACAAAGACAGGTTAATACTTACTGCTACTGTGATTCTGAACCTCGAGCTCAAAGACAGATTAATACTTATTAATGAAAAAAATAATAATAATAGACTTTATTTAAATTTGATTACATGTTGAGCTTAGCAGCTCGTCTTACACATAGTCAAGATAAATATAAAATATACAAATATCAGTAATTAAAAATTTAGCACACATAAAGAGGATATAAAATACATCTAAAGGTCTGATAAAGTTAATCCATACTACTACTGTGATTCTGAACCTCGAACACAATTACAGATTAATACTTACTGCTCCTGTGATTCTGAACCTCGAACACAATGACAGGTTGATACTTACAACTACTGTGATTCTGATCCTCGAACACAATGACAGGTTAACACTTACTGCTACTGTGATTCTGTAGCTTTTTGGCCGTACGGACTGTGTTTCCAATCATAAAATATTTTGGTAACTGTTTCCCCATCACTCCAGCTATGCAATATCCTGTAAGATTTGTAAAATAACAAACATAAGCACAGTTATATATTCGTGCATTCTGTGAAATTATTCGTTCGTGAATGGGTATCAGTGGTGTACAGCAGATCAAATAGGATAACAATTAATACGTCTGTTACGAAAAAGAACACAAACCTGTTTGAAAGCACGGTTGTCAGTTATGTCAAATGCCTGTAAAATAGTCAATATTAAACAATTACCGTAAACAGATATGAAGACATTAAAGAAATTTACCAGTATCCATTCCACATTTAATAGTTAGATTGTTTTTAAACTTTGTGCGATTCTTCACTTCTGACACCAGTTCTAATGCAATGTCTGCGATTAATGTTAAGTGTTCCATGTTATTTCGTCTCGGAAAACCTGGCGACAGAAAGAAAAAAAAACATTCATTTAAAACCGACGGTACAAAACTGGTCGAATAAAAAGCATACGCATGTCCAAGTAAAATGAAAAGACACTTAAACACAGTAAGATTTAATCTTTGAATTATTCAAAAGCGCTTTATTCTTACATGTGCATTTATTTAAACAATTCCCACTTGATATCGGCGCTGAACAATTATCCTTTAAAATTATTGACATATAGTTATCCGTTTTGTTGTTGCCGTGCCATGAAGTTAACTATGTAATGAGTTTCTGATGTAGTCGCTGTATTATTCGTATCATTCGCCGTTATTTACTTGACTACTTCAAAATATCTTAATGAACTTTACTGTCACGTTTGGTTTTACAAGTAGTCGATCAGAACAGAGTTGTCGATTATAGAATTGCGTTATGCCAAACATGATATCCGTAAAACCAATTAGCTTAAGTCAGTGGTCAAAGTAAGAGAGTGTATACAATAATGGATGTGGTCAAGAAATTATGGCCAGTTACATGCATTATGCAATAGGTCAACATATTCAGTTGCATAACGGTGGTCGATGTAGGTAGCTAAAAGGGTTATTGGTTACTAAAACAACTATTGGTTGAGTCAGTGTTAGGTTAAGGTAGTTTTATATGTATGTATAAATACCAGAGAAAACGATGAATGATCCATCCACGCCGTCTAGTTTGTTCACTTGGAATTGTAAGACAAGGGAATCTGCCAAGGTGTACAGGCTCTCCACGATCTCCACAATCTCCTTCGGAGTACGCTCGCACCCTTCCTTAAATCCATAAATACCGACCATCAAGATAGACACCGACCGAAAGTATTCCACATCTACCTTTTGATTGCTTTTGATCTTTTCTGCAATGACTGAGGGCATCATTTCCGAGAGGACACGGTCAATTTTCATGTTTGCATTTGCGAGATCTGCTGTACGTACAGCAAGGTAACGGGAGTTCTTCTGTATGACGCTGGTAAGGTTTTCTGTGGCGAATATCACTAAGGGACACATGAGAAGTACAATTACCAGAAATATGGCACCAATTGTGATGTCTTGTGTCGACTGTTCTATAACTACGTCTAAACTCTGTATAATCTCGTAGCCTAAATCCCTCTGAACATTTAAAAGTGTGTCAAGATACAGTGTCATGTTATCAAACCAGAACCTGGCCGTCTGAATATCGGCAATCATTTTCGTTTCGGTGTAATGTTGGATTTCATGTCTGTAGTAATTGATGACCTGGGTAACATTCGCTCCGAACTTTTTAACACCAGCAGTATACAGACTATTGACCCTACTGGAGTATAGCTCGGCTGTGGTGTGAAATGCCCGGAAACGATTTATTCTGTTATTGTACATTTCAAATGTTTTCTGAGACTGGAATCGCCCGTCGATGAAGAAAAGTGTGCCAAGCGCTCGCTCGATTCCAAGGTTTTGTTTGCCGCTTGTTAATTTTAGATAGGCAACAAGCGTCTTCCAGATCTGCGCCACCTTGCCCTCCGTTATTGATTTGTAGAGCCACACGATCACAGCATCTATTATACTCGTGTAGAAATCGATTTCTTCATTTAAATCATAGTTATTCTTGCTAATGATTTGTCTGTGTAGAGAAAGGTGCTTTTGTAGATGTTCCTTAGACTGGAATTGTTCTCTTTTTCTATCATCAAAATCACCCGGCCATTTCGACAAGGAGTATATTGCCCTGTCGGTTTGGATGTATTCTGTGAGAAGGAAAATCTTTGTCTGAGGTCCAAGGGCACTAAGGTATAGAATATTCATGTCTCGTTCTTGTTGGAGGTGGTGTACCAGTTTGCCAAGCTCTACGCTAAGTTGCACGTTGTTCTTCGTCTGAAAAAAACCCCAAAGTAAATATGTAATAAAGAAACATTTCTCATTTTAACTTAGAAATTTGTCCAAGAAGGACAAATTACTGGATCGATAAAATAAGCATGATATGGAACGTAAGATTCCGCAATAAAACCAATTCATTTTCAAGTCGGCTTGATTTCGCAATTTCGTGTCAACGACTGTACACCTAATTAAGTTTTTAATTTTACAATATTTAAAGTCTCTTGCGACGACCAATTTTCGCAAATCCTAATCGCTCTATAATTATGTTATAGTGTCGATAGCATTCAAGTTCCGTGCATTTTTATTCATCTCATCAAAAAGTAAAATAAGCCAATGACGCCGGAGTTATAACGAGTAATCCTATCATTTCTTTAGGCACTGTATCTGAAGGTTATTTTTTAAAGAAGGTGACAGTGTACACGTCGTACTGGGTCATCAAAACGTCACAATGAAACTTCCACTGGTTGTGTGATAATTGTTTATCATTATATAAACCAATGCTTTCAAATCTGAATAATTATTTTTTCTTTGTTTCTGGCATTATGATTGGCATATTATTTTTTTTCATTCCACGATGAAAAAAAAAATCGAAAATGGCGCGGAATCTCGACGTTATCGTGACGTCACAATAGAAACATTGGCGTTGCGTATTGATTTTGAAAAAAAATAATCCATTGGAAAAAAATCAATGGAATCGTAAGTGGAAACGTTATTCATTTTATAAAGTAGATTGGAAAATTAATTATAAGCATTGAAGTCACTAATTTTAATTTCATCGGGGTATGAAAGAAATTTTGTTTGCAAACTTTTGTGAGAATCCGCTACGCGAATTATACCATAATTAAACTGCGAATGTTAATCTTGAATTCGCAAACTTGTTTTGAAATGGGAATCGCGAAGTTTTACACGCCGCGAAAGAAAGATTGTGTACGTTATATTCCATACATATTGAGTGTAGTTCTGACTTACCCTCTGATTTTCAATTTTCTTGTGGATTGTGTCGGTGAGTGTGAAGACGCTGTAGGCCCACAGAACCAGGATAGGTAAGACCGTGAGACACAACATGATGGTCATCTGAACCCTTTTACCAGACATGGTCACTGGCCCGTCTGGGATCTTATCTGTAGTCCAGATTATTTATTATTGAGAATAACCATATTAAAATTTTTTTTTTTAAAATGTAGTAAACTGAATACCTATATCTGTAATTAGAAATTGGTAATATGATTAAATGCTATAAAAGGATGGCCAAGAAAGGAAATGGGACTAATTCACGTACCACGTGATACCCGATAACGTTTGTGCGGGACTAGTATCTCCAGTGGTGATGGAACGTAACTCTTTGAAATCTTCGCGCTGAAATGACGTTATCCCGCGATAACGTCATTTGACGTCATTCCATCACCAATAGAAACAATAGTCCCGCACAAACGTTATCGGGTATTATCGATATTATTGATATGTTTTATAATGTTGTGAGTTTGACAAAAAATACAACATGATGATGCTTTTTTATATATTTATATTAGTAATTTAACAAGTTAAATTTGGTCACAATAAAAATTAGATCAAAACAAAAATCCAAATTTTGCCAGTTTTATCCTTTGATTTATCAAAATAATACATTTTAAAACTAAAGTGCAAGAAAGAATAAAGAAACAAAATTGTTAACTATTACTAGAGGAATCTATATCAAATTTTGTTCACATCTGCAAAAGCTTCTCGTATTGAACGAGGGCTTTGAACGAGGTTAATGAAATAAGTGCAAAACTTAGCCTCGAAATTTATTTTAAATCGCTCAATTTTATCATTTAAACAAGTTAGTTTAGTTGACTAAGTATCAAGTTGTTTGAAACACTAAAACTTTTGGTAAATTAACAATTGTATACAAAAATCAAATTCTGCATTTGTAAACCAAATTATTTCCGGTATGATTCCGTTTAGCATCTATCGTGACCAATTAGGAAATACAAATAAATAATCACCATAAAATATTCGACTACATTTTACTATACAATAAAGACAGTAAATTGCGAGATTAAAATTCCCATGAAAATAGATTGGCTCACAATATTGGATACCATCGTTTTCTAACATGCATCTGTCAGGTAGATTACGTACCTTTGTCATATACGACCGACCCTAAAAGTAAATTAGATCTGCTTTTTCCTCGTCCGGATGAAACCCTTCTCTGTTTTTCTTCCATGGTCGGATGTTCATAAATTCACTGTCCGTGATAATTAAAAGCAAATGTTAAAAACTGTCTTACTCCTGATCATTCCAAGAGGACGGACAAAACGCTTTAAGCAGGTATGTTTGAAATTCTATGTATAGAGTGACCTTTAGGGTTGTGAAAATTGATTGGGTTTTTTCCCTCTTACTTAAAAGTTATTTCAATATAATTCAATTTTGCTTGTTACGAGCATTTTCATTGGCTTAAAAATTTACTTTATCAGCCCATAAAGGAAAAAATGGCGTCGCCGTTTATAACGTTGCTTCTGATTGGCTGAGATGACGGCGTAATGATTTCATAGACAAAAGAGTCCCAAAATGAATTTTGAATATTGAAGAGATTATCTTAAGTAAATTGAATTATAAGGATTAATTTGAATAGATTTTTTTATGTTATGGAGATATAACACAAAAATCTGAGTGTACTCTCATCATAAACCTCTTCGCGGTTTATTTAGAGTACACTCAGATTTTTGTGTTATATCTCCATAACATAAAAAATCTATTCAAGTTTATCCTTAATTGATAGTAACAAATGTTAGCATTTTGTATTTCAAAAATGATAGATCTGAGCAAAACTAAATCGAAGCAAGTGACAACATCACCTAGCCTTCTTTTGGAGTGTGAACATTGCCGCCTTTAATTCTATATCCACGAATATGTCGAATGCTGTGAATCCACTATAGGTGATTCATATTGTGTAGATTTTACAAAAATACCGAAAACATTATTTAGTCTTTGCAATGGAATGGTCTTGTCAACAATAAGATTTCGCTATCAAAATACCAAAACTTGATGATTTCACAATACACACCTAAAATTAGACACATACATGACATGCCTATAACGTCTTACTATCGTGCAATTTTGTATTAGTTGATCTCTAGATGGCTACATGTATAACCAGTCTGATGGTCAATCCATCCTGGTCAATTTACCAGTCTGATGGTCAATCCATCCTGGTCAATCTACCAGTCTGATGGTTAATCCATCCTGGTCAATCTACCAGTCTGATAGTCAATCCATCCTGGTCAATCTACCAGTCTGATAGTCAATCCATCCTGGTCAATCTACCAGTCTGATGGTCAATCCATCCTGTTCAATCTACCAGTCTGATGGTCAATCCATCCTGGTCAATCTACCAGTCTGATGGTCAATCCATCCTGGTCAATCTACCAGTCTGATGGTCAATCCATCCTGGTCAATCTACCAGTCTGATGGTCAATCCATCCTGGTCAATCTACCAGTCTGATGGTTAATCCATCCTGGTCAATCTACCAGTCTGATGGTCAATCCATCCTGTTCGATGTGCTGAGTTTAAAGTCATTACATTTAAACCATCACTGCATATATAAAGCTCTCCTTGGCGTCTTGTTGTCCTTTTGTTGAAGTCATTCAACATCTACTGACTTTGATGGGACCATGCAATGATGACGACGCTTTCTGTACGTTTTCTAATCGTGAAATTAATCAATATTTCGAATCTTTGTTAAATGGTGCCCAATCTTTGTGTTCAACTTGAATTCAAAATGTATTAATTATTTTTATCGAGACCACTCCTTCACACATCCTAATCATCTAGTGCATTTATAACGTTTACAAGACCTGGTAACGTTTACAAGACCTGGTAACGTTTACAAGACCTGGTAACGTTTACAAGACCTGGTAACGTTTACAAGACCTGAAGCATGAGTAATGTATTCACTGCGTATCTGTGTATATAGAATCAAAGGTTGTGATGGTCGCATATTTTGAAAGAAGCTCAAAATGATCGCTCACTTTGTTTTGCACAGATCAGCAGGATTTGCCATTATCAAATCGAAACAACCGTAGGGATTAAGAAAAGTTGAAAATCAGTCAAAAAATACAATGCAAAAATCATTGTCACCATTTGTTTATAATTACTAGAAACATATTTCAAACTTTGACCTACATTCTTGAAACATTTTGTCCGCCATCTTGGGATGACCATCCCTGGTTAGTTCAGAGCGAATTATCTCTCGGTGTAGGGCACACCTTATTCGACACAAGTATGATATAATCACAGTTTACAAAGAGTAGCAATGTCGACTTTTAAAATATCCTATTTCTTTATCTCTAAAAAAGAGGTTTTTTCGTTAATATTCATGCGCCAACCTAATAACTGCATGTGCAGTATACATGGGTTACATTTGTTAACCATGCATATGGTGAATTAAAAATGAACGTATAAAATGAGTTTAACATATTTTAACGTCATTCGTATTTCCAAGTTAGAATTTCAAACATTTAAAAATGGTCATGATATTGCATAAGTACATGTATTTATCCATAAACATCAGAAACTAAACTCGCTTTGACAAATCACAAGGAATACATATATGTATGTGCATTGCATAATGTAAACATTTGATAACGACTATATTGATATGCATATATGTATATAATGCAATTGTGACAAGATAAATGTCTATTCAGTCATGAATATCAAAAGAATTTCATGTTTACTTCGACAGCATTCACAATCAAAATAGCAGTTTATAAAACCATATACTTATATCCTATACATTTATACTCGCCTCTTCTAGCAGATATAAAATTGAAATAAAACATGTTAAAATAAGCATATCAATGGAACCCTATGTGTCTAATATATGGATATATCTGTACCTTTTTTTCTCAAAGATGTTGAATTCCTCTCCTCCTCAGACAAAGACGATCGTCGCCATATTTGTATTTCACGACCGTTCCGTCTTTACAGTCGTTGTCATGGTAACCGTTGTGACAGGGTAATGCTGTGAACAACGAGCTATTTGTATGTTAATACCTGTTTGTGATTACCTAACTTGAAATAAATCGAGGAAACTTAAGTATTTCTATTATTTTTATTAAATAATTAAAAACCATGCGTCCTTGAGAGAGGGAATTGAGTCATGTATCCTTGATGTTCTAGGGGTTACATCACTATCGTTATGTAAATCCCTAGATTATGTCACTGCAAATCTGAATGGTCTGTGTGCGACTTTGATCTCCACATTGTGTGGCTTTGAAGATGGGCGTCTCATCTCTGTCTGTAATATCCAAAGGAAGTCTGTATATGCCTGTGATAGGTCAGTTTCTTCCTCCTGCGGATTTGCTATGACATAGCCCAAGTGTGGATATACATATAACGACAGCGATTGTACCCCTTGTGATTTCGAGGATAAGAGTTATGCTAATATGATAACAATGCTTACACTATTCTGTCGGTGAATTTTAAGTCGCCAAAGGTTGCCGCATTCTCGATACTTCAGGGTTTACTATTACTGACGTTATATGTACCCCTGGAATATGACATAGCAAATTTGAGGACAACAGAAGACACATGTAATTTTGTCCTTTGATGTACATCAAAAGAATAGAAAAACGGTACACTGTGGTTCAGTATGTGGCTTTGAAGTTAGGCGTCGCTCTCTCTGTAATCTTCAAAGGAAGTCTCTGCAGACCTGTGATTGGTCAAGCGTTTTTTCTTGAACTGCCTCCAGTTTTATCATGATATAAGCGTTTTTTTCTTGAACTGCCTCCAGTAGTAACTCCTGGGGTAACGAGGATGACGTTACCGTTGTTCCCACGTTTCAACTCTAAACTTCTCCGTGACCATGAGACCTTGCCATTTACGCTTGCAGCTTGGTGGACCATTCCGGTGAATTATGATGATCACACGGCGTCATATTCGCTGACCATTTAGTCGAATGTGAACCTTCGTGAGTGGTTTATCGATGACCATCAAGTAAGCCCCAAAACCCCGGTACCTTACGGCGGACCTCAGATGTCGCCGTTTGCACTGACCATCCAGATCAAGGACCTGGTGATTTGGGGTAACCATTACATATTTCTTCCAGATTAGGTTGGAATAATTTGCTGCAAGCAGCTGAATTGCCGAACGCGTTTGATAATATTTCGGAACGTCTTTATGATGTTGTTGCATCTTAAATGTATATCACCAAACTTAATTGAGGTTGGAATATAACTTGAGGTATTTATTTAGAACCATAAACCATAGAGAAATATTTACCAATGGTAAATCCCTGACAGTGTGTGAACCATTCTTGTTGAGTACAGAGTATCTGAAGTCAGTCATTTCTTACATACTGTATATAATTAACTATTTGTCGTGTAAACGTTCTTTGCTTTCGTGGTTTTACGGTGGAACCACGAACTTTTACAGTAATTCTAAGAATTAAACAATAACAATATACTGTAATATATAGGGTAGTCATGGAAGTTCCCACACGCGATATTAATTGATAGGAACAACAGAACGAACCCATTGATGTTTTAGGTTAAACAGTAGATGGTATTAGATCTAAACTAGGCAACAGTTTACAACGCAATAAAAGTATCATAACCGGGGATATTTTAATAAAAACTTTGTTTTAAAGTTCTAACATTGTTCATAAACAAAAAAACATAACTCAAAAAATAATATTACATTAGTAACCTTTATTTAACAGAAAATAAAATAAATATATATATACATGTATATATATTGCGAGTTATTTCCTGTATGATAATTTTGTACATTTGGCTTTCTTCTCTGCTCTTTTCTTTTCTCTGTTTTTTCTTGCCCGCTCCTGTTTTGCGTCCATAGAGGCTCTGTTGATCAGGCATGGGGTAATTAAAAATGTAATGGTAATTAATTGTAATGCATTACAAATTTTCAAGTAATTGAATGTAATGTGTAATTGAAGCAAATTTCAATTATATGTAATGGTAATTTAATTAATTACATTACAAAAATGCATGTAATGCTCCATTACTTTTCAATTACATTTCAATTACATGTGATGTTTTTTAAGGATATGAATATAGATAGATTTGTCATATTACATTTTCCATATTTCTGTTCTTCCTAATGTTTTTGTCTTCATTTTAGCTTTAGTATTCTTATGATTAGTTAACATGCATGTCTACAATATAGTTTGATAAAAGTTCTTTAGAACAATGTCTTTCCCACATATGCCCTTAATTGTATTAAATCAGGTTCAAAATAAAGTTTGGTTTGAAGAACATGGGGTCTAGACAAGCTACCTGGTAATTATAGATAATCATACCTTGGGGCAAACAGCTGAAGTATGAACAATTGGTCGTTACCTTCACTATTGCAGAGCAAGGTATAATGTTAGAATCACACCTAATGTGAAATTCAAAGTGATACTATAGGTATATGGCTTAATAAAAGATTTAGTTTCCAGCACAAATTAGTTTAAGAAAATTAATATACATTTATATAGATATAGACAAAAATATGGGGTAAAATACATTACATTGACCGTCACATTTATAGAATTTCAAAAGTGGCAAAGTTACATGTAACGTAAAAAATTAAATGTACTTTGATATGATTGTATCGACAATGGACTGTTCTTTTAAATGTAATATTTGGATATTTAAAGTACATTATTAATGAATGCATATCTTAAATTAGTATACAAATGTACATGGATATGTATTGTATAAAGATAGCTATTTTTACAATAGTGCCAAGTCTTTTTCTTTTAGTAAAAACTGAAAGTAATGTGTAATTTAATTAATTACATTGGTAAAGTAATGGTAATTTAATTAATTATATTGCAAAATACATGTAATGGTAATGCCATTTTAAAATGTAATGTGTAATTTAATTAATTACATTGCTATGTAATTGAACCCATCCCTGCTGTTGATGGGAGGCAGACGCCTCGGAGGAAGATTTCCAGACGGAAACGATGTTTGAGAGTACGTTGTGTACTGACACTCACATTCAGGAATACCAGGTAGAATAGTTGAGGGGGAGGGCTCTGACATATTTACAACGAAAGCTACTCCCCCGTTTCCTTTCTTGGGGACAATACCTTCAGCTTTCAGCTGCAGCAGCACGGTTGCTTGTGTTCTGCGAACGGTATTTTCGGCATCAGATTCCACGAAGTGTTCGGCTCTCATAGGCATGACCTGAAGAGAAATCATGATAAATATTAACGAAACATCTTCCATATCCTGTATATATACTACAGGTAGCTTTGTTCAACTGCATATATATAACACAAAATTTTAACATTCATTGCGAAATCTCGAAAACTTGAAAATACTTTACCTTGTTCCTTTTTCTCCAAAAGAACAATCGTAATCGTTCTTGTACATGTTCATCTGATTTGGAATTGTTGCATCCCATTTTCGCACAAAGAATGAGTTTCAATCAGCTCAACGCGGTAGTATTGCGGCAAAGTGGACATAGATACTAAATGTATTATGACGTCACAATTTATAATGTTATCTGACGTAATAATGCATTTCTAAAACGAGACTTCGCTTGAGCATTCTAGTAACAAGCAAAATTGAATTATCTAAACATATTCAAAATGTTATTGTCATAAATAGCGAATGGATTTGGCACAAGGTATATCTTACGAGGTCGGATTGAACTAGGTCGGTGACCAAGTCGGTAGAACATTCGTTCCCTGGTCAGGCCGCTACTGGGGCATTTTCTTCTCTTCTGTTACAAATTTGGCGCCCAACTAAATCACTCACGGTGTAGTCGGTGTGGTTGTTTAAAATGTCCAGTGGCGTTGGAAGATGAAACTTAATGTGGGAGGGGCGTGGCAAAGTTCCTCAAGATGTTTTAACAACACTCCCGCATCCCTTCAATTCGGACATATCCAATTTATCTTCTAGGTTAGGTTGGTACTTTTTAGGTTTGAAAATCAATTTTATTTTAATATTCAAAATCTATGAGAGGATCAGGAGATTAATTCAACACACAACCATATTTAGTTTATATACTTTTTTCACATTACTTTTTTAATACATCATTATACCTTGTACTCATCTATAGACAGTGGCGTCGCTAACGGAAAATTAATAAACTTTGTACGCATATTTAGCGTGCAAGCGCCGAAGCCGTGAGTCTTTGGTGTTAAATAGGGGATCCGGGGGTCTCCCCGGGAAAGAAATATCCCCGGGAAAGAAATATATTACGCGCATATGAGATTTTTTTTTAATTGCCCCCGTGACCCCCCCCCCCCCCCCCCCTAATGAAAATTACACTTGTAATATATTCCGCTCCCACTATGATGCTCTACGTTACGCTTCAATACATTGACAATTTTTCATTGGCCTTCAAATTTGACCCCGAACGGGGTATCGTTAGATCTTGTATTGAAGCGTAACGTAGAGTATCGTAGTGGGAGCTAAATTACAAGTTTAATTTATTTAGATTGGAAATAATCCGACACCTACCGTAAAGTATTTAAAATTTCGCGGGAAAATGAGATTTATAAATTATCTCCCTTGTTGAAGAGGGCGCTCTTTATTAGCTTCCGAGTTTAATCTGTCTCACTTCCGGAAGAAAATGGCCAGCAAGAGCAAGACACCCAAATCTCTCACAAAAGAGGAGGAACTCCTGCTACAAGACTTCAGCAGGAATGTATCAACAAAGTCTTCAGCTCTCTTCTATGGAAACGCTTTAATTGTATCAGCGATTCCGATCTGTAAGTCGCCTGATTGATAAAAAACAACGGTTGAAATTTGCCGGTACGAAACCGATGTATGCCACGTTGCCAAAAACTCTAAGCCTGGCTAGCGTTCTTTTTGGTTTTACGAATTTAGAAATCTCAGAACAACAATGAAATAATCTGAAAGGTTTATAAAGTGATATATATATTTACTTGAGAAAGTGCGTTTTTTATTATATTCTAAATGTTTTACATATAATTTAAATCTGACACTAAACAGCTTGTTACTTTTGTATTTGATGTAATGTAAACAATTCTGCAGTACATTAGTCAGTATGATCACTGATCGCATGCCGATTTTCCATCAAATTGAAATTACGTAATTTAAACATCATTTCAAATAATAAAATAAATACAAAGTGTACAATCCATCTAAAGAGCTGAGCGTAAGTTGTAAGTTACTTAGCTTTTGATTCAAATAAAACCAAGTTAATTATTTTAGTTGAGGTTGAAAACTTGACTAAATGACTTGCAAACATTGAAGTTAAGAAATATTATCATAGCTGGTTATCATGGATCTTATAAGTTGACTTTGTATGATATTGAAACTGGTTGACTTGCGACATAAATATATTAACAATGGTACACACAGGCCCCTGCAAGTGTATGACTTGTGTTATAACTTGACTGATTGATACCATTAACTTATTGTGACATGTATGACAGTGGCAAAATGATCATATATCATCATAAAAGAGATATTTCTTCCTCAATAATTCATATTGAACCCTTTTTTTTTAAATAACTGCTATCATTCCATATTGCATGAATGTTTGTCTCTTGTCCAGGGCTGTTTTGGAGGATACACCAGATGGATCTATATCAGTCTGGTATTCTGTTTGCTGTTGGAACCATCATCAGCACCTATCTGGTAGCCCTGGCATACAAAAACGTCAAATTTGTCCTCAAACACAAGTAAATATAACAATCAAAGAAAATTTTCCTAAGATATTTTCATTAAGCTGAATTTAATATTAACTCATGTAGTTAAAGATGTTCCACCGCTGACAAATAGTATTTTTTCACTGTTAAAAACAGGAGCAGACGATTTAGTATTTTTCTTCAGTTACAAAAGTTACTAACCTCAGACCATTACCACCATTGAAAAGTTTGAGCTTCTAATTTTACTTCAAGTTAAAAATATAAAAAATAATTAATTGCATCCCGAAAAAAAATCCGTGCCACTATATCCTATATGGAATGAAGTACTGATTGCGCATGCACCAAAGGCGAAGTAAATTATTTTATACTATTTTTTGTGTTAATTGTACATATATATACACGATTAAACACCAATTATTGTTCAAATGATGAATATCATTTATGCTCTGTCAGCGGTGGAGCATCTTTAAATAGACAGTACCATTATGTTTAGATGGACAAAATTTAGCTACCTGGCATTTGGAAAACATTAACAACAGAAATAACTCCATAGTCTTATTATTTTGGTTTATGTGCAAAAGGTATATCTGTAGAAATAAACAGTATTTAGTTTCAGCCCTTCGTGTAACAGAAATAGAAGTATTATTATTTTCTGTAGAAATTCATATTTGATATTATTTAAGTATTTTTATTTAAACATCTTATAATATCGATGTTGTTCCTATTGACAGAATTGCATTAAAAAGAGAGGATGCTGTATCCAAAGAAATGACTAAGAAATTTGCTGACGATAAACGTATGACAAAGAAAGAAAAGGATGAAAGGTACTTTTTGTTAAAATAAGAAGAAATGCTTCATTAAACCTCTTGAATGTTTAACATACGTTGGATTTCTAAATTAATTCTCTCATAATGAGATCCAAATTGATTAAGAAAAATCTTTAATTCTTGTTTGAATATTCAAGTTTAACAGGTTTAAAATGTTTGCATGCATTGCATTCGGTAGAGACAAACAAAATTCAATGCCATTTTCAGTTTCATTCAAGATCAGGAAATGTCATGAAATATAAATTTACTATCCAGATGCTCTTCTGAATTCTTTCCTATTTGTAACAAAAAATTCTTACCATTATTTACTATATTTCTGTTTTATAGAATACTTTGGAAGAAAAACGAAGTGGCAGATTATGAAGCTACAACCTTTTCCATTTTCTACAATAATGCATTTTACCTGGTATTATTGGTAATTGCTTCCTTCTACGTTCTGAGGAGTATCAACCCTACATTGTATCCTTTTTACAAAAACAGTTGAATTCTGGTTCACAAAATTGGTCTAACAGTAATAACAAAAAATTTAACTAAGTTGAAAAATACTTTTGACATTAATAGAGTTATGGCCCCTTCATTTATCATTCTGTATTTATAGTAGAAATAATCTCAAGTACCGATATATGAATTTCATGACTGTAATGATTAAAAATATGTGATTACACATATGTATAGCTCAACCACTGGTTCATATGACCGACACAATAAAATAATATGCTTTGGAAATAAAACTCCTTTAAAAATCTTGATCATCCAATATCTGTCGGTTCGATCAGTTTGGTCCATATTCAGATCCTTATTTTTCACACTTTTAATATTCTTTGCTGTTCTTCACCTATTGTATGTTGTTATCAACCTTGACCCCATGTTCAGTAATTACCTGTGTTCCGTTGGACTGGCAGCTGGATTGTTGGCACTTTTTTCAACCAGCACTAAGTAAATATTGACTCGTCAAAAGGAATATGGGAAGAATGTGACGCGAGAAAACTAGATATAGATAATCCTCATCCATGTGACAGAGGGTTGGACTATTTATTGTCTGTGTAGACAACTTTTCAGTACATTTCATCATGAATGTTTTCAGTCATCTGGTAAAGTAATAAAGATTTTTTGTAAGAATATAAGTTAAATGTTTCTTCTGTTTTAAAGCATCTTCAAACAAGTTTCATTACCAAGATTTCTGTTATGGGGAAATTAACAGGAATACCTGCAGCCAAGGTGAAATAAGATAACGAAGCAAATGGATCTCTTTGGTCACCAAAATTTTGAAAAAGAAAAAAAATAGCTACAATTTGGTTTGATTAATAATTGTCTCTACTACATGTCTGATTCTATATTTCAAACTACCAGTAGGGGTAGATAATAATAATAATCGAGTAAAGAACTCTTCTGAGAAAGTCTTAACAACTTAGGGCCTGGTAGCCAGTATACCTATATCCTTACAACTAGATGCAACAGAAAACATGTCAGTTCTCATAACAATACCCCAAGTTAAAGGAATAAATGACGGTACAACCTAGGTGAATTAAATACTTCCTTAAAGTAAAAAAAGATGTCAAAATAAAGGTTGTCATTTTGAATATAACAAACTGTCATGCCATTTCTAACAAAATAGTTAACAAAACAAGTAATTGGAGTGTCATAAAGACTAATAAAAAAAAAAGATAGAGTGAGTGGTCATGCATTTAAAATGGTTTCCTGTAGACAGTTGACCCAGAGACATGACCAAAGAAAATGACTTCCTTTTAATATGAATACTCGGCAAAATAAGTGGACATAGTGCTAATGTAAATGCATTTGTTTTATTTTTTATATTATTTAAAGAAAAAGGAATAGGATTGAATACAAATTGTGAAACAAAATTTATTGCAACTAAAGGCTCCTTGTATATATACATGTATTTAGATTTACAAACAGTCTACTCGTTCTTAGGATGACATACTCTGTAAACATTCTATAATATTTATCATGCAAATATTCGCAAGACCCAGAAACTAAAAGAAAACATCACAGATGGACCAGCCATGGTACGACAAATATAGCTATATAAAAGTTGTAAAGTTAAATTAGCAGTCCTGTTTTAAAACTGAATATGTCATACAATTTTTATGGGTGAAAACTTAACATATTTTCTTAATTATTTGGGAAATAAAAGAAGGGAGAAATAATCCAAGCTTAAAAATCTTATTTGATTTCCTATAACAATTCACATTTTTAGCTAATTAATGTCTTGTGGCCAGAGACAAACCAAACATGATCACTCTCGCTCATGTATCTTATATAAACTTTATTCTTTTATTTTTAATGTGTGTGTATCATGTAAAATATCTGAAAATAAAAACAAATTATATCAACTGTGAAAGCAATTAATGGTCCATCCTCGATACTCTATGGGTTCCGATCGCTTATAATCTGTATACCCCTGGACTATCTCATAGTAAAACTGAAACAAAACAGAGCAGATAATTTAGTCCTTTGATGCACATCAAAAGATCTGTATAACAGTACAACATGGTTGACTGTGTGGCTTTGAAGTAGGGCATCGCTCTCTCTGTGGTCTTCAAAAGAAATTTTTGCTGGTCTCTGATTGGTTCCGATTTTCTCTTCAATATGCCTTCAGTTTTACTATGAGATACCAGTCCATAGGTGAAGTGATTGGAACCCCTGGAGTACGGTGGATGTAGATGGTAATACATGGAATGTTAACTACAGGTATGATAATAATGTATTTAAAAAATAATAACATCTGCATTGATTTATACAGTACAAAAATTCCACGGAAGTGGATGTGTCGCCTGCACAGCATCACAAAAAATAGTTATTTACAGTTAAAAATATTGTTAATAATTTAGGTGAAGTAATCAAGTTCCATATCTCTTGCAAATATTGATGGATTTTGAAAAGTATCGAACCCATCTAAGATCTCATCGATAAAAAGCAATATACCAAATTTGGTTGAAATCGGACAATAAATACTAAAGTTTTCAAGCGGAAGCCATGTTTCAACTATTTTAAGGTCCCGTAACTCTTGCAAATATTGGCAGATTTTGACCAGTATCGAACCCATCTAAGATCTCATTAATATAAAGCAACATACCAAATTTGGTTGAAATCGGACAATAAATAACTAAGTTATTGAGCGGAAACTATGGATTTTTCTGTTTTTATGATTTTAAAGTCCCGTAACTCTTGAAAATATTGACGGATTTCGACCATTATTCAACTCATCCAAGATCTCATTGATATAAAACAATTTATGAAATTTGGTTGAAATTGGACGATAAATATTTAAGTTATCGAGCAGAAACCATGGATTTTTCTGTTTTGACGATTTAAAGTCCCGTAACTCTTGCAAATATAGACGGATTTTGACCAATATCGAACTCATCCGAGATCTTATTGATATAAAGCTATATACCAAATGTGGTTGAAATCGGACAATAAATACTTCAGTTATCGCACAGAAACCGTTTCCCGGATGTCGACGCCTACACCGACATAGTGATACCTAAGTGTCGCCCTTGCGTTGCAGGCGACACAAAAACCACTTTCTTAGGGTCACAAATGGCCATATATACTATAACTGACCTGTGTATAAAAACCACTTTTCTTTAAAGACAACTTCTATTGTCCATTGGGGGGTCTTTATATACAGGTCAAAACAGAAGTGTAAGTCTTTGTTCCAGTGTGTCTGTATACTGTTATAGTGAAACAAAGGGAATTAGCTCTATAATCTCTCTGTCAATACTGATACTGAAATGAAGGGAAAACTCTATCCTACCAGTCAGTTCGGATGGAGTGAAACAAATGGAAGTAACTCTAGTCTATCCACTCTATCAGTACTGATGGAGTGAAACAAAGGAAATTTACTCTATCCTCTCTGTGAGTAATGATTGAGTGAAGCAAAGGGAAGTAACTCTATCCTCTCTGTCAGTAATGATGGAGTGAAACAAAGGGAAGTAACTCTGAAAGATCAGAATGCTGCATACATTGGTTTCTTCCATTCAACAACTACATATAAAATCATTTAGGATGGCTGTCTTTGTGATGTATTTTATGAAGTTATTTTGTCTGTAAAGAACCCAAACAGGCATCCCAATTCTAAAATGCAATTAAAATGCAACTTGGATAATACAGTATGTTCAAGAGAAAAGATTGAAAAACAAATATCATACCATTGAAAATTTTCAGCCCAAAGGGTAAACACAGGGTTAAAGCTGTTAGCATGCATATTTAAAAAAGCCATCATACATAATTTACACGAAAGGGTTAGGTAAAAAAATATATTCTAATACAAGATTATTATTGAGGCGTGCACAGGTTAAAAAACAACCCCAATTGCAGTTACATTTAATGTACATGTGTAGCAGTATGCATTGACATTATAAAATGCTATGAATTTATTTATACATTATTTTTGTATTTAAAGGAATAAATTGATATTTTCAATTTGTTAAGGAATATTTACCTACTGTAAAGGCAAAGTCTCTGAATTAGAGAATACGCCAATGCAAACTGCACGTTTTATTTACTCACAGTAGTTCGCTTTACTACATTAGGGACTGTCCCCCATTTATCTTGATTCTGTTTCTTTAGGTATTAATTATGAAAAAAAAGAACACACACTGTGACAACTAATCTGTTTGTGTACCTAAATATTTAGCAATGAAGACTACTTCTTTTTTTTTCTTTTTTTTTGCCATTTTTGTCTAGATATCTTAATAATCACTTTTAATTTCCATAAAAATGCCCTAAATCATATTAAATTTACATTGTTCTTTTTTTTTGGGATTTTGTGTTTCCAGAAACTTTAAATTCATTCAGTAACCATGTGAAATGTCCGTTTTGAAAAAAAAAATACCAGCTATACCTAGACCAAAGCCTTTTATGTATATTTCTGGTTTCATAGAGTAGGTTGATAGGAAATGAGTGGTTATTTCTTATTATCTGTATTATTTTTTTGGAATGTCAGGAAGAGGAGAGGGTTAAGTTATTACATTAAAAGTACCATTTTTCAGGCTTTAGGTAGGCTAGAAGTCTTCTATTCCTCATTATAGTGGTTTCACTTTATCTTAAGCAATTCCAGAAATCAAAGTTGAAACCTTTCAACTGTTTTTAAAACAATATACTTTTAAAAATATATGCAATAAAATAGCAAGTTTGCAGGTAAAACATAGCACATATTTTGTCATATTTTAGTCATGAACAATAAAGTCATGGCAATGGATATAAGCATTACCCTGGTATACAAATATTCTTGAAACATTGTACATTTTTTTGGCCTTATGATGACAATGATAAAAAATCTTTTGAAAATCATAAATGATAAATGCATGGTATGGATTTAAGCATCGTGTATAAAGTCTTGAGAATACATAAAAAAAAAATAGAATTAATATCAAGTTGTGTATAAAATCAACAATTGCTAAGCAATGCTCTGATAAACACTGATGTTTACAATGTATGAAATTAAATTTTGCATAAAACTTGAAGACAAACAAGTCCATGCACATTAATATAGATAGGAATGGTTATAAGTTCATTTTGAAAAACATTTTTGTTAATTCTATGAATTACTTAAATTTTTATATAAACAACACGGTGGATACATGAATGTATGTTATACAATAATTATTGACATATAGGAAAAATGCCTTGCAACTACAAGTATTAAACAAAATATCATTTACTAGTAAAGCTTCCAATACCATCATATACATATTAAAAATCTGTCTTTATTTAACAACAACATAGCTGACAGAAATTGTCTGAATTCACTGAATTAAAAATTATATTTCTTATTTTACATTAGTGCATCAACCATATTAGAATTGAATCAGAATACATCATGAAGCATGGCTTCTGTTGAAAAGGAAAACATTTAAAAATCTTGTTTTTTTATTGTGATATTTGATTTTAAAGATGCTCCACCGCTGACAAATGGTATTTTTTCACAATCAAAAACAGGAGCTGGCGATTTAGTATTTTTCTTCAGTTACAAAAGTTAATTACTTTACACCATTACCACCATTGAAAAGTTTGAGCTTCTGATTTTATTTTAAGTTAAAAATATGAAAAATAATTAATTGCATCCCAAATTTTTTTTTTACATGATTAAACACCAGTTATTGTTCAAATCCTGAACACCATTTATGCTCTGTCGGCGGTGGAGCATCTTTAAAAATATGTCATAGTTTAATACAATTCATATCAATAGAAAATCATTTTCTCATCAGATGATCTGGATGAGTATTGTGTATTGACTTTGTATAAAAATGGGAATATTTCACGTACCATGTGATACCTGATGACGTTTGTGAGGGACTATTTCTATTGGTGATGGAAAGATGTTGTATGATGACGTCCCGCGCTAACATCGTTTCAGCAGAAAGATAATAAAATTTGATGTTCCATCACTATTGGAGATTCTAGTACCGCACAAATGTTATCGGGTAACACGTGGTACGTGAATTATTCCCATTGTATTACAACCATAACCAAAATATAACCTTGTCAAGGTCGTAAGTTTCATAACTATATATGTATAGCCTCCGTTTGTATCAGTTGTATCTTTTCCAGTCTGGAATTGGGGAGTTCAAGATGTTGTCTGAATACATTAATAGTGCATTTAAAATGCTGAATTGATGTGGATATAGACACACATATAATGGGCAACAATATGGAAAGTCACCTTTAATGAGACATCTACTGTTTTCTATTGTATGACAATGTCTCCTACATCCACTTCCTAAGCTTGAACATGTGCATTGTTTTGATTCGCTTCTTCATTTGTAGGATTTCCACCGAACACTAAAATATAAAAAGTTTCAATGAAAGAAACAAAATGAAAAATGTTATTAGCTATAGTAAATGTGGAGTGAATAGAAATCCCATTACCTTTCTGAAACAAAAAATGAAAAGACTCTTTAAAACAAATAGTAACATAAGAAGAAAATAGGTATGTCAATGACCTAAGATGAGGTGACAACATCAAACATGTGTTGACAGTGAAGATTACAGTTTGGCACCTGGTGCACAGATAGTCGACTAAACACACTGTAATTAGGGTGTTAGGTGGAAACATTATACAATCCGCATTATGAAATTTAACATTTGATTTATTTTAATTGTTCAGAAGGTTATTGTATGTCTTGTATTAAGTAGGTTATATACGGTCGAAAACAGTAAATTACAAAACACGAAACCTTTTTGTAATAAATGTATGAAAACTTTAGAAAGAAATCTCAAAATTAGCGGTTCAGCCAAATGCAATAACCGGTAACTGAAACAGAGAAGTTTCTGTCCTAAATATATTCTTATGTTGCAGATACAATGTAGTCACAGAAACATTGTCATTATATTATATTACCAATATCACCAAAAGAACCACTATCTACGTACCACGATACCTAAACGTACCACCATCACCTTTCCACCAATACCAAATGTACCAGGGTAATATGAACAAAATGCTACCATTACCACATGCCAATCTTTACCAAGGCCACCAACTCTGGTTTTACATATTGAAGTTATCTGTGATTGCAGGTAGGTATTGATTGTTATGTAACATGCTGAGGTCTGAGGTACAAACTAAAAGAGATGTCACTAATTATCCAAGAGTCCACGCTCCACGTTGCTTATAACTACTGTACGATGCACAGATACCGACACTCACTCTCATAGTCACAAGGTTTTAGAGTTTTATTAGTTTAATGTCCTTTTAACAGCCAGGGCCATGAAATATGTGTCAGGTTTGTTGGTGAAGGAAAGCCGGAGTACCCGCAGAAAAACCATGGACCAGCGGTCAGTACCTGGCAACTGCCTCACATTGGATTCGAACTCCCGACCCAGAGGTGGAGGGCTTGTGGTAATATGACGAGACATCTTAACCACTCGGCCACCGCGGACATAGCCTCAAAGGTTAGATATTAGATTATGTGTCTGAAATCCCATATTCATGAATCGTCATAGGTTATGTTTACTATGTATAAGAAAAAAAAATGATTTTCACACAAAGACTCTTTCATATGTGAATATGAAGAATGATAGGGATATTCAACCCTCAGGATCACAAAATGATGTAAAGAACAGAGGCTTTTTCTCTCATACCTCAACATTTTATTGCAATTTTACAACTACATAATATTGTGTATGATATCCTACTGTTTTGAAGTTTAAAAACAAAAGTGACTGTCAGTCAATTCTCCATACATGAAATTTGTTTGATATTTTCAACGTAAATTCATTTGTGTGCATTTTTATAGTAAAGCAAGCATAGATTCTGAAAAAAAAAATGTAAAAAATTTTTACTGTGGAAATAGAAAATTTGTTGATGCCATGTCACATGGCTGTATTGCA
Organism: Argopecten irradians; assembly: GCF_041381155.1. NCBI lineage: Eukaryota > Metazoa > Mollusca > Bivalvia > Pectinida > Pectinidae > Argopecten > Argopecten irradians. The sequence goes on along the minus strand of NC_091134.1, from coordinate 15,495,855 downwards.
TGGGTAGTTGTAATACAGCCTTAGACAACATGAGTGTATTGCATGAGACAAAGCAGTCAATATTACACCAGTCGGTATGAGAGAAATATTTAACAATCAATGCCTGGACCCTCAAGGGGAGATAACTTCAATGCAATACCAAAAAACTTTTACCCTTGAATTGTGCAAAAGATAACATCACCTGTGTGTAATTTTGTTGTTTCTTAATGATGTTTTTCCAGTAACAGGTAACCATGGCAATAATATACTATCAGAAAAGGTGAATTATAGACTGGTGTTAGTATATCCAATCAAATATATCTTTGCTTAAATGTATATAAAGTGCTGTATAGCATTATACTGTTAATCCCATGTCTTTCATGATATATTCATTTTTGCATGCTAAATGAAGACAGTCACTTGCAAATATGAATAGCAGGCATAAGTTATATTTATAAACAAACACACAGCCTGCATGTTGATTAATATGACATTATTTCCATATGAATAAGAACTTCTCATTCTAGTTTAATATAATTTTAGTGGTAATATTATTTTTGTGGCAATATAATTTCATTTTGTCTTCACATTTGATTCTCCACAACAGATAGGTAAAGGTTCAGTTTCATTTTATTTGACCTCCTATCTCAGCCAAGGTCATTTCAGGACATCAGGATATATAGCTGGAGAAGTCTGAGTACCCAGAGAACAACCATCAGACCTATGGTTAGTACCTATCAACTACCCCAGGTTGGCTTTAAAACTTGAGAACCTAAGATAGGCTTGTGAGAAAGCAAAAGTATCAATTATAAATAACAAGTCAACTACCAGAGCCCAACATCTCTAAAACCAGAGGGTTTAAAGAATATATGAAGGCCTATGTTACTAACTTAGTACTTGTAGTCAATTTGGCATCTATAAAACCTAATACAGCTAAACTAACTAGAATTGATAATTGAATCAAGAAGGTATTTGAAGAAAGGGATAATGCATCTTTCATCGGTCAAGATAGAAAACTTGATTCTAAAATATGAATTGAATTTAATGATAAAACAGGTAGTATACAGAGTGAAAACCATGCTATATTATATATAAATAAATTTTTAAAACTAAAATTGATATTACATCTTCATTCTCCTTACAATACATCCATTGACATCACAATTTTGTTACTGAGAGCATGATAAACTAACATTGAAATCATAGCATCCACATTGGATTTAACCTGGAATCTGGATTTTCAAATGCACTACGCTAAACTTATGAAATATCCATAATATACACTGTATATTGAAAGTTGAAACTACCTTAATTTTTACCATGTTGTATTTACTTTGTGGGTAAATTTCTCCTGTTTATTATTATTAATTAAAGATGTATACAAAAATTATTTTTTTCATAATAATTTACAATACCTTTCTCTTTCAAGCCTTTTCCATAGTTCAGCCATGACTGTACAAAGTATGTAACCATGACAACTCTGACTACCAATGAGAGAGCTCCACAGACAATGGTAGGTACAGCCAGGTTATCTGTAGATGGGCTGAACTTCAAAATAGACTGAAAACAGATGTAATTGGTATCATTTCAATTTGGATATACATTGTAAATCCATCTCCATTATATAATCTAGCCATTCTGTTTTTTCCATATCATACATATGTATAAACATAATAAATTTGTTAGCTAGCGTTGCTTGCCCTAGAATGCCATGGAGTCATTGACTCAATATCAGATTTCTGGATATCTGGACTATTAAGAACAACAAATTGTAAGTTTTTAGCTTAAGAGCAAACTATTTAACAACTAAGTTGGTTTTTTTCCAGTTAACCCAAGATAATAACAGGTAGAAATGATAAAATACAAACAGATAAAAAATAATATATGCCTAGATGTTCCCTAAATACCTCCACAATTTTGTAGATCACATAGCTTGGCTGAATGATGAGGGACACTGAGTATATGATTGATAAAATCTTGTTTTCATGACGCACCTACAAAACACAAATTGAGCTGGTCAAATACTGTTGCCAGCTTAGATTCAACAAGAGGCCCAGAGGGCCTGTATTGCTCACCTGGTTATTGTTATGCCAAGTATTAATGTTCTGAATACAAGACCATTGTTTCTTTTCTGAAGGAACTTAACAATTTACCTCTAATTTCCCTATTGGGACCCATTCTTTCGGCTCCAAGGGGTCAGAGCCAAACTCTGGTTAAATTCCATGCAGAACTCTATGAATAGTAGCGATTTAAAGGCTTTACCTCTATTTCCCCTATTTTGCCCCGCCCCTCCTGCCCCCAGGGGATAGAGCCAAATTGTAAACAAACTATGTTCCCCTTCCCTTAAGGATATCTATTTATGATCCACAGTAAATGAACGCGATATTTACAATTTGTCTTATATTAAAGACTGGTAAAATGTGATACAAACAGGTAAAATGTCTTACAATAGGAAATATTTACAGTTTGCACTGACATGGACTCAATAACCATGCTTACTAGTATTATCATTATCAGTGCATAATGGTAGTATAACACGTGCGGCGATTCTATTGTTACGGGAATAGTCGCTGGCGTAGCAACGTCGGGTCATGACCACACTTTTTGTGGGAACATATGAATGACCCGATTCCAATCAGCTGTTAAATCGAATTCGTTGACGATGACAATAGAGAAAAAAAATGGGTATTTTATTAAAAAATATGCAACTGTCGCGAGAATAAATAATTTTCATTTACATGAAAAACTGTAAATATATGAAAGAGATTTTTATTTTAATGAGGTTCTAATGATAATGGAGCCTGTGTAAATTTTATGTAACCCAGCTTCGCCGGGGTTACATAATTTATACGTGCTCCATTATCATTATAACCTCAACAAAATAAAAATCTATTCCTTAAATAACTCCTTACTCCCCCCAAGACACATTTCGACTATTTTAGTCAAAAGATAATAGAACTTAAGGGGTGAATGAGTTTATTATCTATATTAGCAAGCTATTGCCTTATTGACGAGGGAGATGATACGGTTAGTACCAACAGTAAATTCCTACATACAGATGATGAATAAAAGTATATATCTTACCCCTAAATATCCAATCAGAGCGCATCCCAGGACAATGATAGAACCGAAGATAATGATGACCAACTCCAGGGTATGTAATGTCTGACCATTGGTCAAGATCAGGATCACCATGGACAGCTGAAAAAAAGTAAATCAGCAAAATTTTAATGATAACAATGCCATTCTTAATTAGAATACTGACACTTCCTGTACATTAAAAAGACTGTACAAATGCCATGACCAAACTGATAATCGTTCTGTCAAATCCATATTTAGATTTTGTAGATGTTTTTTTTTTCATTTATCTACAAATAATATGAAGAACAGAGAAAAATAACCATGTCTGTTGAGTGCCTCAACCAAGAATCAAACCTCTGGGGTCCTCAGAATGAAAATGCAGAGCTCTTCCAACTGAGCCAATAAACATGTTTTGTACACTGAGCCACAGGAGAATTTTAGAAAGAATCATATAATTCCTAAAGTTTGATCATCATCATTCAATACCTACCCACAAAAATGTACTTACACTAAGCTGTAGATCAAACTTTAACATTCCAAAGTATCCAAACATGGTCCAACACATTCTCTGCATTAAAGTCTGAGCTCCCACAGTCCGGAAAATGAGACGTCCAGAATCAAAATAGTGTTTGGCTATCAGGATCCCTAACACAATCATAAAGGGGCTGAGCAGAGACGTTATGATGAGTCTGACCTGAAAACCAAAAGTGATGTAAACTTTAAATTTTATCAGAGAAAAGACACACTATAAAATATTTTCAATATGTCCATAATTAAAATGTCTGTTGAATTTGATATACAATAAGGAGGGTCCTACTTGGTTCTAGCTAAATAAGCCTTCAATAAGAGGGGCTTATTACTGAACAGAGCCTCATTACTGAATAATTAAATATGACAGGAAAGACATAATACGTATTTAAATTACACAGCTTACTTTAATAAATGTTAAAGCTTCCAATAAGTTTTGTACTGTAAAGTTTTCAACATGATTGGAAAGTCTTGATACAATTAAAGCATGAAATTTCATTTTTTTTTTAAATGTTAAAAACTGACAACCCACCATTTTAACTGTGTCCCTTTTCCCCAGAGAAAAGTTGAGGATGATGTACAGCCAGACAACCACAGTGGAGATGGAGAGAACAAGGATTTCATACGGCCTCTCCAACATAATGCCTTCAATCAGGTACCACAAACAAAACACTGAAACAGGAATATAGTTAATGGTTTAAATTAAAATGTAAATTATGAGGTTATCATTGATTTTAACTTGGTTTAAAAAAAAAAAAAACAAGATAGAGAAAACCGTAAGCACAATTTGTACATGTATTTTAGGTTATTGGAACATGTTATTGAGAATCATCAGAAACAATATCTTCTCAGTTAACTTCACAGTTTAAGGAGTAGGCAAATGGTCTGTGTGGGATAAGGAGGGGTCCTTCTTTCAGATTATTCCATCTTTGCATATCACAGAGTTACCTCCCTTGCAACTAGGTATCCGTTATGACATCATTATTTTCTGCGTGCAATTTACGTCATTTTCTCATAGAGTTATAATGTTACGCTCACAAACACACGTGTCACAATCAATACCTACCGGCAAGTGCAGATAACTCTGTAATATTACCTGTACATCGAGGTGATTTGTCTCGTCAATTTACCTGTACTTAAAAGCAACACAAGTGCAAAGGAGAAATCATTGGAGCTCTTCGGTAAAATACTTAGTTTCCAGATAGTAAGTACAAGTGTAGCAAAGAGACATAGACCAGCCAGTACAATAAACACATATTCCTTCTTCTGCAGATCCCCCAACGTTCTTCTCTGAAAAATACATAAATTATTATACATGATAAGTCAACTGAAAATGTTTAAAGCCAACAGTCAACACAGTCTTATCCATCCTTGATATTCCAATAAATATATGCCTTATCCCTCCATGTCATAGCACAACTGAAGGTTAGTGTATGTCATTTGATCATGAAGAGCAGGTACTTTTGATGTGCATCAAAAGAGTTGAAGTATTGCTTTGAAGTTGAGAGTTGCTCTCTGTAAATCTTCTCTGTCTCTGCAGGCCTGTAATTTAACTGGTCAATTTTTTTCTGACCTGAACTGCCTTCAATTTTGCTATGACATATTCCATGGGTAGATAATAAAAGTGATAGTAACCCTTGAATATCTAGGATGAATAATCCTCCTCTATCAACAAAATATCATAAAGATGGATAAATTATATTGATCAATGGCATCATAGCAAACGTTACTCCAACAATTTTAGAGGTACAATGTATAGCACAAAGAGACATTTTCGAACAGGTTGGGGACACTCCCATATATGTAGGTATCCCCGCATACTGAGGCTAAAAATAGAATACAAGTAAAACTCAATCAACCATGACATTTGTATTAAATTTCCCTGACTGCTAATACACTGTTTCAGTATTATATGGGGAGCGCCTAAATTGTCACTTTATGACAAAGTGAGATGATAGAATTCAAAAACGTAAGAGTCTGTAATCAGTTAAATGGTTATCTGAAAATGATGGCGTCCTTTTTTGGTACAATTTATTAAAACAACTTTATCCATTTAATTTCACAGAATCCTGCATTTGCGTAACAAAATTATCCATGTTACTCAAATGCAGGACTATTCCATATATGCGGGAAACATTACGTCGTGACAGTCAGCAAAATAATGTCAGATAAAAAAAGGCTGACCAGTCGTCTCTCATGTTAGACCTAGTTACCTTGCCCAGACCAAATGGTGCATCAGGAAGGCGTGCATCTTCCAAGCCTGGGATCACATCTTTGAAAGTTATCGGGGCGGTGTCAGGCCCGACTTGCTGTTCCCCTCGATCTTCTATGCCCCCATCGGCCATGTTGTCAATGCATGTGTATTCTTAAGTCATATCCTGAGATGTAGCAAGTCAACAATAGGGCATGCGGAGTGACCACTAAGGTATTTTGTAGTTTTTACAAAAGTCCGGAACTTTCTACTTTCGGTTTCCTTATCTGGATCTGGGTAACACGAATGTTTAACTACACATCATTGTGAGAGAGACGCTTTGAAATCGTGACCTGAGAAAGGTTGTCTGCTAGAGATTTGTAAGTGATAAATGAGGTTTATTTTGCTTGTTAAAAGTTACCAACATATTGGTATCGTGTTTAATGACCAGAGAAGTAATAACATTGTTTAGATAAGTTATGCGGTTGCTTCCTAATCAATCAAGGAATCGTGGAGAAGTTGGCTAAACTGACTTACTCAGAAATCAGCTGTTGGCCTTCTCCGACACACCGCTGATAATTTCCTTACAAGTAGCAAAGAATGTAAAAAATATTGAAAAATTGAATTCACTGGCTAGACTAAAATTCATGTGAGCACTCATTACTCTATTGGCAAAGTGCCTTAAACTGTCAATATACATGCACGTAGTGACATATGTAGAAATGATTGAGGTATGAAACACAGTCTCTTACACACACAGTTTATATGTTATTGGAAGAGAATCTATGATTGCATAGGTGGCGAGAGTTTTACAAAAGTGTGTCATGTAACGGTACTGGATCAGGTTGATTCCCGGGGAGCAGGTACTATAGGTACATTGTATGTGCATTTTTAGTGCAATCAAAAGAGCCAAAAGCATTTGACTTGTGTTTGTAGCGTCACGGGTTTGATTCCTTGCCTGACCAAGTGATTTTGTGCTCCTACTACACTGTTTCAAGTGTTTGAAGTATTAATGCTTAACAGGAGATACCCGAACCTGGGTTGTCGTTGTCATACAATGTAATATAATTGAAATTAAATTAACTGGATGCAACACGTTGCAATATCTAATCTTCTGAAGGCAATGACTGCCAACCAAATCATGAAATGGACGTTTTATGGTCTTTCACTCTTGTCCTCACCCTATACTTCAGAATTTCTCTCACTAGGATTAATTTAAGGGATGCTGATTGAGTTATATATAAAATTACATAGTACATTACAATAAGAAAAATAAAAAATAAAAAATCCACAGAATTACAACTGCGATTGAAAGTTATCTTGAAATAATTATGGAATGTCCATCCAATAAATAACCTTACAAAGCACTAATTTGGGAAGGGAAGGGATACAAAAAAATATACATTGTATACCAAACTAAAAATTTAATTATATTCAGGTGATTTTTAGATCCTCTGGGCCAAAATTTTAAATGATACATGTTCTTTCTTTCTGCAGACAGATGATGGGGTCACGAGGCAGGTTACTGCACTGTGCCTGCAGAAATGGTTTCCGAAATTTTGTCCGTGGAAAGGCATCTCAAGCAGCAGCAGTCAAACCATTTGTCTATCAAGACATGCTACAGTTTGAAAAAGAGCCAGACATCAACTGGAAAAAACTAACAGGCACAAATCCACCTTCTTTATAGAAAATTCTTGATAATATTATCATGTTCCTATCATTCTACTTAATCAATATACATGTACATGTTACATATACTATCTTTGATTATTTTTCTTTTACATATTTAGAAGATGTGTCACCTTCTTATGATAAACATGTACATCTTTCTGTTTAATTAATCAAGATTTTGCAGAAAGTATTCTTAACCTCTGATCTGACATTAAGCATTCACCATAGTTTCAGTCAATTGAAAATTGCTAATTGCTATTTCTTTTGATTTAATAAGTTCCTCTTTAATAACAAAAAATGAGCTAATTAGTTAAATCTTTAATCTGATGATCACAAAAAAATACTTCTGGACATACAAGTACTGTATATTGATAATTTGATATGATTACGTATGTGAATTATAAGTATCAATGTTGGTTCTTGTTTTAATGTGGCTAATTTTTAAATGTTGCACCACAATTATAATAATAAATGGTTCAGAGGATGATGTGCAATTAGACAAAATTAAAGTCTCTACAATAGAGTCATTGCATTCTCAATCTCCAGGGGTTACTCTTTGAAGAGAGTGTATGTGATTGTAACACCTAGGCAAACAAGGATGATGGCCGTTAATGATCATTTGGTATATTTTTAGTTGCTAAAACATTTAATCAACTTTTGGTTTTTACACTCTAGATGATTACGTATCTACATTTGAAGTTAAAGGCAAGAAAATGTTACATGTCCAGCCTGAAGCTTTGACATTGATAGCTGAACAGGCCATGGTAGACATCGCACATTTACTTCGTCCTGGTCACTTACAGGTATACTGCTCCCATTTCTATCATGACATATTACAGAGGATACAGAGTTACTTCCCTTCCTTTACACTCTGACTCTGCTAGTATGCTGACATTATTGACAGATTGTAAACAAAGGGAATGAACTCTGGTAATTCTGACAAATTTCTTTGTGTTAGAAAAGATAATTTTTAATATCTTTAGCTGGTTTATTGATCACAAGGCATGCTTTTTTCAATTTTGATAAATTCTAGCAGTGTAATTTTTTTTACAATTTGGCTATTAAAGGTATAAATATATGATTATTTTTCAATATTCTGCAGATCAAATTTATGCGACTATTGCAATATGACTTGCTAACTATCTCCCATAAACATATAAGTGGCTCTGTGGTATGTAAAGATTCTTATGTCCGACATTTAAACAATAACTAGTGTGTATTACACAATTACTTAGTATAATCATTGTTTTATCATACTAATAGTGTCAGAGACAGAATCAACATTACTCTTATTATTTGAAAATAAATCTTGTACAAATTTTACACCCATTTTTTTTTTTAATTTTTGTTTTAAGCAATTATCAAACATTCTCAGTGACCCTGAAGCTTCCAACAACGATAGATTTGTGGCTTTAGAATTACTGAAAAACGCCAGTATAGCTGCTAATATGATTCTCCCCGGATGTCAGGACACCGGCACTGCCATCTGTATGGGTACGTTAGTCACTTCATGGTTGTATAATATGTGTTGTGATTGTATCAGTTGATTGAAACAATTGGGTTAATTAAAGGTGCTCCACCGCTGAAAACAGTAATTTTTCACTATCAAAAACTGGAGCAGATGATTTAGTATTTTTCTTTGGAAATAAATGTTACTTACTTAACACCATCACCACCCTCGAAAAGTTTGAGCTTCAAATTTTATTTAAAGATAAAAATATTTTTTAAAAAACTCAATTACATCCCAAAAAAATTCTGTGGCACCATGTCTTATATTGAATACAGTACTGAATGCACATGCACCGAAAGCAAAATGAATTATTTTAAATTACTTTTTGTGTTAATTAGACATATATATACACGGTTAAACACCAATTATTGCTCAAATGATGAGTATCATTTATGCTATGTCGGCGATGGAGCATCTTGAAGTGGATGTGGCATATTCTTGCAGAAAATTATATATGGTAAACTCATTTTAGTTTCCTGCAACATTCTAAACCTCTTATGTCCTTATAATGTATGACCTTTTAACAGAATGATGATCAAAATGAACGTAACCATTTTCAGTTTAAGATATCATTTTCATCCTTTTCCTTTTACAAAGTATCTAACTTCATTGGAGCTTTTGCTAAATCATTAAGTTATAAAAAATTGTTGTTCATGGAGAAAAATTATTTTGATTTAAATGTTGATTCATATATTGGAGCCATCACCAGTGTGCATGTATACCCGGACAGGATGTGTTTACAAAATATTGTACTTATAACCATGACTGACTGACCTATCAGATCTTTTTTTCCCACATACTATCTGATAACATGGGTATGTTTCAGGCAAGAAGGGTCAGTATGTGTGGACTGAGGGTGGCGATGCTGAGGCGATATCTAAAGGTGTCTACAATACCTATCTAAACAGAAACCTCAGATACTCACAGGTAACTATCTGACCGAAGCTGAATAGGTGTATATTTGAAAAGCTGGAACATTTACAGGGCTGAAATTTTGAGGATGAAGTCATTATATACATGAATGGCCAAAATTCTGATTGATAGACCATAAAAGGGTGTTATATATTGATATTGTTAAGAAAAAACTGAAAAGACAGTAGGCATTGTTGAATAATTTGTTTTTAAAAAGTCTATAACATTTGAAAATTCAAAGAAATGAATCTTTGGATTTTTCAATTTAGAATATGAAAACATTTTGCAGAATAATACTAGACATTAAAGCAATGGACTTAATTAATTTTACTGCTTAGTCTTTCATTAAGAGGGTTTGTTTTGCTGCCAATCCAGACTACTATTCAATTATTTTAGAGCCTACAAGGGATAGCATAATACATAGCAAAATTTGAATGTCATGCAGTGTATCGAAAGTTGATTATCTCCCCTTTGATGTGTTACTAGGTGGCACCACTGGATATGTATAAGGAGGCTAATACAGGTACAAACCTCCCCGCCCAGATAGAGATCTATGCCACAGATTCACAGCAGTATGACTTCCTATTTCTGGCCAAGGGAGGCGGCTCAGCCAACAAAACCTTTCTCTATCAGCAAACCAAAGCCCTCCTCAACCCAGAAAAACTGCTCAGCTTTGTCAACGAAAAAGTCAAGGTAATTATACAATAACAAGTTTTTTTGGTTATAAAATAATGAAGATTGAAATTGGTTTGAACAAGGGCTACTGTTGCCAAGTGGTTAACATGTCCCATACATTACAATTTGCTGCCTCCATCTTTGAGTTATTTGAGTATTAATCCCGCATTTGGTATAATTGTCAGGCACTTGCCTACATTTTGTAGTTTGATGGTTTTACTCCGAGAGTTCAGGCTTTTGTTCACCTCATAAACTGCAACATATCCTTAAGTAGTCTAGGCAGTTAATTAGTAGGACACAAAGCACAAATAATCCAAACAAAAAATGAACTGATGACCTTGACAATTTAATTTTTAGGATCATATGAGTTGTGTTTGTTTAAATTTATCGATCAGTTTTCTTTACAGATTTCTTAAGAATAGAATTATTTCTCTCTTTCAACTTTCCTGTACCTGGTGTTATAGAATCATGTTGACGTAGAATTTACTATTCAATTAGACTTTAGGTACAGCAGCTTGTCCGCCCTATCACCTGGCTCTAGTTATTGGTGGTACATCAGCCGAGTACAACCTGAAGACGGTCAAACTGGCCTCCACAAAATACCTTGACACTCTACCCACGTCAGGTGAGTAACCCTATGGTGTGATTTTGTATAGGTCTACAACTTGCTTCATCTGCCCTGTTTTATATGGAGTTATGGGCATTCAAGTTGAGCGTTAACAATGAATCAAAGAAAATCACTAAAATCTTAATTGTACTAATTAATATGTATCTTCACATGTACCAAAAAATAGCAAGCTTTGAAAGGATGGTATATACATGTAAATATATTTTCTTATTGGAAACAGGAAATGAACATGGGCGAGGATTTCGGGACTTGGAATTGGAGCAGGAGATCCATAAACTAACGCAGCGCCTTGGTATTGGAGCCCAGTTTGGTGGGAAGTATTTCTGCCACGATGTAAGGGTTATCCGCCTTCCTCGCCACGGTGCCTCGTGTCCTGTTGGACTTGGTGTCTCTTGTTCTGCAGATAGACAGGTCAAGATTATATTAATACTCTCCTTATACATTTTACTTTGAGATGGTTTTAGTTTACTGGATTTTCTTTAAGTCCAGTACTTTATAAAACAGTGGTTGAAATGGCTGTAATTTATCATTGTGCTTGCTTGTTCAAAATTGATTTTTCACTGAAATTTGATTATGCCAAAATAAGTATGTTTAAAGTGTATCTTATTGTTGAAGTTTTATCTAGATATATTAGTATGGCATTTGTCATTGAAGAAAGAAGATACTTACTCTACGAAACCTTTGTCTGTCTTAATTGATACCACTATTGGTATATTATTATTTTTTTCTAAACAGATTGTTGGTAAAATCACAGAGGAAGGAGTATTTCTGGAACAGCTGGAGACCAACCCTTCAAAGTACCTCCCTCAGATTGAGGAGAAGGACCTCAGTGAAACTGTCATTGATGTAGGCACATTTTTATGGTCTAGCCAAGAAACGGGGGAAGGGGAGAATATTGTAACCCATGTTTGTCCTATTGAATCCCCGTAGTGTCCTGTTTAAAGCTCAAATTGAGGTGGGGCATTTTTATCTTATAGATAGTTCTAATTTTTTAATCAATAATACACTTTTCAATTTTTTTTGCTTATCAGTTTGTCAGTTTTGCAGATCCTGTGAAGGTGTTTTTCCCCCATTTAGTAAATAAAATGAATAAAATTATTTATGACAATATGTGATGAATATGACAGTCGTAAAACGATTAAAGTGAAACATTACGTAAACAAAAAACATTTCAGGTAAACATGAACCAACCTATGGAGAAGATGTTGTCACAGTTGAACGAGTTCCCGATCAGGACTCGTCTCAATCTATCTGGAACACTGATTGTGGCTAGAGATATTGCACACGCCAAACTGAAGGAGCGCCTAGACAGTGGTGACGGACTACCTCAGTACATCAAGGACCATCCAGTCTATTACGCTGGACCAGCCAAGACCCCGGAGGTAGGGACATAGGCAGCGTTGTATTTCATAGGTCACATGAATATAGAATCTGATTTGAAATTTCAAGGTCAACTTTAGTTGTCACATAGGATTGATAAGTCCTCTTTGTTTCCAATTTCCCTGTATCAAAAAGTTAATTTGCCTGTATGATTGACTGTTAAGCAATTACTTTTTCTTAGCGACTATTTTTCACGTTTTCCTGCCTAACAACTCTTTCACTGCGATTTAATTTTGTGATTTAGACGCGTTTGTTTCATGTATTTTGTGATGATCAATTTGTGTGATTTCTAACAGTTCGAAAAATACTCTTAATTTAATCACACACAAAAGTAACCTTGTTTATACAGTAGAAAAGATTTTGTACAAGCTCTGTGTGTAAGTCAGTGAAGTCATGTTATTGCATCGTATGGCAAGAGTGAAATTGGCAATTTTGAAATAATATGATGCATTGGTACTTGTAAATTCTTGGTGGATAAATTGTCAAACAACTTGGTATACAGGGCTATGCTAGTGGATCATTCGGGCCAACAACAGCAGGAAGGATGGACTCGTATGTGGACCAGTTCCAGGCAGCTGGGGGCAGTATGGTCATGTTGGCTAAAGGCAATAGGAGTCGTGAGGTAGGTCTAATCATTACTGTTTGTATTACATATCAACTATCATTTAAATGAGGTTAAGATATAAAATTTACTTCAGAAAATGATAAACAATTTCTCTAAGACTACAATTACCATTAGGTACTTGCTTCAAGATGAAAGCCATGTATTACCCCCAGGTATGCAATAAACTTTGCATTATGGGATAATGTGTATTAATGAAAAATCATAGTCGTAAAATGGCAACCAGCTTTCTTCATCATTGAGAAAGAAACATGTAAAAACAGTTGTAATATTTAAGTGGGTTATTTTTCCATTTTGAGAAGATACTGCACCTGAGTCTGACATTTTACGTTTGAATTTCTTGTTTCCTAGGTGACAAAGGCCTGTAAAAAGCATGGTGGATTCTATCTTGGCTCCATTGGCGGGCCAGCAGCAATCTTGGCTGAGAACTGCATTAAAAGCGTGGAAGTCTTAGAGTACCCAGAACTAGGTAATATATAGACTTATTATTAGATTTATCTGTCTCTCTCATTAGCCTCATCTCCTAATAAACTGACTTAGATAAACAAATGAATATTGGTAATCCTTTTCTGCCTTCTAAGTTTTAATAGATCTATATAAAATATCCTCTAAATGTATAACCAGTTTCCAAGTACATGTATGATGAATTCTTCTATAAAGTGAAAACATACCAAATAGGGGCCAAAAACCTTCATTGGGTTTGATCTTTTCAGACTTCAGTAAAACATGGTTATAAAAAACTCTGGAGACCAATGAAATTACTTTATTATAAGTATAGCTAATTTACATGTGTTGGAAACATTTTATAGGAACCTTAACAAGGAATGAAAAATACTACATTAATTATTACATTATAACCATGATTTTTTTGTAAGCATAAACATTTCATTAATGTTATTATGAATTATATTGTTACAGTATTTATTAGGGGTTTAATTCGAAATTATGAATTTCTTTTTTATTCCATGTGTTGCAGGTATGGAAGCCATATGGAAGGTTGAAGTTGAGAATTTCCCAGCCTTTATTGTAGTAGATAATAAAGGGAATGACTTTTTTAAGGAATGGCAAGTGGAATAATTTTCATGAAGTGAGTTGTACAATAACTTGATGCATATTGCCCTGGACCTGGAGATACACTTTGATTGCCTAATGTCTTTCTAGGCTCTCTGAACTTTTTAAGCATATCTAAACTTTTTAAGCATATCTAGAAGAAATGCTTATCAGAGAAAATAGACTCTCAATATATGTTTTGTCTCCCGATACCAAGGAAACTGAAAAGGAAACAGTTAACTGTTACTAACAATTATCATGATGTTTCATCAAAATCCTCACCATTTTCTGGTTCACATATGTAAAATAAATTTATACATATATCTGTTGAAGCCCACAGACATACTCGTGATGCTTATGATCTGAATGTAATTTTTGACAAAATGTCTTATAGTATGCTATTGATAAAAGAAAATATTATAAAAATATAATAGATTTTGAAATTGAAGTTTTTATACAGCTAGCCGGCATAAGTCCTTGATCATTAAAATCTTATGTACAGTGTTATTAATGATAGCATGTTAGAATACAGAAAAAAAAATGATTATGTGATAAATTCTTGATCATGTGATTACTGTATAATAGTTGCTAATATTTGTGGGGTTTTAATTTCCTGAATTCGTGAATCCATCTTAATTCATGAAAATTAATATCTCATGAAATGATCAAAATTATGATTTCCTGTATGATAGTCTTTCGTAAGAATGGGGCTTTAAAGGGCTAGAAAGATAATTCGTGAAAATAAATCCCCACAAATAAGTTCAAAACAATCAATCTGGAAATTTTACACCTGCGAAATTGAACAATTATACAGTAGATATTCCTAATTGAAATTTAGATTATGGGGTTTAATCTGTAATGTGTATATTATAATAAAAACTGGAGTTGCATATGGAAAGTTGTTCCAAGATGATAGGACAAAATAGACTAAATACATTTTATTTATATGAAACTGAAATATATATTTATTTTGAAATATGATACTGTTGAGTTATATTTGTTTTGTAAAAGTCATTCAAATAAAACTCCAAGCAGTTACTATTAGTAATTGTTATTTTCATATGATGATGTGTCAAATATTCATTTTCCTTGTTAAAAAGTGATGTGTCTAAGTCCTTGTATTTTGTTCTTGCAGTTTATATGTAAGTAAAACATGTTTATAATGATCACACTTACAACAAATTCACAGTTTTATTCAGTGTATAAATATCACTTATATCAATAGGGACTTCAATTAAAATCTGTGAAAGTTAATCTTTGGGAACTTATATCGAAATGGAAATCATGAAATTTAGTAGCCATGATAGTTGGATTACAATATTCTATGTACTACTGAGATGTCTAAATTTTCTTTGGAGGATTTTGAGACAACAGAGTACTCTCCACCACCAGAGGTGTTGTACCAACACCACTCCACCACCAGAGGTGTAATATCAACACCACTCCACTACCAGAGGTGTTGTATCAACACCACTCCACTACCAGAGGTGTTGTACCAACACCACTCCACTACCAGAGGTGTTGTATCCACTACCAGAGGTGTTGTATCAACACCACTCCACCACCAGAGGTGTATCAACACCACTCCACCACCAGAGGTGTATAATACCACTCCACCACCAGGGTGTATATCAACCCCACTCCACCACCAGAGGTGTAATATCAACCCACTCCACCACCAGAGGTGTAATATCAACACCACTCCACCACCAGAGGTGTAATATCAACACCACTCCACTACCAGAGGTGTTGTATCAACACCACTCCACCACCAGAGGTGTAATATCAACACCACTCCACTACCAGAGGTGTTGTATCAACACCACTCCACCACCAGAGGTGTTGTATCAACACCACTCCACCACCAGAGGTGTTGTATCAACACCACTCCACCACCAGAGGTGTTGTACCAACACCACTCCACCACCAGAGGTGTTGTATCAACACCACTCCACCACCAGGGGTGTTGTATCAACACCACTCCACCACCAGAGGTGTAATATCAACACCACTCCACCACCAGAGGTGTTGTATCAACACCACTCCACCACCAGAGGTGTAATGTAACAACCCACTCCACCACACAGAGGTGTATATCAACACCACTCCACCACCAGAGGTGTTGTATCAACACCACACCACCACCAGAGGTGTTGTATCAACACCACTCCACCACCAGAGGTGTAATATCAACACCACTCCACTACCAGAGGTGTTGTATCAACACCACTCCACCACCAGAGGTGTAATATCAACACCACTCCACTACCAGAGGTGTTGTACTAACACCACTCCACCACCAGGGTGTTGTATCAACACCACTCCCCACCACCAGAGGTGTTGTACCAACACCACTGCACCACCAGAGGTGTTGTACCAACACCACTCCACCACAAGAGGTGTTGTACCACATGTACCAACACACACTCCACCACCAGAGGGGTGTTGTATCAACACCACTCCACTACCAGAGGTGTTGTATCAACACCACTCCACCACCAGAGGTGTTGTACTAACACCACTCCACCACCAGAGGTGTTGTATCAACACCACTCCACCACCAGAGGTGTTGTATCAACACCACTCCACCACCAGAGGTGTTGTATCAACACCACTCCACCACCAGAGGTGTTGTATCAACACCACTCCACCACCAGAGGTGTTGTATCAACACCACTCCACCACCAGAGGTGTTGTATCAACACCACTCCACCACCAGAGGTGTTGTATCAACACCACTCCACTACCAGAGGTGTTGTATCAACACCACTCCACTACCAGAGGTGTTGTACCAACACCACTCCACTACCAGAGGTGTTGTACCAACACCACTCCACCACCAGGGGTGTAATATCAACACCATTCCACCACCAGAGGTGTTGTACAACACCACTCCACCACCAGAGGTGTTTATCAACACCATCCACCACCAGAGGTGTTGTATCAACACCACTCCACCACCAGAGGTGTTGTATCAACACCACTCCACTACCAGAGGTGTTGTATCAACACCACTCCACTACCAGAGGTGTTGTACCAACACCACTCCACTACCAGAGGTGTTGTACCAACACCACTCCACCACCAGAGGTGTTGTACCAACACCACTCCACCACCAGAGGTGTTGTATCAACACCACTCCACCACCAGAGGTGTAATATCAACACCACTCCACCACCAGAGGTGTTGTATCAACACCACACCACCACCAGAGGTGTTGTATCAACACCACTCCACCACCAGAGGTGTTGTACCAACACCACTCCACCACCAGAGGTGTTGTACCAACACCACTCCACTACCAGAGGTGTTGTACCAACACCACTCCACCACCAGAGGTATTGTACCAACACCACACCACCACCAGATGTGTAATATCAACACCATTCCACCACCAGAGGTATTGTACCAACCCCACTCCACCACCAGATGTGTAATATCAACACCATTCCACCACCAGAGGTGTAATATCAACACCACACCACCACCAGAGGTGTAATATCAACACCACTCCACCACCAGAGGTGTTGTATCGACACCACCCCACCACCAGATGTGTAATATCAACACCACTCCAACACCAGGGGTGAAATATCAACACCACTCCACCAACAGAGGTGTTGTACCAACACCACTCCACCACCAGAGGTGTAAAATCAACACCACTGCACCACCAGAGGTGTAACATCAACACCACTCCACCACCAGAGGTATAATATCAACACCACTCCACCACCAGGGGTGTAATATCAACACCACTCCACCACCAGAGGTGTAATATCAACACCACTCCACTACCAGATGTGTAATATCAACACCACTCCACCACCAGGGGTGAAATATCAACACCACTCCACCAACAGAGGTGTTGTACCAACACCACTCCACCACCAGGGGTGAAATATCAACACCACTCCACCAACAGAGGTGTTGTACCAACACCACTCCACCACCAGATGTGTAATATCAACACCACTCCACCACCAGGGGTGTAATATCAACACCACTCCACCACCAGATGTGTAATATCAACACCACTCCACCACCAGATGTGTAATATCAACACCATTCCACCACCAGAGGTATAATATCAACACCACTCCACCACCAGAGGTGAAATATCAACACCATTCCAGCGAACAAGGTTGTAGCATCAACACCTCTCCACCAGCAGATGTGGCATCAACTTTTTATTTTCGTGGTGACATAAAGTTCTTGTTTTCACACCTCACTAGCTTTTCACGGCGATTTGATTTCGCAATTCACTGTTACTATGAGCAGTTTTACTTTCATTAAACGTTTTTAGCTCACCTGCCGAAGGGCAAGTGAGCTTATGCTGTGGTGCAGCGTCCGTCGTCCGTCCGTCGTCCGGCCATCCGGCCGTCCGGCGTCAACTTTTCCATTTAAACAACTTCTTCTCCAAAACTTGGAGACCTAGAGTCCTGAAATTTGACTTATAGCATGCTGGGATGAAGAGCTACTAAGTTTGTTCAAATGAATGACCTTGATCTTCATTCAAGGTCACAGGGGTCAAATAGGTGAAAATCTTTAACAAACTTCTTCTAAATAACCAAGAGGCCTAGAGACCTGAAATTAAGACCTGTGACATGCTGGAATGAAGGGCTACCAAGTTTGTTCAAATGAATGACCTTGACATTCATTCAAGGTCACAGGGGTCAAAAAGGCTAAAATCTTTAAACGTCTTCTTCTTAATAACCAAAAAGCCTAGGGACCTGATATTTGGCCTATGACATACTGGGATTGAGTGCTACCAAGTTTGTTCAAATGAACGACCTTGACCTTCATTCAAGGTCACAGGGGTCAAAAAGGCTAAAATCTTTAAACGTCTTCTTCTTAATGACCAAAAAGCCTAGGGACCTGATATTTGGCCTATGGCATGCTTGGATCAAGCGCTACAAAGTTTGTTCAAATGAATGACCTTGACCTTCATTCAAGGTTACAGGGGTCAAATAGGCTAAAATCTTTAAACAATTTCTTTTTAATAACCAAGAAGGCTAGAGACCTGATATTATGCATGGGACATGTTGGGATGAAGTGCTACAAAGTTTGTTCAAATGAATGACCTTGACTTTCAGTCAAGGTCACAGGGGTCAAATAGGCTAAAATCTTTAAAACACTTCTTAAAAATCAAAAGGCATAGGGACCTGATATTGGGCATGTTGGGATCAAGGGCTAAAGTTTGTTCAAAAGAATGACCTTGACCTTCATTCAAGGTCACAGGGGTCAAATAGGCTAAAATCTTTAAACAACTTCTTTTTAATAACCAAGTGGCAAAGAGACCTCTAATGTGCTTAGGGATGATATAAATTCTTATTTACACTTTTTGTTAAGTATCACCAGGTTGCAGGTGAGCGATTCGGGCCCATTGGGCCCTTGTTTATTGAGGGGCTGTGGTAGCCGATTGGTTAAAGGGACAATTCAGTCTAAGAGAACATTAACATTTGTACATATATAGAAAAAAAAAAGTTCTAATGGAAATTAGATCAGTCGGTTTTACTGTGATATGCCTGAAAAGCCCATGGTTGTGACATGTGTGTAGATGTTCAAACTCGCTCGCTGTCCGCCATTACACATTGTGGTCGAACTTCTTGTATGCCGAACCCTGTCCCTTGCTCATAGAGTAATGCAACTTTTGTCTAGAACTGCTCAAATCGCTCTGACAGTAGTGTGTTTACCTTATTAGGTGAATTATATTGCCTAATAATCATTTTATCACATTCTCGGTGGTTATGTAGTTTATTTGTTTAACGTGCGTGACTTTGGCTCGGGTATGGGTACAGCGTTCACTTGTACCTGCTTAATCGTATTGATCAACGATTTGATATTTCAACGATATTAATTAAAATACTAAATAATGACGTGGAATTTGTCAATATTTTATGTTATATGTTTCATAAGAAATGTAGAACAATACATTTATGCCATATTTTGCTTCTTTGTTATGTAAAAAAATTAGCCTGAGTGAATTCGACATATAACCACAAGCCCTCAACATCTTGATTGCGAATTCGAATCCATGTGAGGCAGTTGCCAGGTACTGACCGCTGGTCGGTTGTTTTTCTCCTAGTATTCCGGCTTTACTCCACCAACAAACCTTGTACGTCCTTACATGACCCCTGCTGTTAATAAAACGTTAAACTAATAAAACCCAAAACTTTTTTTGGCGACAATTGTTTTCCACGAATATGAAATTCAATCACACACACAAATAAGTTAGTTTTCATTAAGTGATTTAAGTAGCTCATTGTTTGATGTATGGTACAGGCATCACGCCATCACGTATATGACTGAAATGTATACATCCTGTCATGTGGCCTAGTTTTTGTCATTGTATAACTTGACCATCTCAAGGCCTTTAACCGAGATCTCCGTCCTTGTTTTACACAACATTCCAACGTCACTGTTCTGTGATATAAACATTTCATTACTTGGGTGGCATTGGTTGAATTACAAGAATTTTAATTTTGTTTATGCAAGTTTCTTTAGAAAAATCCAGACGTTTTAAAATTCAGGAATTCTACCTCTGTACTAGTTTTTGTCTGAATCTATAAAATGTCTGAAAATGCTTTTTGGATGAATTTGAATTATTCATAGTGTAGCAAACACTTTAATTTCTAAAGTTGATGGATGTTTGTTTCACCAGTAAACAGACAAACTCATCTAAAACAAAATCAGCGCTCTTCCACCCTTTTGCGTGTCACATTTGAAAAACGAAACCAATCCTAACCCTGACCATGAAATTTTCATCCTTGCACTGATGACATACTTTAAACGTACGTATAACCCAGTTGTAATATAATCGTATTTCAAGGTTTTCCCAGCAGACAGTTTGGGTTAAAAAAAAGAAATTACTTATTTCAATAAAGTTGACATGCTAGCAATTTTTTATCTTGGCCCATAAAATGTCTGAAAAAGCTATTTGGATACTGAATTAATCGTTAACATATATTTTCATGTGAAAAGATATCTAAGGTAAGGTTTTGCGCTGTTTACCAATCAGCTACATCTTTTAAAAAGTTCCATATCATACCTTTCTAATGTATAGGCCAATGGACCTCCTTATAATACATTATAAACTCAAAATATGGAAGGGAGTATAAATCTGAAATGAATTCTATATTAATGATTGATACAATTGAACACATGAACTCTTCTCTTATTTGTTCAGTTAATGAACAATTTAAAACAATGAAAGTGTCGGCTATAGTGGTAATATAACAGAATTTTCTAAATTTTCCGTTATATATCTTATATTTTCAAGGCAATTTGGATGCCATGGAGCTAGTTTCCAAAGGTAAAGGGGACTTCAACAATTATACAACAATAAAAATTGTGTGAATTCTACGATATCATACATCAACACCTACTTTTTAGCCCACCATCATCAGATAGTGGGCTATTCAAATCGCTTTTCGTCCGTCCTTCCGTTAACAATTCTTGTTATCGCTATTTCTTACAAAGCACTGAGGGGACAATTCTCTTATCTCATATGTAGGTTTCCCTAGGGCCCTAGTTGTGCATATTGTATTTTGGGACTGATCGCTCAACAAGATGACCGCCAGACAGCCATCTTGGATTTTGATAGTTAAAGTTTACTATCGCTATTTCTCAGAAAATACCGAAAGGATCATTCTCAAATTTCAAAGGTAGGTTCCCCAAGAGCCTAGTTGTGCACATTGCGATTTGGGATCGATCGGTCAGCAAGATGACCGCAAAGAAGCCATCTTGGATTTTGATAGTTAAAGTTTGTTGTCACTATTTCCCAGAAAGCACCGAAAGGATCGTTTTCAAATTTCATTTGTAGGTTCCCCGAGGACTTTCCTAGTTGTTTTTCATATTGCATTTTGGGACCGAACAGAGACCAAGATGGCCGATAGGCCGATGTATTCGATTTTGATAGTTAAAAGTTTGTTATCGCTATTTCTAAGAAAAAAGTATTGAAGGGAGCATTCTCAAATTTCATGTGTATGTTCCCTTCGGCCCTAGTTGTGCATATTGCGATTTGGGCCCGATCGATCAACAAGATGGCAGCCGATAGTTAAAGTTTGTTATCGCTATTTCAGAAAGATAGTTAAAGTTTGTTATCGCTATTTCAGAAAGTACTGAAAGGATCGTTCTCAAATTCCATATGTAGGTTCCCCGAGGACCTAACTAGTAGTTCTGCATATTGCATTTTGGGACCGAACGGTTACCAAGATGGTCGATAGGCCGCTATCTTGGATATTGATAGTTAAAGTTTGTTATCGCTTTTTCTAAGAAAAAAAGTGTTGAAGGGAGCATTCTCAAACTCCATGTGTATTTTCCCCTAAGGCCTCGGTTGTGCATATGCCGATTTTGGTCCGATCGATCAACATGATGGCCACTAAGCAGCCATCCTGGATTTTGATAGTTAAAGTTTGTTATAGCCATTTCTCAGAAAGAACTGAAGGGATCGCTTTCAAATGTCATATGTAAATGGTTCCCCTAGGGCCCTAGATGTGCATATTGCGTTTTGGGACAGATTGGTCAACAAGATGACCGCCAATCAGCCATCTTGAATTTTGATTGTTAAAGTTTGTTACCGCTATTTCTCAGAGAGTACCGAAAGGAGCGTTCTCAAATTCCATATGTAGGTTCCCCTAGGGCCTTAGTTGTGCATATTGCGTTTTGGAACCGTTTGGTCAACAAGATGGCCGACATGCCGCCATCTTGGATTTTGCTGGTTGAAGTTTGTTACCGCTATTTCTCAGAAGGTACTGAAGCGATCCCTCTTTCCATTGTCAGACATAGATCATTCTCTGGCGGACGCCAAGATCCCTCTGGGATCTCTTGTATTTTTTTAACAGATCAGTTTGATCTCTTCCGACGAACAATTGTCATATAAAACATATTTTTATCAGATCGACTATTCATTTTGATAATTCCATTTCGTTTTTTTAACGACGAAGACTCAAGTGACCTATTCTAATCGCCTTTTGTCCGTCGCCCTGCGTCGTCGTCGTCCGTTGTGTGTTCGTATACAATTAACATTTTCGACTTCTTCTCAAAAACCGCTGAAGCAAATTCAATGAAATTTTGCACAAACCTTTTAAAGATTAAGACTAATCAAAATTGTGAATTATATGGTCCCCACCCCATAGGGAACTGTGGGAGGGGTCAAAATGGTTTAATTATTCTCCACTCGTAGATGTGGTAGAATCAAATACTCTCCATAGATTGAAAGGTCTCAAGACCCTCTACCAAAATTGTGAATTTCATGGCTCTGGGGTCTCAGATTTTCCACTGGGGAGGGGGTCAAATTTACTATAGTTTATACAGGAAAAACACATTTCCGAATATTATTAGCTCAATTTTCATAGGAAATTAATCAAACTTAGAATTAGTAGCCGGAGATAGCATCTTAACATCATATCCATATAGCTTCTGGCTGATGCCCAGGGGCCAGAGGGGCGGGGCCAAAAGGTGTCAAAATGGCTTAAATTTCAAAAAATCTTCACCATGGGGTCTCAGTTTTTCCCCTGGGGAGGGGGTCAAATTTACTATAGTTTATATAGGAAAAACACATTTATGAGTATTATTTGTTCAATTTTCATAGGAAATGAGTCAAACTTGGTTAGAATTATTTGCCTGAGATAGCATCTTAACATCACATCCATATAGGTTCTGGCTGACCCCCAGGGGCCAGAGGTGCGGGGCCAAAAGGGGTCAAAATGACTAAATTTTCAAAATTCTTCTTCTCCATTCACATATGTTGTAGAATCAAATACTCTTCATAGATTTAAAAGTTTCGATGTCTCTACCAAAAATGCGAATTTCACGGCTCTGGGGTCTTTCTGACAATTTCCCCCTGGGAAGGGGGTCAAATTTACTATAGTTAATAAAGGAAAACACGTTTATGAGTATTATTTGCTCAATTTTCATGGAAAATGGGTCAAATATGGTTTGAAATATTAGTCTTGAGAAAGAATTTTTTGCATCATACCTATATAGGTTTCTGTTGACCCCCAAGGGGCTGGAGGGGTCGGGGGTCAAAAGGGTCAAAATGGATAAAATTTCAAAAGTCCCCTATTGAATTCACAGATTTGATAGAACCAAATACTCTTCATAGATTGAAAGGTCTTTAGGCCCTCTCCAGAATTTTTGGGGTCTCAGATGTTCCTCTGGGGAAGGGGTCAAATGTATTATAGTTTATATAGGGAAAACACATTTATGAGCATTATTTGTACAATTTTCATAGGAAATGTAACATATGTGATGGAACCAAACACTCTTCATACAAAATGTAGATTAAAAGGTTAAATTGGAATCAATTTTAGTGACTTTAAGAGAGTGATGGGCCCATATATAGTACTTACACGGCTTTGTTTTATTCTGTATCTGAACCCAGGTGACTGTTAAAATGAACAGTCGGGCACGGCTTTGTTTTATTCTGTATCTGAACCCAGGTGACTGTTAAAATGAACAGTCGGGCGAGGATGGCTAAAGTCGGTAAAAATGGTGTGAATGTATCCAGTATAATTTCTTATGAAATGGAAAAATAAAATCTCTCGTCAAAATCTGTCTGCGTACGAAGAAATTAATTTAAAGTATGGAAATTCTAAAACGTCCTCCCGGCTCACTATGTCCGTGGTTACATTTCCACGCAGCCTCGCTTTCAATGCTTTCAACTTTTCTTTACTTTATTGGTCAGAACTGGGAAACTAAGCAGAACTTGACCGTCGTATTAATATGTGAGAACTTTTGGAAGGCCAATGAACGCATTTAGACTGGTTTTCTTTGCCCAACTATTCACTTTAAGACTTATGTTTCTCTTGTTTATGTTAACCCATAAAATGTTGTTTACACACTAGGATATATTTAAATTTTGTAGATTGTAGCAAACACTTAAAAGTTGAAAGATAGTTCACAAACAAACGTGAGAAAACTCTCTTTAAAAAGTCAACGCTCTTTCACCCTCTTGCGTGTCAAATTTAGAATTACGAAACCAATTCTTACCTGACCGAAAATTCTACGTCCTTGTCCTGATGTGGTGAAATACTTCGAGTGTATGTATAACCCAGTTGTAATATAATCCTATTTTAAAGGTAGGTTTCGCCTTACCTAATAAATGTTTTTTGTAAGACCTGATCAACGGGGGAACATATATCGACATCTCCTTGTTATGTAAAAAGTCATTTTTCGACATAACTAACGATGTATGTCGAGGTGACAACATTTAACCAAACATATCGTCATCTAAATGTCGACATGTCAATCTGATTGAAATTATATCTTGATTTCGCGTCGGTCTGGTAAACCTCCTCTCTGATGCAACAGAGAGGAGGTCTTCCGGAACGGTGAGAGAATCAAGATATGATTTTAATCAGATTGGTCTACATGTTTATGTAATATTGTCGTAATTATTAAGTGGTAAACACTAAATGTCAACATACAAAAAGTTGAACTAGATGTGATGTCGATATTGTCTATTAATATAGAAATTCGTTGTTATATTTAAATCGCACAAATAAAATGGTCGAGATTTGGAAATGCTTTATTGATAAGGATTAATTGACTCTGTGAATATGTTACCGTTGAAAAAGCATGTCGAGAAACTGTTGTTGTTTCCAATGGACACGTATTTTATATCCTACGCCAAAATTCACTTGGATATCAAAAGTAACAAGGAAGAGCGTGACGCTACCCAAATTGGTACACGTTTTGGAGATAATTGTTGAAATTTTCTAACGTGTGAATAAAGATTTTTCTCTTAACATTCAACAAATAGATATCTTTAGCTTTAATTTCATGATTTGTTTACTTGTCAGCAGTGCATACATCCGCGGTCCAGCTCTGTGTTTCAGCAGGTTCAAGTACCCGAAATGGTACATCTCCTAAATATGGTTTGAAAATGTTTGAATTCATTTAAGGAAAGTTCTTTCTTTTAGTTTAAGTCACATATCTGTCAAAAATATCCCATGCAGTAATTGTTTTCCTTGTTTTAAAACATATAGTATCTTTAGGGTTGTCGTACGACGTCATTTCCCGGATTTTTTTTCTAAACGCTTATACAGTTTACTTTGTAAGAACACGGAGAAATTATATCTACATATATATGCAAACCGTTTTTTTAAGTCACCTGAGACGAAGTCTCAAGTGACCTATTCTAATCGCCTTTTGTCCGTCGTCGTGCGTCGTATGTCCGTTAACAATTTATATTTTCGACTTCTACTCAAAAACTGCTGAAGCAAATTCAATGAAATTTTGCACAGACCTTCTAAGGCACATGGCCAATCAAAATTGTGAATTATATGGTCCCCACCTCCCTGGGGGCTGTGTGAGGGGCCAAAAGGGGTAAAATTGACTGTAATTTCAAAAATCTTCTTCTCCACTCACAGATGTGTTGGAATCAAATACTCTTCACAAATAGAAATGTCTAAAGGTCCTTTACAAAAATTGTGAATTAAATGACCCTGGGGTCTCAGGTTTCCACTTGGGGAGGGGGTTAGGTTTACTATAGTTTATATAGGGAAAACACATTTTTGAGCATTATTTGGTCATTTGTAAAAGGAAATGAGTCAAATGTTTTCAGAATTATCCCTATGAAACGGCCATTGAATCCTATAAACAAATTTTCCATGACTGACTCCAAGAGGCCTTAGGGGTGGGGCCAAAAGGGGTCAAATAAGCTAAAACTTCAAAAATCTTCTTCTGAAATTCTGGAACTGTTAGAATCAAATACTCTTCATAGATGGAAAGGTCTTAAGGTCCTTTACAAAAATTGTGAATTATATGACCTTGGGGTCTCATGTTTCCCCCTGGGGAGGGGGTCAAGTTTACTGTAGTTTATATAGGAAACACACATTAATGAAAGTTATCTGCTTATTTTTCATAGGAAATTAGTCAAACTGGGTTAGAATTATTAGCATGAGATAGCATTTTATCGTCATATCCATATTGGTCCTGGCTGACCCCCAGGGGCCTTAGGGGCGGGGCCAAAAAGGGTCAAATAGGCTAAAACTTCAAAAATCTTCTTCTGAATTCACAGATTTGATGGAACCAAATACTCTTCATAGATTGGAAGGTCTTAAAGCCCTTTACAAAAATTGTGAATTTCATCTCCCTGGGATCTCAGATTTTCCCCTGGGGAGGGGGTCAAATTTACTATTGTCTACATAGGAAAAACACATTTATGAACATTATTTCCTAATTTTTGATAGGAAATGAATCAAACTGGGTTAGAATTATTAGCCTCAAATAGCATTTTAACACCATATCAATATTGGTCCTGGCTGACCCCAAGGGACCAAAGAGGCGGGGCCAAAATGGGTCAAAATGGCTAAAATTTCAAAAATCTTCTTCTGAATTCACAGGTTTGATGGAACCAAATAATCTCCATAGATTAAAAAGTGAAATTTATAAAATCACTGACACTGACTGACTTTTAGTTTTGTTTTGTTGTTTAACGTTAGCAAAGCAAATTGGAATTTTAAGCATAAGGTTTGGAAACATAATACACTAACTATCAAAATGAAAAACCAAAAAATAAAAATTCTAATTCGAAAGTTCAACTTTAAAATTTATTTTAATTCTATTTTTTTTATAGATTTGAACCAACTTTGCAATGCAGCACTCAGGTGACCGTCGAGGCCTCTTGTGCCTCTTGTTTTTACAAATCTGTGAGGGCAAAACAGTTTTCATGTGTTTGAAGCAGTCGAAACATTTAATTATCAAATAACTATATTTGTATGATAAGAATCTTAGCGTTACGTGTATCAAAATGGAATGCATAGCTACTTACACAAATGTCGTCTAAATGCAAATTTCTGATAAATATAAAAAAAAAACTATTATTTGAACAACACGACTACAAGTATTATAACATATTGTAAGGTATTGCCATGTTATAAACTCCCGTATACATTACATCTATACTGTGTATGTCATCTCCTAAACAAGAAAACCATTTTACAAAAGTAAATCAATGTTGTAGTCCGTAGGACAATGTGTCGCGTTTTCACATTTATCTGTCATAAAGAGAAGGTTGAATACAGACTGGCGATTTACTTGCTGCAAATTGGTGAATCCTCTGTGAAGCTCCCTGTTCTCAAGTTTATTTATTCCCGTAAACTCTATGCATGCAAACTTAATTTTTTTAACGTTATCAACATTTGTACTTGTAAAATTCTCAACAGCTGATTATACAACATAGATATTTCATTTAGTATCGTAAGACTTTTGATACTGCTCTTCACGAAGAGATATAAATGGACCCAATAAATAAAGGTACCGTCGACTAATGCTCTAATATTAGATTTTAACCAAGGTGAATAATGTTTGAGGAAATTATGCCATTTTGTCGGCATATCCTTCCTGGAATTCCGTTTCATTAAGAAACCAACTATCTATGTATAACTGTATGCAACCATGGCAAAGATACAGTAAGGTTTTGTTCAATATGAGCTTTTTGATCACCGGCCTTAGTAATAGAATGTTAAGAACCGGTAGGATGATTATACTAAAAACGCTTATTGCCTATACCAAATCGTACAAAAATGCTGGCTTGATCTAAAATTATATTTCTACACATTGTCACATTTTAGTATTGAATGGCTGCCTATATAGCTACTTGCATATCATTATACTAGTAATAATTATAAGTTTAAGAATTGATAAAAACAGTTTATTTCTTTATTCTTTCTGAAATACATAATCTTTAACATTTACCTGTGGAAGTAACCTTTAATTTCACTTGATATGTTAAACATTGTTTAATTAATCTTATCATTTCAAGTATAATAAAGTAGGTATATTGGATGTTGTTAAACTTTAATGATGAAAATAATGCCGAAGAAAAGAATATATAATATCCACGTTGAATTGTAATACGGGGCTGATTTTATATGCCTACTGGACGATGTATGATGGCTGTTTATCGCCCCGCTGACATGAATGGTTTGTCGGGTATTTAATTTCCTTCGGAGTGGGTATTTGTCATCCACAAGGGGTCTGCACAATTGACAGCTGAAGTGAATGTTCGATTGTATTGTACAATTTGTTAGGATCGAGTGAATGATGAATTGATAATATGTTCAACACTGATTGGGTTGGCACCTTTGCAATGCGGCTATCGTGGAGGGATGACTATGGTCCCATTTTACATCTGCTAGTATGCAATCAGAAAAAGACTCTGACATTTCCATCAGATCTTATTTAGAAAGTTTTCCTCTTTAAAATTTGGGTTTGCTTCAGTTTGCCCTCCGAAAATATGCCAGAAAGACATTTTTCATATTAGTGTATTCCCACAACACTGTAGTAAGGCTGCACTTTAAAAAGAAAAACATCCACTATCACAAGGAGACACAACACGAATACACTGCAGTCTCCCAAAACACACTATCAAATGGAGACACAACATGAATACACTGCAGTCTCCCAAAACATATAGACACACACACAACAAACAAAAACAAAACTCCATGCACGGGATGCAGTCTTTAAATGATCCTAACTTTTAAGACTAATCAACAAACCACTGGGACATTCACAATGAGGCACGCATGGACACAAAAATTAATTAATATCGTAAATGGCTAAGTTTAATTATTGATTTAAACTGTAGTTTGATTTAAAGCCAATACGCCTCTTTGGACTTTCAATTAATTATTAGTCATGATATTCATGTTGATAGCTTTTTAAAAATGAAATTAAAACATTGTGATTTCTCTTTGATCGGCAAAATAAGGTTATTTTGTTTCCTTGCAATGATATAAACCCACCGTATGGGCTGCATTTCGAACTTCCATGCCATACAATTATTTTGTCTTTCTATGTCTCATTAATGAATGAGACGACCAGTCCTTTAAATGAAAAGAAAACCATACGTAATGTTATAGTCCTTCTTGGAAAATGAATAAGGCATAAAGTCTATTTGATAATCTTTAAATGCTCAATGAATGGTACATTATCGCGTATTTTGGTTGGTTTTATAGCATGTTCCTACCCATATAGAGCCCCAGTGCTGTGAGCCTCAAAGTCGAGTTTTAAGGTAACCGAACAACAATGGCGGTTTAACTTTTGATATTTATGTACGTGTATACTCCATGTATAGCGGCTGATAGGTTTATTATAGTACTAGCTATACAAACATTACGCACTCAAGTAACGTTATATATATCGCGCCCCAGTAATCTTAATCCGGGATAAGTGTCTACACACCTAATAAGGTATATTATACTATCAATGAAATATTATCGAACTTCGTACTAAACCGATACATGTTAAGGAACTAACCGCCGGTACCAGAGTCGCGTCTTTGGGCTGTTGATGAAGTGGTTCTTTTTTCGTTTGAACTGCGGAATATATCGAAAATCATACGGTCAATGAGATAGATCAAGAAGGACAGAAGACGAATGCAGGGTTCTATTTCCCGTCCTCGACCTCGGTGTTCATTACGTCCAGCCTCCCCAAACATGTCCACAAGCGTAAGTACAACGACTTTGAACATCGGGACACGGACGCAATCTC
This sequence comes from Argopecten irradians, assembly GCF_041381155.1. NCBI lineage: Eukaryota > Metazoa > Mollusca > Bivalvia > Pectinida > Pectinidae > Argopecten > Argopecten irradians. The sequence goes on along the minus strand of NC_091134.1, from coordinate 15,465,122 downwards.
ACATCCCGATGAAGCAAGTTCGCGCTGCGAAGGAACAGCAGGATAAGGAGAATACCATTCCATTCGTACACGAAGATGCTTTTACAGACTTGGTTCTGATTGTGGAGGGCAAGCGGTTACACACATCTACTGCATTGCTGTCCATGTGTTCCCCAGTGTTCGCTCGGATGTTGGCCACTAGCGCTGACGGTGATCAGTCGAGTGGCGGGAAAGATGGTAACAGACGGGAACTCCAGTTGCAGGGCAAGTGTTATGAATATATGCACGAGCTACTCTACGTCATCCACCCAGCCTACCAGAGGAAAGTCTCGGGTAAGTTTGAGATGTCACCGATTTAAAGCAACATACTTTAATCTAGATTCAACGGTCATATACTCAGAAACGTGACAAAGGCAAGTGGGGGCAGTGGACCATGAAAAAGCAAACATGATGTAATTCAAATGTCAGCGTCAGATTTCAACTTCTCGTGGCTAGAGGTAAAGTTGATAACAATTTACATACGGATATTTTGTTGCCTACATTTACAAGATAAAGAACGAAGAACGGTACAGAATATCCTTTCCATTTTATTTTTTACTACATTATATATTCTACCTATAGAAAATTTTTAATATGTTTAATTTGGCCTGTCATTCGGTTCAGTTGAAAAAGTAACATCCGAAGTGTCAATATTTATTGACCTCAAAAAAAAAAAAAAAAAAACCGAAAAGCGACATAGTGTAATAAGCATACATATGTAGTATATTAATAGTTCAGCGGTTGGAAATAACAAAATACGACGTGATGAGAAATGATTCAATATTTTCTACCTTTATTTAAAGGTATATTTAAAAAGCTTAATTACCCAATCCCCAATATATTTGCCAAGATAAAGATTAGTCATGATACTTTGTAATGTTACGTTTCGTGTAAATAAAGACATGTCTGGTCATCTGCTACCTATGAGAGCATGCTCTAATCCATTTGACATGTTCTCGACATTGTCATTTGAAATTAATCAAGAGAAGTACTGCTATTTTACTCGAGAGGATTTAAATAGACACCTTCCTTATCGAATTCGCGACATGGTTTATTAATTATTTAATATCGAACACAGTACGACGTATTGTATTATGTTCGCTTTGCTACCCGGAACGATTTATCTATTGTTGAATTTGTATATACACTTCATAACAATGTACCAGTTCAAGTATGAAAGTATTAGACTATAGATATCTACTTCAATTATTAATGTACAAATACATGTACACGGATAATACACCAAATTACCTTTGAATAACAATTATGTTGTCCAAACGTTTATGTACATATTTAACCATGAAAAATTCTAATCAGTCGTTGATGGATTTATCTTCGTCAAAAATTCGCAAAATTGCCCAAATTGTTTTTTGTGAGTACATTATGCTATTCTTTGCCAGAATCTCACAGGGACATTTAAGAATGGCATTCTATATCTGTGTTGTGGGTGTGAAGTGCAAGCGCATTTTGGGAGACGGCAGTATATTTGTCTTATAAATCTTTGTACTATTGGTATATTTGCCCCTTTTGTATATGATAGGTGATGAACATAAAACATTCTGGGCCCGATTGTTCAATCGATTACTAGCTTAATACGATTATATCTTCTCTGCAGTTGGCAAGTAGATAAAAATGAAGTACTTCAGAAATTAGTAAACTTTGTCAAATTCAGCTTCAACAAAATTATTTTATTATGATTTGAAAATTGTCGTTAACTGTGATTAGTCTTATCCCCATTTGGACCCCCGGGCCCTGATACGGTAGATACCCTACTGAGTTGTAATATTGATCAATTTCGGGTTTAGCCTTTTATCTTGTTTTAAGTTTACCAGTTATCAACAAATCTTTCTGATAAGTTGAATTGTATTTAATACTGTAACTGTGCTCTACTTTTACAGACGAATTGGCTTTTGTTGTGTTGCCCCTGGCTGAGGAATACCAGATCTGGAACTTGAAGCAGAAATGTGAGGAGACTTTATTGAATACGTTGAATGTGGACAAAGCTGTGCGAGAAGACGTTCTTCTTAGGTGTCTTAATATGGCGGACGAGTTTAAACTTTTCGCACTCTGGACGAAATGCTTACAGATATGTTCCAAATCAACGCTTTCTTTACAAGCCTTACAACGGAGCCAAGAATATGAAAATTTATCAAAGTTTTTAAAAAGTATGCTGGAGGCGTTTAAAGGCAGTGGAAGTACTAGTGGATCCGGAGTTGATAACCCTCCACTTGTGTCCCCTTCTCTTCAAAAATCTAGCGCTGCACCTGTTCACCAAGGTTACGGCAACTCTCGTCGTGACGTCACCGGAAGTACCACGACTTTAGTAGACGATCGAGGCAAAAAGCCTATGACGCACATTCAGACGCAAACGAAGTACTAAACACGATAGAAGACTTAAATTTTTAATAACATCATTAAATAATATCAACCTTATATTATTTACACGTTAACATATATATTTCACAAAATAATGCTTATTTTATAAGGACAACTCAACATTTTCATTTCAGATTATGTGGAAAAGACTTGATCACCGGAATGTACAAATGAATTAGATATATTTATATGAACATATACTACATCCTAAAAAATCATGTTTTTCATTGTCAAAGATATACAATCAAATATCAAATATTTGTTTGTCTTCTCTTTCCTTAGATACAAGAATAAAGACAAAGGTACATAATGGCATAATTAAAAACAATGATATATAACGGTTTCAATCCGTTTCATCCTGGTAATAAATTGCAGGTATTCTGTGTAATACAACTTGCCAATATCCACGGTCATGCTCTCATGAAATGCGTCCACCACGGTCAACGTGAAGTTTGTAATTGTCTTTAAAAAAACCCGTAAAAATACTTTGAATTCATCGCAAAGTGTGTCATCATTTGTTTTAAACTTCTCCGTTTCTCAGAAGGAAGTTTCCCACTGGGATCCTAACAAGAACGTTGTTTTCGTGAATTGTCGTGCCACCCAAAATTGTTGTCTTGACAACGCCCTGGAATTTCCTCCCGCAGTACGGCGTTAGCTAGATCCAAAATTAAACAGGAAGATTACGTAATTATCTCGACGTCAGGTAAACTAGTTCATTGAAACACATATTGAAACCATGATGCGAAATAAATAAAACCGATTTGGTTAAAAATTAAAGGACTGGATCTATTGATTTGATATTTGATATCGACTATATTTGATATTGATTAACTAAAACATGCTTACCTTATTCTTGTGGCGTACCATGCCCTCGGTGATCTACAATAAACAAATAGCATTATTGTTTCAGAGCCTTTACATTACATATATTACATTAATTTTAGTATTGTGCACTTTGATATTTATTTATTATTATTCATAAGCCACCTCCCTTTATGCTGAACATTACGAAGTTGATAGTACCACTCCTATCCCTTTAGACGCCTTTTAAGATCATGCATTGGGAACAGCAGACAGACAAAAACTACTCTCTTTATAAGCTATGCATGTGTCTCGACTAAGGTACAAAACCCAAAGCATTCCTGGCATCATCCTCGAAAGTCCAGGAGTTCCGATCACTTACGATCTCTACACCCCTGGACTATATCATGGTAAAACTGAAGGCAACAGAATAGAACAGGTAATTTAGTCATTTGATGTACATCAAAAGAGCCGTATAATTTTGATGTTAGGCGTCGCTCTCTCTGTAGTCTTCAAAGGAAATCTGTGATTGGTCAAGTGTTTTCTGCTGAGTTGCCTTCAATTTCACTATGAGATAGTCCAGGGGTGTAGAGATCGTAAGTGATCGGACCCCTGGAGTATCGAGGATGTCCTGGCATAGGACGAACGTTAAACGCAATGGCAAATGTGAGATATTATCTCCGAAATATAGGAAAGATAGTATCCTAAATTAAGTCAACCTTGTGGTCATCTTAAATGTAAACGTTCGTGCGTAACAAGTAAACAAAGTGACCATATTACGTGAATCGCTGTGTTATTGTGATATTTGTCATACACCAGTACACACCTGAAAGGACGAGTAAGGATCCCATATCACAAAGTCTGCATCGTATCCTATTTTAATGGCGCCCTTCCGGTCACCTAGTCCAGCCAGCTGGGCAGTGTTGCTACAGAGAAGTCTGACCACATCGTTCAGCGAAAAGCCATACCGTTGGCAGGAAGTCCAAAATAGAGACAAACCTACAAAAATATATAATGTACACTGTAGACTTGACAATAGGAACTTCACAATCTTAACATTATTTATTCTCAGTTTTAAGAACTTTAACTTACCATGTATAACATAAGTCGGTCTAAATTGTCTTAACACAACGCATAATTACTGAATTGAATTGCGGTCATGTGTAAACAGACGTGCTCCAAAGTTAGGCTGACAATGTATTATTTTCTGTGACTTTTTTTTACTCCTTACAAAAGTCGAATGAATGTGTGGTTGAGTGAAATTCTTACCGAATTAAACTGAGGATGTCAAATTCTTTTCAAATTGAACTTTTTGTTTGTGAAACCTTATCCTATTAGACGAAGTTTTTTTTAATCCAACCCAAAATGGACTGTGCTATAGTAACGTTTGTTTCACCTGTCAGAAAAGGACGGACCCTAGAATTTTGTTGTATTTTACTGAGAATTCTTACCGAATTGGACGGAGGCTATTCCTCCCCAGGCTGTAGTGAAATCCCCGGTCTCCTTGTCCTTGAGGTCTGGAGTACACGGTGAATGGTCGGATACCACCATATCGATTTCTCCCTGTCGGAGCCCCTCCCACAGCAATTCCTACACACAAACACTAGGGTCAGTTCTAGTAAGGTCTGATAAAAATTATTCTGTTTCCTCGATATATAATGTACTCCTTAGCACCATTTCACGTTTTATTTAAATTGTTAAAATATTCAGGCGTTTTTAATCTGTCACTGTTATGATATCTCAGTAGATTCAATGTTAGGGAGAAACATTAACTAAAGATGTCTTCCTTGTTGAATTGAGAAAATCGACCATAGTCGTAAATTAGCCAGAGGTTTGTGGGAAAACGGAAGAAATACAAAATATGACGTAATCAGTGTGAATGCTATATTTTTTGTTTTATATCATATATTTACTTTTTTAGTGTATGCCTATACGAACTAACCTGATTGGTTTTTGACCGTATTGGCGGACAGCACTTGAACTCAGTTGCGCCCTCTGGTATAGTTTCAGCGTCCAAGGACAGGTAGTGATGGCACGTTTCCACCGTCAGAGGCGCACCCATTCGTTTTGCTTCCACTATCAAGGGGAGAGCACTGGCTGAAGAGAGGTGGACGATATGGCACCGCACCCTATTGTAGACATTAAAAATTGAAATTTTACAATCAGAGGTAGTAAATCGTAATGTGGACTTTTACTGATTATATTTCTTCTAAGAAAAATTACCATTTCAAGTACAACAAACCCGTAATACAAAAGTATAAGTTTATACAATAAACTATGCATACAAGATTATTAGTAGGTAATATTTTTAACATCAGAACGTGCTTCGGAAGAGTATGTTTTCCTGTTATTGACGACATCCGAAATACAAATCTAAGTCCCGCCTGATCAATAACGATCAATGATCGTGTAAGATTCTGCCGATGACAACCGAACCCCATCCTCGATATTCAGGGTATTGCTGTCGTAATATTCGTCTCTAGACTGTGTTATAGCAAAACTGAAAGCTCTGTGTGAAACAATAGATGAGTGATTTGGCCCTTTGATGTACATTAAAAGAATTGAATAATTATATACTGTATGGCTTTGAAGCTGGGCGTTGCTCTATGTAATCTTCAAAGGAAATCTCTGTAAGCCTGTGATTGGTCAGTTTTTATTTCCCCTAAAATACAGTCTTGCTATTACGTAGCTAAGTGATAGTAGTCCCTGGAGTATCTATCGAGGATGGAGACTCGTATGGGACTACAAATTGGGACTTCAATTTGCACAGCGTCTTAAAGCTCATCGCATTTTCCATCAGATTTCTTTATATTCTAGGTTTTGTTATTTTAGCTATCGACTTTTGTCATGTGAATATTTAAAATGAAATTAGGCTAACACCACAGGTTACGATTGCAAGGATATGATAAGAATTTATAAGAAAAGATGATAAGGAAATTGAAATCACTTACATCAGAGTATAAAAAAAATCTTTGTTTGCAAACTGTATAAATCCGCGTGGAGAATAAGTTTGGCAAATACAATTGTTTTCATAACCCCATGAAATTAACAAATAAAGGCATCAATGCGTTAAATTATTTTTTTTCAGACTGCTTCATAAAACGGCATACGTTTAAACGTATGATTTCATTGATTTTCCAAGAGGTTTTTTTCCAAATAACTACGCAATATCGATATCGATAAATGAATTTTTTCTTCATAGAGTATGCTTGTATCACGATCAAGTACCGGGATCATGAAACAATCTTAGACTTAACGCTGTTTTTAGTTGGACAAGTCTTAAAACTATTTAGATCCAAGACTGTTTCTTGATCCTTGGGCCAGATTTAGCTTCTGATATTAAACTGTGTGGTCTGAGATATGAAATATTGCTTCATTCATAAGTTTCGGAGTTGGTTTGAAGGGGACGGGGATGTACATCTGTATATGAAGAAAAGATGGAAAAGAAAAGTAGGAATACCTGTATTTTAGACACATTTCGCACACCAATTTAATTGCTTCGATTTCCATGATTTCTGGTCGGGATTCAAGGAATGTCTTGTATGCTTTTGGTTCACCTACAAATATTAACGGTTAAATTGGTACACAACCACTCTTCGTATTCAATGATGCTGTATACAGCAGCATAAGTACGTCTACCTAAATCAAAGTATGCCTGCTTCGCAAGCCGTGGCTGTTGGAAACCTTACTAGACTGCATTTAAAGGTTTTTTATTCCGTTAATAAAATCATCTCTGATGAGGCGATATCTATGTTTGATCTCCTAAAATAACCAGAAGACAAAGGTCATGAATGATATTCTCTTAAACTGTCTGCAAAACAAAAAACAAAACAAATACGTACCTGTGGAAACTGAGCCACAGGAACAATCCATCTCTGCATGAAACTAAAATTCATAAAACAAAAAAGTCATTATTTTTCATGTAACATTTACATAACAAAAAAAGTTTTCCTTTTACTCATGACATGTTATGTTGTACTATTAAACTTTCAAAACCATTTTGGCCGTTCGATATGCCTTTAGAAATACAGTTATTTTCTTCTCTGTAATTGCTATTTGATGATGATGCACGCAGTATATTTATAAGTATTTAATTGCTTGTTTTATGAGTATAAAGATGACTTTCAGTATAGACATAAAGAAGAAAACATGTTTTAATGTTTACCAGAACAACGGCATCGGTATCCTTTAAGATTTCCATGGCAGCCTCAAGGTCACTCCGGGTAACGGCTGGAAAATCATCGACCCCGCTGTGGATTAGGAAACATTTAAACCCCAGGACACCGGCGTTTAGCATAGGCACGAGTTCATCCTGCGGACAGGAACACGAAATAACATAGAAAAAACTTCGAAATATTAATCAAGAACATTTTAAAGATATTCTATGTCATATTTATCAATACTTGTACAGATAATTATAAATAAGATATAATCTATGGATATGTGGTATCGACAGCCTAAAAGGTTAATTCCAGATATATCGTACAATGTATTTATAAGCATTTACTCGGTCTTAACCGATTTATTTGGAGAACGATGCTAAAGCTACCGGGTGTAGTGATGAATTATTCGGTATCGTGTCATTCTTTTAATTATCAGTCACGAATGACATCCAATATCTATACAAATCAAAATATCGAAAAATGTCTGATTGTGTATCATTACAAATTATGAATCGGGGTGTTTGACTACATCGTTATGTAGATGTGGACCTACCTGATTATTTGGTACGATTCCACCCCAGAACCCGACATCCACGAAACATTTATGCTGGGCATATTTCAATTTGGTTTCAAGTGCTGACAGGCTTGTCGTAGATGGTATGCAGTTTCTGTGGGAAATCACCAGAGGAAGAAAACAAGCTAAATTACAGATTATTCAGACAGAGTAGTCAATGTAACTAGGATGACGTGGTCAAATACAACTTATTTAAGGATTAAAGTCTCTTTCTGGTGGTTCTATCGAAGAGTAAAGTTGAATAGGGTATCGATATTTTGAATGGACGTTCGGTACTGAAAACACCAAAAGTTTCTGATTTGGACCATCATAAATTCATCCGCGCGGCTCCAAATTGCGCGTGACATACTCAATCTATAGAGAAATAAAGTTGAGTAACCTTTGGTTGAAATCAACGGGGTTTATACTATCAATTCACCACTGACTGTACATATATACGTATATACTGACACAAGACGAAGACATGGGGTTTTTTTTTAATGGTGCATACTGTAATTTTTTTCTGTCTATTATTTACCATGTTATTATTCGCGACCATGGCAGTGACCCTCGAAATTGCGAAAATATCACCCCGCAATAATAACCGACTATAAGGTATGGCGGGGTATCAGGTGATGAAATAATGGATAAAATCTACAAGAAGTCATAAGAATTGAGGTACTATGACCTAAACTCAAAAAATAAATTAACAACACTTACAGTGGCATATCGACAATAGTGGTCGTGCCGCCTACTGCTGCCGCCGAAGTGGCCGTCCAGTACCCCTCCCACATTGTCCTGCCGGGCTCATTCACGTGCACGTGACTGTCCACCACACCTGGCATTATGACGTCATCTCCAGCATCTATGACCTAAAATATATTTTAATTTAAATTTCATGTTTTCCAAAAACTGTATGCCGTATTCTAGTAAATAGAGCGTTGCTCTGATTATAATTAGTATGCAGTGCTTGGAATTCCGCCTTGAATAAATAACAAACAACATTTGAGTGTATACACGTACAAATCGTGACGTCATGATGTAAAAGCGCCTCTCGTATCTTCAAAGTCATAGGAATTAAATTTTGATGGTGTTAATTCATTTACTGCGTTTATTAATTAACGAAACAGGTTTTCGTGATAAACATTTTTACTTCTGTAATTATTATACGGTTATAAACAAGTTATCTGTTGTCAGATTTAAATATCTGTTTCCACAGAATTCGTTCATCTAAGATTTCCAGGGTTGTTTGTGTCACTATATAGGGCAGAGCCACCTGAGGGTTTTTAATTTATTCTTTTTTTTTTGTCAAAAGCGGACCCATTTCATTTCGTTTAAAGTCATTTGATACGAATAATATTTTGTTGACGAAGGTCTAGAAATAGAAAAGGAATAACTATTTATCTATATATTTCACGTTTTCTTATACTGGCTTAATGCGATACAGAAAAAAACAACTTCTCTTTGCTTTTCGTTCTGACAAAATATGAACTGATCTGAACATAATTAGCATGCACTGCATGGAATTCCGCCTTGAATAAATAACAAACAGCAATGAGTGTACTCGTATCTTTAAGTTCAAGATCATAGGATTAAATCTTAAACAAGTTTTGTTTGCTTATTTATTTAATTTTTATTAATTGACGGAGTTGGTATTTTCGCACATGTAATTCTTAAATGGTAATAAATAATTTATCTGTTGTCAGGTTTGAGTATCTGTTTCCACATAATTCGTTCATCTAAGATTTCCAGAGTTGTTTGTGTGTCACTATATAGGTCAGAGTCACCTGAGGGTTTTTAATTTATTCTTTATTATTTTCTCAAAAGCGGATCCACCTCATTTTGTTTAAAGTAAGTTAATACGCTTGGTATTCTGTTTACGTAGGTCTAGAATATCCAGGTAGTGGATCGTTCTAGAAAAGCTATGTCATCCCTGTATGCCTTGTCAGATTAAAAAAAACCTGTTTTGTCATGCAATGACCTGTATATGAAGCTAGTATGCCAATATGTGAAAACAATACAGTACGTGAAATCAAAACAAAAAATTAATAAAAAGTTTTTTAATGTTCAATTATTATTATTTTTATTTAGGTGTAAACAAATTATAATTGTTAAAGCGTCAACATCATTTAAAATTTAAAAAAATAATAACAACTTTTGCGCTGGTGGAACAATATCTATCAGTTTACGTTTGTGCTAACAACCGGATATAAATGGCATTTTTGTTGTCTTCAAATACAAAATTAATATGCCTTAATGAAAAGGAATAACTAGATTTTTTCATGTTTTCACATATAGGCTTAATGTGATAGACAGAAAAAAAATTCGACCCCTAACCTACGTTCTGACAAAAATATGAACTGATCGTATGATTCTCAAAAAGAAGGAGAAGACATGATAGTAAATAGAGCATTGTTCTAAATATGATTAGTATGCAGTGCATTGAACTCCGCTTTGAATAAATAACAAACATATGAGTATACTAGTGCTTATCGTGACGTCATGATGTAATAGCGCCTTTCGTATCTTCAAGTTCAAGATCATAGGAATTAAATCTTAATGTTTGTCTATTTATTCATTTATCTTTTAATGGAATAGGTTTCGTGATAAAAAAAATACTTATGTAATTCTTACACGGTTATAAACAATTTATCTATTGTCAGGTCTAAATATCTGTTTCCACAGAATTCGTTCATCTAAGATTTCCAGTGATGTTTGTGTGTCGCTATATGGGTCAGTCACCGGAGAGTTTTTAATTTATTCTTTATTTTTTTCTCAGAAGCGGATCCATCATATGTTGTTTAAGATTTAATCCGCATGGTATTTTGTTCACGAAGGTCTGGAAATATTTATCTGTAAGTAGTGGGTTGTTCTAAAATACCTATGTCATCCTTGTATGCCTTGTCAGAGTCACAAACCTGTTTGTCCTTCAATGACCTGTAAATGATGGTAATGAGTGAAAATGTGAAAATAACGTACCCAATACCGGTTAATCAACAATTGATATTTACAATTGCCACTGTTTCTGTATCGATATTTCCCGATAACTTGAGTGCAGAACTTGACCAGATTCGGTTCGTATGAATAATTGTAAACATTGGCGGACTTCCTTTGACATTCCACAAAATCACATGCCATTCTTAACAAATAACACATGTACGAGACAATCGGAGACATATAATAAAATGCATTTATGTTTTTGAATGTATTAGTGTTATTTGACATGAATAAAACAACTGAAATACGAGAATTATTTTTGTGACGTCATGGAAAGTAAGGGCGGGATTAAGCGGTCAGTCAACTGCGCGGTTTTTTTTAATGGCTTTTGTGCATGGAACAAAATGACGGTATATAAATCTTACGGCGAATAGCACAGGTAAATGATTGTATCTGAAGTTTTTGTTGATTTTATTGTTTAAAGAAAACATTGTAAATATAAGGATTAACCTCATACTTTGCTTAGTTTATGAGATGATAAACCCAATGGAGCAGTCAGTAAATTGTCTGTAAACGCTTCGGGTTTACGCAATTTACCTCGTGCTCCATTGGGTTTATCATCTCATAAACTCAGCAAAGTAAGAGCTTAATCCTTAAATTAAGAGCTTTTCAATGCTTTATTGATTTAGGTGGACATAAATTATGCCTTTAAGCATCAACAATCAACACAATTAAAAAAAATTACATTTACTCTATATGACATTTGGGCTGAAGGAACAAATCATATCGACCAAATTTGTAAAAACGTGGAAAAAATGTTATATGATAATATATTTTCATTCGTTTGGCATATTTATGTTGTAATTGAAGACAATAAAATAGCTTCGATAGTAAATTGTTAACATGTCACTTTTTTCACATCAGCCCATTTTTACAGACGGAAAAAACGTTACCCTCTTCACTTCGTAAACATATCCCTGAATACGCCCTACGTTCTGAGAAAATATGAACTGGTCGTATGATTCTCAAAAACAAGACAAAAATGATAGTAAATAGAGCATTGTTCTCAAAACAATTTATTTTTATTTGTTTTAATACCAAATCCGACTTTCTGATTGGTAGATCCTTTTTCTTCATATTCTATAAAGAAAAAAATCCGAGAATGGCGCGAAAACCCGATGTTATCATGACGTCACAATACAGACGCCGACGTTGCATATTGATTTAGAAAAAAAATATCAATTGGAAAATCAAGGGAACCGTATGTTTAAACGTAGTTTATGTTACCAAGAAGTCTAAAAAATTATTTTAAGCATTGATGCAGCTATTTTTTTAACTCATCGGATTATGGAATAGATTTAGTTTGCAAACTTTTGTGAGAATCCGCTACTCGGATTCACACATTTTGCAAAAAAAAATTCTTTCATACCTCGATAAAGTTAAAAAAAATAGTGACATCAATGCTTAAATAATTAGTATGCAGTGCAGGGAATTCTGCCTTGGATAAAAAGCAAACAACATATGATCCTACACTTATTCATTGTGACGTCATGATGTACTAGCGCCTCTCGTATCTTCAAGTCCAAGGTGATAGGAATTAAATCTTAAACCAGTTTTGTTTGGTTTTTAGGGATTTCCATTGAGGATGGAAATCCCTATTGTTATTGTTCTGTTTTTTCTTCTTATTAGGGATTTCCATTGAGGATGGAAATCCCTATTGTTATTGTTCTGTTTTTTCTTCTTATTATTATTATTCTTTATTTTTCTTTTTTATTCTTATTTCCACAAATCTTGTTCGCAGGATATCTCAGGAACGAAATAAGGTACGACGCTCAACTTTGGACACGTTATGAATGTACATAAGATCTTGAAATGTACGTTCGATTTTTTACAAAAATGTTCAAGGTCAAGGTCATAGACGTAAAAAACAATTTTTTGGAACGAAGTTTAAGCGCTCATAACTTCATTACCGTACGGTGTACATCGTTCACGTTTTGTTATTCAGATAGATCTTGACATTGCGCGTGCTTTTCCCATGCCATGTTATCAGAGATTATGTCAAGGTCAAGAGTTCGCTACGGGGTCAAACAAAGGTCAAAAACGAAATTCACCACAGAAAAGTTTTGAAAGTTGGATATGAAAGGGCATGCCCTCAGAAATATATAATGACAAGTTTTAAGGTCATGTGATCCAAAATGGCGGAGATATAGGCCTTTGAAAAAAGGCTATTTTGGCGTTTTCCCGCCAAAATTTTTTAAGGTTTCAGCGCCTTTAATACTTAACACACATGCTTGATTTTTTGTATAGACATAGCATGGACGAATGTCTACAGAACTTATGCTGTTTTATTGACCTTGACATTCATTCAAGGTCACAGGGTTCAAAAAGCTTTAAATCTTTAAACGACATCTTCGTAATAAATAAGAGGTGTAGAGCGCTGAAATTTGGAGACGTTATGTACGTACATGAGTTCTTAAAATGTACTCTCAATTTTGGAGGATAACGTTCAAGGTCAAGGTCACAGACGTAAAACACTGCTTTTTTCGAACGAACTTTAAACGCTCATAATTTCATAACCGTACGCTACACAACATGTACGTTTCATTCTCCATGTAGATCACGATAATTCACGTTTTTTTCTCATTACATGTTATCAGAGATTATGTCAAGGTCACGAGTTCACTAGGGGATTAAAAGAGGTCAAACAAAGGTCAAAAATGAACTTTACCATAGAAATGCTTCGAAGGGCGCATATGAAAGAGCATGTTCTCAGGCACATAAAATGACCAAATTCAAGGTCATATGATCCAAAATGGCGGAGATATAGGACATCAAAAATCGAAATTTTAGTTTATATTTGCCCCTGCCCGAGACGTTTCAGCGCCTTAATACCTGTATGTACGGTGTTGATTTTTCATAGCGCTGTTGTATGAACTTTTGTTTTGAAAACAAATGAGTTGCAAGGGGTTATATAGAAAAATGGCGGAAATATAGCTCTCCAAATATGGCAATTTGTGTCATTTCCTTATTTTTGTCCCGTAATTTCTGAGCTCGTAGCACCTTTATCATTTATTGTACTGTGTTGATTGTTTGTAAATATAGACATTGGCACATTCTCTGTACAGACTTTTAATTTCAAAGTCATGAATTTGAAAATGGCGGAAATATAGCCCTCTGAATATGGCATTTCGTTCACTTTTTAGCGTAAATTTTACCGTAATTTTTGAAATTTCAAAGAGAAATGCTTTGAATAGGATGTGAAAGAGCATGCTCTAAGACACATAAAATGACCAATTTCAAGGTCATAAGATTCAAAATGGCGGTGATATAGGACATCAAAAATCGAAATTTTATTTTATATTTGTCCCTGCGCGAGACTTTTCAGCGCCTTTAAACCTGTATGTATGTAGTAGGGGTCATATTTTATGTGAGTTTATGTAATAAATAAAAGTGGTATAAAAGTGTATTTGAAAGATGTTTCAATAATTGCAAATATATAATTTGCAGTGAATAATAATGTTTGTATGTATATATGCCGTGCCGTGTTTTACTCGCGTGCGTAATATATCGTATATATTCGCGAGCGCTGCGTTTGTCTATATGTGTATGTACGTATATGTTTGTGTACCCGTTAGTAGTGTTCACTGACGGACTTTTATGACGGACAGGACATGTGACTGTTACGGACATTGACGAAGTTGTTTGATTGGTCAGTGTGGTCAGTTAAACGTATTTGATATATATCTTTTTGTATTTCGGGATATTTGAATTTCGTCCCTGTGCTTGGTTGGACTTTTCGTTTGCCCGGTCGAGAAATTCATTAATTTTGGTAAGTCTTGCTTTTCGGTTGTTCTAGTATTTGTTCTTTATCTTGGTTAATACATTATTCTATTCTCCCAGTATGAAAATGGTTTGAATGTGATTATTATAATTTAGATATTTTTAAAATATGAAATATATACGGATAAACATGTATTGTATACATGTGATCCGATTATTGTAATTGTAAAGTGAGTAAAATGTCTAAGTTATATATTTCTGAAATGAAGTAAGAATTGTGTGTTCTTTTATATTGTAGTTCAATCTGTTGTGATTGCATGGTCGTACTCATGACGTACGGAGCTAGTATACTTTGTAGTGAATACATCAATTACATTGATACACCATACGTGTTGTAAGTGTGTGTTTTTACTTTCATATATCATATCTATTTTTGCAATAATACGTTATCGGTATTGTGTGAAATGTAAAGTTTGTCTTTGAAAGTTATTCGCGTGATTCGGTGATCAATGAATGATATATGATTTGAGAGTTGAATATTCTAATTGTGTTTTATTATATTTACAGAATGTTTTTAAAATGGAATAAACGTACATCATAAAGGAATCTGAACCCAGCGGGTTTGTCATTTATTGAACAAATTCCACCCGCTACATGTACAATGTTGATTTTTCATACCTATGTTGTATAAACTTTTGTCTTCAAAAGTTATGGATTTTAAAGGGGTTTTATAGAGAAATGGCGGAAATATAGCTCTTCAAATACGTCAATTTGTTCCATTTCCTTATTTTTTTCCGTAATTTGTTGAGATCGTAGAGCCTTTATCATTTAATTTAGGGTGTTGATTTTATGTGAATGTAGACATTGGCATATTGCCTGTTTAGGGTTATAATTTCAAAATCACGAATTAGAAAATGGCCGAAATATAGCCCTATGAATATGGCGTTTCGTTCACTTTTTTAACGTAAATTTTACCGTAATTTAAGAAATTTCAAGAGAAAGGTTTTGAATCGAATGTGAAAGGGCACGCTCTCAGACACATATATTGACCAATTTCAATGTCATATGATTCAAAATGGCGGAGGTATAGAACATCAATTGTCCTTTCAGCGATTTTGTACATTAGTTGAGATTACATGATGTCACCAAAGGGAGATAATCCTCTAATACTAAAACTCGTACGAGTTATTCCGCATTGGTCCAAGATCTTTATAAGAAATGGAGAATTTTTGCACTTTAAAAAAACCTGAAATTCTAATGTGTTTACCTATTCATTATCAAAATTGATATTTTGAACCTAAATCTCAATCGGAATTTCCAAATTCATATCACGGTTATCAAGGAATAATTACCTGTCAGAAAACATTTTTAATTTTGAAATTCATAATAAGCCAGCCAATCAGCAGCCGGGTTAAAATTTTGTCCTGGGCTCAACCTTCTATACACACGGGCCGTTTCGAAGGTCTTTTTTCATTTAGTTTTGAATACTTTTCGGGATGTTTTAAGTTCTACATGTACACGTATATATGAACAATGTACACGTGTTTGCGTAAATACACGTACATGTGTAGCTACACCGCATACATGGGAGGCCGTCCTTACGTGACCCTAGCTGTTAATAGGACGTACATTTGAACAAACAAACAACAAAAGTAATGCACAAACCCAATAACTGACAGGTTTAAAAACCTTTTATGTGTGTGGCAGAGCCGTCACCTGTGACACCGGATGTTCAAACACAATCGGTGCTATTTTGAGAAACTACCCGGCCGTTTTGAGATCACAGAAACAAATAAATTCCTATAAAGGATCGTGTTAACGTTTGCTACTATTCAGGTTAAATGAAGTTATCAAAATTCTTTACAAATTTTACATCTACATGTATTGCCCGATCCACACATTAACCATTAACTGATGTACCCTGAGTATTCACCTCTCTGTAATAGGAGCGAGACGGGCCCAGTTTGTTAATAACTACAAACTACACCCGGCTCACTACCTGTGTGTTTCAACCCAGGTTCGTTGTGTTTTGCTTGATTTTTGCCGGTGAAGGAAAACGAGACAAATACTTTTAAGACGTAACAATATTTATTTATAATGACATATTACAGGATGTTTTACTCAAGACGTAGGGCCCAACAACGACGAGACTAACACATATATTTACAATATATCCCCCGTCAACCCCTCCATGCCCCACTTACAACCCTACCACCCTATACCTATAAACATGCCCCCTTCCTGCTTCCTATTACCCACCTCTATTTAAAACCTATTAGGTTCAGGAACTCAATCCTTCAGTACACCGCAATGAAATGGATAGAACACCCATATATATACCCGACTATAACAATACATGCACGATCGACCAATACGAAGACGGAACACAACACAGGCGCTCGATACAATAACATATTGTGCACGACAGCTCTACGTGTACAAGATACACACGCACTCTTACAGCTAGCACAGGACCACGACACCATATATATTCCCATAAAGCACAAACTATTTACAAGCCCTGCTACATCTCTATGAAATCTTCTGCCCAAAGAGGGATTCCCCTTAATCTGTTTTTCAGTTGGACCAGACTACTTTCGTAAGAAACGCTTTCTGATAAATATTGAGTGACATCGCCCGTTCGTTCAAGCAATCGTCCGTTCGCTAACATTACTTATATCATTACACAGGTGGAAATCCCGTGTTTTGATCGCGATCAAATCTAGTTAGGGATTTCCATTGAGGATGGAAATCCCTATTGTTATTGTTCTGTTTTTTCTTCTTATTATTATTATTCTTTATTTTTCTTTTTTATTCTTATTTCCACAAATCTTGTTCGCAGGATATCTCAGGAACGAAATAAGGTACGACGCTCAACTTTGGACACGTTATGAATGTACATAAGATCTTGAAATGTACGTTCGATTTTTTACAAAAATGTTCAAGGTCAAGGTCATAGACGTAAAAAACAATTTTTTTGGAACGAAGTTTAAGCGCTCATAACTTCATTACCGTACGGTGTACATCGTTCACGTTTTGTTATTCAGATAGATCTTGACATTGCGCGTGCTTTTCCCATGCCATGTTATCAGAGATTATGTCAAGGTCAAGAGTTCGCTACGGGGTCAAACAAAGGTCAAAAACGAAATTCAACACAGAAAAGTTTTGAAAGTTGGATATGAAAGGGCATGCCCTCAGAAATATATAATGACAAGTTTTAAGGTCATGTGATCCAAAATGGCGGAGATATAGGCCTTTGAAAAAAGGCTATTTTGGCGTTTTCCCGCCAATTTTTTTTAAGGTTTCAGCGCCTTTAATACTTAACACACATGCTTGATTTTTTGTATAGACATAGCATGGACGAATGTCTACAGAACTTATGCTGTTTTATTGACCTTGACATTCATTCAAGGTCACAGGGTTCAAAAAGCTTTAAATCTTTAAACGACATCTTCGTAATAAATAAGAGGTGTAGAGCGCTGAAATTTGGAGACGTTATGTACGTACATGAGTTCTTAAAATGTACTCTCGATTTTGGAGGATAACGTTCAAGGTCAAGGTCACAGACGTAAAAAACTGCTTTTTTCGAACGAACTTTAAACGCTCATAATTTCATAACCGTACGCTACACAACATGTACGTTTCATTCTCCATGTAGATCACGATAAGTCACGTTTTTTTCTCATTACATGTTATCAGAAATTATGTCAGGGTCACGAGTTCACTAGGGGGTCAAATGAGGTCAAAACAAAGGTCAAAAATGAACTTTACCATAGAAATGTTTCGAAGGGCGCATATGAAAGGGCATGTTCTCAGGCACATAAAATGACCAAATTCAAGGTCATATGATCCAAAATGGCGGAGATATAGGACATCAAAAATCGAAATTTTAGTTTATATTTGCCCCTGCCCGAGACGTTTCAGCGCCTTAGTACCTGTATGTACGGTGTTGATTTTTCATACCGCTGTTGTATGAACTTTTGTCTTCAACAGTTATGGGTTTTAAAGGGATTATATAGAAAAATGGCGGAAATATAGCTCTCCAAATATGGCAATTTGTTTCATTTTCTTATTTTTTTTCCGTTATTTGTGAGCTCGTAGGGCCTTTATCATCTCATGTAGAGTGTTGATTTTTTGTAAATGTAAGCTTTAGCCTATTGTCTGTACAGGTTTTTAATTTCAAAGACATGAATTTGAAAATGGCGGAAATATAGACCTCCGAATATGGCGTTTCGTTCATTTTTTAACGTAAATTTTAGCGTAATTCATGAAAATTCAAAGGTGAAATGTTTTGAATTGGATGTGAAAGATCATACTTTCAGACACATAAAATGACCAAGTTCAAGGTCATAAGATTCAAAATGGCGGAGATATAGGACATCGAAAATCGAAATTTTAGTTTATATTTGTCCTTGCCCGAGACGTTTCAGCGCCTTTAAACCTGTATGTACAGTGTTGATTTTTCATACCTATGTTGTATGAACTTTTGTCTTCAAAAGTTATTTATTTTTAAGGGGTTATATAGAAAAATGGCGGAAAGATAGCTCTCCAAATATGGCAATTTGTTTCATTTTCTTATTTTTTTCCGTTATTTGTGAGCTCGTAGGGCCTTTATCATCTCATGTAGAGTGTTGAATTTTTGTAAATGTAAGCTTTAGCCTATTGTCTGTACAGGTTTTTAATTTCAAAGACATGAATTTGAAAATGGCGGAAATATAGACCTCCGAATATGGCGTTTCGTTCATTTTTTAACGTAAATTTTAGCGTAATTCATGAAAATTCAAAGGTGAAATGTTTTGAATTGGATGTGAAAGATCATACTTTCAGACACATAAAATGACCAAGTTCAAGGTCATAAGATTCAAAATGGCGGAGATATAGGACATCGAAAATCGAAATTTTAGTTTATATTTGTCCTTGCCCGAGACGTTTCAGCGCCTTTAAACCTGTATATACATTGTTGATTTTTCATACCTATGTTGTATGAACTTTTGTCTTCAAAAGTTATTTATTTTTAAGGGGTTATATAGAAAAATGGCGGAAAGATAGCTCTCCAAATATGGCGATTTGTTTCATTTTCTTATTTTTTTCCGTTATTTGTGAGCTCGTAGGGCCTTTATCATCTCATGTAGAGTGTTGAATTTTTGTAAATGTAAGCTTTAGCCTATTGTCTGTACAGGTTTTTAATTTCAAAGTCATGAATTTGAATATGGCGGAAATATAGACCTCCGAATATGGCGTTTCGTCCATTTTTTAACGTAAATTTTAGCGTAATTCATGAAAATTCAAAGGTGAAATGTTTTGAATTGGATGTGAAAGATCATGCTTTCAGACACATAAAATGACCAATTTCAATGTCATATGATTCAAAATGGCGGAGGTATAGAACTTTCAGCGATTTTGAGGTGTGATTACATGATGTGGCATGTGGCCAAAGGGAGATAATCGGTATCTAATACTAAAACTCTAATCGTACTTGTTATTCCGCATTGGTCCAAGATCTTCATAAGATAAGGAGAATTTTTGCACTTTTAAAAAACCTGAAATTCTAATGTGTTTACCTATTCATTATCAAAATTGATATTTTGAACCTAAATCTCAATCGGAATTTCCAAATTCATATCACGGTTATCAAGGAATAATTACCTGTCAGAAAACATTTTTAATTTTGAAATTCATAATAAGCCAGCCAATCAGCGGCCGGGTTAAAATTCTGTCCTGGGCTCAATCTTCGTTACACACGGGCCGTTTCGAAGGTATTTTTACATTTAGTTTTCAATACTTTTCGGGATGTTTTAAGTGCTACTGTAATAGGGAGGGTTTTCCACAAGAGACCCGGAGGGGCGATCCGACTGTAGCTCCCGTTATATGTATAAGTCCCAAATCGTGATCGTATAGTATTTTTAGTATACAACAGAGTCCACAGTCGTCACAAATCCTCTCCGGATCCCGTTTCCTCCACAGGTTACAGGCCTGTATCTCAACAGGTTCGATCTCTAGGATGTAGCGGAAGCACTGACACAAATCCAATAACTCAACTAGGTAAATACAGGTACAAATAACTATTTATTATATAAAAGACAAGTAGATTAATTATTACATAGAAGATTCACAATAGTGCCCGTTAAGACAGATAACAATAAGAGATATATAAGTGCCGAAGCAGTTACATTGTATCCAAGATTAACTATAGCCAAACTTTAGGCCTAATTAGCTAAGTCCTGTGTGATTACCACGTTCCCTAAACAAAGCCTAACACCCTACGGAGCCAACTAACCACCTACAAGTGTTCTTAACTCTAGAGGTATATAAAACCAACGGTGTAAACTAGGATACCTTAGGATGCCTAAGCCCTAAGCCCCTGACAACCCCTAATTATACACAAACCCTACGTTAGCTATAGATACACTCTTAAGTAAAGACCCATCAGCCCCTTTTATAACAACTCATCAACCCAGTACCCCAAAGTGACCACTGATTGGTCAATGTCCGGACAGAGCACCATATTTAGGTGAAACCGTTGCTACAACAACCCACCTACACACTAAATATATCTTCCGCTTAAAACAGACAAGGCTCAACTGACTGATAAAAACCTCCCACGTGTACCACACGTGTACTCCGGCCAGCGGTCATCATCGGGGTGATCATGAGGACAACTAGGTTGATGAATGTGACTGCTAAACAGCAAACACACCCTAGATAAGACCTGTTCTCACGGTGTTCCCCTGAATTTGGGTCCAAGATACATAAACAGATCACTGAAGTGAAGACTTAGAAGAGTGCAATAACAAATATACATACTGTAGAAATAAATGCAACAATGATAGAAACCCGTTCTATCACACTACATATACACGTACATGTATATATGAACAATGTACACGTGTTTGCGTAAATACACGTACATGTGTAACTACACCGCATACATGGGAGGCCGTCCTTACGTGACCCTAGCTGTTAATAGGACGTACATTTGAACAAACAAACAATAAAAGTAATGCACAAACACAATAACTGACAGGTTTAAAAACCTTTTATGTGTGTGGCAGAGCCGTCACCTGTGACACCGGATGTTCAAACACAACCGGTGCTATTTTGAGAAACTATCCGGCCGTTTTGAGATCACAGAACCAAATAAATTCCCATAGAGGACCGTGTTAACGTTTGCTACTATTCAGGTTAATTGAAGTTATCAAAATTCTTTACAAAATTTACATCTACATGTATTGTTCCGACCCACACATATATCCAATCAGCAGGCTCCTATATATTCACCTCTCTATGAAATCTTCTGCCCAAAGGGGGATTCCCCCTAAATCTGTTTTTCGGTTGAACCAGACTACTTTCGTAAGAAACGCTTTCTGATTAATATTGAGTGAGATCGTCCGTTCGTTCAAGCAATCGTCTGTTCGCTAACATTACTTATATCATTACATAGGTGGAAATCCCGTGTTTTGATCGCGATCAAATCTAGTTATTATTATTATTATTATTAGGGATTTCCATTGAGGATGGAAATCCCTATTGTTATTGTTCTGTTTTTTCTTCTTATTCTTATTTTTCTTTTTTTTTTCTTATTTCCACAAATCTTGTTAGCAGGATATCTCAGGAACGGAATAAGGTACGACGCTCAACTTTGGACACGTTATGAATGTACATAAGATCTTGAAATGTACGTTCGATTTTTTACAAAAATGTTCAAGGTCAAGGTCATAGACGTAAAAAACAATTTTTTTGGAACGAAGTTTAAGCGCTCATAACTTCATTACCGTACGGTGTACATCGTTCACGTTTTGTTATTCAGATAGATCTTGACATTGCGCGTGCTTTTCCCATGCCATGTTATCAGAGATTATGTCAAGGTCAAGAGTTCGCTACGGGGTCAAACAAAGGTCAAAAACGAAATTCAACACAGAAAAGTTTTGAAAGTTGGATATGAAAGGGCATGCCCTCAGAAATATATAATGACAAGTTTTAAGGTCATGAAATCCAAAATGGCGGAGATATAGGCCTTTGAAAAAAGGCTATTTTGGAGTTTTCCCGCCAAAATTTTTTAAGGTTTCAGCGCCTTTAATACTTAACACACATGCTTGATTTTTTGTATAGACATAGCATGGACGAATGTCTACAGAACTTATGCTGTTTTATTGACCTTGACATTCATTCAAGGTCACAGGGTTCAAAAAGCTTTAAATCTTTAAACGACATCTTCGTAATAAATAAGAGGTGTAGAGCGCTGAAATTTGGAGACGTTATGTACGTACATGAGTTCTTAAAATGTACTCTCGATTTTGGAGGATAACGTTCAAGGTCAAGGTCACAGACGTAAAAAACTGCTTTTTTCGAACGAACTTTAAACGCTCATAATTTCATAACCGTACGCTACACAACATGTACGTTTCATTCTCCATGTAGATCACGATAATTCACGTTTTTTTCTCATTACATGTTATCAGAAATTATGTCAAGGTCACGAGTTCACTAGGGGGTCAAATGAGGTCAAACAAAGGTCAAAAATGAACTTTACCATAGAAATGTTTCGAAGGGCGCATATGAAAGAGCATGTTCTCAGGCACATAAAATGACCAAATTCAAGGTCATATGATCCAAAATGGCGGAGATATAGGACATCAAAAATCGAAATTTTAGTTTATATTTGCCCCTGCCCGAGACGTTTCAGCGCCTTAATACCTGTATGTACGGTGTTGATTTTTCATACCGCTGTTGTATGAACTTTTGTCTTCAAAAGTTATGGGTTTTAAAGGGATTATATAGAAAAATGGCGGAAATATAGCTCTCCAAATATGGCAATTTGTTCCATTTCCTTATTTTTCAACGTAATTTGTGTGCTCGTAGCGCCTTCATAATTTAATGTAGGGTGTTGATTTTTTGTAAATGTAGACTTTAACATATTATCTGTATCGGGTTTCAATTTCAAAGACAAAGCACTGAAAATGGCGGAATTGTAGCCCTCCGAATATGGCGTTTCGTTCATTTTTTTAAAGTAAATTTTACCGTTATTTATGAATTTTCAAAGAAAATTGTTTTGAATTAGATGTGAAAGAGCATGCTCTAAGACACATAAAATGACCAAGTTCAAGGTCATATGATTCAAAATGGCGGAGATATAGGACATCGAAAATCGAAATTTTAGTTTATATTTGTCCTTGCACGAGACGTTTCAGCGCCTTTAAACCTGTATGTACAGTGTTGATTTTTCATACCTGTGTTGTATGAACTTTTGTTTTGAAAACAAATGAGTTGCAAGGGGTTATATAGAAAAATGGCGGAAATATAGCTCTCCAAATATGGCAATTTGTGTCATTTCCTTATTTTTGTCCCGTAATTTCTGAGCTCGTAGCACCTTTATCATTTATTGTAAGGTGTTGATTGTTTGTAAATATAGACATTGGCACATTCTCTGTACAGAGTTTTAATTTCAAAGTCATGAATTTGAAAATGGCGGAAATATAGCCCTCTGAATATGGCATTTCGTTCACTTTTTAACGTAAATTTTACCGTAATTTTTGAAATTTCAAAGAGAAATGTTTTGAATAGGATGTGAAAGAGCATGCTCTAAGACACATAAAATGACCAATTTCAAGGTCATAAGATTCAAAATGGCGGAGATATTGGACATCAAAAATCGAAATTTTAGTTTATATTTGTCCCTGCGCGAGACGTATCAGCGCCTTTAAACCTGTATGTATGTAGTAGGGTCATATTTTATGTGAATTTATGTAATAAATAAAAGTGGTATAAAAGTGTATTTGAAAGATGTTTCAATATTTGCAAATATATAATTTGCAGTGAATAATAATATTAGTATATGTATCTATGCCGTGCCGTGTTTTACTCGCGTGCGTAATATATCGTATATATTCGCGAGCGCTGCGTTTGTCTATATGTGTATGTACGTACAGTATATGTTTGTGTACCCGTTAGTAGTGTTCACTGACGGACTTTTATGACGGACAGGACATGTGACTGTTACGGACATTGACGAAGTTGTTTGATTGGTCAGTGTGGTCAGTTTAACGTATTTGATATATATCTTTTTGTATTTCGGGATATTTGAATTTCGTCCCTGTGCTTGGTTGGACGTTTCGTTTGCCCGGTCGAGAAATTCATTAATTTTGGTAAGTCTTGCTTTTCGGTTGTTCTAGTATTTGTTCTTTATCTTGGTTAATACATTATTCTATTCTCCCAGTATGAAAATGGTTTGAATGTGATTATTATAATTTAGATATTTTTAAAATATGAAATATATACGGATAAACATGTATTGTATACATGTGATCCGATTATTGTAATTGTAAAGTGTGTAAAATGTCTAAGTTATATATTTCTGAAATGAAGTAAGAATTGTGTGTTCTTTTATATTGTAGTTCAATCTGTTGTGATTGCATGGTCGTACTCATGACGTACGGAGCTAGTATACTTTGTAGTGCATACATCAATTACATTGATACACCATACGTGTTGTACATTAGTTGAGATTACATGATGTCACCAAAGGGAGATAATCCTCTAATACTAAAACTCGTACGAGTTATTCCGCATTGGTCCAAGATCTTTATAAGAAATGGAGAATTTTTGCACTTTAAAAAAACCTGAAATTCTAATGCGTTTACCTATTCATTATCAAAATTGATATTTTGAACCTAAATCTCAATCTGAATTTCCAAATTTATATCACGGTTATCAAGGAATAATTACCTGTCAGAATACATTTTTGATTTTGAAATTCAGAATCAAACAATCCAATCAGCAGCCGGGTTAAAATTTTGTCCTGGGCTTAACCTTCGTTACACACGGGCCGTTTCGAAGGTCTTTTTTCATTTAGTTTTGAATACTTTTCGAGATGTTTAAGTTCTACATGTACACGTATATATGAACAATGTACACGTGTTTGCGTAAATGCACGTACATGTGTAGCTACACCGCATACATGGGAGGCCGTCCTTACGTGACCCTAGCTGTTAATAGGACGTACATTTGAACAAACAAACAACAAAAGTAATGCACAAACCCAATAACTGAGAGGTTTAAAAACCTTTTATGTGTGTGGCAGAGCTGTCACCTGTGACACCGGATGTTCAAACACAACCGGTTCAATTTGAGAAACTACCCGGCCGTTTTGAGATCACAGAACCTATAGAGGACCGTGTTAACGTTTGCTACTATTCAGGTTAAATGAAGTTATCAAAATTCTTTACAAATGTTACATCTACATGTATTGCCCGACCCACACATTAACCATTAACTGATGTACCTTGAGTATATCCAATCAGCAGGCTCCTATATATTCACCTCTCTGTAATAGGAGCGAGACGGGCCCAGTTTGTTAATAACTACAAACTACACCCGGCTCACTACCTGTGTGTTTCAACCCAGGTTCGTAGGGTTTTGCTTGATTTTTGCCGGTGAAGGAAAACGAGACAAATACTTTTAACACGTAACAATATTTATTTATAATGACATATTACACGATATTTTACGCAAGACGTAGGGCCCAACAACGACGAGACTAACACATATATTTACAATATATCCCCCGTCAACCCCTCCATGCCCCACTTACAACCCTACCACCCTATACCTATAAACATGCCCCCTTCCTGCTTCCTATTACCCACCTCTATTTAAAACCTATTAGGTTCAGGAACTCAATCCTTCAGTACACCGCAATGAAATGGATAGAACACCCATATATATACCCGACTATAACAATACATGCACGATCGACCAATACGAAGACGGAACACAACACAGGCGCTCGATACAATGACATATTGTGCACAACAGCTCTACGTGTACAAGATACACCAAGTGGCCAAAGGGAGATAATCCATATCTAATACTAAAACTCTAATCGTACGTGTTATTCCGCATTGGTCCAAGATCTTCATAAGAAAAGGAGAATTTTTGCACTTTTAAAAAAACCTGAAATTCTAATGTTTTTACCTATTCATTATCAAAATTGATATTTTGAACCTAAATCTCAATCTGAATTTCCAAATTCATATCATGGTTATCTAGGAATAATTACCTGTCAGAAAACATTTTTAATTTTGAAATTCATAATTAGCCAGCCAATCAGCGGCCGGGTTAAAATTCTGTCCTGGGCTCAATCTTCGTTACACACGGGCCGTTTCGGAGGTCTTTTTTTTTCATTTGGCTGGTTATTACCTATACCCAACTTGAATACTTTAATTTCGAGATGTTTTAAGTTCTGCATGAACAATGTACACAATCGCCATGTTTGCGTTAATACACGTACATGTACATGTGTAGCTACACCGCATGTATGGGAGACCGTCCTTACGTGAACCTAACTATTAATAGGATGTACATTTAATCAAAGAAAGATAATGCACAAACCCTATAACTGACAGTTTCAAAACCTTTTATGTGTGTGGCAGAGCTGTCACATGTGACACCGGCTGTTTAAGCAAAACCGGTGCTATGTTGGGGAAATACACGGCAGTTTTGCAACCACAGAACCAAACAAATTCACATCAAAACTCTTTACAAATTTTACATCTACATCTATTGCCCTACCCACACATTAACCATTAACTAATGTACCCTAAATATATCCAATCAGCAGGCTCCGATATATTCACCTCTCTATGAAATCTTCTGCCCAAAAGGGGATTCCCCTAAATCTGGTTTTCGGTTGGACCAGACTACTTTCGTAAGAAACGCTTTCTGATTAATATTGAGTGAGATTTTTCGTTCGTTCAAGCAATCGTCTGTTCGCTAACATTACTTATATCATTACATAGGTGGAAATCCCGTGTTTTGATCGCGATCAAATCTAGTTTTAATTTATTTTTATTAATTAACGGAGCTGGTATTTGTGCGAAATGTTTACATATGTAATTCGTATATGGTTATAAACAATTTATCTGTTGTCAGATTTAAATATCTGTTTCCACAGAATTCCTTCATCTAAGATTTCCAGAGTTGTTTGTTTGTCACTATATAGGTCAGAGTCATCTGAGAGTTTTTAATTTTTTCTTTTTTTCTTTCTCAGAAGCTGATTCATCTCATGTTGTTTAAGGTAACTTAATGCATGTGGTATTTTGTTTACGAAGATCTAGAAATATTTATCTGTAAGGCTTCTGGTTTTTCCTGGGTAGTGCATTGTTCTAGAACAGCTATTGCATCCTTGTAGGGCTGGTCAAAGTCACAAACCTATTTGTCCTTCTATGGCCTGTAAATGATGCTTGTGTGCGACAATATGAAAATAACGTACCCAATATGTGAAAAAATGTCCCTTTTTTACGTTTTTACTTATGGGGCTGATGCGAAATATCGCTGACATATCAACCCAATTTGTGAAATTTGAAAAAGATATAAAAATTATGGTAACTACCTTTTATTCTCTTGACATTTAATCGGTGGAATTAAAGTCAATGAAAATTCCTTTAATATTTAGTTGTTGTTACTTTTTACAAGTTTTTTCACATTGATGCGATTTGTCCCTATTACACCAACCATTCGTAAAAAGTCATATTCATGTAGTATAAAAAAATTATATTATTTTGTTAGAGTTTTTAATTTCAAGTTTTAATGAATTTGATGCTAGAATTTGTATGGTTTTATATCATATATATTTTTAATATTCTTGATATCTTTCTCTGCCTTTCTAATTTCAAACTTCCCATACTTACCGACTTTTGTAAAGTTCGTATTCACAAAGTTATTAAATAATTCAGTATACATATTATTTTTTCTCGTGTACACATTTACCATAGCTCGGAAGTCTCCGAACTGTTTCAATCTAATCCGATTTATACGGGTCGCCGATGTTAGTCACGTGATACGACTCGAGAGTTTCCGGCCTGTACAGATATCGCCGATGTTAGTCACGTGATACGACTCGAGAGTTTCCGGCCTGTACAGATATCGCCGATATTAACATTGTCTATGTGATGTTAATATGACGTAGATCTTTAGCCGCTTTTAATACGCATGATATTTCTTCCTTCTATCTCAATGATATATTGGTGCGTTTATGGATCCGAAGCATCATTCACACATTGTATGTTTTACAACTGTAACAATTTGTTAGAGTGAAAATTACATAAAATATAACCTTCAATCAGTTATGATTTATATTCACTTAAATAAAACAATATTGAGCAGCTTTTTATCAACTTTTTTCACATTCTGGGTTGTTTCATATATTGGCACGCTACCATGCTTACTGTGCAGTACTTAAATCATCCTCGATACTTCAGGGGTTCCGTTCACTTACGATCTCTACACCCCTGGGCTATCTCATAGTTAAACTGAAGGCAGCTCAGACGAAAAAATATGAACCGATAACAGGCCAGCAAAAAATTCATTTGAAGACTACAGAGAGAGGAAGGCCCAACTTCAAAGCCACACAGTCAACTACAGTGTACCGTTATTCGTCTCTTTTGATGTGCATCAAATGACTAAATTACCTGTTCTGTTACCAGATTTACTATGAGAAGATCGACTGGTGAAGTGATCGTAAGTGATCGGAACTCATGAAGTATCGAGGACTGTCACTGATCATGACGTATTGAGTTATTGTGATTGACAAAGTCCAGAAATAATTTGGTCTCATACCAACAGGTTTGTCTTAGGCAATATACTCATGTCGTCTGAAGCTACATTGCATGGTTACCAATGCAAAGCAGCCTCGTGACTTCACAGCGTCAACGGCATTGCTATTTTCTCAGTACAATTTTAAACAAACTAATCTTTTTTTTCGAATGTATTTAAAGATGACTGAATATCACGTCGAAATATAAAAAGAGAAAAATTCTCGGGATCACAAAATGTTGTAAAACCCTCGGCAAGCCTCTGGTTTAACGAAATGTTGTGACTTTCAGGTAGAAAATGCCTATTTCTTCATATTCACATAAGAAAGAGTCTTATAATCAGTAAGGAATATGATGCTTTTGTCGGCATTAGGGTGCTCTAAATCAGTTGTTTTATCATTTTAGGATCCGTCAGAGATGTCAGGGTCACAATACGGCCAGTGATCAAACACTTAAAAGGTCAACATGATGACCTTAATAGCCAGAACGCTATCAGTTTAATACTTGACCCGAAATGTCACGCACCTCTTATCTTCATACTGGCCAAATAAACATATATATGCCGGCCTTGACATGCGGACATAACGTGACCTTGTTTAAATTCATACGCCATAGCGGGGCGAAATGTTTGACATGCTAGTTTTCCCTCCGTAATCTATTGAAGGTTTGATGAATTAAGCAGTAAACAAAATTCACAGACACGGACAACAATGAATCAATGATGTCTTATTAACATTGGTCTCAGCACAGAATTTTTAATTGTAAAAATTGTTTTGTGTTGTATGCCTGTTTAGATGTACAGTTACTAATAACACTGAAATGTGACGTGAAATTTTAGACCACAGCTTCGCTTCATACCGAAATATTACGTGAAATTTTAGACCACAGCTTCGCTTCATACCGAAATATGACGTGAAATTTTAGACCACAGCTTCGCTTCATGGTATGACCGTATGGACTCATTTCATTTGGCAGTTTCATTTAAAACTATTTTATTTGTCCATGTAAAATTAAAACCTTTGCATTTTAAGTATTATATTTCTTAAAATGTTGGTAACGTTCGGTGACGAATAACATATAACAAGATTTCAATACTTAGTATGAAAATTATGGCACATAAAACTTGATATTTATATATTTAAATTAAATTTTACTCACCTGTCTTATCTCTGTAGTAGAGATTTTTTATTTATTAAATAATGACATTAAATAATTATCCTGTTTATTGCACAATAATGAATTAATATATTAATTTGTTACATTTGCTCTTTTAAAACTCAATAATGTTAAAATTACTTCACAACCAAGTTGTCCTTTTACGACTCTTCAAAATGTTAGCCATACCCTGTTTTTTACAGCCTGTTTTTATACATTCAATGACCTTTAGATTCTCTCTGACTTTCAAGGACTCAAGGACGTGTCAGCTGCTATTGAAACAATTGGGAGGAAATACTAAAATACTGAAGGAAGAAAATCTACGATTCTTTTATATTTATTATTCAATAAATTTAAAGTAAGAAAATATACGCATACATTTGATGTACATAATTAATAATAAAATATTCTATTTTTATTTTTACAACACAGCAATGAGATGAATTTTAAATTTCAATTAAAACAAAAACTTACCTTGCAATAATCTTCAATGTTTATATCATCGACAGAATCGCCCGTCAGAATCTCTACTATCTTTCCATTTTCTACTACAATGCAAGCCTTTTCTACTGATCCTTCTAATACAACTCTGCTGCCCCGGAACGCCGTCTTAGTAGAAGCCATTGTCAACTTCTCACGTCCTTCTACTGCTAGATTAGAACAAATCTGGGTATTCAACTTAATTCTCTACTCAGTTGCGAGACTGAAAGTCCGACTGTGGTCGTCAATGTTTATCTCTGTCTAACTAAACAAACTTTGACTGGGATGGCCAATTTGAATATCTTTTAAGCTGGGCACTCTGACAAACCTTGACCGAAGCTGACTAAAACTTTCAAGATATCTTTAACGTATACGTCGCTCTTAAAGTTTAATGAACGGCTAAACCTAGTCAAAACAAAAAAACCTAAACAAATTAGTAAATGTCCACGTGTCAAAACGTGTAATATTTGACTACAGTTCAATTGGTGATAAGCGCATTGATTGTTCAATTTTGATCAAGTCTGAAGCTGCTGCTCACCAAAGTCACGACGTCTTCGCTCAGTATTGTCTTATGACTGTCAATTTCTTAATATCGCCTTTTTATAGTACTGATGGACTCAAAAAATGTGTCAGCACATGATCAGCTCACAATTGGACTATATTCAAATTCCTAGTCAACAGTTTCCACGCCCTAATGATGATGTATTGAACGTAACATGTTTCTAAACTGTCATTACTGGATTACGTATAGGCGTAAACTTTTCCATTATAATAATGCCTTGTTTACCTTATTCATATATATGTAGGTCAGTACTATGTCATGCGTTACCAGGTCAAATTGTCATTCCTTTGATAAAAACATGATATATTATATGCTTAAGTAGAGGTACAATATGTTAAAAAGTATGCTATATCATATGTTTTACTAGGAGTACAATTACTTCTTTGGGTAATTCTCTTGCGAACTTGACATTGAACTTTTTCTGCATCTGTTTTTGGTGGATGCTGTTGTTGTTCATGATTATTCTTTCCTATACATCGTAAGGGCATCTGGTTTTAATTAACAAATTCTGTTTTTATACTTTGCTACCTTTTGCAACAGCTTGCAATGTATATTGGCAATACTGTGTATGATAATTTCATTAAAATATCTAATTAAGTGGTCCATGGAAGGATCAAGAAATTCGGTATTCAACATGTTGTACAAAAAACATTTTAAAGCCCTTTGAAACGTATAGAAATTGTAAGCGATTTATTAATCCAACAAATTTTTCAAAAGATTGTAAATAGTTGTGAAATTTGGGATAATTGTTTTACTGAAAGACAAAGGTTTATAAAGGTACTGCCATTATCTGTACATGCTTTAGGTGACCTTATATATATATGTATGCTGTATTCAAAAATATCCTATATGGAGAATTAATGTTTGTGTATAATATTGATATCTTGTGTTGCCATATTTATGTATTTAAATAAATGCCAGCTACGGAAGAATCGAGAAAAAAAACCTGCACAAACACAAAAACATCGAATTCAGTATACACATACTTTAGACTATTAACACCTGCTTTTAGCTTTGGTTCAAAGTTCATTGGTTTCTGCTTTCAATTCTTTTTAAATCAATATATTTCCCTACACAAACAAGGGGAAGGTAGCTATTTATCCTACATCCTGTTCTAAACAATTTTTTCTTTTCTTGAACTATCTGTACTAGCTCGGGTTTTCGCGTCATCTCATATTTGTTTTCCACAGTGGTATGAGGGAAAAAATCGGCCAAGCAGAGTGCCAGATTTAGTATTAAAAAAGAAAATAGATATATATATATGTATGAACTGTCCTGCTGAAAGTCTGAAGATGTATCTATCCCGAAAAAAAACCCACACAATCCCGCAAGTTTTATGAAAGCAAATTGCGAAACAAAGTACTCACGGAAATATCCGCAATAGTTTCCCATAGCAATCTGTATGTACACAGCTTTCCATTTTCTCTTCACCTGAAAGACATATCAGTTTCTCTTCTGATTGTTTTATTAAGTGTTAAAGGAATCGTAGTGATTATAGGTGACATTAACGTCGATATCCTAACTGTTGGTAGACACCATGCGCTCATTGACATCCTTGACTCCTTCCACTTATCGAATATCATAAATAGATCGACACGTGTACCACGACACAGCTCGACCTTACTTGACCTGGTCATTCTTTCGGACGGGTGCACTTTTAGTTTCGCTTACGTAGTTGACATAGACAGTGATATTTCTAATCATAAATTTACTATTAGAACAATTTTTAGAACTTCCTATGAAGGAAAAGTGAGATGTTATAACGAGGCAAATTATGACTTATTCAACACTAAATTAGACGATACGGACTGGGTAGACTTATTTTTGACTGTAAATGATCCAAATGACATGTGTGAATTTTTTACATCACGATATTTAGAGATCGCTGAGGAATGTATACCGACTCGGACAGTAACAATTAAACCTAATGACAAACCATGGTTTGACTCAAATTTAAGACGAGAAATTCGGAAAAGAAATAGACTTTTGAAATTACACAAAACAAACAGAACCGACAGAAATTTATTGAAGGGACAATTCAGTCTAAGAGACCATTAAAATTTGTACATATATATCGGACAAACCTGTTTTTAAGGGAAATTAGATCAGTCGGTTTTACTGCGATATGCCAGAAAAGCCTATTGTGGTGAAATGCGTGTGAAATGTTCAAACTCGCTCGCTGTCCGCCATTACACATTGTGGTCGAACACTTGTATGCCGAACCCTGTCCCTTGCTCGTAGATTAAAGCAACTTATGTCTAGAACTGCTCAAATCGCTCTGACAGTAGTGTGTTTGCCTTTTTAGGTGAATTGTCTTGCCTAAAAATCATTTTTTTCACCTCCTCGGTATTTATATAGCACATTTGTTTAAGTTGCGTGACTTTGGCTCGGATATGGGTACAGTGTATATATTGTACCTGTTGAATCGTATTGATCAACGATTTGTTATTACAACGGTATCAATTAAAATACTAAACAGTGACGTGGAATTTGTCAATATTTTGTGTTATATGTTTCATAAGAAATATAGAACAATACATTTATGCCAAATTTTGCTTCTTGGTTATGGAAAAGAATTAGTCTGAGTGAATTGTCCCTTTAAACTTCCGTAAAAAACGTAATCGTGTGAACAATGTAAAGAAAAGAACTAAAGAAATATTATATGCTGGAATTTTAGACCGATATTCAAATTCTAGTCCCCGTAATTTCTGGAAAATAGTTCGTAAATTAATTAAAACATCAGATGGTTCTAACATTATACCTCCTATTAGAAATATACATGGCAATATTGAAATGACTTATAATGGTAAAGCTAATGTTCTCAATGATTACTTTGTTTCCATTTCTACGATTGACGACAACAATACTGAGTCACCGAGGATAGAGCTGCGAACATTTTAAAATCATTGAATATAAATAAAGCTGTAGGCAAAGATACTATTAGTCATAACATGTTAAAAAATACAGCATTATCTGTAGCTTTCCCTTTGACTCTCATATTTAGGTCTTCACTGGAAACTGGAGTTTTTCCAAAACTATGGAAATATGCTCTGTTATAACCATTATTCAAAAAAAGGAGATAAACATGACTTAACTAACTATAGACCAATTTCATTACTTAGTACAGTCGGGAAAGTTTTTGAAAGATTAGTTGTAAAATATCTGAATAAATATTTAATTGAAAATTCATTAATAGACAAGTTTCAGTCTGGTTTTCAGTCTGGTCACTCTATAGTTCATCAACTCATAGAAATTTATCACACTCTATGTGAAAACCTTGAAAATACGCATCCTACATGTTTAGTTTTTTGTGATATATCGAAAGCGTTTGATCGTGTGTGGCACAGGTGACTGGAAGTGAAATTAGCAAACTATGGTATATGTGGAAATCTATTGAATTGGTAAGCTAATTACATAAGTGATAAAAAACAACAGGTTTGTGTTGGAAATTCTAAATCGTCTGTTAAAAGTATAAGTGCCGGTGTTCCACAAGGCTCTGTTTTAGGTCCTATATTATTTATCTTGTACATAAATGATATAGCCGATAATCTTCGAAGTCTCTCAAAATTATTTGCAGATGATACATCGTTGATATATTCTAATCCGTCCCCTTTAAATATCGAAACTTTAATTAATAATGATTTGGTACACATTCAACGATGGGCGCAAAAATGGTTAGTTAAATTCAATCCTTCAAAAACTGAGGCATAACTTATTTATAATTTTGAATTAGATTATGCTATAGATCTTAAATTTGATAACGTTAGTGTAAATTGTGTTGATAATCATAAATACCTGGGAGTCATATTAGACGGACAATGTAAATGGACAAGCCATATTGAAGATATTTGTAAAAAAGTTTCAAGGCAGATTAGTATTCTGCGAAAGCTAAAATTCATTTTAAATCGACAAACTTTATATCGAATGTATAACTCATATATCATTCCTCTACTTGAATATTGTTGTGAGGTTTGGGATGGGTGTACTCTCGGTGATGCAGACAGACTTGAAAAACTCCAACTAGAAGCTACTCGTGTAATTACTGGATTACCATTTTACACTAGCAGATAATCTCTATACTCTGAAACTGGACTTGAACCGCTCTCAAATAGAAGATCCAGAAGAAAATTACAATTACTTTACAAGATTAAAAATAACTTAACGCCTGATTACCTTACAGCTCTTCTTCCGCCTCTAGTCTCAGAAAATTCTCAATATAACCTTCGTAATGCTTATAATTACCAAACTATCGTCTACAGCTAACAAACTCCTCCTTTTTCCCTCCTACAATTCAACTATGGAATCAATTGGACCTTGAAATTAGACCAAGTGTATCATTTTTGGCTTTTCAAAATTCCTTTCTCAGTTTAAGAGATACACAAATACCCTCTTACTATCTTATAGGTGATAGAAAATATAATATATTGCATGCCAGAATAAGAAATAGATCCAGCACGCTAAATAACGATTTATATCATGCTATTTTGATAAATTATAAACATTGTCAGTGTGGTTATAGTATCGAGGATGCACATCTGCAGAACAACGTGTAAAATTATTTCGTGAGCTTAATAGCTGTATCCTGCTAGACCTAAATCTACTTCCATTTGGAAATTATTTGTTGTCAAATCAAGAAATCAAAACTATTTGCCAATCCACTCAGCAGTTTATTAAAGATTCAAATAGATTTAATTAGAATACTATATTACTATTTTTGCTTAAATATTTTAATCAGGTCCTTCCCGGCTCGGGTGACAAATGTATTGTGACAAGTTATTCAAGAAGGATCAGCAAGTGACAAGGAGAGAGACATCACCATGGACACGACATGTGATAGACATTAGATCAATTTGTTGGCATGACATGAGAATTAGTGTTACAGATGTGATTGTCACCTGAGCTGGAAAAGACCCATTACTCTAGTATTATAATCATTATCATATATCATATGTTTGTATATTTTATACCAAAATACTGATAATTTCTCTCCCCTTCTCTCTCTCGGCTCAATCTTCGTTACACACGGGCCGTTTCGGAGGTCTTTTTTTTCATTTGGCTGGTTATTACCTATACCCAACTTGAATACTTTAATTTCGAGATGTTTTAAGTTCTGCATGAACAATGTACACAATCGCCATGTTTGCGTTAATACACGTACATGTACATGTGTAGCTACACCGCGTGTATGGGAGACCGTCCTTACGTGAACCTAACTATTAATAGGATGTACATTTAATCAAAGAAAGATAATGCACAAACCCTATAACTGACAGTTTCAAAACCTTTTATGTGTGTGGCAGAGCTGTCACATGTGACACCGGCTGTTTAAGCAAAACCGGTGCTATGTTGGGGAAATACACGGCAGTTTTGCAACCACAGAACCAAACAAATTCACATCAAAACTCTTTACAAATTTTACATCTACATCTATTGCCCTACCCACACATTAACCATTAACTAATGTACCCTAAATATATCCAATCAGCAGGCTCCGATATATTCACCTCTCTATGAAATCTTGTGCCCAAAAGGGGATTCCCCTAAATCTGGTTTTCGGTTGGACCAGACTACTTTCGTAAGAAACGCTTTCTGATTAATATTGAGTGAGATTTTTCGTTCGTTCAAGCAATCGTCTGTTCGCTAACATTACTTATATCATTACATAGGTGGAAATCCCGTGTTTTGATCGCGATCAAATCTAGTTTTAATTTATTTTTATTAATTAACGGAGCTGGTATTTGTGCGAAATGTTTACATATGTAATTCGTATATGGTTATAAACAATTTATCTGTTGTCAGATTTAAATATCTGTTTCCACAGAATTCCTTCATCTAAGATTTCCAGAGTTGTTTGTTTGTCACTATATAGGTCAGAGTCATCTGAGAGTTTTTAATTTTTTCTTTTTTTCTTTCTCAGAAGCTGATTCATCTCATGTTGTTTAAGGTAACTTAATGCATGTGGTATTTTGTTTACGAAGATCTAGAAATATTTATCTGTAAGGCTTCTGGTTTTTCCTGGGTAGTGCATTGTTCTAGAACAGCTATTGCATCCTTGTAGGGCTGGTCAAAGTCACAAACCTATTTGTCCTTCTATGGCCTGTAAATGATGCTTGTGTGCGACAATATGAAAATAACGTACCCAATATGTGAAAAAATGTCCCTTTTTTACGTTTTTACTTATGGGGCTGATGCGAAATATCGCTGACATATCAACCCAATTTGTGAAATTTGAAAAAGATATAAAAATTATGGTAACTACCTTTTATTCTCTTGACATTTAATCGGTGGAATTAAAGTCAATGAAAATTCCTTTAATATTTAGTTGTTGTTACTTTTTACAAGTTTTTTCACATTGATGCGATTTGTCCCTATTACACCAACCATTCGTAAAAAGTCATATTCATGTAGTATAAAAAAATTATATTATTTTGTTAGAGTTTTTAATTTCAAGTTTTAATGAATTTGATGCTAGAATTTGTATGGTTTTATATCATATATATTTTT
This sequence comes from Argopecten irradians, assembly GCF_041381155.1. NCBI lineage: Eukaryota > Metazoa > Mollusca > Bivalvia > Pectinida > Pectinidae > Argopecten > Argopecten irradians. The sequence goes on along the minus strand of NC_091134.1, from coordinate 15,427,205 downwards.
AATATTCTTGATATCTTTCTCTGCCTTTCTAATTTCAAACTTCCCATACTTACCGACTTTTGTAAAGTTCGTATTCACAAAGTTATTAAATAATTCAGTATACATATTATTTTTTCTCGTGTACACATTTACCATAGCTCGGAAGTCTCCGAACTGTTTCAATCTAATCCGATTTATACGGGTCGCCGATGTTAGTCACGTGATACGACTCGAGAGTTTCCGGCCTGTACAGATATCGCCGATGTTAGTCACGTGATACGACTCGAGAGTTTCCGGCCTGTACAGATATCGCCGATATTAACATTGTCTATGTGATGTTAATATGACGTAGATCTTTAGCCGCTTTTAATACGCATGATATTTCTTCCTTCTATCTCAATGATATATTGGTGCGTTTATGGATCCGAAGCATCATTCACACATTGTATGTTTTACAACTGTAACAATTTGTTAGAGTGAAAATTACATAAAATATAACCTTCAATCAGTTATGATTTATATTCACTTAAATAAAAACAATATTGAGCAGCTTTTTATCAACTTTTTTCACATTCTGGGTTGTTTCATATATTGGCACGCTACCATGCTTACTGTGCAGTACTTAAATCATCCTCGATACTTCAGGGGTTCCGTTCACTTACGATCTCTACACCCCTGGGCTATCTCATAGTTAAACTGAAGGCAGCTCAGACGAAAAAATATGAACCGATAACAGGCCAGCAAAAAATTCATTTGAAGACTACAGAGAGAGGAAGGCCCAACTTCAAAGCCACACAGTCAACTACAGTGTACCGTTATTCGTCTCTTTTGATGTGCATCAAATGACTAAATTACCTGTTCTGTTACCAGATTTTACTATGAGAAGATCGACTGGTGAAGTGATCGTAAGTGATCGGAACTCATGAAGTATCGAGGACTGTCACTGATCATGACGTATTGAGTTATTGTGATTGACAAAGTCCAGAAATAATTTGGTCTCATACCAACAGGTTTGTCTTAGGCAATATACTCATGTCGTCTGAAGCTACATTGCATGGTTACCAATGCAAAGCAGCCTCGTGACTTCACAGCGTCAACGGCATTGCTATTTTCTCAGTACAATTTTAAACAAACTAATCTTTTTTTTCGAATGTATTTAAAGATGACTGAATATCACGTCGAAATATAAAAAGAGAAAAATTCTCGGGATCACAAAATGTTGTAAAACCCTCGGCAAGCCTCTGGTTTAACGAAATGTTGTGACTTTCAGGTAGAAAATGCCTATTTCTTTCATATTCACATAAGAAAGAGTCTTATAATCAGTAAGGAATATGATGCTTTTGTCGGCATTAGGGTGCTCTAAATCAGTTGTTTTATCATTTTAGGATCCGTCAGAGATGTCAGGGTCACAATACGGCCAGTGATCAAACACTTAAAAGGTCAACATGATGACCTTAATAGCCAGAACGCTATCAGTTTAATACTTGACCCGAAATGTCACGCACCTCTTATCTTCATACTGGCCAAATAAACATATATATGCCGGCCTTGACATGCGGACATAACGTGACCTTGTTTAAATTCATACGCCATAGCGGGGCGAAATGTTTGACATGCTAGTTTTCCCTCCGTAATCTATTGAAGGTTTGATGAATTAAGCAGTAAACAAAATTCACAGACACGGACAACAATGAATCAATGATGTCTTATTAACATTGGTCTCAGCACAGAATTTTTAATTGTAAAAATTGTTTTGTGTTGTATGCCTGTTTAGATGTACAGTTACTAATAACACTGAAATGTGACGTGAAATTTTAGACCACAGCTTCGCTTCATACCGAAATATTACGTGAAATTTTAGACCACAGCTTCGCTTCATACCGAAATATGACGTGAAATTTTAGACCACAGCTTCGCTTCATGGTATGACCGTATGGACTCATTTCATTTGGCAGTTTCATTTAAAACTATTTTATTTGTCCATGTAAAATTAAAACCTTTGCATTTTAAGTATTATATTTCTTAAAATGTTGGTAACGTTCGGTGACGAATAACATATAACAAGATTTCAATACTTAGTATGAAAATTATGGCACATAAAACTTGATATTTATATATTTAAATTAAATTTTACTCACCTGTCTTATCTCTGTAGTAGAGATTTTTTATTTATTAAATAATGACATTAAATAATTATCCTGTTTATTGCACAATAATGAATTAATATATTAATTTGTTACATTTGCTCTTTTAAAACTCAATAATGTTAAAATTACTTCACAACCAAGTTGTCCTTTTACGACTCTTCAAAATGTTAGCCATACCCTGTTTTTTACAGCCTGTTTTTATACATTCAATGACCTTTAGATTCTCTCTGACTTTCAAGGACTCAAGGACGTGTCAGCTGCTATTGAAACAATTGGGAGGAAATACTAAAATACTGAAGGAAGAAAATCTACGATTCTTTTATATTTATTATTCAATAAATTTAAAGTAAGAAAATATACGCATACATTTGATGTACATAATTAATAATAAATATTCTATTTTATTTTTACAACACAGCAATGAGATGAATTTTAAATTTCAATTAAAACAAAAACTTACCTTGCAATAATCTTCAATGTTTATATCATCGACAGAATCGCCCGTCAGAATCTCTACTATCTTTCCATTTTCTACTACAATGCAAGCCTTTTCTACTGATCCTTCTAATACAACTCTGCTGCCCCGGAACGCCGTCTTAGTAGAAGCCATTGTCAACTTCTCACGTCCTTCTACTGCTAGATTAGAACAAATCTGGGTATTCAACTTAATTCTCTACTCAGTTGCGAGACTGAAAGTCCGACTGTGGTCGTCAATGTTTATCTCTGTCTAACTAAACAAACTTTGACTGGGATGGCCAATTTGAATATCTTTTAAGCTGGGCACTCTGACAAACCTTGACCGAAGCTGACTAAAACTTTCAAGATATCTTTAACGTATACGTCGCTCTTAAAGTTTAATGAACGGCTAAACCTAGTCAAAACAAAAAAACCTAAACAAATTAGTAAATGTCCACGTGTCAAAACGTGTAATATTTGACTACAGTTCAATTGGTGATAAGCGCATTGATTGTTCAATTTTGATCAAGTCTGAAGCTGCTGCTCACCAAAGTCACGACGTCTTCGCTCAGTATTGTCTTATGACTGTCAATTTCTTAATATCGCCTTTTTATAGTACTGATGGACTCAAAAAATGTGTCAGCACATGATCAGCTCACAATTGGACTATATTCAAATTCCTAGTCAACAGTTTCCACGCCCTAATGATGATGTATTGAACGTAACATGTTTCTAAACTGTCATTACTGGATTACGTATAGGCGTAAACTTTTCCATTATAATAATGCCTTGTTTACCTTATTCATATATATGTAGGTCAGTACTATGTCATGCGTTACCAGGTCAAATTGTCATTCCTTTGATAAAAACATGATATATTATATGCTTAAGTAGAGGTACAATATGTTAAAAAGTATGCTATATCATATGTTTTACTAGGAGTACAATTACTTCTTTGGGTAATTCTCTTGCGAACTTGACATTGAACTTTTTCTGCATCTGTTTTTGGTGGATGCTGTTGTTGTTCATGATTATTCTTTCCTATACATCGTAAGGGCATCTGGTTTTAATTAACAAATTCTGTTTTTATACTTTGCTACCTTTTGCAACAGCTTGCAATGTATATTGGCAATACTGTGTATGATAATTTCATTAAAATATCTAATTAAGTGGTCCATGGAAGGATCAAGAAATTCGGTATTCAACATGTTGTACAAAAAACATTTTAAAGCCCTTTGAAACGTATAGAAATTGTAAGCGATTTATTAATCCAACAAATTTTTCAAAAGATTGTAAATAGTTGTGAAATTTGGGATAATTGTTTTACTGAAAGACAAAGGTTTATAAAGGTACTGCCATTATCTGTACATGCTTTAGGTGACCTTATATATATATGTATGCTGTATTCAAAAATATCCTATATGGAGAATTAATGTTTGTGTATAATATTGATATCTTGTGTTGCCATATTTATGTATTTAAATAAATGCCAGCTACGGAAGAATCGAGAAAAAAAACCTGCACAAACACAAAAACATCGAATTCAGTATACACATACTTTAGACTATTAACACCTGCTTTTAGCTTTGGTTCAAAGTTCATTGGTTTCTGCTTTCAATTCTTTTTAAATCAATATATTTCCCTACACAAACAAGGGGAAGGTAGCTATTTATCCTACATCCTGTTCTAAACAATTTTTTCTTTTCTTGAACTATCTGTACTAGCTCGGGTTTTCGCGTCATCTCATATTTGTTTTCCACAGTGGTATGAGGGAAAAAATCGGCCAAGCAGAGTGCCAGATTTAGTATTAAAAAAGAAAATAGATATATATATATGTATGAACTGTCCTGCTGAAAGTCTGAAGATGTATCTATCCCGAAAAAAAACCCACACAATCCCGCAAGTTTTATGAAAGCAAATTGCGAAACAAAGTACTCACGGAAATATCCGCAATAGTTTCCCATAGCAATCTGTATGTACACAGCTTTCCATTTTCTCTTCACCTGAAAGACATATCAGTTTCTCTTCTGATTGTTTTATTAAGTGTTAAAGGAATCGTAGTGATTATAGGTGACATTAACGTCGATATCCTAACTGTTGGTAGACACCATGCGCTCATTGACATCCTTGACTCCTTCCACTTATCGAATATCATAAATAGATCGACACGTGTACCACGACACAGCTCGACCTTACTTGACCTGGTCATTCTTTCGGACGGGTGCACTTTTAGTTTCGCTTACGTAGTTGACATAGACAGTGATATTTCTAATCATAAATTTACTATTAGAACAATTTTTAGAACTTCCTATGAAGGAAAAGTGAGATGTTATAACGAGGCAAATTATGACTTATTCAACACTAAATTAGACGATACGGACTGGGTAGACTTATTTTTGACTGTAAATGATCCAAATGACATGTGTGAATTTTTTACATCACGATATTTAGAGATCGCTGAGGAATGTATACCGACTCGGACAGTAACAATTAAACCTAATGACAAACCATGGTTTGACTCAAATTTAAGACGAGAAATTCGGAAAAGAAATAGACTTTTGAAATTACACAAAACAAACAGAACCGACAGAAATTTATTGAAGGGACAATTCAGTCTAAGAGACCATTAAAATTTGTACATATATATCGGACAAACCTGTTTTTAAGGGAAATTAGATCAGTCGGTTTTACTGCGATATGCCAGAAAAGCCTATTGTGGTGAAATGCGTGTGAAATGTTCAAACTCGCTCGCTGTCCGCCATTACACATTGTGGTCGAACACTTGTATGCCGAACCCTGTCCCTTGCTCGTAGATTAAAGCAACTTATGTCTAGAACTGCTCAAATCGCTCTGACAGTAGTGTGTTTGCCTTTTTAGGTGAATTGTCTTGCCTAAAAATCATTTTTTTCACCTCCTCGGTATTTATATAGCACATTTGTTTAAGTTGCGTGACTTTGGCTCGGATATGGGTACAGTGTATATATTGTACCTGTTGAATCGTATTGATCAACGATTTGTTATTACAACGGTATCAATTAAAATACTAAACAGTGACGTGGAATTTGTCAATATTTTGTGTTATATGTTTCATAAGAAATATAGAACAATACATTTATGCCAAATTTTGCTTCTTGGTTATGGAAAAGAATTAGTCTGAGTGAATTGTCCCTTTAAACTTCCGTAAAAAACGTAATCGTGTGAACAATGTAAAGAAAAGAACTAAAGAAATATTATATGCTGGAATTTTAGACCGATATTCAAATTCTAGTCCCCGTAATTTCTGGAAAATAGTTCGTAAATTAATTAAAACATCAGATGGTTCTAACATTATACCTCCTATTAGAAATATACATGGCAATATTGAAATGACTTATAATGGTAAAGCTAATGTTCTCAATGATTACTTTGTTTCCATTTCTACGATTGACGACAACAATACTGAGTCACCGAGGATAGAGCTGCGAACATTTTAAAATCATTGAATATAAATAAAGCTGTAGGCAAAGATACTATTAGTCATAACATGTTAAAAAATACAGCATTATCTGTAGCTTTCCCTTTGACTCTCATATTTAGGTCTTCACTGGAAACTGGAGTTTTTCCAAAACTATGGAAATATGCTCTGTTATAACCATTATTCAAAAAAAGGAGATAAACATGACTTAACTAACTATAGACCAATTTCATTACTTAGTACAGTCGGGAAAGTTTTTGAAAGATTAGTTGTAAAATATCTGAATAAATATTTAATTGAAAATTCATTAATAGACAAGTTTCAGTCTGGTTTTCAGTCTGGTCACTCTATAGTTCATCAACTCATAGAAATTTATCACACTCTATGTGAAAACCTTGAAAATACGCATCCTACATGTTTAGTTTTTTGTGATATATCGAAAGCGTTTGATCGTGTGTGGCACAGGTGACTGGAAGTGAAATTAGCAAACTATGGTATATGTGGAAATCTATTGAATTGGTAAGCTAATTACATAAGTGATAAAAAACAACAGGTTTGTGTTGGAAATTCTAAATCGTCTGTTAAAAGTATAAGTGCCGGTGTTCCACAAGGCTCTGTTTTAGGTCCTATATTATTTATCTTGTACATAAATGATATAGCCGATAATCTTCGAAGTCTCTCAAAATTATTTGCAGATGATACATCGTTGATATATTCTAATCCGTCCCCTTTAAATATCGAAACTTTAATTAATAATGATTTGGTACACATTCAACGATGGGCGCAAAAATGGTTAGTTAAATTCAATCCTTCAAAAACTGAGGCATAACTTATTTATAATTTTGAATTAGATTATGCTATAGATCTTAAATTTGATAACGTTAGTGTAAATTGTGTTGATAATCATAAATACCTGGGAGTCATATTAGACGGACAATGTAAATGGACAAGCCATATTGAAGATATTTGTAAAAAAGTTTCAAGGCAGATTAGTATTCTGCGAAAGCTAAAATTCATTTTAAATCGACAAACTTTATATCGAATGTATAACTCATATATCATTCCTCTACTTGAATATTGTTGTGAGGTTTGGGATGGGTGTACTCTCGGTGATGCAGACAGACTTGAAAAACTCCAACTAGAAGCTACTCGTGTAATTACTGGATTACCATTTTACACTAGCAGATAATCTCTATACTCTGAAACTGGACTTGAACCGCTCTCAAATAGAAGATCCAGAAGAAAATTACAATTACTTTACAAGATTAAAAATAACTTAACGCCTGATTACCTTACAGCTCTTCTTCCGCCTCTAGTCTCAGAAAATTCTCAATATAACCTTCGTAATGCTTATAATTACCAAACTATCGTCTACAGCTAACAAACTCCTCCTTTTTCCCTCCTACAATTCAACTATGGAATCAATTGGACCTTGAAATTAGACCAAGTGTATCATTTTTGGCTTTTCAAAATTCCTTTCTCAGTTTAAGAGATACACAAATACCCTCTTACTATCTTATAGGTGATAGAAAATATAATATATTGCATGCCAGAATAAGAAATAGATCCAGCACGCTAAATAACGATTTATATCATGCTATTTTGATAAATTATAAACATTGTCAGTGTGGTTATAGTATCGAGGATGCACATCTGCAGAACAACGTGTAAAATTATTTCGTGAGCTTAATAGCTGTATCCTGCTAGACCTAAATCTACTTCCATTTGGAAATTATTTGTTGTCAAATCAAGAAATCAAAACTATTTGCCAATCCACTCAGCAGTTTATTAAAGATTCAAATAGATTTAATTAGAATACTATATTACTATTTTTGCTTAAATATTTTAATCAGGTCCTTCCCGGCTCGGGTGACAAATGTATTGTGACAAGTTATTCAAGAAGGATCAGCAAGTGACAAGGAGAGAGACATCACCATGGACACGACATGTGATAGACATTAGATCAATTTGTTGGCATGACATGAGAATTAGTGTTACAGATGTGATTGTCACCTGAGCTGGAAAAGACCCATTACTCTAGTATTATAATCATTATCATATATCATATGTTTGTATATTTTATACCAAAATACTGATAATTTCTCTCCCCTTCTCTCTCTCTCTCTCTCTCTCTCTCTCTCTCTCTCTCTCTCTCTTTCTCTCTAATAAAGTTTATCTGCATATAACTTAGGTCATCCATTTGCGTGTATACGTTAAAAAATAGCTGGAACGGGCTTAATATGAGTTTTTTTTAACTTGTGCCCAATCCTTTTTGTATTGTAATCAAAAATTATAGGAATCGTCTGTTTAACAGAGATTCGAGTCTCGAATGCTTCAGCTTGGTTAAGAGGAAGTACAATATACTAGAAGTAATTTGCCCAATTTCAAGCATTATTTTAATACACTATATTTATTCAATTTCAGAATTGTTGAAGGATTGAGTAAGTCTGCTTATACAGTTGACCGAAAAGGGAGATCCTTCAATTCATTTTTCCCCAAAACATTTTCTTTGGCCATTTTCTTGTTTTTAAGGCACCGACTTCTTCATTTAAAAGAATTTTAATCGTTTTTGTTTTCGCTACACTTAATTAATAACTTACATTTATATAGGATTGTTGAATATGGTTTAATTTCAACAAGGTAAGGAACACTGAAAAAAATTTTAATGCGAAAATTATGAAATGTTACAATATAAACATAAATCACCATTGGTCAATAAAATTATAAATCATAAAGTCACCATCGGTCTATATAATTATGTATTATACCTTAAATGAGCACAAATAAGGGTGTTCTCAGATCAGCGTTATTTAAACATTCCCTATGTTAGTTACATCGACAATTTTGTCTTTATTTTCTCTTAGACCGCAATATCCAAAGGATAGTGTTGATAGTTTTTGTACATTGATTCCTCTGATCTAATTCTATATAAAATTTCAAACCTTTTGGTCCTGACGGCATAAGTCATAAAATGTTAAAAATGTTATCCAATGAATTATCTGCACCTCTAACACTCCTATTTAATGAATCCCTAAACACCTCTGTATTTCCTAACTTATGGAAACTCGCCCACGTGACACCTATTTCAAAAAAGGGGAACCTGAATTGTCAAATAACTACAGACCCATATCCCTACTTAGCTGCATAGGCAAACTTTTCGAACGAATAATCCACAAGCACATTTACAATTTTTTCTTCCAAAACAAACTTCTATATAATTTGCAGTCTGGCTTCCTACCTAATCATTTTACAACTCACCAACTTATAGAAGTCTATCACACCATACTTACTACAATGGAGAATCATGAATATACTGCTCTTGTTTTCTGTGACTTCTCCAAAGCTTTCGACCGTGTCTGGCACAAAGGGTTATTGATTAAATTAGAAAACTACGGGATAAAGGGTAAACTACTAGATTGGATAAAAAATTACTTAAGCAATAGACGCCAGTCAGTCGTACTAAAAAATGCTATATCCTCTGAAGTACCTATCAAAGCCGGAGTCTCCCAGGGCTCAGTTTTAGGACCACTTCTTTTTCTTGTTTACATTAACGATATTTCAAATACATTATTATCAATTACTAGACTTTTTGCAGACGACACAACATTAGCATACTCCTCTAAAAACGTACATGATATAACACAAGTAATTAACTACGACATGGAACAACTACACCTCTGGTCATAGAAATAGCTAATGAACTTTAATAATAACAAAACAGAAATACTATAGTCTCTAACATGCATATTTCTGCAAACCCCCAATTTATTTTCAATAACACAGCTATACCTATTGTTAGAAATCACAAACACCTAGAAGTAATTATGAATGACAACGGTACATGGAACACTCATATTGAACACGTACTAACAAATTCTACCAAGTATATTGAAACTCTAAGGAAACTAATAAAATACATCCTAAATAGAAAAAACATAGAAAAATTTTTCCTTGTTTTTATTAGACCACTTTTTTAATATGACTGCGAAGTATGGATAATTGTAATATAACACTCTCGAATAAATTAGAAAACATGCAGTACGAAGCTGGCCGAATCATAACCGGTTTACCAATATTCTCGAAGAAAAGAATTTATTTACAGAGAGCTTGGATGGAAAACATTAGCAGATAGGCGTAAGGACAGAAAATTACTAATGTTTTTCAATATTATCATAAGAACGCTCCTTCATATCTTAAATCTCTTCTCCCACCACTTGTGTCAAACTTCTCCAACTATGATCTTAGAAACAATAATAACTTCCAAAACCCACACTACAGATTGCAAATCACAAAATCATCTTTCATACCAAACACTTCAAACTCCTGGAACAACCTACCAACAGAAACAAAGTCATCTGACTCTATCGAACAATTCAAAACTCTTCTTTTACATTGTCAACTACGAAATCGCTGCAGCCCTCTACATTACGACCTCTATAAAGCTCATCTTCGAGACGACTCCTATTGCGACTGCGGACATCACCCAGAAGATGCTTCCCACTTCTTACTATACTGTAAAAATCACGATCAGTCCCGCATCTTAATGCTCCTGTCTCTTAGCTGGTACATGGAAATCACTGTGGAACACCTTCTTTTTGGAGAAACAAATCTAAACGATAATCTAAATATTCAAATATGTAGATCTGTCCAACTTTTTATTTCTAACTCTAAACGGTTTAACATGTAACTCCCACCAGCCATACCGGACGGCCAGGATACTCTCAGCTTTATCTGTCCAAATCTAGGCCCTACTCTCCCTCCCCTCTCCTCTTTAGCACCAACGTCTCTCACTTTTACTTCAAGCTCGTAGATTACTTATTAAATGTACATTGTATATATAACAAATTTATTTATTTTCATAAATTTATCCAACAATAAACAGCGTGTGCCTGGTTGATCTTATCTAGTCGGCTAAGTACGAAAGACAGGAATTCGTAAGGACCCGGAGTATCAAGGTGAAAGGCAAACGCGGCACGGGATGTGACTGAACATTAGAAAAGCAGAAGGCTATGTGTGTGTAGACAAGGATTATACTTACGCCGACTAGTTAGAATAACCACTCACACGTTCTAAGCAAAACCCTCTATAACAAACAAAAATATGCGTTTTGTTACAATAAAATTGATTTAAACTAATCACAGTATTTTTAATAAGTTATGTGTAATGTTGCCGACACGTAGTCCCTTTTGCAGGACAAGGATGTGGCACAAACCACAGGTAAGTGACAAGTCAATACAGGTGTCATATAGGTTCTAAATTGGGGTTGGTTGTTGTTTTCACTGTTTGAGGTTAATATACATGTACACAGATAAAAGTGTCACGCATGTAAATCATGCGTTACAATTTTCGTGTTATTTTCACGTGAATATCTCGTTTTATTCACTCATTCTTACTGTTCGAGTCGAGCGACATAGCGGTACCAAAATCCGAAGAAGAATAAAATATGTCATGTCCCTGTGTGACGTGTGTCCTCATCCCATGAAATCGACCAAAGCAAGATTCTTGCAGTACAGAGATAAATTTTAGGTTCTACACTTTTACGAAGATGAGAACATTGTAACAAGAAAAGCATACTAACAACATAATGATGCATCAAAGAAAACTGGTTGAAAATATTTCAACAATATGAAATTGAAATTTTGATAAAATAGTTTTGAGTTGGGTGTTTGCAAGTAGGTCAGTCGGGTTTATCCAAACAAACAATATTTTATTTTAAGCCTGACTGATATATGTGGAATAACAATGGCGGACTTAATTGTAGTAGAGCTTGAGACTGATATCTGGATCAGTGATTGATCACGATCAGGGCCCTTCCTGACTTGCCAGTATTCTAATTCCACATGTACTTTATTAATGCCTTTGTGTTCATTATTATTCATCTTAATTTTTCACAAATTATTGTAGAATACCATTATAAAATATCCTCGTTTTGGTTTTTAAAAGTGAAAGGAAACTTGAATAAAGGCAAGCAACTGGGGGAGCTGAAAAACTGCAAAATTGTGAAGCTGTTTTATGTAAATTACAGTATTTAGTGATGAAAAAGAGGTAGACTGCGAAAGCTTCAGACGCCATCGATGGATCAGATATACCTAGATCAGCATCCAACAATTAATTGGACTTGTGTGCCTATGGAAAAAACAGCTAGGCTATTCTATATGAGATTCTTTTAAATATTGACCACAGTATGATTATGGGAACTGGTATTGACAACTTCAATTCAAAATGAGACTAACTTTTAAAGATGACAAGCCTAGTTGGAAAAAATGTTTTTATTCCATAACAAAAAGCTGAACTTTATTATCAACTAAAAGACAGGAGTTTTTGTCTGTTCATCAATTAAATATAATATCAGATTAAATATTTGATATAGAATTGTATTCACCACTTCTACTGTTGTGTATTATTGTATTATAATAGAATGTGAGGTTTGACATAGAAAGTATTGCGTACTAGTTATATATTCCATTTCTAGCCAAGTTCTAGAACAATTCGAGTTTTTTTATGGTGACAAAATGTATAGACATGGGATATAAGATTTACAAATTTATTAAATGTGCTTTTTTCCGCACGTACATGTAATTTAATAATATGTGTAAAATGCATGAAAATATATTTACATATGACAATTTACATGCGTGATAGGCATGATTCACATATGTGGCTACATATGACTTATACATGTGGAAATTACGTGTAATTATCACTTATTTTTGGCAGACATTTTCAGCGAACTTGAGTCGGAGCATTCCCTAAACATCAGGTTACGACTGAATGCCCTGCCAAAATGTTCTACGTGAGGAACGATATGGCCCGAGTCGGAGCATTCTCCAAACTTCGGGTTACATCTCGTCCTGCGTAGAGCTGGTTCTGTTGTATCTTCTTTTACGGTAGTTTGGTCACCCCGGTCTTGTAATGCTTTTTTATCCTTTCTTTCCCTTCTTTGTTCTTGTGTTAAGTCACGAGTTAAGATTTCACGGATCAGATTTTCTGGTACAGAGTCTTTTATTTGGGGTGCCTTCTCAAGCAGTGATTATCTCTGTTTTTTGTGTTCTAGGACAGCAACAAGTGGTCTGTTTTGTCCCTGTTTTCTTTTTCCCATCCGAAACTGGGCAACAATAGCGAGGTCGTCTATTCCTAGTGATGAGGCAATGGTCTGTATGTTTTTTTCATCTTTCCGTTTGGTGTCAAGTGGGTCTTGACTGGTTTGCTCTGGAACGTTAGATAGGATGATGTTGTTACTTTTGTTTTTCCTGTCCTCAAGTTCCTTTTGCCTGGCATCTACCAAAGAAGTTACATTTGTTGCTAGGGTTGTCTGGATGTCGTGCTTGGCCTTGGTGATCAGATATCAAAGTCAGGCCTAAATAACCCAGCAACAAAATTCCTAGAAGCAGCACGTGACAATTTTCTGATCCAACACGTAACTAGTCCAACACGTTACCGAGAAAACCAGACTCCATCTACTTTTGACCTCATTTTTACCAACGAAGAAGAAATGATACGAGACATATCCTATGAATCAGGACTGGGAAAAAGTGACCATCTAAGTCTCCAGTTTAGACTTTATTGTTACAAGGAAACACCTCTAGAGAACCAAACTTCAACTCATCGAAATTTCTTCAAGGGTCAGTACACAGAGATAAAAAGTAACCTCGCCAAGATAGACTGTCATCGCTTAAACTCAATCCAAGATGTTGATGTAGCTTGGAATTCCCTTACTGTTCATTTTAACTACATTATAGAGAAATTTATACCAGTGAGTAAGGGGAGAAACACCGACAAACCTCAAAACCGTGATTTGAGTCACGAGGCCAAGTCAGCCATTCGAGCTAAAATCGTCGCTGGATCAAATACTTACATTGTAAGACTACGGAAGCGTATTAGGCTCACGTACGAAAATGTTTTTTCAGGATAGCGAAAATGTTTTATTTGGCGGCCGCCATTGATTAAGTTATTTGGCGGCCGCCACTTAATTTATTTGGCGGCCGCCAGATAATTATATGGCGGGCGCCAGATAAGTATATGCCAGAAATTTAAGTGGCGGCCGCCAGATAATTAATTGGCGGCCGCCAGATCAATTAAGTGGCGGCCGCCAGATGATTAAGTGGCGGCCGCCAGACAATTATTTGGCGGCCGCCACTTAATTATCTGGCGGCCGCGAAATAAAAATTTTCGCTATCCTAAAAAATATTTTCGTACGTGAGCCTAATACGCTTCCGTATAAGACAGAAGATAACTTCAGACTTTACAAATCTGCCAGAAACATTGCTACAAAACAAATTCGATCCTCGAAATACAACTACGAAAAGGACCTTGCTGGGAAGATCAAAACAAACCCAAAACTATTCTGGTCTCATGTCAAATCCAAATCCAGAGTTAAATCAACCATAGGAGAAATAAAAAAACCAAATGGGGAACTATCAACCAACAGCAAGGAAACAGCAGATACATTAATCAACTACTTTGCAAGTGTATTTGTCAAAGACCAAGATGTCGAATTACCTCCCTTTCCCCGAAGACATCAACAAGACGACATAGTCAACATAGACATCACAGAAGAAAAAGTACTAAAAGCCATTAAGAATATTAACCCTAACAAGTCTCCTGGCCCTGACAACATTCACCCAAAGTTAATAACCGAAGCAGCAGAAGATCTTAAAGGACATTTAAAAATTATTTTTAAGAAGTCCCTACAAAACTGTAAATTGCCATCAGCATGGAAAGAAGCCATAGTCACTCCATTATTCAAAAAGGAAGCAAAAAACGATCCTAGCAATTACAGACCACATAGCTTAACATCAGTTCCATCTAAAATCATGCAACGGATAGTAAGGGATGAAATTGTAGCTTATATGGATACCAACAACCTATTCAATCATCACCAACATGGCTTCAGATCTGGAAAATCGTGTGTCACTCAGTTACTAGAATCAATGGAAAACTGGACCAGAAGCATAGATTCAGGAAAAAGTGTTGATGTCATTAATCTGGACTTTAGCAAGGCTTTCGACAAAGTCTCGCACAAATTCCTCCTCCATAAATTAAAACAGTACGGAATCAACGGTAAACTGTTGGGATGGATTAAAGCTTTTCTCGACAACATGACTCAACGAGTATCTGTAAATGGAGCAACATCAGAACCCCATCCAGTTACAAGTGGAGTACCGCAGGGGAGTGAACTAGGTCCAATCCTCTTTTTGATCTATGTCAACGATATGCCAGACATGCTAAACTGTACAATTAAACTTTTTGCCGACGACACAAAGTTATACTCCAAAATCAACAATATGGATGATAGACAAAACCTGCAGCACAACATAGACCAAATGTGTAGATGGACACAGACCTAGCTCATGCAACTAAATACATCCAAATGTAAATACCTGGAGATTGGCAGATCTCAGGGAAACCATGTTTATACTATTAGTCAAGATGGCATCGCAACACCAGTACAAAAAGTAGAGTCGGAAAAGGACTTAGGAGTGAACATTGACCAAAACCTGCAGTTCTCAATTCATGCCAACTCGTCAAGCTCAAAGGCCAACAAAATCATCGGTTTAATGTTTAGATCATTCTCGTATATGAGCCCTCAAATGTTCCTGGCACTGTACAAATCACTTATTCGTCCAATTGTGGAATACGCAACACCAGTATCCTCACCACACCTGGTCAGAGACATGACCGTCATTGAAAACGTACAATGACGAGCAACAAAAAAGGATACCGTGTTTAAAACTTCTACCTTACCAAGATCGCTTAAAGAGTCTGAGTCTGCCAACACTTCCATATCGTAGAGAACGAGCAGATATCATCCAAACCTACAAAATTCTAAATCATTTGGACATACTGAACGTTGACTCACTATTCGATGAAATTGGACGAACTTCAACAAGGGGGCACTCCAGAAAACTATATAAAAGGCAATTTAGACTGGGAAAATCAGGCCAATTCTTCAGCAACAGAGTTATCAACATCTGGAATTCTCTACCAGAGGAAGTGGTGTGTTCACCATCTCTTAACACCTTCAAGTCAAGACTCAATAGTACTGGAAAACCACCTAGCAAAATTTCAACCATCTTTCTGACAAAATTGTACAAATCGGGGTGAAAAAAATTACTGACAGGAATGGACAGCAAACCCTGTGATATTCTAAATCCATGGAATCTTTTTAACCTGTGTTTTTATCAGTGTCTGGCACTTATATATGTGTCGGTATCTCATACTATGAAATTAAGTAAAAATGTGTATATATATATATCTCCTGTTCCCTTAGTAACGAAAAAGGATTTCAACATTAAAGAAATGACTGTATATACATCATTTTAAGCAACCGGAAGTCCATAGTACGCTATGTCATTGTTTGAAGAAACTTTTAATACATCTCCACAAGCTAGCCTTAGCTTACCAACGATGTCAACTGAGCGAATACTGTATCTCGCATGATACCGGTGTGTTTCAGCTCATCCCCGCATGAAAATTTCACATGAAAATCATGAATGTATGCGACACTTGTATGTGAAGTATAGTTCTAAATCTCTTGTTTCTAACAGAAAATACATAATTCCCAATCTGGTAATAATTATTTTGTCTTAAAGCTTTTACTTACCTACTCGGATGCTGATCGAGCAACAGTTGTTAAGGATGACGTCATGGTATTAATGACGTCGTTGTTATTGTGAATTGTTACGGTCTTACAAGACTTGACTACATTGAAATGATGCATGAATTAATTGTTGTATGAATGAATGAATCAATCAATAAATTAATTAATGAAAATGAATAAATGAATGAATGAATGAATAAATAATTAATCAATCAATCAATTCATTCATTAGTCTTTGATTAATTAATTATTGACTATTGAATTAATGAATTAAAGGATGAGTGATGAATAACGAAATGAATGATCAAAAAGGTACAAGTTAGTTTTTCTAAAAGAGTTCTAGGCGTCGGTAAAAACACTTGTAACGACCTTGTAAACTACGAGTTAGGTAGAATGCCTATGCATATTATCCGGAAAATGAAAATATTGAAATACTGGATAAAACTTAAAGAAACTGATAATTGTATAATAAAAGCATGTTATGAGCAAAGAATATTAGATAATGATGATAAGATCATGAATGCACAAGCCGAATTGAAAAAGCTAGGATTGGGTATTTGTGGAACAGTACTTATGAGAGTAATATTGTATATGAATTAATTGAACAAAATTTTTAATGATATATGTACTCAATAAATTTTATACAGAATACAGAATTCCACAAAAGGAATTTTATATCAACATCTAGTGGACAATTTTGGTTTGCAATATTATTTAAAGATGCTCCACCGCTGACAAATGGAATTTTTTCTCTATCAAAAATAGCAGACGATTTAGTATTTTTCTTCAGTTACAAAAGTTACTCACTTTACACCTTTACCACCATTGAAAGGTTTGAGCATCTAATTTAATTTCAAGATAAAAATATCAAAATAATTAATTGCATCCAGAAAAAATTCCGTGGCACTATGTCCTATATGGAATGCAGTACTGATTGCGCATGTATCGAAAGCAAAATTACTTATTTTGAGATTTTTTTTGTGTTAATTAGGCATATATATACACGATTAATCACCTATTATTGCTCAAATGATGGGTATCATTTTTGCTCTGTCGGCGATGGAGCATCAGTATTAAAACAGTATTACAAGTATGCGATTAAGTAGTCATATGCATAAGTTAAATATAGAAAGTGGTAGGTTTCAAAATGTAGCACGACCAAATATAGAAGATGCACGAGTTTCATTTCATCCTTAAACGTCCTTTTTATACCCAACTACGAGTTAGATCTGAAACCTTATTATTTTTATCATTAAAGTGTGTTCAAACTTGTTCAATTACTCAGTGTCAATAATGTTAAAGATTTAGATAATCTCGGAAAATTCTTCAAACTTGTATTCCTGAAACGTTCTCAGCCTCTTAATACACCGTAACTGTATAGTATCTGATGTATAATAATTGTGTGCTAATGTTTGTGTTTTATTGTATACACATCAAACATGTACAGGAGAGTGATTGTATTAAAATTGTACTTCGTGTCTTATAAGCCGCAAAGATTACGGAAATAAAAAATTGAAATTGAATGAGTGAGTGAGAGAGTGAGTGAGTGAATTTGAGTTAGAAACATATATTCACAATTACACGGATGAATAAATACGTAATTAAGGGCGGTTTATTACTCATATATAGGACTTTTAATCGATGAACTTTTTTTCGATGAAATGTGTCTCCGAGCTGCAATGGATAAGGCACCGACCTCTTATATAATTAGCCGCGGGTTATGTCACAGTCCCATCAAAGTTTCACTATTTTGTTGATATTTGAATTTCAACTAATTTAATGATTGACCAACTATTAAATTACCATCTCACATTTTATCATGCAGCAAAATGGCTACCAAGAAGAGCAATTTGGCCTAGTGTAGACATTTGAATATGTATATATGCGAACAAAAATGATATAAGCAGATTGTGTTGTGGTTATTTAGCTGCTCATGCAGTGGACAATGGGAGGTAATTTCTTATTATTTGTTAGTAAGTGAAACAAATTAGGAACTGACAAAAGGCGATAGAACATATAAATTATGTGATCAAAAGGAGTCTTTTGGATGTAAGGATTTTATTTTTAAATATATATATATATATATATATAGATATTGCAAGAAGTAGTTTAGTAATGAAATTTTGAATTGATAATCTATGTTTCTAGTACAGTGAATTCAAACGTACTTTCCTTGGTTTTACAGACTTTTATGCTCTAACAGATTGTTTTATATCTTGTTTTTAGCCTACATGTACTGTATTTAATTTCGTGTGGTGTGATGCAGTATAGAAGGTTTTGATTGACACATCAATGGTATGCACGATGTGTGAACCTGTATTGAAATTTTCAACTAATTAAATGCCGCTCAAGTCAAGTGCTGCTGCGTTAAAGTCAATTAGCCCATCAAATCGTCTTTCGTCCGTGGTCCGTCCTTCCGTCCGTTAACAATTCTGTCTCAAATTTCATCAGTTCAACAAGGGCCCTTGTTGTGCAAGAACAAGATAATCCTAATCTGCCATAATCCGGTTATTAGTAAGCCCCTGTAATTATGTCAAGTGCCCGTGAGCCTCGGTTTGATTATTAAAATGATGCATCAGCCATGCATGTTTATATGTCAGATCACAGGGACCTGGCACGATTTTTTTTTAAACTAACAACAGTACATATATATATATACTTAATATCTAGAACTTAATATGACTGAAGGCAAGGCCTGATAAAGCGCAGATTTCAGTACCAATTAATTATGCACTGTACGTTGAAAGTTCAATTTGTGTAAATAACGGAGCCGAATTTTCTGTTTATTTTTTATTCACACTCTATTATTGTCCCAAAACCTACATTTGAGAAAGAAATCCAGATAAGAGATAGAGGAAATTCTTATTTCCATAACAGATATCCCGTTTTTGGTCAGCTGATTATATTGGAAGGTGGTCTATCACTTGAACGCTTGCAAATAAAGAACAATAGCACTAAGCTTCTGCCGGATGAAGATTACGTTCGTCAGATCATAAAAGCGTTTGAACCGCTTGATTACATAATGAGCTGACTTCAAAGCATTGCATTCACGCTGATGGGATTTTTTAACAGTGGGTAAAAAATGGCGGCCGCAAACTGAAGCTGTCAGTGTGTAGGATTAAATATTGAAGATTGAGTTTTTTCTTACAATTTCATGTATGTACCTTGGAAGTGCTTCGCACTTCGTGCCATTCGCCCTTATTATAGTACAAGGGTATGAACTTGGCGGTCGAGAAAAATTTACCTTTTTTTTTTAAACCGTGATTATTTTAATAAACGGGCTCTATTCACCATTGACGTATATCTTACATTAAAAGAGAAATAATTCATCTTTCCATTGAGTGCTTGATGAACAAAATTGGCCAAGTATTGGCGACGTTATGGCATGATTAATCTGGAAATTTTCTAAAAATATGCTAGGTAGACATTTCCCTGTCCGGTCGAAGTGTCGTCTCGCTTCTAATGGGTACCTCAAAAACCAAGCCAAAATCACAAAATCTACGCTTGTGGTGGTAAATAGTACCCATAACTGTGTTCATCCACAATCTCCTTTGTAGATGTCATAACCGATAATTTGTAGAAACTCCATTTAAACATGTTGATCATGTTGCTCACTTAGGCCTACTTTAACCATCACCACCATGTTCATTTGTTCTTCGGAACGCTTCTCGATTTTACAGACAATCACAACACTACATAATTTGCATAATGCAGTCCCTATATGTAAAATCGAGAAGCATTCCAAGAAAAATGAACATGGCGGTTATGGTTAAAGGAACATCAGAAGGATAATTTCGTTCGGTGACCCAGGAGCATCAAGTGCGTATGAATATCGTTAAATTGTATCGGAACTCTTCAGCTAATTATATAACGAAATAGTGGATGAAGAATGTAAACAGACCTACTTTTCTACGTATCCAAATATTGATATAATGATAAAAGAAATACATGTACCTCATTAGACATATATGAGACTTATAAATCCTTGGTCCGCTAAACATGCCTAGATTTTTATTAGTTTTTGTTTCCATTTTTTTCCCTTGTTATAAAGTCTATATATTAGGCCAATTTTTTTCAAACCTAATAATATTGGCATGTTTATCGGACTAGTACCTAATTTCATGACAAATGAAAATAAAATAATGGTAGAAACAAGTATAAAATTATATAATATAATGAATACTCTTCTTTATAGCTGCAAAAACCTGTACAATATGAATATTTACACTTAGAAACTCTTCACAAAACTTCTGCATACGTTTCAACGTTTATTAGATTTAACACGGTTATCAGGAACAGTCGATAAATTGGTGTTTTCAGTCGATAGCAGATATGTCCATTAGACAGATGAGATTTCCTTCGGTGAATGTTCCCACATAGTGCATGCACACAGGGATTGTTTACTAAGCGGAAAGATAATGAAATAGTGACTAGGCCGTTTCTATTTATTTTCAGATTTTTCTCCATTTTGAACAAAATAGTTATACAAACTTTTAAATTTTGTTATTAACACAAAGTACACAACTTTTACAATTATTTTCAGTTCTATAATTTGTTTATCTTTTATTACATGATTTTTTAACGATTTAGTCCCTTTAAAGCCACACTATACATATCTATCAACAAAAATTGAAGTTAAATTTGACTCCAATATTGTTAGTATTTGTAGATGTAGTTGAAATTAAGATATATTATAGAATATTTATAATGCTTTTTTAATAACTTTGGTACAGCAGTTGTTGAAAGTCGATACATGTAAACAAGCTTTCATTTTAAACTGGTCGTCATAGAAGTTACATTATTGCCGAACGGAAGTCGGAAAGTTCATGACCCGTTTTCGGAAGAGTTTGGAGAGACGTTACGTAGTTAAGATAGTCACATGACGTTCTTGGCAACGACATTACAATGTCAGCTAACTTCGGCTTGTTTGACTAAGTGGGACCCACCTAGCATGTTTAATATTTATTTGAGTTTAAATATTCCAAATCACACTCACTCATCTTGACTTCGATTGAGTCCTGTCTCTGCATGATTTACAACAGGTTTTTTTCCCAACATTTTTCTACTTCATGAAAAAAATAAGAAAGATACGGTTATTGGGCCTTTAATCTATTGGGTTGATACCAGCAAAATTTGTTTAAAATCAGGAAGTGGATACCAAATGCATAATCTCAACTCAATGGTTCATCCCAACAGGTGATCAAGATTTCAAGAATCTCTAAGTTCACTTTGGATCCCAATGTGTCATGTGTACCGATTGGAAACAAGGTACTTTTGATGACTGGGACCAAAAATTAACTCTAGTTTCAGCTT
The DNA here is from genome assembly GCF_041381155.1 of Argopecten irradians. Classification (NCBI taxonomy): domain Eukaryota; kingdom Metazoa; phylum Mollusca; class Bivalvia; order Pectinida; family Pectinidae; genus Argopecten; species Argopecten irradians. Next base: position 15,405,256 of record NC_091134.1, on the reverse strand, counting down.
TTTTGTATAACTTTAGATATTCCTCCAAATCATCATGTAGCCTTGACTTCTCAAGAGCTAGGAAAGAATGAACGCTTTCTTTTGTAAAAAGAGTGAAATTCAGGAAGAGCCAAATAATGATGATGGTGGTCTCTTCTAACTGGTCTGTGCACAGGGACCTGGCACGAAATTTTTTAACCAATAGTATACATATATATATATTATAGTATCAAGGGTATGAACTCGGCGGTCGAAAAAAACGGACCTATTTTTTTTAAAACCTTGATTATTTTAATAAATTGGTTCTATACAACATTGACGGATATCTTACATTAAAGAGAAATAATTTATCTTTCCATTGAGTGCTTGATGAACAAAATTGGCCAAGTATTGACGAAGTTATGGCTTGATGAATCAGGAAATTTACGTCAAATATGCTAGGTAGACATTTCCCTGTCCGGTCGAAATGTCGTCTCGGCTCTAATGGGTACCTCAAAAACCAAGCCAAAATCACAAAATCTACGCTTGTGGTGGTAAACAGTACCCATAACTGTGTTCATCCACAATCTCCTTTGGAGGTGTCATGACTCGTACTTTGTAGAAACTCCATTTAAATATCGTGTAGCTCACTTACTCTTTAACCGTCACCGCCATGTTCATTTTTCTCTCGGAACGCTCCTCGACTTTACATATCGTGACTACATTATGCAAATTATGTAGTGTTGTGCTTGTGGGTAAACTCGAGAAGCGTTCCGAAAAACAAATGAACATGGCGGTGACGGTTAATGTAACAGAGCTACACGATGTTTAAATGGAGTTTTTACAAAGTACGGGTCATGACACCTCCAAAGGAGATTGTGGATGAATACAGTTATGGGTACTGTTTACCACCACAAGCGTAGATTTTGTGATTTTGGCTTGGTTTTTGAGGTACCCATTAGAGCCGAGACGACATTTCGACCGGACAGGGAAATGTCTACCTAGCAATTTTTTCGTAAATTTACCGATTCATCAAGCTATAACTTCGTCAATACTTGGCCAATTTTATTCATCAAGCACTCAATGGAAATAGAAATTATTTCTCTTTAAGGTAAGATATCCGTCAATGTTGTATAGAACCCATTTATTAAAATAATCACGGTTTTAAAAAAATAGGTCAGTTTTTCTAGACCGCCGAGTTCATACCCTTGATACTATAATATATATATATGTATACTGTTAGTTTCAAAAAAATCGTGCCAGGTCCCTGTGGGTCTGTGAGACGAAAAAATAATGGAAGTTGTTCATGAGTGTACAAGAGATAATCATTTTCAGGATCATACAGACAAATTGTCACATGCTCTGATGTAGCTCCAAAAGTAGGAATCAGAAAATTAGCTAATGAGTTTTTATTCGTGTTAACCTGGGCAAAGCCATTTGTAATAGCTTGTGCCAAGATTTGCTTCATAATTTTCTGATCTAAGAGAACAATGTCGTGTTTTTTACTAGTCTTCACTTCAAAACATATATCACAACTTTCCAGCTTTCTTTTTTTCTTTTCAGGTTCACCTTCATGTTCATTGATGTCCTCATCATCATATTCTTCATCTTCATCAACCAATTGCTCCTTTACGAATGCCACAGCAATTATGTGATTCAGGAAAATATCTACCCTGCCATGCCATGTCCCTCGTGAACCTGTATATGTAAAATCAAGTCTCTGATAAATCTCTAAAATCAAAAATTTTGTAATATGCCGCTTATTTCTATCAACATTTTATGTGCCGTAATTTTCATAATCATGAATCAAGAAGAGCTTGTAATATGTTATTGACACCCAAATGTTACCAACATTTAGAGAATTACAATACTTAGGCCACACCGATTTGAACAAGAGGCCCATGGGCTTTAATAGTCACCTGACTATCAACACAACACAAAACAGTCAAATTATACAGTATTGGTTAACAGTTAAGGCAATACCTGACCTTTTTAGTAGAAACTGTAACTTAATGATATATTTGACAACTTTGATCTTAAAAGTAGGTCAAGGTCATTCATTTGAACAGACTTAGTAGCCCTTCATCCAAGCATGTCACAGGCTCTCAATATCAGCACCCTTGGCCTTTCAGTTATTGAGAAGAAGTTGTTTAAAAGATTTCAACCTATTTGACCCCTGTGACTTTGAATGAAGTTCAAGGTCATTCATTATGACACCTTGATAGCCCTTACCATTACCAACCATAGAAATAGAACAGGACCCAACAGGGGTTCCCGGGGAAGGAAAACCCAGAAGGGAGACACAGGAAGCAATCCCCTTGGTATAACAGTAAGAAAACAGCATAGTAGTACTAGAAGTGCATGAAGTCACATATGTGACTGAAGGTGTAGCCATGACACCAACAAGCATGGAATCAGACAAGGCAGGCACCCTGGTGGAACATGAACTCGGGTGAATGTCGCATGGCGACAGACAAAACATGATGGCTATAGGTCATCTGACCTAAAAAGTGGTGAACAACACCAGACACAATTTCAGTTGCTTATAAGCAGTTATTAACTGCCCCTGAGCTTGATAGAGGTGGATAGAATTCTCAGATGGAACACCAGCTACCAAACAAGATTGAAGCCAAAAAGAAATATGAAACAGGAAGTGACATACAGGAAGTGGGGTCTTCAAATGGAGGTATCCTTGGGATAATCTATTTTTAAAACTTGTGGGTCAAGGAGGCCTTATAGATTTGAAGAGCTTTTGCATAATTAGTTATTTTCTGAAGGTAAAATCAGGTCTCTAAGCCTCCTGGTTATTAAGAAGCACCCTTGGCCTTTCAGTTATTGAGAAGAAGTTGTTTAAAGATTTTAGCTTATTTGACCCCTATGATCTTAAATGAAGGTCAAGGTCATTCATTTGAACAAACTTGGTAGCCCTTCATCCCAGCAACCTACAGGCCAAATACGAGTATCATTGGCCTTTTGGTTATTGAGAAGAAGTCGTTTGAAAGAAAGTTTACGCAAGGCGCACGGCAGATGGTGCACAGCGAACGACAAAACACGATGACTATAAAACAAACAAAAAAATAAAAATAAAATAATCTTACCTACTGAAGTATTACCGCTACAAATCTCAGCCTTACATCCACAAACACATCTTTTTGGTACTTGCTTTGCGAATTCATCAACTTCATATTTCTTGCCTGGAATCAACTGAGAAAATAGGTGGTGGGCTAGCACTGTCATAATCTGTGTATCTTTACTTTCATTTCCTGAAGGAGCCATTTGAAAAACTTTCTGAAGTGTTTTTTTATGTTTTTTTTTTGTTCTAATAATAAAAAGAAAAAAGAAACTAGAATTATGTCAGTATGACATGAAGTCACTCTTACTTACAAGAAGACTTTGCTGAAATACATGTTTATGACAAGAGGCCCATGGGCCTTAACGGTCATCAGATTATTGGCACAATACAACATAGTCGTTTAAAGATTTTAGCCTATTTGACCCCTGTTAATGAAGATCAAGGTCATTTTTTTTAGAAACAAACATGGTAGTCCTTCATCCCAGCATGTCACAGACCCAATATAAGGTCTCTAGGCCTCTTGGTTATTCACAAAAAGTTATTTAAAGATTTTAGCCTATTTGACCCTGTGACCTTGGTTGTACGTCAAGGTCATTCATTTGAACGAACTTGGTAGCTCTCCATCCAAGCATGTCCAAGTCCCAATATCGGGTCTCTATAGGCCTCCTAGTTATTCTCAAGAAGTCGTTTATAGATTTTAACCTATTTCACCTCTGTGACCTTAAATGACAGTCAAGGTCATTCATTTGAACATACTTAGCCCTTCATCCCAGCATGCTGCATGTCCAATATGAGCATATTGTCTGCTATAAGAGGTCAATATTGGTTTGTCAAAAAGTTTCTCAATATCGACATCTCATGTTATTGGAGTGTACAGAGTCAATGGCTATTATCATGATGAGTATATTATCGTGATGTGAATTTTGAAAGGTCTGCATTCATTTGTATGTCAACAGAAACCGCCACTTTTTTGTGTGAATTAATACCTTGCATGACACAAGCCAGAATCTTCCAAAAAAGAGGCTATAGCTAGCTAAGACAACGCTAACAATAATCCGTGCACATTTAAAGTGAATTCCAAATCACGATAATATGTTCGTCAGTAGTCACAATATTAGGCACGGACCCTGTAGGTAGTCGTATTCCAAAAGTTTTCATTTTTATTTTTCCCTATATATTCCATGTATTTTACTTTTTTCTTAGATTTTTCCTGATCTCATCTAGACGCGGATTTTCATCAAATTTAGCATAGGGCCTACTTGTAGAAAATTATCTACACTTTCAACTACTAATATTTAATAATTTTCCCTTATGCACTTTTTGTGAAAACCGTATTTCATTCCCACGCAAAACTTTTTCGTTGCCATTTTGATTAGAACAAAGAAGGAAATGACGTCATTAGTGTTAGTGGTGCACACAAAAAGAAATGTTTATGCATTGAAGTCACTATTTTTCAATTTCATCGGGGTATGAAAGACATTTTGTTTGCAAACTTTTGTAAGAATCCGCGTAATATAATTAATTTTCCGAATCCCCGTAATATAATTAATTTTCCAATCTACTTTAATCTAAAAATGAAATACGTTTCCACAGTTTACAATTCCACTGATTTTTTCCAATGGATTATTTTTTCCAAATCAATACGCAAAGCCAATGTTTGTATTGTGACGTCACGATAACGTCGGGATTCTGCTCCATTCTCATTCTTTTTTCATCGCGGAATGAAAAAAATAATAGGCCAATCAGAAATCCAGAAACAAAGAAAAATTAATTATTTAAAAAAAAAATATCGGAAAATTATATCTATTATGAGCTGAAAGTGTAGATAATTTTCTACAAGTATGCAAAAATTGATTAAAAATCAAAGAATAAATGTGAAAATTCATAGAATATATAAGGAAAAATCCAAAATTACGAAGACTTTTGGCAAATGACTGTATATGTTTCTGTTGTTACTCAAATGGGTAAAAAGTTATTTAAAATATTACCACGTAGGAAGTCCGTCAACACAAAGAAAGCTTCCTGGTGTGAAGCGGTGTATTTCCCGATGGCATCAACCCCACCTTCAGCAAAGTCTCTAAGAATATCGGTATTCAAAATATCTGTCATATCAATAAATTTGCATTGTGGCCTTTTAGGTACAGAAAAGTTTTCCTTGAATTCGTAGATCCAATTGCCATTTGTTACAGGGGTCGATTGGGTTTATTACCTTTCCGAAGCAAAATATAAAGGTTTCTTAAAAAACATTAATAACATCAGAAAATGCATACCGATGACCTAAAATAAGGTTACGACACAAAACATATGCAAGATTTCCTGCCTAATATATGAAAACAGTGGAGAGTCAATTCGCTGTTTTGCCGTCTGGCGTAGTGATAGTCAACTACCGCGCGGTATTTAGGACGACGGCGGGAAACATAATACGACCCGCGTTATGAAAATAAACATTTTATTTATCTAAATCAAATCGTTCAGAAGGTGATGATAAATGTAGTATTAACGGTAGGTTAATCATTTTTAAGACTCTACAAAAATATCGGTCTTGTTTTACATTCCCATTTTAAAAATTAAAAGCCGTTTCGGAAAGGTAGTGGACCTTTAAGCATCATGAACCACAAAAGCATAATTTCCTTTGTTTTTTCTTTATTCTGGTTTAAAAACCCCCACACATCGTGCGGAGGTTTCCAAAATGGGCGATTATTGCCTCTTAACCCGTAATGTGGATACCTGGTACAATTACAGATCTTCTTAATTTCCCTGAACAAACTCTGCAGGAATAAGTGTGGTGCATATGGCTCAGGCGCCAGAATAGAAGTGGTAGAAATTTAGAAGAAGATTAAAAGCATGCAACATAAGTTTAAACTATTTTCCAATGGTCATGTCTGTCTCAAGTCACCTGACATACCTACTCACATTCCTCTCATACCTATATTCAAGACCATTAAAGGCGCACACTCCACACAAATCTCTACTACTTTAAAGATACACACACCTTAAAATATATAACATTACATTTTATGACTTATTTAAACAATTACAAAATATAACCCTGTTACACATGTCTTTTTGCCCTCCATTTTCGCCGACTGAAATGTTCTAAAAAAGCATATTTGAAAGAAAAAAGGGTCCTGCTGCACTTTTTTCGTACTTCATTCTAAAAAAAATTCCGCTGCGCGGCGCATTTTCTACACATAATGTTCAAACCTTTAATAGTAAAAATTCAATACACATGAATTACACTAAAAATGTCCATATATAGGGATTCTACGTACTACATTTGTATTTTAAAAATGTCTCTTAAAAGATTACTTTGATTACTTAGCAAGACAATTAATTCATTATTATTTTGAGTTACAAAACAATGTGCCGATGGTGTGAAGCCCGTATGTCCAGATCGAGCAGGGTTGCACAATGATTTGACGACACAATTCTCACAATTATCATTTCTAAATCCAGGTTACTTTAAATCGAAAAATTACCATGGTAAGAACGCTTTAAAATCATTAAAATACATCGTAAAACTCATCTCAGCCATTCTAAATCGTATTTTTTTTCCGGGGGAGACCCCCGGACCCACAAACACCAAAATCTTGCGGCTTCGGGCGCTCGCAAATTCATCAAAATACATTGTAAAACTCATCTCAGCCATTCTAAATCGTAATATTATTCCCGGAGTCGACCCCCAGACCCCAAAATCTCCCGCCTTCGGCACTCACACGCTAATTTGGTCAATTTGCGTATTTGTTAATTTCCGTTTAGCACCCCACTGTCTATAAATGTGTACACGGATTATATTTAATGATATATGAAAAAAGTATATAAAGTATATATGGTTGTGTGTTGAATCAATCTCCTCCTGTAGGTGCGGCGCACGGATGGGGGGGGGGGGGGGGGTACAAAATATTGAGGACCCTTGCCCCCCCATTACGTTTCATCTTCCTACGCCACTGACGGGTCATGAAATTTCCAAAGGAGATTGTAGATTAACACAGTTATGGGTACCCTTCACCACCATAAGCGTAGATTTTGTGATTTTGGCTTGGTTTTGAGGTACACATTAGAGGCGAGACGACATTTCGACCGGACCAGGAAATGTCTACCTAAGCTTAGCATATTTTAAGTAAATTTCCCGATTCATCAAGCCATAACTTCGTCAATACTTGGCCAATTTCGTTAATCAAGCACTCAATGGACAGATAAATTATTTCTCTTTAATGTAAGATATACGTCAATGGTATGGTGGCTGATTACGGCCATCTCGTGTTGTTGTGTTGTCGCCTTGTCGTGTTGTCGCCTTGTCGAGTTGTCGCGGTCTCAAACTGCGACAACCCGAGATTTAACAGTTAAAATGTCGACTTGTCGCGTTTTCGAACCGCGAGAAGTCGACAACACGACAACACGACAAGTCGACAACACAACAAGTCGACATTTCAAACACGCTAATTAGCGCGTACAGAATCTCGTGTTGTCGCGGTAAAATGTCGACTTGTCGTGTTGTCGAGTTGTCGTGTTGTCGACTTGTCGTGTTGTCGAGTTGTCGACTTGTCGCCTTCCTGTTACACATGCGCAAATCATATGAAATAGCCACTATCTTTGAATATAGAAAACTGAAGTCAGTGCTTGTACCATAGTATGGTGGCATATTTCTGCCATCGAGTTGCCGACTTACGACTTAATGATGTCGACATAATTAAGGCATTAAGTCGACATCATATCGGAAGATGTCGACATAAACAGAAGAATATGTCGACTGACACCGACTTGTCAGTTATTGATGTCGACATCTAAACTAAAAGATGTCGACATCTGGTCTTGAAAGTGGAATTCAAAGGCCACCCTTTCATAGGGCACTGTGTAAGTTCGACGTTGATTTTGTTAATTCAGAAAAGTTTTTATTTATTTGATTTCAAAATTAAAAATTGTGATCCTGCACATCCCGGCCATGCAGCTGTAGCCTGCGTGTATGTACACATTGTAACTGTTAGTCCGAGCTGAGGAAGTTAGAGTGCAAAAGGACTCTGCTTTGTACAACGAATCCCCATCCTCTTGGCCATAATCATTTATTAATATATATAACCGTGGGTTGAAAATTCGTTTAAAAGCTGTGTTTGTGCTTTGTGGATTAGCATTCGTACCAAGTCCATGTGGTACATACCGTACTATACTATATTACAATGATTTTTTCAAGATTTCATTTTTTTGCGAATCACGAAAAATACCAGTTACGTAATTTAAAAGCCAAAAAGGTCACAGTACAGATACACAATACCCATTTGGAAACCTTGTTAGCTTGCCCTGTCCATATATACATGTATACATAAATATTTACATCCCTCGATACACTTAAATAAAGGCACAACGAATTTTTGTTACGGTCTTAATGGCCAGTTTCAACCTTTGGGCTAAAAATCCTCCCGCGGGACGCGGTTTTAGCTCCAAACTCGGGATAAACATTGTATCTGCATCTATTTTTTGTAGTAAAAACGTAGTAAAAAAAGTCACGTGCTTATACCTCATTCATGCCATTGGCCGGAATATACAATTGTATTATGGGTAACTAGTGATCACGTGATTTTGTGTTTACTTCCAAATATGGTGATAGTTTGCTTGCCATTTCTTCGGAGAAATTGATTTATTTGAAAATATTTATACTCCAAAATGTTATTAATATTGCATGCATATCATTTTGACTTGCACATATGTATTATTTTACTATAAATAATGAACTGAAATGAGTTATAAAACTGTCATTTCCACGTTTTGTAAATAAATGATATCATGCGAATTGACCAATCAATAGGTCTAACCGTCTAATCTAGGATCAGCGAAGATCGGCTACTCCCGGCTAAATTCGTAGAATTCTAAATTTATATTTATATGTATTATTACCTGCTTTAGGGTTCAGAACATATACATATACCACAGAGAAAATAAGATCTTCGTCAAAAGGCCTAATTATGTATAAATACCAGATCAGAGAAATCACTCTATTTGGAAGTAAACACACACTCATGTGATCACTAGTTACCCACTAATACAATTCCATATTTATTTCGGCCAATGGCATGAATGAGGTATAATCACGTGACTTGTTTTACTACGTTTTACTACAAAGAACGCGTGTTTTGTACCATTATGGGGGAAATCCTCCGCGGATCGTGGTTTCATTTCCACCATTTGAAACAGAAGGCTTAGAGTAGACTTTGATTGTGAAACATTGATAAATTGAAGATTACATGTTGTGCCATGGCAGATGTCAAAGTTCATGTATATATACTCGACAATTACTTCATCTAATAAATTTGTGTTAATGTACCAGGCTAAATTTTGGTTGAATAATGCATGGGAAGTGAATTAATCCAGAGATTTAAATAGTAAATCTCTGATTAATCTTAACTTTTCCACTTTGTGGAAAATCCTTCAAAACGGATTTATCTCCCTTGATTAAAACTTGATTTTTTTTCATTTTTTTTTTAAATTCAATAATGAATGCAGATCAAATATATTAATCAAATATGTGTATTAATTTAATTTGAAACATGTTTGTTTTGCTGAAAATTTGCAAAAAAATTAATATCAATACAAAATATTCATGATTGTAATTTGATTGTTGTTGTTTTTGTACTTGCTGTAAAATGAGAAAAACCGTGTTGTGGAGAAGAAGTTTGTTAAAATTTGAATTGTTTACAAATGGATGAGAGTTGAGAATGAGCAGAAGGCAATAAGGATATATATGTCTAACAGTCACCTGAATTCCGATATGCACAGTTATAAATAATGTTTTGCTTTTAAACAAACAAATAAATATGTCTCAGCCCTGTGACTTGGCACATAGGTCAAGATCATTGATTTGAACAAACTTTGTATTCCTTCATCCCAGCATGCTATGGCCCAATAACATGTCCATGTATGAGGTTCTTGGTTATTAAGAAGATTGTAAATTGTTTACAACAGACACTGGATGTTGCCGGCCAAAAGACAATTGCAATAGGTCACACAGGGGGAGATTAATTCAACACACAACCACATATACTTTATATACTTTTTCTCATAAATCATTACATATAATCCTTGTACACATCCATAACAATGGCGACGCTAACAGGAAATTAATTAATATGCAAAATGGCGTGCGAGCGTCGAAGGGTCGAGATTTTGGTGTTTGGAGGTCCGGGGGTCTCTCCTGGAAAAAAAATATTACGATTTAGAATGGCTGAGATAATTTTTACGATGTATTTTGATGATTTTGATGATTTTACGAACGCCGAATGCGCGAGATTTTGGTGTTTAGGGGTTCTGGGGATCTCCCCCGGAAAAAATTACGATTTTGATGATTTTGCGAGCGCCGAATGCGCGAGACTTTGGTGTTCTGGTGTCCGGGGGTCTCCCCCGCGAAAAATATTACGATTTGGAATGGCCAATATGAGTTTTACGGTGTATTTTGAGGATTTTAATGCGTTCTTAACGTGGTAATTTTTCGATTTACATTTACCTGCATTTAGAAATTATAATTGTGAATGTCGTCATATCATTATGCAACCCTGCTCGATCTGAACATACGACTTCACACCATCAGCACATTGTTGTTTAACTAAAAAAAATAATGAATTGATTTAATTGTCTTGCTTAGACATATAAACAATATAATATTTTAAGAAACATTTTTGAAATAGTAGAATCCCTTGATGGACATTTTTAGTCTAGTCATGTGTATTTAATTTTTATTATTACAGGTTTGAACATTACGTGCTTGAACTTTTAGGAAATGCGCCGCAAAGCGGCAAAATTTTCTAAAATGAAGTACGAAAAATGTGCAGGAGGACCCTTTTCTCCCTACGCCCCTGCAGTTGCACATTTAAACAGTTTAATGAACTTGGTACCCACTACTGACTGATGTAAATCATGCCAATAAAAGATGGATCTTTTCTCTATTTCTGTTATTCTTTACCTTTTTCTTTCCTCTTGGAAATGTTTTATAACATGGGAAAACTAAAAATGAAGTCTATATAGCAGGAATAACAAAACACATAGCCACCTGTCAGCCATGCATGTTTTTTTTCTGATTGGTCACCCGAGTTCGGATAAAGAATGAAACAAATACATACACTGTATATAAGCACCATATATTTGGCCTATCAGGCCCATGAAATCAGCCAGTGATGATACCCATTTAACCTTTTAATATATGAAGAGTATTTGATTCAATTGCATCTGTTTCCTATGAAAATTGAGCAAATAATGCTCATAAATGTGTTTCCCTATATAAACTATGGTACAGACCCTATCCCCTGGGGAAAATTCCGAGACCCCAGGGCCATGAAATTCACAATATTGGTAGAGGGCCTTGAGACCTTTCAATCTATGAAGAGTTATTCTGACAAACAAGATGATACATAGAACCTACCGAAGCATAATGAGTTAGGTCCTAGGTCCCAATTTACCAGGCGGGAAGCTGTCATGTAAGCACATAAACCCGTGTTTCTTAGTATATGTGTACATACATGTATGTATTAGATTCCCAAAAAGCTAAGTGGGCTATGCGGAAGCTTATACTATTTGTTTGGAAATAACATGGAAAATAAACTATGATATGATAGTATTGCTAACAATTTCAAATGGTGGAAATGAAACCACGATCCGCGGAGGATTTCCCCCATAATGGTACAAAACACGCGTTCTTTGTAGTAAAACGTAGTAAAACAAGTCACGTGATTATACCTCATTCATGCCATTGGCCGAAATAAATATGGAATTGTATTAGTGGGTAACTAGTGATCACATGAGTGTGTGTTTACTTCCAAATAGAGTGATTTCTCTGATCTGGTATTTATACATAATTAGGCCTTTTGAAGAAGATCTTATTTTCTCTGTGTTATATGTATATGTTCTGAACCCTAAAGCAGGCAATAATACATATAAATATAAATTTAGAATTCTACGAATTTAGCCGGGAGTAGCCGATCTTCGCTGATTTTAGATTAGACGGTTAGACCTATTGAATTGGTCAATTCGTAATGTATCATTTATTTACAAAACGGGAAAATGGCAGTTTTACAACTCATTTCAGTTCATTATTTATAGTAAAACAGTGCATATGTGCAAGTCAAAATGATATGCATGCAATATTAACAGCATTTTGGAGTCTAAATATTTTCAAATAAATCATTTTCCCCGAAGTAATGGCAAGCAAACTATCACCATATTTGGAAGTAAACACAAAATCACGTGATCACTAGTTACCCATAATACAATTGTATATCCGGCCAATGGCATGAATGTGGTACAAGCACGTGACTTTTTTTTTTTACTACGTTTGACTACAAAGAATGCATGTTTTTACTACGAAAAATAGATGCAGATGTATCGCGAGTTGGGAGTTTAAAACCGCGTCCCTGGAGGATTTTTAGCCCAAAGGTTGTATCTGACAATTGAGACCGTAACAAAAATTCGTTGTGCCTTTATATAAGTGTATCGAGGGATGTAAATATTTATGTATATTATATATATATGGACAGGGCAAGCTAACAAGTAAAACTGGTTTTTCCAATGTGTATTATGTACCTGTACTGTGACCTTTATGGCTTTTAAATTACGTAACTGGTATTTTTCGGGATTCACAAGAAAATACAACATAATTTTTTTTTTCATTCATTCTTTTAATATAGTATAGTACAGTATGTACTACATGGACTTGGTACGAATGGCAATCAACAAAACACACACACAGCTTTGAAACGAATTTTCAACACACGGTTATATATATTAATAATTCGTTGTACACTTCCTTAGCTCGGGCTAACAGCTACGTACACGCAGGCTACAGTTTCTTGGCCGGGATGTGCAGGATCACAATTTTTGTTGTTTTTTTAAATCAAATAAATAAAAAACTTTAATTAACAATCAACGTCGATCTCTGCTGTATGGCTTTTGCTGCATATACACAGTGCTTTATGAAAGGGTGGCCTTTGATTTCCACTTTCAAGACCAGATGTCGACATCTTTTAGTTTAGATGTCGACATCAATAACTGACAAGTCGGTGTCACACCCGAGCATAAACACATTAATCGCCGGGTTACCGACTGTCTACATAAATATCTTGGATTCATTATGTGGGCATGTACATGTGGTAAGTCGACATATTCTTCTGTTTGTGTCGACATATTCCGATATGATGTCGACTTAATGCCTTAACGATGTCGACATTATTAAGTCGTAAGTCGGCAAATCGATGGCAGACATATGCCACCATAAAATTGCAATATTTTCTAATTTTCGGATTAACGGGCCTTCGAAATATTAGGCCTTAGCGGTTCAAGTGACCTTAAAATTAACAGATGACGATTACTGCGTACTAATCAGACGGCGTGACCAGAGCATTATTACACGATTATCACATAATAAACAAATTATTGAAATTCATAGTTCAGAGAAAAATACTTTGACAACTCTCGGTAAAGAAATTGCTATCAAATATCTTCATATAGCTACAAAAACATGCACACAATTATTTTCATTAGCAATCCAATATGGCGAGTGTTATCCATTGTTTGCGCATGTGTAACAGGAAGGCGACAAGTCGACAACTCGACAACACGACAAGTCGACAACTCGGCAACACGACAAGTCGACAACTCGACAACACGACAAGTCGACATTTTACCGCGACAACACGAGATTCTGTACGCGCTAATTAGCGTGTTTGAAATGTCGACTTGTCGTGTTGTCGACTTGTCGCGGCTCGAAAACGCGACTAGTCGACATTTTAACTGTTAAATCTCGGGTTGTCGCAGTTTGAGACCGCGACAACTCGACAAGGCGACAACACGACAAGGCGACAACACAACAACACGAGATGGCCGTAATCAGCCACCATACACAATGGTGTATAGAGCCAATTTATTAAAGGTGAATTTCGCTCAATGAAATATAAAGACTACGAAATCGAAAATTTATCCTGTAGGCCTACATAGATATAATCTTCAGACCATTTTTAATGCATACAGCGAACAATATGGGTGGTCAGTTGCCTAGCTTGACTTGGAAAATACTCCTCTAAAAATAGAGCGAAGTCAAGCTTTACATAGAACATGACGTATTTTTTTTCCCAAAACGAAGCCACAGCAACAAACGGAAGCGTGCAACAAAAAGTCAGATGACAGTGACAGTTTGACACGGCATGTTTAGTTAAAAAAAAATCAACAACAAATCGAAGTACGATGGACTGTTTAAACATATCATATAATGTGAAACACTTCATGCTACTTGCGTTGAAATTTAACCCACCACGTGCAACGCAGTTACATGAGCCCCAACAGATCCGGGCAAGTTCCGCTTGAGATGTGGCTTCTGTTTCTTCTATTGTACATGCCATCTCTGAATTTAATTCCCTATAGATATCCTAGGGTGCTACCGATCCCATTATAATTTCCTCCACTTTGTTGCCGATTCAGATATATATATATATTTTTTTTATCTCACACACTTTCGTTCAGCCATTTTGTTTACTTTTAGTGTGTAACAATGCACATGCGCGAAACTTCGACAACACAATCCATCGCAGCTTCATTTGCTTACTATTTTGTCCGACGGACACCGTAATAAATCAAGGATTTCCTTCAATTTTGTATTCAATACACGTTTGTTCAATCTCAAACGCATAAAGAAATTAGATTGAGGTATTTATTAATATGTTTTTTATCTTTTCTTCCGTTTATCGAAATTTACAACAAAATATTTATTTGGTTGGGTGAAACCTACATTAAAAAAGTAGGTCCGTTTTTCTCGACCGCCGAGTTCATACCCTTGATATATATATGTATACCGTTGGTGGATAAAAAATCCTGCCAGGTCCCTGTGTGTCAGATAAGGCATATATCACACTTATAATTGGTTACTTATCCCTTAAAGCTGATAAGGCAAGTTAAAGAGCATGCATTGCAGATTAAAAATGTACATATATAATGAAAAATATTTTTCACAAAATAAGTATAAAGTATTACCAAGTACATGTATGTGTGGTTAAGTCCCTTATTGGCCCCTAGATCTATCAAATTTTCAACTAAGTGTTACGGAATCAATCGGTTATATCTGAAAATTTCAGTATATCTATAATTTATTTACATGTAAGATATCAGGTTTCCATTATTATTGCTTTAGTTGCCATGGTAACAATGTTGACGTTTTGTCATTTTGGTATTTTTCTCTATGCAACTATAGAGCATATCTTGAACAAACTTAATTTTTACTAAAAACATGTAGGCACTTAATTAAGATACATCTTCAGGAATAATAAAATGTGTTCAAAATTGTGTTCTATGATTCCTACATGAAAAACTTAGTAAAAATAGACGAAAATGACCAAAGTTTCACATTATCAATCAATCAATGGGTTAAATTGTTGAAAGCCACTTCAGGCTTCTGGTGAAGATACAGTGAGGTTAGTTCTTTAATGTTGATGGAGACATTTCCATTTTGGTTGCGCACTATTCCTTATAAGTTTTCCGATAAGTTTCATCACACTAATAATTTCCTTCTTTTATTTCCTGGTGGAATTTCTTTCCAGAATTTGTTTCACCTATCCTTAAACGCGTTGACAGATGTAGCAGACACAACATTCTCGGACAATGAGTTCCATGGTTGAATGACACGATTACTGAAACGATTTCCGGATTGATTGTTTCTAAAGTGAGGTATGAACAGTTTTTGATAGTATCCTCTTGTGGATCTATAAGTATTCACGTCAAAAAATTGGTTTTGTCCAATTTATCCACTTGATTCAAAATTTGGTAAATTTGTAACTCTTTCTCTGCGATATTGCAATGTTGGTAAGTCTAGGATTTTTAATCTTTCAGGATATGGCTTGTGGAATAATGTAGGAACGCGTTTTGTAGCCATACGCGGGACTTTTTCTATTGAATCTTTTCCTTGGCATATAGTGATGACCAAATAACAGACGCATATTCCAAATGTGGGCGAATAAGGGTTTTGTAGAGAGTAGTGAACATAGATGGGTTCATATAAGTAAAAGTCTTGAAGACAATTCCAGTTATCTGATTTTGGCTTTCCTTACAGCTTCATGGACATGTACTGTATATTTCAAACCATCATCAATATTTCCTCCCAAATCCATTTCATTCCTTGATTTAAATATTATTGATGTGTTGCCTTGATGGTGTAAGGTATAATGTGAAATTTTAGGTCTCGTACCGATTTCAAGATGTTTACATTTTTCAATATTAAGCTCCATTAGCTAGAGGTCTGCCCACTCACATAATTTGTCTATACAATTTTGTAGTTGATTTCTATCCTAGTATCATCTGCGAATAGTTTCAGAGTGCAATTTATCATATCTGGTAGGTCGTTTATGTAAATTAGGAACAGCATCGGCCCTAACACGCTTCCTTGAGGGACTCCATTCAATATTGGGAGTGGTTTGGATGCTGTTCCGTTGATAATAACCCTTTGTGATATATTCTGGAGGAACGATTGAATCCAAGAAAGCACTTTTCCTATTATTTCATATTTTGGAGCTTGAATAAAAGAAGCTTGTGTGAAACTTTGTCATCAATGTTTTTGCCTCCATCCAAAGATTTATTCCATATTTCAAGAGTTTCTAGGAGTTGAGTCACGCTTGACTTTCCAGACCTGAACACATGTTGATGCTCTGAAAGCAGTTCTTAGCTTAATTTATGCATACTTCGGATGGTTTCCATGACAACTTAGCTGCAATAATACTATTACTAGATATTTGAAATTAAACAATTTAATCACTAAGTAACGGTTTTGAAAATTTGACGGAGTTGGGGTCAAAAAAGGGCTCAAACCATACATAGTCCTTTCATGTTGGAAGATTCGGACTAGTCTTGTACCCTACGGGTTCATCTTGTAAGAAAAAGTATACATGTATGCCTCGATGTTGCAGATACATTACGAAACTGAAAATAAACACTGTACTCACCTGACATGGTTTCATTGAAGTAATATTGTCCAAAATATGCTCAGCACGAGCTAATAAAACACTTCGATATACAATAGGTTTTACACGTGCATGTGCACGTGTACACGTGTCCTTGGTAGAGTCGAATCGTCGGAACAGGTGGTCGCGTGCATGAGTCCAGCATGGTTTTTTTTATATGATACTACACATTGGGATTATTTAATAGGATATCTATTCACTTGTATGGACATTTTATTTTGAGAAACATCTCAATGACAGCTTAGAGGAGTTGATATGTTTTCTTGCTGGTAAGGTCTTCGTTTATTTGGTGATGACTATGGTGGCTGGTGTGGGTCGAAAAGACGAAATTTAACAAAACCTAAATTTTGGCGTGAATAGACAAAAAGATGAAATTTGAGATTTGTTAATTTGTAGTCTTCTTTTGGTTTGTCCATTTTCGTCTTTTCGCCCTTCGTCTTTTCGGGGCGAATAGACGATTTTCGGGCTGAAAAGACGAAATGGCACAAACCAGCTACCGTATGATACACATAGGACAACTACTAGGTGTATACATACTTACGTAATGAATACTAACCGAAAAAAGATGCACGTGCAGGTTGTAAATCCACACGATGTACGCATACCGACTCTGAGGTCGAAACAGTCGAATGGTTGACGAGTCGGGATGATATATCGATATTATCGTACTAAATGACCGTGATATTCTATATTTAATTTAATTTTTAAAACATTTACGACGTTGTTATTCCTTGCATTGTGTTTTGCCTGTGTTGACAATATACATGTACATGTATAATGCAGTGCAATTCGTGTACCTATTCTTTTTATTGCATCAAAAACATTTATTATAGAGATTTGCAACTCCGCCATCTTTGTGCTTAGGGGCTTTTAGTTACTCTTAAAGACCAACTACCTTTCCGAAACTTTTTTAATTTTCTTAAAAACAACAATATAACATCAGAAAATGTATATTGATGTCCTAAGATAGGTTACAAAACCAAATGAATGCAAGGTTCCCTCCGTAATCTATGCAAAAAGTGAAGATTAATTTCGCTGTTTTGCCGTCTGGTGAAGTAATATTCAACTATCACGAGGTATTTATGATTAGGATGACGGCGGGAAACATAAGACGACCCGCGTTATGAAAATTAATATTTATTCATTTAGATTATACCCCCCCCCCTGAAAGGGGTTGACGTGACTCCAGTACAACACACACACACACACACACACACACACACACACACACACACACACACACACACACACACACACACACACACACACACACACACACACACACACACACACACACACATCAAGGAAACCAAAATAGGAAAAAATGGCACTATGTGCACGTAAATTTAAATACATCTATTGGTCATGACGACGAAACTTATATTATCGATATCACAGGGAGTTACAGATTGGCCATAGTTTTAGCGGTCTAGATCAAAAATCGGTAAAAATCATACTCTACATATTACTTTATATATGAGTATGATTTTTACCGATTTTTTATCTAGACCCTTAAAAACGACTAAACATGGTATTAGCGGGCACTCTCAGTGGCGTAGCGCCCGTGCATGCTTGCATGCTCAAGCATGCAAAAATATTCTGACTTACATTTTTATACAGTCAGAAAAAAACACAACATTTGAATACACGTAACGCTGCAGAATATAAATTACGTATAAATACATATGATATGTCCAACTATATGCCTAACATAACTTTGTGCACATTAGAAAGATTTGAAGATTGGCCATTCTGGAAATTTATTATGTATAATAGTCTATATATTTCCGGTTACCACGTGCATTTAGTTGTTAAATTTGATTGTTTGAATCTTGTCGAAGACAATATTAGACTTCTTCACAAAAATCCCTCAAGCAAATGTGGCTTTTGAATCGGGAAACACTTACGAATACCAATTCGGTGTCTACTCACGAAATGGTTGACTTTTATTTTTGTCGAATATGAACAGATTGTTGATTTAGAAAATATTTTTTGTTGTTGTAATTGTTAGAATTAGAACAGAATAGGTAGAAAAATAGGTTATAAATACTATGTTTAGTTTTTTTTAATTGAGGTGGTCGTGGACTGGTCCCTTCTAACGCAATTTACGCAATTTTGACAGTGGTCTTTGACTGGCTGTCATAAACAAACCAACACGTAAACTAAATTTAGTTCTGCATTGTTATCAACTAAATATCGTGACCTCCATTTGACCATTGGAGTAAAATGATTACTACATTGTAACAAGTTCCCGTCAGCTTCTGGGGGGCTTCGCCCCCCATACCCCCTACCGGGGCTTCGCCCCTGGACCCTGCACCCCCAGGCATGCAGGCCTATCCAAACCTAGCTACGCCACTGACTCTGGTGGGTAATTTTATTATATAATCTGTAACTAATTTTCAGATATCTGTGCTCGATGCAGTAGCTGATTAAGGCCATAAAAAGATATTTATTTTAGTAACACGTAGGTGATCCGCGGAACTATATGCGCTATTAATGCAGTTTTAAAGCATCAGTTATTTATCTTTGAATTTGACAGTGAATTAAACATCATCATGACCACCAAAAATCTATACCAGCTTCCGAACTATCCGTCAAACTTTGCTTTAAGGGCTTACTAATAAATAATGTTCAATGGTAGCTCTCTTAGCTTTATGAGAAGCTAATGCTTGTAGGGTTCCGGTGTACTTGGTCTCTTGAAATTCTCATAATCCGGCATTTGCTTCCCTAAATTGATTGTTTATACCCATCATAGCATTAGAATCCGATTTTTAATGTAGAAATCCGTTTAAGTTAGTTGTCCATGAAGATCTGGGAGCTTTATGTATATAATGTGTACATTTTTTACCCCACAGGCCTCCTGAAATCTCATAAATGTTCGTTACAACACAGAATTTATGCATTGTAAAATTCTTGTTTTTTTTTATTCCTTGTGTATGTTTAGATGGAGAGTACTGGCAAAAATCATTTTCACTGGCTCTTGTTTGTACTTTTGAAATTAAAACCTTTACATATTAACTAGTATAATTCTCAAAATCTTTTATTTTTTCCATGGTGAATAACATTAAAAACCCTTATTGATTCGTGAGTATGAAAATTCTTTGGCACATATTATTGTTTTTAAGAAACTTTCAATTTTTGTTTCGCGAAGGTAATGGGCCTTTAAGGCAGAAATCAATGCCAGTTGTACAGGAAACTTAAAAGTACAAATTGACCCCTTTAAGAGTCTTTTAAAAATTCTTAACATTGTTATTTATCATCATGAAAAGTACGCTTTATTTGCCCATACCACAAACAATGCATATATGTCTAAAATCCCCTATCCATGAATAAGCAGTTTACTTTGCACCAGAAACGTATTGTTGTCATAACAATATCACAATGATCTATTAGGCTAATGTAGAAATCCATCGATGGCATTATCATTTGATACAGATAATGCCCTTAAGTCTTTAATTCTCAAATAGACTCTTGCCATACAGTATAGATTTATGTGTGCACTTGAAATGCATTTTAGAAGAAACTTTTTTCTCATTTTTCCTGATTTAGATCTAAATGAATTTATTTTAATGCATTATTTCAGCCACAATGCATGTATGTTAGCAAAGATTTACACTCTAGATGTTAGAAAATCTCTATCCATAAGCAAAAAATATTAATGTCAAGCTCTGTCTTGAAGTTAGGAAAGTCTTTTTGTAGACCTGTCTATAAATATCATTAGGCTTCTTTGAATTTTTTCTTTTTTTTCCGCCTAAACTAATAGATTTCTATACAGGCAAAAAAAAACTAATAGATCTGATATAATTGTTAGGCATGTTAATGGACAACATATAGAATGTAGTCTTTTTATGTGTGCGCGTACGCGTGTTGGAAGGGAGATAAATCGTGTATCTTTTCGAGAGCACGTTAAGAAGGTCACGTACGTTGGTCTATTGTAACAATGTGTCAGTCTGTCGTTATCACTGTATGTTGATCAGTAGGCGTCAAATCGCAATGCGTGAATCATTGAAATTTTACTTTGTGACAGGAAATAGCCATTGCGCATGCGTAGTGCAACTACAAACTCAACATGTGGAGGTCATAGGTCAAGCTGGAAGTATCAGATTTCTGCTAGAAGTGCTGAACGTGTGATGTGGCACTGCTCGTGCAAACTGATGCTATAACAGAGAAAAGTTCTCCTGGACAGTTTAGTTGTATGGTGGACCCTGCTAACACCGTTTAGCTGATTTAAAGTCTAAAATTCCACAATGAGCCGTGAGAAGCAGCAGACGTTTTCTGGGTTGACGATTTTCGGCTTGGTTTTGTTATGGTTTGGAACCTCGGTAGTTTCTTGTACAGGTAAGTTAGGACCCGGTAAGTTGAATGGGGATATTCAGAATAAACTCAATACCAATTCGTTCTTATGTTATCTGTAGTTAGAAATGAATATCCATTCCTGAAGATGTTGAATAATGTTGGTTTATAATTGGAGTCTGTCAATCTCTGAATCTGTTCACCTAAAATCACTTTTCCAGCTTCCGCATCATGAAAAGATCGACTGAAACGTCTTTTTGAGCCATAATTTTAACAAAGGCTTAAGTTTTAAATATTTCGTCAGGTCCGAGAAACCTGCATTTAGTGTGGATTTAAAATTACATTAATTGATTGACGATTTTACATCATGCAATTACATAAATTAATTGGTTTGTGATAATTGATTGTTCCATATTTTTTTCCTGAATTAGAATATTAATTCTTTAAGTGATAACTTATGGGAGATGTACATAAATCATAAATCTAAATTGAACTATGGTAAGGGAAAAATGTGAATTCAGACCAGTTCAAAATTGTTTATGGAATCACTGAGAAAAACAATAATTGATCAATCTGCATGCCATCTTAAAAATTTCATTCAGGGACTCTTGGCAGGAAAATGTATTTATAAGCAAAACCTTAAAAACAAACTCATATTTGGCACAGATGGTGTATACAGATGGTAATATATGTTTTCACCAGCTGTTCGTCAAGAAATGACAACTGATGTGCAGTTGAGGGAGATATATAGGTGTATGTATATTATTCCCATATCTACCGGTACTCAATACTGCCATTCCAATTCCATAGGTTTTATAATGTTGTATAAGTACAAAAAGATTTTAGGTTTCGAGAAAACTAGCTCAGCATAAAGTCTTGGTCATGATTTATATTACTACTGGCAAGCGACCAGTTCTCGCTGAGTACCAATTCTCGCCATCGCATATGTAATTGTATGATCACAAACAAATTTTGAGACATTTTTTGTGGAAATCAGCTTGGAATATCTTCTATCAGAAGAAGGCTTTACTGACTAAATTTGCATGGAAATTGTACAGATACAGATGCGATGGCGAGAACTGGTACTCGGCGAGAACTGGTCGCCTGCCAGTAGGTGTAATTAACTTGAAAAAGTGATTTTAATTTGAGAGGAATTAGTGTTCTTTTAATGTTATTTTAATGTATTAATGTTTTATTTATGATGACAATTACATTTCAATGAAATGTATATACTATTGTGAAATATCATGGACAGAGGGAAATTCATGATATCTACTTAATTATACCATTAATGATTACCTAATTACACTAGTCCCATAAAACTAATGCTAATTAGAAGATGGTGTACATACATCAGAAGTGGACCATTTACCTTTACATGACTGATTTTACTTATTGCATTAAGTACCTTATTAGTACTGGTATACAATTAGTAGCTGGGAACTTATAACTGTAGCCTTAAGGTTCCATTTATCATTATCTAGGTCAGTATAATACCTGTATCATGTATATCTTGATATCAATTTATCACTTAGAATCTATCCCGATATCAATATCTAATAAATTCATCTATATAATTCTTAATACTATTTGTTGATCTTGCCTAATATAAATGATATGTACCCTGGAGCTTTTTTCATTCCATGTATATAGTATGTGCCAGACTGAAATTGATTAGGTGCTGTCAGATTATAACAATGTTGTGTCATGTCATGATGGATATACGAAACAGATTTTTGTAAGTGCTAGAAAACTAAATTGAAATTGGGGGGGGGGGGGGGGTGCAATAAGAAACACCAATATAAAATGTACATACTATTAGTTTATTATTTATTGAGTATTTATTCTCTCTATATAACCAAAGAAATATATATTTAGGTGTAGAAAAAATTTGCAAATAACAAAAGATAACAAAAATTACTTTTGTTAATTTCAGATCTTGATAACAAAAATCTGAAAAGACATTGCCAAATTTACAGTAATTTGTTCTTTGATGTCAGAAGTAAAAAAATAAAGACAAAAAAGTGATCTCCTTTGTCAAACGTGGTGCCAAGAAGATACATGCTGTACAGGAACTATAAATGTATACAGCCAAATGTACAAGTTCATGACAAATTGACCTTTAATGTTTCTTCCTGGAACATATTGTAGACTTCCCGGACCATAAACCCTGTACTTCGATGCACCTATATCGCCTCTGGCCATGCTTTGCCCTCTGGACATTGGTCAGCTCAAACTTACTGACCAGGCTGGCCACAGGATATATTGGTATTAGATGTATTATAAGGCAGTTGGTATACTAAGGTGTATAATACACTACCTTAATTGTCATATCTATTGCCGATAAGCAGATCTGTATGGCAGTTGTGGTGAAGTTGTTTATTTCCAATTCTGAGTGCAATCAAAAATATTGTACAGATGTAGTCATTACCTGTCTTCAAAGATCACCTCTGTATAATGACTACCTGTGTTATCAGACAACTTTAATTTCTTAGGGTCTGAAAATACCAAATTGCTATTAAAATTTTAATTTCAACAAAATTTGACCTTAAATATGAAGGTCCAACTTGATTATAAAGATTTCTTTGATGATATTTGTAGACATATTCATTCCTTCAGAATCGAAAAGTGTTAAATCATATTGCAAAGAACTACTTTTAGTTTACATGCAGTGGTTGATTTCCCCCCCAATTTATTTATAATTCAATACATGGTATTAAAAACACTGCAATATTATAAGACTCTTTCATGTGTGGATATGAAGGATAGGGATATTCTACCCGAGGGTCATAAAATGTAGTAAAACCCGAGGCTTGCCGAGGGTTTTGCAACATTTTGTGATCCCGAGGGTAGAATATCCCTATCCTTCATATCCACTTATGAAAGAGTATTTTTCTTTCATACCTCAACGTTTTATTAAAATTTTACAACTATAATATCCCGCCATTTTGAAAAAACTCGAAGAAATCCACGGCAGAAAGTCAATTTTTCATACATTACGAGATATTTTCAACAAAAATTTCGTTGTTTGCATCTTTTATAGTAAAACCAGTCAAGTTTGTGAAAAAAAAAAGTTAAAATTTTACCGAGGAAAAAGATTTCTGTTGACGCCGTTACGTCACGAGGCTTTATTGCATGGGTAGCCATGCAATACAGTCTCAGGCGGCATGAGTGTATTGCCCTAGACCAGCCACTATTACATCCGTAGGTAGGAAAGAAAAGTTGTTAGACAATTTATATACTATCCTGCGGAAAATATTTAAAAAAAATCTTTCTTAAATCTACTTTTGAGAGTATATAATACTTTGATAGTAGACAAATGATATTTTAATTAATATATTCATTGTGATACAGCTGATATTTTTTATAGAGTTATGAAGGTGTTGTATATTTCAAGTAATATCCCCTTTTAACGACAAGGGGATTGAGTTATAGCTGTACGTGGAGTGGTACTCAGAATACGAATGCTCTAACGATGATATATCCATATATGCATCATGTGTATTTGGTATTTTGTCATTTATAGTTGGAGAGGGCGAGAATTTGGCCAGGAAATGTCTGTACGGATCAACAATATAGTTATTTATGACTGTTAGGCCAGGCACGCACACATTGCCGACCTGATATAGTGTAATTATGATGGACAGTTACTCATTGTTATAAGGTTACTGGTCTGTGATGTAGAATATAAATTAATGAACGTAATTAGCGGGAGTTTGTATACAAGTTCACAGAGTGTGTGAAATAAACTTCAATCAAGTGTTTCTAGTTGAATGTCATTAATGGTATAGGATATGAAAACCCTCACTAAACTCTTTATCAAACTACATAGATACTCAAGATTTTTTTGATTTTTTTTTTTTAATTTTACGGCCCATCGACAACTAAGGTCCTAATTTAGTGTTGATGTACTGAACAAATAAACATAGAAATTATATACATATTACAACAAAATATTTACAAGTGACCATTGACATATACAACAGTATTAATTAAAACTTGTTCTGACCCTAATGACTGTATCACTGGTATGTAGAATCATCAACAGTTTCTAGAATATTAAAATAATTCATAAAATTTAAACATGAAAACCTATAAGTTTTGGCTCTGCAACATATGTCTGATTCTACTTTTCTAGGGGAAGATAATTTAATCTACTAGAAGAATTCAGTTGGAAAAAATATTTATCTACAACTTCTAATATTAAGGGTCTGGTGGCCAGTCAAAGTGGTATGGTATATATATATATTGCCATTTCTTACTCTGATTTTAGACTTGTGGTAAGCTGGTCATTGACTTAAAAAAAAAACCTGTTATATCCATCCTTATCTAACAGACCACAGACATGCTTCATTACTTTTTCTAACCTTGGCTTTTACTTTACAGACCAGTGTAAAGTAATGGTTAAACTGCCCTCTGGCTTTAAAAAAACCACATCTAATGTATAACTTTATCTTCCAGTACAATATATGCTCCACTGCTATTTCTAACATGGCCTTTAATAGATCATTGACTTTTGAAAATCTTGTATCTTTCGACTAAATTGGCCATAACATTGAAATATTGACTGTCAGATTTACTGACACTTACATTTCAGTTCGACTGCCATTGTAATATATCTGTCCGATTAGAACAATATCATGCTCCACATTCAATGTCCATTATTCATAATATCAACTTAACGGTCAGACCACCTTTAATTACTGACAATTGATATCATTGACCACTAAGAACTTTTAATTTACTGACCACTGAAATTACTAGCACCTAACGTTACTAGCACCTGGCTTTACTGACACCTATCTTTATTGACTCCTGGCTTTACTGACTCCTGGCTTTACTGACACACAACTTTACTGACCACTGATCACTTATAATGAATTATATATATCTCGATGACAAATTAACTACTGGACTTAAAGACCCTGCTATCACTGATTCTCTGACTTATTTATTTCCCCTGCAACCACTGATTTAGGTGACAATTGCCATGTTACATGGATATAGAGTATTTAACAAAACATTTTTCTTAGATCTCTCTGTTAATTTTGGGCCCTGTTACATTTCCTTAATATCACGCCGATCAATTTTGAATTCTGAATCTTGAATGATTGTTGAAATATAATTCAGCTAAATACACTGGCCCATTATATTATTATAGATATCCCTGTTGTGGTAGTATTAATTCTGCATACCGTATGTTATATATGATAAATAATACCGGTAGTTATATAATAAATAATACCTGTAGTTATTATTTACTTTCTGCATGAAAACATTGAATCATCCTAGACACCTGTCAATCCTATCAGAAAGGAAATAAGGAAATGTGATTTGCGTAGCAGTAACATTAATATACATGTTCAGTATATAAGTTGTGACGGTGTACATGAAAAGCTCAACAAGAAAAACAAAAAAGTGTTTATGTGTTGTAGTCGGTTGACCACATCTGTGACGGTCAGTAGTTTAGTTGACCACATTAATGACTTTCATGCCAAAAAACTGTGGCTTTATTTCCTTAGGAATACCTGGTAATTAATGTAAACTGGGAAAAAGTGGGTAAAAAAAAATAAAGCTTACTTGTTCTTTTTCACTGCTTATGATTTATTGTGCTGTCTTTTCAGACATTCAAGTTGTTACCGTGGCAACCCATGCCAATGATGGACTCCGACGATACATGAAATCAGCACAGAAGTATGGATTTGATGTGAAGGTATATATAGAATATAACAATAAAAACATATGTATTATTGGTTTTAGGTTTTATTAGTTTAATGTACAATTAACAGCCAGGTTAATGTTTGTGGAGGAAAACTGGAGTACCCAGGGAAAAAACAACGGCCAGCGGGCAGTTCCTGGCAGAGTGACTGCCCACATTTGGATGGCGAGATAAAAACCCACATACTGACCATTGGTTTGTGGTTTCTCTAGCCATACTCTAGTTTTCCTGTATTTTCCAAAACCTGATATTCCCTTAAAAGACCCTGACTATTACCGTATTCGACCCAATAAGCGCCCATGTCCCTATAAGCGCCCCTCCCCCTTTTTAAGGCCTCAATTTCAATTGCCCATGCATAAATAAGGACCAAAAATACATAAAGCGGTATAGATTTGCAATCATTTCGACTTATTAGCACCTTTTCATTTTTATATCAATTTTTTAAGCGCCCTGGGCGCTTATTGGGTCGAATACGGTATGTAAAACAATAACAAACATAGTTGCATACACCCTGCCCATGGTAATTTTGAACTGGGATATGTCGGCTTTATATGTATACCATGTATGTTCCAATCTTTAAGTGGGGAGGAGAGGAACTTATATAGAGGACATGTCAGCTGTATATGTATACCCCGTATGTTCCAATCTTTAAGTGGAGAAGAAGGAACTTATATAGAGGACATGTCAGCTGTATATGTATACCCCGTATGTTCCAATCTTAACGTGGAGAGGAGAGAAACTTATAAAGAGGACATTTCAGCTGTATATGTATGACTTTGGAAACTTCCGGAGCAATTCAGGTTTATATAGTCAATAAAGAAAGTGACAAAACGGATAACTTTTAGTACCGGCCACATATTTAAATTATTTCGCATTATCCTAGGTCCTAGTTGTACGTTGCACTATCGCTTACTAAACCCTGTGAATATAGACCACAATTGCTGCAGTTCTAATTAAAGATGCTCCACCACCAACAGAGCATAAATGATATTTCATTATTTGAACAATAATTGGTGTTCAATCGTGTATATATATGTCTAATTAAAACAAAAAATAATATAAGATCATTTATTTTGCCTTTGGTGCATGCGCAATGAGTACTTCATTCCATATAGGATATAGTGACACGGAATTTTTTCGGGATGCAATTCATTATTTTTCCATTTTTAGCTCACCTGGCCCGAAGGGCCGGTGAGCTTATGTCATGGCGCGGCGTCCGTCGTCCGTCCGTCCGTCAACATTTCCTTTAAATCTCTACTAGTCATAGAGTTCTGCATGGATTGTAACCAAATTTGGCCACAAACATCCTTGGGGGAGGGGAAACAGAACTTGTATAAATTTTGGCTCTGTCCCCCCTGGGGCAGGAGGGGCGGGGCCCAATAGGGGAAATAGAGGTAAATCCAATAAATCGCTACTTGTCCTAGAGTTCTGGATGGATTGTAACCAAATTTGACCACAAACATCCTTGAGGGAGGGGGAACAGAACTTGTATAAATTTTGGCTCTGGTCCCCATGGGGCAGGAGGGGCGGGGCCCAATAGGGGTAAAAGAGGTAAATCCTTTAAATGGCTACTTGTCGTAGAGTTCTGAATGGAATGTAACTAAATTTGGCCACAAACATCCTTGGGGGAAGGGGAACAGAACTTGTATAAATTTTGACTCTGGTTCCCCTGGGGGCAGGAGGGGCGGAGCCCAATAGGGAAAATAGAGGTAAATCCTTTAAATCGCTACTTGTCCTAGAGTTTAGCTTGGATTGTGACCAAATTTGGCCATAAACATCCTTGGGGGAAAGGGAACAGAACTTGTATAAATTTTGGCTCTGATCCCCCGGGGCAGGAGGGGCGGGGCCCAATAGGGAAAATAGAGGTAAATCCTTTAAATCGCTACTTGTCCTAGAGTTTAGCTTGGATTGTGACCAAATTTGGCCATAAACATCCTTGGGGGAAAGGGAACAGAACTTGTATAAATTTTGGCTCTGATCCCCCAGGGCAGGAGGGGCGGGGCCCAATAGGGGAAATAGAGGTAAATCCTATAAATCGCTACTTGTCGTAGAGTTCTGAATGGAATGTAACTGAATTTGGCCACAAACATCCTTGGGGGAAGGGGAACAGAACTTGTATAAATTTTGGCTCTGACCCCCTGGGGGCAGGAGGAGCGGGGCCCAATAGGGGTAATAGAGGTAAATCCTTTAAATCGCTTCTTGTCATAGAGCTCTGAATGGAATGTAACCAAATTTGGCCACAAACATCCTTTGGGGAAGGGGAACAGAACTTGTATAAATTTTGGCTCTGGTCCCCCGGGGGCAGGAGGGGCGGGGCCCAATAGGGGAAATAGAGGTAAATCCTTTAAATCGCTACTTGTAATAGAGTTCTACATGAATTGTAACCAAATTCTGCCACAAACATCCTTGGGGGAAGGGGAACAGAACTTGTGTAAATTTTGACTCTGGTCCCCAGGGGGCAGGAGGGGCGTGCCCAATAGGGGAAATAGAGGTAAATCCTTTAAATCGCTACTAGTCATAGAATTTTGAATGGAATGTAACCAAATTTGGCCACAAAAATCCTTGGGGGAAGGGGAACAGAACTTGTATAAATTTTGGCTCTGATCCCCCAGGGGCAGGAGGGGCGGAGCCCAATAGGGGAAATAGAGGTAAATCCTTTAAATCGCTACTTGTCCTAGAGTTTAGCTTGGATTGTGACCAAATTTGGCCATAAACATCCTTGGGGGAAAGGGAACAGAACTTGTATAAATTTTGGCTCTGATCCCCCGGGGCAGGAGGGGCGGGGCCCAATAGGGGAAATAGAGGTAAATCCTTTAAATGGCTACTTGTCGTAGAGTTCTGAATGGAATGTAACTAAATTTGGCCACAAACATCCTTGGGGGAAGGGGAACAGAACTTGTATAAATTTTGGCTCTGACCCCCCGGGGGCAGGAGGGGCAGGGCTCAATAGGGGTAATAGAGGTAAATCCTTTAAATCGCTTCTTGTCATAGAGCTCTGAATGGAATGTAACCAAATTCTGCCACAAACATCCTTGGGGAAAGGGGAACAGAACTTGTGTAAATTTTGAATCTGGTCCCCAGGGGGCAGGAGTGGCGTGCCCAATAGGGGAAATAGAGGTAAATCCTTTAAATCGCTACTAGTCATAGAGTTCTGAATGGAATGTAACCAAATTTGGCCACAAACATCCTTGGGGGAAGGGGAACAGAACTCGTATAAATTTTGGCTCTGGTCCCCCAGGGGCAGGAGGGGCGGGGCCCAATAGGGGTAATAGAGGTAAATCCTTTAAATCTCTACTTGTCCTAGAGCTCTACATGAATTGTAACCAAATTTGGCCACAAACATCCTTGGGGTAAGGGGAACAGAACTTGTATAAATTTTGGCTCTGATCCCCCAGGGGCAGGAGGGGCGTGCCCAATAGGGGAAATAGAGGAAAATCCTTTAAAATGCTACTAGTCATAGAGTTCTGCATGGTTTGTAACCAAATTTGGCAACAAACATCCTTGGGGGAAGGGGAACAGAACTTGTATAAATTTTGACTCTGGCCCCCCGAGGGCAGGATGGGTGGGGCCCAATAGGGGAAATAGAGGTAAATCCTATATATCGCTTCTTGTCCTAGAGTTTTGTTTGGATTGTGACCAAATTTGGCCATAAACATCCTTGGAAGAAGGGGAACAGAACTTGTATAAATTTTGGCTCTGACCCCCTGGGGGCGGGAGGGGCGGGGCCCAATAGGGGATTTAGAGGTTAATATTAAAATTCCTTCAGAAAAGAAACAATGAACCTGTATTCAGAACATTACTTGGCATTACAAACCAGGTGAGCGATACAGGCCCTCTGGGCCTCTTGTTTTAACTTGAAGTAAAATTAAAAGCTCAAACTTTTCAATGGTGGTAATGATGTAAAGAAAGTAACTTTTGTAACTGAAGAAAAATACTAAATCGTCTACTCCTGTTTTTGATAGTGAAAATGCCATTTGTCAGCGGTGGAGCAACTTTAATATTTATAAAATTACACAGCTTTGTGTGAGAGAAATAGTCCCAAGGATAATGAGCGAAAGTGCTACATACACCTGTTGCAGAGGATGATTTCATAGTGAAAATTAAGGTTAGAAAATATTGAGTGAGCACCAAATGTCTAACAGACATATTTCTAGTTAAAACTTGGTGTTGACTTCTACTTCCTTATTTACAGAATGTACTCTTATGTTTTCATTACAGTCTGCACTGTAAGACAACATATGTACTTTAGCCTAAGGAAGTTTTCAATCACTGGTGCTCCTTTTTAATTGTAACAGAATAGCCAAGTGCAAATTCAAGTCACTACCTCCCCTGTATTTGATTTTGAATTAGAGAACCCTTGATTTTGATTTCCTTTGTTCCTTCTATATATGTTAAAGGACAAATCTACACATACTTTAAAACTTAGCTTTGAAACTCACTCTGTATAAAGACAATCTTTTAAAAACTTTAAAAAAACTTTTAAAAACTTTCGGGGCCGCGGTGGCCGAGTGGTTAAGATGTCCCGACATATTACCATAAGCCCTCCACCTCTGGGATGCGGGTTCGCATCCCATGTGGGGCAGTTGCCAGGTACTGACCGCTGGCCGGTGGTTTTTCTCCGGGTACTCCGGCTTTCCTCCACCAACAAACCTGGCAGGTCCTTACATGACCCTGGCTGTTAATAGGACGTAAAACTAAACAAACCAAACCAAATTTAAAAACTGCTGGATCCCAATTGGTTGTTTTCAAAATAATTTTAACTTTATGCAAAGACCATTTTGTCCCATGCGTGATCTTTATAGACAGGGTTGACCATAGATTAATTCGTAGTTTGCTTTACTATTTTGCCAAGTCTGGAATAAAAGTCAAATTTGAAATGTATGTTTTTCATATTTTAGTGCTCATATAACGTAATGTATGATAATATCCAATGGTAATTTCTCATGATTTTGCACAAATTGAAAAACAATTAATGTAAAATATCATGATTAAATAGTCAAAAAGATTTTATATTATTTGTACTCTACAGGTTCTTGGATTTGGGCAGAAGTGGGATGGTGGTAATATGGAGTTAGGAATCGGTGGCGGTCATAAGGTTAACTTACTGAAGGAAGGAATCCAGGAGTTTGCTGGGCGGGACGATCTTCTCCTGATGTTCACCGATAGGTATGTATTAAGAAGTCGTGAGAATTCATTTCAAATTAAATAAATATTAGATATGTTTCATGAGTAGGTACTTAACAATTGAAATATCTGGCTGAAAAAAATTGATATGAAGGTTATTGGATGTTACATATTCTGCATACGGTATGCATATTAAAGAGTTATCTGCCCTTTTAGGGGTATCGGAAATTGTCATTAAAATAAACTTTGTTACTTTCTATGTGAGATAAGATGTTACACTTACAAACACATCATGTATTAATTAAAACCTAACCGCATGGACAGAAAAATACATAAAATGTTATTTTGCATACTATACCAATGAGCTATATATATAAATTTCGCCACACATTTGACGTCACACGTGGCACGCTTTCCAGTCATCGCTCATATTTTAGCGTTCTGCCGAACAGCATGGATACATTTTTGTAGATCCGGCCTTCGGCTGCCACTTGCCAAGGGTACATTGCACTCCATTGTGCTGTATAGTTTAATATTTATCTACTTTGTCTCGCATTACTGTTCGTATCCTATTATGTAATCATGTTCGTTTTGTATGTCTTGATAAAAGGGCAGATCGCCTCGAAAATTTGACAATTTTGTTTTGTCCACACGGTTGGAATTACTTCCTTGTCCCTTATGTAAATAACTAAATACAGAATTCATTGCCAGGCTGTTGTAATTATGTTAAAATTTTGGGTATCATTTTTCAGAGTTAAAGAAATTCCTGTTTTCTGTAACATTCATTCAACCTAAGATCCTCTTTAAAGTACTATTCCATCTTTACATATTACATAGTTACCTCCCTTGAGGGCAGAATTACAGAGTTACCTCCCTTGAGAGTAGATATATTGTGACGTCATTATTTTGTAAGCAAAATTTACACCATTTTGTTTAAATTGTATGACTTTAAGCTCACAAATATGTGACATCACATTCAAGTGCAGACAACTCTGTAATATGCAATGAGAGATTTTTAAGTAAAGGTAAAAGACATGTATGTATTGTAAAAAAAATCTACAGTCAATATTTCAAATTGTATTTGGTGATTTAACAATTAAAAAATTATTTATTATGATTTAATGAACAAATGTTTGATTTTTCAGTTATGACGTTGTATTTACCAACACTGCTGAAGAATTGGTCAAGAAATTTAAGAAATTTGATGCTAGAGTTGTGTTTTCTGCCGAAGGGTTCTGCTGGCCGAAGGATGAGTTAGCTGTGAGTATACAAATTTATTGATCTTTACACAAACACATGTACATATCATCAGTTTATACAGCTATGTTAATTGTAAGGTCTCCTGTAAAAGATCCACAAGGATTAAGGTTTGTTGTCTTGTGTTTTCCATTTTGATATTTGCCTATTAAGTCTGTTGAATCAAATGGTGGGTGAAGTTTCGTTGTAAATATTCCAGTACTGAAAAATGTATTGCATTAGAATTATTGTAATATATTGATTTTGCTATAATATCTATTGCCATCCGGTATTTGGTGAAATTTGAATAATTGAAGTTCCAGATAAATTATGTTCCATAAATGAAACACTGCTTTAATATGTACAACCATCTTTTTTTGAGTTCTCTCCCTTGAAGCAAATTTCAGTCATGGCTTACATCATGTACACCATTTTGTATTTAACAATATTTTCTGTGATATAGTAGGCAACAAATGTATAAATGATCATTTTTTCAGTAAAACAATAACACATGCATTGATATTCATGTTTATTTTATTTGAGTTCCATAGCGAAATTAAGATTTACAAAAGTTAAAACACAATGTATGTTCAAGTTATACATCGATATTCACCAAACTCCAAAAGCACAGCCGAGAAAAAGGCCAGGTTTTATATAGATATTATAAGTCTTAATACTTATCAGACAAATTGGAACTACATGATAAATATATACAAGATATGAGGTTTATAAAATGTCTTCAGCTACATGTATATCAATACTAGATGTGATATATCATAACTAGATTTGAATGAAAAACTGTCGTTTTGGTTGTGATTAGAAAGAAACATTCATATACTTATCACAGATATATCAAAACTTAGATATAGGACTCAGTACCTTTATGCAATCAACTCGTAATGTAAAAAAAAAACATGTACCTTTATGCAATCAACTCATAATGTAAAAAAAACAAAACAAAAAGGCTCATGGAGATATAAAAATCTTGGCATGGACTTATACAATCAATTCATAAAACATTTGTAAGTCATAACAAAGCAGTATGTTTAGAAATTAAAGATATAAAATCTAATCCTAAAAATAAAATATCACAGATCATTTATCAATACTGAGAAAAGATATTTAATTAAAACATTTTTATGATCTCAAAAATCAGTCAAACTTTTAATATTGTCAATGCTTTCAGTTAGACAAATATTTGATAGCTAATAAGCCAAACAAGTTCAATAGTTTATGTAGAAGGTAGCAATGGAAATATAGAGAATTTTAATTGGTCATTAATTAATTTGTTACAGTTGGGAGATAATTACAAGTTTGAGGATCAATATTCTATAGTGTAGATATTTACAACAAAGTGTCATAATTAATACAATCGTGGAAAGATAATTGGTCTTCATATAATCATCATAATCAAAAACATAGATTCAAAATAAAACATTCTGGATAAAGTTAACATGATTCTGAATAAAAGCACTTTGATGATTGGCACTTATAAAACACATTAAGTAATTGATAAAGAAATATGCCTTTATTGATAACACAGGAAAAAAAATAAAAATACAAAATTCTACTTCTATCACAAAGTTGACAATTATCACAGATTGTAAACAATAAAATAAGCACATACAATAAGGGCTGGTTAATCAGCACTTATCACAATCAATGACTGGGGATTTTGAATCTATATAGCTACATATGATTAGTTACATATAATTCACCCATTTGTTTATAAT
Source organism: Argopecten irradians (assembly GCF_041381155.1). Taxonomy (NCBI): domain Eukaryota; kingdom Metazoa; phylum Mollusca; class Bivalvia; order Pectinida; family Pectinidae; genus Argopecten; species Argopecten irradians. The sequence continues at coordinate 15,370,144 of NC_091134.1, read as the reverse complement.
TTCACAGAGACAGTTTTCATGATCACATGAAATGGCGAAAGAATCATGATCATCATCCATGCAAAATTAATGACTTTTACTATATGACAAAAACTTGTGAAAAAAACATGTAATATAATATTTTGTTTATGTCTATTACTGTCTGTTTTCCTTAAAATTTTATCAAATTTAAAAGCTGGCACAAATCTGATTTTATAAATTATATTGGTACAGTATATGGTTTTACATTTGTCTATTTGTAAGTTAGCTATGACGGGTGAATGGTTTGACAAGGTGCACATGATTAAAATAAAATGTTTTCCCGGTATTCTGTTGTTATTTAAATTACAGTACTGGAGTGCCTAGCTACAGGAAATTAAAGGGCTGTGAGATTTAGAAAAGATTGTAATTTGATCTTCAGACACTGTTGTAATTTTTTAGAGGATTCTTTTTTTTTTTTACCAAATCTTTAAAATTCAAAGCCTTTTCATTATATATTCACTTGAAATATAATTTTCAAAATTTAACTTACTTAGTACATTTGATAGCAATTACAGTTTATGTAATGATAGATATTACAGTGATGCAATTTATCTACTACAATGTAGTGTTTTCAAAACTGTTTTCTTTGGAATGAGGTAATATATAGACTGGTGCCTGCAGATTTAGGAGAAACATAATATTGTTCATTAGAGTAGAAAATAGGCTGATGTGTAAAAACAAAATGAACGGAAAAAAGTTTGGGATTATATTAGGGCATAGCTACACTAGATAATGAGACATTGGACGTCATTGATCAGCCTTTGGGATATACAGTCTAGTTTTACTTCAGAGCCTCCTGTCCAGTACTTCAAGGTCCCACTTTGATATTTAGTGGTTAAGAATTTACCGGTATATGTCAGACAGACATTTGGTAGTGAAGGCATTGTTATATATATGTGATGCATGACCCTGAAGAGATTTAAGATACAACATTTTTGGTTTGATATTGCTTCAGTTTAGGTATTCAGTATTTCTCATTCTCCGCTACTACTTCAGCATAAGTTGGGGGACCACTTGGTTGTGTCTGTGGTATATAATTTGGGGGATACGGTGCAGCGGACTGTGGAGGCCCAAAGGGTCCTTTGGGTGCTGATGGCCCCTGTTGGACTGGTGGCCCCATTGGTGGCCCCATTGGTGGCCCCATTGGTGGCCCCATTGGTGGCCCTGGTGGTCCTGGGGGTCCAGGAGGCCCAGGTGGCCCAGGTGGTCCAGATGGTCCGGGCTGGCTAATATGTGCCTCTTGATGAGGTCGAACGGTTGGTCGCCTCTTTTTGGTTGAACTTACCACCATGGCAATAAAACAGAGGGCACTCAAAAAAATGTCGAAAAAGACGATCAAGGTAAAGGCAGCCAGTGCAGCACTGGGTCCAATACTTTGGTTTATGGCAATCTGGTTTGCAAACATGAGACAGGATAACAAAATAGAGAAGAACTTATACAGAAAGAATAGCGTTCCAAAACTACTGATCGTGTCAAAGCACTTGCATGCAGAATTCCTTAGTCCTTTTCTACAGCAGAAATTCATAATCACAGCCACGATCATTAATGTGGAGATGACAAGGAAAATGCAGACAAAGAGAATCCAGAAAAGAGTTATAGGGTAGAGGATCTGGAGGAATATGAAAACCCCAAGGTCAAATGAAAAACAGAACAACACCCGCAGGAAAAATATCAAAACAAAGTTCTGTTGGATTGGGTAGTTTAGTTTGTGAATTTTATCACTGAGCGTGTAGAGGACGCGTAAGGTGAGGTCAAGGACGGGGTAGGAAATACGGTCCGTGATGGGTCTGGCCAGGTAGATCTCGTCATCAACCACCATAGACAAGACCAGGAACTTACAGATAAGGAACAGGAAGTACAAGACCACCCCAATGATTACAAATGCAAGGAAAATGATGCCAAATATGATTTTGCAGACAAACAAGCAGTCATCGTCAGTACGAGTTTCAGTCGTGATGATGGCGGCGGTGTTGGATGATTGTATGACCTGAGTCTGATTCTGTTGAATGGTTTGATTGATTGTAACATTCTGAGCTGCGGGCGCATTGATATTGTTCTGGTGCTGTTGTGCCCCAGAGATTGCATTGCTGCTGTTGATCATGCTGACTATGAATTTTATGTAAATGACAATTAAAAAATATAATATCAAAATTTATCACAGATATTTATGTTGAATACTATGATTACTAGAGATAAGGGAAGATATTCACATAGTAGAATTCGTAAACTAGCTCATTTAGTGATTGCAATTACTTGTTTCTGAAATATCAAGAATATGAAGTTTGCTTAATTAGGAAATATATTACTTTTCTTTTGTTTCAATAGGAAATATATTCCTGTGCTTTTGTTTTATTAAGAAATAGATTACAGTTCTTTGAGCTTGTCCAACTCTTTTTTAAATATATATATTACTGAAAACATTATTTTAACCTGTTTAACAAATTCTTATATATAGATTTTTTTAATTTCTTTTGATTGTGGTAATTTAGATCCTGCTGTGTCTTAATGTGAAATTTAGATATTAGGTTACCTTGTTTTTGATGATTTACTGGCCAATTCTTCCTTAGTTACAGTGGAGGAATACCAGTATAACTAGAACACAAAATGTATATTCAATGAAATAGGATATCTGATAATCCAATTTTCAGAATGTTTAACTTGTTTCTTGATTCTCATTAAATGGAATGTGCTGATACTTCCAATCAAACTGAATTGAATCCCCTAGTCTGTTTTCTCAAAACTGAAATAAACATTTTGCTGTTTCCAAAGCCCGTCTGTTTTAAACCGTAAAAGTTTTGGTGTTTCAAAGGTTTTTAGTTGTTGATCCAAACATACACACTACAGTAAATTCGGTGATGTTTCCAAAGCTGATATATTCTAATGTTTCCAAAGTCAACAGTAGTTATGTTGATTTTCTAGCACACACAGTTACTTGCAAGATGTATCCAAGGTGATGAGCATATCTTAGTTTTTAGAAATATAAATTTCCCGAATGATATAGTTGCTGGCTGATATGAATTGCACAGAAAATGAGTGTTTGACTTCAGTTCAATTCTTATTAAGTTGTTGTTTTTCCGCTATTATGTTCACACTTTTACTTGGAACATGTCTGCAATATCATTTCGTGCATTACATTTCCTTTGTTTGTAAGCTCTCATAAGTATGTAGATTCATAGATTTAAGTAAGTTTCCAAGAAATCTTCTTGTCCTTTTTGAAATGTTTCGACTGTTTCACATAGAAATCAAAGAATTTCCCCAAAATGTTACAAGTTGATTGTTGACACTTCTTTGGTTCCTATAGCTTCTGTATCAGTTACTGGATGTTACATTGAACTTCACTACCTTGGCAGACTTTGACCCTTTTCTCGAAGGTATTAAGAAATCTTCAAGCAATTTTCTCTTCAGAAATGAACAGATTTTGCACCAACTTTCATCAATTATGAAGAAAAGTTTGAAAAATACTACTTTTAGAGATGAGAAGAGCCAACAAAGCTTCAAATTAAGCTTTTGGGTCCAAGACCCAGGAATTACTTGTTATCCTTCTGGCTGGGATAAGTTTTGCTGGAATGAGGATATACTTGGTTGCTACAACAGTCGGCTGTTGCTAATCATATACCTGTGATGGTATGTAACTTGTTTGTTAGACATGTATAACAATGTCAGGGGGAGCACAGTTTTCTGCGAAAACTGGAACTTAACAAGTTATAACCTGACAGACACAGTTGATAATGTATCAAAATTCATGATCATGTGTCAATCTGTGCACGCACGAGAACTGTCATTGGTGGGATTTAATTATCCATAGGTCTTTCCACGAAAACATTTTCGGTTAAAGATGCTCCACCGCTGACAAATGATATTTTTTCACTATCAAAAACACGAGCAGACGATTTAGTATTTTTCTTCAGTTACAAAAGTTACTTACTTTACACCATTACCATCATTGAAAAGTTTGAGCTACTTATTTTACTTCAAGTTAAACTTACAAAAAATAATTAATTGCATCCCGAAAAAATTCCGTGGCACTATATCCTATATGGAATTAAGTACTGATTGCACATGCACTAAGGGCAAAATAAATAATTTATATATTATTTTTTGTGTTAATTAAACATATAAATACACTATTAAACACCAATTATTGTTCAAGTGATTAATATCATTTATGCTCTGTCGGCGGTGGAGCATCTTTAAGGATTTAAAGATGTATGATTTAAATAAAGTTACAATGTGTACCAAGTCAATAGCTTTGAACACATTTATTACTGTGCTGCCTTTTATGTCCATGTTGCATTGCTTTAGATTTTAAGAATATTGTTTTATTATACCTGGATGCCTTGCAAAAACAAAACATCTTACTCACCTGGTCATTTAAACAATGGGATGGTTATCTATCAACAACTTATGATATATGATTATAGTTTTATTTGGCAGAACGTATCCCTTTGGGGTTGGTTTTTAGATCTGCACAAATAAATGGTGTTGACCTCATCAAGGGCAAAGCTTTAACAAAGTAGTAGTCAAACACGTCTATAAAGTTTTCTGTGAAAAATGGAACTTGATAAGTTATAACCTGACAGACACAGTTGATAATGGATCAAGTTTCATGTGTCAATCTGTGCACCCATGAGAACTGTCATTGGTGGGATTTAATGATCCATAAGTGTTTCCACGAAAACATTTTCACCAAACAAAGAATAAGGGTTCTTTACTTACAAGTCAATGTTGAATTCTGTGATTTGAAACATAAATTTATACGGGGAGGTTGCTGTGTCGGGTTTTTAGCTCACCTGGCCCAAAGGGCCAGTGAGCTTATATCATGGCGCAGCGTCTGTCTGTCCGTCAACATTTCCTTAAAATCGCTACTAGTCATAGAGTTCGGCATGGATTGTAACCAAATTTGGCCACAAACATCCTTGTGGGAAGGAGAACAGAACTTGTATAAATTTTGGCTCTGACCCCCGGGGGCTGGAGGGGCGGGGCCCAATAGGGGAAATAGAGGTAAATCCTATAAATCGCTACTTGTCCTACAGTTCTGCATGGATTGTAACCAAATTTGGCCACAAACATCCTTGGGGGAAGGGGAACAGAACTTGTATTAATTTTGGCTCTGACCCCCAAGGGCAGGAGGGGCGTGCCCATTAGGGGAAATAGAGGTAAATCCTATAAATCGCTACTTGTCCTGGAGTTCTGCATGGAATTAAACCAATTTTAGCCACAAACATCCTTGGGGGAAGGGGAACAGAACTTGTATAAATTTTGGCTCTGACCCCCTGGGAGCAGGAGGGGTGGGGCCCAATAGGGGAAATAGAGGTAAATCCATTAAATTTTTACTTGTCATAGAGTTCTGCATGGATTGTAACCAAATTTAGCCACAAACATCCTTAGGGGAAGGGGAACAGAACTTGTATAAATTTTGGCTCTGGCCCCCCAGGGGCAGGATGGATGGGGCCAAATAGGGGAAATAGAGGTAAATCATATAAATCGCTACTTGTCCTACAGTTCTGCTTGGATTGTGACCAACATCCTTGGAGGAAGGGGAACAGAAATTGTGTAAATTTTGGCTCTGATCCCCCAGGGGCAGGACGGATGGGGCCCAATAGGGGAAATAGAGGTAAAACCTGTATTCAGAACATTACTTGGCATTACAAACCAGGTGAGCGATACAGGCATATAGTCATCATGCTCCTTCCGTCATTGTGCGCTGTGTGCCGTGCATAAACTTTTCATTCAAACAACTTCTTCTCAATAACCGGAAGGCCCAGGGTACTCATATTTGGCCTGTAGGTTGCTGGGATAAAGAACTACCAAGTTTGTTCAAATGAATGACCTTGATCTTCATTCAAGGTCAAAAAGGCTAAAATCTTTAAACGACTTCTTCTCAAGAACCAGAAGATCCAGAGTACTGATATTGGGCCTGTAGCATGCTAGAATGAAGGGCTACCAAGTTTGTTCAAATGTATGACCTTGACCTTCATTCAAGATCACAGGGGTCAAATAGGCTAAAATCCTTGAAAAAAACTTCTTGTGAATAACTAAGAGGCATAGAGACCTGATATTGGGCCTGTGACATGCTGGGATGAAAGGCTACCAAGTTTTATTCAAATGAATGACCTTGACTTTCATTCAAGGTCACTGGGGTCAAATAGGCTAAAATCTTTAAAAGACTTCTTCTCAAGAACCAGTAGGCCCAGGATACTCATATTTGGCCTGTAGCATGCGGAGATGAAGGGCTATCAAGTTTGTTCAAATAAATGACCTTGACCTTCATTCAAGGTCACGGGTAAAATATGTTAAAATCTTTAAATGACTTCTTGAGAATAGCTCAGAGGCCTAGAGACCTGTTATTGTGCCTGTGACATGCTGGGATGAAGGGCTACCAAGTTTAAATGAATGACTTTGATATTCATTCAAGGTCACAGGGGTCAAATAGGCTAAATTCTTTAAATGACTATATTGTCTTGTGCTAATAGTCAGATGACCGTTAAGGCCCATGGGCCTCTTGTTCTGAAGTTGTCTTAAGATGATTTCTTTTCTGGAAATGATAACATCATTAATGATCATTGATGGGTGTTTAAATTCGAGCAAATATGGAGACTGATCTCATTGTGCTTGAGGGCAAAAATAGGGTCAATTTGGCTATTAATTTGACTGGCATCTTTTCTTAAACAGAGCCATGGATATTGATCATGTTTCAGAGGTAGAATTGGATTGGTTATCAGGATTCACCAAATAATTCAATTCAGTATTAATTATCAAGGAAACTGATGGACAGGACTATTGTTTGTTATTGTTTGTTTGTTCTTCATATCAACAATAAGGAACAATGTGACATATTTAGCTAGTGAAGAAAAGCTGGAGTACCCATAGGAAAACCACTGACCTGACAATGTAGAACACATTTCCAACGGCACTGTTTCTCATACTAATTTATTTTATCATATTAAAAGTGCATTAGAGTCCTTTATTTTAATGATTAACCTTTTAATAGAACATTAATAAAGCAAACCAAATTCATATTTGATATATTTTATTTGGCCAGTACATTTTCATTGAAATTACAACAGAAAACAATATGTTTTAAGATAAGGCCTCACACACACAATCAGTTTTTTATATAAAATGACACACTATAGCGATATGCTAAAAGGCACATACAAATATATGTTATTTAGAAGCATCACAGACAGTCCATATTAATTTGATACTATTATGATGTGTGTAAAGTTGACCTTTCAATTTCGTTTTGTGAATTTGTCCAGACACTGTTTTGTCCCTCATTAAACAATTAACAGTATGTATAATAGCCTCATGCTTCATAAGACCATGTGTTTGACCTTGAGGTGTAGATTTGTCCTTAGGATGAAAACTTCTCCTTCATATAGAATTTGTTCCGAAAAATTTGTCCTTGCTGTCAATATTTCTACTTGATGTATAGAGTTGAATTGGAAATTTGTAACAGAAGTTTTGTCCTAAAAACTTAGCTTTATTTTGTAGAGCCAAATTTTTTCCTGATCATATGTGAAGTCATCTTAGATATATGAAGTCTTGAGACATCAATTTGTCCTGGAAGTGATATGTAATCTGTTAGGTTGGATATACTGTGCCTCCCCGATGACTTTTACAATGCTCGTATATAAAGATCGCTATGACAACCAATATGAGGAATATGTCAAGGGAGACAACTATGATCAGTATCGTTTCAACAGTGTTAAAAACAGCCGATTTAAACCGCAGCATGTAGACGAATATCATTACGGCGTGGGTTAAAGAAAGCGTTTTGTACAGAATGAAGAATCGTTCGTAATGGGCTGCTATGTTACAGTAACAACAGCCGTCAAAACATTTTACACAACAGAAGTATAGGAGATAAAACACGATCCAGAATCCTGCCAGTACTACGGCGTAAATTGGTAGGAATACGTAGACAAAGAAGTTGCTTAAACCACCCATCTCCCAATACACAAGTAGGAAAATTATTTCAGCAAAATCCAACAGGAAAGAGACAAGCACTCGAACCAAGAAATTGATGATGATTGACTTTGAGTAGATCATTTGCATAACACGTAATGTCAAATCGACGACTGCCACCTCAATGAAGTGTGGATAGGGGCCGTCGATTTGAATGGTTTTTATTGTGAAGAAACCCATCGTTGTTAGAAAGTACAAATGCTTCTGAATATAGATTCACTTTTTAGGATGATGAAGAAATGTTTTTGTCTAGCTGATTTTGGTTCTGTCGAGCTGGACAGTTTTTTACCAGTACGGGAAAAAATTGCAACTTCAATTTTAAATCTTTGAAGTTATCTTCTCACAATCAGTCTTGAAGCTCTATACTGCACTTGTAAGTTGCACTGTATGTTGTAGTTCTTATTTCACTTCAGTAAATTATTTCTGATATAAATTTATTTCGGTTCAATTTTTTTTCGATAAGGTGATCATTATCCATCCCAGAGATCGTAACTTTTGATCAATAAACACTCCAGTGTGTTTACATTTGGTCATGAGATCAAAGTCACTCAACAGTTGATTTGATTCACTCAATTAATATCCTTCTGACCCTAAAACCACTTAATTAAATGTTAAGTCTGATCTTCATCCACTCCAGTGAAAATCAATTTTATCTTAATTTACTTAAGAACAAAGAAGTAAATAGTTTCTTATCTTAAGAATTTCATAATTTCTTGTCTTAAGAAATTCATTTCCAGCGAATCACTTTTGATTTTGATCTTCATTCACAAACTAGTAAATTCTGACCTCTTTAATGAACTCCTGTACATTTCCTTGGGTGTGATCACTGTAGTAATATCTTTCTTACTTTAATTATTAATCCACTTGATTTTCTCTGATCTTCTTTCCATTTGTTGGTTACCTGTTTGTATTGATGACAACTATCTCTAGGGAACCATGTCTGTATGTGTATGTGTACTACACATGTACTAAGTCTTAGTGCAGTATATAGAACTATAATATACATTCTTTTTGTCATATTACCTGAATGAATAGAAATGTATATAAATGAGGATCTTCTATAATAGCAAATATACCTGTGTGTACATACCAGTTATGTGGTTACTGACAATTAAAATGAAGAAAAATTACTTTGGATAATATAAAACTTAAATATTTTGTTAATATACCAAAATGTCTGGAAAGAAAACTGGTATAGGACTAATATGAAAATTTCAAAATGTTCAGATATTCATTTTGACGCTGATAAAAAAATATGTAAAGCTGACAAATAATTGATAGACTCATTTTTAAAAGCATAGTCATCTTACACAAATGATATGATGTAATATGTGCTCCTCTTATTATTGCATACCTGCTAATACAATGTTATTTCGAAAAAGCATAAAATTTTCATATGAAATACATTTTACAAAATTACAACAAGTTTTACACAGAAATTTTACCCTTGTCGATTTGAAGGATTGCATGTTGACTGAGTTTACTGCTTAGGATTAAACATTTGAATGTCAATTCTATTCATTGTATTTGAAGATAAAGATCAAACCTTTGTTTTAAATCTGAACATGAGGTTTTGGCACTGGTAACTGGTAAACTGTATAAAAGACCTGAATATGATTTCTGAAATACCGCCGGAGTTATATATCTTGACTTGAGTGGAAACTTGATCATTCCACAAGCTTGCTCACTATGTAGGCGCCATAGTCTCTGGCATTGTCCTTTAAGATTTGTATTGCTTTTGACATAGTTGATTAAACACAGATATAAATTAGTATTATAGTGAATGTCGGTGCTGTACTATTCACCATTGTAACAAACAGAATGTTTTTTTATCCCCTGCCCAACGAAGTTGGCGGAGGATATACAAATGGGTTCCGTCCGTCCGTCCGTCCGTCCGTACGAATGGTTTCCGGAGCATAACTCTAAAACCAGTTGAGATATTTCCACGAAACTTCATACACACATTGGTCTTATGGTCTAGTAGTGCCTTTTGCTATTTTTAGGTTTTTATTTTTTGCTTTTTTTCCGTAACCATGGAAACATTGCTGAAAATATCATATTTTTGTACCAGTTCGTTCGTTTCCGGAGCATAACTCTAAAACCAGCAGAGATATTTCCACGAAACTTCATAGACACATTGGTCTTATGGTCTAGTAGTGCCTTTTGCTATTTCAAGGTTTTCACTTTTTGTACTTTTTTCTGTAACCATGGAAACATTGCTGAAAATGGCAGATTTTTGTGTAAGAATCGTTTCTGGAGCACAACTCTAAAACCAGCAAAGATATTTCCATGAAACTTCATAGACACATTGTTCTTATGGTCTAGTAGTGCCTTTTGCTATTTTTAGGTTTTCACTTTTTGTGCTTTTTTCTGTAACCATAGAAATATTGCTGAAAATATATTTTTGTAGCAGGTTCATTTCCGGAGCATAACTCTAAAACCAGCAGAGATATTTCCACGAAACTTCATAGACACATTCTTTTTATGATCTAGTAGTACCTTTTGCTATTCAGCAAGCTACCCTGGTACAAGGAGAAATAGTTTCAAAACGGGATGATATAATACATATGCTGTAATTCCAAAACTTTTTCTCAACTGGTTCATTCAGTAGCTCATCAGGCTGCACCAGTTTGGGAAATTGGTTGTTTCTTCACTATCCTCCTTTTTCATCTAGTCAAGCCTAGCACTGTGACACAGGCACACACACGCCTTCTATGCAGTCCGCTTACTCTCTCGAGGAAAAGTGAGAAACATTATCATTCTATATCCTTCTCCAATTTGTTTTTCATTATTATCTACCTCAATTTAGTGCGAATCGATATGTCATGGAGAAGGATATATATTTTTTGGATAGGTTAATGGTAGCTGAGTACCCCTTTCGCCAAATGTAATGTTGTAATTATTATATTGGATTGTTTTTCATTGTTTATGATATTGTGTTGTTGTAGTTAATAAACTTAGTTCATTTTCTATATACCTCTGTCAACTGTTATTTGTTCAGTTTAAAGTCTAATATAAATGTCAAGGCTGTATACCTGATTCAACAATTGCAGCCCCGCTCTACTTGAATTATACTCCATCTTTCTTTAGCTCAACTTCCTTTTTCCTGGTTTTTTTCATATACATAAGTCTCCACAATCAAACTAACTTCAGATTTGATATCTCCATTGGCAGGGGATCTGAATGACTATGTCCTTGTTTAAATATTTATGAACAAACGACTCAAAAGCAAAATGTACTGTACAAAACTAATAACATTTATTCAAAACTTACATTTTGGGCTGAGGGGATATAACAGCTGTGGTGTTGACTCTCCAGCAAATGACCCGGCCTACAGATACTTAGACTTAATATCTATTCTATTCTTAATTAATAGTTATGTGATTGTAGCTAGTGTGAAAATGTGTAAGCCAAGCCATGTACTGAAGAGAGTCAATTGTATAAGATTATAAGATAAACAAATTCTTGGGGGACTTACGAATTACAAATGATGTAAAATGCCCCATAACAAAAGGAATATTTTGCTGCAGAGCGGGGTGCCTAAACCCTAACTCCCATAATGGAAGGGGGAAGGTAACGATTTGTCCATGCTCGGAAACAGCTGGCAAGTGTTTACTCACTTAAACGCCTTATTGAATTTTGAAACACAACTGTCATAAACCCTTGCATCACCTGAAATGGTCGTGTGGTGGGGTGGTGGCGGTGAAGAATTACTTGGCGCCAATCTTGTCTATCTATACTGAAGAAAACTGCTGAAGAGACTGACCAGTCACGTGACCGTACTGACCAATCGCCGCACATCTGACTGGTCACTGTACATGTTGTACTATTTATAACTATACTACCCATGCTGTATATGTGTATATAGTATGTAGACTAGCTTAGCTGACAGTGAATAGCTCAGACTAGATCGTCTCTGTTCATAAACGGCATTTATGTATAAATACATAAATTTTGATTTATGAACAAACGACTCAAAAGCAAAATGTACTGTACAAAACTAATAACATTTATTCAAAACTTACATTTTGGGCTGAGGGGATATAACAGCTGTGGTGTTGACTCTCCAGCAAATGACCCGGCCTACAGATACTTAGACTTAATATCTATTCTATTCTTAATTAATAGTTATGTGATTGTAGCTAGTGTGAAAATGTGTAAGCCAAGCCATGTACTGAAGAGAGTCAATTGTATAAGATTATAAGATAAACAAATTCTTGGGGGACTTACGAATTACAAATGATGTAAAATGCCCAAATTGAAGATGTTCCGCAGCTGAAATACCCCCAAGAAATTACATAAGATTTAAATAGCTCGGTTACATATATATGTATGGTACGTACGTACCTGATAATTTTACATTAACAACATTCTTTAACATATATACATACAAACAAATTTAACTACCTATTGTACCACAGTGACCAAAACAGGTGATGCATGATGCTGATACAGATTAACAAATTATGTGACAAGAAAATATAAAAAGGTGTATAGAACAAAATGTGACAAGAATTATTTACAGTACATACCTGCAATAAAATTAATGATACATTTGGCACTGAGGTTATAATTACAACTAGACACTATTGAAGGCTGACAACTGCAGTTGCCAAAGACAAAGGAGAGGGTTGAATGGCAACTGGGGTAGCCACTAGACACTGGGGGAATACTGGCAACTGCGGTTACCACTAGACATTATTTAAGGGCTGGCAACTGCGGTTACCACTAGACACTATAAAGGACTGGCAACTGCGGTTACCACTAGACACTATCAAAGACTGGCAACTGCGGTTACCACTAGGCACTATACAAGACTGGCAACTGCGGTTACCGTTAGACACTATCAAAGACTGGCAACTGTGGTTACCACTAGACTAACAAATGGCTGGCAACTGCGGTTACCACTAAACAAAATTAAAGACTGGCAACTGCAGTTACCACTAGACACTATCCAAGCACTGGCAACTGCGGTTACCACTAGACACTATAAAGGACTGGCAACTGCGGTTACCGCTAGACTTTAAAGGGCTGGCAACTGCGGTTACCACTAGACGCTATTTAAGACTGGCAACTGCGGTTACCACTAGACACTAAAAAGGACTGGCAACTGCGGTTACCGCTAGACTATTAAAGGGCTGGCAACTGCGGTTACCACTAGACGCTATTTAAGACTGGCAACTGCGGTTACCACTAGGCACTATACAAGACTGGCAACTGTGGTTACCATTAGACACTATCAAAGACTGGCAACTGTGGTTACCACTAGACTAACAAAGGGCTGGCAACTGCGGTTACCACTAGACACTATAAAGGACTGGCAACTGCGGTTACCGCTAGACTATTAAAGGGCTGGCAACTGCGGTTACCACTAGACGCTATTTAAGACTGGCAACTGCGGTTACCACTAGGCACTATACAAGACTGGCAACTGCGGTTACCATTAGACACTATCAAAGACTGGCAACTGTGGTTACCACTAGACTAACAATGGGTTGGCAACTGCGGTTACCACTATATACTACCAAAGGGCTGGCAACTGCGGCTACCACTAGACGCTACTGAAGGACTGGCAACTGCGGTTACCACTAGCTATAGACTATTGAGGTTACAATAACTATCAGGGCTGTGGTTACCGTTTGGATCCTAGAAAATGGCTGGCAACAGAGGTTACCACCAGAGACTATCAGAAGGCTGGCAGCTGCTGTCCACCCTAAGCACTATCAGAGGGCTGGCAACTGCGGTTACCACTATACTATACACTAAACTAGGAAAGAGTTGGTAACTGCGTGTGGTTACCGCTAAACACTCACAAAGGGGCTGACAACTGCCGTTACCACTAATTAAAACACATATAAAAACTGCTTGTAACTGAATATTAACACATGGCACTATCAACAAATGGCAACTGCGGTTACCACTAAACACATATAAAAACTGTTTGATATAAAAACTGCTTGTAACTGAATATTAAACACTATCAACAAAGTTGTGACTAAGATCGAGGCTTAACTTTATACCAGTGTAGCTCACATGCAACAAAACATAACCTATGTAGCTATTTACACATTTGTCTACCATAATTGCACAAGCTTCTAGATTGAGAAGTATAACATAATATCAATCCAGCATGGTTTTAGCCATGGCAGATTGGGCTTTTCCCAAAGTTTCTCGCGGTGTACGGATATATCTACAATAAGTATCACTTGACCAACGTCCTAGAGTCTTTATCAAGTGATCCTGCACATGGTTGGAAGCTGCTGAGGTAGCTGCCCCTATGCGAAATGAATGGCCATTGTATAGTTCTGAATCGAAACCTATCGCTGATAGAGACTCTTTCACATAACCTATAAAGACTGATCGAGTAAGTGCTACACCAAGAGATGTAACAAAGAGGGGCAGATCAGAATTATTCTCTGTTTTACAGCGCACATTAAGGTACTTTGTCATACTATCGTGTGGACACACCTTTTTCTTAGTTTTAAACAAACACACATTTACACCTTTCCGAAATGGATCAGTTTTTGAAGACTTTAAGTGTAAGTTAATATACTCTTCTTGAACATCAATATCACCTAAACATAAATTAAGTTTAGCATCAAATTTTCTTGTACATGTAAATTCTCCACAACGAAGGAATCCAAAAAATGCTATAGTACACACAGTTTCCAACAGTAGATCTGTATATGCATCGAAAAAACCTGCTCTCCATTTAGCACACAACTGGCCAAGAATGTCTGCCGTAATTGGTAACCTAGTTTTAGTTGTGCATCCTTGAACTCTTTTAACGCCGTTAAGCACTGCTGTAAGACGCGGAGATAAATGTGAGCTGTATAACCACTGCGGACCTTCAGTAAACTGTAAGCACATATGCTTGATGCCACATATGTACAGTTTGATAGTAGCATGACTTAATTTCAAGTTCTTATAACAGTAAGCTACAAATAACACTAGTAGTTCCTCAGTGACTGGTGGAGCTTGATGAGGTAATACTAAAGCCACGAAACCTTGCAGCAACAAGAAACTGACGTAGGTTCTGAACCCGGTTTCGTAAGCAGCTTTTGTACTCTGTGCCACCGAGCTGTCCCACAGAGTACGTGCTACATTGTCGAGTTCCAAAACACTTCCTCCATGTGTGGGACTGTGTGTGGTGCCCTGTCCGCACCAGGGGCGAGTCTCCTGAACCGTTCCATCTGCAAACGAGACAAGGCATCAGCAATGTCATTTTTAACACCAGGTATATGTTTAGCTAAGATGGTAAAATTGTTCTGGGCTGCACATAAAGTCAGTCTCCGCATTAATGGCATCATGTTCAGGGCTTTAGATCTACCTTTATTGATAATTTCAACAGTAGCTATATTGTCACACCAAAACAACACTTGTTTCCTCTCCCAATATTGACCCCACAGGATACATGCTACTACTATAGGATATAGTTCTCGGAATGCTATAGACACAGAATTGTTTTTTGCTTGTTTGTGTTTGCCTACGATTTTTAGTTTGACAGGCCACTCGGAAGAAAACCACTTTCCTCTAAAGAATCCACCGAATCCTAACGTTGCAGAGGCATCTGTATAAAGTTCCATATCGGTCGCTGAAGATATACTAGAATCGCGGAATAGAGAGATTCCATTCCAATGTGCGAGGAAATAAATCCACATTTGAATATCTTGTCGACATTGGGAATTCAGTTTAACCTTGTGTCTCAAGGATTTCACTGTTGTAGACAGAGAAATTAGGTACGAGATAAACGACTTGCCAACCGGTATGACACGCGACGCGCGAAATTTAGATGGCCTAGTAACTGTAACAGTTCTAACTTTGTAAGTGTCTTTTGTCCCTGGAATACTTTCAACATCTCTACTAAACGCTCCAACTTATTGGTGGGCAATCTAGCTTCCATTTTATTGGAGTCCAATATAATGCCTAAGTATTCTACTACACAGCAAGGTCCTTCTGTTTTATGAGGAGCTATCGGAATGTTTAAACTTTGAAATATGTGTATTAAAGCTTCCATGGTACGCACTCCATCGAGCTGTGGCGAATTGATGGTTATAAAGTCATCCAAGAGATGCAGAATATTTCCCAACTTGTAGTTTTCCTTTGCTATCCAGCATATTGCTAACGACAAATTATCAAAAATTTTGGGGCTAGACCTACATCCAAAAGCAAGACGTTTGTAATAATAATACTGATTGTCCCATTTCACACAAAAAAGATGCCATTGTGACGGATGAATCGGAATCAGTTTGAACGCGTCTGAAATATCAGTTTTACACATCACTGCCCCGGGTCCTATGTTTTTAATAACATTAATAGCGTCATCAATCTTGACATAAGAAAGAGAACACTCCTCCTTGTTAATGAGCTCGTTAACACTTGGGTTTAGTTCATCCTCATGGGGAGCAGACAAATCTACTATGAGCCGTTTTTTGCCAGAGTATTTACCCGTTGCTAGGCCTATGGGACTGACTCGATAGCTGTTGAACGGTGGCTGCTGGAAAGGTCCTGCCAAAAAACCTTTACTTATTTCTTTTTGAATTAATTCTGTCACGGTAGAAGCTTCCTGAATAGCTGATTTCAAATTTTTACATTCTTTAGTCTGTAATTCTAAACACGATCTTATCTTCGTATCGAAGCCTAATTCTAAACCTGAGCAGAGATAATTAACCCAATCTCTGTCTGGGTGATTAGAGAGTTCTTCTCTGAGTTTAATGACATTAATTGGAGTGGTAGCGGTTGAAGAGAGTCCAAAGTCTGTATTATTTGATTCTAACTGTTCATTACCCTCCAGTCACCGTTTCTTCTGTGGGCAAGACACTGCAGGATGGGCTCCATTCCTACATAGTTTACAGGCATGGCCGTACCGGCACGTAGCTCTGAAACATTTCCCACTATTAAAATTATTGCATAGTTCAATGCCCTCCGCGACAACTCTCGATCTGCCGTATCGATCCATATCTCCACCTCGGGGTGTGGTTGTGTGTTGATCGGTCAACACTTGATGACTACGAGACATTTGATTTTGCTGATTTCCCTGTGATGGAAATTTGGTTTGTATAGAATTACCAAGCGAGATCGGACAAAAAGGGGTTGTGTGTGTGCTTGACCCACATGCACAAGCAAACGTTTTGGCCCCTGCCATCAACATAGTTAAAAGCTGATTGTCTTTCAGGGCCCAATTAACTTTCAAATTCAAATGGTGTAATGCATATGCGCTCCTGGCCGAGAAGTTCTTGTGGTATTCGTAAAACTTTGAGCCATACAGGTTGTAAATCTCAATAATTGTCTCTTCATATCTGTCTAATTCCACCCTTCTGTTAGGGTGTCTTTCACACATCACGCGTTTATATTTGTTGAACGCCGTGATAAACTCACTTATAGTCAATGTTCTATTGAGACGTGGGTCAGTAGGGACTTTGACGTTGAACTGAACCCCCTCAGTGTGTATAACGCGATCTTTAGCCACGTCGAAGTCCGGGATTAACAACGACGCTAAATTAACGTCCCTACCCTCTACAATTTGTTTCCTAATGTTGTCGGAAATTATGTCCATAGGAGGGAGAGAATCGGGTGGTATACCGTTTGACGGCTGAGAGTACGCACCTGAATCTGAGCTGTGATGTAGATCACGTTGGCTTCCTGAGGCATCCTGAGTGCCCGACAACCTAGCCATGGCAGCATCTAACTTGTTGTTGTTGTCTGAAACATCGTGAGCAACAGTCTCTCTTTGCATCTCCCGAGTTAAGCAGCAAGTTGATCGTAGTTTGCAGCTGTTGAATCACGCCGCTGTGATTCTGCATGGGGGCCGCCATATTGTCTGCGCGCGCACTCTGTTGTTCCGGTGACTGATCATCGATTTCCGCCCTAGTTAAATCTACATTTGGCCTAAGCATGGTTTCCGGACGGACGTCGTGATCGATGTTGTTCGCGTTTGTCGATGCGATTGTTCTATTAAACCTACTGGTTCGTCGTTGATTTGTTTCATTCGCTGTATTGGCGACCACGTTTAGCGTGTTCGTCTGTGCTGGTGTTCGTCTTTGTTTCGAGTTCTCAATAAACAACACTTTTAAATTTGCTTTCGACATGGAACTTGGAGTCCAAATACCCATCTCTTCGAGTTTTTTACGTAGAATATCAACCGTCCAGTTGTTCGGATTTTCCATGTCATATGGAGTAGAAGTTTCTGTCCGTCGTCGTTTGTTTGTTCTTCTGTCCGCCATTGTTTACGATCGACCGTAGTCCCAAAGTCTTATAAATTTAGGCAATATAAGCACTTAATTTACATAGTTGCACACACTGAAAACATCCACTAAATAAACATAGGTTCTTGACACGTATTGTAAATGTTCTGGTTGAAAAAGAAGTCCACAAAACGTTAAACGTTAAAATTACGAAGATGAAGCTGAATTACTGAAGAATTACTTGCGCCAATGGTCACTGTGTCTATCTATACTGAAGAAGGAGAAACTGCTGAAGAGACTGCGAGGCCAGTCACGTGACCGTTTGACTGACCAATCGCCGCACATCTGACTGGTCAGCCACCTGTTGTATAATGTCTACTCTGATCATGCATGCATTGCATAAATATTTCCATACCAATGTTTTTACCAAGAATTTTGTTGTGAACTAATTCTCTTCATTCTACCAAGAGGCAACATGGCAGACAGTGTCATCTTTATGAAGTCAAACTATCTAAAATGTTTATTCAAATTTCCAATAAGAGAGTTTATTTTGCGGTATGTTAATTCAACTGCTCTTTATGTCAGAGGCAGACCATTCACTTGGATATAACTTGTCGGAAATTCACAAGGTTACGGAGGATTACCATGGAAACTTATTAATTTTGAATATACCGCTCTATGAAATGAAGAATATGATTGGTCCTAAAACATAATATCAAGCTTTAGTGGATTCTAAAGGAAACTACATTGAAATTCAGTGAAAACGGCAAAGTGATGAAAAGAAAGCTTAAAAATTTTGAATTTGTTCATTAGGCTTTGTGTGATTCTTGGATAAGGAATTAAACCGAAATTATTCATTTCGGAAAACGTGGATTTATGTGTTACGTGTATGTATTCAAGAAATGAGACAATTAACAGTGAAATTATTGGGAAATACATCGAAAGCATTCATTCAATATTTTCAAAGAAAGAAAGTACAGATTTCTATTTAAAATCAAAACATCATTGTAGGAATGCCTGTGCTGTCGAAAAACTAAAGAGTCTTGATTTTCAACACAAGGAATAATTTTATGCGTTGTGGTTGATGTGATTGGATTTATGCCGATGTCCACGAATCAATATATAAAACAGAAAATATGTAATGATATGTATTTATTGAAGTTTTCTATTACATTTATGTTGAATTTGATTACATCTACTTGTTATTTATTTGTCCAATTTTACAATGCTGCATGTAGTGTCACTCTCTACCTTTCGTTGTACATTAGTTTACCTGGAACTGTAGATTAGTTGAAACTAATCTACAGCTACAGGTAAACTAATCTACAGTGAAAGGTCTACTAATCTACAGACAGAACAAGTACTTGAACAATAGGCTAAATAAAGTACTGTGGACAACAAAAGATGACATCATAGCCATGTTTTAAGTGTATATAGTATGTAGACTAGCTTAGCTGACAGTGAATAGCTCAGACTAGATCGTCTCTGTCATAAACGGCATTTATGTATAAATACATAAATTTTGATTAAATTTGCGATAACATTCCTTACACATGTTGACTACTGTAAACATGTATGTATTCACGAGTGTTTAATTTCATGATTTGCATGAATAAAACTTTCACAGTATTGTTATTTAGATACACTTTCAGAGTTTTAACAACAAAAATCATACATACACAAAATATATCATGATTTGCATGAATAAAACTTTCACAGTATTGTTATTTAGATACACTTTCAGAGTTTAACAACAAAATTCATACATACACAAAATATAACACATAGGGGTTAATTTTCGCGATCAATCAACCTCGAACAAATTTCTTTGTTTACAGTATGATGAAATACAAATTTTGTTGTACAATAGTATTGCTGGATGTAAATAATAAAGGCTATAGGAGGATTTGTCTTTCATCTACAGGTTATTTCTATCTCATAAAGAATGATCGAGATCTCCTCGGGTGTACTAGACAACATTTTCTTTACTTGAAAAGTTAGTTATATTAAGTGCACATAAGAAAATGAAAAAGATATTGAATTGTTGAACTAATAAGAAAATGGAACACATATTGAAATGTTGAACTACCATTGCCATATTTTGAAAAATTGAATGTAGCCTTTTCTCCTTCGATACGGATACACACCATCAGTAAAAAAAATTCAGTAAGGTTTTCAAGGGGATTGCTGTCAGTGGCATGGTGATCCTACTTATGGAAGTATATAGTTCTTGAGTTTCAAAATGAACTCTCCTGTTTCATA
The DNA here is from genome assembly GCF_041381155.1 of Argopecten irradians. Classification (NCBI taxonomy): domain Eukaryota; kingdom Metazoa; phylum Mollusca; class Bivalvia; order Pectinida; family Pectinidae; genus Argopecten; species Argopecten irradians. The sequence goes on along the minus strand of NC_091134.1, from coordinate 15,349,706 downwards.
GCGGAGGTCATGTATGTAAGTTACATTGGAGGCGTTCCAAGTAATGTATGGGTGCAAGCCATCTTGGTATTCTTTTGAATGCATGACTTCACATCCTGTCAGTTTTATTTCGTACTTTAGGACAAGATCTGACAACTCTACATTTTTCTTTACTGTTGTGTCTCTCTATTTGTAGAAACAATATCCAGAAGTGAAAGCAATATCCAGAAAGTGAAATCTCTGATTAGTTTCCAGCAAACCAGTTTATGCTTGATAAGTATCTTCCTGATTATCTGGTTCCCAAAAATACCTCTACAATCAAAACTTGATATAATATATGGAAAGTTGACTGATAAATTATGAAAGTTATAATTATTAGATTGAAGGGCTTTCAAAAATAGTTTTCCAAATAATACCTTGATAGTTTACATTTGTCAAATATGCTAAAATCTTAAAATGACTACTCAGAACGAAGTATCGCATATAATGAGCTTATGACATAATAGCCCTTTAAATCGCGAAGTATCCGCATATAATATTAATGGGATTAGAACTTGTATAAATTTTGCTCTGACCCATCAGACATATTAAGACTTATTGCTTGCTAGAAAGGAAGTGCTTCCATTTTTGTATAATGCAGCAGGAGGTATACCTTTTCTTACATCAAAACATATTGTGCCAGTACATTGTAGCAGGCTCTTAATAAAGAGCTTTTCAAGGTCACAGAGGTAAATCAATTGTCATCAGATATAATCTGATTTGAATACTTTTTAGTTTTAAAAAATGATATTATTATTTATACATTTTAATTACTTAACAGTCATCAATGTCGAATGACCACTTCAAATTAATAATTTTTCCTTTGTGTTTTGCAGGCTTTATTGGGTATGCCAAAGATATTCTTGAAATTGTCAGTCACAAAGCCATTGGTAACCAAGACGACGACCAGCTGTACTACACGGAAATCTTCCTGGACAAAGCCCTCCGTGTAAGTTATAGATACAAGTAGAATCAAATGTTTATATGTTATATGTGCCGTAACTGAAGACATGTGTTTTCCTCAGTTATCTATTGAAAACCAAGTTTGATGAATTAAACTGTGAAAATCATTCAAGTGGTCCGGAAAACATGTATGATGGTTTATACGTATGTATGTTTAAATGGAATCATACGCACAGAAATCACTTCACAATTGCTAATAACACCAACTAAAATATAAAATGAAAATTGTAAACCACAACTTAGCTTTATGGTCTGACCATACATACTCATTTCACTGTAGATGTAAATAGAATGACTTTTGACAGTACTCTCAAAGATCATGTTCTGCTCTTTTTTGTACTTGTAAAATAAAAATAAAAAATTCGAGTTTTAAAAATATTTATGGTCTCAAAATCTTGGTAATATTTAGTGTTGAATAAAATGTTTAAGTCTTCTTGATTCATTAATATGGGAATTATGACACATGTAACTTTAGGAGATGCTGTTTGATTTCTTCAGGATGGGGTATGCTTAAGTGGTAACTAATTATGTTAATCTTTTCAAAATCACGAGTCAATAAATTTATATAACCCTGCGCCCATCCCACTCAGTAAGTACATACTTATCAGAAGTATACATCTATCTGATATTACACCTTGATGTAATGCTGAAATGCCATACTGCACTAGCTAGGCAGTCATTGAACACAATTTTTTTCCCGAATTTAAATTATGTGTGATAAGCTTGCAGAAGATGTAGTCTGAAACCTGTGTCTATCTTTGTACAAATGATCTACATTATAAATGGTCTACATTTATTGACTCATGATTTTGAAAAGATTAACATAACTTGTAGTTATTTTATTTGATACATTACAAGGCATTTAAATCTGATTCTAGTTATCTGACTTGTTATTGTGCATCAGGCGTGAATGTCGGACAAGGTGACTAGCTGTGGTACAATCAGTCTTCCTCGTTGATTTTTCGGAAAGATTCAAGATTCTCGGAATTTTAAAATGCCAACTGTTACCGCCCCTCCCACAGCTGTTTGTACAGCAGGCCTTAGCTATCTAAGATATCTACATGTCCGACAAATGTCAACCAATTTCCATATAAACGTCAATCAGCTTGTATATCGTATACTGTACATTAATTTCGGAAGGTGTACCAGTTACATGAAATCCTGCAGAATAATTACTTAAATTGGCATGTAATTTCGCTAAGTGCAGCAGTTTGCTATACAATTTATTTAAAAAGCTTCCTTTTTTTGTTTGAGCACAGGATTTGAGTTATAACAAATTTATTGTCTATGTTCTTGTTTTCCTTCAGGAAAAATGGAGCATCAAATTGGACACAAAATCAGAAATATTTCAGAATTTGCATGGAGTTTTAGGTGAGAACTGTTTTATTTTCTTTGATGGTCTATCCAACTGTTTTCTGTTTTATTTTCTTTTAATCATTATTTTCTTTTAATCATAGTGTTTAGATATCATTAGTATACACCGCAAGCTAACCATCAATTTGTCAGTGATAATGACAAATTTGTACGAGAACAACTGACCTCAATAAATTTTACAGAACGGCCTAGAGAAGGGCTTACCTGGTATATCCGTTTCTAATGTTTACAGAAACTCTATTTTAAATGTCTAGATCAAGACAACAATATGTCAATTAAAACCCAACCTTGATACAGTGCTCAAATTCTTATTGCAGTTTTACATATAAATGTTGACAATAGAAGAATTGAGATTTTCTCTGAGTATAATGCCAAAAATCCTACTCTAAATGATCTATTCCAACATTATAATATCCACCATACACCACCCCCACCCCCCACCCCCAAATTTATTTTTCATCCACTAGCCATAATTGAAATAAGTTTTGATTTTACTCTTTGTTCATCTATAAATTTGAAAAAATGCTCACTATAGTTTTTGATTTCATACTAAGTTTGAAGTTTGGAAAATATTATTTAACCATTTTAATTCTATGTCTGTTAGAAATATAAACAGTTTTGTATTTTGCTTACAGGAAATGTAGACCTGAAGTTTGTCGGCCCCAGAAGTTATCTATACAATACAAAGACCGGCACAACCCCCATCGTTATCCACGGAAACGGCCCTATCAAGGTATATCATGATATGAGTTAAAGTTTAGCAATAGGCAGAGTCATGTTGGCGATTAACCAGCAGCTAGCTAAAAATCCTGGAAACAGCTCAAAGTACATCAATTCTAACATTATATGACCCCTTTTAATAATGCAGGTATCTGACCAATCGTCATACTGTAAACCAATATGGCAACTTAATTTCACCTTTTCAGGCCTAACAATCTTTTTACGATGATTTTAATTTGGTCTTTTCAATTTTAAAGTTCTACTGTTCATGAAGTAAAATATCTTCACTGCAATTCATTTTTCACAAGTTCTTATCGGCTACAAAATGTGTGGAAATAATTTAATTTACAGTGTATCAATAACAACATAACACCATTTTCACCATAGAAACAGACCTTTGGTATGCCAATTACAAATGTCCGAATCAGACTTTTTTAGAGATTGTATAAAAAGTATCCGATAAGTTGAGCCAGATTTTCACATTCATTACGAATGTTTTTGAACATTTCAGCCAGAGTTTAATCGGATTGCTAATTACCTTGGTGACAGTTGGACACAAAGTGTGGGGTGTAAATCATGTCAGGAAGATTACATCAGTCTCCGAGATGTCAAGGTAATTGTCAATTTTATTTGCTTATTCAGAGAACGATACATTGCCAGGCACAGTAATGCAATCTTTTTAACTGAGTTCAAGTATTTCTTGAAATGTTTTTCATTCATTTAGAATGCAATGTACTTCTGATTTTCTTTTTGCCAGTTTTAGGAAATATTTTTCCATGTACATGTGTTAAACAAATACATTCTAATATTTGATTTTATAGCCTTAGTATCTTATGTCCTAAGTACACTCAGTACTTTGATTTTACAGCACGAAGATTTCCCAACAGTACTGATTGCTGTCATGATAGAACAACCAACTCCATTCCTGAATGAGTTCCTGGGACATGTCCGAGACCAAATTTACCCAAAACAGAAGATTGACCTTTTTGTTCACAATAAGGTTAGTTAGTATTATCTTGGGTGGGAATTTTATTGTATGTACATGTACTGCTTAATATTCCTTTCATGTTTCAGCAGTTACCATATACATAAGTCATAAAACTAGCCTATCCTTGCATTTCAGTTTACTTGGTAAAACACTATAGACGTGTGTGATGTCAATATTGCGGTAACACAAAAATTTATGACCTTATTAATAACATACAACATTGAATAAATTTTCTATGTAAAGAAATTTACACACCATCCTAGATAAAATTGATTTTAGCTTATAATAACTACACAAAAAATATGTAATATCCAGGTAAAACTAATGGATAAATAGAAATTGTGGAACTTGCACTCTAAAATTAACAAAACACTTTCGTTTGATCATTGAACTTGAAACTGTGTGTTTACATAGCTGTTTTATTCCTGAACACAATCTGACCTTGATCTTTCCTATTACTAGGTGAAGCTCCATGAAGAGACCGTGTCAAACTTCTTGGAGAACGTGAAAGATGAATACCATTCCATCAACCATTTACGAGCTGAAGATCAGGTGACAGAGGTTCAGGCTCGAAACTGGGCCCTGTAAGTACATTATACATCTGGTGATCTAATTAGTTATTAACTAACTACTGTAATTAATGACTGTAAAAAAACTAAATTATCAAATATTAAACAATCAGTCGGTTAATGCTGACTTGTTATCTTGCATGTAGAGGATATGGATTGCACCTGCAGTTTCCATTTCATTATATTATACATTTACATTCTTAAATGAAAAGACTATTTAGAAAGTAGCCAGGGGTGATTCATCAATCTCTGGGTTCAAAACATGTTATTTTCTTTCTTCAGTGAGGAGTGTGCCAAAAGAAAGTGTCAGTACTTCTTCAATGTAGATTCTACGTCCCAGCTTCGTCACCACGGAGGATTACACATCCTTATTGAGACTAACAGGTATACACATGTTGTAATCATGTAATGGTGTCTAGTGGTAATGAGTAAAATTAGTAAACCCATCAAAACAGTACTCTGGTCATATTATTTACCTGTCATATTGGTGACCTATTAATTAGTTACTCGCCTGTCATATTTATCATTGAGACAACAGTAAAATTACTCATTAAAGACTTAGGATATTGAATAACTGAATAACTTTTAAGGCAAATTTCTTCTTGCCTCTGCAAGTGTTCTACACTATAGAGCCCTTCCCTTTTACTACTTTTGTTAGGGCCTACAATAAAACCTCTTTTCTTATTTTTGCTGACCATGCTCTTACAGCATGACCAATTACACAAGTTATTTCCATTTTCATTAGTTAAGATATATTGTAATCATCCACAGTACTAATTATCTGCCTGTAATGTATGATTACATGAATTCCATTGCTGTTACAGAACAGTGCTGGCGCCCATGCTGACTCGCCCATACAAACTCTGGTCGAACTGGTGGGGTGCTCTCAATAAAAATGGATTCTACGCACGCTCAGACGATTATATGGACATTGTACAAAACAATAGATTGTAAGTTAATCATCTTTTAATTTTATGCATAAATGTTTGATTTATGTTTTTTTCTCATGAATGATAAATGATAATGTATTTGTCTTTGAAGAGGCTTGATTTGATATTCATTCAATGACCTTGAAAAAGTATAGAGGTCACCTAATTCACTTTGTGGGCTTTCTTTAGGTTTTGTCCAGTTGATAAAAGAAATACTCTTCCACGCTAATAAGTGTGGCTTTTACAAGATTGTATAATGTTGCTTCCTAAACTGAGGTAAAATGGTGACAAAAACGAGGAGAAAAAAGTCAATGAAAACAGATTTGATTTAAGAAAATCCAAAATATTATTCATTTATATGTAAAGATTTTATCATGAAGTTTCCATTTGAATTATATTTTGTACTTACCATCAATGGAAAAAAATGTACAGTAAAAAAAAACCTTCAAAAGAACAAAGTTTCTTTCCACAAATAAATGAAAATATTGAGTTTTAAATATTTATTGACAGGGGTCTATGGAACGTTCCATTTATCACTGGTGCCTACCTTGTCCACGGTTCATTGATCCCATCCCTACTCGGGTCATATACCCATCCCGACCTTGACCCTGATATGGCCTTTTGTAAGGCCGTACGAGAAAAGGTAAGAAATTTCAGATGAATCTTCTCATGGATAAGTGAAATAACTAATTGTATAACAATATGATATTGTAAACTATACTTTATTTTTGTCTACACAATATTTCACATCTATTATTTTCAATACAATTTACATTAATAATAATAGTGCATGCTCTACTTTGTCTACAATTTCTGGACTACTTTGCCCCTTTGAGACACAAAAACCACAACAGAACATTTCACATTTCTTATGTCTTTGTCATTTAATGATAAATCCATTTCTATCATTATTATCATTTCTATTGTTTTTGTTATAGGAAACGTTTATGTTTGTATCAAACATGTTCATGTACGGACATCAGACTGATCCTGAGAATTTTGAAACGACTCACAAAAATAATGATCTATTTGAGATTTTCAACAACCCATGGGTAAGTCTAGTTTTCCCTGATAAACACTACGTTTATGGAATAAGCATATAAATTTAATTTATAGTTTTTGAGGTGTTTCATTCAAAATTTCAATTGTATATCTAATTTATTGAATTATACCAATCCTATAGATAGAAAATGTTGAAATTTTAGGAAAAATCAGAGTTTGCCTGAATTTTCTGTGTATCTATTATTTGAAAAAGTTTACATATATTATTACATGTAATATTTCTATCAGATGTCCAGCTTGAGGCTTATAACACCCCACCGACCCCACAATGAAGGGGGTATAGGGGAATCTGTTTTTAAATTTCTCGACCATATTCAGTGAAACTCGGCTACTATGTTGGGGACCATGTTTAGATGTGCATTCAGATTTTCTTATCTCAATATTTTTGTTGTCATGGTAATCTGATGACTTTACATAGGTAGTATAAATTGGCCAATAACTAATTAATACCCGTTGTATCTATTTCGTCAAAATTTTGTAAATTGTTGTAATATTTGGATATCTATAATTTGACACGTCACATGATTCAATAATGGTTGCCATGGTAACGTAATGAACAAACATTAGGTTGCCATGGTCTCAAATAATTAGTGGGTTAATATGTTAGTCATTGGCTTACAGTTGTAGTTTTGGTTTCAGGACTGGGAGTTGAAGTATATCCATGAGAACTATTCTATAAGTCTGGACCCTAAATACACACTTCCTCAGGTAAGCAAGTAAATGTTTCATCATGAATATTCAGTCAGTTTGCAAAAGAAATGAAATGGTAGGGGAGATAAGTCCTATTATTTACACTGATGTATTAAAGATAATTTGGATACTTTCAAGTGTTAGAAACAACTGATTGAATGAAATACATGTAGTAATTATTTTAGATAAAAATCCTGACAGATCTGCAAATTTTAGCAAAGTTTTTGACAAGGCTTATCATAAAAAGTTGTAATATTACTAGGTCAATCATCATTTCATAAAAAAACCCCAAAAAAACCCAGCTAGGTCCTACCAGATACTGTATTTGTGGAGAAGAATTTACCCTATCACAAAGGACATTTTAGCTTGAAAATTTTACCCCACACATCATATTTGATGTACATATAAAAACAAGGTTGGAAAAAAAATTTGACTGGTATACATCGCGAAAATACAGAGAAATAACATTGGAAAATGCTCACACACTCATGGATATAGCCACCTTAGCAGTTATTGACACAGCTTACAATTTGATATACCTTGAGGCAATAACATTTGTATGCTTGGTTTTGAATATAAATGTAAGTGGCAAATGAGTACAAAGTAAGGGTCTTTTGCCATTTACAGATAACTTCTAAATTCAAACCCGCTTGGTAGAAAACTCCCATGGTTAACAGTATTGGAGTCACTATACAAAGGGAGGTAACTTTTACTCTTACTTTTGACAGCCTTGTCCCGATGTCTTCTGGTTTCCCATTGTAACTGAAACCTTTTGTGATGAACTCGTTTCTGAGATGGAGAACCATGGTGGTTGGTCAGGCGGTCGTGATAGCCACAAGGTCAGTATCAAGGTCAAATAATGTTTTGTTATGATAATTAATTTTGTTATTTTGTTGGCTTATCAAAAATAAATGTTAAAAGATTCAAACCATGAAGGAATAAAAATAAATATTTCATGCCTTACAATACTCATTTTACAAGTATTTACATATTTCAGAGGTAATGTCATTTAAGCATTTACTGTGCAATACGTAATTTTGCGCTGAAATATGATTTCACAAAAATAAGTATATTTACAGAATTGCGAAAATAATGTATTTGATTGTAGACTGTATGCAGACTTTTACATTATCAAGTCTGATTTTTCAGGATGACCGCCTCGCTACTGGATACGAGAATGTACCAACTGTTGATATCCATATGAACCAGATTGGATTTGAGAGACATTGGCTCCACTTCCTCAAGATCTACGTGTCTAAGTTACAACAGCGTGCCTACGAAGGCTATTTCCATGATGTAAGGGCCATGCTTGCTAATTTTAATTGTATTTATTATAGTGGTTTTCACATGATGAGCAAATCTCTTTGATTATAATTTTGCTATAAAAATGATATCTTTTTTGCTGATATCAAAATAGTATTTGGTCTTTTTTCTGTTTTAACCCGAAAACAAGAAATAATATAACTGAAATACTTATGTTTTCTATCAACATGGTTTATGAAAATATTTTTTACATTTTCTCTGAAATTTCACCATTGTTTTGTTGACAGCCTCCACATGCGATCATGAACTTTGTGGTGCGTTATCGTCCGGAAGAGCAGCCATTCCTACGACCTCACCATGACTCCTCGACCTTTACGATTAATATAGCTCTCAACACACCAATGGTAGACTTTGAGGTAAGAAACAAGCCCGACAATTATACTGTCTATTACAGAGTTATCTGCTCTTTAAGATAGGTATTTATTGGTTCATTCTCATGGGAAACTTTTCTATTAGTCTTACATACATCTTAAATCAAAATACCTACCCACTTATTGAATGTCTGAATAGTACATATGAAGTCTTTTGGAATGTTGTTCAGTATCATACATTGTCAACCGTAAAGTAACACAACACATATGTTGTACTCTCTGAATTAGTTCTCAATCATTGGCTTTTAGATTTAAATGAGCAGAAATATTGATTTCACAATTTCTTAGAAGATAATTGTTTTCTCAAATAATAAACCAAGGAATAATTTTAACAGCAAAGATAACAAGTTCTTGAAAAATACTTAAAAATGTTATGTTGAGATTTTTGTCAGCCTTGCTCTGTTCTTACATCATATGCTGATCTCTCCACAGGGAGGTGGATGTCGATTTATCCGGTACAACTGTAGCGTCCAATCAACAAAGAAAGGATGGATGTTGATGCATCCGGGACGTCTGACTCATTATCACGAAGGACTTTACACGACCAAGGGCACACGTTACATAATGGTTTCATTTATAGATCCATAAACACAGCATCTAGATGTGATTTAATAAACTTATCTTTCATGGACCCTTCATACATGTCTGTTTCAAAAACTTATAATTCTTCCTAAAGTTACGGACCACTATGATTCACATATTTTGACTACAATCTTATTTTAGAACTTTTCACGTTGGGCTATCTGCGCTAGAAAAAGATTGAGCAAAAATACAAAATCTTGTGTACTAAGGGAAGCTACATACTGCTTTGAAATTTTGATAGTATATTGTGAATTACTCATTTTGATAGATTCTGTTACATACAGCAGTGGAATTCATGCAATACAACATTATAATTTGTGGATTGATGACCATACAGGCTAAAAAGTTCCATGCTCTTGTGTGAATATTCACAGCCACTAATAGATACTTTGTATTTTCAATGCTATATATATATATATCTGCCGTCCATCAGTGTCTTCCTGTTGCCATGGAAATAAAATTTCTGACCTGCCAAATGTATTCAGGATGGCATTGGGGGCCATTTTGACTTTTATGGAGTGATCTCCCTTGTAAACGGGCATCAATTCCTATGTCATTAAATTGAATTGTGTATAATTCATTATATTTTTTTTTTCTCACAAAGAATAACTACTTAAAATCTGTACTTACATACTTCCAATAGCAAATAAGTATTACAGCATGCTGCTTCATTTGTGTAACAAATGAAATGTACTTTAATTTTTCTTACGGTATTTACTATTTCCAGGGTTTTTTGTGTTGCATTTTATTTAATCTGTCCCTGAAGAAATTTTAAATACATTATTTATAAATTTATTCATTTTTTTACCTCATTATTCAAGATTTCTTGATCAATTTTCTTGTTTTTTTTCAAGATGTTGATTTCAATTAACTCTTCATCTCAAACCAATAAGTGTTGAAATGGGTAACTGGTTGTATAGTTAAAGCTTTGTTTATGCCATGTATAGTACAGTATTGTTTGTAACTTATTTGTAGATTTATAGCTGTAAATTGTATGGTAATCATTACATGGGTGTTGAAGTCTCGATGACCTAAATGTCAAAATACCATTACATCTCAAAAATAGTTATTTAAAGATAAAATGAATAATTACATTACTATATCACTAACAAATATTATCATTTTACGATGCAATCTCATATTTCACACAATTTTTCTGCTAAAGCTAGGTTATAGAATTATTGCTTGCTAGAAAAAAAATCATATTTCACATTATTTTAAGTAATAAATTGTGAAAATTGTAGCATCTTGCCATTTGATATTCAATTATTGCATAATACACAAATCTATTGTAAAATAACCATGTGCGATAGCAATCAAATAATCAATTAAATAACAATTATGTATTGGTATATTACAGAGTTATCTGCCCTTTGAAGGTTGGTATTTTAGTAAAAAGACATTTTTTTCTCTGTTCGCAGTCACCAACTCCCAAGGATAGGTAACTCTATAAAATGCAAATAGAAAACATTTATTTGACATTATATCATAAGCCAGTAGGTGACACATAAGCCTTAGTCTAGATTGAGCGCTGGGTTTTATTCTATGTACAGTAAAATATAGGGGAAATGTTTGATTTTCATATAGATACCATAGTAGCATATTTATGCAACTTCAGCCTTTGCCAGTTTTCATTTGTGGCCATTATTTGTTGGTTTTGCCATAATTCACAACTTTCTTGGGGGAGGGGTATGGTGGTTATGCAATATTGTTTGAATCATTTGACTGATAAGTTGTTGATATGGCGGGCCCATATGTCATAATCTTGATCACCTTAATTCTTTATGGCAATTCAATTAAAATCATATCTTTCATAATACATAATTACCCCATGTTCAAGAAGTCTGATCTGTTAGAGTTACTTCCCTTTCTTTTCACTGCCTCTATGCAGACAAAGTCAATGAAGGGAAGTAACTTAGATAGGTCAAGGAGGAGACGGGTGTTCTACGATAACATGGGCTTTTGTTGAGTCAAATGTTATTTTAAAGTCATAAATATCCCTCTCTGATTGCCAAAGTTATTGTTTACACCACCTGTCTTGTATTTTCCCACCTTCTTTAGACTTTACTTATGTTAACAGTTAATTCTCCTTCAATTTTTCGTTCAGTACCACCTATGGGACAAAGTACTTTTCTAATGTAGAAAGTGAAGCACCAAATATAACTCGCTGTATGGAGCTTATTTTGTATTATTTTACTACAGTTTACATATGTTGACGGTTTATTGTTAATGTGATATATTATACAGTGTATGCATCAATCAATTAGCGCCACTGCTGCTGTGATTCTGCTAGTATCTCTTTTATATGTTAGAAACATATACATGTACAGTATAGTAATATTAATACTGCAGGTATCTTGCAGGATTTTTGCTGAAAACCTTTTTTTTCCCGGGTTTTTGTTCATAGAAATTTAACATGAGTATCATTTCAGTAGAACTGATTTCTAATCAAAACAATTTTTGAGTATTTAACTGTTATATTTGACTTAAAATGCATATTTCCAGCGGATGTTGCTGGATAAATTGAATATATGGTTAGGTAACTTGATATCTTAGTTGGAAGTTTTGGTTTTGGACAGTAAAAAAGATTTTGGTTCCAAATATTTTTGAATTGTTGAAATATACCTAATACATTAGTTATTCTCTATTAGTAAAATGTTAGATCAGGTTGAGTATAGATGTCTGAATTTTACTGTCCATTATAAGAGAGTGATCTGCATCAATAGCTGAGTAGAGAGTGATTGAACTGTTCTGTATTCTTTAAAGTTGTTTGATTCAGAAAAAAATTCTTAATTTGAGAATTATCATTGTTGTTAATTGAGAGGTTGGTGTACATTTCTTCTGTAGATCAATGAACACTCGTTAGAATTAAGATTTCACCTCTATGAAAGAATTATGTTTTACAACATGTAAATTTATGTCTGTTACCAATTATTTGCAAACAGGCATCTTGATAATTTTAACAAATTGTTTTGATTGACTTCAGAGACATGCGATTTTTGTCAAATATTTTTGTAATTTTGGTATCCTACATTGCGATGCCAGACACTGTGACTTGTGGTCTATAAATTGTCAGATAAATGTGATACACATGTCACATTCGCGTCCGAGGAAGGAATGATATGTGCCAGTATCAGATATTTGGGTCCAGATTGGAAACCTCTAGTCATAATGTTATGTTGAATGAATCTCGACGACGTTAATTGTTCATTGATCTTCTAGAAGGTTCACTTGAATATTGCTGCCATTTTGATTGATGTTACAGGTATAAATTTTGTCATATTTTTGCAAAAATAAAAAGTTATTTCATTTAAAGATGTATTCATTGTTTACTCTGGAGATTGCCCTGTGTCTATTACGACGTCTACTTGGTCAAGTTACTCTTTGCATCTGTCAATCAAGATTAAAAATGGGTCTAAAAACCTCAGAATTTTGGTAAATTTTGAGAATGACTGTGGAAAATATAAATGACCTCCAACAGAAAGTACAACTTGGCCAAGTTAATCTTTGCTTCTGTCATTCAAGATTAAAAATGGGTCTAAAACCACAGAATTTTTGTAAATTTTGAGAATTACTGTGGGAAATATAAATAACATCCAACAGAAAGTACAACTTGGTCAACTTACTCTTTGCTTCTGTCAATCAAAATTAAAAATGGGTCTTAAACCACAAAATTTTGGTAAATTTTGAGAATTAACAGAAAGTACAACTTGGTCAACTTACTCTTTGCTTCTGTCAATCAAGATTAAAAATGGGTCTAAAACCTCAGAATTTTGGTAAATTTTGAGAATAACCGTGGAGAATATTAATCACATCCAACAGAAAGAACAACCTGGTCAAGTTACTCTTTGCTTATTTGATTATTCTGGCTATTTGCATATTTTCTTTTGGAAAAAGATCTAAATAAGCGGAAAACATTGTATTTTGAAGTCGTGCTCCACATTTTTAAAGAAAAGTGAATAACCAGTAATGTTCCATTTATCTATACTGTATAAGGAACAGGGTCGTCTGTGATACACTATACAAAACTTTTTATTGGATCATCTGACTCACGGCAGCTACAGCAGCCATCTTGCAACATGATTGTGTAATCACAGATTGCCAGTATAAGACGGATTTAAACCAAGTTAATTCCATCAATAAGATTGAGTGGAAAGCCAGGAATTATCTAAGATGGTCCTGTCCAAGTGTTGTTATTCTTCGCATCGGTGAGATATCCAAGATGGCCACCAAAGCTGCCATCTTGAAAATGCATTTAATTTTTTTTCTCCAGTTCCAATGTTTTGATTAAATAACCAGTGGTCCAGCGGTCACCGGAGTTCAGATACAGAATGAAACAAACACATATAAACACTATATTGGCCAATCAGGCCCTATTTAATCTAAGGTTTATTTTGTTACATCAAATTTGTAAATAAAAAAAAAAAGATTTTTGAAATTTTAGCTATTTTGACCCCTTTTGGCCCGCCCCTCTAGCCCCTAGGGTGGGCCAGGACTAATAAGGATATATATTATGTCAAAATGCTATCTCAGGCTATTAATTCTAACCCATTTTGACTCATTTATTACATGAATGTAGTGCATGAGACCAGCCAGTATTGTAGTGTGTTCTCCTTTCTCCCACTAAGTGATGGTGTAATAGCAGTTATAGTCTGTTTCATATTATCAGTATTACACCCATAGGCATGAGAGAAAAAAAACTGTTTATGGTTAATAGTGTATACCAGAGAATAAACAAAAAAAGCATGATCAAACAGATCAAGACATTTCAGGACTTAGTAGATTATATTAGGTTACAAATGTGATTTTGAGCATTAGTATAAAAATCTTAAAACCATATAAGTCATCAGTTTCATCCTATGAATAACTGGTACCAAGTTATGATCAGAAAAAAATATCAGTTCTTTCATGCCATATAAAATGTCAATCTTGCACCTTTTCAATTTTCCAAATTGCAGAATTACTGCAGAAATATTAAATGAGGTAACAAGAATCAAAATTTTATAACAAAAAAGCATTTATAAATTAAAATGTTGGTTGTTTTTGCTAGAACTGTAAAATGTTGGGAGGCTTTGAAACATGTTGATCATATTTGATCTATATCAAAGCCTAATAGTGTTACTCTATCTTCACAAATAATTTCGGTATCTGAGATAAGAAAAATATCTTTAGCGGTTTCTTCCAAATACAAGTGATCTTTCAGGGTTAGCTTTCATCCAATTTTGTAAAATATGTTTTAGTGTTTTAATATTTCTAAAATAACCCAAAATAATTTCATCTTTAAAGTAATCATATAATATTTATATAATATAATTAATATCAAATCATTAAACAGTGGGGCCTCCTTGACATATAAGACTAAAGACTGATAGGAAAAATGTTATTAGAATTGTAGGAACTCATCAAGCATTCTCTCAAAATATTTGGAAAAACTGGGAGGTTAAAAAATAATATTTAGAGATTGGTGACTACATGTAAGTAACTTGGGAGACTGCTACATGTACTAGAATCTATGTATAATCTGTTGTTGTAATCCAAGATATAAATCAAGTCTCTGATGATACACTTACAATGAAGTGGGAATCTTAAACTTTATTTGATTTTTATTAGATCTAGCTTCATGTATGTAGTGTTGGTATTCATTTAGAAGGATTATTGCACTACTACCAGAAACATATAGATTCCACCAAGGATTTATAAGTCTCATATACGTCCTTGACAAACACAAAAGCTCGTGCGTTGTACTTTCCCAAAACCCAGTGTGACTTATCCTTCTCATAAACGTCCTTGATTCTACATATGATATGTTTCTGAGAACTACAAGCACTTCTATTCAAGAATGCCTTATTCATTATTTCTATATCACCTTATCAATCAATAAACAGTTCTCTGGTGTTTGTCTTTGTATATATACACTTATATTTCTTTTCGTGTAATCTCTTAATGGAAGCACTAAAACCAGTAAAGTCATTTATTTGAAATATGTGAACATTTCCCGCGCTGAGAACTTTTGGTACACAAATGTACCGGAAGTCGCCGGTGATACCCGAAGATTGCCGAGTAAAATAACAACATGGACGGTCGACAAGACATGGCAGCTATGTTCGAGTAATGAGGACAGTTTTTCTGCTCTGGAGAGGAGTTGAAGAAAATCATAGGTATAAGATTCTGGTATATAGCATGTTTGTGAAAAAATGCCCCGCATGCATTTTTGCAAAACACTGAAAAATCGGAAGAAATGTCGAAGACGACGATGCTGATACACAAAGAAAAGTTGTGACAGTGGCTGATTTTTACGACAGGGGTCGTCGAACACAACTTGTTGGGCAATGGGTGGTCAATTTGATACCATTTGGTTTTATATTGACTATGTAACTTTAGATTTTCTGCCGCGTATCTATTCTACACGTACACAAGGGGAGCCAGGTCCATTTGTTTATGAAAACCTCACGCTTCTAAAATTTGAAATAAGAGATATGCAGTCATTTAAATATCAGCAGTTAGGGCCTAACAGTTAAATATCGCTCGCCTGCTTTCCCTTTGGCTATGACATGCAACCTTGGTCAATAATAGCCTTCTTTCTGAATGGAATACTATCCTAACACACATTTATATCGTACTGTTCTGACCCTGCAGCCAGCCCATCTGTTAATGTGCATTCAAAATTGAAATAAACACATTGCTACCACCTACCAAAAAATAAAAGCTGTGTTCAAACTATTTCAGAAGGCATGTGTCCCCTTAATTGTTTTCAATGAAATTATTGCTAGTAACTGGACTCTTTTCAGCATGATTTGGGGCCGAGAAATTCAGTCCCCATTCCCCATGGCAAAACCTCAAATTTTTCCCAGTTCAAACCTAAATTTCCCAAAATCAATGTTTCTTGAAAACTATCCAAACATATTGCAAGAAATTTGTGGGTTATGGCTTAAGATATTTGTGAATTGGCTTCAGAAAAGTACATAAACTACACTAGAAATAAAAAAAATGTTATTTGTTATATGCTTCATTTCATATTTCATAATTTATCCCAAATCTTTTTTTGTCACACATTTTCCCCAAAGCAGCAAGATAAAACCCTGAATAAAGTAAAATATACATGTTTACATCTGTATCATGAATTATACATAATATGTGATGAAATGCTGTCGGATGGGAACAGGGGGTCAAAGTGGGGTGTTTATATAACGCCTCATTTTCTAGAAGTGGGGAGGGGAGCTAATTACAGTGAATACGGTAATTGGAGCATGTATTACCAGTATATAAGAGTAAAAAGTTCCAGGGGTTTCATTATCTTTCAGGAGAGGTGGTACAATTGCAATTTCAGGGGGTACTTTTCTATACCATCTGTATGCTATCTAATGTAATTTAGCCCATATCAGACAATTCCACAACCCCAGAAGTTCAAATTGCAGTTACCAGGTACAGACAGCTGGTCGGTGGTTTTATCTGGGTACTCTGTCTTTCCTCCACCATCTAAACCTGGCTCATCCTTAATGGCTGTTATATGGCGTTAAACTACTGTAAACCAACTTTTATTTGTGGCTACTAAGTTTCGCGAATTCCGCTTCAAAACAAGTTTGCGGAGATTTACTTTCGCGGATCAGATTATCGTTCTACTTTCATAACTTTTTCTGACATAAATAAAGTATTTATAGGGTATTACAGATCTTGGCTTGTTGTGTGAAACAGACTAGTCGTATACTTGCGTTTGTGTAAGGTACATGTATTTCATTCGTAAAAGGCCTAATTGTGTCAATCCCTAAACAAACACATACAGTACGAGAGAAAAGAACTCACGATCACACATATAAACAATGGAATCTGCCAGTATTAGCAACGATCAGTATGCCTAGAGTTGTCTTTGGGTAAACATGTCGGTATTGTTTGTTTGTTTGTTTGTTTGTTTGTTTGTTTGTTTGTTTGGGTAAATTGTTTGTTTGTTTGTTTGTTTGTTTGTTTGTTTGATAAATTAACGTCCTATTAACAGCTATGGTAATGTAAGGACGGCCTCCCATGTACGCGGTGTGTTGCGTGTATGTTGTGCGAGGTGCGTGTTTTGGGAGACTGTGGTACATTCATGTTGTGTCTTCTTGTATAGTGGAACCATTGCCCTCTTTATAGTGCTATATCACTGAAGCATGCCGCCGAAAACACCAAGCAACACACCCCACCCGGTCACATTATTCTGACAACGGGCGAACCAGTTGTCCCACTCCCTGTATGGTGGCGCTAAGCAGGAGCAGAAACTACCACTTTTTTAGACTTTGGTGTGTCTCGACCAGGGGACAGAAAACAAAACAATGTCCCCTCACCAAAACGAATGCAGATAATGATTTCCGCCTGTTGTGTCATGGCGGCCGACACAAACACCGTCTCTTGCAGATGGTAGCGTTCTGGGATTAGTTTTACTGTTGATTGTTTATTTAGTTTTAACATAGATAGTTTACTTCTGAACAAATATGATCATCTAAACAAAGCATTTTTTAACTATTCAGCTGTACAAATGTTACAATAATAATTCGCGGAGATTAACTTTTCGCGATTTTTAGTCTATCACGAAATTAGCGAAAGTAAATAGTATGCAAGTAAAAGTTGGCTTACAGTAATCAAACCCAACACGGGAGACTAATTGATAAAAAATGTTTGATACATGGTAGCTTGGGCAAATATAATTTACATATTTTAGTGCATTTAATCTCTTATGTTACCCATGTATGTCTAATCCAAGCCAAGTCCTATTCTTTATAATATGTATTTTTCATTTTCAGCTTTTCAAACTGCCATTATCACTATAAACTCTGAATACATAACCAACAGTAATGTCAGAACAGCAACAACAGCAACAACAACAGCCTCAGCAACAACCGCCACAACAACATGCACCTTCTACAACACCTCAACAGCATCAGCAACCACAGCAACAATCAAGTCAAGGTCAACAGCAACAACAGGCGCACCCACAACAACAACAACATGTTCCTCAGCAAAACCAGCAACAACATCAACAACAGCCACAGTCCTCGCAGTCACAGGTACGGATGGCCGTAAGTGTTTTACATTTTTATTTCTCTCTTTTGTAAAGTTTTAAATAGTCCTGACTCAAGATTTCAAAATCCTCGCTGGGAATCACTAAGCTTTAAGCTTGTTATCTGATATTAAAACATCGGACATTTAAAGGCAAGTATAGACTTCTAATTTTCATATAATGACGTATCCTAGCTCACAGCTGCCTAATGATGATAAAAATTAATTAAATATTGCTTTAAACAGTATTGACTGATTTTGGTTATACTTGTAATTGTGAAAATTCTTATTTTAGCAAAATCAAAATTTATCTTAATTGACGTATTTGCTTATTTAAGTAACATGATGGCAATGGTGAATAAATGTACCTGTACAGCTTTATTAATGTTATCAAAATAATAAATGCTATAAAAATCCATTTTGATATTTTCAGTATTTTAGCAATGGCATGCACATTTTTTTATCTTTGTGTTGTAAACATATATTCACAAGCAATTTGGGTGTCATAAGAATGATTCTATAAATACATTGTAACAGGTACAACAGTCTGGTCAATCTCAAACATCAATGCATTCTGTATCCAATATGGGGACCTCCAATTCAGTACCGATGACCTCAATGACAACCAATGCCATGGCGACCATGGTGGCGGCAGGTATACGGAACCCTATTCCACAAGTGCAGGTGATCCCACAGATGCACAGCCCACCGTATATATCACAGTTTCCATACAACCAGCAACAGATCATGCTACAGAATGCAGCCATGCAAGGTAAAAATTCACAGGAAAAAGTAAAAGTTTCTGATAATACCAAATATTCAAAATTAGGATATTCAGTTATCAATCTTATCTACTTTTAAATAGGGCCTTTTCATCTTTTCTGTATTTGCACATTACAGAGTTATCTGCCCTTGTGATTATGTATTGATTGTGACATCATTTTATTGTGAGTTTAACATCATACTTTTCGGAGAAAATGATATGAATTGTACTCATAAAATAATGATGTTGAAATGAATATTTACCCGCAAGGGAGCTGACTCTGTAATTTGACTGAGGAAAATAAAGCCTTTTTTTTATCACTCTTTGTATAGAATTTTGCATTTTCCTAAAATTGTGCAGCATTAATTGGGCATGTCCAGTTGCTTTGCTCTTGTATTATGATTAACTCTGATGGTATATAAGAGGCCACCAAGTTTGAGTTCATATGAGAGATTGTTTTATGTTTTAGCGGCCATGCAGGCAAGTGCTATGAACATGAACTTGAATCCACAACAGCTCAACATGAACATGAACATGGCGGCCATGGCGATGCAGAGACAGCCACAGTCTGTTAACAACAACTTGAGTAGTCCTGGTAATCTATTATCACCGAGCCCAACAACTCCAACACAGGTATGTACAATGTACATTTTCTATCCACTCCAATTTACATTACAGTGTGACAACCCTAGCCTGGTATCTAGCAGAGGTTTCCTGACTCTTGTTAACAGTGTCATGGGCGGTATTCGTGGAATTTGCCTCTATCCAGTTGGCATTCATATTGGCTATGAATGCCAACTGAAAGATGTTCAATGCATAAATGAGTGTTTTCATAAGTCTGTGACTGATGTACTTTTCTGGTTACAGGTAGGATTGATTTCCTTACATTACAGTCATAGCTTTAAGATATTATTTTTTGGTTCAAAGATTTTATGATATCATGAGAATCCTTATATTTATTGATAATATATTATGAGTAATTATTATTTCTTTGACGTTTTTCAATTGCAGCAAAACCCCGGAATGAATTTCAGTTCTGCGGTCACATCACAGGTGTCCAACAGCAATGCGCAGTCTTCTAACGGAAAAGGAGGCTCAAATGGAAACAAAGGGCAAACAACTGGGATGGGCCAGATACAGCAAGCCCAGGCAACAGCTTTAGTTGGCGGGAAACCCATCATGCCTACACAGGGCATGCAGACGGGTGGTCCTCAACCTTTGGTCTTATCACAACTTAGTAGGTATCAACTAATGCAAGAGTTTGGGAGATGGCCCCTCTGGTCAAGTAATCACATGCATGTTTCCATTCAATGTCATAGCAAATGTTGTAGCATATGCAATAAAAGAATTAAAGAATTACAGTGGGCCCACGAAAATCTGGACGCTGATAGTCCAGAAAACTCACAATCTGGACAGAAGTATCAGGTAGCAGACTTGATTATTGATTAAGAATCTAACACTGCAGAAAATTAACAATCAGGATGGTATGAACTTAAAATGCAAGTGTACAGATTATTGAGGTCCCCTGTAAATCAAGCAGATTTCTGTTTCTAGGTTTATTACAGTGCATTGTGTCACAGTAGCAGATCAGAATCATCAGATATTTATAGGATTGATACTTAACTTGGGAAATTGTGGCATACACATATGTGAAATATTATGAAATTCTTTAACTTTTGTTCAGGTGTACTCCCCAACCCACCGGTGGCTAACACTCAAGGATTTGTTACTGGACATGTAAGTTGGTAATTTACCTAAGTAATAATCACCATCATTCTCAGATGTGCTCTCCTCATTATAACAAGATGACTTGTGTATACTGTTCAGAGCAGTTAGGATTAAGTGTCCTGCCTAGAGAACACAAAGGCACAGATCAGTTCAGATCTCATCTTCATAAATATGTACTTATTGCATTGTCATACTCATATCATTTGTTGAAATAAAAATAAAAAATAAACCAACATATATATATAAATTGTTACATTGATAAAATATTTAGTATTTGCAATATTGTTTTATCAGAAAACTTCAATAGTTTACCTCATTAATGTTTTAGTGGACATTTACTGTATATTGATAGAGTTTTCATTCTATGTTTCCAGAAGAGAGCATTCTTCAAAATCTTTCTTTAAACGTTTTTATGTAATTCCATTTCAGTGTTTAATGTTATGTGTATTTGATAATTTCTGTTTACATTTTTGTTTTCTCAGAGTAAAGGACAGTCTATATCCCTGAGCCAGACTGGTCAGTCTCAGCTCATCAATACCCAGGCACCAATCCGCTTCTCACAACCACAGATAGTGTCCAGTACCGGTCAGATAATCTCATCTCATGTCCAACCCATGCTGGCCAATCAGGCGGTCCTACAAGCTATGGCTAGTCAGCTACAACAACAGGGCATTCCACTGGCCCATCAGCAGCTTCTCTCAGCCCCTGGTCAGTCTCCGACTATCCTATCTGCGGGACAGTCACTGTTTTTACGCCCCGCTGGTCAGCTCCCGACACAGCAAGGTATGATGACTGCCACAGGTGTTCAGACTATCGGGCCAACCATGAAGGGTGGCCGCATGGAGATGCCACAAAACTTGCAGGTCAAGTCGAACGCTGGGTCAGTGGCCTTGTCAAAACAAGCAGCTGGAGCTCAGTCTGCAGGGAAAGCTATCCTGCCATCACTAGGTAAAAGTAACACAGCTAAAATTCCACCTACACAGATGGTTGGTCAGCGGGCCAAGCTATCCATACCCAGTCTGCCTCGTACACCAAAAGGCCGACCACGAAACCAAAACAAGAGTACGGCAGTAACCACAGCCACAGCTGCCACCAACACAGTGGCATCTGCATTAAAGGCCACAGCGGCAGCAACCAGTCAGTCAAAACCTGCCACACCTACCACCCAAGTTGTGAACCTTGCATCACCAGCAAAGAGTCAGTCGGATTCTGAATTAGAAGCGGCAAAAAAAGCTGCACCACATGAAACAACCACAAATGGAATCACAGACACCAACCAAGCAGATGTTGGACAAAAGGTATTCAGTTAAGAATAGAGGAGGACAAAAGTAAAGAGGCTGTTGAATGTTTTGAAAAATGTACTTTTGATTACTTAAAATGAAACTGAAACCTTGATCTCCCTAACCTTTGGACATATTTTATTTGTATCCATGAAAATTTTAAAACATGTTATAATCTACACTTAAGAAAAAATGTTTATAACCTATCTTGAGTGAATTTTGCACTCTGTAATTCTTTTCCAATTAAAGTAATTTAGGTTCTAATACAGTGTTATTCTGTAGAGAAAGTACACCAGAAAATAATGTTAATAATCAGCGTAGGTTCTATTACGTTTTAATATGTTCAATCCGCAAACATTAGTGAAAGATGCTATATTTTAATTTCCAATTATATGAAAATAATATTTTAATGTTTGTTTTGACAGGAATCACCGGCTGCAGATCCTCAGCTAGTGAACTCCACAACTGACCAACCCGAGGAGCAGATGGACACTAATGAAAAAGCAGAAACGGCTGCAGTTGCACCGATCGTAGTGGAGAAACAACGTGCCATAGTTAAACCGCACATACTGACACATGTGATAGAGGGCTTCATTATACAGGAGGGGCCGGAACCCTTCCCGGTAAGTATATACTTACACATGTGATAGAGGGCTTCATTATACAGGAGGGGCCGGAACCCTTCCCTGTAAGTATATACTGACACATGTGATAGAGGGCTTCATTATACAGGAGGGGCCGGAAACCCTTCCTGGTAAGTATATACTTACACATGTGATAGAGGGCTTCATTATACAGGAGGGGCCGGAACCCTTCCCGGTAAGTATATACTGACACATGTGATAGAGGGCTTCATTATACAGGAGGGGCCGGAACCCTTCCCTGTAAGTATATACTGACACATGTGGGTAGAGGGCTTCATTATACAGGAGGGGCCAGAACCCTTCCCTGTAAGTATATACTTACACATGTGATAGATGGCTTCATTTTACAGGAGGGGCCGGAACCCTTCCCGGTAAGTATATTTATGGAAATTCTTTTTTGACTTTTATGTATTCTGGTACATATTGGGTAACCATTTAGATTTGTTTTGCGTGAGTTTATATTAAGTTATAAAATTATTTTTTGAATGAAATATTTAGTTTTAAAGGCCCACTACCTTTCCGAAACGGTTTTGGATTTTTAAAATGGGAATGTAAAACGAGCTTAATAATTTTGTAGAGTTGCAAAAGTTATTAACTTAACGTTAATACTACACTTATAATCACCTCCTAAACAATTTAATTAAAATAAATAAAATGTTAATTTTCATAACGCGGGTCGTCTTATGTTTTCCCCCGTCGTCCTAAATACCGCGCGGTAGTTGACTATCACTGCGGCAGACGGTAAAACAGCGAAATGACTCTCCATTGTGATCATATATTAAGCAGGAAATCTTGCATATGTTTGGTGTTGTAACCTCATCTTAGGCCATCGGTATATATTTTCTGAGGTAATTAATGTTTTTAAGAAATCTTTATTTTTTGAATGAAATATTTAGTTTTAAATACAAATGTAAAGAATTTTATGTTATCAGGTATTTCAGGGATATATTCTACAACACTTGATAGTAGAACTGTAAAAGGATTTTGTAGATCTATATGCCGTTTTAGTGGTATAATCCCAGGCTTTTTTCCCCTTTAGGTGGAGCGCTCGTCACTTCTGACTGAGTTTATACCCCCAAAGCCTGGCCAGACAGAAGAGAAGCCAGCCGACTTAGACGGTGAATCCTCTATGGAAGATGCTCACTCCTCAGTTGTCAGTAAACCAGGTTAGTAAACCAGGTCATGTACTTGAATTACCTCCCTTGAACTCAGTTTTGACAGTAATGCTCAATGAACTGATGACACAGAGAGGTAATGTATTCTTTTGGTGTTTAATCCTTCTGGTAACAGGATACATTTGATTTTAATGTTCTTATATTTTTTTTATAAATTTTATCACCAAACATGCTTATTGAAATTTTGAAATGTGTTTAATGAAAATATTTAAGGTTATGAAAGGAAAAAATACCTATATATCTAATTATTTAATAGGGGAAAATACCAGACGACCATTTGTAAAGTGTGAGTTCTGTGGCAAAGATGAACAATCTTCAAGATTTAAGAAATCAAATAGATTTTGTTCAATGCCATGTGCCAAGAGGTTCAATGTTGCTTGTTCACGAAGAATATCCTTGTTCAGAGTTCGTGGCAGACCACGTAAGTATCTACCCTGTATTGTTGTACTGCTTTACATTTGTATAGTTTAATAATATAGTTGGTTAATTTTTTTGCGGGTCAAAACTTATGTAATTTGTCATATCATCTAAACAGAATATTGTGACCTGTTTGTCGAAACATTAAGTTATAATAATAACTAAAGCCATAATAAGCGACTTTAGTTTTTGACTCAAGTCCATGTTTTCTGTTTAGAAAAATTGGGCCTGGTTATAAAAGAACAAACATTTCACTATACCTTTTTCTAGTATCTTGATGTGATTACAAAAATAATATTCTAGCAGCGAGCTCTATAAGCAACAAGTTTCTTCTGTTGTCTGAAGTTGTTTACCATCATCTTTCTTGAGACATAAACTTGACCTTCATTTGTTGGATTTCAGCTTCTGATTTTTTTTATCGAGATTTAAGATTGACTCTGATTTGTTAATTTTCAGCTTCTCTTGCCTCAGGTGGTAAGGTGATCAAGAAAAAACCTATGTTTGGTGTACGGAAAGGTTGGAGAGGTGGACGCGGATCTCGCATGTCCTACAACGTTAGTATCCATTTGACTGTTGTCAGGTTAATTTAGTTACTAGAATTTTATGAATTAAATTTCTCTCTTACAATTATAGGATGACAAAAGGATGCAAAATGAAAAGAAAATACTATTTGATTGGAATAACACAAGTAAATGGAATTTACAAATCAATGATTCAGCCGCAAAATAAAACAATGAAATAAAAAAAAAGTGGTGCAATTTAAAGTTTCACTTCGCATAGGATGGTGTAATTACTATTACATGTGGAAATGCTGATGACCTTCATGAATGTTGTGAAGACTGCCTGGATGATTTGCTATATTCCTGTTTTGTCCTGATAGATGTCTGGAGACATGGATATGGATGACAACAGTCAGTTTGACCATGCAGAACAGAGTAGTTCTCCAAGCTCGGAAAATGAGAGCAGTATGACTCCAGACTCGCCCACCACAGTGCAAGGACAAGGGGATGGAGACTTTCCTGATACACCTCAGTCTAATCCAGCTCGCTGGAATGTAGGTTCACTCAATACATCTTCTCCGTGTTTAGTCCTAGTAGCTGAGGTTAACTATTTAGGGATTTTGCAAGGAAGCTTTTGATGACACTCTTGTCTTATCTGAAAAATATGCATTCTTTTCACCAGAGAATGAATGATTCAGATCTCTTAATAATTTAATAATTTGCCTTTGCAAAATTGCTTCAAAATATTAAATAACTTTTGTAAAGCTTGATACACAGCCATGTACTTGATATTTTAAAATAAACAACTTCAAGATTCTGAAAGCCATAATAAATCAGTACCACTTACAATTTCTTTAACCAGATCAATCTATATGGCAACATCTTAATTTGTTTCAGGTCATTCTTTATTTATACACGACTGAGTTATCTGCTCTTGTTAGTCAGTGTTACTAGTTACATCATGTGTTTGTGAGTGTAAAACATAATATTTTTTAGAGAAGACAATAAATTTGTTCATACCAACTTCTGATATCATGGTCAATACCTACATTCAAGAGTAGGTAACTCTGTAGTATGTGACAACAGAGACCATTATCATAATCATTAGGTCACCTGAGACGAAGTCTCAAGTGACCTATTCTAATCGCCTTTTGTCCGTCGTCGTGCGTCGTCCGTCGTGCGTCGTCCGTCGTCCGTCGTATGTCCGTAAACAATTTACATTTTCGACTTCTTCTCCAAAACTGCTGAAGCAATTTCAATGAAATTTTGCACAAACCTTCTAAGGCATAAGGCCAATCAAAATTGTGAATTATATGGTCCCCACCCCCCAGGGGGCTGTGGGAGGGGCCAAAAGGGGTAAAATTGAGTAAAATTTCAAAAATCTTCTTCTCTACTCACAGATGTGGTAGAATCAAATACTCTTCATAGATAGAAAGGTCTTAAGGTCCTTTACAAAAATTGTGAATTATATGACCCTGGGGTCTCTAGTTTCCCCCTGGGGAGGGGGTTAAGTTTACTATAGTTTATATTGGGAAAACACATTTTTGCGCATTATTTGGTCATTTGTAATAGGAAATGAGTCAAATGTTGTCAGAATTATCAGTATGAGAAGGCCATTTAATCCTATTAACAAATTTTCAATGACTGACCCCCAGGGGCCTTAGGGGCGGGGTCAAAATGGGTCAAATAGGCTAAAACTTCTAAAATCTTCTTCTGAAATTCTGGAAATGGTAGAATCAAATACTTTTCATAAATAGAAAGGTCTTAAGGTCCTTTACAAAAATTGTGAATTATATGACCCTGGGGTCTCACGTTTCCCCCCTGGGGAGGGGGTCAAGTTTACTATAGTTTATATAGGGAAAACACATTTATGAGCATGTTTTGCTCAATTTTCATTGGAAACGAGTCAAACTTGGTTAGAATTTTTAGCCTGAGATAGCAATTTAATATCATATCCACATTGGTCCTGGCCGACCACCTGGGGGCAGAGGGGCGGGGCTAAAAAAGGGGTCAAATAGGCTTTATAAAACTTCAAAAATCTTCTTCTGAAATTCTGGAAATGGTAGAATCAAATACTTTTCATAAATAGAAAGGTCTTAAGGTCCTTTACAAAAATTGTGAATTATATGACCCTTGGGTCTCACGTTTCCTCCCTGGGGAGGGGGTCAAGTTTACTATAGTTTATATAGGGAAAACACATTTATGAGCATGTTTTGCTCAATTTTCATTGGAAACGAGTCAAACTTGGTTAGAATTATTAGCCTGAGATAGCATTTTAATATCATATCCACATTGGTCCTGGCCGACCCCCTGGGGGCAGAGGGGCGGGGCTAAAAAAGGGTCAAATAGGCTTTATAAAACTTCAAAAATCTTCTTCTGAAATTCTGGAAATGGTAGAATCAAATACTTTTCATAAATAGAAAGGTCTTAAGGTCCTTTACAAAAATTGTGAATTATATGACCCTTGGGTCTCACGTTTCCTCCCTGGGGAGGGGGTCAAGTTTACTATAGTTTATATAGGGAAAACACATTTATGAGCATGTTTTGCTCAATTTTCATTGGAAACGAGTCAAACTTGGTTTGAATTTTTAGCCTGAGATAGCAATTTAATATCATATCCACATTGGTCCTGGCCGACCCCCTGGGGGCAGAGGGACGGGGCTAAAAAAGGGTCAAATAGGCTTTATAAAACTTCAAAAATCTTCTTCTGAAATTCTGGAAATGGTAGAATCAAATACTTTTCATAAATAGAAAGGTCTTAAGGTCCTTTACAAAAATTGTGAATTATATGACCCTTGGGTCTCACGTTTCCTCCCTGGGGAGGGGGTCAAGTTTACTATAGTTTATATAGGGAAAACACATTTATGAGCATGTTTTGCTCAATTTTCATTGGAAACGAGTCAAACTTGGTTAGAATTATTAGCCTGAGATAGCATTTTAATATCATATCCATATTGGTCCAGGCCGACCTCCTGGGGGCAGAGGGGCGGGGCCAAAAAAGGTCAAATAGGCTAAAACTTCAAAAATATTCTTTTAAAATTCTGGAAATGGTATAATCAAATACACTTTATAGATGAAAAGGTCTTAAAGTTTGTTTATAAAAATTGTAAATTATATGACCCTTGGGTCTCCTGTTTCCCCTTGGGGAGGGGGTCAAGTTTACTATAGTTTATATAGGAAAAACACATTAATGAACATTTTTTGCTCAATTTTCATAGGAAATGAGTCAAACTTGGTTAGAATTATTAGCCTGAGATAGCATTTTGATATCATATCCACATTGGTCCTGGCCGACCCCCTGGGGGCAGAGGGGCGGGGCTAAAAAAGGGTCAAATAGGCTAAAACTTCAAAAATCTTCTAAAATTCTGGATATAGTAGAATCAAATAATTATAGATGGAAAGGTCTTAAGGTGTTTTATTAAAGTTGTGAATTATATGACCTTGGGGTCTCACGTTACCCCCTGGGGAGGGGGTCAAGTTTACTTTAGTTTATATAGGAAAAACATATTTGTGAACATTATTTGCCCAATTTTCGTAGGAAATTAGTCAAACTTGATTAGAATTATTAGCCTAAGATATAGCATTTTAACATCCATATCCGTCCTCGATGACCCCCTGGGGGACCAGAGGGGCAGGACCAAACAGGGTCAAAATGATTAAAATTTCAAAAAATACCTCTAAGTTCACAGGTTTGATGGAAGCAAATACTCTTCATAGTCTAAAAAGTCAAATTTATAAATCACTGACCAACTTCAAGGCCCAGCATATGGTGTTTATATGTCTTTAATTTGTTTCATTATTTGTTTCATTATATATTCAAACTCAGGTGACCGTTAAGGCCCATGGGCCTCTTGTTTAGAATTTGCATACATTTTAATCGTGTTTGATTTGATCCCTTGACTTCTTTGCAGGTTGTGGAGGTTTATGAGTTCATCAAGTCTATGCCGGGATGTGCACCGTACGCTGAAGAGTTCCGATCCCAGGAGATTGACGGACAGGCACTGATGCTTCTGAAGGAAGACCATCTTATGACTGCCATGAGCATGAAACTTGGACCGGCCCTCAAGATCTGTGCTCGCATCAACACCCTCCGTGATGAAGCGGTGTGAGGAAGAATTGTTGTAAATTTTATGTTTTAATTCATTAATATCACGGAATGGAATGGAATTCTCCATTTTTATGACGGAGAATCTTTGATAGTTTGACAATGGAATGTGAGACCTGTCACATGATCATTGATAATATAATGAAATGTTGTATATAATAATTATGTAAGTGACAGATACTGTACACGTTGTTTAAGAGGATGTTTTAAACAAGTGCTTAGTGCTCATTCAAAAACTTTCTATGCCCTTAAACACTCTTGGTGCCATTAAAACAGTATCTCTGTCTGTTGATATATATATCATTGATCTTTTAACGCTGGTGTTAATTGATATTTTATATTGAATAGTTTAAGACTGACTATAGTAATTCCTTGTTTTATTTTTTCATTTAGGAGCAATATTTGGTGCAGAAATTAGATTATGTTAACCGTTGTGTATATATAGGCAACAATGAAATTTGTGTAATACACTATTACACATAAAGAATCATGATTTCATAATTTATTGATCTTCGCCAAATTGGTTGTCGGTAATCATAGAACCACAACATGGATGTAGATGAAAAGGATTGGTCTCTTGAGAGTATTTTTGTTGCAATGACTGATTTTCCTTTGATATTTGCCAGCGCAACTTAAATATTTGGTGACATGAGATTGTCTCCCTTTGTGATCACAGCCTGTATGAAGTTTTAAAAAACAATTTCATAGGCGTCTCTGAACTCGTGCTACATGTTTACTAGCTAAGTGATTTATCCTTCTCATCTCTTTCTTTGATCTTATTAATACAGATTGAAATAAAATTACTGTGAATTAGACTGAACAGGGTATATTGTAAAACCTATTTTATTGATGAAGAGAAGGGGATATCTAATATGAGTCTTAATTAATTACTGATATGTTGATATGTGATGTGTTTAGAGATTTTATATACATCAAAAATGTAATTATTTTGTAAGACCTTAAGATTTTATCAGGAGAATATTGTTTTAAAATAGGCAAAATATCTTCACCATTAGGATAAGATTTTACTGTTTTTGTTCTAAAAAAGATTTGTCCTATGTAACATAAAGTTATGATGTGTACTTTTTTTTTTATGGTGTTCAGCTTTCTAACGTTTGTTTGTAGACAAACTTCATGACATCAATTAACAATGTATATACCAGTATACTATGCTCAGTTTAGGTATATCCTTGGTCACCTCAAAACTAAAAACCTTTTTACATCTTGAATGATCACCAATGATAAATGTGCTGTGTATGTATTTATGTATTTACACATTTGGTAAAATGGTACATCACTAACCATTGTAGCGTGTACTCATGAACTATTTAAAAAAAGTTTTGTTTTCGTCTCATTAAATATTTAGAGTCATGGTCATGGACGATTTTGAAGGTGAAGCCTGAAGGAAAATGTGAATACCCAGATAAAATAGGCTGACTTTGAGTTTGAAGGGACAAACTTGCAAAATAAGACTTAAAACTTTTTGTTTAAAATCAAAATACAATGGACATTTGAATTTGTATTACCCCATTTACAGTTGCATTTTGATATCTTCTTCACTATGGCATTTTTTCTCACTTTTTTTTCATTCAATTTACCTTCACAAGGTCCAGCCTGTCTGTATACTGGTACCTTGTTACATTGTTATGGGATTCTATTTGTGTTGATGATGTTCAAGGAATTCACCACCCAAAAAAATAAGCAGCTACCGTTCTTTACTTAATCAAAATGATATTGACACCAAAGAAGATTTTTCATCTATACTCTATGTCATATAAACTTTATGTTCATCAGTACATGCACATGTGTACGCAACTCATGTGTTTTGAAATTTTCAAAACATCTGAGAACATCAAAGAATTTGTTGTGGTTATTCAACACACCAATTTATTATACAGCAATATTTGTTGTATTAATGTATTATTGTCTGTGCATCAAATTGTAAAAGTTTTCAATAAATTGAACACATTAATTTCTTTTAAAGTATAGATATATTACAATGGAGATGTTTTATTCTCAAAACCATTTACAATATCGGATATTAAAAGACTTGCAAAAAACATTAAAATAAACCTTTTTCATAAATAGGTTGTAGTTATGAATTATTGCTTGCTAACTTCTTTTCTTTCTGGAAACAGAATCGACCTTTAAATTCATATCATATGCGCCAGGTCTTTATAAGATTATTACATAGATATTCACAATGAACTCTGTGGGGAAAAAAAGCAAAATCATGTTGAACTATATAGGAGTTTGATCATGTGGATTGAGAATCTGAAATAATAAAAGGCAAAATTATGGGGATATCGAATATCACCATGTGAATTTAGAATAATGGACTTTGAAATTATGAGGCTTTGAAAGTCCAACTGTTGTGTTGGATCCATAAACTACAGAATTATGAACTGTTACATACAACTTGTAATTACTTTGTCAAGGTTTTAAGAGCTTTAGATAACAACTGGTAATCATGGTTACCACTGATTGATGCTTTGTCGGGTGGTTTTATGAATAGCCATCAGAAGCTTTCTTCAACCTTGACAAGTAAGTTGTCCTATTAGAAGTTTATAATTCTGTAATTTAGAAATAATGATGGTTTGAATAGCAGCTTATTTCTTCTAAACTACTTTTTTACGTGTTTGTCGATTTTTTTTTTATTGAAGAAAGAAAAACGAGATTATGTGTAGATAGAGAATGTTGTGACAGAGATGTTAAGTGTGACATTGAAGTGTTACGTTGAGTTTTTGGTATCAATTCAGCTGATGTATGGCTGCTGTGAGACTTACGTGGGGTTTGTACATTGTGTAAGTAATTGTAGTTGTAGTTTTGTCTGACAGTCATTTCTTTGTAAAATTTAATCAATATTATGTATATTTATATATAAGTAGCACTTCTGGACCGGGATTATCCTGGTCATGGCACCAACTTAAAGAGCAGCAGAAAAACAGCCATACAGGGGTTCAAACCTCCGACCTCCAAACACTAGCCAGATGTTCTACCAGAGTTGTCTGGTCATAGAATCGCTACACAAAGAAAATTCTAATATTAACTGAAATATACCAATATATCGGAATTTATTGAAGTTTTGATGTTGTAAAATACCTGAAAATTCTTTTTTCTTGGCCCAACTGATTTCTTAAGCTAAAACCTTCAAATGTAAATGTAATTCTTTAATGTATCAGAAACAGTTATTTTAGATCAAAGTAAATGTAAATCTTTTATATATTTCTTTACATGTACTTATTAAGAAAATTTAGGCATGTCTGGCTACTTGTCCTATTAACGAATGCAGTGAACGAGTCGAGACTCTGATCAAAGGATTGTAGTAAGAAAATATGGATATGATGTTTTACACCTTTACATGCTGCATATGGATGGTTATTTTTGTATGTGTACAACAACTTGATGTTTTTGTGGCTGACTGAAATATTCAAAGAGAAAGACCAACACAACGAAAAGGCATTAAACACTGATGTGAACTATAGAACATTATCCTGTTGTTCTGGTTTTGAATTTCCATGCCACCTATGAAGCAAAGCTTTGGATATAAGAGTTATCTGCCCTTGTGGGTATGTACTGATAATTTTGCCATTAGTTTGCGACTTAAAATCATGATATGTTATTTTCTCTGAAAAATATGATGTCCTAATCATCATCACATGAAGGGCAATCAATACCGACCTGTAAGGGCAGATAACTCTGTAATTTGTATAGATGAAATTCTAAAGGATCAAGTAAATCTATAGTAAGTGATCATGTTTCAGCAGGAAGGAGAAGTTTTATTTTATCTGGCTTATCCTAAAGTCCTATTAACAGCCATGCTCATTTAAGGACATGCCAGGAAAGCCAGAGTATCCAGAGAAAACATGCTGACATGCTGACCTTGCAACCCCCACATAGGATTCTGGAGACTCATGGCCCAGAGGTGGAGGACTTGTGGTAATGTGTCTGGATATCTTAACCACTCGCCCCTTCCAACCCTTGTGGATAGAAATGAGTTTAAAATGGTTGTGTGCATAAACTCAAAAACCTATTACATGTTTATTATCAATTCCATTTATACTTACTTAAACTTTATTTTTCACCTATTTCAAGTTCGTATTAGCATTCTCACATTTGGCAAACCGAATCGGCCGATGTTTGCCGAATGGGTATTCTTATTTCTTTGAAGCTGAAACTATTTTCGTAGTTATCTCCCTTGGGCTCATATGTTCCTTTGACATCTTGGTTTTCTGGTCAATTTATTTCAAAAAGTCAGTCAAGGCTAGTTCTGATCATGCATTTATATTGTGTTTTGGATATTCAGCTACATGCATGCTTTTCGGGGTTTTATAGGATTTGTTATTGAACTACCGATATACACAGATCTCGTGATGTGGAAAATGGAAAATAAATAAAACATTCAAACGCACATAAGGAATTCACAGTATATTTTGTTTAATTATGAAATATTAATTATAACAACATATGTTCACATAGTTAAAGGTAATATTTACCTTTAGTACAAAATATGAGTTAAGATGGATACTATAGCATAGATTATCATGGTTATGAGTACATAATGTTAAACACGATAAAAGCAATTTCACAGTAAATTATTACATTTCTCATGTAATGTGCAGATTTAATTAACTTTTACCCAATAACAGTGGAATTGGCTTATATTCACAAAGATATCATTAATGAATATTTTTTGAAGAAAATGCTCTTCTGCTTGAAATTTCTTTAAATAAATTTTGACATTGATGTCTTATAAAGATAAATTCTGTAAAATAATTTTCTCATTTGATTTACTTTCACGATCCTTAAAAATGACATTTAGTAGTTGTGAATGAAAATCATTCTACAGTTATGAATGTTAACAAATATTATGATAGCTTTGAAATGTAACCGTATTAAAAATATAAAGAAAATAGATATTTTTACCATGAAGCTGCATGAGAGATCGACAATATGAAAGGAAGACAAATTAAACTGATGCCTTCACATACTGGGACATAACCAATGGAGTTGTTAGGTCACAAACATTAACTGGCAAGAGTTTCTTAATGAATATGCAATAATTAAACCTTGTGCTTACAATGCTGTAGACAATAAAACAATAATGTGTGGTTAAAACAGTACAAATAAATATATATATACAAATGTATTCAAATTAAAATATTAAGTCCTGAGCATTCATAACTTGATTTTTATCTGCTTTTTATGTATCGTAAATATGGGTTCCTAACCCCCATTCCTTTGCATAAGATTTTATATGAACCATCAAAACTTTCATCCATGCTCTATTTTATCAGTTCTTAATTGTCATAAAGTTTCTATATAACCTTTTTTTAAAACACCTGAGATAGGGTCTGAATATTATTTCAAAAGTTCATTGACAAATTTCTTATAATATGAAGTCTTCGAATCATATTTCTGTTGTTGAAACAATACAAGATTCAATGCCATTTTCAACTGTGACCTAAAGGTGTTATTTCGTGTAAAAAACAAAGCATTTTATAACAGAATTTCCAAAAAAAATCTAGCTCTATTTCGTCATTGCAGTAACTGTTCTCTTTATTTCATGATAAATTGGTCAGTTTGAAAATAGTTCATTGCTGTTCATTCTGATACACTTATGATTGTTTAAACTTCCTTGGTCCCTAGTTGAGAAATTCAATTTAATATCCTAAATCTAAGCTTTATGGTTCTTGAAAAGAAGTTTAAAATGTAACTAACATATGATTTATAGACATGGTAATTGAAATATGTCGTGATAGATTTTGTATCATGTCTGAAAACATGAGTACATGAACAGTATGTGTTGTTGCCAGTCAATCACCAAGTCTGTAGGATATATCTTGAAGCACATATATATTGCTCTGTGGAAGACTGAGCTCAGAGATAGCTGTAGATTAAATAACACAAAATAACAAGGAAGCTGATTGATAAAACGTTTGCCCTTTGATGTATACATTGATACAGTGAAGTCCTCAGTATAAAATTGGCAAAAGTTAGCAAATAATGTTGGTGATACATGCGTAGTGTTCAATAAAACTTATATTATCCCATTCGCAGATGCATTACATATACTGCAGAGAAATAATTTGTACCAGTATGAATAAACTCAAGATTTCTTGTTTCTCTCTTTAAAGATTCTTTTTTAAAAGAGAAATCACTGAATGTTATTGATTCAAATAAACTTCAAAATGAGTACAACTTTAAATAAAGTTTTAACAAGATTTAATTCAAATGTTAATGAATCTATGCAAACATTTTTATATTTGATAGGGACGGCTGACATATAAATAAATCACAAAATAAAGTTGGTCAGGAGGTTGAAAACTTTACAAGTTTTACAACTGATGGTCTAGCTAGGTAACATAGGAGTACCTTGTAGTAAATAATACAAAACTTTGAATCCTTAAAATACTTCAAATTTACATTCTTACCAGGTTTTTTTTCTATTCTAAATCAGTTATACATTAATTATGAATTATCAGGCTAGTTTTTGATAGACTTGTCTAAAATTGGGTTTACCTATAATGTTAAATGAGATTGATTCTGGTCACTCCTGGTTAGTTGATTTACATTTTAATGTGCCCATTAGTGTATTCTATTGACCATCATTTCTAGATCCTTATGGTATGTTTCAGGCACAAATTGTAGCAGTGGTAGTTAAGTATTTACTGGATCATAATTCCTTGTCATGACAACATCTACTTTTTGCTGATCAAAAATGAAGAGTAATCTACCGTAACAATTTGATGTCATACTAACATTTATTTTTACTGATCGAAAATGACAGTAATTTACCGTAATCATTTATGTTATGTTAATTTCTATTTTTGCTAACAAAGATTAGAGTTAACTACCGTAATCATATTTTATACCATTTGCCAAAGGCGACTACACTTCATCAATTTTTATCCCAGATCTACCAGTGCTTTGATGTTGATCGTAAAATGTACTTAACTGAAAGTATACTCAATATAAGTTGGGTCTAGTATTTGGTCCCATTTCTATCATTTTAATGTCATTTATGATCTGGTTGCCACAACTTTAGTGAATATTTCCAAATATTATACTGATATGAATCAAATTACTGAATGAGGTCAAGTAATATAAACATCATGAAAATATATAAGTTTACATTTCTGAAAATTTAAAAAAAAAAACATAATTCCAAATCAAAATATTGATATTATCTGAAATGTGCAATAAAAACAAATGGTGTTTGCCCTACAAAATTCTCCTGATATTATCGGCCCTATGTGTTATTTTTTTACTACAGCTGACATCAAACTTAATAAATAATAAAATCTGTACAAGTACTCATGGACTTTACATTTTATTTGACTCATTTGAACCAGTGGGCTGATGCTCTGGCAATCATAAAGAATATGAGATGTTACTTTCTGAACAGAAATATCTAATCCCAGGAGCTGTGACATACTCCAGCATAAATCATTACGA
The DNA here is from genome assembly GCF_041381155.1 of Argopecten irradians. Classification (NCBI taxonomy): domain Eukaryota; kingdom Metazoa; phylum Mollusca; class Bivalvia; order Pectinida; family Pectinidae; genus Argopecten; species Argopecten irradians. Next base: position 15,313,020 of record NC_091134.1, on the reverse strand, counting down.
TGGTCTTGGCATAACTGAGATTAGATTTACTGGAACGGCATGGAGATCAAGATATGATTTTCATAAGATTGGTATCTCATTAGCTTCTTTGTAAATTCACTTTATCACTTAGAATTATTATGTTACCCTCACAACCCTTGACATAACAATCAATATACCTTCAGCTGCCTGAGCAGATAGTGAAGTGATATGCTAATACTGAATTAAATTAAACAAATTCTGTTTCAAGGAAATGCTCCTACTTCAAGAATTCAACAAATTCCCCTTTAACATACGGTAATGCACCTAAATAAACCTACCCCTGAAATATCTTTATCAACAGTATGTGAATAGTGGGAGTTTAGTATGCACCTAAATAAACCTACCCCTGAAATATCTTTATCAACAGTATGTGAATAGTGGGAGTTTAGTATGCACCTAAATAAACAGTATGTGAATAGTGGGAGTTTAGTATGCACCTAAATAAACCTACCCCTGAAATATCTTTACCAACAGTATGTGAATAGTGGGAGTTTAGTATGCACCTAAATAAACCTACCCCTGAAATATCTTTATCAACAGTATGTGAAAAGTGGGAGTTTAGTATGCACCTAAATAAACAGTATGTGAATAGTGGGAATTTAGTATGCACCTAAATAAACCTACCCCTGAAATATCTTTACCAACAGTATGTGAATAGTGGGAGTTTAGTATGCACCTAAATAAACCTACCCCTGAAATATCTTTATCAACAGTATGTGAAAAGTGGGAGTTTAGTATGCACCTAAATAAACCTACCCCTGAAATATCTTTATCAACAGTATGTGAATAGTGGGAGTTTAGTATGCACCTAAATAAACCTACCCCTGAAATATCTTTATCAACAGTATGTGAATAGTGGGAGTTTAGTATGCACCTAAATAAACCTACCCCTGAAATATCTTTATCAACAGTATGTGAAAAGTGGGAGTTTAGTATGCACCTAAATAAACCTACCACTGAAATATCTACATCGACGGTATGTGAATGGATTAGCCATGGTAGTTTATATTGTATATCAATATATACCTGCAATTGTGTAACTCAATACACCTACCTGATATATAAAGTCACCATGAGATGCAACAGATGTTAACATGACTCATATTCATTCTAGGTCACCTTCTCTCTATCGTACTTTGTTCTGTATATGTATATCACTTTGTTATCTACATTTGTGGGTATACGTTTGTATTGATTGTTATATCATGTGTTGGAGTCTAGCTTATCCAGCAGATTTTTTTAAAGAGAAAATGATGTCATTTTAAACACACATATAACGACATAGGAGCATGTACCCAATTATAAAATCTCCTGAGCATGAGAAATCAGAGAAATTTTTAACTAGAGGCATAATAAAGGTATTACACATACATTAGTGAGTAAAACATGTTTATAACGAACACGCTTACAACAAAATGATGTGGTTGTACTTTTCATTCCGTCACAAAATTCATATAAGGTGTTCGTAATATTATACTTTAATGCTTTTAACAAAGTACTTTTTTCGTTGTTCTTTGGATGTTCGTTATAACCTTGTTTTACTGTAGTCTTATATAAAGCTGGATTTATCAATTTTCATTTAACATTTCTTGGTCATTTTGTTTTTAAAAGTGTAAAGTACTTGGCTCAGTTGTAGTAAGTTTTGTATCACTCAAGAATCTAATGTAGTAAGTTTTTAATCATAAATAACTCCTAGTTTAAAAAAATGCTGACACATAACCACAAAAAGGTGATGATATCGTGTTTAAAAGTATGGAAAATGAATAAAATATTGGCTACAATATGACTTTAGGCTATCAAGAAAAATTATTTATATACATAAGAGTATGTGAGGTTAAAACATGACTTTAGGCTATATATGTATGTAGATTACTAGTCAAATATGTACACTGAGTATGTGTAATTCGGCTTGACGAGGTAGTTCATTCATTAGTAATTCAACTTACTTTTATTGATGATCATTGATTAATATAAAATATTTTGACGAGTTTATATCGTCTTGCAAAGTAACATTGATAGGAGAGAGATGACAAAATTTGTCAAGTCCCATACAAAAAAGATTTTGATGATCATAAACTGATCTCTGAAAACATATTAAACTCACAAAATGTTTAAAACGTATTTACTGCAGTAAAATAAAAATCACCGAGAAAATGTATGTGTATGTATCATGTGCACAGGTAAATAAACAAATCCTAACAATCAGACCAACGTCGACAGCTTCTGACTGTCCCCTTCGTCTGTCGTAATTGTCTTAAACCGACTTTTGTACATGTTTTGGTCGTATGAGCCCCCTCTGCCTGGCAATGTGGCAGACTGACCCCGAAAGTCTTGAGAAGTTGTCGTTTGGTTTCTCATCTGTTGTGCTTTGGGAGTTCGAATAAGGGGGACAACTGTGAATTGTTGTTTTTGACCCACTGGAGGAGGGGGAACTGGTTTACTTGGTTCCTTTGGGAAAACCTTCACATTCACTGATGAAGATTTTTTCACTGATGATTTTAATGTTGAAGCTTTTACCTGAGTTGGCTGTCCATCGCTAGCACTTTTAATCTGTTGTCCATTAGAGTCACTACTCTCAGTTTTCTGTTGTGTAGGTTTTGTTTTCTTTTTACTGAACATACTTCCGAATAAATTCCACGAGGATTTACTCTGCGATGAAACACTTGCAGATGCAGCTCGTGGACGTTGTTCAGGCTGCAGTTGATTTGGGTCAACAACAGAGTGAGCTGATGAAGGCATCTCATGAAAACTATGCCGATACGAAGCAGGACGATGGATTTGTGTGGCCATATTATTGCCACTTTGAAACATGTTGTAAATATCTGCTGAGCTTGCGAAAAATGGTCGCCTTCCATTATTGTTAACATTATCCACCGAAATAAAGCGTCCCTTATGGGGCATTCCATCGACACGTCCGTTTGCAAAAATATTATCACAACTTGTATTTCCTTTCACAAAATCACTTGCAGTTGACATATTTCCCATTGAACTGACGCCTGAACTATTGGACTGATATGACAAACTACGTGTTGGAATTTCACTCTTATATGGCACTCGTCCTGAGTCACTGCGAGAAGAGTGAGGTCCCCATGTATCCATGGAAACCATACTTTTTAAACTCAACACTGGCACACCAGAACAACTCGGTGGTTGCAATCCTGGGTCAAGTTCGACAATCTGACCTTGACCCACGCTGTGGGAATTTTGATGGGGATTGTAATAATTGTCGTTTCCATAATTTTGTTTCATCATTTTTTGATGAAAGTAAAGCACTTTTGAATCCTCTTTCAACTTTTCATTTGTTTTATCAAAATCATAATAATTTCTATAATTTCGATCCATGTCTGTGAATTTGTCACACAATTCACCTTCAAACTTGCGTAAATCCTCAGGTGGACCAATGTTTTCACCATGTTGTGTTCGTGAAGGACGTGTTTCCATGGGAACACTCGAATCTGTGTTCCCTGTGTAAGTTCTTTCGTTAACAATTGTTTCACTGCTGTTTATACGATTTGAATTTTCGACTTCTGGATTAAAATCCATCACACTTTGCATATTTTGCAAATTTTCTTCCTCTTCAATAATTGCTAACTGTCTCAACTTTTCCTGTAAAGAGTTATCCTGCGATTCCACCATTTTGTTTCTCCTTCGCACAGCCCACGTGTTCCTCGGTTGCGTATTAGTCAATGCTGGCTTTATTATTGGTCCATTAAAATGAACAGAAGTTTTTAAATCCTGTTTAGTGCTATTACCATTTCCCTGATTACAAGAATTCTCCAAGTCGGAATTGGTCGTTGACGATGAAGAACTAGATGACAATGGGGAGGATAACGATGTTCCTGAACTAGAGTTGGTACCATACCCATCATCTAAACTTTCATCTGCCGAAGCTTGTCGTTTTGGAGACATAAACGTCACTTTGAGATGAGACCTGTCCCCGTTACCTTTAGAGAGGATAGAATTGACACATTCGGGCACAACTGGCTCATTCAAGTCAGTAAAAGTCTTTTTCGACTCATATTTTTGTCGACTATGATTAATACTTTCTTCGTTCCGTTTTTCTTCCTCTGTTGTCATCATGATCATTGTATCTGCGGACGAATCACTCGCTGAATCTAGCACATCATGAGGATCGAAATCGTCAAGCAATTGAGCTGTAACTTCAGGAGTTAAATGTTTCATGGGAGGACTTAGAATGCCGACGACACCCTCATCTTCCTCTTTGTCTACAGTCCAAATTGTGTCATGCTTTGTGACATTCGTACGAGTAAGAGGCTGAGGTTCTGGAGTAGGAGCACTTTCTTTTGGAGAGGAAATCGATTCATGTCCAGGAGATTTTGGCGATGGAGGCATTCCATTGGTTGTAACTCTATGTGGCAGACCTCGCGGCGGAATTTTTGGAGGTATATCCTCAGAGTTCACTGTAGTTCCTGATTCATTAACAGTTCTGTTGGTGGATCGAGCCGGACGTTCTAGTGTAGAGTCGTCCCTCTGGCCAGTCAGTCCCTGCACTGACTCAACCTGATCACCACCGCGCTGTGAGTAAACTCTCGACTCATTAACCTGTGAATTGTTTTTAGCTTTGTCACTCAGGCGACGTGGCAATGAACTGAATGATCTAGTACCTGTTGATGATCCAAGATTATTATTTCTGTTGTATTGAAATCTCTGGGTGAGAAGTGAAGAGTTTGGCGAGGGTTTCAGCAGGCTGGATACTCCCCCTTTGGGTGGGAACTCTCCAGTTTGTCCTGTTGACTTGCTTACATCTCTGCTCCGAGGTGGTAAAGGTGGTGTTAGTTTGTCATCACGGTTCACAGTCTCCTGTTCGTGTTTACGGCTCGCCTGGGGCATCCTTCGAGGTATGAAGGATTGTTGGTAATTCTCAATCATATGTGACGGCCGAGACGAGCTTTTTGATATCTGATGATGAGTCGTACTGGTCATTTTCTCTGTGTTTTTACCTGTAAACAGTTGATAAGTCACTTTTCCCTACATTTCAGGTGAAATATTAGTGTAATTGTAAGTCACTTGTAAGTCCATGTTTAAATGATATCAGTACATCATCAAAGTCCTTTCATTTGGCCCGACTACATAAACTACATTCCACAGTCCTTTCTTAGTGCTATATCTGTAAACAATTGATATGTGACAATTACCTGATGTTTCAGGTAAAATAAGTCACCTGTACAATCATTGTTATCTACAATCAGTAGTTTATCGTAGTCCTTTTACTGGCCAGCTACATACACTACATTCCAACTGTCGTCTGCTTGTGCAACGTTATGCATGGTCACACTCCAATAATCACATTGGTCAAGCGGTCAGTCACAAAAATGCCATATTACATTAGCCAATGGTCAGAACTGACCCTCTGGCCATCAGGTGAGTTAAGTCTGGTATTGGTGGCTGATCTATCAGGCAGTTATATGAAGTGTCTGTAGTGGAATTGTAAACACAGTGTATTACTATACACATGGCGAAAAAATCTTATGAAATTGTCGCAAATTCATGAATGAAGAATGAAGATTATCTTCTCTATGATTCTTTGATTTGTTAAAATAAGTAAATCCAGTGAAAAATGTTGTTAATTTGCTGAAAGATGAACGTAGCTCCGGTGACAATGTTGTAACAGATTTCCCTTCACTCCAATGGATTCCAAACTGTAATTTCTACTCCAGTTAAAACATAGTATGAATTTTCACAAGGTTTTCACACTGGAATCTAAATCACAGGCTAGGCAGACAAATTCTGCAGTAATTTAATTTGATATGCAACAGCTGTCTGCTGGTCTACATCCCAAGGGCAGAGATTATATGTACCTGGCTTATGTAATGAGGTACAGCGGATGTATAGACCAACACTTCCTTTCCAAAGGTAGTAGCTGTCCAAAAGTTGTCCACTATCTGTAGCACATTATATCTGTCCAAGTACAAACTATTATCTCTCCAGTTGTACAACACAGTCAGATAAGTATACCTGTATAAAAGTACTGTAGCATAAGCCTTTCGGGCAATAGTACCTATAATAACAGGCTCCTGAGAATCCGTTTATGTCTAGCTAAAATTCTGTGATGGCTGGTATGTTCTGTTACAGCACTTCTACAACTTTACAATCCCAGGTGCACCATACCAGTGTCATAAGGTCACAATGTACACAAATAAATCCTGAATAGTCCCTCCAAACACTGTATAAATATATATCTGCCTGTTAAAGAGTTCAATGTCAGTATACAGGAAGCATTTCAAACTCAATCCTGACCTGGAATTTTGGTCGGTTGTAAAAATGTGTGTTTAGCCTAAAGTGTTAACCTGAGTTCACTGGCTGTAACCTAGGTACTTCATTAAACACAACACAGAGATGCTCCTGTCTGAAGCAGACGATGCTCCTCTGTTGGCGGTGGGATGAGTCACCGTGACAACACCTATCAAGTTCTCCGTTAAAATCAAAAATCGTCTTCATGCAGCATCACAAATACATGCCCAGCTGTGTTACTGTAAAATTCACTGACAATCCCACTCAAGTGATAGCTGTGTGTAATCTTTGTTCAAAGTTTTTTTTTCTCTCTGTATGTACATGTAGACTGTTGTTTTTATCTCAACTTCGGGCTGTAAGATGTGCGTTCCTTGAAGAGTTTCAGTGACCATCTAGCAGGGTGTACTCTGCAACATAAGAAGAGAAACAAAATCAGTGAACCGTTCAGCCATGACAATTTGAAGAGGCTACATCAGAGATTTTTCTTTTTTGTTAAGTTTTTGCATTCACTTTTTAGAATTGCACAAGACTCCACAGAAAACTGGCAAAGACTAAAAGCTTTAGATTTGAAACAACAAATTCCCTGTTTTGTTAACTTATTTTTGTTGGTTCGACATACCTTACCATTAAGAAAACTTTATATAGCATAGAATCAATAAATAAATGAAAAATGTTTCTTTTCTTGACTTCAGCAGCAAGTACCAAAACTAGCAAAATTCATAATATAAATTTCATATCTTTATATGAAACGAAAACATTTCAAGATCTTATTTATAAAATAAATTAATAGTCTTACATGTTGATCAAATTTTAAAATCAAATCATAGTGAACCCATTTAAGACTACCTAATCTGATGAGCCGTGCACAACACAATGTCAACATTGACAGACAGGTATCGGATGACTTTGCAATTAATTTCTGATTGTTATTATTAAGCCAATAAAAAATGCTCAAGGGTATATTACACTAATGCACAACTATTGGATGAGAAAATTAATTGGATTATAGCGGACTAGCATATAGAAATCAGTATCATTGATTTCTCATTGGTATATCTGTGATGGTTGGGACTTAACTGGTACTATTGGACACGGTGATTTCTATATATAACTATAGACAATAAGGGTTATTTATTGTATATGTAATATCATCATAATTACTATATATATATATATAATGGAGACTTAAATCCAGATAACTAATAATTGACTATATATAGGTACATGTATAATGGTAGAACATCATATAGACTACACTTTCATCTTTTGGCAACAGGAACTCAGAGTTTTGAAATCAGCCAATCAGTCTCAGAAGTGAGAAAATGTCCTACATCTTAACCACTATAAGTAGATGTAAACCAGTCTGAGGAACCAGTATTAGAATGTCAGACACCTTCACAACTCTGCCAATACTAGTTAATATAAGTCAGAAAATGTTAAGATGCCATAACCATTGGCTTTCATGACCCAATGATGAAGACCTAGCACAGGGACTTGGCACAGATTTCACACACTTGGTCTATTTATACATGTATAAGTATTACATGGTACTATAACATATAATACAGACTTCATGCCAAGTCCCTGTGGTGTATATGAGTGGAGAACTAGTCGTGGAATGTCCACCATAGTTCCTATATACATAATCTATCTTAAATCCTGTCATAGGTTTCCCATGAATCAGCATAAATTTCTAGACACTTATGAGTCTTCTCAACATACAAAAGCTGGTTTTGAAATAAGCAATAAATATTTTTTCATAAATCTTCAATTTCAGCTGCCATTGTATAAAGTGTTGATGTCTGAAGCAATATGAATGAGAGGTTTAAGTCGTGGCCTATATATAAATCGTGGGAATCTCCTCCATGTTGTCCTGGACCTGTATATTGATACTAATGTAACATATGTGTTAACTGGCAGATCTCCAGAACTTACTATCATTTCAATACAGTAAACAGATATGTACACAGCATCTGAATTAAACTGGCCGCCAGACCTTACAACATTAAAATCATCGATAAAATAAAACTTTTATAAGGTTTTTCTTAATGACGTTTGATTCTAGATATTAAGCAAAGGGAGATAATTCACTACTGTATCTGTCCCATTAAGTAACATGACTGCAGAAGTGAGTTTTACAACTTAAGTCGCTTTCATGATGCCTGATTTAAAGGGAGATAATCTAATACAATTTTCACAACATTGATCTCCCTAATTTCAAATGTAAGGGGAAGGGGTGCTTATAGGGACATTTGCGCTTCTTGGGTCGAATAAGGTAAGGAAATTATGAAGATTTTCGAAGGTCTCAAATAGCCCACTTGTCTATAGAGACCATTTTCCCCTTGTCTCTTGGGTGGTCCTTATAGACAGATTTGACCTAAATATGTATGGAGATGTTATGATCTTTTATTGAACAATTTTGCACTTACAATATCACAAATCCATCTATTTTTGTCTTTTGAAATAAACTTCCAATAATTCAAGGTAATGCTACTATACCAGTTACTATGATAGTGGAGAATATAAAAACATCATACGATAGTCCTTGTAGGAATTTTATTTTGTACCGTTACATTGTACTGACCCACAACAATGCTATTCAGATGTCATGGCCAGCGAGATAATTGAATTCCTGGTATCTAACACTTTTTGGCATATTTCTATTATTTTTGCAGGTGTTGAGAGTATTAAAGGATGAAACTTTAAATTGGGTGAAATGTCTAACATTTCTTCTCTGATGACTCATAGGTGTAAAGTTGTCTTCACTGCAGACTGAACCCGCCCCTCCCAGACAGCCGATCAGTCCCCCTCCCCCACAGAGAGATAGTATACAGCCCATCCCCCACCCTCCTTATTCTTCCTCTCCCTACACAGGGAAATAATATACAGCCCTTCCCCCTTCCATAATCACTCTCCCTTCCCTCTACAATGAGATAGTAGATATCCCCTTTCTCTATGGTGAGAGATATTGCCCCTCCCTCAATCCTTCTCACTTTCCTCTTCCTCTACAGGAAGATAGTAGGTATCCCCTTTCTCCTCTTAGAGAGACACACAACCCCTCATCCCCACCCTTCCCCTTTCCCCTTTCTCTACTGGGAGAGATATAGCCCCTACTTACTCTCCCCTATCTCTGTTGGGAATATAGTGTTCAGCTTGCTGATCCCGCTCCCCACAACAGCTGAGCTGAGTAAACCCCTCCCCCCCTCCCTCCCTCCACCATAAAATCTGTGAACCTTACATTGTACCAGGATATATACAGTTGGGAGGGTTTAATTGTGAGTGAATAAGTGGCTTGACTGAATGGCCCATCACTTGATAGATGAATGGGAATTGGCACTGAAGACTGGGGTGATTGAGGTAGAGGGGGAAACAGAGAATTGCTAAGATGGTTTGGGGTGTTTGGGTGGGACAGTGGGTTGTTGGGGTGAAGTATTGGAATTATATTCAATTATGTCGGGGAGGCGGGGAGGCGAACAGAGTGGGGGGTATATGGGTCAGGGGCACAGGGTAGAGTGATAAACAAACAGATAACAGGGAGGCTTCAGTTCTCAAAATAGGCACAATAAATACTGAAGAGACAGGCTGATTACAGCCTACTGGGGAGTACACCAGGGTGGTTATGTAAGCCACCATACCACCAGTGGGTCTGTAATCCCAAGGTCGTCTGTAATCCCAAGGTCATCCCCCCAAAAAAACAGATAAAGGTTATAAGGATCACATCAACATGCAGAATATATAATAGAACACAATCTAACTGTGGCACGCCTTCCCTCCGTTTGTTGTGATGTGTGAGAGAGAAGTTAAGTCTGTAGACTTGTATTTGTCTCCTTGTGATGATGTTAGTCTAAATTTATAGTGTTATCTCACTGAACTGACACCCCGTAGGATACCTATCCAAGCTTCATACTGACAATAGAGACACCAACGGTCACCAACACTTAAAGTTGAGATGTTCTAGCTATCGTAAATCTGGACTATAAAGCTAAGGGACGGAGTCTAAAGGCCTTCTTCACCTGGGCGAACAATCAAGGTAAATACAGGTGACAATTGGTTGGGTAGATTTGCTGAAGTCCTGGGAACTTGTACACTGAATGACTCTAACTGCCTAGAGTGACACATAGATTTGTGAAACACAATAACTCAGTTGTGAGAGCCATCCTTCCATAAGTCCTGTTCAGATATAAACCGTACAAAATACACATCAATCAGGCGGTCATTTTATAATTAGCCTTCTGGCTGAGAGCACCGGCCATTAAAGTCATTTACATCCACATTATATATAGGCATGGCTTACAATCACTAAATAGGGGCTGTAAGGGCAGCCCTAATGGCTAGTGGGACCAGTAATGATCCCAGTCTGGCTCTATTAACTGGCTTCAATCATGTGGCGCCTTAAGGATGTCTGTAATGATCTGTACATATACCTAAGTACATTATAGGAAAGTTAAAGGCCTCGGTAACTTACTTATACAATTGTAGTACCAGTACTTAGCTAGCTATGGTCATAAGCAACTGATGGAGCTAATGTTCGGTCATAAACAACTCAAACTTCCTTAAAATTCACAATACTATTTTTTTTTTGAACTTAAAAAGTCATACAGCAGCTCTCAAATCCCTACATTTTAGGACCTTAGTACCTAGCTTTAATTTACAGTCAAAGAAAATCTGTTTCTCTAAAATTTATCTACAACTTAAAGGAATTCAGTGAAGCTAATTCTGTTACATAACCACGAAGCAAAATATGACATAAATGTATGACATATATTTTCTGCATATTCTTATGAAACATGTAACAAGAAATATTGACAAATATCATGACAATGTTAAGTATTTTGATTGACAACATTGAAATTCCAAATCTTTGATCAATAAGATTAAGCAGGTACAACATGTACGCTGTACCCATACCCCAGCCAAAGTCATGCACATTAAACAAATGCAATACATAACCACCGAGGAGTTGATGAAATTATTTTCAGACAAGAACATGCATCTTAATAAATAAGGTAAACACACTAATGTAAAAGCGATTTGAGTAGTTCTAGACAAAATTTTCTTTTCTTCACGAGCATGGGCCAGCGTTCGGCATACAAGGCATCCGACCACTATGTGTAATGGCGGACAGCGAGTTTGAACATTTCATACATTTCACCACCTTGGGATTTTCTGGCATATCACAGTAAAACCGACTTATATAATTTCTATCACAACAGGTTTATTCCTGAAATATGTGCAAGTTTTAATTTACTCTTAGACTGAATTGTCTCTAAGCTTTGTAGAGGTATCTGTTAAGCTATAACTATACCTCCCTCATATGTTCAAAAACAAAACTCAAATACAGTAAAATGTACACCTATTTTTAAAATACACTGTGCGTTAAATTATCTCCCCTTAACACTTATTTTTACATTACATGTATTGAGAAATATAGGTCAAGAATATTCTGGTATTGACAATTACCTAATTATACTCTCTCACCTGACATCTAAAAATAGTTTACAGACAGATAACCAATGAAAACATCATTCCCACACTTGTCAAATTGTAATGACGCAAATTTTGTTATTATGAGTCTAAATCAAATGGAACAATATCTTAGGAAGAATGGATCCAGGCAAATTATTATTTCAAAATATTACTCCAACACCTGTCATTACAACATAATGTAAACACTTAATTTATCACAAATTGACTCATTCCTGCATCAACTCACTTGTCAGACCTGAACAAAATAGTATGAAGATCTTCTTGATCTTATCTGCCAAAAACAATTATCCTTCAACTAAAACTACCTATGTGCAGAGTTAAAATTTAATTTCCCAAAAAAATTTGATCGTTAAAGCAGATACATTACAGAGAAGACAATTTTACAGTTAAACCGACTCGTCCCTGTAAAAATATGTGCGATCAAAAGATCGGCGTAATTAACATATCTCTATAAATGGTTCGAGTGGCAGAGGTCCAATAGATATTGCCCTTGTCACTGAGAAACATCGTATTGACTGTAACACTCTGTCAACCTTAGCTGTCTTACCGGGTATACATATATATACTGTATATAACCCAATAATCCTTCAGGGTGTGCTAAAATTATAGAAAATATGATGGGCACTTATTGTGACCAAATTCAATTAAAACCTGCTTTAGTGGCACCTCTGCATTAAGACCTCCAGCTTAAAGATAATTTTGTTTATTGTCTCAATAAGGTTACTTCAACATAACTTAACCGACATGTATATACAGTGGAACTTGGTTGATACGAACTCGGATAATTCGACAACCCGGCTTAATATGAAGTGCTTTGGCAGTCCCGATCGAATTACCTTTTTATATTTGTTTAAAAACTCGGAAAATTTGAATGCGAAAAACTCGAAGAACTCGGATAATACGAAGTAAATTTTGGGTCCGAATGACAAAAATAATACATAAAATGTTCTTACAACTCAAAATGAGATTTTTAGGACAACGTGATCGCCGAAAATGCCGATTTGTTTTTCATAAATCTGTCGTAGAACGGCATTTCAAAATATATAGAGAGGTTTTCTTGTTATAAATTTGCAACTACCATCAGCAATTTTGACATCTCTCTTGTTCACATCGTTTTACGACATGGAACTAGTCTATATATACCGAGTAAAGAGATAGTCAGTAGACATACAAAATTTTGGTTGGGGAGAGAGAGGGGGTACACTGGCCACCTGTCTCTAAAATATTGCAAAGAAATCACTAAAATTTGGCTTGAACATTTTTGTCTCTACTACATTTCTGATTCTATGTTTCAAACTAGGGGGAGATAATCTAGTAAAAAAACTCTGTTGAGAAAGTCTTATCAACAACTTAGGGCCTGGTGGCTAGTCTAGAGAGAGGAAAGCAGGTCAAGAAGTTGAAAGCATATCTAGGAACATGTAGATTAAATCAAATCCTGACATCCAGGAGAAATTTCTAAAATATTACAAACATGTTAACACAATGCCCTAGTTCAATGTTATTCTTAGCTTGTGACATATTTTTTGGAAGGGAGGGTGAGAGATGGTGATGTCCTCTATACAACCATATATAAACACACTGGATGTGACCCAGCTCTATTATACGGTAATTATGACATGCAATTCTGTCGAACCCAACGTGTTACCTGAATATGTCCCAGTCTTTTGAAAATCATTATTGGTGTAAAAGATATAGCGACGTATTGTTAGCGGGGACATATCGGGGAATTATCTAGATAACTTTGGGGACATTCTTCCACTTCAAAAGACAGCTCCTTTAATTCCAGTGTACACTAATACCTGTACATGGTATCTTGTTCCCAGATAAACACCGCCTATTATTAGATTATAATGAATCAGCTGATTTTTTTACCATCACAGTTATATTATTATCTAATTATGGACAAGACGGACCTCATTTGTGTACACTAACAAACACTAACCTATCATATTCACACAAACCAGGTAAACTTGTGTTAATGTCCCACCACAATATCTAACTCTGCTGAACGGAGCTGCTCTTTAGCTTCGAACTCGCTCCAGGTGCAAAGTTCAATCCCCAGCAGAGGCAGTGATTGAAGTTTAATAATTAATCATAGACTCTATTACATTAGTGCCTATTAAGGAAAGTAAATGTACTCAGCTTTACAAATATACAGGCATTGCTGTAAGCTAGGACATTTACAGAACAAGCGGATTAGTGCACCGCCAGATTCGGGTTTAAACCGAAGACTTCAAATCGCTCTCTAGACTCTCTACCTTCTAGTCACCACCAACTGCCCCATTCGAAACCATCACTATACAACTCTAGATACACTATATGGTAATAACCCATGTTAAATTGAAGTAATATTCAAGTTATCTATTAAGATAAAACTTTTTACATTAAGCGAAAGACTATGGTTATCATTACGAATTAAACCCTCTGTACACATATTGTAACATAATACATTGACAATTTCAGCAACTTACAGTTTCCAATGTTTTCTCCATATTCCAGATACCACTATAAACTAAAATTATCATTACCACTGACTTTGAAAATCAACCATCTCCTGACATTTAAATTTGATCATTTTGAAAGCACTCCCCTGGGACAGGCTTGGCCTGGTGTGACACCCCCACAAAAACATTGATAATTCCATTGTATTCACCTGACGTTGATTACCATCATGTTAACACTCCCACCTATATGTAATACACTACCCGAAAAATAATCACGAATAACAGGAATTAAATACCACTTATCTCGTGTGATGTCGACACAATCAATGGGACAGTGTCAAAGCTCACGAACTAAAGGATAGGGCATACGGTGTAGACCTTAGGCCTTGGAAGACCCCATAGCACCCGCCATGTACCCATGGACAAACCATAGAGCTTATATGGTGCTGAATATTGGACCTTACAGGACCCTATAGCAGCCATAATGGACCTTATAATGGACAAACCAATGAGCCTATATGGTTCTCAACCTTAGGCCTTAGAGGACCCCAATAAGCTAACATGATGGCCCTATCTTCATGATGAACAAACCATAGAAGCCATGTGGTGTAAAACATTGGACCATAGTGGATACTAAAGTGGTATAAACATCATAATTGTGGTGCTGAAAATGAGACATAAATGACCACATACACTGTTGTCTATTACAAGAAACTAAATGGCTCTATGGACAAGCATGAGGATGTAACACCACCCGAAACCTATGGTAAAGGGACAGTTCTGTCCAGCAAGAAACACGGGTCTCCAGCGTGGCTAAAGAAGCATGATCTGTATCAGCAAGGTGATATATAGAGGCTGTATCATCAGTTGTTTGATTGTAAAAAGGAAAAGTACCAGGTATTAATGTTTATGGCTATATTTACATTTAAAGTCAGAATCCTTAGTTCCTAAATACAACAGAATACTTAGTACATGTATATGTACCTTTCAGGTGTTTTTAAGTTTTACAATCAGGAAACTACGATGAATCAAATGTGAAATAAAAAATTGACAAGTCAAGGTGTTATTACATTTTTTCATTTTATACATAAAGATTTGC
The DNA here is from genome assembly GCF_041381155.1 of Argopecten irradians. Taxonomy (NCBI): domain Eukaryota; kingdom Metazoa; phylum Mollusca; class Bivalvia; order Pectinida; family Pectinidae; genus Argopecten; species Argopecten irradians. The sequence goes on along the minus strand of NC_091134.1, from coordinate 15,297,717 downwards.
AATGGAAATGAGTTATTTAATATATACAGAATATGTATACATATATAAAGAATTTATGACAAAAATTCCGATATTTTCCCGTTTGATGTTAAATGAAATAGGCAACTCATAAACATTCAAATCATTTATGTTAGCTGTTTCTATTTCACGATATTTTTATTCAATATCATATATCTTCATCAAGAAATATTTTGTGTCACTTTACGACATTCAAAGGTAGAGGATATTATTTATTTCCTGCCAAGAGCACGGATCATATCGCACAGCCGTACACTCCTCACTGACGTCAAACATTCGACAGATCAAGTATTTGAACGTTTTTACTGAGTCAATACACAAACATGTTAACCAGTCTTAATAAGGCCTTAATGCCGTAAGTCAACATCTTCAGATCAGCCTTGTCGTGTGATACAGGTATACACCCGGGGTCAGCCAACCAAGCACACCCTCCTCCAGGCTATCTCTCAAACCAAGTCTAGTGGCTATTTCAAGATTTACTACAGTATTATGTCCACTCAAAAGACTTAGTCACAGTCAGTTGACCACTGGTCAAATGTCCATTTCGTACATCTACACCTGTAATTTTCTGAGGATCAGTTCTGGTATGGCATTCATGTTCTGATAAACTGTCGATCAGAATACATTACAGTGAAACCTGCCTAAGCAGACACCTTTGTATAACAACAGACTATATACTAATGTAAATAAGATCAATGTGTTGGAGTTCACAATGGTCAATTTTAACACATATTGACCTGTAGGTCTATTTAGGACCATTAGCTACAATTTTTGATTAACATCTTATCTTAATTTAACAGACGGCTCTCTCTATGATAAATACGCTGAATGATGTTAAAAATAGCTTTTTGAAAAGTTTCAGACAATGGCTCATCAATGAAACTCATTATTAATTATTTCTAACATCTATAGTGGAACCTGGTTAAATAGATTCTTAAGAAATTGGAAAATTCTTCAAAATAATCATAATCCAATTATGAAAAGTGAAGAAAGTCAGTGGAGACCAGAATTAAGCTATATACAAAGTAAAAACCTGCTATAAATGACATCTCTATATAAAGGACACCTGTCTATAAAGGACAGACTCAGCAACCCCATTTTATACAATTCGCTATGTTGATTGACCTCTATATAAAGGACACCTGTCCATAAAGGACAGGCTCAACAACCCCATTTTATACAACTCACAATGTTAATTGAACTCTGTGTAAAGGACAGACTCAACAACCCGATTTTATGACATGTTTTATGTTCATTGTCCTCTGTACAAAGGACACCTGTCTATAAAGGACATTTTTGCATGGTCCCTTTTTGGTTTTACAGTAATATAAATGAGAGTAAGTGTTTACAATTATACATAGCATAGATAATATAAACTATAGTAAATTACCTGTATATTAATTTGAGTTTAGCTCTGGTCCAATGGAGCCTTGTCAATCTGTGCAGCTATAACATCTAGCCATGTTTTAAAACCTCAGTACTGATCAGTGCCATATCCAGCCAAGTTTGACTTTCACAATTACAAAGTGACATACACACAAACCTCTCTAGTTACACACCATTCAAAACATAGGAAATCCTATTTAAGATCCCTCCTCCTGAAGTCTGGCCATGTGTTGACAGCTCACAATCATGTCCATTTTAACACCATCATTCTTGACCATCATACCCTGTGGCCATCTATATATGTTGTCCAGTCTGGGTCACTGGTCAAGATCAATTCCATGATTACATGGCCTTAAACTGGACACAGCAGCAAGGTCAAGAATCCAATCAGCTGTATAAAACCATGACATGGAAACCAAAGCTGGTCAGTCAAAATTAATATCCAGACCACTACATGCTAATCTAAAAAGATGCCCTATAGTTATTCTATGGACATTTTGTTTCAACATCTTTATACATATGACACTTGCTAATTAACATTGCAGGGCTTAGCAACTCCAGTAATCTGTAAGCCTTAATGCAAATCTAATGCCAACCCTAATGGCCAGAGGATTTGATTGGATAGCTGTAGCTGGTCAAGAATTGCTGACCATCTGGACACCTACTGGGAATATAATCACTGCTAATGTAGTGAGTTTAACTTGTCATCTTTGTCTGGAATGTTAGAAAATATTCATACAATTATACTTCTATTGGTTTGGTCACTGCAATGATATGTCAGATTCTTATTTCAAATTAGGAGAGGGGAATAATCCATTATTAGAACTCTATTTCTTATAAAGACTTTGGGTCCCAAAAGTACTGTAAGTCTTTGATTTACAGATCTGTACAATGAACAGCTGGAATTGTGTTTTACTGGTAAAAGTCAAACATGGTAATAGGATAACAATTAAGTAGAGTATGGAAAGGAGGTAGGTAGATTGGGTGTGAAGAAGGAAGGGAAGGGTAGGAAAGGGGGACAGGAGAAGGGTGGGTAGAGGGGTTAGAGGTGGGAAGAGTGGGTAGGGAGAGGGGAGGGGTGGGTAGACAGGGTAGGGAGGGGGAGGGATGGGTAGAAGGGGTGGGGAGAGAGGAGGAGGGGTGGGTAGAGGGAGGTAGGGAGGGGGAGGGAGGGTAGAGGGGGTAGGGAGAAGGAAGTGGTGGTAGAGGGGGGGGGGAGAGGGAGAGTAGAGAGGGGGGTGGATAGAGGGGGTAGGGAGAGGAGAGTGGTGGATAGAGGGGGTAGGGAGAGAGGGAAGGGGTAGGGGGGGTGGGAGAGGAAGAAGGGGTAGGGAGGGGAAGGGGTGTGTGGAGTGGTGGGGAGAGGGAAGGGGTTAGTAGAGGGGGGTAGGGAGAGGGGGTGGGGAGAGGGAAGTGGTAGGTAGAGGGGGTAGGGAGAGGGAAGTGGTTGGTAGAGGGGGGTAGGGAGAGGAGAGGGGTGTGTAGAAGAGGTAGGGAGGGGGAGGGGTGTGTGGAGTGTTGGGGAGAGGGAAGGGGTTGGTAGAAGGGGTAGGGAGAGGGGTGAGGAGAGGGAAGGGTTGGTAGAGAAGGTAGGGAGAGAATTGGGTAGAGGGGGTAGGGAGACGGGGTGTGTGGAGAGGGAAGGGGGCAATGTATCTGTTATTAGCAATATAGCTTTTATTTACTCCTAACACAATAAAATACACTTAACAAATGACTTCTAAATTCTATTTATGAAGGTTATTAATAGACTTAAGGTCAATCGTGACAGGGTCAGAGTTCAGACACATTGACTGGACATATTACACATCAGTGGTCAGTAGCGGTCAGATCTCATCCATCATAAGTTTTGACACATTCTGATGTCCAGTTTCCACAGGGTGAGGTGTGTCTATAGTAATGACCTTACTAATGACCTTCACCATATGTCCAATGTCCTCAGGAACTTCAACGCCATAAAACAATGATAAACCTAACACAAGATGATTCCCCAACATTAAAACTGCAATAAAAATGCCTGTATATAAAAGCTGCAAAGTTTTGTACCTCAGAAGCAAGGAAGAAATAAAAGAATAATAAAAGATTTTCTTCTGGCTAAAACATTTCTGATAAATATTCTTCAACAACAAATAGGTTATAGTACAATGTGTTTTTCAACAATACCTGTTTTCTTTGTTTCTCGAGGGCATCCATTAGCTGTTTCCTTGTACTTTAACTTGTGCCTGGTATTTATCAATAGTTATGTTTGCCTAAAAGGCAACAACATGGAGACTAATGTAAAACCCTCGCAGCCTAATGTTAAAATCTACCACATCCTTTTGGCCGACTTTGTTAGAAGAATTAGATCCTTAGATCCAATGACCTAACTATGATATTGCAAAAATCATAACAATACATGCCCCCTAGCCCAACACCGCATTGAAGTTGGTCAACTTTTAAAATTGCTCTTAAGGAATTAATCCTTTTATTTGAGATTCAATATAGCTGTGATCGTCTGTGACGACACACATTTTTGTGTGCGTATCATATAATAAGCATACTCTCATGTGTAGAACATTTACCTGAATTAATTTACCTAAGTGATTTGTCTCAAAAATCATAACAATATTGTCAATAATGTGTTAGTGTTACAATATATCTATAAATAATATAAATAAAGATTTATCTGACAACTAGTTTGGATAAATCTTTTACTTGCTATGATCATCAAGGTCATTATAGTGCTATCCCACCGAAACATACAGAACTTTGAAAATAACCCACCCACCCACTATATAGTCAACATTTGAACCAGTTGTTCCATCCCTTCTTCCCTAAACTCTAAGTATTTAGCAAATGTGTGAAGCTCTGAATTGAAATATGCTTTAGGAGTTGCTATAACGAGCCATGCAACACATTTCCTTTTCAAACTGGAAAAGTTTTTTGATTAAGTTACGTTACATCAAGGTGATTCCATCGGATAAAACATTGAATAATTAATGGAGAGATTACACATTAATATTGATTCTCCATCTAAACCAAAGACGTCCCTGTGATGTTGCCACTTCCACTTTCAGTAAATGGTGTTTTTATAAAGATAAACTACTTCTGTGGCTAATTACATTCCTGTATTACATTGATCCCCCATCTTACTACATGAGGGTACACCATCCAACAGCTGTTTATCAGGTGTGGAATATCACCACTGTCTAAAACACTTCTCATGCTCTACAATTTTCTTTCAAATTCAATTATTCTTTTCCTATCTTGTAACATGAAATTTAAAGAAAGAAATTACTGATCAAGAGAGAAGATTTTTTTTCACCATTGATGCCATCTTGGAAACACCTAGTTAAAGAGAAGATTTTCAAACTGATCAGTACCATGTATTGTTCTAAAATTACCTCCCTTGGTTTTAGATGTGCAACTTTAAAAATAAATGAAAATTGATGATGATGCCACATATAAAGACAGAAATACTTTAACCAAATTATGATATTGCTCATTGTAAAACTGATTTTAATTTTGTCTTCCTATTAACATCCAAGGATGTGCCATGTTTCCAAGGTTTCAGAGAGAACCAGACAACCTTGAGAAAACAACCAATCTGTGGTCAATACCTCACAGAGTCTCAGCTTCATGCCACCATGTTGGTTTTAAACTTGCGACCTTGAGGTAGAAATTTATCAGAAATTCCGATTGTATGAGTAAATATCAGCATGAATTGTAAGTTTAGAGTAAATATATCAGCAAATTTTTATTTATAATTCTTCCGAATATTGCAAAGAATCTTAGAGTTCAGTTTTGGTGACTTAGCATAGCATATAAAATGGATATTTTTCAATCAGTGGTAGCATAACAGTTCAGACATATCGTAGAATATTTTTTTAGTTGATGGGAATATCTGGGGATGCACCTTGTGACCCCTTCTCACATTACTGATACTCTGTCTCATTAACACTCCAGCTCAAGCTTCCAGTAGGTAATTCTTCTTATACATTTAGTTTTGCACTTGAATCAAACACCTTGCTGACCCAGACTGCTCTTTACATGTACTTGATGACCTCTGTATGGGACACACCTCTCTCAATGGTGGGAGGTAAAAAAGAAACTTGCTAAAATGTTCTCAACTTTTATTAGGGACAAACTTCACACAAATATCCCGTGTGAATTGAAGTATTTGTTATTATTCTAGTTTCACCAGCCGTTTTGACGGATTTTTATAAGTATAAACACCAAGAAGAGATTAAGACTTTGCACATCAAATGTTGATTCTTGAAAAATCGATGACATACGGTCAGTGCATATGTCAATTGCATGACTAACTTTTGTTTTAAACTCGCATCTAAGAGGCGTAAGTTGCTTGAATAAATACTATCAATGTGGCTATGATAAAATCAGTATCATCTCTCTAAAATCTCTCTAAAATTTAACATCAATCTTACATGTCATCAACAACAGCATCAATAGGGCTCTAACTCAGAGACTCTGAACTCTTAAGACAATTTAAAGCTTTTTCAAATGTCTCCCCATGTCTGTTGCAGAGTGACCAATGGTATCACCTTGACATACACCTTTGAAAATTTGAAAAATACATCACGCTTTTCCTATAACTGATCACGAATCTTGGTTTCAAACATTGTCTACTGCTTTGAACTCTGGCATGTCCTTAAATGACCCTGCCAATTTACATAAGGTACCTAACAAAACCACCTTTCATTCAAAGTAAAGACTTAATTAAAAAGCTCAACAAAATTTTTAGTCTTAAAACATGGTTCATCTAATACTAGCATTTTGCTTAAATCTATTTAAGTTTGTTTTTCAATTTACTTGTACTTCTAAAAGAACGTTATGACTCTAATTGGCTAATTAGGTTTACCGACGAGTCCTTAATTAATTAAGCAGCTGCATGCATGGTGCCGTTAAGTCTATTTTTCTCCGCTTTCAACTTTTTAATGTCTTTAGTGCCTTTTGTATAATCCCTTTAATTAAACATCCAGTGGTATCCACAATCAATCCAAACAAACATTCATCAACTATATATCACTAGATATAGTTCCCTCATCCATAACGTGACTGACTGATCACCGGCACGCATGATTGACATCAGTTATAAGTACTGGTGGTCGTAATTATACAACCCAACACAGGACACAATGACTATATAAGGACATACTATAGTAGGCCTAAAAAACAATTGTCTTATTCAAGGTTTTCAAAACGAATGAGGAAAAGTGGAAGGTGCTTATATTTAAGACGGCTACTGCCACCAATGTCAGATATCAGAATGATGCTAATTTTGATCAATTATTACTTGATTAAAGATAAATCAAAATGAAGAAATGATATACATGTAGGTAATTATAATTCAGAAGGTTAATTTTATGCGATATCGGTTTGAACTCTAGGCAATAAAGGTTTCAAATTCTTAACTTGATTGTCTGGTATATACCATATAGCTGTTGATATGCAGGTCAAAATATTTCATTTTGCTAAAAACGAGAAGTGATTTGTTAACTTTGGTTTAGATTGTTTAAAATATCCTAAATACGGTATTCCTTAATTGCATATTACAGAGTTATCTGCCCTTGCCGGTAGGAATAGATTGTGATGTCATATGATTCAGAAGATACGCATGCCCAGAAACGATAACGTGACGGCACGTAGAACTCTTCAAAATCAAAGGGTACTTCATACTTTTCAGTTAAAAAACGATGTGCTCACAAAATAATGATGTCATAAAAGATATCTACCAAAAGAGAATTAACTCTGTAATATGCAATGACAGCATTCGACCCAATAAACGCCCATGTCCCTATTAGCGCCCCTCCCCCTTTTGAGGCCTGATCAATTTCAATTGACTGAAGACTAAAACTATCAAAACTGTATAGGTTTGCCCTTTGCTTTGCAATAATTTCGTCTGATAAAGCACCTTTTTATTTTTTTTTATTTTTTAAATGCCCTGGGTGCTTATTAGATAAAATATGGTACCTAAGAAAAGTGAAGGTTAACGAAGAATGTAAGACATCTTTAAACTACTCAGCCAATGTGATCCAAATGTCCTATATACAGTGTATATATATATATATATATAAAGAACTCCCCCCTTATGGACCCCATTGGAAAATTGTTTTATGTTATTTAATTGTTAGGCAATAAATATTATTCTTTTTTACTTTTTTTGGAAGGCTTTTGACTTTCAAAACAACTGATTGTTTCTTAGCATTTGGAAATGAGTTCTATGCAATAAATCATCACAGTCTTACACTTGTGAACAATTACCATTGGAATTTTTCTCAAATTAATTGTACCAATCTTAAAAATTCTTGGTGTTTAAACTACCTCCTGTAGATCCAGGTTGGCCTTGAAGTTTCTGACTCATACGACAGATTCGGTTTTGTCCAGGTATGTACCGCTACGACTCATGAATATCTGCATAGTTACCAATATCATCTGTCAAAGATTCAGATCTTTACTGACGTAATCAACATGAAATTGACATTTCGATTCATTCTGGAGGGCATTTTTTCTATGATGCAACCAATAAATATTTTTAATAATGTACTTCATACATAAAATTCCTACTTTTTAGATTTTTTTTTCAGAAACTAATTTCTAAATTATAGACAAATGTGATCTTCATTGGAATAATTTCAAAAATGTAATTAAAAATGTTTTCATTTCATTTTTTTCATTACAAAATTAGCACTATATTAAAAATATATCTGATTTCAAAGAAATTATCCAAAGAACTAACATCTCAGTTTCTCTTTTACAAGTAGACTACAGGTGTTCTGCAAGGCCTAGATGCAAGACAGATCATATATTTTTGACAAAAACTGTTGCAACTTATTCCTATTGATCACTTTTCCATTCATGGTTAAGCCCTTAGAATATTGCCCTGAAACTTCAATGCTTCATATGCTATAACTGATAAATGTGACCACAAGATTTATCAATCCTTTAAACAGAATATTAAACAAAGTCCTGTTTGTTCGGAGCAAATAACTTAAACAGAAAGGCTAATAATTAATGTGTAAACATATTTGTCTTTGACAGATTCAAGTGTACAGCCTGTTTATCAATCTCACGCATCAAGCCGTTGTATCAATACAAGAGATAGGTGAAATGTATATTATTTCTGTGATTCATATTTAAACATTGTTTTTCTTTGATCAAGGAAATACTTTGAGAATGGTAAAGACAAACCTGATAAATTCTTCATAGAATCACACCAGATGTGAAATACAAGGCACAAAATAAATAATTTCTATGATTCATATTCATTTTTTTTCCTTTGATCAAAAGAAATACTTTTAACTGCTGGTTGCTAAGAAGCTCAAATCGTGAGAGAGATGTCCGATGTTAAGAGGTCCAATTTTCATGTCATGCTTTTTGCATTTTGTATCTTAAACTTTTCAAAAGTTTTTCGATAGGAACACCCTTAAAAACTTTAAGTGCTATATGTCACACAACATATTCAATAGCGATTTATTCTTATTTTTTCTTTATAATTCCATGGGGCCTTCTAACCTATTGACATGCAGAAATGTCCCAATCATTTGGAGGAATTTTACGACCTTTCAACTATTGTTCCACTAATTCCGAGCTATTTTTAACCCCCCGATCACTGAATTGATCACAACAAATTGATCGTCATTTGTTTAAGAAAATCTGTAGTATAATCCATCGTATCTGGCGACCATCCCATACACAGGTCGTATAATCACCTAGTGGGCCAATCGAACCGAAATGTCACCCAGGACTCGCCGGATTATATATCCCTGAATACCTGTATGTATAGATAGTCATTATATAGAAATATAATGGGACATGCCAAGCGGAATGCTACTTCAGGCCTTTGCAATACACAAGAACTCATATTATTACAACAGATATTCATAACATTTGAACTCCTGATATTTATTCTATAAAACGACGGGTAAGCTAGTATGCCCTACAACCCTTAATTAACTTGATATTCTCCAATCTTGAACCATACAAAAAATGCTCAATATTTTTATGATAGCAAAGAAATAGGAGCATTTAATAAATTGACAATGTCTGTCCCATACCTTCCTATCCTATCTTGTCGTATTGCATCTTATTGTATATTACATGTTCAAATTTCACCCTTAATCCTCAATTTACATGAACTGGTGTGTTCCCTCATTCATATACATGGATATATCCTATTATTCTAAGGATCATTCCATTTCAGAGTAACCATTTTAGTTCATAAATGAACCACAATCAGAACTGTCACTTAAATATTAAAATACTATCTTCCTAATGTCCCCAATGTACTTATGAATATTGCCAATGGGGAATGGGTTGGGCTAGGAGTGGGAGAGTAGTTGTAAGACTGTGTGTAGAACATGTTCTATAACATTCCTACCACACAGGTATGTCCCAATATTAAAAACATCAGTACAGGTATCAATCAACATTAACATTGATATAATATACATTGGAATGTCAGTTCATCAGATCATAAACCACCATATAAAAACATTTTCTATTACAAAATGTCAGTCCATCAGATCATAAACCACAGTATAAAAACATTTTCAATTATACTTGGAATGCTTCCTGGAGCAATAAGTTTCCTAATAATTGAAGTGTATTTAGTATACGAAACTTTGTTTAACCAATCATTGATTTTACTGACCACTGATTTTACTGACCACTGCTCTTAATGATCTCTGACTTTACCAACCACCAGCTTTACTGACCACTGAATTTTCAAACCACTGACATAAACTTGCTGACCACTGATTTTATAATCATATCCTTTAATGACCACTGGCTTGAATTTGCTGACCACTGATTTTACACACCAATGATGTGAATTTACTGACCACTGATTTTAGATCTACATACCCAACGACCATTACTGACCACTCATTTTCCTAATAACTGACTTAACCAAGCACCAACTTTACTGACCACAGATTTTACAGACCCGGTCTGGCTTAACCGAACACCAACTTTTAACTGACCAATGGGATATTATAGACCAACATCTCATGTAATCCACTAAATCCATCACAAAATCTATACATGCCCTCATCATGGCCGACCTGACTTTTCCGACACTCTGTCCTATCTGACTTAATCACTCTGTTACATAAGCCTCGATAACATTACCCATCCTATAATCCTATCTTTGAATTGCTTCCATTTGCTGACAATTTAGAATCAAAGAAAAGCATCCAATCACATTTGAATCAGATATTCAGAATCTAAAATCTATTTCTAATTAAGTGTCATTTTTTTACCTTAGTATTCTCAGGCAATGGTAACAACTTTAATGTACTGCCATCACCGTAACACAAATTTCACGACAAAACATGTCGGAACAGTCGCCTTTCAAATTGACATCGTAATGAATACACTGAAAACTAATTCAGTGTCAGGTAAAATCTTTGTTGTGAACAGCCCAAAAAAATCGAATCTGACCCAGTTTTTAGCGGTGAACCGTTTTTAGCATACCTGTGTGAATACAGTGATGATTAATACTTGATGGAGGCCTTGTGAATCGAGGGTAAAGTGGAGAAGGGATTGTTGATGTGGTCCCTATCTGTCTGAACAAGATATCAACATTTATTGTTGTGTTTTATCGTACGATCTGCCCGTTACCCAGTAAATCAGCCATGTAATATTCATGTATATGTAACTAGAGTAAGAAACCCTAAAACATTTATGTTAAACAAGTCAGAGAAAATTGATCATGACATTATAATATTTTCAATGATATTAAGAACTCAAAACCACATAACATCAAGTCTGTCCATTGCTAAATTGATTTTCCCAGCATTTCAACTCTGAATTCCATCTTAATGTAGTTTTCTGTAGCTGTGCAATAAGACTAATATGATTTTTGTGTTGAATTTTTTGAGATTTCATAAAAAATTTCAGAACATTTCATCAAATAACTTTAATGAAGTTAAATTAATGAGATCTTGTTTTGTAAGCATTAAGTCATATTTGTCTTTCATCGTTTATTGGTAATAATTTCTAAATAGATACCAAAAAGCATCATAATACTTCTATGAAAATGACATGAAATTTTACACAAAGCAGAGACATAACAATTGATATATGTTCAAAAGAGTAAATAACTCTTAAAGGTAGATAACTGCTGATCCTATAGGCAGATAACTCATTTCTTCAAGGTAGATAACTGTTATCCCAAAATAACTCACGCTCACAGGGTTAGACAACTTCTGTTCCAAATGATAGATAATTCCTGCTTCCAAGAGTAGATAAATATTGCTCCAAAAGGATAGATAACTCCTATTCGAAAGGTAGATAACTCCTACTCCAAAGAAAGATAACCCCTGCTTAATCAGGTAGACTATGCCATAATGTGAATTTATATGACCAGTATTGTAGGCTTTATTACTTACCATTGAGATTGATCTGTAGGGGAGGTACACAACACTAGGGATACCATAAAAATTCCTGTAAAGAAAATAGAATCATAATTAATATCTTCATTTATAACCACAATTTAAGAACTTTTCTGAATGAGGATAACAGTGAATATATATCTTCTATTCAATTTGGAGTTCAGAAAAAATTCTTTTCATGAATAACTTTCAATCTCAATTACAAATGGCAATCAACGGCCATCAGCAATTTTGTTTCTGTATGGATCAAACTTAAAATAAAATGGGAATTGGAAAGAAGATAGATAGCTAGCTTATTTTTGTTGAAAATAGTTCAGTTAAATTCTACTTCCAGTCAATTTCCTTTATCATAAAATTTAAAGCTATAATGTTGATATGTAATACCAAAACTACAAATCTCCAAATTTTCAAATAATAGCTGCCTGTAGTCTATACACTTGACCACCCTGAAGCTGCAATTGGCTTAACTTTCTACAATTGCTCTTCTTTCAACATAAATTTATGGTATATACATCAAAGAACTGCAGTGCACCTAAGACGGAATAATAACTAAGGGCCATTCATGATAACACTCTTCACTATACATACATTGTACAAGTAAAACCCATTATATATATGCAAAAGCCATCAAACCATAGTAAGCTTTGTGATTTGTTTACATACAGATGTAGTTTGAGTTCAGATATTTCATCAAAGAAAATATTTGAGATCTAACGTTAACAAACAGAAGTATTCTAAGTTATCTGATAATGAAAATCACAGGAATACTGAACAAAACATGGAATCTCTTATTGCTTTGTGAAGAAGGTTCTGCTTTCATATCCAAATTGTACATCAGTATGAAGAAATTCACGCTGCACAAGTCGACTGCATCTAACGCCATTTATCAAATTTATCTGTGTTTTATCATAACTGTGTTATCATTTCATCGACTGATTTATGTTACATACAGTAGAACAAAATGTTTAAATTGTGAACATTTTAAAGCATGGCCTCATTATCTGTTCCGCATTTTTTAAATACTTCTTGTATAATAACCCATAAAATCACGAAGAGGTATACTCATAATGTATAACTTGGTTGTAAGAAAAACTTCGCTGAGCCGAAGTTGCATTGAAAAGATCCTCGTATCCTGAACCTTCTGTACATATACATGTATATACACAGTCTGTAATTCTATCACCTATGTCAAAACTGTTGGTCTACGTTACATAAATGTCATCTTGATAAAAAGGTTTAATTTCAAAAGCCCACAAAGAAACAGCAAGATATTATGAGGTCATATAGAATGACTTGTGCAGCGTCTTGTCAAAACTACCGATCACATCATAACTTTAATCTCTGGAAGCATTTCATTCTGACATGTGGGATATATCTATCTGATGATCCTCATCTGCACGGCCCAGGATATTTGTACATGGAACAACCTTGATACTGAAGTTTAAAGGCATCCTTTCCACATTATATAAACAGTACCGTAAACCTACTTCCTTTCGTGGCTACACAATTTTGCAATTTTCAATTCACAACATTTTCGCAGAAATTTTTGAGTTTCACGGATTTAAAATTGAATGGAAATACCTTGAATTTAATGGTGCAAGAATTATGGAAGACAAATAAACTTTCGCGAGTTTACCATGATAGCCAGATTAGCGAAAATAAATCGCACTCGAAAAAAAGTTGGTTTAATTTAAAGTTGTTCAGTTTTGCAGGTAAAAAAAAAGTAATGCAATTTTTGGAACTTTTGCTTTGGGCATCTTAATTTTTTAGAAGAACACAATATTTATCGGGAAAGTTAGACCTGCAAAAATAGCACTGACGGTACTAATTAATGTTGTATTTTGTTCTGAAATGCGACGTTTAATCAAATTTCTTGAGACTGATGAACCATTCGTACAGATTACATATGGCGAAAGACAACATAAGGCTGCACTATAGCTAAGAATATCAAATAAAACCTTAGGTAATGAACATTTTAAAATATCAGCGTTGTACATATGTTACTAAATGTGGTTACCAATTCAGGAAAATTTGTAAAAATTTAAGCTCAAAGCAGGTTCACAATGGCGATATGACTTTTGTTGGCAGTTCGCAAATCACGAGTAAAAAAAACCCCAAAGAAACAGCAAGGATTTCATCTAGTTACAATTATGCAATAAGTCTACATATATAAATTATATCAACCTTTTATCCAGAAATTTATTGTGAATAAATATTAACAGATAATAAATAAAGATTATGCGATACACATGTAGGTGCCACATATGTATTTTTTATGGATTAAAGAGAACAGGTAAAAGACTACAGGTTTTATTTACGTAATGAATGTCATTATATAACACACCGATCATGACTCACCGGTGAGAAGATTAATGCATTTTATATTTTTTAAATCGTCCTACATGCTGACTTAGCCTGAAGTGTGGCGAAGTTGTCTTAAAACCACAAAACAAACACGGAAAGAACAGATAAAACATATGTGGTTTTAGAAGTAGCTCTCAACAGCAACTCCCGGCTACCTTAGTGCATGATTAAATCATAAAGTACACAAACTGCTAGCCATGTGTAAACACAACAGAACATAATATCCTGCCTTGATCGTATGGATTAGATTGACCAGGACTGCATTGGACCTGCTCCTTCTGACTTTAATTATACAACATAGCTTAAAATTGTCTATAAGAGAGATACCCATGAATATACTGGTAGTTTTTGCTAAAAGTGGAGCTTAATACACCATAGAGCTTACCCAATATACCTAGTAGTTTTTGCTCTACCATAGAGCTTACCAAACATACTCAGTAGTTTTTGCGTTAACATATAGAGCCTAAACCAAATATACCTGGTAGTTTTACTCTACCATAGAGCTTACCAAATATACCTGGTAGTTTTACTCTACCATAGAGCTTACCAAATATACCTGGTAGTTTTTACTCTGCCATAGAGCTTACCAAATATACCTGGTAGTTTTTACTTTACCATAGAGCTTACCAAATATACCTGGTAGTTTTTACTCTACCATAGAGCTTACCAAATATACCTGGTAGTTTTTACTCTACCATTGAGCTTACCAAATATACCTGGTAGTTTTTATACCTGGTAGTTTTTACTTTACCATAGAGCTTACCAAATATACCTGGTAGTTTTTACTCTACCATAGAGCTTACCAAATATACCTGGTAGTTTTTACTCTACCATAGAGCTTACCAAATATACCTGGTAGTTTTTACTCTACCATAGAGCTTACCAAATATACTCGGTAGTGTTTGCTTTAACATAGAGCTTACCCAAGATACCATGTATTTTATACTCCTAAATCTTGGAGCTCTAATTAAATAGGGAGTGTGTCACTATCACAGAATATATTGGGTGTGGTGCTTGCCAATTGCATTTTGGGAGACTGTGGTATGTTCATTTTGTGTCTCTTTGTGATAGTGTCTGCTGAGCTTGGCCATTTTGTAGATTTATGGCCTTATGATTCAACATATTTGAATTTTATCCCCCAATTCGGACATACATATTTTTGGAATTAACAACCCCACATTTAAGGGAATTCCCCTAGCACATTTGGATATTCAAATCTATTTCAATTGCTAAAGTGATTCTTTATATCCTAAATAACTTACAGAGTAGCCCCTAAGAAATGTTTGTGTTATTACACATAAATGCTATCATACTGAATCATACTGCAAAGACAACGCATAGCACACCTCTCACTATCCTATCATACTGAATTAGGAAAAGCTGGTCTTCAAAATTAATACAACTTACTGTGGCGATAGCAGTCAAAATAAAAGCTATTCATATCAGGTGTCAAAGAGATATGTCATACTTGGCTATACATAATTCTATTTGCAAAAATATTGATGCAAAAAAAAAAAAAAAAAAAAAAATCTCACAAAATAAAAGTGATCAGATCTACAGTTTACAACTATAGCATGTGTTTGGTATCATAGATTAGGTATACAAGGATAGCTAGAGGTCACACCTCTGTCCTGACTGGTACATCGAGTACTAGAAGTACTAGAAAGTAGTATATGATAGCTACATCCCATTGTCCCATTGTCTGTCCAGTATACATATATAATCCTAACTATAACCATATACCGCCTCCTGTTCCTGTCCTAGTACTATACATGTACAGTAGTACCGCTGTCTCCTACAAGCACCTGTCACTTGTACACCTTACTGCCCACGATCTGTCTCACACCTGTGCGGAGATCATACAGGAAGCAGTTTAATGTTACCTGATATTGACAAAGGTGAGCTTTAATTGTTATGTCTTTGTGCCCACAAACCACACAGGTCAGTCAACACCCACACAAACATGATGTACAGTGCAGGCTTTCACATATTAATATTGACTATCCATCGACAGCAGGAGGTCTGGTAGGAATCAAATAAAATTATAGTATAATAATATCAGAGGACAAACTATAGGGGTCAGCTAGGATTGTTGTCTGAAATCGTAGCATCACAGCTTATATGTCATAATGCAGTGCGGATAGTAAATATATGAGGTTATATAAAATCAACTTTTACAAATGTCAAAACATGATGATGTAGGTCAATGATCAAATGTAGGTCACTGTGCCACTTTTTTATCATGACTAAAACATCACCATACTCAGTAACCAAAGTGCTGGTGTAGTATTGTTTGAGATAGAGCCCATAGTTAAGACAATGAGTAGATAGACAGGACAGATACAATGCAAAACTTTCTACTCATTGAGATAGAGCCCATAGTTAAGACAATGAGTAGATAGACAGGACAGATACAATGCAAAACTTACTACTCATTGAGATAGAGCCCATAGTTAAGACAATGAGTAGATAGACAGGACAGATACAATGCAAAACTTTCTACTCATTGAGATAGAGCCCATAGTTAAGACAATGAGTAGATAGACAGGACAGATACAATGCAAAACTTTCTACTCATTGAGATAGAGCCCATAGTTAAGACAATGAGTAGATAGACAGGACAGATACAATGCAAAACTTTCTACTCATTGAGATAGAGCCCATAGTTAAGACAATGAGTAGATAGACAGGACAGATACAATGCAAAACTTACTACTCCCAAGATCCCCCATCTACAATGATAATGATGTTGTATAACTTTTAGGTGTACAGGTTACAGCTCAGGGGATTGAAACTTCAAAAAAAAAAAAAAAAAAAAAAAAAAACAGGTTTATAAAATTGTGTTTTACATCTTATTAACGACAAGAATCAATGAAGGATGTGCCAGGTTTTATATTAGGAGTTGAAGGGAAAGCTGGAGTTCCCAAAGAAAAAACAACAACCTACAGTCAGTACCTGGAAAAAGCCCCACTTTGTTTTTTACCTTTAAAGCTTGCATCCAAGAGATGGAGGTCACAGGTAAATATCAGAATTTCTTAACCACTCGGCCATAGGCGGTTATTCAAAAGTAATTTTAGTACTAATGGCCAATGATGTCACTATTTTTTAATTTTATCGGGGTATGAAAAAAAAATGTTTGCAAACTGTGTGAATCCGCGTAGCGGATTCTCACAAAAGTTTGCAAACAATTTTTTTTTCATAACCCGATAAAATTAAAAAATAGTGACATCAATACTTATAATTAATTTTATACTCTATTTGATAAAATGAAGTATGTTTAAATGTAACATTATAGTGGTTTTTCAAGGGATTATTTTTTTCCGAATCAATACGCAACGTCAATGTCTCTATTGTGACGTCACGATAACGTCGGGGTTTCGCGCCATTCTCGGATTTTTTTTTCATAGTGGTATGCAAAAAAAAAAATATTGGCCAATCAGAAAGCCAGATTTGGTATGAAAACAAAGAAAAATTAATTAATGGCCAATGATATATATATTCATGAATTACGACAAGATGCTAAATTTAACTTGGTCCTTCACTATTTTAATCTTAAAAAATCTATATGTCCTCTATAAAATTAAATTATATTTCATAGTCATTCTTTTGAAAACCAACATGAGAACTGTCCTATATATTGACTTGTTTTGTATTTTCTTATTGGAGGTGCTATAAAAAATTAAAATTTTCAATGCATGGTCACTCCTTTTAAATCCCAAACTACTAGTTCTATATCCTCTATAAACAGCTGTTTTTTGTAAACATATCCAATACATGCCTTAAATAAAATTGAATAATGTTCAATGGTCACTCAGTTTAAAACCCATACTAGCAAGCCTAAACCAAGCGTCTTTAGAAAACTTATCAAAAACATCTTTAATACTTTTACACTTTTAGAATGACAGATATATTTAATATCTGAGACAGAGTCACCAAGCTTTTTGGCTGGACATGTATTTACATGACTGAAGATTAGGGGGTACGCTTTCATTCTTCTCTGACTGAAAAGACATAAAACTCAACATTATACTTTCGATGAAAGGATCGCAGAGGAAAAAAATTTAAAAATAGATTAAATTTTTTTCAGAGGAATTTGACAACTAAAGTCAATGTATTAATAGTTGTTTTATTGGATTTTATGATTCAGTGATTAAACATAATACAAGGCCGTCTTATTACTGTAAGCTGATCACATCCGATATAGGTATTTCAGGCCAAAACACAACAAAAAATTCCATTCAAAACTAGAGCTGGCAAAAACATAACCAAATTGTTTTCCTTAATGCTATATATGATGTCAAACAGTATCAATTGTCACTTGGAGGAAAAACTAGAACGTTATGATCAGGAAATTAAAACCACTATATAGTAACTTTATCAGCCATAGTAAGACATCAGGATCAATACTGTGGCTAAAACTGCATATTTTCTTTAACAGTCTTTTTGTTTTAAGATGGTGTAAGTATTTTTTAATTCAGGTTCAAATTTGGGTTGATTTCCTTAATTCAAGTTTATCAAACAGCTGCTTCTGATCTTTTAATATTTCATCCATGCTAAAACAAAATCATCTACCAAGTAAGATATTTCTTATATGTCTTATTGAAAAATTAAAATGCATATCTGATCTGACATCTTTCAAAGATATCAACCAATTTTTCAAGCAATAAAAATGCAAATGATGCTGGAAGTCACACAAAAACACCCTACACCCTGTGAAATAAGTATTACTTTGTGTGTCTTTGTCCAATAATTTCCCCAATAATCCCCAAAGTTCAAGCTAATTGAAGAATGAAAGGCCAACATTCACTAGCATTTAGTCAGTGGCATGTTTTTGTTTGAATAATGAATGGGGGCAGGGAGTTCCGGCTGCCTTTGTAAAGGCTGTATGAGACTTGCTATTTTAATTACAATCAGAATGCATGCAATGTGATTTAATTAACCTCTGGTCAGACCAACCCCTGCGGAACATTTGACGAGTGTTGGGGCTAATCGGAAATTCTAGACAAGACCGGTATGTGATCCATTAACACGTAATTTTCATCCGATTGATTTTTGTCTGAAAGGGACATTCCTTCATTTGGACACCCGGCATGTGTTAAAATTTTAAGCACAAATGAATAATTGAATGTTGATTACACATGGTATAATGCCATATAGTAACAGAATTATCACAAAATGGTGCAAAGAAATGGATGAAGAGTAAACAAATATCATGTTCTTGGTGTATCCACTTGAAATTGGAGCGAAAAATGACAGGACAGAATGCTATAGGTTCTCGGACAGGGCACAACAGGACAGGACCGGATACTAGATGGACACGACAGGACGCTAGGTTACACGTGATGGGTCAGGACAGGACAAGACGCTAGGTTACACGTGATGGGTCAGGACAGGACAAGACGCTAGGTTACACGTGATGGGTCAGGACAGGACAGGACGCTAGGTTACACGTGATGGGTCAGGACAGGACAAGACGCTAGGTTACACGTGATGGGTCAGGACACGACAGGACGCTAGGTTACATGTGATGGGTCAGGACAGGACAAGACGCTAGGTTACATGTGATGGGTCAGGACACGACAGGACGCTAGGTTACATGTGATGGGTCAGGACAGGACAAGACGCTAGGTTACACACGATGGGTCAGGACAGGACAAGACGCTAGGTTACATGTGATGGGTCAGGACAGGACAGGACGCTAGGTTACACGTGATGGGTCAGGACAGGACAGGACGCTAGGTTACATGTGATGGGTCAGGACAGGACAAGACGCTAGGTTACATGTGATGGGTCAGGACAGGACAAGACGCTAGGTTACATGTGATGGGTCAGGACAGGACAGGACGCTAGGTTACACGTGATGGGTCAGGACAGGACAAGACGCTAGGTTACACGTGATGGGTCAGGACAGGACAAGACGCTAGGTTACACGTGATGGGTCAGGACAGGACAAGACGCTAGGTTACATGTGATGGGTCAGGACAGGACAAGACGCTAGGTTACACGTGATGGGTCAGGACAGGACAAGACGCTAGGTTACACGTGATGGGTCAGGACAGGACAAGACGCTAGGTTACACGTGATGGGTCAGGACAGGACAGGACGCTAGGTTACACGTGATGGGTCAGGACAGGACAGGACAGGACGCTAGGTTATACGTGATGGGTCAGGACATGACAACAGGACGCTAGGTTACACGTGATGGGTCAGGACACGACAGGACGCTAGGTTACACGTGATGGGTCAGGACAGGACAAGACGCTAGGTTACACGTGATGGGTCAGGACAGGACAGGACGCTAGGTTACATGTGATGGGTCAGGACAGGACAAGACGCTAGGTTACACGTGATGGGTCAGGACAGGACAGGACGCTAGGTTATATGTGATGGCTCAAGACAGGACAGGACGCTAGGTTACATGTGATGGGTCAGGACAGGACAAGACGCTAGGTTACATGTGATGGGTCATGACAGGACAAGACGCTAGGTTATATGTGATGGGTCAGGACACAACAGGACGCTAGGTTACATGTGATGGGTCAGGACATGACAAGACGCTAGGTTACACGTGATGGGTCAGGACATGACAAGACGCTAGGTTACACGTGATGGGTCAGGACAGGACAAGCCGCTAGGTTACACGTGATGGGTCAGGACAGGACAAGCACGCTAGGTTACACGTGATGGGTCAGGATAGGACAAGACGCTAGGTTATATGTGATGGGTCAGGACATGAACAAGACGCTAGGTTACACGTGATGGGTCAGGACAGGACAAGACGCTAGGTTACACGTGATGGGTCAGGACAGGACAAGACGCTAGGTTACACGTGATGGGTCAGGACAGGACAAGACGCTAGGTTACACGTGATGGGTCAGGACAGGACAGGACGCTAGGTTACACGTGATGGGTCAGGACAGGACAGGACGCTAGGTTACACGTGATGGGTCAGGACAGGACAGGACGCTAGGTTACACGTGATGGGTCAGGACAGGACAGGACGCTAGGTTACACGTGATGGGTCAGGACAGGACAAGACGCTAGGTTACACGTGATGGGTCAGGACAGGACAGGACGCTAGTTACACTGATGGGTCAGACAGACGCGCTAGATGTGATGGGTCAGAACAGGACAAGACGCTAGGTTACATGTGATGGGTCAGGCAGACAGACGCTAGGTTACACGTGCAGGACAGGACAAGACGCTAGGTTACACGTGATGGGTCAGGACAGGACAGGACGCTAGGTTACACGTGATGGGTCAGGACACAACAGGACGCTAGGTTACACGTGATGGGTCAGGACACGACAGGACGCTAGGTTACACGTGATGGGTCAGGACAGGACAGGACGCTAGGTTACATGTGATGGGTCAGGACAGGACAGGACGCTAGGTTACACGTGATGGGTCAGGACAGGACAGGACGCTAGGTTACACGTGATGGGTCAGGACAGGACAGGACGCTAGGTTACACACGATGGGTCAGGACAGGACAAGACAGGACGCTAGGTTACACGTGATGGGTCAGGACAGGACAGGACGCTAGGTTACACACGATGGGTCAGGACAGGACAAGACGCTAGGTTACACACGATGGGTCAGGACAGGACAGGACGCTAGGTTACACGTGATGGGTCAGGACAGGACAGGACGCTAGGTTACAAGTGATGGGTCAGGACAGGACAGGACGCTAGGTTACACGTGATGGGTCAGGACAGGACAGGACGCTAGGTTACACGTGATGGGTCAGGACAGGACAGGACGCTAGGTTACACGTGATGGGTCAGGACAGGACAGGACGCTAGGTTACACATGATGGGTCAGGACAGGACAGGACGCTAGGTTACACACGATGGGTCAGGACAGGACAGGACGCTAGGTTACAAGTGATGGGTCAGGACAGGACAAGACGCTAGGTTACACACGATGGGTCAGGACAGGACAGGACACTAAGTTACACGTGATGGGTCAGGACAGGACAGGACGCTAGGTTACACGTGATGGGTCAGGACAGGACAGGACGCTAGGTTATAAGTGATGGGTCAGGACAGGACAAGACGCTAGGTTACACGTGATGGGTCAGGACAGGACAAGACACTAGGTTACAAGTGATGGGTCAGGACACGACAGGACGCTAGGTTACACACGATGGGTCAGGACAGGAGAGGATGCTAGGTAATATGTGACAGGACAAAACAGGACAGTCACGGGACAGGATGCTAGGTGGATAAAACAGGACAGGATGCTAGGTGGACAAAACAGGACAGGATGCTAGGCTATATGTGACGGGTCAGGACAAAACACGATGGGATGGACATGGGTTAAACTATATATGCTTTTATTCCCATTTTACTTCAAATTTTCTTCTAACCACGGGAAAGATGTTTTATCAAATAGCTAGTTTAGAAAGTCATTCTGATTACAAAGGAACATGGAATTTTCTCTTTACTGATACTAGATAGCTATGACACATCACAACTTTGCCTTTATTTTTTATAATGTGTCACTGACAAATGTTTAATCTATAATTAGTGTGTCAAATAATCTATAATTTGTGTGTCAGAATCTAATGCTGATTCTTATTTTGGGAAATCCCTAAAGGCCAATGATGAATGTCATTACAGGAATATAACTATAGGTATTATATCATCAATCAAACATTATCGGTGATGGTCTGGCTTTTAGCTATGTCCTTGTAAGGACAGAATTGGGTTCTATCTACTGGCCATGTTTTCTGTGACAGATTTTGTCTGATTGTGTGTGGCTATTGTCTACATGAGTTGAAACCAACGAGGAAGGGATTGGGTTGGGTGGGGTTGAGGAGTAGTGGGTTGGGGGTAGGGGGGGGGGGAAGGTCTAGGAATGAGAAGGAAATGGGTTAGGGTGGGAAGGGAAGGAATAAGGAGTGGATGGGGTTGGGTGGCAGGGGAAGGTCTAGAAATGAGGAAGGATGAGGATGTGGTGGAAAGGGAAGGACTGAGGAAGGGTTGGGTTGGGGTGGGGTGGAAAGGGAAGGAATAAATAGGGGGTGGGTAGGGATGGGGTGGAGGGGGAATTGGTTGGGGTATGGGGTGGGAGGGTAAGGTCTATGAATGAGGAAGGGTGGGGTTGGGTGAAGTATTAGTGGGTTGAGGGTATTGGTGGGAGAGGAAGGAACGAGGAAGGGTGAGAGGGGAAGAAATGATGAGGGGGTACGGGGATGGGTGGGTTGGATTAGGGGGATAGAGGAAGAGGGAAGGAATAAGTAGGTGGTGGGGTGGAGAACTAGTGGACTGGGTGAGGTGGGGTGGGAGGGTGGGCAGCAAGGTGGTGCCCAATATAAGGTCACGCAACTTACTGCAACTTACTACAGTAAAGAATATTGTAAATAAAATATAATACCCCCCTCTGAAACGTAGCCACTTTTAATGACTGTTTGAAATATTTCATACAGAATGACAAAACGTTTCTGTAGGGGCCTCACATCGCTAACACAGTTTTCCTGTTTACATAACTACAGCTATATTTTATAGCCAAAAATTTATCATATTCTATTTTTGTCCCGTGTTATGAAGCCATCATCTTGAGTGACAATGACACATATGTATGGTGCGGAACATGAATACCGAAATGTAACACCGTGACACCGATAAACACCTAGCTGTCAGTGTGAGGCTTATCCTGATCAAAAAAACGTTAAAATCGGCCTAAACCGGGAGATTCTGAAACAACCTTCTGTACAAGGAGCTTAACATGTACTATCATCCTGGATGATTTAGCAGACCAATTTTTTAAATCATAATACATAATGTATTTCTATTTGTGTAAAGAACATGTTCTGATCTTCAGGTTGGTGAGAGTGAATATGTAAACAATCTTGAGATATCCTAACCTTGGTATGAATTAAGCATGATACCGACACGTGACTGTAGTCATGAAGTCACCATCTTTGAATGTGATATCTCGCAATCTTTACCAATGTGTGACAGGTAATTGTTACATCTGTGTGTAAGATAACTAGATAGAAGGTTTAAGAAAAGCACTGACCAATATTTTATAGTGTAAGCCTACCGCAATGGCCTCCTTAGAATTGCTATTAAACATATATAAAATTGTCCTGGGAGTCAAAGATATAAGATCTCAAATTTAGTCATATCTTAGAATCATGGAATGGGAGCAGCAGGTACAATTCTGATTCTCAACCTAGAGAGGTGTATAAAAAAATAATACAATTAGAAAGAAGGGTGACATGTTACTAAGTTTTATGACATAATATAGATAGACCACAACTAGCTTAGCAGGATTTTCAAAACCTTCAACATGTTTCCAAGACAATTATTCAACTCTTTGACTAGTGTTTATAGTCAGTTTGAACCTTTTAACAAACAGGGGTCTAGTTTAGGCCCTGACAGGGTCAGTATCAGAGGAAACTCATACAGGTGTAGAAGAATAGAGAAGTTCCTGACAGGTGCCGCAGACAGGAATCAAAACATCAGATCTTCCGCATGAAATCCAAGCATGCTCGGTTAGCTGAGTGAGAGATCCACCAACCTTCTCCTTTTACATAGGATTGAGAACAGAGATAGGAGATCTATGTTGTGCTAGGCTCTAAGCCTGACCCGCTAGCTTACATACCCCCATTAAAGGTACCCTCACTAGGTCACACTCGTTTAAATGGTGGTTCAGGTGAAAAACGACCAGGTAACAAACCAACGTTAAAACATTCACAGGTAAATAACAGGTAAACCCTAGTACTGCACCCACAACTGTTATATTTACTACAAACAAGTCAAGTATAGCAGGCCTAATGTAGTTAGACAGAATGGAACCAGGCGAGTCATGGGAAAGGCAATTCCATGTAAAACATATAGATACATAATGTAACATCCAAAACTTACTATACGAATACAGCTATGATGCTTTCTCTAAACAGGTAAAAACTTGTGAAAGCATGTATATATATGAGGTTGTTTAATACATATCGCATCATAATTCATCTAAATGTTTATGACATTTAACAAAATTACAAGAAAACTGCAACATGAAGAATCTTAATCAAAATGCTAGGCAGCATACGGAAACTTCCACATGGTGAATTTGATAGAAGTGTTATTTACATACCTGAGTTCGAGGCGAGGGATGAATCACCGTGTGTACCAGACTGTCAGAGTAATGATTAGAAAACACTAGCTCTCTGTATATACGTGTAAATCCAAACGACAGAAATACCACATCTTCCATCAGTACTCGTAGTATTTATCATTATAACCTTGCTAGGTTGTCGTCAATCTGTAACTACCTGTCACAATAACAGACAGAATACAGGTAGATTAGCGTCGTCGACAATAGACGCACACACCTGTACGCTAGTATCAGTAGGGACCAGTATGTGTGTATTGCTGTTCGACACAGGCAAGGGAATGTCAGGCATGGCAAATTATCATTCTTTACACCCTATTGGGTTCAGGCAGGGTGCCGATTACCAAGTTTTCCTCCCTGTGAGGCACCACCGGGATAATTATATCAATCACGTTGGAATTAACACCCCTCCCTAGAGGCTCCAAAAGGGAAATTATACATGAAAGAATTTTAAAAATTCTTTTCATGGGATTTGAAGAGGTGCTTAAAATCAAAATTTTTAAACTCCTTCCTTGGTGCCCCGATTTAGCATTAAGCTATTTATGAACAAAAAAAGAATTTAATCTTTTTCTTTCTTTTCCTACTTACACCTGAACCTGCTCTTCTCAACATTCCTTTCAAATAATAGGTTAAAGGTTTTTCATATGCAAATGTTTTAGGGGGGAGGGGGTGTCAAAAACACTTATTAATCCATTATTTAATGTAAGTTTAATAGTTTCCACATCACTAGTTTAATTAAAGTTCATATATTTTTTTTTATTCGATATCAAGATTTTTCATTTCTGAATAATTATGAAAAAAAAGTTAATTACCTGGAGTTAATTACCTATGTAGGCAGAGTATATTCCACAGGTGATTAATTATATCCATGCTGAAAGCTTATCACTCATCACTTAACTACATCCTGTTTCCAGGTAACACTACCATGAATAAACCCTGAAACAAAACAAAAACAAATAGTCAAAACATATCAGATCTTGTTAATGGTTTGATAGTAAATTCTTTAGTACATCATATGACAAAATCCTGACCTTTGATTGGCTAATACACCTGGATACCTTTTGCCACAATAGTGTCAGCTTCCACGGTACTAATAAAGATGCCAGTACGCTGAACATGTTACGAGATGGTGTCAACTTTGAAATGAACAAAGATACCAAAATGGTGGAGTCTCCAAAATATTGGAAAAGGAAATAATTTTTGCTTTTCTGTAGAAGATATTGAGCTAGTTCTAAACCCAATGCTTGCAAAAATTTTAAAGAAACTGAAAATGCGTCAATTAAGAAATATTACTAATACATTAACATGGTGTGATAATGAAGATGAAATTGCATGTTGACATCTCTTGAAATAAAAAATGTTAACTTTATCCAAAATGTCCAATTATGACCTTGCTAAGAGGGCACTAATTACCTCATAGTCTTTTAATGGAATGGAGCTCTGGTTTGGCTCAGGCACTATTCCATCTATGGACATACCGGTATACAAAAAATATACCATGAGGCCATAGTGTCCTATCAGCAAGTCTCCATTATTGATAAACAAAATCCTCTTATAAAACAAAAGTAATGGAGAGACTTGATTTTTTGAGAGAGATATTATGGACACTAGCTGTTTTAGAAACGTTTCACAACATTTTGTGTGAGTTTTCTGTGGAAAGAGAAGATTATTATGCATGTACCTTATGGAACTTTAATTCTCTCTACATCACTTTATAGTACATACACATTAATTAGTATCTAAACCTGTCCAAATAAAAAGGTTTTTTTTAGTTGATTACTCTCAAGTATTTATGATTGCCACACACAGGAATTTAAAAAATTCTATCTTTTTTTTTTAGTTCAAGATTTAATCAAATCAAATTGCTGACAAGGTGGTGACAAACACTACAGATCATTACAAAAAACTGCACCTACATATTTTACCTATATATATAAATACTTTGAAGTTTTCTTTTACATATAAAACTGGGATAAAAGGCAGCAACAGCTTTAAGGTAAATTATGTCATCAATCATTGGGCTAAAAAAATCAGTGCAAGTCATTAACTGTAAACCATATATGGTACAACTTTAGTGCACCTCACCTGGATAACTGTAGATATGTAGAACACAGGAAAAAGAAAAAAAACTTAGGCTCAGTGGTCTACAGTAAAACAAGGACTGGTGGTCAAGTTCAGTCAAAATGGACATACAATGTAATTAATGTTTATGGTTATGTGTTTTATGGAAAAAGAAACTTTCCAGATTTTCTTCATGTTTTTTTTTTTTTTTTTTTAAAATGTTTTACTTCATGTTTTTTTTTTTTTTTAATGTTTTACATCAATCCTGAATCCACTTAAATAATGTACTGTATACCATACAACATCTAGTACATGTATATCTGTATTATATGTAGAATTTTAAGATGCTAAATATGTACAGTTGTAAGACACAAATACTCTTGCCTGGGGTAGGTTTTCCATTTTAAAACTAATTTTAGAACATATATTGACAAAAACCATTATTACCAAGGGCAATAACTCTAAAACTATTCCATTGCCAAACTGATATCAGCTACCGCTATAATTATTATTGTAATAAAGTTTTATACTTATTTTATTTTTCCAGGTTTGTGCATATTTCAGGTAATGACTACCTTTATTTCAGCTGCAAAATCAGTTCTGATGAATCACATAGGAGTCAGAACAAAATCCCAATAAATATTTTAGATTGAAGTAAACAGTCTAATATCGCTAGTGTTCATTTTGTGGTGTTGGCATGAACCTAAAATTCTGAGAAACCCTTAAATTAATCATGCACCAGCCCTTATTAGCGCAGGCCCTAAATCCAATTTTACTGACTCAGGGATACCTTAATGATTGACCCATTCCAGAAGTTGAATACCAGGGTGAGATTACAGCCCTTCGGTATCAATATGGCTGCCTGGAATGTGATAATTAAATCATAGCCTTCACACGTGCCCTCTGATCAGCTATTGATAGAGCATCTCCAAATAACTGACTGGCGCTGAAATTCTGACAAACACACACATTGCAGATCTAGAGCAGACCTTTTCTTTTCCATCTCCCTTGCTGCCAAATGTTAAATGAAGTTAGCAATAAGAGCCCAACTGTCTCCATTGAGTCAGTCCAAACTTACCAAATAAACAAACAATGTTTTTCCTAATGATTTTTAGCTATAAGTAATCAAAGGCCCATCAATCTGCATGTCCATGAGAAGTTTAAGCAATTGAAGATTAGAAAAAAAAAATAAAAATTGGAGGGCTAGACTGTTTGACAATAAAAGTATGTCTGGGCTATATATCTTAAAGAAATTTAACCCTCTTGGTTCCAGGACTAGAGCCAAAAGGTAAACTATGGACTCTCAATGTACAGCAATGAACATTACACTGAAAACAAACTAATTTTTATGTAAGATTAAATTTATTAAACAGCTAGAATCCGCAAAAACAAATATATTGTAGCTGGGAATTGTTCTTAGTACAAGTACAGAAGAACCATCACAATCTAATTATAAATTGCGAAAATTAAATCAAAATCAAATTTGGTTAGGCATGAAAGTGCAAAAAGAAGTCTCTGCAGAAAATTTTGGTTTACAGTTTATTACAATAAGTAAGTTTAAATTTTGTGAACTGTCTATGACGTCAACAATTTCTGTTGCGCGCCTATGCATGACGTCACAATTGATTGATTGTTATTCTGAGGACGACTCGCTTAGAGTCGAAACATGTCAACAACTATCTGATTAAAAAATCAGCTTACTGGAAGGAACTACAGTGTTGGACTCGCTCTTTTATACATTTAAATTTAAATTTGTTTATTTATCTTACATAACCTAATAAAAATGCACAGAAACCTCTAACTATGCTGTAATTTATGTGTTATAACCAGACACCAAACCACAACAACTGATGTGATATGGTTCAGGAGTCTGTTTGAATGGTAGTGAAGATCAAGGGTTGGCAATAAACAGAGAGATTAGTACAGTAAGCTCACTAATAAACACATACAACAGATCTGACACTGATAGAGCATCTCTCTGACACAGATCTTGAGGTCAAAGGGCAGCTATAACAAACATCTGACACTGATAAAGCTTCTATCTGACAAAGATCTCTAGGTCAAAGGTCACCCATAAGGAACACAATAATACAGTACGTACAGGGGAAGCAACAAGTTGTAAAACTTCAAACGAAACTGGATAATAGATAAAGACATGCTAGGACAATGCTATATATAAAAAACATGAAGCAGTATGTATAAACAAATTGTTTCATGAGAGGGGGGGGGGTATTATATTCGTATCATCAAATGAAGGAAGAAATATGCAACATTAACGCCTTATTATACATACATCAAAATACAGCAAGGAAATCAACAAACTAAACAATGATATCCACAAAGATTACAGCTTCTGAAAAGTTATTAAGAGATTGCTGTTGGTCACGATTCCCTTTGCCCTGAAAATAGTTTAACTAGCGCTGTTTTCGTTTATTCAGAACAACTGGTTCAACTATATCATTTGAAGTACTAAATCCTGGCGGACCTGCAATTTATGTTACAGGCCTGTGAGGACTTTGTCAAGGCTTGACTGAAAACAATATAAAATCACCAGGTACGTTTTTAATTCATAAACGAACAACTAGGTCCAATCAGTCAAACCGCATAAAAATGGCCCAGATCTAGAATAATATTGGTACAATACTGATCATGACAAGTCAGCCTTATGTGAGTGAGCTTAGATGACATTAACCTTTATATTTAGTCCAAATTCTGCACCTACCCAGTAATATTCAGTGTCCCCAATTTTGACCTCATTAAGGGCCACTGTATAGCTAATACCCTTTTGGAATTCTCAGCTAGGAAAAATCCAAACCCTTATTGCACAACTGTATAAGTCATTCGTTATTACCATGAGCAATTTCAAAATAATAAGCCAACTGGTTCTAGAGAAAACTTAATAGTGGAAGGCCAGGCAAACTTCTGAGATGCATCAGTTCAAACGCAATTATCATTTAAGAGCACCTTAGAGTCACATATTAAGTTTTTGGACATCTTGGTAAAAGGAAAACGTTATATTTACATACTCAACCCTTTGATGTTGAATAAAGGAATTTTGTTCTATTCTATAACATGTTACAGGTTAACTATATAGGTAACTATAATTTCCTTATTATTGAGTAGTTGTTCAAATACAGAAATGAAAATAGAAATGCATGCAATTAAGACATAAATGCCGCTTGATATGAAATCTGAACAAGATGCAACTGACAAAACAGGGTAGGACTGTGACCACTACCAATTCTTCCTTTCATTGACGGGACATACAAATTTTACGTTGCCCTGATGAACTAGTTGGCCTCAGGACTTCTGTTCCCTATGATTGATATATTGTTTAAATCCTTTTGAATACAATAAGGTTTTATTGACCTATGCACTTTAATCATTATGAAGTCTCGGTAAAATTCTGGTTTCCTCTGACGACATAAAGAAAGATTTAAAAGGAAAATGGCATAGGTAATATTTGTGAATGTAGGAAAATTGTATGGACCACATCCCTAGAAAGATACACCCATTAGTGGTAACCGTGGGTAAATAGTTCCTCACATACCTGTATACTAACGATGGTTATAAATCACCTGTACTTCCAGGTAGTAAATATACATCGGAGACTTGACATCCGTGAGTACAGCGATAACAGTCGTCAACGAACCACAGGTACCCTCACTAAATTTGTATTAAAATTTATCTCCTCACTAAATTGCTATAAAAATGACCACTGGTCACAGCATGAAATATTGACCCAAAAGTGATGAAATAGCCGAGCCTAGCTGGACGCATATTTAAATCCGTTTACAGAAGATACACATTTTATCTGTTATTTACTGTAGCGAAATTCCCGAAGCTGTCAAAAGTAAATAAATACAGATTGGAACATAGCTAGGTCGGGGTGTAACTTTGTGTACTTTTATAGAGCGGTGATTTTGTATATTAACTGGGTAATCTTTGGGTATACACAATAACCTTATTATATCAGGTACTTTACTTAACATTGATAAACCGATCCACCCACACCACGCCAAGCACTGGTATGTACAGGGTGGATCGGGTCCGGAAATCCATGGAAAGTTTCCCAATTGGATCAGTAGAGAACAAGAGGCCCAAATGGCATGTATCTTTCACATGGATATTGCAGTGATAATGGTTTTTACCAATTTGCTTACCACTTTCTAACTGGATGCAACTCCATCAGGCGAGAATGTCAATTGGCAGATTTGCAAATCTGATATATTTATATATATATATATGAATAACTAAATTGAACAACCAGATCTAGAACATAAGTTATCTAATTATGCCATAACTGGGCAAAAAATTTGACCTCTTGCATTTTCCTCAGTAGTTCCATTGGAAACTCATTTGAAACCACTGAGCCGAATTCTAGAAAATCATACTCAAATTATTCCATCAAAATCATCCACAGTCTACCACTAGTTTTGTAATATGGTATCAAACTTTGGTCAGAGTTTTGCCTAATTAAAAATAGATTATCAATTGAGATCAATCAGATCATCTATCACTTCGTGTGTTAAAAATTGACCTATTTCCTTGTAAATCTACCCTTGAGGAGCTATTTCCTCATAAATATAATCATGTTCTGTATTAAATAATAATTAAATATGTATCATATCTTATGATGATATTTTGACAGGAAAATTAGAAATGAAACTTTTTTTAAAACAACATCTTCTTTTATTTCTATCTGATGCAGAAAACAAAGAACAAGTCAAACCTTCAATTACATCAAAGCTTAAAAACAAGTTCAAGATGGCTCCCACATTTTAAACTCGGACCAGCTCCACTACCATATTCTACCACCAACTAGAACACTGACACGTCAGAAAGGGCCCCACTTGACATTAAGCCCTCATCTGACAATAAGCAAGCTTATCCAACCATTAGTCTTTCCCCCGAAAACAAGCCTTCAGCCGACAATAAGCCCTCACCTGACAATAAACTCTCACCCAAAAAATAAGCCCTCACCTGACAATAAACTCTCACCCAACAAACTAAGCCCTCATCTGACAATAAGCCCTCACCTGACATTAAAGCTACACCCAATGATAAGCCCTTACCTGACAATAAACCCAAAGTACATTAAGAACTCACCAACAAAAAGCCCCCATCAACAATAAGCCCTTGTCCGACAACAAGCCCTCACTTATCAATAAGCCCCTCCTTTTTATGAAGTCTATTGGAACAGCATGTATAGGGTCATGCTATAATTGAGCTTAAAACTGGTATAAATGTTCGGAAGGGCAGATAAAAATCATATTAAATCCCTGTGTTAGTATCCATTAGAGTGTATGATTTGAAAGTCATTCAATATAACATTACAGAAAATACCTATCATTCTTTCAATTTCAATAATGCCCATTCATTTTTTTTTATCTGTTTGTTTTCTAGCATGATTAATATGTTATCATTATAAAATATCAAATGTTTGTATGGTAAATATTTCAATAATTCTAAATAATGGTGAATTAATAGGCTTGTACTATTCAGCTAAGTCATATCAACAACCACAGCTTCGCATGACAAAATTACATCGGTTACTAATGGGGCTATGTACTGCCCCGGGCCTGTCATGCTTAACACCGGGGAAATAATTTATACATGAAATATAATATTAGGTGACATGCTCGAATAAAAATATGAAATATTGACATGCAACAAGGATCATTTTAAATTCTATTCCATGTTCAGTCCTACTTGTATTCTGCATAACATGATAGGATATGGAAATCTTTAAATATCAAATCTGATGCTGAATTTTGATAGCTTCAATTAATCAGCAAATAATATATGGATTAAGTTTCATAAAAAATTTAGTTATAATGATTTGATACCAATAAACGAAAACCAGAGCACCAGCGACATACACAGCCTGTTACATTTACGGTAAATAATATTATGTTTTTCACAATAAAATGTGTTTATAATTCATTGATACCTTCATCTTAGACTTAACTAGTATAGCCCTATAACAAAATCATCTTTCAAAACCATTGAAACTTGATGTAGGAAACTTGACATTAAATCCCTACACCCTCAGAGATTTGTGTGTATAATTACCTCCCCTTCCCCAGATCCTTACAACCTTGGATATTTGTGTGTATAATTATCCCCCTTACATAGATCCCTACAACCTTGGAGACTTGTTGGTATAACTATCTCCCCTTACACAGATTCATATGACCTTATCCCTACAACCATAGAGACTTGTTGTTGTAATTATCTCCCCTTACACAGATCCCTACAACCTTAGAGACTTGTTGGTATAATTATCTCCCCTTACACAGATCCCTACAACCTTGGAGACTTGTTGGTATAATTACCTCCCCTTACACAGATCCATATAACCTTGGAGACTTGTTGGTATAATTACCTCCCCTTACACAGATCCATATAACCTTGGAGACTTGTTGTTATAATTACCTCCCCTTACACAGATCCCTATAACCTTGGAGACTTGTTGGTATAATTACCTCTCCTTACACAGATCCATATAACCTTACAGACTTGTTGGTATAATTACCTCTCCTTACACAGATTCCTATAACCTTGGAGACTTGTTGGTATAATTACCTCCCCTTACACAGATCCATATAACCTTACAGACTTGTTGGTATAATTACCTCTCCTTACACAGATCCATATAACCTTGAAGACATGTTGGTATAATTACCTCTCCTTACACAGATTCCTATAACCTTACAGACTTGTTGGTATAATTACCTCCCCTTACACAGATCCATATAACCTTGGAGACTTGTTGTTATAATTACCTCCCCTTACACAGATCCCTACAACCTTGGAGACTTGTTTGTATAATTATCTCCCCATATATGGATACATTTAAACTTAAAGACTTGTTGGTAAAATTACCTCCCATTACACAGATCCATATAACCTTGGAGACTTGTTGGTATAATTATCTCCCCTTACACGGATCCATATAACCTAAGCGCTTTGTTAGTTTAATTATCTCCCCTTAAACAGATTCCAATACCTCCCTTATACAGAAATCTACAACTCAACCCCCAGGGCCCCCTGTATTACCTATATGTTTCTCACAATCCTAGAGACTTGCACCAGTAGGTATAATTTCCAAACCTTTTAAATGTTTGTATAATATTAGAGACTTTCGGTGAAGGACCTTCCTTTTCATAAACCCCGAACAACCTTAAAAACTTTAACAGTATAATTACCTTCCCCTGATAACAATCTCATCAGTCTGAGAAATTTTTTGGTAAAACTTGTCTCCTCTGATAATCTCCCATTTATACAGTATATCCCTGTACCAATAATTTATGTAATTATTTCCCTTATCCTAATTACCTACAATCTAGTGCCTCATCAGCGTTACACAAGCTATCATTATACAAATTAATTACTCAAAACTTTTATTTATTTAAAACGAACACTAGGTGTGGTAATGAAATTAAATTCAGAATTGATGTACACGCAACAAAGAGCTATAACATTCCAGAAAACTTTCACAAAGTATGATTTGAGAATTTCAGTTAATTCTTCAAATCAAAATGATAAAATCATCACCTAGAACTGTCATGTTTTGTTAGTTTGACTGTTGAAAAAATTCTCTTGTTTTCAAAGCTAACCAGCAAAAATAAACATTACAGCACTCCTCAGGGTGCAGACTTAGGTACAAGCCCATGAACTTGATGAAGCGCTAAAATAGTTCCTGTGTGTCTGTGGCAGCATGTGTTTCTGATTGGAGCTGTTTAGTAACACAACAAGCCTGCTCTTCTATAAACAATTACCCAGTATATTTTTGGCTTCAATTACACATCACTGGGCAGGTCGGATGATATTATTAATCAAAACTATATTTTTTGGCTGTGGTCCTGCATCAAGTCGAATTAAACCCACCTGTTCCCTGATTCCTACAGATCTGAATGGTATTGGGTGTCTACATTCTAGCTTTCATCCACCAACATGGTGAATTTTACTATTAGTATCCCTGTACTCCTGGTATACACATGTTCTTTCATCCTTTTTCAACTTAATTGATATGTTAAGACATCACAAATGACATTGTCGAGAAGACCATGCATGGTGGCTGATTATGGTTAAGGTGTCCAGGCGCTGTTCTTTTAACTTGAGAAGAACAGATTTTCATTTTTAAAACAAATATATATTTTGACTGTTACTTGAATCATTATACTTTCATAGCACTTTGTTATCAAAACATTAAGATTCTGTAGTTAGACATTAGGAAGGCGTTAAAATTCTGGGATATAGATTTGTGGTTTGATGAAGTTTAAAATCCTATTAATTAACAGTCATTTTAAGACGTGCCAGGTTTATGTGGTGTGGTTGTAGATAGTCAGAGTACCTGGAGAAAAACCAACCACCTACAGTCATACCTGGCAACTACCTCACATGAGATTTAATTTGCTTCTCAGAGTTGGAGGGCTTAGTTGTGGTAATATGTCGGGACATTTTAACCAATTCTCCCCCACGGTCAACCTTATAATACTAGAAATTTCAAGTCTAATAATATTTTATAGTTCCCATCAGTAATAGCATTGCTACTAAATGGTGCAGGAAACGAATATAGTGCAAACAAACATTAATTTTCTGTTCTTGCAGTTTTTTTTATAGTATTAAATTCAGTAGTAATTCAGGGGGTCAAATGTAGGAACTGATGGTTTACATTAGTGTATCAGTATGGTAATTATGTGCAAATTATACTTTTCACTGTTCTGGAAAAACACAGATTTACCATTTAGTTTTATTTCGACACGCTACAACAAAGGAATGTTTCTTTAATATAATGACTAAGACATCCAATCAATAGCATGCAGACTAGTTCATTACGATCAATGAACCATCACGTAAAGTACCTCAAAGATTCCTAGTGCCTTTGTTACAGGAATGACAAAGTCCATTCCAAATCTTGACCAATAAGGATTATTGATCTCTAATACAGATGACCAAGAACTGACCCCTCTTTTTAAGTTCTGGCGGTCGTCAAACATGATGGACCTCACTCTGATGTTAACTTAAATGGCTGCAAGCATTATAAATGTATGTGCCGAAAGAAAACGGGCAGGCAAAGAAACCAATATCGAGTGTAGAATTTCTTGTCTGATAGCATGCGAATCATCCATTAACTGTTCAATGGGCAGTTCAATACAGAAATATTTTTACATTTATTCATTCTTAAAAGAACTTTTAGAAATTTTTATTCTATAATGCATAAATAACATAATAATGTCATTATTGGCAAGTGCAGAACAGTCTGTAGCCACCAGAAATCTTTCATAATCGTCAATTTGTGAAGTCACAATTATAATGATGCAAAACCAACAATTGTAATATTGGCAGTTATGTACAAATGACTGCCAACTGTATTTGGAAACTTCCAAAAGATGTAAATATGCTGATTTTTTTTTTTTTTTGTATAATGACATCGTAGAACATATGAAAAATGAACCTCAAAATCTTATGCATTATAATTGATTATTTTCAAGAATAATTTATTAGAATAAATGTTACAAATAATGTAAATGTCCGGCCTTCCAGCTTTCATTGCAAAGAATCCCTCTCATCTCTATGCTTGGATGAGGGAGAGATTTTCTATAATATTTTAAGAAAAAACATGCTACAGATAGGATACATATACATACCGGTATAGATTGATCTCCGAGCACTTTTAGAAATAATTTCCCATAGCTGCATGTAATTTCTATAATTTCTCAGCTGTCATAACTAGAATTTCTAAGCTAATTTATCTATTGATAAATGACTCCTGCTAGTTTGTAGCTAATATAGTCTGTCTAGAATAAGAGAAACCAAACACATATACCATAGCTCACATTAAATAATCAAATAATATTCTACATATTGCTTGTAAGCATTGACCACAGCTTCAGAAGCTTAACATTGCAGCAATATCCCTCAGCTCCATAGGTTCAGAGAATTAGGAATGTCCATTTTAAAGGATATTTATGATGGACACAGATGTTATTGGAAGAAAAAACTGACCACTGTATATGGTTGATTGACAGGTGGGATTAGGTCCACATGGAGACGACTGGCAGCAGGAAGTAGAATTAATTACTTGACAAATCTTCCAGCAGAGAAAGCAACAAAAGTCCTGATTTATTACATCCTCCCCTAGTATGCTGCTTCTTCATTTTACCAATAAACATATGTGTTCGTTTAGGTACTGAATATTATTGTTTGTTTCACTAATTACAGGAACGTACAAGGTAATTTAAATGAAATTATCAAACTCAGACATTTATCTATATTTTTTCTTTAAAGATGGTTTCACTAGTATGATATTACAGATATTTCATATATACATATAAATCTCAATGTCATTATCATAATCATATTTGATTATCCTTGATACTCCAAGCATTACTTTTACTGTGGTTAATAAGACATTATAACCTCTGAAATGAAAATGATGATATTTGATTTGCTAAGAGATGAATGTAAAAGAAATGGACAGGGAAAAGATTAATGGACATGAAAAAGATTAATCATTAATCTGTTTCATGTCCATTAATCTTTTCCGAGTGATGGTAATTTGATAAAGATTAATTTAATGGATATGGAAAAGATTAATGAATAAGGTAAATCCTGTCACGTCTTTCAGTTAACATTATGATAACCTACAGAACTCATTAACAATAGGCATTGTTTTTCGGACTGGCTTTAATTTTATTATATCATCAAGAGACTTGCATAAGACATTTGTCCATTCCCAAACTGTCAATTAAACTCTTTGCATGAATAAAATGTATATGTTTTAAGAATTAAAACTTTGAAGGCCAACTTGCCAACCAACAGACCCTTTTGGTAGTGGTTTTATAAGAATTTGTCACTTGATTTGTAATGCTATACCCCTAACCACTACTAGATCACCACAAGTTTGAAAATAGAATCAAACCTGTATTGTGGTGGTCAAAATTATAAAACAAAGTCCATTACTGCAAACTTGACCATTCTAATATTCTAGGGAATGGTGGCCATTCATAGGTTAAAACTGAACATTCAGCTGAAGATGAGTTGGGGTTTACTTTTGAATAAGTACAGTACTAACCTGCAGCGCTGCTAGCATATAACCAAATCACATGTACATACTGCAACATTCAGGCCATTCACAGGCTTAAGGCTGCATCAGGCAGGGCGATGCTGGAAACAGATAGTTAAACTACATTCAATTTAAATATAATTACAACTGGTGAAATCTTATCCTTTACAAGCCACAAGTCAAGGACTTTACCAAAGGGAAGTTGTCTTACAGGCATGACTCACAACCTGATCATCTTCAAAGTTAGAACTACCTGACCCTCATGTGAAATCAGGACTTTTCCATCTTAATTTAATGGCCTATTTAGACACAGGACATCATGCCAAACCATTGAAGTTTGAATCAGATACATGTATACATCAAAAGTTGAATTTCAAAATTTGGCTGGTGAATTGAACCTTTTTAAAAGTTTCTAAGACGTTTTTGTAATCTAGATTTGTCCTTATGAACAAATCAACACTGCAATCACACAGTACATGTGTTTAAGCTATAGAATTGTTTAAATATATATATAATGCATGCTGCCACATTGTACATGGCAACTAAATTTTTGATCCTATTTTTCTCTTATTTTAGTAATTGGTAATTATGTAATGATTCACAGCAAACTAGTTGTAAGAAATATCATTATCTAAATTTATTACCATCACAAAATTCTGCAATATTCAATGCCTACTGCATTGGCCGATTATGTATATAGTTTTTCTAAAGGCATTCAATATGTATTATACCAGACAGGTCATCCTAAGGTGACCTTAATTATACATGTAATTACATTTAATCATCAAAACATACAAAGCAAACAAAACCTTCTAATTAACACTATGTATAAGTCTATGCGTCACCTAGCTTTAAAGGACATTTCCATCTTAATTATAATCCTTCATTGTTATAATCTGTTATGCTTTAATAATTAAATATCAACTCACAATCAAAAACTAAGAATTTTTGTCTGCAGATCAAGACAAAGATCAATAATTATACAGGAAGAATTAAGTGTCTGCAACAGCAACTAAATATTAGAGCAGCCTCAGACTAAAAGTATGACACCACCGACTGTGAGTTAATGGTGAGTTAAGGGTGCATGAGTTAATCAAAGGACAATCAATAAAGTAAATTCTTTCATTAGCGTAACACATACAAGAAATTATTACCTCACCATACAAACAGAGATACCTATATATCAATATACAGACCAATTATAGATGTAATCAAGATCATGACTGGTGAAGATTGTTTAAATTCACTATCAGTTAATGCAACAGATTAATGGAATTTTCCTCTACCTCAGGCATGGGACAACCAAAACACAACCTGAAGATTAATTCATGAGTGCACTCAAGGCTGGTCAAGAGTTGGACATTCATGGGTTCCTCTGACAATAAGGGTTCTGATTTTGTTGCCACAATGACATCATGATCAGTGCCTGCAAAGTATAATGTAGGTAATATAATTGGTTTTCTCCCACTTACAAAAGAAAGGGATATGATAGGCTTATCTCTCAGAAAAAAATAAGCCATTTTTATTGCTACATGTAAAAGTTGATTATGTCATTGACAATTATTGTATGTGTCACATGACTTTATGACATACCGTATTCAACCCGATATTAAAAGTCTCCCCATCCCTATAAGCACCTCTCACTTTTTTAGGCTTCAATTTCATTTACTTGACAAATTAAATGCAAATTGAAAATGTCAAACTGTGTTGGTTCTCTACTGATATCTTTTTGCAAATTAATTCATGGCTTCAATACATTGCAGAATTTTATAAAAGGCTAGTCCAAATTTGTTTCCATTAACCACCCTCATATTTGCTTCAAGTTTTTAAGCGCCCTGGCCGCTTATTGGGTCGATAATGGTAGTATTATATAAAATGCAATTCTTTATCCCTACTTTTTGTTCAAAAGGTAAGCGCATGCTATCTTTCATACCACAAGAACTGACAGAGAATTCAGATTTTCTCCCACAGCTAGTAAAACTGGTGACATTCAAAAATCAGTGATTGTTGGCAGTAGGAATTCTGCATCGTTTGACTTATTAATTAGCTTTCACACATCTAGAGCTGTCAGCTGCCCACACTTAATAAAACAATGTTTGTATATGGTAACGTTTAGCACACAGCCTAGTCTTTCGTGATAGGGGAGATCATCTTTACATATTCCATGAGGCCAAAAGCAGATCTAGAAATGTTGCCATCAACACCATAGACTCAATGTCACATTAAATAGTGTAAAAGTTTAGTTTTGTAAACTTACTCTGGTATTACTTTCCGTGTACACTCGATGAATTAGCAACTGTGACTTAGGGAATCACTTTTAGAGATTTTCACACAGTTTTGCAAACTTCGTATCGGCCGCCATTTTGATTGAGGGGTCACGTGACAATAAATCTAAATTAAGTAACGTTTTAATCATGTGACCTACATTGTACGACCACTTGAAAATGGCGGACGTTTCAACGTCCTCTGAACTTCTATGGGATCATGCAGGCGAGGATTTAGAGGAAAACCCTTTAATTAATACCTACAGAACAGATTCCCCTGCTAGACGAAGGATTCACAGGTAAATCGAGTTTGTGGACTTACATAGATTGACGTTGATAAGCATGCAAATGAAAACAATTGGGACCGAACTGTTCCCGTTGTTTACAAATAAAAATGATTAGATCCTCTATGATGTGGTTCAAGCGTACTTGATGTGGTTCAAGCGTACTACTGGGCCGTTTTCGATCATACGGTTTGACTGAATGGACCTAGTTGTTCGTTTATTAATTAAAGACGCACCTAGGGATTTTACATTGTTTTCAGACGAGCCTAAGCAAAGCCCTCACAGGCCTGTATCAAAAATTGCAGGTCCGTCAAGATTTAAGTTAGGTACTGTATACTTGAAATAATTACTTTAACCAATGGTCGAACCGGTTGTTCCGAATAAACGAAAACGGCCTATACTCAAACGGATTATGTTGTATAAGTTAGGTGGGTACACGAGTTCACACCATGTTAGATAATCTATGAACAAATGTATTACATACAAATTAATTAATTTTGGCAGGAATTGGTTAATGAATGTGTATATGTTGTTATAAACAGTATACAGGTATAAGAGCTAACATGATCCTTTTCTGACTGGACTGATAGGAATTGTAGAAGTATAGGACATGTGTAACAGGAGAGGAGATATTGTAGTGGCCAGACTGGGATGAAAACCCGGGACCCTCAGAACACTATAGTGCTCTACCGACTGAGCTACTTGGTAACTGATGATCGACCCAGTCCAATCCCGCTACACTTCTCCCTCCTTTCTCGAAGTCTTCGCCCTCAAAGACATAGGAGACCCTTCCAAATACCTCCGCCATGGATTATGTAGTTGGGAGCCAATTCTGTAACATGTAAGGGGAAAATGTAGCTGCCAGGTCAGGATTTGAACCCGGGAAAAATATCTATATATTCTTTCATACCTACGGGTGTAATATTGGCTGATCTAGGGCAATACAATCATGTCGCCTGAGGCTGTATTGCATGGCTACTCATGCAATAAAGCCCCATGACGTCACGGCGTCAACAAAATTTCTATTTCCTCTGTAAAATTTTAACATTTTTTTCACAAAGTTGACTGGTTTTACTTTAAAAGATGTAAACAACGGAATTTGTGTTGAAAATATCACGTACATTTGTAATTTTCATGTATGGAAAATTGACTTTCAGTCATAGATTTCTTCGAATTTATTTCAAAATGGCGGGATATTATAGTTGTAAAATTGCAATAGAACGTCGAGGTATGAAAGAAAAATTACTCTTTCATAAGTGGGATATGAAGGATAGGGATATTCTACCTTCGGGATCACAAAATGTTGCAAAAACCCTCGGCAAGCCTTGGTGTTTACCACATTTTGTTACCTCGGGTAGAATATCCCTATCCTTCATATCCACATATGAAAGAGTCTTATAATATTGCACTTTTGGATTATTATAATTGACTAATAGTGCAATTCTGTATCCAGTTTAGTTTCAATCATGAATTATCAATCGTTACATACAGCTACCAGGGTTATTTATGGTCCAGGTGTTCCTTTCTGTTTATGAACGGATGAGTCGCACAGCGCAGATCACAAAGTGGGAGGACAGAATCTCAACATCACCTGGAAAATGGTCCAAAGATGCATTTATTCCAAAACAACACAAAATGGAAATGAATCCATCACATTGCAATTACATACTTTCGAAGGGTTGGACACAGAAAACAAAATGCGAAGCCAGTGTTTGATGGAGTGGGAACCTGGCTGGGAAACAAAAGGTGTTGGACCAAGAATTCACAACAGTACCCAAAAGGCTCTCGGTTGACAGCTCATCAATGGAATCGTTGTATTGTACAGGCTTTCCCAGCTTTACGAAACATTAGTACTGCAGACCAGTGGTATCGATTCTTTTGAGTTTTCTCCTCAAAAGCCACATTGAAATATTATTATAGAAAATCTATCAGATTCAGTGCTCGATCCTTCTGGAATATTGGAGGCAGAGATGCGACAGTGGAAAATATTTTGGAGGAAAATCAGAAAACACTTCTTCCATCTGCCTCCATTATGGCACTTTTGGATTATATAATTGACTAATAGTGCAATTCTGTATCCAGTTTAGTTTCAATCATGAATTATCAATCGTTACATACAGCTACCAGGGTTATTTATGGTCCAGGTGTTCCTTTCTGTTACAGGTATATCATATGCTTATTTATCAGTTATGATATAATGAAGTGAATCAAACTCACATGAGGACTATATAATTATCACGCATTTAGGATGTGATCGGCATATCATGTAATCTATATGGGCTGACTATATGTTTTTCCCTGATAAGATGCAGGTCAAGAAGTGATAGACTGATAACGGATAACTTATAAAGAAACTCCCCTAATTTAATGATTATATTTAGGTTTCAAAATTATGTTAGGCTTTAATATTCCGTAAGCGTATATAAAACAATATAAAGACATGTGAAAGCTGTACTTTAATTTCAGTAGTTAAAAATAAACTGATTGATGCATCAACAAGTTATAGTTATCGCCTATTGTCCAGGCAAATATTTGTTTTCAGGTTAATTATATCTTTATACATTGTCAGGGTTATTAATTCTGTATTTACATATTACAGAGTTATCTGCCCTTGTTGGTAGGAAGTGATTGTGGCATATTGTGTTTGCGAATGTAACATCATACTTTACAGAGAAAACAAGGTGAGTTTTTGGCTCACAAAATAATGATGTCACAATGGATACTTAATTACCCGTAAGGGAGGTAACTATTTAATATCCTAAGATGGGATA
Source organism: Argopecten irradians (assembly GCF_041381155.1). Lineage (NCBI taxonomy): Eukaryota > Metazoa > Mollusca > Bivalvia > Pectinida > Pectinidae > Argopecten > Argopecten irradians. The sequence goes on along the minus strand of NC_091134.1, from coordinate 15,253,983 downwards.
CATTGTCAAGGTATTTAGTGGCATGGCAGGCCAAGTATACATTGTTAAAGTGGTTTTTTTTTTTAATTTTAGGCCCGAATTACTGGATAATGAACATGATGGCGTCCATCTGTCCTACTATCAAACAGTTAAACTACTGGAAAATCTCGAAGAGAGCAGTGAAACTCTGAAACAATATCTAGGTGATCTCAACAATACAACACAGAATCTGAGTGACAGGGTCAGTATTTCAGGATGGTCAAGGTCAAGGAAACATAATGTTCAAGGTTAAAGAAAAATTTTAAGATTATACTATATCAAGAAATATATGAAGATTTTAATGTAAATCATCAATCTGACTTGGTGATATAAAAGTTAGGTTATGCCAAAGTCAGTACCAGTATATTGACAAGATGTCAAGGTCAAGACACCATATACATGTACGTGTACAATTACTCTAAATGTGAAAATAATCATCAAATTCACAATTTTCAAAAAAATGTTTTGAAGATAAATCCCTAGTAATTTTTAGTGATTTTCAGATTTTAGCTCTAAAATTATGAAATATTATCATTGTACAAACACCTGATGTGTGATGATAATTCATGTTAAATTGAGTATAATTGTAATTTTAAGGGTACCACACAAGCCACCAACAACACGCTGAGAGCGCGGTTTTGTCGGAAATGTCTGAAGGGCCTCGAACAAACAACAGGAACAAAGACAATCATCTTTACTGTACTACTACAGGTATTTGAAAGGAACAATTCAGTGAAGTTAATTCTGCAGTATAACCACCAAGCAAAATGCTACATAAAATTAGTTATTCATTCCTAAAAACATCCACTGGATTGCCCGAATCAGATTCCTGTAAGGTATACCAAAGGAAATAAATAGCTACTTGGGATGCTCTTATATTAAGAAAAGTTATGTTTCAGACAGGATAATGCATCCAAAGAGGTAAATATGTTACCGTAAATAGTTTTAGACATCAGATGCTTACTCCACTGGTGCTGGTTCAGGTTGTCTATAAGAATTACCTAGTAGCTACCGCCAATTTATAATGGCGATTTATAATGGCGTCACGAACACAAGCATTTATATAATTACTGATCACTGATTTGCAGGCAGATTATAGTGATACCAACTGCACCATATGGACTGGTTTATTACCAATATAAACACAACATCAATCCACGCTCCGAGTACATTGTCCCTCTAACAACTATTAACCTTCAAAAAATCTTGCATTAATTGGAACTAATAGTCTGCTAAACCTGCTTATATTATTAGGCCTTAATTTATTATATTTAAAAAAAATGAATAAAAAAGCCTCATAAGATAGGTTTATTGGACTATGGAACTAAGTGGTTGTATTATAACCATGGTAACCGAGTCGTTAATATCACTAACCATGGTAACAAAGTAGTAATAATCTCATTAACCATGGTAACTGTCATAGAAGTTTATGTCACTAATTGAATGTCTTCGACCTATATCTACATTTATGTTTAATTACAGGGGTCAAAAAAATTGAAATCTTTATAAGACTTCAGAGGTATACAAAGGCCAAACAAAATGGCAAGAAATACAAGCCTCTTGGGCCTCTTGTTATTCACCAAATCTTTCAAACCATGAACTAACTTTAATGCTTGTTAAGACTTCACAACTATTACACATATAAAATATTTCATTTGTTGTTTTGTATTTTCAGGGAGTGAATTTACTCATCCAGACCATCATTGATATTTGGTCCAAAAAGGATGACGACAACGCTCTAATAGTGGTGAGTATGATACACTAATACAGTGTTTTTACACACACTAATAACCACAAATGTGTTACAGTGTGATACACATAAATTACAGTGTGATACACACTAATACAGTGTGATACACATTAATACAGTGTGATACACACTAATACAGTGTGATACACACTAATACAGTGTGATACACACTAATACAGTGTGATACACATTAATACAGTGTGTTACACACTAATACAGTGTGATACACACTAATACAGTGTGTTACACACTAATACAGTGTGATACACACTAATACAGTGTGTTACACACTAATACAGTGTGATACAAATTAATACAGTGTGATACACACTAATACAGTGTGTTACACACTAATACAGTGTGATACACACTAATACAGTGTGATTACACACTAATACAGTGTGTTACACACTAATACAGTGTGATACACATTAATACAGTGTGATACACACTAATACAGTGTGTTACACACTAATACAGTGTGATACACACTAATACAGTGTGTTACACATTAAAACAGTGTGATACACACTAATAATACAGTGTGATACACACTAATACAGTGTGATACACATTAATACAGTGTGATACACACTAATACAGTGTGATACACACTAATACAGTGTGTTACACACTAATACAGTGTGATACACACTAATACAGTGTGATACACACTAATACAGTGTGATACACATTAATACAGTGTGATACACACACTAATACAGTGTGTTACACACTAATACAGTGTGATACACACATAATACAGTGTGATACACACTAATACAGTGTGATACACATTAATAACAGTACAGTGTGTACACACTAATACAGTGTGATACACACTAATACAGTGTGATACACACTAATACAGTGTGTACACATTAATACAGTGTGTTACACACTAATACAGTGTGATACACACTAATACAGTGTGTTACACACTAATACAGTGTGATACACACTAATACAGTGTGATACACACTAATACAGTGTGATACACACTAATACAGTGTGTTACACACTAATACAGTGTGATACACACTAATACAGTGTGATACACACTAATACAGTGTGATACACACTAATACAGTGTGTTACACACTAATACAGTGTGTTACACACTAATACACAGTGTGATACACACTAATACACAGTGTGATACACACTAATACAGTGTGTTACACACTAATACAGTGTGATACACATTAATACAGTGTGTTACACACTAATACAGTGTGATACACACTAATACAGTGTGATACACATTAATTACAGATTGTGTGAAGTACACACTAATACAGTGTGATACACACATTAAACAGTGTGATACACATTAATACAGTGTGTTACACACTAAATACAGTGTGATTACACACTAATACAGTGTGTTATACACATTAATACAGTGTGATACACACTAATACAGTGTGATACACACTAATACAGTGTGATACACACTAATACAGTGTGAGATACACACTAATACAGTGTGATACACACTAATACAGTTGTGTTACACACTAATACAGTGTGATACACATTAATACAGTGTGATAATACATTAATACAGTGTGATTACACACTAATTACAGTGTGATACACACACTAATACAGTGTGTTACACACTAATACAGTGTGATACACACTAATACAGTGTGATACACACTAATACAGTGTGATACACATTAATACAGTGTGTTACACACTAATACAGTGTGATACACACTAATACAGTGTGATACACACTAATACAGTGTGATACACACTAATACAGTGTGATACACACTAATACAGTGTGATACACATTAATACAGTGTGATACACACTAATACAGTGTGATACACATTAATACAGTGTGATACACATTAATACAGTGTGATTACACACTAATACAGTGTGTTACACACTTAATACAGTAATATTACACACTAATACAGTGTGATACACACTAATACAGTGTGATACACACTAATACAGTGTGATACACACTAATACAGTGTGTTACACACTAATACAGTGTGATACACATTAATACAGTGTGTTACACACTAATACAGTGTGATACACATTAATACAGTGTGATACACACTAATACAGTGTGTTACACACTAATACAGTGTGATACACATTAATACAGTGTGATACACACTAATACAGTGTGTTACACACTAATACAGTGTGATACACACTAATACAGTGTGATACACACTAATACAGTGTGATACACACTAATACAGTGTGATACACACTAATACAGTGTGATACACACTAATACAGTGTGATACACACTAATACAGTGTGATACACACTAATACAGTGTGATACACACTAATACAGTGTGATACACATTAATACAGTGTGTTACACACTAATACAGTGTGATACACACTAATACAGTGTAAAGCACACTAATACAGTGTGATACACATCTAATACAGTGTGATACACATTAATACAGTGTGTTACACACTAATACAGTGTGATACACACTAATACAGTTTGATACACATAAATACAGTGTGATACACATTAATACAGTGTGATACACACTAATACAGTGTGAAGAATACACACTTAATACAGTGTGGATACACATTAATACAGTGTGATACACACTAATACAGTTGATACACACTAATACAGTGTGATACACACTAATACAGTGGTGATACACACTAATACAGTGTGTGAATACACAATAATACAGTGTGATACACACTTAATACAGTGTGTTACACACTTAATACAGTGTGTTACACACACTAATACAGTGTGTTACACACTAATACAGTGTGATACACATTAATACAGTGTGATACACATTAATACAGTGTGTTACACACTAATACAGTGTGATACACACTAATACAGTGTGATACACACTAATACAGTGTGATACACACTAATACAGTGTGATACACACTAATACAGTGTGATACACACTAATACAGTGTGTTACACACTAATACAGTGTGATTACACACTAATACAGTTGTTGTGTATACACACTAATACAGTGTGTTACACACTAAATACAGTGTGATACACACTAATACAGTGTGATACACAAATAATCACATGTGGTGGATACACATTAATACAGTGTGTTACACACTAATACAGTGTGATACACACTAATACAGTGTGTTACACACTAATACAGTGTGATACACACTAATACAGTGTGATACACATTAATACAGTGTGTTACACATTAATACAGTGTGATACACACTAATACAGTGTGATACACACTAATACAGTGTGATACACACTAATACAGTGTGATACACACTAATACAGTGTGATACACACTAATACAGTGTGATACACACTAATACAGTGTGATACACACTAATACAGTGTGTTACACATTAATACAGTGTGATACACATTAATACAGTGTGATACACACTAATACAGTGTGATACACATTAATACAGTGTGTTACACACTAATACAGTGTGTTACACACTAATACAGTGTGATACACACTAATACAGTGTGATACACACTAATACAGTGTGTTACACACTAATACAGTGTGATACACATTAATACAGTGTGTTACACACTAATACAGTGTGATACACACTAATACAGTGTGATACACACTAATACAGTGTGTTACACACTAATACAGTGTGATACACACTAATACAGTGTGATACACACTAATACAGTGTGATACACACTAATACAGTGTGTTACACACTAATACAGTGTGATACACACTAATACAGTGTGATACACACTAATACAGTGTGATACACACTAATACAGTGTGATACACACTAATACAGTGTGATACACACAATAATGTGTTACACAGTGGGTTATATACAAGGAGCAGATTTCATACACATTAATACAGTGTGATACACATCTAATACAGTGTGATACACACTAATACAGTGTGTTACACACTAATACAGTGTGATACACACTAATACAGTGTGTTACACACTAATACAGTGGTGATACACACTAAATACAGTGTGTTACACACTAATACAGTGTGTTACACATTAATACAGTGTATGCAAAGAGAAAATTATACACACTAATACAGTGTGTTACCACACATTATTACAGTGTGTTACACACTAATACAGTTGTACAGTGTGATACACACCTAATACAGTGTGTTACGCACACACTAATACAGTGTGATACACACTAATACAGTGTGTTAAATTTTATATCACACTAATACAGTGTGTGCTACAAGATAACAACCTAAAGTACAATGTGAAAATAATGTCTCTGACGTGGAGACTAATACAGTGGCCTCTCTCCTTTATGTTACATTAATACATACGGGCGTAGTGTGTTACACACTAATCACAGTGTGAGACACACTAATACAGTGTGTTACACTCTTAGATATTCTCTGACGAGTTAATACAGTTGTGAAAAGGGGAGTAACACATTCATACTTAAGTGTGGTAACGCTCAACACTAAATTTGGACAGTGTCTTTGTTACACATTAATGTTACAGTGTGTCAACATACACATTAATACCAGTGTGTTAACACGCTTTAAAGGTCATAATAACAGTGTGCTTAAATAGGCAGATCTCAACAATTGAAGTTACAGTGTAGCGTAAGTGACACACCACATGGGTAATTTTCTACCCCAGCAACCCACTGTCGCCAACAGCTGTTGTACCAGTGTTAGTGCCGTTCTCATTGAGAACTACAATAACTTCTAAACCTCTGATGTGATACAAATTGTTCATTAATAGGGCGGTGGAGTGTTAGGAATGTGGTCCTTGTACACACGGAGTCTCAATAACAGTTATTATCATCAAATTTAGTTCAGGTAACTAATTATCATCAATTTAGTTCAGGTAACTAAATCATCAAATTTAGTTCAGGTAACTAATTATCATCAAGTTTAGTTCAGGTAACTAATTATCATCAAATTTTAGTTCAGGTAACTAATTATCATCAAATTTAGTTCAGGTAACTAATTATCATCAAATTTAGTTCAGGTAACTAATTATCATCAAATTTAGTTCAGGTAACTAATTATCATCAAATTTAGTTCAGGTAACTAATTATCATCATGTTTAGTTCAGGTCACTAATTATCATCAAATTTAGTTCAGGTATCTAATTATCATCAAATTTAGTTCAGGTAACTAATTATCATCAAATTTAGTTCAGGTAACTAATTATCATCAAATTTAGTTCAGGTAACTAATTATCATCAAATTTAGTTCAGGTAACTAATTATCATCAAATTTAGTTCAGGTAACTAATTATCATCAAATTTAGTTCAGGTAACTAATTATCATCATGTTTAGTTCAGGTAACTAATTATCATCAAATTTAGTTCAGGTAACTAATTATCATCATGTTTAGTTCAGGTAACTAATTATCATCAAGTTTAGTTCAGGTAACTAATTATCATCAAGTTTAGTTCAGGTAACTAATTATCATCAAGTTTAGTTCAGGTAACTAATTATCATCATATTTAGTTCAGGTAACTAATTATCATCAAATTTAGTTCAGGTAACTAATTATCATCAAATTTAGTTCAGGTAACTAATTATCATCAAATTTAGTTCAGGTAACTAATTATCATCATCAATTTAGTTCAGGTAACTAATTATCATCAAATTTTAGTTCAGGTAATAAATTCTCATCATAATGTTTAGTTCAGGTAATAAATTCTCATCCTGTTTAGTTCAGGTAACTAATTATCATCCTGTTTAGTTCAGGTAATAAATTCTCATCCTGTTTAGTTCAGGTAATAAATTCTCATCCTGTTTAGTTCAGGTAATAAATTCTCATCCTGTTTAGTTCAGGTAATAAATTCTCATCCTGTTTAGTTCAGGTAATAAATTCTCATCCTGTTTAGTTCAGGTAATAAATTCTCATCCTGTTAGTTCAGGTAATAAATTCTCATCCTGTTAAGTTCGGGTAATAAATTCTCACCTGTTTAGTTCGGGTAATAAATTCTCATCCTGTTTAGTTCAGGTAATAAATTCTCATCCTGTTTAGTTCAGGTAATAAATTCTCATCCTGTTTAGTTCAGGTAATAAATTCTCATCCTGTTTAGTTCAGGTAATAAATTCTCATCCTGTTTAGTTCAGGTAATAAATTCTCATCCTGTTTAGTTCAGGTAATAAATTCTCATCCTGTTTAGTTAGGAAATATAGTCTCATCATCTTTAATTATTTTTTGCTTTGGATATTTCATCATTTTGAAACAGATCAGGAATTAACATATACACAAAGGTGTACAAAAACTGAAGGAAAAAAAATCGTAAAAATGCCTTTGCCATTTATGCTCAAATGCGAATTATAATCCAGATAATACAGTAGAGGTCTGATAAAGCAACTCTTGAAGGAATAATGCGGCCCCATGTATTATTGAATGCAAGATAATTTAGTGGTTAAGCACACAGAACAAGGATCAACTGCTTGCAATGATTCATGTAATTTCCGAATCATTTCTTTTACACAGACTAAATTTGAATTGTGACAATATGCTGTATCAGTACATGACACAAATAAAATGAGTGACCTTTTATTTCCAGTAAAGTTGGCACGACAACTGGTTGGAAGGAAAGTAAACGGCATTCTACTGGTCCAATCTTACTTTGCTGCCATTTTGTTGTTTGCAGGCCTTTACACCGTTACCAGTCGACTACAGGTAAGCTATGGGCATAGTTGTTTTATTCATCTTTAAGGGGACATGTAATGATGACCATCATGTTATACTTATAACTACCAGTTTCTTCTAGAAAAAGTCCTGAATTGAAAGTAAACACAGCTGTAGCCATTTCTAACATTCTGGTACAAGTTAACACAGACTGTAGCCATTTCTAACATCCTGGTACAAGAAAATACAGACTGTAGCCATTTCTAACATCCTGGTACAAGAAAATACAGACTGTAGCCATTTCTAACATCGATCCTGGTACAAGTTAACACAGACTGTAGCCATTTCTAACATCCTGGTACAAGAAAATACAGACTGTAGCCATTTCTAAAATCCTGGTACAAGAAAATACAGACTGTAGCCATTTCTAACATCGATCCTGGTATAAGAAAATACAGACTGTAGCCATTTCTAACATTCTGGTACAAGTAAACACAGACTGTAGCCATTTCTAACATCTTGGTACAAGTAAATACAGACTGTAGCCATTTCTAACATCCTGGTGTAGATTTTGTTTCAGTTCCTCCCGCTTTTGTCTCAGAAAACTTATAAAAAAACTGTTTTATAACAATATGTCTGTTAAAAGGAGCCAAGACCTATTTAAAAAGACAATATTATCAAAAGTTACTTTGGTGTAATAAAAGATTTATGAAATAAAATTATTGGGATTCACTATTGTTGCTAAACAATTATTGATAACAGTATATTTATATCTGATATTGATTGATTAATTTATTTCTAATATTGATTGATTTATTTATATCTAATATTGATTGATTTATTTATATCTAATATTGATTCATTTATTTATATCTAATATTGATACATTTATTTATATCTAATATTGATTCATTTATTTATATTTAATATTGATTCATTTATTTATATCTAATATTGATTCATTTATTTATATTTAATATTGATTCATTTATTTATATTTAATATTGATTCATTTATTTATATCTAATATTGATTGATAGCCGAAATCTTGGAAGGATATCCGGGAGTCGGTGGAAGAAGACCCAGGCCTCATCATCGCACTTTATACCAAATTTTTATATTTCTCAGTTTCAACGGCAACGTTATGTGGTAATTATTTATAAATACTTATCTTTATTTTATTTCAAAACATGAAATTCAGTATTAGTTTTAAACAGAGATTTAGATTTCAGCTTATATCAGTGAAAAATAATCTGGAGCATTTGGATTTAATCTGTATAGACTTATATACATTTTAGATCATGTTTTCAAAAGATTTTTCTACAAGTTTTGAGATTTAAAAAACATAATATTGAATATTGTAATAAAAATATTAAACTAACATTACTTAAATCTACTCAAATTAATAATTTTTCCTGTCTAACTTCAATGTTTCTGTTTCTCATTTTAGGATTTAATTCTACCTTATTATATAATGATATTTTTATGACTTTGGTCTAATTGTATGATCCTAAATTTTGTCACTACAGGAACAGCGAGTACGTCCCCATATGAGTGGTACAATTACATATTTGTGTCGCTACAGGTAAGGATTTTAGGTGTTGAAACTGTTGTGAATTGTCATATATGTATATAATTTTAAAGTATCTTAATAGAGTATTTTTTGAGAACATTTCAATAAAATCTTGAGGACAAAATTTCATTGAAATCAGTTATATAAAATACATATCAAAAATAGATATACCTGTTATATCCAATATTCTCTATGTAATTTTGTTTGAACTTTCCATTTTATGATGTTATAATGGATTCCTGTCCACCATAGCAGATAAACATGCCTCAGAAATTTATTCTAGTACCGTTTTCGACCCAATAAGCTCCTAGGGCGTTTCAAAATTGAGAAAGTGCTAATGAGACGAAAATATTGCAAATCTGTACAGGTTTTGGTCTTTATTTAAGCCTGAGCAATTGAAATCAAGCCCTCATAAATTGGGAGGGGCGCTTATAGGGACATGGGCGCTTATTGGGTCGAATACGGTAACATGTTTTACATTTAACATTTAGTGTGTAATGACATATGAAGTGACTTCAATTATTCAAGATGCATTAAAGGAAAATGAGAAGAATGCTAACTTTTCTTTTTGTAGTACACTGAATTCACAATATTACCAATAGATAAAGGTGGAAGTTTTTACATGGGGCTTCTTTTTGAATCTCTGGTTTTCATCATGACTCCGTTATTGAAGATTGAAGAAGTAAATTTTTCATGTGTATATATTTATTTGTTGTCATGTAAATGCAATACAGTAAAATGTAAATGAAAGAGAAGTAATATGATGATATTTCTGTCCATCAGATGTTGCTGAGTTTCATGTACTTTGCCTCCGTTCTCGGTCACGCTTTAACACCAGTGGCGACGGACACTTCTAAGCTTCGACGACTTCGGGTGATGTCAGACGGGAGACAAACTCCAGAGCCAGTATCGACCTGTATCAGGGCTACTCCTATACCAGCAAGTATGTTCTTACACCAGACTTCTTCAACAAGCATAGTGATCCAGTGTTAGTTCAGTATACTGAACCACTATACTGAACACTGTAGTTTATCTTTGAACTAAATATTGTAAGCGTATTTCTATCAGCAATTGGCTGGTCTGTAGTGTAGTGCTTAACCTACTTGCCATTCACTGAGCTGTCCGGGGTTCGATCACAGCCACGATATGAAAGTGAGAATATCAGAGGTTACCTGCCCAATCAAATGGATTTTCTTGCACTCAATCCTCTATTAAAGACAACTCACACGCTTAGGCCAGCAAAAGTGATTTGTATATAAGTTATATAACTTGTTTGGCAATCAATTAAATAAATTAAGTTAACTTTGTATTTATGTAAGCATATTCAAATTTTAGTACAAAATAAATTTTGAACAAGTTTGAATACAAACTTTCAGACGTTTCTAGTTTCATTAACAGTTGTCAAAATATTTATTTTACAGACTATGGAACTATAAATGACAGCTGATTGTCACAGATGTGGAATGGACATCTAATCTCCATGGCAACAGCAGAGGATGGTATTATTGATGTACTTACTCTCTGTAAAGCAGAAATAAGCTACATAGATATTTTATCTTCATGCCTTTGACAATCAGAAAATGGAGAAAATCTTACTTTTTTCGAAAGTAATTACTAAAAATTGCAACTGTTTAATATTAAGAATTCTAACCTGGACCTATATTTTAGTGGAATTTTTGTCTTGCACTTTTGGAAGTGAAGGTATATGATTATAATACTAGCTCAAGAAAATACAGTGTCTTCAGTGAAGACATGTACTGTATAACTATTTTACTTTGATTACGGGGCAGCGCTGGCCAAGAGCCCTCCACCTCTGGGTCATGAGTTTGAATCCCATGTGGGGTACCGGTAGTTGTCAGGTATTGACCGCTGGATGCTGGTATTTCTCCGGATACTCTGGTTTTCCTCCACCATTACACCTGGCACATCCTTACAGGATCCTGGCTGTTAAGAGTACGTAAAACTAAACTAAAAAAACATACATTAATCTCTGTCCCACATGATCTTTGCCTCACCTTTAACCTCTGACATAGGTCATTGCTGGTTATTTGCCCTTAAGTTCGATTGTCAAGGAAAATTATATCATTAGAGGTTGTGACCTATTTTGGATTAGACATAGGTATTGTTGATAAAGCAGAAGAGATGCTTTTGGAAGAATATTAATATCTTTGAATCCTGTTGTGTTTGCACCCAATCCTTAATTTTATATGGAGGCAAGGGATATCCATGTCTTACAAACATTTTAGTTTCCCATTAACAAGGATTCATTTCTATTCGGAGTGTATTATTATGTTCTGTCAGAATAAATAGTAATTTTAATGGCCCTTTATATATCTGATATTAACTTGTGTAACACTCTTTGTATTCAGTATAAAGTATTCCGATAAGTATTGTTGGTTTCAGACAAACGAGGTTTAAGAGTTTTTATTCTGGTAGGCAAAGTTTAATTTGAGATAGTATATTTTAGTAGGCAAGGTTTAATTCCGAGATATTCTATTTTGGTAGGCAAGGTTTAATTCCGAGATATTCTGTTTTGGTATGTGTCTTATTAGGTTTCAGAGAATTTGTTTTCTTAAGCAACATATAAAAGATACTCCACTGCCGACAGAGCATAAATGATACTCATCATTTGAACAATACATGTATATATATATATATATAGGATGTAATGATAAAAATAAGATCATATACGATTGTTTTAGGAGAAGATTTAGACATCATGATCAGATCTGTACAAATAAGCAATATCTTCTGACCATGGAACAACCATTTTTCTAGTCATCAGGGGTCATCAAGCCTCAGTTAAAATAAAATGTAGGTACATATATATAATGTTTTAACCTACCAGATGATCACAACGACAAGGGAGCTACATGTTTATCAGAGTTACTGCCCTTCATTTCACTCTGTTGGTTTGTTACAATGGTAGCATGCCCGACTGTGAGTATGATAATGGTCAGGTTTGACGATTATTTTAATTATAGCTAGGTTATGTGATAGCTGTTTCGAGTTTATGAGCTTCACAGTCAATGATTCTGTATGTTGTATTGATATTGTAAATATCAGAGAATCTCATGGTTAAGTGGTAACACAGTTATAGAGATGTTTGAATAGTAACACCTCTTTAAAACTCGGTGAAAAAAATGTTTATTTGGTATTAATGAACAGTGTATCTTTAAAACTCGATGAACAAAGTGTTCATTTGGTATTAATGAACAGGGTCTCTTTAAAAAGTGTTCATTTGGTATTAATGAACAGGGTCTCTTTAAAAAGTCTCTTTAAAAAGTTCATTTGGTATTAATGAACAGGGTCTCTTTAAAACTCAGTGAATAAAGTGTTCATTTGGCATTAATGAACGGGGTTTCTTTAAAACTTGATGAACAAAGTGTTCATTTGGTATTAATGAACAGGGTCCCTTTAAAACTCGGTGAACAAAGTTTTCATTTGGTATTAATGAACAGGGTCCCTTTAAAACTCGGTGATCAAAGTGTTCATTTGGTATTAATGAACAGGGTCTCTTTAAAACTCAGTGAACAAAGTGTTCATTTGGTATTAATGAACAGGGTCTCTTTAAAACTTGATGAACAAAGTGTTCATTTGGTATTAATGAACAGGGTCTATTTAAAACTCGATGAACAAAGTGTTCATTTGGTATTTATGAACAGGGTCTCTTTAAAACTCAATGAACAAAGTGTTCATTTGGTATTAATGAACAGGGTCTCTTTAAAACTCAATGAACAAAGTTTTCATTTGGTATTAATGAACAGGGTCTCTTTAAAACTCGGTGAACAAAGTGTTCATTTGTTTTTTATGAACAGGGTCTCTTTAAAACTCAATGAACAAAGTGTTCATTTGGTATTTATGAACAGGGTTATTTATTTAAATAAACAATGAAATCCATTGATTGCACGACTATCAGACAGTGAATTGTAAAGTCCCAAATATATTATTAGCATGCTCTATGTACTGGATTGATTTTGGAAAAATTACATATTTATAACATGTATATGTTCTATTGTATTTGTTAATAGTTTTTATTGTCACTGGAGATGACTCTAATATGTGTTGATAGTACATGATTAAAGTATGTTTAACTGCCTTGTTACCAGGAAATGTGTTGTTCAAACTATTTTTCTAGAAAAAGACAGATTTTCAAAAGTTTTTGTAATTGTGTTTTGATAGGAGATACATTTTACAGTTTTATGTAAAATCACAAAAGTATCATTTGCATGACAATAATTAGCTGCACATTTTCTCCAGAGATTAGCTATTGCTGTATATTGCTATATTGTGGCAATGAGTTTTCTTAAATTGTCATTTTCTTGCAAAAATACAAAAAAAAAATTAATAACGCACAAAATTACTGTATTAATCCAATAAGCATCCAGGGAGCTTAGAAATTACAGCAAATAAATTGATGCTTAAAGATGCTCCATCGCCGACAGAGCATAAATGATATTCATCATTTGAACAATAATTGGTGTTTAATCGTGTATATATATGTCTAATTAACACAAAAAATAACGAAATAATTTATTTCGCCTTTCGTGCATGCGTAATCATTAATTCATTCCATATAAGATATAGTGCCACGGAATTTTTTCGGGATGCAATTAATCATTTTTCATATATTCAACTTCAAGTAAAATTAGAAGCTCAAACTTTTCAATGGTGGTAATAGTGTAAAGTAAGTAACTTTTGCAACTGAAGAAAAAATACTAAATCGTCTGCTCCTGTTTTTGATAGTGAAAAAATACCGTTTGTCAGCGGTGGAGCATCTTTAATAGAAAAGGACATGCCTTTCATAAAACTATTGCACAAAGTAAGTCATCAGTCAATTTGCGAAATATTTCAATAAATAAACCTACACAGTCTTCATATTTTTTCAGTCTAGTGTAATTTGAGGTATACATGAATTAGTTGAGGCCCCAAAATGGAGGTGGGAAAGGGGGCTATTAGTGATGTGGGCGCTTATTGGGTCGAATACAGTAAGTTGTTTTCAGTATATATTCGCATTTATCGTTCAAAGAGGAATTTAAAGATTATTCATAATACAGGTAAGAGGAACCTCTTGTTGTGCATGAATATATGTGTTTGTATAACAGAAAGAGACTTCATACAATCTATGTTGTAAAAGGAGTGAAGATACCTATATAGTTGTTATATAAGTCTGTTACTCTTATCTTTTTATAAGCAAATGTCATTTCTGTAAACAAACATACTTTCGCGGCGACAAAATTTCCCATTTTCTTGTCTCAGGACCTTTTCCTACCAATTAAATGTCATGATTTACAGTTGTAAAGCTGCATTATGCATGGACTTGTCGCCGACACTTTTTTTTTAAATTTACTTTTGCAAATTTTTACCAAGAAATATGTGAATTTTAATCACACACAAAAATGAATTGATTTACAGTATATTTTTACAGTAACTTATTCATCACTATTCAAATACATGTAGCCCTAATTACAATAACAAATATTATGAACATTATTCATATAACAAATTAATCTTCGAGTTGGTGCTCATCATCCTATATTTTTGCCATATACATTGATACAAATACACACCCACACAATTTGTTTCAATCTTATTGTAGATAAGCTTTCAACACTGGGTAGTTTGGTGACCCTACCCCTATCCTCTTTCATGAACACCAGGTGTCTGTGCAATACTAAATAAATTTTATGGTAAACACACTTATTTTGATGCGATAAAGTGATCAAAATTAAGCAATTTTCTTGATTGATAAAAAGCTAAAATACAATTACCTCTAAAATTCATACATTTTGCAGTATATACGTTTTTTTCCTATTGTTTTCTACTTAAGCAGTTTTTGGTAAAGGTTTTGAGATGAGATACCAAAATTATGTGGCTGAAGTACAATATCTTGATATTATGACACCGCAATCACTGGATGGTGGGACTGAATCAACAGGAAATTGTACTTCAACTAATTTGTCATTTTTGAATGTTGAAATTGACATATTACCTAAACAATCTTCTGGAGATTAATTATGAAGTTACAGAATGTGTTATAATGAATATTTCAGTTATATGGAGACTTGTGTTTGTAAATGTTGTTGATATTCCCATGACTCTTAAGTTTATGAACATTGATGGTTTGATTGATGCAGGTCTTTTGTAAAATTAATTTACAATGAATATGCCACTTTTTCAATGTAACAGTTTTTTTTATAAGTACTGTTGAGAAATATGTATATTGAAATTGACATATTACCTAAACAATCTTCTGGAGATTAATTATGAAGTTATGGAATGTGTTATAATGAATATGCCACTTTTTAAATGTAACAGTGTTTTAGCCCACCATCATCAGATGGTGGGCTATTCAAATCGCCCTGCGTCCGTGGTCCGTGGTCCGTCGTCTGTCCGTAAACAATGCTTGTTATCACTATTTCTTAAAAACTGCTGCAGGGATTTTGTTCAAACTTCACATGGAGGGTCCCCTTGGTCCATATTTGTGCCATACAGATTTTGAGGCTGATCGGAAAAACAAGATGGCCGCCAGCCAGCCATCTTTGATTTTGGCAGTTGAAGTTTGTTATCGATATTTCTTGAGAACTACTGAAGGGATTTTGTTCAAACTTCACATGGAGGTTACCCTTGGTCCATATTTGTGCCATACAGATTTTGAGGCTGATCGGAAAAACAAGATGGCCGCCAGGCAGCCATCTTTGATTTTGGCAGTTGAAGTTTGTTATCGATATTTCTTGAGAACTACTGAAGGGATTTTGTTCAAACTTCACATGGAGGTTACCCTTGGTCCCTAGTTGTGCCATACAGATTATGAGGCTGATCGGAAAAAAACAAGATGGCCGCCAGGCAGCCATCTTTGATTTTGGCAGTTGAAGTTTGTTATCGATATATCTTGAGAACTACTGAAGGGATTTTGTTCAAACTTCACATGTTGTGCCATACAGATTTTGCGGCTGTTCGGAAAAACAAGATGGCCGCTAGGCAGCCATCTTTGATTTTGGCAGTTGAAGTTTGTTATCGATATTTCTTGAGAACTACTGAAGGAATTTTGTTCAAACTTCACATGGAGGTTACGCTTGGTCCCTATTTCTGCCATACAGATTTTGAGGCTGATAGGAAAAACAAGATGGCCGCCAGGCGGCCATCTTGGATTTTGATAGTTAAAGTTTGATATCCCTATTTCTCAAAAAGTGCTGAAGGGATCTTTCTCAAATTTAATATGTAGGTTCCCCTAGGGCCCTTGTTGTACATATTGCATTTTTGGACCAATCGGTGAAACAAGATGGCCGCCAGACCGCCATCTTAGATTTCGATAATTAAAGTTTGTTATGGCTATTTCTCAGATAGTACTGAAGGGATCTGTCTCAAATTTTCATATGTAGGTTCCCCTAGGGACCTAGTTGTGCATATTGCATTTTGGGACCGATCGGTAATAAGATGGCCACCAGGCAGCCATCTTGGATTTTGTTATTTTTTGTTATCGCTATTTCTCAAAAGTACTGAAGGGATCTGTCTCAAAATTTCATATGTAGGTTCTCAGGGCCCTAGTTTGTGCATAGTGACTGATCAGTCAAACAAAATTGCTGCCAGGCAGCCGTCTTGGATTTTTATATTCAAAGTTTGTTATCGCTATTTCTCAGAAAGTATTGAATGGATCTTTCTCAAATTTCACATGTAGGTTCCCCTAGGGCCCTAGTTGTACATATTGTGATTTGGGACCGATTGATCAACAAGATGGCCGTCAAGGAGTCATCTTGGATTTTGATAGTTGAAGTTTGTTACCGCTATTTCTCAAAAGTACTGAAGCGATCTGTCTCAAATTTGATATGTAGTATGTTTGAAAAAGTTTAAAAAGTAGAGGAAAAGATCCATCTTTCCTTTGTCAGATATAGATCATTCTTTGGTGGGCGCCAAGATCCCTTGGGATCTCTTGTTTATAATACTGTTGAAAAATATGTTTCAAGGTAAATACTGATTGGTCCTCAACTGACATCTACCTGCATGTCAGTTACATGGAGACTTCGTTGTGTTTGTAAATGTTGTTGATATACCCGTGACTGTTAAGTTTATGAATGTTGATGGTTTGATTGATGCAGGCCTTTTGTAAAATTCATTTACACCAAACATGTATTTGTTGATGCAAGTAAAACTTGTTAACTCACACAAAAGTTTTTATTGTTCTTACCACAGTCCGTCATTACAGCGTTTTTGAATTTCATTTGTATGCCATTATTCCTATGCACATCCTCGATACTCCAGGGGTTCCGATCACTTACGATCTCTACACCCCTGGACTATCTCATAGTGAAATTGAAGGCAGCTCAGCTGAAAACATTTGACCAATCACAGGCCAGCAAAGGATTTTATCTTTGAAGACTACAGAGAGAGCGCCGACGCCTAACATCAAAGCCACACAGTCAACCACAGTGTACCGTTATACGGTTCTTTTGATGTACATCAAATGACTAAATTACCTGTTCTATTCTGTTGCCTCCAGTTTTACTATGAGATAGTCCAGGGGTGTAGAGATCGTAAAAGTAATCGGAACCCCTGGAGTATCGAGGATGTCCTATGCATAACCACCTTGTTATTATGATTCACAGATAAATCTAGTGTCTTATCCTGTGAGAGAAACTTCTTCACATAGTTGTTTTTAAACAAGTAGAATTCCATGATGTTAAAGTGAACAGTCGGACAAGGATGGCTAAAGTCGGTAAAAAATGGTGTGAATGTATCCAGTATAATTTCTTATGAAATGGAAAAATAAAAAATCTCTCGTCAAAATCTGTCTGTGTACGAAGAAATTATTTTAAAGTATGGGAATTCTAAAACGTCCTCCCGGCTCACTATGTCCGTGGTTACATTTCCACACAGCCTCACTTTCGATGCTTTCAACTATTCTTTACTTTAATGGTCAGAACGGGGAAACTTAGCAGAACTTGACCGTCATATTAATATGTGAGAACTTTTGGAAGGCCAATGAACGCATTTAGACTGGGGTTTTTTTTTGCCCGACTATTCACTTTAAGAAGTGTTGTCACAGACATTCAGTAATTTTTGCTGATTTTGTGTTGTTTTTCAGATGCAGTGAATGGTCGATTTATGAAAATTCAGTTTTTTTATACTTAAATACCAAAATGTCCCAATACATTTGACTTAAAAATGAATTTTAAAAACATAACAGCTGAAGCTAAACATGTAGTTAAGTATTTCAACAGTCTTCTTTATAGATGCTAGATACAAAATCCTAGTTTGTTTATGCCCATCTAAAGGTGCTTGAGGCCTATGTCAGTATGTATGATCATCTTATATAAATAATTAATACAGGACAAATGATTGTTAACAGAACTAAGCTAATTATGACCAGAACACACTTAGATAATGAATGAACATATTGACCATTTAACCCTTGGTATTGATTATATATGCATACAGCTCAACTAGACTTGGCTGAAGACTGGCTTGCCATTTAGATGTCAACCAAGTTCCAAATATCCATGACAAACTAAATTTCTCGTTACCATATATAGGGACCTTTTTCACAACAATTTAATGAATGTTTATTTTTTTGTGATCTAAAATTTGTAATTTTTTTCTTTAACTATGTAGTTATTTGATGGGCTGTGGTGGACTGAGATGTTAAGATTTTCCCTACATTTACCATAAGCTTTTATTATCTTTTTCCCGCGAAACGCGTTTGCGGGGATATTGATTTGGGCGTCCTGTCCGTCCGTCCGTCCGTGCGTCCGTCCGTCCGTCCGTCACGAGTATCGTTTCCGGGCCTATAACTCCTAAACCGTTCAACTTGGCTAGCATGAAACTTTCTGTACATGCTTAAGGGCTAGAGCTCTAGTTGTGCCTTTTTGCTAATGGGAACTCTTTCATTTTCGACACTTTTTTTGTTACCATGGACAACTATATTCAAAATTACCATATTATTAATAGTTTCCGTTCTATTCCGGGCTACTAATGTTGTGATCTAAACTTCTAGGGTTTTACTTTACCACCTATATTTGAAACATTTTGCCCAATTTCTTATAGCCTGCAAAATACACAAAATTTAATCACACATGAAAGCAAGTTGTAGCTATAGTAGCTAAAATACTTACTCTATCTTTATTTCTGAGGTCCAACGTTCAAGTGTTTGTTTGGATGCTAAATTTGTAATTATTTTTTCTTTAACTATGTAGTTATTTGATGGGCCGTGGTGACTGAGTTGTTAAGATATTCCTACATTTACCATAAGCTCTCCACCTTTGGGATGCCGGTTCGAAACCCATATGGAGCAGTTGCCAGGAACTGGTCGGTGGTTTTTCTCCAGGTACTCCGGCTTTCCTCCACCAACAAACCTGGCACGTCCTTACATGACCCTGGCTGTTGATAGGACGTTAAACTAATAAAACCAAAATTTAAAGTAATCATTTGATAACCACTTATATGACTACATTTAATTCTCGACTTGTCTCAATACATGACTATTCAGTATTTGGTTAATCTATTAGATGCAATCATTGCTTATATCCTGATATTAATGCCGGACTTTAGTATGGCCCTAAATGACCTTAGTTGTCAATGGGCCGTAAAACTCAAACAAACAAAAGTATTTGTTGGTAAGTATTGATTGTGACGTCATGTGATTGCGAGCGTAACATCACACTTATAAAAGAAAATGACGTGAATTTGGCTCCATGACCTAATGACGTCACAATGGATACCTACCCGCAAGGGAAGTAACTCTGTAATATACAAAGACAGAATAGTTGGTCACCTGGTTTAGATGTTGTAGTACTGCTATACATTTCAGTATATATTATCACAATAGGCTTTAAGATACTGGAATCCCACCTACATGTATATGACTCTACTCTGGCTAAAGTCCTATGTCGGCTAGCTAGCTTACTTTAATATGCTTTCCAACAGATCTTCATTGTCACCTACCTGTAAGTTGTGCGAAATATACTTTAAGCTATAAATAACCAATAAGTTATTGATACCACACCTTCTCTGTAGATGTTCGATTCTGACACACCTGTCCGCTCGTAATACAGGTAATTAATGATTATACAGACAATTAATAATGCATCAATATATCGCTGAATACAGTAACAAAATTACACCAGATAAATCGGACAGTAGTACGCTGGGCACAATGAAAGTCGTATAATGAAGCAAGCTTATCAAGCCATGGGCATAAGGGATGGATTCATAAAAAGCAAGTCATGAAGATCAAGTTGTAATCTGGAGAGACAACTGGGATATAGAGATTTAGGAGAAGTTCTAAAAGGAAGATAGTGTGATATGAATGTAACTATGGAAGTTTGTGGAAACTTGGAACTAATGTGCTGTGGAAATTCACAGACTCAAAGAATTGTTAATCGGATAAAACAAAGTCTGGTGAGGAAAATGAATATAGACATATTATGGTTATCATGCAGTTTTATCCATTTTCCCAGCTGAACATTCCCAGGTACAGTATATGTATGTGAATGCATAATTTTGAAGCTCAGGCTTGTGATTTAAATATAGCTAGGAGTTCTGTGTGCCTGGTGTAATTCCCTCCCTAAGAAAACCTATTACTATGGCATTTCCACTGAAGGTTCGTCCTCCTGGGGACAGTTCCTGCCCCTATCATACTGATAAAGACGTGATCTATGTCTGTGAAGACTGCCCCCAAGGAACACTTGTATGTTCTGAGTGTGTGACTACCAGACATCGCACTCACAGACTGGATAATCTCGCTAACACCATTCCATGGAAGAAGGAACAGGTTCTCCGGTTCATTGATGCAACTGAAACAGATAAACTTCCATCTATTCAAAAAGATATTGCTTTACTAGACAATAAACTATTGGAAAATAAGACAACTTTCCAAGATTTAATCCTAGATATCAAAAGTCATGCTGATCGTTGGAAGGAATATATTGATAATTACGTTGAAAAAAACGTTCAGAACTTTCTAGAACTTGAGAAGGAAAACACTGAGATATTACTTAAACATAGGTGTGATCTTCTGAATGAGAGTTCAGACATCAAGACCATTCTGAGTAACCATCGCGATACACTACATGGCGGAAATCACGTCCAGATCTTTGACATCAAGACAAGGCATTACTCCGAAACAGCATTTCCGCAGATGAAAAAGGCCAAATTCAAGAAAAGAGAATTTTCAGTAGAGTGTTTGTCACATGTGTTTGGATCAGTTTTGATAGAGAATGAGATTTTACAAGAAAAACATGTAACAGACACAAGAAAAAAGCTGGTTTCATCAGCTTCATTTCTTAAACCAGAACCAATTCCTAAACTTGTTCGGAGAAATTCAACAGGACGAATAAGGGAGACATCACCAACCAAAAAATCAGAGCAGAAAGCTGCAAGTTTAAAAGTTGAACAGAATCCAAAATTTGTACGTCGTAATTCAATAACTGAACATTTGGTTAAATCCACAAAGAAATCTGAGTTGAAACCTGCCATAAAGAAATTATCACATACACGTCGTCATTCTACTACAGAAAGTATCACAAGAGGCATCACATGTTCTGATAATGCAAAGCAGCCTTCAAATGGCAATGGCACACTGGAAGGTCAACATCAAGGTCATGTTGAAGGTCAAGGTCTCTTAAACAAATGTGGCTATACTCTGGTTGCCCCTGAACAGCTGCTGAGGTTCGAGGTGAATAGTGGGTCAGTAGATTTCCTCTACCCAACCAGCGATGACCTGGCATGGGTATCCAAGTACAACGACATCTATGTTCGTCTTGTGGATCTAATGGGTGATCCAGAGGAGGAAGTGGATTGTCAGTCCAGTATTACAGCGGTCAGTGTGGCTCCGGACACCGGCCATCTCTGGCTGAGCTGTCTCGATCGCAGCATCAGAGAAATTGTCCCACACAATCCTAAACCACCTCCTGTACTCAACTCTGAAAAAAACACAAAGTTAATTTCACCTCAACCAAAGTTGATGCTGCGTCGCAAAAGTGCCGACCTGACTGGGAGGGAAAAGAATTTAAAAACCCTACAACGTCAGAGGAGTGTTGATTTTACAAACAACCCTGAAGGAGCAAGCAAATATCTGAGAAAGAGCAGTTTTGACAGCAGCCTCAGCAATCAGGCGGCAACCCAACCGAAACTTAGTGCGAATGAGCTGAAAAATACAAAACGTAGGAAAGCTATCTCTCGGTCTCTCAATGAGGTTGAAGCAAGATTAGCAGGAATAGGAAAAGATGGTCAATTAAACTCACACAGTGATGAGAGTTTGAATGTCTGCTCCAGTAAGAAAAGCCTGGTATTACCAAGTATCAATATTATACCACCAGATACTAATAACAGTGTTGTTTGTATATTCAACAACAGCGTTGGCGCTCCTCCACACAAAGAAATGATGGAAACACGGGGATATCTCATCTATAACAAACAAATGCAAACCAGTTCACCATGTTCAAATGGCCAGGAGACATCTGAGAGAAATGTAAAGGAGATGAAGAGGAGGGTTGTTTTGAGATTTTGTGTTGAGGACACGCCCTGGAGTCTGTGTATTACTAACAGTAACACTGTTCTGGTGGGTATGGCCAGTACTATAGTAGTTTATACCTACTGGGGACAGGTCCTTCACACTATCACAAAACAGAGTTATCTCCCTTACTGCACACCTCCAGTTACCGCCCTTCAACAGATGGTTCAATGTCGAGTCAGTCAGAACGTCGCAGTTATAGGAACAAACCAGCAAAAGGAACAGCATGTCTTCATAATGGACTCGGCACTTCATCTCATATCTTGTTATTCCGGGCACAAGGACTCGAGTGACAAAATGGCTGCCATTTCTACTTTACCTTTCAATGCTGTGGCGCTATGCTACGACAGTGTAGGAAACTTGGTAGTTGCCGACAGTAACAATAGATCTATAGTATTAATTAGCAGAAGTGGAAAATACATTAAGACATTACATCAGGATACCTGGGCAACACAGGCTCTAGGAGTCCAGGCGGACAACACACTCTGGGCTGCCTTCAAGCAATACAGCAATGTGGAAGTCAAGCTCATCAAGTATACAGAGTAGATTAATAGAATCTTATATGGGTCTGTTCGGTGGATAGGGATATCTCAACCCGAGTGACAGATTGTGGCTGGTCAACCCCAGGCTTGCCGAAGGTTTATGGTCAAAATCTTTCATGAGAGTTGAGATATCCCTGTCCACCTGACAGGCCCATGTCAGATTCTTTTTCTCTCATACTTTAACGAAAAATGGTGAAAATTCAGTTGATATAACGTCGATGTGCATAAAAATGGTCGACGCATGTACTGATGACGTCATTGTCTAGCGCGTGAGAGCTGTCTTTTCCCTACCCCGGTAAAAGACAGAGTTATCTTTTCCCTAACAACCCCAGGATAATGCTGTCATGTATAGGAGAAAGACCATTCTTGAATGTATCACGAGAAAAGTAACACCATGCATGGCCATATCTGTTCTGGGGTTACTGTTGTTTCCTCTGTTGTACTTTGCTACTTGTAACTATTGTATAGCCTGTTATTCATGTAGGTCAAAATTTTCACACTGACCTTCAGAGACCTCATATGGATTCAACCATTTCTGAATATTTTATGCATCAAATCTTTGCAATCATAGAAATGTCTCACAAAAGTCAATGCATAAAGATAACTATGCAAAGTTTCAGTAACTGAGGATATCAAGAATAGTTAAACCTAGAGTTATGGATTTTCAAAATCAAGAAGTTATACCCCTTAGTATCAAAACCTGTGAAACAAACTCTGGAAAGAGATAACATATTCGATCCAATAAGCGGCCCTCCCCTTTATTTGAGGTCTCAAATTCACTTACCTCAATCTAAATGCAGAGTGAATATATAAAAACAGTGCAGGTTTCTTTCTTGGTTATTCTTGCAAATCGATTAATAGCTTTATTAAATTTTATGAAAGAGAAGTCCAAAGTTGGTTCTATCTTATACCCCCTTATTTTTTCAATTTTTCAAAAACACAGGGCATTTATTGGGTCAAATACGGTACCTGTCATTATGTTCTTGATCATTGTAAGTCCACACAAAATATACCATTTAGCAAGAATTTTGTTATCCTTCTGTCAAAAAAAAAAAAAAAAAATTCAAATATACTGTATTTTCTTAATTTTATTTAAGCATTAGATGATTAACTTCAATATTGCATATAAACTTTAACGAGTGAACATTAAGTGAAAAATAGATGAACAGCTGTATGTGTGTATGAAGCCCTAGTTGTAACATACAGTTGCAGAAACATGTGATTCCCTTCACATGGACATGCAAATGATAACTTTATATTGAAATTGTAATCTAAACTATAAAATGCTTGGTTTTTTTCCCAATTATATAAGAAAGTGTGGATTAAAACAAAAAGAAAGTCTTGTAAAACAATATAGAATTATTGATATAGATCATAATCTTACTTGAAGATCAGATTTCTTCAATTTCACTCAAAAGCTTTTAGTGAGGTAAAAAAAATTGGGTAAAGGTATTCTTTATGATATAAAACATTTACTAAAAACAATTGGAAGATATATACACCATACTAGAAGCAATAATTTGTAAATGAATATTATTTATAATGTACATTTACCAAAATAGGACCTAAATCTTGACCATGTACAATCTGAATAATTTTATTTACTTTTTCAATTATTCCATGTAAAACACTAGCTTTTGTTAATTGTCTATATCATCTCTAAATCATATTTTATTTGGAATTACAGTGCATTTGCAGTGGTTCAATCTAAACATAAATAGAGAAGTGTTTACACACAACAAGAAAAAATAATCCACAGCAGAGTAATTCTTGATTTAGTTATCTTGTCATATTTTCATATCCGACATTATATGATGTTGCTGATCTACTTTTTTCGCTTATCCCTCTGTTTGGTTTTCTTGTCCATCCTCTTAATGGTACTGGAGAGGCCATCTTTTTCCTGCTGTATTCGCAATGCTATGTCCTCCAGCACCATCTGGTGGTTTGCCTGTAGAAATATTCATAGCCTTAATACACAATATACAAAAAGTGTACAACAATCTAATAAAAATTAGACTTGTAGTTCTACTACACTGCAATACTCTACAATAGGCTCCAATACAAGATCTAACAATACCCTATTCAAGATCACCTCAGTATGACCTGTGGCCTAAAATAGAACATCTCAGGACATACTGTGTATAGTTAGTAACCATTTATACTTCCGATAGGATCAACCACACCAAAGATTTTATAGGCGACACGCTAATTGGCTAACAATAGGGGTCATGCTGAGGTGACCCCAAGCAGGGAGATGTTAGATCTTGTATTGGAGCATAAATTAGAACATCGTAATTTTAATTAGTTTGAATATACAAATGTGAAATTGATATATAAAAGTATTTGAAGTCAAATATCATTAAATATATCTCTGAAAATGAAAGCTTTTTAGAAATCTAAAATATCCTTAGGTTCTCTTGAAGATACCCGCTGACACCGATGAAATTCCAGTCAGAAGTCTAAATCTATCTCCATTTTTGTCAAAAATGACACTTTGTAAAATTACCATACTTATCAGTGTAAGATTGTTTCATGACCTTGGAGCCTGGTATACTTACCAGCTGTTCCCTTGTCTGTCTCTCCTGGGCCACTTTCTCCTCCGTCCTCTGACGCGCCTTCTCCTGTTTAGCCTGTAAATGTAGCAACATTAGTCACCTTAACACAATTTATAAAGGAAGCTGCTACATAAACTTTGACCTAGGCCTTGTTTTACCTTGGCAATGTTCACTAACCTGTTATTTACCAACTGAACTTTCTGTGCCTGACCCCTGATCTGCTCAGTCCATGGCATAACTCTCTTCATATACTTTCTATGTTTTGACCTCTGACCTGGCAATGCAAAAAACCTAGCCACAAATTTTTCATGCTGTGTCTCCTGTTGCACAACCACTTTGACCTGTCTATGCCCGACTCTTAACCTGACTTTTTGTGACCCCTGACCACTCACCTGTCTATGCCAAACTCTTAACCTGACTTCTTGTGACCCTGTCACCTCCCTGACCCCTCACCTGTCAATGCTTGGCCCTTGACCTGTTATTTTGTGACCCCAGAATTCCCTGACCCCAATTTCTCTATGCCTGACATATGACCTGTTATGTTGCTACCCCAGAATTCCCTGACCCCTCATCTCTCTATGCCTGACCTTTGACCTGTTATGTTGTGACCCTCACCTGTCTATGCTGTGTTTCCTCCAGGCTGTAGTATCGAGAACAAGTTTTACTATTTCTGTTGTGTCCCTTCTCCCCACAGTTTCCACAAGTGATATTAAAGGATGACGACGATTGAGTAGATGAAACAGATGGTGACATTTGTGACGAATGAGGATCATTCCATGTCCTCTGTGTTGAGGCATGATCTCCCCAGTTACTTGAGGATGATTGGGTAGACAAAACTGATGAGGACATCTGCGATGATTTCAGGTCTTCAAATCCACTTGATCTTCCAGATGATGATGATAATGTAGATGATGGTGTATTGTATGCATTGAGATGACTAGAAGTTCGGTGAGAAGGGGAGAGCACACTGTTTGGTTGGCGAGATGGAGAACTGGTAATGTAGCCCTCATCATCCAAACCAATGTATTGGGCTGTAAAAATATACAGTACATCTTATCATGAACAAACACACTGCTCAATCATACCCTATGTATATATCAACAGCCTATAAACTATAATCATTTAAATTCTCACACAACAAAATATGATGAAAGAATTTTTCTGGTCACATAAAAAAAGTTTAAAAAGCTGAATTATAACACCAGAATTTGAATTGGATTCTATACAAACATTTTGATTTCATGACCAGAAAACTTAAATATGAAATACAAGTTCTTCTATTCTGTAACAGGTATTGTATCTAACTATAGAATACACTGTATGGATTGGGAGAAACATGTAAAAAGCATAATATGTACATTGTAATGAGCTTAAATAATCCGGACACCTTCGTTCCCAGCCTAAACCGTCCGGATTACGAGTTTTCCAGACTGCCGAATTCCGTGTTCGTAGTCAATTAAATTTTCACATACGAGTTACTCCCCTTGACCTTGTAATCGATGATAGGCTTTTATGTAATATACCTGTTTTATAACTAATACTTCGTTTGTTATTTTTTATAGGTATTTATATCATTACGTTAAGATTAATAAATAAACGTATTTCTTTTTTTTTTCAAAATACGAAACTTAAAGCCATGGTAAATTGTGCATTATGTATGCATATATATAGCTACGTATCCCACTCTTGATCTGTCGTACGGCAAATTGCCTAACCAATGATCAATATCATATACGTTCTTGGCATAAAAAACTATGATAACAAATAGTTGTGAACATTTCATGAACTATTATAACTGTTATTTTGTATAATATGTGTTTTTAATGACCATTTCCACAAGTCTTTGCTTTCTGACTTACAGACGTGTGTAACATATTATAACCACACGCCCGTTCACGTCTAACTTCGTGCACAATGTCACACACGTGTAAATGGCATGTGCCGTAGCCTTTATATCTTATACCACAGAAGATGAATTTGAATAGATTCACATACATTTAAAATTCTTATTAATTTTGTGAGTATTATCTCACTTTATTGTATCCGATACTCGTAGCGATATATTCTGCGTGCGAAACAAGTAAGGTACCTACAGCCAGATATTTAGATAGTATAAATTATCTATGTGTCTGTTACAGCATACGTATACGTACCCAAGCTCAAACTGCACGTTTAAAAGCGTGTGGCTAACAAGAGATCCCAGAGGGATCTTGGCGCCCACCAAAGAATGATCTATGTCTGACAACAGAAAGAGGGATCTTTTCCCTGCTTTTCAAACTTTTACTACATACTATATATTAAACTTGAGAAAGAATCCTTTCAGTACTTTCTGACATATATAGCAGAAACAAACTTCAATTATCAAAATCCAAGATGGCTACCTGTCGATCATCTTGCTGACCGATAAGTCCGAAAATGCACTAGACCCCTTCAGGAACCTGCACATGAAATTTGAGAAAAAAACCTTCATTACTTTCTGAGAAATAGCGGTAACAAACTTTAACTATCAACATCCAAGATGGCCGCCCTTCGGCCATCTTGTTGACCGATCTGTCCCAAAATGCAATATGCACAACTAGGGTCCTAGGGGAACCGACATATGAAATTCAGTACTTTCTGGGAAATAGCGTTAACAAACTTTAACTATCAAAATCCAAGATGGCCGCCGGTGGACTATCTTGTAGACAGATTGATCCCAAAATGCAATATGCACAACTAGGGCCCTAGGAGAACCTACATATGAAATTTGAGAAAGATCCCTTCACAACTTTCTGAGAAATAGCGGTAACAAACTTAAACTATCTAAATCCAAGATGGCCGCCAGTCGGCCATCTTGTTGACAGATTGGTCCCAAAATGCAATATGCACAACTAGGGCCCTAGGGGAACCTACATGTGAAATTTGAGAAAGATCCCTTCACAGCTTTCTGAGAAATAGCGGTAACAAACTTTAACTATCAAAATCCAAGATGGCCGCCAGTCGGCCATCTTGTTGGCCGATTGGTCCCAAAATGCAATATGCACAACTAGGGCCCTAGGGGAACCTACATGTGAAATTTGAGAAAGATCCCTTCAGTACTTTCTGGGAAATAGCGGTAACAAACTTTAACTATCAAAATCCAAGATGGCCGCCAGTCGGCCATCTTGTTGGCCGATTGGTCCCAAAATGCAATATGCACAACAAGGGCCCTAGGGGAACCTACATGTGAAATTTGAGAAAGATCCCTTCAGTACTTTCTGGGAAATAGCGGTAACAAACTTTAACTATCAAAATCCAAGATGGCCGCCAGTCGGCCATCTTGTTGGCCGAATGGTCCCAAAATGCAATATGCACAACTAAGGCCCTAGGGGAACCTACATGTGAAATTTGAGAAAGATCCCTTCACAGCTTTCTGAAAAATAGCGGTAACAAACTTTAACTATCAAAATCCAAGATGGCCGCCAGTCGGCCATCTTGTTGACCGATTGGTCCCAAAATGCAATATGCACAACTAAGGCCCTAGGGGAACCTACATGTGAAATTTGAGAAAGATCCCTTCACAGCTTTCTGAAAAATAGCGGTAACAAACTTTAACTATCAAAATCCAAGATGGCCGCCAGTCGGCCATCTTGTTGACCGATTGGTCCCAAAATGCAATATGCACAACTAGGGCCCTAGGGGAACCTACATGTGAAATTTGAGAAAGATCCCTTCACAGCTTTCTGAGAAATAGCGGTAACAAACTTTAACTATCAAAATCCAAGATGGCCGCCAGTCGGCCATCTTGTTGACCGATTGGTCCCAAAATGCAATATGCACAACTAGGGCCCTAGGGGAACCTACATGTGAAATTTGAGAAAGATCCCTTCACAGCTTTCTGAGAAATAGCGGTAACAAACTTTAACTATCAAAATCCAAGATGGCCGCCAGTCGGCCATCTTGTTGACCGATTGGTCCCAAAATGCAATATGCACAACTAGGGCCCTAGGGGAACCTACATGTGAAATTTGAGAAAGATACCTTCAGTACTTTGTGAGAAATAGCGGTAACAAGAATTGTTAACGGACGGACGGACGGACGGACGGACGGAAGGACGGACGGAAGGACGGACGGAAGGACGGACGGAAGGACGGACGGAAGGACGGACGGACGGACGACGGACCACGGACGAAAGGCGATTTGAATAGCCCACCATCTGATGATGGTGGGCTAAAAATATATTGCGTATCTCAATTACAACACTGAAGTTTGATCTCCTAACCAATGAACCGTTACATGACTGCATGTACCCGTGTGAAAGGTGTTCAGGTAAACGCCTGTGGCTATAACCTCGCAGCCGTCGTTGTGACAACACACTCAGTGTCAGGTGATAGTGTGTATTGTACACATGACTGTAGCTGGCCTTGAATTTTGTCTGGATTATTGCGGGAATTTATTAACGAAAATTACATTCCGTTCCCAAAATGGAGTTCCGGATTCGGAATACGAATTTCCGGACTAGTGAGTATAAATAACGTTACGGAAATCCGTTCCCTGACATTTCCGTCCGGATTGTGAGTTTTCCGGACTATCGGCGTCCGGATTATCGCGGGTCCACTTTTCATTGTATTGAGCTTACATAATGGTAAAAGCAACTCACATTTATCATTCCCAGAGGAGGCGGAGAAGGCACGCTGCCATGGTGACGAGGCTGTATGTGAGGCGTTACTATGGTTACCACCAACCAGTCCTCTGCTCTTACCAGACTGATAACGTTCATTCTGTTCCTTCCTGATAGCACTCAACTGTAAATAAAAACAACGCCAACAATTTTATAAAGGGCAAGTTGGACAACATAGCCTTTTTGGCTTATATTTTTTTAAGAACATAGAATATAGGATTATAATTGGAATGTAAGATTTTTTTTCTGTAAAGTTAACTTCATTATATTGGTGAAATCAAACTTTTAAATTAGTACATAACTGAGTTGGAAAAGGTAAATATACTGATGAATTTATGGATTTGTACTAGTTGCTATGTCAATGACCTAAAAAAACCAGAATTAGCACTAGATGCCACAACTAATGTAACATTACAATGTTAACCTGCTCAGAGGAAGCATGTCTAGCCCGTTTCTCCATGGCAAATAACTTCCTGTGCCAAACCCTCTCAAAGGCAGCTGTTGCTCCGCTAGTGGTGGCCCTAGTACCCGCACCACATGTGGTTCCACCTAAACCAGGTGTGGTTCTAGCCGGACTGCCTCCATATGGACTGTCTGTCCTTGCTTGCTTCGGACTAGAGAGGCTTGGGCTAGAATCTGAATGTCTCTTCTGCACTGTTCTAGAAACAACTGGAACAATGAAAGAATCTCATTTTAAGTTCATAGCATCTTATTCCAAGGTCCAAATAGCCATATATAAAGTTCAATGAAATGATACAATTTAGAGAAAATCTTTGACTAACCTGGCATTGGCTGTTTGTCCATTTCTGACAGCTGCCTGGCTAATGCCTCATCTTCCTTCAGCATCGTGTCTTCTTTTCGGATCGTATTCTCCTCCTCCTGCAAATGTCTTGCAAGAAGACGATCACGCTCCTCAGAGTTGCCTCTACTGTTTAGTTTTCCTGTGTTTTCTTTTTTTGACTCCAGACGCTGTAGCTCTTCAGCGTAAAGTCGATCCCTTTCTTCTTTGTGCTTGTTGACCTTGTGAGTTGACTGTCCTGTAGAGTTGTCTCCCATTAGTATTTCCTGTTGTAGCTGCTGAGCTATAACATGATCATTAGTAGTATCTATCTCCTCTGTACTCTTTACACTGCTTCTCTCACGCTGATCATTTTGATTTTTGATAACTTGACCTGACCGACGTGTCTGACGCTTCTCTGCATTTTTCTTCTGTGACATTGTCATTTCATATTCTTTATCAAATAACTCCTGCAACTTACGGGCCACTTCTGCATCGTCAGCCTCAGCTTCACTATGCTGTAATGGTTTGGGTCCATTGTTTTCAATAGTTGAACAACTTTTATCTATTCCCCGATTTGGAACTGAAAAATCATCCATCTTTTCCTGTTTGATGGCAATAACCTTGTCTTCATTGTTTGGCGTGAACCCTCTCACTTTATTTGAACTTTTGATTATAGAAGAAGAATTGCTCACACAAACTTTGGGACTCTTTTTCACAGAGTTATTTGTTTCAGTGTTTGACACTGTACTTGTACAAAGTCTCTTAGCTGGAGAGTGGGGAACTTTAGAGTTCTGTTTCGGAGGCGAGTACTCATGGGAAGCCTTAGGAGATCTAGATGAGATTTTTGTTGTAACTCTTCGAGGTGTTGTTTGATTCCGAGGAGAACCTGGGCCAGTGAAATTGGATAAGTGTAAAGATGTAGCTTCAGAAAGAGACTTGATTGTTGATGTTGTGTGAGAAAGTGAATGACTTTTTGGTGAACTTTTATTTGAGGATGAAATGTATCTATAGGTACGACTACCTGGTGATGCAGGCAACAGCCTATGGATATCTTCTGAACTTTGGGAAGGGGATAACGTTTGACACGGAGGAGGAGAAAGATCAGGGAGGGAGGAAGGACTACATGGAGGGGACGGATCCCTAACAGGGGTATCTTTATCAACCAGTGTGGAAAAATTACATGGAGGAGGGGATGGACTTTTAGGTGACAGTGGTGGACTCTCAGACAAAAAAGATTGCTGCTGGGGATCTTTGTTTCCTGTGGGAGATCTATGTGGGGATGATGAAAGGCTGGAATTATGTGATGTTACTAGATCAGGTGAGAATGATGGTCGATCATTAGGACTGGATGGATATAGTGGAGGTAAGGCACGGACATTACACAGAAGATCCTGAGATTCGTCATTCGTCTCATCGTCATCTTCCTGACAGTTACTGTTGATGTCTGGTGAATCATGACTGGTGATTGGTGACTTAGGACTACAGGACACAGACTTTGAATCCTCCATATATTTGTCTCTCTCACAAAGACTAGATTTTGATGTATCACACATGTCTGACTTTCCAATAACAATATCCCCACATCTGGACATTGATGTATCTAAAATGGCAGATTTTGTCCTTTTTTCAAGATTTTTTCCACTAGGATATTTCACACTGATCGGTGATAGTTTAGCTGTGGAACTAGCTGGTTCCTTGGAAGTCTCGTTCCTGGCAATGTTACAAGTAGATTGATATTGTTCTTTTTTCCTTTCTCCATGTGAGCCCTTTGTCAGTAAGTTCAGACCAGAGATTGCAGGTGATCCGTGTAGGAGACCAGTACTGAAACTCAGGCTTTTATCACAGTCTTTCTCGGGAGATGGAGGAATAACATCTATGTCATCATCTTCAATCTCCTCTCTTCTGTCTTCTAGGTCATCTGCTTGTGTATCCTGCACCAAGATATTAGAAATATCTGTAGGGTTCTCGTCCAAAGTATCCCCAGTGAAAAGTGAGCGACGAGATTGATCGCACAGTTCTGTACTGACTTTGTGTGGAAGAGTTTCACAAATATCTCTGCCTTGACTCCTTAGGGCTCCTTCACCCTTGACTTCAGATGTGGTCTCATTAGTTTGTTCATTACTGTCACCACAACTCTCTAGTCCATTTTCTATCCTATCCCGACAAATATCATTTACAGTAGGGATATCATCGGCTAATGTCTGACTATCATCAAATGGTGCGTCGGCTAATGTCTGACTATCATCAAATGGTGCGTCGGCTAATGTCTGACTATCATCAAATGGTGCGTTGGCTAATGTCTGACTATCTTCAAATGGTGCGTCGGCTAATGTCTGACTATCATCAAATGGTGAACCCGCTATTGTCGGACTATCATCAAATGGAAATAACTTTTCTTTTCCAGTTGGACAATTTTCATTTATGGCTTCTTGTTCTTTTGCTTGAGGGTAACTCCGAGACTTCAGATCTTTGTGTGTCAATTCCTCATACACGCTTTCATCCTTTGTAATTTTAGTTGATGACCTGTTCATCACCTCCTCGTCACAGTGTGTCTCATTTTCATCATCTGTACAGGACGGTTTTCTTTCAGTATGAACACTTGATCCTGGTAATGTGGCATCATTTAATGCCACCAGAGATTCCATGAGAGAATCAACAATAGCGGAGGCGGAGATGACCTTCAAACCTCCATTAGAGTCATTACAAGACACATCGCACTCATCAGGGGATCCAATCCCACCATCCACTTCATCACCATACCTACACGCTGACGACTTGGATGAAGGACTTGAGTCAGCAAAGAAATTCTTACATTTTCCTTCCCTTCTCTTATCAAAACAATGCTTTACAGTGGAGTTAACAAGACTTCCATTTAAGTTTGAATCACCCTCATTCGTCATGGTAGCTTGCCCCTGTGAGTCCTGAGAGTCTATCAGTATGACTGGACTTTCACCACTATCACCACATACTGGACCAGTCTCCATTTCTGGAGATGAACAACCATCTACTTGTTGTAAGTCAGGACCATCAAACTCTTGTGAGTCTATCAAGATGACTGGTTCAGCTGCAGACTCTGATGGACTATATGTGTTTGTGGTTGTCATGGCTTCCTCGTATTCCTGCTTACTCAGCAATAAAACCTTCTGTAATTCCTCGTCCTGGCTATCTCCTGCCATCAAGTTTCCAGTGTGATTATGTGCATTCTCTATCTGTATATGTGAACTTTCTTCTTGATTACCATTTTGTACTTTACCCTGAGACCTTGACCTTGTAGTTCTTACTTTGTCCTGTAAACTTGACATTGTTCTTTCTATTCTTTCAGGTGACGTTGAATGCGTAGTTTCTACTATGTCTCGTGACCTTGACATTGCATTAGATTGAGTTTTTCCTTTTCCTAGAAATTCTTGTTGCTTGGATGCACCAGATTCATCATTAGCAGCTAAATGGGTATGTGATGCAGAACCAATACCTTCACTCCTACTAGAAGCCTTCCAGTCAGGAGATATAGTGGCAGCACATTTCACCTGTAGTTTCCCGCACAGATACGGAAGTCTGTTTTCTACTTTCTGCCGTTCTGCTTCCTCCAGACTGTTCTCAATTGCCAAACGTAGCTGCTCATCCTCATTGAGAACATCAATATTGACAGCACCTCTTGCCTTTCCATAAGGAGAACTAGTTGATATTTTATCCATAATGTCATCATTTTTTTTCACCATTCTGTCATCACTTGCCAAATTGTACCCTAACTGTTGACCTCTTCCGGGAAAACTTGTCTTTGCTTGACCTAGGTCATCTGTATATGAATCTTGACCTCCTCTTGTTGACCCTTGATCTATAATTCCTCCTTGGTGTCTGGGTGGTATTCTGGTATGACTACAGTGTGGCCTGGTTTCCTCATCCGACTCGTCACTATATCCATTTGTACCTGTATCCTGCATGCTGCGAGCAATTGCCTGAAAATACACCATTATGGAGAACCATGTAACAGTGATTATTAGTACTTTTATTTGTGGATCAAGGCAATCTTGTTAACAATGTTAGTTTAAACACAACATCAACCTGATTTTATTATCATTAATTTTCTAACCCACAGATTTATCCTTCAGTTGTAAAGAAAGAGAAGAGACCACTCTATATTACACAGGGGAGCAGAAGACAGCTTACACAACAGTAACTAACTACACCAATGATTTTGTTGCCATGATAATGTGATAAAATGAATTGAATAGCAAACTTGTAAAGGTTGGCTGGAAAGAAAGCTTCTTGGAACTGTAACTGTAACATAAGGGAGAAATAAATCAAACACGAGTCTCTAAAGCAAAAGCTCCAGAGACTCTTCAAGATCTTCACTCTGATGTACTAGACAGACCTATATGCTATTTAATTAATCTTTTCACCATTTGTACCTACTTGTTGTACCATGAATTCCTCTGTCTGAGAGTCCGAGGCAAACACAGCCTGGTCTGTACCATCTGTCTCATCTATTAACAGGACACATACAACATCTTTACCAGTTTATCTTTATTTTAATAAACAAAATGAAGAAATTGAGTATCATAAACAATCCTAAATTACTATTTAATCACAAAATTTTAATTAATATTTTTTTAAAAGATTCAGTCACATTCACGTAACACAGATAGTAAACAAAGATGAACAAAATATATTATATATATGTACGAAATCTCTCAAAATATTAAGTAAAGCAGTCTTGTAAACATGGGATAGAATTATTTCTCAATCCAGAAATACAGTTCCAGTGATAAATTGGTTGGTCACTTTATCAACTCACCAGAGTGGCTGTTTTAATATTTGGGAATACTGATTTTAGAGTATATAATCACCTCATTAATGACTGACTGCGAATTGTCTGCGATGTTTTTATATTAATAAAGTTTATTTTTATCACCTGTGTGATGGTTGCCTGAGATGTTCAGAGCCTTCCCTTTCCCACGTTGTCCCTTGCCCTTCCCTTTCCCCCTGTGTCCATCCCCCTCTAGTAAAGCATGGTTCTGAGCTCCTAGTCTTTTACCAAAGTCTCCTCTTTCTTCCATTTCATGTTGAATTCTCAAAGTTTCGTTGTCATTCTCCGTTCTCACTACATAAACATTGGCTAAAACCTGGAACAAGTAAACACATACACACTGACCTACTAAAAGTGTTGAGTAGATTGCTCACCTGTTGAATTACCCTCTTCCAGATAACCCTTTCATATTGGACACAATTCTTACCTGATATTCTCCAACACAAGAATATGCAAACAATGTTTCTATATATTTTTTTTTTTTACCTACCTGTATTCTTAGCTGC
Organism: Argopecten irradians; assembly: GCF_041381155.1. Classification (NCBI taxonomy): domain Eukaryota; kingdom Metazoa; phylum Mollusca; class Bivalvia; order Pectinida; family Pectinidae; genus Argopecten; species Argopecten irradians. Next base: position 15,216,694 of record NC_091134.1, on the reverse strand, counting down.
CAATATGACATAATGTCGTAATGCAACATGTTAGACAGATATGGGCTCAGCTTCTGTTCTACACCCATCTGAAATAAGCAAGCCAAACTCATATTATCAATGATACCAGCTGGTTAAGGAAGGGTCTCTCTAATCCCTTAAATAATGAATATAAAAACATTTTTTGCTATTGCAGAGAATATCCTGTGAAAATAAGCGGAGAATCAGATATAATCACATACTGTAAACCTTATCGCAACATCAATTTGTACCAGGTTTGTGTTTATAATTAATTCATACATTCAAATAATTTGCCACATGTGACATGTAAATAATTGAATAGGAAGTTTTGAGATCCAAAAATCGACGTGGGTATAGTACAATTTACCGTCGATTAGTCCCACCTTCCGGTGATTATGATGTCACGAACGAAACTCCCGTCAAATGATGACATCATAATTACCGTATGGTGGGACTAATCGACAGTTGTTTTGGGATCTCAAAACCCCCCACTGGTAAGATACTATTTACACATGAAATTTCTGGGGCAAAAAAAGTACTTACAAGAGATCCCAGAGGGATGTTGGTGCCCACCAAAGAATGATCTATGTTTGACAATGGAACGAGGGATCTTTTCCCTGCTTTCAAACTTTTTCAAACATACTACATATAAAATTTCAGACAAATCGCTTAAGTACTTTCTAAGAAATAGTGGTAACAAACTTCAAACTTCGGCCATCTTGATAACCGATCAGTCCCAAAAGGCGTTATGCACAATTAGGGCCCTAGGGAAACCTACACATATGAAATTTGAGACAGATACATTCAGCACTTTTTGAGGAAAATGTGATAACAAACTTTAACTATCAAAATCCAAGATGGCTGCCTGGCGGCCATCTTTTTGACAGGTCGGTCAACTAGGGCCCAAAGGGAACCTAAATATGAAATTTGAGACAGATCCATTCAGTACTTTCTGAGAAATAGCTATAACAATCATTAATAATCAAAATCCAAGATGGTTGCCTGGCGGCCATCTTGTTGACCGATCGATCCGTCACAAAATGCAATATGCACAACTAGGACCGTAATGGAACCTACATATGAAATTTGAGAATGATCCCTACAGTACTTTCTGAGAAATAAAGAGAACAAACTTTTACTATCACCAAGATGGAGGCCAGTCGGCCATCTTGTTCACCGATTTGTCCCAAAATGCAATATGCACAACAAGGGTCCCAGGGGAACCTACATAGGAAATTTCAGAAAGATTCATTCAGCACTTTCTCAGAAATAGTGGTAACAAACTTTAACTATCAAAATCCAAGATGGCGGCAGGTCAGCCATCTTGTTGAAGGATCAGTCCCAAAATGCAATATGCACAACTAGGGCCCTAGGAGAACCTACACATGGAATTTGAGACAGATCCCTTAAGTACTTTCTGAGAAATAGTGGTAACGAGAATTGTTAACGGACGGAAGGACCAACGGACGGACCACGCATGAAAGGCTATTTGAATAGCCCACCATCTGATGATTGTGGGCTAAAAATGTGTGAATACAATTATATCAAACTACCAGCCATGCGATCCTGGTCTCCAAACACATCCTCCAAACATTTATTGAGGGTTGTCTGTCGTCTCTGAAGGAAGAAAATCATTTGAGTTCATATGAACTGTAGAAAAAGAAACTGAATACGGATTACATCATCATCAGAGTGATTTTGATAGCTTGATCATATGAACGTCATTTTGTAAAGCATGATATTATTTGAACAACACTTCACTTTAATTAACATTTTATATCACAGTGGTTATGCCTATCAAGTTTGAAAGAAATCAGAGAAGAAAATTGCAAAATACCATGCTACAAAAGTTCCAAAAGGTGAAGACAGATTGAACAAACACCAATTAAATATGATGAATTAAGAAAATATTTTCTGATGGACATTTCATACCTTGTTGTATGTCTCCAGATTCTGAACAATAAGGACCGACTTGACATAGTCCGGATTTTTCTGGTTCATGTCATATTTCAGTTCCTGTATTACCTCCCCTTTGTATGACGTCTCTCTGTAAACAGATGAAAACAATATGTAGTATCTTCCTATGAGTTACAAAAGAGTTTTGGTCTTAGATCACTTAAGATCTAGTTTAATAAAATAACAATAAATGTTTATGTGTTTACCAAGGCTCAAATGAGATATAGTGAAAACTGGAAAACTAACATCTGTCAGCAACAGCAACTGATCGTTAGCAGCAGTAAATGATTTTAACTAGTTCTAGGTCTTTATTTTGATTTTTAAACATTACATTGTGACCCTGCGGGCCATGGAAGTTTCCAACAAAGGTACATACCATTGTGATCAGTATTCCTCAAAATACTAATATATTCATAAAATTGGAAAATCAGATTTTTTTGAACTTTTGCTCTCATTAAGGGCTAGAGCATTTTATCTGACCCCCGAACCCCCATGTCTACCAATTTGCATTTTAACTAATAAGTCAGACAATTTTCAAACTTATTTTCTTTTTATGGGTCAAATATCTACATACTATCAGTATACTACCTCCATATACAATATCAAAGCAATAGGCCTATTGGTTTTTGATGAAATCTCACGAAACCAATTGCAGATTGACAAGACAAATTGGGAACAGACAAATACAGTTCTTAAATGGTTCTTAATTTTTGCCCACATTGATCTACGTAAAGGGAATGGTTTCTGACCTAAAAATAACCCCACACTGACATACATAAAGTGAAAATTTTCTGACCTAAGTATTAGCCCTGTAAATCGGTCAGCAGACCATACGACTGACTGCCTCTTTCTGGTATCTGTAGGCATGACAACTGTACCAACGGCATGTCGGGATGTTCGTCTCCGATATTCTAAATATGGCACACAATCTTCAGCCAACTTGCCTGTAGCACAAAAATAGAACAAATTAGAGCCTGCAAGTTACATAAAGCTGATTAATTTATTTGCTTGTATTTTTACTTCCAGTCATAATTCATACGATACATGTAACTTTAAAATATACCATTTTGATTGAAGCAGCTAAAAATGCAAAACTGACATTTAAAGGTTAATGAAGGTACACTGAAGCGTGATGGTATCTCTCTCTGTAACGGATTAAAATTTCATTACTATCCACCCATCCATATCATCGTTGAATACCTTGTGAGAAGGTGTATGTTATCAGACTCGTCATCCACACCAGCCACAGGGCAGACTTAAACCAAGAGGCTGTGTAGTTTACATAGAATCCATTCTGTAGCATCAACTTCTCCACAGAGCCCTGTCAACGGGGACAACAAGCAAACTCATATGTCATCTGCTTTACTGACAGAGTAACTAAGTAATTTTGAGGTGAGTCACAAAGCTTGAATGAATGATAAATTAAGATATCTTAACTTTTTTTAAACGTATAGTAAAATTGACAAGTTAATAGATCTTGAGGATTTCTGTACTTAATTTTGCTTTTTGCATGGCAAAAGTTTAGTTTTATGACACTGAGTCTAAGTATCTTGACTTTAGTTTTGTGACCTTGAAATAAGTTGTGTGACCTTGACTGTAAGTTTCTGACCTTGAGTTTAGTCCGCTGTTCCTCAGTCATTTTGTACTTCACACAGGCAGTTGATCCTTCCATGAGATAAAACAAGTTCTTCAGACCACTTTCCTGGGGACAAAATCAAAACAGCTCATTTCACTTCTTTACAAAATCTTACATTTCAGTGAAAACATGTACACAAAACATACTTCATGTATTCAGAAGTTTCTTCACATGTCACTGCTGAATAATCTTGTACTTATTCAGAGTTGTTTGTACCTCAACATCCTACCAGATCTACTAACCATTATATTGTTGACTTGTTTATCAAAATGTTTAGTTTGTACATAAACATCCTACCAGATCTACTAACCATCATATTATTGACTTGTTTATCAAAACGTTTAGTTTGTACATAAACATCGTACCAGATCTACTAACCATCATATTGTTGACTTGTTTATCGAAGCGTTTGGTACGTATGCTGTCCTGAAGATCCTCCCAAGTCTTCCTCTCCACAATGTATGGTAACACCTGTCAGGTACAACTATCATACTTATAGCCTGGTATAAACTTCAGTCAGTACATGTTTGATTGATCAACATGTACGACTAAATTACTTCAGTCTAATGTTTTTACAAAAGGAGCCTGGCTATTTGTTTGAAGTTAGCATGGCAGATATGGAAACATCATACATCAATAGCTATGTCACAAGATTTCAAAATCTTTGATCTTTAACTTTTCCATGCAACAGATTTTTATTACAATAAAGATAATTTTCTTAACAAGATGACATGAGAACAGAAGTAATGCAATCATTACATTCTAACCAGCAAGCTTATTTTTAACCTTCCAAATAATGATTACACTAAATAAGCAATAATTTGTTAAGCTTTTGAGACAATAGTTTTAAATACTACAAATCACACAACATTTCATTAAATTGATAATAACAAACTGTTTTAAATTATTTAGGTTGCAGAAGATGTTATTAGATTTTACCAATTCTTCTTCCGGAATTTTCTGTGTGTATTTTTGTCTTGTGTCAGTCAGTGGGGGAGTCAGTATCCAAATATAATCTCCAGACGGCAACTGTCGGACTTGGGCGTCAATATTTCGCTCAGCAGCCAAACGCAGCAGGCGCTCTCGGTCTCGTTCTTGTTCATCTATGATCAAACATATCTTTCTCCTTCCACAAGTTGTGCTATTGAAAATTTGCAAATATTTTATATAATTCATTATATTTTGATAAAAACTATTATAGTCCTGCTATTCTTATTTCAAGAGTCCAGAAACAAATATTTGATTAAAGTGCGTTTAGCAGACAGGTCAGCCTATACAATGTATGAATACAAATACAAATGGAGTTGAATATTCTGGAAAATATCAAAACAACTCATAAATGATCTGCTATGCCATAGCAACAAAGTTAATAATCATGACCTTGAACCTGGGGTCAAACCCTTGTACCTACTTGAGCCGGAGAGGAATTTCGATCTTGGGAACTCCCTGGGTAGCAAGGAATCGCGACACGATCTGCTGGAAACTGAACAGTTGTTCTGCAAGGTATTGTCCTTTGTGTGTGAGAGCATACCTTATCAAAGAGAAGAGGTACCAGTCAAATCTAAACCACTAATATGTTTACTGTAATTTAAGATCATTGTGTCTAAATCATGAGACAGAAATATGCCCCTCCCTAAGTTATATTTTAATCCTTCATCTTTGCCCTTAATGTAACAGAAACGTGTTCTTCTACAATTTATTCTCCCTACTGAACCCAGAATATAAAATAAACATTCCTTTCTATCAAGCACACACACTATGTTTACCCTAACCGTGACAGACTAATAGAATCTCACATGGGTCTGTCAAGTGGACAGGAATATCTCAACCCGAGTGATAGATTTTGGCTGGTCAACCCAAAGCTTGTGGAGGGTTGGTGGCCAACATCTTTCACGAGGGTTAAGATATCCCCTGACAGACCTATGTTTGATTCTTTTTCTCCCATACTTTCACGAAACATTGTGAAAATGCAGTTTTTAGAAACATTTCCAAAGCGCCGCCATCATAGGAACGTCACAGTGCGTCAAAATTAATGACCTCGCCGACAATAGACACAGCATGTACTGATGACATCATGTCATTTGTCTAGCGCGTGTGAGCTCTCTTTTACCGGAGTAGTAGTTATCTTTTCCCTAGCAACCGCGGGATAACCCTTTCAAGTATTGGAGAAATATAACTCTCATCAAATAATTCACCGGTATGTGTTCAGAATGTGCAAAACATATGCCTTTCCTCAACTTGTATTAACAATATGTCATCCTTGATAACCATGAATTGAAATGAAATATGCCCCTCTCCGAAAGATTTACAATGCTGTTTTAAGAATATAAACGAGTTTTAAAATCTCTAGAAAAGAATCAACAGGAAGGATAAGAGAACTTAAAAGTCACTATGGTGCATTTTAAGCTTGATTTCAAAGGTAAGATTTTTCGGGGATAATTCTAATAAGCTTCCATTACTTACGTAGGGTTTCTCGCATCTTCTCTCTGCACAAAGCCCTTCTGCATCAATGTATTCTCCATGCACTCAAACCCACCAACATATCGACCTTAGAAAGCAAAACAAAAGTTAGATAGAACCATAACAGAAGTCTCCAGATGTTGTTTATTTTCTTTCCATTTTTTTTTTTTTACAAAACACAAAAAAATATTGTACACAAATGTGTGTTGCAATCAATTCACAACACAACAATGATTCAAGATTTAACTTCTCTAGCCTTACTTCTTTCTCAGAAAATGATCTAAGCACAAAACCTGAATCATTTCTTTTAATCAATTGCTCTATTTAGTGTAATGAGTTTAGAAACTACTGTCAAATACATTTATATTTCAAGTTGGATGTTCTAGGTATGTCATAATCAGAGATAAACTGATACATCACCATTCTGTTTGTCCTGGAGGTCTGTGTCCGTGAGAGGTTGAGCTCGGTCCTTCACTTCGTCCTCTGTCATACTCAGTATCGGAGGTAGCGACGTGAACCCACTACACAACAGTCAAAAACACAATTCAGTAAATCACAATTCTTAAATAGATTTGATATCACATACCAGTATGTCAAGGATGCAGATATTACCATTAATCTAATGTTCATTTATGTTTAAGAGTCATTTACATATGCATATATGCATTAATGCTTCAGCAACCATAATGAAAGCCATGAACATACATGTATATGATATCAATGAATCGCCACTCCCCAACAAATTTTAAGATGGGTGCATAAAACAGAAAACTTATCCAGAGTAACTTCTTCCATGTGATACAGGTCAAGAGGGACAGGGACAGACTTTACCACATACCACTTTTGTCTCACTTAATTAATTGAGCCTTTGACCCAAGTATGGAATTACAGATGTGTAACAGTTGATAAAACAGAATAGAGTCTAGACAAATAAGTCAAAATGAAGGGGAAACTGATCAAACTTTGGTATATGAGTTATCATCTAATCATCTAGTGACAGACCTTTGAGAACAAGTCAATAAAATCAGGCATTTAAGGTTGTGTTAGATCTATATGTGGAGAAAAGCTGAAATAGCTGAAGAAAAACCTTCGACAGCAGTGAGGAAATGACTTACCTGTACAGAGCCACTAATATAGAAAATGGTGCTTTGAATGCCTGTAAAGAGACATCATTGACATATATAACACATGTGGCTCACAAACATTTCTTTACTATCACTGTTCTACACTGCAAACTTCATTTTTACTATTATTATCACATTTTTGCTATCATAAAGTAACGCTCTTTTATGTTTTACAAATGTATTTCACTATCAGCAAAGAGTCCAACATAACATAAACTCCCCTGTATCTTTGTATGAAGTGACTGGTTGGGCTACTGTCTGTTGTCACTAGCTAGCTGCAAGTTACTGGACATAATGATGTATTATGTTTAAAAGACCTGACCAGTTTCGTTCTCTTGTGAAAACTACTCAGAGGTAACGAGTTGAGTGTGAGCTCCCCTGTATATATCATAAGGATAGCCGGTAGTCGGTAGCCTATAGACGCTAGCCTTTAGCCGTAGTCGGTAGCCAGAGGCAGGGAATACAACTGGATACACTGGTTGCATACCAGTACATTAGCTTGTGTGAGGAGGAATGCCATCGGGTAAACTTAGGATTCTCAGTCATTTTACATATTCCCCTGTATCTTTGGTCTAAGCTAACTAGCAAAAATTTTTCTAATACTTACATGAGGTGTGTAAGGTTTATTAGATTTTGGAGCTTGATCAATATCTGAAATTTATAAAATGAATGCTTAATAAGACAGTTTATCAAATTTAACAGTCATTTGCATAATGTCGTAGAAATGTTACTAGGCGTCTTAAAACATTGAAAGGCTTATTAATTTCAGAGAACTTATTAGGGCAGAGGAAACAAATACTGAGTACATGTCCGAGGGACTGAAATCTGGCTATTTTTTAATGTTTCAAGACACCTAGTGACATTTCTACAACAACATACCCTGGTATATGTTGAATAATATACCAAATATAGACTGATTATCTACAAAGGACCCACTTCCTCTATATAGAGAAAAAATTCTGCATCTACATAGAGTTAAAAAAACAAAGACAAAGAAGGAAAAAATCAGGACCTCACATTTTATGCAAATAACCAAATTATTCTAATAATCGTTATGTGATTAAGTGGAGTCCACTGTAAAGCTCCAGTACAGCACCAGACCGTGTCAGCATGACATTATAACACCACTGACCCCACTATAACCTCAATAATTACAATACCTGGCCTCACCTGTAACAACATGTCTGCGCCTTGTAGCCCCTGCATGTAGAATAGTTGTACATCCTTGACATAGCGCTAGACCAACACCACCAGAAGCATTTTGGCATTCTCCACAGTAAACTTCAGCATCCGCGGCCTCACAGTCTTCACATACACGACGTGCCTAGCAGCAATAAAATACAAAAAATCTTTTTTAAGATTCATCTAAAGATTCAGAACTAAATTATATATTTTGTTTTTGTTTTGTTAAAACCTTTTTTTCTCTCAACTTAAAGATGCTCCACCGCTGACAAATGGGTTTTTTTCTCTATCAAAAACAGGAGCAGATGGATAAGTATTTTTCTTCGGTTACAAAATTACTTATTCTACACCTTTTACCACTACTGAAAAATTTGAGCATATTATTTTAATAAACAAAATATTTAAAATATCTTATTGCGTCCAGAAAAAAATTCCATGACACTATGCCCTACATGGAATAAAGTACTGATTGCTGTGCATGAACAAAAAGCAAAAGAAATTATTTTATGTGTATTTTTCTGTTAATTAGACACATATATATTACACCATTAAACATCAGATGTTGTTCAAATAATCTTTTAATGATTATAATTCTAATAGTAGTATTCTGTGAAATATTATCACATATACTAACTCTTTGTCTTGCCTGGTTTCGTGGTGTTTGATTATTGTTCCTTCCACGGCCACGCCCCCTGCCCCTCCCACCTCCACCACCATTGTCCACATCTGCTCTTTGTTGTGTCTGGTTTGGTAGTACATTGTTGTTTCCACCACGCCCCCTGCCCCGCCCACCTCCAGGAAATCCATCCATTTCCACTCTGTTGTTATATAGAACATGATCTACAACACAAATTTAGCTAAATATTACATACAATTGGTAACTTTGATGAAAACTGATGGCAAAAATTTTATGTCATTACGATGGTTTCGAAATATCAAAACGATTCCTGTGAATGTGACATTTCTTTTTGACAAAAATGTGACATCATAATCACCGAATGGCGATACAAATTGTACTTGGCCAATCTTTTGAGAATATCAAAGCTCCTGTATAACCTCTATATATATCAACAAGTGCAAATTGTACAAATGAATAATTGTTAAAAATTGTGAACAGTTTGACTGACGAAAAGCAACAAAATCCACTAACAAAAATATCCATATTGTGGAATCTTCTTATCTCATCGGAAAAAAAATTGTTGGCAATATCTACCTTTATATGTTAAAGTTTGGTTTATTTTCTGAAATGGATTGATACAGGCTGTCTGAATTTATATTTACTTGTTGGTTATTAATCTAAAAGATCATTACCCATGAATCAACAAAAAACAAACAATTTTGAATCATCAATGAAACTGTCACCTCACTATATATGCAGACTTTACACATGAAATTGTACCTGGCTGACGGAACCCAAGACGAACAGAGTGACGATGTATGAACGACCCTAAGGGATCATCTGAGTGGCCCTCATCATTTTCCTGGTAGTCCTGCTGTAGCAGTCGTAGGTCCCTTCCAGTATAATTAGGGTTCATGGTGGCTCCTTTTTTCTCAAGGACCTCCAGGTACGCAGTGAAGTCATCAAGGGCTGGAAAGTGGGGAGGCTGGCTCAGGTACTCACTGTAATGACAGGATAATATTTTATCAGAATATATTTATTATAAATATGGAAATTCAATATTCTGACAGTTATTCTAAAATGGTTTTATTAAGAGTAAAAGTAATTTGTAATTTTCCTTCCTCCATAATTAATCAGCATCCCTGAAGTTGTCCTTGACCTCCAGCATTTGTAGAATGACAGATAATCATATAAATCACCATGGTAAAACATTGAACCAGTGTCATTCATTGCACATTATGGTACGTACAATCACTTCAATAAAGTTATAAGATGTTCTTACTTACAACCTCAATAAATATAATTCTATATTTAATTCAACATCTTAAAAAAGTTGTGACAATATAGTATTTACAGTGATTTTTGGGAAAGCTAAAGCTAGATGCATTATTACAGATTCAAACACTGGATCAAAGCATTTATATAGCGTCAGGTATATTAGCCTGCATTCCCCTGACACCAAATTTATACATTTTTTACAAATGTGTGTCTTACAAATGTACGTCATGTGTAGGTATATATATCAGACATATAATATCTGTAAAAAAATTTCCAATCTGGTGTCAGTTCCGAATCCAGGGTATCTCACTCAGATACAGGTATATGGAATAATTAGTAGGCCAAGAGGAACAAATTTGACACTATGATACCCTTTAGAATTAAGAAGAACAGACAGCAGGGTCCTTTTACGGATAATTGATTTCCGTGTCCAGTTCTGGGTGTGCTTGTCATTTGGATTAGCTTTCTGCTCTCTCTCTACTTCTATGTGTTTGATGTTGATACAAGTCACCCAAAATGGATTTGATGTTGTCTCCAGAATGGTGCCATCCTCCAGGTTAAAGTGAGCCACTGATCTGAAATTACAGAAGTTTCTATGAGTCTACTAAGGAAGATATTTTCTTCTCTTCAATTCCAGTATTCTAGACGGAAGTTTTCAAAAATATGTTACAGTACGGAACAGAAGTGTTTGATAGGTAGTAAACAAAATCTTGAATAGTTTTAAGAGCAAGAAATCTTATCAAATTAATGATTCTAAATATCTCACTTCATTTCATAAATCTAATTAATTATTGCAATTTTCCCTCAGATAATTAGGGTACATACCGGTATGTATGAATACAGAACCATGCCTGCCTCCTCATTCGGTCTTGAAATTGAACCACACTCTCACAACTGGAGCAAGACAATATTAATTGAAATATATATCTGAAAGTGGGGTCGTTCTAACTCAGTTTACTTACCTATCATCATCTAATGCCTTGTTATCCAAAAACAAATCGTCAATCTTTAATGTATTCCGACATTTTCGCCTGACTTCCTGAAATAAGATTGAATTGGTATGATTGAATTGGTATGCATGTAAAATTATTTATTTCACAGTGGGTTAGCTGTCAAATGAGCACGTGTAGGTTTGTTTACAAATTATCTCCCTTGTTTACAAAATCCCTAAACCTCACCTCTTTGATGTCGCCAATCGTAGTTCCAGCAAAGTCTGTGATATCTACGCAGACGAAATCTTTACCTTCGGTTGAAGGATTATATCGAGCCTTGTTTCTGACGTAAACTTTGACGCTTGGTCTTCTCCTAAGCATTTTAAAAACTTCGTATGCATCTTCTTCAACTTTTACATCGCGCGCGTTGGATCCACTTCCGGTTCCGCAGTAAATTTTGAAAATCAAAATAAAGAAAAATATCTATGAAAAAAATATTCAACTCTTTTGCAGAAATGCTTTGTTGAAAATATCCATAACAATAATCACTGTAATATTTCATTTTATTTTTCTTTTTTTTTTCATTTAAACTGCTCCTCACTTTAATCTTGCACCGGGGTTGCTAAAAAGTTACAGGGGACTCTAATCGACATATATAGATAAATCATGTCATACATGCGCGTATGCGTAGGCGTAACGTTAAGTAAATCGTCTGAATTTTCTCTTAAAAAATAGATGTCCAATCATAATCAAGTCAACATTTTATATTCACTAGGAATACTCCTACCATTAATGTTATTTTCAAAGAAAAACATTTTGCGCACAAAAATGATAGTTTCAGCGCTTTTCGGTGGCATTCAACAAGGACGTAGCTTCAATACACTTATTAATCCTTGAATTCAATAATACTGTTTTTTATATATATATATATAAAAATTAAATCAATAAGCTTTGAATTAGAAAATTACAAAACTGTATAATTGAATTAATTAAAAGATTTAAAGCAGATAATCTAATACAGCCAAAAATGTCATGTCAAAGGTGAAATTATAGGGTTTAATGAGCTTTCCGGAAAAAAATTTACCAACAAAGCTTATGAATCAACATTTCCATATGGTAACTTGCTAAAATTATCTATTTTTTTTTAAATATCACAATATAACCTTTTAATTCATTTTAAAGGCACTCTGCCCTTCCGGAGTAAAACATGAAGGTTTGTTAAAAACATTAATAACATCAGAAAATATATAGTGATTGCCTAAGATGGGGTTACAACACGAAAAATATGCAAGATTTCCTGCGTAATACATGATCGATTTCGTTTTATATTCCCATTTTAAACATTAAAAGCCGTATCGGAAAGGTAATGGGCCTTTAATACGACACAAAAATATTAATTTCCCCACCACCCGTCTGGTCTTTCAGAACAACATTTAATTATTAGAAGCCTACTTTGTACATACACAGTGTCTCATAAATTGTGTTACACTTTTAAAATGATATAACTTTTGATTTGTACATCATCGTTTAAAAAATTTTTGAAATATAAAGGCATACCTTCAGAAGTTTTGTTTGATAAAGTACGGGAAAACGTTTGACATCATTTGGCAGAATGATGACGTCATCAGTAATGTCATAAATTACTTCGATGGTGTCACAATAATGCAAAAAACAAAAACAAAAAACATTATCAATTAACAAAATGATGCAATGCAGTGCTATACATTAGCTTCTGATTATTTGGTGATGTTTTTCAATATTTGTCTACATATGTCTACGTATATTGTTTTAACTATAGGGAAGACAGGGAAGACATGGATAACAAAATTGTAAACCAAGAATTGGTCAGTTAATTAATCACACGTACTTCATATAGGAACAATAGCTGTACCTTATAATATGTATTATTATTTACCGTCGGCGGATTATGAACTTTCAATTGTATCTACATGTAGTTTTTCTCTGAAACTTAAGGATGTCTTACTAAATAAAATCATATTCGTCCCAAGTTAATAGGACGTTAATTAATCAAATAAACAAACAAACCCGTCGGTTTCTTGTTATACATGTTGTGTCAATGATTTTGGGATTAACATAGTTGTCTGGTATGGAGGGCAACAGATTATTTGTTAGACCCGACTACACAAAGTTTGTGTGAGGGTCTAACAAATCATCTGTAGTCCGAAAACCCAGTCGATAAATGTTTTGTTATACCCCATTGTCAACAGAGTTTATGTAGAAACTATTTTATAGGGATATAACAAAAAATGACATTGGAGTCATTTTCGCTTTCCTCAAATTGCATAAATTGATTGCCTTTAGAACCCAATGTAACAGGCATTATATTATCTAGTAAGTGTGTCTTTTTATGAGCCCTTGTTGAGCGTACTATATTAAATTTTGAGACGTTTAGAATACAATATAGCCGAGGGGGATCACCCTTGATTTTGACAATCGAAGTTCGCTAGCACTATATACTATATCTCAGAAAATACGAAAGTTTATTTTGTATTGTCCTGCTTCGTCTAGTTGTGTACAGTATAATTGCATTTTGGAATCAAACAGAAAACAACGTCCGACAGAGAAATGAAGTTTGTTACCGCAGTTTTGTTCTTCCGCTGAATATTGTACAAATGCACATTCCACAACTAGTTATTACATTGTATTTTGAGATTTATTAGAAACAATTTGACGATGATAATGAGAAATGAAATTAGTTTTCAATATTCCGAAGAAAGTAAAGAAGTATGGCCAAAAAAAAGTTTGTTTTCATTCCTCAAAAGATAAAGAAATGGTCTATCTCAATTTTCATACATGTATGTATTATGGAATAATAATGTTTACCTTGCCGATTTTTTTGGCGTATTTACACGTGTTGTGCGCACGTGGAAACATAATGCGACTGGTTTATGCGTATTGCCGAATTTGAAACCGGTATTGATTGGTAAAAAATCTAGCCTATATGGATAGTCATCGTTGATATTGAAGACTTTTTCCGTGTACGTTTGTGTCCTCGGAAGACTTTTTCCCAGATACTGTGTAGGTTTGTGTCCTGCTCATCTTACCTGAGCAATGTCTCTTATACCACATTTTGTAACACATGGAGAATATGTTTGGAGTCATTGTAACAATGGTGATATCTCCTCTATTAGGCACTGGATCTTCATATAATATATTTGATATACTGTACGAGTAAATCTAGGTAAGACAAGTCCTATACAAACGATCATGTCATTATGATCTATATTTAGACTTCAAAATTCTTCAAAATTTTAGATGGAGTATATGACTCCGAATGTTGTAACATTTTATCTTTATGGAAAGATGCAACGGACCGCGAGAGCAGCAGGGGGCATAGGAGGAAGCTATTCCATACAAGATCTAACTATGAGATTAGGAGAAACTTTTTTTTCACTAAGAGCTACTAAGATATGGAACGATCTACCAGAGAATGTAGTGATGGCGCCAAATATAAACTCCTTCAAAAATGCGTTAGATAAACATTGGAAAGAACAAGAACTCTTATACAACTACAAAGCCTTTATACATCATTAATTTATTATTATTACCGGATAAAAATGTATTAACTGTAAACTCTATATTTTGTCTGAGTCTGGTATAGAGGACTTTACATATAAGTCCTGAACAAGAAATAAACTTATCTTATCTTATCTTGGACCCCAGTTTTACATCCCCCTCCCCCCCTAAAAAAGAAAACTTGTCCAGGCTCCATCTTGTCTATTTTTATACACGCGTATTAGGCATTGGGACTTTACATATGGAGTATTTATCCATAGGTGACAATGTCTTGTGTATGTACTTTTCTGATCTATAAGGTATTTGAACTTAATATTTGGTGGTCAATCTCGGTATGTAAGTACAAAAATAGGTCTGTGACCTACTAGTCCAAATGATTCTGACTATCTATCCGCTTTTTATATACTGACGTGGGCGGATGATAGACTATCATCCGCCCACGTCAGTATATAAAAAGCGGATAGATAGTCAGAATCATTCGGACTAGTGACCTACATTTTGACCCTTAACCTACTTTCTAGAAAAAATGTTCAGACTGTATCTTCTATCAACTAACACTGGCAACTAATATGAAATCTATCTGGATACTGTGTCGCTTAGTAAAACCGAATCAATTTACACGATTTTTTCTATCTTTATTCTTTTATTCATGATGTACAGGGTTATAATAGGCCATTTACATCTGGAAATGACACCAATCTGATTGAAATACAGCTCCTTATTATCACTACGCTTGATAAGAGGATCTGACAACATCCCATTAAGGGTCACGTCAAGATGACCTTTGGAAATGGCCAATCAAATTGGCACTGCCAGAATCTTGACTGGGGACGAAATAGTTTTAAAAAGCTGTCATTTTCGTGTACGTAGACATCTCGCCCAAAGTGCACAACAACGCTAAATGTTTATGTAAAGTGGGATGAAATGGCGTTATTAATTGACGTAGTAATATGTAGAGATATGGGATGTTGTCAGATCCTCTATTGAACGGAGTGGTTATAAGGAACTGTATTTTAATCAGATTGGAAATGTCACACTTCAATGTTTGTTCAAATTAATTCATTTTCTTGGCCTGCTTTCAAAGTCACAGAGGTGAACTGGGCATCAAACATTTTGATGACTTTCTGTAGTACACTGCATCAAGATAAAAATCATATGTTTTGCCATGCTAGGATAGTTGAGTGACCTTGACCTCCTTCCATGGTTAGAGTTTGATTGTTTAATTCTATTGACCAAGAACATGGCCAAAGAAATTTCATTGGAAAGAATTCAAAATTTTAAATATTCATAAAACAGTAAATTACCAAATTGTATAGGACATTTTGAATATTTATAAGCTTATTTTTTGAACAGGTTATTGTAACTAATTTTCATTTTGTAAAGGTTAAT
The DNA here is from genome assembly GCF_041381155.1 of Argopecten irradians. Classification (NCBI taxonomy): domain Eukaryota; kingdom Metazoa; phylum Mollusca; class Bivalvia; order Pectinida; family Pectinidae; genus Argopecten; species Argopecten irradians. The sequence goes on along the minus strand of NC_091134.1, from coordinate 15,200,581 downwards.
CTATGCAAAATTTCTTTGAAGTGGCATTCTGTGAAAATTTCATAGCTGCAATAAGTATGCAAAAATATTTATAATTTTGTTTTTATCTTATGAACATAAACTTCATGAGTGCTGACAATGAAATTAAAAACAAAGCAAAAATATACTTTTCACAAACCATTTATTTAGTTTAATCTTATTTCGTTACATAATCTTTACGTCAGTCAAACACACAAAGACTGGGATTATCTACACATCTCTTTTCTCCCCAAACAGAGAAACCCTATAGCCACCGCGTTGTGCTTTTGTCATTATTTCTTCCATGAAACTCTCAGCATCAAATGATGTACCTTTACTGAGAATACCATCTATATGAGCATCACGTCTTGCATCACGTTTCTTAACCTTTGCAAATAACTCCTTTTTAATCTCTGATGCTCGCTTCCTTCTCCACTTTCTCAACTTGTGCTTCTTTCTCATCTTTTTTCTAATCTTAAGAATATTTTTAGCATGTTTTCCTATATTATTAGAACTTGTTGTCGGCATTTCAATAGCATCAGGTGAGGAAGAATTTGGTAAAATTATTTCTTGCCCCATAATAGATAATATATTTGGACAATCGTAGCTTGTGGTGGTTTTGTCAGCAATGTCAAGTATGGCTACTTCATTAGCCAGGCGAAGAGATGGACATTTATATTCCACGTCCAAGCCCTGAGATATGGAATCCAGGGCAATTCTAGACGTTGAGTCGGATAATGGAACATCCTTTTTGGTCTTCAAATCAGACACTGTTGTCATCTTAATGGGATAAAATCTGCCTGGTAGCACTCCTGGTCCATCTGGGGAATGTGAGCCTAGAGATCAACAAAAAAAACTTGATATAAATATTACAGATTGAATAATTGATTTTAAAATGAAATAAGATTGGCATAAAGTTATTTAATCCGAAATCAATCATTAAAAGATGCTCCACCACTAACAGAACATAAACCCATCATTTGAACAATAATTTTGTGTTTAATTGTGTATATTTATGTATTATATATGACTAATTAACACAAAAATTAATTTCAAATACATGTAATTCATTTTGCTTTTGGTGCATGCACAATTGCATTCCATATAGGACATAGTGCCACGGAATTTTTTCAGGATGCCATTAATTATTTTTAATAGTTTTATCTTGAAGTAAAATTAGAAGCTCAGACTTTTCAATGGTGGTAATGGTGTAAATAAGTAACTTTTGTAACTGAAGAAAATACTAATTTGTCTGCTCATGTTTTTAAATTACTATTTGTCAGCAGTGGGGCATCTTTAATTTGAAAAATGTTTTTAATCAATAGTACCTATACTTCACCTGGAACTTTGGGTAAATCTTAATGCTATCCTAACAAACGTTCCCAGAATGTTTTTTATTGACATTTTGTTGCTATTTTTATCACATATATTGAAAAATGACATCAGGTCTAATTTCTAACATTAAATATCTTCCACGAATGATGTGCAACAAAACTAATAATGAAACAATGTAGGCATTATTATTCTATGTGAATAGAAAAGTACAAGTGATATTGACATATTGTTTCTATCATATTTGAACATTTTACAGAAATCTTTCAACATATATGAAGACAAATCTTACAAGAGGCCCATGGGCCTTAACGGTCATCTGACTCATGGCACAAAACAACAAAGTCACAGTATAAAGTATTGGTTAACGATTAATATAAACAATACAAGGAACTCCTTAGTTGAATATGTAAGTTTCTGAAATAGATAAATGTCATTTGTTGAACAAGCTTGGTAGTGCTTCATCCATATATGATTGTAACCCATTCAAGGATTAATATAAGGAGGAGTCAGATTTTAAAGCCAAATTTCAGCAAAGCTCCCATTTTGGACCTCCACCGTACTATCCCCATGGGTCTTAGCTCGGTCCTTTATAAAATATAATTGTCCTCACCTAAAGTTCCCCTTCTGAATCAATTAAAACCCCTATAGACCAATTTTTATTGAGATCGGAGACTGAAGCCAAAAATAGGAAGTGGGCCAGCGGCCATCTTGGAATACCAAAATCTTTACGAAAATGTTTGCATGTTGTTCGGCATCAATTAAAACCCCTATAGACCAATTTTCATTGAGATCGGAGACTGAAACCTTAAAACAGGAAGTGGGCCAGCGGCCATCTTGGAATACCAAAATCTTTACGAAAATGTTTGCATGTTGTTCGGCATCAATTAAAACCCCTATAGACCAATTTTCATTGAGATCGGAGACCGAAACCTGAAAACAGGACGTGGGCCAGCTAAAATTAAGAAAATTAGCCCTTTTGGGGCCCCACCCCTCAGCCCCTAGGGGTCGGACCAGGCTCATTCAATAAAATATGATTGTCCTTCCCCAATGATGTTTCACACCAAATATGGATGAAATTCATCCAAGGATGAAGGAGGAGTAGGATTTTAAAGCTTAAATTAAGAAAATTTGCCCTTTTGTCGCCCCAATCCTCAGCCCCTAGGGGTTAGACCTATCTCATTTATATAAGAAATAATTGTCCTTCCACAATGATGTTTCACACTAAATATGGATGAAATCCATCCAAGGATGAAGGAGGAGTAGGATTTTAAAGCTAAAATAAGAAAATTTGCCCTTTTGGGGCCCCACCCCTCAGCCCCTAGGGGTCGGACCAGGCTCATTCATATAAAATATGATTGCCCTTCCCCAATAATGTTTCACACCAAATATGGATGAAATCCATCCAAGGATGAAGGAGGAGTAGGATTTTAAAGCTAAAATTAAGAAAATTTGCCCTTTTGGGGCCCCACCCCTCTGACCCTAGGGGTCGGACCAAGCTCATTTATATAAAATATGATTGTTCTTCCCTAATGAAGTTTCACACCAAATATGGATGAAATAAACCCAAGGATGAAGGAGGAGTAGGATTTTAAAGCTTAAATTAAGAAAAATTGCCCTTTTGGGGCCCCACCCCTCAGCCCCTAGGGGTCGGACCAAGCTCATTTATATACAATAGGCCCATGGGCCTTAACGGTCATCTGACTCATGGCACAAAACAACAAAGTCACAGTATAAAGTATTGGTTAACGATTAATATAAACAATACAAGGAACTCCTTAGTTGAATATGTAAGTTTCTGAAAAAGGTAAATGTCATTTGTTGAACAAACTTGGTAGCCCTTCATCCAAATATGGTCGAAACCCATTCAAGGATTAATATAAGGAGGAGTCAGATTTTAAAGCCATTTCAGCAAAGCTCCCATTTTGGACCTCGGTCATACTATCCCCATGGGTCTTACCTCGGTCCTTTATAAAATATGATTGTCCTTACCTAAAGTTCCCCCTTCTGAATCAATTAAAACCACTATAGACCAATTTTCATTGAGATCGGAGACCGAAACCTTAAAACAGGAAGTGGGCCAGCGGCCATCTTGGAATACCAAAATCTTTACGAAAATGTTTGCATGTTGTTCGGCATCAATTAAAACCCCTATAGACCAATTTTCATTGAGATCGGAGACTGAAACCTTAAAACAGGAAGTGGGCCAGCGGCCATCTTGGAATACCAAAATCTTTACGAAAATGTTTGCATGTTGTTCGGCATCAATTAAAACCCCTATAGACCAATTTTTATTGAGATCGGAGACTGAAACCTTAAAACAGGAAGTGAGCCAGCTAAAATTAAGAAAATTTGCCCTTTTGGGGCCCCACCCCTCAGTTCCAAGGGTTCACACCTATCTCAAATATATAAAATATGAATGTCCTTACCTAATGATGTTTCACACCAAATATGGATGAAATCAATCCAAGGATGAAGGAGGAGTAGGATTTTAAAGCTTAAATAAGAAAATTTGCCCTTTTGGGGCCCCACCCCTCAGCCCCTAGGGGTCGGACCAGACTCATTTATATAAAATATGATTGTCCTTCCCCAATGATGTTTCACACCAAATATGGATGAAATCCATCCAAGGATGAAGGAGGAGTAGGATTTTAAAGCTAAAATTAAGAAAATTTGCCCTTTTGGGGCCCCACCCCTCAGCCCCTAGGGGTCGGACCAGGCTCATTTGTATAAAATATGATTGTCCTTCCCCAATGATGTTTCACACCAAATATGGATGAAATCCATCCAAGGATGAAGGAGGAGTAGGATTTTAAAGCTAAAATTAAGAAAATTTGCCCTTTTGGGGCCCCACCCCTCAGCCCCTAGGGGTCGGACCAGGCTCATTTATATAAAATATGATTGTCCTTCCCCAATGATGTTTCACACCAAATATGGATGAAATCCATCCAAGGATGAAGGAGGAGTAGGATTTTAAAGCTAAAATTAAGAAAATTTGCCCATTTGGGGCCCCACCCCTCAGCCCCAAGGGGTTGGACCAGGCTCATTTATATAAAATATGATTGTCCTTCCCCAATGATGTTTTACACCAAATATAGATGAAATCCATCCAAGGATGAAGGAGGAGTAGGATTTTAAAGCTAAAATTAAGAAAATTTGCCCTTTTGGGGCCCCACCCCTCAGCCCCTAGGGGTTGGACCAGGCTCATTTATATAAAATATGATTGTCCTTCCCAAATGATGTTTCACACCAAATATGGATGAAATCCATCCAAGGATGAAGGAGGAGTAGGATTTTAAAGCTAAAATTAAGAAAATTTGCCCTTTTGGGGCCCCACCCCTCAGCCCCTAGGGGTCGGACCAGGCTCATTTATATAAAATATGATTGTCCTTCCCCAATGATGTTTCACACCAAATATGGATGAAATCCATCCAAGGATGAAGGAGGAGTAGGATTTTAAAGCTAAAATTAAGAAAATTTGCCCTTTTGGAGGCCCCACCCTCTCAGCCCCTAGGGGTCGGACCAGGCTCATTTATATAAAATATGATTGTCCTTCCCCAATGATGTTTCACACCAAATATGGATGAAATCCATTCCAAGGATGAAGGAGGAGTAGGATTTTAAAGCTTAAATAAGAAAATTTCCCCTTTTGGGCCCCCACCCCTCAGCCCCTAGGGGTCGGACCAGGCTCATTTATATAAAATATGATTGTCCTTCCCCAATGATGTTTCACACCAAATATGGATGAAATCCATCCAAGGATGAAGGAGGAGTAGGATTTTAAAGCTAAAATAAGAAAATTTGCCCTTTTGGGGCCCCACCCCTCAGCCCCTAGGGGTCGGACCAGGCTCATTTATATAAAATATGATTGTCCTTCCCCAATGATGTTTTTACACCAAATATGGATGAAATCCATCCAAGGATGAAGGAGGAGTAGGATTTTAAAGCTAAAATTAAGAAAATTTGCCCTTTTTTGGGCCCCACCCCTCAGCCCCTAGGGGTCGGACCAGGCTCATTTATATAAAATATGATTGTCCTACCCCAATGATGTTTCACACCAAATATGGATGAAATCCATCCAAGGATGAAGGAGGAGTAGGATTTTAAAGCTTAAATTAAGAAAATTTGCCCTTTTGGGGCCCCGCCCCTCTGCCCCTAGGGGTCGGACCAGGCTCATTTATATAAAATATGATTGTCCTTCCCCAATGATGTTTCACACCAAATATGGATGAAATCCATCCAAGGATGAAGGAGGAGTAGGATTTTAAAGCTAAAATTAAGAAAATTTGCCCTTTTGGAGGCCCCGCCCCTCTGCCCTAGGGGTCGGACCAGGCTCATTTATATAAAATATGATTGTCCTTCCCCAATGATGTTTCACACCAAATATGGATGAAATCCATCCAAGGATGAAGGAGGAGTAGGATTTTAAAGCTAAAATTAAGAAAATTTGCCCTTTTGGGGCCCCACCCCTCAGCCCCTAGGGGTCGGACCAGGCTCATTTATATAAAATATGATTGTCCTTCCCCAATGATGTTTCACACCAAATATGGATGAAATCCATCCAAGGATGAAGGAGGAGTAGGATTTTAAAGCTAAAATTAAGAAAATTTGCCCTTTTGGGGCCCCACCCCTCAGCCCCTAGGGGTCGGACCAGGCTCATTTATATAAAATATGATTGTCCTTCCCCAATGATATTTTACACCAAATATAGATGGAATCCATTCAAGGATGAAGGAGGAGTAGGATTTTAAAGCTAAAATTAAGAAAATTTGCCCTTTTTTGGGCCCAATCCCTCAGCCCCTAGGGGTCGGACCAGGCTCATTTATATAAAATATGAATGTCCTTCCCCAATGATGTTTCACACCAAATATGGATGAAATCCATCCAAGGATGAAAGAGGAGTAGGATTTTAAAGCTTAAATTAAGAAAATTTGCCCTTTTGGGGCCCCGCCCCTCTGCCCATAGTGGTCGGATCTATTTCATTTATATAAAATATGATTGTCCTTCCCCAATGATGTTTCACACCAAATATGGATGAAATCCATCCAAGGATGAAGGAGGAGTAGGATTTTAAAGCTTAAATTAAGAAAATTTCCCCTTTTGGAGCCCCGCCCCTCTGCCCCTAGGGGTCGGACCAGGCTCATTTATATAATATATGATTGTCCTTCCCCAATGATGTTTCATACCAAATATGGATGAAATCCATTCAAGGATGAATGAGGAGTAGGATTTTAAAGCTTAAATTAAGAAAATTTCCTCTTTTGGAGCCCCGCCCCTCTGCCCCTAGGGGTCGGACCAGGCTCATTTATATAAAATATGATTGTCCTTCTTCCCCAACGATGTTTCACACCAAATATGGATGAAATCCATCCAAGGATGAAGGAGAAGTAGGATTTTAAAGCTAAAGTTAAGAAAATTTGTCCTTTCGGGGCCCCACCCCTCAGCCCCTAGGGATCGGACCAGGCTCATTTATATAAAATATGATTGTCCTTCCCCAATGATATTTTACACCAAATATAGATGGAATCCATTCAAGGATGAAGGAGGAGTAGGATTTTAAAGCTAAAATTAAGAAAATTTGCCCTTTTTTGGGCCCAATCCCTCAGCCCCTAGGGGTCGGACCAGGCTCATTTATATAAAATATGAATGTCCTTCCCCAATGATGTTTCACACCAAATATGGATGAAATCCATCCAAGGATGAAAGAGGAGTAGGATTTTAAAGCTTAAATTAAGAAAATTTGCCCTTTTGGGGCCCCGCCCCTCTGCCCATAGTGGTCGGATCTATTTCATTTATATAAAATATGATTGTCCTTCCCAAATGATGTTTCACACCAAATATGGATGAAATCCATCCAAGGATGAAGGAGGAGTAGGATTTTAAAGCTTAAATTAAGAAAATTTCCCCTTTTGGAGCCCCGCCCCTCTGCCCCTAGGGGTCGGACCAGGCTCATTTATATAATATATGATTGTCCTTCCCCAATGATGTTTCACATCAAATATGGATGAAATCCATTCAAGGATGAATGAGGAGTAGGATTTTAAAGCTTAAATTAAGAAAATTTCCTCTTTTGGAGCCCCGCCCCTCTGCCCCTAGGGGTCGGACCAGGCTCATTTATATAAAATATGATTGTCCTTCTTCCCCAACGATGTTTCACACCAAATATGGATGAAATCCATCCAAGGATGAAGGAGAAGTAGGATTTTAAAGCTAAAGTTAAGAAAATTTGTCCTTTCGGGGCCCCACCCCTCAGCCCCTAGGGATCGGACCAGGCTCATTTATAGAAAATATGATTGTCCTTCCCCAATGATATTTTACACCAAATATAGATGAAATCCATTCAAGGATGAAAGAGGAGTAGGATTTTAAAGCTTAAATTAAGAAAATTTGCCCTTTTGGGGCCCCATCCCTCAGCCCCTAGGGGTCGGACAAGGCTCATTTATATAAAATATGATTGTCCATCCCCAATGATGTTTCACACCAAATATGGATGAAATCCATCCAAGGATGAAGGAGGAGTAGGATTTTAAAGCTAAAACTAAGAAAATTTGCCCTTTTGGGGCCCCACCCCTCAGCCCCAAGGGGTCGGACCAGGCTCATTTATATAAAATATGATTGTCCTTCCCCAATGATGTTTCACACCAAATATGGATGAAATCCATTCAAGGATGAAGGAGGAGTAGGATTTTAAAGCTTAAATTAAGAAAATTTCCTCTTTTGGAGCCCCGCCCCTCTGCCCCTAGGGGTCGGACCAGGCTCATTTATATAAAATATGATTGTCCTTCCCCAACGATGTTTTACACCAAATATAGATGAAATCCATCCAAGGATGAAGGAGGAGTAAGATTTTAAAGCTAAAATTAAGAAAATTTGCCCTTTTTTGGGCCCCATCCCTCAGCCCCTAGGGGTCGGACCAGGCTCATTTATATAAAATATGAATGTCCTTCCCCAATGATGTTTCACACCAAATATGGATGAAATCCATCCAAGGATGAAAGAGAAGTAGGATTTTAAAGCTTAAATTAAGAAAATTTGCCCTTTTGGGGCCCCACCCCTCAGCCCCTAGGGGTCGGACAAGGCTCATTTATATAAAATATGATTGTCCATCCCCAATGATGTTTCACACCAAATATGGATGAAATCCATCCAAGGATGAAGGAGGAGTAGGATTTTAAAGCTAAAATTAAGAAAATTTGCCCTTTTGGGGCCCCACCCCTCAGCCCCAAGGGGTCGGACCAGGCTCATTTATATAAAATATGATTGTCCTTCCCCAATGATGTTTCACACCAAATATGGATGTAATCCGCTCAAGGGTTAAGGAGGAGTAGGCTTTTGTATAAATAGTCTTACGCACGACGCACGGCGCACGGCGCACGGCGGACGGCGCACGGCGGACGGCGGACGGCGCACGACGACGGACGAAACACGATGACAATAGGTCATCCTGACCTTCGGTCAGATGACCTAAAATTGTCCTTCCCAAATGATGTTTCAAACCAAATATGGATGAAATCCATCCAAGGATGAAGGAGGAGTAGGCTTTTATATAAATAGTCTTACGCACGACGCACGACGCACGGCGGACGACGACGGACAAAACATGATGACAATAGGTCATCCTGACCTTCGGTCAGATGATCTCAAAATGAACTAAAATGCAAGTGCTTTGAAATACGCTGTACTGCAATATATTAATACCTGCTATATGAGTAGACATAGATGCAGCTTGTCCATGTTTACATGTTGTTGCTATGGAAACTCTCTGTAGTCTGCTACACAGTCTACCGACAGATATAATCGCTCTTGTAGCCATGTTGTCATACAGCCCTATAGGTACCTGAAAAAGATTGAGTCAAAGCCTTTTGAAAATTCAATGTTATGTCAGAGATGGTGTAATGTGAAAATTATAACGCACTTTTTGATAATTTTTTAAAGCAACTTATCTGTTTATGTGTTTTCATTTCAATTAAAGAATCCTGTATTTGGGTAAAATGTACAAAAATGTTAGCAGTATAACACGACAACATGTCGATAAGACACTTTTGAAACATTAAAAGATTACGTTGTGTCTAATAGTAAAATAAGAGGACAATGGGCCTAAACGGTCATCTGACTACTGACACAAAATAACACAATCAAAGTATACAGTAGCACAAAGCAACTTTACATCAATATGTACACTGAAATAGACTGAAAATGTTCACCTTTTCAGACTTCATTGTAACTAACAAACTAACCTAAAAATTATCCTGTAGTTGTATGTTTCTGCTTTGAACTTCAATAAAGGTCAAGGGCATTCGTTTGAACAAACTTGGCAGCCCTTCATCTCAGCATGTTATAGAGATTTTAGCCATTTTGGCCCCTGTGACATTGAATGAAGGTCAACGTATTTCGTTTGAACACAAACTTGGTTGCCTTAATCCCAGCACACTACATACAGCTGGCCCAATATCAGGTCTCTATGCCTCTTAAGTTACTCACAAGAAGTCGTTTAAAGATTTTAGCCACTTTACTCTGTTTGACATTGAAAGAATTTCAAGGTCATTTGTTTGAACAAACTGGGTAGCCTTAATATCTCAGCATGTCACAGGCCAGATATCAGGTAGAAAGTTAGAAACCTCTTTGTTACTTGAATTCACAAGAAGTTGTTTAAAGTTTTTAGCCATTTTGCCCTCTGCGATCTTGAATGAAGGTCAAGGTAATTCATTTTAACAAACTTGGTAGTCCAAGCCTTCATCCCAGCATGCTACAGGCCAAGCCTGGGCCTTTCGGCTATCGAGAAGAAGTCGTTTGAATGAAAAGTTTACACACGGCGGACAGCACATGCCGACAGACTATGCATGATGACAATATGCCATCCTGGTCAGATTACCTAATAAATTCTGATAAGAAAACTGCTGACCGGTCGACTCTCATCACTATGTTGGGAAAATGTGAACTAAGATTTCCATAAATCAATATTAGTGAAGAAGATCAGGGAAAATACACTTTCCGAGTGCCCCGACCAGGAATCGAACCCGGGTCTCCGGCGTGGAAATCTACGGCTCTACCGACTGTGCAAAAGAAGCATGCTCCGTCAGCTGAGTGACAGAGACGACGTATTCAACACTATCTACAAACCACACCGACCCGCTCCTTTTAGTTTACATTAGTAAACGCATCCTTTTGCAGAAACACGACGATACATTTATCTTGTTAGTATAATTACTTTTTACACTTTAGTGTTATCATATATTTATAACTTAAAATAATGTATCTTTCTATGAAATATTCAATGTAAACAATAAACATCATAACTTTCTTACCACTCGTCAGCTCAAGGGCGCAGCCATCTTTTCTTTGCTACTCTCTGATCAAAAATATATAATTTAGTTTTTTTTTCCCACAAATCTGCAATACAAGCCTGTTTTATAGCTTAAAGACTAATATTTTTGTGTCAGAATTACTATTATTTTATATATTAGTTTTGAATTCCAATAAATTTGTTAGAAATTAATTTACGAGTTTTATTTGAGAGTAGTATAAATCCATTCGGAAGCTTTCTAATTGTGGCAGTATCGCTATGAAAATCTGAGAGAATTCCGGAGTAACAGGTGCTCGTGATGCTGACGATTGATGCAGTTCTGATCAAACACAACTGACATCTGCATCTGATTTTTTTTACAGTCACCATGAACCCCCAGGGTTTCTATTTGAAGGTAAAAGAAACACGTTTTAACATATTTGTAGATGCACGTACAAAGTTATGTGCAAATAGTAAGTCGAAAGTGAGCGCTCTAGACTAATTTCCGTGTACATTTTGTACACTAGTCACTATCGATTTCCCGTATAACAGTTGTATGTCGCAAATGAATCAATAATGGCGTTCGAAGGTTGATAAATACCTGTATATGACGTTGTGTACATTGTTAATGTATGTCACCCCAAAACCTTGTAGTTTACTGTGTCCAATTTATCATAGATTTTTTTTGTCTCAAATATGTTCAAAATCATGCATGTAGTTTAATAAGTCTGAAATTCAGAGCATACTATTACATTGTTTAAGGCAATTTTACCTTAATTTAACAAAAAATGAAAGAAGAAAAAGTGATTTTTAGGGTTATTGTAGACTTTTAAATCATATTTTGTTGATAAACTCCCTAAATAAAAAGCAGTGTAATTATTATTGGAGTTATGGCCCTTAAAGGGACAATTCACTCAGGCTAATTCTTTAACTTAACCAAGAAGCAAAATATGGCATAAATGTATTGTTCTGCATTTCTTATGAAACATATAACATAAAATATTGACAAATTCCCCGTCATTGTTTAGTATTTTAATTTTTATCTATGAAATATCAAATCGTTGATCAATACGATTAAGCAGATACAATATGGACGATGTACCCATACCCGAGCTAAAGTCACGCACATTAAACAAATTAACTACATAACCACTGAGAAGGTGATAAAATGATTTTTAGGCAAGACAATTCTCCTAATAAGGTAAACACTACTGTAGAGCGATTTGAGCAGTTTTAGACAAAAGTTGCATTACTCTACAAGCAAAGAACGGGGTTCGGCATACAAGACTTTCAACCACAATGTGTAATGGTGGACAGCAAGCGAGTCTGAACATCTACACACATGTCACAACTATGGGCTTTTCAGGCATATCACAGTAAAACCGACTGATCTAATTTCCACAAAAAGCAAATATGTTGACCTTATATTATGTGTGTTAATTGAATTTGTTTTAATTAAGTGTAAAAACATGAAGTTATGTAAATTGCCTTTGATTTCTTAATTATCATATTATTATATGACCATTTGAAACATTAGTCTTTCTAAATAAATTCCTTTTCAATACCAAATTGGCACTGAGTATTTTGATTTTGGGTTACAAGGTACGTACTGCATTTGATTTGTCTTATCGTTTGTGCTTGGAATGTGATTTTTACTTAAAGTAATTGATTAACACTAATATATTTAGATCAATAACCAGTATATATGTAGTAGCTCGATGTTTTGATAAAATAGATCTAATAATGTCTTTTTTTTAAATTTCAGGTGATAATCATCATTCACTTTATTCTTCTGATATGGTAAGTTATCTCCACTGTTAAACATAATATATTTGTACACAAGTTAATGTCCTAGTGAAAACTCCAAGCATACATTTTAATATTTAATTCTTTAACTTCTATTGTTTCTCATTTGTACTTCATGTCCTCAGAGGGTTTAATATAGTGTTAATTGTGTTATGTTCTCTGTTTCAGACTATCCTTCTGATAATACATTGACATGGGCTCTCTTGATTTTCAATCATAAATATTAACAAATTTCATTAATAATTTTTTTATTGCCTTGCAACCCTAGGTATTTATCCTAAAAGTAGATGAATGACCTATAACTTCACCTTTCAATTGCAAATTGAATTAAATGTCCTATCATTTAGAATAATCATAGTTATAACATAATTTTACCAGGAAAGACCCACTATATTTTGTTAGCTATTTTTAATCACATCATTGGCGACAAAAAAAAATAGGTTTACAAACAAAAATGATAATTGTGTGTAGTATGGCATGACACTTCTAAATACCAGTTTATATGTACCGTCATGGTGAGCTTTAACTTATTACTCCCTTTGGAGGATTGAGTGACTCTTCAATTATCACACATTGTAGGGCGTCCATGACGGAAGGATATCTGCCCCCTGCCTATTGGGCTATGAACCTGTTTATCCTGACCCTAGGGATGTGGGGTGTGGCCTGTCCTGAATCACCTGATGCTATCTTCATGGTAATAATTCACTTGTATACACACTATAAAGTATCATTTTATAATTTGATTTATGTCTCCTATTTTACAATTATTGAAAAATGAGCTCCATTTATGATGATGCCATAACTTTTAGATTTCTTTGTATCTAATTTCTAGTATATGATATGATGAATGGTAAATACATTAACTACATGTGTATTATTTTTTTTTTTTCTTGTTAATTAATTAACGGTAAACTGAGGTTCCTATATTCATCATCAGAGCAGCATTATAAGATTTAATTTAGTAATCATGTTACTATTTTCTGTCATTTTATGATGTCAAACATTCACTGGCAAAAGTCTGCAATACATTATTTTGTTGTATTGTATCATTGAAAGTCTTATGTGAAAGCATTTTAGAGTGAGAAAACAATATTTAATAATAACAGAAAATATCCCAATGAAATGTGATCTGATAACAAGAGACTGCAAATCATTGATGTAATTCTATTTTCTTTCAGTTTCTGATTTTACATTCTCTTTAGTTATTCTGCAAGATATCATATTCATAGCCATACACCAACCACTGGGCTATGATCTCTTCGAAAGAAACAACAGTAGCAGAGGTACAATGTAGACAGTTGATATAGAATATAAAACGTTTCTATTATTCTCAGTATAATTTTAGGTCATTACAGAGGTCATTTGTCTATAAAGGACACTTTGTTCTTTTCCTTTGATATCCTTTTTAAATATATATATATGCAATATGCAATGGTGCTGCATTCATGTCTTATATAGACATTTCAAAATGTGTAATTTAAGTCTTTATGATTGTAGCGATAGTTCATGTATCACAGCAACAAAAATTTAAATAGTGTTATGGATCTTATTGTTTTCCTGTATTTCATTACCCATATTATTGCATAGATAATCTTGTAGTGTTTCGTTGAAGTTTTATATGATGTTTGTATTCAAAGCTACATCTGTATTTTCTCTCTTTCATTTCAGTGTCAGAGTTCAGGTTCTCGACTGGGTATCCTTTTTCATGTTAAAATTTAAGAAAAAGATCCTTTTGATGATATATAAATGTTGGCTGTCCTTTTTTTTTTTTTTTTCCTAACACAAGTATAGTATCCTATACAGCCTTTAACAGAAGTTCTATAATAATATCACTGTCATGAAGAAAAAAGTGAAATGTCTTGTCAATTCTGCACTTGACAACAATCAGTATGATAAAAACTAACAGAGGCCGGCTATTATTAAATCAATTTGTATTAATACGAGATTGAGATGAACTGAATAGCCAAATAAGGCAATGAAATTGAAAATTATTATTTGTTTCATGAATGGGAGGATTTTAAGTTTAAATAGGGGAATTTCCTCCCATTTTAATGAGGGGAATAAACTGTTAACCTGCAGTAAAATGAACATTGGTTGATCACTGCACTTCTGTCTGTATTTGACAGCATGATTCAGTGAAATAGCACTATAAAATGGACAAAAGTTTCACTGTCACAAGAAGACATAAGTATTATGACATACTACCGCCGCCTTACAACACACATACATGTGCACAAAACATGTCCTGAAATGACCTTCCTTGCATGTACCATACAACTTTATAGGTCTGACCTTAATTGTTGATTAGTATGAGCATTGTTAATTTGATTCTGAAACCATTCTCATCAATCCTGCTGTACCGCGTTTTCAAGGAAAGGGGAGGAGAGTATGGAAACTTAAACATTCCAGGGTTCCCCAACTTTGGTAAGTCTACCGTGTTTGGTTTCTGTAATTAAACAATGAATAGTAGTTATATCATCAAATCCTGTGCTTTGCCTTTGTTTTTGATTAGACATCAGTATTTCATAATTACTATTTCATCCTCATTTGATATTCCATTGTTGAATTTCATTTAAAGTTGTGCAAAAAGTAAATCAACGTAGAAGTTATTATTGCTATATGTTTCAGGTAATTCACCAACTTCTGGAGGACAGTACGAGAACATTGACCAACCTGTACCCACTAATCAAGTTGACTCACCTGATGATCCCTATGGTGAGAAGTCTCAAGGTCACCCCTAGATGTCAAAGGTCAAAGTTGATTTCCAGTGTTGTGATGTGAAGATAACTGTTCTTCGCTTAAGAAAGATAGTGAGAAGTGATGTTGAAAATTTAAAGAAAAAGTAAATAATTAGAAATCTTCAAATGCTGATAGATTTTCAAGAGTGTTTTCCTTCTTAATGTCATAGATAGTTACTTTTTGTGGGTTGGATTTTTGTCCACTTTGTATTTTGGTTTTAATTGTAAGAAGATTATCTGTTATAGTGTGATATAGTATTAGAAAGGTTCAAATGCTGTATTGAAACACATAATCAACAGCATGAGTGAGCTGAAAATGGTAGCATCCCTTTATCAAGTAATGTTTTATTTAGAATGTTTAAAAGCATTTTATACAGATATAACACATTTATACAACTCAGCACTTTCTAAATTGTATTTTTGATTTTTTGGTGAGAGACGTATGGGAAAATATTCCCAGTCGAGAATACGCAATAAGGTGATATTTTTTATCAACACAAATAACCAGTCATTATATATTTACTCACAATTTGTTTACAATTCTAGTTATTTTCTGCTGAAATGAAGATAATTTTTTTACAATAAAATATAACCAGAATAACTTTCAAGACTCATTTTGTATCTGCCATATCATGTTTCAGCTCAGTACATTGTTTAACACTTATATGTGGTCTTAATTAACATTTGAAAAAAAATCAGTGAAGCGTGAAATGCGGATATTACATGTAAACTTCCTTATTAATTAATCAGATTTCAGATTATTTATAGTCATGTTTTTGTGTGAAATTAACTTAACAAACAAACTTTAAATTAATTGTCTGTTTCTCAAAGTAAAAATTCCAACGCAAGTGAATAGAAATCCAAACAATAATCCGTCCACATATCTCCACGTATATCATTGTACTCGATGCACTCAACTGACCATGTACACGTGACTACGTACCTGACCCGAGCGAGCGACAACTATCAAGGACACACACGTGTCGATGTACATGTACGTGTAAAACTTGGTGTATATTGAAGTGTTTTATTAGTTCGTATTGGACATATGTTGGGATATAGCTGACAACACATTCATCTATTACATCAATGAAATATTGTCAGGTGAGTACAGTGTTTATTTTCAATTTGACATTGTTATTTGCAATATCGGGGCATGTGTATCTGAGACAAGACATGTTTAGAATGACACACGTGTGTCAAGTGTCCCGTGCTTTATATAGGGGGTTGGCCAGTGAAGGTTACTAAGAAGAGCAAAAGAAAAATGGCTGCCACTTCCTTAGATACCACACTGTCATAACTAGGGGAAACTTTAAATTAATTGTCTGTTCATTAATTGTCTCTACGATGTATTTAGCTTCACTTTAAGATGAAACAGGCCTAGGGTTTTAATTCTTAACATGTTTTAAATTCAGTCCATATTTTGGTAAATTATTCAGTAGAATTTTTGGCATTTTTGTGTGAGTTAAGAAGTTTCAGAGTATGTGAGGTTGAGAATGGTTGGCTGGTATACTGATGTTTTATTTAACTGAACCCTTAATACATTATATTTACGTTGTACAAAGGCAGGGTTTGTGATACTGTTTATATATCGTTAACTATATAGTATAAACCTTCAAATATTGTTGTTTTTAATCTTTACATGTACAGTAATTCTTGATTTAACATTCCATTTCATTCTGCTGATTCTTACATCATTATACTTAAATCATAGATCTTGATCCTACATTCTTATTTCTGCTTGTTCATTCTTCTATTTCTAATATCTTACAGATGCTCCACCGCTGGCTAATGTTTTTTTTTTCTCTATCAAAAACAGGAGCCGACGATTTAGTATTTTTCTTCAGTTACAAAAAATACTTACTTTATTTACACCATTGTCACCTTTGAAAAGTTTGAGCTTCTAATTTTATTTCAAGATAGAAATATTAAATAATTGCATCCCAAAAAAGTTCCGTGGCACTTTGTCCTAATAATGGAATAACCTACTGATTGTGCATGCACCAAAAGCAAAATAAATAATTTTATATTACTTTTTGTGTTAATTAGACATATATATACACAATTAAGCACAAATTATTGTTCAAATGATGAACATCATTTATGCTGTGTCGGTGGTGGAGAATCTTTATATACATGTACATATACAAACCATTTCATGGTATATTTTATCCTACTTAGTATCAGTTTTTAATTGGTTTCTCGCTTTTGGAAATCATTTCTAGTAAGTAAAAAAAATTATACAACATAGTACTGTTATCTGTTTATTAGGTCTTTGCATATGACAGAGTTATCTCCCTTTGGGTAGGTATATAGGAAATTCGCTTCATTTTCTCTGAAAGGTATGATGTCATGTTCGCAAACACATGACATCACAATCAAAACCTATTTGCAAGGGAGGTAACTCTCATATGCAAAAACTGGATAACTGTTTGTGGGACCTTTGTCACCAACAAGACATAATCCAAATTAAATAAGCTATTTGAGTGATACATTAATAATGTAGTTCAACTGGATGTTGAATTTTTATGTTATATTTGTAATGCAAACCACAAAACAATTATCAAGCATAATTTTGAAGTGATTGTTACAGACATTATATATTCATTTGTTTCTTCATCTTGTTTATTTACACATCAACATCGATCTTGAAGGAAATATATATAGTAACAATTATACAAATATATAGAAATTTAAAACTTGATAATAAATAATTGTGCAATATTCATTAATCAACTTTATTTATATACATTATATGTACTATATACTTTTACCATATACAATGTACTTTGTATCTCATCGATATCTTTTTAAGTTTAAACACACTCATTAGGGCATTTGATTACATCAAAGATATTTTACTTTTCTTTGAAACTTTATTCTACAATATTGTCAGTGTATTTATTTGCTCTGGCAGATACGTGTATGCCAGAAGAATGTCATTTTATGCCGATAAATCAACAAAATAATCAATATCTTCTGCCAAGAGCATATAACTTTAATATGCTAATATGTAATAACTGGAATAGGTGAATCTTGGCCCTCCTGGTAGGTTTCCAAAGCTCGGACAATTCTGGAGGTATGAGATCTCCTCTGCCATATGTTCAAAAATTCTGTGACATTCCTGAAACTCTTTGATGTCCTTTCCACATACTTCATTTTCATTCAAATTTTACATTACACATTGTTTAATTGATGTAAATTAATGTCCCTAAGTTTGTCTGTTATTCACACACTATATACCAGTAGTTGTGTGTTGTATTTAAAACCATGTTCCAAAACCGAATTGTTATTGTTTGATTATAACCATTCCAGGGATGCGAGTTAAAAAAAGTGTAAATGTGAGATTTAGGGTGTTGCCGAAGGATGGACTTTACTTTATTAGTTCCTAACACAAGTCTAGCAGAGATTTTTTTTAAGGATATAGAGCCCCTGTCAGAAATTAAGCCAAGGGACAAGAGATGGCAGTAAATCGCTTGTATTTCATAATCATTCATAGATTTCAAAGTACATACTAAGATCAAAATAATGTAATTACACATGTATAGAATGATCTCAATGAATTTTAACCAGTGAAAAAAGGCAATCGTGCATGAAATCATCACTTAAACTTAAGACATTTTAAAAATATGTTCTTGTTTAGCAATCATTTATAATAATTAAGCACTCATTATTGGCACTGCAATCTCAATAGCCAGAAAAAAATGGGCTCAAAAGGATTTATAACCACTAAATAGTGACCATCTTTACTCACGAGTGTGCATGAAGTATCATAATATATGTTATTTTATAATGTATGATTGAAGCATGATGAGATTTCTTTGAAGAAAATATTCAGTAAATGATTTGATATATGATGAATACTTGAGGAATGAAGTCTGCTTGTTTGTTTGGATGTTCGGGTAGATGATAAGTTTGTCTTGTATCTTCATTCGCTTTTACATTTTACAATTTCATTTTCATTCTAATTTCAATTTAAAAAGCTGATCATGGCGGTGATGGTTTTATAGCGGAAAGCAAATTATTTTAGCTTTTTATACAAGGTAAAATTAAATCTATACCAGTTGGCACCAGTGCAACATTTACTCATATCTTTCATTATTTAGGCTTGTTATGATTTTTAATTCCTAAAACATTAAAACATATGAGCATGACCGATTTCTTGGTAAGAAATATTAATCCATAGCATAGGATTGTGTTTTCTGGATCATCAACATTAGCATCAGCAAAAACCTAAATCTTATACGTTGTATGTTCTAGTGGTTGGACAATGTGACCTTTACCTCAAGGTCAATGGTAAATATATTCAGTAATTTGTCATTAAGACTATAATTTCTAATTTATTGAAGGTATGTAAATGCAGGATTCTTGGAGGATACCAAGATTTCCTAAAGCTAGTGTCCAGTGCATCAGTATGCATCAATACATATATTATTAGGTCACTGTGACCTTGAAGTAAAGGTCAAATGTAAAATAATATTTTTTTTTATAAATTTGTTGTACAGGTCATTACTTCTGATCCATTGAAAGTATAGTGGTGAAACATGGAGATAAAAGGAAGTATGCAGTTCATTGCCATTTCCTAAAGGTCACTATAATCTTGGCCTAAATGTAATCATTCCTGGGTCATATATACCAGGAAGTAAGAAATACAAATTGTTGGTTAACAAAAACATAGTACAATTTATATATGTACTAATTTTTTTTTAAAGTTTATTCAGATTTAAATTGTATGTCTTATTAAGCTTTTTCTAGTGCAGCAGTACAAACATGTTTTTTAAAAGAATCTGTATTCAGAAGATTTTGTTTATAAAAATTTAGAGTTTTCCTCTTGATTTTGTCTGCATTTCATGCTTAACCATTTTTTTCACAGAAGTGCCTTCCTCTGTGTTCTTATAAAATATGTGTGGTGCAATCAAATTCTTGGTGCATAATTATGCAAATTGTGACGGGATGATAATAATAATGCAATGATATTTGATGCACCCACATTATTTATCTATATCAAAATCTTCACGCAGAAACTTTGCATAACACAATATAATTTGAGTAGAATGTATTTCTTTCCATGATCTTACAATGATTATTGCTTGTGATATTGTTATACCTTATAAGTAACTATCAAATATCTTCAAGAGTATAGCTTGTTTGGCTTTTATAATCTCGGCTGTATCAAGTTTGATATCATCAAACTTCTAAAAAGGTTGCAGCCATATGTGTGTAGAGTGTTTAGTTATACATACCTGTATAGGATCTAACCTGAAAAATAACAAAATAATAATTTACGTTTCATCGCTAAAAAAAAAGTCATTAAGTCTTGTTTATTAGGTTAGGCATAAATGAAAATTCTTTTTGAGGCTATCAGATTTAAATATAGACAAGAGTGCCCATGGGCCTTAGGTCACCTGATTAGATACAAGAATGAAACAAAGACACTGCATGTAAAGGTCCCAGTGATTTTATAAATTTTGACCATTTTGACTTCCCTTTTGGCCCCGCACTCACTGGTTCCCTGGGGGTCGGCCAATATGGGAAAAAAATGCTATCTCAGGCTAATAAATTCTAACCCAGATTTGACTTTAATTTCCTAAAATCTCACATATAATGTTCCTAACCTTTATAAACCTATAGTCTCCCCAGGGAAAGGTATCTACTGAGATCCCCAGGACCATGAAATTTCACAATTTTTTTTGGTAAAGGGCAACCTTCCAAAAATAGTATCAAATATGTGATTTCAAAAAGAAGATTTTTGAAAATCTTTGACCACCCTTATTGGCATCCGCCCCTCTGGCCCCTGGGGGTCAGCCATTGAAACAATATGGATAATGGAATGTTTAAAATGCATCTCAGGCTAATAATTCTAACTCCAGTTTGATAATTTCCTAAGTAACAATAGGCAAATAATGTTCATAAAATGTTGTTTTTCCATATATTCTAAAGTAAACTTGACCCTCCTTAGACCCAAGGGTCATATGTAAAGTACTTTAAAATGCTGAATTCCCTAAGTTTCAAGTTTTCAGTCCTATTTGACACGTTTTTTGGCCCCATATTTGCCATCCCATAAGTTCTGACCAAGCAAATAATGCTCAAAGATTAAATCAAATCGGACCCAAGGGTCCAATTTTCATAAAACACCTTAAGTTCAATTAGGTTAGAAAGAAGATTTTTGTAAAGTTATGAGCCTATTTGCCCCTTCTTTGGCCCCGCCCCTCTGCCCCGCACTAAATGAAAAAAATTTCATTCCTTGATGGCTATAAGCAAAAACGCGATACCCCCAGGGTCAATTTAAATTTTCCATCTTATGAAAAGTAAAATTTCCAGAATTTATTAAATCCTATTTTGAAGAAGGTATTGGTTTAAAAAATTTTGCTAAAAACAACATGATCAAATCAGGTATAAATCAAGAAATCATTATATTGTGACTTGGTTGTGAAATTGCTGACCCCCTTAAACGGTCCCCTGTCAGATTTAATAGGATTCAATTAGTATCCTCCAATCGTTTTTCCCTAACAGGCCCCATCCCCCATGAGACCCATGGTCAACACAATATTTGTTATTTAGATAACAGGTGGAAAGACACAATTTTAACCCCCTTTTTGGTCCCCTCCCAAGATCATATAATTCACAATTTTGTAAAATTATTCTTTATTTTGGATCCTTACCAACAACACATGTGAACAGGGTCCAGTAGAAAATCTGCCGTTATGTTCGAATAATTATACCAATAATTCTCTCATTCTATCACAAATATACACATGCATGTAGTACATCATAATATAAAAATGAAGAAAATTATGTTGATCTGATTAGAAACCACTAACCCATTCTAAAATACTTTTCTGGGGTTAATATAGATATACAAATTATCAATGAATATTAATTTCTATTATTTAAATATATGTCCTTCTGATTGATTCAATAAATAATTTAATGAAGCATTATCTTATTCCTGATGGGTAATCATCTGTTTAATAGTTAGACTATCATTGTTTAAAATAATTTAAACAAATCCAAAACATTTCTACCAAAAAACTGGTAAACAAGAATAAACTTAATAGATAAACATGCTTCTCAACCATCCCCTCTAAAAAAAAAAAAGTACAAAAAAAAAAAAAAAAAATCAAAAAAAAAATCACTGCTTCAATTTAATTTGAAAGCAGGATGTGACATATTACACAATGGGGACCAGATAGACGTGGGTAACTCCCAAAACTAAAAATGGATATTCTTTTTAATGGTGAAATACATCTAAATGCACTATATAAAGTTTAGAGTAAGAGCTGCGAAAGCTTATAACTTTGTGTATAACCAACGTGAGGGTTTAATGATGATGATAAATGGCAAAGAAAAGGAAGTTTCCGAAGATATCTGATTTGACATATGAACATTTACTGTAGCCTACATACTCATGATATTAATACTGCTGATGGCAGCATTTGGACTGTTGAAGTTTGGTTTAACATGGTTGCTCCATATCTAAAACTGTAAAATATATTAGTATTGGTGCAACAGGCGAGATGTAAAGTAAAATCTTACAGTCACATTATTTGCTTACATTTACAGCTATATTACTGAAAAATATTTTACCCTATAACCTCAATCAGAATGCCTTAATTCTATAACTAGTATCAAATTTTCTGTGAAATTCTAATAATGAAATTATATATGTGTTTATTGTGTAACAAAAATTATCCAAATCAAATACGAAACACATTTACTTTTGTAATTCAAGTTCAATCACAAAGTCATAAAAGTGCTTATTCACAACGAGAGTTCACCTGATACAACAATGGTAATCATTTAAATTTGTTATAATTGGTTGACAATATTTGGATAATGGGAAAGATGAAAACTCCCTTGGATATATACGTACTCTGTCCAATGTGCTTCATGTTCACAAAATAAATTCAAGGTAAAACATTCAGTATTCATTTGCAGCAACCAAATGAATATACAATGCTGTCCTATGTTAGGAACACTGGTGGAAGAAAATGCAAAACTGAGCCAAACTTCACCATTAGTATAAACTTCCTGAATGCCATAATATATGGACTTGATGCCCTTCTTCCTTTTACCTTGTACACACTGAGCAGTCCTTGTGTTCAATTTGTGGAAAAGAAACACAACACAAATTAATTTATAACAAAATTTAAATATCTTATTGTTCTTGTAAATGAAACAAAACATATTTAAAATAACATGATTTCTTTTATATCTAGAATTAATGTTCTTTAGTACATTTGCTTTAAAAAGTACCACAACGGATATTACTGCATAATTCCAAACGAGCATCCATACACTGAAGATTTAAACTTTAACAAAACCATACATCTTAAAACATAACCTCAGTCGCTCAGTATCAGACATATCTAAGGTAAAACTCATGGCCAATGTTAAATCAACATTCCTTATCTTCAAGATTTAAAAACTTCAGAATCTTTCAGAGAATTTGAAGTAATTAGAATAAGATTTTGCAAAGATGAGGAATATGATAAAACTGCAGCCTGCTACAGTGATTTATTGTCATTTTACTTCACTCACTGAGCATCATACGTAGTACTCCGGGCAAGCATTTGAGACTCTCTTGAGCATTAAGTTGCTTTGAAACAGAGGGACTACTACATAAGCTATCCGACACTGAGCTAGTTTTACATCATGATCCCATGCCAAATTCTTGTTTCAATCGTTCTAAGTCATTTTTATCACAGATTTCGTAAAGATCGGGACGACCCATCAACGAAACAGCCATTCGTAAAGTACTCCAAATGTTTTTTGACATCACAAATTGAGGATCTTTTAGTCCATGACTTTGACTCTGCATATTCAAAGCTGTTAGGAAATGTTCAACTGCCTCTCTGAAAAATTAAGATTACATGCCACATTAAAATAGGTGACAGAATAATCAGAATCAGGAAGTAGTTTAAAAAACAATATATGAGTAATCTTAAACTTAAAATATAAATTTTCCTTTGGACTCTTAACTTTACACACTTAACTTCATGACTTTCCTTTAAATATAATACAATTTTTGATAAGTGAAAATGTAAGGTTTTTAAAATAAATATTGTTTTGCCAACTCATGAGCTCTGAGATTGATGAGGCGATGCCCCGGTTGTATCGTGACCGTATATAAAACATTGTTGTGCTTACTTATGAGCCCCTAGGTTGATACAGGCGATACCCAGATTGTATCGGGACCGTATATAGCCTGGTGCAATCTGTAAGGCATGATGATAGGCTTCCACTGCTTCCTCACTCCGGTTACCATTGGCTAGGGTCGCTCCCAACTTGTTCCATAGCAACGCATCCTACAGCAAAAATATAGTTTTATTGTGGCTGCAGTAAGCCTTAGTTTTGTTAACCTAATAAATATGATTCAGCGAAAAATCAAATAATTTTTTTTGAAACCTTAAGTATATGATTGAAATTGTCTTAGCTCTGAGAAGGTATAAATATTTTCTGCTAATTGAATTTAAGCCATGTTTTTTAGCAAAAAGTTTGACTGTCTGAATGAAGTTTAAGTTTGATTAGCCAAAAGAAACCAAGTTATTACATAGCACTACCATCAACATAATGAAACATGTATATCTCCTTGTTTTGCAGACGGCACTTGTGCAGTTGAATTCTCCAGTGATCTATAAAAATTACCTTTGGTTTGACTTGCAGAGCAGCAGAGAAACAGTCGACAGCCTTATCATACTCTCCACTGAGGTTAAACAGCACCCCCAGACCACTCTGTAATGGAAGACATATTAGAAATGAAATCTAATGTAAATAGCACCTCGAGCCATGTGGTAAAATAGCCACTGAATTTTAATAGCGACCTTTACCACTCTGTAGTTAAAAGGTGGGATAATAACAGACTAAATCTGAGATCTTAATCCACGCGGCTACCTATATCAACATATATTGGATTTCTGTCCCATGCCAAAGAAATACATGTATTATAGATAAGGTTTTTTTCTCAGAAAGACTTGCCTGTCACTGACGATAAGTCATTTAATTTTTCAAAGAAACACACTCTCACACTGTACACTTACTGTAGAACACCACTGTTTTCTGAGCTGAAAGTTACAAACCTGTGATCTACATGCAAATACATGCATATCCTTTCCACTCTAATATCAATTATTTTGGACTTAAACAATAAAACATTTTCACCCTTTGACCTCTAAAATACCATGAGCCCAGAAAAAGTTGGATGTTCTGAATAGCATACAATATGTCGCTGACCATGAGCCCAGAAAAAGTTGGATGTTCTGAATAGCATACAATATATGCCGCTAAAACTCAAACATTAAGGTATCGTCATGCAAAATATTTTGATTATCACTGAATAGCAGTAAAACAGCCCAAATTGAGGGTTATTTTTACTGTTTTCTTTAAATGCCATATGTTAACATACCTGAACATCGGCATCAATATCCTTGGGAAACATTCTTGCTGCCTGTATATATAAATCTTTGACTTCTTCATGCTCTGAACTGTAGTTATAGAAAACACAATGGTATGTAGATCAACAATTATCCCTACTACATTTACTGATGATGTGGAGCATTATCCCCATTTATAAGGTTCACCGCAATTGTCAACACTAGTAGTCTGTGTTGAAATGATCATTACATGTAATTCACAACGTAAAATTCAAAGAAAAGAGCAACAACTTTCATGTTCTATCAACGATAACTCGTCAAGGAAAATATTCTATTGATTAATGATAACGAAGTTTGACTGGATATGCTGTTCATTGGCACAAGTACTAGTGATGATATCACGAGTGCAGGGAAAGGGTAGTGAGATAGCTTTAATATGTTAGAGAAAACATCGGAGGCTGATATGTAGCTAATACCACCTTTTTAAAATTTTCTACTGTTTTATACAAAGATTTTGTTATTGTAACTGTATTGTAACTAACGCGTGAAATGGCTTTTATTGTACACCAAATGTTATCATTGTCATTCTCATTAAAGAGCCAAGCAGAAACAGATTTGCAAAAGGAAATGTACCAGCAATATGGAAAATTAATTGCCTGACACTGAAATATTACTAATTACGGTAAACCTCTGGTTAATGCGAATCGCTGGATAGTTCGAACACGCAATTTTTTCCAGAAAAATTGAAATTTTTTAGCTAGTGGTATTTGAACACTGACTTTTTATAATCAATCCTATTTCGGATAATTCGAACACGTCAAAATATGAACGAAAAGGTAAGATTTTGTCGGCAAATGGGGTCACTAAAAATGATGATATATTTTGCATATTGCAACAAAAATGTTTCGAATAAAGATTGTATAAATGAACATTACAATGACCATACGACAGATAATTGAAATTAACATGAACATTTTAAGTTATAAAATAAATCAATGCCGATATATCGTACACAAAACAGCAAGATGAAATATTTAATCTTACTAAATTCTTAGGACCTGACAATGTAAATTTGAACTCGCTGTACTTGATGGAAACACATGGAAGAAATCACCAATGTTTGCTAAAAGTCCAATCTAGACACAGATATCAGTTTAAGTCCTCATTAAAATATGCATTCAGTCTATCTTTAGTTAGCCGGTCAAGGATTTAAATAACCTGTAAACACATGCCTCACACTTGCTTGGACAGGCCAGTTGCGAGGTGTCACAGCGAGCATCAAAAGCCAGCCGCTGGGTTACAGCAAGTGGGTGTGATTACATATTTAGCTCCAGCCCAAACAATCCACTTGTTGGCAAATTAAACAATAGATATCATACGTAGCTTTTCATCAGCTTAAAACTAGTAACGTGTCTTATTTTAGAAGCAGACAATATGTGCAATCGGGTTTTGGATAATCTGACAGTCACAGTGCGATTGTGACCTAATATTACGAACGGAATGTAAACAAATATCTTCAATAGCAGTTTCATAAATTCACCTGGACTTTCTTTAACTAAAAAAATAAATAATTAGACTAATTAACGTTTGTTACAAAATATAAAAAAAGATCTTTTAGTAGATTTTCTGTTTTTTGAATAAAGTTTCTATCTCAGGCCGCGATCGTGCACGGTGCTGTTTTGGGGTCTTGTCCACATGCATATATGCATGCGGCATTTGCTCAAATATTAATTATAAATTCACAAATTAAATGCTCATGTTTACGAGAAATAGATTGAATATTATCTTTGAGGTAAATCAGTAATCTATATACGTTTCCTATAGATTTTCTGTCCTACATTGCTTATGCTAGGTACATCGGTACTCAAAACTGATTCTTACTGATTTCATCTCGGATAGTTCGAACTCAAATTTTTTTCCTGAAGCTTAATTTCGGATAATTCCAACTGGTCCATCAATATTCATTTGATTTTGTTCGAACTAACCAAAGGTTTACTGTAATATGAGTGAAGAGATAAACAAAACATTAAAACCCTCTACCATTAAACAAATTTTCTTTCTGATTATGAAAGCTTTCAGTGCAGGAGTAGTAATGGCCGCTCACCTGAACATAGCATATCTTTTAGGATTAAGTATGGCTGTTTGTCTGCCCAAAGTAACAAAATCAAAAGCTTTTCAGAAATAAGGTGTGGGGTTGATTTTCTTTCATCTTTTAGTACAAGTGGAAGTGAAAATGTGCAATATGCATAAATCGACTAGTAACACTTTATTTGACAGATGAAGATTAAAAAGTTTAACTTCAGTGACATATTTATGGGTTGAATATACCCTATATCATGCATTGAAGTTTTCAGAAAGAATAATATTTGACTGATAACAACAGCTGCACCACTGATCATAGTAGTAATAAATTATGTCTTTTACCTGATGAAATAAAACAATATCGAATTTTTTTTTTTAGCAAGGTGCCGTAGAGCATAGCAACACCCCTGGATCCCACAGTATTATTTTGATGTAGAACCTATGCATGTTTCATGGTTGTCTAATATCTAAATAGAGACTGGTGTTGTGCTAGATTAGATTTGGAAATGTTTCCATTATAACTGAGAAATTATTGAACCAATAGCAAAAGATACAGCTAGGGCACTAGTGTGATATATACAGAAAGTTCCATGGAGCTTAGTTGAATAGCCTTTTAAGTTGTAGTCCAGAATAGCATCTTAGACGGACAGAGCCCAATTTAATATACCCCGAAAACGTTTTTTGCTAATGATATAAAACAAACAAAGTAGGTGCAGTTATCAAGCTACAAAAACAAAACGTGCCAACTACAAACATTTGGAAGACATACATAAAGTGTACTCAACCACACAATCCAAAATCTTTCCAAATCTAGACCATGGTTGGCTTTCACTTAAAGTAATGAGCTTATTTATCGGACCAGAATAACCCACTCTAATGAATTACCTGGACACGTAGGAGGAGACTTTGGGTTCGTTCCCCAGCTCTCCTGGGATCAATGCTGAATATTTAGGGTTGTGTTTTAGCCAGGACTTCAGGGCATGACATGCATGTGAAGCCAGAGACTCGTTGGTGTAGCTCACGCCTAGGGCCATGAGGGCTGTCAAGTTTCCAGGACTCAGATCCAGACATCTACACCATAGGATAGAAGTTACATGTAAATAATAATTCCATGCTACAGTAAAATGTGTTTACCATGAACTTTCTTACACCAAAATGATGGGTAATATCAATATTCTGTAATAAGAGAATTTTCTATTTCTTGACAAATATCTTTCATTTGAATGTACAATCAAGTGTATAATGCATCATACTCTAAAGTTTCTCAGGATTTCTTCTCAGTGTTGATAAGCCTTCTGAGTTATGATTGTGCTCAAAAGAAGTTTATTGTATTTTTTTAATACATTTATACAGTGTATTTATATTATTCCACAAAACATTTTTAAATCTTGTGTAAATATTTTTTCTTCTCAATCAGTTGATATAAACATAGTGTACAATTTATTGAGTAGGCAAGCAAAATCAAAACTTATATAATTCTGAATACATTTTAAAACTTTGTTAGTACCGTTTTAGTGCAGCTATGGCAGCAGGTTCCTGTTCATTTTCTGCTTGTGATGTGCCCAGGAACTGCCAGGCCTGTCAATCAAAGTAAGTATACCTATACATTACAATCTGTCAAGAATTGTACATCAGTATTTAGTAAATATACCTGTATAATGTATCTTAAAAATATAAATTCTGGAGTTGCATTATAATAACTGTGGACAGCATTATCAAATTGACTAATTTCTGTTACATATGACATGTGCAGTCATCATAAGCAGAGAAGTATCCCTATCCCTTCTAACATACAGTAATTATATAACCCTCATCAATTTTAAGATAATTGGCATCCGTCAGAAGTCATGGACTAATGAATGCAAATTGGAAAAGGGCAAAAAAATCACATGAAAAATAATCAATTTTCTTTCCTTAACTTGGCAATCACAAGCTCATTTGTTAATCACTACGTTGTATAAGGCAATAAACCAGTGTTATGCTCGAGATTTCTAACCTCCATGTGCTGGTCGTTTTTCTGTACAGCAGCCTCAAACAAAAGGACAGCATTTGGAATATCTCCTTCACTAAGTTTCTCCTTGCCGGCCTGGAACGGATCAGGGTGATCCAACAGAGGATTTTCTTGTTCAAACTCATATGCCTGAAAGATAATTAGGTACTAATAATTTTAATTTGGGGAAAAAATAAAACAAAAATCTTTCATTAATTCTCAAACATGTTAACCTGAAAGAGGGTATTGTTTTAAAGTTTATAACTAACCTCATAATACTTGTACTGTTGAAATGCCCATGTCTCGATGAAAATTCTTTTTTTAAGGCTATTGTCTCATATTTTTTTCTTCAGGGCAATTGACACACATGAATTACCCCTCAAGTTGTGATTTTGTTTTGCACCCTCTAGATAGGGATTCTATAAATCCTCATTATTTAGATGACCTCTCATCCCTCTTAAAACTTTAAAAAAAAAATCTAAAATGTTACCTTATAAGGCTCTGACTGTTCAAACTCTGTCAGCCAAGGATGGCCATCTTCTCTAGTTCTGAAAACATAAATACAGGTAAAGGTACAGACAAACTCTGGAAAAAACCAGCAAGAATACCAGGTATACAATATATTACATGAAATTGAAGACAACCGAGAGAGAATATCTTGCTGTTACACATACATATGTTACACATATTTAAATCAAGATGAAATCAAGCTTACTGGCTACCATATAAACCAAGGTCGAACCAAACGTTTCTGAGATACTTACTTATCTACATCCTCCCAATGCTGTTGTAATTTCTCCCAGAAGTCCTCATCTGCAGTGTTTCTACTTCCTGTTAACTCAGCAAATTCTTCCTCCCACTGGTCCACCACAGACTTACCAGCAGTCTGAAGGAGAAACATGCAGGTGTCAGTACGTACAACAAATGCTTCACATTAGAAATACTGTAACTACTAACTGTAACTGTATTAGTAAAAAGAATTTGCTCAAAGCACAATAGCATTAGTAGAGCTATGGGTTAGATTATAACTAATTCAATTCTGTAGGTAAAAAAGAAGTTAGCATAATTTGTTTTTGAATATAATAATATATTATTTAATCATACCAGTTACAGATAAATAAATGACCACTTATCAAGGAGTCAAAATTGCAATGCTGTATTAAGCAGGAATGGACAGGAGTGAGGGTGATTTGGAACTCAAAAATTCATATTTTTAGTCCACAGTAGACTCAACTGTCACCTGAAATATTTCAGAAAATGCTCTCAATGCTAATCTTTGAAATTATGAGTAGATATCATATAGTTCAATTATCAAATTGAATTAAGGTCTCATGGATATTTGATTTAGTTTGTCAAAATCTATTCACAGACATTTTTAACTCAATGACAAGTCATTGTGCTCAAATTGTCCAATAGAAAATGACTGTAACAAAGGACAAATTATTAACAATGGACAAAAACACTGACAATGTCAATATTCCTTGTTTCAAATTGATCTTATTCTGAAATAACATTTAAGCATTAAACTGTCTTCCTACAAAATCTATGGTCTATATAGATGCCAGAGCTTTGCAGACAATCTTCATAATGGGCGCTAGTTTATATTTACGTTATTAACCCATTACGGGGATCTCTACATTAACATTGTTTAAGTTAGACAAGGAAAACTGTTATCAATGACGATTTAATCCACAAGAGGGAACAGCCATTTTGATGTTACCGTGTCAACATTAGTGATGTCATAATGGTCACGTTTTGGGTGTCAGTTATACCATCATGGACTTCACTTTGTCTTAGTTAGTTTATAAGTAGAAGTGACAGGTGAATTTACATATAAAGCAGCATTGCGTGTTTTAAGACAATGCCATAGTATAGTAATTATGAATAGAGGTAACAATAAAACAAATTATTATAACACATTACACAACAATTTATAACAATAACCGAAAAGAGACAACGGCAACAACACAAATTAAAACAAAATATTCACAACAAAGAAGAAATTATGCAGTATAGCTCTATATGTAGCAAGCAAAAAAATTAAATCTTCATATAAACAAAATTGTGTGTCTGATCTTCATAACAGAGATTTATTGCTTTTGATGAAATAAGAATCATTCATTGATGGAAAGGTAATTAAATAGGAACGTGTCACTGAGCTAGATTACACTTTATTTGATGAATTGGAAATGCATGTGAAGCTAGCTTAAGTTTCATCTGAATTTGAAACAATCAAATAACTACTTTATATCAATTTGTATGTTCCACTGACCTTTTAACACAGCAGAAAAAAAGACAATAGTTCATATCTTGATATATTAAGAGCATGCAACTATCAACTTAATGTATTTTTCAAACAGACTTAAACAAACTCTTATGAATTATAAAAAGATTGGTCAGTTGACAACAACAGCTTATTTTGAATAATTAATTCAGATTTCAGATTTTATTCCACTCTCAGACATACAAGTGATGAGTGATGTGCATGAAAGAGAAAGAAGCTGAACTAGCACAATAGGAGAGAGACAAAAAGCCTTGGCGTAGGGGAGGAGAGGTGTGTATCTAGGCTAGGTAGTACCTGATGGGTTACAAATTCCTGAGCCCAATCATCAGCCCGGTCCACGGACGATTTCTCTACAACCTCGTTATCTTTAATTGTTATTTCTCCATCGCCTATCCTCTTCACAAACTTCATAAACTGGGGATAAATTTATACACCATGTCAAGTTTACTCGCTAAACTCCTACTACTTAGTCAAAATTTGAACTTAAATCATTCTTCATGCTGATCACGATTGACTAATAAATGTCATTATGACAAAGTTAAGAGATGAGTAGAAGTAAAAAATGTCTATGATTTTGATGATATGAAGATTAAGTCATTTATTTGTGTTCATGAATATATATAGGTAAACTGATTATATGGCTATTTCTAACAAACAAAAGAAATTTACATAGTGCTGATGATCATGATGGTTTATGTATTTAGCAGCTAGTTCCTTAATCCCTAAGCAGTATTGGTAACAATATGAGCCACCATTTCACCGTGTATAGCAGTCAGATGACATTAACACTTTGAACTGTCCAATCACAAGGCTCGTTTAGAAGTTATCTAGATATTTGTTTATTATGGATACAACATCACGCCATACCAGGATTTGAACTAGTGGTCTGCTACTAGACCATAGACCCTTATAATTAAAATGAATATAATTATAAATCTATGTAGTTCCCATGTATTTCCAATTAGCACATGCTATAAATTAACTATAAATCCAATGGAGAGGAAAGCTTGGAAAGATTAGGTAAAAGGGAAATGCAAGGACTCTCTGGAAAATGGGAAAGGAGGATATTCTGTTTATAAGGAAAGGCTAAAAGCAGTGAATATCTGATCAAGCCTTGTTAACAGAACTTCATCAAATTATGCGTTGATCCAAAAATATGTCCCTTTATCAAAATGAAAACTGCAACATATTTTCATGTTTTGTAAACACTTTCGAAATCTAAAAGGACAATTTAAATTTTGTATAAATTCAAAAGGTAATATAACAAACATTTCAGGCTATAGCCTACCTCAGAGTTTGCGAGTTTGGGATCATCAATACCTCCCACTAGTTTCTTTGCCGTCTGAGATAGTTCAGCATCATTGGTCTGCTCTGTACTAAAGTCTTCCACCCACTTAGAGTCATCTAGCAACACTTCCTTCTCAAATTCTTCTGTCCTATAAAAACATTCTGGCGTCATTCAAACATTTCAGAAATATAATATTTTAAAATATCTACTGGTATTTGTACCAATGCAACATCATACAACATTAATAATTTTTGGCTTAGTTTTTAATTCTGATATGTCAGAAATGAGTTTAATGACAAACAAGATCTAAATCTATATTGTATACAATTAATATGATAATTAAAGCAAGTGAGTTAAATTGAAGATTATGGAACATCACAATGTAATAAATCTTACCTGCACATTCAAGTTAAATGAACTTTAACATATTGCCATATAGTATAAAGAATATTTTAATGAAGAACAATAAACAAATCAAATTTTGGTTACATGAATATAAATATGATTTCAAGTTTACAAAATATAACATTTGATGTATTGTGTTTCAGATTAAATAACAATTCATGTACTTTTGTACAATTTCAATGTTCGAATTTTATACCAACCAGGGCCTGTGTTCAGACTGATCGAGATAGTCCTCTGCCCATTTGACATCGGTGGATGGTAAGATTGCAGGTTTCTGTGACATAAAATCATCAGCCCATTCCTGGTGACCAGCATCCTTTCCGTCGGTCAGAAACTCTGATGCCCAATTGTCTTGTGAGGCCAGCTCAGCAATCCCTAGGGCTGAAGCAAATAGCAATAACCAAGTTTTATAACTAAAAAAAACAAGAGGCCCAGAGGGCCTGTATCGCTCACCTGGTTTTTTGTTAGTAATTATCACAAGACTCTGACAATTAGAAAAAAAATAAGCAAAATTGACTACCAAAGTTTAATTTTGAATCACAACCATACAATGATGCTATTGATACCATACAAATTATGCTTATCCAATACATAGGTTCAGACGACAAAGTAATCTATATGTAAGTAAGTAGCCTAATCTAATGTGACCTTTTTGACCTCGCATCTATTGCCGTCTAAGGGCCCCGAGGGTCAGCCCTTCATTTGTACAATTTCAAATCCCAATCTATAAGGATGCTACCATTGCATTATAAGTGCTCTTCCATTCTTAGCTGGCAGAGAAGAAGTCGTTTATATGGAAAATAGCTAAAATTAACCCCTTTTGAAACCCACCCTTCAGGCCCCCAGGGGGGTCAGCCACCATCATTTGCAAAAATTTTGAATCCAAACCCTATAAGGATGTAACCATTGCATTATGAGCGCAAATCCCATGTTAAGTTGCAGAGAAAAAGTCATTTATATGGAAATTGACCACTTTTGACCCCGCCCCTCAGGCCCGGGGTCAGCCCTATCATTTGCACAATTTGGAATCCCACCCTATAAGGATGCTACCATTGCATTATGGGTGCTATACCATGCTCAGTTGCAGAGAAGAAGTCATTTATATGGAAATAGCAAAATTGACCCCTTTTGGTCAGCCCTATCATTTGCACAATTTTGAATCCCCACACTATAAGGATGCTACCATTGTATTATGGGTGCTAGGGTCAGCCCCATCATTTGCACAATTTGGAATCCCCACCCTATAAGGATGCTACCATTGCATTATGGGTGCTATACCATGCTTAGTTGTAGAGAAGAAGTCATTTATATGGAAAAAGCCAAATTGACCCCTTTTGACCCTGCCCCTCAAGCTCCGGAAACGAACCTGGGTACAAAAAATATTTTGCATATTTTCAATCACCCATATATGGATGTTTCCATGGTTACGGAAAAAATACCATGCTGCAAAAAAATGAAAATCTAAAAATAGCAAAAGGCACTACTAGACCATAAGACCAATGTGTGTTGTATGAGTTTCCCATGGAAATATCTCTACTGCTTGTTTTAGAGTTTTATGCTCCGTGAAATCCGACCATTCGTACGGACGGACCAGGAACCCATTTGTTATCCCCCGCCAACTTTTGTTGGGCGGTGGGATAATAAAGCTCCAAGTTTTATAACTAAAAAAAAAAAAAAAAATACAGAATACTGCCATATTAAAGCAGATATTTATGAGAGGGGTCTTAATTTATGCTTAATGTTCAAAAGCCTTTCAAGGTGTGAATGTTTTCTACATGGTGATAAATGCATACATTGCATGCGTTTCATTCACCTTCCCAACCAAATAATATATATGGCTTATATTGTAGTTTTGCTTTGCCCTAAGGCTATACAAGCTACTGCTTCGGCACTTACCTCTTTGTGGAGCATATTTTAATTCAGCTTCTTCAATCTCTCTCATTTCCTGTAACAGCCCACCCATGTGGAACGTTTGTGGAGCCATAGATGTCCTCGGCCCTGACAGGAACTCATCCACCAACTAGAAAAGAATATTTGTATGTGATGCATCTTATCAAACTATATTATCAAGAAATTTGAAATACCAAAATCAAAAAGACTATTCAATAAACAAAGAATATAAATTATCCCAAATATAGCAAAGTGTAGTCTTAATCTTATTATCGGATCATGAATTCATGTACATTATATATTTTTATGATTATACCAGTAATTCTTTTATTGATCGACATTGATTTTCTCGTAAGATTATTCTGTTAATGTTTTGACTGTACATCACTATCATATCTAAAAAAGATCACCCTATACAATACTACACCACTAACCTCATGCTCGGATATTTCTGTAATTGGGCGGTTTGCCTGTTAAAAGAAAAAAAATAAATAAATATATCATGTTAAAATAAACTTATTTTACAACAATCAAATACAAGTATGGAACTGGTATAGTTTTACTGGATGGGATTTTCTGTTTTTAGACAATATGATTAAAATACAGATCCTAATTATCACTACATTTGACAAGAGGATTTGACAACATCCCATTTTGATCCAGAATTATTTTTGTGTACATAGTCAACACAACAAAGCTAATTGTATATGTATATTGGGGCGAAATGAGCTATACACATCATAAAATTTCTTTTCCACCAATATACAAGTATCAAATTCTTTTGTAGCTTTAGTTTTCAGTCAAAGTGATATACAATATTATATATAAAACAATACTTACCACTCCTAAATGGGATTGGGGCCTCCCAAGACCTTCCTGCAAAAACAAATCCAGTAGGGTAAGTAATATCATTTGTCACAATTCAACTAGCAAAGGAGCAAAAACTGAACATGCACCTTAGTTAAAGATGCTCCAACGCCTACAGAGCAAAAATGATATTAATCATTTGAACTATGATGAGTGTTTAATCATGTATACAAAAGTCTAATTAACACAAAAAATAATGTACAATAATTTATTTTGCCTTTGGGTCATGCGCAATCAGTACTTCATTCCATATAGGATATAGTGCCACGGAATTTTTTCGGGATGCAATTATTTTTTTTTTTTATATTTTGAACTTGAAGTAAAATTAGAAGCTCAAACTTTTCAATGGCAGTAATGGTGTAAAGTAAATAACTTTTGTAACTGAAGAAAAATACTAAATCATCTGCTGCTGTTTTTGATAGTGAAAAAAATACCATTTGTCAGCCGTGGAGCATCTTAAGCTTTAATACATAGTACAAATGTTACATTTATCAGACCAGCCTATATTATTTTACAGTTAAAACAATAATTGACAATTAATACCATCTGGTTCATAAAAGCAATAAAGTTCTGTCTTCTAACCTCCAATAATAAGAAAAATCTCCACATATGATCATTTGAAGATCAGAAACAGAAAATGTGTGGGGAACAGATTTGGTGTAAACCAAAGTGACATAATTCAAACCTTGAATTAATGGTTATCTTATTTGCTATTATAGTTTGTAAGTAAGTGGAAAAACATACATGTATGCACTTGCTAAGTTGCTATTCTAGTAAGTAGTTTTCATATTGGGGATAATTAACTACAACAGGGACATAATAAAATATGGTGTGACACAGTTCTTACTATGATGTTGACATCATCATTTAAAAGTAAATCATAGTTAATAAAACTAAAATTTGAATATGGAGATTTAATCTTATTATGATATAAGTAAATTAGGCAAAAAAAAAAAAAAATGTTTGTTTAGGGTTTACCCGACCGACCCTTATTTTTTTATACCCCTACCTACCCTAATTTTTTCCCACTTTTCTCAGAAAAAAATATTTAAAAAGTCTGATTTTTACCTCAGACTGTTGGTTTCGGAAGTTTTCATTTTAGAGTTTTAAAGACACTAAAAAAAAACAGAAACAAAAATCCTCTAGCCACCTAACCCTGAATTTTACTTTGCCAATGTAACCCTAAAGCAGACATTTTAATTGGCCTCAATAGAATATTTAAATAAAAGAAAAAATTCCGTTCAAATTTATTTTTTTCAGTTGTAACCTGAAACATGCATGTAATGTTTTTAACAAGGCCGACATTTTTCAAAATATTAAATTTTTCTCAGACTTACCTAATATAAAAGCATTCTACATAATTTTAGAGAGATTAAAAAAGTATCCTAGAAGTTTCTGACCACCACTACAATCTATTAGTTATAAAATGGTTTAAGTAACTTATTATCCATATATATATACAAGTTATCCAGAATTCTCATATTTTTTACATTGAGGTTCAGATTATAACATTTCTGTCGACAATGCACAGCACATTATATATTATAATTGGCTTTTATTCAATCTAATCAGGTCAGGGAAAACCATCTCTTTAAGTGTTATATGGAATCTAACCTATAATAGCCTAATTAGAGTATGGATTTGTTACTATAAATAGCCTAAATTGTTTAAATCTCAACCTTTGCCCTACTTTTCAAAAAAATATTGCATTAATATATGTCAAGATAAAGTACAATTTACTAAAATTTGTGCAGTAGAAGTGTTTGTTAGCATGTTACTTAGTAACTTTTTTTCAAATTTTTCTCAAAGTGTTGCATCTATTTTCAATACTTTCCAACATGTAAATAAATCTAATTCTTACATTTGTGTTAATTATCATAGTTAAATAAATGCAATTTGTGAAAATATCTGGAAAAAGTTCATTTGAAAGCATTTCTAACTTTTTAGTAATCAAATCCATACTCCAATTGGGGTATAATTCTCTAGTTTGTATATAATACATAACTTATTGGTTTCCCCCAACCTTCTAATGGTTAATTAAAATATCTTCCAGTTCTGTTTTGAATTTATGAATGTCACAATAATTATTAGAAGAACTCAATTCAGAAGAACTTTGATACAACTTCAGCATATTCGTCTTCATTAAATGTAAGCATGCAGGCACTAAATGGGTAGTATTACCTGTCTAAGTGCCTTGTCCTGTGTAAAATGACTGGTCAACTTCATCAAGGAGTTACTTCCACCACACTCCCCTTCAACCAAGTTTCTCATTGCCATCTTGAACGTTGTTTATAAAGCAATCATGAAGGTATCTGTTTGCCAATGAAACAATAATTTATTTACATACTGTAAACAATAATTTTATCAGATACCTAATACAAATGTAAGTTTTGAGACGATAATTTTGTTATGACCTAGATATATCGTGAAAATCTATCCGTAATTATGAAACTGAAAGAGACTGAAGAAAGTTTACATATTACGCTCCTTCACACATTGGTATTTAGCACGCTGATAAGTCCAAGACCCACTATAGACTAATATTTATCTCTATATATTAGTCTATAGTGGGTCTTGGACTTATCAGCGTGCTAAATACCTATGCTTCACATGACCAACAGTCAAAACAATGTCAGAGTTCAGCTTAGAGTCAGATTTCTGATAGATTGAAATTACAGCTTTGGGGAAAAATATTGAAATCGTGACATACAAACTTAAGAAAACTAATGCTAGAGGTGCATATCTCTCATGTGAACTGAGCACTTTCACCCGTCATGTTCAGGGTCCATCGTTCACAAAAAATGACCGACCAACTCAGAAGACGGAGTAATACGCTTTCCGGTTGATAGGGTGGTATGGAAATATAGTTCGCATCTGTTATGAAATCGGAGATAAGCAAATAGTTGATATTATTTTTTCAATACTTTCTATTTCAACGACAAGTTATCTGTTTATTACTACAATATAAAGTGTTAGGTGTCTCAGGATATTCTATATATTTTGTACAAACATTTTAAAGATCTTGATTTGTGATGTATGCGTATGAATCTACAAGGTGCTTGGTCGGCCATATTGGATTGTTGACATTAGAGAAGAGTGTCAAATCTAGGACGAAAACACGTTACATCTTGATTTGTCAAATTATTTTTGTGTGTATCATCATTCGAAGAAGATGCCTACTTCAGCTGAAGAAATCCTTAAAGGGTTCAAATTGTATCCTTTTAATTTGTCATATCTTAACCCCAAATAAGACATTGATTGTGACATCCAGTGAGCTCACGATTCAATTACTTCTTACAAACGTGACGGTATTCGGTAAAATTATCCTGCATGCAAAATGCCATTTTCAGTATTTGGTACGGCTCCATGAGACAATGCTATACTTGTAAAGTTGTAATTTGTGTACTTACCCTGACTGTTAATAGGACTTTAATACAACAAATATACAAACAAACAAAACTTAATATCGATGGCCATTCGGATAAACCCAAAGCTACATGTATAACAAAATTACATCTTCTGTTCCATGTGCGATTTTTAAATGCAAATTTAATATTCTGATGTATGAAGTATACATATAGTTAGTTATCTCATCACATAATGAAACTATGCGAGGAGTGTTAAAGGTTTTGAAATCAGACAAAATGTGGGTTTTTTTCTGATGCCATTATAAGTAGCATTATACTGAGAAGCCGGCTATACAGTTTGTTATATATTTGTGTTTTATGCGATTAAATGGATCATTTGCATCTGAGATTTCGTCTGTGAGTGATCATCAAATATATCTGCCACTATGTTGGGAATTATATGCAAGAATCGGTAGGACTCCAAGGCAAAACGTCTAGGAGATAGCAGACGGCCGTCCGTTGAGATGCGAGTGTCAAAGTTTTACCATCAGGCTACGACAATGTTAAGTCAGATGCTCTCATGACATTACCATACTTCTGAAGTTTAGCATCTCATCTTCGCGCTTTAAAATGATTCCATTTTATTCCATATGGTATAATTCTCCTCACTCCGATTCTGAAACTACTTTTTTTAGGTTTTAAATCACTCGAGTATCTTTAGATATTTGAATCTTTAAAGTGGTTTATGATACAGGTCTTTAAATATGGGTCAGGGTATTGTTTGAATATGACAACAAAATTATACAATGTACTCGAGATACTATGGCATAATTATTTCGAAATGTTTTAGGAAGTATTATATCAAAATGCGACTGAAGAACAGTAATTATAGTCTTATCCTTCTTGATGCAAAACTTGACTTGAAGTCGATAGTTTAAGAGCTCGTGAGAAGCAAGCATCTCAGACGCGAGTATCCACCCTCCAGGCTCCGCTATATGAAGACTAATGCATGCCAGATAGCTCTGATACAGTGTTCAATAAAGTAGCTGCATCACTGCTTAAAGTGGCCGTCTCTCTCTGATACTCAGTACTGCCGATCTCTCCAGTGATCAGTGCCAGTCAATCATTGGATGGTATAGCGGTACACTCGTATATAGCTGCAGACTACAGGTGACCATGACCAGACACAGACTTATAAGGATATCACGTCGCACCGGTCGCCAAGTTTAACTATTAGAAGTTACGAACAGTGGGATTATACTGGGCTGAGCCATTTCAACTGCTCAGCAGTCTTGATGGTAAGTTTTGAACATTGTACTTCGACATAGTATAGCATAAACTATATGAATAGAACATTTTTTATAGTTGGTAAAGATTATGTTTTGGGGGGTCATATTTGGGTATTTTACTAAAACAAACATTGAGAGCATATTTGAAAAGTTGTTAATTTTATATTATTATAAAACAGACATAACAATGGCTGTTAAATTTTCTTTTCATTAGGATAAGTTTTAAATTAAGAATACTTAAGCCATAGCCTTGATACCGTGGACCTCAATTTATGTCACCACGAAGGCGTAATACATCTTACAATACTAAGATCTAGAAAAAACAAACTTCCACGGAAACGATTTTGTACGTACTGTCGATTCCTTCCTAGTGACAGAATGTATAGGTTCACGGTTGATCAGTTCATTGATAATCAGGATGGCTTGGTTCAGCACAAGATAGATCGTACTAAGTAGTATTGTATTCTACAAGGGCAAAATAGACTGTGATGGACTGTCTAGTGTATATTTGATCACTACCGCAACTGATACATATAAACATGTAAGGCTTTGACTCTAAGTGCACAATACATATTGAATACGGAAAAGCTTACTGTCGGATCAAGTAGCTAAAGAAGAATGGGTGTTTTTTTTTTGCTTTTTATTATTGACATACAATGGGGCAGATCCGATCAACAGGGTTTAGCGTCAGTATGCCCTTACACTTCCTTTCCTAATAAAACGATGCACCTTAAGCCAGATCATGTCAGCATGTCTATTTTACTGATATAATCATGGGCAATACTTCGTTGTTATTTTTGTCGGTTGCCTATTGAAACCACGAGGACATTAAAAAAACAACGAAATTTTGTTTTAATGTTGTCATCTCTTTCTCCACAGTCTAACGCACCCTAAAATTTAGTATCAATGAACTCATACCAAAAAGCATCTAAAACCACATTATGAATACGTAATACGACGACTGAATTTTGTTATGTATACTGTTTATTTAACGTGCTCTGTTTTATGTTTTGTGTTTTGTTTTGTTTATAAGATTAGCATATTGACCATTAATGATTAAATTTGTTTTCCATCTGTGGACCACAAAGACTGTCGACTTGTATTTTTGCCTAAATTAAATATTTTCAGTTAAATTACCGTAATGTACCAGATTGGTGTGTAGAGGGTCTATTGGAAAATTCTATGGGTGCCATTATATTAAATAAAAAAACGAAGTCAACACTCAATGATATACAGAGAGAGAATAAATCGGTAGAAATTTAAAAGAGAGAGAGTGAGAGAGTAATAAAGTCTCTCAAAATAAAATCATATTGGGGACCTTCGAATCCCGATTTTGAAACAGGTTTTACTAGATCTGATAACATTCTTAATCTGTGGAATTGGAAACACATCCGAACAACAATTTAGGCTGGGTTTATAGTAATAGTTTAGTGGAACAGGGGACATTCTAATCTCGTATCTCATATAATTTGTATGTTTCAATAACCACTAAAGTTTAATGATGTATCAATAGGCCTCTATATTAATATTGGAATTTAAAATAAATTAATATTGAATAGTAACTTTTCGTTAATTTTGGCATGCCATTGTTCAATAGTATTGCTTTTATGATTGACCAAGCCCTGTGATAATTGCTATAGCAGATATAAAGATGATGTTTAACAAAAACAGCACCAACACTATGATTTAATTGATATAAATGCAATTTTTTAATTCTTGGAAAGTAAATTATATTGCTGGTCCGGTCGAATTGAACACGCTATCATCGAAAAGTGATAAAACAATTCATCTACAATCACATGCATTTGTTCCAGATTATACACAACATAGAAAATCACTTGTTTACAGTTTCAATATCTGTTGATATTAAAAACTATGTTGCTGTATCGGCAATTTTTGATATTGTGTAATATAGATACTACGGCCAGAGTTTGAATGTTTCAGGATAGTTATACGCTTCCCGAAGAATTGTATTTACAATGAAAAGTAAGTTCATTCGGGCAGGGTTTGCAAGTGGTGATACCATTCGCACACAGGATAGATATATAATATACCCCTTTTGGCAGCTGAGAAACAAGTTTCTAGATTGTAGAAGGTAAAAGTATAAAGTGTAACTACATCTGACTGCATCGTAGCCGTGTAGTTCTACGCAAATGATGAAAAACTTGTGATTGCCCAATGACTATAAATCTAGTACAGGATGAAAACTCGTTTTCTATTATGGAACTGCCGATTGAGGTTTCCGATTCTGGATTAGAACTTTATAAGGAAATAGATTGGCGACCAAGAATGTTTCTTTCTAACGATTAGGTAACGTGAGAGATTCCTCACAAAAATATTTAGATGTTTTTCTTTACACTAAGAGCAAAACTATTTCCATATTAAAATCCTAAAACAACAACATTGTGCTTTCAATTTTCAAACAATCGAGAGATTCGAGAGGAAAAAACAAATTCATTTATTTTTATAATACTTATATAATGTAATGATTAAGGGTCAAGTATATTAAAGCTTAAGTATTGGGTTGCCTTTGTGAAATTTTGAAAAATCCTTTGGATTAATGTA
Source organism: Argopecten irradians (assembly GCF_041381155.1). Classification (NCBI taxonomy): domain Eukaryota; kingdom Metazoa; phylum Mollusca; class Bivalvia; order Pectinida; family Pectinidae; genus Argopecten; species Argopecten irradians. Next base: position 15,157,045 of record NC_091134.1, on the reverse strand, counting down.
AGGTAAAAAAAAAAACAAAAAACATTATTTAGAAGTTCATCGAAGTTTTCCCACCAAAAACAATTCATACATCCAACCAAAAAAAGTTCTAACCCAATGATTTCAATATCTTAACTAATAAATATTTCAAAATTTTAAAAGAATGGTAATTACTATTGTGACTAATGACAAAAAATTTAGATAGTACTGTAGATTAAATACATACGCTAATAACAGCAAAGCGGTTTTAAAAAAACGGAGGGCCCTTATAATAAAATAACCGATAGACCCACAGGGGGGGGTTCCTCAATTAGACAAACCTTCTCTTCTTTTGGTCTGAGCAGAAAACGAACATGATTTGTGACCTAGATAATGAAAAACCCCACTGCCACTTGATTGCTATATAAGAGGAACCATTTTCACCATAATTGCCCTTATTGGTTTTATTATTAATTAATTAACCTCTGTCAGTCAAATAGCAGTTGAAGTTTGATTGCTAATCTGAGAAGGGAGGTCTCCGGAGCGAAACCCAAATCCATAAAAGTTAAACCCACACAGTTACCCCAACAATGGTTTCGACGTAGCACCCCAGGTTACTACCAACTCACTCTCCAAGAAACCCCCCAGTCATACAACCAATCATACACCCGTTTTTCCTATCAACGTTGAAATCATTGGTACATGCCGCTCTATGCGCGCGGATCGTAGTGCTCAACCTATAGCCGCACAAACATATAATAACTATCCACTTCGATAGTGAGTCATAGAAAATAAGGTAACAAAAAGAGTTCCAAATGTGTAATGTACTATACATCTAGCATTCTAACAGTGATCGCACCAGCTTTCTTTCTAGTATTTTGTGAAATAAAATTCAACATTTTTCTGATGTCTAAACTAAGGACATCTCTAAAAGATTGCTCCACCACAGAACAGAAAATAAATTATATATATCATATTTGAAACAATAATTTGGTAGTTAATGGTATGTCTAAGTAACACAAAAAATAATATAAGATAATTTATTTTTATGGTGCATGCGCAATCAGCACTTCATTCTATATAGGGTATTGTGACACGGAATTTTTTTCGGGCTGCAATATTAATTTTTTTATGTTTCTAACTTAAAGAAAAAATTGGAAGCTCGAATTAAGCAATTGTGGTAATGTTAAAAAGTAAGTAGCTTTTGTAACTGAAGGAAAATTCTAAATCGTGTCTGCTCCTGTTTTCGATAGTGAAAAAACACTTTTGCCAGCAGTGGACAAATTTAACAAAAAAAAAACCTGACGACCGTAAATGTACGTCCTGTATCAAACAGATAATTAATATTCACTGAATTTTAATTGCCAGCAAGTTTAAAAATCCGAACATGCCCATTTAGTCTTTTGGAGCAAATTGAAAAATTGTTTTATCCGCACAAACTTCCTCCAATATGAATGCAACTGTATCAGACAATAGCAGACAAAATAGAGGTCACCTCAATGAGTGTGCAGTTTTATAATGCATTTCGTCTCGAAACGACATGGATAGGAAATGGAATGCACGTATTGCAAAGACCAGGTATTTTGTAAAGAATGATAAAAAATTACAACAAGGTAGTTTATTTGCGTATTCTAGCAATGGTATGCTTACTTTTGGGTTTATTCAAATATGCTAAAGTACATTGACAATATCAAGTCTTGTCGTACGTTAATGTATGAAATGTATTATTCATTGTTCTTAGATATGTAAAGCTAGCGGATTTTATAATTTTATCAAAAACGATTTTAGAACGTTTTGTTGTATGATTCATTCAATGGAATTAGAAATGACTAGTAAGTGTCTGCAAATAAAGGTATATGGTAAAAAGATATAAAACAGTCTTATAGCTTATTCGATACCTTACACATTTACTTAGGCCACTTTCAGAAATAATGCAATGAGCACGATGATGATAATATAAAAAACTTGATCTAATGATTGAAGATCCCATTTTGTGATATCAACCATGGTGTGATGTGATATCGCCAACCCCAAATCCAAACGCGATATCGCTTAATGATTAGCAACTGATTATTAATCGTTATTATTAACCGTCTTATATATAAACATCACCATTTGCTGTGAAATTAGATTTGATTTTTGCTGATATCTTTGATTATTATTAATTGTTAATTACCTTATCATTAACATCCTTATTACTGTATTTGTGGATTTATTCGCGACATGCACATTTTCACATTTTCTCTTTTATTTCATCTTTACGAACACAGTTTAGCTGCCTAATTAAAGCGAATTCCCGATTTCAAATTGAATGAGAAAATTCAATTTAACGATATTCATTTTATGTGCAATCTGCTTTGCAGAGTTAACATGTTTCTTTTTTTTTTCACAAAAAACACAATGGCCGGTAAAAATCGCGAGACAATAACCAGATATAGGTATATCCTCGCTGCGTGGACAAGTAAAAATTGCGATCTTGGCATATCACTGTCTAGACTAAACATGTCCAGTGCAAAATTAAATCCATACATATCTATGGTCACAGTTAGTTAAGGTATAATTAAAGTTTAATTCCAGTCTGCAAATTCAAGGTAACTATATGAATTACGAGAAAGGAAATAATTAGTATGCCTAGCAGACGACTGTCTTTATAACTCAGTATTACTATACTCATGCTTCAGAATCTATTCCTGGGTCACGAAGAGCTGCATCAGTACAGTCTAATAAGGTTTTTTGTGTATGTGTAATTAATTCAGCAGTAATACATCATACATGTGCCTTCTTAGTCGGTCTATATTCCTTTGATAAGAACCTTTTGAGGTCCATTAAATCATCTGTTAGCCTTGATATCCAGGGCAGTGCGTAGATTTATGGAGATATCAAAATCCCTTTTTATCTCTTGCAGTGTGGTTTACATATAGCGAGAATTACACAAGGAACTGCGGGGTTCCTATGGTAGTGCATGGCTTTGTACAGGTTATATAATCGATTAGGAAGGATTTAATCATGTTTTCTTGATCGGTTTACTTCAGGTACCGAATAAACCATTAAAAATCAATGTCGAACTTTCCATGTAGCCAATTTTTACATCCTTCTAAGCCAACAGAAAACTTTCTGTGGCGGCCTGGTTTATGATATACCGAGGTCTAACCGAGGAATTGGATACATAGTATGATAAATACTCGCGAGACGTACTAATATCAGAAAAAAAAACATATTGATTCAATATTATACACATTATCAAAGATCTGAAATCTAATAAAGCAAAAAAAAAAAAAAAAAAAAAAAAACAGATTATTATCAAAAGCATTAACCGAAGACTTAAAAAAAAGTCTGCATTGTTTGCCTTAAAATATATTATATTTCACTTTCAATATTTAATAATAGATTCCAACTTTGTCACTATTAACCAAAAATGTTTCCTTTATTCGTAATTAAGTAAATTTACAGTGTCATAAAAATGATGAATTTGTACTAAATTTCATTGAAGATAAGAAATGGCAAATTCAGAAACCATACACAACTCCAATAAAATGAAGAGTTATTATTAGTCCCCTGCCGGTGAAACCGGAAGGGACTAAAGGGTTTGTTTCCGTCTGAATGTCTGTCTGCATGACTGTTTTTTCTGTCCGGATTTGATTTCCAGATGATAACTTGAGAACTAATGAATGCATTTTGATCAAACTTCACACAATGGTAGCATACGGGAAAAAAAACAACTTGGGATTAAATTTGGGGTCAAAATGTCAACTAAAAAGTTCACTGTTACTTAAAATAGATTGGTTAAAATTTTTCGTTTTCAGACGATAACTTGAGTAAATATCAACGCATTTTTATCAAACTTCACACAATGGCAGCATATGAGAAAATACAGCTTGGGTTGAATTTGGGGTCAAAAGGTCAATTACAAAGGTCACCGTTACTAAAAAAAATGTTTCACAAATTCTCGTTTCCGGACGGTAACTTGAGAACACATCAACATACTTTGTTCAAACTTCATTCGAAGTAAGCAATAATAACTTGCCATAGGTTAGAAAATGTAATTGACGACAGGGGACGTGTGTTGCTTGCAATACTTTTTGTAAGCTTTTTCATGTTTGTAAATCGACGTTTGACGTGTAACCACAAAAATAACTAGATTACAGAAAAGTATAAGGAAACAGAAAATGCCTTACTGAGACGATTAAGTCGACCGTAAAACACCTCCTTAATATTCAATATCCTAAGTCTATAAGTAATGATGAAGTGGATAATGCATTTTATAATTTTTTGAAGTACTGGGAAGTCGTTGTCAAACCAATCTACTCGAAATGTTGTCCTTGAAATAGCATACACATTATTATCAAGGGCAGAATGTGCACGATGTATAATGAATTGTGTACAACTAATTAAGTCGTGTACATGTAAAACCATTTATTGATCTTATTAGTCATGACATGACCCATTTCGGTAAAAAATAAATAAAATAATAGAATCCTGAAAAGGAAGATACTAATAATGACATGATGGTTATAAAAGCGAAAGATAATATAATTAATACATGTAACTATAGAGATGTTTTAGGTTAAGATACATGTATTGCGATAAGGGGAAACATATGAAGTTTGAGTTAGAAAAAAATATCATGCGAAAATATCAGCAGTATTCAATGTTAAAAAAGAACAATGTGTCTAATTATTGTTTGAATGTAACAAGGCATACTGCAAAACTGCTTAAAATACACTTTGATGTAACTTAAAGTGTTAAAAAATATCAAATCTCGAACTTTAATGCTTTCATTGTTAATTACAGTAAGAAACATATGTTTACAAAATGGTCGCCATATGGACGATTTCTTAATTATAACATTGTCATATAAACAATAGGAACTTGATTCAAGACACGTGTTTTTTGACAACATAAATATTGACAAGAATCTTTAACGTCCCTTTATTTGATTTGATGGTAACTATAAGCATCAATATGTTACAAATGTTAATCAAGTTTGACCAAAATTGATAGAAGAGTTATTGGCCATTTGTATTCTAACCTGGTATCCAGAATTTAGTTGTCCGGGGTTTTTTCTGGCTCGCTCAATCCTCTGTTCCAGCGACCTAAATCACTGGCAAACAACCCTACATGCACATTTACACACGGTCTCTAAATTGCTACAAAGTTTCATCGAAATCGATTCAGTAATTAAGGAGTTGTCTGCACAATTTCGTCTTTACCAGTATATTCCCATCTTCGTTGCGGAGAGAGTATGAAAATGCATTAAAGATATGTACATGAAAAGTTATTAATGACTTGTTAAGAAAAGCTTCTAGGCAATGAATAATATATAATATCATTTGTCTTGTTATATAGATAAATACTTTATTGGACACCATTCTCCTGACGTAACAAGCCCAGTATACCGTTCATTATAGATAATGATGGATAATTATGATGAAGTATACTCCTTGAGAGATCATTAGGCTATCCCCGGACAACGTTTGTCGTACAATGAAGCCGTGGCTAGCTGAGGCGACATGCACTTCTCAACCTAATTAATCTACAGACATATATTGTTTGGCAATATGAGTTGTAAAATAAGAAACAATGTACGATTAAATAGGATTGCTGGACAGAAGTAATCACATTTATAACGAGTGGAAAATGATGTTTCCGCGAAATAATTCTTAATAATAATCAAAAGCTGAGATATACGCTTGTCGTGTCTGCATGTAATAGTGGATATCTCTTGTCCATTTTATATTGATGTCTCACTGAAGCATATTTCACAAGACAGCACACTCCACCTGATCACATTATACTGACGACATGCAAACCAGTCGTCCCGCTCCATTTATGCTGAGCGCTATGTAGGAGCAGAAACAACTACTTTTATAGACCATGACGTAGACGTTAGAAAAGGCTCAAGTCAATTGCAAATGTAGAAAGAAGAGAGAAGATAATATCTGTCACCTTTTACTACCGTGTGATAGGGACAGGTACAATTCTAACACCCAAACTGCAATGCAGTTATTTCAAAACAACAGTAACGTTACCAACAAGGTATATTCTCATCCATTACATGCATCATATTGATTTAGCTTTAAGTACACTAGATATGCATTACAGTTTCCTACTGAACAGTAATCCCCATGGTTTGTTAAAAAAACATTAGAAGTTCGTTAAGTTCATATAGTGCAAGCTGCTTGTCCTAGGTATCATGTACGTGTTCTACGAGTTGTTAAATGCTAATTTAAATGCTTCAATTCTCGAAGTTTGAAGTTGCTCCTTTTACTTGTATAATGTAGAAAGTCATTAAAGGAATTTGAGAATTGTGTTATATAATGTATGTTACAGTTTCCCTTCGCCGGAAACAGCTTAGTCTATAGAAGTTACAGTCTTAACTCCTAAGCTCTTCCAGTACAGAAAAAATGATTGGTGTACCCGCTGTCTAAATATTGTGACCATTCGGAATGTGTTCTTCGACAGCTTTGTCAATATATGGCACTATAAAAATAATACATAAGTTATCACAAGGAGACAAAATGTATGTATGAGCAAATCACAGACTCTCTGGTCATAATTCCCAATTCCCAAACACACAAAATGTACCCTACACGTTAGACCGTCCTAAATGGTATATTTATACATGTATATGGTATACTTGCAGATACAGACATATTTCTACATTGAATCTATATTAATCAAATTTCGGTCATATGACCGATCAGGCAATTCAATACCTGTTGAATACCTATATAAAATATCAAATGGTTAATATGAAATTGATGATATGGTATGTATTATTACATCCAGTTTAATAAATCTTTATTTACAACGAGGTTCCACTGTGAATACAACAATAAATCGTTATAACAAGTGTATCTAACGTTGCCTCGCATTGATATACACAAAAAAACGCAACCATTGAATTTAATTTAGCGGCCTAAAATGATAGACATTAAAAACCATCAAACCATGAACGTTAACTGTAAATTGTGATAAGAGAGATATGAATCTGACCATTACAATATTGGGTGTTTGTAACGCTGAAATTAAAGGGAAATATCTGTTTCAGTGTTGACATACGCATATGATGTAACGCGCAACATGACACAGATTCCATTTCTCTGTACAAAGTAGACCACTTTCAATCGCGGGTGACTGGAACGACCATAATAAATGTCTCTGGTGTATGAACCTTCATAAAAAATTGATCAACAAGATTAAAAATATACTGTCAATGTGTCTTATCGCTAGGTGAAGGTCATGGATTATACTCACTAATTAGTACACGTCATTCAGTGCAAAAGATGATGGGCATGTAAAACCCTAGTCAATGATTACATCATGTTGCTTCCTTTTCGATTTGGTTAAAAGCATTCAACGAATTGTTAAAAATGTGTTTGCAATCGTTAGGAACAATCGATCGACATCAGGAAAATGGCTAACTGCATGACAGACAATTTGAAAAAAGAGCAAATATTTGTTTATTGGTATTGATAAAAATCAACAAGGAAGTCAGGAAAATGTGTTAATGTTCCCATATAAATTAATTGCATACCTAACGATTTTCGTGACATTTTACGCCTTTACCGTTACAAAACACATATTGGCTTTGTCAACAAGTTACATCGGATGGTGTACTGTTATGTTGTCTGAGGACCAATCAACGGATCGCACTGTTCCTCGTATACGTTGAATTCTAAGTGTGTTGATAGATGTCGATGGATTTTTACGAGGCCTTTTGCTTTGCTTATACATGTGTACATCAGCTTCCGCATTAAGTTATAATATACCGAATATAAACACTGTAGTATACAGACTAGAAACACTATTATTATTAGTCTAAGCAAACCAGCTGATATCCCACACTCCCTTTATCTGAATGCTGAATTGTCAACAAATATCATTTTATTTGCTATTATGAGGTTAGATGGTTGGCTTAACAAAGACACATCAACACAATATTTTTGGCCCATTAGGCCATTGAAGCCAGTCAGTGATTTAATAAGGACTTTTTGATTTGAAACATATTTTTATTGTCATAAATTATTGACAACAGGGATTAGACATAAGTTTTGCCAACTTAGTAACGTCCTCTCCCGAACACATAATATGAATATATACATAATGGACAGCAATGAAGACAATACATATATATATATAATATGAATTAAAATTTTCTATTTTAAGAATGATGGAGAAAAAGGAAAGATGGAGCAGTATAGGAGAGGAGAAGAGTTATTTATTAACTTATAGTTATTTGTAAACGTGATAATTGTGTACATAGTTATCTGACTGGCTGGGAAACACCGATCAGTTACTTCCTTAAAAACGTTGTCCATTATACACATTTTTTTACATAGAAAACATTGCACTGGAGATCTTTTATAAGGACTTTGTATTGTTTGGGCCGTTTATGGAACCATTTAGGCCTCTGATATGTACAAAGTGTTCCCCTAAGCAGGAGCAGCAACTATCACTTTTATAGACTTTTGTTGTGTCTCGACGAGGGGACAGAACCCAGAGCCTCCGTCACAGGGGCTAGCGCGCAACATGAAGGTCAAAAGTGAGGCGGTGTCAAGGGAGACGTTAGGAAGAACAAGGTCACTTAGGAAGAAGAGAAAATATAAGATTCTAAATTAAGTCGCCTCTTACAATCATGCAATAGGGGCAGCAGGTACCATTTTTAACGCCCTAACTCAATAAGGAACTGAAATAATACGTCCAGAGTCACCAACAATTAAATAAGTTTGCATTATATCACTGAAACCCTATACCATAGGACAGCACCTTTCGCAATCGATGGATACCAAGGATAAGCATTGCATTTGAAAAAGAGTGATGGAGAAAACAATATCTGTGTCTTATATAGTATAAGTTTCAGCTGCAATTTAGCTTATCGAAAGTTCGTCATTTTTGTATTTTTGTCCCTATCCAAAATCTAATATTTAAAGAAGAAATAACATATTAAGCTTAAAGATGGCAGCAACTATGTCATTTGCAGGATTGAAAATCCTCTTTTTGCTCGTTTAATATGTAGGTCAAAGGTACGCGTACTTTATCCATAACAAAATCACAACTTTTAGGAGGTATCACTTTTTAAATTCTGCTGAGGATGCATTCTTAATGTATTTTCTAGACTGCTTAACGGAGCACAATAAATACAGTGTCTTCACAGGATTCATTACACAAAAGGTTACAATAACTATTTAAAGGTCTCTTTGAGGCTGACCTGGAAATACGCAAAAGGAAACAATTTACGAAAATAACTCTGGAATCAAGTTTCTATTTAGGTTTTTTTGGAGAAATTGCTTAGGAGAAATTGATGTCTTTCAAGGTTAGAAATCAATTTCACAATTTTAATTGTGGATTACAATTACAAAAAAAAAGTTTTCCTTTTCAGTAGCTTTAATTGGATTTATATTTTTATATTAAATTTCCATGTTTAATTAAGCAACTCACGATATGTTGATTCTTCGCCTTATAACACGGTCATATATGGTCTACGTTATAACTATTAAGTGGGATGTTACTCGGTGACACCTGTTAATTATAAAAAAAAATCATTAAACAGTCAATAATTAATTACTTCTATCGATACAGTTATTCTATAACAAATAAAATATTTTTATATGTTAATTTTCAACATATACTCGTTTCGTAAAGTATCTGTTTACAGCTATAATAATAGATCTCTAACATTTCCACCAGTAGGCACTATTGCTTCCAAATACCATTTGAGGTTTGATTTTGTGTTATCATTGTATAAATATTAATGCCGCATCACTATAATTTTATATTCAATAATGTCTCGCTAAATCTATACATACATTGTACCTTTTTTAGGTGTCGATAGCTGTAATATCAATAAAACAAACCTTAATCCGAGCTTAAATGCACATAAAATAAAATTTCATTATTGCGACTTTATTATAAGACAGCAATGTTTTGAACATGTATGTTTGTAGCACAAGTTATATCGGCGATCGGGAGATATGAATGTAAGAAAAGTCATGGTCATTTAAAACATGGACTACCTACTTATTACTCGATTAATAATGATTGTCTGTTTAAGAATGGTTAAGACTTTCTGTTCGGTTCTCAAGAGGCGTAATTACGAGTATTAGATAAAAATGAGTGGAAGCACTAGAGTGCCTGTATCTCTGCTGACCACGTTATGGAAGACTCCAGGTGCGATAACAGGGGCATTAGTTGACACAGTGGTGTAATTGGCTGCTGTATTTGTTATCGCTGAGAGAAATGACTGCTGGGCGCACAATACAATGCCGATGAGAGCAGATATTCTCCAGGAAAACTAATTATATAAAAATGAAGTGTTTCTGCAAACACTTGTATAAGGCTTGAGTGTTATTTCAATATTCATAGCTCGGTCAAGTAATTGATCTGGCGATTTAAGAAATAATAGCTTTCACTTGATTACAATCAATTAACCTGTTTAATGTGGTTTTAGATGAGTTTTCTCATTATTGCGTAAGAGCTTATACTAACATTATGAAAGCCTTGATACTGATGTGTTGTTGATACGTGGAATAAAAGCAAATAATTGATCTAACCAATATTGAATTAAAGAGTGAAATTAAAAAAAACCATTCAAATTATTATTTTCCCAATTTCATTATATTTGTGGAATCATTCAAGATTTTGTTCTCATGTTTTATATTGCATTGCTGACTTATTGATCAAAATTGTTCTAGAGTTTTTTTTACTCACAGAAACCAGTATGTATGCTATAGTTCCATGTCGTCAATGATATTTAATGACCATTGCTGTTAACAGGGATACTTACAATAAGAGTTAAATGTATACGGATATGTGATGAACGTATTGGAGGGGGAGCTACCATTTTTCTTCATATTTTTGTATTTTCGTGTTTTCATGTTTTGAATATAGAATTTAAAATAGACTCATACTATCGTAATTTCCATGTTAGAAGTACAATATTCTTTAGAGTGTGAATAAACATCCCTGGAAGGCTACCCGCTTAATCGAATACGCACGATCACTGCGTGACTGCCGTGTATATTGTACCTGTGTCACAGCGTGTTCTGTGTGATACCTGGGTAAAGGGTAGGATTATACGGTTTACGTTATAGTTTGTTTGTATATTGTACCTGTGTCACAGTGTGTTCTGTGTGATATCTGAGTAAATGGTAGGATTATACGGTTTACGTTATAGTTTTTGTTTGTATATTGTACCTGTGTCACAGTGTGTTCTGTGGGATACCTGGGTAAAAGGTAGGATTATACGGTTTACGTTATAGTTTGTTTGTATATTGTACCTGTGTCACAGTGTGTTTCTGTGTGATACCTGGGTAAAGGGTAGGATTATACGGTTTACGTTATAGTTTGTTTGTATATTGTACCTGTGTCACAGTGTGTTCTGTGTGATACCTGGGTAAAGGGTAGGATTATACGGTTTACGTTATAGTTTGTTTGTATATTGTACCTGTGTCACAGTGTGTTCTGTGTGATACCTGGGTAAAGGGTAGGATTATACGGTTTACGTTATAGTTTGTTTGTATATTGTACTTGTGTCACAGTGTGTTCTGTGTGATACCTGGGTAAAGGGTAGGATTATACGGTTTACGTTATAGTTTGTTTGTATATTGTACCTGTGTCATAGTGTGTTCTGTGTGATACCTGGGTAACGGTAGGATTATACGGTTTACGTTATAGTTTTGTTTGTTTCTTTCATACCTACACGTGTAATACTGACTGGTCTAGGGCAATACACTCATGTCGCCTGAGGCTGTATTGCATGGCTACCCATGCAATAAAGCCTCGTGACGTCACGGCGTCAACAAAATCTCTATTTCCTCGGTAAAATTTTAACATTTTTTTCACAGAATTGACTGGTTTTACTATAAAAGATGCAAGCATCGGAATTTGTGTTGAAAATATAACGTAATTTTTCATGTATGGAAATTGACTTCAAGCCGTGGATTTCTTCGAATTTATTTCAAAATGGCGGCATATTTTATTTGTAAAATTTGCAATAAAACGTCGTGGTATGAAAGAAAAAATACTCTTTCATAAGTGGGATATGAAGGATAGGGATATCCTACCCTCGGGGATCACAATATGTTGCAAAACCCTCAAGCTCGGGTTTTACTACATTTTGTGACCCTGGGTAGAATTACCCCTATCCTTCATAAACATATGAAAGTAGTCTTATTATTGTACCTGTGTCACAGTGTGTTCTGTGTGATACCTGGGTAAAGGGTAGGATTTACGTTTACGTTATATTTGTTTGTATATTGTACCTGTGTCATAGTGTGTTCTGTGTGATACCTGGGTAAATGTAGGATTATACGGTTTACGTTATAGTTTGTTTGTATATTGTACCTGTGTCACAGTGTGTTCTGTGTGATACCTGGGTAAAGGGTAGGATTATACGGTTTACGTTATAGTTTGTTTGTATATTGTACCTGTGTCACAGTGTGTTCTGTGTGATACCTGGGTAAAGGGTAGGATTATACGGTTTACGTTATAGTTTGTTTGTATATTGTACCTGTGTCACAGTGTGTTCTGTATGATACCTGGGTAAAGGGTAGGATTATACGGTTTACGTTATAGTTTGTTTGTATATTGTACCTGTGTCACAGTGTGTTCTGTGTGATACCTGGGTAAATGGTAGGATTATACGGTTTGCGTTATAGTTTGTTTCATTGTACAACGATTGATTAATATTAATAAATCAGAAGGGGAGAAAATAACAATGTGAAATATAACATATGAATAAAATAGACACAAAATTAAAAAAAAAATATGGAATGTGTTATGAATAATAGTCGCTCCCCTTTCCATACGTATACCGTAAACTATACCGCTTACTGTAAGTATCCCTTTTAGGACGTCAATATAACAAGCCCAAACAAAACCAAATTTCACTCGTCAAGAGATATATTCGGATGTCTTCGTTCTTTCTCACATTAGTGTGACTGGTATCGTATATGATTATAAATATTGCCCTGCATGTAGTGCATTAAAATTGTACCTGCTGCCCATATTGTATGATCGTAAAATACGACTAAATTTAGGATCTTATCTTTTCTCTTCTTCCTTACATCTCCCTTGACACCACCTCACGTTTTGCCTTCAGTTGAACGTTCCCCCCTTGTGATGTAGACTCTGGGTTCTGTCTCCTGGTCGAGACACACCAATGTCTTTAAAAGCGGTAGCTTCTGCTTAGCGCTCAGTATTAAAGGATGATTAAGGGACGACTGGTTCGCCCGTTGTCTGTATAATGTGACCGAATGCTGTTTGTTGCTTTGCGTCTTTGGTGGCAGGCTTCAGTGATATAGCAATATAAAAAGGCAAGAGTTGCACTATACAAAAGACAACATGAATATACCGCAGTCTCCCAAAACATCCATCTCGCATTTCATACACCCTACAGTTAATAGGATTTTAATTAAGCAAACAAAGATTATAAATGAATGGTATCCATGCCGGAGTGGCGCGTTCTGTATTCTTCCTGATATTTGAGCTTCTGAATAATAATTATGATAAAATATATCAATTTCTCATTTTTCGTAACTGATTCAAACTTTTGTTTTATTTACAATCGAAACTATATATAATTCAAACAAAATTTATTTCGAAGTTTTAATATGTATTAAGTCAAATATAATATCATACTATGGTCCTACAAATTCTTTCGCGCTCAAGTCCATGCACCGTATTAGAAACCACTCTATTTGCTTGTTATAATAAGCCATTATCGAAGGACTTGACATATTTTTATTGATTATATGAATGATAGTGATGTACCGTACAAACACCCATACAAAGGTTTCTCACACAAAATGCATACATTTAATTATTTATGAATAGACTTTTGAAAATGAGCAATTTCCTCATAAAATACTACGATAGTTTTGTTTAATATTCAAAACATATCGATTAAAACTAACCGTATTAATTAGGTGTAATCATAATCGTTGAGTTGTTGATGAATGTGAACAAAGATTTCCGAAGGCATCGATCAATGCATTGTCTGATTTATTTATAACACGTAACATACGATGTGGGATTCACACGCATTCAGTATCTCAGAATCTATACCATATCTTCGACGTAAAAGTGTCTACTACAAAAGAAATTCTAAAATATACATATCCACTGCTCATCGATAATGATTTTGCCATAGAATATAATTCTAGTGTTTCAGACTGTGCTAATAGCAACTATATATCTTTTTATCAAGTCTGAACCAAAAAGCATGCTTGCCACAATTCACCAATACGGTTACTTGACTGCACCAATACATTTTGCCAGACTGAAGCACTATGGCTTATTTATTCCTCGTATGTTATACTGTATAGCGTCACTTCGTCTTTCAGAATTTAACACATTCCTATATATTTCAATTTAGTGCAACCTAATGTTTCTGATATTCTTAAGTCTTCCAATTAAACTTTGGTAATATAGTGAACTTCGTTATCACTATTAAATCATCTTATTTTATACCGATTTTAATGGAGAGTAATGCTATGCATTGCATGTCACGACTCGTGATTATAAAGTGCGTGGTACATGTAGATCAGAAAATTACATGTGCATGTCGAACCTACAACAACACCTTTTTCGGGGATAATTAGACGGTGAGGCAAAGGTCATGAGATCACGTGACTTACAGTCAAGCACGCGATACCACCAACAAACCAATAAAGATATTGTAGTGACGGGTATGTGCGTACTTAATGGATAATATTAGACTGACGGGCAGAAAAAAACCGATGTCATGTAGCTTTATAACTTCTTTACGTTGTTACTGGAGTAATATAGTAAAAAAAATATTTTGTATGAAGTTATATCCATATTCATCATTGTGTACATCTCTGGGAAGAAGGTAAGCTGTGAATTTATTACGTCAGGTACATACCATTGTCTTACATGGGTGAGAACAGTAGTTTCATTCAATGTTATTGTAAGGTGCTCTCAAAATATGTTGCTATCCATTTCGTGTATCGTACAGCTATGTAAAACATGGGCTTTTTTTGTATAAAAATGATTTAGATAACTACATTTTGTTTGGACCAAAACTTACGAAAATATTACTTATGTTGATAACGTTTCAATATAAAATGACCGACATTCCTTTTTTGTATATTTACCAAGTGTTTGTGTCAGTTACACAGCCAATATTTCCTAACCTGAATTTCAGGTCAAGAAATCTTGACCTGAAATTCACCTGAAATTGACCAGAAATTCTGGTTAATTTCAGGTGAAATTCAGGTCAAGATTTCTTGACCTGAAATTCTGGTCAATTTCTGGTCAATTTCAGGTTAAGATTTTCTGACCTGAATTTCAGGTCAAATTTCAAGAGAAATTCTGGTCAATTTCAGGTGACGATTTCTTGACCTGAAATTCAGGTCAAATTTCATGCAAAATTCTGGTGAATTTCAGGTGAATTTCAGGTCAAGAAATCGTCACCTGAAATTCAGGTTAAGAAATCTTGACCTGAAATTCAGGTCAAGAAATCTTGACCTGAATTTCAGGTCAAGATTTCTTGACCTGAAATTCTGGTCAATATCAGGTCAATTTCAGGTGAAAAAAATCTTTACCTGAAATTCAGGTTAAGAAATCTTCACCTGAAATTCAGGTTAAGATTTCCTCAGATGACTTGCATGTCAAACATTCTTTGGGTCATTTGCACTATTTCATGATATGGCTGTTATTTTCGTATGCAATATATGTATACAGAAAGTTTGTTGTAAATTTGTGTGTTGACAGTTTGAAGAATGAATAGGAGCCTTTTTAAGTGTTTTTTGCATTATTTATTATGCAGGTTAAAAGAAGAATCCCTGTATCATAAAACATAAACACAGCTTACCAATTAGTCATCCTCAATACTCCAGGGGTTCCGATCACTTGCGATCTCTACACCCCTGAACCTAATTGATTCAGAACTGAAGAATTTTTACCATTGACTTGTTAATGATAACATTTTCAACCTTACTTGAACCATGAACTTTGTATATAAAGCAGCATCCGGTTTATAGCAAGGAACTTACAATGTTAATGCCCTAAACATTAACATATTCACAGTCAATAATTGTCTGATAAAAGTTCACATTTTAACAAGTATTCTATGCAGTAAATCTCCAGAAACAAATTGTGGACAGATGGATGGATGGACAGACTGACATGATTATAATAGGGCTCCCGTGTCTCTGATGCTGGACTAGATCTAATAAAAACATAGCACTTATAATCTAAAGATTGTAGAAATCTTAATGAATACTTAGTGTATGATAACAGTATATACACATGTAGCTTAATTAATAGATTTAATATTTGTCATTGATATGGGTAAGCCGGAATCTATTGATCAAGAAGATTTTGTTTCTGTGCAGAATTGCTTTAGATAAAACATCAACATGTTCCTGTTCAATCAATCTTGGCATTTCTCGCTCAGCTAGAGGACATCTTTCATCCTTGCAATTATGAATAACATGAAGTGGTTCGATTATACATTTGATGGGAATCCATGTAGTCTCGTCCAGCAAGACTACACTCTGGTTCTCTGAAACCCTGGAATTTTGAATCTTTGCCGCTCTACAGTCTTGATTTCGACTCCTTGGAAAAACAACTTCAAGAAGTTTCTTAAGGCGCCCGATCTTTATCTGAAATTGATGGAATTGATAACAGAATGATAAATACTTATACTTACAAAAAACAAATTTAAATTAGACAGTAATGCAATCATTGAAAGGACCAACAGAATTATTTCTGATGATACTCAATATCAATGCCAACATTTTAACGTCACATGATTGTCTCGGTGGAAGGAAACATCACATCCGAGCAAGATTTTTAATGTAAATAATATAGAGAAGGCACAAAAATAACATAAGTTTATATTTCTAAGTTTTACTTATAAATTTTATTAATAAAAGTTATGTGATAAATAGAATCTTACACTTGGGACAAAGTGATATGAAATTCATCAAGCTCGTTAAATAATTTGATATGCCTCGCTTAAAGGCTCATTACGTGGATCACACAGTTTGGAAACAAAATTTCTTTTATAACCCGATGAATTTAAAAAAGTAGTGACATAAATGCTTAAATGATGTATTTCAAAATCATCATGGTTCGTGCTACAAGCACTATTATCAAAACTGCTTTTGTTTGATAAACACATCTATGTTATGGATGCTTTTGAAATAAGCCACAGAAAGAAATGTTAATGTATTTTCATTTCTTATAGCACATATTTTTTATCTCATACATTCATACCAGATTGTTGTGTTTGAAAGCCACGAAAGCCCCCTATCCTTGCTTCCCTTCCACAGCTTGTTGTCACATGCTTATAATGATAGCATTTTACTGGTTCTGATGGTTGGATGTCACAGGCCAGTGTTGCTTGTAAAATCTCAACTTCTGAAAAAGGGTCAGTAAATGACTTGTCCTGAAACAAATGAATTTCAGTCATTTATCTATTTGTATAAGCATTTAATTAATGTATTTTTCATACTTTTTTCTCATGTGAAACTTCAGATACATTGTGTATCTTGTGCAAATAAAATTTTATACTATACTTGATAGGGTTATCCCACTGTTCATTTACTGGGGCAGAGAAAAGACGGCTCACATGCAATAGACAATGACTTGGCGTCATCAATACATATGACTCACAGGTTTCCCTGTTGTTAGTATAACATGATGACTAGGTGGGGTGTGCTTGTTTGGTGTATTTGGCGACATGCTACTTTGAGATATGCGATAGCATTGTAAATGGAGTTGCTTTAATACAAGAAGACATATACTGCTTACATGGGAGGCCATCCTTAAATGACACTGGCTTTTAAAAGGACATTATTTTAATCAAACAAACAAACTGAATTTTATCAATTTCCGTGAGAAAAAAATAAAGCATGGGTCTGTCAGGTGGACAGAAATATCTCAAGATGATGGAGAAGATTATAATGTAATTTATGTTCAATACTAACTGAACTACGGTATACTGTTGTAGTACCCTACACATTGGCTCAGGCACTCAAATTACTGGACGTTCTGTGTGTAACATTACAGGTTATATAGTGTCATTTTCAATCTATCGTTTAACACTTTATGTAATCGCGCATATGGTAACTGAGCTTTTACTAAAGGTAGTCAAAAAAAGATATGCTAGTATGTTTACAACTGATATCTATCTGGGCCTGGACAAATTTAAGGTAAGCATTGATCAGGTGTTTTGCAACAATTAAAGATGCATGTTATAATATTCATTTTGTCCAGAATGTTTCGCCTTTCTTACCAAAGGTTTTCCACCTGTTGTTCTTTCCATTGAACGCAATGTTGTTGTTTTTTTCTTGACTGCCATAGGCACTATTTCCAAGAAAGTGCTGAACTGCCCTTCTTTGCCCTGTTTCCACAATGTTTGGTGCAGGAGGATACCTGTTAAAGTCAAAAGGAAATACAAGAACTTTAAAACACCACTTATTATAAGCAAATATAGATATAAATATCAAGTCATGTTGTTTACGGTGCAAAGCAACAATGCACAACAAAACTGTTGTTTATTTGTGAAAATGTTACCTGTTTTTTAACTAATTTCTATAAATTCACAAAACCAGAACACTTACCAAGATTCACCAACTTTACAGAAACCACCAGCAGCTAGGTGAGACATCAGTTCACACTTTGCAAACTGCAAGGCACTGTCCCTGGACCGGGCATGGCCATTCTGCTGGCTGATCCCTGAACGTATGGTGCGGTGATTTTTCTCAAACACATCCTCTGAAAAGTGTATAGGGTGACCATGTGTTTCCATGTCATCAGCCTGCAATATTTAATCACAGTGTTTTATACTTACATTTCCAGTCTACAGTGTTTATTTTAGTGTAATGAGCATATTATGTGATATTTAAGCATGTATTTACATTTTGAGTGTTTTGTCTCTATATGAATCAACCAACTGACCAAAACATACATTTGCCTATGGAAACACTATGAATACAACGATTCTCGTGCATCAATCAGCTGATTCAAACAAATACGCCAGTTTCATATCAATAAAAAAATAATCCCCCATAAAGATGTTTCTTGATATAAAATCAACTAAGTTTTAAATATAATATAATAACCTTTCAATAATTTTTATTTTCATAAATTATTCTAATGTAAATATATGGATTGAATGTATTTTTCTAATTTTCATAGCGGCTACGAATAGCAGAATCTATCTACCGGTACATATCTTCCCAGGAGCGCTAACGCGTTCCACGGGATATGTAGATATATAGCTATTCTGCTATTCATAGCCACTATGAAAATTATAATAATACATTCAATCCATATACCTATATTTACACTTGCTAGGCTTGGTCACTATACGCTAATACCAGCGCCCCATAGAATATATTCTTAGAGGAATTGCTCCATACAAGCATGGTTAACATAAAAGCGCAATCCAATCCCTATATGTATAAACAAATTTCGTTATCATATTTTTAACATGCATTTGGCTACTTAAAATTCAACATGGTAGGCAGTCCACCAGTCGATCACAGAATTTTCTTTTTTTCCTTTTTTATATGCATTCTTATAAAGACTTACCAAATGGAGACCAAGGTGAGCTTTGCTTTTCTTTGTCAGTCCAGGAATGTTGGTGTGAATGTAATTTAGGTAACACTCTATTTCCTGGCAAATACCTTCATATTCTGGATTCTGCAAATGTTTACTGATCTGAAAATAATTAAAGCAGACATTGTTGATTGACGCTCCTACATTAAGATCCATCTTTATATAATTTACTTAACCATCATTACGAAATGCTGTATAAGTCCATACAATTCACTGAGGGATTACACATTTTTATCATATTTATTATTTCCGCGACAGTTGTATATTTTTTTTTAAAAACCCGAATTTTTTTCTCTTCCATCATTGTCAACTAATTTGTTTGAACATTGATTGTAATCAAGTCATTCATATGTTCTCACCAAAAGTGGGGTCATGACAGGCCCTCGTTTCCTGCTGCATTGCTACGGCATTGGCTATTAACATAACAACAGAATCGCCCCATGTGTTGTACTATCATTATACACTGATAATGATAATACTAGAAAGTATGGTTATTGAGTCCATGTCAGTGCAAACTGTAAATATATTTTAGAGTGCTTAATTAACATGTCTCAATAACTAAAATAAAATAAAAACCTATTCCCTAAGTACTTACCAAGGCAAGTTTTGACAGTGCATGCACATGACTTCTCTCTGCATTCACGTAGCTGAAGTTATGTGGTGCTAATTGAAGCTGAAATAGCATCAGAATTAATAATTAGGTATTCATACATATATTTTTAGGGATTTAACTGCCTTGATTTTAGATAGAAATGATATTTGAAATTGTTAGAAAACATATCTGGGCTTCAACAGTTACATTTTGAATGGCTTTAAGCAATACACTTTTCAAAATTCTTATCTGAGTAATTTGAAATGAACTACATTAGAATTTACTTACATATGCTTTGAAATCTTTGCCTTGTCGGCTATTCATGTACGTGAACATGGATTGTGATGATACACGGTAGTCCAAATCAGACTGGTCCATTGAGTCTAAATGGATTGACATCAGTTCTTTCTTTTCAGAACTCAAAACCTCATAACAGTACTATGATATGGAAGAAAGATAAAAGATAACTATACAGTAACATATTAACCTGTTGAAGACACAGTTATTATATTACAATTGATTTGCATATAGTACATGTACTGAAATTCTTCATTGATCGATGACTTATAATGATGTTTTCATTATATAACATTTAAAGTATGTTTATAACCCATTTTATCAAATCAACAGTGTTGATAAATTTGATTTGAATATTAAACCTAGCTGTTATATTAGAAAATGGTATTTGGTTGCTCAATAGACAGCTTCAATAAGATTTTCTTTACCTTTACAAGATGTTTCGCAAGCCCAAGATACATAAAATGCAAAATTCCAATGGGTGTGTCTCTGTACCGATAATGGAAAAAAGTAAATAAAAAAATATTTCAAATGAAGTGTTGAGCATGAATCAAGCCAATCCAAATAACCATTAATTTATTTGATATTTCTTCATGCGTAAACATTAACCCTATGAAGAAGGGAAATTCATTATTTAATTTTAGTCTAATTCAACTTCTTCACCCCTCTTATATTTATTATTCTCTGGACCATATATCATCCAACATTTTGATTGACCTTATGTCAAATGAATTTTTTTGCAAAATTTTCCTGTTCTTAGTTCGGTGAAGTAATAAAAATAAAGTAAATTCTTACACACTTGATGGGCAACACATGATGGACAGTGAACAAAATGGAATTTAATTTAATTCAGATAACTCACCTGTGAGGATTAATGTAGTCCCACATAGGATTATGATAGGGTTTTATTCCTGTTTCCTTCTGTAAGGACTTAGAATTTTGCATGATTCTCATTCTATCCAAAGTGCGTTTGGTTTTCTCAGTTGTGCGCATCTCCCACTTCTTTAATGGGTTGGATTTGTCAGCCTAAAATGTTTGATTTTACTATGTGAATATGTATATACATTGTAATACAAACATTCATAGTATTGCTTAATAAGCAATACATGTTCCATGCACATACCAAAAACTTCAATGACATTAACCTATTTTAGTAGCAGTGACCCAAAGTCAATCCGAAGCTGTGCATGAGATACTACTGTAGAATGTTTTAGCAAAACTTTGTCAAAATTGTTAAGTTATCATATGAAAATCAACATCTGAACAGACATACAGAAAGATAGACAGACAAAGAGAGAGAGTCAAACATACCATGCACTTTGGACAGAACTTTGTGGCAGACGGCCCATTATGGTTGCACACAAGGCTCATCATCTGGTAGTCGGTCACCACCAGCGAAATGTGTGAGGACGCAATCACAGGTTTCCTCATAGTGGCATCGAACATCTCTACTCCATGTCTGTCTCATTTTTTTGAAAAATAAATTCAAACAATCAATTTAAGAAACGTATCATTCAAATCTGTGAAAAATATTAACAAAGGGGGCGCTTGTTAAGGGATAAAAATGTAAGTTTTGGACGAAGAAATCACCTATAGGTGAAAAGCCCTATCGTATTGGTTCTGTTTTTAGCCCACCATCATCAGATGGTGGGCTATTCAAATCGCCTTTCGTCCGTGGTCCGTCGTCCGTCCGTCCTTCCGTCCGTCCGTCCGTCCGTCCGTCCGTCCGTCCGTCCGTTAACAATTCTTGTTACCGCTATTTCTCAGAAAGTACAGAAGGGAGCTTTCTCAAATTTCACATGTAGGTTCCCCTAGGGCCCTAGTTGTGCATATTGCATTTTGGGACCAATCGGTCAACAAGATGGCCGACTGGCGGCCATCTTGGATTTTGATAGTTAAAGTTTGTTACCGCTATTTCTCAGAAAGTTTTGAAGGGATCTTTCTCAAATTTCACATGTAGGTTCCCCTAGGGCCCTAGTTGTGCATATTGCATTTTGGGACCAATCGGTCAACAAGATGGCCGACTGGCAGCCATCTTGGATTTTGATAGTTAAAGTTTGTTACCGCTATGCCGACTCTCAGAAAGTACTGAAGGGATCTTTCTCAAATTTCACATGTAGGTTCCCCTAGGGCCCTAGTTGTGCATATTGCATTTTGGGACCAATTGGTCAACAAGATGGCCGACTGGCGGCCATCTTGGATTTTGATAGTTAAAGTTTGTTACCGCTATTTCTCAGAAAGTTTTGAAGGGATCTTTCTCAAATTTCATATGTTGGTTCTCCTAGGGCCCTAGTTGTGCATATTGCATTTTGGGACCAATCGGTCAACAAGATGGCCGACTGGCGGCCATCTTGGATTTTGATAGTTAAAGTTTGTTACCGCTATTTCTCAGAAAGTTTTGAAGGGATCTTTCTCAAATTTCATATGTTGGTTCTCCTAGGGCCCTAGTTGTGCATATTGCATTTTGGGACCAATCGGTCAACAAGATGGCCGACTGGCGGCCATCTTGGATTTTGATAGTTAAAGTTTGTTACCGCTATTTCTCAGAAAGTTTTGAAGGGATCTTTCTCAAATTTCATATGTTGGTTCTCCTAGGGCCCTAGTTGTGCATATTGCATTTTGGGACAGATCGGTCAACAAGATGGCCGACTGGCGGCCATCTTGGATTTTGATAGTTAAAGTTTGTTACCGCTATTTCTCAGAAAGTACTTAAGGGATCTTTCTCAAATATCATATGTTGGTTCTCCTAGGGCCCTAGTTGTGCATATTGCATTTTGGGACCAATCGGTCAACAATGATGGCCGACTGGCGGCCATCTTGGATTTTGATAGTTAAAGTTTGTTACCGCTATTTCTCAAAAAGTGCTGAAGGGATCTTTCTCAAATTTCATGTACAGGTTTCCCTAGGACTCTAGTTGTGCATATTGCATTTTGGGACTGATCGGTCAACAAGATGGCCGACAGGCAGCCATCTTGGATTTTGATAGTTAAAGTTTGTTACCGCTATTTCTCAAAAAGTACTGCAGGGATCTTTCTCAAATTTCATATATAGGTTCCCCTAGGGCCCTAGTTGTGCATATTGCATTTTGGGACCGATCGGTCAACAAGATGGCCGACAGGCAGCCATCTTGGATTTTGATAGTTAAAGTTTGTTACCGCTATTTCTCAGAAAGTACTGAAGGGATCTTTCTCAAATTTCATATGTAGGTTCCCCTAGGACCCTTGTTGTGCATATTGCATTTTGGGACCGATCGGTGAACAAGATGGCCGACAGGTGGCCATCTTGGATTTTGATAGTTAAAGTTTGTTACCGCTATTTCTCAAAAAGTACTGAAGGGATCTTTCTCAAATTTCATATACAGGTTCCCCTAGGACCCTAGTTGTGCATATTACATTTTGGGGACCGATCGGTGAACAAGATGGCTGACAGGTGGCCATCTTGAATTTTGATAGTTAAAGTTTGTTACCGCTATTACTCAAAAAGTACTGAAGGGATCTTTCTCAAATTTCATATATAGGTTTCCCTAGGGCCCTAGTTGTGCATATTGCATTTTGGAACCGATCGGTCAACAAGATGGCTTGGATTTTGATAGTTAAAGTTTGTTACCGCTATTTCTCAAAAAGTACTGAAGGTATCGTTTACAAATTTCATATGAAGGTTCCCCAAGGACCCTAGTTGTTCATATTGTTAATTGGGACCGATCGGTAAACAAGATGGCCGACCGACGGCCATATTGGATTTTGATTGTTAAAGTTTGTTACGGCTATTTCTCAGAAAGTACTGAAGGGATCTTTCTCAAATTTTATGTGTAGGTTCCCCTTGTACACTAGTTGTGCATAGTACCTTTTAGGACTGATGCATAATGCCTTTCGGGACTGATCGTTAAACAAGATGGCCAACTGGCCGCCATCTTAGATTTCATTGTTGAAGTTTGTTACCAGTATTTCTTAGAAAGTACTATAGCGATCTGTCTCAAATTTTATATGTCATGTGTTTGAAAAAGTTTGAAAAGCAGGGAAAAGACCCCTCTTTCCATTGTCAGACATAGATCTTTCTTTGGTGGGCGCCAAGATCCCTCTGGGATCTCTTGTTTATTATTCTTCTGCATACAAAGGATCTCTGAAATGGTAAGAGATATGCCAATAAAATGTGTCACCATGTTGTAGGGCATGTTGTAGGGCATAACAGGACCTAATATTATAGACATGTATCATGCTGACATAAATGGCTACCAATTTTGTTGATATGGATGAACTTGTCCTTCAATCAAGGTCACACCAGCAAAAAATCCTTAAATCTTTACACTACTTCTTGTCAAGTAATGAAATGCCTAGAGACTTGAAATTTGACCTGCAGCATGTTGAGATGAAGGGCTGCCAAGTTTGTTAATTTGAATGACCTTGACCAAAATTCATTGTTTATGAAAAGCCTGTAAAATTGTTCAATGACAATTTCTAGTTTTAACTGTTTCCATACTCATGATGCATTATTGTCTCAAAGTTATCATGCATATGCCTTATTCTTCCTTTGAGATGCGTTGTTACATCATGATTCACATGTGAAAGACTTGCAAGTTCATGTAATATGGCCACTGTTATAAGCATCACACAGTTGTAACATTGTTTAACATGGGATGGGGACAACTCCTCCAGAACTGGTGATGGGTCTGATAGATGTAAGGGTGTTAATTACGGCAAATACAGTATTATAAAAATGTCTGTACCTTTTGCTGTCTTCAATGGTGTCACAAATGGGGGCTAATTGATCAATTATCCCCACAGTATTACTGCACGATAGAAACTGTGCATTTTGCCCGCTCTGTTTCCCATCCAGTGTCAATCCAGCAACCTGCATCTGGACGGCATGCAATGGTAACCATCGCCTAGACTGGTTTGTTGCCAAATCATCGATAAAGATGTTCACTGGTATTGTGACTATTGGCTTTCCATTCCACAAAGGATGGGAATTTCTTTCCTGTAATTCATATTGACATTTAAAACTGATGAATTGATTGATACTCTGGAGAAACATATTGATTACTTTATTGTTTTTGATTGATAAAAATTCCTCAAGACAATAATTATCCTGATCATAACACATATATTGAAATAATGTAATTGATTAATTTGTTTAAATTTTGTTTAATTTGTTAACACCCTATCAACAGGCAGGGTCATTTAAGAGTGTACCAAGTTTATATGATAAAGGCATACTCAGAGTACCCAGAGAAAAACCACCGACCAGTGGTCAGTTACTGGAAACTACTTATGAGATCCAAAAGCCAGAGGTGGAGGTCTTGTGATAATATGTCTGAACATAATCACTCTGTCAACGGATTAGTGAAAGTAAAGATAACAATACAAAAGTGATTTGTCTGAAAGTTATGTTGCAGTGTGCATTGCATGAATATAAATATTAAAAAGATTCAATGTAAAGGAAAATATACTTCTTCATTCAAGTTGACTATCTCTCCAGAGCGAAATATGGATAAAGCACCTCTTAAAACTTCACACTCTCTGAGCGGGATGTTCAATGTCTCGTCTGTTTCAACTAAGCATCTGAAATTCATAAAACATAACTTCCTTTATTTCTTTATGACTTGATGTATCTGATTTTTAATTTGATAGTGTTATCAACTTATTGTTTATCAAACTTCTAGACAAAATAAAATGCACATACATGTTAATATATGATGTTGTTGATTTATCAAAGTGTTCTTTTTCCAAAATATATGTAGCACCGACGGTAAATATCTTTTTAAAAATATGTATGATCTTACATATAAATATCAGTGGTATGCTTACCTTTGATTGTTGTGATCTTCAAAGCAAAACACTTTGATTTTAGCAAGAAGGATGTCATTCTAAAGAAAATAGATGTAAATTAAAGAAACAATGTAATCATTATATTAATTTCTTCTCACTTTTTATTACATGTTATCTGTATGAATATCCCCAGTTCGGAGTACAGACATTACATCCATTTAGACAGACCCTTTCAAAAGTAGGTTCATGAAGTAATGTCATAATAAATCTTAAAATTATGTTCATTTCATCGATTTTTATCCCATGTAAAACAAAATTTTCGAGTATGGCAATACCTGCAAGTCGTCCATGAAAGTAGCTATTTGTCCAATCTTATTGCCGATATCTCCATCATCACGAAAAGATACAAACATGTCTACCAGAAAATCAACACCATCAACCTGACAAAGCAGAATAAATATCAACATATATTTTAAAAATAAAAACATAATTTTGATTAACAATCTTTTAAAATGAAATGGCTTTATACAAGCAAAGTTTAAGAATTACATGTCGCAAATGTAATGTTGGAAATTATACACCTCTCTTTAGCCAGATGATTGGGGATAACAACACACTCTAATGAAAAAATCTACATGTTTATACCTGCGCCCAGGGAAACTGTATCTCTTCCAACCACTTTGTCCCACCTGTTTGTTGACCAGTGCTGTTCACAGTTGGATACCTTAAAATATTGTAAGTTCATAATCACTGAATAAATTGATTTAGTTGTTTTGTTTAGTTTTACGTTCTATTAACAGCCAGTTTCATGTAAGGATGTGCCAGGTTTGATGGTCAGGAAAAACCACCGACCAGCAATCATTACATGGCAACTACCCCATGCACACAGGATTCAAACTTGTAACCCAGAGGTAGAGGGATTGTGTTAATATATTGGGACATCTTAAGTACTCAGCCATTGCAGCCCCTTTAGTTAAGAATTAAGTTTTCTGAATTTATACTCACAGCATTTTCAAGACATTACAGGTATCCTTCATATCATAAGATAAGGCTTCACAATCTGTACAAGTTCAGCAAATACTTATTTGTTTTTGTTCAACAATTTATGGTCATGATCAGATGACCTGAAAAAATCTTCAAACCTGGAAATGGTTTTTGATGTCACTGGGTTTGCCAACTTTAACCGCAACAACTCCATTGGGTTTATCTGCCAGCTCACATTTCCCTTCTCATCCGTGTTCTTTAAGTAAGCAACAGGCAAAATTATCAAATTTGTTTTGTGTATTGCAAAAATTAATAATTATTAAATGACATAAATATGAAAGTTGATCAAATAATAAATCTACATAGCTCAATATACATCAGTTTACATTTATCAGCTCAAGGTATATATATAGAGGATCTGCCATGAGTCCCTTCATATTAGATTTATGATACCAGTTGATAATTTTTCATTTTTTGTGAGACTTTGGCTTTTGGGAAACACCAAAGTCATATGATAAATTATTTTACATTTACCGGTATATCTATTCAATTTACTTCTTAAATGATTGTGGCATGTACAACCTACCCTTTGAAGCATTTGATTTATATCTCCACACTTAAAATTCTTTATGCTTTCAAAAACGGGTACGTCAGTGACTCCACACTCAGACAACATGTGCAGGATGAATTTTAAAATCTCATCACTCTGAAACAAAGTTTAATTTCAAATCAAATAACACAAGGTCTGTATATTTTAAAAATGTTTTAGTAAACTGACATCTGTCATAAAGGGCTCAAACTCTACTAAATTTACCTGTAAGTTAGATATGTAGAGTGATTAACTATTTAGTAACCCCAAATAAGTACTAAAATTGAACAAAAACGTAATATTAAGAATGTCCTTTCTATTTTATTTTTTATGACTTCATATAAACCCAGAAGATACTGAGAATAATGCCTATAATTTTAATTACTAGATTTGCAGCAGTCTATATGCAAAAATGACGGCTCAAACTTCTAACCAATAGAAATGTATCATATGAAATTAAATATTTGTATTATCAATGTGAAGTTATCAAAATTTAACCGCACGGAATAGTTATTTACTTACAATACGATGTGTTTTGGAACTGCTCAAGATGCACAAATAAAAATGAAGTTTTGACTTGAACGGACTCCAATCGGACATCTCTTCCTGCCAGATATTCTTTTGAGGATTCATCTCACCCGAACTTTGATCTAAAATTATTTCAAAACTGTATGCATGCTGAAGTGCAAAAAAAAGTTAGTTTATACTGTCGACTATGCAAATACACAAGGAGTGCTTTATATATATATGTTATATGTACCATTGTTATATTAAATCTAATTTATATGTATAAGGTCAAACAAAGCAATACTCTGTGAATTAATTGATGTATCCATTGAATCTTGGAATGCCCTGCCCAGTAATGAGGTCAACACAGAGAATATTAACATTTTTAAACACAGACTGAAGAAGCACTGGAAGAACCACGTCAGGAAATTTCAACCATCAACCTAGTGCAACTATTGATGTTTTTTAAAACTTTTAAAAGATGTTGTGCATCAGTAGATATTAAGTTTTCAGGCCATCTTCAGGCAAATGTTTATATTCTTTAGCTTTAGATACAAGGTGACGTCATAATGGACAATACCCGTAGGGGAGGTAACGGTATTGTCCATAAGAATAGGTACAGGTATCATATTATTATGTATAATATATATATATATAATATGATACCTGTGCAAAAAAACTATGACTGTACTATTTCATATACATATTCAAATGCAATCACATGCATAATTTTTAACTATTTATATAAATTCCATATAAGGCAATTATGCCTTTCCAATGATATTGGACTAATGGGTTACTGATGAGATGTAAAATTACCATTATCTACATGTAGATCTACATCATCATTAAAATGCTCTTGGAGATCCAAAACATCTTCATCTGCACTTTCAGACTGGTGACTATAACCTTTTAACATAAAAAATGTATTATTTTTTTAACCAAACTTCTTTGGGGAAAATATATACATTTTCTGTGTTTTCATTTTTTAAAACCAAAACTGATGAAACAGTAGTGAAGTTGCATTACTAAAGTTGTTGATTTTAAAGACCAGACACTATACAAAATGTGTATGTTAAATTGTTAATAGAGCAATTTAGTATATTTAAGTTTCAAATTTCAAAATCAATCCTAGCCATAAATAAATTAGAAGAAAAAAAAAGATAAAAATATTTCCAGTCTTACCTCTATCAAAATCTTCATGATGATTTTGATAATTAATCTCATCTTCCTCAATAATCATATCACAATGATTTGAATTGTCGTTGGCTAAAATTATAAAACAGTATCAAAATATGAATATGATAGGCCTACATCAGGAGCTTATAATTACCTAGGTATATAACTCTTACACTTCTTTCTGCAGGAAATTCACCGAAGTTAATGTTGAAATAATTTTGCAAGAAAGAAATTTTAAGTCGTAGTATTTATATGTTAATTACTACATTATATTTATTTAAAATATGAATTTTAAGCATATTACTGCGTTTTTTATTTAAGCAGAATATATTGATGCAGTTGAGTGTATAAACTAACCTTCACATTAAGTGCACTTATAGTGCACTACATTTAAACTAGTCCTCACTACAAACCTGGCACGTCCTTAAATGACCCTGGCTGTTACTAATAGGAAGATAAACTAATAAAAAAAAACATTTAAATTTACAGGTAAACTAGTAGTGCACCACATAGGTGATTGACACCAAAAATCTCATACAGGTATGGACAGTACCCAAGCTTAAGGCTACCTGTGATTTTCATCTGTGGGTGTCAGGTTCAGATTCAGAAAAAAAAAACTTGTTACTACATAGTCTAAAATCTAGATTATATTTGGCTTTGTAAAGAGATCTATTATAATATTGCTAAGGACATAACCAGCAAGAGTGTTGGGAATTAATTAGTGCACTACTTTGAAAAAACTAATATTAATATGTGTAATTGTATTCTAATATAGCTGGGAACAATAACATACTTTCTTCATAGTGCTAGCACATTGAACCATCAGTCCTAAACATACATCCTAACTGTGTGTATCGATCTTGGTCAGCTGATCATGAGCAGGGACCAGTTGTTCAAAAAGGTAATTAGGCTAATTATCATTTTAACAACAATATTTAAATCAAGATAAATAATTTTACAAAATTTCATAAGATTCATAAGAACGCTATGTTTTACTTACTTGCTGAGTTTAGTAAAGATATGATCACAAATTTTGCAGTAAATGAGAAATGAAAATTTCACTAACCATGTAATTAAGCTAATCATGCTTTGAACAACAGAACCCTAGACGACTGTACAGAAGTTTAGGTAATGAGTTTGTACATGCATGCTAACCAGTGAAAACGAAACATCCATGAAATATATTGTCTGGATTTGCCATTGCATATCAACAGGATAATGAGGTTATAAACAAATCAAAAGAAGCAGAAAAATTGACATACGAAGACTAATCTACTGTATTGTACTTACATGTACGAAGATCCGACATTTCCGCATGTTTGGTTGTTCGGAAATGTCTCTGGAGGTTATATGCTTTCTGTGTTGTGTAATGGCAAGTATCGCATCGTAGATTGTCTAATGATTTGGATCTCGAGGCGTTGCTTATATATTGCGAGAGTCGCTGCTCAGTGTCGTCTGTTGACATTTTTGACAATTTGACAGCTCCAATCTACGTCGATAAGAGGCTTAAAAATCTAAGGAAATAATGAAACGCATTGATGACATAGATCATGCGTCTCGAGCGTCCTCATCTCCTCGAGCAGACGACAGATCGTGGAGCAACATGGCTAGCGAAGATGTATTCCAGGTAATTATAAGCATACAGACGCGGTCTGGTTTGTTATATTTTGGATTTAAACTAATTTCATGTAACTGTTAATATAAAATTGCATCGGATACATTAAAACTACCGCGATCGCGTTGTCTTACACTGTAGTCACTAGTTATGTCAGTAGACGCTACAGTAAAATGTGCAACACTTTTTTCAAGGATCTCACTTAAAAATCTGACTTCTTGAAGAGAGCTTGGTAAAGTTTTCTAACGTGTGCTTAAATCCAGAATGTAGGCCTACTTCCATCAATCCACGTTTTGTTGTCAGTAGGCCTAATTAACGATTTGAAAATATAATTGAGAAAGGCAGATTTCTTTGAATTAGTAGCCCGAAATCTTCATCACATAAAAGAAAAAAACTAAGTTTACATTGATTTAGTTAACATGATTGCCAATCAATTATTTTTGTTTTATACAGAGTTGGCATTTCCTCCCATACATATTTGCCAACAGCAACTTTTAGAAAGCAGCTACTGTAGTCTATATTTTATTTTGCTTCCATAGTAATATAAATGATTATAAGGTAATTAACTTCCCCCTTTTTTTACACAGGACTCACAAGACCTTTTTGTTGCCAATGACCAGCACACACAAGAGACACAGCCACCAGCATCCCTGATAGAGCATGCGGATCCACTCCCAGAGAATGCAATGCTTGCAACCATATGTAAGTTTTAAAAAATGGTTATTAGTATAACTGTGTCCTATGTGTTCTATAGGTGTTATCATTTTAAAGTCCCACTATGGCAGGAAACATTAGACGACTAGCTTTATGAAAATTAACATTTGATTTTAATATTCCAATTAAGGTGGCGATAAGTGTAGAATATTACTTTAGTGAAAGTAGATAGCTGATATCTTAGCTTCTCTACAAAATTA
The DNA here is from genome assembly GCF_041381155.1 of Argopecten irradians. Classification (NCBI taxonomy): domain Eukaryota; kingdom Metazoa; phylum Mollusca; class Bivalvia; order Pectinida; family Pectinidae; genus Argopecten; species Argopecten irradians. Next base: position 15,125,049 of record NC_091134.1, on the reverse strand, counting down.
TGAGTCTCATTTTACATTCTCATTTTTAAAAATTCTGATTTGGAAAGGTGGTAGTGGGCCTTTAAAGACCCAATATACGTAACCAGTCTTATAAAATATATAATATTTTTGTAATCATAATTGGGGCTCTGCTGGTGACCAGTTAACTATAATAGCAAAGGCACTTTTTAAAAAGGAAAACAAATGTTATTAGATATTATTATTGTTACCATACTCGACCCAATATATAAGCATCCAGGGCATTTTAAAAAATAATAATACAAAATTATTGCAAACCAATATACCTGGTAGTTTTTTAATTTTGAGGCCTCAAAAGGAGGTGGGACACTTATTGGGTCGAATACGGTAAGCATCCTTATTTGTTACAACTTCTTCATCAATTTTCTGAACATTATCTTTATTAGTTGTGTATTCAACAGAAACGTCAATCTTCCATGTATCAAGGCCATAAGCAAAAATTAAAGTTCAGAAACAGTCATCATCATCATCATCCATCATCATCATCATCACAACACCATTGATCAGCAGCTGAAAGAATCATCATCATCAGGAGAAAGAATTATCATCGTATCATCATTATCATCATGAATCAATATCATCATCATCATCATCATCATTATCATCCATCTTCATCCATCTGCTCATTCAATGAATTAATTAATATTTATCATCATCCCATCATTTAATCAAACAATTTTTTTTTCATACCCCGATAAAATTAAAAAATAGTAACATCAATACTTATAATTAATTTTATACTCTATTTGATAAAATGAAGTATGTATAAATGTAACATTATAGTGGTTTTTCAAGGGATTATTTTTTCCGAATCAATACGCAACGTCAATGTCTCTATAGTATTGTGATGTCACGATAACATTGGGGTTTCGCGCCATTCGCGGATTTTTTTTTTTCATAGTGGTATATTTCCATTCTACTTTCAGTTTCCCGTTTGATCTATGTTAAACCAGATGGGCAATATCCAATCTGGACAAGCGTCTGAATATTTAACGTTTCCGCCACGTCACGGACAGTGTATACAACATATACTTACGCCTATACATAACAGTCAAATAATTTAAAAAGTGATTTTAAAGTTGTGTGGTTTATGAAATCTAATAGTATTATCATGTTTACAAAATAGCATTAATTAAAACATATCATCGCATAATTTTCATTTGTTCGCTTGTTTCAAACCGTTTTGTGTTGAACTATATTATTCAGAAGCTGATGATATGGCTGTTCCGTTTATTAAACTTGGTGACGTCAACACTAGCGCAAGCGGGAAAATTCAAAGGATATACATGTATAATGTTGAATTTTAATAATCGTAATGGAAATATAAGAAATAAACTGTTACCAGATTTGGACATACAGTTGATATGAAGCCCATCCATCCGAAAGATAAATCTATTTATCTTCCTTCCGGATGGGCTTCATATCAACTGTATGTCCAATCTGGAAACAGTTTATTGCTTAAATGCAAAAAAAATATTGGCCAATCAGAAAGCCATATTTGGTATGAAAACAAAGAAAAATTAATTATAAGGATTTATAAATCCTTGGTATTACATGTACATAATGACCAAATTATGTTTAGGGAGTAATCTGCAAAACCATCAACGATACTCCAGGGGTTCCGTTGATACTCCAGGAGTTCAAATTCAAATTCTGATCACTTATATTCTCTGAGAGATCGAAAGTGATCGGAACCCCTGGAGTATCGAGGATTCTGCAAAACATGATGAATTGTTTTCTCAATCAACTACCCATTAATTATATAATTAAGCAAGTATATAATCACAGTGCTGAAGTGCAGAATTCATCTACTGGTAGCTCTTGAGAATTTAATGCATCTTGTTAACAGGTGTCTTCAGAACCTGCTTTTAAATTATTTGACCGTACGTAAGTTAATCGTATCAAGGATGCCCGCCTTATATCCCTATGACCCAGTATTACAAGGCCTAAGTGTCGTAATAGACCTCTAAAACGTCTAAAAATGGTCTTATAACACTCTGGTGGGTCCATGATTTTATAATCTTCAACTAATTCTCAGATCCCTGAGGGGAATAGGGAGTTGAAGGTAGAACGGATAGCCTCCACTCATTTCTCTGGACGACGACCATCTGTCAGAAATCTTTCCGTCTGTCGTTCAGATCGAGCTAGGTCATCGCAGCTACGTACATATAGAGGGTACTTTTAAACAAATGTTAATTCATAACGTTATTTATTATCGTAAAATCAGAGACATAGATATCTAAATTTCTGGTAAAATATACACTACCGCTTGACACTGATCTTGTTGTCATAGCGACGGCTGCCAAGTCGTCGGCACGGGCTCTACACGTTTGTCACAGGTACAGTACGTGCAGTCGTGTAACGGTTCATTGGTTTTTTCTATAGGAGATCAAATTTCAGTTTTAAACAAGGTTTTAACATACTTAATGGTTTCACCAGAAACATCCGGTTTCGCATGCAGAATATATATATAATCTACATGAAGAAAAAAAGTACGTGTCCATGTAGAGTTGAATCAAGGACGTATATCTCACTTATAAATCCTTGGTTGAATATATAAAAAATAAAAGTCAACGACTTTCCTCTTGTACAGTAACCATTTCATGATGGCTCTTCAGGAATATGTCATAATTTATGGGACACCCCTGTATATTCGTTCTAAATGAAAAGGCTAAGGCACATGCCATATGCACGCGTAAGTTTGTGACATTGTGCATGATAGTTAGACGTGAACGTTCCCGTGGTTGTAACAGAGATTTATATAGTTATATTTAAATCTCTGGTTGTAACAAACGTTAGAAAGAGAATTTTTATGGCAATGGTCAATACAAACAGACGATATACAAAATAACCATTCAATTAGTTCATAACAATGTGATTACTTTTTACTATTATGGTTTTGTAAGGCCAAACTCGTAAATATAGATCCTTTGTTAGGCCAGCAACACACACACACACAACACACACACACACATATATATATATATATATATATATATGTAATAAACGTCGAACAACACGTAGATATAACCATATAAGCGCTTTCATTTTAAATGCTAATGCTTATATCTACGTGTCATTCGATGTTATTCTGATATATTTTACCGGACACGGAATTTATCTTAAAATTTTAATATATATATATATATATTCAGAGATTTAAATTAATTATCTCTGATTGTATGTAGTTATAGGCATAAGTCGTACACAAACAACGATGACTTTTGGTTTCAATATATTTAAAAGAAATACATTTTATTTCATACTCTTAACGTAATTATACACAATTTTTTTTTGAATATAACTAGCGAAGTATATACGTTTTAAAACATTACATAAAAAGTTAAAGAGATCAAGGGGAGTAACTCGAACAAGACAATTTAATTGACTATGAATACGGAATTAGGCAGTCCGGAAAATTCGTAATTCGGACGGTTTGGGCTGGGAACGAAGGAGTCCGGATTATCGAGGGTTCACTGTATTGGTTTTGCCAAATCTACCAGTATCTAGATGTTCGGTACACAAGATATATAATTGATCAAAATACCTTCTGTAAAGAAATAAAACACAATTTAAGCTAATCGTTAATAAAGATACAAATTTTTTTTTGAGAACTGTGTGTAAAAAGCCTTCTTTAAGTAATATTTTTCCGAATAAACGAAAAAATGTGGGGTTTTTTCCTGCATGTAAAAACACGATCAAATGATTTCGATATATCGCAAAAAATAAGGCAGGTGTGTTAATGATTCTCAACATTAACACTTACATAATATATATCGCTGTCATTTTCTGCCACTTCTGTACAATAACTAATAAATATTAACCGATTTTCTTCAAACTTAGTAACAAAGTTAAATGTCTTAAGGGCTTTGCCAAGTTCGATCACCACTTGCGACGGACCTTATTTAGCAGAGTTATGGCCCTTTGATTTAATAAAAAAAAAAAAAAAAAAAGTCATTTTCTGCCATTTCCCTGCAATAACTAATAAATATTAACCGATTTTCTTCAAACTTGGTAACAAGGTAAAATGCCTTAAGGGCTTGGCCAAGTTCGATTGCCACTTTTGGCCGACATTATGTAGTGGAGTTATGGCCCTTTGATGTACTAAAAATGTCATTTTCTGCCAGTCTCTGTGAAATAATTATAACAAATGTAAACAGATTTTCTTAAAAGTTAGTATCGAAGTTAAATGCCTTAAGAGCTCAGCCAAGTTTAAAATATTGATCACGTACACACCCTAGACGATATTTTTTTATGTAGAAGAAGCGTTTCCACGAGCGTAAATAGCGTAGCCCGGATTGTACGTACCCGACTTTCGTACCTACGACGTGTACCGCGTCCTGTGGTATGCCCGACACTTCCTGGCTTCACAACTAGCCAGCAACTTAAAACTCATTTCATGCACGAGTCTCTGTACGTGTGACTCCGAGATAATTATACAATACCTCTAGCACAATCACCAGTATCCTGCTTTGCCTCTGCTGAATACAACCACCAGTACCAGAATGTTGCAAGTCAGGGCGTACCAGAATAGACAACCTACAAATGTACTCTGTGGCGGCTTGCTTCTCTTTTCGAATACCATCAGAGGATCTTTAACGTGCATGGCGTGACTGACAGTACACCGGACCCCAGATTAACATTCCTTCCGAAGGACATATTCTGACCTCTATCTATCGATTGATTGATGAGGATTAACGTCATTGTTCCGGTTATAACCGAACCTAGGACACTACTCTGACTTCGATTGATTGATTGATGGGGCTTAAGGATGTACACCTCTGAGAAGTCAAAATTTTCTTGTATTAAACTTTTTTTTCTCATATAGTTTTTTGGAAATCGGAGTTCAAAATAAATAAAAACAATAATGATATTAATAAATATATAAACATAATTTTTGAACTGTCACAGGATTCTCTATGCCTATCAATGATTGATTGATGGGGTTAAACGTCCTTGTTCCGGTTATAACCGAGCCTACGACACCATGTCTATCCATGATTGATTGATTTGATTGATGAGGCTTGACGTCCTTGTTCCGGTTATAACCGAGGCTAGGACACTCGTGCCTCCATGATTGATTGGGCTTGACGTTCTTGTTCCGGTTATAACCGAGCCTAGGACACCATGCACCTATCCATGATTGATTGATTGATGGGGCTTGACGTCCTTGTTCCGGTTTTAACCGAGCCTAGGACACTCGTGCCTATCCAGTTATACAATTGATTAATTGATGGGGCTTAACGTCCTTGTTCCAGTTATATCCGAGCCTAGGAGACCCAGTTATATAATCATGTATGCGATTTACTATATATAAAGATTATGTTCCCTGCCAGTGGTATTAGCTCATTTACATATAGTAACCTACAGTTCTAATGATCTGTTCTATATGATTTATAAAACAACCTTCATAGACTAAATTACTTTTTATTTGTAAGGTACACATTTCGGCAAATTAATTCAGCCCTATAATTAAATAATTAGTCAAATCTCACTATAAATCCTTGGTCAAATTGAGTACACGTAGTATAACCAACGTTTTACAAACGATATCCAAGGGAGGTAACTCTAACAGAAGTTATCACACATAAGTTTCGCTTCAAATTTTGCTATTATTGTTGCGACGGTTGTGTCAGAAAAATACACGTTTATTCTGTGAACAGACAACGATTACCTCGTAATTTTTGTACCATCGCCATGTTGGATACGGGTAACTGCAGTTACCCTAACCCGGCCCCCCCCCCTACATATATGTTTCTGATTACGTAAACCCACCATCTTTTTTTAATCACTTAACGATGCTCCACCGCTGACAAATATGAAAAAAAACTTTCACAACAAAAAGGAGCAGACGATTTAGTATTTTTCTTCAATTACAAAAGTTACTTACTTCATACCATTAAACCATTGAAAAGTCTGAGCTTCAAATTATCGTGGTACTATATGCTAGTATAAACTATATGGAATGAAGTATTGATTGCGCATACACCAAAAACAAACTTAATTATTTTATATCATTTTTTGTGTTAATTGGACATACAAGTATGCATGATTAAACAACAATTCTTATTCAAATGATAATGAAGTATCGTTTATGCTCTGTTGGCGGCATCCTCGATACTCCAGGGGATTCCGATCACTTACGATCTCTACACCCCTGGACTATCTCATAGTGAAATTGAAGGCAGCTCAGCGGAAAACATTTGACCAATCACAGGCTAGCAAAGATTTCCTTTGAAGACTACAGAGAGAGCGACGCCTAACATCAAAGCCACACAGTCAACCACAGTGTACCGTTATACGCATCTTTGATGTACATCAAAGGACTGAATTACCTGTACTGTTCTGTTGCCTCCAGTTTTACTATGAGATAGTCCAGGGGTGTAGAGATAGTAAGTGATCGGAACCCCTGGAATATCGAGGATGTGTTGGCGGTGGAGCATCTATAAAGGCCCACTACCTTTCCGAAACGGCTATGTAGAACGACATTGATTTTTTTGTAGAGTCGCAAAAAGTATTAGCTTACCGTTAAAACTATACTTATCATCGCCTTATGAACAATTCAATTAAGATAAATAAAACGTTAATTTTCATTACGCGGGTCGTCTTATAATGTTTTCCGCCATTGTCCTAATTACCACGCGTTACTTCACTATCACTGCAATTACTACGTTATTACGATATATTAAGTTGTTGTAACGACATAGCTAAGTCGTTATTACGACATTAATAAGTCGTTATAATGACATAGCTAAGTCGTTATTACGGCATAATAAGTTGTTAAACCGACATAATATTTTTTTCAATGTGACCCTAACAGGCTTCTGTAGTTTTGCTAGTTGTTACAAATTGGTATATTTTGACATTTCGTTCTTCTTGGTAACGTTTTAAATGACGAAACATCTTCGTAAGTGGTAACTTTCTGTTGTTAAGCTTTAAATATGAGTTGTGACCCTCGGGTAGCATATCCCTATACCCTTCATATCCACATATGAAAGAGTCTTTAAATAATATTCTAAAATAGGAAACACCCGAGGATATGCGCTGCATTCATCTCCACGTGACCATGCATGTACTTGCCAATGACAATAGTGGAAAGGCATTTCAATATGTTTTTCCCCCAAGTTTTTACCAAGACATCTATTATAACATCTTTCTTAAAATAAAATGCGTGCATATGTACACTAAATTACAACTCGTAAATATTGTCACCATGCGAATTATGTTAAAAAAAAACATGTCAATTTCAAACTTAACATAACACACATACATGCATGCATTAAGGTATTTATGTTTTTCAAAGAAGACAATATATAGAAAAGACAGCAATTTGGAACTTTTCTGATAATGGCTTTGCTCATTACATGTCTTTTTTTCAAATTCAGTGAAAGAGCTGCGGGAACTTAAGGAGATGGTGGCGCGCAGTACACATGATAACTGCCACTTCGTTTTTGAGAAGTCGCCTATTGAAGTATGTTCACAAATCATATTTTGCCACTTCATATTTTGCTTTTGATCGTGATTAATGGTATCCGTAATGTGCATATTTCATCAGAAACATACTTTATAACTACAATTAAACGCACCTGAAATCTGCTACAATTGAACATTGAACTGCATTCAGTTGGCAATTATGTGAGTATGAGTGACAATTGGTCACGCAGCGGCAAATTTATGTTGAACATTAAATATGGCGCTATAACGATTTTATATCACAACGGTAATGACGTGATTATAAGCTGAATGAAGTTCATAGACTGATGAAGGCCATCTGCGCTAGATAAGGTTACATAGCGGGGCTGCAGTGAAAATGTAATTATAAAGCATTATAAATAATGAAAGTGTCCAACACTCAATGACTCTTTACACCCTAGTAACTGTAATACTGCTAGCGCTACACTTTGTTTAATTGATGTGTTATCGGACTTTCTTTGAGACAATTTAGAAAGATAAATAATCTTTGTTAATTTACTTGCACATTGTACAATCATTTGCTATTTTTTTATATACACAGAAACCTCTAACGGAGTATTTGAAGCAGAGGTTCGTGAGCTATCCTTTCATGAAAAGAAACGACCAAGAACTTCTGGTAAATGATGTTACAATTCATGTATAAAAATTAATTAATGAATTAATATAAGAGTGAATGCTTACATTGCCATTGCACATTACCTACATGTTGCTACTAAGCCCATATCATTTATGACATGTTCAAGAAAAGAAAAAATAACTTCGTGGTATCTTGAAAATATTTCGAAGAGCCGGGGTTACATAATTCACAAATGTTCCATTATCATTATACCTTCATAACCTCAACAAAATAAAAAACTATTTCTTATATTTACAGTTTTTCACGTAATTGAATATTATTTATTCTCGCGACAGTTGCATATTTTTTCTTAAAGTACCCATAATTTTTTCTCTATCGTCATCGAAATCGCCGCACGTGTTGTACTATCATTATACACTGATAATGATAATGCTAGAAAGCATGGTTATTTAGTCCATGTCAGTGCAAACTAAATATATTGAAAAAAAAAATCATTAAAGGTAATGTCTAAGGATTTCAGGTGTCATAAACAAATGAAATTTATTTTTTAGAGGAAAATTCACTCCTTGACAAAGGAACTCAACATAAAGAGGGGTTCCCTGACGCAGGAAACTGTAAAAGCTGCCTGCATCACGGCGTCTTTAAGGAAGATGACGGAGTGGCGAAACCAAACAAAGGGAAAGGTAAGTAATTATAATTTAAAGATATTTCAAGCTTTAAGAAACCTTTGATAAAGCTAACGTATTAATCTCAGGCTGTTATGGTTACATAATTTGTCATTTTCATACATGTTGCATCTTTAAAAATGACATATTAAACATAGGTTGAGAAAGAAATTGAAAATATGATTATCATACAGAAAATACTCAAGTGTTGTCCCTGACTTTACGAAATTCATAACGTAAGCGCGTATCTATTGCAGATTTGCAATAAAGAAGGGAAAGACCCAGGAGAAGAGAGTCTCCTGGGTTTAGCCAGCCTGCTTTTTCGAAAGTTTGGTGGAAAAGAGGAAGATGCAGTAAGGCTTACTGCTTGCATTGTAAGTATCCAAAAATACAGAATCACAGCTCATCGTTGTCAGGATAAATTGTTACGAATTTTTTTAACGAGCATCATTTAAGAGGTCAGATAAAATGCAGTTTGCAAGTCAGTGAACCAGAACAAAAGGCCACTGTGTTGTTAATTATAACACAGCAATAGTATATATAAATATATAAACCATACATTTTCAATAACCATGTAAATGTAGACAACAATTATGGCATCTTGATGTAACGATCTACGTCGTAGGCATTGAGCCCGCAGATTAAGTAAATTCTGAATCATTAATTTCAGAGATCCTATTGCCATGAGGAGAAGCTGTTAAGAAAATTAGCCGGCACTCAACAGCAATCCACAGATTTCTGGACTGGTGTCCAGAATCGTATGGAAGCGATCGAGAGGAGCACCGATCCACAGAAGTGGACTAAGGTGACAGACAGGGAGCGTAACAGGATAGAACGGTATAAAGCCATGTGAAATCCCTGTCTGCCACCCTATTCCACTTTGATGGATCGATGCATCCTCTCCATATCAATAAATCCATATTAAACAAATACTAACTTGTTGGAGTCATTTGATCATATGTTTAAACGCATCTGTTGTGATTTCCCAATTTGACGACATCGACGTGAAGTAACCTACTGCAGTGCAGAATATTTGATAAATGTGACCTTTTATCAGACGATTATATTAACTCCTTTGATTGCTTATAAAACTTCGCTAGGTTGTCTCCTGATGGTAGCATTACCCGACTGTACGTGTTGAAGGAGGTTATAAACATGTGCGGATGCTGCAACCTAGTAGCCTCGTGACCTGATCATTTGGAATGTTTAGGGCCATAAGCTCCTTGCTATGAACTGGATGCGGTCTTTTATATCCACGAAGTTCATGGTTTAGAAGTAGTTAAGCCGCCTCTGCTACTTTTGGGTGGTCACACTCATTCCTTATGGTCAGTAAAGTTGAAAATGTCGAGGAAAAAACAATTCAATGGTCACATTTTGATTAATATTCTTCAACTGTAAAAGACTGTTTCCTTTTCAAAAATATCTAGATACAAATGACCAAAATCACCAAACATTCCTCAGCAGAGTGATTGCAACACCTGATATGCTCAGAAATGGCTACAATTCTAGAACTACAGTGATGCAAGTGAAGCATTTACCAGGACATTGACAGTAAAATTGACCTGAAAATGAACAGAAGAAAACTTGACCTGAAATTGACCTGAAATTCAGGTCAATTTCTGGTCAAGATTTTTTCTGGTCAAATTGACCTGAAAGGAGCAAAAAAAGTCAATTTCAGGTTAAAAATCTAACCTGAAATTGACCAGAATTTCATATGAATTTAACCAGAATTTCACCTGAAAATAACATCAGAAAATTGAGGTCAATTTCAGGTAAAAGTCTAACCTGAAATTGACCATAATTTCACATGAAATTGACCAGAATATAATTTGAGGTCAATTTCAGGTTTAAATAACTAACCTGAAATTGACCAGAATTTCACATGAATTTGACCAGAAATTGACCAGAATTTGACCTCAGCAAATTTTAATGTGAAATTCAGGTCAATTTCAGGTGAAATTCAGGTTAGTTTTTTAACCTGAAATTGACTGTTCTGCTCCTTTCAGGTCAATTTCAGGTCAAAATTTTAACCAGAAATTCTGGTCAATTTCAGGTCAATTTCAGGTTAGGAAATTCACCTGAAATTGACCAGAAATTTGACTGGTTAATTTGACAGGTGAAATTCAGGTCAAGATTTCTTGACCTGAAATTCTGGTCAATTTCTGGTCAATTTCAGGTTAAGATTTCTTGACATGAATTTCAGGTCAAATTTCAAGAGAAATTCTGGTCAATTTCAGGTGAAGATTTCTTGACCTGAAATTCAGGTCAAATTTCATACAAAATTCTGCTGAATTTCAGGTGAATTTCAGGTCAAGAAATCTTCACCTGAAATTCAGGTGAAGAAATCTTGACATGAAATTCAGGTCAAGAAATCTTAACCTGAATTTCAGGTCAAGGTTTCTTGACCTGAAATTCTGGTCAATATCAGGTCAATTTCTGGTCAAGAAATCTTGACCTAAAATTCAGGTTAAGAAATCTTCACCTGAATTTCAGGTCAATATTTCTTGACCTGAATTTCTGGTCAATTTCATGTCAATTTTAGGTCAAGAAATCTTGACCTGAAATTCTGGTTAAGATTTCCTTGGGTGACTTTCAGGTCAAATTTTCTTTGGATCATTTACTGAATACTGTTATGGCTTTCATAGATCTACTTTCTATTAAAAATAATTTGTAAAATTGTCTATTAAAATGATTCCTCCAGTATAAAAACGTCTGAAAAATGAAGAGAAGATATTGTAAGTGTTTTTAAAACAGTATTTATTTTGCAGTTAAGAAAAAAAAACTGCTACATAAAACTTAAGCACATGTTTTGCTTATCATTTGTAGCAAAGAGCGATAACTCTTTACCAATATCTTGTTTGATCATCACTTTGGACAGAGAAATATGCAAATTATGCATGATATATATACCGGTATGCACAAAAGTTCCTGCTCTGACACATAGCAATTGTACTTATAATTACACAATTCGGTAATAATTGGTATATACACTGATGAAGTTAACTTTTTACATATATGTACATGCTTTGTACAAAGGATGATGTGGGTTTTGTCAGTGTGATATACAATGTATATGGAGCTTTGTATATGACCAGAGGTGTTGCCTTGTAGCCAATCAAATCCCTTGTTGCCTTGGTCAAGCCTGTTACTTGAGAGTAGCCGGCGCTTGTTGACCTAACCAATAATTCAGACAAACAGAGTATGGACTTCTCCCTCCAATTCAGGGGTTACAGGCACTGACTGGCCCCAGATATCTGCAATCTCATACCAACAGAAGGCATCAGTCCATCCATTTAGGGAGAAAGAAAACCTAAAAAAAATAGAAATAAAAAACAAATGCCACAATGAATATGATGCTGACTAAGTAAATATCATGATAGCATGTACACATATGTATTACTAGATGTTTCTGTGGTTTGCCGGCATGCATAAAAATATGAATATTGGTCTTAATTAACCGCAAGTAAAAAAGAAAAAACATTTTGTTTATTTGTTCGTCAAATTACCAAGTCATGTTATTCATCCCGAAAACCATTTGTATGTCTTTTACCAAGTTAATTAATTATGGACATTTGATCTATTCGAAGGTATTACAACATGTATTTAAAATTCTACATGGTTAGTATAAAACCATTCTCCAACTCCAACTAAAAAGTCCTTATTTCTTACATTAGAAATGTATGTGTTTCAAACAAGGTAAATGTTAACCACATTATTTAAAATTTACAAGCAGGAACTTAATGTCATAAAAGAAATATATTGACTAAGTAAGTTTAATAAATTTCAGAAAGACAACTCGTATTTAAGTATGAAATCATTTCAGATGTGAAAAAATACCTGATCTTCGTAGCCGAAGAGGCATGGCTAGTTTGCTGATCTTCAATTTTCAAACACTCTCACGTCTGGAAAAAAGTGCTGTTTGTGGCCATGCATTTTAATGTGGTCAGTCTGAAATATTCAACAGTTGTCATTAATAAAAGTTTTATAACAAAGAGGCTACAATACTAGTGCCTTTTTGTTTTGATCAATGCCTAGACATATAAATTATAATGTTGGAATGTCACTATTAGATCATGTACATGTTTGTGAAAATGGTTACATACTTTTTATACAAGGCAAGTCTTTCACAGACCCATGTGTATCAAAAAGAAAAAAAAAAAAAAGAAAAATTGTGACTAAATTAAACAATACATCTGTAGAACAAATCATATGCAGCGTAACTCAAGATTGTCTCCCCTTATTAGTAGTTATTACTACAAATAGTTCAGAAGTAAGGGTCCAGCCTGGACAATCAAATCACTGTGAACTTGGCTTTTACTTTTTACCTTTCTCTTAGAACATAGGGTCAATGACCTGAATGTAGTGTATTAAATATCAGCTTTGGGTTACATAATTGAACTACATATGTATCCTTCAAATTTCATCACCATAAGTCATATATTTAACACTTCAGAAATGCAGGGCTTTGCAGGATATTATTAGATAAGAAGAGGATGAAGAGCCAGTTCTTATACATTAGTACATCACGTGACAGAATACTGGATTCTGATTGGCTACACACATGGATACTATTTGCAATAGTGCCCGGGCAAGCGGGCACTATTGAAGTGGCGCGAAATTGAACGTGAATGTATTGTGACGTCACCATTACATGATGTCTTTATAATGTTGCGCTTCGACCAAGATGTCAAGATGGCGAACAGGCTGTTTTGTGCGGGGATGGAAGCAAATCTTGCTTTTCTACAGAAGACTGTTCACTAATGTTCTATATTGATCTACTTTTAATTTTCATGAAGCTGAATCCCGTTTTTATAGAATCCCATATCTCTGCCACAATTTATATATTGTACTTTTAATGTAACAACGTGGTGTGGAAATGAAGATAGCGTTGCGGCTCGGGCACTATTCCATCCCTCGACAATACTATGAGGCAATAGTGCCCTCTCAACCAGGCCATAATAGATAAATATATCTCACTTCATTCAAAGGGAAGATATTATGAAGTATACATGTATATTGTATAATATACCACATGAGTTATAGCAATCTGATTTTAAAAGTTAATTATGGAATAAAACTTACAATGAATAAAAACTTTGCTCCCAATACACTTATCAATACAGTGACATTCATATGTACAATATCATACAAACTTTTTTTTCCACATTTTGTTTGCTTACCAAATAAAAAAGTTTGGGTAAGTTCTTCTTGCCCAGTCCTGGAATATTTTTCTTGATTAAAATCAATTTTATATCTCCAGTATTTAATTTCAAAGACATCAATCTGTCAAATCTGGAAAATAAATGAAAAATAAACTAATGATGGCAATTTAGCATGTTTGTATCACTGACATATACATGTATGTACATGTATACATTCTGTGTATATGTAACTATATGTATATGTACCTATAGGTTAACTACCCGTATTTACTTGGGGTTATTGAATCAATATTGCAAGTAAGGTTCTTTTAAAAGATTTACTTTTCCCTATTACACCATGCTGATAACTGTTCTCTTAAAATAAACTTTTACAGAACTATCGAATCAGTTAAAAGTTCTATAAATGTCCTCATCAAAGACTAGACATATGAAATGTAATTATAAGTATCCACAATTAATTTCAATATTCTATATTTTCATGATAGCAAAATATTAGAAATATATTATTAAATAATCATATAATTATATTTAGCCATTGGTTGCCAGTTATTTACTATAAATAATCTATGTATTTCAAAATTGCATATTGATAAAGATTCACAAAGAAATCATCAATGTTGGATCTGAATTAATATTCAGTTGACACAATATGTACCATATCGATCTAAATTTAAGAACAAAATTAAAGAATGTGTCAGTACAAAACATAAAGACCACATCATTGAATCAGGAATCAAGGAGGATTATATTTAATCTATAACACGTTATTTACATTGTCGATCTAAATTTAAAGCATCACTACTCTGGTATAGATTTCTAATAACTTCTTAGTCCTACAGCCGTGAGTGATTTTATTTTCATATTAAAAAAGCTGTAGTCGCTAAAAACACTGAAAGAAGATTCCTTTACATCCTGCTAGGTATATGTACCATAATACAACTGATGGCACTATATATTTATTAATTTGATGAAGCTGCAGAATGTATACCAATGTAAACACTTCACCATTTCTCACATATATAAACATTAATCACCATTATACGGTGCGTGGAATTTATACAATTTATCACACTGAAGTTGTGATAAACACTAACAGCTAGTGTTCATAGTTTTGCGATTTTGATTTCTAATTTCCTGTTTTATTTGATTTCTTATTTAACCTTTATTCTTTATATAAGCCTATTTTAGCAAGGTTATGGACAATAGAGAATGATGACAGTCTTGAGTCTTATAAATATATAATTAGTTCTACATGTACAATTATTATATGTAGATTTCTACATGTACTATGTAGTCTACATGTAGGGTACAATTAATGTACATGTATACTTCTTCATGCCAATCATGATTATAAATGTAATTTGAAGGATTCATTACAGTATGTGTTGTGACAATCTAATTCACTGAACATGGATATACATACACTACATACAGTACCTGATGATACACAAACTACTAGACTCTACATAGAGTACAAACAGTAGGCCTATTGGACATAATGTATACACCTTTATTTATTGGGTCAGATGGACTGGGCTTTCTTACGGATTTATTTTGGCTTTAATTTTAGGTACTTTGTAAATATATGGAGTCATAAAAAGACACCCTAAAACTACTAGCCTATCTTAATCAGAACCTCCCCGCTTCCGGGCGGCATAGGATTTATTTTTCATCAGATGTTGGCTTCTCAAACTTACTTTGTGATTGTCGTATTTTGTTCCGATAACATAGTTAAGCTGCTTGTAATATCGCTGACAGTTAGGCATCCTAGTCGTAGTGTGTACCGGCAAACATCATATATCGTAATGTATTACACCACATTCACTAATATTGACGATATAATCAAAATATTGTGACAATATCGTAAGCCACCGTCTCGATCTGTTGTCACAGACTCCATCCAATCTGGGTCGATGAGATGCTTGACTCAGCCGATCCGTAAATGATAAACATATCGATGATCTAGATTTGAACTAGAGCGCCATCTATATCGAGCAGACGTAAACAACAGCACGTGCGCGTTTTGACTACAGAGGCCGGGATGTTGACAATCTTCCGTAGAAAATGAGTAGAGGCGAAAGAAGTTGTTTCAGGTAATCCATCGATATGAATATGAAATTTAGTCGAGTTTTTTCTCTCTCATAAAACAAACGAGGTTGTTTTTTTGTTGATCAGGACAATATTTGTGAAAAGTTTCATTGGGGTCCTGACCCAGACCTTGGGATATTTTTTCCTTGCGGTTATTTTATTAGATTTCCCTAGGAATATGATTCGTTAAGCCCATAACTGCAATAATTGCCAATTTAGGAAAAATTTAATAAAATCATGACAGTAAATTGAAATTTTGTCAAAATACAGAAAAATATGACTGAAGTAGTCTAGCCAGTACATGTAAATCACAGGAGCTTGACGTTTTGTCAATTGTACATGTACGGTACATGTATGTAAATTTACAATATACATATATAAACTACTCCAAATTGATTTTCAGTACTATATTTAAAAGTGGTTTTAAGTATAGGGGTACCTGTACAAGAAAAAGAATAAAAATAAAAAAGATCAGTCAGAAGGTGATATCTTTTAGCTAAAACAGTACTGTAGCTAATTTGTTGCAGCTAATGGCAAGTAATGTACCATGTAGAACTACATTTGTACTTTATGCTAGGCCTATTAAAATTAAATTAAAGATGCGATTAATTTTACAAGTTCTTAAAAAAACAAGTTACAAATTGCATTGTCTATATAGAATAATTATCATTTGTATGTAAAACATCACGCCTTTCATAAAACATTCTAGGCCTAGTCGTCATAATTACACAGACTTATTGTTAATTTATTCTGATTTGTTGGTTTTCTTATTATTAATGTTAATAACATGTTTGAGTAAAATATTGTAACAGGCAACTACATTTGTACATGTAGGGGCCTATGCTGTATATAATAAATTGGCTGACTGCTGTATTGATATTTGTGATGAAATCCGTGTTTTTGGGGATATTTAATAATTATAATTGTAGTGTAAATGCATGCCTGTTGGTATCTCTAGCTATGCAGGTTGCTAATACATGTATATATATTTGGACATGAAGCACATCATGACATGACTGACTAATATTTACCTTATTGCAGTTAACAACGATACATTAAATGGTTTCTAATAAAGTATCAAATATAACACGCACACAATATCTTTATGAAGAACCATACGTGGAAAATAAGGGACTGACTTTTTTTCATAATAACAATTCCATTTGACATCCTTAAGCTTTTGCAATAACTTATTTTATGAAAGAATTATGTAGAATTCTATATACAGTAAACATGTCAGATGCTACATGTATATGATTTTTCCTGAAACTTTTTTTAATCTAATTTAATTAAACACTGGTAATGCTGAGTCATCTGATTTACTGTATATATAACCCCAAAAATGTTAAGAGAAACTTGAACATTTTTTTTATCTTACTATGACTATTTTAGAGGGAAAAAACCAATGCATTTGATGACAAAGTGTTCTTTATTTCCAGAACAGTGTACAATATGATTCCGACTTATAATGAAAGTGTTAACACAGTATGCCATTTCCAGTATATTACATGCAGTTTTATTTTGAGTTTTGACTTTATGTCCGTAGATTCGGCTAAATAACTTGTAGATCATGTGCAGTTGAAATGTAACTGTTTCTCTTTTACATTTCAGGGATTGCAGTGGCAAGAAGATCAAGTAAAGGACTTTTGGAAGATAAATAACATAAAGCAGAAAACAGACTTTGTCATTGTTTCCCTAGGGATGGGGAGGGGGAGGGAGGGTAGGAGGGTTCTAGGCTGTGTAACAGGTCCTCTACGAAAAAAATCGACCCACTAAAGTCGAAGTTCCTAGAAAAAAGAGTTGAAGAAGGTGAACCTCTTTGAATGTGAATCGTTTAAAGCTATCACGAAGTGGCAAAACAATCTGTGATTGTCATTTCTTTTTTTAATAGATAAATGTATGTACATGTATACAAAACTTAAACAATATGCTATGGTGAAGAATACTTGTTAAAATGTGACTTCTTTGTCAGGCAATTGATTTATATTCTGTAATTTCTTATAAGACTTCGCTAGGTTGTCTCCTGATGGTAGCATTACCCGACTGTACGTGTTTGAAGGAGGTTATAAAACATGTGCGGATGCTGCAACCTAGTAGCCTCGTGATCTGATCATTTGGAATGTTTAGGGCCATAAGCTCCTTGCTATGAACTGGATGCGGTCCTTTATATCCACGAAGTTCATGGTTTAGAAGTAGTTAAGCCGCCTCTGCTACTTTTGGGTGGTCACACTCATTCCTTATGGTCAGTTAAAGTTGAAAAAAGATCAAGGAAAAAAACACAATTCAACTTGGTCACATTCTTGATTAATATTCTTCACGCTGTAAGAAATCTGTTTCCTACAATACATAAGATACAAATTGACACCAAACTCACGCAAAACATTATTCCTCAGCAGCGTGATTGCAAATCACCTGATGAATCTCAGAAATGGCTAACAAATACTCAATACAATACCCTGATGCAAGTGAACCATTTATGCCTGGAAATGTACACTCTGGAACATGTAAAATTGACCTGATAAATGAACCATAAGAAAACTAGGAGGACCTTTAAATTGACCTTAAACTTTCAGAGTTCAAAATTTCTGGTTCAAGATATTTCTGAGGTTCAAATTGACCCTAGAAAGGAAGCAAGAAAGATGACAATTTCATTGTTAAAAATCTAACCTGAAATTGAACTCAGAATTTTCATATGAATTTAACCAGAATTTCACCTGAAAATGACCTGAGAAAATTGAGGTCAATTTCAGGTTAAAAGTCTAACCTGAAATTGACCAGAATTTCACATGAAATTGACCAGAATATAATTTGAGGTCAATTTCAGGTTAAAAAACTAACCTGAAATTGACCATAATTTCACATGAATTTGACCAGAAATTGACCAGAATTTGACCTCAGCAAATTTTAATGTGAAATTCAGGTCAATTTCAGGTGAAATTCAGGTTAGTTTTTTTAACCTGAAATTGACTGTTCTGCTCCTTTCAGGTCAATTTCAGGTCAAAATTGTAACCAGAAATTCTGGTCAATTTCAGGTCAATTTCAGGTTAGGAAATATTGGCTGTGTAGGATCGTACAATAGGTCATGTGTCAGGTGTGTTGCTCACTACAGGTAAACCCCAGGTAATTAATACCGATGTTACACAGGTATACAGCATGTTATAGCCACATTAGTGTCACTGCAGATTAATAGAGTCAAAAACGGGGAAATCCTTATAACGGGGCCGAGAGCATGAGGTCAGCTGTGAACCTCATTACAACACGATGATAAAACCATGTGGTATTTACAATCATACAATCCTATTTTATAAAATATCTGTTTTTATATCAAATGAAATTAATTACACCAGACCTGGAAACAAAATTAAATCTATTATTTTTTCTGAGGATCAATTTTGACATGCATAATTGATTTATATGGATGAGATGTGATGAAGGTTTTAAAATCTGATTTACTTCCAATACTGCAGGCCCAGGGTAAAGTTATAATCTTTGGACTTGTTATTTTTATACACATTTAATTATGAGCTCATAAATTTGATGTCATGGATTTGTAAAATATAGAGGGTGAAGCGAGCCGTGACAAAAACTAATAGTTACAGCAGAAATATACACTGTACATGCTGACAAAATGTATAAATGTCTCACAATATATGAAATGTATAAGTAATGTTTCAAGTCCATGCAAATGGAAGGAAACTCATCGAGAGAACTTGACATATTTTCGTTAAAATTGAGTTATTTTGTACTATAAAGATAGCAATTTAAACAAGTGGTATTAAAAAACTGACTTAATTATTTATAAGTGAAATTTAGTTTGTTTAACTACTAGTACCATATTCAACCAAATATTTAGCGTCATTAAAGAAAATTGAAAAAAATGCAAAGGTGCTTAAAAACATGAAATAATTGCAAATTACACATGTAACTTTGTATGTTAATGTATTAAAAATTCTAGATTACTTGAAAAAACTCACAATTTGAATAGGTATTGCTACATTTAAGCAATATTTCAATAAATAAATTGAAAAGCAAATAAACCCCCTTAACTAAGAATATAAAATTCAAGTATCCTACCTGTTGTGTCTCGTCGTAACCAACTTTCTTGTTTGATGTGCTGACTGGTTGAGGGAGTTTGTAGGTTATAAATTGGTACCTGTAATTTGTAATTGTATCTAGGTTAGACAATAGTCAGACAAATAGTTCACACCTATCATTGTGTCCTGTAATCTCTAACTGTAAACCTCCTATCTTCTCCCATCAGCCTCCAGGACATCTCATACACATGCCTAATTTTTTCACAAAGTTGACATAATTATCAAATTATTTATTGCACATTGCAAGGCAATTCAATTTTATGTTCCTTTTGATTATAAACACAATACAAAGAAGTGTTAAGATTGATTTGGACATCAAAGTGGAGTAGGCCTCGGGGCCACGCTAAACACTTGCCAGGAATCGGTCAAGGTGTGACACACAGTTACACCTATACTGGTTACCTCAGAGCCATAGGACACAGGAGTTACCTCCCTTGCTGGCCTTCCCTACTGTGATCAGTGTTTAGTACTTGGTTTGGTGATAAAACTAGCCGTAAACTGTTTGATGTTCAGGCTTTTGTGTGTCAGATTTCTTCTTTTATTGTTTTCTTTCATGGCGCTTGTTTATATCTAACTTAACATAGAAGACCATCAGGCCTGTGTTCTATCTACCTGTGGTCACCTGGGTCGAGTGATCGAGTCATTAACATACCTTGACTTTTTTTACCTG
The DNA here is from genome assembly GCF_041381155.1 of Argopecten irradians. Lineage (NCBI taxonomy): Eukaryota > Metazoa > Mollusca > Bivalvia > Pectinida > Pectinidae > Argopecten > Argopecten irradians. The sequence continues at coordinate 15,104,302 of NC_091134.1, read as the reverse complement.
TAATCTTTGATAACTGTTCACTAGGCCACCTGGGTGTAGTTGGACCAGACAATAGCCTCTGTAAACCTATAGGAGTATACAGTGTTAGGATCAGTACTGTGTGGTTAAAGGAAACCATCTTTAAAGCAGACGTCAAAACCATAGATACTGTTTTCTTACTGAAAGGTTTGCCACCACCCTCCACAATGCTCCAACAAAATAAGTTGAGAACATGGTCTTATTGTATATTTGGAGAAACTAAAGAAAGTATCCTCTGTTTTCTTGATGACAAACTTGATGAAAGATTTGAACTGATACGATTATCAGGAATCTTTCTCCTTTTACTTTTTTAAAATTTTGTACAGAAAGATCTCCCTTTTAATTACACTACATTTCAAACTGAATTGAATGCAATTAAATGTATGAAAAGTTCCAATGATAAAGATCAAACTCTGAAAGTCAAACATGAATCAGCCAAAGTTCACCACAACCCGATCCCATCAAATTGGTGTGCACTGCCTCTAAGAAAACGACAAGACAAAGCCAGAGAGCAGACGTCGACAAACAAACAAACGTCCGGATGATACGGATCTAAAGCAATATCTGTGAGTGCGAATATCCCATATCAAGGTTGCTTCCATGGCAATGTCTTGTATCGTGAATGAAACCAATCATCTTACAGTGACCAGCCAAGCGCTCATGTAATCGTATCAAGTGACTATTAAAAGATCTTGACCCCAAGCTATCTTTTTTCACAATCTTTCAGTGCAAATTAATTCATTCATGAGATAGTGGAGGATATAATCTTTCATCAATTCCCTCCCATTGTCTAAGTTGACCATATACCTGCAGTTTTGACAATAGTTCCATCTTACTGGGTTCGCTGAACGATGGCGATCGAGCAGTGACAGGAGGTCGATGTTTTATCTCCAGGAGATGTATGGGGCTATTTGCCTTCCAGCACAAGTCAATGACAAAGTCTCCTATTTTCTAAAATGCTAAAAAGCAAGAAAAAAGTCTGTTTGAATTGTAAGGAACAAATGGAGTTAGAATTTATGGGATTGTGTAAATGTTGTGTAGAATGGTTTCTGTCATAGCCCGTACAAAGACGAGATCTCTGTGATCACCATTTAAAGGTATTCCTGTGGCCCCTAAGATACACTAATCACCCATTTACAATCCTATGGCCTGTATTTAGAGTACCCTATTACCATACATCTATCAAACCAGTAGATTCCTTACGTCTTTTTTCATGATTTGTGTTTTTTAAATCTAAACATTTCCATACCAACGATAACTGGGGATGAAAAGCTATTTTCTGATTGTCAAGAATCTTGAACATTTAAAAAATGTTATTTTCAAAAATGTTTTAATAAATTAATGGTAAAATGAAAGTATAATTAATTACATGTATTTAATGAAGGTGTACCTGAAGACCTGGCGCCGATTTCTCGAAACAAAAGTGCAGACTTAAGTCAAAACTTAAGTTTTTCTCCTTATGTAACTTATATGAAAACTAAAGACTTAAGTCAGTTTGGGACTTAAGTTTGGTTCGAGAAATCGGGGCCAGGTATGATTTAATGTAATAGAAGTAGTCTGTTTTACTGAAAGGATCCTAAATGTCACCACCTTGGTCTGCAAATCACAACCAGAACAAATTAAATATAGTTATTTATACATTAATTATAAACATCACTGTTTTTATTGAACATTGAACATGTCTTATAAAAGTTTCTGAGAATATGATAAATGTAACTGGACCCATTAACATACAGATGGATTGCTCCAGCCGAGTCTTCATATCGATGATCATCGGACATCACTCAATATACCCATATACCGCCAACAGGCCATAACTTCCTCCGCGACGCTTTGAAGTCCGCCACGGAACAACCACAATGTCAACATGTTTTATTCTGAAAAATATTGATAATATTTTATTAATGGGCATTGTATGGTAATCTATCAATGAACATGAACACTTAATGGTGGCCATTATTTATACTAATACCACCCATCTGTATCTGTCTGGTCAACGGTAAAGGAGCACGTACCAGCTAGGTATATATCTGTCAATTCAATGAATATCAAGAATTCCTTAAATAGCAACTGACTTTATGTATTTAAAAATTAGTGAAATTTCACGTTTCCATTGTAAAAATGAGTTTATCATGGAATGAACATTTTAGGTTAATAGGTTTATTTGTAAAGAATAAATTTATTTGAGTCATGTAAAATACCAAAGATATGAATCCATAAAAACAAACATTAATCATTATGATAGTGTTTATAAATCAATGTTAAAATCATAGACTTGATAAAAAGGTTATTGAGTTCATCTACCGGGTAATGTCAAAAACAGCACAAATGCTATTTTATTTTTTATAATATTACATATTATTTTATCTTATCTTTTATGTGTATTTTCATTAAAGATGCTCCACTGCTGACAAACATTATTTTTTCACAATCAAAAATATGAGCAGACAATTTAGTATTTTTCTTCAGTTAAAAAGTTACTTACTTTACACCATTACCACCATTGAAAAGTTTAAGCTTCTAATTTTACTTAAGTTAAAAATATAAAAAATAATTAATTGCATCCCGAAAAAATTCCATGTCACAATATCCTATATGGAATGAAATACTGATTGCTTATGCACCAAAGACAAGATAAATTATTTTATTACATTTTTTATGCTAATTATACATATACACACATTTAAACACCAGTTACTGTTCAAGTGATGAATATCATTTACGCTCTGTCGGCGGTGGAGCATCCTTAAATCCTTATAATTTAATGGTATTCAAAACAAATAAATTGTATGTTTAGTCAGAATTCTCTAAATATTTAGTAGATTAATTTTGAAACATTAATTTTTCACAATTTTGTATAAATTACCGATTCAGAAATTAATTTTCTAGGATATATAGGAATAAAGTATTTAGAATAACTTAGAAGATACTTTTTAGCAAAAGGCATCAAAGTGACTGATCTGATATATTGATCTATATTATAAAAGATCCGAAGAAAAACAGAAGTTAAACTACATACCTATTTATCTATAGAAAAACAGAAGTTAAACTACATACCTATTTATCTATAGATGTGACCAAGTAAGAAATCAAATGCTTCAACTAGATATTTTTGCCAGAAAACGATGAGGCCAATTCTAGGTATATACAATTCCACATCTAGAGCACCTGAACTCTATATACATAGGGATGTCATAGTATACTTCCTAAATAAGATTATCAAAGTAAAAAATAACCTATTTTTATACTTATACTTCCTAAATAAGATTATCAAAGTAAAAAATAACCTATTTTTATACTTATACTTCCTAAATAAGATTATCAAAGTAAAAAATAACCTATTTTTATACTTATACTTCCTAAATAAGATTATCAAAGTAAAAAATAACCTATTTTTATGCTTATACTTCCTAAATAAGATTATCAAAGTAAAAAATAACCTATTTTTATACTTATACTTCCTAAATAAGATTATCAAAGTAAAAAATAACCTATTTTTATACTTATACTTCCTAAATAAGATTATCAAAGTAAAAAATAACCTATTTTTATGCTTATACTTCCTAAATAAGATTATCAAAGTAAAAAATAACCTATTTTTATGCTTATACTTCCTAAATAAGATTATCAAAGTAAAAAATAACCTATTTTTATGCTTATACTTCCTAAATAAGATTATCAAAGTAAAAAATAACCTATTTTTTATACTTATACTTCCTAAATAAGATTATCAAAGTAAAAAATAACCTATTTTTATGCTTTATACTTCCTAAATAAGATTATCAAAGTAAAAAATAACCTATTTTTTATGCTTATACTTCCTAAATAAGATTATCAAAGTAAAAAATAACCTATTTTTTATACTTATACTTCCTAAATAAGGTTACTATTTTTATACTTATACTTCCTAAATAAGGTTATCAAAGTAAAAAATAACCTATTTTATGCTTATACTTCCTAAATAAGATTATCAAAGTAAAAAATAAAAAATAACCTATTTGTATGCTTATACTTCCTAAATAAGATTATCAAAGTAAAAAATAACCTATTTTTATACTTATACTTCCTAAATAAGGTTTATCAAAGTAAAAAATAACCTATTTTTATACTTATGCTTCCTAAATAAGGTTATCAAAGTAAAAAACTAACCTATTTTTATACTTATACTTCCTAAATAAGGTTATCAAAGTAAAAAATAACCTATTTTTATACTTATACTTCCTAAATAAGATTATCAAAGTAAAAAATAACCTATTTTTATCAGGGTAATTCTTCTCTGAAAATCCAATCAGACTGTAGTCACTGTGATTAGTCAGTTTACCCCTCTAAAAGTTCATCCCTTACATCTACAAAAAGTAGAGGATTTTTATAAATACCATTTTTTTTTATTCTAAAATATATTTCATTTTTTTTGTTGTTAAAAGTGCACAGGAACATTAATTCTGTTGAGAAGTATAAGTATCATATATTACATTAATATAAGTCATATTCTTCAATTTGTATGAATAAAAATATGTTGTATGTATATGTTCTGCACTAGTTTACACAACTTCATCTACTAGTATATTACAATTCTGATGGGTTTTTGATAAAGTTGGTAAAGGGAGATAATTATAGTGACTTCAACACATTATTATATACATGTACATTTATTCAATTAGTTCAGTATCAAAACTAACGATGAACTTCCCACTGATTTCTGTAAAACAGCTAGCAAGTACCATAAAGTAGTTAACACATACAAGGAGGGGGTAAAGTTAGATTTTAATTTACATTGTGCTCTGCTGTTATTTGAAATTCATAACAAGGATATGACCCAATGACATCAATGCATGAATATATCGCGCTCATCTGGTAATGATTACAAGTATTAACAAAAAACTATGGATGTGATTGGAATGATAAACTCGATCCACGTCTAAGCAAAGGTATATAAATACAGGGGAACATGCATGAGTTTGTAACCATCCAATTTGAGGTTATTTGAATTAGAACTACAGACTCCAGATTTCTGTCTTCCCCTAATTCCTCATTGCCATTGTCCTAAGTGTTATACTTAAATAATCATCCCATCGGGCACATGCAAGAGGCACCTATTTGAGATTTATTTATTACGAGCTTGTATCTACAATTTGTGTTTCGAGGAAATTTTACATCAATCTAAAAAAATAAATAAAGGTAAAGTATATTATTTTGAGCAAATGATGAAAATAATCTTGAATCCTTAAATCATAACCAAAGGCCATCGATAACGTGTCCCACATTGGTGGGGGCGCCATCGGTCCTCATCCGAGACGAAACACATCACATCATTTGTAAATTTAACCCAATCCACCTTACCAAACCCCACAGAACAAACTACCCCCCCGATCCCTCCCTCCGCGGCCACACAAACGTTCAACCAAAATATGAAAAAAAAGAAATGACATCCTTTTATTAAAGTTCAAGTGGAAATTATATGAATTAGTACTATCTTCTGCATAAAAAATATTGCTAATTATCAGGAAAAGTACTTCTTTAAAAATCTATTCATGTCAAAGTACTCTACCAGCGTGAAATATGATGATATTATAATTTTTGATAATAGAAAGATGACAATAGTACATCTACTAATAGCACTTTTACTGTGGCATAGCTTTCTATTTGTAGCAGGTGCCTTCAGAACCTGTAAACAGAATAACACACTTGTACAGTATTTAGTCATTAAACATGATGATTACATGATTTGGTTTTAAGAAATAAATTCTCTCATCAACATATTCTACAAAAAGTTATTCTGTAACACAATTTTAGATACCATATTTGATGTAAAAAATTGTTAGTCCTTATGTATCAAATAGATATTCAGACAACTCAGACATACATGTATTAATAATTGGTGATCAAATTACTCATCAGCTTGTCTTTACAACCTGTCCATGTACAAATTAAGTAACAGCTACTGCGATCCTGACCTCTGGAAAAAGACATTTATTTATCATGGTGCATTAACACACCAAATGAATAGAATATGATAAATCTATTATAAATAACCTTGGTTTGGGATTAATAATGTCCTTCTATTGATTATTTTAACACATTTAAATATGATTGCTACTTTCTAGGAAAGGATGATTAAGCACAAATTTCTCATCACACTAATAAAGACCTTCACCAGATCCTGAATATTTAGCTAACTACCGCTTTTCCAAATCAATGATGACTTAAAAGTTAAATGCCCCTTTACTGGGCAGTCATAATTCATTAGGCCTGTGTCACAAAAATGGCCTCATCTTCCTAAATGATTATGGTAATTATATTCATTAAGGTAATTGCTGAAACTGTCTCAATTGAGAACATGGACTGCAGATTTATATCAGATACATGTAGACCAGCTCTATCTTACTCTTCCTCCATACAACAATCACCTAGTAATATATCAGAATGCTGTAAAACACACAATTATGTTAATTTCAAACTCATTTACATGGATTTTACATTCTAAATGTGAGAGATATTTCAAGGTTAAGTACTGTTGTTTAATTCATTAAGGAATACATTTATATAATTATGATTTAGTGTAAGCTAATCTGGGTCAATAAGGCTCATTTATCTTAAAACAAAAATCAATCAAGCCCTTGTTATACAATTAGATAGCAAAGATTTAAAATTTAAAAAAATCCTTACATTCTTGAAATTCTTAAATGAAAAAGATAACAAACAAGAGATCCCAGAGGGATCTTGGCGCCCACCAAAGAAAGATCTATGTCTGACAATGGAAAGAGGGATCTTTTCCCTGCTTTTCAAACTTTTTCAAACACATGACATATAAAATTTGAGACAGATCGCTATAGTACTTTCTAAGAAATAGTGGTAACAAACTTCAACAATGAAATCTAAGATGGCGGCCGGTTGGCCATCTTGTTTACCGATCAGTCCCGAAAGGCATTATGCATCAGTCCTAAAAGGTACTATGCACAACTAGGGTACAAGGGGAACCTACACATAAAATTTGAGAAAGATCCCTTCAGTACTTTCTGAGAAATAGCGGTAACAAACTTTAACAATCAAAATCCAATATGGCCGTCGGTCGGCCATCTTGTTTACCGATCGGTCCCAATTAACAATATGCACAACTAGGGTCCTTGGGGAACCTTCATATGAAATTTGTAAACGATACCTTCAGTACTTTTTGAGAAATAGCGGTAACAAACTTTAACTATCAAAATCCAAGCCATCTTGTTGACCGATCGGTTCCAAAATGCAATATGCACAACTAGGGCCCTAGGGAAACCTATATATGAAATTTGAGAAAGATCCCTTCAGTACTTTTTGAGAAATAGCGGTAACAAACTTTAACTGTCAAAATCCAAGATGGCCACCTGTCGGCCATCTTGTTCACCGATCGGTCCCAAAATGTAATATGCACAACTAGGGTCCTAGGGGAACCTGTATATGAAATTTGAGAAAGATCCCTTCAGCACTTTTTGAGAAATAGCGGTAACAAACTTTAACTATCAAAATCCAATATGGCCGTCGGTAGGCCATCTTGTTTACCGATCGGTCCCAATTAACAATATGCACAACTAGGGTCCTTAGGGAACCTTCATATGAAACTTGTAAACGATACCTTCAGTACTTTTTTTGAGAAATAGCGGTAACAAACTTTAACTATCAAAATCCAAGCCTTCTTGTTTGACCGATCGGTTCCAAAATGCAATATGCACAACTAGGGCCCTAGGGAAACCTATATATGAATTTTGAGAAGGATCCCTTCAGTACTTTTTGAGTAATAGCGGTAACAAACTTTAACTGTCAAAATCCAAGATGGCCACCTGTCGGCCATCTTGTTCACCGATCGGTCCCAAAATGTAATATGCACAACTAGGGTCCTAGGGGAACCTGTATATGAAATTTGAGAAAGATCCCTTCAGCACTTTTTGAGAAATAGCGGTAACAAACTTTAACTATCAAAATCCAAGATGGCCGCCTGTCGGCCATCTTGTTGACCGATCGGTCCCAAAATGCAATATGCACAACTAGGGCGCCTAGGGGAAACCTATATATGAAATTTGAGAAGGATCCCTTCAGTACTTTTTGAGTAATAGCGGTAACAAACTTTAACTGTCAAAATCCAAGATGGCCACCTGTCGGCCATCTTGTTCACCGATCGGTCCCAAAATGTAATATGCACAACTAGGGTCCTAGGGGAACCCTGTATATGAAATTTGAGAAAGATCCCTTCAGCACTTTTTGAGAAATAGCGGTAACAAACTTTAACTATCAAAATCCAAGATGGCCGCCTGTCGGCCATCTTGTTGGACCGATCGGTCCCAAAATGCAATATGCACAACTAGGGGCCCTAGGGAAACCTATATATGAAATTTGAGAAAGATCCCTTCAGTACTTTTTGAGTAATAGCGGTAACAAACTTTAACTGTCAAAATCCAAGATGGCCACCTGTCGGCCATCTTGTTCACCGATCGGTCCCAAAATGTAATATGCACAACTAGGGTCCTAGGGGAACCTGTATATGAAATTTGAGAAAGATCCCTTCAGCACTTTTTGAGAAATAGCGGTAACAAACTTTAACTATCAAAATCCAATATGGCCGTCGGTAGGCCATCTTGTTTACCGATCGGTCCCAATTAACAATATGCACAACTAGGGTCCTTAGGGAACCTTCATATGAAACTTGTAAACGATACCTTCAGTACTTTTTGAGAAATAGCGGTAACAAACTTTAACTATCAAAATCCAAGCCTTCTTGTTGACCGATCGGTTCCAAAATGCAATATGCACAACTAGGGCCCTACGGGAAAACTACAAAATGACCGATAAATAATAATTTGAGAAAGATCCCTTCAGCACTTTTTGAGAAATAGCGTGTAACGAAACTTTAACTATCAAAATCCTAG